>NC_080573.1:60315000-62815000 GCF_029962835.1 Magnolia sinica | reverse complement strand
GCGTGAAAATATACTTAAGGCTCTTGTGGTCGCAAAGAGCTCGAACTCCTCACAATAAAGGTAATGTCTCCAAAGCAATAATGCAAAGATGATGGCCACTTCCAAGTCGTGCGTAGGGTAATTCTCTTCGTGTTTCCTTAAGCGACGCGAAGCATAAGCAATCACCCCGTCCTTCTGCATAAGGACACAACCCAAGCCCACGCGAGAAGCGTCGGTATATATAATATACTTAACCCCTTGCTCTGCAATACTAGCACAGGGGCGGACGTCAACTTGTCCTTGAGCTCCTGAGCTAACTCCGCTGCTCACTCCAAGCAAACTTCAAATCCTTCCGTGTCATCTGCGACAACGGTCTGGCAATCTTCGAGAAGTTCTGAATAAAGCGTCGATAATACCTGCAAGGCCAAGAAAACTCCTCACCTCGATAACCGAACCGGGCGTCCTGTACTGCACCTACCTTGGCAAGGTCGACGGCTATACCTTCCTTGGACACCACATGTCCCGGGAACTTGACTTCCTCTTTCCGGAAATCACACTTCTTGTGCGAAAAGCCGATGCTCCCTAAGAGTACCCAAAACCGCTCTTAAGTGCTCCTCGTGCTCTGCCCGGCTCGCCGAATAAATCAAGATGTCATCAATAAATACAATGACGAATCGGAACAGGAAAGCCGAAACACCCTGTTCATCGATCCATGAACACGGCCGGTGCGTTCGTCAACGAACGACATCACAAGGAACTCATAATGACCGGAGCTGGTCCTAAGCGGTCTTCCGCACGTCCCCATCCTTGACGCGCAATTGATGATACCCGATGCAGATCAACCTTTGAAAAGTACCGTGCCCCCTTCAATCGATCAAACAGATATCAATCCCGGGCAAGGGGTACTTATTCTTCACGATTACCAGAAGTTCAACTGCGATAATCAATACACAATCGCAAGGAACCATCCTTCTTCTTCACAAACAAAGCAGTGCTCCCCAAGGAGACACCTCTGGGCGAATAAAACCCAATTCTAGCAAACCATCTATCTGCTTCCTCAACTCCTCCATTTCACTCGGAGGCATCCGATAGGTGGGTAAAGAAATGGGCGCCGCACCGGGCATAAGATCAATGGCAAAATCAATCTCACGCTGAGGAGGTAATCCAGGAATCGACTCAAACACATCTTCAAACTCCTGAACTACCGGCGTACTAACCAACGCCGACTCGGCCGAACTCTCCAACAGAGAAGAATAAAAATCAATACGAATAGGGTAACTGACCTGAACTGGGAAAGTAACAATCTCGCCCTCAGGTCCATGGATCGTCACTGATCTCGCTTCATAATCAATCTCAGCTCGCATCCTCGTGAGCCAATCCATACCCATAATAACATCGTAGTGATAAAGCGGTGCGACTAGCAAATCAACACGGATCGATCCACTTCCCAGATCGACCAAACAATCCATACAACGCTTGCCCAAGGCAGAGGACATCCCCGTAGCGGTAGTAAGCGTCACTCCAGGTATAGGAACAGATCTCAAACCCAAACGCCTAACTGCCGCATAAGAAATAAGAGAAGTAGTGGACCCTGTATCCACAAAAACGGGAATACCTTCCATATGCGCTGTCACCTCAAAGGACCTCGGCACCAAGTCAGACATAGGCGCTTCTGCCGAAAGCGCATGAACACGAGCCTGCTGCTGACGATTCGGCTGAGGAACCATGGGCCGCTGAGGTGAAGGAACTGCAGGTCTGAAGGATGGATGAGCTGGCGCTGATCGAAGAGGAGGAGGAGAAATAACCGGAGGCATCGGACGGCTAACCCTCTGCGGTGGAGTAAAACCACTTGCTCGCATACGGGAAAAGCAGAAACGGTCCAAGTGCCCAACCTTCCCACAATAAGAACATCTCAGATCAGCTCTCATCTAGCGGGCGGCGCTGAACGCCAAGGAGGAGAATCAACACGCGGCCTCTTGCCAAGGAAAGGTGCACCCTGGAAATCCGGTCTCGGCCTAGGAGGCATCGGTGCTCGCATGCGGGACGCTCTATCTCCGTCCTGCTCTGCTCGCAAGGACATGCTCACTAGCTCCGCATATGAAGAAATGCTGGCACAGCAAATCTTCGATCGGATCTCAGGTCGCAGCCTCAGAAAAACGCCGCATCCTCATCGGCTGATCACCCAGGATCAAAGGAACATACCGCCCCAAGTCAGTAAACTGGTTCTCATACTCCGTAACCGACAACCCTCCCTGGCGGAGGCGAAGGAACTCACTCTCCTTCTCATGTCGGTACGTCACCAGGAAATACTTCTCGTGGAAGCGCGCCTCAAACGCCTGCCACGACCACACGAAGTCCTCCTCGACAGTGCGAAGCACACCGCCCCACCCCCAACCGGCCTCCTTCTCAAACATGACGGTGGCAAGCCCACCCAGCTCGACCTCAGAGCAGGGCAACGGCCCCAGCACCTTAGCGATGCGGTCAATCCAATACTCGGCCTCCTCGGAATGAGAACCCGCAAAGTAGGAGGTCTCAAGCGCTGGAATCGCTCGAATGTGCCGCTACCCCCTCGCACTGGCACTCCCGGATGGAGGCATAGGTGAAACAGTTGGAGTCTCCCGACTGAGCAAAGATGCCGGCCATGGAGGAGAGGAACTCCTGCTGCTGCTGCCGCTGCTTCGCTGCTGCTGCATCAACAACATCATCTGCTCAAACCTATCAACAGGTGAAGCGAGAAGAAGGTGCATGGCTCGGCTCAGAACCGAGGGTGTGATGGAGGAGCCATAGGTGTCGACCCAACACCGGCCCGAGATGGACCGGATCTGACTCGCTATCGCTCAAGGGAGGAACCCCGACAAGTCAATCAGAGAAAGACGGGCCGAAGCCTTCGAACCCTTAGGAGGCATCCCTACATTAAATCAAAGGATGCAACCTGTCAGATTCTAAGTCACATAATCCATCCACACAACAACAACACAACAGCACAACACCAAAACAAACCACATGCATTCCATTAATCAAAATCGTCGCAATACAAGTAGTGCGGCAATACATGAATCACGACTAGGAAAGCATGAAAACAACAACATCTAACACTACAAACAACCACAACTACTACAACCACTAACTACCACACTACAACAACTCCAACTACAAGCCAACAACGGCTACACACCGAAAGAAACACCAAACAAAGCAAAGACGGCCACGACGATGCTACTCGTCGGAGTCAGGAGACGGAGGCGGAGCACCCCTATCCTGCAAGCAACACAGGATAGACTTCAAAGTCCGGGACATCTTCTTGAACTTGTGCTTAACCAAGCCTCGAAGATCCACCATCTCTTGGTGTAAAGCAGCTTGCCCTTCTTCAAGCCGTGTAAGACGGGCATCTCTGGCAATCTGCTCTGCGCCCTGCTCTGGCACCACAGGAGGAGAGCGATCACTCGAATCCTGTGCCCCACTCTCTTCCTCGTCTTGCTCTGCTTCTTCCTCAGACTCCGCACCACCTTCAGCATAACTCTCATCATCACTCTCAGACCCGGCCTCACCCTCGGAGGCAAGCCGACCAGAACCAACCTCCATCGGCTTAAGGGTCCTCAAGTTGAGATGACGAACAGGGACCGGTTTCTCCTCCAAGCCTATAGCCAAACTCATGTGCAATCTTGCAAATGAGGCGGCCAAAGGGAAGAGACTCGGTCCGTCTACTCGAACGAGCGATGAGAATAATCGGAAGACGTACGTCGGCACACACAACTTCGCATCCTGCCCCACGTGATATAGAAATCACCATCAGGCGCGTACACTCATTGCGGTTGCTCCACCTTGGATACACATTGAACGTAAAGATGTGGTGACAAACGGAAGTCGTCTGTCATGTGAGAAGCCAAAAGACTCCTATTCGGCTGCCATTCAACCAGACGGCCACACAAGGATCGGGTGCGACGATCCCTCTCACGCACACTGTCCACATTCTTCTCGCTGGCATGCACTTCCCCAAGTGGCACCTTCAAGAGTCCGGATATCAAAGCAACATTGACAATTCCAACTCGACCGCTACCACAGGGAATCTTGAACTGCAGAGGATCCAGCGAAGGCTCCAGAATGTTGGCATAGAAGGCCCGAACAGTGCTAGCATTCGCGCGATACTCGCCTTCGAACAAGGGACCCCAACCAGCCCCTTCTAGGCGCTCCAACAAAAGGAACTCTCCAAAGAGCCGCGGATCAACATGAGCCTCAAAAAGGACTCTACGCCCCTCATAGACTCCATGCGACAATTCCGCCAACAAGGTCCTACTGACAGGAGCTCGAGGATCGAGGTCCCGCTTCGTCTGGAACTCGCGCGTGGCGGACGTGCTAGCGGCGGCACCTCTCGGCCTCCGTGCACGGGTTGGGCGGCTCGGCCCGGCTTCATCCACGGGCGCTCTCTTCTTCCCCATCAAGGAAAGAAGGGAAGAAATGGAAAAGATGGCCGTCACAATCTCAAAGAGGGCCATGAGAAATGAGAGAAAGAGAGAAATAGGAAGATGGTGAAGCTTCCACACAACTATGAGCCAAAAGGGAATGAAAGGGCTCAAATGAGAGGGAAAGATGGAGAAATCAGCAATGGAATGGAAGATTTGAGAATGGGGTGATGGGTTTGCACGAAAATGGAAGGAAGATGAAGATTTGGGAGAGATTTGAGAGAGTTTGGAGAGGTTGTTGAAGAAAAGGAGAGCTTGGAAGAGGGTTTTGTGAAGGAAATAGATGAAAGGAAGGGTTTTAAAATGGAAACCGTGGAGGGGTGGGCCACACAAGCCTCATGGACGATCGGCCCGCGTCGGCCCGCCGACCGGCGATCCGGCGATCCCTCGCCGAACCGGCAATGGCATCGCCGGTCTCTGGACATATCGGCGATGCCTCGCCGATTTGGCGAGGTCCTCCTGGTCCTCCTTGGTCCAAATGATGTGGTTCCCCCACTGGGTCCCACAGAAAATGCCCCGATTGGCCCCTTGTGTAATTTGAAGCTTATCGGGTCATTCTGACAGAAATCTGATACAAACAGCGATTTCTGGAAGGTTTAAAACTGAATAATGGGAGGGTAGACCATCTACACTCATTAATAGAGGGTCTAGAACAGGTTTCGGGTCGCTGTGTGTGATCAGGTAAGGGTACAGACTCGATCTCGGTAAAGGTTTTCAGGAAACTTTCGCCGATAGAAACTACGGAGCACAAACACAAAGCGATGATAGACCCGCACCCAATTACACTATAGTGGTGACAACGTGCGGTGTGTGACCATAACCCAGGTCCGGTTTAATCCAGATCATGCTCTGATACCAACTTGTAACGCCCTGAAATTCGGGGGTCGAGCATAACTCGGCTCCCGAGTTCCAAAACATCACTTATGCAACATAATTAATGAGAGATGTATGTTGACTGTATTAGCACATAAACACGGGATAGATTAAGCCAAAACGCAGATATGATTCAGGGGTAAGTGAATAAAGCAAGCGGAAGACTTATAGTAAAATATGTGTACAAGTGTAAGTCCCTGAATTACATATACAACCAGATCGTGTAAAAGTGTTATTTATCAAAATTTATAAGTACAAGTTACATCATTTCAGTTCCCAAAAATAGTAATCCCATAGATCCCGCGCAATAGCGACCGAGGCTCGCTAGAACCCGTCGTGCATATAGGAGAAGGCGGCCTCGTCGTCATCCAGCTCGCCTGCCTCAGACGTCACATCCACATCTGCAACATCGGGGCCTAAGACAGAGTCTGGTGTTAAAACACCGTCCCGAAACGTGGGAGTGAGTGATCAACTCGGTGGAACAATAAGGCACCGGTTAACATGTTATCGATTCAATCAAACAGTAATGATAAAGGAGGACAATTAAATAAATCCTAAGTACTCTTGTTAATGCAAGTATGAATGCAATATGATGCGTGCCCTCACGCGTACACCCTCAGCGTCTTCATCTTACGTTACGCATGACATCGCCTCAAAGTGCGCCACATCTACAAAGCACATGCAAATGCGGTGCATGGATATGATTACCAAGTTGTTATTAGTCCAATTCATACAGATTGGGAAGCTAAGATACCTTCCTCATATCATCATCCAAACAGTGATCCATACTAGGGTCGTCAATCCTAGACATCTCATACGATCATATAGTTGAGGTCGTAGCAAAGGGCTCGTCACCAATCAATGCACGCCTTTCATGCCCTTACTACCACAGATCGGCTCGTCACCTCCTTGCGGTATCCGGGTATGCTCGAGGTCACTACAAAGGGCTCGTCACCAATCAATGTAGGCCGACAGCACGAATATAGTGTCCCATACCACCATAATCGGCTCACGAGTTTAGTTGCTCACTGGTCACTACGGGGAGGCTCGTCACCCCAGCGTAGGCCGGCAGCTCGACCACGGTGTCCCATACCACCATGTCCGGCTCATGAGTCTTAGCGGATCAGGTACCATGGTTATTAGGATTTCACTGGTAAGTTCGGTACCCTAGATTCAAGCAGTAGCGTCCATACATGGTTAACATACACTGGACAATCGGGTTAGTTGACGAACTCGACTAGCACGAGCGCACGTTGAATTGAACGACATAGAGTGCGCAAACACTCCGCGTGGCCAAACCACTGCCGCCAACTCTAATACGACTCGGGTTCGTCTAATGCGTCTCACGTGGCGAAAGCAATCTCAACCACGACCAAAGGGTCAATTACCGATTTCCTGGACTAAGGCATAGTCCCAAACATCCTACACTACGACAGATATTCATATGGAATGTAAAACAGTAATGGAACAACCACTTACATCATTTCAGTTCCCAAAAATAGTAATCCCATAGATCCCGCGCAACAGACCGAGGCTCGCTAGAACCCGTCTGAAAACTGCATATAGGAGAAGGCAGCCTCGTCGTCATCCAGCTCCCGCTCTGCCTCAGACGTCACATCCACATCTGCAACATCAGGGCCTAAGACAGAGTCTGGTGGGTGTGAAACACCGCCCCAGAAACGTGGGAGTGAGTGATCAACTCAGTGGAACAATAAGGCACTGGTTAACATGCTATCAGTTCAATCAAACAGTAATGATAAAGCAGGACAATTAAATAAATCCTAAGTACTCTTGTTAATGCAAGTATGAATGCAATATGATGCGTGCCCTCACGCGTACACCCTCAGCGTCTTCATCTTACGTTACGCATGACATCGCCTCAAAGTGCGCCACATCTACAAAGCACATGCAAATGCGGTGCATGGATATGATTACCAAGTTGTTATTAGTCCAATTCATACAGCAGGATTGGGAAGCTAAGATACCTTCCTCATATCATCATCCAAACAGTGATCCATACTAGGGTCGTCAATCCTAGACATCTCATACGATCATATAGTTGAGGTCGTAGCAAAGGGCTCGTCACCAATCAATGCACGCCTTTCATGCCCTTACTACCACAGATCGGCTCGTCACCTCCTTGCGGTATCCAGGTATGCTCGAGGTCACTACAAAGGGCTCGTCACCAATCAATGTAGGCCGACAAAGGACGAATATAGTGTCCCATACCACCATAATCGGCTCACGAGTTTAGTTGCTCACTGGTCACTACGGGGAGGCTCGTCACCCCAGCGTAGGCCGACAGCTCGACCACGGTGTCCCATACCACCATGTCCGGCTCATGAGTCTTAGCGGATCAGGTACCATGGTTATTAGGATTTCACTGGTAAGTTCGGTACCCTAGATTCAAGCGAGCGTCCATACATGGTTAACATACACTGGACAATCGGGTTAGTTGAAGAACTCGACTATCACGAGAGCACTTTGAATTGAACGACATAGAGTGCGCAAACACTCGCGTGGCCAAACCACTGCCGCCAACTCTAATACGACTCGGGTTCGTCTAATGCGTCTCACGTGGCGAAAGCAATCTCAACCACGACCAAAGGGTCAATTACCGATTTCTTGGACTAAGGCATAGTCCCAAACATCCTACACTACGACAGATATTCATATGGAATGTAAAACAGTAATGGAACAACCACTCAAATCATGGTGCATACACATCTGAAGAATATCAACTTAACATAAATGTAAGCATAGGAATGCTTGAATTTAAATAACTTGGAATGTAAATGCATAAGGGAAATCATGCGCATCCATAGAAGTATTGAGAATCACTTCTCAACGCCTGCATTTAGTGTAATCAGTTACACGTAGATCATTCATGCATTTCTACAAACACTTAGCATTCATGGAACAACATACATGACGCATGTTGAAATACGTGCACTTAGACAATTCCTTCTTCCAAGGAGTTGTCATACATGCATCTAGCATACATACATGACCAATAATCATGGCAAGCACAAGTGCGTATTTTATACGTATACGGTACTTTATAAATACACTTAGAATACACAAATCTCAATATAGCACATGCATATCAGGAAAGCAATGTAAACATAACATTTGACATGTGAAATCTCATCCATAACAAGAATAAATCACTAACTGGGATTGAAAGCCTTGAAAACCATAACCTATACACTTAAAGTCCGCACCTTAAGCAAAGAAAGAACCGCCGAACTGATTTAGACGAGTTGTCTTCGTCAACGGCGCAAGAATACCCTAAAATAAGGATAGAAATGAGATACAACAACACCAAGTCTAATCTAAGCTCTAACACAGGTTAGGGTTAGGTTAACTTACCCCAAAAGATCAAAATCGTCAGAGGAACGATTCAAAGTGAAGGTTCAAAGGTGAAGAAGAACAAGGAAGAATCAAGATGATTCACCAATCAATCTCTCTCACTAACTCTCTCTTTTCCACTCTCTCCAAGCTAGGGTTAGAGAAAATTCGTATGGAAATGAGAGCTAGGGTTTAAGGACTATATATAGGCCTTAAAATGATGGAAATAACCCTAGAGGGTCAAGGTATACTTAGGTAATAACCAAAGTACGCCTTTCTCGATCCAACGAAGCACTTGGTGGGCCTATAACCACGAAAGGTCGGACTTAAGCTCACCGACCATGGATCTAGGTCAGCCTGAGTGGCTCTTCAGATCGGCCGTGGCGGACCACACTCAATTCAACGGTCACGGAAACTCGATCAGTCCACAAGCACTAGGATATGCATGGGCCACATCCTGATCGGAGGGTGAAATTGGGTCAGAATCCAACGGTGAGATAGCTTAAAATCGTCGCACAACGACACGACTCAATTTCATAAAAGCTTATTAAATTCCAACCGTTCTCACACTCTTCACTCCGAACTCAATCAAATCGACCTAAAACATCATATGGACTTGATTTTTGTGGTGATGGTCAAGCCCAACACAGTGACCGCAACAGCCTAAGATCATCGCCATCGGACTTTCGATGCGCGGTCTAGTCCGATCCAGATCTTCAAAAAATCCCCAGAACAACTGGATTTAGCGATGGATCCCAGATTTCCGAGTAACGTAGCGCTCACTAATCTGCACGTTTAGAGCCATGCAGATACAATTTAAAGTGATTGATGCGAATTTCACAAGCAATCAAGTAGAGCGCTAATTACCCCAAAAACAACTACTTAAGGAAAGATTAGCACAAAAATTCCAAGGTCGTTACAATCTACCCCCTTAAAGAAAATTTCGTCCTCGAAATTCATACCTTCATATAAGCCTCGAGGATCAGAGGGTAGGTCTTCTGACCTCAGCTTCAGATTCCCAAGTAGCCTCTTCTACGCCATGATGCGACCATAACACCTTCACGAGAGGGATAACCTTGCTACGCAGCACCTGCTCCTTTCTATCCAGAAATACGCGTCGGTTGCAGTACATAAGTGGCATCCTCACTTAACTGCACTTGCTCCCAACCGATAATATGCGAAGGATCAGGAACGTACTTCTTCAGATAGAGATATGAAATACGTTATGCACGCCCGCAAGAGGTGTGGGCAAAGCAAGGCGGTAAGCTACCGCTCCCACTCGATCCAACTTGAAATGGACCAATAAATCTCGGCGCCTTCCTTCTTACCGAACCGCAAAACTCCCTTCATAGGAGAGACCTTGAGAAAAACATGATCTCCCACTACGAACTCAAGCGGTCGACGCCTCGTACAGCGTAACTCTTCGCTGGGCTGTCAGAAGTCGACGCCGAATGATGTCGACCTTCTCTGAAGTCACCTGCACCAACTTCGGGCCAAGCAAACTACGCTCACCAATTTCTGCCCAACAATGTGGTGCTCTGCACGGGCGACCATACAACGCCTCGAAGGGAGCCATACCGATACTCGCCTGGAAACTATTATTATACGCGAACTCTGCATACTGAAGACAATCATCCCAACCGTCTTTGAAATCCAAAACACAAGCTCGCAACATATCTTCCAGACTTGATTCACGCGCTCCGTCTCCCCATCTGCTTGCGGATGAAACGCGGTGCGACTAGCAAATCAACGCTTGGATACGAGTCCATAAGATAGATGTAAAACGCGTGTCTCTATCGACACAATCTCCAGGGGAACTCCATGCGACGCACTATCTCCTTGATATACAACCTAGCCAACTCGTCGCAGAGTAAGTGACTCGATCGGTAAGAAATGCGCCGACTTCGTTAATCGATCGACGATCACCCAAATAGAGTCAAATCCCTTTCTCGTCCTCGACCCATAAATAAAATCCATAGAGATGAAATCCCACTTCCATTCAGCTATGGGCATGGGCTGCAACAGCCCAGAGGTCGGCATGCTCTGCCTTGACCTGGCACGTGAGACAACGAGAAACAAATTCAGCAATCTGGACCTTCATATTGTCCCACCAATAAGACCTCTTCATATCTTGATACATCTTCGTGCTACTGGATGCATCGCAAGCTTAGAACTATGGGCTAACTCGAGAACCTCACGCCTCAAGTCAGGGATGTTAGGAACACATAACCGCCACGAAAACGTAGGCCCCCATCGGAACTAACACTCCAGTCGGAGTTCCCATCTGTACCAACCCGCCGCCTCATCTTCACCAAGAGCTCATCATCTACCTTGAGCCGCAACGATCCTCTCGTCGAGACGGGCCGTACACGAATGTGTGCGATAACCTCATACGGCTCAACCACCGTAAGCTTCGCTCAAAATCGCGCACGAACTCCAACATCTCCCACTCTGCTATCATCGGAGCCGCAAACTCCAAAGCCTTCTTGCGACTCAACGCATCGCCACAAGGTTCGCCTTACCAGGATGGTAAGAAACATCGAACTTGAAGTCCTTCAATGTTTCCATCCATCTGCTGCTGCCTCATATTCAAATCACGCTACGTGAAAATATACTTAAGGCTCTTGTGGTCGCAAAAGAGCTCGAACTCCTCACCATAAAGGTAATGTCTCCAAAGCTTTAATGCGAAGATGACTGCCACTTCAAGTCGTGCGTAGGGTAATTCTCTTCGTGTTTCCTTAATCGACGCGAAGCATAAGCAATCACCCCGTCCTTCTGCAAAGGACACAAACCAGACCAACGCGAGAGGCGTCCGTATATATAATATACTTAACCCCTTGCTCGCAATACTAGCACAGGGGCGGACGTCAACTTGTCCTTCAAATCCTAACTCCGCCCGCTCACTCCAAGCAAACTTCAAATCCTTCCGTGTCACCTACGACAATCTGGCAATCTTCGAGAAGTCCCGAATAAAGCGTCGATAATACCTGCAAGGCCAAGAAAACTCCTCACCTCGAAAATCGAACCAGGGCACTGCACCTACCTTGGCAAGGTCGACGGCTATACCTTCCTTGGACACCACATGTCCCAGAACTTGACTTCCTCTTTCCGGAAATCACACTTCTTGACTGTGCGAAAAGCTGATGCTCCTAAGAGTACCCAAAACCGCTCTTAAGTGCTCCTCGTGCTCGCCGGCTCGCCGAATAAATCAAGATGTCATCAATAAATACAATGACGAATCGAAACAGAAAGGCCGAAATACCCTGTTCATCGATCCATGAACACGGCCGGTGCGTTCGCCGATCGACATCACAAGGAACTCATAATGACCGGCCGGTCCCGAAGCGGTCTTCGACGCCCCATCCTTGACGCGCAATCGATGATACCCCGATCGCAGATCAACCTTCGAAAAGTACGTGCCCCCTTCAACCGATCAAACAGATCATCAATCACGGGCAAGGGGTACTTATTCTTCACGATTACCAGAAGTTCAACTGCGATAATCAATACACAATCGCAAGGAACCATCCTTCTTCTTCACAAACAGTGCTCCCCAAGGAGACACACTGGGCCGAATAAAACCCAATTCTAGCAAACCATCTATCTGCTTCCTCAACTCCTCCATTTCACTGGAGGCATCCGATAGGTGGGTAAAGAAATGGGCGCCGCACTGCATAAGATCGATAGCAAAATCAATCTCACGCCGAGGAGGTAATCCAGAATCGACTCAAACACATCTTCAAACTCCCGAACTACCGGCGTACTAACCAACGCCGACTCGGCCGAACTCTCCAACAGAGAAGAATAAAAATCAATACGAATAGGGTAACTGACCTGAACTGGGAAAGTAACAATCTCGCCCTCAGGTCCAATCGTCACTGATCTAGCTTCACAATCAATCTCAGCCCGCATCCTCGTGAGCCAATCCATACCCATAATAACATCGTAGTGATAAAGCGGTGCGACTAGCAAATCAACACGGATCGATCCACTTCCCAGATCGACCAAACAATCCATACAACGCTTGCCCAAGGCAGAGGACATCCCCGTAGCGGTAGTAAGCGTCACTCCTTGCATAGGAACAGATCTCAAACCCAAACGCCTAATTGCCGCATAAGAAATAAGAGAAGTAGTGGACCCTGTATCCACTAGCACAGAAACGGGAATACCTTCCATATGCGCTGTCACCTCAAAGGACCTCGGCACCAAGTCAGACATAGCGCTTCAGCCGAAAGCGCATGAACACGAGCTCTCGCGCGACGATTCGGTGAGGAACCATGGGCCGAGGTGGCACGAAGCCGAACCGCAGTCGAAGGATGGATGAGCTGGCGCCGATCGAAGAGGAGGAGGAGAAATAACCGAGGCATCGGACGGCTAACCCTCTGCGCGTGGAGTAAAACCACCGCCGCATACGGAAAAGCGTAAACGGTCCAAGTGCCCAACCTTCCCACAATAAGAACATCTCGGATCAGCTCTCATCTGCTGAGCGGCGGCGAACGCCAAGGAGGAGAATCAACACGCGGCCTCTTGCCAAGGAAAGGTGCACCATGGAAATCCGGTCTCGGCCTAGGAGGCATCGGTGCTCGCATGCGGGACGCTCTATCGTCCTGCTTCGCTCGCAAGGACATGCTCACTAGCTCCGCATATGAAGAAATGCGCACAAAGAAATCTTCGATCGGATCTCAGGTCGCAGCCCCTCAGAAAAACGCCGCATCCTCATCGGCTGATCACCCAGGATCAAAGGAACATACCGCCCCAACTCAGTAAACCGGTTCTCATACTCCGTAACCGACAACCCTCCCTGGCGGAGGCGAAGGAACTCACTCTCCTTCTCATGTCGGTACGTCACCGGGAAATACTTCTCGTGGAAGCGCGCCTCAAACGCCTGCCACGACCACACGAAGTCCTCCTCGACAGTGCGAAGCACACTGTCCCACCACAAACTGGCCTCCTTCTCAAACATGAAGGTGGCAAGCTCAACCTGCTCGACCTCAGAGCAGTGCAACGGCCTCAGCATCTTAGAGATGCGGTCAATCCAATACTCGGCCTCCTCGGGTCTATGAGAACCCGCAAAAGTAGGAGGTCGCAAGCGCTGGAATCGCTCGAATGTGCCGCTGGCACTAACACTGGCACTGGCACTCCCAGATGGAGGCATAGGTGAAACAGGTGGAGTCGCCCCTACTGACTGAGCAAAGATGCCAGCCATGGAGGAGAGGAACTCCTGCTGCTGCTGCTGCTGATACTGCTGCTGCTGCATCAACAACATCATCTGCTCAAACCTATCAACAGGTGAAGCAGAAGAAGGTGCATGGCTCGGCTCAGGAACCGAGGGTGTGACTGGAGGAGCCATAGGTGTCGACCCAACACCAGCACGAGATGGACCCGCCTGTGGATCTGACTGGCTATCGCTCAAGGGAGGAACCCCAGCAAGCGACTCAATCAGAGAAAGACGGGCCGAAGTCTTCGAACCCTTAGGAGGCATCCCTACATTAAATCAAAGGATGCAACCTGTCAGATTCTAAGTCACATAATCCATCCACACAACAACAACACAGCACAACACCAAAACAAACCACATGCATTCCATTAATCAAAATCGTCGCAATACAAGTAGTGCAGCAATACATGAATCACGACTAGGAAAGCATGAAAACAACAACATCTAACACTACAAACAACCACAACTACTACAACCACTAACAGCTACCACACTACAACAACTCCAACTACAAGCCAACAACGGCTACACACAGAAAGAAACACCAAACAAAGCAAAGACGGCCACGACGATGCTACTCGTCGGAGTCAGGAGACGGAGGCGGAGCACCCCTATCCTGCAAGCAACACAGGATAGACTTCAAAGTCCGGGACATCTTCTTGAACTTGTGCTTAACCAAGCCTCGAAGATCCACCATCTCCTGGCGTAAAGCAGCTTGCCCTTCTTCAAGCCGTGTAAGACGGGCATCTCGCAACCTCGCTGCGCCCTGCTCTGGCACCACAAGAGGAGAGCGATCACTCGAATCTTGTGCCCCACTCTCTTCCTCGTCTTGCTCGCTTCTTCCTCGACTCCGCACCACCTTCAAGATAACTCTCATCATCACTCTCGGACCCGGCCTCACCCTCGAGGCAAGCCGACGTAACCAACCTCCATCGCCTTAAGGGTCCTCAAGTTGAGATGACGAACAGGGACCGGCTTCTCGGCTCCAAGCCTATAGCCAAACTCATGTGCAATCTTGCAAATGAGGCGGCCAACGGTAAGAGACTCGGTCCTTCTACTCGAACGAGCGATGAGAATAATCTGGCGCAGGACGTACGTCGGCACACACAACCTCCCACCCGGCCCCACCCGATAGCGAAACCCGACCACCAGGCGCGTACACTCGCTGCGGTTGCTCCACCTGGGATACACATTGAACGTACATATGTGGTGAAGCAAACGGAAGTCGTCCGTCATGTGAGAAGCCAAAGACTCCTATTCGGCTGCCATTCGACCAGACGACCACACAAGGATCGGGTGCGACGATCCTTCTCGCGCACACTGTCCACATTCTTCTCGCTGGCATGCACTTCCCCAAGTGGCACCTTCAAGAGTCGGGATATCAAAGCAACATTGACAATTCCAACTCGACCGCTACCACAGGGAATCTTGAACTGCAGAGGATCCAGCGAAGGCTCCAGAATGTTGGCATAGAAGGCCCGAACAGTGCTAGCATTCGCGCGATACTCGCCTTCGAACAAGGGACCCCAACCAGCCCCTTCTAGGCGCTCCAACAAGAAGAACTCTCCAAAGAGCCGCGGATCAACATGAGCCTCAAAAAGGACTCTACGCCCCTCATAGACTCCATGCGACAATTCCGCCAACAAGGTCCTACTGACAAGAGCTCGAGGATCGAGGTCCCGCTTCGTCTGGAACTCGCGCGTGGCGGACGTGCTAGCGGCGGCACCTCTCGGCCTCCGTGCACGGGTTGGGTGGCTCGGCCCGGCTTCATCCACGGGCGCTCTCTTCTTCCCCATCAAGGAAAGAAGGGAAGAAATGGAAAAGATGGCCGTCACAATCTCAAAGAGGGCCATGAGAAATGAGAGAAAGAGAGAAATAGGAAGATGGTGAAGCTTCCACACAACTATGAGCCAAAAAGGGAATGAAAGGGCTCAAATGAGAGGGAAAGATGGAGAAATCAGCAATGGAATGGAAGATTTGAGAATGGGGTGATGGGTTTGCACGAAAATGGAAGGAAGATGAAGATTTGGGAGAGATTTGAGAGAGTTTGGAGAGGTTGTTGAAGAAAAGGAGAGCTTGGAAGAGGGTTTTGTGAAGGAAATAGATGAAAGGAAGGGTTTTAAAATGGAAACCGTGGAGGGGTGGGCCACACAAGCCTCATGGACGATCGGCCCGCGTCGGCCCGGCCCGACTAGCCCGCCGAACCGGCGATGGCATCGCCGGTCTCTGGACATATCGGCGATGCCTCGCCGATTTGGCGAGGTCCTCCTGGTCCTCCTTGGTCCAAATGATGTGGTTCCCCCCCTGGGTCCCACAGAAAATGCCCCGATTGGCCCCTTGTGTAATTTGAAGCTTATCGGGTCATTCTGACAGAAATCTGATACAAACAGCGATTTCTGGAAGGTTTAAAACTGAATAATGGGAGGGTAGACCATCTACACTCATTAATAGAGGGTCTAGAACAGGTTTCGGGTCGCTGTGTGTGATCATGTAAGGGTACAGACTCGATCTCGGTAAAGGTTTTCAGGAAACTTTCGCCGATAGAAACTACGGAGCACAAACACAAAGCGATGATAGACCCGCACCCAATTACACTATAGTGGTGACAACGTGCGGTGTGTGACCATAACCCAGGTCCGGTTTAATCCAGATCATGCTCGATACCAACTTGTAACGCCCTGAAATTCGGGGGTCGAGCATAACTCGGCTCCCGAGTTCCAAAACATCACTTATGCAACATAATTAATGAGAGATGTATGTTGACTGTATTAGTGCATAAACATGGAATAGATTAAGCCAAAACGCAGATATGATTCGGGGTAAGTGAATAAAGCAAGCGGAAGACTTATAGTAAAATATGTGTACAAGTGTAAGTCCTGAATTACATATACAACCAGATCGTGTAAAAGTGTTATTTATCAAAATTTATAAGTACAAGTTACATCATTTCAGTTCCCAAAATAGTAATCCCATAGATCCCGCGCAATAGCGACCGAGGCTCGCTAGAACCCGTCTCAAAACCGCATATAGGAGAAGGCGGCCTCGTCGTCATCCAGCTCGCCTGCCTCAGACGTCACATCCACATCTGCAACATCGGGGCCTAAGACAGAGTCTGGTGTAACACCGCCCCATAAACGTGGGAGTGAGTGATCAACTCGGTGGAACAATAAGGCACCGGTTAACATGCTATCAGTTCAATCAAACAAGAATGATAAAGCAGGACAATTAAATAAATCCTAAGTACTCTTGTTAATGCAAGTATGAATGCAATATGATGCGTGCCCTCACGCGTACACCCTCGCGTCTTCATCTTACGTTACGCATGACATCGCCTCAAAGTGCGCCACATCTACAAAGCACATGCAAATGCGGTGCATGGATATGATTACCAAGTTGTTATTAGTCCAATTCATACAGGATTGGGAAGCTAAGATACCTTCCTCATATCATCATCCAAACAGTGATCCATACTAGGGTCGTCAATCCTAGACATCTCATACGATCATATAGTTGAGGTCGTAGCAAAGGGCTCGTCACCAATCAATGCACGCCTTTCAAGCCCTTACTCCCACAGATCGGCTCGTCACCTCCTTGCGGTATCCGGGTATGCTCGAGGTCACTACAAAGGGCTCGTCACCAATCAATGTAGGCCGACAACAGCACGAATATAGTGTCCCATACCACCATAATCGGCTCACGAGTTTAGTTGCTCACCGGTCACTACGGGGAGGCTCGTCACCCCAGCGTAGGCCGACACTCGACCACGGTGTCCCATACCACCATGTCCGGCTCATGAGTCTTAGCGGATCGGTACCATGGTTATTAGGATTTCACTGGTAAGTTCGGTACCCTAGATTCAAGCAGTAGCGTCCATACATGGTTAACATACATCGGACAATCGGGTTAGTTGACGAACTCGACTAGCACGAGCGCACGTTGAATTGAACGACATAGAGTGCGCAAACACTCCGCGTGGCCAAACCACTGCCGCCAACTCTAATACGACTCGGGTTCGTCTAATGCGTCTCACGTGGCGAAAGCAATCTCAACCACGACCAAAGGGTCAATTACCGATTTCCTGGACTAAGGCATAGTCCCAAACATCCTACACTACGACAGATATTCATATGGAATGTAAAACAGTAATGGAACAACCACTCAAATCATGGTGCATACACATCTGAAGAATATCAACTTAACATAAATGTAAGCATAGGAATGCTTGAATTTAAATAACTTGGAATGTAAATGCATAAGGAAATCATGCGCATCCATAGGAGTATTGAGAATCACTTCTCAACGCCTGCATTTAGTGTAATCAATTACACGTAGATCATTCATGCATTTCTACAAACACTTAGCATTCATGGAACAACATACATGACGCATGTTGAAATACGTGCACTTAGACAATTCCTTCTTCCAAGGAGTTGTCATACATGCATCTAGCATACATACATGACCAATAATCATGGCAAGCACAAGTGCGTATTTTATACGTATACGGTACTTTATAAATACACTTAGAATACACAAATCTCAATATAGCACATGCATATCAGGAAAGCAATGTAAACATAACATTTGACATGTGAAATCTCATCCATAACAAGAATAAATCACTAACTGGGATTGAAAGCCTTGAAAACCATAACCTATACACTTAAAGTCCGCACCTTAAGCAAAGAAAGAACCGCCGAACTGATTTAGACGAGTTGTCTTCATCAACGGCGCAAGAATACCCTAAAATAAGGATAGAAATGAGATACAACAACACCAAGTCTAATCTAAGCTCTAACACGGGTTAGGGTTAGGTTAATTACCCCAAAAGAACTCAAAATCGTCAGAGGACCGATTCAAAGTGAAGGTTCAAAGGTGAAGAAGAACAAGGAAGAATCAAGATGATTCACCAATCAATCTCTCTCACTAACTCTCTCTTTTCCACTCTCTCTCCAAGCTAGGGTTAGAGAAAATTCGTCTGGACATGCGAGCGAGGGTTTAAGGACTATATATAGGCCTTAAAATGATGGAAATAACCCGGGTCAAGGTATACTTAGGTAATAACCAAAGTACGCCTTTCTCGATCCAACGAAGCACTTGGTGGGCCTATAACCACGAAAGGTCGGACTTAAGCTCACCGACCATGGATCTAGGTCAGCTGAGTTTTCGCCGACCGGCTCTTCAGATCACCGTGGCGGACCACACTCAATTCAACGGTCACGGAAACTCGATCAGTCCACAAGCACTAGGATATGCCTGGGCCAACCATCCCGATCGGAGGGTGAAATTGGGTCGAATCCAACGGTCGATAGCTTAAAATCGTCGCGCATACGACTCAATTTCATAAAAGCTTATTAAATTCCAACCGTTCTCACACTCTTCACTCCGAACTCAATCAAATCGACCCAGAACATCAGATCGACTTGATTTTTGAGGTGAAGACCAAGCCCAACTCAGTGACCGCAACAGCCTAAGATCATCGCCATCGGACTTTCGATGCGCGGTCTAGGTCCGATCCAGATCTTCCAAAAAAATCCCCAGAACGACTGGATTTAGCGATGGATCCCAGATTTCAGAGTAACGTAGCGCTCACTAATCTGCACGTTTAGAGCCATGCAGATACAATTTAAAGTGATTGATGCGAATTTCACAAGCAATCAAGTAGAGCGCTAATTACCCCAAAAACAACTACTTAAGGAAAGATTAGCACAAAAATTCCAAGGTCGTTACAGGATCATGGTACCAAGGTTAAATGGGCTTTTCACTGGTAAGTGATACCTTAGATTCAAGCAGTAGCGTCTATACATGGTGAACATACATTAGGCCAATCGGGTTACTTGACATGCTCGACTGGTATGATCACATGTTAAATTAATCGACATGGAGTGTATAAGCACTCCTCGTGACCTAGCCACTATCGATAATCACCATACGACTCAAATTCATCGAACGTATCCATTGTATCGAAACTAGTTCAGCCACTGATCGTAAACCGTTACCGATTGTCTGGACTACGTATTAGTCCCAAACATACTCAAATACAATAGGCATTCATATGTGATAGTCAAAATAGCATGTGACAACTAATTCAAATATAAATCTCATTTGAGCATTTTAACAAACACAGTGCACATGTTGTCATACATAGGCATTTCATCCATAAAGCACGTAGTAACAAGATAGGTTACATGAAGGAAACTGTAACTATAAATATGTTAATTGAGAATCATATCTCAACGCACTTATTAAATACATTTTAACAAGTAACTTCTAATTTAGACATTTTATCAAACACTTAGACTACACATATCAACATACATATAATAACTTAGTTATAACATATATTATAGCAAATCCTTTCACAAAGGAGTTGTCACACATACAACAATCATGTATTCTCAATTAATAATCTTGGCAAGCACACATGATAATTCCATATTCATTCAAATATTTCAACAAACACATGGAATGCATTATATTCAACATGGTTCATATATATGTGTAATACACGGAAAACATCGTATCTAAGTACATGTGACAGCAATCAAGTCAGTTATAAATCATTAACAGACATTGAAAGCCTTGAAAACTAAAACCTAAACATTTATAGTCCGTACCTTTCATTGGTACGCTCGTTACGAACTTAGTTCGTACACCACGTCTTTGTCTACGGCTCAATGGCTACCTAAACATTAAAATAGGTTAGCTATTTTTCTAATTCCTCTAATTGAATTCCAAGATCGAGATTAGGGTTAGGATTTCTTACCCAAATCGAAGCTAGAATCGACGGTGTGGTGATGGTGGGGTGGTGATTCAACACGAGGAGCAGTGGGAATGAATCCCATTAACGATCTCCTGAACTCTCTCTCTCTTTTCCTCACTCTTTTCTCCTCTTTTCTCTCTTATCTCTCCTAGGGTTAGGAAAACTCATATGGAATGAGAGAGGGGTGGGTTAAGGACATTATATAGGCCTAGAAGTGATGTCAATGGCCCCAGGGCCATGGTATACTTAGGATATAACCAAAAAGCATTTGTTTCGAGCCAACGGAGCTTATCTGGAGGTCCATTACCTGCATACGGTCCCAAGAAAGTTCCCTGATAATGGATTTATGTCAGGTTAATATTTCAGTTTGATTGGATTTGTAGATCGACCGTGGTAGACCAGTTTCAGTTCAATGATCACCGTCACTCGATCACGACCACAAGTATTCCAATGGGTGCAGGGAAATTTCTCTGATCCGAGGGTGTAATTGGGTCAGAATCTGACAGTTTGAAACATTAAATTTGGCCTACAAGCGAATGGCCTAAATCACTTAAGTTTGAGTTCATTTTCTAAAGATATTTGTGTTTCTCACACACTTCGTTCCAGGCTCAAGTTGTGCGTTTCTGGATACTATTTGCACTTGATTCCCGTGATGGTTGTCAAGCCTAGTAAGGCATTTATAACCATATAGTTTCATGGTAATCGGACTTTCGACACATAGTCCAGGTCTGATACAGAGTTTTAATGTGTTCTCGAGAGCAATTGAGTTTTGAGATTGATCCTAGGTTTCTAGGTAATGTTGGGTTGGCGATTCTATTACTTTTGGGCCTTACAGTTCATGTGAAAAGCGGTTTAAGATAATTCACCGATTAATTTAGCTTAGTACTTAACTAATTTTTTGTCTAATTCCTAAAGAATTCGATCCTTAGTGATTTCTGCCTGAGGTGGTACTCGGATCTTTGTACGGACTTTTTCGAGACGTTATAATCTACCCCCCTTAAAGAAAAATTTCATCCTCAAAATTAGTACCTTTTCGTACTCCTCGAGAATTTGAGGGTAGTTCTTATGGACCTCGGCTTCTGTTTCCCAAGTAACCTCTTTCTCAATGTGATGTGTCCATAGTACCTTCATAAACGGAATAACCTTATTGCGCAGCACCTGTTCCTTCCTATCTAGGATATGCGTCAGTCGTAGTACATAAGTAGCATCTTCACACTACTGTGCTTCCTCCCATTTGATAATGTGGGACAGACCAGAAACGTATTTCTTCAACATCGATACGTGAAATACATTGTGCACGCCTGCGAAGGGTGTGGACAAAGCAAGGCGGTACACTACCACACCCACTCGGTCTAGAATTTGGAATGGGCCAATGAATCTCGGCGTGAGTTTTCCCTTTTTGCCAAATTGAAGGACTCCCTTCATCGGGGAAACCTTTAGGAATACATGGTCCCCTACCTCAAACTCTAGCAATCGCCGTCTCATATCGACGTAGCTCTTCTGTCTGCTCTGTGCTAAAAGAAGTCAACGCCTGATAATGTCGATCTTCTCTGTGGTTGCCTGCACTAAATCTGGGCCAAGCAGACCCTTCTCACCAACTTCTGCCCAACAATGCAGTGCTCTACATGGGCGCCCATACAATGCTTCGTAGGGGGCCATGTCAATGCCTGCTTGAAAGCTATTGTTATAAGCGAACTTATCATAGGGAAGACAGTCATCCCAACTGTCTTTGAAATCAAGCACACATGCCCGCAACATATCTTCTAACACCTAATTCACCCGTTCGGTCTACCCATCCATCTGTGGGTGGAACGCGGTACTGAACTTTAGTTTCACACCCATTACTTCTTGGATGCGAGTCCAGAAGATAGATGTGAATCGCGTATCTCGATCTGACACAATCTCCATAGGCACTCCATGCAAACACACTATTTCCTTAATGTACAGCCTAGCTAAATCATCTGCGGTGTTTAAAACTTTAATTGAGAGGAAATGAGCCGATTTCGTCAACCGGTCCACAATCACCTAAATGGAGTCATATCCTTCTTTGTCTTCGGTAACCCTGAAATGAAATCCATATAGATGAAATCCCATTTCCATTCAGCTATGCGCATGGGCTGAAGTAATCCAGGAGGTCAGCGATGTTCTGCCTTGACCTGCTAACATGTGAGACAACAGGATACATAGTCTGCTATGTGGGCCGTCATGTTGTCCTACCAGTATGACCGCTTCATATCCCGATACATCTTTGTACTACAAGGATGCATCATCATCTTTGAATTATGAGTAGTTTTGAGAACTTCCCTTCTTAAGTCATGAAGATTTGGGACGCATAGGCGGCCACGAAACGTAAACCCCCATCTGAACCAACTCTCCATTCAGAGACTTCATCACTAGCTCGCTTCCTTAACTCTACCAACCCTTCATCTTTCCTCTGAGCCATAATGATTCGATCGTCGATAAGTGGCTGCGCACAAATACGTACGATGCTCTCGAACGGCTCCTCTACTGTAAGTTTCTGCTCAAAGTCTTATACGAATTCCACTATGTTCCATTCTCCTATCATCAGCGGAGCTACAAATGCTATCGTCTTCTTGCGGCTCAACACGTCTGCCACAAGGTTGGCCTTGCCATGATGGTAGGAAACCTCAAACTTGAAGTCTTTCAAAGTTTCCATCCATCGTCGCTGCCTCATATTTAAGTCTCTCTATGTGAATATGTATCTGAGGCTCTTGTGGTCGCAAAAGAACTTGAACTCCTCTCCATAGAGGTAATGTCTCCAGAGCTTTAATGCAAAGATGACAGCTTCCAACTTTAGGTCATGCGTAAGGGAATTCTCCTCGTATTTCCTCAACCGTCGCGATGCATAAGCAATCACTATGTCCTTCTGCATAAGAACACAACTCAAACCAACACAAGAGGCATTGGTGTAAATGGTATATCTGACCCCCTGCTCTAGCAATACTAGCAGGGTGAGGACGTCAACTTGTCCTTCAGTTCCTGAAAGGTTGCTTCTGCCTTCTCATTCCAGGAAAACTTGAGATCCTTCCGCGTGAGCTGAGACAATGGTCTGGCTATCTTGGAAAAGTCCCCAATGAATCGAAGATAGTAACCTGCCAGGTCGAGGAAACTCCTCACTTTAGTAACTGAACCCCCGCTGCTCCTAGTCCTAAACTGCAGTCACCTTAGCAAGGTCCACAGCTATTCCTTCCTTGGACACCACATGTCCCAAGAACTTGACCTCTTCTTTCTAGAAGTCACACTTCTTATATTGAGCAAACAACTGGTTCTTCCTGAGAGTATCAAAAACTGCTCGTAGGTGCTCCTTATGATCTTTCCGACTCTTAGAGTATATTAGGATGTCATCTATAAATACGATGACGAATCGGTACAAATACGGATGAAACACTTGGTTCATAAGGTCCATGAACACAGCGGGTGCGTTTGTGAGTCCAAATGACATCATAAGGAACTCGTAGTGCCCAAAGCTAGTTTTGAATGATGTCTTCTACACATATTTATCCCTGACGCGCAATTGGCGATACCCTGACTGCAAGTCGATCTTTGAAAAATACTGTGCACCTTTCAATTAATCAAACAGAACATCTATCCTGGGTAAAGGATACTTGTTCTTCACTGTCACTTGGTTCAACCTACGATAATCAATACACAATCGTAGTGATCCATCTTTCTTCTTCACGAACACATGGGTGCTCCCCAAGGAGATACACTCGGTCGTATGAAGCTTGCATCCAACAGATCATTAATCTGTCTCCTCAGTTCCTCCATCTCACACGAAGGCATGCAATATGTCAGTAGAGATATAGGTGTCGCACCTGATACTAGGTTGATGGTGAAGTCGATCTCGCGCCGAGAAGGTAGTCCAAGTATCGTCCTGAACACGTTCGTGAAATCTCTAACCACTGGCTTGTTCCCAAGTGTCGGACCATCAACATTCTCTAACAAGATAGAATGACAACTAATGAGGTAGTATCAACTGACCTGCACTGGGAAAGTAAAGGTTGTGCCCTTAGATCCATAGGTTGTCACCACTCTAGTATCACAATCGATCTCTGCCTTCATCTCAATGAGCCAATCCATACCGAGGATGACGTCGTAATGATATAATGGGACGACCATCAGGTTAACGAGCACTGTTCTGCTTCCTAAGTCTATCAAATAACTTCTACAAGTCTTGATGAGTCTGAGAAGGTCCCTGTGGCAGTAAGGAGTCCCACTCCAACCATAGGAGTAGTTTCCAACCCTAGTCACTTGACTGCTGCATATGATATGATCGAAATAGTGGACCCGGTGTCCATCAATAGAAATATGGGTGTACCTTGGATGTGTGTTGTGACTTCGAAAGCCAATGGTGATGTGGTTGCTGTCTTGGAAGCTTCAACTACAAGTGAGTACACACGTGCTTGTTGAGGACGATTTGGCTGCAGTACCATAGGCCATTGAAGTGGCCTACTACATGGTACGTTAGGCCTATAGAAAGGCTGTGCTAGTGGTACTGAACGTAGAGGTGGAGCCGAGATAGCTTGAGGAAGCTGGCGATTAACTTTTGAGGTGGCGAGAAGATATTATGCCTCATCTTGGTGAAGCAGTAAGTATCTGCATGGCCCGACCTCTTGCAAGTAAGTGCACCACAGATTTGATCGCCTCGGCTAGGTCGATGAAGCCATAAGCTGAGGAGGCGAATCTGCTCATGACCTCTTACCAAGGAATGGTCTGCTCGATAAATCTGGTTGAGGCCGCGGACCCATGGGTACGCGTGCACGGGATAGTCTGTCCCCATCCTGCTCAGCTCGTAGAGACATGTTCACTAGCTCAAGATAGTTGGGAATGCTATCGCAACACATCTTCATACGTATCTCAGGCTGCAGACCATCAGAAAATCGCCACATTCACATCAGCTCATCTGTTAATATCAAGGGAGTGTATCTAGCCAACACCATGAACCTATTCTCATACTCGGCCACAGTCATTCCTCCCTGACGGTGGTGAAGGAATTCACCCTCCTTCTCATTAAGGTAGGTGAGGGGGAAATACTTTCCATGGAAGTAGGTCTCAAAAGCATCCCATGTCCACACATATCCCTCGAGAACGGTCCAAAGGATGCTGTCCCACCAGATACTCGCTTCCTTCTCAAACATATATCTGACTAAGTCAACCTACTCTGCCTTAGTGCAGTGCAGTGGCTTCAGCATCTTTGAGATGTGGTCATACCAATATTCAGCCTCCTCGAGTCTGTGAGTACCCGCAAAAGTGGGAGGTCAGAAGCACTGGAATCACTCAAATAAGTCGCTAGCATTTAGGTTCCCAGCAGGGTGCACAGGTGGTGCAAGCGGAAGTCATGAGTCATCTTGTCGTTGAGAGGTAGTTCGCTCGATTCCAGTGGATCAGTTGGCCTAAAGAAATCATGTACGACGATCTCTTTCATGCATACTCCTGAGATTTCTCTCGTTAGCATGTACCTCTCCATGCGGAATCCCCATGATTCGGGCTATCAAGTCTACATTGACAAAGGTTTTCTGTCTTCCCACAGGGATAGAGAACTGCAGAGGCTCTAGCAGTGGATCTCGTATGTGGGCGTAGAAGGCTCGGACAGTGCTCTCATTCGCACATGACTTGCCCTCAAATATGGGACCCCACTCGGTGTCCAACAGGAGGTCCATCACCGGATAAAACCCAAATAGTTTTTCGTCCACATGTGCTTCAAAGATAGCTCTACGACCTTGAAACCTACCACGTCCCATGTCCGCTGGTAGAACTCTTTCGAGAGGAATTTAGGAATCGAGATCCTGCTTCATCCTCTGCTCTCATGCAGCGCTTATACTTGCTTCGACGCCCAATTTCTTCCCTGGATGGGTTGGGTGGCTAGGCCCAGCTTCATTTGTAGAAGCCCTCTTCTTTCCCATGAGGGAAAGAAGTGTGGAGAGAGAGAAGACCGTAGCCACTAGCTCAAAAAGATCCATGGAAGTTAAAAAAGCTTGGGAATAGGGTGGATTGTGAGGCTTGTGTGTTACGAGAAGAAAGCCATAGGATTTGTGCTCAAATAGGTAAGACATAGGGAAAATGGGGAGTTGTATTATAACACCCTGAAAATTGGGGGTCGAGTAGATACTCAACTCCCGAGTTCCAACGTATCACTTATGCAACATAGATAATGATGATTAAATGTTGTCCTTATTAGTACATTAAACATGAATGAGATAATACCAAATCAGCATATCATACTCCGGAGACAGTTAAATTATGCAAACGGAAGACTGTGATAAATATATAAAGTATATAAGTGATTGTAAGTCCCTAGAGTATGAACATGATGCTAAGTTAAATAATTGCATGTTTAGTTCCAAAATATCAAAATGATGAAGTGTGATGTCATCTAATCCATATCCCTGTAGCCCTGGTGACGCAACTCCAAGTCTACATAGACCCGCAAGAGAGTTGCAGGTAGGAGAACTCCTCCTCGTCATTGTAGAAGTCAGGCTCTACTTCGTAAGCCTCGACATCACCTGAAATTACAATAGAGTCTGGTTGGTGATTTAAAACACTGTCCCAGAGTGGGATTGAGTGATCAACTCAGTGGAGCTATAAGGTAAAGGTTAACATGTTATCAATTCAGTCAAGCAGTAATGATAAAGCAATACAATAAGCATTCTTAAATACTCTGGGTAATGCAAAGATGATATGTATTAATGGTGCATGCCCTCGCCTGCACTTCCTCTACGACATCATCTCACGATCGCGGCATGCAACACTCCCGCTGTGCTCAACTCTAACGCCAAAGGCACATGCAATGCGTGCATGTTCGTGATTAGCCAAGTTCTTAATTAAACCTATTCATACAGCAGGTTTGGGAAGCTAAGGCACCTCCCTTTATATCATTGACCGAAATGATGATCCATCTAGGGTCGTTAATCCTAGTCAATCACATATGATAGGCAGTTCTAGGTCACTACAGAGAGGCTCGTCACCTCAACACAGTCCTAGTTTATACTCGAGGTTACTACGGAAAGGTTTGTCACCTTAGCATAGTCATAGTGTATACTCGAGGTCACTACGAGAGGCTCGTCACCTGATTGTAGGCTGACAGCTCGAATATAGTGTCCCATACCACCGTATTCGGATCACGAGTTTGGTTTACTCACTGATCACTATGGGGAGGCTCGTCACCCCAGCGTAGGCTGACAGCTTGACCACGATGTCCCATACCACCGTGCCCAGCTCATGATCCTTAGCAGATCGTGGCACCAAGGCTAAACGGAATTTTCACTGGTAAGTTGGACCTTAGATTCAAGCAGTAGCGTCCATACATGGTGAACATACATTAGGTCAATCGGGTTACTTGACAAGCTCGACTGGTACGAGCACACTTTGACTTAATTTACATGGAGCGCGTAAGCACTCCGCATGGCCTAACCACTGTCAACAAACAGCATACGACTCAGATTCATCGAACGTGTCTTGTGTGGCGGAATGACCTCGACCACTGATTTGGAAATCATTACCGATTGCCTGGACTAAATCATAGCCCCAATCACATTTCAAAACAATAGCATTCACATGTGATAGTCCAAGACAACATGTGATAACCAATCTAAATATAAATCTCATTTGAGCATTTCAACAAACACATACTTCACATGTTATTATACATAAGCATTTCATCCATAAGGCACATGGTAATAAGAAAGGTTATATGAAGGAAATTATAACTATAGATAAGGGGATTGAGGATCAGATCTCAACACCCTACTTAAATACATTTTCTCAGGCATTTTCTCATTCAGGCATTTCATCAAACACTTAGACTACACATATCACATAGATGTAATAAATTAGTTAAAACATATATTATAGCAAATCCTCTCACAAGGGAGTTGCCACACGTACAACAATCATGTAATCTTAAGCAACAACCATGGCAAGCACAGATCATAATTCCATATACATACAAACATTTCAACATAGTCCATATATATATGTAATACGCGAAAAACATTACATATAAGCATATGTGATAGAATCAAGTCAGTCATAAATCATTATTGACATTGAAAGCCTTAAAAACCATAACCTTAACATTTATAGTCCGCACCTTCCATTGGGAAACTCATATTAAACTCAGTTCGAACATTATGCCTTCATTAATGGCACAACGACTACCTGAATCACGAAATAAGGTTGCTATTTTGTCGATTTTCTTACTAAGATACCTAAAACAGATTAGGGTTAGGGTTTCTTACCCAAAAATAGAGTTGAAATCACCGATATAGTGATGTAAGCAAGATGATTCGGGATGTGGAGCGGCGGGAACGAATCCTGGCAGCAAACTCCAACTCTCTCTCACTTCTCCTCACTTTCTCCTTCTCTATTCTCTCTTCTCTTTGATAGGGTTTGGTAATTCGTATGGAATGAGAGAGAGGTGGGTTAAGGCCCTTATATAGGCCTAGAATGGTGCCAATGGCCCCAGGGCCATGGTATACTTAGGATATAGCCAAAGGGCAGCTATTTTGGTCCAACAGAGCTCATCTGGATATCCATTTCCTACATACGATCCGGTGAAAGTTTCCTAACAATGGATCTATGCTAGGTTAAGTTTTCGGTTTGATCGGGTTTGTACATCAACCGCGGAGGATCAGTTTCAATTCAACGGTCATCGTCTCTTGATCTGGGCCACAAGTACACTGACATGTGTAGGGAAATTTTCCTGATCTAAGGGTGTAGTTGGGTCAAAATCCGACGGTCTGAAACCTTAATTTTGGCCTGCAAGCGAACGGCCCAATTCACTCACTTTCTAAAGATATTCACGCTTTTCACATACTTCGCTCTGGGCTCAAGTTGTGCATTTCTGGATACTATTTGGACTTAATTTCAAAGATGGTTGTCAAGCCCAGTCAGGCGGTCATAATCGTATAGTTTCACGGTTATTGAACTTTCGACACATGGTTCAGGTCTGATACGAAGTTTCAGTGTGCTCCCGAGAGCAATTGGGTTTTGAGATTAATCCTACGTTTTTAGGTATTGTTGGGTTAACAATTCTATGGGTTTTGAGTCTTGCAGTAGTATAAAAAGTGATTTGAGGTAATTCGCCAATCAATTCAGTTTAGTACTTAATTAATTTTTGTTTAATTTCTAAAGGAATTGGTCCTTAACGATTTCTGCCTGAGGTGGTACTCGGGTCTTTATACGAATTTTTTTCGAGATGTTACAATCTACCCCCCTTAAAATTTTTATCCTTGAAATTATTACCTTTCCATACTCTTCGAGAATCTGAGGATAGTTCTTGCGAACCTCGGCTTCTGTTTTCCAAGTAGCCTCTTTCTCGGTGTGGTGTGTCCATAACACCTTTTACAAGCGGGATAACCTTATTATGCAACACCTGTTCTTTTCGATCTAGAATACATGTCGGCCGCAATACGTAAGTAGCATCTTCACTCAACTGTACCTGATCCCATCTAATAATGTGGGAAAGGTTAGGAACGTAGTTCTTCAGCATCGATATATGAAATACGTTATGCACGCCTGCAAGTGGTGTGGACAAAGCAAGGCGGTATGCTACCACACCCAATCGGTCTAGTATCTAGAATGGGCCAATAAATTGTGATGTGAGCTTCCCCTTCTTACTAAACCGAAGGACTACCTTCCTGGGGGAAACTTTCAGGAATACATGGTCCCCACCCTCGAACTCCAGCAGTCGCCGCCTCGTATAGGCGTAACTCTTCTGTCTGCTCTATGTTGTCAGAAGTCAACGCCTGATAATGTCGATCTTCTCTCTGAGGTCGCCTGTACTAACTCTGGGCCAATCAAACTCTTCTCACCAACCTCTACCTAGCAATGCGGTGCTCTACATAGATGCCCATATAGTGCTTTATAGGGGGCCATGCCAATACTCGCCTAGAAGTTGTTGTTATAAGCGAACTCAGCATAAGGAAGATGGTTATCCCAACTGTCCTTGAAATCAAGCACACAAGCTCGCAGCGTATCTTCCAACACCTGATTCACCCGTTCTATCTACCCATCCGTCTATGGGTGGAACGCGGTGCTAAACTTCAGTTTCACACCCATTGCTTCCTGGATATAAGTCCAGACGATAGATATGAATCACGTGTCTCGATTCGACATGATCTCCATAAGAACTCCATTTAGATGCACTATCTCCTTGATATATAGCCTGGCTAACTCATCTGCAGAGTTCAAAACTCTGATAGGGAGAAAATGAGCTGATTTCATCAACCGTTCCACGATCACCCAAATAGAGTCATGCCCCTTCCTCGTCTTCAATAACCCTGAGATGAAATCTCATTTCCATTCTGCTATAGGCATGGGCTGAAGTAAATAAGGAGGTTAGCGATGCTCGGCCTTGACCTACTGGCACATGAGACAACGGGACACATAATTTGCTATGTAGGCCTTCATGTTGTCCCACCAGTATGACCTCTTCATACCCCGATACATCTTCGTACTACAAGGATGCATCACCATCTTCGAATTGTGAGCAGCTTCGAGAACTTCCCTTCTCAATTCATGAAGATTTGGGATGCATAGGCGGCCATGATAACGTAAACCCCCATCTGTACCAACTCTCCATTCCAAATCTTCACTGTCGCTCACCTGCTCTCTCCTCTTGGCCAATAGTTCATCATCTTTCTGAACCGCATTAATCCTGTCATCAATGAGTGGCTACACATGAATGTGTGTGACGCTCTCGAACGACTCCTCTACCGTAAGCTTCTGCTCGAAGTCTCATAAAAAATTGACCATATTCCATTCATCGATTATCAGTGGAGCTGCAAATGCTATAGTCTTCTTGCAGCTCAACGCATCTGCCACATGGTTGGCCTTGCAGGATGGTAGGAAATCTCGAACTTGAAATCCTTCAAGGTTTTCATCCATCGTCGTTGCCTCATATTCAGGTCCCTCTACGTGAATATATACCTGAGGCTCTTGTGGTCGCAAAAGAGCTCGAACTCCTCTCCATAGAGGTAATGTCTCTAGAGCTTCAATGCAAAGATGATGACTGCCAACTCTAAGTCGTATGTAGGGTAGTTTTCCTTGTGTTTGCTCAACTATCGCGATGTATAGGCAATAACCCTATTCTTCTGCATCAGAACACAGCCCAAACCAACATGAGACGCGTCAGTGTATATCGTATACTTGACCCCTTGCTCTGGTAATACTAGCATAGGGGAGGATGTTAACTTATCCTGCAGTTCCTGAAAGGCTACTTCTACCTTCTCATTCTAGGCATACTTATGGTTCTTCCGAGTTAGCTGGGACAACGGTCTAGCTATCTTGGAAAAGTCCTTAATAAATCGTCGGTAGTAACCTGCTAGGCCAAGAAAACTCCTCACTTCAGTAACCGAACCGAGCTGCTCCCAGTCCTGAACTGCGGTTACCTTAGCAAGGTCCACAACTATTCCTTCCTTGGACACCACATGTCCCAAGAACTTGACCTCTTCATTCCAGAAGTCGCACTTCTTGTACTGGGCAAACAACCGTCTCTTCCTAAGAGTATCAAAGACTGCTCATAGGTGTTCCTCGTGCTCTTAGAGTATATTAGAATGTTATTTATGAATACGATGAGAATCGGTATAGATACGGCCGACACACCCGGTTCATTAGATCCATGAACACAGCCGATGCATTCGTGAGTCTGAATGACATCACAAGGAACTTGTAGTGCCTAAAACTGGTTCTGAACGCTGTCTTCTGCACGTCCTCATCCCTGACGCACAACTAGTGACCCCTGATTGTAAGTCAATCTTTGAGAAATACTGTGACCCTTTCAACTGGTCGAACAGATCATCTATCCTAGGCAAAGGATACTTGTTCTTCACTGTCATCTAGTTCAACCTGTGATAATCAATACACAATCGCAATGAACCATCTTTCTTCTTTACAAACAACACAGGTGCTCCCCAATGAGACACGTTAGGCTGTATAAAACTTGAATCTAACAGGTCATCAATTTTTCTCCTCAATTCATCCATTTTACATGGAGGCATGCAATACATGGGTAAGAAAATGGGTGTCGCACCAGGCACCAGGTCGATAGTAAAATCGATCTTGCATCGGGGAGGTAATCTAGGTATTGTCTTAAACACTTCCCAGAAGTCCTGGACTATGGACGTGTTTTCAAGTGTTGGACCATTATGATCTCTATCAGGGTAGCATAACAACACTCAATTTCTCAAGCACCCTACACATTTCATAGTAAAAGGAGCTGCATGCATTTCATTTAACAAAATTTGTCACAATACATGAGATATTGCTTTACATGAATCATGACAGGAAATGCATGTGAGCTAACCTAATCAAAGCCTTAAACACCAACCACACCATCAAACCTACCCTACTACTAAGCCTATCAAGGCGATAACACAGGAAATAGGAAAGCAAAGAAAATCTAAAGTCGACTACAGCATAGGACTAGCCATCCAAATCTGGTGATGGAGGAGTACCCTTGTCCTGTAGACAACAAAGGATAGCCTTCAAGGTATGAGACACCTTCTTGAATTTTTATTTCATGAAGGTCCTATTCTTTTTAAGCTTAGCCCGGGTCTCACTGACCTCCTGTCGCAGGGCGACCGACCCTCCTTTATCTGAGCCAAGCGGGCTTCTATAGCAACTTGATCACTATCGCACTTGTGTGTAGCAGGTGGAGAGCTCTCATCAGTGTCTTGGGCCTCCACTTCTTCCTCTTCTTGCTCTTCCTCTTCCTCGCCTTCTTCCTCTATCTCATTTTTGCCTTCTTCATCACTCCCTTCCTCTTCACTTTCCGTCTCATCCTCACTCTCATCAAGTCGGGCTTGACGTTGGCGTGGCCCAATATTCATGTTGTTGAGAGTAGTGTCGTTAAGGAAGTGGATCGGCGCAAGCCTTTCTGAGCCAAGTCTGTAGCCGAACTCATAAGCAAGCTTACATATAAGTCGGTTGAATGGGAGTGAAATAGTTGTCCAAGGAGACCGTGCGATCTGAACTATCTGTAGTAGTACATACGTAGGTAGGCACAGTTTGTCTCCTTGCCCAGCTCGGTATAGGAAGTCTACCATCAGATGCGTGTATTCATTGCAATTGCTCCACCTAGGATATACATTATGTGTGAAGATGTGGACGGAAGTCAAGAGTCATCTTGGACGCCAAGAGGTAATTGCCTAGATTCCAATAGACCAATTGGCCATAAAGAAATCGCGTATGGCGATCCTTTTCACGCTCACTCCTGAGGTTCTTCTCTCTACCATTAACCTCTTCATGCAGCATCCCCATGATCCGGGCTATCAGGTCCACATTGACAATGGCTTCCTGCCTTCCCATGGGGATAGAGAACTATAGAAGCTCCAGCAGTGGGTCTCGTATATGGGCGTAGAAATCTCGGACAGTGCTCTCATTCGCACGAGACTTGCACTCAAATATGGGACCCCATCCGGCATCCGACAGGAGATCCATCACCAGATAAAGCCTAAATAGTTTCTCACCCACGTGTGCTTCAAAGAGGACCCTACGGCCTTAAAATCTTCCATGTGTCATATCCACCAGTAGCGCTCTCTCTCGAGGAAGCTGAGGATAGATATCTTGCTTCGTCCTGATCTCCTGATCGACGCTTGAACTTGCTTCGGCACCTTTCTGCCTCCTCGAACGTGTAGGGTGGCTAGGCCCGACTTCATCCGTAGAAGCCCTCTTCTTCTCCATGAGAGGAAGAAGTGTAGAAAGTGAGAAAATCACTGCCACAAGTTCAAAAAGAGCCACTTAAGCGAAATAAAGTGGAGGGATAGGATATGTTGTTGGACTTTGAGATTTTTGAGACACAAAAGAGGGTTTGTGTTCTCAAATCGGAGGAAATGAGGGAGATAGGAGGTGGGTTTAAAAGGGATGGTGGGAGGTGTGTATGAATGAAGAAAATGAAGAAGATATGAGAATGAAGGAAGGATTTGAGAGAGAAAAATGAAATTTTTGGAGGATTGGAAAGTTTGGAGGTGTGTAAGAGGGGGAAACGAAGCAAATGGGAGTGTTATAGGGGTCCCCACACATTTTTGTAGGCCCCACTACCATGTACATGCATCGGCCTGACTGGCCCAGTGTGGCTCAACCTGCCTAGAGCGGCCCAATAGGCCCGCTGTCCACGAACAGCGAGGCCTCGCCGTTAGGGCGATGCCATCACCGTCCGCTGGACAGTGGGGCAATGGGTCACCCCAGGGGCGATGGCATCCCCCCCAGGGTGTCGTATGTGTGTCGAGTCCACTTTAGATCCCCCCGATTTGCGTTGTTTAGGGCCCCGAGTCTGTTTGAGGCATTTTTGAAGTCCATCTCGCGTATATTCACGCGTTCTAGTCCTTTGAGTGTGGAATAAGCTAAATCCTCATCTAAACCCATCGATTAACAGTCTAAAAAAGGATTGGGATCACCTCGCATGATCACAAATGCACACGGGTCCCGTTTTTATGGTCAATTTCGCTTTAACGGTCATATGATCACCGATGGGCGAAACTTGAGATTTTAGGATAATTTATACATTTCATCACTCCCTCCTAAGTCAAAGTAAATCAGTGTACATCATGTTACCATCACCCAGTCCAGTTTAATACAAATCATGCTCTGATACCAACTTATAATGCCCTAAAAATCGAGGGTCGAGCAGACGCTTAAATCATGAGTTCCAACGCATCATTTATGCAGCATAGATAATGATGATTAAATGTTGTCCATATTAGTGCATTAAATATTAATGATATTATATCAAATCAGTATATCATACTCTAGAGACAGTTAAATTACGTAAGCGGAAGACTGTGATAAATATATAAAGCAAATAAGTGATTATAAGTCCCCAAAGTATGAACATGATGCCAGGTTAAATAATTACATGTTTAGTTCCAAAATATACAAAATGATGAAGTGTGATGTCATCTAATCCATATCCTTGTAGCCCCAGTGACGCAACTTCAGGTCTACATGGACCCGCCAGAGAGTTATAGGTAAGAGAACTCCTTGTCGTCATAGAAGTCAGGCTCGGCCTCGTAAGCCTTGACATTACCTGAAACTATAACAGAGTCTGGTTGGTGTTTTAAAACACTATCCCAATGTGAGAGTGAGTGATCAACTCAGTGGAGCTATAAGGCAAAGGTTAACATGTTATCAATTCAGTCAAGCAATAATGATAAAGCAATACAACAAGCATTCATAAATACTTTGGTTAATGCAAGGATGATATGTATTAATGATGTATGCCTTCGCCTACACTCTCTCTGTAACATCATCTCAAAATTACGGCATGCAACACTCTCGTTGTGTTCAACTCCAATCCCAAAGGCACAGGGAATGTAATGCATGTATGTGATTAGCAAAGTTTTTAATTAGACATATTCATACAGCAGGTTTGGGAAGCTAGGGGACCTCCCTTTATATCATTGACTTAAACGATGATCCATCTAGGGTCGTCAATCCTAGTAAATCACATGTGATAGGAAGTTCTAGGTCACTGCAGAGAGGCTCATCACCTTAATGCAGGCCTAGTTTATACTCGAGGTTACTACGGAAAGGCTCGTCACCTTAGCGTAGTCCTAGTATATACTCGAGGTCACTACGAGAGGCTCATCACCTGATCGTAGGTCGACAACTCGAATGTGGTATCCCATACCACCGTATTCGGCTCACGAGTTTGATTTGCTCACTGGTCACTACGAGGAGGCTCGTCACCCCAGCGTAGGCCGACAGCTCAACCATGGTGTCCCATACCACCATGCCTGATTCATGAGTCTTAGCGGATCATGGTACCAAGGTTAAACGGGCTTTTCACTGGTAAGTTGATACCTTAGATTCAAGCAGTAGTGTCCTTACATGGTGAACATACATTAGGTTAATCGGGTTACTTGACAAGCTTGACTGGTACAAGCGCACGTTGACTTAATCGACATGGAGCGTGTAAGCACTCCGCGTGGCCTAACCACTGTCGACAAATAGCGTATGACTCAGATTCATTGAACGTGTCTTGTGTGGTGGAACAACCTCGGCCACTGATTCGGGAATCATTACTAATTTCCTGGACTACATCCTAGCCCCAATCACATTCCAAAACAATAGCATTCACATGTGATAGTCCAAGACAGCATGTGATAACCAATTTAAATATAAGTCTCATTTGAGCATTTCAACAAACACATAGTGCACTTGTTATTATATATAAGCATTTCATCCATAAGGCACATGGTACTGAGATAGGTTATATGAAGGAAATTGTAACTATAGATAAGGGGATTGAGAATCATATCTCAACACCCTACTTAAATACATTTCAGCAAGCATTTTCTCATCCAGGCATTTCATCAACCACTTAGACTACACATATCACATACATGTAATGAATTAGTTAAAACATATATTATAGCAAATCCTTTCACAAGGGAGTTGCCACACATACAACAATCATGTATTCTTAAGCAACAACCATGGCAAGCACAGATCATAATTCCATATTCATACAAACATTTCAACAAACACATGGAATGCATTAATTTCAACATAGTCCATATATATATGTAATACGCGAAAAACATCACATCTAAGTATATGTGATAGCAATCAAGTCAGACATAAATCATTACTGACATTAAAAGCCTTGAAAACCATAACCTAAATGTTTATAGTACGCACCTTCCGTCGGGAAACTCGTATCGAACTCAGTTCGAACACTATGCCTTCATCTACGGCACAACGGCTACATGAATCATGAAATTGGTTAGTTATTTCGTCAATTTTTCTACTTGGATACCTAAAATAGACTAGGGTTAGGGTTTCTTACCCAAAAATAGAGTCGAAATCGTCGGTATAGCGATGCAGGCAGGATGATTCGGCATGTGGAGCTGCGGGAACGAATCCCGGCAGCAAACCCCAACTCTCTCTCACTTCTCCTCACGTTCTCCTTCTCTTTTCTCTTTTCTCTCCTAAGGTTTGGTAATTTGTATGGAATGAGGGAGGGGTGGGTTAAGGCCTTTATATAGGCCCAGAACTGGTGCCAATGGCCCCAGGGCCATGGTATACTTAGGATATAGCCAAAGGGTGGCTGTTTCAGTCCAACGGAGCTCATCTGGAGGTCCATTTCCTGTATACGGTCTGGTTTAAGTTTCCTGGCAATGGATCTATGACAGGTTGAGTTTTTGGTCCAATCGGGTTTGTAGATCAACCGCGGAGGACCAGTTTCAGTTCAACGGTCATTATCTCTAGATCAGGGCCACAAGTACACTAACATGTGTAGAAAATTTTCCCTGATCTAAGGCTGTAGTTGGGTTAAAATCTGACGATATGAAACCTTAAATTTGGCCGGCAAGAGAACGGCCCAATTCGCTTAAGTTTGAGTTCACTTTCTAAAGATATTCACATTTCTCACACACTTCGCTCCAGGCTCAAGTTGTGCATTTCTGGATACTATTTGGACTTGATTTCTAAGATAGTTGTCAAGCCTAATAAGGCAGTCATAATCGTATGGTTTCACGGTAATCGAACTTTCGACACGCGGTCTAGGTCCGATATGGAGTTTCAGTGTTCTCCCGAGAGCAACTGGGTTTTGAGATTGATCCTACGTTTTTAAGTAATGTTAGGTTAGCGATTCTATGGGTTTTGAGTCTTATAATACGTATAGAAAGTGATTCGAGGTAATTCACCGATCAATTCAGTTTAGTACTTAATTAATTTCCGTCTAATGTCTAAAGGATTTGGTCCTTAGCGATTTTTGCCTGAAATGTTACTCGGGTCTTTGTATGGATTTTTTCTGAGACGTTACATGTATGAAATGGGTTTGAGGAATATGATGGAGGGTGGGTATGAAATGAAGAAGATGAAGTAGATAAGAGAATGGAGGGAGACTTGAGAGAGAAAAATCAGATTATTGAGAATTTGGAGGGGTTTGGAAGCTTGGAAATGGAAAAATGAAGCAAAAAGGGGCATATAGAGTGGTCCCACATATGTTTCGTGGGCCCCACATAAGTGTACATAGTAGGCCCGATGCAGCCTGACTGGTCACTGGACCTGGACCGTGAGGCCTCGCGGTAGGTGCAATGCCATCGCGGTCCACTAGACCTAGGGCGATGGCATCAGCCTAGGGACGAAGGCATCCCCCCCCCCCCCCCCCCCCCCGCGGGTGCCGAAAATGTACAAGGGTCACTTTGGTCCCCCCCCCCGATTTGCACTGTTTGGATCCCCTAGTCCATTTGAAGTGGTTTCAGGTTCCATCTCGCGCATATTCACCCGTTCCGATCATTTGAGTGTGGAATACTTTGAATTATCGTCTAAACCCATCGATTGACGGTCTAGAGAGGAATTAGGATCATCTCACATGATCACAGATGCATACGGGTCCCGTTTCAACGTTAAGTTTCACCCATCGGTGAAACTTGGAATCCTACGTTCGTTTCTACAGTTTTATCGCTCCCTCCTAAGTCAAAGTACATCAGTGTATGTCCTGTTACCATAACCCAGGTCCAGTTTAATCCAAATTATGCTTTGATACTAACTTGTAACGCCCCAAAAATCAGAGGTCGAGCTACAGCTCAACTCCCGAGTTTCAACGCATCAGTTATGCAACATAGATAATGATGATTAAATGTTGTCCGTATTAGCACATTAAACATGAGTAGGATTACACTAAATCAGCATATCATACTCCAAAGATGATTGAATCAAGCAAGCGGAAGACTGCGGTAGATATAAAAAGTGTATGAGTGGTTATAAACCCCCAGAGTATGATCATGTCACCAGGCTGAATATATACATGTTTATTCCAAAATATACCAAATGACAAGTGTGATGCCCAACTAATTCGTATCCATTTAGTCCCGACGACACAACTCCAGGTCTACAAAGAGTTGCACGTAGGAGAACTCCTCCTCATCGTCATAAAAGTCAGGCTCCATCTCGTAAGCCTCGCCATCACTTACAGCTACAATAGAGTCTGGTTGGTGTTTTAAAACACCGTCCGAGAGTGAGAGTAAGTGATCAACTCAGTGGAGCTATAAGCCAAAGGTTAACATGTTATCAATTCAGTCAAGCAGTATTGATAAAGCAATACAGCTATCATATCCTGAGTATTCTTGTTAATGCAAGAATGGTATACGATAATGATACATGCCCTCGCCTGCACTCCCTCAGCGACATCATCTCACGATTGCCCATGCACCGCTCCGGACATGTGCACTTCCTTGCCAAAGCACATGCAATGCGGTGCATGGTCATGTTAGTTAATATTTAATTAGGCTTATTCATACAGTAGGTTCGGGAAGCTAAGGTACCTCCTTTTATATCATTTACCCAAACAATGATCCATCTAGGGTCGTCAATCCTAGTTAATCACATACGATAGTCAAGTTATAGGGCAACATCACCCTGGATTTAAAAGTAGTGGATAGGCAAGTTCAGGTCGCTACATGAGGCTCGTCACCTCAGTGTAAGCTTAGTTTATACTCGAGATCACTACGGGAAGGCTCGTCACCTTAGCGTAAGCTAAAAACTCGAATACAATGTCTTATACAACCGTATTCGGCTCACGAGATTGGTTTGCTTACTGGACACTATGGAGAGGCTCGCCACCCCAACGTAAGCCGACAACTCGACTACGGTGTCCCATACCACCATGCCCAGCTCATGAGTCTTAGCGGATCGTGGTACCAAGGTTAAACGGGCTTTTCACTGTTAAGTGGTACCTTAAATTCAAGTAGTAGTGTCCATACATGATGAACATACATTGGTCCAATTAGATTACTTGACAAGCTCGATTGGTATGAGCACACATTAAATTAATCGACATGGAGCGCATACACACTCCTCATGGCCTAGTCACTGTCGATAAGGACCATACGACTCAAATTCATCGAACGTATCCGTTGTGATGAAACTAGTTCGGCCATTGATCGTAAATCGTTACCAATTGCCTGGACTACATATTAGTTCCAACCATACTCAAATACAATAGGCATTCATATGTGATAGTCAAAACAACATGTGACAACCAATTCAAATATAAATCTCATTTGAGCATTTTAACAAACACATAGTGCACATGTTGTCATACATAGGCATTTCATCCATAAAGCACGTAGTAGCGAGATAGGTTACATGAAGGAAACTATAACTATAGATACGTAATTGAGTATCCTATCTCAACGCCCTTATTAAATGCATTTCAACAAGCAACTTCTAATTCAGACATTTTATCAAACACTTAGATAACACATATCAACATACATATAATAAATTAGTTATAATATATATTATAGCAAATCCTTTCACAAAGGAGTTGTCACACATACAACAATCATGTATTCTCAATCAACAATCATGGCAAGCACAAAACATAATTCCATATTCATTCATACATTTCAACAAACACATGGAATGCATTATATTCAACGTGGTTCATATATATGTGTAATACATGGAAAACACCGCATCTAAGTACATACGACAGCAATCAAGTCAGTCATAAATCATTAACTAACATTAAAAGCCTTAAAAACCATAACCTAAACATTTATACTTTGTGCCTTTCGTCAGTACGCTCGTTACGAACTCAGTTCGAACACTATGTCTTTGTCTACGACACAATGGCTACTTAAACATTGAAATAGGTTAGCTATTTCGCTAATTCCTCTATTTGGATTCCAAGATCGAGATTAGGGTTAGGATTTCCTACCCAAATCGAAACTAGAATTGACGGCATGGCAATGGTGAGGTCGTGATTCAACATGAGGAGCAGTGGGAATGAATCCCAGTAATGATCTCCTGAACTCTCTCTCTTCTCCTCACTCTTTTCTCCTCTTTTCTCTCTTCTCTCTCCTAGGGTTAGGAAAATTCGTATGGAATGAGAAAGGGGTGGGTTAAGGGCATTATATAGGCCCAAAAGTGATGTCAATGGCCCCAAGGCCATAGTATACTTAGGATATAGCCAAAAAGCATCTATTGCGGGCCAACGGAGCTCATCTGGAGGTCCATTGCCTGCATACGGTCCCAAGAAAGTTCCTTGACAATGGATCTATGTCAGGTTAAGATTTCGATCCGATCATATTTGTGGATCGACCGTGGAGGAATAGTTTCAGTTCAACGGTCACCGTCACTCGATCAGGGACACAAGTATTCCAATGGGTGCAGGGAAATTTCCTTGATCCAAGGGTGTAGTTAGGTCAGAATCTGACGGTCTGAAATCTTAAATTTTGCATGTAAGTGAATGGCCCAAATCACTTAAGTTTGAGTTCATTTTCTAAAGATATTCGTGTTTCTCACACACTTCACTCCAGGCTCAAGTTGTCCATTTCTAGATACTATTTGGACTTGATTCCCATGATAGTTGTCAAGCCCAATAGGGCAGTCATAACCATATAGTTTCATGGTAATCGGACTTTCAACGCGTGGTCCAGGTCCGATACGGAATTTCAATGTGCTCCCGAGAGCAACTGGGTTTTGAGATTGATCCTAGGTTTCTAGGTAATGTTGGGTTGGCGATTCTATTAGTTTTGGGTCTTGCAGTTCGTGTGAAAAGTGGTTCAAGATAATTCACCGATTAATTTAGCTTAGTACTTAACTAATTTTTTGTCTAATTCCTAAAGAATTCGATCCTCAGTGATTTCTACTTGAGGTGGTACTCGGGTCTTTGTACGGACTTTTCCGAGATGTTACACTATGTAACTAAAACTTCTATAATTCAAAGGTGGGAAACTAAGGTTTCCAAGGATCCACTTGTAGAGATCAGGGTGATATATGCTTGATTCATGAACGCAACTGGAGTCAGAGTCCCATCTTCATCCAATTGGAAGATATCTCATTAAAGACCAAATTTGAACTTCCTTTGATCTAGTTCTCAATGGATGAAAGGTATTAGAACTAGAATTGATTCCATCACAAAACCATACCCATGAGACAGAGTAAACAACATAATTTACCAATCCACAACCAATCTGAGAGAATTGTGAAATTCAGGGAGGATTCCATCATCCAACCATGCCCAGGAGACGATGGCGAACAATAGGATTTCCCAAGATCACAAATCTCAATTATGAAAAGTACGTACTTAAAGCCATCATGGATCCATTGTAATCAAACTGAAATCAAAGGGAATTCAACAATATGAATCAAAGCAATCGAAAACAACCCATCACGCTAACTAGAATCTCTTAGAAAATTCATAAAGAAAAACAACTAAGGAAGGAAAAAAAACTCTGTGATGAAAGCAGCCTCTCCACTCTTTCTCTCTCTACTCTGCTCATGTCCTGCTCACGTTCTCCTTATTTTCCTCTTTCTTCTCTCTTTTATAACAACAGGGAGGTCGGCTGGGTTGGAGAACCGACCTTTCTTTCACAGCAAGAGGTGGTGAGAATGTGCGCAGCAAAAGGCGGTGCCGCAACAAGGAACCCACAGATCTCATCTAGCACATCCAGTTTAGTGATCTTGTTGTGGGATCTATGCCGATCAGCCTTCTTGGGCTTTGTCGAAACTGCCAAAGGAGAGGTTTGGACAGTAAGGATCATGGGTCCGATCCTGACCAAGATCACACAACAGCATGAACGTCCGGATCTCCTCCGGACGTTGTTGCTTATGTAGGTTGATTGTGCTGAACCCAACAGGGTCCATGATCAATGTCAGTGAGGAAATCCACTCCATCCATTGAATTCTCCTTGAAATTTCAGTTGGAGATGGACATTTTTGGCTGTCCCTTGATGCAGCCCACTGAATTTGTGCTCCCGTCGTTCGTCCTACATTTGAATGTAGTCTTCTTATGAGTGCATGCATGGGTGCACATGATCACCATGGTTGTGGTCAGCTTCCCCTTCCAAACACAGTGAACGGCTACGATCATACATCCGATCAAAGGTGGTGGGCCACAACGCATCACAGCGGACGCCCGTCTGCACGCTGAGTAAGAGGATAGAGAAGATCTCTCTTGGATTTGAATTTGTCAGGTCCAACCACGTTTGTCCCAACCAGGTGTTTGGTGTACTGCGAGCGCACCCCCTGTGGTGCATGTGTAGCACTCATGTGGGTCCCACATTGATGTTTCTGATAAATCCACATCGTCCATCTGCCTTCCCATCGAACTTAAAGGGCTGAGTCCAAAAGTAAGGCATTTCCAAAGATTAGGTTGGCCCCAAATTGATGATTTATGGATGATCTTTCCATTGGACCACTTCCACAGAGATCCAGGGGTTGTAATTTTATGTGTATGGTTACTTTTTGATACCCAGGATAGATATAAAGTTTTGTGCCAAATAGATGGTGGAAACCCTGTGATCTTGCATTCAGGACGATTTTCAGGCTTCCTTATCTTCAATCACTTGGTTTCCTCTGATCTTTGGCATGTGAATTCTTCAATCTCAGTCTCCTAAGATCCGTCCCTCATCTTGGTAATTCTTGAGCATCAAATCTATACTTTTAGTACCCTTTTAAGTCCAAGCTCCTAAATTCACCTTGCAACACAAACATGATTAAAATAGAGCATTATGCATTATTATGTTCATAAAACCAGGTAATAAATAGGGTCTAATATGCAATATTTGACCCTCAACACAATTCCCAACCAACATTTTGCTAGTCTTGAGCAAAGTATGTGAAAAATAAGTTTAATGCGCAATGTTCAAACCTTGTTCAGGAAACGATCTTTTGTGTGATCAAGTATGGATGAGTAGACTCAAGATGAGAAAAGTGTGTTTTTGAAAACCTGAAGCCGAACCACATAAGTAACTGATCAAATGAATCCTTAATCCATTAGGTCAAAGCATAGTTTGCATATTAAGTTTTTCAATGTGCTCGGTGAAAGTACTATCTTTTCATAATGTTAGTCATGCTCATCACTTCAAGATTAGTTGAAAACCCAAGTACTGATTCCGACCTTATCCCATTTTCCTTCTTTTCCTAGTTTTTTATTTTACATTGACGATCATTTGTATTCATTCGTTCTTTTCATCCTTTTTTTAGACATTACATCTTTTTCAAAGACATTTTTCATTCCTCTCAAAGATGTTGTCATTATTCATTCTTTATGACCTTTTTGTCAATCTCCTATTTTTTAACTGGTTCTTTTTTTGTTTGAGGGTGGATAAAAATCTCCGGACTCGGTTCTCAATATCTTTCAATGATCACCATACTAACAATTAGAAAATTGAATACTATTCATAGAGAACAATATGAATAAAATAATATTCAAACATCCTCTTAACCAAGTGAATGTAAGAGCCATAAGTGATAAATTACTTAGTTGCTCCAACTCCAACAATTTAAAACTCGATTTCTATCCTTTTGTCATACTCAAAACAATCTAAAATACACAACTTATTGCTTTCCAAATAGATGAACATTGAAAATTTTCAAAAATTTTGCAAATTTCGCTCAAAACTGAGAAATCACTGATTAGGTAACCAAATCTCCCATCCCTAACCTAAAATCTACATTATCCTTAATGTAAAAGAAATATGCAAGAGTTGAAAAAGAGACAACGTAATTGAAAGAAGAGTGATGGAGAGATAGTACCTGATGAAGAGATTTTATGGCTTTTTTTTTTACAACGGATCTCAGCGTGAAGGTGGTTTATCACAAGAGTTTATCAACCTAAAAAAAGCTATCCTAAAATAGCAGAAAACAACCTACCCTAAATAGCATAAAGTCGACTATCCTAAATATAACATGAAAGCAATAAACCTAACTACACCTCCATCAGACTAGGAGATTAATCCTGATAAATATGATTATTCAGAGGTATGGACATGTCCTTTAAATCAAATTTCTCAAAAAATGGCTTTAATCGATGTCCATTCACTTTGAATTCATTGTCATTGGTTGGATTCTGAATCTCGACAGCTCCATGAGGATAAACATTGCTAACAGTGAAACGGTCGGTCCAGCAAGATCAGAGCTTACCCAAAAAGAGATGTAACTGAGAATTATATAAGAGGACCTTCTGACCTGGTGTGAATGATTTTCGAAGAATGTATTGGTACTGAAATCCCTTCATCCTGTCCTTGTAAATTCTTGAGTTTTCGTACGCATCGTTCTGGATTTCTTCAAGTTCATTCAGCTGAAGTTTGCGCAGTGAGCCAGCATTGTCCAAATTTAAATTTAAATTTTTGATCGCCCAGTAGACTCTATGTTCCAACTCCATAGGCAAGTGGCAAGCCTTCCCATAGACAAGTCTAAAGGGAGACATTCCAATAGGGGTCTTAAATGCATAAGGCATTAGTCAATCGGATAAACTAATCCTTACGATCGCGGTTAATCATCTTTTCCAAGATGTGTTTAATTTTTCTATTGAAAATCTCAGCTTGCCCACTTGTTTGTAGGTGGCATGGAGTGCTCACTTTGTGGGAGATGCCATATTTCTTCATTAAATTCACGAATGGCCTATTATAAAAATATGAGCCCCCATCACTAATAATGTCTCGAGGCGTTCTAAACTAGGAAAGAATGTTCTCTTTTAAGAATTTAATGACCGTTTGATGGTCATTGTTCCGACATGAGATCGCTTCAACCCATTTAGTGACATAGTATACTATGAGCAAAATATATAAATGCATAAAAGACTGGGGGAATGGTCCCATGAAATTGATGCCCTAACAATTAAATACTTCTATGATAAGAATGGGGTTCAAGGGCATCATATTTTGATGGGACAATGCTCCCAATTTCTGACAATGCTCATAAGCTTCACAAAACTCATGAGTGTCCTTAAACATAGTGGGCCAGTAAAAGCCACACTGTAAAATCTTAGCCGTGGTCTTTTTAGCAGAAAAGTGATCACCACGGTCCTGAGAATGACAAAAGGAGATGACACTTTAATGTTCATCGTCTGGCACACATCTCCTTAAGATTTGGTCTAGAAAATATTTAAACAAATACAGATCATCTTATAAGAACTTATGAACCTTGGCGAAGAATTTTTTCTTATCTTACGTAGTCCAATGTGTCGGGGTGAAACCCGTGGCAAGATAATTAGTAATATTAGCAAACCAAGGTAAATGGGAGACTTTGAACAGTTGTTCGTCAGGGAACGTGTCATTGATATGTGTTGTCTCAAGGGAATCAGAGATCAAGGTGGGAAAGATGGTCAGCCACTACATTCTTTACTCCCTTTTTATCTTTTATTTCCAAATCAAAATTTTAGAGTAGGAGGATCCATCTAATCAGTTGGGGCTTAGTATCATTCTTAGAAAGAAGATACTTGAGAGTTGCATGATCTGTGTAAATGATGATCTTGGATCCCATCAAGTAGGACCTAAATTTGTCCAAAGTGAACACTATGGCTAAAAGTTCCTTTTCTATAGTCGAGTAGTTCACTTGGGTAAGATTTGGAGTTCTACTTGTGTAACGAATAATGTAGGGCTTCTTTTCATTTCTCTGGCCTAAAACTTCACCAAGCGCATGGTCAGATGCATCACATATAAGTTTAAAAGGAAGGCTCCAATTGGGTGCGGTAGTTAACATGCCCTTGAGCTTAGTAAAAGCTTCTTAACATTGCTCAGTCCACTCATATGGGGCATCCTTTTGAAGTAGATTACATAAAGGATAAGAGAGGAGACTAAATTTCTTTATGAATCTCCTATAAAAACCAGCATGTCCTAAGAAAATCGCATGTCTTATATGTTCTTGGGTGGAGGTAGGTTAGAGATAAGATCGATTTTAGCCTTATTTACCTCAATTCCCTTGGATGAGGATATGTCCAAGGATGATTCCCTTATGAACCATGAAATGACACTTCTCCCAATTGAGTACCAAATTCTTTTCCTCACATCGCTTCAACACATTTTTTAAAATTTCCAAACAATTGCTGAAGGATGGACCAAAAATAGAGAAGTTGTCTATGAAAACCTCTAAATATTTCCCCACCATGTCAGAAAAAATACTCATCATGCAATGCTGAAACATGGCGGCAGCATTGCACGGTCCAAATGGTATCCTTTGGTAAGCAAAGGTGCCAAAAGGACACATGTACGTGGCCATTTCTTGGTCTTTAAGAGCTATCTTTTTCTGGTTGTAGCCCAAATACCCATCAAGGAAACAATAGCACGAGTGACCAGCTAACCTTTCCAAGATTTAAATAATGAAGGGTGAAGGGAAGTGGTCCTTCCTGGTGACAGTATTTAACTTCCTGTAGTCAATGCATATTCTCCAACCAGTAGTAACTCTACTTAGCATGAGTTCATTGTTGGCATTGGCTACAATGGTAATTTTGGACTTCTTAGGAACCACCTGAGTTGGAATCACCCATTGGCTATCGGATATAGGGTATATGATACCCTCATGCAAAAGCTTAAGAACCTCGGCCTTAACCACTTCCTTCATGTTTGGCTTTAGTCTACATTGTGATTGACGAGAAGACTTCTCATTATCCTCAAGATAAATGTTGTGAGTACAAATCGAAGGGTTAATTCCCTTGGGGTTCGCAATATTCCATTCAAGGGCTCCTCTATGCTCAATGAGAGTAGATATGAGCATACTGTCCTATTCTTACTAAAGGTGGGAAGAAATCACCAGCGAGTATATCCCATCTTAACCCAAATAGATATATATCAAATCAGAGGGCAATGGTTTTAGTCCAAGCTTCGGTGCCTTGAGGTTAGACGGTAGAGGCACTACATTAGTTTCGGGCAATTCTTTAAATTGTGGCCTCCACCGGTTAACTTCAAGTACTGGCACAGTATCAAGCATGACACCTATCTCCCTAATCATGTCATCATTAAAATCATTGGTATGGGCCAGACACGTCTTTAGAGGGTCAGAGGATAAAAGGTGTTCTATCTTCCATGAAAGAGTCAATCATGTTAATGTCGTGGAAATCATCATCATCCTCTAACCATATGCTAGTATTGAAAAAGACGTTTAACTTGAAAAGGCCAAGCTATATGTCCTAGAGGGGGGGAGGGGGGGTGAATAGGACAGTGCCAAATAAAACTAATAACAGCGGAATTTAAAAGTAAATGATGTCAAAGTAAATTACAATGCAGGAAAGTAAAATAACCTCTAAATTCAGATCTTGAGAGGTTGATACAAATGTTATTCTAAGGACAACCTTACAGCAAAAACTAGAGTTTATGGTAGGATAACCTTATTTCTAGAAAGATCTTTGTATCAAATCTCAAATCGAAGAGGAATACAAAAATAAATACAAACTGAATTGAAATAACTTGTAATAAAAAATGTATTGTTCTAGGGACAGCCATACACCATAAAAATGGCAGGGCAACCTTGCTGGAACAACTTTCAAATGAAATTGAAAATCAAGCTGATAAAGGAATAACAGAAAATAAATTCTAAACTATTACAACATTCTCACAAAGCTTGAATTAAATGATTACAACATTCACCACCATACATACATCCCACAAAAGAATAAAAAATTAGAAGAATAAAACAATCAACCACAGCACAAGGGTTTATAGTGGTTCGCCTGTGTGTTCACCAACTGTTAAACAACAGCCACACAAAATGCTACTCCACTCCTAATATCCTCACACAGGGGATATTAGCGTTCACTAAAAATAGGTTTTCCCAGGTTCACCCAAAACCTTTACAATTGTGTCTTTGTATGTGGGCTTACACAATTAAAAAAACCCCACTTCTGAGTTTTCCTAGCTCTCCTCAGATAACCAATACAACAAGATTTTTCTGGCAAATCTTGAAAGAAACCAAAATAGAAAAGGATTTATAATTAAATGTAAAATACCTGATTATCTCCTTCGTTGTAGCAGCCCGGTAGAACCAAATCAAAGTAGATGATTAAATGTCCAACTTCAATGTCCAGTACTCGATTACAATGGTTTTAATTCTAATAGATTTTAAATTAAACCAAATAGGGCTTGCCTTAATTGATTTTGATTCCAAAGAAAGGGAATAATAATTCCTCTTTATCAAATCAGATTGGAATAGCAGAAACAAAAACAATTAAATAAAGCTAAGGAAAGAGAATATTAAATAAGCACACTTAGCTTAGATGGAGCATAGAATTTTCTCTCAGAAGTTTGACGAAGATTGGCTTGAATAGATTAATTAATTTGATGATTTCTTCTGAGATTCGTGCTCTATTTATAAGTGAGCAGATCGGGTCTTCGACTGGTCTAGGGAGCTCTTCGACTAGTCGAAGCAACAACAGATATTTGAAAAATCCGGCGGGATATGCTTTGATCGTTCTACGACTGGTTGAAGCTCTCCTACGACTGGTCGTAGGTCACCTACGACTGGTCGTAGGTTTCCTTCGACTGGTCGAAGAAACTATAAACCATCGCTGGATTTTGAGTCGAAGATGTTCGATTGGTCGTAGATGCAGTCGACGCTGTTCCTACGACTGGTCGAACAGATTCCTGGACTAGTCGAAGCCTAACAGATTTCATCCAGAATTTGTAACAAACTCACAACTGATCGAGGAATTTCTTAGACTGGTTGAAGCAACTCTAGGACTAGTCGAAGAAGGCCTAGGACTAGTCGAAGAACAGACCAATCACATGTAAAATAAACATTTGGTTTATGTATCCGAAATGACCTACTTCTAAGGTCAACCTGTGGTCAATCAAACCTCAATCAAGAAGTAAAGGACATTAAAACATTCGGAACAAGTAACCTTGAAGTATGAGCCTTGAAGTCTTGACGTAGATCATTCTTGAAATCTTGACATAGCTCAATCGTGAAAGGGTTTTGAGTTCTTTACCAACTGCCTTGTACTCTTCAGCTTGAGTCTTGTCTTGTGAGCTTTGCTTGTTGTGAGCTTATCTTGTTCATGAATGTTGATCCTTGAGAGAGCTTCACTTAAGCAAGTTATATATAACAGTGATTTTGGCACCACAAATTTGACAACAGACAGGGATATAAATTATAGCACTTACAATCTCCCCCTTTGTCAAATTAGTGACAAAACACATAACCAAGATAAACAAAAGTAAAACAACTGGTTAATACCTGCAAATCAATATTCAATATTCAACATTCAACCAGTTTCAACATTCAACCAGTTTCATTCAACAAGATCAAACATATACTCCCCCTAACTCCCCCTGAGAAACATAACCAATGCTACTCCTCTCACAATCACATTAAGAACAAACCATTCTCCCCCTTTTTGTCACAATATGATAAAGGAGAACTAAATAAAGGAAGTCATGAGAGGAAACATGAGGAAGTAAGAGAGTATAGCAAAAGAGTCATAGAGATACTCAAGATAGCATCACATATATCCAGCATAAATATTACATCAAGGACAAATATCCAGCATAAAATCCAACTCAAACTCAAGCAAACAAGTGCTAAGTAATAAAGTTATTACAGACCAGAAGATTCATAAAAACTAGTCAGAACTAGAACTTGATGAAGGAGCAGGAATAGAGGGATCAAGTTGGTGCATGCCTTTGTTCAAGCGCCTAAGATATTTGCGCATGTACTTGAATTGCAAATCATGAGCAACAGACATGTTTTCCAACTTTACATTTATATTCTTAACTTTACCCTCTAATGCACTCAGACGTGCATCAACATCAGATGGTACAAAATCTGGATCATTTGCTGAGTCAGAATCCAATTCCTCAAAAATGTCATCCATATTAATGTCAACACCAGCTTCTTCAGGACCACCACCACCACCTTGTTCAGGAAGCAGATCCAACTTCATCTTATTAATATTTGTATTGTTGAAGATCAGATAATGGATAGGTGCCTCATCAACTGGCATATCGACTAACATATGTGTAGCCAATACAATCATAAAATAGGCAAATGGAATGTCACTATGACTAGGATGGAGTCGAAACTGAATAATGAAATGACAAATTAAGGATGGCAAACAAATCTGAGTACCATTGGAAATAGCATGGATAACACGAACCATAAACGAAGTCAAGTCAGATTTATTACCCGAACGAGGATACAGATTAGACACAGATTCTGTGGAGAATTCTGTATTTGGGTAACAAATACCTTGCGGGGAGCGCATTCCCTTTTTGAGTCCATTGAACATCCATGTTGCACAAGTCTCTAGTGAGCATGCGTTTTTCAGCCATTGAGGGTTTATCAGTTAAATTATGGATAGGAATACCCTCATCATTCACAGGAATTTTCATAAGGGCTGAAATTAAATGACGATCAACGTCAAAAGGCCCTTCTCTAGTAGAAATTTGAAAAGTTAAATTATCCTGTGAAAAAGCACTAATACATGTAAACATGGATTGGGCAATGGACCGGTATGCAGGCCCACCCCAATGCAATAAGTTAACCCAACCTACAGCTTCAAGCATAGGAAGGATGTCAAAAGGTGCAATGTGATTAACATCAACAGGATGCTCAACGATAACATTACGTGATCTAATGTCCCGGACATATGATGGATCATCATTAGGAACAAGAAGATGACACTTAGAGATAGCGATCGATCTGGAGGAAGAAGAAGGACCACGGGAAGTAGTTTTTCTACCTCTAGAAACCATTTGCAACAAGGATTTCAAGAAAATAGGAAGTTGAAAAGGATTGAGAAGTGGGTTTAATCAAAACAGATTTTTCACAATCAAAACCCCAAATCTCAATGATTTTCAAAATAGAAAGCTTCAAGAGAGAAAAGGAAACAATCTAGACACAAATATGCAAGAAAAATGGGATTTGGAACACTAACCTTGAAGAACTTGAAGGATGGGTTCGACAAGTCGAAGTTCGGCTCCAAGGAGAAGAAAGAAGAAATGAGGAAGAAAGTGAAAAATCCCCAATTTGAAGCGAAACCCGTGTTCCACGACTGGTCATGGGTATTTACGACCGGTCGTAGGACGACTGGTCGTGTATACACACGACTGGTTGAAGAAACCCCAAAAATTCAAATTTTTTGCAATTTAAACAAAAAATTGAAATTTAATCTAGCAACTATATACACTATAATACAAGGAGGCATAAATAATCAATTTAAAATGCACATGCCAAGATCAAATTTCATCTTTTTGAACCTGCTTTTATCGAGAGGTTTTGTGAAAATGTCAGCACGTTGATCTTCAGTAGGAATATATTCTAGAGATATAACTTTTTCTTCTACTAATTCCCTTATATAATGAAATCTAATGTCAATGTGCTTAGTACGAGAATGCTGAATCAGATTTTTTGAAATATTTATCGCACTGGAATTATCACAATGTAATAGCATAGAATCCTGTTTAATTCCATAATCACTTAGCATTCGTTACATCCAAACAAGCTGTGTACATGCATTACCAGCTGCGATATACTTAGCTTCAGCTGTTGAAAGTGATATAGAATTTTGTTTCTTACTAAACCAGGAAACTAGACAATTTCCAATAAAAAAACAACCACCACTGGTTGATTTTCTATCATCTAGATTACCAGCCTAGTCAGCATCCGAGTACCCAGCTAATCGGACATTAGTCTCATGAGGATACCAGAGACCGAGATTTACAGTACTTGCGACATATCTAATAATTCGCTTGACAGCAATCAAGTGAGATTCTTTTGGATCAGATTGATATCTTGCGCAAATACCAACACTTAGAGAAATATCAGGTCTACTAGCAGTTAAATATAACAAACTACCAATCATACTCCGATAAAGTTTTGAGTCAACATTTTTACCATTAGAGTCTTTTGATAGTTTCAGGGTAGTACTCATAGGAGTATCGAAATTCTTGCCATTCTCAAATCCAAATCTCTTGATTAGATTCAAGGCATACTTAGATTGAGAAATGAATATTCCTTCAGGTTGTTGTTTTACTTGCAATCCAAGGAAATAAGTCAATTCCCTAACCATGCTCATTTCGAACTGTGATTTCATCAAATCTGCAAACTCAGTAGTCAAGTCAGTATAAGTTGATCCATAAATGATATCATCAACATAAATCTGTACCATTAAGATATGATCATTATGTTTTTTAACAAACAGAGTTTTATCAACAGATCCCATTTGAAAATTATGACTTAAAAGAAATTTCGTTAGTTTCTCATACCATGCCCTAGGAGCTTGTTTTAATCCATAAAGTGCCTTTTTAAGCCGATATACATGATCAGTATTTTTGGAGTCTTCAAAACCCATTGGTTGTTCAACATAGACTTCTTCATGTAAATCGCCATTTAGAAAAGCACTTTTCACATCCATCTGATAGATCTTTATCTTTTTAAAACATGCAATGGATATAAATAGTCTGATAGATTCAAGGCGTGCTACTGGTGCAAAGGTTTCATCGAAATCAATTCCTTCAATTTGAGTATAACCTTGTACCACCAGTCTAGCCTTGTTTCTAATTATATTTCCACACTCGTCAGACTTATTTTTGAAAATTCATTTTGTTCCAATGATGTGTTTATCTTTAGGTCTTGGTACGAGATACCAAACATCATTTCTTACGAATTGGTTGAGTTCATCTTGCATCGCAACAATCCAGTTCTCATCAGCAAGAGCTTCTTTTACGTTAGATGGTTCAATTTGGGATGTAAAACATACATAATTACATATATCCTCAAGTTGTCTATGGGTGCGAACACCGGTTAGAGGGTTTTCAAGAATTTGAGTGGTTGGATGATCTTTAACAGTCCTCAACTCAGAATCAGTCTGATTCGATGAAGTATCGGGTTTATCAATGATTAATACTTCATCATTATCTGAATTAGAAATTGGTGTGTTTAAATGATCATTAATGACAACATTAATGGATTCTTGAATTACACCAGTCCTTTTGTTCAGAACTCTATAAGCTAGACTGTTTAAAGAATATCCTAGAAAAATACCTTCATCACTCTTCGTATCGAATTTTCCCAAATTTTCACGATCACGTAAAATATAGCACTTGCTACCAAAAACTCGAAAGTATTTAATAGTAGGCTTTTTATTGAACCACAATTCGTAAGCCGTTTTATTATTATCTTTGCTAGTGTATACTCGGTTAATAATATAGTAAGCTGTGTTGACTGCTTCAGCCCAAAGATTTTTAGAGAGCTTCATGCTATTCAACATGACATTAGCCATTTCTTGAAGCACCCTATTCTTTCTTTCAACAATTCCATTTTGTTGTGGAGTTTTGGGAGCAGAGAATTCATGTAATATTCCTTGGTCGGTACAAAACTTCTCAAAATTGCTATTCTCAAATTCAGATCCATGATCACTACGAATTTTACTGATTTGAGAAGATTTTTCAGTTTGAATCCTTTTAAGAACTTTTCTTACTTCTTCAAGGGTTTCAGATTTATCCCTTAAGAAGGCCACCCAAGTGTATCTGGTAAAGTCATCAACTATTACCAGGATATACTTTTTCCCACCACGACTTTCTGTTCTAGTAGGTCCTATCAGATCCATGTGGAGAAGTTCGAGTGATCTTGATGTGGTATTTGAATTCACCTTTTTGTGTGAGTTCTTTGTTTGTTTGCCTATCTGGTACTCACCACATATTTTATCTAATTTTTGAAGTTTGGGTAAACCTCTTACAAGTTCTCGTTTGCTCAATCGATATAAATTTCGATAATGTACATGTCCAAGACGTTTGTGCCATAAATCAGCCTCGTCTGTATGGACCATGTAACATGTTTGATTAGATGAGCTGGATTCACTAATAATATAGCAATTTTCAGACATTCTACGTCCAGTTAATATTACAGAACCCTTATTGTTTAGTATTTCACAGCTTTGATTAGAAAACAGAACATTATAGTTATTATCACATATTTTTGATATACTAAGCAAGTTGTGTTTTAGGCCTTCAACGTATAAAACATTTTTAAACACTGGAAGATTAAAAAGTTGAATCGTACCTTGGCCTATAATCTTGCAGTTGCTTCCATCACCAAATGTGACTGAACCATCAGTCATATCTTTCAGATCAGTGAATAAAGCTTTGTCACCTGTCATATGCCTGGAGCATCCACTGTCTCGGTACCACTTTGAATGACTTGTTGCTTTGAAAGCAGTGTGAGCAACCAAGCAGGTGACTTTAGGAACCCATTTCATAACTGTTTTGGGTTTAGGAACATAGTTGGTCTTCTTTTGCGTACATTTGTAGGAATGACCTATACAGTTAGATTTTAAGAGCTCCTTGAGTAAATCAACTATCTTTTCAGCTAGTGGATTTCATTTCTGATTAAAGTTGACATGGCTGTTTCTAGGTTTTTGAAAAGTTTTTGAATTTTTATAAAAATCTTGATAAGTATTTTTTCCTTTTGAGTTTGAGGACTCTCCTTTAACAAACATAGGAGGAGTATAGATTTGTTTAGGAGATAAATTTTTATCATAGCCCAACCCGGATCGATCGCCACATTTTCTAGATCCGGATAAAAGTTTCTCTAACTTTGGATCACCTTGGGCATATTTCCATGTGTCCTTTAAACTTAGAAGAGAAGATACTTCAATTTTAAGTTTTTCAATTTCAGATTTTAAATCAACAATTAGTGAGTTTTTGAATTCCAAATCGCATTTTGATTTTTCAAAACAATCTGAAATTTGTGATTTTTCTAAGACAAGTGATTCAAAACAATTTTTTAGTTTAGAAAACTTTTCTTTCTAAAGTTTAAGTTTGACAGCAATTTTACAACTTTCCTTATATAGGGCATTGTAAGCGTCTTGAAGATCATCTTCATTTTCACATTCACTATTCAGATTTTCTTCACTTGTAGAGTCATTATCTGAAAATGTGAATTTGGCTAGAGTCATAAGAGCTTTAACCTCATTGCCCGACTCAGTTTCAGAATCTTCTGATTCAGAAGAACCTTCAGAATCAGATGATTCATCCCATGTAGCCAACATACCCTTCTTCTTGGGTTTGTCCCTTTTAGGACATTTATTTGCTAAGTGCCCATAATCTTGACAATTGTAACATTGACTATATTTCAAAGATTTTTGAAATTTGGGTCTAAACTTCTTTTTATCATTTGATTTTTGAAAATCAACCCTTTTCTTGCTTTTGAAAATCTTGTAAAACTTCTTAGCTAAAAGAGCCATATCATCTTCTGAATCAGAATTTTCTTCTGAATTACATTTAGAAGATTTTAGTGCAATAGATTTTCCTTTAGGAGCTTTAAAGTTTAACTCGTAGGTTTGTAGTGAACCAACTAGTTCTTCTACCCTCATATTATCCATATCACGAAGTTCCTGGATCGCGGTTACTTTAGAATTGAACCGTTCAGGAAGTGAGCGTAATATTTTTGCACACACTTTACTTTCTGGGATTTTATCGCCAAGACCCCACATTGAGTTTACAATGCCATTCAATCTAATGTAAAAGTCCATAAACATTTCATTTTCCTCCATATGAATTTCTTTAAATCTGGTTGTGAGGAGTTGGACTTTAGATTTTTTTACAATTGTAGTACCCTCGTGTGTCATTTCTAATATATCCCAAGCTTGCTTTGCAGTATCACAGGAAATGATTCTTTTGAACTCATCCGGTGATAGTGCGCAAGTAATTGCATTTAGTGCTTTAGCATTTGCACTACTCTCACTTTTCTGAAGAGTGGTCCATTGGTAATATGGTGTGATTTTCATAGATTTTGAACCATCAACCCCAGTAACTTCCATGATAGGAGGATTCCATTCAGTCACTGTGGCTTGCTACACATTTTCATCCATTGATTTGAGGAAGATCCTCATTCTGGCTTTCCAATAGGCATAGTTGGAGCCATTAATGGGTGGAGGCCTTGTGACTGAAAGGCTATCAAAATTTGACATCTTAAATAGCTTAAATCGTTAGCTCAAGAATTAAATCCAAGAATTAAAAAAAAAGAGCTATTAGGCTCTGATACCACTTGAAAAGGCCAAGCTATATGTCCTAGAAGGGGGGGGTGAATAGGACAGTGCCAAATAAAACTAATAACAGCGAAATTTAAAAGTAAATGATAGCCAAAGTAAATTACAATGCAGGAAAGTAAAATAACCTCTAAATTCAGATCTTGAGAGGTTGATACAAATGTTATTCTAAGGACAACCTTACACCAAAAACCAGAGTTTATGATAGGACAACCTTATTTCTAGAAAGATCTTTGTATCAAATCTCAAATCGAAGAGGAATACAAAAATAAATACAAACTGAATTGAAATAACTTGTAATAAAAAATGTATTGTTCTAGGGACAGCCATACACCATAAAAATGGCAGGGCAACCTTGCTGGAACAACTTTCAAATGAAATTGAAAATCAAGCTGATAAAGGAATAGCAGAAAATAAATTCTAAACTATTACAACATTCTCACAAAGCTTGAATTAAATGATTACAACATTCACCACCATACATACATCCCACAAAAGAATAAAAAATTAGAAGAATAAAACAATCAACCACAACACAAGGGTTTATAGTGGTTCGCCTGTGTGTTCACCAACTGTTAAACAACAGCCACACAAAATGCTACTCCACTCCTAATATCCTCACACAGGGGATATTAGCGTTCACTAAAAATAGGTTTTCCCAGGTTCACCCAAAACCTTTACAATTGTGTCTTTGTATGTGGGCTTACACAATTAAAAAAACCCCACTTCTGAGTTTTCCTGGCTCTCCTCAGATAACCAATACAACAAGATTTTTCTGGCAAATCTTGAAAGAAACCAAAATAGAAAAGGATTTACAATTAAATGTAAAATACCTGATTATCTCCTTCGTTGTAGCAGCCCGGTAGAACCAAATCAAAGTAGATGATTAAATGTCCAACTTCAATGTCCAGTACTCGATTACAATGGTTCTAATTCTAATAGATTTTAAATTAAACCAAATAGGGCTTGCCTTAATTAATTTTGATTCCAAAGAAAGGGAATAATAATTCCTCTTTATCAAATCAGATTGGAATAGTAGAAACAAAATCAATTAAATAAAGCTAAGGAAAGAGCATATTAAATAAGCACACTTAGCTTAGATGGAGCACAGAATTTTCTCTCAGAAGTTCGACGAAGATTGGCTTGAATAGATTAATTAATTCGATGATTTCTTCTGAGATTCGTGCTCTATTTATAAGTGAGCAGATCAGGTCTTCGACTAGTCTAGGGAGCTCTTCGACTAGTCAAAGCAACAACAGATATTTGAAAAATCCGGCGGGATATGCTTTGACCGTTCTACGACTGGTCGAAGCTCTCCTATGACTGGTCGTAGGTCACCTACGACTGGTCGTAGGTTTCCTTCAACTGGTCGAAGAAACTATAAACCATCGCTGGATTTCGAGTCGAAGATGTTCGACTGGTCGTAGATGCAGTCGACACTGTTCCTACGACTGGTCGAACAGATTCCTGGACTAGTCGAGGCCTAACAGATTTCATCCGGAATTTGTAACAAACTCACGACTGATTGAGGAATTTCTTAGACTGGTCGAAGCAACTCTAGGACTAGTCGAAGAAGGCCTAGGACTAGTCGAAGAACACACCAATCACATGTAAAATAAACATTCGGTTTACGTATCCAAAATGACCTACTTCTAAGATCAACCTATGGTCAATCAAACCTCAATCAAGAAGTAAAGGACATTGAAACATTCGGAACAAGTAACCTTGAAGTATGAGCCTTGAAGTCTTGACCTAGATCATTCTTGAAATCTTGACATAGCTCAATCGTGAAAGGGTTTTGAGTTCTTTACCAACTGTCTTGTACTCTTCAGCTTGAGTCTTGTCTTATGAGCTTTGCTTGTTGTGAGCTTAGCTTGTTCATGAATGTTGATCCTTGAGAGAGCTTCACTTAAGCAAGTTATATATAACAGTGATTTTGGAACCACAAATTTGACAACAGACAAGGATATAAATTATAGCACTTACATAACTCTAATGTCATATTCTCGAAAGACATACTCATGACTCCATTCCTATAATTAATGATTACGTTTGAAGTGGCAAGAATAGTCAACTAAGAATGATGGGAATCTGAGTGCTCATGTTGTTGATGAGTTTCATATCTTGGATGATAAAATCTACAGGATAGTAGAATCTATCAAAGTGGACCAACACATCCTCAATTATCTCTCTTGGTATGCAAATTGAGTGATCAACAAGTTGTAATATGGTTAGGGTGGGTTTCAATTCACATAAACCTAACTATTTATAGACAGAGTAAGGAATTAGATATATGCTTGCTCCCAAGTTAAGAAGTGCGCACTCTATTCGGTAGTTCCCAATTACACAAGGTATGGTTGGGCTACTAAGATCTTTAAATTTCTATAGAACATCTTACTTTAGGATGGCACTCACTTTTTCAGTTAAGAAGATTTTCTTTTGAATATTTTTTCATCTTTTGGTCGTGCACAAGTCTTTCAGAAATTTGACATGTGAAGGTATTTGTTTAACCACATTTAGTAGAGGAATATTGATCTTCACTTGTTTCAACACCTCTAGAATGCCCTGAGAGTTAGAGAGAAGTTTTGGTGCAACCAACCGTCGAGGAACGGGGCAACCGACTTGTCTTGAAATTTCGATTCTAATTCTTGTGGAGAAATGCTAGGTCTATCATTGTTGTCCTCTCCGGGTCCTTAGGCTTTTCATCCCTAACAATAATGGTTTTTTCAATGGTCTTCTCACTCCTAAGAGTGGTGATAGATTTAGCTTGCTTCATTTGATTTGAAGAGCTCAGGTCGCCAACTTCATATTGTGGTTTTGGATTGGGAAGAGCTGGAAGGCTCCCCTTATTCTCAATCACACGTTTAGTATCAGGTCCTTGTATGGCCTTTGTGAGGTCTTAAAAGGCTTGTAGCATACCTTGATTGAAAAGCTCTCATTTTTTAAGATGATTTAGAACTGGGTCCCCTTGAGGTTTCTCTTAATGTGGAATTTGATTGAAGAAACCTTGAGGGGTAGCAGTTTGTCCATTCCTCCAACTGAAGTTTGGATAATTTCTCTAACTAGGATTGTATGTATTGGAGGTAAGTCCATTGAAAGGTCTTTGGCAATTGTTCATGGCATTGGATTGCTTATTCAACACATCTTAAAAGCAGGTATCGTTGGACAATTTTCAATTGTGTAAACGTAGCAAGCACAAATACTGCAAACATTTTCCTTAACCTTATCCTTCTTTAATTCCATGGCCTCGAGTTTCCTGGTAAGAATAGCCACTTTAGCATTGATATCATCGTCCTCTTTCAGAAGATACAGTCCACCCCTTTCCTTGGATTGAGTCAACCTAGACATGGTGCTTGGTTTTGGGGAGATGTCTTATGATTCTGTGTCTTCAGTTTGCTTATCAAAGTAGTCCCATGCATCATCGACACTTTTCTTCATGAATTCCCCATTACGCATTGTCCTGACTAATTGGCGCATGGGAGATGTCAGTCCATCATAAAAGTGTAAATGTTATCTCATCTAGCTCCTATGTTTGTCAAGTTTTGTAGTGCCAAAACCTCTTGGAATCTGTATCTTGTGTAGCTGTTACTGTAAGATCAACTTCATGTCATCCTTGCCTACATTCAAGTACAAGATCAAGAAGTTCAAATACAAGTTCAAGAAGTTCAAGTACAAGATCAAGAAAGTCAAGAAGTTTAAGTACAAGATCAAGAGACTCAAAAACAACATCAAGAAGTTCAAGTACTAGATTAAGTCTTCAAGCTTCAACTACATCAAGAGAATGATATGTGATGATTCAATCTCACAAATAAGATTTGTTTGACCCTAGATTGACCTTAGGATAGTTCATACAATTTACATTTATATCATAAGTCATTTGATAATTTTATAAGTCATTTTTTGACCAGTCCTAGTCATGGTTCGACTAGTCCAGACACTGGCTCAACCAGTCTATGAATTTTCTCGACCAGTCTAAGGTTTGTTGTGATTTTTTAGAATTTCTGTTGGACCCTCGACTAGTCCTAGAGATTGCTCGACCAGTCAATCAGGCTTGACTCAAAGTCTTGCAACATTTATGGGTCCCACTTGACTAGTCGAGTAGCGATCTTATCTTATCGCGCCAGAAATTTTAAAATGTTGTTGGTCCTTCGACCAGTCGAGCTGACCACTAGGCCAGTCGAGTGAACAGTGTTTCTGCCTATAAATTGAGGATAATTTTCAGAGTTTTTTAATTCATTAAAATATATTCAAGTCACAACTCTGAGAAACTGGTCCCCATATTTGAGAAACTAATGGGTTAGTATTTAAGATTCTTTTAATAGCTTTTTACATTTGATTTTGTGATCTCTATTCAATTCTATTATTTTTAAAAAGGGAATATTAATTTTACCCTTTTTGAGGTCAAAATCAAATCAAGCTAGCCCAGGTTGTTTTATTCTAAAAATCATTTAGACCTAAGAACTCTTTCATATGTGAGATTGGACATTGAACATCTACATCGAACTTGTTCTACCAGGCTTCATTAGAAGAAGAATCTTCAGATAAGTACATCTCAATTTTCTATATTTGGTTTGTAAGATTATCAGAAAATCTTTTATTTTTGGTTTTGACTAAGATAGCCAGAAAATCTCAGTGAGTGGGGTTTTTAATTGAGGTAGCCCTTTAAAAACACAATTGTGAAGGTTTTGGGTGAACCTAGGAAAACCTATTTCATAGTGAAAGCCAATATCCCATGGGTGAGGATATTGGGAGTGGAGTAGTTGTGTGGCTGTTTTCTAACAGTTGGTGTACACATAAACGAGCCACTATAATTGTTAGAGTTGTGGTGAATGTTTATTATTGTGCATTTATGGTGAATGATTGTAATTTATTTTCTGCACATGTGGTGAATGTTTTAATAGAAGTAGATATTTATTTCTGTTTTATTCTTTATTCCTCTGTATTGGTTTGAGACTTTGATACACAGTCCGTTCTAGAAATCAGGTTGTCCTACTATAAGCCATTGGTTTTTGGTGTAAGGTTGTCCTTAGAACAACATCTGTATTAACTTCTCAATACTTGTGCATTTGAGGTTACTATTTATTTCTGCTATTTGGGATTAATAACTAATATCTTGTTTTAGTTCTTTCTTAATTCTGCATTTAAATTTTAATTTGGCATAGTCTTATTCACCCCCTCCCCCCCTTCTAGGACTTTTAACTTGACCTTTTCAAGTGCTATCAGAGCCTAATAGCTCATTTATTTGGACTTATTTCCTGAGCTAATCAATCTGAGCTTATATCATGTCAAATTTTGATAGCCTTTCAATTACTAGGCCACCACCATTTGATGGCTCCAATTATGCTTATTGGAAAGCCAAGATGATAATTTTTTTGAGATCTATCGATGAAAATGTGTGTCAATCCACAGTGACTAGGTGGAACCCACCTACCATTGAAGTTTCTATGCATTGATGGTATTAAAACTCTTAGGGTTGCACCTTATAATACTTGGACCACTCTTCAGAAAAAATGAGGGCAGTGCCAATGCCAATGCTTTAAATGCAATTGCTTGCACACTATCACCAAATGAATTCAAAAGGATTATATCTTTTGATACTGCAAAACAAACCTAAGATATCTTAGAAATGACACACGAGGGTACGACTACTGTCAAGAAATCTAAACTTCAATTCCTCACCACTATATTTGAGGAAATACGTGTGGAAGAAAGTGAAACATTCATGGACTTCTATACTAAATTAAATGACATAGTCAACTCAATGTGGGGTCTTAGAGATAGCATCCCAGAGAGTGAAGTCTATGTAAAGATACTGCGCTCATTGCCTGAAAGGTTCAATTCAAAAGTTACTGCCACTTAGGAACTTCGTGATATGGATAACATGCAGGTTGAAGAACTTGTTGGTTCTTTACAAACCTACGAGTTAAATTTTAAGGGTCCTAAAGGTAAATCCCTAGCCCTGAAATCTTCTAAAGGTATTTCTCATAATTCTAATAATTCTAATTGCGAAAATTCAGAGGATGATATAGCACTTTTAGCCAGGAAGTTTTATAAAATTTTCAAAAGCAAAAAGAGAGTTGATTTTCAAAAACCCTCTGAGAAGAAAAAGGGTAGATCTAAAACTTAGAAATCACTTAAAGATAGTCAATGTTTCAACTGCCATGAATACGGGAATTTGGCAAATAAATGTCCAAAGAAGGACAAACCTAAAAGGAAAGGTATGTTGGCTACATGGGAAGAGTCATCCTGCTCTGAAGCTTCTTCTAAGTTAGATGATTCTGATTCTAAGTCTACTAATGAGGTTAAGGCCTTAGTGACTCTAGCCAGAGTCACTTCCTCAGAAAGTTGTGATTCAACTTACGATGACAATCTGAGAAGTGATCCTGAAAATGATGAATATTTACAAGTTGCTTACAATGCCCTATGCAGGGAGAGTTGCAAGATAGCTATAAAATTAAAACTTCAAAAAGAAAAGTTTTTAAAGCTAAAAGAAAATTTGGATACTCTAGTTTTAGAAAATTCGTATCTATCTGATTGTTTTCAAAAATCTAAGTGTGATTTAGATTTTAAAACATCTCAAATTAAAAATCTAAAATCAGAGAATGATAATCTAAAATCAAAAGTCTCTTTTCTCTTGAGTTTAAAGGATACTTGGAGGTATGCCCAAGGTGATCCTAAACTAGAAAGACTCCTAGCCGGATCTAGGAAATGTGGTGATCGATCTGGTTTGGGCTACGATAAAAATATCCCTCTGAAAAGTAAGCCTACTCCTCCTAAGTTTATTAAAGGGGAATCCTCTAACTCAAAAGGGAAAAGTCTAAATCAAAATAATTTTTAAAATATTAAAACTTTTCATATTAGGAAACCTAAAAGTAATCATATCAACTATAGAAATCAAAATCATAATCCTTTGCTTGAAAAAATTATAGATCTACTTAAGGAGCTTTTAAAATCTAACTCGAATGGTACAATATATAACAAGTACAAGTATCGAAAAACCAACAATGTTCCAAAACCCAAAACCGTAATGGAATGGGTCCCTAAAGTTACTTGTTTGGTTGCTCACACTGCTTTCAAGGCTTCAAGTCAGTTAAAGTGGCACCTAAATAGTGGATGCTCTAGACATATGACAGGTGACAAAGAATTGTTCACTAATCTCAAAGATATGGCTGATGGTTTGGTCACTTTCGGTGATGGTAGCAATTGCAAAATTGCTAGACAAGGTACGGTTCAACTCTTTGATCTTCCACCATTTGAGAATATCTTATTTGTAGAAGGTCTTAAGCAAAATCTCTTAAGTATATCAAAAATCTGTGATAATAAACATAACATCAAATTCAACAATCAAGGGTTTGAAATTTCTAATGAGAATGGTTCTATGATATTGGCTGGTCATAAAACTTTTGAGAACTGTTATATTGTCAGTAACTCAAGCTCGTTTAAGTTATCGTGCTACATGGTCCTAACCAATGAATCCAATCTATGGCATAAACGCCTAGGATATGTACACTATCATAATCTCCATAGACTGAGCAAAGGTGAAATCATACGTGGTCTACCCAAGTTAAAGAAAATGGATAAAATTTGTGGCGATTGTCAAATTGAAAAACAAACTAGAAGTGCTCATAAGAAAGTGAACTCTAGTGCCACATCCAAACCTCTTGAGCTCCTCCACATGGATCTAATTGGACCTACTAGAACGGAGAGTCGAGGTAGTAAAAAATATATTCTAGTAATAGTAAATGATTTTACTAGGTTTACATGGGTTGTTTTTATGAGAGAGAAATCTAAAACTCTTGATGAATTGAAAAGGGTACTCAAACGTATTCAAATTAAGAAGGAATCACCGGTTATTAAAATACGAAGTGATCATGGTTCTGAATTTGATAATAGCAACTTTGAGATGTTCTGTAGCGATCACGGGATATCACATGAATTTTCTGCTCCTAAGACACCTCAATGGAATAGGGTTGTTGAAAGAGAAAATCGTGTACTTCAAGAGATGGCTAATGTTATGTTAAATAGCATGAAACTTCCTAAAAATCTTTGGGCTGAAGTTGTTAACACTGCTTGTTATATTATTAATCATGTATATATTAAAAAATTGAATAATAAGACTGCATATGAACTGTGGTTCAATAAGAAACCAACAGTCAAATATTTTTGAGTGTTTGGTAGTAAATGCTATATTCTACGTGACCGAGAAATTTTGGGAAAATTCAACACTAAAAGTGACGAAGGTATTTTCCTAGGATATGCTCAAAACAATCAAGCGTATTGTGTTCTCAATAAGAGGACCGGTGTAATTCAGGAATCTATTAATGTTGTCATAGATGATCAACTGAATACATTTACCTCTAGTTCAGAAGATGATGAAGTCTCATTAATTAATAAATCAGACTCTTCATCTAGTTGAAATAATGACATTGAACTACGATCAGTTAAAGACCATCCAACTGATCAAATACATGAGAATCCTCTCACTGGTGTGTGTACTCATAAACAACTTGTAAACATATGTAACTATGTGTGCTTCACTTCCCAGATTGAGCCGGCCAATGTAAAAGAAGCACTTGCTGATGAAAACTAGATTATAGTTATGCAAGATGAACTTAATCAATTTGTTCGAAATGATGTATGGCATTTAGTTCCTAAAACTAATGATAAAGATATAATTGGAACCAAGTGGATCTTTAAAAATAAGTATGATGAATTAGGTAAAATTATAAGAAATAAGGCGAGACTAGTTGTACAAGGGTACACTCAAATAGAAGGCATCGATTATGATGAAACCTTTGCCCTAATAGCTCGTCTTAAATTTATCAGATTATTCATATCCATTGCTTGTTACAAGAATTTTAAAATCTATGAAATGGATGTCAAGAGTGCATTCTTCGTTGATCTACATGAGGAAGTATATGTAGAACAGCCTAAGGTTTTTGAAGACCCTAAACATTCTAACTATGTTTATCATCTGAAAAAGGCACTATATGGTTTAAAACAAGCTCCCAGGGCAAGGTACAAAAAGTTGACTAAGTTTCTTCTAAGTCATAACTTTATAATGGTGAGTGTTGATAAGACACTGTTTGTAAAGAAATACAATAATCACATTCTAATAGTGCAAATATATGTTGATGACATTATCTATGGATCTACTTGTGTTAACATATCTGTTGAGTTTGTAAAATTAATGAAGTCCAAGTTTGAAATGAGCATGGTAGGAGAATTGAACTATTTTCTAGGTCTACAAGTGAAACAACTTGCTGATGGGATATTTATCTCTCAAACCAAGTATGCTCTAAACTTGGTGAAAAAAATTAGATTTGAGAGCGGTAAGAACTTTGATACTCCTATGATTACGATACTTAAACTCTCTAAGGATTCAATAGGTAAAAGTGTAGATCCTAAGTTGTATCGCAGTATAATAGGTTGTTTACTTTATTTAACTGCGAGCTGACCTGATATTGCTTTTAGCGTAAGAATTTTTGATAGATATCAATCAGACCCTAAAGAGTCACACCTAATTGTTGTTAAGTGCATTTTGCGATATGTTGCTAGTTCACCTAATCTTGATCTCTAGTATCCACATGATACTAGTGTGCAATTAGCTGGTTACACGAATGTTGATTGGGCTGGTAACATTGATGATCGTAAATTGACTAGCGGTGGTTATTTCTATGTCGGGAACTGTTTGGTTTCTTGGCTAAGGAACAAAGTTCTATATCATTCTCCACAAATAAGGCTGAATATATTGATGGTTGTAATGCATGCACTCAACTTGTATGGATGAAGAGAATGGTAAGCGATTAAGGAATTGTGCAAGAATCTATGGTTTTATATTGTGACAATTCAAGCATAATTAATATTTCTAAAAATTCAATTCAGCATTCACAAACTAAGCATATTGACATTAGATATCATTATATTCGTGAATTGGTGGAAGACAAGATAATTTCATTGGAATATATTCAGACCGAGAATCAACTTGCAGACACATTCATAAAACCGCTCGACAAAAATAGGTTTGCAAACTTGAAATTTGATCTTGGTATGTGTAATATAAACTGATGATTTGTGTCTATTTGTATCATAGTGTGTATATTTATTATTTTAAAGTTTTTTAAAATTCAAATAGATGCAAAATTGTAAATCTTTAGTGGTGCACGACCAATCAAGTACACATTCGACCAGTCGTGGCTTGATCGGTCGAGTATGTACACGACCAATCGTGGATCTCGGATTTTACCTTTTATTTGGAAAAAAAATACCTTTTTCTTCACTTGGTGCTTCTTCTCCAACAAGCCCTACCACGACCGGTTGAACCCATCTTCGATTCATCCATGGTTAGTGCATCATTTTCAATTTCCTTGTAGATTTGAGTTATTTGCACTTCCATTTCCTTGTCTGTGTTGTCTATTTCAAGGTTTATGGTGGTTTGTTGGGTTTTCTAACTAAAAATATGATTTACTTGAAATCCTTCTTTCCTCTTTTGCAATCCTTGTATTCCTTATTTTTCGTGTTACAATGGAGAGTAGAAATAAGAAGAAAGGATCTCGTGGTCCCTCCTCTTCTCGTTCTGCTCCTATCACGGTGCGCCATCTTTGGTCACCCAAAGAAGATCCCGAGTATGTGTGGGATATTCGCTTACACAACGTGATAGTTGAACAGATAGTTAACACTGATAATTTGACACCTTTTGGTATTATTCCACTCCTTCAATCTGTATAATGGGATAACATTTTACATTGGGGCTATCTAGCATACTATTCCATTGCGCAGGCCATGTATGCTTGCATAACTGACTTCTCTTCTGAGAATCTAACGTTTACAATTACAACTAGAGAAGGTCCAATTGATGTGGACCATCACATAATTTCTAGATTAATGGACCTCCAGTTAATGATGATGGTATTCCCATTCATACTGTTGTAGCAAAACCATCTGAATCTGAGAAAAGATTGCTCACTAGAGTTTTATGGAACATGAATGCAGAAAGGAGTTATGGGAATGTGCTCGCTTTCAAGTTTATGTTACCTAGATACAGGGTTCTTCATCAAATTTTCATTTCTAATGTTTATCCTAGGTCTGGTAACAAGACTGAGCTCACTACTTTCATGGCTCGTATTCTTTATTCTATTATTACTGGTGTTTTTGTTTATCTTCCATCTCTTATTTGTTACATCATTATTCAGTTCCATCTCCATCCAAGTCATAGTGATATACCTTTTCATGATTGTCTTAGCCACCCATAGTCTTATGGCTATGCCTGTTAGAGAAGCTCCGATTAACTATCTACCATTCAACAACTCAAACATAAATAAGATGAATTTGAGGTTGGCTCCAGGCCAAGTTGATATAGGTGCTAGAGGAGCAGCTAAAACAACTGAAGAGGAGGATGCTTTGCCTCCTGATGATGTTAATATGGATGACATATTTGATGAGATTGAGTCTGACTCTACGGCTGATCCTGATTATTAGCCTTCTGATCTTGATGCGCGTTTATGATCTCTTAAGGAGAAGGTAGATGGTATGTATGTGTCCTAAGAAACTCAATTTAAATACATATGCAAATATCTTAGGCGCATTAACATGGGACTACATCAAATAGATCCTTCCATACCTGCTCCTTCCTCTAGTTCAGATTAGTGTTCAATTTCTGATTTGTAATAACTTTTATACTTGGATTTCTCTTGACTCTATATGCTTGGACATGTTTTATTGGTTATCTTGAACTTACTTCTTACTCTCATTACATATTGCTCTTATTCTACTCTTATATTTCCATCATCATTTATAATTCTTTCCTTTGTCATATTCTGACAAAAAGGGAAAAATTTTATGTTCGCATGTCTATATAATGATATTGGATTAAATGGAGTAATGTATTAAGGGGGAGTATTGGTTTGTTGATTTTTGTTTACCAGTTTTTAACTGGTGCATGATTCTTTATTGTGCATATATGGTGCATGATTCTTTACAATGTGTATTGTGCATATATGGTGCATAATTCTTTACTGTGTGTATTATGCATAATTTTTATTTAGTTTTGTCACGAATTTGACAAAGGGGGAGATTGTAAATGCTATCTCATCTAACTCCTAGGTTGGTCAAATTTTGTAGTGCCAAAACCTCTTTGAATCTGTATCTTGTGTAGTTGTTACCATAAGATCAACTTCATGTCATCCTTGCCTACATTCAAGTACAAGATCAAGAAGTTCAAATATAAGTTCAAGAAGTTCAAGTACAATATCAAGACACTCAAGAATAACATCAAGTTTAAGTACAAGATCAAGAGACTCAAGAACAACATCAAGAAGTTCAAGTACTAGATCAAGTCTTCAAGCTTTGAGTACATTAAGAGAATGATATGTGATGATTCAATCTCACAAATAAGGTTTGTTTGATCCTAGATTGACCTTAGGATAGGTCATACAATTTACATTTATATCATAGGTCATCTGATAATTTTATAGGTCATTTTTTGACCAGTCCTAGTCATGGTTCAACTAGTCCAGACACTGGCTCGACCAGTTTAAGAATTTTCTCGACCAGTCCAAGGTTTGTTGTGATTTTTCAAAATTTCTATTAGACCCTCGACCAGTCCTAAAGATTGCTCGACCAGTCGAGTAAACAGTGCTAGACTCAAAGTTCTGCAACATTTCTGGGTCCCACTTGACCAGTCGAGCAAGCCACTCGACCAGTCGAGTAAACAGTGCTAGACTCAAAGTTCTGCAACATTTCTGGGTCCTACTTGACCAGTCGAGCAAGCCACTCGACCAGTTGAGTAACGATCTTATCTTATCACGCTAGAAATTTTCAAATGTTGTTGGTCCTTCAACTAGTCGACTGACCACTAGGCCACTCGAGTGAACAGTATTTTTGCCTATAAATTGAGGATGATTTTTAGAGTTTTTCAATTCATTAGAAGATATTCAAGTCACAACTCTAAGAAACTGGTCCCCATATTCGAGAAGCGAATTGGTTAGAATTTAAGATTCCTTTAATAGCTTTTTGCATTTGATTTTGTGACCTCTATTCAATTCTATTATTTTTGAAAAGGGAATATTGATTTTACCCTTTTTGAGATCAAAATCAAATCAAGCTAGCCCAGGTTGATTTATTCTAAAAATCATTTAGACTTAAGAACCCTTTCATATGTGAGATTGGACATTGAACATCTACATCGAACTGGTTCTACCGGGATTTATTAGAAGAAGAATCTTCAAATAAGTGCATCTCAATTTTCTGTATTTGGTTTGTAAGATTATCAGAAAATCTTTCATTTTTGGTTTTGACTAAGATAGCCAGAAAATCTTAGTGAGTGAGGTTTTTAATTGTGGTAGCCCTTTGAAAACACAATTGTGAAGGTTTTGGGTGAACCTAGGAAAACCTATTTCATAGTGAAAGCCAATATCCCATGGGTGAGGATATTGAGAGTGGAGTAGTTGTGTGGCTTTTTTCTAACAGTTGGTGTGCACACAAGCGAACCACTATAATTGCTAGAGTTGTGGTGAATGTTTATTATTGTGCATTTGTGGTGAATGATTGTAATTTATTTTCTTCACATGTGGTGAATGTTGTAATAGTAGTAGATATTTATTTCTGTTTTATTCTTTATTCCTCTGTATTGGTTTGGGAATTTGATACACAGACCGTTCTAAAAATCAGGTTGTCCTACCATAAGCCATTGGTTTTTGGTGTAAGGTTGTCCCTAGAACAATATCTGTATCAACCTCTCAATACTTGTGCATTTGAGGTTGTTATTTATTTCTGCTATTTAGGATTGATAAGTTCTATCTTGTTCTAGTTCTTTCTTAATTCCGCATTTAAATTTTAATTTGGCATAGTCCTTTTCACCCCCCCCCCCCTCTAGGACTTTTAGCTCGGCCTTTTCAAGATGTCAGTCCATCATATAAAAAGTTCGTGATGTACCACATTTCAAAACCATGTTGAGGGCATGAATTGATAAGATCCTTGAACTGCTCCCAACATTGGAAGAATGTTTCATCTTCCTTTTGGGTGAAGTTAATGATCGACTTTCTAAGGGTGTTCGTCTTATGGTATGGGAAACTTTTCTTTATGAATTCCCTTGTCATGTCATTCCATCTAGTAATAGATCGAGGATGTAGTGAATGTAACTACATCTTAGCTTTCTCTTTCAAAGAAAAGGGAAAAAGTTTTAGCTTGACCATGTTGTCAAATACGTTAGGAAAATTTAGAGTGACTATGATCTCATCAAACTCTTTTAAGTGTAAATATGGATTTTCATATTCAAGCCAATGAAATTTTGGAAGGAGTTGGATCACCCATAGCTTGATATCCATGCGTATAGTATTTTCTGGAAAAACCATGCATGAGGGCATGCTCACCCCCACCAGTTATAAATAATCTCATAAAGTATGAGGCGAGGGTGCTTTATGCACCTCATTCAAATCTTAGACTTCCCCAACTCGAGGTTGAGGTTGTCCTTCTGGTTGATTTGCAACCACAACCTCAATTAACTCTGAGGATCTCGAGTGGTGTCTAATCCTATGATGGATAGTTAACTCCTCAACCAATCCACCTTCACTCAAAAGACGTCGAGTGTTGTCACGAACCTACTTGGGCATGAAACACTCTCAGCCCCCAATCTCAAATTCTAACCTAAACCTAAAAGAGAGAAAGGAAATAAAAATCTAAAAATAGAAAGGGAATTAAAAAGAAGTTACCAAATTAGAAGTTCCTAATTAAAATCCTGCAAAACAAAACAAAATTAGTCAGTTTCTAAAAACAGAAAATAACAAGTTTCCAAATCAAAAATTAGAAAGTAAGTTAGTTTCTAAAAATAAAAGAAATCTTAGAATTAGAAAGTTTCTAAAAACATAAAAAAAAAAAATAATAAAAAATTAGAAAGAGATTACCAATTTAGAAAGTCTATATCAAGATCCTACAAAACAGGAAAGTTAGTTTCTAAAATCAAACAGAAAAACCTAATCCTAAAATTAGAAAGTATAAAAACCCAATCTCAAACTAATCCCAAAACTAGCTAATCTCATAAAAAAAGCAACCGTCAATCCTCGGCAATGGCGCCAAAAAATTATTCACAACCCAAGTATAGGGTCGCGATGTAGTAATAATCTCGGTAAGACCGAGGTTGAATCCACAGGGACTGAACCTTGTACGTATTCTGAAAGTAACAAGAACTCGAACTAGAAGATGTAATCTAAATCTGGAGAATTTAAGAGAATAATTGTAAACTATGCAAGTAAAACTTGTAAAATTCAAAGTTGGGAAACTAGGGTTTCCAAGGATCCACTTGTAGAGATCAGGGCAATCTATGCATGATTCACGAACGCAACTAGAGTCAGAGTCCCATATTCATCCAATTGGAAGATATCTCATTAAAAACAAAATATGAACTTCCATTGATTTAGTTCTCAATGGATGAAAGGTATTAGAAGTAGAATAGATTTCATCACAAAACCATGCCCATGAGATAGAGTAAACAACAGAATTTACCAATCCACAACCAATCTGAGAAAATTGTGAAATTCAAGGAGGATTCCATCATCCAACCATGCGTAAGAGACGATGGCGAACAATAGGATTTCCCAAGATCACAAATCTCAATAATAAAAAGAACATACTTAAAGCTATCGCAAATCCATTGTAATGTAAGTCACAACAAATCATTAAAAACTAAAAGTATTCCTCATAATCAAACTAAAATCGAAGGGAGTTCAACAATATGAATCAAAGAAATCTAAAATAACCCATCATGCTACAAGCTTCACCTCTTAGCCCTAGTTAAGAGGTTTAGCGAATCATAAACATGATTAACTAGAATATTTTAGAAAATTCATAAAGAAAAACAACTAAGGAAAAAAAAACTCTGTGATGAAAGCATCCTCTCCACGCTTTCTCTCTCACATCTGCTCACGTCATGCTCACGTTCTCCTCATTTTCCTCTTTCTTCTCTCTTTTATAGCAGTAAGGAGGTCAGCTGAGGTGGAGAACCAACCTTTCTTTCATAGCAAGAGGCGGTGAGAACGTGCACAGCAAAAGGCAGTGACGCGACAAGGAACCCACAGATCGCATCTAGCGAGCCAGATTAGTGATCCTGTTGTGGGATCTATGCCGATCAGCCTTCTTAGGCTTGGTTGAAACTCCCCAAGGAGAGGTTTGGACGGTCAAGATCATGGGTCCGATCCTGAACACAATCGCACAACGGCCCTAAACGTTCGGGTTTCCTCCGGACGCTATTGCTTGCGCAAGCTGATTGCGCTAAACCCAGTGGGATCCATGATCAGTGTCGGTAAGGAAATCCACTCAAAAGACATTTTTGGCTATTCGTTGATGTGGCCCATTGAATCCGTGCTTCTGTTGTATGTCATATGTTTGATTGTAGTCTTCTTGTGAGTGCGTGCATGGGTGCACATGATCACCATGGTAGTGGTTGGTTTCCCCTTTCGGACACATTGAATGGCTTGGATCATCCATCCGATCAAAGGTGGTGGGTCACAACACATAACAGCGGATGCCCGTTCACACGCTACATTAGAGGAGAGAGAATATCTCTCTTGGATTTGAATTTGTTAGGTCAAACCACGTTTGACCCGACTTGGTGTTTGGTGTACTGCGAGAGCACCCCCTGTGGTGCACGTGCAGCACTCGTGTGGGTCCCACATTGATGTTTCTGATAAATCCACACCATCCATCTGCCTTCCCATCTAACTTAAAGGGTTAATTCCAAAATTGAGGCATTTCCAGAGATCAGGTGAGCCCCAAATCGGTGATTTATGGCTGATCTTTATGTTGGAACACTTCCACAGAGATCTAGGGGCTGTAATTTTATGTGTATCGTTACTTTTCGATACTCAGGCTGGATATAAAGTTTTGTGCCAAACAGATGGTGGAAACCGTCATCTTATATTCAGGACGATTTTCAGGCTTCCTTATCTTCAATCACTTGGTTTCCTCGGATCTTTGGCATGTGAATTCTTCAATCTCGGTCTCCTAAGATCCGTCCCTTGCCTTGGTGATTCTTGAGCATCAAATCTATACTTTGAGTAACCTTTTCAGTCCAAGCTCCTAAATTCACCTTGCAACATAAACATGATTAAAATAGAGCATGATGAATTATTATGTTTATAAAACTAGGTAATAAATAAGGTCTAATATGCAATATTTGACCCTCAACCAACATTTTACTAGTCTAGAGCAAAGTATGCGAAAAATAAGTTTAATACGCAATGTTCAAACCTTGTTAAGGAAACGATCTTTTGTGTGATAAAGTATAGATGAGTAGACTCAGGATGAGAAAAATGAGTTTTTGAAAACCTGGAGCCGAACCACATAAGTAACTGATCAAATGAATCCTTAATCCATTAGGTCAGAGCATAGTTCACATATCAAGTTTTTCAATGTACTCAGTGAAAGTACTATCTTTTTGTAATGTTAGCCATGCTCATCACTTCAAGATTACTTGAAAACCCAAGTACTGATTCCAAACTTATCCCCTTTTCCTTCTTTTCCTAGTTTTTGATTTTATATCAACGGTCATTTATATTTATTCTTTCTTTTCATCCTTTTTTTTGTAGACATTACATCTTTTTCAAAGACATTTTTCATTCCCCTTAAAGATGTTGTCATTCTTCATTCTTTATGAACTTTTTCTCAATCTCCTATTTTTTAACCGATTCTTTTTTTCTTTTAGGGTGGATAAAATTCTCCAGACTCGGTTCTCAATATCTTTCAATGATAACCATACTTACAATTAGAAAATCTAATACTATTCAAGAGAACAATTTGAATAAAATAATATTCAAACATCCTCTTAACCAAGTGAATGTAAGAGCCATAAGTGATAAACTACTTAGTTGATCCAACTCCAACAATTTAAAAGTCAATTTTTATCCTTTTGTCATACTCAAAACAATCTTAAATACACAACTTATTTCTTTCTAAATAGATGAACATTGAAAATTTTCAAAACTTTTACAAATTTCAATCAAAACTGAGAAAACACTGATTAGGTAACCTAATCTCCCATCCCCAACCTAAAATCTACATTGTCCTCAATGTAAAAGAAATATGCAAGAGTTGCAAAAGTGACAACGTAATTGAAAGAAGGGTGATGGAGAGATAGTACCTGATTAAGAGACTTTGTGGCTTTTTTTTTGCAACGGGTCTCAGCGTGAAGGTGGTTTATTACAAGAGTTTATCAACCTAAAACAAACTATCCTAAAATAGCAGAAAACAACCAACCCTAAATAGCATAAAGCCAACTATCCTAAACATAACGTGAAAGCAATAAACCTAACAATACCTTCGGCAGACTAGGAGATCAATCCTGATAAATATGATCATTCAGAGGTATGGACATGTCCTTTGAATCAAATCGCTCAACAAATGGCTTTAATCGATGTCCATTCACTTTCAACTCATTGCCATTGGTTGGATTCTGAATCTCGACAGCTCCATGAGTATAAACATTGGAAACAGTGAAAGGGCCAATCCAGCAAGAAATGCCTTCATCCTGTCCTTGTAAATTCTCCAGTTCTCGTATGCATTGTTCTAGATTTCTTCATGTTCATTCAGCTGAAGTTTGTGTAGCGATCCAGTGTTGTTCATATTGAAATTAAAAATTTTGATCGCCCAATAGGATCTATGTTCCAACTCCACAAGAAAGTGGCAAGCCTTCCCATAGACAAGTCTGAAAGGAAACATTCCAATAGGGGTCTTAAATGTAGTACAGTAGGCCCATAAGGCACTAGTCAATCAGATAGACCAATCCTTATGATCAGGGTTAACTGTCTTTTCCAAGATGTGTTTAATTTTCCTATTGGAAATCTCAGCTTGCCCAATTGTTTGTGGGTGGTATAGAGTGCTCACTTTATGGGAGATGCCATATTTCTTCATTAAATTTGTGAATGGCCTATTACATAAATGTGAGCCCCCATCACTAATGATGGCTCGAGGTATTCCAAACCAGGAAAGGATGTTTTCTTTTAAGAATTTAATGACTGTTTGATGATCATTGTTCCAACACGGGATCGCTTCGACCCATTTAGTGACATAGTCTACTACGAGAAAAATATATAAATGTTCAAAGGACTAAGGGAATGGTCCCATGAAATCGATGCCCCATCAATCAAATGCTTTTATGATAAGAATGGGGTTCAAGGGCATCATATTTCAATAGGACAATGCTCCCAATTTCTGACAATGCTTACAAGCTTTATAAAACTCATGACTTTCCCTGAACATAGTAGGCCAGTAAAAGCCACGCTGCAGAATCTTGGCCATAGTCTTTTTAGTAGAAAAGTGACCTTCACAGGCCTGAGAATGACAGAAGGAGATGACACTTTGATGTTCATCATTTGTCACACATCTCCTTAAGATTTGGTCTGGATAATATTTAAACAAATATGGATCATTTCAGAAGAACTTATGAACCTCAGTGAAGAATTTTTTCTTATCTTGCGCAGTCCAATGTGTTGGCGTGAATCCTGTGACAAGATAATTAGCAATATCAACAAATGAATAGTTGTTCGTCAAGAAACATGTCATTGATATGTGTCGTTTCAAAGGAATCAGAGAGATCAAGGCGAGAAAGATGGGCAGCCACTACATTCTCTACTCCCTTTTTATCTTTTATTTCCAAATCAAAATCTTGGAGTAGGAGGATCCATCTAATCAGGTGGGGCTTATTATCATTCTTAGAAAGAATATACTTAAGTGTCGCATGATCTGTGTAAATGATGATTTTGGATCTAATCAAGCATGACCTAAATTTGTCCAAAGCGAACACTACGGCTAAGAGTTCCTTTTCCATAGTCAAGTAGTTCACTTAGACAGGATTCAGAGTTCTACTTACATAATGAATAACGTAGGGCTTCTTTTCTTTTCTTTGGCCTAAAACTATCCCAAGCGCATGGTCGGACGCGTCTCACATCAGTTCAAAAGGAAGGCTCCAATCGGGTGGCTGCATGATAGGTGAGGTAGTTAACATGCACTTGAGCTTAGTAAAAGCTTCCTGGCATTGCTCAATCCACTCATATGGTGCATCCTTTTGAAGTAGATTATATAGAGGGTGAGAGAGGAGACTAAAGTCCTTTATGAATCTATAGTAAAAATCGGTGTGTCCTAAGAAGGATCACACGTCTCGTAAGTTCTTGGGTGGAGGTAGGTTAGAGATAAGATTGATTTTAGCCTTATCTATCTTAATTCCCTTGGACGGGATGATATGTCCAAAGATGATTCCCTTACGAACCATGAAATGATACTTCTCCCAATTGAGTACCAAAATTCTTTTCATCACATCACTTCAACACATTTTTCAAATTTTCTAAACAATCACTGAAGGATGGACCAAAAACAGAGAAGTCATCCATGAAGATCTTTAAATATTGCCCCACCATGTCATAAAAAATACTCATCATGCATCCTTGAAAGGTGGAGGGAGCATTGCACAGTCCAAATGGCTTCCTTCGGTAAGCAAAGGTGCCAAAAGGATAGATGAACGTGGTCTTTTCGTGGTCTTCAGGGGCTATCTCTATCTGGTTGTAGCCCAAATACCCGTCAAGAAAACAATAGTACGAGTGACTAGCTAGCCTTTCCAAGATTTGATCAATGAAGGGTAAAGGGAAGTGGTCCTTCCTCGTAACTGTATTCAACTTCCTGTAGTCAATGTACATTCTCCAACCAGTAGTAACTCTAGTTGGCATGAGTTCATTGTTGGCATTGGCTACGATGGTGATTCCGAACTTCTTAACAACCACCTAAGTTGGACTCACCCATTGGATATCGGATATAAGGTATATGATACCCACATGCAAAAGCTTAAGAACCTCGGCTTTAACCACTTCTTTCATGTTTGTATTTAGTCTACGTTGTGATTGACGAGAGGTCTTTGCATTATCCTCAAGATAAATGCGGTGAGTACAAATCGAAGGGTCAATTCCCTTAAGGTCCCCAATCGTCCATCCAAGGGCTCCTCTATGCTCAATGAGAGTAGAGATGAGCATACTCTCCTGTTCTTTCTCAAGGTGGGAAGAAATCACCACCGGGTATGTCTCATCTTAACCTAAATAAACATATTTCAAATCAGAGAGCAATAGTTTTAGGTCAAGCTTCGGTGCCTTGAGGTTAGACGGTAGAGGCACTACATCAGTTTGGGGCAATTCTTTAAATTGTGGCCTCCACTGGTTAACTTCAAGTACAGGCATAGTATCAAGCATGGTACCCATCTCCCTAATCATGTCATCATCAAAATCATGGTAGTGGGACAGGCATGTCTCTAGAGGGTCAGAGGATAAGGTCAAAGGTGTTCTATCGTTCACGACAGAGTTAATCATGTTAATGTCATGGAAATCGTCATCATCCTCCAACCGTCTATCAGTATTGAAAAAGATATTTAACTCCAATGTCATATTCCTGAAAGACATACTCATGACTCCATTCCTGCAATTTATGATTGCGTTTGAAGTGGCCAGGAATGGGCTACCAAGAATGATGGAAATCTGAGTGCTCATGTTGCTGATGGGTTCCGTATCTAGGATGATAAAATCTACATGGTAGTAGAATCTGTCAACCTGGACCACACATCCTCAATTATCCCTCTCGGTATATGAACTGAGCAATCAACAAGTTGTAATGTGGTTAGGGCGGGTTTTAATTCACTCAAACCTAATTATTTATAGACAGAGTAAGGAATTAGATTTATGCTTTCTCCTAAGTCAAGAAGTGTGTACTTTATTTGATAGTTCCCAATTACACAAGGTATGGTTGGGCTCCTAGGATCTTTAAATTTCTGTGGCACATCTTGTTTTAGGATAGCACTCACTTTTTCAGTTAATAAGATTTTCTTTTGAATATTTTGCCGTCTTTTGCTTATGCACAAGTCTTTCAGAAATTTGGCATATGAAGGTATTTGTTTAACCACATCTAGTAGAGAAATATTGACCTTCACTTGTTTCAACACCTCTAGAATGTCCTGAGAGTTAGAGAGATGTTTTGGTGCAACCAACCATTGGGGGAATGGGGCAACTGACTTGTATTAAAATTCTGGTTCTAATTCTTGTTGAGCAATGTTAGGTCTATCATTGTTGTCTTCTTCCGGGTCCTTAGGCTTTTCAGCCCTAATCGTAATGGTTTTGTCGATGGTCTTCCCACTCCTAAGAGTGGTGATAGATTTAGCTTGCTTCATTTGATTTGAAGAGCTTGGGTCGCTAACTTCATATTATAGTTTTGGATTGTTAAGAGGTTAAGCTAGAAGGCTCCCTTTATTCTCAATCGCACTTTTAATATCAAGTCCTTGTATGACCTTTATGAGGTCTTGAAAGGCTTGTAATATACCATGATTGAAATTTTTTTACTTTTGAAGTTGTTTTAGAACCAGGTCCTCTTAAGGTTTTTCTTGATGTGGAATTTAATTAAAGAAACTTTGAGGGGTAGCAGTTTGTCCATTCCTCCAACTGAAGTTTGGATGATTTCTCCAACTAGGATTGTATATATTGGAGGTAGGTCCATTGAAAGGTCTTTGATAATTGTTCATGACATTGGATTGCTCATTCAACACCTCTTAAAAGGTATGTATCGTTGAACAATTTTCAGTTGTGTGAATGTTGCAAGCATAAATACCGCAAACAATTTCCTTAACCCTATCCTTCTTTAATTCCATGGCTTTGAGTTTCCTATTAAGATTAGACACTTTATCACTGATATCATCGTTCTCTTTCAGGAGATACATTCCATCCCTTTCCTTGGATTGAGTTGGCCTAGACATGGTGCTTGGTTTTGGGGAGATGTCCCATGATTGTGTGTTTTCAGCAAGCTTATCAAAGTAGTCCCACGCATCATCAACACTTTTGTTCATGAATTCCCCATTACACATCGTCTCGACTAATTGGTGCATGGGAGATGTCAGTCCATCATAGAAAAAGTTCGTGATGCACCACGATTTAAACCGTGTTGTGGGAATGAACTGACAAAATCCTTGAACCGCTCCCAACATTGGAAGAATGTTTCATCTTCCTTTTGTGCGAAGTTAATGATCGACTTTCTAAGGGTGTTCGTCTTATAGTATGGGAAATTTTTCTTTATGAACTCCCTTGTTATGTCATTCCATCTACCAATAGATTAAGGATGCAGTGAATATAACCATGTCTTAGCTTTCTCTTTCAAAGAAAAGGGAAAGAGTTTCAACATGACCGTGTCATCAGGCACGTTAAGAAAATATAGAGTGGCTATGATCTCATCAAACTCCTTTAAGTGTTGTTTAGGCACAAAAAATATTCCAATCTCATCTCATACTTATTACATCAGCAAGGGAATTCCATTTGGCAGATCCTTCCCTGGGTTACGTGCCCATAACAAGTATAAAAGACTTATGAAGCGTTGCTCAATGTTAAAAGAGGTTGTATGCTCCACATTCTGATGTAGAAGAATGGATGGACGTCATCTGAGGCAGAGGAATGGATATGAGTCATCTGATGTAGAAGAATGGATGGGCATCATTTGATATGGAGGGGTGATCGGCGTCATTTGGCAAGAATAAGGGATGGAAGTTGTCTTATGTGAAGGAAGAAGTGGGTGGTCACCGCTATTTAAGGGAGAGCATGGTAAACACAATTGTTTAAGAAAGGAGGTTGGATATTGTGTGAAGGAAGAAGTGATGGTGATCACCACTGTTTAAGGAAGGGAGGAGCCTAAGAGGCCTATAAATACCCCCTCACATTCCTCATTTGAGAGGTTGGAGTAAGGAGAGCATGGAGAGAGAGCGTTGTGCTCGGGAGTTTCACGCCCCCGTGCAACTCAAGGAGAGGAGTTGTTGTGTGCTACTATTTGTGAAAGAAATATGAGTTGTGCCACCTTTTAAGGGGAGAAAAGATGAGTTGTGCCACCTTTTGAGGGGAGAAAAGATGAGTTGTGCCACCTTTTGAGGGGAGAAAACATGAGTTACACACTTTCGCGTAATTGGAGGAAATGTGTAAGCCCCGTATCCTAGACCGTACCATTCCATAGACTTCCGCGGTCTTCCCGGTCGAATTCCGGCAACCTTCGACCCTTAACCGGTATTTGTGCGCGACCCTGATTCACATGTCGTCAACCTGAATTGACTCAACCCAGGACTTGTACCTTAGCGACCGCGTAGTCACCGTGGTTCTGATACCCCGACTTGCGCGCTGATGCGATGCTCTGGTCAGGAGACGTGGGCCAGCGTTCAGTGCGAGGAAAACGCCGCGCGTGCGGATTTTGAGAGAATCTCTATAAGATGTCACATCAACCCATCAATCCCATCATGTCAAGTACACATCACCTTTCACCCTTTCCCAAGCAAGCCCCAAAAGTCAAAAAGATCTTACAAGCCCATACCTTTCTTACACCAAAAACCCCTAAAGTCAAAAAGTCTCTTACACACCCATCCCTCTCTCTCCCATCCATCACTCCATCACACATCACCCATCTCTCTTTACAACTCTCTCTCTCCTTCATTTTCAAATCAATCCAAGCAACCCAAGAGCTCCTCACATCCAAGCCATTCCATGGAGAGAAAAATGCATATGTGAGGCCCACCTTTCCATCCCTAGATCTCCCATCCTAGCCATCCATTTCTCATCTTCCTCCATCAAAGAGAAGCACAAGGAGCTAAGGAAGCCAAGGGAGCAAGAAGATCAAGCGGTGGGTGCTTTGATAGGGTAGTTCTTAATGTTTTTAAGATAGGCCAAGTGGGGCTAACCGATCAATGGTTTGGATCTCACTTTGGACCCTAAGATGTGGCTGATAGCCCACTTGGATCATCATGATCATTCCATGATGGGGCCATTCTCCATGGACCCCATCATGATGTTTATTTTCCTTGCATACTTAGGGTCATCTAGACCGTCTATTTTAGTGGAGAAGGGATCTCCACCGTTGGATTTCAATTTAATGGGCCCACATGTAATGGGACCCACTTGATGTATGATTTGGTGCAAGGGAGGGCCCATAGTGCCGGGGTCCCTCCATCACGCGTGTCCCACTCTCTATCTCTCTCTCCCTATCTTTTTCATTTCTTTTTTTAAGATCTTGATATGATTGTGTGGCCCACTTGAATGGACCCCACCATGAGACATGTATTTTATCCAAACCATCTTCAAGTGAAGCCCACCTTATAATTATTATACCCACACCATTTAAGCATGTGGTGGCCCACCTGAGCAGGGCCCACCTTAGATATTTGTGTGCTTAGACCGTCCAGCGTCCCTGACGCTGGACGCTGTAAAAAAAAAATGTGTCACTTTGATTTAACACTTGAAGTGGACCGCTCACACAGGCCCCACCACTAATCCATTGATCCAATCCATGTCGTCCATCTCATTCCCTAGATCATTTTAGGCGTTAAGCCAAAAAATGAAGTTGATCTGAGCATCTGGTGGGCCATAGCATAGGAAACCGTGGTGGTTACCGTTGAAAAATCGCCTATTGCTTCTATTCACCAAAGTATATTCAATATTGGGCTCGTTTAGTTTGTATTAAGCCATGAGACCCGACGGTTGGGTCGGATTCATCTAATACGGGCCCCACTGAGGAAAAACCTCAGAAATTTTAATATATATATATATATATATATATATAATTCATAAGCAGCAGGTCGCTGCTGCTGCCAGAGGCGCAGGCAGCGCCTACTGCACACGGACGGACTGGCGAATGGCCATTCCCAACAGTGGGCCCCCTCCAAATTCCAACGCCATCTACAGATCAGGTGGCCCACACTGCAGGAAACAGTGGGATTGAACCTCTGCCATTGAAACCCCTGTTTGGGTCCACAGAGGTTTTGGATCAGGGTGAAATTTATTTTTACCCTTCACCTAGGTCCACGTGACCTTATCAACGGGTTGGATGGCATATCAACATTATGGTGGGCCCCACATTGAGCCCACAGTGATATACCTATTTTATTGCCACCGTCCAGGCGGACGGTGGAGCCCGCTGTGATGTTTGTGTTATATCCCCACCGTCCAGGGACGGTGGGCGTGTTGTGTGCGTGTGCATGTGTGTGTGGGTGTGTGTGTGTATATATATTTTTATATATATAAAATATTATATTATATATAATATTGTATGTAGTATATATAAATTATATATTATATTATATATAATATACTGGTGGTGGGAGGCCCATCTCAGTTTACTTGTGGCCCATGGTTGAGGCCCACTTTGATTTTTATGTAAGGCCCATGGATTGAGGCCCATTTGATGTATTAGGGGCCCATGGGTTAAGGCCCATTAAGATGTATTGAGACCTATGGGTTGAGGCCCATTTGATGTACATATGGGGCCCAATTGGTGAGGCCCATTTGATACACATAAGGCTCATAAGATTAGGCCCATTTGATGCATTCTAAGGCCCACGGGTTATGACCCATTGCAATGCACATAAGGCTCATTGGTGCGGCCCATTGCTGTGGCTCACTTGATGAATATGAGGCCCATATGATATGGCCCATTTGATGTATTGAAGACCCAATAGGATATACCTAAAGTCCATTGCAATGTGCAATCCCAACATGATTCATGTAATGATGTTTACGATGGGCTATACCTTGGGAGCAATGGCGGTTTGATGTCCCCATTGCAAGTATAGTGTTGGTTAAATGTCCGCATTATGACTTCCCTTAGGGCCCATACGTGTAATGTGTAGGCCGTCTAGGCCCATCTTCATTATGAACATCATCCATCCCATATAACATGTTTAGTTCCATGATTCATGATCATATGCATCATACGTATGCTTGATATGAGAAATGACTGATCATAGCATATGCCTTCGGGCAGATTGTTTAGGGGCTCCCGTACAGGGGGTGTTGCCCTACATGAGCGCATGATACGTGCAGGATTGCTGTATGACTGGATAGTGTGATTCATGCATTCGCATTGTGTGATATGATTACTGTACACCCTAGCGACATCAGGGCCGTAGCCTCCACAGACGTATCGTGGTTGGCAAGATTGGATACCGAAAATACTGTTCTATATGGGGTGCTATAGATATCCCTGGGTGAAAGTCCCTAAACCCTTATGGTACCAAGAGGTTGCTCCAACGTCTAGACCGAGTGGGTGCCTGAGCGCCGAGTGCCGATTACCAGACGATTGCCCTTTCCACTGTGTCGTGGTCGATTGGAAGGGGGTGCGGCCTTACCCACCCGAGAGTGGGGGCAATGCCAAGCTGAGTCTGACCAGCTCGAGGAATGGGTCCGTTATTGACGAGTCGAGCCCGATATTGATAGGTAGATAGTGAGGTCTTTTTCACTCACCTTATTGCACGCGATGGGGCGGTAATCTAGCTTGGAGTGTACTAGACCCCGGTGATATTCTAAATTTTGAGCTGTATCGATATGTGAACTTAGATGAGGATTTGTATGCTTGAGTTGCATTTCGCATTGTATGGCCTTGGTATGGCCGACATCATTCTTTGCACCGCATGGCCTTGGTACGGCTAATGGTATTCTTGGCATTCATTAGCATGTTCCGCATTACTCTGATACTACATAACTGCATTACCACCTTGAGCATACACTTTCACCACCCTCTAAGCTTTCTATAAGCTTATGCATGACCGTTGCGTGTAGGTGACATTGGATCGCAGTAGCGCTGAGGCTTGGACGCGTGGCAGATCATTTTGGAGTTTTTGTTCATCTTCAATGTATTTCCCTTTATGCTCATTGTACTTGTAAAGTTTTTGATCATAGTGAAAATGTGATGGAGTTTTTGGTTGTTGTTTGTGGGTTATGCCTTTGGTTATGCTTATTACGAATCAAACTGATGTAAAAAAAAAATCCTCCTTGTAGCATCCCAGGATTGGAACCTGGCAAATGGGTGGTGGGAGCCAAGAATGGGGTTCTACGGAGGCTGTCAGCGCCGGATTCGACGATCGGGAATTTTGTGAGCCCGGTTTTCGAGTTTGGGGTGTGACAAAATGTGAGAGAGAGAGAGTTGCACGGAACTTTGTCCAAATACTTGGCTTGGTGTGCCACTTTTGGTGGAAAGCAAGTGGGATGCGCCACTTTGTATGCTCCCTTGTCCAAAGAGGAGCCTTTGTGCTCTTTTATCCTAAATGGAGAGTTACGTTAAAATGAAAGGAGAGGAGTTGCGCGCTCCCACGCAACTCAAGGAGGCGTGTTGTTCCACTTTTGTGGAGGCACCATTTTTGTGGAGTTCAAGGAGAGTTGCGTGCTCCCACACAACTTAAGGAAGGGTGCTGCACATATTTGTCATGAAGCTTGGCTTTGTGCTCCACTTCTGATGGGAGTTTGTCCTGAAGCTTGGCTTTGTCCGCCACTTCAGATGGGAGTTTGTCCTGAAGCTTGGCTTTGTATGCCACTTCTGAAGGGAGTTTATCCTGAAGATGGGCTTTTCTTGTCTTGAAGCAAGTCCTTTGCGCCACTTGAAGAGGGACCATATCCTAACATCTATCTTTTGCACCATTCCTCATGGGACCATGTCCTAAGGGAGGGCTTTTGCGCCCAACTCTCTTGGACAAGACTCCCTGTGCCACTTTATATGGATCTCTATCCTAATAAAAGCCTTCCTATGCCACCTTGCATGGAACTATGTCTTAATGGATGAAATTTACATCATTTCTCATGGAAGAAACTTCTTACGCCATTTCATGTAAAGAGGGAGTTGCACGTTAGACCTTTGCATGAGTTGTGTGTCCACTCTTGGTGAAGCTGTTGTGCATTTTCATGGTTGTGTACCCCATGAAATTGAAGGATCACAGAGGAGATAGAAGAGTAAAGCACGATAGAAGACCCGCACAACTCAGTGTGGACCAAATCAAGGGCTTCAAGCCTGCACAACTCATCTCCCCTGGAGATATGATCAAAATGCGTTGAAATGCTGCCGAAATTTCCATTACGACTACCTTCTTCTTTTTCATTCGTTACATTGATTGATTGTACTTTGTTTTCAGAATCAATGGAAATATAAGGATGTAAAAGAACTTACACTGAATAAAATACTCTATGATATCTATTCTCTCTTGTTTTCTTTGCTTTCGTTGAATGAATTCCCCCAAATTGAATGCTTTTCATTTCTGGTCAAAATAAAATGGTGACTCTGTTGGGGAATTATTATTTAATGATGACTTGGAAAATATTCAGAGAACATTTATCACTTTTTGGTGTTGTATAAACACCAAAATAATGACTCTCGACAAGAACATCCTCCCCTTCATCTCTGAAACAAAGTACAATTTTTATTTAATCAAAATAACTAACATTCTATTTCGAATAACAGGTATACTACGATGACTTTTCTCTTGACCAACGTGGTTGTCTACTTCACATTTAACGGATTACCAGTAGATTACATCGACAATACAAGATCGCTACTACAAGAACTACCAGAAAAGATTGAATTAGTTGTGATCAAGGACACAATGTCAAGGTTCAATTTTCTTTTACAAGGAGTACCATCCTGCCGAGCATAGTCAACAAGTCTATTACGTTCAATATTACAAGGCGCAACAGTATTAGAGATCATCATTACTCACAGGACTCCATTTAAGAACAGAGGAATGGAGAAACTATGCCAAAAGTTCGATATACAACATTCATTCTTGACACCCTACTATCCGTCAGCTAATGGATTGGCTGGAGCATTCAACAAGATGATTATAAATATATTTAATAAAAGAGTTGTATGAAATAAGCGCAACTGGGATGAGAATTTGCAAGAAGCCTTAAGGACCTATCGAATTATTCATTGTATTGCTACAAGAGCAATGCCATATTCTTTAGTTTATGGAGTCGAAGCTATTATCCCCATTAAAACGCAAGTTGCATCACCTAGAATAACAATATATCATTTGATTATTGATCATGAAAATGCCAAGATCAGAAAGGTTAAGCATCATTTCTTCAAAAGAAGTGATATGGTATTAATATTGAAAAGACCGATAGTGGTCACTCGTAAGACTGGGGGCAAGTTCGACCTTATATAGGATGGCCCATATATAATATCAGAAGTATACATAATATTGGAAGAATAATATTAGAAGTATAATATTGGAGTATACATAATATTGGGTGGTAGATCAAGATAGGCCGGTCAATGCCCATTGTATAAAATATATTATCCTTGACTGTCCATGAAGTTTTGATTCAGAAGATTTATAGCATAATTCTTCTCAATTAAAAGGGGGTAGACAAAAGCATACAAAGGTAAGAACTCTATATTTCTTTTTTAATATTATATTTATCTTTGAATACTAATGACATGCAGGCGTATCAAATCCAAGCGAGTCAATGAGAAGCACCAATGATTATTGCCATATCACCAAATGCATATCTGTAACGCCCTGAAATTCGGGGGTCGAGCATAACTCAGCTCCCGAGTTCCAAAACATCACTTATGCAACATAATTAATGAATGATGTATGTTGACTGTATTAGCACATAAACATGGGATAGATTAAGCCAAAACGCAGATATGATTCAGGGGTAAGTGAATAAAGCAAGCGGAAGACTTATAGTAAAATATGTGTACAAGTGTAAGTCCCTGAATTACATATACAACCAGATCGTGTAAAAGTGTTATTTATCAAAATTATAAGTACAAGTTACATCATTTCAGTTTCCAAAATAGTAATCCCATAGATCCCGCGCAATAGCAGTCCGAGGCTCGCTAGAACCCGTCTCAAAACCGCATATAGGAGAAGGCGGCCTCGTCGTCATCCAGCCCGCTCTGCCTCGACGTCGCATCCACATCTGCAACATCGGGGCCTAAGACAGAGTCTGGTGGGTGAAACACCGTCCTAAAACATGGGAGTGAGTGATCAACTCAGTGGAACAATAAGGCACTGGTTAACATGCTATCAGTTCAATCAAACAGTAATGATAAAGCAAGACAATTAAATAAATCCTAAGTACTCTTGTTAATGCAGGTATGAATGCAATATGATGCGTGCCCTCACGCGTACACCCTCAGCGTCTTCATCTTACGTTACGCATGACATCGCCTCAAAGTGCGCCACATCTACAAAGCACATGCAAATGCGGTGCATGGATATGATTACCAAGTTGTTATTAGTCCAATTCATACTGCAGGATTGGGAAGCTAAGATACCTTCCTCATATCACCATCCAACGGTGATCCATACTAGGGTCGTTAATCCTAGACATCTCATACGATCATATAGTTGAGGTCGTAGCAAAGGGCTCGCACCAATCAATGCACGCCTTTCATGCCCTTACTACCACGATCGGCTCGTCACCTCCTTGCGGTATCCGGTATGCTCGAGGTCACTACAAAGGGCTCGTCACCAATCAATGTAGGCCGACAAAGACGAATATAGTGTCCCATACCACCATAATCGGCTCACGAGTTTAGTTGCTCACTTTGGTCACTACGGGAGGCTCGTCACCCGGCGTAGGCCGACGGCTCGACCACGGTGTCCCATACCACCATGTCCGGCTCATGAGTCTTAGCGGATCGGTACCATGGTTATTAGGATTTCACTGGTAAGTTCGGTACCCTAGATTCAAGCGGTAGCGTCCATACATGGTTAACATACACGGACAATCGGGTTAGTTGACGAACTCGACTAGCACGAGCGCACGTTGAATTGAACGACATAGAGTGCGCAAACACTCCGCGTGGCCAAACCACTGCCGCCAACTCTAATACGACTCGGGTTCGTCTAATGCGTCTCACGTGGCGAAAGCAATCTCAACCACGACCAAAGGGTCAATTACCGATTTCTGGACTAAGGCATAGTCCCAAACATCCTACACTACGACAAATATTCATATGGAATGTAAAACAGTAATGGAACAACCACTCAAATCATGGTGCATACACATCTGAAGAATATCAATTTAACATAAATGTAAGCATAGGAATGCTTGAATTTAAATAACTTGGAATGTAAATGCATAAGGGAAATCATGCGCATCCATAGAAGTATTGAGAATCACTTCTCAACGCCTGCATTTAGTGTAATCAGTTACACGTAGGTCATTCATGCATCTCTACAAACACTTAGCATCCATGGAACAACATACATGACGCATGTTGAAATACATGCACTTAGACAATTCCTTCTTCCAAGGAGTTGTCATACATGCATCTAGCATACATACATGACCAAAAATCATGGCAAACATAGGTGTGTATTTTATACGTATACGGTATTTTTTAAATACAATTAGAATATTCAAATCTAAACTTAGCACATGCATATCAAGAAAGCAATGTATTCATAACATTTGACATGTGAAATCTCATCCATTACAAGAATAATTCACTATCTGGGATTGAAAGCCTTGAAAACCATAACCTATACACTTAAAGTCCGCACCTTAAGCGAGGAAAGAATAGCCGAACTGATTTAGACGAGTTGTCTTCGTCAACGGCGCAAGAATACCCTAAAATAAGGATAGAAATGAGATACAACAACACCAAGTCTAATCTAAGCTCTAACACAGGTTAGGGTTAGGTTAACTTACCCCCAAAGAACTCAGAATCGTCAGAGGAACGATTCAAAGTAAAGGTTCAAAGGTGAAGAAGAACAAGGAAGAATCAAGATGATTCACCAACCAATCTCTCTCACTAACTCTCTCTTTTCCACTCTCTTTCCAAGCTAGGGTTAGAGAAAATTCGTATGGAAATGAGAACTAGGGTTTAAGGACTATATATAGGCCTTAAAATGATGGAAATAACCCGGGTCAAGGTATACTTAGGTTATAACCAAAGTACGCCTTTCTCGATCCAACGAAGCACTTGGTGGGCCTATAACCACGAAAGGTCGGACTTAAGCTCACCGACCATGGATCTAGGTCAGGCTGAGTTTCGTACCGACCGGCTCTACAGATCGCCCGTGGCGGACCACACTCAATTCAACGATCACGGAAACTCGATCAGTCCACAAGCACTAGGATATGCCTGGGCCAACCATCCTGATCGAGGGTGAAATTGGGTCGAAATCCAACGGTCAGAATGCTTAAAATCGTCGCGCAAGCGCCACGACTCAATTTCATAAAAGCTTATTAAATTCCAACCGTTCTCACACTCTTCACTCCGAACTCAACCAAATCGACCCGGAACATCAGATCGACTTGATTTTGAGGTGAAGACCAAGCCCAACTCGGTGACACTGACTAAGATCATCGCCATCGGACTTTCGACGCGCGGTCAGTCCGATCCAGGTCTTCCAAAAATTCTCCAGAACAGCTGGATTTAGCGATGGATCCTAGATTTGAGTAACGTAGCGCTCACTAATCTGCACGTTTAGAGCCATGCAGATACGATTTAAAGTGATTGATGCGAATTTCACAAGCAATCAAGTAAAGCGCTAATTACCCCAAAAACAACTACTTAAGGAAAGATTAGCACAAAAATTCCAAGGTCGTTACAATCTACCCCCCTAAAAGAAAATTTCGTCCTCGAAATTCATACCTTCATATAATCCTCGAGGATCAGAGGGTAGGTCTTCCTGACCAAAGATTCCCAAGTAGCCTCTTCTACGCCATGATGCGACCATAACACCTTCACGAGAGGGATAACCTTGCTACGCAGTACCTGCTCCTTTCTATCCAGAATACGTGTTGGTTGCAGTACATAAGTGGCATCCTCACTTAACTGCACTTGCTCCCAACTGATAATATGCGAAGGATCAGGAACGTACTTCTTCAGCATAGAGATATGAAATACGTTATGCACGCCCGCAAGAGGTGTGGGCAAAGCAAGGCGGTAAGCTACTGCTCCCACTCGATCCAGAACTTGAAATGGACCAATAAATCTCGGCGTCAGTTTCCCCTTCTTACCGAACCGCAAAACTCCCTTCATAGGAGAGACCTTCAGAAAAACATGATCTCCCACTACGAACTCAAGCGGTCGACGCCTCGTATCAGCATAACTCTTGCTCTGTGCTGCTAGAAGTCGACGTCGAATGATGTCAACCTTCTCTCAAGTCACCTGCACCAACTCGGGCCAAGCAAACTACGCTCACCAATTTCCCCAACAATGTGGTGCTCGCACGGCGACCATACAACGCCTCGAAGGGAGCCATGCCGATACTCGCCGGAAACTATTATTATACGCGAACTCTGCATCACCGAAGACAATCATCCCAACTGTCTTTAAAATCCAAAACACAAGCTCGCAACATATCTTCCAGACTTGATTCACGCGCTCCGTCTGCCCATCTTTTGCGGATGAAACGCGGTCTGAACTTCAGTTTCACCCATCGCTTCCTGGATACGAGTCCGGAAGATAGATGTAAAACGCGTGTCTCTATCGGACACAATCTCCGGGGAACTCCATGCGGACGCACTATCTCCTTGATATACAACCTAGCCAACTCGTCTGCGAGTAAGTGACTCGATCGGTAAGAAATGCGCCGACTTCGTTAATCGATCGACGATCACCCAAATAGAGTCAAATCCCTTTCTCGTCCTCGGCAACCCAGAAATAAAATCCATAGAGATGAAATCCCACTTCCATTCAGCTATGGGCATGGGCTGCAACAGCCCAGGAGGTCGGCGATGCTCTGCCTTAACCTGCTGGCACGTGAGACAACGAGAAACAAATTCAGCAATCTGGACCTTCATATTGTCCCACCAATAAGACCTCTTCATATCCTGATACATCTTCGTGCTACCTAGATGCATCGCAAGTTTAGAACTATGGGCTAACTCGAGAACCTCACGTCTCAAGTCAGGGATGTCGGGAACACATAACCGGCCACAAAAACGTAGGCCCCTATCAGAACTAACACTCTAGTCGGAGCTCTCATCTGTACCAACCCGCTGCCTCATCTTCACCAAAAGCTCATCATCTGCCTGAGCTGCAACGATCCTCTCGTCGATAGCGGGTGTACACGAATGTGTGCGATAACCTCATACGGCTCAACCACCGTAAGCTTCGCTCAAAATCGCGCACGAACACCACCCTCTCCCACGCTGCTCACAGCAGCGGAGCCGCACACTCCACAGCCTTCTTGCGACTCAACGCAGCTGCCCCAAGGTGTGCCTGACCAGGATGGTAAGAAACCTCGAACTTGCAGTCCTTCAAGGTGTCCATCCATCTGCGCCGCCTTATATTCAAATCACGCTGCGTGAAAATATACTTCAGGCTCTTGTGGTCGCAAACGAGCTCGAACTCCTCACCATAAAGGTAATGTCTCCAAAGCTTTAATGCGAAGATGACTGCCACTTCAAGTCGTGCGTAGGGTAATTCTCTTCGTGTTTCCTTAATCGACGCGAAGCATAAGCAATCACCCTGTCATTCTGCATAAGGACACAACCTAGACCAACGCGAGAGGCGTCGGTATATATAATATACTTAACCCCTTGCTCTGCAATACTAGCACAGGGCGGACGTCAACTTGTCCTTCACCTCCTGAAAAGTAACTCCGCCCGCTCACTCCAAGCAAACTTCAAATCTTTACGTGTCAGCTGCGACAACGGTCCGGCAATCTTCGAGAAGTCCCGAATAAAGCGTCGATAATATCCTTGCAAGGCCAAGAAAACTCCTCACCTCGATAACCGAACCAGGTTAGTCCTGCACTGCACCTACCTTGGCAAGGTCGACGGCTATACCTTCCTTGGACACCACATGTCCCAGAACTTGACTTCCTCTTTCCGGAAATCACACTTCTTGAACTGTGCGAAAAGCCGATGCTCCCTAAGAGTACCCAAAACCGCTCTTAAGTGCTCCTCGTGCTCTGCCGGCTCGCCGAATAAATCAAGATGTCATCAATAAATACAATGACGAATCGAAACAGAAACGGCCAACACCCTGTTCATCGATCCATGAACACGGCCGGTGCGTTCGTCGACCGAACGACATCACAAGGAACTCATAATGACCGAAGCGGTCCTAAAAGCGGTCTTCCGCACGTCCCCATCCTTGACGCACAACTGATATACCCTGATTGCAGATCAACCTTCGAAAGTACCGTGCCCCCTTCAACCGATCAAACAGATCATCAATCCCGGGCAAGGGGTACTTATTCTTCACAGTTACCTTAGTTCAACTGCGATAATCAATACACAATCGCAAGGAACCATCCTTCTTCTTCACAAAGCAGTGCTCCCCAAGGAGACACACTGGGCGAATAAAACCCAATTCTAGCAAACCATCTATCTGCTTCCTCAACTCCTCCATTTCACTCGGAGGCATCCGATAGGTGGGTAAAGAAATGGGCGCCGCACCAGGCATAAGATCGATAGCAAAATCAATCTCACGCTGAGGAGGTAATCCAGGAATCGACTCAAACACATCTTCAAACTCCTGAACTACCGGCGTACTAACCAACGCCGACTCGGCCGAACTCTCCAACAGAGAAGAATAAAAATCAATACGAATAGGGTAACTGACCTGAACTGGGAAAGTAACAATCTCGCCCTCAGGTCCATGGATCGTCACTGATCTCGCTTCACAATCAAACTCAGCTCGCATCCTCGTGAGCCAATCCATACCCATAATAACATCGTAGTGATAAAGCGGTGCGACTAGCAAATCAACACGGATCGATCCACTTCCATGATCAATCACAGCACAACTCCAAAAACAAACAACATGCATTCCATTAACCAAAATCATCGCAATACAAGTAGTGCAGCAATACATGAATCACGACTAGGAAAGCATGAAAACAACAACATCTAACACTACAAACAACCACAACTACTACAACCACTAACAGCTACCACACTACAACAACTCCAACTACAAGCCAACAACGGCTACACACGGAAAGAAAAACACAACAAAGCAAAGACGGCCACGACGATGCTACTCGTCGGAATCAGGAGATGGAGGCGGAGCACCCTTATCCTGCAAGCAACACAGGATAGACTTCAAAGTCCGGGACATCTTCTTGAACTTGTGCTTAACCAAGCCTCGAAGATCCACCATCTCCTGGCGTAAAGCAGCTTGCCCTTCTTCAAGCCGTGTAAGACGGGCATCTCTGGCAACCTGCTCTGCGCCCTGCTCTGACACCACAGGAGGAGAGCGATCACTCGAATCCTGTGCCCCAATCTCTTCCTCGTCTTGCTCTGCTTCTTCCTCAGACTCCGCACCACCTTCAGCATAACTCTCATCATCACCACTCTCAGACCCGGCCTCACCCTCAGAGGCAAGCCGACCAGAACCAACCTCCATCAGCTTAAGGGTCCTCAAGTTGATATGGCGAACAGGGACCGGCTTCTCAGCTTCAAGCCTATAGCCAAACTCATGTGCGATCTTGCAAATGAGGCGGCCAAAGGGAAGAGACTCGGTCCGTCTACTCGAACGAGCGATGAGAATAATCTGACGCAGGACGTACGTCGGCACACACAACTTCGCATCCTGCCCCACCTGATATAGAAAATCGACCATCAGGCGCGTACACTCACTGCGGTTGCTCCACCTGGGATACACATTGAACGTAAAGATGTGGTGAAGCAAACGGAAGTCGTCCGTCATGTGAGAAGCCAAAAGACTCCTATTCGGCTGCCATTCGACCAGACGACCACACAAGGATCGGGTGCGACGATCCCTCTCGCGCACACTGTCCACATTCTTCTCGCTGGCATGCACTTCCCCAAGTGGCACCTTCAAGAGTCGGGATATCAAAGCAACATTGACAATTCCAACTCGACCGCTACCACAGGGAATCTTGAACTGCAGAGGATCCAGCGAAGGCTCCAGAATGTTGGCATAGAAGGCCCGAACAGTGCTAGCATTCGCGCGATACTCGCCTTCGAACAAGGGACCCCAACCAGCCCCTTCTAGGCGCTCCAACAAAAGAACTCACCAAAGAGCCGCGGATCAACATGAGCCTCAAAGAGGACCACCCCTCATAGACTCCATGCGACAATTCCGCCAACAAGGTCCTACTGTGACAGGAGCTCGAGGATCGAGGTCCCGCTGCGTCTGGAACTCGCGCGTGGCGGACGTGCTAGCGGCGGCACCTCTCGGCCCACGTGCACGGGTTGGGCGGATCTGACCGTCATCATCCACGGGCGCTCTCTTCTTCCCCATCAAGGAAAGAAGGGAAGAAATGGAAAAGATGGCCGTCACAATCTCAAAGAGGGCCATGAGAAATGAGAGAAAGAGAGAAATAGGAAGATGGTGAAGCTTCCACACAACTATGAGCCAAAAAGGGAATGAAAGGGCTCAAATGAGAGGGAAAAATGGAGAAATCAGCAATGGAATAGAAGATTTGAGAATGGGGTGATGGGTTTGCACGAAAATGGAAGGAAGATGAAGATTTGGGAGAGATTTGGGAGAGATTTGGGAGAGTTTGTTGAAGAAAAGGAGAGCTTGGAAGAGGGTTTTGTAAAGGAAATAGGTAAAAGGAGTGGTTTTAAAGTGAAACCCGTGGAGGGGTGGGCCACACAAGCCTCATGGACGATCGGCCCGCGTCGGCCCGGCCCGGCCTGACCGGCGATCCCTCCCGAACCGGCGATGGCATCGCCGGTCTCTGGACATATCGGCGATGCCTCGCCGATTTGGCGAGGTCCTCCTGGTCCTCCTTGGTCCAAATGATGTGGTTCCCCCCCTGGGTCCCACGGAAAATGCCCCGATTGGCCCCTTGTGTAATTTGAAGTTTATCGGGTCATTCTGACAGAAATCTGATACAAACAGCGATTTCTGGAAGGTTTAAAAATGAATAATGGGAGGGTAGACCATCTACACTCATTAATAGAGGGTCTAGAACAGGTTTCGGGTCGCTGTGTGTGATCAGGTAAGGGTACAGACTCGATCTCGGCAAAGGTTTTCAGGAAACTTTCGCCGATAGAAACTACGGAGCACAAACACAAAGCGATGATAGACCCGCACCCAATTACACTATAGTGGTGACAACGTGCGGTGTGTGACCATAACCCAGGTCCGGTTTAATCCAGATCATGCTCTGATACCAACTTGTAACGCCCTGAAATTCGGGGGTCGAGCATAACTCAGCTCCCGAGTTCCAAAACATCACTTATGCAACATAATTAATGAATGATGTATGTTGACTGTATTAGCACATAAACATGGGATAGATTAAGCCAAAACGCAGATATGATTCAGGGATAAGTGAATAAAGCAAGCGGAAGACTTATAGTAAAATATGTGTACAAGTGTAAGTCCCTGAATTACATATACAACCGCGGATCGTGTAAAAGTGTTATTTATCAAAATTATAAGTACAAGTTACATCATTTCGTTTCCAAAATAGTAATCCCATAGATCCGCGCAAGGACCGAGGCTCGCTAGAACCCGTCAGTGCATATAGGAGAAGGCGGCCTCGTCGTCATCCAGCTCCAGCTCTGCCTCGGACGTCGCATCCACATCTGCAACATCGGGGCCTAAGACAGAGTCTGGTGGTGTACAACACCGTCCTGAAACATGGGAGTGAGTGATCAACTCGGTGGAACAATAAGGCACATTGGTTAACATGCTATCAGTTCAATCAAACAATAATGATAAAGCAAGACAATTAAATAAATCCTAAGTACTCTTGTTAATGCGGTATGAATGCAATATGATGCGTGCCCTCACGCGTACACCCTCGGCGTCTTCATCTTACGTTACGCATGACATCGCCTCAAAGTGCGCCACATCTACAAAGCACATGCAAATGCGGTGCATGGATATGATTACCAAGTTGTTATTAGTCCAATTCATACAGGCAGGATTGGGAAGCTAAGATACCTTCCTCATATCACCATCCAACAGTGATCCATACTAGGGTCGTCAATCCTAGACATCTCATACGATCATATAGTTGAGGTCGTAGCAAAGGGCTCGTCACCAATCAATGCACGCCTTTCATGCCCTTACTACCACGATCGGCTCGTCACCTCCTTGCGGTATCCGGTATGCTCGAGGTCACTACAAAGGGCTCGTCACCAATCAATGTAGGCCGACAAAGACGAATATAGTGTCCCATACCACCATAATCGGCTCACGAGTTTAGTTGCTCACTTTGGTCACTACGGGAGGCTCGTCACCCAGCGTAGGCCGGCGGCTCGACCACGGTGTCCCATACCACCATGTCCGTCTCATGAGTCGTAGCGGATCAGGTACCATTGTTTTTTGGATTTGAGTTGTAAGTTCGGTAACCTTGATTCATGCAGTAGCGTCCATACATGGTTAACATACATCGGACAATCGGGTTAGTTGACGAACTCGACTAGCACGAGCGCACGTTGAATTGAACGACATAGAGTGCGCAAACACTCCGCGTGGCCAAACCACTGCCGCCAACTCTAATACGACTCAGGTTCGTCTAATGCGTCTCACGTGGCGAAAGCAATCTCAACCACGACCAAAGGGTCAATTACCGATTTCTGGACTAAGGCATAGTCCCAAACATCCTACACTACGACAAATATTCATATGGAATGTAAAACAGTAATGGAACAACCACTCAAATCATGGTGCATACACATCTGAAGAATATCAATTTAACATAAATGTAAGCATAGGAATGCTTGAATTTAAATAACTTGGAATGTAAATGCATAAGGGAAATCATGCGCATCCATAGAAGTATTGAGAATCACTTCTCAACGCCTGGCGTTAGTGTAATCAGTTACACGTAGGTCATTCATGCATCTCTACAAACACTTAGCATCCATGGAACAACATACATGACGCATGTTGAAATACATGCACTTAGACAATTCCTTCTTCCAAGGAGTTGTCATACATGCATCTAGCATACATACATGACCAAAAATCATGGCAAACATAGGTGCGTATTTTATACGTATACGGTACTTTATAAATACACTTAGAATACACAAATCTCAACATAGCACATGCATATCAAGAAAGCAATGTAAACATAACATTTAACATGTGAAATCTCATCCATAACAAGAATAAATCACTAACCGGGATTGAAAGCCTTGAAAACCATAACCTATACACTTAAAGTCCGCACCTTAAGCGAGGAAAGAATAGCCGAACTGATTTAGACGAGTTGTCTTCGTCAACGGCGCAAGAATACCCTAAAATAAGGATAGAAATGAGATACAACAACACCAAGTCTAATCTAAGCTCTAACACTGGTTAGGGTTAGGTTAACTTACCCCAAAAGAACTCAGAACCGTCATAGGAACGATTCAAAGTAAAGGTTCAAAGGTGAAGAAGAACAAGGAAGAATCAAGATGATTCACCAACCAATCTCTCTCACTAACTCTCTCTTTTCCACTCTCTTTCCAAGCTAGGGTTAGAGAAAATTCGTATGGAAATGAGAACTAGGGTTTAAGGACTATATATAGGCCTTAAAATGATGGAAATAACCCATGGTCAAGGTATACTTAGGTTATAACCAAAGTACGCCTTTCTCGATCCAACGAAGCACTTGGTGGGCCTATAACCACGAAAGGTCGGACTTAAGCTCACCGACCATGGATCTAGGTCAGCCGAGTTTTCGTACCGACCGCTCTGGATCGGCCGTGGCGGACCACACTCAATTCAACGGTCACGGAAACTCGATCAGTCCACAAGCACTAGGATATGCATGGGCCAAATCCTGATTCGAGGGTGAAATTGGGTCGAATCCAACGGTCGAATGCTTAAAATCGTCGCGCAAGCGACACGACTCAGATTTCATAAAAAGCTTATTAAATTCCAACCGTTCTCACACTCTTCACTCCGAACTCAACCAAATCGACCCAGAACATCAGATCGACTTGATTTTTGAGGTGAAGACCAAGCCCAACTCAGTGACCGCAACAGCCTAAGATCATCGCCATCGGACTTTCGACGCGCGGTCTAGGTCCGATCCAGGTCTTCCAAAAATTCCCCAGAACAACTGGATTTAGCGATGGATCCCAGATTTCAGAGTAACGTAGCGCTCACTAATCTGCACGTTTAGAGCCATGCAGATACGATTTAAAGTGATTGATGCGAATTTCACAAGCAATCAAGTAAAGCGCTAATTACCCCAAAAACAACTACTTAAGGAAAGATTAGCACAAAAATTCCAAGGTCGTTACAATATCACAAATGATTATCATTAAATCGTCAGAATTGTTATTATTATCGTCATCTTGCTAGCACAAGGCCATTTAAATTTATCGAAATCAATAGCATCACTAGGATGATATACTATCTTAACTGTAAAATTTTGTTTCATATCATTAGCAAATGTGATATATTAATTTTGATCCATTACCCCAGCAAGGCTGATTCATCATTTGCAGGTGGCAGAATAAGCTTATAAAGCTGAGGATGAGAATCACGACAGCAATGACGACTTATCACATATGACAGCGAGAAAGATGCTGCTATGAAGCTGAACATGCATAAGGCCTATCATTATGGGTGATGGCGATATGGCAGAACTATACGGGCAGTGGTGTCGCCTGTGGCCTTAAAAAGCCTGGAGAGAGCATCACACGCACCCATGCGGGCAGTGACCTATGCCGTCTGTACAGCTTCAGGCAGCGTCACGTGGGTAGCCAGAGAGCACCCCTTCATGAATGTGTCTAACCTTGCATGTGAAGGAAAAGTTAGTTTTTGAAGTAGGATGGCTCCCCAAATCCCTGGTTTGATTTCAGTAGTAACTCATGGGGGCAGGTCTCTGAAGGAAGATGACAAATCTTTGAAGCAAGAGACCCCTCATTGATGGAATGACAACCTTGGATTTGGTACCCCACAGTAACCTTACGCGCCCCGCGAACTCTAGAGAGTTACTGTGGCCAACCCTGTGCGCAAATCCTATCGAGTTCACTACCTAGGTAGCTTCACTGGGGCCCTCTGATAGATCGCGTTTGGTGAACTCCTCGGCCCCGATAAGCCCTGTGAACTCTAGAGAGTTACAGCGGTCATTCACGAAAGACCCAACTCCAACTACTTATGAGCTTAAACTGTGATTACTCCAACTACTTACGAGCTTAAACTGTGTGTGAGAGTCTAGTCCAGTCAAGTTCAGTCCAGTTCAGTCCATTTTAGTCAAGTTAAGTCTAGTCATGTCTAGTCATGTCCAGTCAAATGTGTGTAGGCAGCAGTATATTTATCCCTCTAACAAGAGCCATGGGATCTTTCTATCTCTTACCTTCTTGATGACTAAGAAATATTATCTTGTAAAATCCTCAAAAGTGGTAGAGAATAAAATAGCAATGAATTATCATTTTCTTCTGAGCAGCTTGATGACTCAGGTATATATTCTTTAAATTCTTTAAAGGAATACTGAGTGATATCCATCTTTCAAGAATAGCAGCATGCTTTACTTCGCAAATCTTATCTTCTAAAGAAGTTTTATACTTTGGTCTTTCTGACAATTTCTTAGAAACGACGAAAGAATATATACCTGAATAGGGGGCACTAATCTATCTCTCTTAAGAAGTCCTATACCTTGGTCATTCTGATAATTTCTTGCGAACGACGGAAGAATATGTATGACATAGTCTACTAAGCACACCAACGCATCCAACAATAAGAAGTATCGACTGGATAGTTATAGCCTAAAATTATGAAGTGAGATCTAGTATTGATATTCAAAAGTCACCCTCATATCAAAGCCTAGTTATATGATTGGCTGGGATAATATGGTTCTCGTCAGAAGCGTTCGCTATTTTTCTGAATTAGCAGAGATCCAAGGGACACTCCTAACTGGCCTATGAAGAAATGTCAAGGAGTACAAATTAGAAAAGACTTAATGTTTGAACTTTTAAAGCCTGAAACGACATTTCTGAAAGCATGATATAATGAGTAAAGAATATGCAAAGCACGTTGACAAGTACAAAGAAGGGATGATCAAATCATTGTCATATTGAAAATATTACTAATCATTCTAAAAGCTTTCAATTTATTTTGCAATTATCAATACTTCATGAAACTAAATTGGAAAATTATGATATCTTGAGATACTAATTCTGATTAACTTGGTAGGAAAGATTACCATTCAAGATCTTGGACTATGCAGACTGTGAATAAAAGAGACAATCGAAGAGATTATTACAGTAAGAGCAATATTAAAGAACAATTCCCTAGCCATAGAGTTTAAAGAAAGAGTCACTGGAGTTGATCGAAGAGATTGTTGCAGTAGCAGCAATATTAAAAGATAGTTCTCTGGTCAAGATACTCGAAGATGAAGTCGCCACAACCGCCACATTGGCAAGTTTCGATGAAAAGAAGATTATGCGAAAAAGGGAGTTGAAGCAGTGGAAAATGTAATTGCAGCTCTATTTGTGGAAAGGCATTCTATCTGATTGACTGCTACGAAGACAGAGTGCTTTTATTGCTGCATTATCCTCCCTATTGAATCATTCGCGCAATGCTTTTGACTAGTGTCATTAAGTCTTTCGTTCAAGCGCGATCATTCGGTCTTTTGTTCGAGTGTGATCATTTAGTCTTCCATTCGAGTGCGATCATTAAGTCTTCTGTTCAAATGCAATTATTCAATCTTCTGGTCAAGTGCGATCATTTGGTTTTCTGTTCAAGCATGTCATCTAGTCATCCGTCAATTGCAAATTCATTCAGTTCTTCAGTTAGGTGATCCTTCTCCATCATGCGACTACATTTCATGAAGAATCCTTCTATGAAGTGAAGGGATTTTTATGCAGAAGAATATCGATTCTCCATTTGACCACATAAATCAATCAAAAGAAGGATCGAGGGGGCATCTATTGAGGCACAAAAAATATTTTAATCTCATCTCATACTTATTACATCAGCAAGGGACTTCTATTTGACAGATCCTTCCCAGGGTTGCGTGCCCATAACAAGTATAGAAGACTTATGAAGCATTGCTCCATGTTAAAAGACATTGTACGGTGCACATTCTAATGTAGAAGAATGGATGAACATCATCTGATGTAGAGGAATGGACAGACATCATCTGATCTAGAAGAATGGAGGGGCATTATCTGATATGGAGGGGTGCATACGCGTCATTTGGTAAGAAGAAGGGATGGATGTTGTCTTATATGAAGGAAGATGTGGGTGGTTACTGCTATTTAAGGGAGAGCTTGGTAAACACCATTATTTAAGAAAGGAGGTTGGATTTGTGTGAAGGAAGAAGTGGTGGCGATCACCACTGTTTAAGGAAGGGAGGAGACTGGGAGGCCTATAAATACCCCCTCCCATTCCTCATTTAAGAGGTTGGAGTAAGGAGAGCATGGAGAGAGAGAGTTACGTCAGGGAGTTGCGCGGTCCCGTGCAACTCAAGGAAAGGAGTTGTTGTACGCCACTATTTGTGGAAAACAATATGAGTTGCGCCACCTTTTAAGGGGAGAAGATGAGTTGCACACTTTCGCACAACTGGAGGAAATGTGAGAGAGAAAGTTGTGTGAGACTTTGTCTAAATACTTGGCGTGGTGTGCCACTTTTGGTGGAGAGCAAGTGGGATGCGCCACTTTACATGCTCCCTTGTCCAAAGAGGAGCCTCTGTGCTCTTTTGTCCTAAATGGAGAGTTGTGCTAAAATGAAAGGAAAGGAGTTGCGCACCGCCGTGCAACTCAAGGAGGCGTGTTAGACCACTTTTGTGGAGGCGCCACTTTTTATGGAGTTCAAGGAGAGTTGCACGCTCCCACACAACTCAAGGAAGGATGTTGCACATATTTGTCTTGAAGCTTGGCTTTGTGTGACATTTCTAATGGGAGTTTGTCCTGAAGCTTGGCTTTGAGCACCACTTATGATGGGAGTTTGTCCTAAAGCTTGGCTTTGTACGCCACTTTTGATGGGAGTTTGTCCTGAAGCGTGGCTTTATGCGCCACTTTTGATGGGAGTTTGTCTTGAAGACAGGCTTTTCTTGTCTTGAAACAAGTCCTTTGCACCACTTGAAGAGGGACCATGTCCTAACATCTATCTTTTGCGCCATTCCTCATGGGACCATGTCCTAAGGGAAGGCTTTTGCGCCGAACTCTCCTGGAGAAGACTCCCTGCGCCACTTTTTATGGATCTTTGTCCTAATAAAAGCCTTTCTGCTCCACCTTGCATGGAACTATGTCTTAATGGATGGCATTTGCATCATTTCTCCTAAAAGAAACTTCTTATGCCATTTCATGTAGAGAGGGAGTTGCACGCTCCACCTTTGCATGAGTTGTGTGTCCACTTTTGGTGAAGCTGTTGTGCATTTCCATGGTTGTGTGCCTCATGAAATTGAAGGATCACAAAGGAGATAGAAGAGTAAAGCATGATAGAAGACCCACACAACTCAGTGTGGACCAAATCAAGGGCTTCAAGTCCGCACAACTCATCTCCCCAAGAGATATGATCAAAATGCGTCGAAATACTGCCAAAATTGCCATTGCGACTGCCTTCTTCTCTTTCATTTGTTACATTAATTGATTGTACTTTATTTTCAAAATTAAATATGAGGATGTAAAAGAACTCAAACTGAATAAAATACTCTGTGATATCTATTCTCTCATGTTTTCTTTGTTATCGTTGAATGAATTCCCACAAATCGAATGCATTTCGTTTTTGGTCGAAACAAGTGTAAATATGGATTTTTGGATTCAAGCCCATGAAATTTTGGAAGGAGTTGCATCACCCCTAGCTTGATATCCATGTGTCCAGTATTTTCTAGAAAAACCATGCATGTGGGCGTGCTCACCCCCGTCAGTTGTAAATAATCTCGTAAAGTACGAGGCAAGCGTGCTTGATGCACCACATTCTCATCCTGAACTTCCCTAACCAGATGTTGAGCTTGTCTTTCTTGTTGATTTACAGCCATAACTGCAATTAGCTTTAAGGATCTCGAGTGTGTCTAATCCTGTGATGGATATTTAACTCCTTAACCAATCCTCCTTCACTCAAAAGACGTCGAGTGTTGTCACGGACCCACTTGAGCATGAAACACTCCCAGCCCTCAATCTCAAATTCTAACCTAAACCTAAAAGAGAGAAAGGAAATAGAAATCTAAATAGAGAAAGGGAATTAGAAAGAAGTTACCAAATTAGAAGTTTCTAATTAAAATCCTGCAAAACAAAACAAAATTAATCAATTTCTAAAAATAGAAAATAACAAGTTTCTAAATCTAAAATTAGAAAGTAAGTTAGTTTCTAAAAATAAAAGAAATCCTAGAATTAGAAAGTTTATATCAAGATCTTACAAAATAGAAAAGTTAGGTTAGTTTCTAAAATCAAATAGAAAAACCAAATCCTAAAATTAGAAAGTATAAAAACATAATCTTAAACTAATCTCAAAACTAGCTAATCTCAGAAAAATGCAACCATCAATCCTCGGCAATGGCGCCAAAAACTTTTTTACAATCCCAAGTGTAGGGTCGCAATGTAGTAATAATCTCAGTAAGACCGAGGTCGAATCCACAATGACTAAACCTTGTACGTATTCTAAAAGTAACTAGAACTAGAACTAGAAGAAGATGTAATCTAAATATGCAGAATTTAAGAGAATAATTGTAAACTATGTAACTAAAACTTGTAAAATTCAAGGTGGGAAACTAGGTTTTCTAAGGTTCTACTTGTGGAGATCAGGGTGATCTATACTTGATTCACGAACGTAGTTGGAGTCAGAGTCCCATCTTCATCCAATTGGAAGATATCTCATTATGAACCAAATCTGAACTTCCTTTAATCTAGTTCTCAATGGATGAAAGGTATTAGAAGTAGAATTTATTCCATCATAAAACTATGCCCATGAGACAGAGTAAACAAAATAATTTACCAATCCACAACCAATCTGAGAGAATTGTGAAATTCTAGGAGGATTTCATCATCCAACCATGCCCAGGAGACGATGGCGAACAATAGGATTTCCCAAGATCACAAATCTGAATAATGAAAAGAACATACATAAAGCTATCGGAGATCTATTATAATGTAAGTCACAACAAATCATTAAAAATTAAAAGTATTCCTCATAATCAAACTAAAATCAAAGGGAGTTCAACAATATGAATCAAAGCAATAAAAAACAACCCATCACACTGCTTCACCTCTTAGCCCTAGCTAAGAGGTTTAGCCAATCATAAACATGATTAACTAGAATCTCTTAGAAAATTCATAAAGAAAAACAACTCAGGAAAAAAAAACTCTGTGATGAAAGCAGCCTCTCCACGCTTTCTCTCTCTCCTCTGCTCACATCCTGCTCACGTTCTCCACGTTTTCCTCCTCTCTCTTATAGTAGCAGGGAGGTCGGCTGGGTGGAGAACCAACCTTTCTTTCACAACAAGAGGCAGTGAGAATGTGCGCAGCAAAAGGTAGTGATGCAGTAAGGAATCCACGGATCACATCTGGCGCAGCCAATATAGCAATCCTGTTGTGGGATTTATCTTGATCAGCCTTCTTGGGCTTGGTCGAAACTCCCCAAGGAGAGATTTGGACGGTCAAGATCATGGGTCCAATCATTACCATGATCGTACAACAGCCCTGAACATCTGGGTTTCCTCCAGACGCTGTTTCTTACGTAGGCTGATTGCACTGAACCCAGCGGGGTCCATGATCAGTACCGATGAGGAAATACACTCCGCCCATAGGATTCTCCTTAAAATTTAAGTTGGAGATGGACATTTTTGGATGTCCGTTGATGCGGCCCATTGAATCTGTGCTTCTACCGTCCGTGCTACATTTGAATGTAGTCTTCTTGTGAGCGCATGCATGGGTGCACATGATCGTCATGGTTATGGTCGGCTTCCCCTTCCGGACACAGTGAACGGCTCGGATCATCCATCCGATCAAAGGTGGTGGGCCACAATGCATCACAACGGACACCCGTTCACACACTGCGTAAGGGGAGAGAGAAGAACTCTCTTGGATTTGAATTTTGCATCCCCTGTGGTGCACATGTAGCACTCGTGTGGGTCCCACATTGATGTTTCTGATAAATCCACACCGTCCATCTGCCTTCCCATCTAACTTAAAGGGTTAATTCCAAAATTGAGTCATTTTCAGAGATCAGGTGGGCCCCAAATCAGTGATTTATGGATGATCTTTCCGTTGGACCACTTCCATAGAGATACAGGGGCTACAATTTTACGTGTACAATTACTTTTTGATACTCAGGCCGGATATAAAGTTTTGTGCCAAACAGATGGTGGAAACCCTGTGATCTTACATTTATGATGATTTTTAGGCTTCCTTATCTTCAATCACTTGGTTTCCTCAAATCTTTGGTGTGTGAATTCTTTAATCTCGGTCTCCTAAGATCCGTCCCTTGTCTTCTTGAGCATCAAATCTATACTTTTAGCACCATTTTCAGTCCAAGCTCCTAAATTCACCTTACAACACAAACATGATTAAAATAGAGTGTCACACATTATCATGTTTATAAAACCAGGTAATAAATAAGGTCTAATATGCAATATTTAACCCTCAACAGTACACCATAATGAGTATTTGGTACACATGTTTAATTTCTAAGTCCAAACAACTACCTTGGTAGTTTTAAAGGGAACCAAAGTTTTCATTCTTAAGTTTGAATTAATAAATGTAAAATCTTCAAGGGAACCAAAGTTTTTGTTTTAAGTTCAAATGACTGAGCCTAAGATTTCCAAGAGACTTAAGTTTAGTTTGTAACTTTTAGGGTTATTCAAACAACTCTCTAAGGAACTTAAAATATTGGGTATCTATATTTTCAATCTTCCTTAATTCTAAGGGAAATTCACATAATTTCAAATGGCTATCCTAGTCATTTCTAAGGAATTTCCACATAAGTTTAAAGTCTAAGGGCCTAACTTAAAATTCTCAAGGGAGTCTAAAGTTTAAAATTTCTATGTTTCTAATTTTCTCTTAGTCATAAGGGATTCCACATCAATTCAAATGACTATCTTAATTATTTATGAGGGAACCTAACTTTGAGTTTCTGCATTCTCAATCATTCTTCTAAGTTAAGGGGAAATTTACCTAAGTTCAAATTTTTAATTTCAAACATCCTAACTTGAGACATTCAAAGTTTGTATAAGATCATTTTCCCAAGGCCTAATTTGTCCAAACTATGCCCTGATACCAACTGTAACTCCCCGTGTTTTCAAGACTCGAGTATATGACTCGTTTCCCAAAAACCCGAGTGTTAACCTATAAAGAACCAATTTCCATATATATTTTTTCTTTATCTTTCAGAGTTAGAAGATTAGTGTAGAATAGACAAGTCAGCATAAAGGAAAATTTGCATTTACATTAGAATATACAAAAGGTTGCCCATAATGACATATACAAACCAATGTTCCCAATGCTTACAATTATAAAATGAAATAACCTCATATATTAAACAAAGTAAATCATGACAAAATCTTGAACCGTAAAAGCAGCAACTCTTAGCAACACAATCAGGCATCTTCGACAATGGTACCATGCTCCTCATCAACATGAACAGTAATATCATTTCGGACACCTGCTCCACCTGTACAGTTAAATATTTGATGGATGACTGGCCAACTCAGTGTGAATTTTCCTTAAGATTACACACTACCGCCTTAGCTAAGCATAATTAAAATAACAAGGCATTCAAAACAATACATGAAGCAGTCTTTTTAAATGCATGGATGAGTGAATGCACATTGATGTGGGGATGCTCATCCAGTCGGACTTGGGCTCGTCACCCATGCAATCATCAACCTGAGAATGTTCATCCAGTCGGACTTAGGCTCATCACCCATGTATAAGACTGGTCACCAGCGTAGCATATCTCGTATAACATGGTGCCAAGTTATCAAAATAGGCCGATAGTCGATGGTCTGGAGATAGCGAAACGATGCCCCATTAAGCATAAGGGCACGTTCTACAGTATCCAGAATTAGCCACCCATCATCGCTAATATGCTATGAATGCATGATTAGCCAAATTATTATTATTCTAATTACAACCAGCCAATTTAAGAAACTCAATGGTGACTATGGGGGCCTCATCACCCAGCATAGGCCGGCAGCTTGGGCATAGTGTCCCATGACCACCATCTCTAGCTCATGAGGTTTCCCCACCTTAGGATGTTTAATGGATTCCATTCGATCAATGGCTAATCTGTAAGTGCTATTTTTTCTAGCTCTTATGATTATCAAATTTTGTAGTGCCAAAACCTCTTGGCATCTGTGTCTTATGTAGTGCATCTGCATATTCAAGACTGTGCATCTCATGTACAAGAACAAAGGTCTTTACCTCAAGAACTTCAAATGCAAGATCAAGAGATATACATGCTCAAGTACAATATCATGTGATAGTTCACTTCTTCAAGCTTCAAAGTTCAAGGTTCCAAAGCTACATCTAAAGGAAAGACAATAGTCTTTACTTTGGTACTCAAAGCTCAAGATGAAATACAAGTCAAGTACTTCAATTTCAAACTTTAAAAGGTCTCAAGTTCAAGCTTCATCATATATCAAGATCTCAAGCTTCGTGAACTTCAAAGAATGACAATCAACTCAAGTAAAAGAAGATTCAATGTTCATATATCACTTACAAGGTATGAATGACCCTAGATTGACTATAAGATAGGTCATTTTGAATACATAATTTAATTAGGTCACTTTATAAGTGCATAGACTATTTTTCAACTAGTCTTAGACTAAGTTCGACTAGTCCTAGTACTGGCTCGACCAGTCCTAAGTTTGTTACTAATTTTTAAAATTTTTTTTTATTGCCTCGACCAGTCTTGGAGACTGCTCGACTAGTCGAGTGAACAGTGCTCGACCAGTCTTGCAGGCTCAACTCAAAGTCCAGCAACTAAATTGAGTCCCACATGACCAGTCATAAACAGGACTCGACCGGTCGTAGAGGCCACTCGACTGGTCAAGCAGGTCCTTCGACCAGTTGTGGAACGGCCTTATCTTATCACGCCCAAATTTTTAAAAGTTTGTTGGTCCTTCAACCAGTCGATCCGACCTCTGGGCCAGTCGAAGAAGCGATTTCTGCACTTATAAATAGAGCACAATTTTCAGAGTTTGATATCCAATTCAAGCAAAATCAATATGTTGCTCTGAGAGATAAGTTGGTGATATTATTAAGCTATTTAGTGTTCATTGTATATTCTCTTTAATTAGCTTTCTTTGCATTTGATTTTGAGTTTCTACATTCCAATCTCATTTAAAAGAGGGATTGGAGTTTTCCCATTTCTTAGAATCAAAATCAAATCAAGTTAGCCCAAGGTGTTTAATATAAAATTAATTTAGAACTTAGAACCATTTCATAAATGAGTGTGAACATTGAACATCTACGTTGAACTTCTACTCTGAATTGGTTCTTCCAGGCTGTATCAAAGGAGAATATCTAGATAAGTATTTTATAGTTTTGTAAATTGATTCTTTTGGTTTCATTGAGATTTTTCCAGAAAAATCTCTTTCTTTTGGTTTGTCTGAGGTGATCCAGAAAACTCAGAGTGTGGGTTTTTGAATTGTGTAAGCCCACTTGAAAGACACAATTGTGAGGGTTTTAGGTGAACCTTGAAAAACCTATTTCATAGTGAAAGCTAATATCCACTGTGTGAGGATATTAGGAGTGGAGTAGTTGTGTGGCTGTTTTTCTAAAAAGTTAGTGTACACACAAGCGAACCACTATAATTTCTAGTCATGTGGTGATTGATTGTTTATTTCATTGTGTGGTTGTTGTAATTTTCCTTTATGCATTTGTGGAGAATGTTGTAATCTTTTTATGTATGTGTGGGAATGTTGTAATAGCTTAGTTATTCCTTTGCTATTTATTTCTTTATTCCTCTGTATTAGTTTGAGTTTTTGATGCATAGACCATTCTAGGAATCAGGTTGTCCTACCAAAAGCCATCGGTTTTTAGTGTAAGATTGACCTTAGAACAACATCTATATTAACCTCTCAATACTTGTACACTTGAGGTTGTTTTACATTTTTGCATTGTGGGATTGTTTAAGTGCTATCTTTATTTATATTTTGTTTAAATTTCACATTTGATTTTGAATTTGGCATAGTCCTATTTGCCCCCCCCCCCCCCTCTCACCCCCTCTAGGACTCTTAGCTCGACCTTTTCAAGTGGTATTAGAGCCTAATAGCTCGCTTTAATTATTATTTCTTTTGAATTAATTTCTTGAGCTAATCGATCTGAGCTTTTTAATATGTCAAATTTTGATAGCCTTTCAGTCACTAGGCCTCCACCATTTGATGGCTGCAATTATGCCTATTGGTAAGCCAGGATGAGAATTTTCTTAAAATCCATGGATGAGAGCGTGTGGCATGCCATAGTGATTAATTGGACCCCTCCTACTGCTGAAATAACTGGTACCGACGAATCCAAAACTATGAAAGTCACACCTTATTTCTCTTAGACCACTCTTCAAAAAAGTGAGAGTAGTACCAATGCAAAGGCTCTAAATGCAATTACTTGCGCACTATCACCGATGAATTCAAAAGAATTATATCCTGTGATACTACAAAGCAAGCCTAGGATATTTTAGAAATGACACACGTGGGAACAACAATTGTCAAGAAATCTAAAGTCCAAATCCTCACAACCAAATTTCAGGAAATATGTATGGAAGAAAGTGAAACTTTCATGGACTTCTATACAAGATTAAATGACATTGTCAACTCTATGTGGGGTCTCGGTGATAGAATCCCAGAAAGTAAAGTCTGTACAAAGATAATATGCTCACTACCTGAATGGTTCAATTCAAAGGTGACTGCGATCCAAGAACTTCGTGATACGGATAATATGAGGGTAGAAGAATTAGTTGGCTCATTACAGACCTATTAGTTAAACTTTAAAGCTCCTAAAGGTAAATCCGTTGCCCTTAAATCTTCTAAAATTATTTTTTTAAGAAAATAGTAATAATTCTGATTTAGAAAATTCTGAAGATGAAATGGCCCTTTTAGCTAAAAAGTTTTCTAAGATTTTCAAAAGTAAAAAGAGATTTGATTTACAAAAACCTAATGAAAAGAAAAAATCTAGATCTAAAACCTGGAAATCATTAAAAGATAGTCAATGTAACAACTACCATGAATATGGGCATTTAGCAAACAAATGTCCTAAAAAGGACAAACCTAAAAGGAAAGGAATGTTGGCTACTTGGGATGAATCTTCCTACTCTGAAGCTTCTTCTAAGTCAAAAGATTCTGAAATTGAGTAGGGTAATGATGTTAAAGCCCTTATGACCCTAGCCAAGTTCACTTTTTCAAATAATGATGATTCAACTAGTGAAGAAAATCTAAATAGTGATCATGAAATTGAAGAAGATCTTCAAGATGCTTATAATGCTCTATACAAGGAAAGTTGTAAAATTGTTATAAAACTAAAAATTTAGAAAGAAAGTTTTCAAAACTTAAAGAAAATTTTGACAATCTTATTTTAGAAAAATCTCACATTTCAGATTGTTTTGAAAAACTAAGTGCGACTTAGATTTCAAAACCTCCCAAGTTGAAAACTTAAAATCTGAAAATGAAAAGCTAAAACTTCAAGTCTCTTCACTTTTGAGTTTAAAAGACACCTGGAGTTATGCCTAAGGTCATCCAAAGTTAGAAAAACTCTTATCCGGATCCAGAAAATGTGGCATTCGATTTGGATTGGGCTACGACAAAAGTATTCCTCCAAAACATAAGAATACTCCACCAATTTGTGAACGGGGAGTCTTCAAACTCAAAAGGGAAAAGTCTGAATCAAAACTATTATATAAAGGCTAAGACTTTTCAAACCTTAAAACCTAAAAGTAATCATATCAACTATAAAAATCAGAATCATAATTCTTTAGCTGAGAAAACTGTTGATTTACTTAAGGAGCTCTTAAAATCTAACTCAATGGGTCGGTCTTATAACAACTACAAACATAAGAAGACCAACTATACTCCTAAGCCTAAGACTGTAATGAAATGGGTTCCTAAGGTTACTTGCTTCGTTGCCCACACTACTTTCAAAGCTACAAGTCATTCAAAGTGGTACTTAGACAGTGGATGCTCCAGACACATGACAGGCGACAAAGGTCTATTCACCAATCTTAAAGATATGACTGATGGTTCAGTTACATTCGGTGATGGTAGCAACTGCAAGATTATTGGCCAAGGTATGGTTCAACTCTTTAACCTCCCTCTATTCGAGAATGTTTTATATGTAGAAGGGTTAAAATATAATTTATTAAGCATCTCTCAAATATGCGATAATAATCATAGCGTAAATTTTACTAACCTAGGGTGTGAAATTTTAAATAAAAATGGTTTTGTAATATTAACTGGTCGTAAAACTTCTAAAACCTGCTACATTGTGAGTGATTCGAACTCATCTAATTTATCGTGCTACATGGTTCATAACGATGAGACTGAGTTATGGCATAAACGCCTCGGACATGTACACTACCGCAACTTGTATAGATTTAGCAAAAGAGAGTTGGTAAGGGGCTTACCCAAAATATAGAAAATATATAAGATATATGGCGAATGTCAGATTAGCAAACAAACCAGGAGTACTAACAAAAAGGTGAACTCCAATGACACATCTAAACCACTCGAACTTCTCCACATGGATCTTATTAGACTAACCAGAACGGAGAGTCGAGGTGGTAAGAAGTACATACTGGTAATCATTGATGACTTTACCAGATATACTTGGGCAGTCTTCTTAAGGGACAAATCAGAAACTTTCGATGAAGTAAAAAGAGTACTTAAACATATCCAAATGGAAAAAGGATCTCAAGTCAGTAAGATCCGTAGTGATCATGGTTCAGAATTTGAAATAGTAGTTTTGAGAAATTTTATGGTGATCAAGGAATATCACATGAATTCTCTGTGCCCAAAACACCACAATAGAGTGCTTCAAGAAATGGCAAATGTAATGTTAAATAGTATGAAGCTCTCAAAAAATCTTTGGGCCGAAGCCTTAAATACTGCTTATTATATAATTAACTGCATTTATACTAGAAAGTCAAATGGTAAAATGGCTTATAAAATGTGGTTTGATAAGAAGCTTACTGTCAAATACTTTCGAGTTTTTGGCAACAAGTACTACATTTTACGTGACCGAGAAAATTTGGGTAAGCTTGACACCAAAAGTGATGAAAGGATATTTTTAGGGTATGCTCTGAATAGTCGAGCATATCGAGTTCTTAATAAGATGTAACGCCTTGAAATTTGGGGGTTGAGCATAACTCAGCTCCCGAGTTTCAAAACATCACTTATACAACATATTGAATGATGGATGTATGTTGTCTGTATGAGTGCATAAAACATGGAATAAATTAAACCAAACTACAAACATAATTCAGGGATAAGTGAAGAACGCAAGTAGAAGACTTAAAGAAATATATGTGTACATGTGCACATCCCTGAAATACATATACATACCAAGTCGTATTACAAGTGTTATTATCAAAATTACAAGTATCAAATTACATCATTTAATCCCAAAGAAATCCCAGCATCCCTCGCATCAGAACAAGGCTCACTAGAACCCGTTTGAAAACTGCAAGAAAGAGAAAGCAACCTCATCATCCTCAATCTCCAGCTCCGCCTCAAAGGTTGCATCAACATCTGCAACATCAGCAACTAAGACAGAGTCTGGTGGGTGTTTAACACCGCCCCAGAACGTGGGAGTGAGTGATCAACTCAGTGGAACAATAAAGCAAAGGTTAACATATTATCAGTTCAATCAAGCAGTAATGATAAAGTAGAACAATCAAACATGTCCTAAGTACTCTTGTTAATGTAAGGGTGTATGAAGAATGATGCGTGCCCTCGCGCGTACACCCTCAGCGTCTTCATCTTACGTTACGCATGACATCGCCTCAAAGTGCGCCTTGTCTACAAAGCACATGCAAATTCGATGCATGAACATGATTACCAAGTTGTTATTAGTCATTTTCATACAGTAGGATTAGGAAGCTAAGGTAACTTCCTCATATCACCATCCAAACAGTGATCCATTCTAGGGTCGTTAGTCCTAGACATCTCATACGATCATATGGTTTCAGGTCGTTGCAAATGGCTCGTCACCAATCAATGCACGCCTATCATACCTTCGTTACTACAATAAGGCTCGTCACCTCAATGCAGTATCCAGGCATGCTCGAGGTCACTGCAAAGGGCTTGTCACCAATCAATGTAGGCCGACAGCATGAATATAGTGTCCCATAACACCATAATCGGCTCACAAGTTTGGTTGCTCACTGGTCACTACGGGAAGGCTTGTCACCCCAGCGTAGGCCGACAACTCGACTATGGTGTCCCATGCCACCATGTCCGGCTCATGAGTCTTAGCGGATCAAGGTACCGTGGTTAACAGGATTTCATCAGTAAGTTTAGTACCCTAGATTCAAACAATAGCGTCCATACATGGTGAACATACATCGAACAATCAGGTTACTTGATGAACTCGACTAGCATTAGCGCACGTTGGGTTGAATGACATAGAGTGCGCAAACACTCCGTGTGGTCAGACCACTGCCGACAACTCTAATACGACTCGAGTTCGTCTAATCACTTCCTTTGTGGCGAAAGCAGCCTCAGCCACAATCTCAAGGCCGATTACCGATTTCCTGGACTATTCATAGTCCCAAACATATTCCACTACAACAGATAGTCATATCAACAATTTAGGATAGTAATGGAACAACAACTCAAATCATGCGGTATGTAAGCATTTGAAGAATATTAACTTAACATGGATTTAAGCATAAGTAAGACTTGAAATTAAACAACAAGGAATGTAACTTGCATGAAGGAAATCATACATACTAGTGGGAGAGTTGAGAATCGCTTCTCAATGCCCGCAAATAGCATAATAAATTACACTTTAGATAATTGAGGCATTTCTACAAACACTTAGAATACATAGTTCAACATACATGACGTATGTTGAAATACACACATTTGGACAATTCCTTTTACCAAGGAGTTGCCGCACATACAATTATCATAAGTACACGAAAAACAATCATGGCAACCACATGTTCATATTTTTTATGCATACAGTACTTTATACATACACATAGAATACATAAACCTCAATGTAACACATGCATATCAGGAACGCAAAATAAACATAATATTTGGCATGTGAAATCTCATCCATAGTAAGAATAAACCATTCACTGGCATTGAAAGCCTTGAAAACCATAACCTATACGATTAAAGTCCGCACCTTAACCAGAAATAGAGCACCGAACTGATTCAGACGATATGTCTTCGTCAACAGCGACAAGACAACCTAAAGCAAGAATAGAAATGAGCTACAACAACACAAAGACTATTCTAAGCTTTAACACAGATTAGGATTAGGTTAACTTACCCAAAGATGAACTCAGAATCGCCGGAATAACGATTCTAAAGTGAAGGTTTAAGGATGAAGAAGAACAGGAAAGAATCTAAGATGATTCACCAACTTCTCTCTCACTTTCTCTCTCTTTTCCTCTCTCTTTCTTAGCTAGGGTTAGGAAATTCGTATGGAAAAGAGAGTTAGGGTTTTAAGGTTTATATATAGGCCTAACATTGATGAAAACAACCCCAGGGCCAAGGTATACTTAGGTTATAACCAAAACAGGCATCTCTCGATCCAACGGAGCACTTCCGGTGGGCCTATTACCACGAAAGGTCAGAATTAAGCTCACTGACCGTGGATCTAGGTCAAGCTAAGTTTTCATACCGATCGGATCTTCAGATCAACCGTGGCGGACCACACTCAAAACAACGGTCACCAAATCTTGATCAGGACCACAAGCACTAGGACATGCCTGGGCCACCTTTCCTGATCAAAGGGTGAAATTGGGTCAGAATCCAATGGTCAGATTGCTTAAAATCATTGCGCAAGTGACACGACTCAGATTTCATAAAATCTCATTAATTTCTCATCGTTCTCACACTCTTCACTCCAGACTCAATCAAATTGACCCAGAACATCATCTGGACTTGATTCTTGTGGTGATGGCCAAGTCCAACATGGTGACCACAACAGCCTAAGATCATCGCTATCGGACTTTCGACGCGCGGTCCAGGTTCGATCCAGAACTTCCAAAATTTCCAAGAGCAACTGGCTTTAGCAATGAATCCCAGATTTCAGAGTAACCTAGCGCTAATGATTCTACATGTTTTGAGTCATGCAGATCAAATTTAAAGTGATTGATGCAAATTTCACAAACAATTGATTTTAGCGCTAATACCCTAATAAGCTTCTAAGGAAAATAGTGGTAGTACTCGGGTCTTGACACAAAATTTTTAGGGTCATTACATAAGAGGACCGGTGTAATTCATGAGTCTATTAATGTGGTTATTGACGATCACTTGAATACACCTGTCTCAAGTTCAGAAAATGATGAAGTTCTTCTAATTGATAAACTAGACTCTTCATCAAGTCAACATAACACTGAACTGAGGACAGTTAAAGACCATCCAATTAATCAGATTCTTGGAAACCCTCTCACTAGTGTGTGCACTCGCAAACAACTAGAAGATATGTGTAATTACATGTGCTTCACATCTTAGATAGAACCGGCTAACGTAAAAGAAGTTCTTACTGACGAAAACCGGATAGTTGCGATGCAAGAAGAGCTCGATCAATTTGTTAGAAATGATGTTTAGTACTTAGTTCCTAGACCAAAAGATAAACATATTATTAGAACAAAATGGATTTTCAAAAATAAGTCTGATGAAATTTTCTTTAAGGGGGGTAGATTGTAATGACCTTGGAAATTTTGTGCTTATCTTTCCTTAAGTAGTTGTTTTTGGGGTAATTAGGGCTATACTCAATTGCTTGTGAAATTCGCATCAATCACTTTAAATTCGATCTGCATGACTCAAAACCTGTAGATTGGTTAGCGCTATGTTACTCTGAAATCTGGGATCCATCGCTAAATCCAGTTGTTCTGGGGAATTTTTGAAAGTTCTGGATCGGACCTGGACCGCGCGTCGAAAGTCCAATAGCGATGATCTTAGGCTGTTGCGGTCACTATGTTGGGCTTGACCATCACCTCGAAAATCAAGTCCATGTGATGTTCTGGGTCGATTTGATTGAGTTCGGAGTGAAGAGTGTGAAAACGGGTGGATATTTATTAAGCTTTTATGAAATCTGAGTCGTGTCGCTTGCGTGATGATTTTAAGCAATCTGACCGTTGGATTCTGACCCAATTTCACCCTCTGATCAGGGAAGGTGGCCCAGACATGTCCTTGTGCTTGTGGACCTGATCGAGATTCAGTGACCGTTGAATTGAGTGTGGTCCGCCACGGCTGATCTGAAGATCTTGTCGGTACGAAAACTCAACCTGACCTAGATCCATGGTCAGTGAGCTTAAGTCCGACCTTTTGTGGTTATAGGCCCACCAGAAGTGCTTCGTTGGATCGCAAGAGTCAGGTTTTGGTTATACCCTAAGTATACCTTGGCCCTGGGGTTATTTTCATCAAAGTTAGGCCTATTTATAGTCCTTAAACCCTAGCTCTCTTTTCCATACGAATTTTCTCTAACCCTAGCTTGGAAAGAGAGTGGAAAAGAGAGAGAAAGTGAGAGAGAAGTTGGTGAATCATCTTGGATTCTTTCCGGTTCTTCTTCATCCTTGAACCTTCACTTTGAATCGTTATTCTGACGGTTCTGAGTTCATCTTGGGGTAAGTTAACCTAACCCTAATCTGTGTTAGAGCTTAGATTAGTCTTGGTGTTATTGTATCTCATTTCTATTCTTGCTTTAGGGTATTCTATTGCCATTGACGAAGACAACTCGTCTAAATCAGTTTGGTGTTTCTTTTCTGGCTTAAGGTGCGGACTTTAAGTGTATAGGTTATGGTTTTCAAGGCTTTCAATGCCAGTTAATGATTTATTCTTGTTATGGATGAGATTTCACATGCCAAATGTTGTGTTTATGTTGCGTTCCTGATATGTATGTGTTATATTGAGATTTGTGTATTCTATGTGTATGTATAAAGTACCGTATACATATAAAATATGCACTTCTGTTTGCCATGATTATTTGTCATGTATGTATGCTAGATGTATGTGCTACAACTCCTTGGTAAAAGGGATTGTCCAAAGGTGTGTATTTCAACATATGTCATGTGTGTTGTGTTATGTATTCTAAGTGTTTGTAGAAATGTCTGAATGATCTAAAGTGTAACTTATTACACTATTTGCAGGCATTGAAAAGTGATTCTCAACACTCCTATTGATGTGCATGATTACCTTCTTGCTAGTTACATTCCTTGTCATTTAAATTCAAGCATTACTTATGCTTACATTTATGTTAAGTTGATATTCTTCAAGTGCTTGAGTACCACATGGTTTGAGTTGTTATTCCTTTACTGTTCTACATTTAATATGATTATCTGTTGTAGTGTACTGTGTTTGGGACTATGAATAGTCCAGGAAATTGGTAACCTACCTTAAGGTTGTGGCTGAGATTGCTTTCACCACAACGGATGTAATTAGACGAACCCGAGCCGTATTAGAGTTGGTGGCAGTGGTTTGGCCACGCGGAGTGTTTGTGCACTCTATGTCGTTCAACCCAACGTGCGCTCATGCTAGTCGAGTTCATCAAGTAACCCGATTGTCCGATGTATGTTCACCATGTATGGACGCTACTGCTTGAATCTAGGGTACCGAACTTACTAGTGAAATCCTATTAACCATGGTACCTTGATCCGCTAAGACTCATGAGCCGGACATGGTGGTATGGGACACCGTGGTCGAGCTGTCGGCCTACGCTGGGGTGACGAGCCTCCCCGTAGTGACCAGTGAGCAACCAAACTCGTGAGCCAATTATGGTGGTATGAGACACTATATTCGTGCTGTCGGCCTACATTGATTGGTGACGAGCCCTTTGTAGTGACCTCGAGCATGCCTGGATACCGCATTGAGGTGACGAGCCTTGGTGTAGTAACGAAGGTATGAAAGGCGTGCATTGATTGGTGACGAGCCCTTTGCAACGACCTGAAAACATATGATCGTATGAGATGTCTAGGACTGACGACCCTAGAATGGATCACTGTTTGGATGGTGATATGAGGAAGGTATCTTAGCTTCCCAATCCTGCTGTATGAAAAAGGACTAATAACAACTTGGTAATCATATCCTTGCACCGCATTTGCATGTGCTTTATAGATGTGGCACACTTTGAGGTGGTGTCATGCGTAACGTAAGATGAAGACGCTGAGGGTGTACGCGTGAGGGCATGCATCATTCTGCATACATCCTTGCATTAAAAAGAGTACTTAGGATTTATTTAATTGTTCTGCTTTATCATTGCTACTTGATTGAACTGATAACATGTTAACCAGTGCCTTATTATTCCACTGAGTTGATCACTCATTCCCACGTTCTGGGGTGGTGTTAAACACCCACCAGACTCTGTCTTAGGTTCTGATGTTGTAGATGTGGATGCGACTTTTGAGGCAGAGCGGGAGATGGATGATGATGAGGCTGCTTTCTCTTATATGCAGTTTTCAGATGGGTTCTAGCGAACTTGCTCTGATGCGCGAGATTTTGAGATTTTTTTTGGGGAATTAAATGATGTAACTTGATACTTGTAATTTTGTTAAGTAACACTTTCAATACGACCTGGTTGGTGAATGTATTTCAGGGATTTACACTTGTACACACATATTTCTATAAGTCTTCCGCTTGCTTTCTTCACTTATCCCTGAATTATATATATGCTTTGGCTTAATCTATTCCATATTTTATGCACTAATACAGTCAACATACATCCATCATTAAATATGTTGCATAAGTGATGTTTTGGAACTCGGGAGCTGAGTTATGCTCGACCCCCGAATTTCAGGGTGTTACAAGTTGGTATCAGAGCATGATCTGGATTAAACCGGACCTGGGTTATGGTCACACACCGCACCTTGTCGCCACTTTAGTGTATTTGGGTGCGGGTCTATCGTAGATTGTGTGTTTGTGCTCCGTAGCTTCTATCGGCGAAAGTTTCTTGAAAACCTTCGCCGAGATCGAGTCTGTGCTCTCTCCTGATCACACACAGCGACCCGAAACCTTTCCTAGACCATCCACTAATGAGTTTAGATGGTTTATCATCCTGTTTTAACCCTTTAAACCTTCAAGAAATCTTTATTTGAATCAGATTTCTAACAGAATGGCCCGATAGGCGTCAAATCATGCAAGGGGCCAATCAGGGCATTTCCAGTGGGGCCCAGGGGGGGAACCACATCATTCAGACCATGGGGGACCAGGAGGACCTTGCCCAAACGGCGAGGCATCGCCGGTCACTCCAGAGACCGGCGATGCCATCGCCGGTTCGGTGAGGGCTTGCCGATCAGCGGGCCAGGCAAGCCGGGCCGACGCGGGCCAATGGATTTTCGGTCTTGTGTGGCCCACCCCTCCACAGTTTTCTGTTTAAAACCTCTCCTTTAACCTATTTCCTTCACAATCTCCCCTCCCAAGCTCTCCTTTTCTTAAAAACCCTCTCCAATCTTCTCCAAATCCTTTCTAAATCTTCTTCTTCTTCCATTTTCATGCAAACCCCATCACCCTATTTCAAAATCCTCACTTCCATTGCTGATTTCCCTTTCTTTCCTTCTCATTTGAGCTCTTACATTCCTTTTTGGGCTCTCAAGTGTGTGGAAGCTTTACCATCTTCCTATTTTTCTCTTTCTCTCATTTCTCATGGCCCTCTTTGAGTTCATCATGGCCATCTTTTCCATTTCTACTCTTCTTTCTTTGATGGGGAAGAAGAGAGCACTCGTGGATGAAGCCAGGCCTAGCCGTCCAACCCGTGCACGGAGGCCGAGAGATGCCGCAGCGAGCACGTTCGCCACTCGTGAATTCCAGACCAAGTGGGACCTCGATCCTCGAGCTCCCATTGGTAGAACCCTATTGGCGGAGTTGTCGCATGGAGTCTATGAAGGCCGTAGAGTCCTTTTTGAGGCTCATGTTGATCCGCGGCTGTATGGTGAGTTTTTGTTGTTGGAGCGCCTAGAAGGGGCTGGTTGGTGTCTCTTGTTTGAAGGCGAGTATCTCACGAATGCTAGTACTGTTCGAGCCTTTTATGCCAACATTCTTGATCCTTCGCTGGAGCCTCTGCAGTTCAAGATTCCTTGTGGTAGCGGTCGAGTGGGTATTGTCAATGTTACTTTGATATCCCGACTCCTGAATGTGCCACTTGGTGAAGTGCATGCCAGCGAGAAGAATGTGAACAGTGTGCGCGAGAGGGATCGTCACACCCCATCTTTGTGTGGTCTTCTGGTCGAATGGCAGCCTAATAGGAGTCTTCTGGCTACCTACATGATGGACGACTTCTGTTTGCTTCATCATATGTGTACGTTCAATGTATACCCAAGGTGGAGCAATCGCAGCGAGTGTACGCGCCTGATGGTGGATTTTCTGTATCAGGTGGGGCAGGAAGCGAAGTTGTGTGTGCTGACATACATCCTGTGCCAGATTATTCTCATCACTCGTTCGAATAGGAGGACCGAGTCACTTCCATTTGGCCGCCTCCCGCCTCATTTGTAAGCTTGCACATGAGTTTGGCTATAGGCTTGGAGCAGAGAAGCCGGTTCCTGTTCATCACATCAATCTGAGGACTCTTAAGCAGATGGAGATCGGTTCTGGTCGGCATGCCTCAGAGAGTGAGGCTCATGCCTCAGAGAGTGAGGCTGAGTCTGAGAGCGATGCTGAAGAGAGTTATGCTGAAGTTGGTGCTGAGATTGAGGAAGAAACAGAGCAAGACGAGGAAGAGGATGAGGTACAGGATTCGAGTGATAGCTCTCCTCCTGTGGTGTCAGAGTAGAGTGCAGAGCAGACTGCCAGAGATGCCCGTCTTACACGGATTGAAGAAGGGCAGGCTGCTTTACACCAGGATATTGTTGATCTTCGAGGCCTTGTTAAACATAAGTTTAAGAAGGTGACTCGAACTCTGAAGTCTATCCTGTGTTGCTTGCAGGATAAGGGTGCCCCGCCTCCATCTTCTGATTCCGACGAGTAGCAGTCATCGTGGCCGTCCTTTGCTTTGTTTGTTGTTTTCTTTCTGTGTGTAGCCATTGTTGGCTTTGTAGTTGGAGTTATTATAGTTGTTTGTGGTTTTTTGTAGTTGTTGTGGTTGTTTGAAGTGTTAAATGTTGTTGTTTACATGCTTTCCTAGTCGTGATTCATGTATTGCTGCACTACTTGTATTGCGACGATTTTGATTAATGAAATGCATATTGTTTGTCTTTGGAGTTATGCTATGTTGCTGTGTGGATGGATTATGTGACGTAGAATCTGACAGGTTGCATCCTCTATTGAATGTAGGGATGCCTCCTAAGGGTTCGAAGTCTTTGGCCCATCTCTCCTTAATTGAGTTGCTTGTTGGGGTTCCTCCCTTAAGCGATAGCAGTCAGATCCATAGGCGGGTCCATCTCATGCCGGTGTTGGGCCGACACCTATGGCTCCTCCATTCACGCCCTCAGTTCCTGAGCCGAGCCGTGCGCCTTCGTCTGCTCCACCTGCTGATATGTTTGAGCAGATGATGGTGTTAATGCAGCAACAGCAGTTTCAGCAGCAGCAGGAGTTCCTCTCTTCCATGGCTGGCATCTTTGCTCAGTCAGTGGGGGCGACTCCGCCTGTTTCACCTATGCCTCCACCTGGGAGTGCCAGTGCCAGCGGCACTTTCGAGCGATTCCAGCGCTTGTGACCATCTACTTTTGCGGGTTTCATAGACCCAAGGAGGTCGAGTATTGGATCGACCGCATCTCTAAGATGCTGAGACCGCTGCACTGCTCTGAGGTTGAGCAGGTTGAGCTTGCCTCCTTCATGTTTGAGAAGGAGTCCAGTCTGTGGTGGGACAGTGTTCTTCGCACTGTCGAGGAAGGTTTTGAGTGGTCGTGGCAGGTGTTTGAGGCACACTTCCACGAGAAGTATTTTCCGGTTACGTACCGACATGAGAAGGAGAGTGAGTTCCTTCGCCTCCGCCAGGGAGGGTTGTCGGTGACGGAGTATGAGAACCGGTTTACTGAGCTGGGTCAGTATGTTCCTTTGATCCTGGGTGATCAGCCGATGAGGATGCGGCGTTTCTCTGAGGGATTGAGACCTGAGATCCGATCGAAGATTTGCTGTACTAGCATTTCTTCTTATGCGGAGCTGGTGAGCATGTCCTTACGAGCAGAGCAGGATGGGGATAGGTCGTCCCGCATGCGAGTACCGATGGTTCCTAGGCCGCGACCGGATTTCTAAGGTGCCCCTTTCCTCGGCAAGAGGCCGCGAGCAGATTCTCCTCCGAGGCGTTCAACGCCGCCTGCTTAGCAGATGAGAGCTGATCTTTGATGTTCATATTGTGGTAAGACAGGGCATTTGGACCATTTTTGCTTCTCCCGTATGCGAGCCTGTGGTTTTACTCCACCGCAGAGGATTAGTCATCCGATGCCTCAGGTTATTTCTCCTCCACCTCTTCGATCAGCGCCAGCTCATCCATCCTTCAGACCTGCAGTTCCTAGCTTCAGGCCACCTCAGCGGCCCATGGTTCCTCCGCCGAATCGTCAGCAGCAGGCTCGTGTTCATGCGCTTTCAGCTGAAGGGCCTATGTCTGACTTGGTGCCGAGATCTTTCGAGGTGACAGCGCACATTGAAGGTATTCCCGTTTCTATGTTAGTGGATACAGGGTCCACTACTTCTCTTATATCTTATGCGGTAGTTAGGCGTTTGGGTTTGAGATCTGTTCCTATGCAAGGAGTGACGATTACTACCGCTACGAGGATTTCCTGTGCTTTGGGCAAGCATTGTATGGATTGTTTGGTCGATCTTGGAAGTGGATCGATCTGGGTTGATTTCTTAGTCGCATCGCTTTACCATTATGATGTTATTATGGGTATGGATTGGCTCACGAGGATGCGAGTTGAGATTGATTGTGAAGCTAGATCAGTGATGATCTATGGACCTAAGGGCGAGACTATTACTTTCCCAGTTCAGGTCAGTTACCCTCTTCGTATTGATTATTATTCTTCTGTGTTGGAGAGTATGGCTGAATCGGTGTTGGTTAGTACACCGGTAGTTCGGGAATTTGAAGATGTGTTTGAGTCGATTCCTGGATTACCTCCTCAGCGTGAGATTGATTTTGCTATCGATCTTATACCTGGTGTGGCGCCCATTTCTTTGCCCACCTATCGTATGCCTCCGAGTGAAATGGAGGAGTTGAGGAAGCAGATAGATGGTTTGCTGGACTTGGGTTTTATTCAGCCTAGTGTGTCTCCTTAGGGAGCACCCATTCTGTTTGTGAAGAAGAAGGATGGTTCCTTGCGATTGTGTATTGATTATCGCAGGCTGAATCTGGTAACTATGAAGAATAAGTACCCTTTACCCAGGATTGATGATCTGTTTGATCAGTTGAAGGGGGCACGATACTTTTCGAAGGTTGATCTGTAGTCAGGGTATCATCAGTTGCACGTCAAGGATGGGGACGTGCAAAAGACCACTTTTAGGACTAGCTTCGGTCATTATGAGTTCCTTGTGATGTCGTTCGGTCTTACGAACGCACCGGCCCTGGTCATGGATCTGATGAACAGGGTGTTTCGGCCATTCTTATTCCGATTCGTCATTGTCTTTATCCATGACATCTTGATTTATTCGGCGAGTCGGGCGGAGCACGAGGAGCACTTAAAAGTGGTTTTGGATACTCTTAGAAAGAATCAGCTTTTCGCGCAGTTCAAGAAGTGTGATTTCTGGAAAGAGGAAGTCAAGTTCCTGGGACATGTGGTGTCCAAGGAAGGGATAGCCGTCGACCTTGCCAAGGTAGCTACAGTGCAGGACTGGAAGCAGCCTGGTTCAGTTACTGAGGTAAGGAGTTTTCTGGGTCTTGCAGGCTATTATCGACGCTTCATTCAAGACTTCTCAAAGATTGCCAGACCGTTGTCGCAGTTGACACGGAAGGATTTGAAGTTTTCTTGGAATGAGCAGGCGGAGTTAGCTTTTCAGGAGCTGAAGGACAAGTTGACGTCAGCCCCTGTGCTAGTATTGCCAGAGCAAGGGGTTAAGTATATTATATATACTGACGCCTCTCGCGTTGGTCTGGGTTTTGTCCTTATGCAAAAGGACAGGGTGATTGCTTATGCTTCGCGTCAGTTGAGGAAACATGAAGAGAATTACCCTACGCACGATCTGGAATTAGCAGCTGTCATTTTTGCATTAAAGTTTTGGAGACATTACCTCTATGGTGAGGAGTTCAAGCTCTTTTGCGACCACAAGAGCCTTAAGTATATTTTCACACAGCGTGATTTGAATATGAGGCAGCGCCGATGGATGGAAACAGTGAAGGACTTCAAGTTCGATGTTTCTTACCATCCGGGCAAGGCGAACCTTATGGCAGATGCGTTGAGTCGCAAGAAGGCTATTGAGTTTGCGGCTCCGCTGATGATGGCAGAGTGGGATATGTTGGAGTTCGTGCGTGATTTTGAGCAGAAGCTTACGGTGGTTGAGCTGTATGAGGTTATCGCACACATTCATGTACAGCCCCTTATCGACGAGAGGATCGTTACAGCTCAGGCAGATGATGAGCTGTTAGTGAAGATGAGGAAGTGGGTTGGTACAGATGAGAACTCTGACTGGAGTGTTAGTTCTGATGGGGGCCTACGTTTCCGTGGCCGGTTATGTGTGCCTGACATCCCTGACTTGAGACGGGAGGTTCTCGAGTTAGCCCATAGTTCTAAGCTTGCGATGCATCCAGGTAGCACGAAGATGTATCAGGATATGAGGAGATTTTATTGGTGGGACAATATGAAGGTCCAGATTGCTGAATTCGTTTCTCGTTGTCTCACGTGCCAACAGGTCAAGACAGAGCATCGCCGACCTCCTGGGTTGTTGTAACCCATGCCCATAGCTGAATGGAAGTAGGACTTCATTTCTATGGATTTTATTTCTGGGTTGCCGAGAACGAGGAAGGGATATGACTCTATTTGGGTGATCGTCGACCGATTAATGAAGTCGGCGCATTTCTTACCGATCAGAGTCACTAACTCTGCAGACGAGTTGGCTAGGTTGTATATCAAGGAGATAGTGCGTCTGCATGGAGTTCCCCTGGAGATTGTGTCTGATAGAGACACTCATTTTACATCTATCTTCTGGACTCGTATCCAGGAAGCGATGGGTGTGAAACTGAAGTTCAGCACTACGTTTTATCCGTAAACAGATGGGCAGACGGAGCACGTGAATCAGGTCCTAGAAGATATGTTGCGATCATGTGTTTTGGATTTCAAGGACAGTTGGGATGATTGTCTTCAGTATGCAGAGTTCACGTATAATAATAGTTTCCAGGCGAGTATCGGCATGGCTCCCTATGAGGTGTTGTATGGTCGCCTGTGCAGAGCACCACATTGTTGGGCAGAAATTGGTGAGCGTAGTTTGCTTGGCCCTGAGTTGGTGCCGGTGACTTCAGAGAAGGTTGACATCATTCGACGTCGACTTCTGACAGCGCAGAGCAGGCAGAGGAGTTATGCTGATGCGAGGCGTCGACCGCTTGAGTTTGAGGCTGGAGACCATGTGTTTCTGAAGGTCTCTCCTATGAAGGGAGTTTTGCAGTTCGGTAAGAAGGGGAAGCTGACGCCGAGATTTATTGGTCCATTTCAAGTTCTGGATCGAGTGGGAGCGGTAGCATACCGCCTTGCTTTGCCCACACCTCTTGCAGGTGTGCATAACGTATTTCATGTTTCTATGCTGAAGAAGTACGTTCGTGATCCTTCACATATTATCAGTTCGGAGCAAGTACAATTGAGTGAGGATGCCACTTATGAACTACGGCCGATGCGTATTCTCGACAGGAAGGAGCAAGTATTGCGTAGCAAGGTTATCCCTCTTATGAAGGTGCTATGGAAGCATCATGGTGTTGAAGAAGCTACTTGGGAATCTGAAGCTGAGGTCAAGAAGACCTACCCTCTGATCCTTGAGGAATTTATGAAGGTATGAATTTCGAGGACGAAATTTTCTTTAAGGGGGGTTAGATTGTAATGACCTTGGAAATTTTGTGCTTATCTTTCCTTAAGTAGTTGTTTTTGGGGTAATTAGCGCTATACTCGATTGCTTGCGAAATTCGCATCAATCACTTTAAATTCGATCTGCATGACTCAAAACCTGTAGATTGGTTAGCGCTGTGTTACTCTGAAATCTGGGATCCATCGCTAAATCCAGTTGTTCTGGGGAATTTTTGGAAGTTCTGGATCGTACCTGGACCGCGCGTCGAAAGTCCGATAGCGATGATCTTAGGCTGTTGCGGTCACTATGTTGGGCTTGACCATCACCTCAAAAATCAAGTCCATGTGATGTTCTGGGTCGATTTGATTGAGTTCGGAGTGAAGAGTGTGAGAACGGTTGGATATTTATTAAGCTTTTATAAAATCTGAGTCGTGTCGCTTGCGCAATGATTTTAAGCATTCTGACCGTTGGATTCTGACCCAATTTCACCCTCTGATCAGGGAAGGTGGCCCAGGCATGTCCTTGTGCTTGTGGACCTGATCGAGATTCAGTGACCGTTGAATTGAGTGTGGTCCGCCACGGCTGATCTAAAGATCCTGTCGGTACGAAAACTCAACCTGACCTAGATCCATGGTCAGTGAGCTTAAGTCCGACCTTTCGTGGTTATAGGCCCACCAGAAGTGCTTCGTTGGATCGCGAGAGTCAGGTTTTGGTTATACCCTAAGTATACTTTGGCCCTGGGGTTATTTTCATCAAAGTTAAGCCTATTTATAGTCCTTAAACCCTAGCTCTTTTTTCCATACGAATTTTCTCTAACCCTAGCTTGGAAAGAGAGTGGAAAAGAGAGAGAAAGTGAGAGAGAAGTTGGTGTATCATCTTGGATTCTTTCCGGTTCTTCTTCATCCTTGAACCTTCACTTTGAATCGTTATTCTGACGGTTCTGAGTTCATCTTGGGGTAAGTTAACCTAACCCTAATCTGTGTTAGAGCTTAGATTAGTCTTAGTGTTGTTGTATCTCATTTCTATTCTTGCTTTAGGGTATTCTATCGCCGTTGACGAAGATAACTCGTCTAAATCAGTTTGGTGTTTCTTTTCTGGCTTAAGGTGCGGACTTTAAGTGTATAGGTTATGGTTTTCAAGGCTTTCAATGCTAGTTAATGATTTATTCTTGTTATGGATGAGATTTCACATGCCAAATGTTGTGTTTATGTTGCGTTCCTGATATGTATGTGTTATATTGAGATTTGTGTATTCTATGTGTATGTATAAAGTACCGTATACATATAAAATATGCACTTCTGTTTGCCATGATAATTTGTCATGTATGTATGCTAGATGTATGTGCTACAACTCCTTGGTAAAAGGGATTGTCCAAAGGTGTGTATTTCAACATATGTCATGTGTGTTGTGTTATATATTCTAAGTGTTTGTAGAAATGTCTGAATGATCTAAAGTGTAACTTATTACACTATTTGCAGGCATTGAAAAGTGATTCTCAACACTCCTATTGATGTGCATGATTACCTTCTTGCTAGTTACATTCCTTGTCATTTAAATTCAAGCATTACTTATGCTTACATTTATGTTAAGTTGATATTCTTCAAGTGCTTGAGTACCACATGATTTGAGTTGTTATTCCTTTACTGTTCTACATTTAATATGATTATCTGTTGTAGTGTACTGTGTTTGGGACTATGAATAGTTCAGGAAATCGGTAATCTACCTTAAGGTTGTGGCTGAGATTGCTTTCGCCACAACGGATGTAATTAGACGAACCCGAGCCGTATTAGAGTTGGCGGCAGTGGTTTGGCCACGCGGAGTGTTTGCGCACTCTATGTCGTTCAACCCAACGTGCGCTCGTGCTAGTCGAGTTCGTCAAGTAACCCGATTGTCCGATGTATGTTCACCATGTGTGGACGCTACTGCTTGAATCTAGGGTACCGAACTTACCAGTGAAATCCTATTAACCATGGTACCTTGATCCGCTAAGACTCATGAGCCGGACATGGTGGTATGGGACACCATGGTCGAGCTGTCGGCCTACGCTGGGGTGACGAGCCTCCCCATAGTGACCAGTGAGCAACCAAACTCATGAGCCGATTATGGTGGTATGGGACACTATATTCGTGCTGTCGGCCTACATTGATTGGTGACGAGCCCTTTGTAGTGACCTCGAGCATGCCTGGATACCGCATTGAGGTGACGAGCCTTGGTGTAGTAACGAAGGTATGAAAGGCGTGCATTGATTGGTGACGAGCCCTTTGCAACGACCTGAAAACATATGATCGTATGAGATGTCTAGGACCGACGACCCTAGAATGGATCACTGTTTGGATGGTGATATGAGGAAGGTATCTTAGCTTCCCAATCTTGTTGTATGAAAAAGGACTAATAACAACTTCGTAATCATATCCATGCACCGCATTTGCATGTGCTTTGTAGATGTGGCGCACTTTGAGGTGGTGTCATGCATAACGTAAGATGAAGACGCTGAGGGTGTACGCGTGAGGGCACGCATCATTCTGCATACATCCTTGCATTAAAAAAAGTACTTAGGATTTGTTTAATTGTTCTGCTTTATCATTGCTACTTGATTGAACTGATAACATGTTAACCAATGCCTTATTGTTCCACTGAGTTGATCACTCACTCCCACATTCTGGGGCGGTGTTAAACACCCACCAGACTCTGTCTTAGGTTCTGATGTTGCAGATGTGGATGCGACTTCTAAGGCAGAGCGGGAGATGGATGATGATGAGGCTACTTTCTCTTATATGCAGTTTTTAGATGGCTTCTAGCGAACTTGTTCTGATGCGCGGGATTTTAGGATTATTTTTGGGGAATTAAATGATGTAACTTGATACTTGTAATTTTGTTAAGTAACACTTTCAATACGACCTGGTTGATGAATGTATTTCAGGGATTTACACTTGTACACATATATTTCTATAAGTCTTCCGCTTGCTTTCTTCACTTATCCCTGAATTATATTTGTGCTTTGGCTTAATCTATTCCATGTTTTATGCAGTAATACAGTCAACATACATCCATCATTAAATATATTGCATAAGTGATGTTTTGGAACTCAGGAGCTGAGTTATGCTCGACCCCCGAATTTCAGGGCGTTACAGGCTCGCCCTACTGTTTCTAAGACATTGGATTGAGAGAGAGTGGTGTGGATCAAATCCAAGGCTTCCACCCTCTCTTTCTTCATGGAAATATACAACCGTTAGGTTAGATGGCTGGTAAGCATGGGACGGCTGAGAGTTTCCTAAATGGAGTGCTGGGATTGGAGGATCCCTCCCCTCACTCGGATTGTCAAGCTGGTATACATATGGAATTTCTATTTTTTGAAAGCATTTATTTGTAGGCCCTACTTTCAGTGGAGATTGTGATCACGTGCATGGATTCCAACATGCGAGATGGGTTGGGTTTTGGTCAGCTCCACCTCCCTAATCAAATGGGCGGTTTGGATCATCCGGGCAGATGATGATGATGGGCCGTAGATTATCACGAACATACGCAGTCCGTTTGAAACAGATGCTGGTGAAAATAAAAGAGAGAGAGAGAGAGGAACTCGCTCCTTTTTAAGGAAACCGCGGGTCAGCCTGCTTTGACCGGGCTTGCAAGTCCGGTGCACAGCGGGTGTGCACCAGCTATGCGCACACACCCCATCAAGTGGGGTCCACCATGATGTTTGTGATAAATTCACTCTGTTTATTCACCTTAGAGGCTCTAATCAAGTGTTCTGAACAAAAATCAGGTAGATCTAAAGTTTAGGTGGGCCCCACAGCTTGATTTAGGTCCTATTTGTGGACTCATGTCGATCTGACGATCATATCATCTCAAGATCAATCATCAACGGTTAAAAGGACTCTAAGAATTCATTTAGATGACTGGGATCACCTGTTCTATGAATTTAGAACATTAAATGTTATTATTAGAATAAATTTCAACAATTATTATTATTATTATCATTATTAGTTTTAAATTAAAGTTGTAGGGCCCACGATGATGATCTTGACAAATCCCATCCATTCATTCATCTCTAAGAGCTCACTTAAGACCTTTGGCTAGAGATCAGTTAGATTTAACCAGACCATATCAAAGAATTTCCTCATACATACTGATCCTTCTTGATCCAATGGTTGGATTGATCCCAATTGGGGTATCCATGACCAATAGACTCTATGATCATTTGTGTGTTTGGGCCCACCTATTTTATGTGTTGATAATACCATTATTGCTATTAAAATCCCTCTAATGATATTATTCATATTATTATACCATTACCACTTATTTTATTTGTATATCACTATTATATGTGTATTCCTAAATACTTATTTTATTTGTTTATCTATTTAATTTTTTTAGGACCTTTAATCAAAGTCATCAATGATTTGAATGATTCCATATCGAGCTATGTGCCCAAATTTTAGGTACACATGCTACTCAAGAGGTTTATGGTCGATTTTATAAACCGATGGTTGATTTAGGAAAGTCAATCGTTAGATCGATCATAGAAACGTTGTGGACCTAATGATGGTGAAAGTTCCAATATATCTCTAAGGAGTCCTATTAGTGTGATCAAGCAATGTGTCAAGGGACAAGATGCCGTGGCCCGATTGATTCAAGCTTCACAGCCTAAGATGCATGTTTAGGTTTAGCCTAAGTTTATGTTACCAAGTTAGATCTCCACGATAACACCTGAGTACTACATAGTACTGGGTGTTACACATTTACCAGTACTGGGTGTTACACATTTACCTCCCATTTTATTAATGAGAAGGACCTTTTGTTGCAATGATCATTGTGCTTGAATTTTTTATTTATCATTAGTTAGTGGGTAGGTCTAGTTGTGATGGCCTCCTTAAGGGTCTAGCAATTTGGTTAAAGGAGGGGGGGGGGGGGGGGGGGTTCACTTTCCCTTAAAGTGAAGGAGGGCCCTTTGAAGGGTCAAGCGATTGGTTAGGACTGTTATTCTCTTGCACTAAGAGAAGTCCTTACTAAGCTGTGTATGGAAGTTGGTTAGTGGTCCAACTTCTTCTTTAAGTCTCGGTCAGTTAGTGGGAGGATCATTTCTCCTTATTTTTTGGAAGGAGTCCTTGGTGGGATTTGTAGACCAAACCTTTGTAGATAATAACTAAAAAAAAAATTTAACCAAAATTTTTATTGAGAAGTTTGAAAAATAAACATGTAGACTAGCCCGGTAGGTTGACTATTCGTAGATTAAGAGTTATGGACATCTATTTTGATGCAAGGTTTGATTGGCCTTCATTGATAGTAGGTCTTCAGGTGTTCGATGTTCCATGGATGTAGCAGGGGTCATCCTCCCATATCTTCAAGCCGATAGGTCCCGGGTCGAGTTGTATCTATCACTTTGTAGGGTCCTTCACAATTCGGCCCTAAGGTCCCATAGCTGAGCTCCTTGGTGTTTTGAAAAATTCTGTGTAGAACCAGGTCTCCTGCTCATAACCTTCTTACTCCCACTCGGGATTTATAGAACCAAGCAACTTGCTATTGCCGAGTCGTGACCATGAGTTGAGCTTGCTCCCTCCTTTCTTTGAGTAGGTGTCGAGTGTTAAATATTGCATATTCTCCCCTATTTATATCTTGGCTTTATGAACATGATAATTCTTAATGATACATTTTATACATGTTTGTGTTGCAAGTTGAATTTGCGAGCCTAGATTGAAAAGAATGCTAAAAGCATGCATTTGATGCTTAAGAATCACCAAGGTAAAGGATGGATCTTAGGAGACCAAGAATGAAGAATTCACATGCCAAAGATCTACGGAAACCAAGTACAAACGTTGAAGAAAGGACTTGAAAGACTTCAGAATTTGTAGCAGAAAATAGACATGTTCGGTCCGACCAAACCCATGTTCAATCCGACTAAACTTGCACAAAACAGTCCAACAAAAAATGATGGAATTCAGAAGCTAATTTGGTTCAACCGATCGACAATTTGGTCCAACCAAAATCCAGTTTGGTCCAACCAAAAGAAGGATTCGGTACGACCGAAAGTGCACAAAAAGCTCCAACGAAGAATAATGAATTTTGGAGTTAATTCGGTTCGACCGAGGATTAATTCAATCCTACTGAAATCGGACAACTGCTGAAATAGAATCCTATCTAAATTCAAACTTGACTTCTGTCCGACTGATGCGTAATGCAGCTGCATAAATTAAGGCAGTTTCATGATCAAATTACGGAAATTCCAAGTCAGTGTGTAAGGTGGAGCTTCACAAGTATAAATAGGAGTCTCTAGGACATTCCTAGGTAACTTCTAGGGTTCAAGGAGTGGAGCGAAAGGGTGGAGAACCGCCGCCAAGAGTCTTTCTTCTTCTTCCTTAGTTATTTTTTATGTTTTATTTAAGAGATTTTGATTCAAGTACGTAAGGCTTGTATCCTAGTCCGTACTGTTCTATCGACTCCCGCGATCCTTCCCGACGAATTTCGGCAATCCGCGACCTATAATCGATGTTTGTGCGTGACCCTAAGTAGTATCCTGTAGATCTGAGTCGGCTCAATGCGAGACTTGTATCATTGCAACTGCACCATCGCCGTGGTTCCAACGCCATGTCTTGCATACCGATCTGATACTCTAGCCAGGATATATGGGCCCACGTTCAGTCCGAGGAAAATACTGCGTGTTTGCAATCCCAAGAGAATCTCTACAGCATGTCCCACCAATCAATCAATCAATTAATCAATCAATCACCTCATGTCAAGTACAAGAGCAACCGTAAAGTCAACTCTCTCTCACCCTCTCTCTTACACACCCATACATGTCAAGTACAACTATTACCTCACATCCATCACTCACACCCATCACCTCTCTTACAACCACCCTCTCTCTCTCTCTTTCCCTTCACAAATTTCAAGCAACAAAGTGGTAGACGTCCAAGCATTTCCAATGAGAGAAAAGAGTGTGTGTGTGTGTGGCCCACTTCCTATCCCAAGATCCATCATCCTAGCCCTACATTTCTCATCACCTTCCATCAAAGTAGGACACAAGGAGTTCGGCGTTCCATCGGACCAAGAAGATCGAATGATGGGTGTTTCTATAGGCCTAAATTTCATTTTTTTGATGATGGGCCAAGTGGGGCCTAATGATTGATGGTATGGATCTCACTTTGGACACTAGGTGTAGCCGATGACCCACTTTGATTCTCATGATCATTCCATGATGGGGCCATTCTCCATGGACCCCATCATGATGTTTATTTCCCTTACATGGATAGGGTCATCTAGACCATTGCATTTTGGTGGAGAAAGGATCTCCACCATTGATTTTGATCGGTGGGCCCCATGTAATGGGACCCACTTGATGTATGATTGAATGCACAGAAAGGGAGGGCCCAGAGTGCCGAGGTCCCTCCATCACTCGATCTCTCTCTTTCTCTCTCTTTTTCCCTCTCTTTTTCATCTTTTGTGTTTGATGATGTAGCCATGTGGCCCACTTGGATGGACCCCACCTTAATGTATGTCTTATCTACACCATCCCGCCATTTGATGGCCCACCTGTAGCACGTCTGTAGGTGGGGCCCACCTTCAAAATGTGTTACATTCAGACTGTCTAGCGTCCAGGGACGTTAGACGTGGCCATGCAGTGAAGTGTGAACAAAGTGTGAAATGACGGTGTGGTGTACTAACCACCAGGAAAATAAAAATATCAGTTTAATTCTAAACTTTTTGTGTGGGCCGCTCATGTAGGCCCCACCTTGAAGTATGGGTCTAATCCACACCATCCATTCCATTCCCTAGCTCGTTTTAGGTGTTGAGCCAAAAATGAAGCCAAGTTCGATTATCTAGCGGGCCATTTCATAGAAAATAGTGATTTTACCGTTAAAATCCACTATGATGTTTTTATGCACCAAAACACATCGAATATTGGGCTCATTTGGACTATCTTGAGCCATAGAATGCAATGGTTAGGCTAGATCTCCTAATGTGGACCCCACGTACGAAAAACCATGAAAAATCTATTTTCAATATATATATATATATATAACGTGCAGCGCCTGCTACTGGACATCCAGAGGACGCTGCTGCGTCTGACGCTGGTGGCTAGGGACTGTGGGTCTCAACCATGGGCCCCACCGTTATGTGTGTGGACATCAACGCCGTGCATTTGGTGGCCCCCCTCCTGGCTATGAGCCACCCCAAAGATCAACTGCATGTGGAGTCAAGTGGCCCACACAGCAGGGAGCAGTGAGGATTGAACGTCTGCCATTGAAACCCTTGTGGTTTCACAAAAGTTTTGGATCATTATGAAATTTATTTTGCTTCTTTATTCAGGTCCATGTGACCTTATTAACAGATTAGATGGAAAATAAACGTTATGGTGGGACCCACTGATGTAGTGTTTCACCCACACTATCCCCACGTGTAGGAGTGGACGGCTAGTGTACCTCGCTCCAGCTACATAGCTGTTGTAGTGGTGTCACCAAGTTCTGTAGGTCCCACCTGCTTTATCTGTCTTCCATCCCTATGGGACCCACCATGATGCACGTGTTGCATCCAAACCGTCCAACCAGTTTGGTAAGCTCATTTTAAGGCTTGAGGCAAAAATAAGACAGATCTATTTATCTGGTGAGCCACTGCTGATAACAATGGAGCATTGTACATCTACCATTGAAATCCCCTTGGTATCATAGAAATTCTGGATCAACATGAAATTTGTTTTTCCTCTTAATTCAGGTCTGTGTGACCTTATGATCAGATTGGATGGAAAATAAATGTTATGGTGGGCCTTAGGGATTTTAATGGTGGGAATCATTATCACCACTTATATTTGGGTGTGGTCCATTTGATATACATATAGCCCATGTGATGTGGCCCACTTTCCATATGAGGGCCCATTATGATGTGCACAAGGCCATTGTTGAGGCCCACCTTGATGTGTACAAGGCCGTTGTTGAGGACCACCTTAATGTGATGTATGAGGCCCGTTGTTGAGGCCCACCTTGATGTGTACAAGGCCGTTGTTGAGGATCACCTTAATGTGATGTATGAGGCCCGTTGTTGAGGCCCACCTTGATATACATGAGGCCCATGTGATGTGGCCCATTTGATGTATTTAGGGCCTATGGGTCAGGCCCAATGGGATATATATAAGGTCCATTGCATTGTGTGATTCCACCATGGTTTGTGTAACGATATTTATGGTGAGCCATGCCTTGGGTGCATTAATGGTTTGACGTCCACATTGTAAGAATAATGTTGGTTAAATGTCCGCATTATAACTCTCCTTAGGGCCCATTGATAGGCCCATACTTGTTGTGTGTAGGCCATCTAGGCCCATCCTCGTTGGAAGGATAGTTCATCACCATATAACATGCTTAGTATAGCTCCATGATTCATGCCCATACACATCATATGTATGCTTGATATGAGGAATGTTTGATCGTAGCAAAAACCATTGGGCTGAGACATTTACAGGACTCCTTATGAGACGGAGTGCCCCACATGATTTCGCGGTACATGCAAGATTGTTACAAGACTGGTCGGTGTGACTCATGCATCTCGCATATGTGTGACATGATTATTGTACGCCCTAGCGACATCAGGGTCGTAGCCTCCAAAGGCACATCATGGATGGCTGGATTGGATACCAAAAATATTGGCTATAACACTGTGGGCACTTAGGATGTCCTTGGGTGAAAGTCTCAGAACGTTTTTGGTACCAGGAGATGCTTCAACGTTTAGACCGAGTAGATACATGAGTGCCCAAGTGCCGAATACCAGTAGACCGCGTCTCCCACTATCTCATGGTCGGTTGGAAGGGGGTGTAGCCTTATCCGCCAGAGTGAGGGGGTTGTAAGCTAGGCTAAGTTTGACCAACTCACAAATGAGTCCGCTATCGACAAGCCGGGTAGGTATTGACAGACTACTAGTCAGGCAGATAGTGTGCTCTATTTCACTTGATGGGCTGTGCGGCTAGGGAGGTGGCCGTCAATGTGGAGTGTACTAGACCACGGTGATATCCCAGAGAGAAACTGTATTGATATGTGTACTTGAGAGGACTAACATGCTTGCTTTGCATCTCGTATATGACATTTGGCAACTTAGGCCTCACATTGCATGGCCTTGGTATGGCCGATAGCATTCATGTTTCGCATCGCATAGCCTTGGTACGACTGATAGTATTCATGGACTTACCATCATATTTCCGTATTACTCTGATATTATATACTTAACACTTGCCTTGCGCACACACTTACACCACCTTCTAAGCTTTTGTAAGCTTATACACGACCGTTGCATGCAGGTGTCGTTGGATCGCAGCAGCGCTAAGGGAGGAGCACATATCAAACTATTTTGGAGCTTTTTTATCACCATGTATTTCCCTTTCCACATTGTACTTAAAGTTTTTGATATAGTGGATATGTGGTGATGTTGTTTTGTGACTTGGTTATGCTCGTGGTTATGCTCCATTACAAAAAAATCATACTAAAAATCCTCCTTGTAGGATTCCAAGATCAGAATCTGGCATATGAGTGCCGAGAGCTGAGAATGGGGCACTACGGAGGCTGTTGGCACCAGATTCAGCTATCAAAAATTTTGTGAGCTCATTTTTCGAGTTTGGGGCATGACAAATCATGTCTATGGTTAACTAAGCCTCTTAGCTAGGGCTAAGAGGTGAAGCTTGTAGCGTGATTGAGATATTTACTTTGCTTTGATTCATGTTTATATTGAACTTCATTGATTTTTAGTCAATTTTAAGGAATATTTTCAATTTTCAATAGTTTAATGTGACTCAAATTATAGTAGACACTGCAATAGCTTTGAGTATCTTCTTTTCTTATTTGAGATTGTGGGATTGGTAAATCTTGTTGTTTGCCATCATCTCCTGGGCATGTTAGGTGTCGGAATCCCCTCCAAATCTTCACAATCATCTTCCATTGAGGTTAAATTAATGAGAAGTTAAGAGATTTGATCATCTCTTTTTCTAATTGGATAAGATAAGACTCTAATTCCAATTGGATCTCTTGAACCAAGTAAGGTAGCATCCCAATAGCTACAAGTGGATCCTTGGCACCCTAGTTCCGACCTTTAAATTCACAAGTTTCAATCAACACCATTCACAATTCTTCTTTTATTCAATATTTCTAATTTAAATGTTATTCTAGCTCTAGTTTTAATTACTTTTATAAACGTACAAAGTTAGTCCCTATGGATTCGATGTCGGTCTCACCGAGATTATTACTACATCACGACCCTACACTTGGGGTCGTGAACAATTTTTTCACGCCGTTGCCGGGGACTACGACTACACTTTTCTGAATTTAATTAGTATTAGAATTATGTTAATATTATGATTAACTTTCTGTTTTGTTTTTAGGTTTCGATTTTTCTGAACTTATTTTTTTATTCTAACTTGGTTTTCTATTTTGTAGGATTCTAACATAGCAATCTCCAATCCGATAACCTCTTTATAATTTTTTCTCTTATTTTAGATCTCTTATTTGTTCTAGTTTCCCTATGATTCTTTTTTAGGTTAAATTGTAAGTGTTTCATAACCAAGTTGGTTCATGATAACACTTGACGTCTCTTAAGTGAAGGATTAGTCAAAGGGTTGCCTATCTATCATAGGATTAGACACCACCAGAGATCCTAAGAGTTAATAGAAGTAATTGCTACAAATTAACCTCAACCTCTAGGTGGAGAAATTCGAGATGAAAATGAGGTGCATAATGCACCCCCGCCTCGTACTTTACGAGATTATTTACAACCGGTGGGGGTGAGCGCACCTTCTGGTATGATTTTTTCAGAAAATACAGGAAATATGGATATCAACCAAGGGGTGATCCAACTCCTTCCAAAGTTCGATGGACTTGAATCTGAAAGTCCATATTTACATTTGAAAGAGTTTGATGAGATAATAGCCACCTTATACTTTCTTAATATGTATGAGGACACGATCAAGCTGAAACTCTTTCCCTTCTCCTTAAAAGAAAAGGCTAAGACAAAGGCCAAGACATGGTTGCAATCACTACGTCCATGATCCATTGGCAGATAGAATGACATGACAAGGGTATCTATAAAAAAAATCTTCCCATACCATAAGACGAACACCACCAGAAAGTCGATCATGAACTTCACCCAGAAGGAAGATGAGACATTCTTCCAATGTTGGGATTAGTTTAAGGATCTTGTCAGTTCATGCCCACAACATGGCTTCGAAACATGGCACATAACAAATTTCTTCTATGATGGACTATTGTCTTCCATGCGCCAATTGGTCGAGACAATGTGCAATGGGGAATTCATGAACAAAGATGTCGATGATGTGTGGGATTACTTTGACAAACTTGCTGAAAACACACAATCATGGGACATCTCCCAAAGACCTTGCACCACTTCTAAGCCTACTCAATCAAAGGAGAGGGGTGGAATATATATTTTGAAAGAGGAAGATGACATAAATGCTAAAGTGTCTAACCTCATAAGGAAAATAGAAGCCATGGAACTTAAGAAGGATAAGGCTAAGGAAGTTGTTTACGGTATTTGTGCTTACACCATACATATAACTAAAATTTGTCCAACCATACCTGCTTTTTAAGAGGTATTGAATGAGCAATCAAATACTGTGAACAACTACTAAAGACCTTTCAGTGGACCCACCTCAAATACATATAATCCCAAATGGAGGAACCATCCCAATTTCAATTGGAGAAATGGACAAACAGCTTACCCTCAAGGGGCTCTATCTCAACTTTTAAATCAAAAGAAGCCTCAGGAGGATCCAGTTTTAAAACACATTCAAAATTAAGAGCTTTTCAATCAAAACACATTATAAGTTTTCTAAGACCTTAACAATCCATTTAAAAGATTAAGGCACACTTGGCAAGTGGGTAGAAAAGGATACTCCCAACCCAACCTCTCCCCAATCCAAAACCACAATGTGAAATTAGTGACCCAAGCTCTTCAAATCAGATGGAGCAAGATAGGTCTATCACTACTCTTAGGAGTGGAAAGACAATTGACAAAGCTATTCCGGTAAGGGCTGAAAGTCTAAGGACCCAGAAGAAGATACGGATGATAGACCTAGCATTGCCTCACATGGGTTAGAACTAGAACCTCAAAGCAAGCTGATTGCACCATTCCCCCAATGGTTGATTGCACCAAAACCTCTAGCCAACTCATAGGATATTCTAGAGGTGTAGAAACAAGTGAAGGTTAACATCCCTCTTTTTGATGCTATGAAAAAAATTCATTCATATACCAAATTTCTAAAAGACTTATGCACAACTAAGAGGCGAAAAAGTTTCAAAAAGAAATTTTTTTGATAAAAAAGTGAGTGTCATTCTCAAACAAAATGTGCCACAAAAATATAAAGATCCTCGTAGTCCAACTATCACTTGTATAATTAAGAATCACCAAATTGAGAGCACACTTCTTAACTTGGGGCAAGAATAAATCTAATCCCTTACTCGGTCTTCGAACAACTGGGTCTAAGTGAATTAAAACCCACTCGGACCACATCACAACTTGTTGATCGCTTAGTTCGTGTACCGAGTGGGATGATTAAGGATGTGTTGGTCTAGGTTGAAAAATTCTACTATCTAGTAGATTTTATCTTTCTGGATACTTAGCCCATTGTAGATATGAGCACTCAAATCCCTATCATACTTGACGGCCTATTCCTTGCTACATCCAACTCTATCATCAATTGCAAGAATGGGGTCATGAATTTTATCTTTAGGAAATATGATGTTGGAGCTCAATATATTTTGTAACATGAGCAAACAGGCAGAAGATGATGACGAGGCCCAAGACATTAATATGATAGACTCTGATGACCTTATCCTCTGACCTTCTAAAGACGTGCTTGGCACACTCCCCCAATTTGGATGATGACACAATTAGGGAGATGGATGCCATGCTTAATACTGCACCGGTATCTGAAGTTAACTGGTGGAGGCCACAATTTGAGAAATTGCCCCAAATCGATGCAGTGTCTCTACCGTCTAGCCTCAAAGCACCGAAGCTTGACTCAAAACCGTTGCCCGCTAATCTTAAATATGTCTACATAGTTCAAGACAAGACATACCCTGTGGTGATTTCTTCCCACCTTGAGTAAGAGCGGGAGAGTATGCTTATCACTACTCTTATTGAACGTAAAGGAGCCCTTGGATGGTTGATTACGGATCTCAAGGGAATCGATCCTTTGATTTGTACTCACCGCATTCATCTTGTGGATAATGTGAAAACCTCCCGACAACCACAATGTTGACTCAATCCAAATATGAAAGAAGTGGTTAAAGGAGAGGTACTTAAATTGCTGGATGTGGGTAACATATACCCTATATCTGATAGTCAATAAGTGAGTCCAATTCAGGTGGTTCCTAAGAAATCCATAATCACTATAGAAGTCAATGCTGATAATGAACTCGTGCCAACTCGAGTTACTACTGGTTGGAGAATGTGCATTTAATACGAAAAATTGAATACCGTCACGAGGAAGGACCACTTCCCCTTATGCTTCATTGACAAAATCTTGGAAAGGGTAGCTGGTCATTATTATTACTACTTCCTTGACGAGTATTCAGGCTACAACCAGATAGAGATAGCCCTTAAAGATCAAGAGAAAACAACTTTGACATGTCCCTATGACACCTTTGCTTACCAAAAGATGTCATTTGGACTGTGTAATGCCCCTGCCACATTTCACTGATGCATGTTGAGTATGTTTTCTGACATGATAGGGAAATATTTAGAGGTCTTCATGGACAACTTCTTTGTTTCTGGTCCATCCTTTAATGAATGTTTAAAAAATCCTAAATGTGTGTTAAAGTGATGTGAGGAGAAGAATCAAGTTCTGAACTAGGAGAGGTGCCATTTCATGGTTCCCAAGGGAATTGTTCTTGGACATATAATTTTGTTCATGGGAATTGAGGTGGACAAAGCCAAAATCAATCTTATCTCTAACCTACCGCCTTGCAAAAGCATACGCGACGTACGATCCTTCTTAGGACATGTCGGATTCTGCTAACGATTCATAAAGGACTTTAGTCACCTCTCTCATCCTTTATGTAATCTACTTCAAAAGGATGTACCATACGAGTGGATTGAGCAATGTTAGGAAACTTTTACTAAGCTCAAGGGCATGCTAACTACCAAACCTATCATGCAACCACCCGATTGGAGCATCCATTTTAAGATCATGTGTGATGCATCCGACTATGCTACTAGGGCGATGTTAGGCTAGAGAAAAGATAAGAAGCATTATGTTATTTACTATTCAAGTAGAACTCTAAATTCTGCCCAAATGAACTACTCTACTACGGAAAAGGAACTCCTAGCGTAGTGTTCACTTTAGACAAATATAGGTCTTATTTGATTAGATCCAAGATCATCATCTACACTGATTATGCGGCGCTGAAATATCTTTTTCTTAAGAATGATGCTAAGCCTCGCTTGATAAGATGAGTTCTTTCACTCCAGGAATTTGATTTAGAAATAAAATATAAAAAGGGAGTAGATAATGTAGTGGTTGACCATCTTTCACAACTTGATCTTCCTGATTCCCTTGAGACGACACCTATAAACGACATATTCCTTGATGAACAACTGTTTAAACTCTCCCAATTACCTTGGTTTGCTGATATTGCTAATTATCTTACCACATATTTCACGCCGGCACATTGGACTGCGAAAGATAAGAAAAAATTATTTGCCGAGGTTCATAAGTTCTTTTGTGATGACCTGTATTTATTGAAATATTTCCCCAACCAAATTCTAAGGAGATGTGTGCCAAAGAATAAACACCAAAGTGTCATCTCCGTCTGTAACTCTCAGGCCTGTGGTGGTCACTTTTCTGCTAAAAAGACCACGGCCAAAATTCTTCACTGTGGCTTTTACTGGCTCATTATGTTCAAGGACACTCATGAGTTTTACAAAGCTTATGAGCATTGTTAAAAAATTGTGAGCATTGTCTCATCTAAATACGATGCCTCTGAATCCCATTATGGTTATTAAAGAATTTGATTGCTATGCATCGATTTCATGGGCCCATTCCTTCAATCCTTTGGGAATGTGTACATGTTGTTGGTAATAGACTATGTCACTAAGTGGGTCGAAGCGATCCCGTGCCGGAATAGTGACCATCAAACGGTCATTAGGTTCTTAAAAGAAAACATCCTTTCCCAGTTTGGAACACCTTAGACCATAATTAGTGATGGAGGTTCACATTTTTGTAATAGACCATTTGAGAACTTAATGAAGAAATATGACATCTCTCAAAAGGTAAGCACTCTATACCACCTGCAGACAAGTGCGTAAGCTGAGATTTTCAACAGGGAGATTAAACACATTTTGGAGAAAACAGTTAACCTTTATCATAAGGATTGGCCAATTCGCTTGACCGGTACTTTATGGGCTTATCATATAGCTTTTAAGACCCCATCAAAATGTCTCCCTTTAGACTTGTCTATGGGAAAGCCTGCCACTTACCTATGGGGTTGGAACATAAAGCCTAGTGGGCTATCAAAAATTTAAATTTTAATCTAGACAGCGCTAGCTCACTGCACAAACTTCAATTAAACGAACTTGAGGAAATATGGAATGACGCATATGAGAACTCGAGAATTTACAAGGACAGGATGAAGGTGTTCCATGACAAGAACATCCTTCAAAAATCATTCTTAACCGGTCAAAAAGTCCTTCTATACAATTCTCGATTACACCTTTTTTTGAGTAAACTCAGATCTCATTAGACTGGCCCTTTCACTTTTACTAATGTCTATCCTTATGGGGCCATCGAGATAAAGAACCCAACAAATGACAATATTTTCAAAGTAAACGAACATCGTCTAAAGCCATTTGTTGAGAAGTTTGATTCAAAGGACATGTCCATACCTCAAACTGATCTTGTATATCAGGATTAACCACTTAGTCTGATGGAGGTATAGTTAGGTTTATTGCTTTCATAAGTTTTAGGACTAGGATAGTTTTGTTTCAATTGTTTAGTCATTGTGTTAACCCATCTCCACATTGAGAACTTTGGAAGAGCCAAAATTCACCTTATTTAGGTACTGCCTTTCCATCACTTCTCCATTCTTTTCGTTGTCTGATTTGCATTGCATGCTTTATATCTTTTACATTGAGGACAATGTAGATTATAGGTTGGGGGTGTGGATTAGGTAAACTAATTAGTATTTTCATAGTCCAGTATTTTCTTAGTCTTTGAGCAAATTTTTCAAAAATTTTCAATTTCTCAAATAAAAAACCTACTTGGAAGGCGATAGTTTGTGCACTTAAGAATGCTTTTAGTATGATAAGATTGAGATTGAACTTTGAATTATTGGAGTTTGATCAACCAAGTATATTATCCTAAGTTCTTGAACTCAATTAATTAAGAGGAATTTCTGAATATCATGTTGATTTAAATCACAAGACACATTCAATATACTTTTTATGAATTATGCTAGAATTTCTAATGGTTAGTATGTAAATCATTGATAGATATTGAGAATTGAGTCTAGAGAACTTTATCCACCTTAAAAGATGAAAAGAACCAATTAAAAAATAGTGAGATCGACAAAAAGGTCATGTATGATGAAAAGACTGAAAAAAGTTTTAAAAGACTTGAAAAGCTTATGGGCTTACCATATAGCTTTTAAGACCCCCATCGGAATGTCTCCCTTTAGACTTATCTATGGGAAAGACTGCCACTTACCTGTGGAGTTGGAACATAAAGCCTAGTGGGCCATTAAAAAACTGAATTTTAATCTGGACAACACTAGCTCACTGCACAAACTTCAATTAAACGAACTTGAGGAAATCTGGAATGATGCATATGAGAACTCGAAAATTTACAAGGATAGGATGAAGGTGTTTCATGACAAGAACATCCTTCAAAAATCATTCTTAACATGTCAAAAAGTCTTGTACAATTCTTTGTTTCACCTTTTTCCGAGTTAACTCAAATCTCATTAGACTGGCCCTTTCACTTTTACTAATTTCTATCCTCATAAGGCCTTCAAGATTAAGAACCCAACAAATGACAATGTTTTCAAAGTAAATGGACATCATCTAAAGCCATTTGTTGAGAAGTTTAATTCAAAGGACATGTCCATACCTCGGACTAATCTTGTATATCAAGATTAACCTCTTAGTCTGATGGTGGTGTAGTTAGGTTTATTTCTTTCATAAGTTTTAGGACTAGGATAGTTTACTTTCAATTGTTTAGTCGTTGTGCTAACCCATCTTCACATTGAGAACTTTAGAAGAGCTAAAATTCACCTTCTTCAGGTACTGCCTTTCAATCACTTCTCCATTATATTGGTTGTCTGATTTACATTGCACGCTCTATATCTTTTACATTGAGTACAATGTAGATTTTAGGTTGGGGGGTGGATTAGGTAAACTAATTAGTATTTTCTTAGTCTTTGAGCAAAAATTTTAAAAAATTTCAATTTCTCAAATTAAAAATCTATTTAGAAGGCGATAGTTTGTGCACTTAAGAATGTTTTCAGTGTGAAAAGATTGAGATTGAGCTTTGAATTGTTGGAGTTTGATCAGCCAAGTATATTATCCTAAGTTCTTGCACTCAATTGATTAAGAGGAAGTTTTGAATATCATGTTGATTTAAATCACAAGACACATTCAATCTACTTTTTATAAATTATGCTAGAATTTCTCATGATCAGTATGTAAATCATTGATAGATATTGAGAATTGAGTCTAGAGAACTTTATCCACCTTAAAAGATGAAAAGAACAAGTTAAAAAATAGTGAGATCGATAGAAAGGTCATGTATGATGAAAAGACTAGAAAAAGTTTTTAAAAAATGAAAATTTCTGAAAAGAATCTAAAAAAAGGAATAACTAAAAAAGTAATCATTGATATAAAATCAAAAACTAGAAACAAAAAGGAGAAGGAGATGAGTTCGGAATGAGCACTTGAGTTTGTAACCACTCTTGATGTGATGAACATGGCTAACATTATGAAATGATAGTATTCTCATGGGGAGTAATTTGATTTTCACTGAGCACATTGAAAAACATGATATGAGAACTTATGCTCTGAAGAAATTGATAAAGAACCTATTTAATTATCTTCTTATATGATTCAGCTTTAGGTTTTCAAAGTCTCACTCTCTTGTCTTAATTCTACTCATTCATTCTCAATTGCATAAAAGATTGTTTTCTGAGAAAGGATTGAACACATTGAGAATTGAGGTTCATTTTTCACATGTTTTGCTCGGGACTAGTAAAATGTTGGTTGGGGAGTGTGTTGAGTGTTGAATATTGTATATTCTCTGCAATTTATATCTTGGTTTTATGAACATGACAATGCTTAATGGTATATTTTATACATGTTTGTGTTGCAAGGTGAATTTGCGAGCTTGGGTTGAAAAGAATGCTAAAAGCATGGATTTTATGCTCAAGAATCACCAAGGCAAAGGATAGATCTTAGGAGACCAAGCATGAAGAATTTACATGTCAAAGATCAAAGGAAACCAAGTACAAAAGTTGAAGAAAAGACTTAAAAGACTTCAGAATCTGTAATAGAAAACAGGCAGGTTCGGTCCGACCGAACTTGCACAAAATAGTTCAGCGACAAATGATGAAATTCAGAAGCTAATTCGGTTCAACTAATGGACAATTTGGTCTGATTGAAATCCAGTTCGGTCAGACCAAAGGGAGGATTCAGTGTGACCAAAAGTGCATAAAAATCTCTAACGAAGAACGATGAATTTTGAAGTTAATTCGGTTTGACCGAGGATTAATTCGGTTCGACCGACAACTTAAGCTTGGTCAGACCGAACCTAGCTTGGTCTGACTGAAATTGGGCAACTACTAAAACAAAATTCTTTCCAAATTTGGACTCGACTTCGGTCCGACTGATGCGTAACGCAGCTGCGTAAATTTAGGCGATTTCACAATCAGATTGCAGAAATTCCAAGTCAATGTGTAAGGTGGATATTCACAAGTATAAATAGGAGTCCCTAGGACATTCCTAGGCATCTTCTAAGGTGTAAGGAGTGGAGCAAAAGGGTGGAGAGCCACCGCCAAGAGTATTTCTTCTCCTTAGTTGTTTTTTATGTTTTATTTAAGAAATTTTGGTTTAATCATGTCTATGGTCATCTAAACCTCTTAACTAGGGCTAAGAGGTGAAGCTTGTAGTGTGATTGGGATGTTTACTTCGCTTTAATTCGTGTTTATATTGAACTTCATTGATTTCTAGTTTATTTTAAGAAATATTTTCAGTTTTCAATGGTTTATTGTGACTCAAATTATAGTAGACGCTGCGATAGCTTTGAGTATCTTCTTTTCTTATTTGAGATCGTGGGATTGGTAAATCTTATTGTTTGCCATCGTCTCTTAGGCATGGTTGGGTGATGGAATCCCTTCAAAATCTTCACAATCCTCTTCCATTGAGGCTAAATCAAAGAGAAGTTCAAAGATTTGATCATCTCTCTTTCCAATTGGATAAGATAGGACTCTGATTCCAATTAGATATGATGAACCAAGTAAGGTAGCATCCCAATAGCTACAAGTGGATCCTTGGCACCCTTGTTCCTACCTTTAAATTCCCATATTTTAATCAACACCATTCACAATTACTTCTTTTATTCTAGATTTATAATTTAGATTTTATTCTATCTCTAGTTCTAATTACTTTCAGAAATGTACAAAGTTAACTCCTGTGGATTCAACCTTGGTCTCACTGAGATTATTACTACACTGCGACCCTACACTTAGGGTTATGAACAGTAGGTCAAGGTTTAGATTTATCTGTTCGACACTATCACTTTCGTCGTAGGTGTAATAACCCAAATAAATCTTGACCGTCAAATTTTAACCATTGATCAATGTACCTAATTAGTCCAATATGACCATCGATCTACAAGATCAACTGGTTCAATCTCAACCATTGATTTGGACATATCCGATCCAACTGTTCATTAACTAATAAATCCAACCATATATTTAACCATCCATCCAACAATACAACCATCAAACCGTCCATATGCTGAAATCATCGAAACACTTGTCCTTGCATCTGAACTGACCATCCATCATATTGGTTATATGGCCACCCACAATCCTACCCATCCATCTTGGAGTCTATCCATCGATCGTACAATAACTTGTCTGCATATATCTATCTGTCCATCTATGCATACATTAATCCATCCATCCATCTACGTCATACACTTATGCACCATTGAATACATCACAACTACACACATACACCAAACACATCACATACATACCTCTCACGCACACACAAGTAGCCATGCATGCATCATAGCTTACACATGCATGTGGCACATGCATGTGGTGCACATAAGATGCATGGTGAATGGGTGCATTTAACCAGCCCAAGTTGCAAAGAAAAAAAAAGAAAACATGATGAAAAGAATTGCAAAACGGAAGCATAAATGCATGTGAAGTGTTTAGATTTGTGCACGTGGTGTAAACCAAAAGAAAGAAAGAAAAAAAATTTTAAAAAAACGTGATATACAAAGAAAAAAAAACGAAAGAAAACTGAAATTTTAAAAGACATTAATAGCACACGTGAGATGTTATCCTTATAAATAAGGAGTAAAGGAAGAGAAGTGGGATGTGGTGTGACGTGAGAAGAGTGAGGAGAGAGAGAAGAGAGAGAGGGAAGAGAGAGAGAGAAAAAAAAAAGAAAAAAAGAAAAAGAAGAGAGTTGCTGGTTGGTTATTTACGTTTGAAAGAGAGAGAAAGAAGAGAGAAAAAGGAAGAAAGAAAAGGAGGAGAGAGAAAAAGGTAGAGAAAGGAAGAAAAGAAAGAAAAAGTCAAGAAAAGAAAATAATTTTTTAAGAAAAGTGAGTTTTTCTCTCACTTGATATTTAAAAAATAATAAATTTTTTTAATTATTATTTAATTATTCATTCATTCAAATAATTAGATCTTACTTGCCCATCGTATATGTATTGTTGTTTGTTTAATTTTTATTATTTGTTTTAATTGCTTACTATAGTTTTAAACATGTCATTTTAATTTTTGTCGTTCGATTGTCTTTATTTTAATTGACGTGATATTATTGCAAAAAGCTTGAGTTTATAAATTTTGGATTCTTAAATCAAATAAATTATATTGCATGTTTATTTATTTATTTATTATTTTTTTTTTTGTAGAACTTTAATCATGTATATGCAATTTACATTGATTAACAATTTTGTTTTGAATTTAATAAATTGTGCACATCTCGTATTATGAATTGATCAATAAGAGTCATTAAATGTTTTTAGAAATATTTAATTTATGCAACATTAAAATCACGCATCATTAAAATAGTTATGAAACACAAAAAAAAAAAGGTGAGGCGATCAAGTCCTCTTGGTTGAAAATCCCTAAAGCATAAATAGGTGGGGCGATCAAGACCTTTGGGTTGAAAGTCCCAGAAACCCAACTGGTACCTTTTGGAACCTCTACTGTACCCTTTGACTGGGTGAGCATGTTAGGATTGCAAAAGGTTCCCACCTACAGGTTCGGTAGAGTACTAGTCTGACCAGCTAACGTACAAATGGGTCCCTCACCAAGTGCCCTTTGGATGTGTGAGCATATCATGCAAGAGGTTCCCATTGCCAGGCTAGGTGTTGTATTAGCGCGGGTGTTGGCCAACCGGTGTAAACTGGCCCTGGTGTTAAAAAGAATAAACTGCACATGTTATTATGGAGTATAACATATGTTGATTTCATTCATCCATTTTTCTTTGAATTTACATTGAAACATTTTCTTTGTTAAATCTCCTCATTTGTTGTTTTGCCCAAATATGTATTGTATTTTTATACAGTTTTATTCATATTACATGAGATTATTTTGAAACCTGTGTTGAGATTACTCACTACGCTTCGCAGCTTACCCTGTTGGGATTTTAAAATTTCAGGATTGGGATCACATGGAGGAGCTTTAAGAGATTTTCTTTTATTTATTTTTGTTTCTTTACCATTTTCTAAATAAGTGTAATGAACATTTAGTATGACAACATTACGATGACATGTGTTTGATGATAATCTTGAATAGTCGGAACATAGACATTTTTCTTTAAATAAATGTTTGATTATTCAATTTTGGATTGTTATATTTTATGAATGAGGTTATTTTGTCAATATATGTGTGAAATATGAAATGTAAACATACAAAACATAAGTCATGCCTGTGGGTACGGAATCGGGGTCGGATATACCCAGGTGCCGGATTTCGGGGCGTGACAGATTAGTATCAGAGCTTAGGTTTAGAATCATTGAGGACCTAGGGTTTTACTTGAAAACTTAGTCACTTTGAAAAAATTAGGATATATCCCCTACGAGAGTAGTTGTTATAAAAACTTAACTTGTAGTATTGTATTTTAGTATCCAGCCTTATGTGACGTTTAAACCTTATTATTTGATTTAAAATATGTCCGGGTGTCGGTGTAGAGATAGAGATAAAGGTAGAGCTAGTCCTGTGGCGGCCACACCGGGGTTCACCGAAACTGGCTAGTCACTTGATGGGGTCTTTCGTGCTTTAGGCGACATGACAACAATTCATGGACAACACATTCGTCGCGATAATGGAGGTGTCGCCTCAGTTATGCAGGATGGCGTTGGGGCTTAGTAGAGAAATTTAAGAGATTGAAGCCGCCTACTTTTGAGGGTTTGTCGGACCCTATGGAGTCAGAAAAGTGAAAAAAGCAAATAGAGAAGATATTCACTGTTTTAGGATGTGATGAGGAGCAGAAGGTTACACTTGCGGTTTTCATGTTAGAGGGAGAGGCCGACCACTGGTGAGAGACAATTGCTAGAACAATTGAAGAAGATATCGCATGGACATGGGATATGTTCTGTGAGAAGTTCAATGAAAAATACTTTCCTGAGTGTGTACAGGAGCAGAAGGCAGAGGAATTCATAAGCTTAGAACAGGGGGAGATGACTGTAGGCCAATATGAGTCTAAATTTATTGAATTATCCTATTTTTCCCCATATATGATTTATGATGAAGCTCGCAAAGCTAAGAAGTTTGAGCGAGGTCAGAGAGGGTCAATTCGTAACAAGCTGACTCCACTTAGATTGTTTGTCGATGTAGTAAAACAAGCTCTAATGATAGAGCGAGACAATGAAGAATTCTAGAAAAGTTGTAACCAGAAGAGAGAAGCGAAGAGCAATGCTAGGGCTGCATCAAATACATCTCAAACACAGGGTGATGCCTCCAAGAAACTAAAGACGATGGTAACAAACACCTCAACTCTTACTGAGCCAATGAACCGTTTTACAGGTAAATGCTATAAGTGCAGAATGGTGGGTCACTCTGCTCATTTTTGTAGATGACCGCCTTAGCAGCCACATTATTAGACACCCCAGCAGATGCCTTAATTCGTAAGCCACACAGAGTAATCGCTCACCTCATAATCCAGTGGTGGAAGATGTTAGATACGACGAAGGATTTTTGATGTCCAATTAAATCTATGAACGTCTGTAGCTCATCTCTTTAATCTAGTAGTTCAAACCTCCTTAATTAGTAAGGTTATAGAAGCTCAACAAAAAGACGCATGGCTGCAAACTAAGGTAATAGAAGATGAAAAAGGTGGTAAGTCAGAATGGAAAGTTGGTACCAATGGTGGATTAAGGTTCCAAGGAAGATTACGTATACAAAATGTGGCTGAATTAAAGAAGGAAATTATGGATGAGGCACATCGCACTAAGTTCACAATCCACCCTAAAGGTACGAAGATGTATCACAATATGCGTAGGCAATATTGGTGGAATAATATGAAGAGGGAGATTGTTGATTTTGTGGCCAAATGTCTCACGTGTCAACAGGTGAAAGCAGAGCATTAGAAGTCGTTAGGGATGTTACAGCCACTATTGATTTTTGAGTGAAAGTGGGAGCACATATCCATAGATTTCATTATGGGATTGCCACGGACACGTAATAATCATGATGTAGTTTGGGTCATCATCAACCGGTTAACTAAGACTGCACATTTTCTTCCTATACGTGCTACCTATCCCCTAAAGGAATAATGTAAACTATATATATCAAAGAAATAGTTAGACTGCACGGAGTGCCTATATCTATCGTATCCGATCAGGATTCCAAGTTTACGTCTTGTTTTTGGAGAAGTTTATAGAAGGCACTGGGAACCACTCTTGATTTTAGCACCGCTTTTCACCCTCAGACTGACAGTCAAACAAAACGAGTGAATCAGATCCTTGAAGACATGCTCCGAGCTTGCATGCTTGATTTCAAAAGGAATTGGGATGATCATTTACCATTAATCGAGTTCGCTTATAATAATAGTTACCAGACGAGTATCGACATGGCGCCATATGAAGCTTTGTGTGGGAGTCCTTTTAGATCTCCAAATTGTTGGACAAAAGTTGGAGACGGTAGTTTTCTTGGACCAGAGATTATACAAGAGACAACAAAGAAGATTTTTATCATTAGAAATCGTTTGCGCGCAGCCTAAAGTCGTCATAAGAGTTATGCAGACAATCGTAGAAGAGATCTAGAGTTTGCAGTTGGAGATCATGTCTTCTTAAAGATTTCTCCTATGAAGGGCATCATGAGGTTCGGTAAAAAGGGAAAGTTAGCTCCAAGGTATATAGGTCCGTTTGAGATTCTAGAGAGGGTTGGTGTTATGGCATATAGGCTTGCTTTATCACCTCAATTGTCTGGTATTCATGATGTTTTCTACGTGTCGATGTTAAGAAAATATGAGCAGGATGTTTCTCATGTTATAGACTGGCAACCATTAGAGATCCGGGAAGACGCTTCATATATTTAACAACCAGTACGTATTCTTGATCGGAAAGACCAAGTGCTTCAATCCAGAGTTATACCATTAGTCAAAGTTCAGTGGAGTCACCATACCAAGGAAGATGCTTCTTAGGAATGCGAGCCGAGATCCAAGAGAAATACCCTTACCTGTTCGCATTATAGGTATGTAAATTTCGAGGATGAAATTTCTTTTAAGGAGGGTAGAATGTAATAACCCAAATAAATCTTGACCATCAAATTTTAACCATTGATCGATGTACCCAATTAGTCCGATATGACCATCGATCTACAAGATCAACTGGTTCAATCTCAACCATTGATTTGGACATATCCGATCCAACTGTTCATTAACTAATAAATCCAACCATATATTTAACCATCCATCCAACGATACAACCATCAAACCGTCCATATGCTGAAATCATCGGAACACTTGTCCTTGCATCTGAACTAACCATCCATCATATTAGTTATATGGCCACCCACAATCCTACCACTCCATCTTGGAGTGTAGCCATCGATCGTACAATAACTCATCTGCATATATCTATCCATCCATCTATGCATACATTAATCCGTCCATCCATCTACATCATACACTTATGCACCATTGAATACATCACAACTACACACATACACCAAACACATCACATACATACCTCTCACGCACACACAAGTAGCCATGCATGCATCATAGCTTACACATGCATGTGGCACATGCATGTGGTGCACATAAGATGCATGGTGAATGGGTGCATTTAACCAGCCCACGTTGCAAAGAAAAAAAGAAAACATGATGAAAAGAATTGCAAAATGGAAGCATAAATACATGTGAAGTGTTTAGATTTGTGCACGTGGTGTAAACCAAAAGAAAAAAAAATGTGATGTACAAAGAAAAAAAAACGAAAGAAAACTGAAATTTTAAAAGACATTAATAGCACACGTGAGATGTTATCCTTATAAATAAGGAGCAAAGGAAGAGAAGTGGGATGTGGTGTGACGTGAGAAGAGTGAGGAGAGAGAGAAGAGAGAGAGGGAAGACAGAGAGAGAGGAGAGGAAAAAAAAAGAAGAAGAGAGTTGCTGGTTAGTTACTTACGTTTGAAAGAGAGAAAAAGGAAGAAAGAAAAGGAGGAGAGAGAAAAAGGTAGAGAGAGGAAGAAAAGAAAGAAAAAGTAAAGAAAAGAAAATAATTTTTTTTTTAAAAAATGAGTTTTTCTCTCACTTGATATTAAAAAAAAATAATGTTTTTTTAATTATTATTTAATTATTCATTCATTCAAATAATTTGATCTTACTTGCTCATCTTATATGTATTGTTGTTTGTTTAATTTTTATTATTTGTTTTAATTGCTTACTATAGTTTTAAATATGTCATTTTAATTTTGTCGTTCGGTTGTCGTTATTTTAATTGACATGATATTATTGCAAAAAGCTTGAGTTTATAAATTTTAGATTCTTAAATCAAATAAATTATATGGCATGTTTATTTATTTTTATTTATTTATTTATTGTTTTTTGTAGAACTTTAATCATGTATATGCAATTTACATTGATTAACAATTTTGTTTTAAATTTAATAAATTGTGCACATCTCGTATTATGAATTGATCAATAGGAGTCGTTAAATGTTTTTAGAAATATTTAATTTATGCAATATTAAAATCATGCATCATTAAAATAGTTATGAAACACTAGAAAATAGGTGAGGCGATCAAGTCCTCTTGGTTGAAAATCCCTAAAGCGTAAATAGGTGGGGCGATCAAGACCCTTGGGTTGAAAGTCCCAGAAACCCAACTGGTACCTTTTGGAACCTCTACCATACCCTTTGAGTGGGTGAGCATGTCAGGATTGCAAAAGGTTCCCACTACCAGGTTCAGTAGAGTAGTAGTTTGACTAGCTAATGTACAAATGGGTCCCTCACCAAGTACCCTTTGGATGGGTGAGCATATCATGCAAGAGGTTCCCATTGCCAGGCTAGGTGTTGTATTGGCGCGGGTGTTGGCCAACTGGCGTAAACTGGCCCTGGTGTTAAAAAGAATAAACCGCACATGTTATTATGGAGTATAACATATGTTGATTTCATTCATCCATTTTTCTTTAAATTTACATTGAAACATTTTATTTATTAAATCTCTTCATTTGTTATTTTACCCAAATATGTATTGTATTTTTATACAGTTTTATTCATATTACATGAGATTATTTTAAAACCTGTGTTGAGATTACTCACTAGGCTTTGCAGCTTACCCTGTTGGGATTTTAAAATTTCAGGATCGGGATCACATGGAAGAGCTTAAGGAGATTTTCTTTTATTTATTTTTATTTCTTTGCCATTTTCTAAATAAGTGTAATGAACATTTAGTATGACAACATTACGATGACATGTGTTTGATGATAATCTTGAATAGTCGGAACATAGACATTTTTCTTTAAATAAATGTTTGATTATTCAATTTTGGATTGTTATATTTTATGAATGAGGTTATTTTGTCAATATATGTATGAAATATGAAATGTAAACATACAAAACATAAGTCATGCCTGCGGGTACAGAATCGGGGTCGGATATACCCAGGTGCCAAATTTTGGGGCGTGACAGATTGGTATCAGAGCTTAGGTTTAGAATCATTGAGGACCTAGGGTTTTACTTGAAAACTTAGTCACTTTGAAAAAAATTGGATATATCCCCTACGAGAGTAGTTGTTATCAAAACTTAACTTGTAGTATTGTATTTTAGTATCCAGCCTTATGTGACGTTTAAACCTTATTATTTGATTTAAAATATGTCCGGGTGTCGGTGTAGAGATAGAGATAAAGGTAGAGCTAGTCCTGTGGCGGCCACACCGGGGTTCACCGAAACTGGCTAGTCACTTGATGGGGTCTTTCGTGCTTTAGGCGACATGACAACAATTCATGGACAACACATTCGTCGCGATAATGGAGGTGTCGCCTCAGTTATGCAGGATGGCGGTGGGGCTTAGTAGAGAAATTTAAGAGATTGAAGCCGCCTACTTTTGAGGGTTTGTCGGACCCTATGGAGTCAGAAAAGTGAAAAAAGCAAATAGAGAAGATATTCACTGTTTTAGGATGTGATGAGGAGCAGAAGGTTACACTTGCGGTTTTCATGTTAGAGGGAGAGGCCGACCACTGGTGAGAGACAATTGCTAGAACAATTGAAGAAGATATCGCATGGACATGGGATATGTTCTGTGAGAAGTTCAATGAAAAATACTTTCCTGAGTGTGTACAGGAGCAGAAGGCAGAGGAATTCATTAGCTTAGAATAGGGGGAGATGAATGTAGGCCAATATGAGTCTAAATTTATTGAATTATCCTGTTTTTCCCCATATATGATTTATGATGAAGCTCGCAAAGCTAAGAAGTTTGAGCGAGGTCAGAGAGGGTCAATTCGTAACAAGCTGACTCCACATAGATTGTTTGTCGATGTAGTAAAACAAGCTCTAATGATAGAGCGAGACAATGAAGAATTCTAGAAAAGTTGTAACCAGAAGAGAGAAGCGAAGAGCAATGCTAGGGCTACATCAAATACATCTCAAACACAGGGTGATGCCTCCAAGAAACTAAAGACGATGGTAACAAACACCTCAACTCTTGCTGAGCCAATGAATCGATTTACAGGTAAATGCTATAAGTGCAGAATGGTGGGTCACTCTGCTCATTTTTATAGATGACCGCCTTAGCAGCCACATTATTAGGCACCCCAGCAGATGCCTTAATTCGTAAGCCACACAGAGTAATCGCTCACCTCATAATCCAGTGGTGGAAGATGTTAGATACGACGAAGGATTTTTGATGTCCAATTAAATCTATGAACGTCTGTAGCTCATCTCTTTAATCTAGTAGTTCAAACCTCCTTAATTAGTAAAGTTATAGAAGCTCAACAAAAAGACGCATGGCTGCAAACTAAGGTAATAGAAGATGAAAAAGGTGGTAAGTCAGAATGGAAAGTTAGTACCAATGGTGGATTAAGGTTCCAAGGAAGATTACGTATACAAAATGTGGCTGAATTAAAGAAGGAAATTATGGATGAGGCACATCGCACTAAGTTCACAATCCACCCTGAAGGTACGAAGATGTATCACAATATGCGTAGGCAATATTGGTGGAATAATATGAAGAGGGAGATTGCTGATTTTGTGGCCAAATGTCTCACGTGTCAACAGGTGAAAGCAGAGCATTAGAAGTCGTTAAGGATGTTACAACCACTACCGATTTTCGAGTGAAAGTGGGAGCACATATCCATAGATTTCATTATGGGATTGCCACGGACACGTAATAATCATGATGTAGTTTGGGTCATCGTCAACCGGTTAACTAAGACTGCACATTTTCTTCCTATACGTGCTACCTATCCCCTAAAGGAATAATGTAAACTATATATATCAAAGAAATAGTTAGCCTGCACGGAGTGCCTATATCTATCGTATCCGATCAGGATTCCAGGTTTACGTCTTGTTTTTTGGAGAAGTTTATAGAAGGCACTGGGAACCACTCTTGATTTTAACACCGCTTTTCACCCTCAGACTGACGGTCAAACAAAACGAGTGAATCAGATCCTTGAAAACATGCTCCGAGCTTGCATGCTTGATTTCAAAGGGAATTGGGATGATCATTTACCATTAATCGAGTTCGTTTATAATAATAGCTACTAGACGAGTATCGACATGGCACCATATGAAGCTTTGTGCGGGAGGCCTTTTAGATCTCCAAATTGTTGGACAAAAGTTGGAGACGGTAGTTTTCTTGGACCAGAGATTATACAAGAGACAACAAAGAAGATTTTTATCATTAGAAATCATTTGCGCGCAGCCCAAAGTCGTCAGAAGAGTTATGCAGACAATTGTAGAAGAGATCTAGAGTTTGCAGTTAGAGATCATGTCTTCTTAAAGATTTCTCCTATGAAGGGCATCATGAGGTTCGGTAAAAAGGGAAAGTTAGCTGCAAGGTATATAGGTCCGTTTGAGATTCTAGAGAGGGTTGGGGTTGTGGCATATAGGCTTGCTTTACCACCTCAATTGTCTGGTATTCATGATGTTTTCTACGTGTCGATGTTAAGAAAATATGAGCAGGATGTTTCTCATGTTATAGACTGGCAACCATTAGAGATCCGGGAAGACGCTTCATATATCTAACAACCAGTACGTATTCTTGATCGGAAAGACCAAGTGCTTCAATCCAGAGTTATACCATTAGTCAAGGTTCAGTGGAGTCACCATACCGAGGAAGACGCTTCTTAGGAATGCGAGCCGAGATCCAGGAGAAATACCCTTACCTGTTCGCATTATAGGTATGTAAATTTCGAGGATGAAATTTCTTTTAAGGAGGGTAGAATGTAATAACCCAAATAAATCTTGACCATCAAATTATATGGCATGTTTATTTATTTTTATTTATTTATTTATTATTTTTTGTAGAACTTTAATCATGTAATGCAATTTACATTGATTAACAATTTTGTTTTAAATTTAATAAATTGTGCACATCTCGTATTATGAATTGATCAATAAGAGTCGTTAAATGTTTTTAGAAATATTTAATTTATGCAATATTAAAATCATGCATCATTAAAATAGTTATGAAACACTAAAAAATAGATGAGGCGATCAAGTCCTCTTGGTTGAAAATCCCTAAAGCGTAAATAGGTGGGGCGATCAAGACCCTTGGGTTGAAAGTCTCAGAAACCCAACTGGTACCTTTTGGAACCTCTACCATACCCTTTGAGTGGGTGAGCATGTCAGGATTGCAAAAGGTTCCCACTACCAGGTTCAGTAGAGTAGTAGTTTGACCAGCTAATGTACAAATGGGTCCCTCACCAAGTGCCCTTTGGATGGGTGAGCATATCATGCAAGAGGTTCCCATTGCCAGGCTAGGTGTTGTATTGGCGCGGGTGTTGGCCAACTGGCGTAAACTGGCCCTGGTGTTAAAAAGAATAAACCGCACATGTTATTATGGAGTATAACATATGTTGATTTCATTCATCCATCTTTCTTTAAATTTACATTGAAACATTTTATTTATTAAATCTCCTCATTTGTTATTTTATCCAAATATGTATTGTATTTTTTATACAGTTTTATTCATATTACATGAGATTATTTTGAAACCTGTGTTGAGATTACTCACTAGGCTTCGCAGCTTACGCTGTTGGGATTTTAAAATTTCAGGATCGGGATCACATGGAAGAGCTTAAGGAGATTTTCTTTTATTTATTTTTGTTTCTTTGCCATTTTCTAAATAAGTGTAATGAACATTTAGTATGACAACATTACGATGACATGTGTTTAATGATAATCTTGAATAGTCGGAACATAGACATTTTTCTTTAAATAAATGTTTGATTATTCAATTTTGGATTGTTATATTTTATGAATGAGGTTATTTTGTCAATATATGTGTGAAATATGAAATGTAAACATACAAAACATAAGTCATGCCTGCGGGTACGGAATCGGGGTCGGATATACCCAGGTGTCAAATTTCACGGCGTGACAGTAGGATCGAATATGCACGATGGGGAGTGCAACCTCGACTGGGATAATGGCTTCAGCTCCGAAGGCTAAGAAGAAAGGGGTTTCTCATGTGATCATTCAGGCAGTGGTCGGATATGCCCTGAGGACATGAGGAAGCTCCTCGGTACATACTCCTTTAGCTTTTTCTATCTTGGTCTATAGGTGGTTTTTTTCATATTCCTTGGCACACTTATTTGTCAATCACGTGACTAGTTGTGTCTAGCAGTAGGATGAGTTCTTGGCAAATGAAGACCGACGACGCAAATAGATAAGAAGCATCAAAGCCACATTGAAGACAAAGAACTGCTTTTACGATCTTGATCTTACAAATAGATGATCCCAACTCAAATAGAAAAAACCTACTAAGGTCATCTATTCAAAGCTAATTTCGAGTTCACATTTTCTATCCTTTAGTCTTGGCTTTAGTAAGTCCCGAGTTAATGAATGATTAAATGGACAAACAGGAAAATCTGTCCACTTTTAGTAAAAAGAAGGTACCACCAAATAGCACCTCCGGTATTACCGAAGGGACTTAAAACGGTCCAGAAACATTACAAAGATAATTTAGTGTCACCGATTGGATATTTCGATGACATTGACTGTCATCGACAAACAAATTTTGGTGCCACCGAAATGAACCTTTTTCAGTCAGTAACTTGTGGAATTAATTCAGTACTATTGAATAATATTTTGGTACCACCGAAGTAAGTTCGGTGATATCGAAGTTGGCTTCAATAGCACCGCAAACTAGCCATTTTCTATTTGTTAGAACGTTTTATCTATAAAAGCAACTTGTAGAAACTTGTAAAATTAGTGAAAATGGGCATCATAGAGTCTCTAGTGTATCCCAAGCTTATCATACCCTATCTAAACTCTATTCATATGAGTTTGATGCTCTCTTCATTGTGATCTCTCACTTCTATGAACATTCAAAGTGCTTATCAATGAATAACATGAACTTGTGCCTTCTCTAGAGTACAAAGACCAAACTAATAGTAAAACCCTTTGTCTTTTTTATACTCTAGAGCATCCATAAGTTGAATCTCTTAGAAAATTCACTCATTATCTTAGATAGGAGATTCAACTAACTCCCATTTCCTTTGTCACCTTTATAGGTACATCTTATGCAAGGTTATTGATCGTGAAGCTAAACCAACAGGAAAATCCAAGCTACACGATCAAAGGAGCACCGGGAAGATTCAACCACGAGAGCGCGAAGATTAAGCAACCCAAGACAAGCTACAAAAGAGAACTTTATCCAACAAGTAAGTGACATTATTCAGAGTTCACAATTTAGTCTCTTTCCTCATGTAGGATTGAGACTAAGAGTTTGCTATCAACAAACTCGATTAGGTTCCTAGTGTGAGACCTTGGCCAGTGGGCCTAAGCGTAGGTGCCTTATGTGGGACCTTGGTCGGTGGGCCTAAACATAGGTGCCTTGTGTGGGACCTTGGCCAGTGAGCCTAAACGGAGGTGCCTAGTGTGGGACCTGGTCTGGTGGGCCTAAACATGGGTTCTTAGTGTAGGACATTTGCTCTTGCGGAGAGCATAAATTTGTGTCCTTAGTGTACGACTGTAAAGGTAATTGGTGAACCTATTTTAAAACCATTAATAGTGAAATCCAGTGCACTCTGGGATTGAGTGTGTATGCCGGGAGTGGAGTAGGCACATAGCTAAACCACTATACATACTTGTTTTTGGAATTGTCATTTGTGCATCTGTTTAATCATGCTTATATATGCTTGAATGTTTTAAATTCTCATACATGATTGAATGAATGCTATTGAATGATAGGAAGCACATTCCACACACAAGCTCACACCACTAGGCTAGTTGTTATATCTTTATATCTTTAATAACCTTTGTGATTAGAACCTCTAACTGGCTTGGAAGCCATTAGAGTTATACTGCCTTACTTGCTTTAAACTGAATGATTATTTAAGTTAGGCAATCAAGATTTTAAATTGGCAAAAATACTTAAAAAGTCCTATTCACCCCCCTCTAAGACCTTCTCTCATATTCATTCTTCAGTATCAGTGGTATAAACCGTAATTTCAATTGTTATCAAAGCGAGGTTCATCTGAAAAAAAGTCTAACAACCAAGAGGAAGATCTTGACTGAAGAAATAACTATGGGCTAAGGAGAGGGATCATCTGTCTCACAACCACCCATCTTTAATGGAACAAACTACGCATACTGGAAGGCTAGAATGATATATTTTCTCTAAGCCTTAAATGATGATGTTTGGGAGATTGTCAAAAATGGATATACTGCACCAATAGAACAAATTGTTCTTGAGGATGGCACAACAATCACCAAACCAAAAATAAAGGCCAAATTGTAACACCCCGTACTTTTCATACTTGCGTGTTACCATGAAAATCTAAAATAATTTACATGTGTGTAGGAACACATGTACTTACCTTACACATCATCATCTAATGCCCCATAATCTATCCATCTCTGTCTAATACATGTATTAAGTCATCAGACTGTTCGGAGTGGAATTCATCCATAAATTGAGCTTTCCGTTCATTCGACCCTTAGGACGGACCATCACATAATTACAAAAACTCACTTTAGGATATCAATTCCCTTAATAGTTAAATCCACCAGTCCATCTTAGAATTAGAAGCCCGAATTATGAGATCCATCGTTTATCGGGCCACTTTTGGTGAGGTTACATGACGTAGCCACCAAATTGTGAAAGCCACTGTTAATGTCTATCCATATTAACTTGTGAAGATTGAAGAGTAGATAAGGAATCGATTTGATCGTTAAATTGATGGTTATGGTTAGTTAGATGCCTTCTAATAATCATAAGACTGTAAGCTAGAGATTTGGGCCAAATTTGACCATTAGATTGTTCGGGAATAAAGACTAATTGTTAGACACCATACTCAATTTAGTAGTCCATCCCTCAATCATTACAATTGGGCCTTAGGTCACTAAATCTACAAAGGATCTTCATTTAGGCAAAGCTAGAAATCCCGAGGATCACTTGTCACGCCCCAAACCCGGAAATCGGATTCACAGGAATCCCGATCGCCAAATCCGGTGCCGACAGCCTCCGTAGTATCCCATTCTCGGCTCCTAGTGTCCAAACGCTAGATTTCCGATCCTGGGATCCTACAAGGAGGATTTTTCCAAAGTACATTTAACTCATAATAAGCATAACCATAAAATTACCCAATTCACAAAGGCAACATTATCATCACATATCCACTAATATAATCATTTGAGTACAATGCTACAAGGAAATACATAAATCGAAAATCAAGCTCCAGAAGGTCGCTGCACGCTTCCAAGCTCAACACTGCGGCAACCTAACATCACCTGCACGCATCTATCGTGCATAAGCTTATAGAAAGCTTAGAGGGTGGTGTAAGTGTGTGCATAAGGTAAGTGCCAAGTAAGCAATATCAGAGTAATCAGAGTAAGTGAAAATACTGATAAACCCATAATCATACTATATCAGAAACACTATCAAGATCATAAATCATACGAAATCAGAGGAATGCGAAAACATGCTGATAGGCCCATGAATACCATCAGTCTTATCCAGGCTATGCGACGCAGAAATATAATAAAAACAATATCATATACTAATGAAGCAATGTAGATCAACTATGCAATGCGGAGACAACAAGCCAAATATCAAATGCCGCTGATGCAATGCAATATACAAATCCTGATGAGTCCACGAATACCGTCAGTTGTATCTAGGTCATATAAATGCATAAACATAGTAACCCGAAATGCCATATGCGTCGGATGTAATGCGATATGTGGTGCGAATGGAATGACCATGCTGGAGTGTGAAGTCGGGATGATAGTACGTAGTATCGCAGGTCACGGGGTCCATCACAAGGGACTTCTATCCAAACCAGTCCCATACCTAAATTTGGATAGTCAGACTCAATGTGATAAACTCCTGATCTCAGGTTAGTCGCGCGCCCAACCGAAATCCTGGTCATGCGAATGTACACGTAACAAATGGTTGCGCACCATCCGCCCGAGTGGATAGTGAATGAATGAATGAATGAGTATGCAATGCCTGCTCAATAAGTCCACATATCAGTACGGTTCCTCTCTGGGAAATCACCGGGGTCTATTACACTCCAAACCAGATTGCCGCCCCATCGCGCGCAACAAGGTGAGTGGAAGAGACCTCACTATCCGCCTGCCAATATCGGGCCCGGCTCGTCGATAGCGGACCCATTCCTCGAGCTGGTCAGACTCAGCCTAGCATTGCCCCCTCCTCTCGGGCAGGTAAGGCCGTACCCCCTTCCAACCGACCACGACACAGTGGGAGACGCGGCCTAACGGTATACGGCCCTTATGCGCTCATGCATCCACTCGGTCTAGACGTTGGAGCAACCTCTGGAACCAAGAGGGTTTAGGGACTTTCACCCAGGGATATCTATAGCACCCGGTGTAAAACAGATTTTCGGTGTCCCGTCTGGTCATCCACGATATGCCTGTGGAGGCTACAACCCTGATGTCGCTAGGGCTCACAATGCAAGATGCATGAGTCATACAATCCAGTCATGCATCAACTCTGCGCATACCGTGCGCTCATGTGAGATAACCTCTGCCTATCAGGGAGTCTCATAACAATCTACCTAATGAAATATGCAATGGTCAACCACATCTCATAACAAACATGCAGATGATGCGTATGGGCATGTATCATAATGCTATGCAGTCACATACTCATAATCGGTATCAATGACCGGCATCGACAATCGACCTCGATAATGTGGACATTTAACCAACATTGCCCTTGAGGAATGGTCCTCATAGATCCTAACATATAATGGACCCATGACCTCTCACAAGGGTTAAATATACAACACCATGGGCCTTAGTCAAGAGCCATATATACACAACAGGTGAGCCCTGCTCATGGGTTTCAAATACATGACCTCTGGGCCCTACACATGGGTCACGAATACATCAAATGCGTCATACATCCTGGGCCTAATACATATCACAATGGCTTTGCCCATAGGCCACGAATACACCACAATGGGCCTTGCCCATGGGCCATGAATATATCACATTAGACCTCAACTACGGTTCACATATACATCATAAAGGTCTCGATAATCGGAATCGGCTTTGATACTCGATCTCAACAATCGGGATCGATCGATAATCAGAATCGGTAAATCAGTCATGATAATCAGCCTCGATCGCTAATCAGAATCGGCAAATCGGTCACAACAATCAGATAGATCGATAATCAGGATCGGTAAATCGGTCATGATAACTGGGATCGATTGATAATCAAAGTCAGCAAATCAGTCACGACAATCGGATTGATCAATAATCAGAATCGGCAAATCGGTCACAACAATCAGATAGATCGATAATCAGAATCGGTAAATCGGTCACGATAACTGGGATCGATCAATAATCAAAGTCAGTAAATCGGTCACGATAATCAGCCTCGACCGCTAATTAAAATCGGTAAATCGGTCACGACAATCGGATCGATCGATAATCAAAATCGGTAAACAAGACCTAAGAGAAGGTCACAATGTGGACATCCAACCATCATTGCCCATCAATGTGGTCATTTAACCAACATTGCTCCCAAGGAGTGGCCCACATAGAGTCATACGTATAGTCGGCCCATGACCTTACATAAGGGCCTAATATACATCGCCATGGGCCTCACTCATGGGCCACAAGTGTATCACAATGGGCCACGCCCATGGGCCTCGAGTACATCACAATGGGCTGGAAAATACATGTCATTGGGCCTTACTAAATGGGCCGAAAATACCTCAAAATGGGTCACGACTTATAGCTTAAATACATCTCTATGGGCCATGACCCATGGGCCTTAGTACATCATGATGGGTCGCAACCCATGGGCCTCAAATACATCAAGTGGGCCGCATCGACGGACCGCACCAACGGGCCTCATATACACAAAGGTGGGCCCTGCACATGGGCCTTAAATATATAACATGTGGACCCTCCACATGGGCCTTATATACATCAAGTGGGCTGCAACAACAGACCATAAACAAATCAAAGGTGGGTCTCACAGATGGGCCACAAACATATAAAAGGTGGGCCTCACAGATGGGCCACAAACATATAAAAGGTGGGCCTCACATATGGGCCACAAACATATAAAAGGTGGGCCTCACAGATGGGCCATAACTACATCAAGATGGGCCTCATACACATACCAAGGTGGGCCTCAATGGACGGCCATAAATAAATCAAAATGGGTCCCATACATATACCAAGGTGGGCCTCAATAGACGGCCATAAATAAATCAAAATGGGTCCCATACATATACCAAGGTGGGCCTCAATAGACGGCCATAAATAAATCAAAATGGGCCCCATACATATACCAAGGTGGGCCTCAACAACGGGCCTGATACACATCAAGGTGGGCCTCAATAACGAGCCTTGAATACATCACAATGGGTCTCAACCCACGGGCCCCAAATACATCACAATGGGCCTCAACCCATGGGCCCTAATACATCACAATGGGCCACATCACATGGGCTTTATATATCTCAAATGGACCACACCAATTGGGCCCCATGCATACCAAATGGGCCACACCCAAATATAAGTGGAGGTAGTGATTTTTCCACCATTAAGGTTCCCAGAGTTTCAATGGTAGGGACTCAATCCCCACTATTATTTGCAATGTGGTCCACTTGATCCTAAATCTGCCTCATTATTCAGCTCATGCCCAAAAATGAGCTTTCCAAATGGTTGAAAGGCTTGGATGCAACACATGCATCATGATGGATCCCATAGATGGATGGATCTGGCTCATTCTTTAGCTCATACCCAATAATGAGCTTGCAAAATGGATTGATGGTTTGGATGCAACACATGCATCATGGTGGGGTCCAATACCCATCCAGCAGCCAGCAAAATGGCCGGACGGTTTGAATAAAACACATACTTTACCGTGGGATCCACCGTCCGCCTGGACGGTGGCAATAAAGTACATGCATCATTGTGGTTCCCACTTGGGGCCCACCATAATGCTCAATTGCAATCCAACCCATTGGTAAGGTCAGGCGGACCTGGATGAAAACGAAAGACAAATTTCATCTTGATCCAAGACTTCTGTGGACCCAAAAATAGGTTTCAATGGCAAACAATTCAACCCACTGTTTCTTCTGATGTGGGTCACCTGAGTCTTGAGTGTTGCTGAAATTTGGAGGGGGCCCACTGATGGAGGTGGCCCACGGCTGGGACCGTGGGTCCCTGCCAAGCGACCGCCCGCCCGCCCGCCAGCTGGCGCAGGCGCTGTCAGCGCGTCTGACAGCAGCATTGCTGCTGCTGTATACTTTGGTTATTATTTTATTTTTTTTTGAAATCACAAGAATCCGTGGTTTTACATGTGTGGGGCCCGCATCAGTGGAATCTGACCCTGCTGTTGGGTCCCATGGCTTAATACAAGGCAAACAAGCCCAATATTGAATATATTTTGGTGAATAGACATAGCAATTGATTTTTCAACGGTAACCACTAAGTTTCTCATGCTATGGCCCACCAGGTACTCAGATCAGCTTCATTTTTCGACTCAATGCCTAAAATGAACTCGAGAATGGAATGGACGGTTTGGATTAGGTCCATACATCAACATGGGGCCTGCATAAGCTGCCCACCCCAAAGCTTGAACCAAGCTGATATTTTGTGCTGTCATGATAGCAACCACTCCGTCATTCCATGCTTCACTGACGTCCAGCGTCCTGGATGGTTTTGGATGCAACACATGTTCAGTTAGGCCCCACCTTCACACGTACGGTTTAGGTGGGCCACCATATGCATGGATGGATTGGATAAAACATTCATCAAGGTGGGGTCCATCCAAGTGGGCCACACATCCCATAAAAATGAAAAGAGAGAGAGAGAGTGATGGGCCACACATCCCATAAAAATGAAAAGAGAGGGAGAGAGAAGCACCCACCTCTAGATCGACTCATTCTTTAATCCTTCGAGTCTTCAAGCCTTCTAAGATCCTTTTCAACGGTGGAGATGGGCTTCTAATGGCAGGATTGAAGGGGATCTAAGGTGTAAGAGGGCTAGCCATGGAGATGGGTTGGGACGTCCATGGCTCTAGCAAAGGTTGGAGAATAAGGAAGAAAGAGGGAGGGAGAGAGAGATAAGAGAGAGAGAGGTTATTATGGCTTGTCATAATGGTGTAAGGCCATCATTAATGCCTAGGTAAGGGTAGATGTTGACTTTTGGGAAAAGGTGATGGAATGATTACCTAGCACATCACCCCATAAAGGCTTAGAAAATTGTGTCATTGCAATAGGTGGGTCCCGCAACGTGCAGTCAACAGTCATTACAATGCGTGGGCCATCACTAGTCATCCGAGCGTTGCATTGACGCACGAGACGCGGCATTGGAACTGTGGCGATAATGCGGTCATGATGGTATAAGTTTCGACTCGAGCCGACTCAGATATACTAAACACAACTCAAGATCGCGCGCATATGCCAATAACAGATCGCGGGTCGCTGGAATTCGATCGGAAGGACCGCGGAAGCCTACGGAACGATACAGTCTAGGATACGAGCCTTACATCACTAATGATCAAGTCTAGACATGATATAACCGTTGAATCGACATGTATCATCATACGGAATGCAAAACCATAAAATAAGGCTCACTTGAGCTTTAGATTTGCCTGGTCCTCGGTCAGAAGCCCTGATAGGGACCTCCATAGTGAATGAATGGAGTAGATTTAGAGATTTTGTCATGATGGACCCCACACAGGTGTTACATGTGCACTAGGGGTGGTGCACTCATGGTGCACCAGATCGAAGGACTCGGTCAAACCGCTTTGACCCGCAACCTTTCCGAAAAGAGAGAAATTCTCTCTTTCTTTCTTTCTTCCCACTGAAATGGAGGGCCCCCTTGTTTGAATGTGGGTCCACCATCGTTTAGTGGATTAATGATCGAAACCGTCCATCATATTTCGGACGAACTGCTGATCAAAACCTCGCCCCCACTTGATGTATTGCAGTCATGCATAGGCACAGATCAAGATGCAGATAGGCTATGTATGGGACAATGTTCAAAGACAAACCGTATGTTGCACCAGATTTTGGCCCACCAATTGTTTACGACCGGATCATCTAAACCATCTATCGGGTGCAGCCCTCAGTTTTGACCAAAACCCAGCAATCCCTACGTATTGGGACACCCCTGCAAGCACACCATCTCAGGTGAAATCCCACCTATGTATGACTGTTTTACCGAAAACAGAAATTTTGTTCCTGTGGTGCCAAGATGGCAATCCACATGATCTCCTCTCCTTTAATCTCAGTCGTTCTTCCCCATGCCAATTCCCGCCCTGCATTCAGTGTCATAAAAAGGCAGGCACCTGCTGACAAAAGAAAGACGGTCAAATGCTTTCTTAATTGGGCATGCTAGCTAGTGAGATTAGGGCTGTTGTTGAAGCCTTATCCGATTATCCTGGGCGTCCGACCTAGGGCAACCACGACCCTAGTCATTTTCACGAGAAAATCACGCTTTGCGTGAGAAAGACTCCGCAACAGATTATCTCGCGAGTCATCACATCTGGGCAAACTGTGATATGATTAGTGGACCCCACAAGGGTCAGAAGATCCATCTGGTCCATCCAAATGGTCTGAATCTTCAAGTTAGACAGTTGATGAGAACTCGCCATGAGATACGACTTCATCTTCTCCATCCAGCCATGAAATCCACCATGATGATGTGGACCCCATCTTTCGATCAAAGCAACTCATCTGGTGGGCCATGGTGGTGAGAATCCATCCCACGTGATGGGTCCGTACCAGGCAAATAAAAACAGTGGGTGCAACCTACCCGTACGAGCGTTGAAGTGAGAATTAACAACCGCCAGATGTGTTCCGACTGCTCGCCCTAGCTCTTTAAAAACGGCACGATATTCTCGAGATTATCACCGAGATTCCAAAGAGCCCATAGAGAGAGAGAGAGAGAAGTAGTCATCGAGTCAAATGGGATTGACTCACAGGGCTAAGATCGGCCTAAGTTGGAGGTGGGTCTGGTCACATCCAGATGTTGTCTGGTCATGGGGGAGAGAAAGGAAATGAAAATGGAAGGAGGGAGAAGAGAGGAAGAATAGAGAGAAGCAAGTGTCTGTGTGTGCGGCTTCGATTCAGCCAAACTGAGTCAGCAACTCATGGGTTGCTATCGAAGTTGACTTGTTACTAGGGTGTTGGTTGCTGAGTTGTTCCGAGTCTTGGGTTGAATCTCGTCATCCTACAGTGTGGTTGAACCTGCAACAGATGAGAAGAAGAAAAGAAAGAGAGAGGGAGAAGTGGAGTTATGTTGAGTTCGAAACATGACTCGTCAGGCCGCTACACGAGCACTGTCCATCAGTCGGGGCAAGAAGCAAGGTGAAAATCGTGCTGCATTCCCTCCATCAATCGGGTAGACCGTTGCATCACCATTGGTCGTTGTCAGGTTAGCTCGGCTCGTTGAGGCGACTCGTCAGAGCATCGACTGTAACCACTCGGGTAGGTTTAACTCAATAACCAACCCTTCTAGCTAAGCCCAACTCGATAAGTCATCGAGTTTCGAGTGGTTTTAAGGGTGAACTCAACTCGAGCAATAGTAATAACGTTGTTCATCCCAAACTTGGGGCCCGATCTTCTAACGTCTACTAGTTTGTGGCTTCAAGTGAGTCAAACCAGAGGAATGACTCGACTTTGAGGCTAACTCAGTAGATCGGGTCCTCATGGACATGCCAATCAGAGATCAAGTCCATGACAATCTTGGTTGGCCCTGTCCCAATAGCTTTGGTATAAGTAGTAATGGTATAGGCTAACAGTTTGGGCTAAGTCAAGTTGGTTAAGCCCCTTGATCGGGTTCATGATCATGGCTGGGTTCATCTAAACCAACTAGTAATTGGGTCAAGCAACTTCTACTCCGTAAACTTGTGGCTAAGTCTCACTTCAATTTGGAGTAGAAGCCTATCAGTTTCAATCATACTTAGAATACTAAGCTACATGCTAGTGACGATTGTTAACCAAGGATAAGATAACTCTCTAACTCTTTAAAAGTAATCAGTTGAGACTTAAGCCTAATTAGCCCTAATATTATTTGAATGATAGGTGATTAAATTACCTAAACTCTAAGTACCTTGGAACCAAAAACACTCCTTTAGAGGTGATGACTTCTTCCCCTTAAGCTTTCCATTTCCAAATTAGTTCAAGTAATAGTCTTTATTAGAATCAGAATTGTTATCTTATAGCATGCAATCTCTTACACTAGTTATGAATTCTTAAGACATGATTTATATCTGATTTATAGTTGATAGTTGTGAAACATGATTGCATGCGATAGTTACTTTGTAATGCCTCGACTTTTCAGGACCCGAGTATATGACCTGTTTCCCAAAAACCCAAGTGTTAACCTATAGAGAGCCAAAATTTTAGATATATATATTTTCTTTCATTCAAAGTAAGCACAGTGTAGTATGGACAAATCAAACATAAAGGAAGTTTGCATTATCATTTAAATATACAAGAGCAGCCCATAATGACATATACAAACCAATATCCTCATTCTTGCAGTTACGAAATAAAATAATATTACATGTGAAACAAAGTAAATTTATAACAATCTTGAGCTATGAAATCTTGTAGCAACCCTTAACAAATATAGTCATGTATCCTTATCAACCATAGCCTGCTCCTCATCAATATGAACATGAATGTCATCTAGGCCACCTGTGCTACCTGTATAGTTATATATTTGATGGATGAGTGGCCAACTCAATATGAATTCCCCTCAAGATTACAAATCGCCGCATTAGGTAAGCATAGTTATAAAACAAAGCAAACCATACAATACATGATGTAGGTCTTACTAGATGCATGTATGCGTGAATGCAATCATCGCCCCGGGGATGCTCATCCGTGCGGACAGTGGGCTCGTCACCCCTACAATCATCGTCTTAAGAAAAATATCTAGTCAGACAAATACATACATCATGTACAATAGCAATAGATGCTGTCTGTGCCTCTAAGAAAAACATCCAGTCGGACAAATACGTATATCACGTATGATAATAATAAATGCTGGTATATGCCATGTATGTATGATTAGCCAAACCATTATTAGTCCAGTTACAGTCAGCCAATTTAAATTAGCTCAAGGTCACTATGGGGGCTCGTCATCGGCGTAAGCTGACAGCTTGGGCATAGGTCCCATACCACCATCCCCGGCTCATGAGACTACTATCTTAGAATGTTTAATGGAAACCTGTCGACTAAAGGCCAATCATATTACAGTATATGAGGCTTACCACCGCAGGGTTGTACAGAATAAAATGTTGAACCCATCTAGGGCAAGTACCAAAATAAAACCACGTAGGAAAAATATCAAAACTAAACCACATAGGGCGATTAGTAAAACTAAGCCACGTAGGGCTAATATCGAAACCATCCTTAAAACCATTGGACACAATAACCCTAGATGGTAGGCCCACATCATTGATCAATTTAAACCATCACTCAATAACCACTAAGCCGAAGGTCCATTATATTCACAACCAATCGGGTTACATCCTAAGTATGGGTGTACATTTATAGGTGGGGGTTTCCCACTGATGTACCAGTTTAAGTTCCATACGCAATCCACAAATAATCCACAAGCATGAGATAATATGTAGGATAAATTTTAAGCATGAAACCTAGCAATTTGATTCCAATAATTATACATGTGATTATAAGATGGAGATAACAATTATCAATTTAAATTAAAATAAAACTATACTTAAGCTAATGGGAAAATGGAAAGCTCAAGGGGAGGAATCATCACCTTATACTTTGAATCGCTAACCGATGTTGCTATGAAGCGTGTGCACCCTTAGAATTGAATCCTACTATGGATTGTGAAGTTATACATGAGATCAGGTTTTTACAAGGTATTTATGGTCAAGATTAATATAACCTAGGGTTTAGATTACTTGTTTTCAGGGTTTCGATGTAGAACCTAGGGTTTTCATCCTAGGGTTTAGTTCTAGGAGCAGAACTATAATGTATGTACAGCTCAAATACAATATAATAATAATACGATTAGTTACAATTTAATGTTAATGATATAACTAATATTTGTGGCCACGGTAATAATTAGTATTATAATTGTAATAAAATAGTATAATCTATTATAAAGACAATATTTTCAAGTGATGGATACCATGCTAATATCATTTGTAGTAGTTTCATTTAAAGAATCTAACATTAGCTTAACATGTTAATAGTAATCATTATGATAATAATTAATGCTATGATCTATTATTACGATAATATTTAAGAATGACAAAGCAATGCACTAGTATTTAATAATGATAATATTTTATTTTCTTGCCTATGATAACTATAGATCATTTACTAATGGCTATGCCTTTCTAATATTAACAATTCTACTGATGGTAGAAATGGTAACAATGTCAATTGTAAACAAAGGAATTTCGATATGGAGAAAAGGGTGGGATCACCTTAGTCAACTCGGTTGAGTCAACCCGACTCCCGCTCCTCTCCTTTCCTTCTTGCTCTATTTCTTCTCCCACTCTCTCTCTCTCTATCTCTCTCTCTCTCTCTTCTTATTTAGAGAGGTCCAGCGGTCCCCTGGACTCAACCTAGCCAATGGGCCAGCAGGCTGACTCGGTCTCGAACCAAGTTGACTCAAATAACCTTCTCTATCTTCTTCTCCTTCATCTTCTTTCTTCCTCCTTCCATTTTCTTCCTCTCTTCCTCCTTCCTCCTACTCAAACCCACATGTCAACCAGGTTACTGGACTAAACCAGACCTGCCTGACTCGCATGGCATGACCCACAACTCCCAGCCGAGTCGAGTCGACTCAAGATGGGTCCCAACTCTCACTCTTCCTCCTCTCCCTGGCCTTCTTTTCTCTTCTTCCTTCTCTCCTTTTTCTCATTTTCTTCCATACGCCAACAAGCTGCTGGGAATACTAGGCCCGACCTAACTAGGGTAGGCCCAACTCAAACTCGTCATGAGTCGAGCACCCTGGTTCAACATGCTTGGACTACTTGATGGGAGTTGGTGTGGTGCAACGACCACACCTTCCTTTCCTTCTTTCTCTCCTCTTTTCCTTCTCCCCATTTCTTCTTCCCTATTTCCTTTCAAACCGGGGTATCCAAACACGGTCAGCAAACTGCTGGACTCGCAGTAATGGCCGACCAAAACAAGGATGAAAGGAACAACGACCCATTTTCCTGTTCATCTACTCCCTCCTCTATATCCTCCATATTCTCTTCCTGCTTCCCTTCATATGCTCTCATTCTCCCTTGTCCAGACAACATGGCTGGACTCAGCTCAACAACTCAATCGGTCAGCTACTTAGTTAGCCAAGCCTAGCGCGGCAGTGGCAGATCATTGGCCCACTTTTTCTCCCTCCTCCTCCTCCTCCTCCTCTCTCTCTCTCTCTCTTCACTTTCTTCTCTACACAAGCTCCAACTCACACTAGTGAGTTTGTTCTACCGAAATTGACCCGCAACTCGGGCAAGTCAACCCGATGCGGTAGCCTCAACTCCCTCTCTTTCTATCTCTCTTTTCCTACCAAGGGCTGCCCTAAAAGGGCTCTTTTATATGTCTTAATGGTCTCCCTTGCTTGAGAGGTCGAGATCAAATAGTGAAGTTTGGGTGGGTGTCTCGGATCGTGCCAACATGATTTCCCGAAAGGGAAGGGCTTCCCACATCGTCTCGCCTAGCAGACGGTTGTCTACATTCTTTTGGCGCCTAAAGGAGCGCCGAAATGCACCCCGATGGAGGGCTGGGATGGTTCAAAAGAAAATGCACCCGGATTACTGACATGACACCACCACAGGTTTTCATTTTTGAAAACTATTGCACCTACCTGTACTTGGGCTGCATTTGTGTGTATGCACAGATGCATGAACATGTACAGACGGCATGGATTTGATTGGACGGAAATGCCCTACCAGATGAACGATTTGGATTGGCTTAAGGTGGCTCACCTTGATTATAATAGGTTAATCTTATAGAGTCTGGAAACACACTTTCACTCACATGTTAGATCAACTCAATTGAAACTACACTCATGCTCGCGGTGCCCAAACTCTGGATTCTGGTACAATTTGAGGGCCGCACCTGATGGACGGTCTGGATCATCCAATCAGTGGATGATGGGCCATAACTAAGTACACGGACATCGTCCATTTTGAAAATCGCGTAGGCGGCAAAACGGAGGGAAGAAATCCCTTTTCCTTTTTGATTTTATTGGGCAAAGGATTTTGACCTGAGCCCTCGGTTCGGTGCATTGCAGGCGTGGTCCCTATAGTGCACACTCAATGTGTTGTGGGGCCCACCATGATGATCTCCCAAATATGATCCATTCATCAGCTTCCATAGCTCTACGTGGGACCCCTAGTCATAGATCAGGCGTATCCAAAGCCTAGGTGGGCCATACTTTCAAATTACATGGGTTGTTTTACAATCTATGAAGAGTTGAAGGCTAGATCATTACAAAATATGATCAGTGGTGATTCCTAGGGTTCTCGGCCTAGTTTAGGTGAAAATCATTGGAAAGTTTAGTGATCAAGTGGCCTAATCATCATGATCAAGTGATGTATCTTCTATGGGAGTTTTAAAAGCTAGATGATTGATGGGTTGTTGATCCAGGCCTTAAAATTCAAGGTAGGCGGTCTGATTCATTCATCGAAGTGATTGATGTCCTAAAATAGGTTTCTCTGATGACGTGATAGTCCATCTCAAGTAATAACAGATGGATCGCTTTGACCTATACGTGGGATTTCTTTCACCAATCGGATTTAAACTAGGATGTATGTGAATGTTCGCTTAGCTAAGTTTGTTTTCTGCCAAGTCAGTTTACATAGTAACATTCGAGTATTAGAAAGTACAGGGTGTTACAAACTATCCCCCTTAAAGAGAATTTCGCCTCCGAATTCAGCACTCCGATTATGAACAATCTACCTTACGGGGTCATGTGCATCCGCTTGTTCTCTCCTCTAAGTTTGTTCATATAAGCAAACGTTCCTGACTTACTACTAGAACGAGGGTCATTACATTCTACCCCCCTTAAAGACAGTCTTACTATCGGGATTTGGTAATGTACGTTCCGATTATCAAAATTGCAAGTAGCTTGATTGCCTAAAGTGTACCCTACCTCGTACATACCTAATTGTGAAATCACAATATATATTCTTGACAAGATATATCCAAGTTTGCCAAAACCCTTGAGTGTCTAGTCTAACACATTGATTTCCACTAATGGTTAGAACCCTTCTTAGTATTACCCAAAATTAGGGAATTATTTTAATACTTATCAAAATGCCCTATTTCCTTTACTAAGATTACGAGTTCATTCAAGTGGCAACTATTAACACTTTTATGTCTCTCCTTTTTATTTCCTTTTTACCTCTAATGATAGTTTTCCCCTTGTCTAGGGTACGATTCCCACTTTCAGTGTTTGAGCTAACACAGATAGATGGTTGTAGTAGGTTTGAGACCGATACATCGATCCTTTGCTTACGTATAGCAAAGGATTTGGGTATCAACTCATAATCTTGTTAAATATCAGTCCTTTGCTTGATCAGGGCATTGAAATCATTGAGATTTACTAGGACTTAGAACTTGAGCCAAACCATGCAGACTTTGTTTAAGTATGGTTTCATCAACTCGTGATCCTGATTATTCTAGACTCATGGGGAATATCATGTAATCTTATAAGTCTACGTGGCCCATTATACTTCTACTACATACTTTAGTTATCTAAACACTACTTGGAATTTCAGGATTATGATCTCTACACAAAACCTGAGTCTAAAATTTTACTAAATCTATCTAGAATTTCAAATCTAATCCTAATGTGTGTGGCTTAGGGTTGAAAATCTATCCAAAGTTCCATAGCTTCCCCTCTAATTAATTTCATGTGCTTGAATTTGCAAGAATTGTTATTTATACATAAAGAGATGTACTAGGGAGTTCAGGTTACATTCCTTGTGCAATTCTTAAGTTTAGAGAGCATTTGTTTTCAATCAAATGTACAATATGGTGGTTAAGGAAATTCCTACAAGTCTAAGTTCATTTCATTCACTAAGTGTTGTGATAATGTTATCTCTAACTAAGGAAATCTATAGAAAGAGTGTGAATCCTAAATTTCTAGAATATTCTTTGGGAGTCAAGTCCAAGGAATGTTTTTATTTGACCTCAAATACACCATAGTGGGTATTCCCACGGTGCATGAGTTAAATTTCTATGTTCAAACAACAATTCTAATAGTTTTCAAGGGAACTAAAGTCTTATTACTAAATTCTAAGGTTATCTAAATAATGAGCTAGGGAACTTAAGATCTGGAATTTCTATATTCACGATGTCCCTAATTCTAAGGGATTTCTACATGAGTTTAAAGTGCAAAGGTCTAACCTATAAATTTAGAGGGAGCTTAAAGTTCAAATGACTAAATCTAAAATCCTCAAGGGAACCAAGGTTGTATTTCTAAGTTTTAAACAACGGTCCTATTGTTTATAGGGGAACTAGAGTTTTTTTTTTTGGTCTCTGAGTTCAAGGGACTAAACTTAAAATTCCAAGGGGACCTAAGTTCATTTCTAAGTCCTACAACTATCTAAACAATTCTACTGGGAATTTAGAATCTCAAGTTTCTATGTTCTCAATTTCTCATATCTACAAGGGATTCCACATCAATTTAAATGACTATCTTAATTATTCACGAAGGAACCTAAGTTTGGGTTCCTAGATTCACAACCATTCTTTTAAGCCTGAGGAAAATTTGCCTAAGTTCAAATTTCTAAGTTCAACACCCTAACTTGAGACATTTAAGGCTTATATAAGATCATTTTCCCAAGGCCTGGTTTGTCTGAACTATGCTCTGATACCAACTGTAACACCCTGACTTTTCAGGACTGGAGTATATGACCTGTTTCCCAAAAACCCGAGTGTTAACCTATAGAGAACCAAAATTTCACACATATATATTTTCTTTCATTCAGAGTGAGCAGTTTAGCGTAGTATGGACAAATCAAACATAAAATAAGTTTGTATTATCATTTAAATATACAAGAGCTGCCCATAATGACATATCCAAACCAATGTCCTCATTCTTGTAATTACAAGATAAAATAATATTACATGTGAAACAAAGTAAATTTATAATAATCTTGAGCTGTAAAATCCTATAGCAACCCTTAACAAATATAGTCATGCACCCTTATCAACCATAACATGCTCCTCATCAATATGAACATGAATGTCATCTCAGCCACTTGTGCTACCTGTACGGTTATATATTTGATGGATGAATGGCCAACTCAATGTGAATTCCCCACAAGATTACACACCGCCGCATTAGTTAAGCATAGTTATAAAACAAAGCATATAAAATAATACATGATGCAGGGCTTCTTAAAGGCATGGATGCATGAATGCAATCATCGCCCTGGGGATGCTCATCCGTGCGGATAGTGGGCTCATCACCCATGCAATCATCATCCTGGAAAAAACATTCAGTCGGACAAATACGTCCATCACGTACGATAGCAATAGATGTTGGTCTGTGCCATGTATGCATGATTAGCCAAACCATTATTAGTCCAGTTACAATCAGCTAATTTAAATAAGCTCAAGGTCACTACAGGGGCTCGTCACCAGCGTAGGTTGACAGCTCGGGCATAGGTCCCATACCACCATCCCCGGCTAATGAGATTACCATCTTAGGATGTTTAATAAAAACCCGTCGACTAATGGCCAATCATATTATAGTGTATGGGGCTCACCACTGCAGGGTTGTATAGAATAAAAACATCGAACCCATCTAAGGCAAGTACCAAAACAAAACCATGTAGGGCAAATATCAATACTGAGCCACATAGGGCGATTAGTAAAACTGAGCCACGTAGGGCCAATATCTAAACCATGCGATAAGAAACCATCCTTAAAACCATTGGACACAACAACCCTAGATGATAAGCCCACATCATTGATCAATTTAAACCATCACTCAATAACCACTAAGCTGAAAGTCAATTACAAGCACAACCAGTCGAGTTATATCCCAAGTATGGGTATACATTTATAGGTAGGGGTTTTCCATTGATGTACTAGTTTAAGTTCCATAAACAATCGACAAATAATCCACAAGCATGAGATAATATGCAGGATAAATATTAAGCATGAAACCTAGCAATTTGATTCCAACAATTATACATGTGATTATAAGATGGAGATATCAATTATCAATTTAAATTAAAATAGAACTATACTTAAGCTAATGGGAAAATGGAAAGCTCAAGGGGAAGAATCATCACCTTATGCTTTGAATCGCCAACCGATGTTGCTAAGAAGTGCGTGCACCCTTAGAATTGAATCCTACCATGGATTGTGAAGTTATACATGAGATCAGGTTTTTACAAGGTATTTATGGTCAAGATTAATATAACCTAGGGTTTAGACTACTTGTTTTTAGGGTTTTGATGTAGAACCTAAGGTTTTCATCCTAGGGTTTACTTACAGGAGTAGAACTATAATGTATGTACAACTCAAATACAATATAATAATAGTATGATTAGTTACAATTTAACGATAATGATATAATTAATATTTGTGGCCATGGTAATAATTAGTATTATAATTGTAATAAAATATTATAATCTATTATTAAAGATAATATTTTCAAGTGATGGATACCGTGCTAATATCATTTATGGTAGTTTCATTTATAAAATCTAACATTAGCGTAACATGTTAATAGTAATCATTATAATAACAATTAATGTTATGATCTACTTTATGATAATATTTAAGAAGGACAAAGCAATGCACTAGTATTTAGTAACGATATTATTTTATTTTCTTGCCTATGATAACTATATATCATTTACTAATGCCTATGCCTTCCTAATATTAACGATTCTACTAATGGTAGAAATGGTAATAATCTCAATTGTAATCGAAGGAATTTCGATATGGAGAAAAGGGTGGGCTCAACCTTAGTCGACTCGGTTGAGTCAACCCGACTCCCGCTCCTCTCCTTTTCTTCCTGCTTTATTTATTCTCCCACACACACTCTCTCTCTCTCTCTCTCTCACACACACACACTCTCTCTCTCTCTCTCTTCTTATTTAGAGAGGTCTAGCAGCCCCCTGGACTCGACCCAGCTAATGGGCCAGTAGGCCGACTCGGTCCCGAACCGAGTTGACTCAAACAACCTTCTCTATCTTCTTCTCCTTCATCTTCTTTCTTCCTCCTTCCATTTTCTTCCTCTCTTCCTCCTTACTCCTACTCAAACCCACATGCCAACCAGGTTACCGGACTAAACCGGACCTTCTTGACTCGCATGGAATGACCCAGCTAGTCCCAGCAGAGTCGAGTTGACTCGAGATGGGTCCCACTCTCACTCTTCCTCCTCTCCCTGGCCTTCTTTTCTCTTCTTCTTTCTCTCCTTTTTCTCATTTTCTTCCATATGCCAACAAGGTGCTGGGAATACTAGGCCCAACCTAACTGGGGTAGGCCCAACTTGAACTCGTCATGAGTTGAGCGTCCTGGTTCAACATGCTTGGACTGCTCGATGGGAGTTGGTGCAGTGCAATGACCACACCATCCTTTCCTTCTTTCTCTCCTTATTCTCTCTTATCTTTTCCTTCTCCCTATTTCCTCTTCCCTGTTTCCTTTCAAAGTAGGGTATCCAAACATGGCTATCAAACTGCTGGACTCGCAATAATGGTCGAGCCAAACAGGGATAAAAGGAACAACGACCCGTTATCCTGTTCATCTACTCAATCATGTCTCCTCCATCTTCTCTTCCTGCTTCCCTCCCTATGCTCTCATTCTCCCTTGTCCAAACAACATGGCTAGACTCAGCTCAGCAACTCAATCGGTCAGCTGCTGAATTAGCCAAGCCTAGTGCAGTAGTGGCAGATCATTAGCCCACTCTTTCTCCTTCCTCTTCTCTCACTCTCTCTCTCTCGCTCTTTCTTTCTTCACTTTCTTCTCTACACCAGCTCCAACTCGCACCGACGAGTTTGTTCGACTGAAATTAACCCGTAACTCAGGCAAATTGACCCGATGTGGCAGCCTCAACTCGCTCTCTTTCTATGTCTCTTTTCCCACCAAGGGCTGCCCTAAAAGGGTTCTTTTATAAGTCTTAATGGTCACCCTTGCTTGAGAGGCCGAGATCAGACGGTGAAGTTCGGGTGTGTGGCTCGGATCGTGCCAACACAATTTCCTGAAATGGAAGGGCTTCCCACGTCATCTCGCCTAGCAAATAGTTGTCTGCCTTCTTTTGGTGCCTAAAGGAGTGCCAAGATGTGCCCCGATAAAGGGCTGGGATGGCTCAAAAGCAAACGCATGCAGATTGCTAACATGACACCACCACAGGTTTCCATTTTCAGAAACTGCCGCACCTACCTATACTTAGGCCCACATTTTGTGTGTATACACAGATGCATGAACGCGTACAGACAGCATGGATTTGATTAAACAGATATGCCCTACCAGATGAACGGTTTGGATTGGATTAAGGTGGCTCACCTTGATTACAATAGGTTAATCGTGTAGAGTCTGGAAACATACTTTTGCTTGCACGTCAGCTTGATTCAGCTGAAACTACACTCACGCTCGCGGTGCCCAAACTCTAGGTTCTATTAGAATTTGAGGGCCGCACCTGATGGACGGTCTGGATCATCCGATTAGTGGATGATGGCCACAACTAAGTACACGGACATCATCCGCTTTGAAAATCACATAGGCGGGAAAATGGAGTGAAGAAATCCCTTTTCCTTTTTTATTTTAACGAGTCAAAGGATTTTGACCCGAGCCCTCTGTTCAGTGCACTGTGGGCGTGGTCCTTACAGTGCACACTCAATGTGCAGTGGGGCCCACCGTAATGATCTCCCAAAATCTGATCCGTTCATCAGCTTCCATAGCTCCAAGTGGGACCCCTTGTCATAGATCAAGCTTAGCCAAAGCCTAGGTGGGCCATACTTTCTAATTACATGGGTTGTTTTGTGATCTATGAAGAGTTGAAGGCTAGATCATTACGAAATATGATCAGTGGTGATTCCTAGGGTTCTCGGCCTAGTTTAGGTGAAAATCATTGGAAAGTTTAGTGATCAAGTGGTCTAATCATCATGATCAAGTGATGTATCTTCTATGGGAGTTTCAAAAGCTAGATGATTGATGGGTTATTGATCCAGGCCTTAAAATTCAAGGTGGGCGGTCTGATTCATTCATCGAAGTGATTGATGTCCTAAAATAGGTTTCTCTAATGACATGATGGTCCATCTCGAGTAATAACAGATGGATCGCTTTGACCTATACGTGGGGATTTCTTTCACCAGTCGAATTTAAACTAGGATGCATGTGAATGTCCACTTAGCTAAGTTTGTTTTCTACTAACTTAGTTTACATAGTAACACTCGAGTACTAGAAAGTACGGGGTGTTACATACTTACATAATAACTCCCATTTTAATCAATAGTTCGCATCATAAGCTACTATGATTATTATGCTTAACATATGTCTGTCATGCTATAACTATATATTTCCAAATGAATTGTTGTAACTCGCTTATGGATCTACATTCACTACACTTACTAGTGGGTAATCTCTCTGATGTATGTGAACCCATACTTAGGATGTAATAAGATGGAGTGTGGCAAGGAATGGACCATCGATTTAGAGGCTATATGGGACATGAAACATTAATATGGGATTTACCATTCATAGGTCATATGACTTGAGTAGCTTAGAAATGACCTCTTTAACCGCTCTAATTTAACCTTACCTGACCCCTTCGCCGTCTCGATTTAATGATCCGAGCACCCTTTTATAGCTGCGATTTAACATTTGTCTCATGTTTTGATGTTTCCCATTCATGGCTTCGATGGCCTATACCCATGCGATGGTAATCCCCACATATTGAATTTGATTGGTCATTGGTTGATGGGCATCCATTAAATATCCTAAGATGGGAGAACCTCATGAGCTAGGGATTGCGAGAATGGGACACTATGCCTGAGCTATCGGCCTACGATAGGTGACGAGCCCACCGTAGTGACCTTTGAGTTTACTCAAATTGGTTGCTTGTAATTTGAATAATAAAGGTTTGGCTAATCATGCATTCACGGCATACTAGCGATGACGGGTGGCTAATTCTGGATGTTATAGCATGTGCCCTTTGGCTTAGTGGGGTATCGTTTTGCTAGCCCCCAGACCATCGACTATTGACCTACATATGTGATGTACGATGGCTTAGTCATTATGCTATACATGATGTACACACGTGATGTACTACACTGATGACCAGTCTTATGCATGGGTGACGAGCCCAAGTCTGACTAGATGAGCATCCCCAGGTTGATGTTCATTCACACATCCATGTATTTAAATAAGACCACACCTTATTTGTTTTGAATGTCTTGTTGATTTTAACTACGCTTAGCTAAGGTGGTGGTGTGTAATCTTGAGGGAAATTCACACTGAGCTGGTCACTCATTCATCAAATATATCATCATACATGTAGTACAGATGGCTTAAATGATATGCATGTTTAGACTTGATGAGGAGTAGGGTACAAGTGCTAGAGATGCATGGCTGTATCTGCCAAGAGAAGCTGCACGATCTTGCAGCTCAAATTTATATGCATCTTATTATTTCTCATTTGTAAATTATGAAATTCTTGTATTTGTTAATATGGAGATGTTGGTTTGTTTAAGTCATTATGGGTAGCCGCTCGTATATGCTAAATGCAAAAAAAAAAAAAAAAAATCCTTTATGTTTGATTTGTTCATCTTTCACTAAACTGGTAACTCTGAAAGAAAAAGGAAAGAAAAAAAATACCTGAATTTAACTATCTTAAAAGGTTAACACTTAGGTTTTTGAAGAACGAGTCATATACTCGGGTTCCGAAAACTCAGGGTTACACAAATGGACCCAGTATGACAAAGAGATGAGGATGTGTGAAGCCAAAGCCATGAATGCAATCTGTTGCAGAGTTTCACAAGGAGTATTTCATTAGATAAGTATGTGTGTAAACTGTAAGGCGGTATGGGAATTATTAGAAACTACCCATGGAGGAACCACACGGTAAAAATGTCAAGGCATCAACTCCTTACATCTCAATTCAAATAAATAACACTACCAAAAAAGGGGAAAAGGGTACAGACCATGTTAGCTTTTTTCTATGGATATAAACCGTACTTATAGTTACTACGGTTTTAATCTGTAGATAAAAAGTTATGACACCATTAATAATTAAAGATGGGGTAAGGGGCTCTATTGGGCCTAAAAAAATTATATGTATTCTATCTAAGCCGTTCATCTATTTTGAAATATTATTTTATGGCATGAAATCAAACATCAGCTAGATCGAAGGCTCAAGTGGACCACACGGTAGGAAACATGAAGATTAATTCAAATTTGCTTCCTATGGTGTGGTCCACTTGGGCCTTAAATATACTTTAATTTTGGTATCAAGAACTAAAATAATTTGTTAAAATTAATAGTCAAAATGGATAAACCAAATACATCATGATGAGCCCCATGGAGCCCCTGCCCCGACCGTCCATGGTCCATCTCGAAACGACTCCCAAAAACTGGGTACGCTCTCAAAACAGAGCCACGCCGAGAGCATGGCCAAAAATTTTCATCTCTCTCTCTCTCCCTCTTCGTTCCCTACCCTATTTTCCACTACTCTCCCCGCCCCTGACTCTCTCTCTCTCTCTCTCTCTCTCTCTCTCTCTCTCTCTCTCGTGCGTGCGCGAGGCATTGAATGTTGGATCTAGCATGGCGTCGGCACTGAGAAGTGAAGCATCTCTCTCTATCTTTGTAGCAGATCTGGAAAGGTATTTTTCGTGCCTTAATTTCTACGATCTCTGTTTGCAATGATTTGAGGAGAGGATTTCATTTTTATTTTTATTTTAATCTAACATGTATTTTGTTTATTTTCTGATGACTTTGCTTCTTGCTTGGGATTTCTGAGGGTTTTTATTGGAAGTTCTTTTCAAATCAGATTGGGATGTGCTGCTTTGTATATTTTTTGCTTAGGTTTCACATTTGCTACTTTTACACGGGATTTTTATGGATATTTCACATTTTCGATGGTGGTTTCTAAGGAGTATTTAGGCTTCTCCTTTTCTTTTTTTTCTTTTTTTTTTAACTAAGAAACTAAATCAGGCATATAACATGGGTCTTTCAAAAACTTGAAGAAGTCCTGCAAATCTATTCGCATGTTTTCCTCCATAAACTCGACTCAAGACCATTTGTACAGACTAGGCTGTTGAATTTCTATGCGAAATATGATGAGATTAGGTGTGCATGTGGGGTGTTTGATGAAATTCCTAAGAGGAATTTAATCGTGTGGAGTGCAATGATTTGTGCGACTCAATCTTTTCAAAATCTGAGAACTTTGAATTAAAAACTCCATGAGAGGTGTTGATAATAATTAAATAGTATACAAGAAGCCAACCAATCAGTGGCCTGCAAAAGCAACAGTTTGCTCAAAACAGAGATGATCTGTGTAGCTCATCATGATGCCCTAGCTTAATGGTCCTGTGGGTCCTGATAACTATCTTCCATGTGTGGTAGGATTCCTTGATTGATTGATTCAAAGACATTTGATTCTTAGGTTCATGTTGCCCATGATGCCCTGGCTTAACGGTTGTTGTTTTCTCGCATCAATGAAGAGCTTGATCAAATAAAGAAAGTGAAAAATGGATGAAGATGGTCAGGTCCTACAGGTGGACTGTTTACCCATTTGAAGGTGGGCCCCACAATCACAGCCCTTCCAAACAACCCCTCAATCACCCATTTAAATCGCGGTGCACTGTTTGGGGATATATTTATCTTTTCTTCTATACCATTGCAGTTAGAGATCTTCCTTAGCTCAGGAACTGTTTGCCTCTCTATTTATTCATTGGTTGCAGAGATCTGTAGCGTGAATCTCCCATATACATGGAATCTAAACCATGGATATCTATTTAAATGGGTACATTTTCTCTTCCTTTTTTTTTTCTTTCAAATGGACAATCTATGCTTGACCAAGCACATGTTGTTTTCATAAACACTAACATTCCACCCTTCAGGAATTGACTCTGCTTCCCAACTGTTACATTGAGGATAAGATGTGGCTGGTGAAATTCTACATCAAGCTTAGAGAAAACCTAGTTAGCCCAGGGTTGTCAGTGGGCTCGTCACAGCCTCTAGCTAGTTCAAAATCTGGGCTTAAACCAACCCAGTTCAGATGATCTGCCATTAAAGCAGTTAACTATCAGGTGGTCAATCTGTACAAAAAAATGGACTCTTGATTGCAAGTGTTTTTTTTTTAAAAAAAAAAAAACCTTTATTTTAAAGAGTGACATTGGCATACCCTTGGGCGGCCTAATTGTTTTGGTCCAATGATCTAATGATGGTTTCACCTGATAAACTGGATTGGATCTCCTGTGCATGTGCCAGGTTGGCATGTCTATTCATGTAGAGGTGACTATGGAGGGGATTGCAAACCTCTAAGGCCTTGTGCTAAGGTACAGTAATTTGCCACATTTAGCTGGAGGTTTTTTGCAATTTTGTTTTTAGTAACTAGCAATATCCAGGCCATGCCTAGACAATCTCCTTTTGATTTTTACATGGATGCTTATTCAAAAAATGATGTGTAGAGTTGTTGGTTAACATGAGCTAGTTTTTAGCTACAGGTAATTGATTATGGAGTTCATAATCTTTGGAAATACAATAACGTTGGGTTATTTCATCTATTACCTACCTTGTCAATTCCATGTTGAATTTCCTCATTGAGCTGCTTGTGAAAACTATCTAGTCCTCCTCTTAATTGACCTTTTCTTTTTCAAAGGGAGGGGTCTCGCCCCTATATTTAAATATGAACAGGGGATGTACAATCCACACACATTCAGGTGGGCACCACAAGAATGTCCGGCCTCATAATCAGGTAACTCATGCTACAATGGAATTCTTCACTACAATTATGGGATCTCCTTGAACTTTGTTTGATATGCTTTTCCTACAAACTAGGACTTTCTTTTTTATTGCTGGTATGTCCTTCCAACTTTGTTTGATGTGTAACTTGGAATTTTCTTCTTTTTTTAAAAAATTTTTATTGGTAGGTGTTGCTGTAACTTCATTTAAAGCAAGCCGTTTCATATTTCTGGTGTGGCCCTATTTAAATTAATGGTAGGCATCCCCTCTCACATTGTTCACTTGTGTTGTGGCCCACTTGACTGTTGGATTAGGTGGATTTAGGTAATGTGTGGTGATGCATCTGATAGATAGGGTTGATGGCCTTCATACATCAAGTGGGTGCCACATACCAGTACCACTCTAGCATAGCTAGGATGAGACCATGATGATGATGATGGCCAATCTTTCTTTTTTCTTTCTTTTTTTTCTTTTTCTTTTTCTTTTTTTTTTTTTTGCTTCCATTTGCTATAGTATTACATTGTCATCAAATTGGAGGTGGAACTGCAGCCTATTATCTGGTCAGCTCCATGGGTGGGCCACTCTTGAAAAATGGTGTAGATTGGTATGTCTCTAACTCACACCACCATTGTTGTAATGTAGAGAAATTTAAATCAGACTTGATGAAGATAGCTATGACCACATTGAGTTCAAAAATACTTTCCCAGGACAAGGAGCATTTTGCTAAAATAGCTGTGGATGTTGTCATGAGGCTCAAGGTAAGTATTTGACTGAACTTTTTAGATGGTATACCATGCTGGTAACAATTCATGCCATGGTATACCATGCTAAACTGAATTAGAATGCACTACTTAACTAGAATTTAATGTTATTTGATGATTTGATTTCCCATCACCTCTTTGCTACAATAGTTGCCTCTTCTTGTTTTCTGCAAAAGTGTAAATCCTGTAATTATTGTTGTGTAAGTTAAAACTTGACCCATTGAGAGTGTTTCAATCCTCTAGTTTATTGTTTCTCATCCTTTCTTATATGCCTGAGGATACCGTTGTCACTTTCTTCTTCCTTTTTTTTTTTCCTATATATTGTTGAGGATTTCCCCTCTAGTTCATGGTAGTTGGCAAAAACAGAAAATTTATGTTCCCACTTCTTCTTGTTTGGTTAATCAGGATATAATAGATAGGGAGTGGACAACTACAAGGTGTTTGATGTTCCACGATAGTTTGGTTAATCAGGATCTGGCTATAATAGATAGGTAAGGTACAGGTTCAAAATTTTTGTTCTACTTCTTCTGTGGCAGCGGTGCATGGAAGGATCATCCGCCACCCGAGGAAAGTAATGTGATTGAAGCTATCTCAAAATTAGATGAAAAAAGAGTCGGTTTGGGTAAATCTATTAAACTAAAAATTTGCATTATTTCACCTAATCGGTTCCATGAAGGCTCTCAACAGATATTCTGGCCCATATAAAGGCTAAATGGAGATGGTTTTTCATGTCCCAGCATATTAGTTGACTAGGATTGCCGTAGTGTAGCAAACAACACTGATGTCGGTAATCTATGCTGTTATAGTTCTATTGGCCCCACCATTATGTATGTGCTTTATCAGGCTATCCACCCAATTTGCTACTTCGTTTTAATCCATGAGCCCAATATACTAGTTCATTTTAATTGTGGACGTTAAATCACCACAATTTTCTAATGTGGTCCACCTGAGATTTGGATCTTCCTCATTTTTGGGCTATTGTCCTAAAATGAGCTAGAAAATGAGTGGAAATCATGGATAAAACAGATACATAATGGTGGGGCCAACATAGCTTTTCCAGCAGCACAACACCTCTCAAAAGTGTAGGTCGGCTACTATCTTTTTACGAATTTTTATTTTTCCAACTGTCATTCCTAACCTTTTAGGCTTTAAATAGAGGCAAAACATCAACGCTAGCTTAATTAGTCAAAATTCCTTAATTTGCTTGAGATGATATGTGAAGTAGAATTTTTTTGGTGGGCCACATTTTGATGTTTATCACCGCCATCGATTTTGACTGCTAAATTGTTTTCACTGAGAATAATCTGCGGCTGTTAGGTAACAGAAACAACTGTCCTGATTTTGTTTTATTCAGAAATCATTTTGTTCTTTACCACCCATTTCAACCATTAGCATATCCAAATTAGATTAGGTGTGCCTAATTATTAGGAGTCTCCACCAACCACACATGCCTCCCTTCATTGCTCTATAATCTTTAATGATGGCTTTTTATTTATTTACTTGCTGAGCTTAGAGGTCGGGTCCAGATAATTGGGTTGTCCAATCTTTACTTGTTAGCTCATGGGCTTCGACTTGGGTCTGTATCTTATGGGCTGGATAGTAATGGTATAATGCCATGGATTTCTTACCAAAGCTGTAATGACAATAGTTTGTCCAAGCATTCATGTTTTTAGGATTCTACTTCTGGCCTTTTGCTTCATGATGTTCTATTAAGCATCTTGCATTGTTTTCATGTTACTTTTGGAAATATTTGGGGGAAGGTTTCCCATAAAATTAATACATGTACATGTTTAGATGGAATTGGTTGTTCAGAAATTCCATAAACTCAAGTGGAGGTAACCTGATCATGAGAATGAATTGTTTCTGGCAGGTTGTGGAGGTGCCTAATGTCTCATGGGAGGACATTGGTGGGTTGGACAATGTCAAACGGGAACTTCAGGAGGTATGTCTTTCATTGGGCTTTGCCTTTTCTTCTTTGTTTTTTCATACATAAAATATATGCTGGTAAAGCAGCAATTGGGACAGTGATTTCAGATACATGATCGCTGAGTGTAAAATATCCATATTTACACAATCACTCAGTGCAAAATTATAACTGATCATTTGCATCATAATTAATATCTAACGCATATGACTTTTGCATAGCATGCTTGTTCATATAGGATGTCAGATTCTAATTCTTGTTGAGCCCCAAATTTAACATTTTATATAAAGCATTTCCCAACATGTTAGTTCCTTACAACATGCCTATCTGAAAGGGCCTCTTTCTGTTTGATCAATTATTTTCATTTTCTTTAATCAATTTCTGTCAGGTCGATGATGACCATCATGTTATAAGAGATTCTAGCGGCAATACCATTGAGGCACAATATGTGGAGATGAATAATGCTACTTAACGTAAGAAACTTCTACACTAAGGCCTACCTGGGAGTGTCAGCCAAAGAAATCCCAAAATATTGGCTCTTATTTGAAGTATCTGTATCACCACTTGGATGGAGCATCTACTTTATTTCTGAAGCTGGGGGACAAGGTGGATTTTCAATATTCTTCTCATTAAATACTTTTTGTCCTTTTTGGTCATTTGTTACATACTGCATTCAAAAGCACCATGAGCAATAACAATATTCACATATTGTAATTCTCCTTTAAACAATACAAGAGCAAGTAGTGGGCACATGTCAGTTACAGATACTTCACAAAATGAGACATTGGAGGTTGGACCTGGGAATTTGAAGATGTCCTTTTCATCAACATGTAGACAACTGAAACGTATGATGAATTATAAAACAGGGGTGAGTTGTATTTTCTTTCCTGATTACAAGCTCCTTGGTTAATTAGCTTCAAAGTTTCTTGCAGATTGGGCTTCTTTGATATATATATATATATACATATAACTCCAGAATCTAGGCCTTGTAATTAATTAAAACTTTACATATGTTATCCATTGGATTCCAGGACTCTTTGTCATGTCATTCAAACCCTTACATGGTTATTGTTGTGTTTATAACTCCTGTAAATGGTAACATGCTTACCCAGGTGAAAGATTTGGATGTGGAACTTGAAAGTACTAAGCAGAAAAGTAAACAAAACCTGCAACAAGCCATCTTAATTGAAAGGGAAAGAGTTACTCAAATGTAGTGGGATATGGAAGAACTTCGTAGGAAGTATTTGGAGATGGAGTCGAAACTCAAGCTCGAATAGGTTCCTTTTTTGTAATTCTTATGACAGGTTCCTTTTTACCTTCTATTCCTTCATGAAATGATCTCTTAAATCCTTTCTATTCGTTTTGATCTCATGAATATGAGATCTATTTTAGGATGAAAAGATTTGTTCAGAGTTGGCAAAAGTGTCTGCCAGTCATGAGAAGGAGCTGTTGTTGTAGGAATTGGATGGTGCAAAAGAACAACTTAAGAACCTATCGAAACATCAAGAAGAGCTGGAAATGAAATCAAAAGTGGATATTAAACTTCTTGTCAAAGAAGTTAAACATGCTAGATTGGAAAGTTTTAGGAGAGGCTTGAGAAAAGTGAAGTATTATTTATTTAGAAATGTGAATGTAGGATGCATTGTATGATTTGATTGCTATTTGTAATAAATACATCATTTTTTTGCTAATTGCATTTTATGTACTATTCCTATCAGCATTAATTGTATTAGCTTAGATGAGTTATTAATCATAACAGGTTCTTGCAATGGTAATAGGCACCACTATTATAATTTTTTTTAAAAATAACTACGGATTTTAGCCGTAGCACTTGTTCTAAAAACTGTAGCTATTGATAACTTTAGCATATTGCTACGGATTTCATTCCACTTTTAGCTACAGATATTATCCGTAGTTGTATGTACATTTCACTACAGAAATATAGCTATGGCTTATATCCGTAGCTAGGGATATCTATTGCTATGGATTAAATCCGTAGCCATAGGTTTTTGACCTTTAGTTACACCACCAATTGCTATGGACATGCTACGGACTATAACCGTAGCAATAGGCCTTTAGCTACGGTTTTTATCCATAACCTTTACCCCTTTTTCTGGTAGTGTAAAGATGAAAGAATATGAGACGTTCATGGAGTTTTTCAAAAAATTAAATGGCATATGCAACTCCATGGGTGGACTTAGGGAAAGAATTCTGGTACCCAAAATATGTAAGAAAATTTTGAGATCCCTACTGGAACGTTTTAACTCCAAGGTCACTACAATTGAAGAATGTAGAAATATATAAGAGATGAAAGTAAAAGAACTAGTAGGTTCCCTACAAACCTTTGAATTACACTTCAAACCTTCTACAAAAATGAAGAATAATGCCCTCAAAATTACCAAAGATATAAATGTAATAGAGGAAGAAGAAAATGAAGATGAAGATGTTGACAAGGAGGTAGCCCTGTTGGCTCAACAGTTTAAAAAATTCTTCAACAAGAACCGTGGAAGACCATACAATAATAAAGGAGTTCAACTAGACCATAAACACCAAATAGGTAAAGTCTTTAGGAAGTCCAAAGAACTCCAATGATATAATTGCCAAAAGTATGGACATATATCCACTGAGTGTCCATCCAAGAAATCAAAAGGAAAAGCTATGGCAGCAGCATGGGATGACTCAGATGAATCCAATTCTGAAAACAATGAATCCGATAGTGAAGATGACCAGAAGTCACTAAAAATACTTATGGCATCTACAACTACAGTCATTCCCAACCTGAAGAACAAAGTAGAAGAAAAACATATAAATATGAAGGATGAGAGCCAAATGTGAAATCTATTCGCTCACATCACATCATCCTCTCAAGAATATTGAAAAGTGACCCCAGTGGTCCACTTAAGCTAAATCATATATCTACGGATCATGCCTCCTATATAAGCATTATAGTCAAACCAAAGGATTAAGCCTAATAACTGGTTTAATTATTAAATCTGAGGATTCTTTGCCTATAAACATTTTGGTAATTTCATGTTAAAATCATATCATGAACACATGTGCATATTAGGAAAATCTGTTACAGCAACTTTCGAGTTCCAGAGATACTTCGGTAACATCGAACTTACCTTCAGTACTACCAAAATCGAGCCGCGTCAAACTACTAAACTCCATCACTGCTCAATCTGTTTAGACTGTCACTTCTCTTGCTTCTTTCCTAATTCGGTTGAAGGGTTGTGCAACCACAATCAGCAAAATCTAAGGTATCTCCAAGTGTTTTCTCTCTACATCTCAAAAACGAGAATCATTTTCCCTAAGTTTGTCTCCTCTTAATAGCTCTTAATCATTCCACTTCATTTCCCTAAATGGAGTCATCACCTCCTAAAGAAAATAGATCCGAGAAGAAGCATGATAGAGAAGACTTAACCAGAACTAGGCAAAAACTCTGTGTTCCAAAGCATGGACGATCTTTTAACCAATCATCTAGACCATCGTTGTCACGCTCCAAACTCGAAAACCGGGCTTACAAAATTCCTGATCGCCGAATCCGGTGCCAACAGCCTCCGTAGTACCCCATTCTCGACTCCCAGCGTCCATATGCCAGATTCTGATCCTGGGATCCTACAAGGAGGATTTTCTAATGTACATTTAACTCGTAATAAGCACAACCACAAGTTTACCCAAACCTCAAAGGCAACATCACCATCACATATCCACTAATATAATCATTTGAATATGATGCTAAAAGGGAAATACATATATCAAAATTAAAGCTCCAAATGTCCGCTACAGGCTCCAAGCTCGATGCTGCTGCAATCTAGTGCCACCTGCATGCATCTATCGTGCATAAGCTTATAGAAAGCTTAGAGGGTGGTGTAAATGTGTGAGCAGTATGTGCGTGCTCAGAATGTATTATCAGGGTAAACAAAGATACTGATAAATCCACAAACTATATAATATTAAAGTAAGCAGAAATATTGACAAGTCCATAAATCATACAATATCGAAGTACGTAATACAAATCAACTATGCAAATGAGGAGTCGAGAGAGCCAAATATCAGATGCCGATGGTACAATGCAATATGTAATTCCTGCTAAGTTCACGAATATCGTCAGCCATATCTAGACCATATAAATATAGAAACACAGTAACCCAAAATGCCATATGCCGCGGATGTAATGTAATATGTAGTGCGAATGGAATGACCATGCTGGAGTGTGAAGTCAGGATGATAGTACATAGTATCGCAGGCTACGGGGTCCACCACAAGGGAATCCTATTTAAACCAGTCCCATACCTAAATTTGGATAGTCACACTCAATGTGGTAAACTCCTAGTCTCAGGTTAGTCACGCGCCCCAACTGAAATCCTGTCCATTGTAAAGGCACACGTAACAAATAGTTGCGCACCACTAGCCCAAGTGGATAATAAATGAATGAATGAATGAGTATGCAACTCCTACCCAATAAGTCCACATATCAGTACTGTTCATCTCTGAGATCATCACCGGGGTCTAGTACACTCCAAACTGGCTACCGCCCCTGCAGGCTATGTAGCCCAACGAGTGGAAAAGACCTCACTACCCGCCTGCCAGCAGTATAAAAATGCCTACCCAGCTCGTTGATAACAGACCCATTTAGGAGCTGGTTAGACTCAGCCTAGCTATGCTTACTCCCTCAGCGAGTAAGGCCACACCCCCTCCCAACCGACCAGGATAGTGGGAGACGCGGCCTCCTGGTATTCGGTACTCGGGCGCTCATATATCCACTCGGTCTCAATGTTGGGGCATCCTCTAGTACCAAGAGGGTTTAGAGATTTTCACCCAGGGCTATCTATGGTAGTTCGATGCTAATAACAGATTTTCGATGCCCTATCTCACCATCCACAATGTGCCTGTGGAGGCTACGACCTTGATGTCACTAGGGCATATATTAATCAAAACACACAATGAAAAGTGCATGAATCATACAATCTAGTCATACATTAATCCTGCGCATATCGTGCACTCATGTGAGATAACCTCCGCTATCTGGGAGTCTCATAACAACCTGCCCAATGTCATATGCAATGGTCAACCACATCTCATAACAAACATGCAGATGATGCGTATGGACATGTATCATAATGCTATGCATGATTACTGAACATAATAATAATTGATCCCACACAATTACAATAGGCCCCACACATCTCAATGGGCCTCATCTAGTCACAACGGGTCTCATACAATCACAAAGGGCCACATCACATGGGCCTCATATACATCAAGTGGGCCACATAACATGGGTCACATATACATCACAATGGGTCTCTAACACGGGCCTAATATACATCACAAAGGGCCACATCTCATGGGCCTCATATACATTACATTAGGCCTCGACAATCAGAATCGACCTCAACAACGGAATCGGCCTCAACAAACGGAATCAGCCTCGACCAAACAGAATCGGCCTCGACAATCGGAATCGGCCTCATCAAACAGAATCGATGTCGACAAACGAAATTAGCCTCGAAAAATGGAATCGTCCTCGACCAAACAAAATCGGTCTCGACTAAACGGAATCGGCCTCGATAATCAGAATCCGCCTCGACAATCGGAATCAGCCTCATCAAACAGAATCGGCCTCGACAACAGAATCGGCCTTGAAAAACAGAATCAGCCTCAACAAACAAAATCGGTGTGGACATTAACCATCATCGCCCATCAATGTGGACATTTAACCATCATTGCTCCCAATGAGTGACCCACATAGAGGCAGATGTATCATGGGCCCATGGCCTCACACAAGGACCTAACACGCATCCCTATGGGCCTAACTCATGGGTTGCATATACATCACATTGGGCCTCGGCTCATGGGCCATAATACGCATCACAATGGGCTGCATGACATGGGCCTCGAATACATCATAATGGGCTACAACCATGGGCCCCTCATACATCACATCAGGCCTTACCTCTGGGCCTCACATATATCATATTGGGCCTCATTTATGGGCCACATATGCGTCACAATGGGTCTCGTTATATGTGCCATAAATACATCAATGTAGGGCCCACCATATTCTCCCTCCAATCTGGTCTCAAGGTCACAAAGACCTGGATTAAGAGGGTAAACAAATATTGTATAGATTTAAAACTTCTGTAACCCAAAAGAGTTTCAATGGTAGATGTTTAATCTCCCATTGTTTAAGAAATGGGGTCCACTTGATAATTGGACGGTGTGGATCACAAATGCATCACGGTGAGCCCCACATAGCCCGTTAAATAGACGGCATGTAAATAACACTTACATAATGGTGGATCCCACCATCTCTTACTAGATGGTGCGGATATCATACATAAATCATGGTATGTCGTACACACGTGGCCCACCAGAGGTTTGAATCTGCCTCACGTCTAGATGGATGGTGAGAATATAATAATTACATCACGGTTGGGTTTCCACCGTCCAATGAACTGGACAGTGCAGATAAATAACATGCATGAGGTGGGTCCACACGAGGTGGGATACACATGTTATCAAGGTGGACCCCAAGCCAGGGATGAATGGTTGGAAGAACATATACATCATGGGGTCCACGGAGCTTGTTGAAGTCGACCTGCACCTGATAGCTATGTGGGACCCACCATCCCTGTAATGGTTGGACGGTATGGATAAAACACATGCATCATGAGGGCCACATTGTCCACATGTGGATAGCATGGACAGAACATACATCGGTGGACTCCACCATCCAGCACAGATACACATACATCAAATGGTGTCCCACCTTGGATGGATGGTACGAATACAACATCGGTTTTATGTGGGTCTGACTATCCACGTGTGGACAACATGGACAGTGTCATACATCTCAGCAGGCCCCACCGTCCTGAATGGCAGGGATAAAACACATTCGTCATGGGGTCCCATTATTTGGACAGTGCTGAATAAGCACTTACATCACAGGACGTCCCACCGTCCTGATGGACGGTGGACAGTGCTGATCATACACTATGGTGGGTCACACCGTCCCACGTGTAGGGAAAGTGGATTAAACACAAACCTCGTGGTTAGACCCACAGCATTCAATGACATTAGCATAGCGGCTAAAATGCTGCTCGTCCACATATGGACGGTTTGGATATAACAAAACACACATGAAGGGGGTCCCACCTCCACACGTGCATCACGTGTGGAGTGGGTCCCACACTCGCTGACGGGAATATGTCAGCTATACAGCTGAGTGCGGTACATTAGCCAGCCCATTTTACAATAGGTGGGTCCCACGTTGGGACCCCATAAGATAATATTATTATATTATATTAAATTATATATATATCATTATTATATTACTATCATATTATTTATAAAAAAAATATATCTAAAGTCTAGATGGTTAGTTGTCTGGATGGCCTGGTGGTGGGATGGAGCCCACGAAACTTGCTGACGGTCCAACAGTTTTATGCTGCTGGATGTCCAACTGATGGACGGCCCGAATTTAATGCTCGCAAGAGGTGGGTCCACACGTGTGGGTCCCACCAGTAGCTTTAGATAAGCTGATATTTGTGTCTTCCTCCAATCAGGCCTGTCCAAACAGTGGGCCCACTCGGAGGATGACATGGATAAAAATACATTCATCATGGTGGGATCCATCCGGGTGGGCCACACGGCCACATCACCACTAAAGAAATGAAAGAGAGGGAGAGAAAGAGAAAATGGTGGAGATGGGAGGGACCTCGCCACTATGGGTCCCTCTCTAATACAAGTCATACATCAAGATGGGTCGCACCATGTGGGCCCTCAAATCATCAAGATCACACAAATCAAATCATAAAATACACCCACCTATGCTTCCTCTTCCTCCCTAATACTCCAAGGTTCCTGAGAAGCTCCTTTAATGGTGGAGATGATGATTGGGTGGTAGGAAGGTGGGTCACACCTAGTTCTTTCTCATGGAGAGCTTGGACGTTCGATCTCTCCTTAGGTTGCTTGAAATGAGAGAAAAATGAGAGGAAGGGGGGTGATGTAAGGAGAGAGGGATGGGTGTGTAAGAAGAGGGATGGGTTGGGTTGAATTTTGGGAGAGAGAAGGATGGGTGGAGAGAGAGAGAGAGTTGACTTTAGGTAAGGGTGGTGTAAGAGGGGGATGGTTGCTTGTACTTGACTTAATTTGATTGATGGATTGATGTGACGTTTCGTAGAGATTCTCTTAGAATTACAATGCACGATGTTTTCCTCGAACTGAACGCGGGCCCACATCTCCTGGCTCGAGTATCGCCTCAGTGCACGAGATGCGACATCGGTACCACGACGATGACGTGGTCGCAATGGTACAAGTATCGGGTCGAGCCCACTATGATATACAGGACACAACTTAGGATCACGTGCAAACGCTGATAATAGATCATGAGTCACCGAAATTTGACCGACAGGACCGCGGAGGCCTAAGGAATGGTACGAGCTAGGATATTGGTCTTACAATCGTCCTCTTCAAACCTTGACTCTACCAGTCCCATTATTGCTAGATTTTTTAAGAGAAGGATTGTATATGAAAGAAGAGTATATGTGAAATGTCATGAAAATTTTAAAGTTCAAGAAATTCTTTCACGACAAGGATGGCTGGAAGTTCTATCGTTTATAGGACTAGTTAACAAAACCCTAGTCCGATCATTCTTACCTCATTGCACATTATCCAGGTTTCAAAGATGACTACAATGGTTGACTAGTTAAAATCACCCCATATCACATTTCAACTCTTATAGGAATACCATTGAGCTCTAAACAACCCTCTGAATTAAACCTACCCATTGAAGCAAAAAGGGCCGTTTGGACCAAATTTTTGTGCAATGGGAACAATGTACCTTGGCATCACGGGAACGCACTACGAGCCACAAATATGTCCATGATTATCATATACTCCATCTGATTTGCATCTCCAACATCTAACCTAGATACGAAAATCATACTGAGCTTACACCATTCATGGCGGAGACCCTATATCACATTGGTAAAGGGGAACCATTATGCCTACTTAGTTTAATATACAATGAAATAGTCTCAGGATTTGAGTCTAACTTCACAGTAATACCTTTTGGTCATTTACTACGTGAACTGGCCCATCAATGTGGATTCAGGGTAGCTGAAGGTGAATCTATATCAGCACTAGAAATCAATATGAATAGTATCAGGAAAATAAATCTCTCTTCTATGAATGGAACTAATAATCCAACATCGTCAGAAGAAGAGCTTCTGGGGAAGGAAGATGAAATGGTTAAAGAAGGCCTAGATACCCATTCACCAACCTCAACTCCTACAGTTTCTACTCCTTAGAGGAATGCTCTCGTGCAAATTTTAGAGGAGTAATCAAAACTTGTTGAGATAGTGAGGACAATGGAAGAAAAGCTCTACTCACTCCAACAATCAATGGAACAGATTGCAGCACATCTATCATGCCCCTAAGGAGATACTGCTGATGGATCTTCTTAAGATTAACTATGTATCAGGATTATTTGTGTTATGTGTATTTTATTTATTTTTTATTTTTTGCTGGAAACTTATTTTGGTATATTAATGCATCAATCATTCATTTTCTTGATAATTGATTTTCCAAGGAAATTAAAACTCTCCAGCTCTTTATTATGTTGATAAATTCATAATTAGTACCTTTTTTTAGAGATAAGATTATCTGAAGTTGCAAATGCATTCTGACTGAAATATTTCATCTACTTTTTTTTGGTATATTTAAAAAATATGGAACTTCATGAGCATACTGTTGAGATTTGTTAATCCTTCCATTAATGATTCTAATATATGATTATAGTACAACAATGATTAAAGAGAAGAGCAAGGCTCCTGCAAAAGGAGAAAGTTCCTCTAAATGAACTAACATTTATCGTTCTCCTTATTCCAACCCTACTGAAATGGCTATGTCAAACAAAACAATCTTTGACAGATTGATCATATCCCTTGTCATCGAACCATATGGGATTGATCTCTACTTAGGATCAATTTGTTGGGATAACATATTATACTTTGGAGGAGAAGTTCAACATGACCTCATTCATCAATTTCTAAACTCTTGTCATAATAATCATGATGACCCTCCATCCATTAGCATCAACTTCATGAATCAAACTAAGGCTATCACTCCTTTGGTGTTGAGTCAACTATTGCACCTCAGAGTAACATAAATTCTCCCAACTAATCGTCCTCTCAATCATCTCGGAGTTTGGGGTGAGTTAACTTGAGCATTGTGTAATGGTGCCGCAATCCCCAGAACAAATGAAACATCCTCCCATCATCGCATTTGGACTCAACCACCAAGGTATTGCATAACATTCTGAGTACAAATGCATACCCATGTGAAATTTCTAGAGATATGATCTCTCCATTTGTTCTAAATATCATGTATGACATCTTTCAGGGGATTGAAGTATGCCTACCAACCCTTATCCTGAAACAATTGATCCTAGTTGTCAAAGACATTCATTGTACTAGCCTTCCCTTCCCAAGTGTTATCTACAAACTCTCAAAATTCCTTGGTCTGCCATCTATGCATGATACGATATATCTTGCCATGTGTTTTACCAAGGAAACTTTAATTCTACTAAATGTGTTTGCAACTACATTTGAGGAGAATCAGGAATGCAGGAGTGACGAAGAAGTTCATGACACTCCCATGACCACTAGGTGGGATTCTTGTCGTACCCCAGTGCTTGCACCAAGTCCATTGTCTATTAGCATTGGGCAACTCCTTCGCCAGAATGATCCATTGCATCAACTTCTTATAGGGCAGTCAAATATAGAAGCTCGCCCCCGGCTATGCGAAAATCGACTCTCTGGGATTGAACTGCGTCTTGACGCTCTTCAACATACTGGGGAGCACATCACTGAATTGTTTCTGACTTGCCGTTCTTATATCCCTCTGTATGAGGGTGGATCTTCTAAATGAAGTTTTGTTGTTGTGTTGTTGTTGTTAAATCTGGATTTATTTATTTTTTTAGTTGTTGTGCTATGCCCATAAGGGCTTAGCTTTTAAAGTTTTTAGATGTTGGTTCATTCTACCCAAAACTTGGGGTAGTAATTTTAGTGAATTCATGGTGATATCCATTCTGCTCATGTTAGATATTTCTTTTATGGTTATCTTTTCTATCTAACATGTGATTTAACTACGTATGATGATATATTTCATTATTTGGATGATGGTCTTTATGCTTATATCATTATATATATGTTTTATTCTCTAACCCTCTGGATTCTCATCTCTATGTTATTAGATTATTTCTTGGTAAATCCTTTGCCAATAACTAACAAGAAGGGTGTAATGACCCGAAAAATTTTGTGCCAAGACCCGAGTACTACCTCTATTTTCCTTAGAAGCTAATTGTGGGTTAATTAGCGCTAAACTCGATTGCTTGTGAAATTAGCATCAATCACTTTAAATTTGATCTACATGACTCAAAACTTGTAGAATCATTAGCGCTATGTTACTCTGAAATCTGGGATTCATCGCTAAATCCAGCTGCTCTTAGGAATTTTTAAAAGATTTGGATCGGACCTAGACCGCGTGTCGAAAGTCCGATGGTGATGATCTTAGTCAGTTATGGTCACCATGTTGGACTTGACCATCACCTCAAAAATCAAGTCCAGATGATGTCCTGGGTCGATTTGATTGAGTCCGGAGTAAAGAGTGTGAGAACGGTGAGAAATTAAATGTGATTTTATGAAATCTGAGTCGTGTCACTTGCGTGACGATTTTAAGCAATCTGACTGTTGGATTCTGACCCAATTTCACCCACTGATCAGGGAATGTGGCCTAAGCATGTCATGATGCTTGTGGACCTGATTGAGTTTCGGTGACTGTTGAATTGAGTGTGGTCCGCCACGGCTGATCTGTAAATTCGATCGATATGAAAACTCAGCCTGACCTAGATCCATGGTCAGTGAGCTTAAGTCCGACCGCACGTGGAGAAAGAACCACCGGAAGTGTTTCGTTGGATCGAGAGAGGCTTGATTTGGTTATAACCTAAGTATAGCTTGGCCCTGGGGTTATTTTCATCAATGTTAGGCCTATATAAAGACCTTAAAACCCTCACTCTCTTTTCCATACGAATTTCCTAACCCTAGCTAAGAAAGAGAGAGGAAAAGAGAGAGAAAGTGAGAGAGAAGTTGGTGAATCATCCTTAGATTCTTTCCTGTTACTCTACATCCTTAAACCATCACTTTTGAATTGTTATTCCGACGATTCTAAGTTCCTTCTTGGGAAAGTTAATCTAACCCTAATCTATTTTAGAGTTTAGAATAGTTTATGTGTTGTTGTAGCTCATTTCTATTCTTGTCTTAGGTTATCTAGTCGCCGTTGACGAAGACATATCGTCTGAATCAGTTTGGTGCTCTATTTCTAGTTTAAGGTGTGGACTATATTCATATAGGTTATGGTTTTCAAGGCTTTCAATGCCAGCTAATGGTTTATTCTTGTTATGGATGAAATTTCACATGCCAAATGCTTGTTTATTATGCGTTCCTGATATGCATGTGTTATATTGAGATTTGTGTATTCTATGTATATGTAGAAAGTACCGTACACATAAAATATGAACATATACTTGCCATGATTATTTGTCGTGTACTTGTGCTAATTGTATGTGTATTAACTCCTTGGCAAAAGGACTTGTCCAAAGGCGTGTATTTCAACATACGTCATGTATGTTGCACTAAGTAGTCTAAGTGTTTGTAGAAATGTCTGAATGATCTAAAGTGTAATATATTATCCTATTTGCGGGCATTGAGAAGCGATTCTCAACTCTCTTCTTGGTGTGTATGATTTCCCACATGCAAGTTACATTCCTTGTTGTTTAATTTCAAGTATTACTTATGTTTAAATCCATGCTAAGTTGATATTTTGCAAATGCTCTCATACTACATGGTTTGAATTGTTGTTCCATTACTATTCTAAATTATTAATATGAATATATGTTGTAGTGGAATATGTTTGGGACTATGGATAGTGTAGGAAATTGGTAATTGGCCTTGAGTTCGTGACTGAGGTTGCTTTCGTCACGAAGGACGTGATTTGACGAACCCGAGTCGTATTAGAGTTGTCGGCAGTGGTTTGGCCACACGGAGTGTTTGCGCACTCTATGTAGTTCAACCTAATGTGCGCTCGTGCTAGTCGAGTTCGTCAAGTAACCCGATTGTCCGATGTATGTTCACCATGTATGGACGCTATTGTTTGAATCTAGGGTACCAAACTTACCGACGAAATCCTATTAACCAGGATACCTTGATCCGCTAAGACTCATGAGCTGGACATGGTGGTATGGGACACCGTAGTTGAGCTGTCGGCCTACACTGGGGTGACGAGCCTCCCCGTAGTGACTAGTGAGCAACTAAACTCGTGAGCCGATTATGGTGGTATGGGACACTATATTCGTGCTGTCGGCCTACATTGATTGGTGACAAGCCCTTTGTAGTGACCTCGAGCATACCTGGATACCGCATTGAGGTGAAGAGCCTTATTATAGTAATGAAGGTATGATAGGCGTGCATTGATTGGTGACGAGCCCTTTGCAGTGACCTAAAACCATATGATCGTATGAGATGATCTAGGACTGACGACCTTAGAATGGATCACTGTTTGGATAGTGATTTGAGGAAGGTACCTTAGCTTCCCAATCCTACTATATGAAAAGGACTAATAACAACTTGGTAATCATGTTCACGCACAGCATTGCATGTGCCTGGAAGAGGTAGACCACTTGAGGTGATGTCATGCGTAACGTAAGATGAAGACGCTGAGGGTGTACAGGTGAGAGCACACATCATTCTACATACATCCTTGCACTAACAAGAGAGATTAGGACATGTTTGATTGTTCTACTTTATCATTACGGCTTGATTGAATTGATAACATGTTAACCTTTGCTTTATTGTTCCACTGAGTTGATCACTCACTCCCACGTTCTGGGACGGTGTTTAAACACCCACCAGATTCTGTCTTAGTTGTAGATGTTGATGCAACCCCTAAGGCAGAGCAGGAGTTCGAGGATGATGAGGCCGCATTTTCTTTTATGCAGTTCTCAAGCGGGTTCTTGTGAGCCATGTCCTGATGATCAGGAATTCCAGATTTTCTTTTGGGAATAGATAATGTCTTTTAATGCTTGTATTTTTTATAGCAACACTTGTAATATGACCTAGCATGTATACGTATTTCAGGGACTTGCACACGTGCACATATGTTCTTTAAGTCTTTCGCTTGTGTCTATCACTTACCCCTGAATTATGTTTATAGTTTGGATTAATCTATTCCATATTTTATGTACTCATATAGACAACATACATCATCATCAAATATGCTGCATAAGTGATGTTTTGAAACTCGGGAGCTGAGTTATGCTCGACCCCCGAATTTCAGGGCGTTACAAGTTGGTATCAGAGCATGAATTGGATTAAACCGGACCTGGGTTATGGTCACACACAGCACGCTGTCACCACCTTAGTGTATTTGGTTTCGAGTTTATTGTAGAATTTGTGTATGTATCCAATTCCTTCTATCGGCGAAAGTTTACTGAAAACGATCATTGAGATCGAGTCTGTGCGCACTCATGATCACACACAGCGACCCAAAATCTCTTCTACACCATCTATTAATGAGTTTAGATGGTTTATCTTCCCATCTCAACCCTTCAAATGTCAGTAAACCTCTGTCTGTATCAGATTTTAACCCGAATGGCCCGATAGGCGTTGAATCGGACAAAGGGGCCGATCGAGGCATTTTTAGGGGGACCCAGGGGGGACCCACATCATTTTCAACTTAGGAGGCCAGGAAGACCTCACCCAAACGGTGAGCCATCGCCGGATGGTCCAAAGACCGGTGATGACCTCGCCGGTTCGGCGAGCCCTCGCCGCCTAGCGGGCCGGCTAGGGCCGACGACTTTGGGGCCTAGTGTGGCCCACCCCTCCATGGTTGCTCGATTTTAAACCCTCCTAAACCCTACTTCCTTCACAAAACACCCTCCCAAGCTCTCCTTTTCTTCAAGTTTCTCTTAAAACTCCACCAAACTCTCTCTCCAATCTCCTTCTTCTTCCATTTTCATGCACACCCAACCAACCCATCTCAAAACCCATCCCTATTACTGATTTTACTCTCTTTTCTTCTCATTTGAGCTCTCAAATCCTTCTTTCGGATCTCACATGTGTGGAAGCTTCACCATTCTTCTCATTTCTCCCTTTTCTCTCATTTCCCATGGCCCTTTTTGAGTTTATCACGGCCATCTTTTTCATCTCCACCCTTCTTTCTTTGATGGGGAAAAAGAGAGCACCTGTAGATGAAGCCGGGCCTAGCCGCCCAACCCGTGCACAGAGGCCGAGAGGTGCCGCCGCGAGCACGACCGCCGCCCGTGAGTTTCAGACCAAGCAGGACCTTGATCCTCAAGCTCCCACTAGAAGAACCTTGTTGGCGGAGCTATCTCATGGAGTCTATGAAGGCCGTAGGATCCTTTTTTAGGCTCATGTTGATCCGCGGCTATTTGGCGAGTTTCTGTTGTTGGAGCGTTTGGAAGGGGCTGGTTGGTGTCCCTTGTTTAAGGGCAAGTATTACGCCAATGCAAGTACTGTTCGAGCTTTTTATGCCAACATTCGTGATCCTTCGCAGGAGCCCCTGCAGTTCAAGATTCCTTGTGGAAGCGGTCGGGAGGCCAAGGTCAACGTCGCTTTAATATCCCGACTCCTGAATGTGCCACTTGGTGAGGTGCATGCCAATGAGAAGAATTTGAGCAGTATGCACGAGAGGGATCACCGCGCGCGGCTCTTGTGTGGTCGTCTGGTCGAATGACAGCCTAATAGGAGCCTTCTAGCTACCAACATAACGGACGACTTTCGCTTACTTCACCACATGTGTACGTTCAATGTATATCCAAGGTGGAGCAACCGCAGTGAGTGTACGTGCCTGATGGTAGATTTTCTGTATCAGGTGGGGCAAGGAGCGAAGTTATGTGTGTCAACGTACATCTTACGTCAGATTATCTTTATCGCTCGTTCGACTAGGAGGACCGAATCGCTCCCATTTGGCTGACTTATCTGTAAGCTTGCACATGAGTTTGGCTATAGGCTTGGGGCAGAAAAGTCGGTACCTGTTCGCCACATTAATTTGACGACCCTTAAGCAGATGGAAATTGGTCCTCGTCGACAAGCCTCAGAAAGTGAGGATGAGTCAGAGAGCGATGAGGAAGAGAGTTATGCCAAGGGTGGAGCTGAGATTGAAGAAGAAACAGAGCAGGACGAGGAAGAGGTAGAATTATAGGATATGAGTGAGAGTTCTCCTCCTGTGGCACCAGAGTAAAGCACAGATCAGGCTGTCAGGGATGCCCGTATCGCTCGGCTTGAGGAAAGGCAAGCTGTTCTGCGCCAGGATATCATGGATCTTCAAGGCCTTGTGAAGCATAAGTTCAAGAAGGTGACTCAAACTCTGAAGTCTATCCTGTGTTGTTTGCAGGATAAGGGTGCCCCGCCTTCATCTCCTGATTCCGACGAGTAGCTGCAGTTGTAGTCATCCTTTGCTTTGTTTTGTTACTTGCTTTTGTGTTTGTCGTTGTTGGCATAATAGTTGGAAGTTGTTTGTTGTTTGCAGTTTTAGATGTTGTAGTTCACATGCTTTCCCTGTCGTGATTCATGTAATGCTGCACTTCTTGTATTGCGACAATTTTGTTAAATAGAATGCATGTTGTTTATCGTTGAAGTTGTGCTGTGATTGTTATATGGGTGGATTATGTGGACGTAGAATCTTACAGATTGCATCCTCTGTTGAATGTAGGGTATGCATCCTAAGGGTTCGAAGACTTCGGCCCTTCTCTCTTTGATCGAGTCACTTGTCGGGGTTCCTCCCCTGAGCGATAGCCAGACGGATCCACAGTCGGGCCTATCTCATACTGGTGTTGGGTCGACACCTGTGATTTCACCTATGGCTCCTCCAGTCACGGCTCCGGTTCCTGAGCCGAACCGTGCATCTTCGTCTGCTCCGCCTTCTGATAGGTTTGAGCAGATGATGCTGTTGATGCAGCAGCAGTAGCAACAGTTTCTATCTTCCATGGCTGGCATCTTTGCTCAGTCGGTGGGGGCGACTCCACCTGTTTCACCTATGCATCCATCTGGGAGCGCTAGTGCGAGCGGCACATTTGAGCGATTCCAGCGCTTATGACCTCCACATTTACGAGTTCTCATAGACCCGAGGAGGCCTAGTACTGGATTGATCCATCTCTAAGATGCTGAGACCGCTGCACTATACAGAGGTTGAGCAGGTCGAGCTTGCCTCCTTCATGTTTGAGAAGGAGGCCAGTTTATGGTGGGACAGTGTTCTTCGCACTATTGAGGAAGGGTATGAGTAGTCGTGGCAGGCGTTTGAGGCACGCTTCCAGGAGAAGTATTTTTCAGTTACGTACCGACATGAGAAGGAGAGTGAGTTCCTTCGCCTCCGCCAGGGAGGGATGTCGGTGACGGAATATGAGAACCGGTTCACTGAGCTAAGTCACTATGCTCCTTTAATTTTGAGTGATCAGCTAATGAGGATGAGGCATTTTTCTGAGGGATTGAGGCCTAAGATCCTATCAAAGATGTGTTGTGCTAACATTTCTTCCTATGCGGAGTTGGTGAGCATGTCCTTGCAAGCTGAGCAAGACGGGGACAGGTCGTCCCGTATGCGAGCACCTATGGTTCCTAGGTCGTGACCTGACTTTCAGAGTGCACCATTTCTCGGCAAGAGGTCACGGGCAGATTCTCCTCCGAGGCATTCAGCGCCGCCCGCTCAGCAGGTGCGAGCTGATCTTCGCTGTTCGTACTATGGGAAGATGGGGCATTTGGAGCGTACTTGCTTTTTGCATATACGGGACAGTGGATTTACTCCACCGCAGAGGATCAGCCGTCCGATGCCTCAGGTTATATCACCTCCACCTCTTCGTTCAGCGCCAGCTCATCCATCCTTCAGACCTTCCATACCTAGCTTCAAGCCACCTCGGCAGCCCATGGTTCCTCCTCCGAATCGCCAGCAGCAGGCTCGAGTTCATGCACTCTCAGCTGAAGCGCCTGTGTCTGACTTGGTGCCGAAATCCTTCGAGGTTACAGCTCACATTGAAGGTATTTCCATTTCTATGTTGGTGGATACAGGGTCCACTACCTCTCTTATATCGTATGCGGCAGTTAGGCGTCTGAGTTTGAGCACTGTTTCTATAAAGGGAGTGACGCTCACTACCGCTACAGGGATCTCCTCTGCTATGAACAAGCGTTGTTTGGATTGCTTAATTGATATAGGAGGTGGATCGATTCTTGTTGACCTTTTCGTCACACCTCTTTTCCATTACGATGTTATTATGGGTATGGATTGGCTCATGAGGATGCGGGCCGAGATTGATTGCGAAGCAAGGTCGGTGACAATCCATGGATCTGAGGGCGAGACAGTTACTTTCTCAACTCAGGTCAGTTACCCTTTTCGTCTTGATTATTATACTTCTCTGTTGGAGAGTATGGCTGGATCGGCATTTGAAAGTACGACTGTAGTTCGGGAGTTTGAAGCTGTGTTTGAGTCGATTCCTGGATTACCCCCTCAGCGTGAGATTGATTTTACTATTGATCTCATGCCTGGTGCGGCTCCCATTTCTTTGCCCACCTATCGTATGCCTCCGAGTGAAATGGAGGAATTGAGGAAGCAGATAGATGGTTTGTTGAATTTGGGTTTTATTCGGCCTAGTGTGTCTCCTTGGGGAGCACCTGTCCTATTGGTGAAGAAGAAAGCGATTATGTATTGATTATCGCAGGTTGAATCTGGTAACTGTGAAGAACAAGTACCCTATGCCTAGGATCGATGATTTATTTGATCAGTTGAAGGGGGCACGGTACTTTTCGAAGGTTGATTTGCAGTCAGGGTATCATCAGTTGCGCGTCAAGAATGAGGATGTGCAGAAGACCGCTTTCAGGACTAGCTTTGGCCACTATGAGTTTCTTGTGATGTCGTTCGGTCTTACGAACGCACCGACCGTGTTCATGGATCTGATGAACAAGGTGTTTTGGCCATTCTTGTTCCGATTCGTCATTGTCTTTATCGATGGCATCTTGATATATTCTGCGAGTCGGAAAGAGCACGAGGAGCACTTAAGAACGGTCTTGAATACTCTTAGGAAGAATCAACTTTTTGCACAGTTCAAGAAATGCGATTTCTGGAAAGAGGAAGTCAAGTTCCTAGGACATGTGGTGTCCAAGGAAGGGATAGCTGTCGATCTTGCTAAGGTAGCTGCAGTTCAGGATTGGAAGCAGCCTGATTCAGTTACTAAGGTGAGAAGTTTTCTGGGTCTAGCAGGCTATTATCGACGCTTTATACGAGACTTCTCGAAGATAGCCAGACCGTTGTCTCAGTTGACACGTAAAGATTTGAAGTTTGCTTGGAATGAGAGGGTGGAGATAGCTTTTTAAGAGCTGAAGGACAGGTTGACGTCCACCCCTGTGTTAGTATTGCCAGAGCAAAGGGTTAAGTATTCGATATATACTAACGCCTCTCGCGTTGGCCTGGGTTGTGTCCTTATGCAGAAGGACAGGGTGATTGCTTATGCATCGAGACAGTTGAGGAAACACGAAGAAAATTACCCTACACACGACCTGGAGTTGGCAGCTGTCATTTTCGCATTAAAGCTCTGGAGACATTACCTCTATGGAGAGGAGTTCGAGCTCTTTTGCAACCACAAGAGCCTTAAGTATATTTTCATGCAGCGTAACTTGAATATGAGGCAGCGCCGATGGATGGAAACGTTGAAAGATTTTAAGTTCAATGTTTCTTACCATCCGGGCAAAGCGAACCTTGTGGCAAATGCGTTGGGTCGCAAGAAGGCTATAGAGTTTGTGGCTCCGCTAATGATAGCAGAATGGGACATGTTGGAGTTTGTGCGAGACTTTGAGCAAAAACTTACGGTGGAAGAGCCGTATGAGGTTATCGCACACATTCGTGTACAGCCCCTCATTGACGAGAAGATCGTTGCAGCTCAGGAAAATGATGAGCTTTTGGCAAAGATGAGAAAGCGGGTTGGTACCGATGAGAACTCTGTGGAGTGTTGGTTCAGATGGGGGCCTACGATTTCGTGGCCGATTATGTATCCCGGACATTCCTGACTTGAGACGGGAGGTTCTCGAGTTAGCCCATAACTCTAAGCTTGCGATGCATCCAGGTAGCACGAAGATGTATCAAGATATGAGAAGATCTTATTGGTGGGACAACATGAATGTTCACATTGCTGAGTATGTATCTCGTTGTCTCACATACCAGCAGGTCAAGGCAGAGCATCGCCGACCTCCTGGGTTACTTCAGCCCCATGCCCATAGCAGAATGGAAGTGGGACTTCATCTCAATGGATTTTATTTTAGGGTTGCCGAGAGCGAGGAAGGGACATAACTTTATTTGGGTGATCGTCGACCGATTGACGAAGTCGGCTCATTTCTTACCGATCAGAGTCACAAACTCTGCAGACGAGTTGGCTAGGTTGTATATCAAGGAAATTGTACGTCTGCATGGAGTTCCCTTGGAGATTGTGTCTGATAGAGATACGCGTTTCACATCTATCTTCTGGACTCATATCCAGGAAGTGATGGGTGTGAAATTGAAGTTCAGCACCGCGTTTCATCCACAGACAGATGGGCAGACGGAACGTGTGAATCAGATTCTGGAAGACATGTTGCGAGCTTGTGTTTTGGATTTCAAGGACAGTTGGGATGATTGTCTCCAGTATGCAGAGTTCGCGTATAATAATAGCTTCCAGGCGAGTATCGGCATGGCTCCCTACGAGGCATTGTATGGTCGCCTGTGCAGAGCACCGCATTACTGGGCAGAAGTTGGCGAGCGTAGTTTGATTGGCCCAGAGTTGGTGCAGGCGACTTCAGAGAAAGTTGACATTATTTGACGTCAACTTATGACAGCCCAGAGTAGGCAGAAGAGTTACGCTGATACGAGGCGGTGACCGCTTGAGTTTGTGGTTGAAGACCATGTATTTCTTAAGGTTTCCCCTATGAAGGGAGTTCTGTGGTTCGATAAGAAGGGAAAGCTCACGCCAAGATTTATTGGTCCATTTCAAATACTGGATCGAGTGGGAGCGGTAGCGTACCACCTTACTTTACCCACACCACTTGCGGGTGTGCATAACGTATTTCATGTTTCTATGCTGAAGAAGTACGCTCCTGATCCTTCGCATATTATCAGTTAGGAACAGGTGCAGTTGAGCGAGGATGCCACATATGTACTGCGACCGACGCGTATCCTAGACAGGAAGGAGCAGGTATTGCGTAGCAAGGTCATCCCTCTTGTGAAAGTTCTATGGACGCATCATAGTGAGGAAGAGGCTACTTGGGAAACTGAAGCTGAGGTCAGAAAGAGCTACCCTCAGATCCTTGAGGAATATGAGAAGGTATGAATTTCGAAGATAAAATTTTCTTTAAGGGGGGTAGATTGTAATGACCCGAAAAATTTCGTGCCAAGACCTGAGTACTACCTCTATTTTCCTTAGAAGCTAATTGTGGGTTAATTAGCGCTAAACTCGATTTCTTGTGAAATCAACATCAATCACTTTAAATTTGATCTGCATGACTTAAAACTTGTAGAATCATTAGCGCTATGTTACTCTGAAATCTGGGATTCATCGCTAAATCTAGTTGCTCTTGGAAATTTTTAAAAGATTTGGATCGGACCTGGACCATGCGTCGAAAGTCCGATGGCGATGATCTTAGTCAGTTATGGTTACCATGTTGGACTTGACCATCACCTCAAAAATCAAGTCCAGATGATGTCCTGGGTCGATTTGATTGAGTCCGGAGTGAAGAGTGTGAGAACGGTGAGAAATTAAATGTGATTTTATGAAATCTTAGTCGTGTCGCTTGCGCGAAGATTTTAAGCAATCTGATCGTTGGATTCTGACCCAATTTCACCCTCTAATTAGGGAAGGTGGCCCAAGCATGTCATGATGCTTGTGGACCTGATTGAGTTTCGGTGACTGTTGAATTGAGTGTGGTCCGCCACGGCTGATCTGTAAATTCGATCGATATGAAAACTCAGCCTGACCTAGATCCATGGTCAGTGAGCTTAAGTCCGACCGCACGTGGAGAAAGAACCACCGGAAGTGTTTCGTTGGATCGAGAGAGGCTTGATTTGGTTATAACCTAAGTATAGCTTGGCCCTGGGGTTATTTTCATCAATGTTAGGCCTATATAAAGACCTTAAAACCCTCACTCTCTTTTCCATACGAATTTCCTAACCCTAGCTAAGAAAGAGAGAGGAAAAGAGAGAGAAAGTGAGAGAGAAGTTGGTGAATCATCCTTAGATTTCTTTCCTATTACTCTACATCCTTAAACCATCACTTTTGAATCATTATTCCGGCGATTCTAAGTTCCTTCATGGGTAAGTTAATCTAACCCTAATCTGTTTTAGAGCTTAGAATACTTTATGTGTTGTTGTAGCTCATTTCTATTCTTGTCTTAGGTTATCTAGTCGCCGTTGACAAAGACATATCGTCTGAATCAGTTCAGTGCTCTATTTCTGGTTTAAGGTGTGGACTATATTCATATAGGTTATGGTTTTCAAGGCTTTCAATGCCAGCTAATGGTTTATTCTTGTTATGGATGAAATTTCACATGCCAAATGCTATGTTTATTATGCGTTCCTGATATGCATGTGTTATATTGAGATTTGTGTATTCTATGTATATGTAGAAAGTACCGTACACGTATAAAATATGAACATATACTTGCCATGATTATTTGTCGTGTACTTGTGCTAATTGTATGTGTGCAACTCCTTGGCAAAAGGAATTGTCCAAAGGGGTGTATTTCAACATACGTCATGTATGTTGCACTATGTAGTCTAAGTGTTTGTAGAAATGTCTGAATGATCTAAAGTGTAATATATTATCCTATTTGCAGGCGTTGAGAAGCAATTCTCAACTCTCTTCTTGGTGTGTATGATTTCCCACATGCAAGTTACATTCCTTGTTGTTTAATTTCAAGTATTACTTATGTTTAAATCCATGTTAAGTTGATATTCTGCAAATGCTCTCATACTACATGGTTTGAATTGTTATTCCATTACTATTCTAAATTGTTGATATGAATATCTGTTGTAGTGGAATATGTTTGGGACTATGGATAGTCCATGAAATCGGTAATCGGCCTTGAGTTCGTGACTGAGGTTGCCTTCGTCACGAAGGACGTGATTTGACGAACCCGAGTCGTATTAGAGTTGTCGGCAATGGTTTGGCCACACGGAGTGTTTGCGCACTCTATGTCATTCAACCCAACGTGCACTCATGCTAGTCGAGTTCGTCAAGTAACCCGATTGTCCGATGTATGTTCACCATGTATGGACGTTATTGTTTGAATCTTGGGTACCAAACTTACCGATGAAATCATATTAACCATAGTACCTTGATCCGCTAAGACTCATGAGCCAGACATGGTGGTATGGGATACCGTGGTCGAGCTGTCGGCCTACGCTGGGGTGATGAGCCTCCCCGTAGTGACCAGTGAGCAATTAAACTCGTGAGTCGATTATGGTGGTATGGGACACTATATTCGTGCTGTCGGCCTACATTGATTGGTGACGAGCCCTTTGTAGTGACCTTGAGCATACCTGGATACCGCATTGAGGTGACGAGCCTTATTGTAGTAACGAAGGTATGATAGGCGTGCATTGATTGGTGATGAGCCCTTTGCAGTGACCTAAAACCATATGATCATATGAGATGATCTAAGACTAACGACCCTATAATGGATTACTGTTTGGATAGTGATATGAGGAAGGTACCTTAGCTTCCCAATCCTGCCTTATGAAAATGACTAATAACAACTTGGTAATCATGTTCATGCACCGCATTGCATGTGCCTGGAAGAGGTGGAGCACTTGAAATGATGTCATGCGTAACGTAAGATGAAGACGCTGAGGGTGTACAGGCGAGGGCACGCATCATTATACATACATCCTTGCATTAACAAGAGAGATTAGGACATGTTTGATTGTTCTGCTTTATCATTACTGGTTGATTGAATTGATAACATATTAACCTTTGCTTTATTGTTCCACTGAGTTGATCACTCACTCCCACGTTCTGGGATGGTGTTTAAACACCCACCAAACTCTGTCTTAGTTGCAGATGTTGATGCGACCCCTGAGGCAGAGCAGGAGTTCGAGGATGATGAGGCCTCATTTTCTTTTATGCAGTTCTCAGGCGGGTTCTTGTGAGTCATGTCCTGATGCGCGGGAATTCTTAATTTTCTTTTGGGAATAGATAATATCTTTTAATGCTTGTATTTTTGATAGCAACACTTGTAATATGACCTGGCATGTATACGTATTTCAGAGACTTGCACACGTGCACATATGTTCTTTAAGTCTTCCGCTTGTGTCTATCACTTATCCTTGAATTATGTTTGCAGTTTGGATTAATCTATTTCATGTTTTATGTACTCATACAGACAACATACATCCATCATCAAATATGTTGCATAAGTGATGTTTTGAAACTCGGGAGCTGAGTTATGCTCGACCCCCGAATTTCTGGGCGTTACAAAGGGGGAGATAAAACCTACCCACCAAAACAATGTTTATTTTCTTCAGAAATTGCTTTTTCCCTTGTTGCAGGTAATTCTTGGTAGACACTAAGGGGGAGCAGTATGATTTTGTATTACATGTTAAGTCTTGAGTTGTAAATTTCACTTTTGATATGTAATCTTTATTGTTTTGGTATGTCATTGGTATGGACCATGACACGGTCGTAGGATAGGTTGTTTTTGTCACGTAAGTGACAAAGGGGGAGATTGAATGTGCACCCACCTTTACACACTTGTTTGTCAATCACGTGACTAGTTGTGTCTAGTAGTCAGATGAGTTCTTGGCAAATGAAGACCAGTGACGCAATTGGATCAGAAGCATCAAAGCCACACTAAAGACAAAGAACCACTACTATGATCTTGATCTTGCAAATAGATGATCCCAACCCAAATAGGAAAACCTACTTAGGTCATTTATTCAAGGCCAATTCCAAGTTTACATTTTATATCCTTTACTCTTGGCTTTAGCAAGTCTCAAGTTGATGAATGATTAAATGGACAAATAGAAAATTTTGTCCACTTTCAGTAGAAAGAAGGTACCACCGAATAGCACCTTCGGTATCACCAAAGATACCTTTAGTGTTACCGAAGGGACTCAAAACAGTCTATCAACATTACAAAGATAATTTGGTGTCACCGACTACCACTAACAAACAAATTTTGGTGCCACCGAAATTGACTCAAAATAGTCTAGCAACATTACAAAGATAATTTGGTGTCACTAACTGCCACTGACGAACAAATTTTGGTGCCACCGAAAGGGACTTTTTTCATTTAGCAACTTGAGGAATTAATTTGGTACTATCAAATGATCCTTGGGTACCACCGAAGCAAGTTCGATGATACCGAAGTTGGCTTCTGTAGCACTGTAAACTAGCCATTTTCTATCCATTGGAACCCTTTATCTATAAAAGTATCTTGTAGAAACTTGTAAAATTAGTGGAAATATGCATCATAGAGTCTCTAGTTTATCCCAAGATTATCCTACCCTATTTAGATTCTATCCATATGAGTTTCATGATCTCTTCAGTGTGATCTCTCACTTCTATAAACATTCAAAGCTCCTATTAATGAAGAACATGAACTCATGCTTTCTCTAGTGTATAAAGACCAAACCAATAGGAAAACTGTTTGTCTTTTTAATACTCTAGAGCATCCATAGGTTGAATCCCTTAGGAAATCCACTTATTATCCTAGATAGGAGATTCAACCAACTTCCATTACCTTAGTCACCTTTATACGTACATCTTACGCAAGGTTCTTGCTCATGAATTTGAACTAATAGGAAAATCCAAGCTACGCGATCAGGGGAGCACCGGGAAGCTGATTCAAGCACGAGAGCGCGAAGATCAAGTAACCCAAGACAAGCTACAAAAGAGAACCCAATCCGGCAAGTAAGTATCATTGTTAAGAGTTCACAGTTTAGTCTCTCTCCTCATGTAGGATTGAGACTAAGAGTTTGCTATCAACAAACTCGATTAGGTTCCTAGTATGGGACCTTGGCCGGTGGGCCTAAACGTAGGTGTCTTGTGTGAGCCTTAGCCAGTTGCCCTAAACGTCGGTTCTTAGTGTAAGACCTTTGCTCTTGTAGAGAACATAAATTTGTGTCCTTAATGTACAACTGTAAAGGTTATTGGTGAACCTATTTTAAAATCATTAATAGTAAAATCCAGTGTACTCTAAGATTGAGTGTGGATACCGAGAGTGGAGTAGGCCATAGCTGAACCACTATATATGCTTGTGTTTGGAATTTTCATTTGTGCATCTATTTATCATGCTTATATATGCTTGAATGCTTTAAATTCTCATACATGATTGAATGAATGCTATTGATTAATAGGAAGCACATTCCACACAAAAGCTCACAACACTATGTTAGTTGTTATATCTGTATATCTTTAATAGCTTTTGTGATTGGAACCTCTAACTGGCTTGGAAGTTGTTAGGGTTATATTGCCTTACTTGCTTTAAACTGAATGATTATTTAAGTTAGGCAATCAGGATTTTAAACAGGTAAAAATATTTGAAAAGTCCTATTCACCCCCCTCCAGGACCTTCTCTCATATTCATTCTTTAGTATCAACGGTATAAACTGTAATTTCAAAGGGCCACGGCCGATTTTTTGATGTTTGGATACCTGGTCACATCAAGGATCAGGGCTTTGCTGACGTAGTATATTGGTAGTTGTTTCCCTTCTTGCTCTCGGATGAGGGCCTAGCTGACTGTTGCTGTTGAAACTACTAAGTATAATAGCAACGACTCTCCTTGCTTGGGTTTCGAGAGCAGTGGCAGTGATCCCAAGTATTACTTGAGTTGCTGGAAGGCTAGTTCGTACTCATTTGTCCATTTCATCTTTTATTTCCCTTTCAATTATTTATCAGTCGTTTTGGAGATAAAACGGTTGAGTGCAGTAATTCTTCCTGTGAGGCATTGAATATCTTTCATCGTCATGGGTGAGCTCATGTCAAGCAAAGCTTGAATTTTATCAGGGTTTGCCTCGATTCCTTTCTGACTGATAAAAAAATCTGAGGAATTTTTTTGAACTAACGCCGAAGGCGCACTTGCTTAGATTTAACTTCATCTTGTATTATCACAGGATTGTGAACGTTTCCTCGAGGTCGGATATATGATCTGCGGCCCTGATGCTCTTAACGAGCATGTTGTCAACATAGACTTCCATGGAGTGCTCGATCTGCTGGGTGAACATTCTGTTGACAAGTCGCTGGTATGTGCCCCAAACATTTTTTAGCCCGACAAGCATGACCTTGTAGCAGTAGAGACCTTTGTTTGTGACAAAGGTCCTCTTCTGCTTGTTGTAAGGGTGCATCGCGATTTGGTTGTAGCCCGAGTAGGCATCCATGAAACTTAGGAGCTCATGTTCAGCCGTGTTATCAACTAGTTGGTCGATCCTGGGGAGAGGGAAACTGTCTTTGGGGTAGGCTTTGTTTAGGTCGGTGTAATCAACACAAACTCTACACTTTCCATTAGACCTTTTTTAGCAAAACGATTTTGGCTATCCAGTCTGGATAGTAGATTTCTTCTATGAAACATGCCTCGAGGAGCTTTTCGACCTCTTCTCTAATATTGGTATATCGTTTAGGTTCGAATGACCTTTGCTTCTACTGGACCGACCAGTAGTCGGAGTTAACATTCAATTTGTGAACCATTATCTTTAGACTGATGTCGGGCATGTCCTGATGAGACCAGGAAAACTTATCTATGTGTTGTCGTAGGAGATTCATCACCTCATCCTACAATTTTGGATTTAGCAATGACCCAATCTTTATTGTACGGGTCAGGGTGGATTCATCGAGAAGGATGGTCAGGAGGTCATACATCGGGTGTCCTCTTTCGTCCGAGTCTTCCTAGGGATCGAGGGAGGTGATGGACATTGATTGATGTTGTGTCATTAATGCCATGAAATAGCATTATTGGGCTTCTTATTAGTCTCCCTTGACTAGTCTGATACTGTGTTCAATCGGAAACTTCATCGCGAGGTGGTATGTCGACACTACTGCCTGAAGAGTATTGAGAGAAGGACGTCTGAGGACGACATTATAGACGAAGGGGCAGTTGATCACTAGGAAGTCAATTATAATCATCATTTGGTTCTGTCCTTCTAATGAGAACTAAATAGATACTTTTAATGTGACTTTATCTCCCAGGAATTCGAGCAGGGGTGTCTTGACGGGACGAAGTCGAGACCTCTTGACCCCAAATTTGTCAAAGGCTTTGGCGAAGAGGATGACTGCCAAGCTACCAGTATCCACCAATATCCGAAACACTTTGCAGTTAGCTATGGTCACAGTCACCACTAGTGCGTCGTCATGGGGATGGTGGATACCTCGGGCGTCCTCTTCAGTGAAGGTTAGATCATAGGATGCCACTTTCTACTCCTTTAGATGCATGCTGGTGATGTGGATTTGATGCTCTGAGTTGTAATGATTGATATTTCAAGCATGAGATCTCCGAGCTCGATTCAAATCTCCTCCTCCGGCGGGCCCACCAAAGATAGTGTGGATTTTCCTGGTAGGTTCATTGTTGACGAGCCTCTCGTCCTGTGGATCTGCTTGTTTTTTTCCTCCTGTTGACATATTCTCACAGATGTCCTTTGCAGATGAGGGGCTCAATTTCCTCTTTTAGATTGAAACAGTCACTTATTGAGTGACCATGGTCACGGTGGAAGTGATAATACTTCCTCTTATCGCGCTTATCGGCATCAGATTTCATTGCTTTGGCTACTTACAAATTCGTTCATCTTGAACTTCCATGAAGACTTATTTGGGTGTTGTGTTAAGGGCGGTGTATGAGTTGAACTTGCTCTTAGGTCACCGACTTAGGCGTTGGCCTCTAGTTTACTCTCATCCATCATTCTTTTGTTATTATTGGTCAAGGTTGGTCTTGTTTAAGTCGCTTTTCTTTGGCTGAGCCCCCTTGTTCCGAGCAGCCTTTCGTGAGCTGAAAATCTCTTCAACGTTGGAGTACTTCTAGACCCGATTGAGGAAGTCAGCCATCGTTGTTGGAAGGTTTTTGCCAAGCGAAAAGAGAAACCTTCCTTCTCTTAGGACCCCCATCATGGCAGTCAAAGCGATTTCTTCAGAATGTCCTTCCACTATATTGTTTCTATGTTGAAACACTTGATGTAATCTTTCGGCGGTTCGTCCTCTCTCTGGATGATATTGATGAGATAGGTAGCAGACTTGAGGCTTTCCTTCCCTCTAATGAAGTTGGCGATAAACACTTTACTAAGCTGAGTGAACGAGCTAATCAATTGCAGCTTTAGTTGTCGGAACTGCTTCCGAGCTCCTCCTGTTAGGATTAAGGAGAAAGCTCGGCACATGACTGCAGTTGATGCACCGTAGAGTTCCATTCAACCCCTAAAGGATTCTAGGTACTCGGCTGGTTTGGTGGTTCCGGAGTACGGGGCAATCTAGGGCATTCGAAACCTTGGTGGAAGCTGGTTGTGCATGATATTGGCAGTAAATGATGGCTCGATCTCTTCCAGTTTCGCTTCCTCTATGGTCGGAGCGTTCGTTCTGTAAGCCTGTTGTATATCGCCGACCTGGCCCCGCAGGACGTTGAGCTCGGCTTCCCAGGGATCTTCACTTTCGTCCATCATCTCGGCTGCCGCCTCAGGGGCTTTGTCGCACCTCTTTTTCTCCAATTTGTGATATAAGTCGAATGCAGCCAGTGCGGCGATGCATAAGACGTGAGAGGGTGTCGGCCTCGAGATCCCGATCTGCTGGCTTCTACGGGAGCCGGCGAGTACCTCGGATGGCTTAGGGACCTCTGTAGTTGCTCGACCTGCTGCTTGTCCAGTCTCCTAGATAGGAAGAGGAGGTAAATGTTCTAACATTCGTTTCATTGAGTTCATATTATCGTTCAGAGCTTCAACTTGTTATTGGAGGGATACAAGTCATCCTCCCTAATTCCGAGAATGCTGCATCGGTCCCTTAGGCACAAAGTTAGCCCAGAGTTGGGAAGAACAATCTCAGTGGCTAGCAGACTGATCTGGTGGTGCGAGATCGGGTGCAACAGTAGAGGTTGGAACTTTCTATTTTCATTTCGCCTTTATTGAGCTTTGATGGATTATGAGAATGACTTTCAATGTCATTCCTATAGACGGCGCAAACTGTTAATGCAGAAAACTAGTTAACCTTTGAATGCCTACACAAGGAACGGACAAAGTTGTAAAGCAGGGGACCCTCTGATGCCAAAGTCAGGCAAAGGAATTTGTGTCTAGTATAGAGTAAGGTTTTGAGCTTAGAAATGTGTGTACCTTTCTTCATGGAAGGGGCATGTATATATAGGTCCCTGGGAGGCAGTGTCAGGTACAGCAATGAATCCACAATTAGATACCATATCATACTAGGAAGCTGATTTTAAGGAAGTGTGGTTGTTCCTTCGAGATCCTCGGAGAGAATAAAGGAGGATTTTCTGGTAGGTTCCAAGCAATGGGCAGCCAACTAGGTTGGGGTCTAAGGTTGAGCTCGACCTTACACCGGGGCTGACCTCGACCTCAGACTTAGGCAGGCTGAAGTTGAGGTTGAGCTCGAAGTTGGACATATTAAGATTCAGGTTCGACAAACTAAACTCGAGGTCAGTCAGAATGAGGTCGGTGTCAGCCTTGAATCGTGGTTGGAGTTGATGCCGGTTGGATCCAGCTCGAACTTTGAGGTCCAGTGAGCTCTGACTTAGCAAGTCTTTTGATGGGAGCATTACTCCTGTCTCGAGTCATCCTGGTCAGTACATTTTTACCCACAACAGAGTCGTTAGTTTTATCAAAGGTGTAACTGTTTCTTTATCCTTTTTTTCTCAGGCCGCACATGTAACTGATGGAGGATGCATCCAATTCCTATAGACTGGAAGATCCTACCCATCTTATCCATGGTCTTCTTCTCTACGCATATACTGGTGTCTTTCTTAACCATCTATTCGGGGCACAAATCAAAGAGTTAGCAACTGTTTGGATTAATTAACCACGGACCCCACTTGCCTGGAAGGACGAATAAGGACTCTATTCACGTCCTGATGCATTGGGACCCTCCATCTTCTCTCGTTGCCCTCTCATATAACATAGAAGGAAGGGTCAGACTTTGCCCTTCTCCTACTCCATGGGATTCTAAGGAAACACAGTGTTGTTAGGTTGACTAGTGCTTTTTGTCTTTGCAATACTTCGAATAGGTCATGGAGATCAGAAAGGGTGGAAAAAAAATAAATAAATAAATAAATAAAAGAGAGGCTAAAGGCTTATGTTGTGACAGTGATGTTGAAAGCTATGATGCAAGACACGATCTTGGATGATTAGACGTATGAGAGAGAGAGAGGCACCCAAATGAATGGGTGAAACAACGTTTTGATTGAGAGTCCGGATTCCTTGATTAATGAAGATGGTCGGGTAAGATACGAAGATTTCATGTCAAAGGAATAATTCCACACAGACAGGTTACATCATTGTGAGAAGCTTTCTTGATGCTTAAGCAAATTATTTTTTGGCCTATTATGGCTCAAGGCTAAAAAAAATATGATATGCGTTGATTTGGTCTGTATTATGTTGCGACCACCTCTGGCGCCCATTTGGCACGCATCGCCTCATGGGACCCACATGCCCAAATATTTGGATGATTGAGCCATTCGTTTTGTTGTTGCTACTGTGGATGGGCCACAGTTTAGCATCCATGTTGAGGGCATGTTTCTAGCCTCGTGTTGGGATCATTTTTCATGCGGGGCCCTCCACTGCAAAATACTGGTTGTGATCATTCTTTCAGGATGATTATCGGATGGTGTCCAATATCATAACAATGCCTATGGATAGTCCAGATCATCCAGCCGCATCTGGACTTGGACCCCATGGAGCGAAGCGTGATGGTGAGCATAACAAATGCATGTATTTACGTTTTGAAATCAGTAGTCGAGGACACCAAGGGATAAGATTCCCTTGCACGCACCGATCATTTCATAACAAATACATCATATCGTCGACAGCCGCATACTGTTAGGATAAAATACAAAGCGTTTTGAATGGAATAGACACTCAAGTTGATCATTATCTCACCCCGTGGGCTCATCTTCCCTGTGTGGTTCCCATTAGCACAGTCAGCATGTCTGCCGTCCGATCAAAATGGGAAGCTTACACGCGCTCCACAATATTCTTTTTTTCTAGAATTACATCACACGTGCATCCGGGTGTATATCAATCCATGCTCGTCCTGCGAGGGCATATACTAATTTTGTGAGGAGATGTGAAGTACAATTCCTTTTTCACAAGCAGATGCTGAGGGGTCCATTATAATACGAGTCGGCATCTTTTAATGGCCCTACAAACACTTTTAGGAATTTTACAATAAACTACCTACTTAGTATTTACATTTGGATACTTAAAAATAAAAAATAAAAAATCAATAAGCTACCTGGTTAATTTAAGTAATTATGACTAGAGCAGCTTGGATTAAATTTCTTAACCAAAGTTGGGATTTAGCCATAGGAGCAAAGGACCTAGAGGCTCACATGGGCCCCACTATTATGTTTGTTGTTGCTCAAATCTGGTCGATCCTGTTTCACCTCCCGCGAGCCGCCAAGTACCTAAAAATTAATAGAGAACAATCGGACACTAGAGGCGCCGGTTATGGCCAGGACCCTCGGATGCCTAATTCAGGTGTATGGACTCATAGTAGACGTATTAGAATCAGGATAGTTGTGTGGGTGTGTAACTTTTTTCTTAAATATGACATTGTATTTATAGGTGTTCTTAAGCAATTTCGGTATCCAAGTATATTTGTAAGATATACTGGAGGGGCTTGTATCGGAATCGTAATATGTTCTCGAATATTTCTTTGATTATGCCTCAATTGGTGTGAAATTCAGTTGAGATCTGGCTGGGTATTCCCGTGTGCACATATACGGTGCAGGATTTCCTCTGTATGTTTTCGGTTCTAATCTTTAGGTCAGTATATATCTAAGGTCGAGGTGAACATCCAACCTTGAGGTTGGCATTCAAGGTTGAGGTCACCATCTAAGGTCGAGGTTCTCGTCCAAGGTCGATGTAGTCATCCGAAGTCAAAGTCGAGGTTGGTACCCTTAGTTGAGGTTTGTACGTCTTTTGATGAGTTTTGTTTCCAAACTGGTTTAAATATTTCAGCTCGGTTACTAAGTCTTCTTGCTCGGCTCATCTTCTCTAGCCTTTTGGTAATTCAGAGAGTCTGTTTTGATGGTCTTGTTGCCAGGTGTCTCATATATTAGGTCAGCTCAATTTTACCCATAACAGTTACCCCCCATACTTTAGAGTTTCATGTTCATGAGCTTAGGAAGTAAGCAAATTTAAATTGTTGTATGAGTAGGAAGTGTTGATCTTCTAAATTGAGGAGGTCATCTCGTTCCATGAGTGTTCCTTGATTTTGTCACCTGATAGTTAATGTGGAAATTGGAAATAGGTGGCGCATGCTACTATGATCGAGGACGATATTATGACAGTGGTTTCATATGAGGAGACATGTACAGAGTGGCGAGCGCCACTTCGTTTCCGAGCAACTCATAGGCAGACACATGTCCCTACCTCATTTATGTGGGCTGAGAGTGAATCATGTACTACCACGTGGAGGAGATTGTGCGTCGAGGCGTCTTTTCACGTCTTAGCAATTAATTCGAGCATTAAATGCCTTTCTTCTGGGATTCTTATAAATAGGGGTTTCCCCTCATTCTATCGTTCACTAGTTCTATGGGGTCTTAGCCATGTCGACCTCTTTTCCCTTTTTCTTCTTCCCTTTGTTGAATAATCCATTCGGTCACTTGAGTTTTTTTAGTATGTTCCCTCCTATGCTTTCTTCCTTTATTTTCGTTCTTTTTCTTTATCTTACTACAATGTCTTCGGAGGGTTCCAAGGGAATTTCTGTATCAAGGTCCTTCCACGGGGAGTCCATTCATGATAGCGTAGATTCTTAATTGAATGCGTCGTTGAGCAAACCATCTTGGGCAATGACAGCCCAGGATGAGGAAGTCTTGTTGCACTAAATAGAGGTGGCTTCTTCAGTTTCTTACGAATAGCTTTATCATCAGGTCTCTTCAGTTCGAAGCTCCGGCTGGAGGATTTAGTTGCCCTTCAGTCGGAGTTCCATATCCCTGACTCTATGGAGCTACGACTGCCCGAGGTCGGGAAACTTCCGGGCCATCCTCCCAAGTGGGAGGTAACCATTTACCCTATTTTCTTTTCTTATGGCTTACGACTGCCTTTCCACCCAATCTTGATGGAGGTAGTGCACTGCTAATGGCTTGCCCTATGACATTTTAACCCTAACATGTGTCGAGCTATCGTTAGGTACTATATTTTGCGGCACCAGCTCGGTCATGATGAGCTTACTAGCTCCTATACTCATATTGGTCACTATAGTCTGGGTTCTCTTGGCTGGTGCTATTTTTCTTTGTGGCCGGGAAGAGGTCAGGCCCTTATTACCAATAATTTGTCCTCTAATAAGGGATGGAAGGACATGTAATTCTTTTCTTTTGGAGAGTGTGAGGCCCTAGCGGCCGAGCTAGGCAGGTCGCGGTCTCGGGTGCCCACCAAATCTGTTGCCCTAGGTTAAAACTTTGAGTTATAGCTTTTGATCGTTTGTAGTATGTTCTATTTATTTTATTAGATTTTTAGCCAACTCAATTATGTCTTCTTGCAGCTTTGACTCATTGTTAGCCCCAACTTACTCCAATCCAACTCCGCCAGGTCAGGATCACCTAGGAGGGTAACTTGGAACAGAGGAATTAGAAGAAGTTGATTACTCTGACTCTTCTAGAGCAAGTTAACTTGTCAATAGTTGGGTTGACAAGTACATTGGTTTATGTGGATTTAAAGAGTTTGTCAGTTCCTCTCTATTTCCTAACCATTATGCTTATTGTTTTTGCAGGGATGGAAGATCTCTCTTGGACGAAGAGGCCAAAGCTCCCTTCCACAACAGATCTGGAACGATTAAGGAGGGCTGCTAGGAAGAATACTCCCTCGTCCTCAGCTCAACGAGTTTCTGGGGCCAAGGCTTCGGAGATCAGCACTAGAGGGTTGGAGCCTGCCCCCGAGGTTCTTCCCCCGACGCAGCAACCGGAGCTAGTGGAGGCGGCCACAAAAGGAAAAAATGTGGTTCTCTAGGAAGCTGCCTAAGATGGTTGAACCTAGGGCACTCCTCCTTTGAATCCAACCCCAAGGGAGGTTTTCGACCTTGACTCATCCCTGCCCCATGCTGAGAAGGAACGGGCAAAGGCCGTTGCAGCTATGGAGCTAGAGATAATGGTGGGGGGCACCTCAGGACATCAGGCTCCTAAGGGAGCTGGAGTGTCAGGGTCAGCAACTCCCGCAACCCTCCCTCGTCACATGGTGGTGCCGGCTCATTAGAACAACTGCTACGTGAGTGAGGAGGAGGTCGGCTCAATGCTCTCCCTATAGTTTGAACTCTTGATAGGCGAGATTGCGTCTATGTTGATTAAGGTAATTACATATGCTCCCCTTTCTTTTTATATACGTTCTCTTTTTTTTTTCTTATTGAATGGAGAGGTCACCCCCTCCCCCTTTTATGTACAAGGCACCACCGGGTTTCTTACCTCCTGCCACACTTTCCCCGAGCTGAGGGGACGCTTCAAAGAGGCATCTTGGATGGTCCAGTTTGTTAAGACCGGGCTCCAAGCCAAGGCTGTAGAGCTAGTAGCGGTTGTGGAGGCTAGGGTGGCAGCCCATGGTGAGATCAACGCCTTGCGTGAAGCCTAGAGGGTCGCCGAGGAGGACAAGGCAACCAACACAAATTTGTTGGCTGTGGAGCAGCGTGAGAAGGATGACCTAGCAGCCCAAGGGGCGGAAATGGAGTGTCACCTTTCTAAGGCGAGGGGTTGAGCAGTTGATGTGAAAGCTAGGCTGGCGGGGGTCGAGGCCTCTATCAATGTTAGGGAAGCAGTGGCCGTGGACACATTCAAGGCTTCCGAGGTGTGTACAGCCGAGCTAGAGGAGATCTTCAACCTTGGCTTCCAGCTTGCCGAGAAGACGTTTGACAAAGATATCCGAACCTTGACTAGCGCTGCTTGGACAATGACGCTCTAAAAGACCCTGTTATTACTGCTGAGACCGATAAGCCTCCTCAAGGATAGACCTCCCTTCCTTGTATTCTTTTTATATACATTTTTATGAAATGAAATTATACTTTTTATTGACCCAATCTTGTGATTCTATGTGTAATTGGTCGATACATTAGTTATGCGTGTAGCTGATTAGGTCATAAGATTAGTAGGAAAGGTAGTAAAAATGAAGAAAAGAACCTTTTTCCCACTAACTGGCGAGTGTTCTTATAATCGAGCATGCAAGTCACGAAGTAGACAAAACATTAGAAAAAAGTAACCTTTTTCCCTGTAAATAGGGGAGGTTTCTCATAGTTAAGCATACAAGTCACAAAGTAGACATAGCAATAGAAAAATTGAACCTTTTTCCTTCTAGGACATCGCAAGCTCTCCTTTTAAGTGATATCAGATCGGGTTACTCTTTTTATTTTTTGGATTTACCTCATTGAGCTAGATCCAGAGCTTTATTATGTCAGATTTCAAAAGCCTATCCATTATCAGGCTACCTCCTTGTGATGGCTCTAATTATTCATACTAGAAAGCCAAGATGAGAATTTTTCTCAAATCCATATATGAAAGTATGTGGCAAGCCACTTTATCTAAATGGATCCCTCCTACGATGGAAGTAGTAGCCGATGATGGAACCATATCAATGAAGGAAACTGCATTTGCTTTTTGGACTATAATTCAGAGAAGTGAAAAGTAGTGCAAATGCAAAAGCCTTAAATGCAATAATAACTTGTGCTTTATCGCCCGATGAATTCAAAAGAATAATTTCTTATGATACAACTAAACAAGCATGGGACATTCTTGAAATGACACATGAAGGAACTACTATAGTAAAAAAAAATCTAAAATTCAAATCCTCACTACCAAATTTGAGGAGATTCGTATGGAAGAAAATGAGTCTTTTATGGACTTCTATAGGAAATTAAATGACATAGTAAATTCCATGTGGGGTCTTAGAGATAGAATACCTGAAAGCAAGGTTTTCACAAAAATACTATGATAAAAGGTTTAATTCAAAGGCTACTGCTATACAGGAATTAAAGGATACATATGTTATGAAAGTTAAAGAGTTAGTTAGTTCTCTTCAAACTTATGACCTGGATTTCAAAACTTCTAAAGTTCAGTCCATTGCTTTTAAATCTTCTAAATCTAATTTAAAGGAAACTAATGCAAATTCTTATTTTGAAGAAAATGAAGATGATATGGTGATGTTAGTAAAGAAATTTTATAGAATTTTCAAAAATAAGAGAAGAACAGATTTTAAAAAACCATCTAATTAAAGAAAAGCAAAATCTAAAACAAAAGATAGTCAATGTTTCAATTGTTATGAATGTGGGCATTTAGCTTCTAAATGTCCTAAAAAGGATAAATCTAAAAGAAAATGCATGACAGCTACTTGGGATGAATCATCAGAGTCTGAAACTAATTCTGAATCTAATGAATCAAACCAAGAAAATGCAAATGATTTGAAAGCCTTTATGATGATAGCTAAAGTCACTTCTTCAGATAATTGTGATATGTCAAATTATAAAACTCTAAGAAGTGACCCTAAAAGTGAAGATGATCTTCAAGATGCTTATAATGCCCTAAACAAAGAAAGTTGTAAAATTGCAGTTAAATTGAAAATTGAAAAAGAAAATTATGCTAAACTAAAATTAGAACTTGAAATTTTTGTTTTAGAAAAATCTCAATTTTCCAATTGTTTTGAAAAAACAAAATTAGATTTGAGTTTTAAGTCTTCTGAATTGCAAAAATTAAAAACCAAAAATGAGAAACTAAAACTTGAAGTTTCTTCCCTTAAGAGTTCAAAGGACACTTAGAAATATGTCCTTGGTGACGACAAACTTGAAAATTTGTTAACCTCATCGAGGCGATGTGGTGACAAGTCTGGTCTGGGTTATATTAAAAATAACTCTTTAAAACCTAAAGATTCTGCTCCTACCTATGTAAAAGGAGAATCCTCGAACTCAAAAGCTAAGACTCTAAGAGATTGAAATTGTTAAAGGAATGACTTCAAAAACTCAAAATGTTTTCTAGTCTCTGATGTAACAAATAATGCCAATGTTTACAAATATCAAAGGAATAATAAACCTCCTTTAGCTGAAAAAATTGTGGACTTGCTTAGAGAGCTATTGAAATCCAACTCGGATAAGACTAGAGTATATAGAAAAAGGAAAAATCCTAACTCCTAAACACAGTGAAAAGCAAGAGATCCTCCTAAACTTAGAACCGTAATGAAATGGGTTCCAAATGTTAAGTGTCTTGTTGCCCGCACAACTTTTAAAGCTAATACCCATTGAAGATGGTACCTAAATAATGGATGTTCGAGACACGTGACGGGTGATAAGGCTATATTCTTAAACATCAATGAAGTAAATGGCAGCTCAATTACAATCGAAGATGGAAGCATCTGCAACATAATTGGCCAACGTAATGTACAACTTCCTAACTTACCTCTCTTCGAAAATGTTCTATATGTTGAAGGATTAAAATATAATCTTCTGAGCATATCTCAGATCTGTGATAATAAGCATAGTGTAAAATATTTAGATCACAGATGTGGAATATTAAATGAGAAAGGAAATGTAATATTAAATGGTCATAGAATGTCTGAAAATTGCTATATAATTGATAATTCTTACTCAACAAACCATTCATGTTACATGGTCCAAACAGCGAAACTGAAGTATTACATAAATGTCTTGGACATGTAAACTGTAGAGATTTATAAATTGAGCAAAAGAGATCACTTACGTGGTCCGCCCAAATTGAAAAGGATTGAAAAAGTTTGTGGCACATGTTAAATAAGTAAGAAAATTAGTAGTCACAAGAAAGTGAGCTCCTTAGCCACGGCTAGACCTCTTGAACTTTTCTATATGGATTTAGTTGAACTAACTAGAATAGAGAGTAGTGTTCACAACCCCAAGTGTAGGGTCGCGATGCAGTAATAATCTCGGTGAGACCGAGGTTGAATCCACATGGACTAATCTCATGTGTATTTTGAAAGAAATTAGAAGTATAACTAGAAAAAGATACGAATCTAAATATGGAATTAAAGGGAGTAATTGTGAAGTGTGTAATTAGAAACTTAAGAATTTAAAGGTGGGAGCTAGGGTTTCCAAGGATCCACTTGTAGCAATCAGGGTGATTCCTTACTTGATTCAAGTAACACAATTGGAATTGGAGTCCTATCTTGTCACGCCCCAAACTCAGAAACCGAGCTCGCAGAATTCCTGATTGCCAAATCTGGCACCTACAGCCTCCATAGTACCCCATTCCCGGCTCCCAGCGCCCATACACCAGATTTCGATCCTAGGATCCTACAAGGAGGATTTTTAGTATAAATTCTTTTTTGTAAATGACCATAACCATAAGTGTACCTAAATCACAAGAGCAACATCATCATCACATATCCACTAAGATAAATAGTTGATTACAATGCTGAAAGGAAATACATGAATATAATAAAATCTCCACAAAGCTTGGCCTCCACACTCCTGCCTCAATGTTACTGCAACTAACGGCACCTGCACGCAACGGCCGTGCATAAGCTTACAATAGAGGGTGGTGTATGTGTGTGTGCAATGCATGTGCCAAGCATAAAAATATCAAAGTAAGCGAAAATATTGGCAAGTCCATAAATATCATCAACCTTATCCAGGCTATGCAATGCGAATACATAGTAAAGAAATGTCATATACTAAGAAAGAAATGTAAATCGACCACGCAATGTGGAGATATAATAGGTTAAATGTCATATCTAGGCCATACAGTGCAGAATCATAGTAAACCCAATGTCATAAGCTAAGGGTGCAATGCAATATGCAAATGTAAAAGAAATGATAAAGTTAGAGTGTGTAATCAGGATGATAGCATGTGGTATCGTAAGCTATGGGGTTCATCACAAGGGACTTCTATCCAAACCAGTCCCACACCTAAATTTGGATAGCTAGACACAACATGGTAAACTCCTAATCTCAAGTTAGTTATGTACCCAACCAAAATCATGGCCATTGCGAATGTACACGTAATGATCTAGTTACGCACCATTAGCCCGAGTGAATAGTGAATGAATGAATGAATGGGTCAAATGGTGAGTACGTAATCCTATACTCAATACGTCCACATGTCAATATGGCTCATCTTTGGGATATCACCGGGGTCTAAAACACTCCACAATGGTTGCTGCCTCCCTAGGCGCACAATAGCGAGTAGAAAAGACCTCACTATCTGCCTAGCCAGTAGTCTGTCAATACCTACTCAGCTCATCGATAACAGACCCATTTATGAGCTGGTCAAACTTAGCCTAGCTTACAACCCCCTCAATCGGGCAGATAAGGCCACAACCCCTTCCAACCTTCCACGACATAATGGGAGACGCTGCTTACTGGTATTCGGCACCCAGGCGCTCATGTATCCACTTGGTCTAGACGTTGGAGTCTCCTCCGGTACCAGAGGATACTGGGACTCTCACCCAAGGACACCTATGTGCCCATAGTGCTAGAACCAAATATTTTCGATATCCCATCTGGCCATCCACGATGAACCTGTGGAGGCCACAACCCTGATATCTCTAGGGCACCAAGTGATCATGTCACACAAATGCGAGATGTATGAGTCATACCATCTAGTCATGCATCAAACCTACGCATACTACACGATCATGTGGGGCAACTCCGTCTCTTAAGGAGTCCCCTAAATAACTCAGCCCAATGGCAATGCTATGATTAACCATTCCTCACAACATACATACAAATGACGCGTATGGACATGTATCATGATGTAATACTAAGCATGATCTCAGTGTGTCCTACTAGACTAAGTATTCTAGCATGATTATCAGATATAACAGGCAATGACCGGTCTTAACTGGTATGTCACTTACGAGAGTAGGAGTTGAACGATACGCCCTACTAGACATGTAGAAGTCTATATGGAATGGTCCATGATAAACTATCCTAACGTATTCAAGGTTCTAACATATCATATATCCTAAGGTGGGGTCCACAATGGGACGGTGGATCTAACACATACATCAAGATAGGCTCTACACAATGAATATACTAAATCTGGTCCTGCATATTCTTCCATCTACGGCAAGGGAGGTGATAATGATGTACTAATGTTAAAGATAGGCCTCACACTCATCCTAAGAAGGTAAATGGATAGTGGGGATGATACATATATAACACGAGGTCCTAACAATCGATTACAAGGCAGGATACATCTCACGGGGTGAGTTAAACGGGTATACAACAAGTGGGCTTCCTTACTCCCTTTATCATGAACAACTAGGCTTTCCTATGAGGGCCTAATACAAATACAAGGTGGGCCTTGGTAGGATCCACAAATCCAGGACTATGTAACCCTACATATGGTCTTACTCATCATCTAAGTGGGGCCTTGGGTTTGGGTTACTAAGCTTGGATAAACACATGCATCTAGGTAGGCCACATTCCCTATGGAAGGCTAGGTATGAACACAAGATGGGCTCCAAGGCTTGGGTGGTCCTACAGGGTATAGTGGAAAGCATCAATATCAAATGGGGACCCAACGGTTTGGGATAGCCCAACAAGAGAAGGATGGGTATCACTAGCATCAATGGGGCCCAGTGATTTAAGATAGCCCAATAAGAGAAGATGGGTGGAAAATTGGGTATCACAGTGGGCCCTACAAGGTATGGTTTTCAACAGTAGATGTTTAACCACCATTATTCCTATGATGCGGTCTACTAGGGATTTGGACCTGACTCTCAATGGGGTCCATGGCACTCTGAGATCTGGAAGAATAGATGAACAACGTATAAATAACACATACATTATGGTGGGACTCTACTCAAGGTTAGGGTAAAAGAGAGGATGGGGAGATGGGCTTCATGGTGGGCCCTAGGATGGTTCCCAACTATGGACATTTGTAATGACCCGAAAAATTTTGTGCTGATCTTTCCTTAGTAGTTGTTTTTGGGGTAATTAGCGTTATACTCGATTGCTTGTGAAATTCGCATCAATCACTTTAAATTCGATCTGCATGGATCTAAACTTGTAGATTAGTTAGCGCTATGTTACTCTGAAATCTGGGATCCATCGCTAAATCCAGTTGTTCTGGAGAATTTTTGGAAGTTCTGGATCGGACCTGGACCACGCATCGAAAGTCCGATAGCGATGATCTTAGGCTGTTGCGGTCACCATGTTGGGCTTGACCATCACCTCAAAAATCAAGTCCAGATATTGTTCTGAGTCGATTTGATTGAGTTCGGAGTGAAGAGTGTGTGAACGGTTGGAAATTTATTAAGATTTTATGAAATCTGAGTCGTGTCGCTTGCGCGACGATTTTAAGCAATCTGACCGTTGGATTCTAACCCAATTTCACCCTCTGATCAGGGAAGGTGGCCCAGGCATGTCCTTGTACTTGTGGACCTGATCGAGATTCAGTGACCGTTGAATTGAGTGCGGTCCGCCACGGTTGATCTGTAAAGCTGGTCGGTACGAAAACTCAGCTTGACCTAGATCCATGGTCAGTGAGCTTAAGTCCGACCTTTCATGGTTATAGGCCCATCGGAAGTGCTTCGTTGGATCGTGAGAGGCTGGTTTTGGTTATACCCTAAGTATACCTTGGCCCTGGGGTTATTTTCATCAATATTAGGCCTATTTATAGTCCTTAAACCCTAGCTCTCTTTTCCATACGAATTTTCTCTAACCCTAGCTTGGAAAGAGAAAGGAAAAGAGAGAGAAAGTGAGAGAGAAGTTGGTGAATCATCTTAAATTCTTTCCGGTTCTTCTTCTTCCTTGAACCTTCACTTTGAATCGTTATTCTGACGATTCTGAGTTCATCTTGGGGTAAGTTAACCTAACCCTAATCTGTGTTAGAGCTTAGAATAGTCTTGGTGTTGTTGTATCTCATTTCTATTCTTGTCTTAGGTGATCTTGTCGCCACTGACGAAGACATATCGTCTGAAATCAGTTCGGTGTTCTTTTCTGGCTTAAGGTGCGGACTTTAAGTGTATAGGTTATGGTTTTCAAGGCTTTCAATGCCAGTTAATGGTTTATTCTTGTTATGGATGAGATTTCACATGCCAAATGTTATGTTTATGTTGCGTTCCTGATATGCATGTGTTATATTGAGATTTGTGTATTCTATGTGTATGTATAAAGTACCTATGCATGTAAAATATGCACTTGTGTTTGCCATGATTATTTGTCAAGTATGTATGCTAGATGTATGTATGACAACTCCTTGGTAAAAGGAATTGTCCAAATGTGTGTATTTCAACATATGCAATATATGTTGTATTGTGTATTCTAAGTGTTTGTAGAAATGTCTGAATGATCTATAGTGTGATGTTACAACCTAGTATGGGCATTGAGAAGCGATTCTCAACTCTCCCACTAGTGTGCATGATTTCCTTCTTGCTAGTTACATTCCTTGTTGTTTAAGTTCAAGCATTACTTATGCTTATATTTATGTTTAATTGATATTCTTCAAATGCTTGAGTACCACATGATTGAAGTTGTTGTTCCATTACTGTTCTACATTTAATACGAATATCTGTTGTAGTGTGATGTGTTTGGGACTATGAATAGTCCAGGAAATCGGTAATCTGCCTTAAGGTTGTGGCTGAGATCACTTTCGCCACAAAGGACATGATTAGACGAACCCGAGTCGTATTAGAGTTGTCGGCAGTGGTTTGGCCACGCGGAGTGCTTGCACACTCTATGTCGTTCAACTCAACGTGCACTCGTGCTAGTCGAATTCGTCAAGTAACCCAATTGTCCGATGTATGTTCACCATGTATGGACGCTACTGTTTGAATCTAGGGTACCAAACTTACCGATGAAATTCTATTAACCATGGTACCTTGATCCGCTAAGACTCATGAGTCAGACATGGTGGTATGGGACACTGTGGTCGAGCTGTCGGCTTACGCTGGGGTGACGAGCCTCCCCGTAGTGACCAGTGAGCAACTGAACTCGTGAGCCGATTATGGTGGTATGGGACACTATATTCGTGCTATTGGCCTACATTGATTGGTGACGAGCCCTTTGTAGTGACCTCGAGCATACCTGGATACCGCATTGAGGTGACGAGCCTTCGTGTAGTAACGAATGCATGATAGGCGTGCATCGATTGGTGACAAGCCCTTTGCAACGACCTAAAAAGTATATGATCATATGAGATGCCTAGGATTGACGACCCTAGAATGGATCACTGTTTGGATGGTGACATGAGGAAGGTATCTTAGCTTCCCAATCCTGCTGTATGAAAAGGACTAATAACAACTTGGTAATCATATTCATGCACCGCATTTGCATGTGCTTTGTAAATGTGGCGCACTTTGAGGTGGTGTCATGTGTAACGTAAGATGAAGACTCTGAGAGTGTACGCGTGAGGGCACGCATCATTTTTGCATGCATCCTTGCATTAACAAGAGTACTTAGGACTTATTTAATTATTCTGCTTTATCATTACTGCTTGATTGAACTGATAATATGTTAACCTGTGATTTATTGTTCCACTGAGTTGATCACTCACTCCCACGTTCTGGGGCGGTGTTAAACACTCACCAGACTTTGTCTTAGGTTCTGATGTTACAGATGTTGACGTGACTTCTGAGGCAGAGCGGGAGATAGATGATGATGAGGCTGCTTTCTCTTATATACAGTTTTCAGACGGGTTCTAGCGAGCCTTGTTCTGATGCGTGGGATTCTGGGATTATTTTTGGGAATTAAATGATGTAACTTAATACTTGTAATTTTGATAATAACACTTTCATTACGACCTGGTATGTGTTTGTACTTCAGGGATTTGCACTTGTACACATATATTTCTATAAGTCTTCCGCTTACTTTCTTCACTTATCCCTGAATTATATTTGCTATTTAGCTTAATCTATTCCATGTTTTATGCACTAATACAGACAACATACATCCATCATTAAATATGTTGCATAAGTGATGTTTTGGAACTCGAGAGCTGAGTTATGCTCGACCCCCGAATTTTAGGGCGTTACATCAGGATATATCCAGCACGCTGTCACCACTTTAGTGTATTTAAGTGCGAGTCTATCGTAGATTTTGTGTTTGTGCTCCGTAGCTTCTATCGGAGAAAGTTTCCTGAAAACGTTCGCCGAGATCGAGTCTGTGCTCTCTCCTGATCACACACAGCGACCCGAAACCTTTCCTAGACCATCTATTAATGAGTCTAGATGGTCTATCATCCCATCTTAACCCTTAAATTTTCAAGAAATCTTTATTTGAATCAGATTTCTGCCAGAATGGCTCGATAGGCGTCAAATCATACAAGGGGCCGATCGGGGCATTTCCAGTGGGGCCCAGGGGGGACCACATCATTTTGAGCATGGGGGACCAGGAGGACCTCGCCCATACGGCGAGGCATCACCGGCCAATCCAGAGACATCGCCGGTTCGGCGAGGGCTCGCTGATCAGCGGGCCAGGCCGGGCGGGCAGGCGCGGGCCGACGAGTTTTTGGCCTAAGGTGGCCCACCCCTCCATGGTTCATTGGTTAAAACACCTCCTATACCCTACTTCATAAATTTCCCTCCCAAGCTCTCCCTTTCTTGAAAACCCTCTCTAAACTCTTCCAAATCTCTTCCAAATCTTCTTCTTCTTTCATTTTCGTGCAAACCCCATCACCCCATCTCAAAACCCTCACCCCATTGATGTTTACCCTTTCTTTCCTTCTCATTTGAGCTCTCACATTCCTTTTTGGGCTCTCAAGTGTATGGAAGCTTCACCATCTTCCTATTTCTCTCTTTCTCTCATTCCTCATGGCCCTCTTTGAGTTCATCACGACCATATTTTCCATTTCCTCCTTTCTTTGATGGGGAAGAAGAGAGCGCCCGTGGATGAAGCCGGGCCTAGCCACCCAACCCATGCACGGAGGCCGAGAGGTGTCGCCGTGAGCACGTCCGCCACTCGTGAATTTCAGACCAAGCAAGACCTCGATCCTCGAGCTCCCATTGGTAGAACTTTGTTGGCGAAGCTATCGCATGGATTCTATGAAGGCCGTAGAGTCCTTTTTGAGGCTCCTGTTGATCCGCGGCTGTATGGCGATTTTTTGTTGTTGGAGTGCCTGGAAGGGGCTGGTTGGTGACCCTTGTTTAAGGGTGAGTATCGCCCGAATGTAAGTACTATTCGAGCCTTTTATGTCAATATTCGTGATCCTTCGCTGGAGCCTCTGCAGTTCAAGATTCCTTGTGGTAGCGGTCGAGAGGGTATAGTCAATGTCGCTTTGATATCCCGACTCTTGAATGTGCCACTTGGTGAGGTGCATGCCAACGAGAAGAATGTGAACAGTATGCGCGAGAGGGATCGTCGCACCCAATCCTTGTGTGGTCGTCTGGTCAAATGGCAGCCTAATAGGAGTCTTCTGGCTACCTACATGACGGACAACTTCCGTTTGCTTCACCACATGGGTATGTTCAATGTATACCCAAGGTGGAGCAACCGCAGCGAGTGTACGCGCCTGATGGTGGATTTCGTGTATCAGGTGGGGCAAGAAGCGAAGTTGTGTGTGCCAACGTACATCCTGCGCCAGATTATTCTCATCGCTCGTTCGACTAGGAGGACCGAATCGCTTCCATTTGGCCACCTCATTTGCAAGCTTGCACATGAGTTTGGCTATAGGCTTGGAGCAGAGAAGCCGGTTCCTGTTCGTCATATTAATCTAAGGACTCTTAAGCAGATGGAGATCGGTTCTGGTCGACATGCCTCAGAGAGTGAGGATGAGTCTGAGAGCGATGATGAGGAGAGTTATGCTGAAGGTGGTGCTAAGATTGAGGAAGAAACAGAGCAGGACGAGGAAGAGGTTGAGGCACAGGATACGAGTGATAGCTCTCCTCCTGTGGCGTCAGAGCAAAGCGCAGAGCAGACTGCCAGAGATGCCAGTCTCGCACGGCTTGAAGAAGGGCAGGCTATTTTACGCCAGGATATTATTGATCTTCGAGGCCTTGTTAAGCATAAGTTTAAGAAGGTGACTCGAACTCTGAAGTCTATCCTGTGTTGCTTGCAGGATAAGGGTGCCCCGCCTCCATCTCCTGATTCCGATGAGTAGTATCGTTGTGGCCGTCCTTTGCTTTGTTTGTTGTTTTCTTTGTGTGTAGCCGTTGTTGGCTTTGTAGTTGGAGTTGTTTGTAGTTGTTTATTGTTGCTTGAAGTGTTAGATGTTGTTGTTCACATGCTTTCCTAGTCGTGATTCATGTAATGCTGCACTACTTGTATTGCGACAATTTTATTTAATGGAATACATGTTGCTTATCTTTGGAGTTGTGCTGTGAATGCTGTATGGATGGATTATGTGACGTAGAATCTGACAGGTTGCATCCTCTGTTGAATGTATGGATGCCTCATAAGGGTTCGAAGTCTTTGGCCCGTCTCTCCTTGATTGAGTCGCTTATTGGGGTTCCTCCCTTGAGCGATAACCAGTCGGATCCACAGGCGGGTCCGTCTCATGCCGGTGTTAGGCCGACACCTATGGCTCCTCCAGTCACGCCCTCGGTTCCTGAGCCAAGCCGTGCACCTTTGTCTGCTTCGCCTACTGATAGGTTTGAGCAGATGATGTTGTTGATGCAGCAGCACCAGCACCACCACCACCACCAGCAGCAGCAGCAGGAGTTTCTCTCTTCCATGGCTGCATCTTTGCTCAGTCAGTGGGGGTAACTCCACCTGTTTCACCTATGCCTCCATCTGGGAGCGCCAGTGCCAGCGGCACTTTTGAACGATTCCAGCGCTTCCGACCTCCTACATTTGCGGGTTCTCATAGACCCGAGGAGGCCGAGTATTGGATCGACCGCATCTCTAAGATGTTGAGACAGCTGCACTGCTCTGAGGTTGAGCAGGTTGAGCTTGCCTCCTTCATGTTTGAGAAGGAGGCCAGTCTGTGGTGGGACGGTGTTCTTCACACTGTCGAGGAAGGTTTTGTGTGGTCGTGGCAGGCGTTTGAGGCACGCTTCCACAAGAAGTATTTCCCGGTTACGTACCGACATGAGAAGGAGAGTGAGTTCCTTCGCCTCCGCCAGGGAGGGTTGTAGGTGATGGAGTATGAGAACCGGTTCACTGAGCTGGGTCGGTATGTGCCTTTGATCCTAGGCGATCAGCCGTTGAGGATGCGGCGTTTCTCTGAGGGATTGAGACCTGAGATCCGATCAAAGATTTGTTGTGCTAGCATTTCTTCTTATGCGGAGCTAGTGAGCATGTCCTTGCGAGCAGAGCAGGACGGGGATAAGTCGTCCCGCATGTGAGCACCGATGGTTCTTAGGTCGCGACCGGATTTTCAGGGTGCACCTTTCCTCGGCAAGAGGCCGCAAGCAGATTCTCCTTCTAGGCGTTCAGCACCGCCTGCTCAGCAGATGAGAGCTGATGTTCGCTGTTCTTATTATGGGAAGACAGGGCATTTGGACCGTTTTTACTTCTCTCGTATGTGAGCCAGTGGTTTTACTCCACCGCAGAGGATTAGCCATCCGATGCCTCAGGTTATCTCTCCTCCACCTCTTCGTTCAGCGCCAGCTCATCCATCCTTCAGACCTGCAGTTCCTAGCTTCAGGCCACCTCAGCGGCCCATGGTTCCTCCGCCAAATCGTCAGCAGCAGGCTCGAGTTCATGCGCTTTCAGCTGAAGCACCTATGTCTGACTTGGTGCGAGATCCTTCGAGGTGACAGCGCACATTGAAGGTATTCCCGTTTCTATGTTAGTGGATACAGGGTCCACTACTTCTCTTATATCTTATGCGGCAGTTAGGCGTTTGGGTTTGAGATCTGTTCCTATGCAAGGAGTGACGCTTACTACCGCTACGGGGATTTCCTCTGCTTTGGGCAAGCGTTGTATGAATTGTTTGGTCGATCTAGGAAGTGGATCGATCCGGGTTGATTTCTCTATCGCACCGCTTTATCATTACGATGTTATTATGGGTATAGATTGGCTCACGAGGATGCGAGCTGAGATTGATTGTGAAGCAAGGTCGGTGACCATCCATGGACCTGAGGGCGAGACTGTTACTTTCCCAGTTCAGGTCAGTTACCCTCTTTGTATTGATTATTATTCTTCTTTGTTAGAGAGTATGGCTGAATCGGCGTTAGTTAGTATGCCGGTAGTTCGGGAGTTTGAAGATGTGTTTGAGTCGATTCCTGGATTACCTCCTCAGCGTGAGATTGATTTTGCTATTGACCTCATGCCTAGTGCAGCGCCCATTTCATTACCCACCTATCGTATGCCTCCGAGTGAAATGGAGGAGTTGAGGAAGCAGATAGATGGTTTGCTGGATTTGGGTTTTATTCGGCCTAGTGTGTCTCCTTGGGGAGCACCTATTTTGTTTGTGAAGAAGAAGGATGGTTCCTTGCAATTGTTTATTGATTATCGCAGGCTGAATTTGGTAACTGTGAAGAATAAGTACTCTTTGCCCAGGATTGATGATCTGTTTGATCAGTTGAAGGGGGCACGGTACTTTTCAAAGGTTGATCTGCAGTCAGGGTATCATCAGTTGCGCGTCAAGGATGGGGACATGTAGAAGACCACTTTCAAGACTAGCTTCGGTCATTATGAGTTCCTTGTGATGTCGTTCCGTCTTACGAACGCACTGGCCGTGTTCATGGATCTGATGAACAGGGTGTTTCGGCCATTCCTGTTCCGATTCGTCATTGTCTTTATCGATGACATCTTGATTTATTCGGCGAGCCGAGAAGAACACGAGGAGCACTTAAGAGCGATTTTGGATACTCTCAGGAAGAATCATCTCTTTGCGCAGTTCAAGAAGTGTGATTTCTAGAAAGAGGAAGTCAAGTTCCTGGGACATGTGGTGTCCAAGGAAGGGATAGCTGTCGATCTTGCCAAGGTAGCTGCAGTGCAGGACTGGAAGCAGCCTGGTTCAGTTACTAAGGTAAGGAGTTTTCTGGGTCTTGCAGGCTATTATCGACGCTTCATACAAGACTTCTCGAAGATTGCCAGACCGTTGCCGCTGTTGACACGGAAGGATTTGAAGTTTACTTGGAATGAGAAGGCGGAGTTAGCTTTTTAGGAGCTGAAGGACAAGTTGACGTCCGCCCCTGTGCTAGTATTGCCAGAGCAAGGGGTTAAGTATATTATATATACTGACGCCTCTCGCGTTGGCCTGGGTTGTGTCCTTATGCAGAAGGACAGGGTGATTGCTTATGCTTCGGGTCAGTTGAGGAAACACAAAGAGAATTACCATACGCACGAGCTGGAGTTAGCGGCTGTCATTTTCGCATTAAAGCTTTGGAGACATTACCTCTATGGTGAGGAGTTCGAGCTCTTTTGCGACCACAAGAGCCTTAAGTATATTTTCACGCAGCGTGATTTGAATATGAGGCAGCGCCGATGGATGGAAACATTGAAGGACTTTAAGTTTGATGTTTCTTACCATCTGGGCAAGGCGAACCTTGTGGCAGATGCGTTGAGTCGTAAGAAAGCTATTGAGTTTGAGGCTCCGCTGATGATAGCAGAGTGGGATATGTTAGAGTTCGTGTGAGATTTTGAGCAGAAGCTTACGGTGGTTGAACCGTATGAGGTTATCGCACACATTCGTGTACAGCCCCTTATCGACGAGAGGATCATTGCAGCTCAGGCAGATGATGAGCTTTTGGTGAAGATGAGGTAGCGGGTTGGTACAGATGAGAACTCCGACTGGAGTGTTAGTTCTGATGGGAGCCTATGATTTTATGGCCGGTTATGTGCTCCTGACATCCCTGACTTGAGACGGGAGGTTCTCGAGTTAGCCCATAGTTCTAAACTTGCGATGCATTCAGGTAGCACGAAGATGTATCAGGATATGAAAAAGTCTTATTGGTGGGACAATATAAAGGTCCAAATTGCTGAGTTTGTTTCTCGTTGTCTCACATACCAGCAGGTCAAGGCAGAGCATCGCCGACCTCCTGGGTTGCTGCAACCCAAGCCCATAGCAGAATGGAAGTGGGACTTCATCTCTATGGATTTTATTTCTTGGTTGCTGAGAACGAGGAAGGGATATGATTCTATTTGGGTGATCGTCGACCGATTAACGAAGTTGGCACATTTCTTACCGATTAGAGTCACTAACTCTGCAGACGAGTTGGCTAGGTTGTATATCAAGGAGATAGTACGTCTGCATGGAGTTCCCCTGGAGATTGTGTCTGATAAAGACACGCGTTTCACATCTATCTTCTGGACTCGTATTCAGGAAGCGATGGGTGTGAAACTGAAGTTCAGCACCGCATTTCATCCGCAAACAGATGGGCAGATAGAGCGCGTGAATCAGGTCCTGGAAGACATGTTGCGAGATTGTGTTTTGGATTTCAAGGACAGTTGGGATGATTATCTTCAGTATGCAGAGTTTGCGTATAATAACAGTTTTCAGATGAGTATTGGCATGGCTCCCTATGAGGCGTTGTATGGTCGCCCATGCAGAGCACCACATTGTTGGGCAAAAATTGGCGAGCGTAGTTTGCTTGGCCCGGAGTTAGTGCAAGTGACTTCAGAGAAAGTTGACATCATTCGACGTCGACTTCTGACAGCCCAGAGTAGGCAGAAGAGTTATGTTAATCCGAGGCGTCGACCGCTTGATTTGAGGTTGGAGACCATGTGTTTCTGAAGGTCTCTCTTATGAAGGGAGTTCTGCGGTTCGGTAAGAAGGGGAAGCTGACGCCGAGATTTATTGGTCCATTTCAAGTTCTGGATCGAGTGGGAGTGATAGCATACCACCTTACTTGGCCCACACCTCTTGCGGGCATGCATAACGTATTTCATGTTTCTATGCTGAAGAAGTACGTTCCTGATCTTTCGTATATTATTAGTTGGGAGCAAGTGCAGTTGAGTGAGGATGTCACTTATGTACTGCGACCGACGCATATTCTCGACAGGAAGGAGCAGGTATTGCGTAGCAAGGTTATCCCTCTTGTGAAGGTGCTATGGACGCATCATAGTGAGGAAGAGGCTACTTGGGAATCTGAAGCTGAGGTCAGAAAAAGCTACCCTCAGATCCTTGAGGAATATGAGAAGGTATGAATTTTGAGGACGAAATTTTCTTTAAGGGGGGTAGATTGTAATGACCCGAAAAATTTTGTGCTGATCTTTCCTTAGTAGTTGTTTTTAGGGTAATTAGCGTTATACTCGATTGCTTGTGAAATTCGCATCAATCACTTTAAATTCGATCTGCATAGCTCTAAACTAGTAGACTAGTTAGCGCTATGTTACTCTGAAATCTGGGATCCATCGCTAAATCCAGTTGTTCTGGAAAATTTTTAGAAGTTCTGGATCGGACCTGGACCACGCATCGAAAGTCCGATAGCGATGATCTTAGGCTGTTGCGGTCACCATGTTGGGTTTGACCATCACCTCAAAAATCAAGTCCAGATGTTATTCTAGGTCGATTTGATTGAGTTCGGAGTGAAGAGTGCGTGAACGGTTGGAAATTTATTAAGTTTTATGAAATCTGAGTCGTATTGCTTGCGCGACGATTTTAAGCAATCTGACCGTTGGATTCTGACCCAATTTCACCCTCTGATCAGGGAAGGTGGCCCTGGCATATCCTTGTGCTTGTGGACTTGATCGAGATTCAGTGACCGTTGAATTGAGTGTGGTCCACCATGACTGATCTGTAAAGTCGGTCGGTACGAAAAATCAGCTTGACCTAGATCCATGGTCAGTGAGCTTAAGTCCGACCTTTCGTGGTTATAGGCTCACCGGAAGTGCTTCGTTGGATCGTGAGAGGCTGGTTTTGGTTATACCCTAAGTATACCTTGTTCGTGGGGTTATTTTCATCAATATTAGGCCTATTTATAGTCCTTAAACCCTAGCTCTCTTTTCCATACGAATTTTCTCTAACCCTAGCTTGGAAAGAGAAAGGAAAAGAGAGAGAAAGTGAGAGAGAAGTTGGTGAATCATCTTAGATTCTTTCTGGTTCTTCTTCTTCCTTGAACCTTCACTTTGAATCATTATTCTGACGATTCTGAGTTCATCTTGGGGTAAGTTAACCTAACCCTAATCTGTGTTAGAGCTTAGAATAGTCTTGGTGTTGTTGTATCTCATTTCTATTCTGGTCTTAGGTGATCTTGTCGCCGTTGACGAAGACATATCGTCTGAAATTAGTTCGGTGTTCTTTTCTGGCTTAAGGTGCGGACTTTAAGTGTATAGGTTATATTTTCAGTGATCCATTATAGGGTCATCAATCCTAGGCATCTCATACGATCATATATTTTCAGGTCGTTGCAAAGGGCTCGTCACCAATTGATGCACGCCTATCATGCATTCGTTACTACACTAAGGCTCCTCACCTCAATGCGGTATCCAGGTATGCTCGAGGTCACTACAAAGGGCTCGTCACCAATCAATGTAGGCCAATAGCACGAATATAGTGTCATCTTTAACATAAAAGAGAAAGAAGAAATAAGGAGGGAGGGAGAGAGAGAGAGAGGGCGTGCGATGGAAGGACCTCGATACTATGGGCCCTCCCTTCCATGCTTTATAGTACATATATCAAGTGGGTCCCATTACATGTGGGCCTATAATAAAAAAATATCAATGGTGGAGATCCCTTTTCACCATAAAATGCAAGGTTTAGATGACCATTCATGTAAGACCCGTATCTTAGCCCGTACTGTTCCGTAGGCTTCCGCGGTCATCCTGTTCAAATTTCGGTGACCCGCGATCTGTCATTGGCGTTTGCGCACGATCCTAAGACGTGTCCCGTATATCAGAGTTGGCTCAACCCGAGACTTGTACCAGTGTGACCGCACCATCGCCGCGGTTCCAACACCGCATCTCGTGCAGTGAGGCGATGCCCGAGCCAGGAGATGTGGGCCTACGTTTAATTCGAGGAAAACACCACGCTTTGCGAATTCCGATAGATTCTTTACGATATGTCCCATGAATCACATCAATCATAAGTAAAGTACATCCCATCATAAGCCATCACTCACCCTTACCTCTCCTTACCCAAAGTCAATGCAACCCATGCTTAGCCCATTCTTTTCTTACAAAAGTCAAAAGAACCCATCCCTTTCCACTCCATCACCACTCCTCTCTCTCTCTCTCTCTCTCATTTCTCACTCTCCCAAGAAACTCCCAAGGAGAGGAACGTCCAAGCTCTCCATGAGAGGAGCCAAGTGTGGCCCACCTTCCTACCACCCAATCCAACCCTTGGATCATCATCCCAACCGTCGAAGTTGTCCCCTTGGAGCTCTAGATTGCATAGGCGGAAGAAGTCCAAGAAAATCTAGGGTGGGTGCTTCTTTCTCTCTCTTTCTCTCTCTCTCTCTCCCTCTCTTTTTCATTTTTTTCTTTTCTTGTGTTAATATGGTCATGTGGCCCATCAGGATGGACCCCACCATGAGCAGGTATTTTATCCAAAGCCATTTATAAGTGGGGCCCACTTTAAATGTGTTGTACCCACACCATCCATCATTTGGTGGCCCACCTAAGCAGGGCCCACCTCAATACATATGCAACGCCCAACCGTCCAGCGTCCAGGGACGCTGGACAAAGGGGAAAACACAAATATTAGCTTGTTTCCAAGCCTATGGGGTGGTTCACTCATATAGGCCCACCTTGATGTATGTATTCAATCCACGCCGTCCAATCCTTTCCCAAGCTCATTTTAAGCGTTGAGCCGAAAGATGGGGCCAATCCAACTTTTGGGCGGGCCATAGCATAACAAACAGCGGGTTTACCGTTGAAATATCCCCCAGTCGTTTCTATACCCCAAAATATATTGAATAATGGGCTTGTTTGGCTTGTCTTGAGATATGGGATGCAATGAAGGGGTTGGATTCCTTCAACGCGGGCCCCACAGGTGAAATACCTCAAATATATATATATATATATATATGAAAATGCATGCATGCAGCAGGCGCTGCTGCTGTCAGCGCCCCCAAGCCTGCTGCGTTGACGGACGGGCGGATGGGCAGGCAGACCCACGGCCCCAGCCGTGGGCCCCACCGTGATGCGGGTTGGGCGATCCACACCGTGCATCTGGTGGGCCCCCTTTTGGGCGATGGGCCCCCCGAAAATCAGCCTCATACAACATGCAGGTGACCCACATCACAGTAAACAGTGGTGTTGAACATCTACCATTGAAACCATTTTTTTGGGCCATAGAAGTTTTGGATCTTTATGAAATTTGTTTTCCTCTCATCATGGGACCTTGTGGTCAGATTGGGGGGGAAATAAACGTTATGATGGGTCCTACGTGGGACCCACTCACGGTGGAAAACGGGTTGGCTGATGTACATGACACCAGCTGTGTAGCTGCTGCATTGACGTGAGCTCTGTGGGTCCCACCTACCTGCTGTGATGGCGTCAGCATGGGGCTGATCACGAGGTGGTGTTAAATCCAAACTTCCCAGACACGGCGTGTGGACCCCACCTTGATGTTTGAGCAACCACACCATCCGTCCATCCGTTTGGAAAATGGACCCCACTATCATGATGTATGTGCTTATATCACACTGACCATATGTTTAGACATGGCCCATCCCCACGTGTGGCACATGTGGGAGTGGGACCCACTTGAAGTATGTGTATAGCCTACCGTCTGTCCGGTATCCAGGGTCTGACGCTGGCTCCTTCAAAATAATAATAATAATAATAATAAAAGAATATAAAATAATAAATAATATAATATTAATACTATGGATGCTAGTGGTGGGCCCCATGAGGTACCCACCTGCTGGACGAGTTAGATGGTATACCCCACACCAGCTAACGCCGCTGCAGTGACGTTACCAGTTCTATATGTTTGTTTCATCTAAGCCGTCCACTTGTTGTGTGGGGCGATCATGATATATGTGATTTACAGCCATACCGTCCATCTATGTGGACCCCACCCTGGCATGTATGTGCTCTAGATCAATGCCGTCCATCAGTGTTTCTTCAACGCCACCTATCTATTTTACAACCAGATACATAGGTTATGTACTGACGTCAACAAATTTCTGTGGGGCACACATACGAGAGTGGTGCGGGGCCCACGTTGATGTATGTATTATATGTCCACGCCACCATCTACTAGGCCACAACATGATGTATGTGTTACATCCTAAACGTCCATCGGCCTGGACGTCAGAAGCTCTATGAGCCCCATCACGAGATATATGTTGTATTCAAGTCCTCCACCCATCTGGTACGTGTAGGATGGGACCCACCTTGAAGTACATGCCTTACATCCTAGCCGTCCATCTGTTTGGGGACGGTGGGACCCCCTGCAACGTGAGTGTGTTGTGTGGTGCACATTTTGATGTATGTAGGTGTTCACCATGCTGTCCATTTGTGCAGTCCACCATGATGCATGTATTGTATATCTATGAGGCCCATTGGTGCGGCCCGATTTGATATAGATGAAGCCCATTGGTGCGGCCCGATTTGATATAGATGAAGCCCATTGGTGCAGCCCGATTTGATATAGATGAGGCCCATTGGTGCAGCCCGATTTGATATAGATGAGGCCCCTTGGTGCGGCCCGAGTTGATATACATGAAGCCCATTGGTACGACCCATCATGATGTATTTTGACCCATGGGCGAGGCCCACCCTTTTGTATTGTTAAGCCCATGTAATGAGACCCACTCAATGTATGAGGCCTAGTATTAAGGCCGTGTGATGAAGCTCACATGATATATTTGAGGCCTAGGTGCAAGGCCCACCTGTTGTGTATTTGAGGCCAATGTGACGTAAATGAGGCCCCATCATGATTATATGTGAGGCCATGGGCCTACCCTATGTTTAGCGCTATGTAGTTCACTCCTTGGTAACAAGGTTGGTTAGATGTCTACATTGATGAGCAATGACGGTTAGATGTCCTCATTGTGACCTTCCCTTAGGCCTTGCTAGGCTCATTCTCTTCGTGGGTTAACCCAAATAAGGAGGCCCCATTCGTCATAGACGGGTGGTTCGTGCTATCGGATTAATATAACCATGGCCGAGAGCCATTCTTTACATTATTATTGATTGGTTGTATATCTATGGACCCCACCTTGTTTATATATGCTGGTTGTCAGTGCCGATTATCGATGCTGATTGTCAGTGCTGATTATAGATGTTGATTATCGGTACCGATTAATGAGGCTGAATATCGAGGCCGATTGTTGAGGCCCAATGCGATGTATATGCAGCTCGTATTTGAGGACCGTTGTGATGTGCATTTAGGTCGTGTTTAACGCCTAATATGATGTATATGAGGCCTATGCGATGAGGCCCATTGGGATGCATTTGAGGACCAGGCTATGGAGCCCATTATGATGTATGTTAGGCCCATTATGATGTATGTTAGGCCCATGAGAAAGGCCCATTACGATGTATGTTAGGCCCATGAGAAAGGCCCATTGTGATGTATTCATGGCCCATGATGCATGGCTCATTTGATGTATTTAAGACCCATGTGTAGGGCCCACATGTCGTGTATTTGAGGCCCATGAGCAGGTCCTGCCTATTGTGTATATGTGGCCCTTGAGTAAGGCCCACTGTGTTGTATATCAGGCCTTTGTGTGAGGCCGTGGGCCCATTATATATTTGGCTCTACGTGGGTCATTCCTTGGGGGCAATGTTGGTTAAATGTCCACATTGTCGAGGTCGATTGTTGATACCATTTGTTGATACCGATTATGAGTGTATGATAGCTTAGCATCATGATACATGCCCATATGCATCATTTGCATGTTTGTTATGAGATGTGGTTGATCATTTCATATGTCATTGAGCATGTTGTTATGAGAATCCCTGATAGGTGGAGGTTATCTCACATGAGCATGCGGTATGCGCAGGATTGATGCATGACTGGATTGTATGACTCATACATCTCGCATTATGATTACTGTACGCCCTAGCGACACCAGGGCCATAGCCTCCACAGGCATATCATAGATGGCCAAATGGGACACCAAAAATATTTAGTTTTAGCATACGGGTGCCATAGATGTCCCTAGGTGAAAATTCCTAAACCTCCGTGGCCAAGAGACACCCCAACGTCGAGACCGAGTGGATACATGACAACCGGAGTGCCGAATACCAAGAGGTCGCGTCTCCCACTATGTCGTGGTCGGTTGGGAGGGGGTGTGGCCTTACCCGCCTGAGGGTAGGGGGCAATACTAGGCTAAGTTTGACCAGCTCGTGAATAGGTCCGGTATCGATGTGCCGGATAGGTATTGGCTGACTATTGGCCAGGCGGATAGTGAGGTTTCCTACGCTCACTTGGACTGTGCGGCTGGGAGAGCGGCAGTGCCATTTGGAGTGTATTAAATCCCGATGATAATCCTAGAGATGAACTGTACTGATATGTGGATTTAGTGAGCAGGAGTTGCATACTCATTCATGCATTCATTCATTCACTATCCACTCGGGTTGGTGGTGCGCAATTATTTGTTACGTGTGCCTTCGCAATGGCCGGGATTTCGGTTAGGGCGCGCGACTAACCTGAGATCAGGAGTTTACCACATCGAGTCCGACTATCCAAATTTAAGTATGGGACTGGTTTGGATAGAAGTCCCTTGTGATGGATTCCATAGCCTGCGATGTTATTTACTATCATCCTGACTTCACACTCTAGCATGATCATTCCATTCGCACCGCATATTGCATTACAACCGCGGCATATGACATTTTGGGTTACTGTGTTTCTGCATTTATATGGTCTAGATGCGACTGACGCTATTTGTGAACTCATCAGGAATTGCATATTGCATCGCATCCTCGGCAACTAGTATTTGGCTCTTTATGACTCCTCATTTGCATAGTTGTTCTATATTGCGTACTCTGATATTGATTGACTCGTGGACTTGTCCGTATTTCCGCTTACTCGGTTAGCATATGATTTATGATCTTGTTAGTATTTCTGCTTACTGTGATATTCATGATCTTGTCAGCATTTCTACTTATTCCGATATTGTGCGATTTATGGAATTACCAGTGTTTCCAGTATTGTATAATGATGGCATTGTATTGAATACTTGGCACTTACCTTGTGCACACACTTACACCACCCTCCAAGCTTTTTATAAGCTTATGCACACTAGATGCGTGCAGGTGATATTTAGATTGCAGCAGTGTTGAGCTTGGAGCGTGCAGCGGTATTCCGGAGCTTGATTTTCAATTTATGTATTTCCCTTTCATCATTGTACTCAAATGATTATATTAGTGGATATGTGCTGATGGTGTTACCCTTGTGAATTGGGTAATCTTGTGGTTATGCTTATTACGAGTTAAATATATATTTAAAAAAAAAATCCTCCTTGTAGGATCCCAGGATCGGAATCCGACATATGAATGCTAGGAGCTGAGAATGGGGTACTACGGAGGCTGTCGGCACCGGATTCGGCGATCGGCATTCCCGTGAATCCGATTTCCGGGTTTGGGGCGTGACAATTCACAATGAAAAATAAACATCATGAAGGGGTCCATGGAGAATGGCCCCATCATGGAATGAAGATATGAGTCACGGTGGGCCATCGGCCACACCTAGGGTCCAAAGTGAGATCCATACCATCGATCGGTAGGCCCCACTTGGCCCATCATTAAAAATACAAATCTAATCCTATTGAACACCCACCGTTGGATCTTCTTGGTCTGATGGAATGTCAAACACCTTGGCTCTCTCTTTAATGGAAGATGATGAAGTATAGATGGCTAAGATGGGAGATTGGGTGGTAAGGAGTGGGCCTCACTTAGCTTTTTTTCTCTCCTTAGTTGCTTGGAAATGGTGGAGAATGAGATGGGATGTAGTGAAACGAGAGAGGAGTGATGTGTGTAAGAAGGATGGGATGAGAGGGATAGATAGTGTAAGAGAGGGATGGGTGTGTGTAAGAGAGAGTTGACTTATGAGGGAGTGAGGTGGCATGGGGTACGGGTTGCTTGTCTTTGTTGGTAAGAAAGGGATGGGAGAGGCATGGGTTGTGTACTTGACTTGTGATTGATTGTTTGATGTGATGGGTTGTAGAGATTCTCTTGGAATTCACAACACGCGCCGTTTCTTCAAAATATTCGAGGGCCCACAACTCTTGGCTTGGGTATCGTATCGGTGCGCAAGATACGGCGTTGGAACTGCGGCAACGGTGCAGTCATGATGGTACAAGTTTTGAGTCAAACCGATTCAGATATACGGGATGCAACTCAGGGTTGCACACAAATGTCATTTATAAGTCGCAAGTTGTCAAAATTCGACAGGGAGGATCGCGGGAGTCTAAAGAATGGTATGGACTATGATACGGGCCTCACATATCCAATTCAATTGGAAGATATAGCAATTAAGATCGAATATGAACTTCCTTTAACCTTATTCTCAAAAGAGGAGAATTGTGATAATTGGTACGGATTTCATCACCATCCATGCCCATGAGACGATGGTAAACAACAAGATTTACCAATCTCATAATCACAAAACAATAAAAGAAGATACTCAAAGCTATTGCAGATCTACTGTAATTTAAGTCAAAATAAATCATTAAAAACTGAAAGTATTCCTTAAATATCAAACTAGAATCAAAGTAAGTTCAACTTAAACATGAATCAAAGAAATAAAAACATCTCGTCACACTACAAGCTTCGCCTCTTAGCCCTAGCTGAGTGGTTTAGCAAAGCATAGACATGATTGGACCAAAGTCTCTGAAGGAAAACATGAAAATAATTAAGGAAGAAGAAGAAAAATTCTTGGTGATGGCTTCTCCACCCTTTTGCTCCACTCCTTAAACCCTATAAGATGCCTAGGAACATCCTAGGGCGTCCTATTTATAGTTATGGAACTCCAACTTTCTCACCTAGTTGGAAAACTCTAGAAACCGCCTCAAATTTACAAAGTTTCCCAAAATAACCTTCACTCTATGTAATTTCACAAAATGACCCAAAGTTTCAGAATATGCTTCTTTAGGACAATTTTAGGAATGTGTTTATTTTTAGGACAATTTCAGGATTCCTTTTCTTCACTTCAAATATTTGATTCTCTTCATTCCTTACTTGGTTTTCTTGGATCTTTGGCATGTGAATTGTTTTGGTCTCCTAAGATCCATCCCTTGCCTTGGTGATCTTGAGCATCAAATTCATACTTTAAACACTCTTTTGAATCCAATCTCTTAAATTCACCTTGTAACACAAACATGAGTAAAATAGAACATTAAACATTATCATGTTCATAAAACTAAGATATAAATGGGGGATAATATTTAATATTCGACCCACAACACAACCTTGAGAGTGCCTTTGTTTTTCAATTAGCATGACGGTTGAGTTGGTAAGTCAGCCCCAAGTGAAAATAATACAAGAAGCGGCCTCAACTAGATGTGTGAGTCAGGAACATCAAAGGTAAATTAAGCCTCACATCCCATGACCAAAACACCCAGGTATATAATTCCCTTTAAAAATCGTATAATAACAAAGAAATTTAATGTTTGAAGACTTTGTGCAAATAGGTAAACCTTCTAAAGTTCTTTGCATGTCACTTTGAGTCATCGAGCTTGGTTCGATGACATCGAAAACTCATGTTCGATGACATCGAAAATGACTCCTATATGTCCAGCAACCAAATGAATATATGGACAGAAAATTTGATTCATGAAACATACCCTTGATGACATCGAACATGGATATTCGATGTCATCGACAGTGACTCGATGACATCAAAGAAAGCTGAGTTCTTGTCCAACAAACTTCTTGGAAAATCTTCTAAAAAATTTGAGGAATCGGACCACACTCGATGAGATCGGAATTCAAACTTCAATGACATCGAAAAAGGACAAGAAACTGTCCAGCGAGCCTTCGAGGAAAAAGCCCTAAAAAGTTCAAGGGATCGAACTAGACTCAATGTCATCAAAATTCAAACTTTAATGACATCAAAATAGATTCGATGACATCGAAAGAGGACATGGAAATGTCCAGCAAGCTTCCAAGGAAAAACCCCTAAAAAGTTTGAGAAATCGAACTAGGTTTGAAGACAATGAGATTTAAATCTTGATGATATCGAACCAGGTTCAATGATAAGGAATAAGGTCCCAAAAACATCTAGCAAGGTTTGAAGAAAATCACGTATACATTCGAGAAATCGAACTAGATTCGATGACATCGAGACTCAAACCTTGATGGCATCGAAACAGGTTCGATGACATCGAACGTAGTCAAATTCTGATAAATATATTACCGTTGGACTTTTTTCCTTTATAAATAGAAGCTTGGTTCTAGTAATGTTTTGAGAAAAAGAGAGAGTTTCAAGGACGTATTTTCTTACTCACCATCATTAATCTTCTTCTCATGGAAGTTCATTCCCTAACCCCTTCTTATTCATTGTATATTCAATAGATTGGATTAGAGAATGAACTTCACCATTCAAGGATCTTCCAGCAACCTCTTAATAGCAAATCATTAGGCTGAAATCTCTTAAATGCACAAACCCTGGAATTACTCTGTCTCTTTAAAGATTCACAATTAATAGAGTAGATTCCACCAAACACCTTGACCTAACCCCAGCTACTTACAGTAGAGCATATTCAAGTGTTGTAGTTCAAGGGAGCAGAAGAATCTCTGTCATCAAGGGAGATTGTCTTCATCATGTGTTAAACGGGGCTCACCTTCTTTCAGGTAAAGTCTAAGAGTCTACAGACCTTGAGTTAATCCTCCTTTGTGTAGGATTGATTCCTCAGATTGTGTGTTACAGATCATCAAGACCTTTTACAGGCCTCTGACGGGAGAATACGTATAGAGTCCTTGTGTAGGACATATTGTGCCTTGTGTAGGCAAGTTTGTTTGCCTTGTGTAGGCATGTTTGTATGCCTTGTGTAGGCATGTATGTTGCCTTATGTAGGCATGTTTGAGTCCTTGTGTAGGAGGAGTTGCCTTGTGTAGGTTCTAGTGTAAACCTTGTGTAAGTTGTAACAGTTTAAGGTGAACCTGATTTGAAACCTCCATTAGTGAAATTCGGTACACTCAAGGGTTGAGTGTGTCTGCTGAGAGTGGAGTAGGCACATAGCCGGACCACTATATATGATTGTGTTTGAGATTGCTATTTGTGTACTCATTTGATCATACTTATCTTGAATGCTTAAAATGATGCATATGAATGGTTAGAACTAATAGGAATCACATCCCACACACTCATACATTTTACATAGACTAATTGCTTAAACTGTTCATTCTAAGTAGTCCATTGTTTGGATCCTCTACTTAGCTTGGAAGCCTGTAGAGTTAAGTTTGCTACATCTTGATTAATTGCATATTAGATCAAGATTGAGGAATTAGGATTTTAAATTGGCATAAATTTGATAAAGTCTTATTCACCCCCCCTCTAGGACAATTTGACATATTCCATACTTCTACTAGAGCGGTCTAAACCGCAATTTCAATTGGTATCAAAGCCTAGTTCCTCTTGAAGGCTTTAATCACCTAGAGGAAGATCTTAACTGAAGATGGAAAAACTAGAAAGGACATCAACAACCCTCACATTTGAAATGTTGAAATTAATCAAGTAGATCTAACCTCTAGAATCGAAAAATGTGCATCTAAAAATAGAAAATCATAAATTAAGAATAGATGCAGAAAAATCAAAACAATATGTTGAACTTAGTCATAGGTTTTCCCAAAGCAGTGAAAAACTAGAGAGACTTCTAGGAATGGGTAGAAACCAAAAGGATAGGAGAGGGTTAGGCTATGAAATGTGTAAATCAAACTCTTTTCAGGCATCTCCTATGATTTGGAAAACATGTGTATCCAGTAACAACACATCGAACACTCTTATTTGTCATTCATGTGGAAACTTGTGACACTACAAATTCGAATGACGTACATTTGGTAAGTCTCACTACACTTCCAAGTTAAACCATTCTGGTCAACTTAAACCAACCGAAAGAGCATTACAAAAACCAAAGAGCCCTTTAAAATGCATGACAAAATGAAGGGAGGAGTTACTTCAGGTAGCTCGACTGAATCAAAATACCAAAGAATTGATGAGAAATGGTAATCAAGTTCAGTTGACAGAGAAATCCAAACAACCCCAAGGTGAAAACAAGATATAATTTTAAAAGAAAGTTATCACCAAATGGAAAATGAAGAAAAAGAACAACTGCCTTGTAATTCATACCGCTCTCAAAGTAGACAGCAATTCTAAGTGGTATCTTGATAGCGGATGCTCTAGACACATAACCAGTGACCGAACACATTTCTATGATTACTCAGAATTTGATGGGGGATCGGTTACATTTAGAGATGGGAGGTCCGCTAAGATAATTGGGCAAGGAACAATAGTTGGCCCGAGATTGCCTAAGATTGAAAATGTTCTTTGTGTAGAAGGATTAAAACATATTTCCCAAATCTATGACAAAGAACACATGGTCACCTTCTCCATGGACTTATGCAAGATCTCAGACCATATAGGAAAATTTATCATGAAAGGTCTTCACACAAGTGACAACTATTACATAATTGAAAGTAGTGAGGAGAATGTCATATCTACAAATGCCACATGGCTGTGAATAGTGAATCCAAGTTATGGCACCAAAGACTTGGACATACACACAACCGGAAGTTGGCAAAGCTAAGCTCAAAAAATTTAGTGAGAGGTCTACCTAAGATTCGAAAGGAAGAGAAGATTGTATGTGAGGATTGTCTCAAAGGAAAACAGATAAAGGTTGGACATAAAAAGACAACCACCATAGCTACTTCCAAACCGCTTGACTTGTTACATATGGATCTTATGAGTCCCACAAAAGTTGAAAGCCATATTAGAAAAAGATATTTTCTGGTAGTGGTAGATGATTACTCCAAATTCACATGGGTCACTTTTCTTAAGGAAAAATCTGATGCATTTGATGAATTCCTGATTATGGCAAAAAGACTCCAAAATGAGAAAGGATATTGCATAAATCGGATAAGGAGTGATCACGGTGGGGATTTTGAAAATGATTGATTCCAAAATTATTGTGATGAGAATGGAATTCAACATGAGTTTTCAGCCCCAAAAACACCATAATAAAATGGAGTGGCTGAAAGAAAGAACTGGGTATTAAAGGAAATGGGCTCAGTTATGCTAAATAGCAAAGATATTGCTAAAAGCTTCTGGGCCGAAGATGTCAATACCACCTGCTACATAATCAATAGAGTTTATCCTAGAGCAGGATTGAATAAAACACCGTATGAGTTGTGGTACGGTAAGCAGCTAAGTGTAAAATATTTTCATGTCTTTGGTAGCAAATGTTACATTCTTAAAGACAGAGAGCAAATAGGTAGGTTCGACTCAAAAAGTGACGATGGTATTTTCCTAAGATATTCCTTAAACAGTCATGCTTATAGAGTATATAATTTGAGGACTCTTACTATATAAGAATCAATCAATGTGGTTTTTGATGACCAACCTCATAACGAAAACAGTCCCTCAACCAATATAGAGGATGATGTGGATTCATGCATAATAGGTAAATCTGACAACAAATCCATCTCCCCTAATGAACCTCAATCATTGAACAACATTCCATTCATTAAGGATCATCATATCAATCAAATCATTGGAGATCCTACTTAAGGTGTGAAAACTTGATACCAACTTGAGGGAATTAGCAGTCATCTTTTCTTCACCTCAAAGATTGAGCCCAAAAATATTATAGAAGCTCTCCAAGATGAATATTGGATTGCAACTATGCAAGATGAGTTGCAATAATTTATGAGAAATGTGGTATGGCAACTAGTTTTATAAGACCCGTATCCTAGCCCGTACCGTTCCATAAGCTTCTGCGGTCGTCTCGGTTGAATTTCGGTGACCCGTGATCTGTTATCAGTGTTTGCGTGCTATCCTGAGTCGTGTCTCATATATCAAAGTCTGCTCGAATCAAAACTTATACCCTTATGACGGTGTCATCACCGCGGTTCCGACACCCCGTCTCGCACACCGTGGTGATACCGAGGCCAGGAGATGTGGGCTCCCATTCGGTTCGAGAAAATGCCGCGCATTTGCAAACCCAAGAGAATCTCTAATCAAATTAAACCCATCAATCACATTACTAGTCAAAGTACAACACCCATCCCTAAGTACAACCACCCTCCCCAAAGTTAACTCTCTCTCTCTCTCTCTCTCTCTCTCTCTCTCTCTTCACCCATTAAGTACACCCATCACTCACTTACCCATCACACCCCATCACTCACCCATCCCTCTCTCTCTTACAACCTCTCTCTCTCATCTCTCTCTCATTCTCCCAAGCAACCCAACATCCAAGCTCCATGGGAGAGAGCTAGTGTGACCCACCTTCCTACCACCCAATCCCACCATCCTAAGTCCATCTCAACTATTGAAATTGTTCCTTTGGAGCTCTAACATGCATTAACGGAAGAAGGAAGAAGAGATCTAAAGTGGGTGATCTACTGTTGATTTCCATTTAAAGGCCCACTTGTATGTGGGACCCATTTTGATGTATGTGTTGTAATCTAGAGGGGCTCATAGTGTCGGGGTCCCTCCATCTCGTCTCTCTCTTTCTCTCTTTCTCTCTCTCTTTCCCTATTTGATGGCTCACCTTAACCTATATCATATCCCAGCCGTCCACCTAGTTGGGCCCACCTTGCTGCCTATCCGTCTGGACGGGCCAGGATGAAGTTAAACATAAATATCATCTTGATACAAGCTCCTATTGGGCCACCATGTGTGGACCCACCTCAATGCACATGTTCATCCAGCCGTCCATCTACTGGACACCGGGCCATGGACCACACGATATGTGTTATATCACCATCCATCTAGATGTCCAGGCCTGGACGCTGGACTGTATATATGTGTATATATATATAATATTAATATATATTATCTAGTGGTCCCACGTGGGACCCACCCCACCGTGGAAGGCGATTGGCTGGTCTACCACCACACCAACTATATGGACATCAGCAAGATGGTCAAATCACAGTCGTGATATCCAGACCATCCGTGCATTTTACTGGTGGGCCATGCGTGTGGACCCCACCATGATGCATGCGTTATATCCCACCATCCATCACCCCACCGTGACGCATGTCTTGTATCCACACCGTTCGTCCAGACATGGGTCTGGACAGTGGACCATTTCAAAAAAAAATGAAGCAGATTCAAATCCCTGGTGGGCCAAGTACGTGGACTCCACCCCTGATGTATGTTTTCCATCCAAACCATCCATCCATTTGGCAAGCTCGTTTTAAGGCTTGAGACTAAAAATGAAGCAGATCCGATGATCAGGTGGACCACACAGCAGAAAGCAGTGGAGTGTTGAACGACTACCATTGAAACCCTTTTTGGGGTCACGAAAGTGTGGATCAATATGAAATTTGTTTTTCCTCTTAGGTCAGGTCCATGCGACCTTATGAACAGATTGAATGGAAAATAACATTGTTGTGGGTCCGATGTGGGACCCACCTGTTGGAGGGAGTAGGTTGGCCAGTGCATCTCACACCAGCCACATAGCTGATTGACATCAATAAATTCTGTGGGACCCACCTTTCTTGTATGTGCTGTATATCAACACCATCCATCTAGACAGTGCCATATGAGTCCCACCTTGACGTATCTGTCGATTAATACCATCCGTTTGACGGTGGACTCCATTCATGTGGGACACAGCATGATGTAATGTTGAATCTACATCGTCTGTGCAGTGGCCCACCTTGATGTTCGTATATATCACACTATCCATCCATCTGTGAAAACCCACCATGATGTATGTTTTGTATTCCTCCAAGCCGTCCATCTGTCTTGCCAGATGGGACCGCCATGTTGTACTTATTTCATCCACACTATCCAGATTGTGCTGGATGGTGCTGGACGATGTTTGGATAGTGTTGATTTACATGGACAATGTTTGGACGGTGTCGTGGGCTCCACCGTGATGTATGTTGTACGCACGTTACCCATCTAGTGGGGCCCATTTGTTGTGTATGCGGGGCCCACCTATTATGTATATTAAGCCCATGTGATAGGGCCCACCTTGGTGTACGTATTCTATATTCATGCCGTACACCTTTGGACGTTGCCACATGGGGCCTACCATTGATGCATGTATTATATATCTATGTCGTTCATTTGTGCAGCGTATCATGATGTGTGTGTTGCATGCACACTGTTAATCCACTTTTCTAGGGCCATTGTGATGTATGAGACCCTTGTGTAAGGCTCATTGTGATGTGTATTAGGCCTATGGCATGCGGCCCATTGTGATGTGTATTAGGCCCATGTCATGCGGCCCATTATAATGTGCATTAGGCCCATGGGTTATGGCCCATTGAGCACATTCGAGGCCCAGGTGGTGCGGCTCATTATGATGTATTCAAGGCCCATGGGACGTGGCACATTGTGATATATTTTTGACCCATATGATGAGGCCCGACTTAATGTATATAAGGCCCATTGTGATGTATATTAGGCCCATGAGATGCAGCCCCTTATGATATGTTTGAGGCCCATATGATGAGGCCCGATATGATATATATATGGCCCATGTGTGGAGACCCATTATGATGTAATTGTGGCCCAAGTGATGAGGCCCAATATGATGTATTTGTGGCCCTTGTGTGAGGCCCAACATGATGTATATTTGCCCATTTAGTGAGGCCCAATGTGATGCATATGCAGCCCTTTTGGCGAGGCCCGACGTGGTATATATGTGGCCCTTGAGTGAGGCCCACTGTAGTGCATATTAGCCCACTGTATAGGGCCATAGGCCCCACTATATGTTTGGCCCTATGAAGGCCACTCCTTGGGAGCAATGTTGGTTAAATGTCCACATTGATGGGCAATGATGGTTAAATGTCCACATTGTGACCTTCCTTTAGGTCCTTTGTTAGGTCGATTATCGAGGCCGACTGTTGATGCCGGTTATCGATACCGATTATAGGTACGTAATAGTAAAGCATCATGATACATGCCCATACGCATCATCTGCATGTGTGTTATGAGATGTGATTGACCATTGCATATGTCATAGTGCAAGTGGTTTATGGGACTCCCAAATAGGTGGAGTTATACCACATGAGCACACGGTATGCACAGGATTGAAGCATGATTAGACTGTGTGACTCTTGCATCTTGCATTGTGTAATTGTGATTACTGTACACCCTAGAGACATCAAGGTTATGGCCTCCACAGGTATGTCGTGGATGAACAGATGGGACACTGAAAATGTTTGGTTTGAGCATTTGGGCACTTTGGATGTTCGCGGGTGAAAGTCCCTAAACTTATGTGACCAGGAGATGCCCTAACGTCTAGACCGAGTGGATACATGAGCGCCCGAGTGCCGAATACCAATAGGCTGCATCTCCCACTATGTCATGGTCAGTTGGGAGGGGGGGTGGCCTTATCTGCCCGAGTGAGGGGGCTATCAGTTAGGCTGAGTTTGACCAGCTCCCAAATAGTTCCTCTATTGACGAGCCAGGTAGGCATTGGTATACTACTGGCCAGGCAGATGGTGAGGTCTCTTCCACTTGCATGGTCGCGCGTCAGTGGGTAGCAATTGAATGTAGAGTGTACTAGACCCCGGTGATAATCTCATAGATGTACAGTACTGATTTGTGGACTGATTGAGCAGGAGTTGTATACTCAGCATTATACTCATTCATTCATTCATTCACTATCCACTCGGGCTGGTGGTGCGTAACTAATTGTTATGTGTACTTTTGCAATAGCCAGAATTTCGGTTGGGGCGCGCGACTAACCTGAGATCAGGAGTTTACCACATTGAGTCTGACTATCCAAATTTAGGCATGAGACTGGTTTGGATAAAAGTCCCTTGTAGTGGACCTCGTAGCCTGTGATACTACATAATATCATCTCGACTTTACACTCCAGCTTGGCGATTTCATTCGCATCACATATTGCATTTCATCTTTAGCACATAGCATTTGGTTTACTGTGCATCTGTATTGCGTAACCTGATTAAGGTTGAAGCTATTCGTGGACTCGGTATCTGATATTTGGGCTCATTATGATATACATTGTGTACTCTAATATTGTATGACTCGTAGACTTACCAGTATGTTTCCGCTTACTCTGATATCGTATGATTCATGATCTTGACAATATTTTCGATATTGAATCATTATGGCATTATATTGAATACTTGGCACTTATCTTTTGCACACACTTACACCACCCTCTAAGCTTTCTATAAGCTTATGCACTATAGATGCATGCAGATGACGTTAGGTTGCAGCAGCACTGAGCTTGGAGTATGCAGCAGACTTCTGGAGCTTGATTATCGATATATGTATTTCCCTTTAAGCATTGTATTCAAATGTTTATATTAGTGGATATGTGATGATCATGTTGCCATTGTGATTTGGGTAAACTTGTGGTTATGCTTCTTAAGAGATAAATGTACGTTGGGAAATCCTCCTTGTAGGATCCTAGGATCGGAATCTAGCATATGGGCGCTAGGAGCCGAGAATGGAGTACTACGAAGGTTATCAGCACCGGATTTTGCGATCAGGAATTTTGTGAGCCCGGTTTTCGAGTTTGGGGCGTGATAAGATTTTAGACCACTTGATACAAATATCATCGGAACCAAATGGATCTTCAAAAACAAATCCGATGAATCTGGGACTGTGGTAAGAAACAAGGCAAGGTTTGTGGTGCAAGGATATTCACAAATAAAGGGTAACGATTTTGATGAAACTTTTGCCCCAGTAGCTCGTCTTGAATCTATAAGGATTCTCATGTCCATTGCGTGTGCTTTACAATTCAAATTGTTTCAAATGGATGTCAAAAATCCCTTTCTCAATGGTATACTTGAGGAAGAAGTATATGTTAAACAACCTAAGGGATTTATAGATCCCAAGTACCCTCATCATGTATATTGATTGAGCAAAGCACTCTATGGTCTTAAACAAGCATCCCGTGCATGGTTTGAGCACTTGATGTAATTTTTACAAGACCACCATTTCTGCAAGGGTAGTGTTGATAGAACACTATTTACGCTAAAGACTGAAAATTCTCTGCTCATAGCCTAGATTTATGTGGACGACATTGTTTTTGGATCCACTTGTGAAGATGTTGCTCATAATTTTGCTGAATTAATGAAATCTGAATTCAAAATGAGCATAGTAGGTGAGCTGAGTTTCTTTTTGGGTTAGAGGTAAAGAAAATGCAAAAATGGGATTTCTGTATGTCAGTCCAAATATGCAAAAGAACAAGTAAAAAGATTTAGACTTGAATCTAGACGTACTCATCATACTCCCATGAGTACCACACTCAAACTTTCTATAGATACAAATGGTAAGAGTGTGAATCAACACTTGTAACGTAGCATGATAGGTAGCTTAGTGTATCTAACTGCAAGTCGGCTAGATATAGCATTTAGCGTTGGTGCATGTGCATGATTTTAGGCTGACCCAAAAGAATCACACCTATCAGTGGTTAAAAGAATTATCAGGTATGTGGGTGGAACTACCAACTTCAGGTTGTGGTACCCATTTGACGCATCTACTACCATTGCCAAGTATTCCGATGCCGATTGGGCTAGAAATATAGACAATCGCAAATCAACAAGTGGTGGTTACTTTTACGTCAACAACTGTCTTGTATCATGGCAAAGCAAAAAAATAAAACTCCATATCCTTGTCTACTGTTGAGGCCGGATACATAGCAGCTGGTAGTTATTGCGCACAACTTCTGTGGATGAAACAAATGTTAATGGATTATGGGATTGAACAACCCACAATTACACTTTTTTATGATAACACAAGTGCCATTAATATTTCAAAAAATCTAGTCCAACATTCCAGAACAAAGCACATAGACATTCGACATCATTTTATCCAAGAACTTGTAGAAGATAAGATTATTATGATGGATCATGTGCCTACCGAGCGACAACTTGCCGATATCCTAACGAAGTCCTTAGATGCCAATAGATTTGGAGATCTCCAAAAATCTATTGGGATATGTGTGATCTAACTTAATCAGTGGTCCATGAGCGTTTAATGATATATCTGAGGACTTTGGACCTCCATTCTGTTTATAAACATATCATATATTTATAATATTTCCAATTTGATGAGAATGCAGAGCCTATATGTAAATTCTTATATGCATTCTATCTATCCAGTCGATTCATGCAAATAACGCATATAGTTTATCGATTTAATAGACCATTCTATGACATCGAACGTACTTCGATGACATCGATGTACATAAAAGAAGCTGAACTGTCAAACACGCCTTCTATGACATCGAACAATCTGGTCGATGTAATCAAAATTTGAACTTCGATGTCACTAAATTAGATTTGATATCATCGAAGTATTCTGACTTATAAAAGTCGAACGGGTGCAAAAAACCCAAATCAGATTAATGCTTCGTCTTCCTCACACTCTCCATTGAATACTGTCATAGTGCGTGTATTTTTGCTTAAATCCCATGTTGTTGTAAAGCATGTACTTGTGCTTAAATACCACAAGAGGATCCATCTCTCAATCTCATCCTCTTCAATCAGTGGTTCTTGTGTTTGGTTTCTTCTTCTTACATAATGGCTAAAGACAAGGGTCCGGCTTCTCCTTAAGGTGAGTCATCTAAACATAAGAAAAATGAGAAACACTCGCCTGTCTCCTCTTCATCTTCGGACATAGAACCGGTGATCAAACGGGTTGTCCTGAGTACGTGTATCGAACCCTTTGGGGTTGTTAATCTTCTAGGGATGAATGGGTGGTACAATATCATCAATTTGGGTGGTGAGTTTCAATATGATCTCATCTATCATTTTCTAAACTCGTGTCCCACTATTAAGACTGATCCCCCATCCATCAGTATCACCTTCTTGAACTAGACCAAACACATCACCCCTATGTTGATCGGTCGTCTATTAGGTCTAAAAGTTACCTACATCCCAGTAACTGAACAAAATTTAAACACACTCAGAGTATGGGGAGTAGTTACTCAAGCTCTTTGTAATGGATCGACCATATCCAAAAAATGTGAGGAATTTTCCCCATGTTAGGCATCTCGATCCTACATATAAAATACTTCACAATATCTTTTGCACAAATGTCTATCCGTGTGAGGTTTCCGGGAACAAGCTCTCTCCCTATATCCATAACGTTCTATATGATGTTCACCAAGGGATTCAAGTGTGTCTAGCCACTCTTCTCCTACAACAGTTAATTCATGTTGTCACAGGAGAACATTTACCACACTTCCATTCCCATGTCTTATGTTTAAACTCTCTTGATTTGTTAGACTGCCACCATCGAGTGATTCCCCGTACCCTTGTGCCTGATTCAATTACGAAACCATTTGTAGTCTGAATGTGACTGAAAGCATCTTTCGTCCTTGTCCGATTAGTCAGACCTTAGGCGAGGAAAATCCGGTGCACAGCCTCGACTCCGTCAACACGCGCAAGATGTTTCGAGAAAATGATCTTGCCTGACATCTCCTCAACGGTCAATCAGATATGACGGATCGTCTTAGCAACTGTGAAACCCGGCTCTCTAAAATCGAGCAGATGCTAATGGCCTTGTAGCATACGACACAACAAATCATGGATTCATTACCTTATCGCCGTGCCGACACTAGTTTTCCTACTCCATAGCAGCTCCTTTTACATCATTACACACACTCTTGCCTATTAATACTTAGGGCCTAGATATCTTTTTGGGGGCCCTACGTATATGTGTGTATGTGATGACTTACTGACATGGATAGTCTAACTTGTTGGTCATGCCCTTGGAACGGCTAAAAATTTCTGAATATTCCTTTTGTTGAATGGTTATGGCCATGGATGGTCTAAATATATCTTGAAATATTTTGATGATTAAATGTTGAATGTCTGCCAAACTTGGGCAGTATGATATTAATTAAATGATGTTAAATCTTTAAATTGCACCTATGCTTGAATGATATCTTATCATGGAATTAAGGTTATATACTGTGCAATGATGTTTAAATGTCCTCCTATTTGTTGGTTCTCCTCTTTACAAATACAACTTTAGTCATACCGTATGATATTGGTATATACAAACCTTTTGCCAATCACTGACAAAAAGGGGGAGAACAATCCCACCATGTAAACTCTATGGGTGTATGTTTCAAGAGCATGGTGATGTAGGTTGGTAGGGGGAGCAGCTACAAGAAAAGTCACTCTATTGTATGTATTAGATAGGAATCCTTGTAAAATTGTGTAAAGTTAATGTACATACAATTTAGGCTGTTGTTCTAGGTGTTTTGTCACGTAATCGACAAAGGGGGAGATTGAAAGTGCCTTTGTTTGTCAATTAGTATGACGGTTAAGTCGGTTAAGTCAAGGGAGCCCCAAGTGAAGACAATATAAGATGCTGCCTCAACTGGATGTGTGATTCAGGAACAACAAAGGTAAATTAAGCCTCACATCCTATGACCAAAATACCCAGGTATATAATTCCCTTTAAAAATCATCGAACAATAAAGGAATTTAATATTTAAAGACTTTTTGCAAATAGGCAAACCTTCTAAAGTTCTCTACATGTCACTTCGACTCATCGAGCTTGGTTCGATGACATCGAAGAAAGCAAAGTTTTTGTCCAGCAAACTTATTGGAAAATCTTTTGGAAAATTCTAGGAATCGAACCACACTCGATGACATCGGAATTCAAACTTCAATGACATCAAAATAGGTTTGATGACATCGAAAAAGGACAAGAAACTGTCCAGTTAAGGCTTCAAGGAAAAAGCCCTAAAAAGTTCGAGGGATCGAATAGACTCGATGTCATCAGAATTCAAACTTCGATGACATCGAAAGAGAACAAGGAAATGTCCAGCAAGCTTCCAAGGAAAAACTCCTAAAAAGTTCAAGGAATCGAACTAGGTTCGATGACATTGAGATTCAAATCTTGATGACATTGAACCAAGTTCGATGACATCGAATGAGGTCCCAAAAATGTCCAACAAGTTTTGAAGAAAAATCACGTATAAATTCGAGGAATCGAACTAGATTCGATGACATTGAAATTCAAACTTCGATGACATCAAACGCAGTCAGATTCTGACAAATATATTACCGTTGGACTTTTGGCCTTTATAAACAGAAGCTCGGTTCTAGTAATGTATTGAGAAAAAGAGAGAGTTCCAAGGAGGTATTTGCTTACCTACCATCATTAACCTTCTTTTCATGGAAGTTCAATCCCCAACTCCTTCCTATTCATTGAATACTCAATAAATTGGATTAGAGAATGAACTTCACCATTCAAGGATCTTACAGCAACCTCTTAATGGTAAATCATTAGGCTAAAATCTCTTGAATGCACAAACCCTAGAATTACTCTGTCTCTTTAAAGATTCTTAATTAATAGAGTAAATTCCACCAAACACCTTGACCCAACCCCAACTACTTACAATAGAGCATCTTTAAGTGTTGTAATTCAAGGGAGCAGAAGAATCTCCGTCATCAAGGGAGATCGTCATAATCATGTGCTAAACGGGGCTCACCTACTTTCAGGTAAAGTCTAAGAGTCCACAGACCCTGAGGATCCTTCTTTGTGTAGGATTGATTCCTCAGGTTGTGTTACAGATCATCAAGACCTTTTACAGGCCTCTAGCGAGAGAATACGTATAGAGTCCTTGTGCAGGACATATTGTGCCTTGTGTAGGCATGTGTGTTTGCCTTATGTAGGCAAGTTTGTTTGCCTTATGTAGGCATGTTTGTATGCATTGTGTAGGCATGTGTGTTGCCTTGTGTGGGCATGTTTGAGTCCTTGTGTAGGATGAGTTGCCTTGTGTAGGCATTCTTAGGAACCTTGTGTAGGTCCTACTGTCAACCTTGTGTAGGTTGTAACGGTTTGAGGTGGACCTGATTTGAAACCTCTGTTGGTGAAATTCGGTACACTCAAGGGTTGAGTGCATCCACCTGGAGTGGAGTAGGCACATAGCCGAACCACTATATATGATTGTGTTTGGGATTACTATTTGTGTACTCATTTGATGATACTTATCTTGAATGCTTAAAATGATGCTTATGAATGGTTAGAACTAATAGGAATCACATCCCACACACTCATACATTCTACATAGATTAATTACTTAAACTGTTCATTCTAAGTAGTATATCGTTTGGATCCTCTACTTAGCTTGGAAGCATATATAGTTAAGTTTATTACATCTTAATTAATTGCATATTAGATCAAAATTGAGGAATTAGGATTTTAAATTGGCATAAATTTTATAAAGTCCTATTCACCCCCATCTAGGACACTTTGACATATTCCTTGCTTCTACTAGAGTGGTCTAAACCACAATTTCAAACCTCTCTAGGAAAATAATCTTTTGTACACTCAAGTATGAATGGGTAGAATTAAGATACGAAACTGAGGTTTTGAAAACTTAGAGCCGAACCACATAAGCAACCAATCAAGTAAATTCTTTGTCCATTAAATCGAGCATAATTTGCATATCAAGTTTTTCAATGTGTTTAGTGAAAATCAACTTACTTCCTATACGAATACTATTAGTTCATCATGTTTGCCATACTCATTACTTCAAGATCAGTTTGAAACTCAAGTACTGATTCCGAACTTATCCCCCTTTCCTTCTTTTTCCAGTCTTTGATTTTATATCAACGGTCAATTTTTTATTCATTCTTTTTATTTTTGCATTCTTTTCCATATTTTTCATTCTTTTTATTCTTTTTCATGACCTCCTTGTCAATCTCCTTTTTTTTAACTGGTTCTTTTCTTCTTTTAAGGTGGATAAAATTCTCTAGACTCGATTCTCACCATCTATCAATGATTCACAACTAACAATTAGAACTTCTAGCATGTCTTACAGAAGACAAATTGAATGTGTCTTGTGATTTAGATTACCATGATATTCAAACTATCTCTTAATCAATTGAGCGCAAGAACTTAGATGATAAATTACTTAGTTGATCAAACTCCAACAATCCAAAATTCAATCTCTATTTTTATCATACTCAACGCATTCTTAAGTACACCATTCATCACTTCCCAAATAGATATCAATTTGAAACATTGAAAGTTTTCAAAAATTTTGTTTAAAACTGAGAAAACATTGTTTAGTTCACCTAATCCCCCATCCCCAACCGAAAAATCTACATTGTCCTCAATGTGAAAGAAATAAGTATGTAATGCAAAACAGGCAATGAAAAGATAAGGGAAGTAATGTGAAGGTAATACCAGAAGAAGGAATTTTGAGGCTTTTCGAATGGTTTCGGTTTGAAGATGGGTTAGCACAAGAATTAAACCAACAGAAAGCAAACTATCCTAAACAATGGAAAATAAATCATCATAAATAGTGGAAAGCAAACTATCCTAAATAGCTAAAAGTAAACTATCCTAATCCTAAATCATATGAAAGAAAATAAATTACCTATACCTCCATCAGACTAGGAGGTCAATCTTGGTAAACAGGGTCAATTGAGGTATTGACATGTCCTCTGAATCAAAATTTTCAACAAATGGCTTTAAACGATGTCCATTTACTTTGAATTCATTACCATTATTTGAATTCTAAATCTCGATAACCCCATAGGGATAAACATTAGTAATAGTAAAAGGGTCAATCCAACGAGATCAGAGTTTACCCAGAAAAAGGTGTAATTAAGAATTATACAAAAGGACTTTCTGACCTGGTGTGAATGATTTCCGAAGAATGTGTTGGTCATGAAACATCTTCATCTTGTCTTTATAATATAACGCCCCGGATTTTAAGGGCCGAGTAAAGCTCAATTCTCGAGATCCAACACATCACTTATGCAATATAGATAATGATGTTTAAATGTTGTCCATATTAGTGCATTAAACATGAGAGGGATTATACTAAATCACTATATCATACTCTAGAGATAATTAAGTTAAGCAAGCGGAAGACTGAGATAGGTATATAAAGTATGTAAGCATTTCTCAATCCCCAGAGTATGAGTATGATACTGGGCTGAATATATACATGTATTGTTTCAAAATTTACAAAATCTTAAAGTGTAAATGTCTAACTAATCCATAACCCTGTAATCTCGGTGACGTAGCTCAAGGTCTACATAGACCCGCCTGAGAGCTGCATGTAGGAGAACTCCTCCTCATATAAGAAATCCGGCTCTGTCGCGTAAGCCACATCGTCATGTGCAACTAAAACAAGGTTTGGTTGGTGTTTTAAAATACCATCCTAGAGTGGGAGTGAGTGATCAACTTAGTGGTACTATAAGGCAAAGGTTAACATGTTATCAATTCAGTCAAGCAGTACTGATAAGGTAGTACAATAATCATATCCTAAGTACTCCTGTTAATACAGGGATGGTATGTTATAATAATGCATTCCCTCAGTGACTTCATCTAACGATCGCGCATGGCAAACTCCCTAAACGTGCACTTCCTTGCCAAAGAACATGCAATGCAGTGCATGATCGTGTTAGCCTAGTAATTGATTAGGCTTATTTATATAGCAGATTTGGGAAGCTAAGGTACCTCCCTTTATATCATTACCCCAAACGGAGATCCATCTAGGGTCGTCAATCCTAGTTATTCACATACGATAGGCAAGTTATAGGGCATCACCCTTAATGAAAGCAGTGGATAGGCAAGTTCAAGAGTTTACACTCGAGGTCACTATGGGGAAGCTCGTCACCTCAGCATAGGCCTAGTTTATACTTGAGGTCACTACGAGAAGGCTCGTCACCTCAACATAGGCCGACAGCTCGAATACAGTATCTCATACCACCATATTCAGCTCATGAGTTTAGGTTGCTCACTGGACACTACAGGGAGTCTCGTCACCCTAGCGTAGGCCGACAGCTCGACCACAATGTCCCATACCACCAGCCCGGCTCATGAGTCTTAGCGGATCGTGGTACCATAGTTGAAACGAGTTTTACATTGGTAAGCAGTACCTTAGATTCAAGCAGTAGCGTCCATACATGGTAAACACATAATAGGTCAATCGGGTTATTTGATAGTTCGATTGGTACGAGCACACGCTGAATTAATATACATGGAGCACATAAGCATTCCACATGGCCTAACCACTGTCGACAATCACGTACGGCTTGGATTTATCGAGCGTATCTAATGTGGCGAGAATAATTCTAGCACTCAATCGAGAACCGTTACCGATTGCCTAGACTACATTATAGTCCCAATCATATTCATATGCAGCATGTGGATACATGTGATATTCATAACAACATTTAACAAACAATCTAAGTACAACACTCATTTGAGCATTTTATCAAATATATTGAACATGTTACTAAACATTGCAATTCATGCATAACTTGTATAGTTGAAATTAAGATTACATGAAGGAAATTATACATATAGATAAGGTCATTGAGAATCTTATCTCAACACCCTTATTATAAACAATTCATCAAGCAATTTCTCATTCAGACATTTTATTAAACACTTAGCCTACACATTACCAAATTCATAAACTAGATTAGTTATGAAATGAACTACAGAAATTTCCTACACATCATAGGGTATAACACGTATAAAAAACATAGATCTTAAATTAGAAATCATAACAAGTACAAATCATAATTTTAAGTCTATTCAAACATTTCAACAAACACATGGAATGCATATTTGTTCAACATAGTTCATACATATGTAACATATGGAAAACGTTGTAACTAAGATCATATGGCAGCAATCAAGTCAGACATAAATCATTAACTGACATTGAAAGCCTTGAAAACCATAACTTAAACATTTATAGTCCGCACCTTTCATCAGAATACTTGATTCAGACGCGGTTCGAATCCTACGTTACCGTAAACGGAACAATCGGTACCTAAATCATGAAATAGGTTAGCTATTTCACTGATTACTCTATCTAGATTTATAAAGCAAGATTAGGGTTAGGATTCCTTACCCAAATCGAAATTGAAATGGCTCGTGTAGCTAGATGTAAAGGTGATTCAATGCGTGGAGTAGTAGGGAAGAATTACTGCAGCAAGTCCAAAGATCTCCCTTCACTCCCTACTCTTTTCTCTTCCTTTCTCTCTTCTCTCTCATAGGGTTAGTGAAAATTCGTATGGGATGGGAATGGGGTGATTTAAGGGCCTTATATAGGCTCAGAAGTGATGTAAATGGCCCTAGGGCCATGGTATACTTAGGTTATAGCCAAAGGGTGACCATTTCTGATGAATGGGGCCCATCTGGAGGTCCATTGCTCAGATACGTCATGGAGCAAGTTCCCTGACCATGGATCTAGGCCAAGATGCGATCTCAGCGCATTTGGATAGGCCGATCAACCGGGATGGACCCCTATCAGATTAACAGTTGTTGTCACTCGATCAGGGCCACAAGTATACGGATATGTGAAGGGAAATTTTCCTGATCCATGGGTGTAGTTAGGTCAGAATCTGACAGTCTGAAGTCTTCAATTTCGCCCGTAAGCAAATGGTCCAATTCACTAAATTTTGGGTTCATTTTCTAAAGATATTCGTGTTTCTCACACACTTCGCTCAAGGCTCAAGTTGTGGGTTTCTGGATACTGTTTGGGCTTAATTCTCATGTTGGTTGTCAAGCCCAATAAGGTGGTCATAACCCTATAGTTTCACGGTCATCGGGCTTTCGACGCGTGGTCTAGGTCCGATACAGAGTTTCAATGTGCTCCCGAAAGCAACTGGGTTTTGGGATTTCCCTGAGGTTTTTAGGTAATGTTGGGTTAGTGATTTTAATGGTTTTGCGTGTTATAGTTTGTATAGATAGTGGTTCAAGATAATCCACCGATTTATTTAGTTTATTACTTAATTAATTTTCATTTAATTTCTAAAGGATCCGGTCTTTAGCGATTTCTGCCTGGGGTGGTAGTCGAGTCTTTGTACGAAATTCTCGAGTTCTCATATGCATCATTCCGGATTTCTTCCAGTTCATTCAACTGAAGTTTGTGCAGTGAGCTAGTGTTGTCCAAATTGAAGTTCAAATTTTTAATCACTCAGTAGGCCCTATGTTCCAACTCTACAGGTAAGTGGCAAGCCTTCCCATAGACAAGTCTAAAGGGAGACATTCCAATAGGAGTCTTAAATGTAGTACGGTAAGCCCATAAAGCATCGGTCAAGCAAATTGAACAATCTTTATGGTCAGGGTTAACTGTTTTTTCCAGTATGTGTTTAATTTCCCTATTGAAAATCTCAGCTTGCCCACTTGTTTGTGGGTGATATGAAGTGCTCACTTTATGAGAGATGCCATACTTCTTCATTAAATTTATTAATGGCCTACTGGAAAAGTGTGATCCTCCATCACCAATGATGGCTTAAGGCATTCCGAACCAGGAAAGGATATTTTCTTTTAAGAATTTAATGACGGTTTGATGGTCATTGTTTCGGCATGGGATCGCTTCGACCCATTTAGTGACATAGTCTACTGCTAGAAAAATATATAAATTTCTAAAGGACTAGGGGTATGGTCCTATGAAATCGATGGCCCAACAATTAAATGCTTCAATGATAGAATGGGGTTCAAGGGCATCATATTTTGATGGGACAATGTTCCCAATTTCTAACAAAGCTCACAAGCTTTGCAAAACTCATGAGTATCCTTAAATATAGTGGGCAAGTAAAAGCCACATTGCAGAATTTTGGTCGTGGTCTTTTTAGTAGAAAAGTGACCACCACAGGCCTGAGAATGACAGGAGGAGATGACACTTTGGTGTTCATTACTGGCACGCTGAAAAGGCCGAGCTAAAAGTCCTAGAGGGGGGGTGAATAGGACTATGCCAAATTAAAAAAATAAATGCGGAATTAAACAAATATAAATAAAGATAGCATTAAACAATCCCACAAAGCAGAAATGAATAACAACCTCAAATGTACAAGTATTAAGAGGTTGATACAAATTTTGTTCTAAGGACAACCTTACACCAAAAACCAATCACTTATGGTAGGACAACCTGATTCCTAGAACGGTCTGTGTATCAAAATCTCAAACCGATACAGAGGAATGAAGAATAAAAATAGCAAAGAAAATAAAGTAAGTTATTATAGCATTCCTATACTTGCATAAAAGAGATTACAACATTCTCCACAAATGCTTAAAAAGAAATTACAACATTCACACAAAGCTACAATTAATCATCCACCACAACACTTGAAATTATAGTGGTTTGCTTGTGTGTACACCAACTATTTAGAAAAACAGCCACACAACTACTCCACTCCCAATATCCTCACACAGTGGATATTGGCGTTCACTATGAAATAGGTTTTTTAAGGTTCACCTAAAACATTCACAATTGTGTCTTTCAAGTGGGCTTACACAATTCAAAAACCCCACACTCTGAGTTTTCTGGATCACCTCAGACAAACCAAAAAGAAAGAGAGATTTTTCCTGGCAGAACCTCAAAAACCAAAAAGAGATTTACAAAAATGTAAATATATTTATCTGGATATTCTCCTTTGATGAAGCCCGGTAGAACCAATTTGAAGTAGACGTTCAACGTAGATATTCAATGTCCACACTCACTTATGAAAAGGTTCTAAGTTCTAAATGATTTTTAAATTAAATCACCTTGGGCTTGCTTGATTTGATTTTGATTCCAAGAAAGGGAAAAACTTAAATCTCTTCTTTAAATAAGATAGGAATATAGAACTCAAAATTAAATGCAAAAAACTAAATTAAAGAGAATATTAAATGAGCACTAAATAGCTTAAGAATATCACAAACTTATCTCTCAGAGTGGTGTCTTGATTTTGCTTGAATTGAATGAAAAACTTTGAAAATCGTGCTCTATTTATAAGTGCAGAAATTGTTCACTCGACTGGCCCAGAGGTTAGCTCGACTGGTCGAAGGACCAACAAGAATTCAAAAATTTGGGCACGATAAGATAAGACCGTTCCACGGCTGGTCAAGTGGCTTGCTCGACTAGTCGAGTGGCCTGCACAACCGGTCGAGCCCTGCTCTCGACTGCTCGTGTGGGACCCAATTTGGTTTTGGACTTTAAGTCGAGCTTGCTCGACTGGTCGAGTAGTCTCTAGGACTGATCGAGGGTCCAACAAAAAATTTCAAAAATTAGTAACAAACCTTAGACTGGTCGAGGAATTTCTTGGACTGGTCAAGCCAGTACTAGGACTAGTCGAACATAAGCTAAGACTAGTCGAGAAAAAGCCTATACACTTATATAGTGACCCAATTTAAGTATGCAATTAATATGACCTAACCTATGGTCAATCTAGGGTCATTCATACCTTATAAGTGATATTTGCGCATTAAATCATCATACGCTTCGATTGATAGTTGATCTTAAAGTACATGAAGCTTGATATCTTGACGTACTTTGAAGCTTGATCTTAAAGTACTTACGACTTGTATTTCACCTTGAGCTCTGAGTTTCAAAGTAAAGCACTTTGTCTTGACATAGTTAAAGCTTTGAAACCTTAAACTATCACTCGAAGTTGTACTTGAACTTCTTATTCTTGCACTTGAAGTTCTTGAGGCAAAGACCTTTGTTCTTGTACATGAATTGCATGATCTTGAAAATGTAGATGATCTACACAAGATACAGATTCCAAGAGGTTTTGGCACTACAAAATTTTACAATCATAGGGATTAGATAGAATAGCATTTACACACACATCTCCTTAAGATTTGGTCTGGGCGATATTTGAATAAATACGGATCATCCTAGAAGAATTTGCGTACCTCGGCAAAGAATTTCTTTTTATCTTGTGCAGTCCAAAGTGTCGGCATAGAACCTATGGCAAGATAATTAGCAATATCCGCGAACCAAGGTGATCGAGAGACTTTAAACAATTTTTCATTAAGGAACATGTTATTTATATGTGTTGTCTCAAGGGAATTAGAGAGATCAAGGCGGGAAAGGTGGTCAGCCACTACATTTGCTACTCCTTTTTATCTTTTATTTTTAAATCAAATTCGTGGAGTAGAAGGATCCATCTTATCAAGTGTGGCTTAGCATCATTCTTAGAAAGAAGATACTTGAGCGCCGCATGATCTGTGTAGATGATGATCTTGGATCCCATTAGGTAGGACCTAAATTTGTCCAAAGCGAATACTACAGTTAAGAGTTCCTTTTTCGTAGTAGTGTAATTCACTTGGGTAGGATTAAGGTTCTACTTGAATAATGTATAACGTAGGGCCTCTTATCATTTCTCTGACCTAATACCACCCCAAGAGCATAGTCGAGTGCATCTGTTTCAACAAGAAACAAATGCATTCGATTTAAGAGAATATCTTATTCAAACATAACAGAGAGAGTGTATTAAGAACAATCATCATATTTATTCATATTGAGTTCATTTACATCCTTTCATTCCCTTGATTCTAAGATAAACTACTTAAAATATAGAAATGAAAAGAGTTCGAATATTGAATCTGTATATCATATCTGGCAGCATCTCGGCTTGTGATTCGATCATCTCATTAAGAGGAAGATTGTATGAATTTGTTCATCTGATCTCTCCTTCTTGAACTCATATCCTTGTATATAATGGAGAATTGAAGATTGCAAAGGCTGTGATGGCTAGATTCTCAATTTTGACAGCATTTCATCTCTTGGGCATTAATGACTGCATCACAGTCTTGTTGCGAGGGCCTGCGTAAACAGTAGGCTATTGCGTGACCCGGCGCAAACACTTCTCCCTTTTGCGTGGTTTAACTTAATCCTTCTCTCTTCAGATACCTTTAGCCTTCTTTAGCCTTCTCTTCTTTTCTGGAGCTTTGATCTTCTTCAAAATCTTCAACCTCCTAAATCAGAGGGGGAGTGGGGTATTTATAGACCTTCACACATGCAAACCCTTAATCTCTATGCCATGGGGCCCACTCTACACCAAATCCAACCGTTCATCTTTGATCAATCAAATCATATATTGTGCCAACCCGTGCAATCAAAATAACCCTTTGTGCGGTCCTGCTCAACCAACATGGTTTACGCGGGTTCATGCAAATAACATGAATACTGTGTTCTTTGATTTCTTTCCCATTCTTTATTCCTGACTCTTTCTTAATCTTCATTTTTTATGCCTCAACAGCATCGCACATAAGTTCAAAAGGGATGCTCTAATTGGGTGGCTGCATGATAGGTGCGGTGATTAGCATGCCCTTGAGCTTAGAAAAAGCTTCCTGGCATTCCTCAGTCCACTCATAGGGTACATCCTTTTGAAGTAGATTGCATAAAGGATGAGAGAGGTGAATGAATCTTCTATAAAATCCAACATGTCCTAAGAAGGATCCTACGTCACATATGTTTTTGGGTGGAGGTAAGTTAGATATAAGATTAATCTTAGCCTTATATACCTCAACTCCTTTGGAAGAGATGATATGTCCCAGGACAATTTCCTTATGAACCATGAAGTGGTACTTCTCCCAATTAAGTACCAAATTCTTTTCCTCACATCGCTTCAGCATATTTTTCAAAATTTTCAAAGACCGAGAAGTCATCCATGAAGACCTCCAAATACTGCCCCACCATATCAAAAACAATACTCAACATACATCAATGAAAAGTGGCAGGAGCATTACATAGTCCAAATGGCATCCTTCAGTAAACAAAGGTGCCATAAGGACATGTAAATATTGTTTTTTCCTGATCTTCAAGGGCTATCCCGATTTGATTGTAGCCCGAATATCCGTCATGGAAATAGTAATAGGAATGACCAGCTAGCCTTTCCAAAATTTGATCGATGAAGGGCAAAGGAAAGTGGTCTTTCCTCGTGACAGTATTCAATTTCCTATAGTCAATGCATATTCTCCAACTTGTAGTGATCCTAGTTGGCACGAGTTCATTATCACCATTAGCTACGATGGTGATTCCTGACTTTTTAGGAACCACCTAAGTTGGACTCACCCATTGACTATCAGATATTGGGTATATGTTACCCACATCTAATAGCTTAAGAACCTTAGCCTTAACCACTTCCTTCATATTTGGATTTAGTCTATGTTGTGGTTGTCGAGAGGTCTTCGCATTATCCTTTAGATAAATGTAGTGAGTACAAATTAAAGGGTCAATTCCCTTGAGGTCTGCAATCGACCATCCAAGGGCTCCTTTATGCTCAACGAGAGTAGAGATAAGCATACTCTCCTGTTCTTGCTCCAGGTGAGAAGAAATCACTACTGGGTATATCTTATCTTGACCTAAATAGACATATTTCAAATCAGAGGGCAAAGGTTTTAGGTCAAGCTTTTGTGCCTTGAGGTTAGACGGTCGAGGCACAACATTAGTTTGGGGGAATTCTTAAAATTGTGGCCTCCACTGGTTAACTTCAAGTATCGGCACATTATCATGCATGACATCCGTTTCCATAATCATATCATTATCTAAATCATGGGAGTGGGCCAAGCACGTCTTTAGAGGCTCAGAGGATAAGGTCATCAGAATTCTATCTTCCACGAAAGAATCAATCAAGTTAACATCGTGGGCATCGTCATCATCCTCTGCCTGTTTGCTCATATTGAAAAAGATATTGAGCTCCAATTTCATATTCCCAAAAGATAAATTCATGATTCCATTCCTACAATTGATGATTGCATTTGATGCACCAAGGAATGGGCGACCAAGGATGATGGGAATTTGACTGCTCATGTCCACGATGGGTTGAGTATCCAGGATGATAAAATCTACTGGGTAGTAGAATTATCAACCTGGACTAACACATCCTCAATTATCCCTCTCGGTACATGAACTGAGCGATCGATAAGTTGTAATGTAGTCCGGGTGGGTTTTAATTCACCTAGACCCAGTTGTTCGTAGACCGAGTAAGGGATCAAATTTACACTTGTTCCTAAGTCAAGAAGTGCGTGCTCAATCCGGTAATTCCCAATTATGTAAGTAATGGTTGGGCTACCAGGATCTTTGTATTTTTATGGCACATCTTGCTTTAAGATGGCACTCACTTTCTCTGTCAAAAATATTTTCTTTTAGATATTTTGTCATCTTTTGGTCATACATAAGTCTTTCAAAAATTTGGCATATGAAGGTATTTGTTTTACAGCATCCAGTATAGGAATGTTGACCTTCACTTGTTTCAGCACCTCTAGGATGTCCTGAGAGTTAGAAAGAGGTTTTGGTGTAATCAACCATTGGGGGAATGGAGCAACTGGTTTTCTTTGAAGTTCCGGTTCTACCTCATCTGGAGCATCGCTAGGTCTACCATTCTCATCTACATTCGGGTCCTTAGACTTTTTAGCCCTTATGAGAATAAATTTGTCAATTATCTTCCCACTCCTAAGAGTGGTGATAGACTTAGCTTGCTCTATTGAATTTAAAGAGCTTTGTTCACTAACTACGTATTGTGGTTTAGGATTAGGGATAGGTTAGGCTGGAAGCATCCCATTTCTCCATAACCATAACGCACGAGTCTGTCTTTTGTATAGCCTTTGTGAGTTCTTGTAAGGCTTGAAGAGTACTTTACTGGATGAGCTCTTGAGGATTTTGAACCAATTCCTCCTGAGGTTTCCCTTGATTTAAGAATTGATTAGGGATTCCTTGAGGTGTAATAGATTGTCCATTCCTCCAACTGAAATTCAGATGATTTCTCCAGCTGGAGTTGTATGTGTTCGAAGTGTAAGGCCTGTATCCTGGTACTATACCGTTCCACCAACTCCTGCGAACCTCTCCATCGAATTCAAGCGACCCATGACCTATATACAGCGATTACGTGTAACCCTAATTCGCATCCCAAAGATCGGAGTCGACTCAATTCGAAACTTATACCCTTGCGACTGCACCATCACCGAGGTTCTAATGCCGCTCTTACACACCAATGCGATACCCAGGCTACAAGCAGTGGGCCCGAGTATCTTTTGAGTAAACACCGCTCGTTGCAAATCCTGAGAGATTCCAGGTTGGGAGAGATGAATCTCTACTCATGCCTCTCTATCCACCAAGACAAGCAACCCATACCTCCCACCTTTCCAAAATTCAACACACACATCCCTCTCTCGTTACACCCATCATCCCTCTTACACAACCTATCCCACCTCTCTCATTTCAATCCATCCCATCCCATTCCCTCTTATTCTCTAAACATTCCCTAGCAACCAAGAGGAGAAAAGATCTAAGGAGAGAGAAAAAAAAGCCAAGTGTAGACCATTTTCCTACCCCAAATCTCACCATCCAACCATGCAAACTTCATCATCCACTATTGAAAAGAGAGCTTAGGAGCTAAAGATTTCAAGGAGCCAAGAAGAAGAGCTATAAGTGAGAGTTTGTATTAGATTGTAGTTTTAGTTATGGGCCAAATGGGGCCTACCAGTTAATGGTATGGATCCCATTTAGGACCCAAGGTGTGGCCAATGGCCCACCATGATACATATGTGTAATCCATGATAGGGCCATTCTCCATGGACCCCCACCATAATGTTTATTTGATATCCAACTTATTGAGGTCACTTAGACCCTTGATTTTGTGGTGGGGATGGCATCCTCACCTTGATTTGCTGATTTGAGGGCCCACATATTTTAGGGCCCATCTTGATGTATGTATTGTATGGCAAGGGAGCTCATAGTGGCAGAGCTCCCTCCACCACTCGATTCTCTCTCTCTCTCTCTCTCTCTCTCTCTCTCTCTCTCTCTCTCTCTCTCTCCCCTGTTTGATGGCCCACTTGATGATGTATGTATTTTACTTACGTTGTCCATCTAAGGGGACATCCAACCGTCCACCGTGGGCCCATTGTAATTTTGTATGCCATCCAAAGCGCCCATAGTTGTGATGCCACTAAGGTGTAAACCTACACACACACACCCATGCACACACATGCACACACACATATATTTTTATAAAAAAAAAGGAGAGAGAAGGAAGAGACGCTGCTGCCAGCGTCTAGAGGACGATGTAGCAAGCAACGTCCCAGTTGCTTGAAAGAGAGCAGTGAGGACTATGGGACCACAACACCCCTTCCCATTATGTATATACTTGATCTACATCGTCCATTCAATTTTCCATCTCATTTTAGGCCTTTAGCCAACAAACGAAGCCAATCCAAATCTTTGGTAGGCCACACCATCAAAAAGACTATTTTAATAGTGATATTTATTATCAAAACTATTAGGGCCCGTTGTGATGTTTCTGTGAGCCTAAACATATTGAATATTAAACTCGTTAGATCTGTCATGAGCCAGAGAATGCAACAGATGGACTGGATTATCTTGATGTGGGCCCCACCTATGAAAAACTTTAAAAAAAATAATGATAAACAGCATGGTGGACGTTGTTACTGTTAGCGTCTTGCTGCTTGAAGGCAAGGACGGTGGGTCCCACCACAGGCCCCTCCGTGATGTATGTTGAACATCTACATCGTGCATTTGATGGGTCCCCTTTAAATAATGGGTTGTCCCAAAAATCAGCCGTACACGGAACTCAGGTGACCCACATCATCTAAAATCATGTGAAGACTACTTAAAACATATAAATACATTTGCTGGGGTACACTTGAAATTTAAATGCATCTGAAACTTAGTCTAACCCCTTAACCAAGTGGGACACACATAATGGACAGGCTAGATTTATGAACCACGTCTTGGGGGGCCCAACAAATAATTATGAATGTTTTGATGGAGGGTAACCCTCTCAACTTTTGTGTGTGGTGTGGCCCACATGTGCCACAGATTGACTTGATTTTAAGCCCCAGGCCACCATGATGTGTGTTGTGTACACATTGTTCATCCATTATAGGGTCGTGGGCTTCCCTGTGAGGCCCGCCATATTGTATGTGTGATACACACATTATTAACCCGTCTTAGGGCCGTGGGCTTCCCTGAGAGGCCCACCGTGATGTATATGATATGCGCCCAATAAGGGTTGCCTTGAGAGGCCCACCATGATGTGTGTACTGTACACGCACTATCCATCTATTTTCTAGATAGTATAAGGGCCATGGGCCCCCGTTATTATTCAAATTCTAATCCCAAGTGGACCGCACACTAGGAGATAATAGTGGTCAAATGTCCACTGTTTGTAAACATCCCTAGGGCCCATTGTTAAGCCCATTTCCACCTTTACCTTATTGGGCTAACCCAAACCATTGGGTCCCCATCAATGTTAGTGATACCCATTGGGCTAACCCAAACCGTTGGGCCCCCATTGATGATGGTGCTTTCCACCATACCATGTAGGGTTATCCACTCCTTCGAGCCCACCTTGTGTATGTATTAGGCCCCATATGAAGGCCCAATTTATTACATGATAAGAGAGGGTGAGGAAGCCCACTTGTTACACATAGTTTCATCCTCTCAACTCACCTTGTTGTATAGCCATTAGACACACCCATGAGCCATTCTTGATGAAAGTATAACGCCTTGGCCATCCATTGTCTATAGGAGAGTACATCATCACCCCTTACCATAAACAGAAGAATATGTGGTATCAGGTTTGGTATGTCCACTGTTTAGAGTCTATCTAGATGTTTGGGCTAGATCCACAGCCCTCTGTGGACCCACCATGTATTTAGGCTAATTATTGTTTATATCTGATAATCATGCTAGTGTACTTAGTTTCGTAGGACACACTGAGAACGTGCTTAGTATTACATCATGATACATGCCCATATGCATCATTTATATGCCTGTTGTAAGGAATGATTGATCATAGAATCTGTCATTGGGCTAACTTATTAAGGGGACTCCTTGTGAGATAGAGTTGCCTCACATGATCGCACGGTACGAGCAGGTTTGATGCATGACTAAATGGTATGACTCCAAGTAAGGGGGCAGTAAGATAGGCTAAGTTTGACTAGCTCGTAAATGGGTCCGCGATTGATGAGTTGGGTAGGTATTGACAGACTACTGGCTAGGCTGGTAATGAGGTCTTTTCCACTCACTGGTTGTGTGGCTAGGGAGGCAGTAGCCAGTGTGGAGTGTACTAGACCCTGGTGATATTCCAGAGATGAACTAAATTGTTATGTGGACTCGATGAGGACTGGCATGCTTACATTGCATCTTGCATATGACATTTGGCTACATATGCCTTGCATCGCATAGCCTTGGCAGCATTCATGGATTTGCCAGTATTTTCGCTTACTCTAATATCACATGCTTGTACATGCATTGCGCATGCGCACACACACCTCTAAGCTTTATTGCAAGTTTATACATGACCGTTGCATGCAAGTGATGCTAAGACGCAGTAATGCTGAGGCAGGAGTGTGCAACGATCTTTTTTTTAGAGTTTCATTTACCTGTATATTCCCTTTCTACATTGTACTTAAATGGTTTATTATAGTGGATATGTGATGAAATTGTTTTGTGACTTGGTTATGCTTGTAGTTATGCTCCTTTACAAAAAAAATCATATTGAAAATCCTTCTTGTAGGATCCTAGGATAGGAATCTGGCATATGGGTGCTGGGAGCCGAGAATGGAGTACTAAGGAGGCTGTCAGCATCGGATTCGATGATCGAAAATTCTGTGAGCCCAGTTTCTGAGTTTGGGGAGTGACAAAAGTTGGTATCAGAGCATAACTTGGGGATTACCTAAAAATAACATCAACATATCTACTATGAACTTGGAATGATTAGGTCACCGAGTTTAAATAACTTGGCAACTCTCTGATATAGCTCCCAAACATGTGTACATTTAAGAGTACTCAAGGCTAATAAGTCCCTTGATCCTTCCTTTTGGACATGGCACCTAAGAGGGAGACCAGAGTGGCTCCCACGTCCGAGATGAGTGCGGCCCCAACTGTATCTGTGAGCACAGATCAGCTTTGGCACATGCTGCAGGCGATGACCGCTATTCTTCAGAGGTGTATGCGAGCTCCCTTCTACTACTGCTACAACAGCCCAGACTGATCAGGAGCATGCGAGCTCCCTTTTATGGGACTTTACGTGGCTCGATCCCCCTCATTTCTAAGGAGAGCCCGACCCAACAGTAGCGGAACGATGGAGATCGAAGGTCGAGAAGATCTTCAATACTATGAGGTGCACGACCCAGCAGCGGGTTCCGTTGGCTGTGTTTCTTCTTCAGGGTGAGGCCGAGCATCGATGGGCATCGGTCTCCCGAGTAGTAGGGGCCTAGTTTGAGTGGACTTGGGAGGATTTCATTGACCGGTTTGACCGGAAGTTCTTCCCTGACCACATCCGTCAACAGCGTGCACTTGAGTTTGAGACACTTATGCCGGGGGACATGTCGGTGTCCTAGTATGTGGCCCATTTCATCACACTGTCGAGATTCAAGACTTATCCTGTTGATAATGAGGGGTAAAAGGCCCACTGTTTTGAGAACGGCTCGTGTTTTGGCCTCTGAAGCCGTGTCATTGGGCACATGCTCCCGACATTTGAGCAGGTCGTGCAGCGGGCCCAGATATATGAGGCGGATTGGGTCGATTCACAGAGGGTCCGTGAGCAGAGAGGAGACCGAAAGAGGAAGGCCCCCTCCTGTAGCTCCCAGCAGTAGCAACATCGACCGCAGCAGAGGCACGCGGCCCGCCTAGCTTTTCGAGCACCAGCAGCACTTCCAGCACCACCACCGGGATAATTCCTAGGTACTTGCTTTGGATGCGGTGTGACAGGACATCATAGGCATGAGTCTCCCCATCTACAGCAGCAACGACAGTAGCACCTACCGCTGAGGCCCCACCAGCAGTAGGAGCAACAGCCACAACAGCCAGCGCAACCTCCCCCGCAACAACAAAGGTAACAGTTCAGGCCACCACCGAAGCAGCAGTAGTGGCGACGACCACAGAGGGGACATGCACCTCCCCAACAGGCTTAGGGCAGATTTTACACAACCCAGCAGGACCCTCAGTCATCAGGAGGGGTTGTCGAGGTACACTCCTTATTTCGTCATGCATAGCTCATATATTGTTTAATTCTGGTGCATCACATTCCTTTGTGGCCAAGGATTTCTGTCAAACGTCCAGTTTACCATTAGAGTCTACTTGTGAAGGTTTGTCAGTAGCGATGCCCTTGGGGAAGACCGCAGTGATAGACCAGGTTTGCTCGTCTTGCCCCGTTCTGGTAGGGTAGACCTTTTTGTCTGTCGATCTATTTGTTCTGCCGATGTCCAAGTTTAATATCATCCTGGGCATGAATTGGCTCGCCGAATATCACACCATATTGGACTACTCCGCGAGGACAGTCACGTTTTGTATTAATGACATGCTGCAGTTCCAATTCATGGTTGAGCCCAGAGGAGGGCAGCTTTCTTACCTCATGTCTTGTGGCGTTGAGGAGCCAGTCGCCTTGTGTATCGACCAGCTATCGATCATCTGTGATTTTCTTAATGTGTTTTAGGAGATTCTGGTGTTATCACCTCACTAGCACACTGAGTTTTAGATCGATCTCATGCTTGGTACCGTGGCTATTTTAAAGGGCACGTATCATATAGCACCAGTGGAGTTGCGAGAACTACAGAAGTAGTTAGATGAGATGCACGAGTTGGGCTTTATCCATCCAAGCAGTTCACCGTGGAGAGCGTCGATACTCTTCATGAAGAAGAAGGATGGCTCGTTGAGGCTTTGCGTGGATTATCGTGAGCTCAACAAGGTCATGATTAAGAACAGGTACCTGCTTCCGAGGATTGATGATTTATTCGATCAGCTGTAGGAGGCACAGTTCTTTTCAAATATAGACATGCGGTCTAATTATCATCAAGTTCATGTCTGAGAGGAGGATTTCCCGTAGACAGCATTTAGGGCGCGCTATAGTTATTTTGGATTTCAAGTCATGTCCTTCGGACCGACCAATGCACCTGTAGTGTTTATGCAGTTGGTGAACGAGGTCTTCCGTCCATATCTTGATCAGTTTGTTGTGGTATTCATCGACGACATCTTGATATATTCGAGGACCAATAAGGAGCATGAGCAGCATTTGGAGATTACCCTACAGACCCTCTGTGCACATCAACTTTATGCGAAGTTGGAGAAGTGCGAGTTCTGCCAAGAGGAGGTAAAGTTCCTCGGTCACGTGGTGACGAGGCAGGGCATTGCAGTGGACTCTTCGAAGATTGATGTCGTACGTCAGTGGGGCCAGCCCACGAACACGTCTAAATCTGTAGTTTCCTTGGTTTAGCGGGCTACTACCGATGTTTCATTGAGGGATTTTCCCGTATTATAGCCCAGTTGACCAGGTTGACCCAGAAGGGCGTTAAGTTCATTTGGAACGACGCATGTTAGTGAGCATTCGCAGAGTTGAAGGACCGTCTTACATCCACACCAGTCTTCACTTATAAACGCTATATTATAAATCTAGCACCCAGAGTTGTCAATTATTGTTGTGCCAAATCATTTAGAATATGTATCATGTTTTGATGAGATGAATTAATTGACTTCTTGCATTTTAAAGTTGTCCAAGTCTTCATCGAACTTCTCTATATATTCAAGTTGAAGAAGCGTTGTCGAAGTTCAAGATTTCAAGCTCAAGTACAAGTACAAGTTCAAGGCTTAAGTTCGAGAATAATCTTCAAGATCAATACCTTAAACAATCTCAAGAACTCAAGTCTTTACTCTAGCTCAAGTTCAAGATTTGAAGACAAGCTTCAAGTATTTCAAGTGTATGCATTAGCAGAGCGAACGATGTTTCAATTGTTCAAACTCACAAGCAAGGTATGGATGACCCTAGATTGACCATAGGTTAGGTCATATTCATTGCATATGTAGGTCATTTCATAACTTTATAGGTCATTTCTTCAACTAGTCCTAATCTTTGTTCGACTAGTCCAAGCTGTAACTTGACCAATCTAAGAGTTTTTCGACCAGTCCAAGGTTTGTTATGAATTTTTGAAATTTTCTGTTGGACCCTCGACCAGTTGTGGAGATTGTTCGGCCAGTCGAGTGAACAGTGCTCGACCAGTCATGCAAGCTCAACTCTAAGTCCAGCAAGGTTTTTTGGTCCCACTCGACTAGTCGAGTGCATTGCTCGACCGATCGAGCAGGCCACTTGACCAATCGAGCAAGCCACTCGACCAGTCGAGTAACGACCTTATCTTATCGCACCAGAAATTTTAAAATTTGGTTGGTCCTTTGATCAGTCGAACCGACCCTTAGACCAGTCGAGAGAACAATATTTTCACCTATAAATAGAGGACAAATCTCAGAGTTTTTCATTGATTCCAAGCTATATCAAACCATCACTCTGAGAAATAAGTTCTTATACTTCTTAAGCTCTATTGTGTTCATTTTAAATTCTCTTAAATAGCTTTTGACATTTGATTTTGTGATCTCTATTCAACTCAATTTCATTAAAGAAGGGAATTGTGATTTTACCCTCTTTGAGATCAAAATCAAATCAAGCTAGCCCAGGCTTAATTAATCTAAAAATCATTTAGATCTAGAACTTTTATTTGTGAGACTAGATATTGAACATCTTCATCTACATCGGATTAGTTCTACTGGGCATCTTCAGAAGGAGAATTTTCCAGATAAGTATCATTTAATCTTTGTGTATCTTTTGTGGTTTGTGAGGTCGTGCCAGAAATTTTCATTTTTGGTTTTGTCTGATGTAATCCAGAAAATCTTAGAGTGTGGGGTTTTTATAATTATGTATGCCCATCTAAAGACATAATTGTGAAGGTTTTAAGGTGAACCTTGGAAAACCTTTTTCATAGTGAAAGCCAATATCCCATGGGTGTGGATATTAGGAGTGGAGTAGTTGTGTAGCTGCTTTTCAAATAATTGGTGTACACACAAACGAATCACTATAATTCCTGGAGTTGTGGTGGATGATTGAATTTGCTTATGTGTGTGAATGTTGTAACTTACTTTGTGCACTTGTGGTGAATGGGGTAATTTACTTAAAGCACTTGTGGTGAATGGGGTAATTTATTTAAAGCACTTGTGGTGAATGGGGTAATGTACTTAAAGCACTTGTAGTTGTAATACCTTAGTTTATTTCCTTTGCCTCTTTATTGGTTTGGGTTTTTAATATTTACAAATGTTCTAGTAAGGTTGTCATACCATAAGCCTTTGGTTTTTGGTGTTAGGTTGTCCTTAGAACTAAGTTTGTATCAACCTCTCAAGACTAGTGCATTTGATGTTGATATTTACATGTGTTATTTATCTTTGTATTCCGCATTTATTTTTAAATTGACATAGTCCTATTCACCCCCCCCCCCCCCCTCTAGGACATTTAGCTCGACCTTTTCAAGTGGTATTAAAGCCTAATAGCTTCTTTTTATTATTTGGATTCATTTCCTGAGCTAACCGATCTGAGCTTATAAGATGTCAAATTTTGATAGCCTCTTAATTACTAGGCTTGTACCTTTTGATGGCTCCAATTACACCTATTGGAAAGCCAGAATGAGGATCTTTTTAAGGTCCATAGATGAGAGCGTGTGGCAAGCCATGGTGACTAGATGGAATCCACCCACAACTGAAGTTCTAGGCACTGATGGAACTAAATTTGTTAAAGTTACACCTTATTTTTCATGGACCACACTTCAGAAAATTGAGAGTGTCAATGCAAAGGCTTTAAATGCAATCACTTGCGCACTATCACCAGATGAATTCAAAAGAATTATATCTTTGTTCACCAATCTTAAAGATATGACTGATGGATCTGTCATATTCGGTGATGGTAGAAACTGCAGAATTGTTGGCCAAGGTATGGTTCAACTCTTTAATCTTCCTCCATTTGAGAATGTTTTGTTTGTAGAGGGCCTTAAGCATTATCTCTGAAGCATTTCTCAAATTTGTGATAATAAACATAACGTCAAATTCACTATCCAAGGGTGTGAGATTTCTAATGAGAATGGTTCTGTGATATTAACTGGTCGCAGAACATTTAAGAACTACTATATAGTCAGTGATTCAATCTCGTCTAAGTTATAGTGTTACATGGTCCAAACCATTGAGACCAAACTATGACATAAATGCCTAGGACATGTACACTACCGTAATCTTTATAGACTGAGCAAAAGTGAAGTAATAAGAGGTCTACCCAAGTTAAAGAAAATGGATAAGATTTGTGGTAAATGTCAGATTGGAAAACAAACTAGAAGTGCTCACAAGAAAGTGAACTCCGGTGCCACATCTAAACCCCTTGAACTCCTCCATAGGGATCTCATTGGACCTACTAGAACAGAGAGTCGAGGCATCAAGAAATATATTCTCGTAATAATAGATGACTTTACCAGGTATACATGGGTAATGGTAGATGAACTGAAAAGGGTACTCAAGCATATCCAAACAGAGAAGGAATCACATGTCTCTAAAATCCGTAGTGATCATGGTTCTGAATTTCACAATAGAAGTTTTGAGAAGTTCTGTAACAGTCATGGTATATTGCATGAATTTTTTACTCCTAAGACACCTCAACAAAATGAGGTTGTTGAAACAAAAAAAAATCATGTGCTTCAAGAGATGGCTAATGTGATGTTAAATAGTATGAAACTTCCTAAAAATCTTTAGGCTAAAGCAGTGAACACAGCTTTTTATATTATTAACCGTGTTTATACTAGAAAATCAAATAATAAGACTGCATATGAACTATGGTTCAATAAGAAGCCTACTGTTAAATACTTTCAAGTTTTTGGGAGCAAGCGCTATATTCTATGAGACGGAGAAAATCTGGGAAAATTCTACACTAAAAGTGACGAAGGGATTTTTCTAAGGTATGCTCTAAACAGTCGAGCGTATCGTGTTCTCAACAAGAGGACTAGTGTAATTCAGGAGTGCATTAATGTGGTTATAGATGATCACCTAAATACACCTGTCTCAAGTCCAGAAGATGACGAAGTCTCTTTATTTGATAAACCAGACCCTTCATCTAGTCAAAATGACACTAAACTGCAGTCAGTTAAAGACCATCCAACTGATCAAATTCTTAGGAACCCTCTCACTGGTGTGTGCACTCGTAGACAATTAGAAAACATTTGCAATTATGTGTACTTTACATCCTAGATTGAGCCAGCCAACGTAAAAGAAGCGCTTGCTGATGAAAACTGGATGGTGGCTATGCAAGATGAACTTAATTAATTCGTAAGGAATGATGTATGGTACTTAGTCCCTAGACCTAATGATAAATATATTATTGGAACTAAATAGATCTTTAAAAATAAGTTTGATGAATTAGGTAACATTATAAGAAACATGGCTAGATTGATTGTACGTGGGTACACTCAGATAGAAGGCATCGATTATAATGAAACCTTTGCCCCAGTAGCTCGTCTTGAATCTATCAGACTATTCATATCCATTACTTGTTACAAAAATTTTAAAATCTATTAAATGGATGTCAAGAGTGCTTTCTTGAATGGTGATCTACATGGGGAAGTATATGTAGAACAGCCAACTGGTTTTGAAGACCCTAAACATACTAATCATGTTTATCGCCTGAAAAAGGAACTCCATGGATTAAAACAAGCTCCCAAGGCATGGTACAAGAAATTGACTAAGTTTTTACTGAGTCATAACTTTGTAATGGGGAGTGTTAATAAGACACTGTTTGTAAAGAAACATAATGATCACATACTCATGGTACAGATATATGTTGATGACATTATTTATGGATCTACTTGTTCTAACATGTTTGTTGAGTCTGCAGATTTGATGACGTCCAAGTTTGAAATGAGCATGGTTGGAGAACTGAATTATTTTTTAGGTCTGCAAGTGAAATAGCTTGAAGATAGGATCTTTATTTCTCAAACCAAGTATGCTCTAAACTTGGTGAAAAATTTTAGATTCGAGAGGGATAAAAATTTTAATACTCCTATGAGTACGACACTTAAGCTCTCTAAGGATTCAACATGTAAAAGTTTAGATCCTAAGTTGTATCGCAGTATAATAGGTAGTTTATTATATTTAACTGTGAGCTGACCTGATATTGCATTCAGCATAGGAATCTGTGCTAGATATCAATGTGACCCTAAAGAATCCCACCTGATTACTGTTAAGCGTATTTTGAGATATGTCGCAAGTACGGCCAATCTTGATCTTTGGTATCCCCATGATTTAATGTTCAAATAGCCAATTATATGGATGTTGATTGGGCTGGTAATATTGATTATCGCAAGTCTACCAGCGGTGAATGTTTTTATGTCGGGAACTGTCTAGTTTCATGGCATAGTAAGAAACCAAGTTCTGTATCGCTTTTCACAGCTAAGGCTGAGTATATTGCAGCCGGTAATGCATGCACTCAGCTTGTATCGATGAAGAGGAGGTTAAATGATTACAAATTTGCACAAGATTCTATGGTTCTGTATTGTGATAATTCTACCGCAATCAACATTTCTAAGAATCCAATTCAACATTCACGAACTAAGCATATTGACATTAGATATCATTATATTCGTGAATTAGTGGAAAATAAGATTATTTCATTGGATTATACTCAAATTGAAAATTAACTTGCAGACATTTTTACAAAATCACTTGATAAAAACAAGTTTGCTAAATTGAAATTAGAAATTGGGATGTGTAATGTGATCTGAGTTAATTGTGTTTGCTTGTACTATATTGCACATTTTTTTTAATTTTTTAAATCAAAAAATTGTTGAAAAATGAAAATTTTTAAGGTTGCACGACCAGTCGAGTACACACTTGACCAGTCGTGGCACGACCAGTCAAGTAGCTCGTGTTTGGGGGTTTTAAATGTGCAAAAAGCACATTTTCTTCATTTCTCTCATCTTCTCCAACAAACCCTTGTGCGACCGATCAAACCCACCTTCGATTGCTACTTGGTTAGTGCATCTTTTTCAATTTTCCTTTGGATTTAAGATCTTTGCACTTCTATTTCTTTAATTTTAAAGTTTATTTCAAGTTTTCTTGTGTTTTCTTTGGTTTTCTAGCTTAAAATCTGATTTGGGAGAAACCCCCCATTCCTTTCTTGTATTCCTTTTATGCATTATGTAATGGAGAGTAGATATAAGAAGAGATCCTCTCATGGTCTCTCTTCTTCCCGTTCCACACCAATTACAGTGCGTACTCTTCGACCACCGGAAGAGGATCCCGAACTGTGTGGGATATTCGTCTCCACAATGTAATTGTTGAGCAGACAGTTAACTCCAATCATTTGAGTCCTTTCAATATCGTTCCCCTCCTTGAAGCTGTAAGATGGGCTAACATATTGAATTGGGGCGGTCCGGCATATCGGTTCATTGCACAGGCCATGCTTGCTTGTATAAGTGACTTCTTTGTTGAAAATTTAACTTTTACTGTGATAACTAGAGAAGGTTCAGTTGATGTAGACCATTACTTGATATCTAGTTTAATGGATATTCTTGTTAATGATGATGGAATACTTATCTCTACGTTAGTTGCGAGACCATCTGAATCTGAAAAACGTATGCTAACTAGAGTGTTATGCAACATGAATGCAGAATGGAACGCTGGTATTGCTCTCAGTTCCAAAATTTTGTTACCCTGATATAGGATTCTTCATTGTATTTTCATTTCTAATGTGTATCATCGATCTGGTAATAAAACTGAGTTAACTTCTTTCATGGCTCACATACTTCATTCAGTTGTTTCTGGTGTTCAAATATGTCTTTCGTCTCTTATTTGTTATATCATTATTCAGTTTCGTCTCCATCCTAGCCATAGTGATATTCCCTTTGCATATTGATGACCATGCTAACTATTCATAGTCTTGTGGTTATGCCTGTTGTAGAAGCTCCTATTTCCCATCTCCCCTTCAAAAATTCTAACATTAACAAGACAAATCTGAGGTTGGTACCTAGCCAAGTTGATAAGGATGATGTAGGATCTGCTGAAGAAGTCGGAGAGGAAGATGCTTTAGCTCTTGATGATGTAAACATGAATGATTTATTTAATGAATTAGAATCTGATTCTAAGGCTGATCTTGACTTTCAGCCTTCTAATTTTAATGAGCGGTTGAGAACCCTAGAGGAAAAGGTGGAAGGTTTACATGTATCCCAAGAGACTCAATTCAAATATATACGCAAATACCTTAAGTGCGTTAACAAGGGATTACATCATATTGATCCTTCTATACCTGCTCCATCTACTGGTTCTGATTAGACTCTTTTTTTGGGGGCATGTATTAACTATTATCTTTATTTGTGCTTGGATAATGTTTGGACTTATATTTTTTTTGTGAACATGACTTTATGATTCCTGAATATGTTTTGCTGAACATGTTTATGTTATTTACTCTCTTATTTCTTATACTTCTCATATCTCTTTGCTATATCATCAGTTTGTTTTTCTTTCCTTTGTCATATTGTGATAAAAAGGGAGAGAAATTGTGGCATGATTTTAATGCTTTATGATGATTGGTGTAATGACCTAGAAAATTTCGTGCTAAGACCCAAGTACTACCTCTATTTTCCTTAGAAGCTATTTGTGAGTTAATTAGCGTTAAACTCGATTGCATGTGAAATTAGCATCAATCACTTTAAATTTGATCTGCATGACTCAAAACCTGTAGAATCGTTAGCGCTATGTTACTCTGAAATCTGGGATTCAATGCTAAATCCAGTTGCTCTTGGGAATTTTTAGAAGCTTTGGATCGGACCTGGACTACGTGTCATAAGTCCGATAGCGATGATCTTAGTTATGGTCACCATGTTGGGCTTGACCATCACCTCAAAAATCAAGTCCAGATGATGTCCTGGGTCGATTTGATTGAGTCCGGAGTAAAGAGTGTGAGAACGGTGAGAAATTAAATATGATTTTATGAAATCTGAGTCGTGTCGCTTACGCAACGATTTTAAGTAATCTGACCATTGGATTCTGACCCAATTTCACCCTCGGATCAGGGAAGATGGCCCAGGCATGTCATAATGCTTGTGGACCTGATCGAGTTTCGGTAACCGTTGAATTGAGAGTGGTCCGCCACGGCTGATCTGTAAATCTGATCGGTACGAAAACTCAGCCTAACCTAGATCCATGGTCAGTGAGCTTAAGTCCGACCGCACGTGGAAAAAGGACCTCCGGAAGTGTTCCGTTAGATCGAGAGAAGCCTGATTTGGTTATAACCTAAGTATACCTTGGCCCTGGGGCTATTTTCATCAATGCTAGGCCTATATATAGACCTTAAAACCCTCACTCTCTTTTTCATACGAATTTTCTAACCCTAGCTAAGAAAGAGAGAGGAAAAGAGAGAGAAAGTGAGAGAGAAGTTGGTGAATCGTCTCAAGATTCTTTCCTTTTACACTACATCCTTAAACCATCACTTTAGAATCGTTATTCCGGCGATTCTAAGTTCCTTCTTGGGTAAGTTAACCTATTCCTAATCTGTTTTAGAGCTTAGAATAGTCTATGTGTTGTTGTAGCTCATTTCTATTCTTGCCTTAGGTTATCTTGTCGCCGTTGACGAAGACATATCGTCTAAATCAGTTCGGTGTGTTATTTCTGGTTTAAGGTGCAGACTATATTCGTATAGGTTATGGTTTTCAAGGCTTTCAATGTCAGTTAATGGTTTATTCTTGTTGTGGGTGCAATTTCACATGCCAAATGCTATGTTTATTTTGCGTTCCCGATGTGCATGTGTTATATTGAGATTTGTGTATTCTATGTATATTTAGGAAGTATCGTATACGTATAAAATATGAACATGTGTTTGCCATGATTAAGTGTCGTGTACTTGTGCTAATTGTATGTGTGTCAACTCCTTAGCAAAAGGAATTGTCCAAATGCGTGTATTCCAACATACGTCATGTATGTTGAACTATGTAGTCTAAGTGTTTGTAGAAATGTCTGAATGATCTGATGTGTAATATATTAACCTAGTATGGGCGTTGAGAAGCGATTCTCAACTCTCCTATTGGTATGTATAATTTCCTACATGCAAGTTACGTTCTTTGTTCTTTAAGTTCAAGCACTACTTATGTTGAAATCCATGTTAAGTGATATTCTTCAAATGCTCACATACTGTGTGATTTGAATTGTTGTTCCATTACTGTTCTAAAATGTATATGGAATATGTTTGGGACTATGAAATAGTCCAGGAAATCGGTAATCGGCCTTGAGTTCGTGGCTGAGGTTGCTTTCACCACGAAGGACGTGATTTGACGAACCCGAGTCATATTAGAGTTGTCGACAGTGGTTTGGCCACACAGAGTGTTTCCACACTCTATGTCATTCAACCCAACGCGCGCTCGTGCTAGTCGAGTTTTTCAAGTAACTCGATTGTCCGATGTATGTTCACCATGTATGGACGCTATTGCTTAAATCTAGGGTACCAAACTTACCGATGAAATCCCGTTAACCGTTGTACCTTGATCCGCTAAGACTCATGAGCCAGACATGGTGGTATGGGACACAGTGGTCGAGCTGTCAGCCTACGCTGGGGTGACGAGCCTCCCCATAGTGACCAGTGAGCAACCAGACTCGTGAGCCGATTATGGTGGTATGGGACACTATATTCGTGTTGTCGGCCTACATTGATTGGTGACGAGCCCTTTGTAGTGACCTCGAGCATACCTGGATACTGCATTGAGGTGACGAGCCTTAGAGTAGTAACGAAGGTATGATAGGAGTGCATTGATTGGTGACGAGCCCTTAGCAGTGACCTAAAACCATAAGATCGTATGAGATTGCCTAGGACTGACAACCCTAGAATGGATCACTGTGTGGAAATTGATATGAGGAAGGTACCTTAGCTTCCCAATCCTGCCGTATGAAAAGGACTAATAACAACTTGTAATCATATTCATGCACCGCATTTGCATGTACGTGGTAGTCGTTGGCACTACGGGAGGATGTCATGCGTAACGTGAGATGAAGAGGCCGAAGGAGTAAGGCGAGGGCATGCATCATTCTCCATAAATCCTTGCATTAACAAGAGTATTTAGGACATGTTTGATTGTTCTGCTTTATCATTACTGCTTGATTGAATTGATAACATATTAACCTTTGCTTTATTGTTCCACTTAGTTGATCACTCACTCCCACATTCTGGGACAGTGTTTAAATACCAACCAGACTCTGTCTTAGATGCAGATGTTGATGCGACCCCTAAGGCAGAGCAGGAGTTCGAGGATGATGAGGATGCATTTTCTTTCATGCAGTTCTTAGGCGGGTTCTTGTGAGTCATGTCCTGATGCGCGGGAATTCTGGGTTTTCTTTTGGGGAATAGATGAATTTCATTTTGATGCTTGTAATTTGAATATAAACACTTGTAAGTATGACCTGGCATGTATGCATATTTCAGGGACTTGCACATGTACACTTATGTTCCTTTAAGTCTTCCGCTTGCGTCTTTCACTTATCCCTGAATTATGTTTGCAGTTTGGCTTAATCTATTCCATGTTTTATGTACTCTTACAGACAACATACATCAACCATTAAATATGTTGCATAAGTGATGTTTTGAAACTCGGGAGCTGAGTTATGCTCGACTCCCGAATTTCAAGGCGTTACAAGTTGGTATCAGAGCATGAATTGGATTAAACCGGACCTGGGTTATGGTCACACACCGCACGCTGTCGCCACCTTAGTGTAGGAGGGTGAGGGTATATTGTAGAATTTGTGTATGTGTTTCCGTTGTTTCTATCAGCGAAAGTTTACTAAAAACGATCACCGAGATCGAGTCTGTGCGCACTCCTGATCACACACAGTGATCCAAAATCTCTTCCAGACTGTCCATTGACGAGTTTAGATGGTTTATCTTCCCATCTCAGCCCTTAAAATGTCAGTAAACTAGTGTTTGTATCAGATTTTAACTCGAGTGGCCCGATAGGCGTCCAATCGGATAAAGGGGCCGATCGGGGCATTTCCAGGGGGACCTAGGGGGGACCCACCTCATTTTGGACTTAGGGGGCTAGGAGGACCTCGCCCAAATGGCGAGTCATTACCGGAGTGTCCAGAGACCGGCGAGCCCTCGCCGCTTAGCGGGCCGGCTCGAGCCGACGCCTTTGGGGCCTAGTGTGGCCCACTCCTCCAAGGTTGGTCGATTAAAACACCTTCTAAAACCCCTTTCCTTCATAAACCCTCCCAAGCTCTCCTTTTCTTCAAGTTTCTCTCAAAACTCCACCAAAATCCCTCCCTAATCTCCTTCTTCTTCCATTTTCATGCACACTCATTCAACCCATCTCAAAAATCCACCCCCATTGCTGTTTTCACTCCCTTTTCTCCTCATTTGAGCTCTCAAATCCTCCTTTGGGATCTCAAGTGTGTGGAAGCCTTACCATTCTACCCATTTCTCCTTTTTCTCTCATTTTTCATGGCCCTCTTTGAGTTTGTCATAGCCATATTTTTCATCTCCACCTTTCTCTCTTTGATGGGGAAGAAGAGAGCGCCCGTGGATAAAGCCGAGCCTAGCCGCCCAACCCATGCATGGAGGCCGAGAGGTGCCGCCGCGAGCACGACCGCCACCGGTGAATTTCAGACCAAGTGGGACCTTGATCCTCAAGCTCCCATTGGACGAACCTTGTTGGCGGAGCTATCTCATGGAATCTATGAAGGTTGTAAGGTCCTTTTTGAGGCTCATGTAGATCCATAGCTATTTGGCGAGTTTCTCTTGTTGGAGCGTTAGAAGGTTCCAGTTGGTGTCCCTTGTTTGAGGGTGAGTATCGCTCCAATGCGAGCACTGTTCGAGCTTTTTATGCCCTCATTCATGATCCTTCGCTGGAGCCTCTGCAGTTCAAGATTCCTTGTGGTAGCGGTCGGGAGGCCACGGTCAACGTCACTTTGATATCCTGACTCCTGAATGTGCCGCTTAGTGAGGTGCTTGCCAGTGAGAAGAACTTGAGCAGTGTGCGTGAGAGGGATCACCGCACGCAGCTCCTGTGTGATCGTCTGGTCGAATGGCAGCCTAATAGAAGCCTTCTAGCTACCAACATGACGGACGACTTCCGTTTGCTTCACCACATGTGTACATTCAATGTTTATCCAAGGTGGAGCAACCGCAGCGAGTGTACGCGCCTGATAGTAGATTTTCTGTATCAGGTGGGGAAAGGAGAGAAGCTATGTGTGCCAACATACATCTTGCATCAGATTATCCTTATCGCTCGTTCGAACAGGAGGACCGAATCTCTCCCATTTGGCCGACTCATTTGTAAGTTTGCACATGAGTTTGGCTTCAGGCTTGGGGTAGAAAAGTCGGTACCTGTTCGATACATTAATGAGACGTCCCTAAATCAGATGGAAATTGGGCCTTATCGACGACAAGCCTCAGAAAGTGAGGATGAGTCAGAGAGCGATGACGAAGAGAGTTATGGTGAGGGTGGAGCTGAGATTGAAGAAGAAACAGAGCAGGACGAGGAAGAGGTAGAGGCACAAGATAAGAGTGAGAGTTCTCCTCCTGTGGCACCAAAGCAGAGTACAGATCAGGCTACCAGGGATGCCCGTATCGTTCAGCTTGAGGAAGGTCAGGCTGTTCTACGCCAGGATATCATGGATCTTCGAGGCCTTATAAAGCATAAGTTTAAGAAGGTGACTCGAATTCTGAAGTCTATCCTGTGTTGTCTGCAGGATAAGGGTGCCCCGCCTCCATCTCCTAATTTCGACGAGTAGTTACAGTTGTAGTCGTCCTTTGCTTTGTTTTGATGTTTGCCGTTGTTGGCATAGTAGTTGGAAGTTGTTTGTTGTTTGAAGTTTTAGATGTTGTAGTTCACATGCTTTCTCTGTCGCGATTCATGTAATGTTACACTTCTTGTATTGCGACAATTTTGTTAAATGAAATGCATGTTGTTTATCGTTGAAGTTGTGCTGTGAATGTTGTGTGGGTGAATTATGTGGATGTTGAATCTTACAGGTTGCATCCTCTGTTGAATGTAGGGTATGCCTCCTAAGGGTTCTAAGACTTCAGGCCGTCTCTCTTTGATCGAGTCGCTTGTTGGGGTTCCTCCCCTGAGCAATAGCCAGATGGATCCACAGTCGGGTCCGTCTCATACAGGTGCTGGGCCGACACCTGTGATTCCACTTATGGCTCCTCCAGTCACGCCTTCAGTTCCTGAGCTGAACCGTGCATCTTCGTCTGCTCCGTCTCCTGATAGGTTTGAGCAGATAATGTTGTTGATGCTGCAGCAGCAGATTCAGCAGTAGCAGCACCAGCACCAGCAACAGCAGTTTCTATCTTCCATGGCTGGCATCTTTGCTCAGTCGGTGGGGACGACTCGACCTGCTTCACCTATGCACCCATCTGGGAGCGCTAGTGCTAGCGCCACATTTGAGCGATTCCAGCTCTTACGACCTCCCACATTTGCGGGTTCTCATAGACCTGAGGAGGCCGAGTATTGGATTGATCGCATTTCTAAGATGCTGAGACCACTGCACTGTTCTGAGGTTGAGCAGGTTGACCTTGCGTCCTTCATGTTTGAGAAGGAGGCCAGTTTATGGTGGGACAGTGTTCTTCGCACTGTTGAGGAGGGGTATGAGTGGTCGTGACAAGCGTTTGAGGCACGCTTCCACGAGAAGTATTTTTCGGTTACGTACTGACACGAGAAGGAGAGTGAGTTCCTTTGCCTCCGTCAGGGAGGGATGTCGGTGACGGAGTATGAGAACCGGTTTACTGAGCTAGGTCGCTATGCTCCTTTGATTTTGAGTGATTAGCCGATGTGGATGTGGCATTTTTCTGAGGAGTTGAGGCCTGAGATTCGATCGAAGATGTGCTGTGCTAGCATATCTTCCTATGCGAAGTTGGTGAGCATGTCTCTATGAGCTGAGCAGGACGGGGACAGGTCGTCCCGTATGCGAGCACCTATGGTTCCCAGACCATGACCTGACTTTCAGAGTGCACCTTTTCTCGGCAAGAGGCCGCGGGTAGATTCTCCTCCGGGGCGTTAAGCGTCGTCCGCTCAGCAGGTACGAGCTGATTTTCGCTGTTCGTACTGTGGGAAGATGGGGCATTCGGATCATACTTGCTTTTCATGTATGCGGGATAGTGGATTTACTCCATCACAGAGGATCAGTCGTCCGATGCCTCAGGTTATATCACCTCCACCTCTTCATTCAGTGCCAGCTCATCCATCCTTCAGACCTTATGTACCTAGCTTCAGGCCACCTCAGCGACCCATGGTTCCTTCGTGGAATCGCCAGCAGTAGGCTCGAGTTCACGTGCTCTCAGCTGAAGCACCTATGGCTGACTTGGTGCCGAGATCCTTCGAGGTTACAGCTCACATTGAAGGTATTCCCGTTTCTATGTTGGTGGATACAGGGTCCACTACCTCTCTTATATCATATGCGGCAGTTAGGCGTCTGAGTTTGAGCACTGTTACTATGAAGGGACTGACGCTCACTACCGCTATAGGGATCTCCTCTGCTATGAACAAGCGTTGTATGGATTGTTTGATTGATCTAGGAAGTGGATCGATTCTTGTTGACCTTTTGTCGCACCTCTGTACCATTACGATGTCATTATGGGTATGGATTGGCTCACGAGGATGTGGGCAGAGATTGATTGTGAAACTAGGTCGGTGACAATCCATGGACCTGAGGGCGAGACAGTTACTTTCCCGGTTCAGGTCAGTTACCCTTTTCATCTTGGTTATTATACTTCTCTGTTGGAGAGTATTTCTGGATCGGCGTTTAAAAGCACGCCTGTAGTTCAGGAGTTTGAAGATGTGTTCGAGTCGATTCCTGAACTACCCCCTTAGCGCGAGATTGATTTTACTATCGATCTCATGCCTGGTGCGGCACCCATTTCTTTGCCCACCTATCGTATGCCTCCAAGTGAAATGGAGGAATTGAGGAAGCAGATAGATGGTTTGTTGAATTTGGGTTTTATTCGGCCTAGTGTGTCTCCTTGGGGAGCACCTGTCCTGTTTGTTAAGAAGAAAGATGGTTCCTTGAGATTATGTATTGATTATCGCAGGTTGAATCTGGTGACTATGAAGAATAAGTACCCTTTGCCTAGGATTGATGATTTATTTGATCAGTTGAAGGGGGCACGGTACTTCTCGAAGGTTGATCTGCAGTCAGGGTATCACCAGTTGCGCGTCAAGAATGAGGACTTGCAGAAGACCACTTTCAGGACTAGCTTTGGCCACTATGAGTTCCTCGTGATGTCGTTCGGTCTTACGAACGCACCAGCCGTGTTCATGGATCTGATGAACGGGGTATTTCGGCCATTCTTGTTCTGATTCGTCATTGTCTTTATCGATGACATTTTGATATATTCTGCAAGTCGGGAAGAGTACGAGGAGCACTTAAGAGCGGTCTTAGATACTCTCAGGAAGAATCATCTTTTTGCGCAGTTCAAGAAATGCGATTTCTAGAAAGAGGAAGTTAAGTTCCTAGGACATGTGGTGTCTAAGGAAGGGATAGCTGTCGATCTTGCTAAGGTAGCTACAGTTCAGGACTAGAAGCAGCCTAGTTCAGTTACTGAGGTGAGAAGCTTTCTGGGTCTAGCAGGCTATTATCGACGCTTCATACGAGACTTCTTGAAGATAGTCAGACCGTTGTCTCAGTTAATACGGAAAGATTTAAAGTTTGCGTGGAATGAGAGGGCGGAGATAGCTTTTCAAGAACTGAAGGACAAGTTGACGTCCGCCCCTGTGCTAGTATTGCCAGAGCAAGGGGTTAAGTATACAATGTATACTGACGCCTCTCGCGTTGGCCTGGGTTATGTCCTTATGCAGAAGGACATGGTGATTTCTTATGCTTCGAGATAGTTGAGGAAACACGAAGAAAATTACCTTACACACGACCTGGAGTTGGCAGCTGTCATTTTTGCATTAAAGCTCTAGAGACATTATCTCTATGGAGAGGAGTTCGAGCTCTTTTGCGACCGCAAGAGCCTTAAGTATATTTTCACGTAGCGTGAATTGAATATGAGGCAGCACCAATGGATGGAAACATTGAAAGACTTTAAGTTCGATGTTTCTTACCATCCGGGCAAGGCGAACCTTGTGGCAGATGAGTTGAGTCGCAAGAAGGCTATAGAGTTTGCAGCTCCACTGATGATAGCAGAATGGGACATGTCGGAGTTTGTGTAAGATTTTGAGCAGCAACTTATGGTGGAAGAGCTGTATGAGGTTATCGCACACATTCGTGTACAGCCCCTCATTGACGAGAGGATCATTGCAGCTCAGGCAGATGATGAGCTTTTGGCGAAGATGAGAAAGCGGGTTGGTACAGATGAGGACTCTGAGTGGAGTGTTAGTTTAGATGGGGGCCTACGATTTCGTGGCTGGTTATGTGTCCCAGACATTCCTGACTTGAGACGGGAGGTTCTCGAGTCAGCCCATAATTCTAAGCTTGTGATGCATCTAGGTAGCACGAAGATGTATCAGGATATAAGAAGATCGTATTGGTGGGACAACATGAAGATTCACATTGCTGAGTTTGTATCTCATTGTCTCATGTGCCAGCAGGTCAAGGCAGAGCATCGCCGACCTCCTCGGCTGCTTCAGCCCATGCCCATAGCAGAATGGAAGTGGAACTTCATCTTTATGGACTTTATTTCAGGGTTGCCGAGAACGAAGAAGGGACATGACTCTATTTGGGTGATCGTCGACCGATTGACAAAGTCGGCTCATTTCTTACCGATCAGAGTCACAAACTCTGCAGACGAATTGGCTAGGTTGTACATTAAGGAGATTGTATGTCTGCATGGAGTTCCCTTGGAGATTGTGTCTGATAGAGATACGCGTTTCACATCTATCTTCTGGACTCTTATCCAGGAAGCGATGGGTGTGAAATTGAAGTTTAGCACCGCGTTTCATCCGTAGACAGATGGGTAGACGGAACGTGTGAATCAGATTCTGGAAGACATGTTGCGAGCTTGTGTTTTGGATTTCAAGGACAGTTGGGATGATTGTCTCCTATGTGCAGAGTTCACGTATAATAACAGTTTCCAGGCGAGTATCGACATGGCTCCCTATGAGGCATTGTATGGTCGCCCGTGTAGAGCACCGCATTGCTGGGCAGAAGTTGGCGAGCGTAGTTTGATTGGCCAGGAGTTGGTGCAGGCGACTTCAGAGAAAGTTGACATTATTCGATGTCGACTTCTGACAGCCCAGAGCAGGCAGAAGAGTTACGCTGATACGAGGCGGCAACCGCTTGAGTTTGAGGTTAGAGACCATGTATTTCTTAAGGTTTTCCCTATGAAGGGAGTTCTGCAGTTCGGTAAGAAGGGAAAGCTCACGGCGAGATTTATTGGTCCATTTCAAATTCTGGATCGAGTGGGGGCGGTAGCATACCGCCTAGCTTTGCCCACACCACTTGCGGGCGTGCATAACGTATTTCATGTTTCTATGCTGAAGAAGTACGTTCCTGATCCTTCGCATATTATCAGTTGGGAGCAGGTGCAGTTGAGCGAGGATGCCACATATGTACTGCGACCGACACGTATCCTAGACAGGAAGGAGCAGGTATTGCGTAGCAAGGTCATCCCTCTTGTGAAAGTACTATGGACGCATCATAGTGAAGAAGAGGCTACTTGGGAGACTGAAGCTGAGGTCAGAAAGTGCTACCATCAAATCCTTGAGGAATATGAGAAGGTACGAATTTCGAGGATGAAATTTTTCTTTAAGGGGGGTAGATTGTAATGACCCGAAAAATTTCGTGCCAAGACCCGAGTACTACCTCTATTTTCCTTAGAAGCTATTTGTGGGTTAATTAACGTTAAACTCGATTGCTTGTGAAATTAGCATCAATCACTTTAAATTTGATCTGCAGGACTCAAAACTTGTAGAATCGTTAGCGCTATGTTACTCTGAAATCTGGGATTCAACGCTAAATCCAGTTGCTCTTGGGAATTTTTAGAAGCTTTGGATCGGACCTGGACCGCGCGTCGTAAGTCCGATAGCGATGATCTTAGACAGTTATGGTCACCATGTTGGGCTTGACCATCACCCAAAAATCAAGTCCAGATGATGTCCTGGGTCGATTTGATTGAGTTCGGAGTAAAGAGTATGAGAACGGTGAGAAATTAAATATGATTTTATAAAATCTGAATCGTGTCGCTTGCGCGACGATTTTAAGCAATCTGACCGTTGGATTCGAACCCAATTCCACCCTCGGATCAAGGAAGATGGCCCAGGCATGTTATAATGCTTGTGGACTTGATCGAGTTTCGGTAACCATTGAATTGAGAGTGGTCCGCCACGGCTGATCTGTAAATCTGATCGGTACGAAAACTCAGCCTAACCTAGATCCATGGTCAGTGAGCTTAAGTCCGACCGCACGTGGAAAAAGGACCTCCGGAAGTGTTCCGTTGGATCTAGAGAGGCCTGATTTGGTTATAACCTAAGTATACCTTGGCACTGGGGCTATTTTCATCAATGTTAGGCCTATATAAAGACCTCAAAACCCTCACTCTCTTTTCCATACGAATTTCCTAACCCTAGCTAAGAAAGAGAGAGGAAAAGTGAGAGAAAGTGAGAGAGAAGTTGGTGAATCGTCTCAAGATTCTTTCCTGCTACTCTACATCCTTAAACCATCACTTTAGAATCGTTATTCCGGCGATTCTAAGTTCCTTGTTGGGTATGTTAACTTAATCCTAATCTGTTTTAGAGCTTAGAATAGTCTATGTGTTGTTGTAGCTCATTTCTATTCTTGCCTTAGGTTATCTTGTCGCCGTTGACGAAGACATATCATCTGAATCAGTTTGGTGTGCTATTTTTGGTTTAAGGTGCTGACTATATTCATATAGGTTATGGTTTTCAAGGCTTTCAATGTCAGTTAATGGTTTATTCTTGTTGTGGGTGCAATTTCACATGCCAAATACTATGTTTATTTTGCGTTCCTGATGTGCATGTGTTATATTGAGATTTGTGTATTCTATGTATATGTAGGAAGTATCGTATACGTATAAAATATGAACATGTGTTTGCCATAATTACTTGTCGTGTACTTGTGCTAATTGTATGTGTGTCAACTCCTTGGCAAAAGGAATTGTCCAAATGCGTGTATTCCAACATACGTCATGAATGTTGAACTATGTAGTCTAAGTGTTTGTAGAAATGTCTGAATGATCCGATGTGTAATATATTAACCTAGTATGGGCGTTGAGAAGCGATTCTCAACTCTCCTATAGGTATGTATGATTTCCTACATGCAAGTTACGTTCTTTGTTCTTTAAGTTCAAGCACTACTTATGTTGAAATCCATGTTAAGTGATATTCTTCAAATGCTCACATACTGTGTGATTCGAATTGTTGTTCCATTATTGTTCTAAAATGTATATGGAATATGTTTGGGACTATGAAATAGTCCAGGAAATCGGTAATCGGCCTTGAATTCGTGGCTGAGATTGCTTTCACCACGAAGGACATGATTTGACGAACCCGAGTCGTATTAGAGTTGTCGACAGTGGTTTGGCCACACGGAGTGTTTCCGCATTCTATGTCGTTCAACCCAACGTGCGCTCATGCTAGTCGAGTTCGTCAAGTAACCCGATTGTCTGATGTATGTTCACCATGTATGGACGTTATTGCTTAAATCTAGGGTACCAAACTTACCGATGAAATCCCGTTAACCGTTGTACCTTGATCCGCTAAGACTCATGAGCCAGACATGGTGGTATGGGACACAGTGGTCGAGCTGTCAGCCTACGCTGGGGTGACGAGCCTCCCCATAGTGACCAGTGAGCAACCAGACACGTGAGCCGATTATGGTGGTATGGGACACTATATTCATGATGTTGGCCTACATTGATTAGTGACGAGCCCTTTGTAGTGACCTCGAGCATACCTGGATACTGCATTGAGGTGATGAGCCTTAAAGTAGTAACGAAGGTATGATAGGCGTGCATTGATTGGTGACGAGCCCTTTGCAATGACTTAAAACCATAAGATCGTATGAGATTGCCTAGGACTGGAGACCTTAAAATGGATCACTGTGTGGAAATTGATATGAGGAAGGTACCTTAGCTTCCCAATCCTGCCGTATGAAAAGGACTAATAACAACTTGTAATCATATTCATGCACCACATTTGCATGTACGTGGTAGTCGTTGGCACTGCGGGAGGATGTCATGCGTAACGTGAGATGAAGACGCCGAAGGAGTAAGGCGAGGGCATGCATCATTCTCCATACATCCTTGCATTAATAAGAGTATTTAGGACATGTTTGATTGTTCTGCTTTATCATTACTGCTTGATTGAATTGATAACATGTTAACCTTTGCTTTATTGTTCCACTTAGTTGATCACTCAATCCCACATTCTGGGACAATGTTTAAACACCAACCAGACTCTGTCTTAGATGCAGATGTTGATGCAACCCCTGAGGCAGAGAAGGAGTTCGAGGATGATGAGGCTGCATTTTCTTTCATGCAGTTCTCAGGTGGGTTCTTGTGAGTCATGTCCTGATGCGCAGTAATTCTGGGTTTTCTTTTGGGGAATAGATGAATTTCATTTTGATGCTTGTAATTTGAATATAAACACTTGTAAGTATGACCTGGCATGTATTGGTATTTCAGGGACTTGCACGTGTACACTTATGTTCCTTTAAGTCTTCTGCTTGCGTCTTTCACTTATCCCTGAATTATGTTTGCAGTTTGGCTTAATCTATTCCATGTTTTATGTACTCTTACAGACAACATACATCAACCATTAAATATGTTGCATAAGTGATGTTTTGAAACTCGGGAGCTGAGTTATGCTTGACCCCCGAATTTCATGGCGTTACAATTAGGGATGTGTGATTGTAGATATAGTTTAGTATTTTTTTTGGATTGGACATGTATTTGATTTATACAAGTTCTACATATCCCCTCGCCTGGATCGAGGGAGAGTAATGGATTGAGGGGAAGAGTAATTGTTGCACATTTAGTGCATAATTCTTTATTGTCCATGATTCTTTATTTGGTTTTGTCACAAATTTCACAAAGGGGGAGATTGTAAATGCTATATTGTAAATCTAGCACCCAGATTTGTCAGATTTTGTTGTGTCAAATCATTTAGAATCTGTATCCTGTTTTGATGAGATGAATTGATTAACTTCGTGCATTTTAAAGTTGTCCAAGTCTTCGTCGAACTTCTCTACATATTCAAGTTGAAGAAGCGTTGTCGAAGTTCAAGATTTCAAGCTCAAGTACAAGTACAAGTTCAAGGCTCAAGTTCGAGTATAATCTTCAAGATCAATACCTTTAACAATCTCAAGAGCTCAAGTCTTTACTCTAGCTCAAGTTCAAGATTTGAAGACAAGTTTCAAATATTTCAAGTGCATGAATTAGAAGAGCGAATGATGTTTCAATTGTTCAAACTCACAAACAAGGTATGGATGACCCTAAATTGACCATAGGTTAGGTTATATTCATTACATATGTTCTGTGGGTCATTTCATAAGTTATAGGTTAATTCCTCGACTAGACCTAGTCTTTGTTTAACTAGTCCAAGCTCTGGCTCGACTAGTCCAAGAGTTTTTTACCAGTCAAAGGTTTGTTTGGAATTTTCAGAATTTTCTATTGGACCCTCGACCAATCGTAAAGACTACTCGACCAATCGTGTAAGCTCGACTCTAAGTCCAACAAGGTTTTTTGGTCCCACTCAACCAGTCGAGTAACAACCTTATCTTATCGCACCAGAAATTTTGAAATTTGGTTAGTTCTTTGACCAGTCGAACCGACCCTTAGACCAGTCGAGAGAACAGTATTTTCACCTATAAATAGAGGACAAATCTTAGAGTTTTTCATTAATTCTAAGTTGTATCAAACCATCACTCTGAGAGATAAGTTCTTGCACTTCTTAAGCTCTATTGTGTTCATTTTAAATTCTCTTAAATAGTTTTTTACATTTGATTTTGTAATCTCCATTCAACTCAATTTCATTAAAGAAGGGAATTGTGATTTTACCCTCTTTGAGATCAAAATCAAATCAAGCTACCGCAGGCTGAATTAATCTAAAAGTCATTTAGATCTAGAACCTTTTATTTGTGAGACTGGATATTGAACATCTTCGTCTACATCGAATTGATTCTACCGGGCTTCTTCAGAATGAGAATTTTCCAGATAAGTACCATTTAATCTTCGTGTATCTTTTGTGGTTTGTGAGGTTGTGCCAGAAAATCTAATTTTTAGTTTTGTCTGAGGTAATCCAAAAAATCTCAGAGTGTGGGGTTTTTGTAATTATGTAAGCCCATCTAAAGACACAATTGTGACAGTTTTAAGGTGAACCTTGGAAAACCTTTTTCATAGTGAAAGCCAATATCCCGTGGGTGTGGATATTGAGAGCAGAGTAGTTGTGTAGCTGCTTTTTAAATAATTGGAGTACATACAAACGAACCACTATAATTTCTAGAGTTGTGGTGGATGATTGAATTTTCTTATGTGTGTGAATGTTGTAATTTACTTTATGCACTTGTGGTGAATGTTGTAATACCTTAGTTTATTTCCTTTGCCTCTTTATTGGTTTGGATTTTTTATACTTACAAACGTTCTAGTAAGGTTGTCCTACCATAAGCCTTTGGTTTTTGGTGTCAGGTTGTCCTTCGAACTAAGTTTGTATCAACCTCTCAAGACTAGTGCATTAGAGGTTGCTATTTACTTGTGTTATTTTATTATTTGATTGTGCTATTTGTCTTTGTATTTCACATTTATTTTTAATTTGGCATAGTCATATTCACCCTCCCCCCCTCTCTAGGACGTTTAACTCGGCCTTTTCATTACTCTTCCCTCTTGGAGTGAAAGATTTGTGGTTTTTACCAATGCTTCACATATTGGCTTGGGTGCTGTCCTAATGCAGCATGAGAAGCACGTGGCCTTCGCGTCTCGCCAGCTCAAGGTCCATGAGCAGAACTACCCCACGCATGATCTAGAGTTGGCTGCAGTTATCTTTGCACTAAAGGTGTGGAGGCATTATCTTTATATGGTTAGGTTCGAGCTCTTCTCTGACCATAAAAGTTTGAAGTATCTCTTCTCGCAGTCAGAGTTGAACATGAAGCAGAGACACTGGATGGAGCTCCTGAAGGACTACGATTTCGATCTTCAATACCACCCTGGTAAGGCGAACATGGTGGGGGATGCCCTTAGCCGTCAGCCAAGGGGCTTGGTGGTGCATTTGATAGTCCAGGAGTGGAGGATGCTCGAGGATGCAACTGAGTACGACTTCGAGTTTGGTCTGTAGCCTGCCATCATTCAGTTATCAAGCTTGTCGATTCAACCCTCTCTTGTCACAAGGGTAATCGAGGCTCAGCAGACAAATTAGTCGTTGCCGAATTGCCGAGCAAAGGCTACATTTGAGGAGCAGTCGGATTGGCAAGTTGTGTCCGATGGTGGACTTCGTTTCAAAGGCCAATTGTGTGTCTCGGACGTTCCAGAGTTGCACAAAGATTTGATAACAGAGGCACATTGATCGAGGTTTACTATCCACCCCAACTCCACGAAGATGTATCGCGACATGAGAGACAGTATTTTTGGATGGGGATGAAGCGCCAAATTACCAGTTTTGTGGCCAAGTGTGATACGTGCCAGCATGTCAAGGCTGATCATCAGAGACCCCCAGGTCCCTTACAACCATTGAACATCCCCTTTTAGAAGTGGGAGCACATATCCACATATTTTATCATGGGTTTGCCAAGGACTCAACGCGGTCATAATGTCATTTGGGTTGTCATTGATCGTCTGACGAACTCGGTGCACTTTCTTGCGATTCGTGTGACTTGGCCTTTGGACCATCTTGCTAGGTTATTCATTGATGAGATTGTGAGACTGAACGGTGTTCCAGTTTTGATCATTTCTGACCGAGATCAGAGGTTCACGTCTCAATTTTGGAAGAGCTTTCAGAAGGCGATGGGGTCTACCTTACAGTTCAGCACCGCATATCATCCGCAAACCGATGGGCAGACCGAGAGGGTCAACCAGATCCTTAAGGATATGCTTTGGGCTTGCATGATCGATTTCTCAGGTAGCTGGGATGAGCACCTACGTTTGGCTGAGTTTACGTATAACAATAGTTATAAGGCAACTATTAGCATGTCTCCTTTTGAGGCGTTGTATGGCAGGCCGTGCAGATCTTCGAGTTGCTGGACCAAGGTTGGGGAGCATCATTTCCTAGGTACCGAGCTTGTATAGAGGACATTAGAGGTCATTGATATCATTAGGCAGAGGATGGGCATAGCTCAGAGCCGGCAGAAAAGTTTTGTTGATCGTCGACGTCGTCCCTTAGAGTTTGTCATTAGGGACCATGTGTATCTCAAGGTCTCACCCATGAAGGGTGTGGTTCATTTTGGAGCAAAGGGTAAGCTTGCCCTAAGATTCATTGGACCCTTCAACATCACTGGGTGCATTAGCACCATGGCCTATCGGCTTGCCTTGCCACTTCAGTTGTCTAGCGTCCACAACGTTTTCCATATTTCTATGTTACAGAAGTGTGGGTCAGACATCGTTACCATAATAGATTGGCAACCTTTAGAGGTTCGTGAGGACGCTTCTTACATTGAGCAGCCAGTTCGTATCCTTGATCAAAAGGAACAGGTCCTCCAGACTAAGGTCATTCCCATGGTGAAGGTTTAGTAGGGTCATCATAATGTGGATGAGGCATCTTAGGAGCAAGAGGGTGAGATTCTCGAGCGCGATCCCCATCTCTTCGATATTTGATTGTATTTTCTATTGTGTCTCTGATTATATATGATGTTATAATATCTTTACCCTTTCATTATAAGCTCTGTTTAGTTGTGTTATAGTGTAAATTTTGAGGACGAAATTTTTATTAGGAGTGAAGAGCTGTAAGACTCGTATCCTGGTACCGTACCATTCCACCAACTCCCGCGAACCTCTCTATCGAATTTTGGTGATCCATGACCTATAAACAGCTATTGCATAGGACCCTAAGTCGCATCCTGAATATCGGAGTTAACTCAACTCGAAACTTATACTCTTGCGATCGCACCGTCGCCGCAGTTCCAACGCTACATCTTGTGCACCAATGCGATACCCAGGCTAGGAGTAGTGGGCTCGCGTATATTTCGAGGAAACACTGCTCGTCGCAAATCCCGATAGATTCCAGATTGGGTGAGAGGAATCTCTACCCATGCCTCTCTACCCACTAAGACAAGCAACCCAAACCTCCTATCTTTCCAAAAGTCAACACACCCATCCTCTCTCCTTACACCCATCATCCCTCTTACACAACCCATCCCTCCTCTCTCAGTTCAATCCATCCCATCCCATTCCCTCTCATTCTCTAACCATTCCCTAGCAACCACGAGGAGAAAAGGTCTAAGGAGAGAAAAAAAAAGCCAAGTGTTAGACCCATTTTCCTACCCCAAATCTCACAATCCAACTATCCAAACTTCATCATCCACCATTGAAAAGAGAGCTTGGAGTTAAGGATTCAAAGGAGCTAAGAAGAAGACCTATAGGTGGGTGCTTATAGGATTAGATTGTAGTTTTAGTTATGGGCCAAGTGGGGCCTACCGGTTAATGGTATAGATCCCATTTGGGACCCAAGGTGTGGCCAATGGCCCACCATGATACATATGTGTAATCCATGATGGGGCCATTCTCCGTGGACCCCACCATGATGTTTATTTGATATCCAACTTATTGAGGTCACCAAGACCCTTGATTTTTTAGTGGGGATGGCATCCTCACCTTGATTTGCTGATTTGAGGGCCCATCTTGTTGTATGTATTATATGGCAAGGGAGCTCATAGTGGTGTAGCTCCCTCCACCACTCAATTCTCTCTCTCTCTCTCTCTCTCTCTCTCTCTCTCTCTCTCTCTCTCTCTCTCTCTCTCTCCCTCTTTCTCCCCTATTTGATGGCCCGCCTGATGATATATCTATTTTATTTACGCTGTCCATCCATGGGGACATCCAACCGTCCACGGTGGGCCCAATGTAATTTTGTATGCCATCCAAACCGCCCATAGTTGGGATGCCACTAAGGTGTAAACCCACACACGAACCCATGCACACACACACACACATATATAAAAAAAAGGAGAGAGAAGGAAGAGACGCTGTAGAAAGCAGCGTCCCAGCTGCTTGAAAGAGAGGAGTGAGGTCTATGGGACCACAACACCCCCCTCCCATGATGTATATATTTGATCTACACCTTCCATTCAATTTTCAGCTCATTTTAGGCCTTGAGTTGAAAAATGAAGCTAGTCCAAATCTCTGATAGGGCACACCATAAAAAAGATTGTTTTAATAGTGATATTTATTATCAAAACTATTAGGGCCCACTATGATGTTTCTGTGCACCTAAACATATTGAATATTAGACTCGTTGGATCTGTCATGAGCCAGAGAATGTAACAGATGGACTAGATTATCTAGATGTGGGCCCCACTTACGAAAAACCAAATTTTTTTAAATGATAAACAGCATGCTAGATGCACATAATGGATGGGCTGGATTTAAGAACTATGTCTTGGTGGGCCTAAAAAATAATTATGAATGTTTTAATGGAGGGTAACCCTCTCAACTTTTGTGTGTGGTGTGGCCCACATGTGTCACAGATTGACTTGATTTTAAGCCCTAGGCCACCATTGAAATTGCAGTGAAGACCGCTTTAGTCAAAGTAAGAATATGTCAATATGTCCTAGAGGGGGGGTGATGTAACGCCCTGAAATTCGGGGTCGAGCATAACTCAGCTCCCGAGTTCCAAAACATCACTTATGCAACATATTTAATGATGAATGTATGTTGACTGTATTAGTGCATAAAACATGGAATAGATTAAGCCAAAACACAGATATGCTTCAGGGACAAGTGAATAAAGCAAGCGGAAGACTTATAGTAAAATGTGTACAAGTGTAAATCCCTGAATTACATATACAACCAGATCGTGTAAAAGTGTTATTTAACAAAATTTAAGTATCAAATACATCATTTCAGTTCCCAAAATATAATCCCAGAGATCCCGCGCAACAGACCGAAGCTCGCTAGAACCCGTCAGTGCATATAGGAGAAAGCGGCCTCGTCGTCATCTAGCTCCGCTCTGCCTCGACGTCGCATCCACATCTGCAACATCGGGGCCTAAGACAGTCCGGTGGGTGTTCAGAACCGTCCTGAAACGTGGGAGTGAGTGATCAACTCAGTGGAACAATAAGGCACATGGTTAACATGTTATCAGTTCAATCAAACAGTAATGATAAAGCAGAACACTTAAATAAATCCTAAGTACTCTTGTTAATGCAAGGATGAATGCAATATGATGCGTGCCCTCACGCGTACACCCTCAGCGTCTTCATCTTACGTTACGCATGACATCGCCTCAAAGTGCGCCACATCTACAAAGCACATGCAATGCGGTGCATGGATATGATTACCAAGTTGTTATTAGTCCGTTTCACACAACAGATTGGGAAGCTAAGATACCTTCCTCATATCACCATCCAAACGGTGATCCATTCTAGGGTCGTCAATCCTAGACATCTCATACGATCATATAGTTGAGGTCGTAGCAAAGGGCTCGTCACCAATCAATGTACGCCTTTCATGCCCTTACTACCACAGATCGGCTCGTCACCTCCTTGCGGTATCCAGGTATGCTCGAGGTCACTACAAAGGGCTCGTCACCAATCAATGTAGGCCGACACGAATATAGTGTCCCATACCACCATAATCGGCTCACATGTCTGGTGTGCTCACTGGTCACTACGGGGAGGCTCGTCACCCCAGCGTAGGCCGACAGCTCGACCACGGTGTCCCATACCACCATGTCCCGCTCATGAGTCTTAGCAGATCATGGTACCATGGTTAATAGGATTTCACTGGTCAGTTCGGTACCCTAGATTCAAGCAGTAGCGTCCATACATGGTTAACATACATCGGACAATCGGGTTACTTAACGAACTCGACTAGCACGAGCGCACGTTGAATTGAACGACATAGAGTGCGCAAACACTCCGCGTGGCCAAACCACTGCCACCAACTATAATACGGCTCGGGTTCGTCTAATACGTCCTACGTGGCGAAAGCAATCTCAACCACGAATATAGGGCCAATTACCGATCTCCTGGACTAAGGCATAGTCCCAAATATCCTACACTACTACAGATATTCATATGGAATGTAAAACAGTAATGGAACAATAACTCAAATCATGTTACATACACATCTGAAGAATATCAACTTAACATAAATGTAAGCATAGGAGATGCTTGAATTTAAATAACTTGAAAGGTAACTGCATAAAGGAAAACATGCGCATCAATGGGAGTATTGAGAATCACTTCTCAACACCCACACTTAGTGTAATCAGTTACACTTAAATCATTCATGCATTTCTACAAACACTTAGCATACAAGGAACAACATACATGACGTATGTTAGAATACATGCACTTAGACAATTCCCTTTACCAAGGAGTTGTCATACATGCATCTAGCATACATACATGACCAATAATCATGGGAAGCACAAGTGCGTATTTTATACGTATACGGTACTTTATAAATACACTTAGAATACACAAATCTCAATATAGCACATGCATATCAGGAAAGCAATGTAAACATAACATTTGACATGTGAAATCTCATCCATAACAAGAATAAATCACTAACTGGGATTGAAAGCCTTAAAAACCATAACCTATACACTTAAAGTCCGCACCTTAAGCGAAGAAAGAACCGCCGAACTGATTTAGACGAGTTGTCTTCGTCAACGGCGCTAGAATGCCCTAAAATAAGGATAGAAATGAGATACAACAACACCAAGTCTAATCTAAGCTCTAACACAGGTTAGGGTTAGGTTAGCTCTAACACAGGTTAGGGTTAGGTTAACTTACCCCAAAAGAACTCAGAATCGTCAGAGGAACGATTCAAAGTAAAGGTTCAAACGTGAAGGAGAACAAGGAAGAATCAAGATGATTCACCAACCAATCTCTCTCACTAACTCTCTCTTTTCCACTCTCTTTCCAAGCTAGGGTTAGAGAAAATTCGTATGGAAATGAGAGCTAGGGTTTAAGGACTATATATAGGCCTTAAAATGATGGAAATAACCCCAGGGTCAAGGTATACTTAGGTTATAACCAAAGCACGCCTTTCTCGATCCAACGAAGCACTTCTGGTGGGCCTATAACCACGAAAGGTCGGACTTAAGCTCATTGACCATGGATCTAGGTCAAGCAGAGTTTTCGTACCGACCGGCTCTTCAGATCAACCGTGGCGGACCACACTCAATTCAACGGTCACGGAAACTCGATCAGGTCCACAAGCACTAGGATATGCCTGGGCCAACTATCCTGATCAGAGGATGAAATTGGGTCAGAATCCAACGGTCAGAATGCTTAAAATCGTCGCGCAAGCGACACGACTCAGATTTCAATAAAAGCTTATTAAATTCCAACCGTTCTCACACTCTTCACTCCGAGCTCAACCAAATCGACCCAGAACATCAGATCGACTTGATTTTCGAGGTGAAGATCAAGCCCAACTCGGTGACCGCAACAGCCTAAGATCATCGCCATCGGACTTTCGACGCGCGGTCTAGGTCCGATCCAGATCTTCCAAAAAATCCCCAGAACAACTGGATTTAGCGATGGATCCCAGATTTCAGAGTAACGTAGCGCTCACTAATCTACACGTTTAGAGCCATGCAGATACAATTTAAAGTGATTGATGCGAATTTCACAAACAATCGAGTAAAGCGCTAATTACCCCAAAACAACTACTTAAGGAAAGATTAGCACAGAAAAATTCCAAGGTCGTTACAATCTACCCCCTTTAAAGAAAATTTCGTCCTCGAAATTCATACCTTCATATAATCCTCGAGGATCAGAGGGTAGGTCTTCCTGACCTCAGCTTCAGATTCCCAAGTAGCCTCTTCTACACCATGATGCGTCCATAGCACCTTCACGAGAGGGATAACCTTGCTACGCAGCACCTGCTCCTTTCTATCGAGAATACGCGTCGGTCGCAGTACATAAGTGGCATCCTCACTTAACTGCACTTGCTCCCAACTAATAATATGCGAAGGATCAGGAACGTACTTCTTCAGCATAGAAACATGAAATACGTTATGCACGCCCGCAAGAGGTGTGGGCAAAGCAAGGCGGTATGCTACCGCTCCCACTCGATCCAGAACTTGAAATGGACTAATAAATCTCGGCGTCAACTTCCCCTTCTTACCGAACCGCAGAACTCCCTTCATAGGAGAGACCTTCAGAAACACATGGTCTCCCACTACAAACTCAAGCGGTCGACGCCTCGTATCAGCATAACTCTTCTGCCTGCTCTGCTGCTAGAAGTCGACGTCGAATGATGTCAACCTTCTCTGAAGTCACTGCACCAATTCGGGCCAAGCAAACTACGCTCACCAATTTATGCCCAACAAGGTGGTGCTCTGCACGGCGACCATACAACGCCTCGTAGGGAGCCATGCCGATACTAGCTGGAAACTATTATTATACGCGAACTCGGCACCGAAGACAATCATCCCAACTGTCTTTTAATTCCAAAACACTTGCTCGCAACATATCCTCCGGGACTTGATTCACGCGCTCTCTGCCCATCTGTTTGCGGATGAAACGTGGTGTTGAACTTGAATTTCACACCCATTGCTTCTTGGATACGAGTCCGGAAGATAGATGTAAAACGCGTGTCTCTATCCAGACACAATCTCCGGGGGAACTCCATGCAGAGACGCACTATCTCCTTGACATACAACCTAGCCAACTCGTCTGCGAGTAAGTGACTCGATCGGTAAGAAATGCGCCGACTTCGTTAATCGATCGACGATCACCCAAATAGAATCAAATCCCTTTCTCGTCCTTGGCAACCCGAAATAAAATCCATAGAGATGAAATCCCACTTCCATTCGGCTATGGGCATGGGCGCAACAACCCAGGAGGTCGGCGATGCTCGCCCTTGACTGGCACATGAGACAACGAGAAACAAATTCGGCAATCTGGACCTTCATATTGTCCCACCAATAAGACCTCTTCATATCTGATACATCTTTGTGCTACTGGATGCATCGCAAGCTTAGAACTATGGGCTAACTCGAGAACCTCACGCCTCAAGTCAGGGATGTCGGGAACACATAACCACCACGAAAACGTAGGCCCCCATCGAACTAACACTCCGGTCGGAGCTCTCATCTGTACCAACCCGCCGCCTCATCTTCATCAAAAGCTCATCATCTGCTGAGCCGCAACGATCCTCTCGTCGATAACGGGTACACGAATGTGTGCGATAACCTCATACGGCTCAACCACCGTAAGCTTACGCTCAAAATCGCGCACGAACTCCAACATCTCCCACTCTGCTATCATCGGCGGAGCCGCAAACTCCAAAGCCTTCTTGCGACTCAACGCATCTGCCACAAGGTTCGCCTTACCAGGATGGTAAGAAACATCGAACTTGAAGTCCTTCAATGTTTCCATCCATCTGCGCCTCATATTCAAATCACGCTACGTGAAAATATACTTAAGGCTCTTGTGGTCGCAAAAGAGCTCGAACTCCTCACCATAGAGATAATGTCTCCAAAGCTTTAATGCGAAGATGACATGTGTTATTCCAAGTCGTGCGTAGGGTAATTCTCTTCGTGTTTCCTTAAGTGACGCGAAGCACAAGCAATCACCCTGTCATTCTGCATAAGGACACAACCTAGACCAACGCGAGAGGCGTCGGTATATATAATATACTTAACCCCTTGCTCGCAATACTAGCACAGGGGCGGACGTCAACTTGTCCTTCACTCTGAAAAGCTAACTCCGCTGCTCACTCCAAGCAAACTTCAAATCCTTCCGTGTCACCTACGACAACGGTCCGGCAATCTTCGAGAAGTCTGAATAAAGCGTCGATAGTAGCCTGCAGGCCAAGAAAACTCTTCACCTCGATAACCGAGTCCTGCACCGTAGCTACCTTGGCAAGATCGACGGCTATCCCGTCCTTGGACACCACATGTCCCGGGAACTTGACTTCCTCTTTCCGGAAATCACACTTCTAACCGTGCGAAAAGCTGATGCTCCCTAAGAGTACCCAAAACGGCTCTTAAGTGCTCCTCGTGCTCTGCCGGCTCGTCGAATAAATCAAAATGTCATCAATGAAGACAATGACGAATCGAAACAGAAACGGCCGAAACCCTGTTCATGAGATCCATGAACACGGCCGGTGCGTTCATCAGACCGACGACATCACAAGGAACTCATAATGACCGGAGCTAGTCCTGATGCGGTCTTCTGCACGTCCCCATCCTTGGCGCGCTAATGATACCACATTGCAGATCAACCTTCGAGAAGTACCGTGCCCCCTTCAACCGATCAAACAGATCATCAATCCCGGGCAAGGGGTACTTATTCTTCACGATTACCAGAAGTTCAACTGCGATAATCAATACACAATCGCAAGGAACCATCCTTCTTCTTCACAAACAAAACAGGTGCTCCCCAAGGAGACACACTGGGCCGAATAAAACCCAATTCTAGCAAACCATCTATCTGCTTCCTCAACTCCTCCATTTCACTCGGAGGCATCCGATAGGTGGGTAAAGAAATGGGCGCCGCACCAGGCATAAGATCGATAGCAAAATCAATCTCACGCTGAGGAGGTAATCCAGGAATCGACTCAAACACATCTTCAAACTCCTGAACTACCGGCGTACTAACCAACGCCGACTCGGCCGAACTCTCCAACAGAGAAGAATAAAAATCAATACGAATAGGGTCACTGACCTGAACTGGGAAAGTAACAATCTCGCCCTCAGGTTCATGGATCGTCACTGATCTCGCTTCACAATCAATCTCAGCTCGCATCCTCGTGAGCCAATCCATACCCATAATAACATCGTAGTGATAAAGCGGTGCGACTAGCAAATCAACACGGATCGATCCACTACCATGATCAATCACAGCACAACACAACTCCAAAGACAAACAACATGCATTCCATTAACCAAAATCGTCGCAATACAAGTAGTGCAGCAATACATGAATCACGACTAGGAAAGCATGAAAACAACAACATCTAACACTTCAAACAACCACCACAACTACAACCACTAACAGCTACCACACTACAACAACTCCACTACAAGCCAACAACGGCTACACACAAAAAGAAAAACACAACAAAGCAAAGACGGCCACGACGATGCTACTCGTCGGAATCAGGAGATGGAGGTGGAGCACCCTTATCCTGCAAGCAACACAGGATAGACTTCGAAGTCTGAGACATCTTCCTGAACTTGTGCTTAACCAAGCCTCGAAGATCAACCATCTCCTGGCGTAAAGCAGCTTGCCCTTCTTCAAGCCGTGTAAGACGGGCATCTCTGGCAACTTGCTCTGCGCCCTGCTCTGGCACCACAGGAGGAGAGCTATCACTCGAATCCTGTGCCTCAATCTCTTCCTCGTCTTGCTCTGCTTCTTCCCCAGACTCCGCACTGCCTTCAGCATAACTCTTATCATCACCACTCTCAGACCCGGCCTCACCCTCAGAGGCAAGCCGACCAGAACCAACCTCCATCAGCTTAAGGGTCCTCAAGTTGATATAGCGAACAGGGACCGGCTTCTCAGCTCCAAGCCTATAGCCGAACTCATGTGCGATCTTGCAAATAAGGCGGCCAAAGGGAAGAGACTCGGTACTTCTACGCGAACTTGCGATGAGAATTATCTGACGCAGGTTGTACGTCTGCACTCACAACTTCGCATCCTGCCACCCGATATAGAAAATCTACCATCGGCGCGTACACTCATGCGGTTGCTCCACCTCGGATATACATTGAACGTAAAGATGTGGTGAAGCAAACGGAAGTCGTCCGTCATGAAAGAAGCCAGAAAACTCCTATTCGGCTGCCATTCAACCAGACGACCACACAAGGATCCGGTGCGATGATCCCTCTCGCGCATACTGTCCACATTCTTCTCGCTGGCATGCACTTCCCCAAGTGGCACCTTCAAGAGTCGGGATATCAAAGCAACATTGACAATTCCAACTCGACCGCTACCACAGGGAATCTTGAACTGCAGAGGATCCAGCGAAGGCTCCAGAATGTTGGCATAGAAGGCCCGAACAGTGCTAGCATTCGCGCGATACTCGCCTTCGAACAAGGGACCCCAACCAGCCCCTTCTAGGCGCTCCAACAAGAAGAACTCACCAAAGAGCCGCGGGTCAACATGAGCCTCAAAAAGGACTCTACGCCCCTCATAGACTCCATGCGATAATTCCGCCAACAAGGTCCTACTGACAGGAGCTCGAGGATCGAGGTCCCGCTTCGTCTGGAACTCGCGCGTGGCGAACGTGCTAGCGGCGGCACCTCTCGGCCTCCGTACACGGGTTGGGCGGCTCGGCCCGACTTCATCCACGGGCGCTCTCTTCTTCCCCATCAAGGAAAGAAGGGAAGAAATGGAAAAGATGGCCGTCACAATCTCAAAGAGGGCCATGAGAAATGAGAGAAAGAGAGAAATAGGAAGATGGTAAAGCTTCCACACAACTATTAGCCAAATAGGGAATGAAAGGGCTCAAATGAGAAGGGAAAAAGAAGAAATCAGCAATGGAATGGAAGATTTGAGAATGGGGTGATGGGTTTGCACGAAAATGGAAGGAAGATGAAGATTTGGGAGAGATTTGAAGGAGTTTGGAGAGGTTTTGGAAGAAAAGGAAAGCTTGGGGGTGGGTTTTGTGAAGGAAATAGATGAAAGGAAGGGTTTTAAAATAAAAACCGTGGAGGGGTGGGCCACACAAGACCTAGGGACGATCGGCCCGCGTCGGCCCGGCCCGCCAAGCCCGCTGACCGGCGATCCCTCGCCGAACCGGCGATGGCATCGCCGGTCTCTGGACATATCGGTGATGCCTCGCCGATTTGGCGAGGCCCTCCTGGTCCCCCTTGGTCCAAAACATGTGGTTCCCCCCCTGGGCCCCACTGGAAATGCCCCAAATGGCCCCTTGCATAGTTTGAGGCCTATCGGGTCATTCTGACAGAAATCTGATTCAAATAGCGATTTCTGGAAGGTTTAAGATGGAAAAAAGGGAAGATTGACCGTCTACACTCATTAATAGAGGGTCTAGGAAAGGTTTCGGGTCGCTGTGTGTGATCAGGTAAGAGTACAGACTCAATCTCGGCAAAGGTTTTCAAGAAACTTTCGCCGATAGAAACTACGGAGCACAAACACAAAGCGATGATAGACCCACACCCAAATACACTATAGTGGCGACAACGTGCGGTGTGTGACCATAACCCAGGTCCGGTTTAATCCAGATCATGCTCTGATACCAACTTGTAACGCCCTGAAATTCGGGGGTCGAGCATAACTCAGCTCCCGAGTTCCAAAACATCACTTATGCAACATATTTAATGATGAATGTATGTTGACTGTATTAGTGCATAAAACATGGAATAGATTAAGCCAAAACACAGATATGCTTCAGGGACAAGTGAATAAAGCAAGCGGAAGACTTATAGTAAAATGTGTACAAGTGTAAATCCCTGAATTACATATACAACCAGATCGTGTAAAAGTGTTATTTAACAAAATTTAAGTATCAAATACATCATTTCAGTTCCCAAAATATAATCCCAGAGATCCCGCGCAACAGACCGAAGCTCGCTAGAACCCGTCTGAAAACTGCATATAGGAGAAAGCAGCCTCGTCGTCATCCAGCTCCCGCTCTGCCTCAGACGTCGCATCCACATCTGCAACATCAGGGCCTAAGACAGAGTCTGGTGGGTGTGAAACACCGCCCCAGAAACGTGGGAGTGAGTGATCAACTCAGTGGAACAATAAGGCACTGGTTAACATGTTATCAGTTCAATCAAACAGTAATGATAAAGCAGAACACTTAAATAAATCCTAAGTACTCTTGTTAATGCAAGGATGAATGCAATATGATGCGTGCCCTCACGCGTACACCCTCAGCGTCTTCATCTTACGTTACGCATGACATCGCCTCAAAGTGCGCCACATCTACAAAGCACATGCAATGCGGTGCATGGATATGATTACCAAGTTGTTATTAGTCCGTTTCACACAACAGGATTGGGAAGCTAAGATACCTTCCTCATATCACCATCCAAACAGTGATCCATTCTAGGGTCGTCAATCCTAGACATCTCATACGATCATATAGTTGAGGTCGTAGCAAAGGGCTCGTCACCAATCAATGTACGCCTTTCATGCCCTTACTACCACAGATCGGCTCGTCACCTCCTTGCGGTATCCAGGTATGCTCGAGGTCACTACAAAGGGCTCGTCACCAATCAATGTAGGCCGACAGCACGAATATAGTGTCCCATACCACCATAATCGGCTCACGAGTTAAATTGCTCACTGGTCACTACGGGGAGGCTCGTCACCCCAGCGTAGGCCGACAGCTCGACCACGGTGTCCCATACCACCATGTCCTGCTCATGAGTCTTAGCGGATCAGGTACCATGGTTATTAGGATTTCACTGGTAAGTTCGGTACCCTAGATTCAAGCAGTAGCGTCCATACATGGTTAACATACATCGGACAATCGGGTTACTTAACGAACTCGACTAGCACGAGCGCACGTTGAATTGAACGACATAGAGTGCGCAAACACTCCGCGTGGCCAAACCACTGCCACCAACTATAATACGGCTCGGGTTCGTCTAATACGTCCTACGTGGCGAAAGCAATCTCAACCACGAATATAGGGCCAATTACCGATCTCCTGGACTAAGGCATAGTCCCAAATATCCTACACTACTACAGATATTCATATGGAATGTAAAACAGTAATGGAACAATAACTCAAATCATGTTACATACACATCTGAAGAATATCAACTTAACATAAATGTAAGCATAGGAGATGCTTGAATTTAAATAACTTGAAAGGTAACTGCATAAAGGAAAACATGCGCATCAATGGGAGTATTGAGAATCACTTCTCAACGCCCACACTAAGTGTAATCAGTTACACTTAAATCATTCATGCATTTCTACAAACACTTAGCATACAAGGAACAACATACATGACGTATGTTAGAATACATGCACTTAGACAATTCCCTTTACCAAGGAGTTGTCATACATGCATCTAGCATACATACATGACCAATAATCATGGCAAGCACAAGTGCGTATTTTATACGTATACGGTACTTTATAAATACACTTAGAATACACAAATCTCAATATAGCACATGCATATCAGGAAAGCAATGTAAACATAACATTTGACATGTGAAATCTCATCCATAACAAGAATAAATCACTAACTGGGATTGAAAGCCTTAAAAACCATAACCTATACACTTAAAGTCCGCACCTTAAGCGAAGAAAGAACCGCCGAACTGATTTAGACGAGTTGTCTTCGTCAACGGCGCTAGAATGCCCTAAAATAAGGATAGAAATGAGATACAACAACACCAAGTCTAATCTAAGCTCTAACACAGGTTAGGGTTAGGTTAACTTACCCCAAAAGAACTCAGAATCGTCAGAGGAACGATTCAAAGTAAAGGTTCAAAGGTGAAGGAGAACAAGGAAGAATCAAGATGATTCACCAACCAATCTCTCTCACTAACTCTCTCTTTTCCACTCTCTTTCCAAGCTAGGGTTAGAGAAAATTCGTATGGAAATGAGAGCTAGGGTTTAAGGACTATATATAGGCCTTAAAATGATGGAAATAACCCCAAGGTCAAGGTATACTTAGGTTATAACCAAAGCACGCCTTTCTCGATCCAACGAAGCACTTCTGGTGGGCCTATAACCACGAAAGGTCGGACTTAAGCTCATTGACCATGGATCTAGGTCAAGCAGAGTTTTCGTACCGACCGGCTCTTCAGATCAGCCGTGGCGGACCACACTCAATTCAACGGTCACGAAAACTCGATCAGGTCCACAAGCACTAGGATATGCCTGGGCTAACTATCCTGATCAGAGGGTGAAATTGGGTTAGAATCCAACGGTCAGAATGCTTAAAATCGTCGCGCAAGCGACACAACTCAGATTTCAATAAAAGCTTATTAAATTCCAACCGTTCTCACACTCTTCACTCCGAGCTCAACCAAATCGACCCAGAACATCAGATAGACTTGATTTTCGAAGTGAAGATCAAGCCCAACTCGGTGACCGCAACAGCCTAAGATCATCGCCATCGGACTTTCGACGCGCGGTCTAGGTCCGATCCAGATCTTCCAAAAATTCCCCAGAACAACTAGATTTAGCGATGGATCCCAGATTTCAGAGTAACGTAGCGCTCACTAATCTACACGTTTAGAGCCATGCAGATACAATTTAAAGTGATTGATGCGAATTTCACAAACAATCGAGTAAAGCGCTAATTACCCCAAAACAACTACTTAAGGAAAGATTAGCACAGAAAATTTCCAAGGTCGTTACAGGTGAATAGGACTTTTTAAAGTTTTAAGGTTTTTTTAAAATCCTATTACACTTATCCTAACGACAGACACATATTAGGATTACTCAAAAGTAACTATACTGGCTTCCAAGCCCGGTGAGGATCCATTCACAAACTATTTAAGAAGTAAACAATATTCAAACTAGTTTATGATAGATATGACTATGTAAGTGTGTAAGGTGTTATCACTGATATTCAGATATGAAAATATTAAAGCAAATCACATAATTAAAAGAATAGCAATCTCAAACACAGTCATTTATAGTGGTTCGACTACTTGTCTACTCCACTCCTGGTAACCGCACTCAACCTTTGAGTGTACCGAATTTCACTAAGGAGGTTTCACAGCGGTTCACCTCAAACCTAAGGTTTTAAATCAGGTTCACCTTCAACCTTTACAACCTACACTAAGGCTGACTGTTTATGCTCTCACGAGCAAGGGTCAATACGACGCACCCTCTTTTAGGCACACTGGCCAAGGATCTTCTACAAAACCCTGAGGTTTCCCTCGGTTTACCTATAACCTAAGGTTTTAGACAGGTTAACCTTTAACCAGATGTTTATGCTCTCCACAGAGTAAGGGTCCACACAACGCACCCACCACGTACACTCCCGCCGGAGGCCTCCTAGAGGACTTGTAAAGGTGAGAAACACCTTAGACCCAATCCTACAAAGGAATGATCACAAGTGTCCTCTGGACTCTAGTTACTTACAAATAAGTGGATGAGTCCCATTTAGCGCATTGACGAAGATCTCCTCCTTGTTGATGAAGAATCTTCAACTTCCTTGATCCGCAACATAAATGTTATACCAATACGAGGCTTCGAGTTGGGTCAAGGTTAGGACGGAATCCTACTCTATAAAATGTTTTCCTATAAGGAAGATAAAGTGATTACGGTCATGCATTCAAGGCATCTCAACTTAATAATTTGCCATTAAGGTAGTAGCTGGAGGATCCTTGAATGCGAAAGTCCATTCCCTAATCCACTCTATTGAACATCAATGATGAGGGTGGATTGGAGGATGAACTTCCTTGAGAGAAAGGGCTTTGGGTATATGATATAAGGTAAAACACTCAAAAGCTCTATCTTCTTTCTCTACCCCAGCATCAATAGACAAGCTCTCTTTATATAGGCAAAAGGTTCCAATAGATATAAAATGGTCACATTTATGACAGAGTTCGATATCATCGAGCAGGGTCGATATCATCGAGCGTATACTCTCGATAGCATCGACTGGCCACTCGATGAACCAAACTCAAATGTCATATGCTTTTGAAACCTTTTGCCAACTGGTCGAGAGAATCAAGTCTCGTATCGATGTCATCGGATTTCGAACTCCGATTTCATCAATGCAAGGTTCGATTCCTCGACCTTTGAAAAATGAGAGAGACTTGCTTTGAAATATTTCAGCTTTACAAGAATGATCGAGGGACCATCGAGATCATCGGAATTTGAATTTCAATGATATCAATCGAGTGTTGATGCATCGATAAATTCAGAGAATTTTCATTTAAGCTTGCTGGATAGTTTCTGTCCCTGTTCGATGCCATCGAAACTGTACCGATATCATTGATATTTGAATATCGATTCTATCGAGGGACCCCCGATCATAGATAAACATCCTGAAATATTTTGCCGGAAGACTAGGCGCCCATGACCGATAATATCGAGAGCCCTCCGATATCATCGAGATTTGAACTTCGATGGTATTGAGAACGGCTTCGATATATCGATGCACATGTGATTTTCTTAAGTAAAAATAGGGGCGCCAGAGATCTATCTGTCAATATTATCAAGTCACTTTCGATAGACTCGAGATTTAAATATCAATGATATCGATGGGTAGATCGATATATCGATAAATCATTCCAGAGATATATGTGGTTGCTGGACACTTTTATCCTCATTTCGATGATATCGTTTAAGCATCGAGGACATCGACAGAGTAGGTCAATTCTATCGAGACATGTATCGATAAAATCGACAAAGCAAGAAAAACTTAGAGATTTTCTGTTTTCAAAAAAGTTTTCTCACTTATAAATCCTATAAAGTTCTAACTTATTTTAAGGGTTTTATTTACCTAGTGTTTTAGGATATGGGATGTGAGGCTTAGATTTACCTATGGTGAGCTTACACACATCCGGTTGAGGCAGTCGCTTTAAATTGATCTTCCTATGTGGCTCTACAGTCTGACTAACTCAACACTCACGCTAATTGACAAACCAAGTCACTTTCAATCTCCCCCTTTGTCAATTACGTGACAAAATACCAAAACACCCTAAAACAGTATCTGGACAAACACAGCTTAAATTGTGTGTACATGCATTTTATACAATTTTACAATTTCTAGCCCATGTACACAACTGAGCATCTGCTCCCCCTAACTGCAAACTCCCCTTATCTTGATACAGTTTCTCCCCTTAACACCTGCAACATCATTCAAGAAGATATACAATTTTCCATTTGGGGTGTTTGAATCATTCTCCCCCTTTTTGTCAGTCATTGATAAAGATATAGCAGTTGATATTGACTGAATCTTGAAGCATGTGGGAGAACTATTTATTCAGAGGAATATGCATATAACAGATAGATGTAAGATAATCAAACCAGATTAATCAGACATCATTTACAGTAAGTATGTATGCATAGCAGATCAGATAGAGCAGTGATAGGAGTAAAATAATCATGAAAGTCACATGCACTCCATATCAGAAACGAGATAAAGCAGGGAACAAATGAGACATAATCATGGCAGTAAAAATATTGAATTATAACGGCCAAATCCAAATATCCAAAACACATACTGCCACAGACAGCAGTAGATTAACAGTTATCCAAAAAAAGACCCATCCATGGGCACCAAAAAAATTTGTGAAAAATCGCAGCAACATAGAACTTTCCCAGTCAGCTCTTACCGTCCCCAAGGATCACCATGTGTGAGCAAATCTACCACCTGCTAGCTGGTTTGTTGAAGAGCGTCGACTTTCTCTTCAATCACAGTAAGTTGCCTCTCACAGTTGTAAAGGCGCCCCTCCATAGTAGTCATCCTATCACTTCTAAGAGGAGGTCTACGCCAAAGGGTTCGATGGCACTGTTAAGAACCAGACGTTCAACAACAATGGCTGGATGTCTTTTTGCCAGAATGAGTTGATCCTACCCGTGGAACTCCAACTTTCGTACCTAGTTGAAAAACTCTAGAAACCGTCTCAAATTTATGCAGTTTCACAAAATAAACTTCACTCTGCGCAATTTCACAGAATGACCCAGATTTTCAGAGTATGCTTCTTCAGGACAATTTTAGGAATATGTTTGTTTTTAGGACAATTTTAGGATTCCTTTTCTTCACTTCAAATATTTAATTCTCTTAATTTCTCACTTGGTTTTCTTGGATCTTTGGCATGTGAATTTTCAATCTTGGTCTCCTAAGATCCATCCCTTGCCTTGGTGATTCTTGAGTATCAAATCCATGCTTTTAGCACCCTTTTCAATCCAAGCTCTTAAATTCACCTTGTAAAACAAACATAAGTAAAATAGAACATTAAGCATTATCATGTTCATAAAACTAAGATATAAATGGGGGATAATATGCAATATTAGACCCTCAACAAGTAGAGGCGGAAAGAAATATTTTTTGCTTGTAGTTAATAACTACACTAGATATACTTAAGTAGCCTTTTTAAGAGAAAAATCAGATACTCTTGATGAAGTCAAAAAAAAAAAAAAACATATCCAGACAATAAAAAGTTATCTATGGTCAAAATTAGAAGTGATTATAGTACCAAATTCAAAAATAACAATTTTGAGAAATACTACAATGACAATGGTATATTGCATGAACTTTCTGCTTTGAAAGCACCTCAACAAAATGGAGTTGTTGAAAAAAATAGAATTCCTTAAGAAATGGCAAGTGTAATGCTATATAGCATGAACCTACCAAAAAAATTATGGGCTGAAGTTGTTACTATTGCATGTTATGTAATTAATCGTGTTTATATTAAAAAAAGCTAAAAACAAAACAACTTATGAATTATGGTTTAATAAAAAGTCTACGGTTAAAGATTTTCAAACGTTTGGAAGCAAATGCTTAATTTTACGTGACCGAGAAAACTTGGAAAATTTTAAAGCCAAGAGCGATGAAGGAATATTTCTAGGTTATGCTCTAAACAGTCGGGCATACCGTGTTCTTAACAAAAGAAATGGGGTGATACAAGAATCTATAAATGTTGTGATAGATGATCAGTGGATCACACCTAGTCCTAATCAAGTTGATGATGATGATGTCAATTTAATTAATATACCCGACTCTTCATCTAAATAAGATAATATTGAGTTAAGGTTAGTTAAAGACCATCCGACTAATCAAATACTTGGTAACCCTTACACTGGCGTTCAGACAAGAAGACAACTAGAAAATATAAGTAATCATATCTGGTTTACTTCTCAAATTGAACCAGGTAATGTAAATGAAGCACTCACTGATGAAAGTTGGATTAATGTTGTAACACCCTGAAAATCGGGGGTCGAGCAGAAGCTCGACTCTCGAATTCCAACGCATCACTTATGCAACATAAATAATGATGATTAAATGTTCTCCGTATTAAAGCATTAAACATGAATGGGATTACACCAAATCAGCATATCATACTCTAGAGACAATTTGATTACGCAAGCGGAAGACTGAGTTAAATATATAAAGCACATAAGTGGTTGTAAGTCCCAAGAGTATGAACATGATACCAGGTTAAATAATTATATGTATAGTTTCAAAATATCCAAAATGACAAGTGTAATGTTCAACTAATTCGTATCCTTGTAGCCTTATCGACGCAACTCCAAAGAGTTGCATGTATGAGAACTCCTTCTCGTTGTCGTAGAAGGCCGTCTCCAACTCGTAAACCTTGCCATCATCTGAAACTACAATAGAGTCTGGTTGGTGTTTTAAAACACTATCCCAGAGTGGGAGTGAGTGATCAACTTAGTGCACCTATAAGGCAAAGGTTAACATGTTATCAATTCAGTCAAGCAGAAATGATAAAGCAGTACAACAATCATGTCCTAAGTACTCAGTTAATGCAAGGATGACATGTATTAATGATACATGCCCTCGCTTGCACTCCTTCAGTGACACCATCTCACGGTCGCACATGCTACTCCCATTGTGCCTTCATCACCAAAGCACATGTATTGCGGTGCATGATCGTGTTAGCCAAGTAATTTATTAGGCATAGTCATACAGTAGATTCGGGAAGCTAAGGTACTTCCCTTTATATCATTACCCAAATGATGATCCATCTAGGGTCGTCAATCCTAGTTAATCACATACGTTAGGCAAGTTATTTAGGGCAACGTCACCCCTGATTTAAAAATAGTGGACAGGTAAGTTCAGGTCGCTATGGGAGGCTTGTCACCTCGGCGTAGGCCTAGTTTATACTCGAGGTCACTACAGAAAAGGCTTGTCACCTTAGCGTAGGCTGACAGCTCGAATACGGTGTCTCATACCACCATATTTGGCTCACAAGTTTGGGTTGCTCACTGGACACTACGGGGAGGCTCGTCACCCCAGCGTAGGCTGACAGCTCGACCTCGGTGTTCCATACCACCATGCCCGGCTCATGAGTCTTAGCAGAACGCGGTACCAAGGTTAAACGGGCTTTTTAATGGTAAGTTGTACCTTAGATTCGAGTAGTAGTGTCGATACATGGTGAACATACATGAGGCCAATCGGGTTACTTGACAAGCTCGACTGGTACGAGCGCACGCTAAATTGATCGACATGGAGCGCATACACACTCCTTGTGGCCTAACCACTGTCGATAATCACCGTACGACTCGAATTCATCAAACGTGTCCGTGGTGACGAAACTGATTCAGCCACTCAATCGAAAGTCGTTACCGATTGCCTGGACTACCTCGTAGCCCCAATCACACTCCAAAACAATAGCACTCACATATGGTAGTCATAATAGTATTGAAAAAATAATCTAAGCATTGCAACCAATTGAGCATTTTATATAACACATAGTGAACATGACATCATACATATGCGTTTCATACATGAATCACGTAATTGGATTTAGGTTATAAGAAGGAATCTATACCTGTAGCTAAGGTAGTTGAGAATCTCATCTCAACACCCTTATAAAATACATTTCAATCAGCATTTTCTCATTCAGGCATTTTATCAAACACTTAGACTACACATATCAACATACATGTAATAAATTTGTCATAACATATATTGTAGCATATCCTTTAACAAAGGAATTGCCACACATACAACAATCATGTATTCTCAATCAATAATCATGGCAAGCACAAATCATGATTCCATATTCATTCAAACATTTCAACAAATACATGAAATGCCTTATATTCAACATAGTTCATATATATGTATAATGCAAGGAAAGCATTGCATTTACGTACATGTTACAGCAATCAAGTCAGTCATAAATTATTAACTGACATTGAAAACCTTGAAAACCATAGCCTAAACGTTTATATAGTCCGCACCTTTCATCGGTATGCAGATTACGAACTCGGTTCGTACACTACACCTTTGTTTACGGCACAACGACTACCTATAGCATAAAATAGGTTAGCTATTTTACTAATCTACCTATTTGGATACCTAAAATAGATTAGGGTTAGGATTTTTTACCCAAATATGGAGTCGAAATCGCCGGTATAGCAACACGGAAGAGGGGATTCAGTACGTGGAGTGGTGGGAATGAATCCCAACAACCAACCACAACTCTCTCTCACTTCTCCCCACCTTCTCCTTCTCTTTTCTCTCTTCTCTCTCCTAGGGTTTAAGAAATTCATATGGAAAGAGAGAGGGGTGGGTTAAGCTCTTATATAGGCCCAAAACTGATGTCAATGCCCTAAGGCCATGGTATACTTAGGTTATAGCCAACAGTCATCTGTTTCGGGCCAACGGAGCTCATCTGGAGGTCAACTGCTTGCATATGGTCTGAAGAAAGTTCCCTGGCAATGGATCTATGTCAGGTTAAGATTTCAGTCTGATCAGATTAGTGGATTGACCGTGGAGGACCAGTTTTAGTTTAACGGCTATCATCACTCGATCAGGGGCACAAGTACACTGACTTGTGTAGGGAAATTTCCCTGATCCAATGGTGTAGTTGGGTCAAATTCTGACAGTCTGAAACCTTAAATTTGGCCTGGAAGCAAACGGCCCAATTCACTTAAGTTTGAGTCCATTTTCTAAAGATATTCGCGTTTCTCACACACTTCGCTCAAGGCTCAAGTTGTGTGTTTCTGGATACCATTTGAACTTGATTCCCGAGATGTTGCTAAGCCTAGTAAAGCAGTCATAACTATATAGTTTCACGATATCAGACTTTTGACGCGCAGTCCAGGTCCGATACGGAGTTTCAAAATGCTCCCGAGAGCAACTGGGATTTGAGATTGATCCTAGGTTTTTAAGTAACATAGAGCTAGCGATTCTACTAGTTTTGGGTCTTGCAGTTCATATAAAAAGTGGTTCAAGCTAATCTACTAATTAATTCAGTTTAGTACTTAATTAATTTTTTTTTAATTTCCAAAGGATTCGGTCCTTAGCGATTTCTACGAGGTGGTACTCGGGTCACTGTACGGATTTTTTCGAGATGTTACAAATGTCATGCAGGAAGAATTAAATCAATTCATTAGAAATGATGTATTATATTTAGCTTCCATACCTACTAATAAACATGTGATTGGAACCAAGTGGATTTTTAAAAATAAAACCAATGAAATGGAAAACTTTATCAGAAATAAGGCACGACTAGTTGAAAAAGGGTATACTCAAATAGAAGGTATTGATTACAATGAAACATTTGCACCAGTTGCGCACCTTGAATCGATTAGATTATTTATTTCCATTGTATGCCATAAAAAATTTAAAATTTATCAAATGGATGTAAAAAGTGCTTTTCTAAATACTGATTTGAATGAGGAAGTATATGTTGAACAACCAAGGGTTTTGACAATCCCGAACTTCCAAATCATGTTTACCGTCTTAAAAAGGCTCTTTATGGGTTGAAATAAGCTCCTAGAGCATGGTATGGGAAATTAGCTAAATTTTTAGTTATTCATAATTTTTTTATGGGTAGTGTTAATAAAACCCTATTCGTCAAAAAATATAATGATCATATCCTGATAGTTCAAATATATGTTGACGATATTATTTATGGATCTACGTGCACTAACCTATCTACTGAGAGTGCAGATTTAAGGGAATCCAAGTTTGAAATGAGTATGGCCGGTGAACTAATCTATTTCCTTAGATTACAAATCAAACAACTTAAAGATGGTATGTTCATCTCACAGACCAAATATGCATTAAACCTTATAAAAAGGTTTGGCTTTGAGAATGGTAAGAATTTTGATAATCTAATGAGTACAACTCTTAAACTCTCAAAAGATGAATTAAGTAAAAGTGTACTCTCGATTATACCGAAGTATGATTGGTAGTCTTCTGTACTTAACTGCTAATAAACCTAATATTGCTTTCATTGTTGAAATATGTTCTAGATATCAATCTGATTCTAAAGAATCGCGCTTAACTGTTGTTAAACAGATAATCAAATATGTCACAAATTCTGTGAACTTAGGTCTATGGTATCCACATGATATGTCTCTACAAATTACAGGCTACACAAATGCAGACTCGACAAGAAATGTTGATGATAGAAAATCTAGCAGCGGTGGATGTTTCTATGTTGGAAACTACTTAGTATCTTGGCTCAGTAAGAAACAAAATTTTGTATCTCTCTCTACTGTTGAAGTAGAATATATTGCAGCAAGAAATGATTGCACTCAGCTAATATGGATGAAAAGAATGTTAGTTGACTATGGAATTATGCAAGGTATGATGACAATATCTTGCGATAATTCTAGTGCAATAAATATCTCTATAAAACCAATTCAACATTCTCGTACAAAGCATATAAACATACGATATCATTATATTAGAGAATTAGTTGAAGACAAACCTATCATGCTGGAATACATTTATACTGAGAAGTAGCTTGCATATATACTGACTAAGCCGCATGGCGAAGCATAATATTGGATTATTTATTTCTTTTTAGCATTTATGTTTATGTTTATTTTTATGATGAAATGCATGAAATAAAAATAAACTATTTAAAAAATAAAATATTAAAAAAAATCAAAATTTTTGAGATTTTTTGACCAGATGAACATGGGCTCGGGCTAGTCGAAGAATTCGGCTAGTCGAGCACATGCTTGGTCTAGCAGAAGATCAGGCGGGTTTGCCTCTTAAAGGGGAAAATCCCCAAATTTATTTCATTCCACATCTTCTTCCTCTACTACTCAGTGCCCCATTCAACCAATCCATCTTCCAAATTCACTTGCAAGTGATTTATATTCAAATTCCTTCAAGTATTTAGTGGTCTCATGCTAAATTATCATATTTGAGTAGATTTTTCTTCATATGAAACCCTTTTTGTCGTGGGTTTTTCTTCAAATCTGATCTACTCTTTTTCTTCTCTTTTTCTTTAATATTTTTCTTGTGCATTCTGTAACAGAGCATAGATTCAAGAAAATGGCTCACAAGAATCGCGCTGGTTCATCTTCTAAATCAACTCCTCTTAGTGTACGGACCCTACAGTCACCAGAGGATGATCCGAAATATGTTCGAGACTTTCGCCCAAGGGAAATAATCATAGAAACTGCTAATTTAGACCACATTGCTAGGCTTGGTCTTGTAAGATCTCTGTCTTTTCTAACATTGCTCGTATGCATACGTGTTCCAGCTCGCACCGTTCGTGGACCGTACACTGCACCCTAATGCACCAAGAAAACTCACCCATGTGATTTGTTCTGGATGACCTTAAGACCTCTATCATGTGGACTGTGCCGTCACTACGATTGCCACGGTAAAAACCGTGTGTCAATCTAACGCTTCGTTAGTGAGATATGAAATGTCGAATCCACAGCCCAAATTACGTATCCTGTAACACAAGCAACCTTTATTATGGTGGGCCCATTGGACTTAGGCCCATGTGGGCCTAAAGCCCACTTTTAGAACATGTAAATTACCATAAAATAATACAATTACTACATGACAAAAAATGAGCTAGCACATATAAGACAAGCACTAAAAGATAAAATTGGATTCTATCCCAAAACCTATCATTAGTTTTCTCCTAATGCCTTAGAAACTTATCATGCCTCAAGTCCACCTCATCCTATATATGCATCCAATGCATGTCTTGCTTTGTGCCACATCACTTCAAATAACTATTTGCAACACTCCACTTCATCATCCACCATGCATCACCTACCACCCATAACCCTTATCCATCCATTAGCCAATGCATGTCTAGATTTCATCCACTTTGGCCAATGCATGCTTAGTACCATCTACTACCCATACCATACACTACCTTTCCACCTTACTTTTAGCACCAATGAGACTCTATAAACTTGCCACATCATCTTGCCACCTCAATCTCCAATTCCCTATATAAGAGTAGGATCTCTCTTGCACTTATTCTTTTCCTATACTTAGAAAAATTTTAAGATTTTAAGAGAGAGTGAAAGGGAGTGGGGCTAAGGTGTGGCCCATCATTAAACCTATAGGGGGTGGACCACACATCATCATCTAACCATCCATCCATTTGAGGTGAATTTACTCCCCTCCTTCCATCTTCTTCATCCTCCTCTTTCTTCCTCTTTTTATTTTCTTGATTTGTGTGGGCCCCACTGGTGTGGAGTTCTTGTGTGCATGTATTTATGGATATGGTGGTAAGCAAGGTGGCCCACATAAATATGGCCCACCATGATGAACATTATATCCATACCCTTCATATGTATTTCCATTTTTTTATCTGGACAGCAACTTGTAAAATTCGTATAAAATCAAATATACTAAGATCGGAGCTGAAACTTGGAAATAATATTAAACATAATATAATCAAACTCTATTCTTCATTTCGTAGCTATCCAATGGTCCAATCATCATTGGCATCAACTTTACTTGGCTGCTGTCTAGCAGCACATGCAGGATTTCGATTTTCTAAAAATGGACCCATTTTTAATCCCTTTAATGAATACATTAAATATATATATATATGTGTATATATGTGTGTGTGTATATATATATATATATATATATATATATATATATATATATATATATATATATATATATATTCCATTAGATTCATAGAAAATCGAACTAGCTTTTCAACGGTATATAATAAGCCCTAATCGGAGTTCGGACGACTGAAATCTTGGCCTTATATGAAAGTTGTATTTGGGAGCTTATTATGAGCATTCTTGTGTGGGTCATATCCGTGATTCCAATGGTCAGATATATTTGATATTTGTTCTTAACTTGACTGAGATAGTTAATAATCATATTGATGGTCCCCATTGTCAGATTCTTTCATGATAGAATTTAGGAAATTCTGGACCAGCAGATACTTACGTAAGGACAAATCTTGAATTTCTATGTGTGGTCCAGATGGATCCAAGGCTCTGTACGGTTGGAAACCTATAAACGGCCTGAATTATGTATTCCCAAACCATCTATTGGCTCGGATTTTCCAACATGGAATCTGATCATAGATATTTGGTCAAGAAATTTCATGTAATACTTGTATATTGTATGTGTGTTGACCACAACATTCATCCTCTTATTATGGACCCACTTGGTAGTGAGACTACTTTTGATTTATGTACTTTATTAGTTCATTTAATTTGGATAGCCAAGTGTATTAATGTGTGTCTCTTATCTATGCTTTGCTAGCGTGTGGGCCCACTTGCCATTCTATCTATTTCCTTTCTTTTACACTTTTTGTTTGCTGGAATATTTCTAAGTACCTAACTGCATTACATGTAGGCCTCCTTAATACCTTGTGGTGGGCCCCACACTCCGTAGTTAAGGGTACCACTATGAAGGATGGTTAATTCTTCTATAAGTGAGCTGAGATGTCCCACAATTTTGTCAGGAATGATCCCCTAGTGTTTCGAAATTGGGCTCTAAGTTGTGACAGACCCCATTACTGAAAACTCTCTGATTATATATGTTTTGTACCAACTTTGGGCCTCCGTAGTGGACCACACGTTGGAGATATAAGTAGACCACCCCTTGGAACCTTTAACCTACACCAATGAGTAATGATATTTTAATTGGGCCAAATAAGACCTCACATGATCAGGGAATGGATCCCAAAATGGGGCCAAGTATGGTTGTGCAAAAATTATGTGCAGAAAATTAAAGTGCCTATGTTTGGCCCTATATCAAGTATTGCTTGAGCAAAACCAGTTGGTCCCAGCTTATAATTTTTGAAGTATATATATAGTACTACCAAGTGCACCTAATGAGATACTGAGAGGTGATCACCTGTGATCATGGGAGATACTCAAAATTGGGCGAAAACTAATTCTACACAATACTTCCTACACAGTTTCTCCAAGTACCTATGTTTAGGCCATCACCGTAAATTGTACTCACCCAACCAATGAGGCCTACCTTATAATTTGTAAAGCCCATACATAGAGCTACCAGGTGGTTATTTTCTTTCACCATATGTAGGCCTCACGCGATCATGAATCAGACTCTAAAATGACTTAGAACCAACTTTGCACCAAAAGTCTGTTTAATATAGCATTCATCTGGGCCACATTAATGGGGCTCACCACCTTCCCAAGGCATTTAATGTAGTATCTAAACTATGGAAAAGAAACCTTTGGTGTTGGTGAGCCCACAACCTTAAGTGGGCTATCCAGTGTGGGTTGTCTTATATGTATCATTCCCTTCATCTGATAAGGCCCACTTAGTATATCGTGTAAATTTATTCTTTTACCTTATGGAGCATGTGATGGACAGCCTTGCTACCTAATTTCTTTCCCTAGGTCATATGTGGCACTGGGCCATACCAAATGAATTAAAACTAAGGCCCAGTGTGCCCAATCCTAAGAGGAACATATGGGAGTATAAAGCCGGTCATGGTAAATATTCTTAGGCCCGTTAGGTAGGCCAATTACCTAATGGGTAGCATGCCTTGTGCACTACTACTAGTCAGTTAGGCCACACTCAAAGGGGCTCCATTTGGATTATATAAGTTATAACACACAAGCCTTAATATTTACTTGTGAATGAGGTATGTGGGTCCAACACAATGTGGAGTCTGTGCAATGTTGGCATGTGAGTCTTATGTTTGGGATTGTAATTTTATCTCTTATTTGATGTTGGAGTTGTGGGTCCTAGTTGTGTCATGGGATCCACCTTAAAGGTATGTATCCATGTACACTTCCCTTGGTGTGGGACCGTTGTCCACTAATAAACCAAACCTATACCTAAGTGGGCCATACCACAAGAATGTTAAATCAATAAAAATACCATTAACCATACTTGTGGCAAAATGTGGGGCACAATCATGTGTTGAACTTACACCTTTAGCTAGTGGGACCCACTTAGTTGTGGAATTAGATTCACACCATTGAAAGTCTTGTGGTTGGAAGCCTATGCCTTTGAGTTGGCCTATGTAACGCCCTAAAATTCGGGGGTCGAGCATAACTCAGCCCCCGAGTTCCAAACATCACTTTTGCAACATATGTAATGATGGATGTATGTTGTCTGTATGAGTGCATAAAACATGAAATAGATTAAGCCAAACATAATTCAGGGATAAGTGAAAGTCGCAAGCGGAAGACTTAAAGAAATATATGTGTACATGTGCAAGTCCCTGTGATATGTATGCTCTGCCAGGTCATAATTACAAGTGTTCATCTTTAAAATACAAGTATCAAAATGAAATTATCTATTTCAAAAGAAAACTCAGAATCCCTGTAGATCAGGACACGGCTCACATGAACCCGCCCGAGAACTGCATAAAAGAAAACGCGTCCTCATCATCCTCGTACTCCTACTTGCCTCAGGGGTCGCATCATCATCTTCATCTAAGACAGGGTCTGGTTGGTGTTGAAACACCGTCCTAGAATGTGGGAGTGAGTGATCAACTCAATGGAACTATACAGTAAAAGTTGACATGATATTAAATCAATCAAGCAGCAATGATAAGGCAATACAATCAAACACGTCCTAAGTACTCTTGTTAATGCAAGGATGTATGAAGAAATGATGCACGCCCTCGCCTGCACTCCCTCAGCGTCTTCATCTTACGGTACGCATGACAACCTCCCACAATGCCAACGACTCCTACACACATGCAATGCGGTGCATGAACATGATTACCAAGTTGTTATTAGTCCTTTTCATACAGTAGGATTGGGAAGCTAAGGTACCTTACTTATATCAATTTCCACACAATGATCCATTCTAGGGTCATCAGTCCTAGACAATCTCATACGATCATATGGTTCTAGGACGCTGCAAAGGGCTCGTCACCAATCAATGCACGCCTATCATACCTTAGTTACTACTCTAAGGCTCGTCGCCTTAGTGCAGTATCAAGGTATGCTTGAGGTCACTACAAAGGGCTTGTCACCAATCAATGTAGGCCGACAGCACGAATATAGTGTCCCGTACCACCATAATTGGCTCACGAGTCTGGTGTGCTCACTGATCACTACGGGAAGGCTTGTCACCCCAGCGTAGGCCGACAACTCGACCACGGTGTCCCATACCACCATGTCTGGCTCATGAGTCTTAACGGATCAAGGTACAACGGTTAACGGGATTGCATCGGCAAGTTTGGTACCCTAGATTCAAACAATAGTGTCCATACATGGTGTACAACCATTAGGACAATCGGTTTACTTGACGAACTCGACTAGCACAAGCGCACGTTGAGTTGAACGACATAGAGTGCGCAAACACTCCGTGTGGCCAAACCACTGCCGACAACCCTAATACAACTCGGGTTCGTCAAACACGTCCTACGTGGTGAAAACAACCTCGACCACGAACTCAAGGTCTGTTACCGATTATCTGGACTATTCCATAGTCCTAGACACATTCAATTATAATAGATATTCATATTAGGAATTTAGAATAGTAATGGAACAACAATTCAAATCATACAATATGTGAGCATTTAAAGAATATCAACTTAACATGGATATACACAGAGGTAGTGCATGAACTTAAATATTAAAGAATGTAAATTGCATGTAGGAAATCATACACACCAATAGGATAGTTGAGAATCTCTTCTCAACGTCCATAAACAGGATAATATAGTACACACTTGACCATTCAGACATTTCTACAAACACTTAGACTACATATTCCAACATACATGACATATGTTGGTGGTAACACACATTTGGACAATTCCTTTTGCCAAGGAGTTGACATACATCCAACTAGCACAAGTACACGACAATTAATCATGGCAAACACATGTTCGTATTTCATACGTATACGATACTTTCTACATATACATAGAATACACAAATCTCAACATAACTCATTTATAGCAGGAACGCAATATAAACATCGCATTTGGCTTGTGAAATTGCACCCACAATAATAATAAACCATTAACCGACATTGAAAGCCTTGAAAACCATAACCTATACGAATATAGTCCGTACCTTAAACCAGAAAAAGCACACCGATCTGATTCAGACAATAAGTCTTCATCAACGGCGACTAGATAACCTAAGGCATGAATAAAAATGAGCTACATCAACACAGACTATTCTAGGCTCTAAAATAAAAAAGGGTTTGATTGACTTACCCAAGAATGAACTTAGAATCGCTGGAATAACAATTTAGAAGTGACGGTTTAGGGATGCAGAGTAACAAGGAAGAATCTCACGATGATTCACCAACTTCACTCTCACTTTCTCTCTCTTTTCTTCTCTCTCTCTTAGCTAGGGTTTAGAAAATTCGTATGGAATAGAGAGTGAGGGTTTTAAGGTCTTTATATAGGCCTAACATTGATGAAAATAGCCCCAGGGCCAAGGTATACTTAGGTTATAACCAAATCAGGTCTCTCTCGATCCAACAGAGCGCTTCTGGTGGTCCTTTTTCCACGTGCGGTCAGAATTAAGCTCATTGAACATGGATCTAGGTCAAACTGAGTTTTTGTACCGATCGAATTTACAGATCAGTCGTGGCGGACCAATCTCAATTCAACGGCCACCGAAACTCGATCAGGTCCACAAGCACTATGACATGCTTAGGCCATTTTCCCTGATCCGAGGGTGAAATTGGGTCAGAATCCAACGGACAGAGTGCTTAAAATCGTCGCGCAAGTGACACGACTCAGATTTCATAAAATCATATTTAATTTCTCAGCTTTCTCACACTTTTTACTCCGGACTCAAATAAATCGACCCAAGACATCATCTAGACTTGATTTCGGAGGTGATGGTCAAGCCCAACAAGGTGACCATAATTGTCTAAGATCATCGCTATCGGACTTTCGACGCGCGGTCCAGGTCCGATCCAAAGTTTTCAAATACTCCCGAGAGCAACTGGATTTAGCGTTGAATCCCAGATTTCAGGGTAACATAGCACTAATGATTCTACAGGTTTTGAATCCTGCAGATCAAATTTAAAGTAATTGATGCTAATGTCACAAGCAATCGAGTTTAGTGCTAATTAACCCACAAATAACTTCTCAAGAATTTGAGGTAGTACTCGGGTCTTTGCACGAAATTTTTCCGGTCATTACAACCTATTAGTTCATCAAGTGGGACTCACACTAAAAATACACGACCCCATTCATTGCATGTAGTCCAAGGTCAATGTGGAACTCACACTAGGTTGGACACACCTAGTGATGGGTGAGACGATGATACATGTACGGTAACATGATAATGATGATGGTGAGTTGTTGGTTGAAATAATAGATACGATTTAATGGATGGTGAATTATGACATATGCATTGATGATGGATGAGTAATTATTTATGTTACTTATGAAATTTCTTATGTTAATCATGAAGTGAAAATGATCCTCATGATGATGATAATGATATTATGTATGTATATGCATGATGAAAAAACATGCTAGTTGACCACCGTGCTTGATATTCAAGTAATAATAATGCATGTATTGATTGTCATGATGATAACATGGACACGATAACCATGTTTTACTTAACGCATGGATGATGGTAAATGAATGATGTTGGTGAACGTAAGGATAACCTCATGCATGTCAGACAACTAATGCCTAGGGCATGTATGATAGTGATGGATGATGGCCATAATATTGATGATGCATGTGAATCCTTACATACTGTGTACTCCATGCACAAGCTTACATGACTTGGATGATTTGGCGTAAAATGTTGGTATGACACCTGATGATCTATATAGTGTTACATTAGTGGTTGGTGTGAGGGTTAAACTGATGTTTGCTAATAGCATTTTCTTTATGTTAACATGACACTTTATTTATGTTGACACAATACTTATTTTATATTAGAGATAGCATTACTCTTACATTTAAGTTAGCATTGCTTTGTATTGATTTAACCATACCTTATGCTTAATGCGGTTTTACACCTCTAATGCAAAGTGCTTATAATTGTATGTTATCATGTCTCATACACATCATTTGTATGCTTGTTGTGGATTGTGATTGTTCATAGCATATGCCTTTCGGCTTGAGACACTTAGGGAACTCTACATGGGATAAGGTCGCCCCACATGATCGCGCGATACATGCAGTTTTGGTGTATGACCTAGATGGTATGACTCATGTTCTGTGTGACATGATCATTTTGCGCCCTAGCAACATCAGGCTGTGGCATCCACAAGCTTATCATGGATGGTCAAATGGGACACCGAAAATGTTTGGGATTCAGCATATGGGCATTTTAGATGTTCATGGTAAGAGTCCCTAAACCCCCGTGGCTAGGGGATGCTCCAGCATCTAAACCGAGTGGATACATGAGCACCTGAGTGCTGAGTACCAATAGGCCGCATCTCCCACCGTGTTGTGGTTGGTTAAAAGGGGGTGTAACCTTACCCGCCTGGGTGAAGGGAGCATAATGAGGTCTTTCCCACTCATCTGGTTACGCGTGATGGGGAAGCAATCTGGTGTGGAGTGTACTAGACCTCGATGATATCCCAGAGATGTACGGTACTGATATTATGATGCCTTGTCACTACTGCACACGTGGGCGGGCGCTGATGTAGGCAAGGCCTAAGGGCTTGGGTGAGCTACCAATGGTTAGTAAGCTACTGTGCTGGCAGACTACTATGCATATAGTGGGGCGGAACCTTGTCCCACATCAGAAGTGCTGTGGTCGTTATATGTGGACTTACTGAGGAGTTGCGTACTCAACATTTGACTCATTCATTCATTCATTCACTATCCACTCGGGCTAGTGCTGCACAACGAAATTATTATGTGTACCTTCACAATGGGTAGGATTTCTGTTAGGCACACCAAGATCCATAGCTCAACTGGCAGACTGAGTGGAGACACCTCGTTTCAACACTTGAGGTCTTGGTATCGATCCCTAGTGGGGGTGGCTAACATGGAGTGTGTGTACTAACACGGGTGTGTACTAACAAGCTAATCCAAAAAAATAAAAAATAGGATTTCTGTTGGGCACACGACTAACCTGAGATCAGGAGTTTACCACATTGAGTCTAGCTATCCAAATTTAGGTATGGTACTGGTTTTAATAGAAGTCCCTTGTAATGAACCCCACAGCTTGTGACACCACGTACTATCATCCCGACTACACGCACTAGCTTTGTCATTTCTTTTACGTCGTACTCTCTGTAGTGGAACATGAAATTAACTATCTTGTACATGATGATTGACTGTTCTCATGATTTACGATCGTTAGTCCGAATTGTATGCCTAAATTTGATCATGATTTATGATAACCTGACGAACTTTAATATTATGCTTGGTTGGTAACATGCTCACCTATGATAACATGCTTGGTTGATAATATGCATGTGGTTGTTTTGAATGTCTTTACAGGAGTGCCTCGATAAGTCATGTTTTACTCCCGGCACACAGTAGACTCACAAGTTGTGGTTTGCTCATATAGATTATTTACACTTTTTTTAGGATATGTTTAGTAGCATGGTGCCTGCAAGAGTTATAGGGGATTCATTATCTTTTCTCCCTCATCGTTGAGCTAGTGCACCATCATATGTGTGATATGTTGACCAGGTTCATTTCTTAGATATGCATCGATACCATGTATAAAAGGTGTAACCACCTAATCGGATTAACCATTTCAAAAAATAATAATTCACCCTGAAAATCCTCCTTGTAGGATCCCAGGATCGGAACCTGACGCATGTGAGTTGGGAATCGAGAATGGGGCACTATGGAGGCTATTGGCTTCGAATTTGACGATCGGGAATCTTGTGAGTCCGATTTCTAGTTTGGGGTGTGACAACAGTTGGTATCAAAGCAATAATCCTTGGGAGATATATATGTACCCTGATGTTTGAGAACCTAAGAATACTTAATTATCCCTATTTGAAGAAAATAGAAATATGAATGTAGGCTTCCCATTCCTTGATTATTATTCTTACTTGTTTGATGTTTGACTTAGGTGTTCTTGGCTATTGTCCCTTGCATGAATGGTATGATTGAATTGTGATTCTACAACGCTCCTTGGAATTTTGTTGTTCATTTGTAGGATATGATTGGATATGACATTAGAAATTTTGAGGATGAAATTTTTTGTAAGGTAGGTAGAATGTAAGATCTCTGTCTTTCGCAACATTGCTCGTATGCACACGTGTTCCAGCTCTCACCGTTGATAGACCATACACTGCACCCTAGTGCACCTAGAAAACTCACCCATGTGATTTGTTCTAGATGACCTTAAGACCTCTGTCATGGGGACCATGTCGTCACTGCGGTCGCCATGGCGAAAACTGTGTTTCAATCCGACGCTCCATTAGTGAGATATGACCTGTTGAATCCACGGCCCAAATTACGTATCTTGTAACACAAGTAACCTTTATTATGCTAGGCCCATTGGACTTAGGCCCATGTGGGCCTAAAGCCCCTTTTAGAACGTGCAAATTACCACAAAATAAGACAATTACTACATGAAAAAAATGAGCTAGCACATATAAGACAAGCACTTTAAGCCAAAATTGGATTCTATCCCAATACCCATCATTAGCTTTCTCCTCATGCCTTAGAAACTAATCATGTCTCATGTCCACCTCATCCTATACATGCATCCAATGCTTGTCTTGCTTTGTGCCACATCACTTCAAATAACCAATTGCAATACTCTACTTCATTATCCACCATGCATCACCTACAACCCACAAACCTTATCCATCCATTAGCTAATGCATGTCTAGAATTCCTCCAGTTTGGCCAATGCATGCTTAGCACCATCTACTATCCATACCATACACCACCTTCCACCTCACTTTTAGCACCAATGAGACTCCATAAACTTGCCATATCATCTTGCCACCTCAAACCCCAATTCCCTATATAAGAGTAGGATCTCTCTTGCACTTATTCTTTTCCTATACTTTGAAAAATTTTGAGATTTTAAGAGAGAGTGAAAGAGAGTTGGGCCAAGGTGTGGCCCATCATCAAACCTATAGGGGGTGGACCACACATCATCATCCAACCAGCCATCCATTTAAGGTGAGTTTACTCCCCTCCTTCCATCTTCTTCATCCTCCTCTTTCTTACTCTTTTTATTTTCTTGATATGTGTGGGCCCCACTGGTTTGGAGTTCTTGTGTGCATGTATTTATGGCTATGGTGGTCAACAAGGTGGTCCATGTAAATATGGCCCACCATGATGACATTATATCCATACCCTTCACATGTAATTCCATTTTTGTATCTAGATGGCAATTTGTAAAATTCATATAAAATCAAATATTCTAAGATCGAAGTTAAAATTTGAAAATAATATTAAACACAGTATGAGCTAAATCTGGTCTAAATTTTGTAGCCATCCAACGGTCCAATCATCATTGGCATCAACTTCACTTGGTTGTTGTCCAGCAGCACATGTAGGATTCTGATTTTTCAAAAATGGACCCATTTTTAATCCCTTTAATGAATACATTAGATATATATATATGTGTGTATGGGGGGGGGGGGGGGGGGGAAGGTACTATGCACTCGAGCTGATGGGACCGTCCCATGAGGTCGAGCTGTGTGGGCCCCACCATGATGCATTTCGAACATCTACCTCATCAATCAGATGCACCATTCCATCATGGGCCTAGGTCTCAAAAATCAAGTCAATCCATGACATTTGTGGGCCACACCACATACAGAAGTGGGGAGGGGCCATGCACCATTAAAACATTCATAATCATTTTTTGGGCCCACCGAGATGTGGTTTGCCAATCTAGCCCATCCATTATGTGTGTCCCACTTGGATGAGGGTTCAGACCAAGTTTCAGTAGCATTCAAAACTCAGATGGGCCCCACCAAGTGCTTTTATATGCTTTTGGCATGTCTTCACATGATTTTAGATGGTATGGCCCACCTGAGTTCTGTATACGGCTGATTTTTGGGATATCCCATAATTTAGAGGGGACCCATCAAATACACGGTGTTGATGGTCAACACGCATCACGATGGGGCCCACACTCGACCTCACGGGAGCTTATCGTGTGGTCGAGCGCATAGTACCTTTTCCCTATATATATATATATATATATATATATATATATGTTCTAGTGGATTCATAGAAAATCGAACTAGGTTTCCAACGATATATAATAAGCCTTAATCGGAGTTCAGACGACTGAGATCTTAGCCTTATACGAAAGATGTATTTGCAAACTTATTATGACCATTCTTGTGTGGGTCATATCCGTGATTCCAACGGTCAGATATATTTGATATTTGTTCTTAACTTATTATGACCATGCCTATGTTTGGCCCTATACCAAATATTACGTGAGCACAACCAGTTGGTCCCATCTTATAATTTTTGAAGTACATATATAACACTACCAATGGCACCTAACAAGATACTGAAAGGTGGTCCCCTGTGATCATGGGTGATATTAAAAATTGGGCCAAAACTAATTATGTACTATACTTCCTGCACAGTTTCTCCAAGTACCTACGTTTTGAACTCACCGAACTAATGAGGCCTGTGTAAGACCCGTGTCCTAATCCGTACCATTCCGTTGGCTTTCGCGGTCCTTCCGGTCAAATTTAGGCAACCTTCGCACCGAATTCGGTGTTTGCGCACGATCCTAAGCCAGGTCCCGCGCACCGACGTCGGCTCGATCTGAAACTTATGTCTTGACGATCGCGTCGTCGCCGCGGTTCCAACGCCATGACTTGCGCACCGAACCGATACCCAGGTAAGAAGATGCCGATCAGCGTTTATTCCGAAGAAACACCGCGCGTTGCGGATTTCGAGGGAATCTCTACACAATTAGTCCCTCTAATTAACCATAAATGCAACCATACCTCAAAGTACTTCACCCATTCCCTCTTTTTCCAAAAGTCCACCATCTTTCCACCTCACCATTCCTCTTTTTCTCATTTTCAACCTCAACCATCCCTCTTCTCCACCAATTTCAAACTAAACCATACCCCTCATCACTTCTTTCTTACAACCATCACTCCACCCATCCCTCCACCCATTATTTCTATCTCTCCCTCTCATTCTCTAGTAAATTTTCCAAATCCCATGAGAAATTTCACTCATCCAACACTCCCTCTCAACTTCAAGTGTGGCCCACCCTCTCATCTCCAATCTCAACCATTCATCCTTCATCAATCTCCATTAAAAGTGAAGGTAAGGAGCTAAGGAGTCCAAGGGAGCAAGGAGAAGGAAGATAAGGTGGGTGTTTTTCCATTAATTTAAATTTTTAAGGCCCACTTGTTGGTGGGACCCATTTGGATGTATGTGATCTAATCAAGAGGGCCCATAGTGGCGGGGTTCCTCTATCTCACCGTATATCTCCCTTTATCTCTCTCTTTCTCTCTTTGTAATGGTGTGGATCCCACCAATATGTGTTACATCTTCCCCGTCCATCTACATCAGACGGTGTGGCCTACTCTATTATAGGTGATGATCCGCACCATCCACTGTTTGGATGGGCCCAATACATCTTTATATATATATATATATACACATATATGTTATATTTTATATAATACATGTATATAATATATAATATAATATGTATTTATATACATATATAATATAAGGTATATATCATATATATATATATTTATTTATTTATATTGGTGGGCCACGTCCACGTGGGGCCCACCACAATGAAGTGATTGTGAAGTCATCCAGCGTCCAGGGACGCTGGACGTTTACAACGTAAAGTGCCAATGCTTTAAAAGAAAAGGGAAAGAGAAGAAAGGAGTGGTGGGCCACTCATGCAGGCCCCAACTTGATGTATATGTAAGATCCGAGCCGTCCATGTTGTTCCTCAACTCATTTTAGGCGTTGAGCCGAAAAATGAAGTTGATCCCATTTTCTGGCGGACCGTACCATAGGAAACAGTGTTCGTACCTTTGATTTGCTCCCTGATGCTCCTGTACATCTAAAAAAGCTCAATATTGGACTCTATGGGTTGGTATCAAGCCACAGAGACCAATGGATGGAGTGGATCGTACTGAAGCGGGCCCCACCTAGGAAAAACCGTGAAAAATCTCTTTTTCAAAAAAAAAAAAAAAAGAAGCAGCAGCGCTGCTGCCGTCTGACGGACGGACGGCCTGGGCTCACGGCCCCCCAGCTGTGGTCCCACCTTGGTGCATCTCGGCCATCAACACCGTGCATTTGATGGGTCCCCATATTTCAGCCGTCCACCCCAAAATTCAACTGTATATGGAACTCCGGTGGGCCACATCATTGAAAATCATGTGAAGACATACTAAAATATATAAAATCGTTTGGCAGGGCCCACCTGAGTTTTGGATGTTGCTTAAACTTGGTCTGTACCATCATTTAGATGGGACCCACATAATGGATGGGCTGGATTGTGAATCACATCTCGGTGGGCCCCGAAACAAAAAAAAAAAAAAAAAAAAAATTTAAAACAGCAGCAGCAGCGCTGCTGCTGCTGCAGTGACGGGCGGCCAAGAGGCAGGGACCCACGGCTCCATCCGTGGGCCCCACCATGATGTATATTTTGTATCCACACCGTCCATTTGGTGGGCCACTATTTGACATGGACCCCTCCCCTCAAAAATCAGGCCAATCCAGCGCTCGGGCGGCCCACATCACAAGAAACAGTGTGAATTGAACTCTACCATTGAAACCCTTTCTGGGTCCACAGAAGTTTCAGATCAAGCTGAAAATTGTTGTTCCCCTCCTCCCTTGCCCGTGTGACCTTATGAATAAGTTGGATTCCAAATGAACATTTCAGTGGGCCTTACCCAAGGTCCAAGTGACCTTATGAATAGGTTGGATTTCAAATAAATATTATGGTGGGCCCTAGGCCCATGTGGTGGAGCCATATTGATGTATTTCTGGCCGTTGGGGAGGCCCACCTTGATATATATATAAGGCCCATGAGGTTAGGCCCATTCGACGTATTGGTGGCCCGATGTCGAGGCCCACTCTGATATATATAAGGGCCATGTTACGAGACCCATTGTGAAGTTTTCAAAGGCTCATGGGTTATGGCCCATTGCAATGTACATAAGGCCCACTAATGCGGCCCACCTGACTTATATAAGGCCCATATGAGATGGCCCATTTGATGTATCTGAGCACTATGGGTCGAGGCCCAATGAGATGTATATTAGTCCATTGCAATGTGTGATTTCCTATGGTTTGTGTAATGGTGCTTTATGGCGGGCTAAGCCTTGGGAACAATGTTGGTTTGACGTCCACATTGTAAGGACAATGTTGGTTAAATGTCCGCATTGTCACATTCCTTAAGGCCACTGATAGGTTCATACTTATACTCTGCAGGCCGTCTAGGCCCATTTCTGTGATACGCAGAGCCCATCCCTATATGCATGTTTAGTATAGATCCATGGTTCATGATCATTCGCATCATATGTATGCCTGACGTGAGGAGTGACCGATCATAGCATATGCCTTTGGGCAGACTGTTTATGGGCTCCCTGATAGGCGGAGTTGCCCCATATAAGTGCATGGTACATACAGACTGTTGCATGACTGATAATGTGACTCATGCACTTGCATTTGTGTGATAATAGTTACTATATGCCCTAGCGACATCAGGGCCATGGCCTCCACAGATACATCGTGGATGGCAGGATTGGAGACCGGAAATATTTGATTCTAGCATACGGGCACCATAGATGTCCCTGGGTGAAAATTCCTAAACCCGATGGTACCAGAGGATGACTCCAATGTCGAGACCGAGTGGATATATGAGCGCACGAGGGCCAAATACCAGGAGGCCGCATCTCCCACTGTGTCGTGGTCGGTTGGAAAGGGGTGTGGCCTTACTCGCCCGAGGGTAGGGGCAATACTAGGCTGAGTTTGACCAGCTCGCGAATGGGTCCGCTATCGACGTGCTGGATAGGTATTGGCAGACTATTGGCCAGGCAGATAGTGAGGTTTCTTACGCTCACTTGGACTGTGCGGCTAGGAGAGTGACAGTGCCATTTGGAGTGTATTGAACCCCGGTGATTATCCAGAATGAGAATTGTACTAATACATGATGAGGATTGGCATGCTTGAGTTGCATCTTGCATCGCATGGCCGTATTATGGCCGATAGCATTCATATCTTGCATCGCATGGCCGTGGTACGGCTGATCGCATTCATGTACTCATCACCATGATTCCACATTACTTTGACCTTGCATTCTGAGCACTCTCATATTGCGCACACACTTACACCACCCTCTAAGCTTCCTATAAGCTTATGCACGATTGATGCGTGCAGGTGACGTCAGGACGCAGTCGCAGCCATAGTCTGGCCATAGTTGGAGCGTGCAGCCGAGCTTCTGGAGTTTTGTTTCTTTTGTTGCATTGTATTTTCCTTTTCTATCGCATTGTACTCAAAAGTTTTTGATCTTAGTGGATTTTGTGGTGGTGTTCTTGTGGTTATTGTTTGTGGGTTATGCTTTTGTTATGCTCATTATGAATCAGACTGATGACTTGAAATCCTCCTTGTAGTATTCCAGGATCGGAACCTGGTGAATGGGTGCCGGGATCCGAAAATGGGGTTCTACGGAGGCTGTCGGCGCCGGATTCGGCGATCGGGAATTTTGTGAGCCCGGTTTTCGAGTTCGGGGCGTGACAGAAGTTGGTATCAGAGCATAACTCGGGAATAACCAAGAACAACATTACATGTCTGCTATGAATGATTAAGTCCTAAGTTTGGATAGCCTAGCGATCTTTTATTGCAGACCCTTAACGTGTGTGCCTTCGCGAGCCTTTAAGTTGATAGGCACCTTCGCTCTTTCCTGTAGGACATGGCGCGTAGGAGAGTGACCCGATCGACTCCCGCACCACCTGAGACTTCAGCTCCACCACCTGCGGCTCCCGCACTACCACCCACGACACCTGCTCCGCCACCAGAGATTCCTACCGCTCAGCCTGAGGATGTCGCTCCTCTACCAGAGATTCATACCGCCCATCCTGAGGATGCTACACCTCCACCAGAGACCGGTGCGGATCCGACTGTATCTGTGAGTGCTTCTCAATTGCAGCAGATGTTGCAGGTCCGCACTCCAGGGGCAGAGCAGACATTCGGTTGTTTCACCAGCCCGAGCAGAGCAGAGCGCGCGAGTGCCCTACTTGAGAGTTCCGACAGTTTGATCCTCCACGATTCCGGGCGAGCGATCCGGCGGTGAGAGGTGACGCTCCGATGTGGAGAAGATTTTTGATACCATGTCATGTACGACCGAGCAGCGAGTTCGGTTGGCGGTATTTCTTTTTCAGGGCGAGGCCGAGCACTGGTGGACCTCGGTTACTCGCGTCGCAGGACCCGACTACGTCTGGACATGGGATGATTTTGTAGATCAATTCGAGGAGCAGTACTTCCCTGACCATATTCGACGTCAGAGGGCACTAGAGTTCGAGACTCTGGTGCAAGGAGACATGACCGTGGCTCAGTACGCGGCTCGTTTCGTGGCGCTATCGAGGTTTGCGCCTTATATGGTTGATGATGAGGGGCGGAAGGCCCGCCGTTTCGAGAGCGGCCTACGTTACGGTCTTCGAGGCCGTGTGATTGGGCACGAGCTTCCGACCTTTCAGGCTGTAGTGCGGAGGGCTCAGATCTATGAGGCGAGTGGGGTGGCGCGCAGCCGAGCAGAGATCGAGAGGAGGGGTCGAAGAGGCGGACCCCCTCTAGTAGCTCTCGGCAGCGTCGACCACAGAGGTATAGGAGCCACCCACTTGCTAGAGCACCGCAGCACCAGCGACACCTCCAGCGCCACCCCAGCGACTGTTTAGAGGGACTTGTTTTGGATGTGGTGGGTCAGGGCATGCTTGTCTGAGTACCCTCGCCCTCATCTGCAGCGGTCGAGAGGATCACAGCAGCCTCACCTACATCCGCCGAGAGCACCACGGCGACCTCGGCCACGGCGGCGACCTCGGCGGCGGCCTCGGCCACGGCGGCGACCCCATCGGCGGCGACCACGGCCACCTCGGCCACGAGGCCCCGCGCGAGAGCGGTATAGGCCGCCGCGAGAGCGGCAGCGGCACCGGGGACCTCGGAGGACGAGGCACCTCCCGGCCCGGCTCGAGGCTAGGTTCTACGCGGCTCAGCAGGACCCGCAGTCATCCGGAGGAGTTGTCGAGGGTATACTTCCCGTCTCTTCATCCATCGCACGAGTATTATTTGATTCTGGCGCTTCTCACTCATTCATGTCCGAGGGTTTCTGCCGATCGACTGGATTGCCGACAGAGTCTACTAGTGAGGGATTGATCGTATCGACGCCCTTGGGGAGAACTACAGTATTGGGCCGTTTCTGTCCATCTTGCCCGGTTCTTGTCGGTGATATCTTTTTGCCTGCTGACTTGTTTGTGCTGCCGATGACAGATTTCGACGTTATCTTGGGCATGGATTGGCTTGCCGAGTACCACGCTATCTTGGATTGTTCTGCGAGGACAGTCACATTCTGCATACCAGGCTTGCCGCAGTTCCAGTTCATCGCAGAGCCTAGAGGAGAGCCGATGTCTTGCTTGATGTCCTGTGCAGTCGAGGAGCCTATGGCCATTTGTATTGATCGGTTGCCGGTTGTTTGCGACTTCCCCGACGTGTTCCAGGAGATTCCAGGATTGCCTCCTCGCCGTCATATCGAGTTCCAGATCGATCTTGTGCCCGGTACCGCACCTATCTCGAAGGCCCCGTACCGTATGGCACCGATGGAGTTGCGTGAGCTGCAGCGTCAGTTGGACAAGTTGCGTGAGTTGGGATTTATTCGTCCGAGCAGTTCGCCTTGGGGAGCGCCGGTACTCTTCGTTAAGAAGAAGGATGGCTCGTTGAGGCTCTGCGTAGATTACCGCGAGCTCAACCGGGTCACGATTAAGAACAAGTACCCGCTCCCAAGGATAGACGATTTATTTGATCAGCTGCAGGGTGCACAGTTCTTTTCGAAGATTGACCTGCGTTCTGGTTATCATCAGATTCGTGTCCGAGAGGAGGACATCCCGAAGACAGCCTTCAGGACGCGCTATGGTCATTTTGAGTTTCAGGTCATGTCCTTTGGATTGACCAATGCACCCGCGGTCTTCATGCAGTTGATGAACGAGGTCTTTCGTCCATATCTTGATCAGTTTGTTGTGGTCTTCATCGACGACATTCTGATATATTCGAGGACCCGTGAGGACCATATGCAGCATCTGGAGATTACGTTACAGATCTTCCGTACCCACCAGCTGTATGCGAAGCTAGAGAAGTGCGAGTTTAAGCAGGAGGAGGTGAAATTTCTCAGTCACGTGGTGACGAGGGAGGGTGTCGCAATGGACCCCTCGAAGGTTGAGGCAGTGCGTCAGTGGGGCTAGCCCATAACTACGTCCAAGATCCGCAGTTTCCTTGGTTTAGCGGGACTTTATCGGCATTTCATTGAGGGCTTCTCCCGTATTGTAGCCTCGTTAACCAGGTTGACTCGGAAGGGCACAAATTTTATTTGGAGTGAAACCTATGAGCGAGAATTTATGGAGCTAAAGGACCCTCACATTCGCTCTGTCCTCACTCTTCCCTCGGGAGTGATGGATTCGTGGTATTTACCGATGCTTCGCGTATTGGATTGGGTGCTGTTCTGATGCAGCACGGTAGACCTGTAGCATTTGCGTCTCGTCAGCTCAAGGTTCATAAGCTGAACTACCCCACGCATGACTTAGAGCTGGCAGCAGTCGTCTTCGCACAGAAGGTGTGGAGACACTATCTCTATGGGGTTAGGTTCGAGCTCTTCTCGACCACAAGAGCTTGAAGTATCTATTTTCTCAATGAGCTGAACATGAGACAGAGACGCTGGATGGAGCTTCCTGAAGGATTATGATTTTGACCTCCGGTACCACCAGGCAAGGCGAATGTGGTGGCGGATGCCCTCGGCCGTCAGCCACGAGGCCTAGTGGCACATATGATGATTAAGGAGTGGAAGATGCTCGAGGATATGGCGAGTACGACTTTGATTTTGGTCTGCAGTCTTCTATCGTTCGGTTATCGAGCTGTCGATTCAACCCTCTCTTATCGCAAGGGTGATCGAGGCTCGGTGCAGACAGATGAGTCGTTATAAGATTACCGAGCGAGGCGGCATCCGAGAGTCGGCAGTTGGCGATTGGTGCGATGGTGGACTTCGCTTTAGAGGCCGATTGTGTGTCCGGATATTCCTGAGTTGCGCAGAGATCTTATGATCGAGGCACATCGATCGCGGTTTTCCATCCATCCTGGCTCGACGAAGATGTACCGTGATATGAGGAGGCGGTTTGGGCGGGGATGAAGCGCCAGATTGCCGGTTTGTGGCGAGTGTGACACATGCCGGCGTGTCAAGGCCGATCATCGGAGACCCCCTGGTCTAGCAGCCGTTGAGCATCCCGTGTGGAAGTGGGAGCACGTATCTCTGATTTTATTATGGGTTTGCCGAGGACTCGGCGCGGTCATGACGCCATCTGGTTGTTGCGGACCGTCGGAAGTCGGCACATTTTCTTGCGATTCGTGCGACTTGGCCCTTGGACCGGCTTGCGAGGCTATTCATTGAGGAGATTGTGAGGCTGCACGGCGTTCCAGTCTCGATCATTTTCGACCGAGACCCGAGGTTCACGTCTCGATTTTGGAGCTTTCAGAGAGCTATGGGCACCGATTTGCAGCTCAGCACCGCGTACACAGACCGATGGCCAGACCGAAAGGGTCAACCAGATCCTTGAGGATATGCTTCGGGCCTGCGTGATTGACTTCGGTGGTAGCTGGGATGAGCATCTGCGATTGGCTGAGTTTGCATACAACAACAGCTATCAGGCGACCATTGGCATGGCTCCTTTTGAGGCATTATATGGCAGACCGTGCAGATCTCCGAGTTGTTGGACCGAGGTTGGAGAGCGGCGTCTCCTAGGTCCCGAGCTTGTGCAGGAGACATCAGAGGTTATTGATATCATCAGGCAGAGGATGCGCACAGCTCAGAGCCGGCAGAAGAGTGTTGCTGATCGCCGGCGTCGTCCCTTGGAGTTTGATGTAGGGGACCATGTGTATCTCAAGGTCTCGCCCATGAAGGGCGTAGTTAGATTTGGAGCGAAGGGCAAGCTTGCCCCGAGATTCATAGGACCTTTCGAGATCACTGAGCGCATTGGTGCTGTGGCCTATCGGCTTGCCTTACCATCTCAGTTGTCTGGCGTCCACGACGTTTTCCACGTCTCTATGTTGAGGAAGTGTGGGTCAGACATAGTTCCTGTTATCGATTGGCAGCCGTTGGAGGTTCGTGAGGACGCTTCTTACATTGAGCAGCCAGTTCGTATCCTTGATCGGAAGGAGCAGGTCCTCCGAACCAAGGTCATCCCCTTGGTGAAGGTTCAGTGGGGTCACCATTCTGTGGATGAGGCATCTTGGGAGCGCGAGGCTGAGATTCGAGAGCGCTATCCTCATCTCTTTGATGATTGATTGTATGTTATATGTTGCATGTTGTCTCTGATATCTATTTGACGATGCTTTGCTTCCTCTTCTCTTATGATTTATGTTTTCTTGTGATGATTGTTTAAATTTCGAGGACGAAATTTTTATTTGGAGGGGAGAGCTGTAAGACCCGTGTCCTAATCCGTACCATTCCGTTGGCTTCCGCGGTCCTTCCGGTCAAATTTCGGCAACCTTCGCACCGAATTCGGTGTTTGCGCACGATCCTAAGCCAGGTCCCGCGCACCGACGTCGGCTCGATCTGAAACTTATGTCTTGACGATCGCGTCGTCGCCGCGGTTCCAACGCCATGACTTGCGCACCGAACCGATACCCAGGTAAGAAGATGCCGATCAGCGTTTATTCCGAAGAAACACCGCGCGTTGCGGATTTCGAGGGAATCTCTACACAATTAGTCCCTCTAATTAACCATAAATGCAACCATACCTCAAAGTACTTCACCCATTCCCTCTTTTTCCAAAAGTCCACCATCTTTCCACCTCACCATTCCTCTTTTTCTCATTTTCAACTTCAACCATCCCTCTTCTCCACCAATTTCAAACTAAACCATACCCCTCATCACTTCTTTCTTACAACCATCACTCCACCCATCCCTCCACCCATTATTTCTATCTCTCCCTCTCATTCTCTAGCAAATTTTCCAAATCCCATGAGAAATTTCACTCATCCAACACTCCCTCTCAACTTCAAGTGTGGCCCACCCTCTCATCTCCAATCTCAACCATTCATCCTTCATCAATCTCCATTAAAAGTGAAGGTAAGGAGCTAAGGAGTCCAAGGGAGCAAGGAGAAGGAAGATAAGGTGGGTGTTTTTCCATTAATTTAAATTTTTAAGGCCCACTTGTTGGTGGGACCCATTTGGATGTATGTGATCTAATCAAGAGGGCCCATAGTGGCGGGGTTCCTCTATCTCACCGTATATCTCCCTTTATCTCTCTCTTTCTCTCTTTGTAATGGTGTGGATCCCACCAATATGTGTTACATCTTCCCCGTCCATCTACATCAGACGGTGTGGCCTACTCTATTATAGGTGATGATCCGCACCATCCACTGTTTGGATGGGCCCAATACATCTTTATATATATATATATATATATATACACATATATGTTATATTTTATATAATACATGTATATAATATATAATATAATATGTATTTATATACATATATAATATAAGGTATATATCATATATATATATATATATATATTTATTTATATTGGTGGGCCACGTCCACGTGGGGCCCACCACAATGAAGTGATTGTGAAGTCATCCAGCGTCCAGGGACGCTGGACGTTTACAACGTAAAGTGCCAATGCTTTAAAAGAAAAGGGAAAGAGAAGAAAGGAGTGGTGGGCCACTCATGCAGGCCCCAACTTGATGTATATGTAAGATCCGAGCCGTCCATGTTGTTCCTCAACTCATTTTAGGCGTTGAGCCGAAAAATGAAGTTGATCCCATTTTCTGGCGGACCGTACCATAGGAAACAGTGTCCGTACCTTTGATTTGCTCCCTGATGCTCCTGTACATCTAAAAAAGCTCAATATTGGACTCTATGGGTTGGTATCAAGCCACAGAGACCAATGGATGGAGTGGATCGTACTGAAGCGGGCCCCACCTAGGAAAAACCGTGAAAAATCTCTTTTTCAAAAAAAAAAAAAAAAGAAGCAGCAGCGCTGCTGCCGCTGTCAGAAGGCGCAGGCGCGCTGCCTGCGGCTGCGCCAGACCTTGGTGCATCTCGGCCATCAACACCGTGCATTTGATGGGTCCCCATATTTCAGCCGTCCACCCCAAAATTCAACTGTATATGGAACTCCGGTGGGCCACATCATTGAAAATCATGTGAAGACATACTAAAATATATAAAATCGTTTGGCAGGGCCCACCTGAGTTTTGGATGTTGCTTAAACTTGGTCTGTACCATCATTTAGATGGGACCCACATAATGAATGGGCTGGATTGTGAATCACATCTCGGTGGGCCCCGAAACAAAAAATAAAATAAAATAAAATAAAATAAAATTTAAAACAGCAGCAGCCAAGAGGCAGGGACCCACGGCTCCATCCGTGGGCCCCACCATGATGTATATTTTGTATCCACACCGTCCATTTGGTGGGCCACTATTTGACATGGACCCCTCCCCTCAAAATCAGAAAGCTCGGGCGGCCCACATCACAAGAAACAGTGTGAATTGAACTCTACCATTGAAACCCTTTCTGGGTCCACAGAAGTTTCAGATCAAGCTGAAAATTGTTGTTCCCCTCCTCCCTTGCCCGTGTGACCTTATGAATAAGTTGGATTCCAAATGAACATTTCAGTGGGCCTTACCCAAGGTCCAAGTGACCTTATGAATAGGTTGGATTTCAAATAAATATTATGGTGGGCCCTAGGCCCATGTGGTGGAGCCATATTGATGTATTTCTGGCCGTTGGGGAGGCCCACCTTGATATATATATAAGGCCCATGAGGTTAGGCCCATTCGACGTATTGGTGGCCCGATGTCGAGGCCCACTCTGATATATATAAGGGCCATGTTACGAGACCCATTGTGAAGTTTTCAAAGGCTCATGGGTTATGGCCCATTGCAATGTACATAAGGCCCACTAATGCGGCCCACGACTTATATAAGGCCCATATGAGATGGCCCATTTGATGTATCTGAGCACTATGGGTCGAGGCCCAATGAGATGTATATTAGTCCATTGCAATGTGTGATTTCCTATGGTTTGTGTAATGGTGCTTTATGGCGGGCTAAGCCTTGGGAACAATGTTGGTTTGACGTCCACATTGTAAGGACAATGTTGGTTAAATGTCCGCATTGTCACATTCCTTAAGGCCACTGATAGGTTCATACTTATACTCTGCAGGCCGTCTAGGCCCATTTCTGTGATACGCAGAGCCCATCCCTATATGCATGTTTAGTATAGATCCATGGTTCATGATCATTCGCATCATATGTATGCCTGACGTGAGGAGTGACCGATCATAGCATATGCCTTTGGGCAGACTGTTTATGGGCTCCCTGATAGGCGGAGTTGCCCCATATAAGTGCATGGTACATACAGACTGTTGCATGACTGATAATGTGACTCATGCACTTGCATTTGTGTGATTATAGTTACTATATGCCCTAGCGACATCAGGGCCATGGCCTCCACAGATACATCGTGGATGGCAGGATTGGAAACCGGAAATATTTGGTTCTAGCATACGGGCGCCATAGACGTCCCTGGGTGAAAATCCCTAAACCCGATGGTACCAGAGGATGACTCCAATGTCGAGACCGAGTGGATATATGAGCGCACGAGGGCCGAATACCAGGAGGCCGCGTCTCCCACTGTGTCGTGGTCGGTTGGAAAGGAGTGTGGCCTTACTCGCCCGAGGGTAGGGGGCAATACTAGGCTGAGTTTGACCAGCTCGCGAATGGGTCCGCTATCGACGTGCCGGATAGGTATTGGCAGACTATTGGTCAGGCGGATAGTGAGGTTTCTTACGCTCATTTGGACTGTGCGGCTAGGAGAGCGACAGTGCCATTTGGAGTGTATTGAACCCCGGTGATTATCCAGAATGAGAACTGTACTGATACATGTTGAGGATTGGCATGCTTGAGTTGCATCTTGCATCGCATGGCCGTGTTATGGCCGATAGCATTCATATCTTGCACCGCATAGCCTTGGTACGGCTGATTGCATTCATGTGCTCATCATCATGATTCTGCATTACTCTGACCTTGCATTTTGAGCACGTCTATATTGCGCACACACTTACACCACCCTCTAAGCTTTCCATAAGCTTATGCACGATTGATGCGTGCAGGTGACGTCAGGACGCAGTCGCAGCCATAGTCTGGCCATAGTTGGAGCGTGCAGCCGAGCTTCTGGAGTTTTGTTTCTTTTGTTGCATTGTATTTTCCTTTTCTATCGCATTGTACTCAAAAGTTTTTGATCTTAGTGGATTTTGTGGTGGTGTTCTTGTGGTTATTGTTTGTGGGTTATGCTTTTGTTATGCTCATTATGAATCAGACTGATGACTTGAAATCCTCCTTGTAGTATTCCAGGATCGGAACCTGGTGAATGGGTGCCGGGATCCGAAAATGGGGTTCTACGGAGGCTGTCGGCGCCGGATTCGGCGATCGGGAATTTTGTGAGCCCGGTTTCCGAGTTCGGGGCGTGACAGCCTGCCTTATAATTTGTAAAGCACATACATAGAGCTACTAGGTTGTTATTTTCTTTCACCATATGTAGGCCGCACACGATCATGAATCTGACTTTAAAATGACCCAGAACCAACTTTGCACCAAAAGTTTGTTTGATATAGAATTCATCTGGGCCACATTAATGGGGCTCACCACCTTCCCAAGGCAATTAATGCAGCACCTAAAATATGGAAAAGAAACCGTTGGTGCTGGTGAGCCCACAACCTTAAGTAGGCCATCCAGTGTGGGTTGTCTTGTATGCGTCATTCCCTTCATCTGATAAGGCCCACTTAGTATATTGTGTGAATTTATTCTTTTACCTTATGGAGCATATGATGGATAGCCCTGCTACCCAATTTATTTCCCTAAGTCATATGTGGCACCGGGCGAAACTAAATGAGTTAAAACTAAGGCCCAGTGGGCCCAATCCTAAGAGGAACACATGGGAGTTTAAAACCTTTCATGGTAAATATTCTTAGGCCCTTTAGGTAAGCCAATTACCTAGTGGTCAGCATGCCTTGTACACTACTACTATTCAGTTAGGCCACACTTAAAGGGGCTCCATTTGGATTATATAAGTTATAACACACAAGCCTTAATATTTACTTGTGAATGAGGTACGTGGGTCCAACACAATGTGGAGTCTGTGCAATGTTGGCATGTGAGTCTTATGTTTGGGATTGTAATTTTATCTCTTATTTGATGTTGGAGTTGTGGGTCCTAGTTGTGTTATGGGATCCACCTTAGAGGTATGTATCCATGTACACTTCCCTTGGTGTGGGACCATTGTCCACTAATAAACCAAACCTAGACCTAAGTGGGCCATACCACAAGAATGTTTAATCAATAAAAATCCCATTAACCATACTTGTGTTAAAATGTGGGGCACAATCATGTGTTGAACTTACACCTTTAGCTAGTGGGACCCACTTAGTTGTGGAATTAGATTCACACCATTGAAAGCCTTGTAGTTGGAAGTTAATGCCTTTGAGTTAGCCTATTAGTTCAACAAGTGGGACTCACACTAGACATACATGACCCCATGCATTGCATGTAGTCCAAGGTCAATGTGGAATTCACACTAGGTAGGACACACCTAGTGATGGGTGAGATGATGATACATGTACGATAAAATGATAATGATGATGCTGAGGTATTGGTCGAAATGATAGATATGATTTAATGGATGGTGAATTATGGCATATGCATTGATGATGGATGAGTAATTATATGTGTTACTTATGACATATCATATGTTGATCATGAAGTGAAAATGATCCTCATGGTGATGATGATGATATTATGTATGTATATGCATGATGACAAAACATGCTAGTTGACCACCATGCTTGATATCCAAGTGATAATAATGCACGTATTCATTGTCATGATAATAACATGGACACGATAACCATGTTTTACTTGACGCATGGATGATGGTAAATGAATGATGTTGGTGAACGTAAGGATAACCTTATGCATGTCAGACAACTAATGCCTAGGGCATGTATGATAGTGATGGATGATGGCCATAATATTGATGATGCATGTGAATCCTTACATACGTACTCCACGCACAAGCTTGCATGACTTGGATGATTTGACGTAAAATGTTGGTATGACACCTGATGATCTATGTGGTTTTACATTAGTGGTTGGTGTGAGGTTTACACTGATGTTTGCTAATAGCATTTTCTTTATGTTAACATGACACATTCTTTATATTAACGTAATACTTATTTTATATTAGAGATAGCATTGCTCTTACATTTAAGTTAGTGTTGCTTTATATTGATTTAACCATACCTTATGCTTAATGTGGTGTTACACCTCTCATGCAAAGTGCTTATGATTGTATGTTATCATGTCTCATACACATCATTTGTATTCTTGTTGTGCATTGCGATTGTTCATAGCATATGCCTTTCGGCCTGAGACACTTAAGGGACTCTACATGGGTTAGGGTCAGCCCACATGAGCACGCGATACGTGCAGTTTTGGTGTATGACCTGGATGGTATGACTCATGTTCTGTGTGACATGATCATTTCGCGCCCTAGCGACATCAGGGTTGTGGCATCCACAGGCTTATCGTGAATCTTCAGATGGGACACCGAAAATGTTTACGATTCAGTATATGGGCACTTTGGATGTTCGTGGGTGAAATTCGCTAAACTCCCATGGCCAGGGGATGATCCAACATCTAAAATGAGTGGATATATGAGCACCCGAGTTTTGAGTACCAGTAGGCCGCGTCTCCCACTGTGTCATGGTCGGTTGGAAGGGGGTGTAACCTTACCCGCCCGGGTGAAAGGAGAATAGTTATATTAAGTCTGACCCCCTTGGAAATGGGTCCACTATCGACGAGCTGGGTAGATATTAGCAGACTAATGGCCAGGCAGATAGTGAGGTCTCTTCCACTCACCTGGTTGCGCGCGATGGGCGGCAATCTGGTGTGGAGTGTACTAGACCCCGGTGATATCCTAGAGATGTACGTTACTGATATTGTGATGTCATGTCACCGTTGCACACATGGGGGGGTACACGTGGGCGGACGTTGATGTGGGCGGGGCCTAAGAGCTCCATCAAGCTACCAGTGGTTGGCAGGCTACTATGCATACAACGGGGCAAAACCTTGTCCCACTTCGGAAGCGCTATGGTGGTTATATATGGACTTACTGAGCAGGAGTTGCATACTCAACATTTGACTCATTCATTCATTGACTATCCACTCGGGCTAGTAGTGTGCAACCAAATCATTATGTCCACCTTCGCAATGGCTAGGATTTCGGTTTGGCGCTCGACCAACCTGATATCAGGAGTTTACCACATGAGTCTAGCTATCTAAATTTAGGTATGAGACTGGTTTGGATAGAAGTCTCCTGTGATGAACCCCACAGCGTGCAATACCACGCACTATCATCCCAACTAATGCACCAACTTTGTCATTTCTTTTACATCATATACTCTATAGTGGAACATGGAATTGACTATCTTGTAAATGATAATTGACTGTTCTCATGATTTACGATCGTTAGTCCGAATTGTATGCCTAAATTTGATCATGATTTATGATAACCTGACGAACTTTAATATTATGCTTGGTTAGTAACATGCTCACCTAGGATAACATGCTTGATTGATAATATGCATGTGGTTGTTTTGGATGTCTTTACGGGAGTGCCCCAATAAGTCGTGTTTTACTCCCGGCACGCAATAGACTCACAAGTTGTGGTTTTTTCATACAGATTATTTACACTTTTTTTAGGATATGTTTAGTAGCATGGTGCGTGCAACAGTTATAGGGGATTTATTATCTTTTCTCCCTCATTGTTGAGCTGGTGCACCATCATATGTGTGATATGTTGACCAGGTTCATTTCTTCGATATGCATCGATACCATGTATAAAATGTGTAACTGGCTAATCAGATTAACCATTCCATTAATCATTTCAAAAAAATATTCACCCTGAAAATCCTCCTTGTAGGATCCCATTATCGGAACTTGATGCATGTGAGTTGAGAACCGAGAATGGGGTACTACGAAGGCTATCGGTGCCAGATTCGGCGATCAGGAATTTTGTGAGCCCGGTTTCCAAGTTTGGGGCATGACAGATCTTGTTCCAATTCTTTTCAAGGTTGGATGGGAACCCATTTTGAGTTGTAGTGGAACGATTTACCGGTCCATAGTGCAGGGCATGTATGCCTCCATATGTGATGTTTCTCTTACGAATCTAACATTCTGAGTTATATTTGTTAAAGAAACATTCATAATAACGCTGCCCATTATTTATACTTTGATGGATATAATTGTTGCAGATGATGGTATACCAATCGCCATATTATCAAAGATTATGTCGAACTCTGAAAAACAAACCATCACTCTTAAATTATGTCACTTCAATGCTGAATGGCGATCGGGTAATGCCCTTCCCACAAACCAAATGCTCCCAAAATACCGTATCTTACATTGGATTTTTACGTCTAACGTATATCCTCAAGCTGGGAATAAGACTGATCTTACTGTTGAAGGTTAAATATTGCATATTGGACCCTAATTATTACTTGGTTTTATGAACATGATAATGCTTAATGTCCTATTTTAATCATGTTTATGTTGCAAGGTGAATTTAAGAGCTTAGATTGGAAAAGGTGCTAAAAACATGGATTTGATGCTCAAAACAACCAAGGCAAGGGATAGATCTTAGGAGACTAAGATTGAAGAATTGACATGTCAAAGATCTAAGGAAACTAAGTGATGAAGGAAGATAATCGAAGACTTGAAGACAAGGCAAGGAATCCTGAAAATTGTACTGAAAACAGATTCCGAGACCAGAAAAGTCTAATTCTAAAAATTTGCCAAAATCACCTTCGATACATATCGAATACCCATTAATACATATCAAAAATTGTTGGATAGTTCTGGAGCTTTTTCGATCATATCATAAAACCTTTGATGCTATCAAAGATCATATCGAAGGACATATCGAATACCCTTCGATATATATCGAACCGTTGCGCAGATTTTTCTGGACTGCATAAATTTAAGGCAATTTCTAAATTCTTCCACACAGTGTGAAAGTTTAAACCCTAATACTATAAAAAGGGGTCTCTAGGGCACCCTTAGGCATCATCTAGGGTTTGTAGAGTGGAGAAAAAGCATGGAGAAGTTGTCGCCAAGAGTTTTTTTTTCCCTTTCCTTAGTTGTTTTCATGCTTTTCTTAAGAGTTTTTAGTTCAATCATGTTTATGGTTGGCTAAACCTCTTAGCTAGGGCTAAGAGGTGAAGCTTATGGTGTGATTGGATGTTTTTATTGCTTTGATTCATGTTTATGTTGAACTTTCTTTGATTCTAGTTTAATTATAAGGAATACTTTTAGTTTTTAATGGTATGTTGTGACTCAAATTACAATGGATCTGTGATAGCTTTAAGTATGTTCTTTTTATGTTTTAGGATTGTGAATCTAGGAAATCCTGTTGTTCACCATTGTCCCCTGGGCACGGTTGGATGATAGAATCCTTCCTAACATTCACAATTCTCTCAGGTTGATTGTGGGATTGGTAAATTCTGTCGTGAGCCATTGTCTCATGGGCATGGCACCCCATCAATCACATGAATCCTAGAGCCCAAAACCTAGCTCAATCCCTAACTTAGGTGGCGCACACCAAAGGAAACGGTTGAGAGTGGGATACCTAGTTTATATGTGGGTCCAACGCTTCAATTGTGTGCATCCTACCCAAATCAGGGGTTCCACCAAATTCAAGCCATTTTAAAACTCAAGTAGGCCCCATGAAGTGATTTTAGATTTTTAGGCATGATTTCTAATTGTTCTATAAATGGTTTGGCCCACTTGAGTTCTAGATGTGGATGATTATATTGGAACATCCCATGTTTAACAACAAAGGCACCAGATGCATGGTTCAAATGCCACTATATGTGTGCGTTAGGTTGTGTAGGCCCCACCATATTGCATGTATGAAATCCAACCTAACCAATATATATATATATATATATATATATATATATATATATATATATATTGTAGGGTAAAAAGGAGCTTTATTAATAGATTGTTAAGACGAAAGTCCAAACAGCAAATAATTTAAAAAAAACAAGGATGATATCATCCCAGCCTTACATCCCAAACAAATGAGAAACTGCATCCAAGTTTACATCCTTAACCTCAGCTGCCCACTCTAAAACATCCCTTTTTTACTACAAAGACACCTCAATCCAAGAGCCTTATTTGTTGAGAAAGTATCTTTGATTACGCTCCTGCCAAATATTCCACGGGATGTCTAGGATAGCCATATGCAATGGGACTTGCCATATTTTGGAAGTGGGGCTGCCATGCCAAGACCAAAACAGGACCCCAATTGATCGGGGCATAATCCACTAGACTCTAAAGGTCTGAAGAAAGGTGGACCAAACATGCCTAATGAAAGGGCAGTGAATGAAGAGGTGGTTTATCAATTCTACATCATTATAACACATTACTCATATGTTTGGAAGGATCATGGATCTACACTGAAGATTGTCTATAGTTAAGATCTGATTCCACCCAAAGCCACCTTAGGAGGGGCTCCGTAAAACTAGAAACGCTTCTTCCTGCTATTCACCTCCCCTCACAAGGGAATAAAAAGACTTGACTGAGAATTTTCCGGAAGGCGCATCCACCCATACCATTGAGTCTTGTTGATCTAGAGATGTAGAAACACAATGAAGCCTTTGCAATAGACTAACGAAGTCATCCACCTCCTCATCAGATAAGTCCCTCCTACAAGGGGGGCACCAAACTCCATGCTCTCCGAAAGAAACGAAGCAAGAAGCTACCGTCATGTTCCTACGAGGGGCCAAAGCTACCAATAATGAGAAATCTACCTCCAAGCACCTTTCACGCAGCCAATGATCCACCCAAAACTGGATGCATTGCCCATTTCCAAGAGAGAATATCACCCCTCACTTAAAGAAGGGGGCTATCGGAAGGATGGATTCCAAATCCTAGAGGTACGATAAAGAGAAGATGCTTTAATCTCCCATCCTCCCTCTTGGATACCATATTTGGACACGATAGTCTCTCTCCACAACTTACCTTCCTTAGAGCCAAATCCCCACTGCCATTTTCCAAGAAGAGCTATGTTCATGCGCTCCACACATACACACACACACCCTCCTCTTCGTTCAAGGGTTTACACTCCACTTCCCACTTGAGCAAGTGGAATTTATCCATATCATTTACTCCTCTCCAAAGAAAGTCTCACCTTAGTTTCTCCAACTTATTCCAAAGGTGTTTCGTCGGTTTTCCTATGCAAAGCAGAAGCCCCAAATAAAATGATGGAAAGGATCCAGGGCCGCAACCAAACATTTTCGCTAAGGTACCCAATTCTTCCTTAGTGAGCTCAATGCCAATCATTTTGCTTTTTGAAACATTCACCTTGAGACCTGAAACCTCTTTAAAGCATCCAACTATTTTCCTGGGATTATCCACCATGGAAATATCTGCATCACAAAATAGAATTGTATCGTCCGCGAATTGACAGTGAGAAATGTTGGGTATATCTCTTACCCCTTTAAAACCTGAAATGAATCCCACTTCCTGGCCTCTAGCGAGCATTCTATTAAGGGCATCCGCAATACCATGAACAAGAAGGGGGAGAGAGTGTCACCCTGCATAAGCCCTCTTGAAACTTTGAAGAAGCCTTTTGGATAACCATTAACAAGAATCGAGAAGGTAGTTGAAGATCTGCACTCACGCATCTATCCAATCCATTTGGCCCCGCAACCAATTATGCCCAATATATATTATAGAAAGTCTTAATCAACGTGATCATAGGCCTTTTCAATGTCAAGGTTGCACACTACTCCTTTAAACTTCTCCCTGTACCTAGAGTCAATGCACTCATGGACGAGCAAAGCACCGTTGAGAATCTGGCTATCAGCCACGAAAGTGCCTTGATTCTCGAAGATGGAGGAAGGGAAAGCTCTTCAAAACCTAGAAGCAAAGACTTTCACCAATATCTTATATGGGCTACCAATGAGGCTAATAGGTCGAAAGTCTTTAAGTAAATCGGCTCCTTCCTTCTTAGGAATGATTATAATAAAGGTTGCTCCCATCCCTTTGGTCAGTCAGTCCTTGGCACAAAATTCAGCTACAAAGTTCGCGATGTCCTTTTCAACTGTTTCCAAGAAAACTTAAAGAAGGCTAGCGGAAATCTATCTAACCCAGGGCCTTGTCTTTGCATAGTGAATCAACCACACTTTTAATTTCTTCTTCCGAGACTCGCTTCTCGAGGGCTGCCCTATCCGCTTGAGAGATGCTATCAAACATCAGGTTACACTACACTAAAATCGTTGTTTCGGAATGACAATGCCTTTAGTTCTGTAACGACTCAAAACCCTTCCAAATCTGCAATAGTTCTAAACCATTCCAGAATGAAAGCAAACCCTAATCGCACAACCCTTCTTGGATCGATCTCTCTCCCTCTCTCTCTTGCTCCCTCACTCCCTTGCTCTCGATCTCTCTACCTCTCTCTCCTGCTCCCTCAATCCCTTGCTCTCAATCTCTCTCCCACTCCCTCAGTCCCTCACTCTCGATCTCTCTCCTGCTCCCTCACTCCCTCTCTCTCGATCTCTCTCCTGCTCCCTCACTCCGATCTCCCTCCCTCTATCTCTCTCGATCTTCGTCCCTCTCCCTAACTCTAGATCTACCTCCCTCTTGATTTCTCTCCCTCCTCTCTCTCTCACCCTCTCCCTCACTCATGATTTCCATCTAGGCAGGGGTAGGGTACAATCCGCTTCCGTTCGACATGTGATCGATGGTCAAAATGATGATTTTGCCCCACTCGTACATAGCACACATGGTGGGATTTTCATTGGTGCTTGACACTCTAAAAGTGTTACAACCCTCTAAAACCCCACCTCACCTCTCTTCTCTTCTCTTAGAAGGAAACAACTCTCTTAAAAGAGCACAAAAAAATCAAATCACATATAAGGGGATCTCTCTCATGATTCCTCTCTTCGGACGAGCTACTGCATTCCTCTGGTAACAATTTTCTCTCTCATGGTCATTTCATCCATAACCTGCCATGCACGCTTGGTTCTTTTACAATCCCTCTCTCTCTCTCTCTCTCTCTCTCTCTCTCTCTCTCTCTCTCTCTCTCGAATTTTATCAATAACCTAGCACGCATACTCGCGTATTTTTACAGTCTCTCTTTATCTTCCTCTATCACTTTTCAATCTGAAGTTTTACTTTGATCCAACCCTTTTGGGCATTTGCTCATGAATTTTTATAAGGGTTTTGGTTTTACGTAATTGGAGTAAACACCAATTTGAAAGCGGTTTTCTTGAATAGAGGATGTAATTTTTCTTCTGAAATTTAATAACTGATCATTTTTTCATTTCTGAGAAATGATCACCTCTCACTGTACTTGAACTTCCACATTCACTATTTTCTTTACCACCAATGTGTTATGTTTGTAGGAAATTCGACCCTTGTAAAACGTGCGCACCACCATGAAGATCAATTGGCATGAAAATCAGGTTGATCCACCCACTGGGTGGGCCACACCTTTATGTTGAGTGGCACCATCAATGGTCTGTTGATTTCAATGTTTTGAGATCAACCTGATTTTGGCACTAGGTGGTCATCATGGTGTGGCCCAACTTTTGCATGGATAAGATGTCTTATGTATGTGATTCATTGACAGAAAGAAAGTGTTCGTTCACATAAAATGGTTGTATGTGAACAGTTTCATTTATTTTAATCGTCTTTTTTAGATTTCATCATGCCTTAGGATTCTTACTAGCTATCGTCGAATTACATGCTCTTTTCGCCTGTAAAATTTTCTAAGTCAATTCACTAGCCATCTCGGCACTTTGCAAGATCGATCTTCCTATTTTATTTTAGTCTCAAAATCTCATTCCACTGAACTCTAGTCCAATGTACTACACTTGTGGGATCCATCCATTCTCTGGTTATGTTAATCGTTCTTTTGGTGGGGCCCATGGTGGGTGGAAGATGATGCCAAAATCTAATCCATCATGTAATCATACCTGTCCAATTTGGTGCACACTATATGTGGACCTCTAGTTGTGCTTGTCCCTTTTCATTGAATGGTTAAGATCATCTGATGGGGGAGATGTCACATCAGGATGACCGGAAGGAGCACCCGACCTGTACTGTTGCTAGCTTGCATATAAAACCTCTTTTATTGGCTAGGCCTAGGTTTTGAACTTCTCCAGTCAGGCCTATCCAGCCCTACCCCTTGACGGCCCCGTGGCTATTTTCTTTTGCATAGCCGACATAGTTTGTATTTCTGCAATAGTTTTTCCTTTGAGAGTTATATTCACTTGATCTACTACTTAGAACCATAGTTCTAAAACTTAGTAACTTGACTTCAAACTCTGAGTCAACTCAACTAGATGAGATTTCAAGATGAGTCACCAAGAAACTTGTTGGTGAGCTCGACTCAGCTAAACTAGCATGACTCCAGCTAGGTCACTCACTGGGTATTGCTATTTAGACTGTATTTATGTTTTGATTGTATTTTTGGACTGCATCCCAAATACATCTTGTATAGCTTACTTGATTAGTTGTTTCTATGGACTGGACATGATAGATGCAATGTAGGTTTTCAAGTATAATAAACATTGTAGAGTTTGTGAAAAAATGTGTCGATGGGGTAAGTAAAATTCGAGGTGGGGGTACCCTTCCTTTTTCTTTATTCATTAGATACATTAGAGGTTCTCTATGTCATTTTCTCAATATCTTTCTTCTCTAGAGTGACTTTTCATTCTGCTACTTATCTGTTGATTCTCTATGTGTCGATAAATGGTCCAAAGATAGATATTAGTGTTTTTTATGTTATGAAGAGGAAATTTCAATGTGCCACCCTGCGTTGGTGTTGCTTATTTGGGAGAAATTTTGTTTGGATATCATCTAGGGTACATTTTCATCGGAACACTTAATGACATCTGTCTTTTTTTGTCCCCTCTAAACTCATCACTTTAAGAACTTTGGCTTATGCAATTTCATTTAAGATGTATATTTGGAATGAGGCTGCTTGTTGGTATCTTTATGATTTCTCATCATAGAATGTAAATGGACAAGGTTCTTGCTGAAATATCATATGAAATTCCTTTTTTACTACAGTGTGGTGAATAGGGTTCTGGAATACCTTTCTAAGGATCTTTGGATTGCTGAGAACACTATACTACAAGGCAAGTGCAGCAAAGTTTTTTTTCCCCAGTTAGTATAACCTAAATTGTTTTTCCCCTTCGGGACTAAACTACATTTGTCTAATCGAACTTAAAAGACACAACAACGAAGGCCATGTGTGGTCCACAACCGCCAAATCTACGTAAACTTATGGCCTGGAAGGTGTCTTCCCTCCACACCCACTTCCTTTGTTGAGAGGGTTCCATCTCCATCTGGGCCTCCTTACCTCCCATCTCCTGAATTTGAGATTGCCCTCCTACCCAGCGATAGCCTCCTTAAAGGATTAAGGTTGCAAACCAACTTGGCCTACCTAGCCAACACTAATCGCAGGCTCCATATCCCTATCTAATCTCTCAAATTCCCTGAGAGGTCTCCTCTCTTTCTACAATCTCCCTCTTCTCGCCCCCTTTCCATCTCTCTTCTCCCCCTTTCTTCCCTTTGGCCTTCAAGGATTCTTCGATATTAACAACATCTAGCCCAAATCTTTCCCTCTACACCAACAAATTCTTACCTATAAAGCTCTCACCATTTAGCTTCTCAATAGCTCTTTTCAAATCGTCTTCCGTTTTCATACAAACGAAAGCGAAACCTTGAAAAGCCATCCCCACCATAAAGCGAGGAATCACTACTTCCATTATCTCACTAGCATGCCCAAATTCCCGGGATAAATTAATAGGTAGCCATCCTTACAGGAGTAGTTGTAGTAAGTAGGCATCTAGCAAACGGTTTCACCTAGTAAATTATGTAAATGCACTTTATTTTGGTCTAAAACCCTTACCACTTGGTGTTTGACATCCAACCATCCATAAGGAGTGCCCCACCATTAAGATCACCTACCACAAAAATCAGCCTAATAAAATCAGCATACTTCTTTAAACAAACTGTGACTTAACAATCATAAGAAGATGGGTGAGGATTAGCAAAATAGGACAGACGATGGTGATAATTGGGGGTAAACTAGATAAAGGTCAACATAAAGGGTAAACCAGATAAAAGTCAAAACAAGGGTAAGGATCAAAGTAACAATGATAAGAATCTTAACAAGAATTATATTACAACGGATATAAATAGCATCTTCTCACCAAGTAAATGATGGGCTAGTTTCATAATAGACTAAGGGCTGACGGTTTTAGGTCTAGCTTAAAACTCAAAATGTTAGGGAGTAGGAACTGCTTAGAGTTAGATTAGGGATTGTAATTAGGTTGAGATTGTGGGTGAAGTTTAGGTAAGTTGACATATTGGAACTGTATCATGGATGCAACTTGTTGATGCAAAAAATCTGGTTCACCCTCGCTGAGCTGTTAGACCTTCAAACACCTGCACAAGAAGAAGACAAAGGAGACTCGAGGTAGAGTAGGGGACCCAGCTCCAATGCCAAAGTCAGGCTAGGAATCTGAGTTTGGTAGTATCAAAGGGTTTCAGGTGAGAGAATTTGCATACCTTTTCACGTCGATGCCCCCCCTTACTTATAGTGTTCGTAGGATAAGGTGGCCTACAATCTCAAGCACGATCTTAGCTGTTCAGGCAAGATGTGCGCGAGTGATGGATGTCGAAAGTTACCCCATCATTACGCAGTGGATGGTTACATGTGAGTGATGGGCGCTGACGGTTATCTGAATTCGCGCTCATCTAAAGAAGATCATTCAACGAGCTGAGGAGGGAGGTTGGTACGATTCTGGTCGAGATATCATAGGTCGGTACGGCCTACTTTACACCAAGGAGGGAGGTTATCACGCAGCCCGGTATGTGCTGAGGAGTTTCATTGGACTCCCAAACGTCATCTGGCATGCCATCGCTGCTCTCTAGCTTAGCCATTGAGAGCCCTTAGTGACGAGCCGAACTGAATCCTATATCGAAACTGAGCTAAACTGGTCAATTGCTTGGCTAGTTGTTATTGTGAACAGCTCGAAAATTGTGCATAGCTCGACAGTTACCAGGTCCTCATTTGTCCGGGTTGTTACCTCTTCCTGGTAGAGGGGTATATCTATCAGTGAGCCTGTCTGTTTACCGAGCTAATCACTCCTCCGAACTCAGTCTAACTAGAGGTGTAAAGCTCGGCTTTTCCAGATGAGCTGTAGGAATATGCACTCGTCAGCCCGAGCCAACCCCGGAGGTGGTCGGACTACATTTTCCCATAACAGAAGCCCCCTACTTCTTGAGTTTACAATGTGAGCTCGGGAAGTAAGTTGGTGGAATGAAGTTGGGCAGATAGACCGTTACGCATTAATCGCCAGCTAGCAAGGGCAACAAAATCAAGAAAAATCTACAATGATGGCCTGACACGATCAAGGCACCGTACTCTGTTGTGGCGGCTTTTCAACTATAGATCCATGTAGTGAGAGCTGTGGCGACACCGAGAACACAGATTGGTGGAAAGACTAGGAGGTTGTCATGTGTAAAGTGGTGAACGGGGAGATGACTCTTCGTCTACGGTAATTAATGCTACTCATTAGAGGCATGGCGCAGGTCAGGGATTCAAATTGGTAGGGCCAATGGGAGGATGCCACGTGTAAAGCACTACTTGGAAAGACGGCCCATCGTCTGCGGCATTTAATTTTGGTCATTAATGCCCACAGCCAAGTAGGTCTATAAAAGCGAATGACTCCCACATCAGCTCGGCTATTTGCTTTTCAAGTATTCCTACTACTGTTGGGCTCCTGGAGCAGGTGATTTCTGGTGAGTTCCTCTTCTTCTCAAGCCCCTTTACTGAGTACATTTCGTTCATTTTCTTTTCTTTTTGTTCTTTTCCACCCGATATGTCAGACGGTTCGGACAAGTAGCGTAAAGTTTATGCCTTCAAGACAATTCCAACCGGGAGAGTATGGACTCCCGACCTGGGGTCCCATCGAAACCACCTTCTCCGGTTCCGTTGTGGTCTGACAGGGCGGCCACTCAACCATTGGCTAAGCAACCCTAGGAGGTCATCCTAGGGGAGTCGATTCTAATGGAGGCTATGATGGCTGAGATTTGTTTGGAATACCAGATTCCAGACTCTGTACACATCCGAGCACTTGCTCCTTATGATGTACCTAGGGCTCCAGCTGAAGGGGAGGTAGCCATATTCATCTTCGCCCTCCAGTGTGAACTTTGGCTTCCACTAAATCCATTTGTGAGGGCCATGACATAGCGGCTGAGGTTAGCTCCGGGTCAACTCATCCCAAACACTTGGAGGGCACTATTCGAGATGTACATCATCTGGTTCCAGCTTAGGAACAAAGAGTTGATGCCGGATGAATTCATTTTCTTATACCAAACCAAGTACAACCCAGTGCAGCCATACTAGTACTATTTCTCAGCACAAGTGAATCGAGGTCAAACCCTCGTCGTTAAGCTTCCATCCTCCAACAAGGATTAGAAGAACAAATGGTTCTTAGTGTCGGGAGAGTGGGAGGCGCTCGCTGTCGAGCTGGCTAGTCTTCAAGTCAGAGTACCCACTAAGTTTGCCACCTCGAGTCGAACATTAGCGGGGCATCCAGGTTTCTTTTTTCTGCTGTTAATTTTTAGACCAATCTAATCTTTTTTCCTTCTTTTGCATGTCCAAAGCTTTTCCCAAGGGTCCACCCGAACTGTCCTCCTTCCTCCGCAGTCAGGTGACAAGGCAAAGGTGTTGAAGGAGGAGTTCTACCATTAGAACAAACTCATCACCCCCGACCTTCTACACCGATCTGGGCTTTATAGATCGATTCCTTCTCTTTCTTCTATTGGTGAGTAGCTGTCCACTAGCTAAGATTCTTTCAATCTTTTGCACTGATGCTTGGCTGAGTCGAGTTGTATTGTGCAGGTATAGTCGAGCCCCATAAATCTGGGAAGAGGAAGCGCCCCTCCATTGAGGAGATGTTTCGAATGAAGACAATTGTCTGGAAGAAGGTGACTCCTACTATTGTCCAGATGCTCTCCTCCACCGTAGAGGTGAGGTTGGAGGTCGGGGCTAAGCAGCCCTTGGCCGATCAACCAGCCTCTGCTGATGCAGGAGGAGGAGAGACTCTCGTGCCGGTCGCCCCTTCATAATCGAGCGTTATGGAGGTGGTCGACCGGGATGTGGAGAAGACCTCTCCAGCCCCCTAGGCTCCTGTGGCTGAAGGGGTTGAGGCCAGTCTTACGGCCGCAGAGGTCGAGTACCTTATCTTGGAGGAGGCCATCCGGCCCACTGAAGAGGTCGGCCCTTCGGCGGCCAAGATTGATCTCCCGACTTCTTCAAACGTCGAAGGGGTCGCTGCTCCAAGCCCTCGGGAGCCGGAGAGGGTGAGGGTATACTCATCGTGACATCACATGTCCCGGCTGACTAGCTGGGCAGCAAAGCACACCCCAAAAGAGGAGATCACCAACTTGATGATCTCGCATCCGGAGTCCTTCCTCACGAATGTGGCAGTGATCTGCTATAAGGTATGACCCCTCCCTTTAGCTTTCTGTTGTTGGGTCTCGTTTTCTTGTTCATATTTTCTGACATGTGCGTATTCTCATGTATACAGCTTGCCCCTTCTCTTCTATCTACATGCAACACGATGAGGTGGGTGGCAGATGCGTGCGAGGCAGCTGAGGCAGCTTTACGAGAGAAGACCCCCGAGGTGGAGGTCCTGAAGGGGTATCTTCAACAAAAGGTCATTGAGATCGGGGTAGTGAAGATCTCTAGAGGAGGGTGGCCGAGGTCGAGGCCTTGAAGGAGGAGCGTAATGCTCTGAGGACCCAATTCACGGAGGCTCGGGATAAAGAAATTGTAACACCATGAAATTTGGGGGTCGATCAAAGCTCTTCTTTCGAGTTCCAATGCATCACTTATGCAACATGGATAATGATGTTTAGATGTTGTCCATTAGCAATGCAGTAAACATGAGTGGGATTATACTAAAACAGCATATCATACTCTAGAGTTAATGTAATTTGGCAAGCGGAAGACTGAAATATATGCATTTAATTATGAAAATGTTTCACAAATTTCAGAATATGAGTATGAAACCAGGCTAAATATATACATGTATTGTTTCTAACCATATAAATGCGGAAAGTAAATGTGTTCAACTAAACAAGTATCCCAGTAGTCCCTGCGCATCGGTATGAGATCTACATAGATCCTCCCGATAGTTGAACACAGGAGAACTCTTCCTCCTCGCCTACGAAGTCCAACTCTGCTGTATAGACCTCGCCATCACCTGCATCTAAACCAGAGTCTGGGTGGTGTTTAAAATACTGTCCCAGGTGGGAATGAGTAGCTAATTCAGTGGAACTATAAAGTAAAGGTTAACATGTTATCAATTCAGTCAAGCAGTAATGATAAAGCAGTACAATAATCATGTCCTAAGTACTCTTGTTAATGCAGGGATGATATGTTTTAATGATGCATGCTCTCGCCTGCCCTCCCTAAGCAACATCATCTCATAGTCGCGTAAGTAATACTCCTACTGTGTTCAACACCATCACCAAAGGCATATGCAATGCGGTGCATATGCGTGTTAGCCAAGTTCTTAACTAGACTTATTCATACAGCAGGTTTGGGAAGCTAAGGTACCTCCCTTTATATCATTTACCTAAACAATGATCCATCAAGGATCGTCAATCCTAGTTAATCACATACCATAGGCAAGTTCGAGAGTTTACACTCTAGGTCGCTATGAGAGGCTCGTCATCATCAGCGTAGGCCTATTTTATACTCGAGGTCACACCACCAACGCCCTACCAACTGGAAGTCTATTTTCGAAGGCTTGTCAGTAACCTGACTGCGGACCACAGCCAGGCTGCGTCGGGGTAGGCCTACAGCTCGAATATAGTGTCTCATACGATCATATTCAGCTCACGAGTTTGGGTTGCTCATTGGTCACTACAGGGAGGCTCGTCACCCCAGCATAGGCTGACAGCTCGACCACGGTGTGCCATAATACCATGTCCAGCTCATGAGTCTTAGCGGATCATGGTACCATAGTTGAAACGGGCTTTTACATTGGTAAGTGGTACCTTAGATTCAAGCAGTAGCGTTCATACATGGTAAACACACAATAGGCCCATCGATTTATTAGACAAGTTCGACCGGTACGAGCGTACGGTGAATTAATCGACATGGTACCACTTTCGACAATCATCGTACGATTCGAATTTACCGAATGCATCAAATGTGGTGAAACTAGTTCGGCCACTCAAACGGGAACCGTTATCGATTGCCTAGACTACGCAGTAGTCCCAATCATATTCAAACACAATAGGCATTCATATGTGATAGTCAAACAGCATGTGACAAACAATTCAAATATAAATCTCATTTGAGCATTTTAACAAACACATCGCACACATATGGTCATACATAGCATTTCATCCATAAAGCACGTAGTAGTAAGATAGGTTACATGAAGGAAACTGTAACTATAAATAAGGTAATTGACAATCCTATCTCAACACCCTCATTAAATACATTTCAACAAACATTTCTCATTCAAGCATTTTATCAAACACTTAGACTGCACATATCAACATACACATAATAAATTAGTTATAACGTATATTATAGCAAATCCTTTCACAAAGGAGTTGCTATACGTACAACAATCATGTATTCTCAAACAACAATCATGGCAAGCACAAATCATAATTCCATATTCATACAAATATTTCAACAAACACATGGAATGCATTAATTTCAACATAGTTCATATATATATATATATATATATATATATATATATGTAATACACATCGCATCTGAGCATATGTGATAGCAATCAAGTCAGTCATAAATCATTAACTGACATTGAAAGCCTTGAAAACCATAACCTAAACATTTATAGTCCGCACCTTTCGCCAGTACGCCAATTACGAACTCGGTTCGAACCCTACGTCTTTGTCTACGGCACAACGGCTACCTAAATCATGAAAGAGGTTAGCTATTTCGCTGATTCTTCTACTTTGATTCCTAAAACGAGATTAGGGTTAGGATTTCTTACCCAAATCGAAGTTGGGGATGATCGTGAAGCGATGTGGAAGGGTGAATCGAGGTGTGAAGTTGTGAGAGAGAATCCCAGCAACGATCTCTCACTATTTCTCTCTTCTCTCTCTTAGGGTTTGGAGCAAATTCGTATATGAGAGAGAAGGGGTGGGTTAAGGGTCTTATATAGGCCCACAACTAGTTCAAATGGCCCTAGGGCGATAGTATACTTAGGTTATAGCCAAAGGGAGTCTATTTCTGGTAAACAGGGCCCATCTGGAGGTCCATTACTCACCTATGGTGTACGGTAAGCTCCCTAGCAATGGATCTAGGCCAGGGTTTAGATTTCGGTCTGATCGGATTTGTGGATCGACCGTGGAGGATCAGTTTCAGTTCAACAACTATCATCGCTCGATCAGGGCCACAAGTACACTGACCTGTGTAGGAAAATTTTCCTGATCCAAGCGTGTAGTTGGGTCAAAATCTGACGGTTTGAAACCTTAAATTTGTTCTACAAGCAAACAGCCCAATTCACTTAAGTTTAAGTCTATTTTCTAAAGATATTCGTGTTTCTCACACACTTCGCTCTGGGCTCAAGTTGTACGTTTTTAGATACTATTTGGACTCGATTCCCACGATGATTGTCAAGCCCAGTAAGGTGGTCATAACCTTATAGTTTCGCGGTCATCGAACTTTCGACACGCGGTCTAAGTCCAATGCAGAGTTCCAATGTACTCATGTGAGCAACTGGGTTTTGAAATTGCTCCTAGGTTTTTAAGTAATGTTGAGTTAGTAATTTTAATGGTTTTGAGTCTTGAGTTTGTATAGAAAGTGGTTCAAGCCAAATCCATCGATTGTTTAGTTTAGTACTTAACTACGTGTCGCCCAATTAAGACAGACTAGGTTGCTCTATCAAAATCACCTATTTATTTTGTCAGATTCCATAAGACTAATTGCCCAAAACCCATTTTTATTTATATATTTACTATTATCGTAAATTTAAGTTTAAGTATTGTTCTCCATCATTTAAATGTTAGGATTAGCGTCTATTGTGAAAGTACTTAGAAAAATGTGAAGAATAAGGTGGTGAAAGGTGAGATTTGTGAAGGAAATGGTTGAAAAGGAATTTTAAACTTTGGGATTGAGTTTTGAGAAGTCAATAAGGTGTTATGATCGACCCATTGCCTAAGGATGTCTAACTCCAGGTGGACAAAAATCCGGTACGTTACAGAAATCTTTGTGATGGCCGAACTTAATGGGACGAAGTCCCTTCTTGGCTCCGCCAAGGCTGAGCTGGAGAGGACGAAAGTGCACCTCTCATCTGTTGTGGCAGATGCCATAGGCCTAATGGTCGAGCTGAATAGGATGAAGGTCAGTTCGACGGCTAGATTAGCCGAAGTCGAGAAGACTTTGGCTAATCGACAAGCCGAGTTCAATGCGTGCCTCCCGTCAATCAAGGTTGCTGCCTTGGAAGAGAAAAAAAAAATGAAGCGTATCTAATTATTATCTGGTCCATATCATAGAAAATAGTGCTGATTGAACTCCCTACCATTAAAAACTTCTTAGGGAACACCTTTAATGTTTATGTAGTGTTTATTAGCCACTCAATCTCTTGATAAGGTCACACAATCTTGTACGAAGAGAATATATATATATATATATATATATATATATATATATAAACTTTAATCCAAAACTTTTGTGGCCCATTAATTGTCACTCACCACTGTTGCATATGGAATTGTCAACCTGATAATTGGATCCACTTCATTTTTCTGGATAATATCATAAAATGATATGAAAAAATGGATGGAAAGCATGAATAAAGAGTACATACATCAATGTGGACCCCCATGGTAAGGGCCTCATTGCAAAGTCTCACCTAATCTGCTTTCGGGTTTGTAAAATAATTTTTATGAAAAGAAAAAAAAATCAACTAGTAGGACCCACATAAGTTTCGTGGTGTTTAGGTCCTTAGTCTGAGTGATGCACATAAGATAAACGGATTGGATCAGCATAAAAATACAATTTATGGCATCATACAAGGCTAGTGATGGGCATACACATTCCAATTGTTACCAACAGGGTATCTTTAAAGAGTTTTCCATCATCATGAATTTTAGATTCTAGGCTAAACATCGTATAGTTCATCTAATAGATGGAGTAGATCTTATTCATATTGGTCCTACATGGTTCTTGGTTAGTAATAGAGCATGTTCCAATGTACTTAGCCACCTACGCTATCACGATTGCCTAAAGATGAAATGGGAGCCCAAGTGGGTGAATTCCGACTCACAAAAGATGGTGTGACCCTTACCACGGGGCCATCTTGATGTGTTTATCCTATATCCATGTCGTCCATCTCTTATCATGAGGTTGGGTCTCAGCTCATCCCCGAGTTGCAGGAACGCGGATTGCGAATTGCATCCTGCTCTTGTCTCTAGATTGGAACTGGCAGGGCTCTAAGGGCCACCGTGATGTATGAGTTTTATCCACATTTTCAATCAACTTTAACATCTTGTTTGTTGGAAAAGTTACAGAATAATATTTTTTTCTATAAAATATGGAATTCAAAAATTGCAAGTTGATCAGAGATAAGGACAGGCTGAAGCACGTCTAAGATGTTGTCCTTAAAGCGTTATTTGCCCCTACTCAAGTGAATTGAGTATGTTGATAGATTATAGGCAAACCACTTCTAGGATATGATGAGCCTAATGTGGGTCTACGTTCAACAAACACAAAGGCCCACTACTAGAACTCTGTTACACACAGTCTGGCAGAAATATAGAAAAGAAAATCCTAAAAAGAAAAGAGAGAAAAAGATGTCTATAAGTAAGACCACTGCACTGGTCTATTCTTCTTATTCTTCAGCTATTGGTTCAATTGAACCGTTCTAGACTACATCGGTAGTCTGTTCTTCAAGTAATGGTTCAACCTTGCTGTCTTGCTGGAGTCACTGGAATATAGGAGAGGAGTGGTTGTCTTAGTTCGTATGGGTCTGATAGAGTGGGGTGAGAGATGGTTTGGAAACCCATCCAAGCCCTATTTATATAGGCTGTGGTAGCTGGGGGTTATGGTCCAAGGAAATAAATTTCATTGACCGTTTTCTAGCTGTTGGAGAAAACTAGCCGTTTATAACCGTTTTCTAATGGTTGTGCATGAGCCATAACCACTGCTGCATGTTGACTGTTGTGAGACAGTAACTAGCCGTTTTCTAGCTGTTAGGCTAACCATGCAACAGTTACAGCATGGTTTCTGCACTAATGGCACATCAGTTACACTTCTATTGCAACAGCCATATTCATTAGCCTCTCTATATATACTAGAGGACCTCTCTCTCAGTCATCTAGTCTCCCTTCCAACCAGCCACTCACCTTAGCCACCTAGTGGCACCACGACTCGCTCCGGTTCACGAAGGGAGCGACCATCTGCGACACGATGCGCACATGTGAAGTGTGCCACTGGCGCCTCTACAGCCACACTGCCTCACATGCCCACTCCCTCACACCGAGCCTATGACCGTGACCGAGACCGAGCCCGAGCCCGAGCCTCCTAGTCGCACCGCGACTCGCACACGTCTCACGAAGGGAGCGACCCTCTGCGACACGATGCCAAGCCCTTGACGATGACTGAGACCAAGCCCGTGCCCGAGCCCCCTAGTCGCACTGCGACTCGCACACGTCTCATGAAGGGAGCGACCCTCTGCGACACTAGAGCCTCTACAACCACACTGCCTCACATGCCCATGCCCTCGCACCGAGCCCGAACGTAGCACTAGAACACGCAAGTCCCATGGTCCATGGACTGTGTGGGCAAATAATAAGGTACTCCACCATATTCATATAGACCACAACATCTTTTCTTCCTTTTCCCATGTGGGACTATTCTTAAAAACCCCCAAAAAGCTTTTTTACAAACTTATATATAAATATATATATATATATATATATATATATATATATATATATATATATATATATATATATATATATTAAAATATATTTTATAAAAATCACTTATTTTATAACATTGTTTTAGTGTATAAGCCCAAAACTAAGGCAGATCCAATGTTTAAGTGGACCACATCATAGGAAGTAACAATATCAATGGCACCTGCCGTTTAAACCTTCCGAAGGTCAGTATGATGGTTAAGTGCCATCCAATCTATATCTAAGGTCACATGGGCCTCGATGAAGGGAAAACACAAATATTAGCTCCATCTAAAACTTTTAAAGCTCCCCAAAAGTTTTCAATTGCAGGAGTTTAATCCTCATAGTGTAGTCCACTTAAGCCTATCCGCCTCACTTGGGCTTATATAGTAAAATGATATAAAAAAGCTGATGAACAATGTGAATATAACCCATACATCACGACGGCCCGCAGAGCCCCCGCCCTTTCCGATCTAAAAACAGGGGTGGACGCGTTCCCGTGGATACCTGATTGTAGAGTCCACCATGATGTATTAACCTTACATCTGTGCCGTACATCCATTTTGAGTTATTATCTTATATCATGATTCCAAAAATCAAGAAGATACAAATCTCAAGTGGACAACAACAAAAGAAACAGTGGTGATTGACCATTGAAAACCTTTTTGTGTGCCACAAAAGTTTTGGATCAAACCGATATTTTTGTGGCTCCATCATCCATATCTTTGTGACCTTATCAACAATTTGAATGGAAAATAAAAATTCTAGCCGCCCCAATAAGTTTTTCATGGTGAGTATTTAATCTATATTGTTTTGTGGTGTGGTCTACCTAAGATTTGGATCTGCTTTCTTTTTTTGTATAATGCCCTAAGAAGAGGTTTCAAAACAGATGGACAGTATGGATATAAGTTATATACATAAAGGTAGGCCCAGACTAAGGGATCCACTGAGCGCGCGGAAATATGATCCCTTCAGAATATTGGCCCAGCATAAAGATGATCTGGAGCATAGATCAAGATTCCACACTTATTAAATGAGTCCTCTTACATGGGCCCACCTTTTGCATGGGTTGGATCTCATTCATATGCCTAATGCCAAGATCCATGTGGGGCTGGAAAGCCTCCACACTTGAAACTCGTGCGCGGGACCAAGGAATGAGCTTTTCCAGGGTTGCAACTTGGGTCGGGTGCAACCCAAACCCAACTGGCTAGTCAGAGAACTAAGTGGGGGTGGGGTGGGCTCAATTGGAAATCCTAAACCCACCTAACGCGGATTGGGCTCCAACTGGGATCGGATTAAAGCCCAGCTAATAATCTAAACTCGTACTCTACATAAAATTTATTTTAAGTACCTTTTTTTTTTTTTTTTTTTTTCCTATTTTAGAATAAGATGCCGCTTGGTAAACTAAAAAATAAAGTTTGAAATTTAATTTTAGTGTTGAAAAAAGTTTTCAATGTTACTACTTACAAGTAATGAAAGTATTGTTTGATAATTTAACAGAAAAATGTCTTGATATTTAAAAATAAACACTTTTTTTTTTCATAAAAAACTTGTCTGGTAAACACCAACTACAAATATCTGAAAATTGATAACCTGTACTATTTGCCGTCATTGTCTTAATTTCTATCTTTTGGAGAGTATAAAACAAAACAAGTTATTGTATTGCTACCAAATTTTGTACCTATGCCCAATTTGATCAAATTTAAATACTTTCTCCACCAAATAAAGCTAGGTAGATGAATAATCTAAATCCTTTAAATTTGCCACATGCAATAACATGAGCCAATAATGATTAGATGAATTTGATCCATAAAAATAACCCATTGATATTATACCACAATTAATATAATTTTAGTCATCCATTTCATAGCCACAATTTGAACCATTAGATCTCTAGAAGACCCAGATTTTGAGTCTTTGATCCATTTACAACAAGGCCTATGTCTCACAGGGTCTGCACAGACATAAATTTATACAACAAAACATGCATAATAGATGAGTCGCCACCATTTTAAACATTGTGATAGACTATATAACAAAGTAGTTTTCAACGAAGTTTTTAATGGCAGGTATTCAATGGCCATTGTTTCTTATGGTGTGGTCCACCTATGATCTGCATATGCTTTGTTTTTTGGACCAAGATCTAAAAGCTAGCTGGAAAAACAAATGGATGGCGTGGATATACAATGCATATACACTCCCACCTAGCTGGATCAGGGTCACAGCTAATGTGTTCGTGTTCAACATAGAAGGGAATTAGGTGGGACGTAGATTGCCTACAAAGGAAATGGGAAGCTAGGTGGGGCCACCGTGATGTTGGTGAGAAATCTACCCATCCATTCATTTTTCAAATCATGATAGGACACTACACTAAAATCGCTTATCAGGAACGGTTTAATTATTTGGTTTAGGAACGGATTTAGGCCGATCTTAATTAGGACAGTTTTCATCCATTCCATGCTATAGAATGGAAGCTCTACCTCCACCTCCACTACACCAAAATTATTTATTAGAAATGGCCTGTGCTTTGGTTCAGAAACATTATTAAGCAGTTTCTAATTGCACACAGTTCTAAACCATTTCCAAACACAAGGAGTGTACCGTCTTTCCACGTTATTACGGCTCTTTTGCTTCCCCATTTTCTTCAATCTCTCACCTTGCATCTCTGTCTTCAAATCTCCAATCTAGGTCGTTCTACCCTCCTGCTCGTTCTGCTCTTCTTCTTCTCTACACTCCTTCAACACCAAAACTCCCTCTCTCCTTCTCAACCCAAACCCAAACCCTCCTCTCCCAACACCCTCACTGTCCGCATGTCCTGGGATGGCGTAGAGAGAAATCGAGCCCCAGATGGGTGATGTAGAGAAGATCGATGCCAAAAATCTTGCTCATTTGTCACTTCGAGTCCAGAATCCCCCTGCGTGTTCGTCATCATCCATTAGCTGTTTCAGCGTCGTCGACCAAGGCCTTGGTGCTAGATTCAATTCGGAAAGCTCTCGCATTCCAGCAAATCTTCTCTCTCCCCTCTCGCCAATCCCTCAGAAATCATGTCTCAAATGAGCAAAAAGTGAAAGTTTGTTTTGGATGGGGTTTCTATGCGGAGCTGAATGAGGTGCTGACAAGGGAGCTGGTCGAGGATTTTTTTTTTGCGTTTTGATTTCTGCATTTTGAACGGTCTCGATTCTTTCCTGTAGTTGGTTTATTGCCACTGCCCATGGGTTACAGTTGGTGAATCTGGACCTTTGATCTTGTCTGCATTTGAAAAAAAGGTGCACAAAACTGAGATACGTCCTGCATATGGAACTTCCGGAAGGGAACGGTATTATGCGGGTTGCAACATTGGTGTCAATCAAGACATCAGGGGAGAGCACCAACTCAAATAGGAAGGAAACAAAGGCATTTGTTGCTGGGGCCTGTAATTGGCTTTATGCTTGGGCAGAAATCTGGTGAGTGATAGGCTTGTGAAAATGGGTCATTTGTTAGGTGGGGCTTGGCAAAGTGATTGGATGATGTATGTGAAAATGGGTCATTTGCTGCTCTACTCAGTCTGAACCCATGGAGTTACGGAAGTAAGGGGGGAAGCACATCTGCTGATGAATCATTTGGGGGGAGTGGAGGAGGCTGCGTCATGCTTAAAGTGAAGGATTTGCTATATATAGATGGATTTCTGTGTGCATAAGGAGGCAAAGGAGGGCTAAAAGGTGGAGGTGGGTCAGGTGTAAGTATCCTTATTCAAGCAAAAAAGTTGTGATAGGATCAGCCCTATCCAGATCCTTACTCTTGCTCGGGTGGTAGACTCTCAGGAGTTTCAACACCCGGTCAAGGGTTCGAGTATCCATAGGTGGTGAAATCCCACTACCGCATGAGTGTGTGGGGGTGTGTGTGCGTGTGTGAAAAAAAAAAGGATCAGCCCTATCCTTTTCGTTTTGAGCAGGAGACAAAACGAAGCCAATTGGAGAAGGAAGGCAGCCTTTTGACGTGTTTTCCCTTCAGGCCCAGACATTCTAGAGAAACCAAATGTCATTGGATTCAAATCCTTTCAGATGAAAAATCCTATAAGGTTGGCATTCTCCTCCATTTCAATCATGCCTTCAATTAATTGTCACATATTGTAGCTTCTCATAAACCACCTTCGGGACTCGTTTCTCAACCTGTTGAGGTTCCTGCAGTGATAGGATTTAATTGCCAAAGATATTGCATCATGGAGCCATCATGTAGTCTCTGGTTGATACTTAATGCAAGTCAGAAGTTGATGCAAATACCATCATGGATCCATCATTTAGTCTCAGTTTAGTTCATGTAGTCTTCTGTTGTGCAACTGTTGATCTCTGATTTGCTTCCAACAGAAATTGCCTATTGTGAAGGAAAGCAATCTTCCGATTGCCCAATGTGAATGCAGGTATCGTGGCATGTGACGGTTTAATTAGGTTGTACATGGTTTTTGTACCTAATGCATTGAAGAATCTCCCAAACAGCAGGTTCGTTTCCATTCCCTTTTAGCAGCCAAGTGCTTCACTCGTATAATCGCCTTTTAGGACCTTACTGTAAATACATTTGTGAGTACTTTCTCTACTAGCACAAATTCAGTTTAGATATCATCTAGATGGCTTTGCTGGCGTATGTGTGAACTGCAGTTTTTTGTGTAGAACTGACAGCAGTTAGTACTACCAAGCCTGCTCCACAGGTCCAAAGCAGGGTGGGGCTCAATGTGCTGGGGGGTTGCCCTGCCCACTGCCATCCTATACTTTTAGGGCTTTGCCCAGATTTTGAACTGTTTGGGCCAGGCTTATTCAAAATTTTGATTTTACGTGGCCAATTGATAGCATTGTATGCTTTTCAGATAATACTTTTGGAACTAGTTAAAGGTTTCTTTGGTTCAACAAATTTCATGAAATAACAGGAAAATTTTCACCAAATTAGACTGGTTAATCATGAAATATTATGATATTTGGGGCAACCAAATGCACCCTTAGTATTGAATTTTGCAATTTCCTTTGTAGGGAGAAGACCCATCTGGATTTCAAGAAGCTGGATGCATACATGCACAATTTCAAGGGTAGGAGTTTGAGGTAACCACAACAACAACTAGTAGCAGTACTATTTTTGTGGAGCACATGAGAATCACACGTCTCCCAAACTGTTACCATTTTGACCTTATCGCATGATGGGCACCCATGACCGAAAAACTGTACAGATCAGACAATCCTAGCAGTCCCATTGGTGGGCATTTTCTAGTTGCATGTGGACCGTTGCTGAATCTGTTATTGGTCAAAATAGTTGGGCCATAAAGTGCACTATTTCTTAAGAGCCTAAATCCTATGGCTAGTTGAGCACTTACACCATGAAGATGAACTTGCGTTCCTCAGATGTGAGTAGTGACACCATGAGTCATGATGGAGCATCTAAAAATTTCAATTACCATTCATTTCGGTTTGGTGCATTTTGGGCTCGGATAAGGACTTGCTGGATCCAGTATGTGACCAGTGGTTGTTCTTGCTCCCGAGAAATTTCCTTGGTTTGATTGGTCACTTGAGATTCCTGCCCTTGACAATTTCTGTAACTCTGGGGTCTTCTTGGCTCCTGCATGAGATGGCTCTGTTTTTTGTAACATGGATGGGGATAATTTCCACTTACTAAATATGACAACTTGGAGTAAAAGTTTTCAAAATGGTTTCAAATATCTTTCTCACGTGCTTTCATTTAGATGGCTATAGCTCTGATCAGTGGCACAATTGCAGTTGTTGTTGTGGCATTACCTGGTAATCCGAGTTGACTTTTTTCTTTTTCTTTTTTGTTTGATGGAGCGAAGGTCCTGTATGGTTTGATTGGTGAGCTAACAGATTTGATAAACAAAGAGGCCAAGATGAAACCCAAGAATGTGCCTCTCATTGCTGTGGTTTCTTTCTGCTTTTAGTTCACAAAGATTTTGCAATGGATTAAGCCACTGGTGAAGATTCTACTGAAGGATCTGTTTGTGGCTTGCTGAGAAATACTGTTGGCTTTTATATGTTGGTTATATAGAACTTTACTTGCATGAACATTAAATTCCATGTGCTCTCATATTCACAATTGTTAAATTTGAAAATAAATCTAATTCTCAGATTCACAACTACTGGTGAAGGACTTCTTCAGTCAAATAATGTTTTGATTCTAAATTTTTTGTTGGCAAGCAGGGAGATTATTGTCTTGTTCAGCTTCAGGAAGTCATTTGGTGGCCACGTGATTGGAATTAGTTCACAAGACATGGTAAACTTGTTAATTTATTAGAGTTTGTCACGGTTAATTTTTTGCTAACTATTCAAATAATGGTTTCCCTTGCATGAGAGTTTTAGATTCCATGAATATCTTTTCAAGGTGGAGTTTTAGATTCCATGAATATCTTTTCTTGCATAAGAGTTTTAGATTCCATAAATAGTTGTCAATAAGTACATGGAGATGAATGGTGTGTGTAGAGAAGATGTTATCTGTGGCATCAGCCCCTACAATTTCAGCCATCTAGGTCATGCTCGCATCTACGTAACTTTCGATGCCCTGTACAGGTACATCTGTTTGTTTTCATTCCATTTGCTTTTTTTAATTAGGCATTTGCTAATATCTTATCCAACAACACTTGCCATCTTTATACAATATGCTTCATTGGCAACTTAAGACAAAAAAATTTCATTGTAGAGTGGGTTCAACCTTTTCTTTCTTAAAACTTTCTTTTCCATTTGTTCCTGTAATTCAATGGGGTGTTGCATGTTCAGGCCACACATGTTGGATCAGAGAGTGCTCTTTCACAAATTTTCCGCCTTGTTGAATCATCGCAGATGGCCAGAGCTCCTGTGCAAAAGTTTGCCGAACGGATCTCCAAGTACTTTGTGCCTTTTGTAAGTGCATATTATTTTTCATGCCTTTTCCATACATGAATATCTCAGATCCCATATGCACAGCAGCACATGACTTGGCCTAGTTTATCTTATCTATTAACCTGTTTCATGAATTGTGGCCCATCAAATGAGTGGACCCATTCATTCTTCTGTCAAGGCATCTGAAAAATGGGGCCTACCTGATGAACAACTTGGAGTTCTTTAATAATGCTTGTCTGGCATTCCTAGGACTTGGATATTGCAATTGTCAAGGCCACTAACTATGTTGAACAGATGGCAAAAGAAAAACATATGTGCAGTGAGTCCAAGCTTCCTTCAACCATTGTTTAGAAAATCAGTGCTAGGATCTGGCAAGCATCGATTCCACAAATTCATGGATCTATAGCCATGATTATGTATTCTTTCTTTGTGGGTTTTAGGCTGGTCATCTGCTTCTTGTTAAGCCAATGGATGTGGTAGTCTAGGCTCGTGTTTCTTCACAGGTAAGCATGTCTTTTCACCATTGCTACTTCAGAACGATACATACCTATATCATTTGATAGTCTGTCTGGTTATAGTCTCCAGTTTTCAGCACTTTCCCAGTTGCAGGTTTCATCAAAATGGTTGATTGAAGTTTCAGCTTTCTCATTTATAAAGGTCACAAATCAGGACTAGTCATCATCCCTTGTTGTCAAACAACGATAGTTTCTTATGATTTACGATCTGATTTTTGATCTGACTATTAAATATTTTTTCGGAACATTGGTCATATAAACTCTGTTTTGAGTTTGACTCTTATGATATATGTGATTATCTATGTGATTTACTCTTATGATCTTGAACATCCACTCATTTGATTTTCCGTATGTGCTCTCCATCATATTTTAACAATGCTCAAAGACAGGCTACCAAGGATGCTGGTGTTATTGCTGGAATGAATGTAGCCAGGATTATCAATGAACCAACAACCGCAGCCATTGCCTATGATTTGGATAAGAATGGTGGGGAGAAAAACATCCTTGTGTTCAACCTTGGTGGTGGGACATTCGATGTCAGTATCTTGACAATTGATAATGGGATTTTTGAGGTTCTAACCACAAATGGAGACCCATCTTGGAGGTATGACCCTCACTATTTTCCATTGGTTTTCTAGTTTAGTGGATTGAGAATCATTGAATAAAAAACAGTTTAGCATTCTCCATTTCTCATTAGTGAATGCAACTTGATATAAATCACAAAGATAAAGTCATACCAGTTAGGGAGGCTAATCATTGATTTTTCTTACACCTTCGTAAACACAAGTTCTGAGAGAACCTGGCCATGTATGACTAGATGAAAATACAATCAATAAGTCAGCCCCTTTATCCAAATTGATACATAAAACATGCAAGCAATCAAAATCCCGTAGAATTTTAATATGGAATTCCATAAAGAAGCAATGATATGCCAAAATCAAAATAGTTCTGCTTTGATGGCACAAAATTTTCCACAGAAACAGTTATGATTTGTTCTATCTGTATTGGCAAGAGGCCACTGCAGATAAAGATTTGTGCATCAGGTGAGGCCAATGCATGGATGACTTGGGCTCAGCTACATGTACAAAAACATTGCATGGTTTAAAAGAGAAGTTACCTAGGTCCACATTCAACGTGAGTGGACCAGCCTGTTTCTTAGCCAGGTCATCTAAGTTGTGTGACCAACCTGATGCATGGCTTGGGCATCCCTTGTAGCATGTGGGCTTAGTGGAACTGTGACCAACCAGCATATTTTCTAAAGTAATTGTTGTAGGAATAAATATTGAGAAGAATCTCAATGTTGAGAAGAGAACTTTAGGAAATGTAAGGATCAGATTCCAAGCAAAAATATAATTGCAAATGGTCTTCATGTTCCGGCACTACGTGCTTTGGTAGTCATTGAAAAGGAGTCGGGCCGACCAAATTCTTGTTGGGTCGTGCTTCAAAAAGGCTTGAGGTTGTTTACACATGTTTTTGGTCGTGGATCCATCCTGTTGCTACATCCTTTGGATAGATCGACTGGGTCATGGTCGCATTTGTCCTGTTGGAATCTGATTCATTGTTATTCAGTTAGAAGCTTGAGGCAGCTTATTTATGCATATGCATTTCAGATTATAAGATCTTTCTGCTTTTTCCTCCGTAAGGAGTAAGGACACTCATTTCATGTAATGGTTGCATCTAGGTAGCTTGATTTTACAGTAGAATATGGAACAGAATATTTGCCTTTTGATTGACTGGTTTTTATTTTATTCCATGAACAATGTATCTGCTAGATGCATCTAAATGTGAACTAGTTGAAAAAAAATAAAATAAAATAAAATTACACAAAAAAAAGTTGTTTGGAAGCTGATATTTAAACCCAGCCTGATTGATTTGCATACACCTATTCTCCACTTTGGGAATTGGGAAGCTGCTCATGTTTATTTTCTTGCTGTTTAGTCCTGATTCCACTTCCACACCCCCCCCTCCCTAATTCTATTTTTTAATTACTATTTTGCATTGTACGAGGGATGATGATTCAGAGGAGCAAGAGAAAAGCAACGTACTGTTGTGGGTCCAACTGGCTCAGGTATGGCCTCTGCTTTATAAAGGCATGGAAGTGTTGGTTGTCTGCTAATTCATTTATCTATCACATTATTCTTGGTGCTTGCCTTAAGGATCTGTGGATTTTTGCCTTCACATGGACTGAGGTTCATGATCTTGCTTACATACTATAATATTAATTGTAAGGACATGGAAGACATTACTTGCAAAAACATTAGCTCGCTTTGTGAATGTGCCATATGACATTGCAGATGCAACAACGTTAACACAGGCAAGTTCATTTCTCATTTTCTCATTAGCTTCGTACATCTATAAAATCACTCTTTCAACTGTTTGTTGGCATTCTGATTTTTATAGGATTGCATTTTATTTGGTTTGACTCATTGTTGTGAACTTAGCTAGTTGACTTGGGACTCACTCAGAACAGCTATATTCTGAGTTAACTTTCATTTGCATTGACTTGGTATTACTTGGCTGGCTCATGTCAATAGAACTCAGCTGTCATTTGGCTTTCTACTTGAATATCCAGGGCTGATGTCACACCCCAAACTCGAAAATCGGGCTCACAAAATTCTCGATCACTGAATCTGGTGCCGACAGCCCCTTAGTACCCCATTCTCGGCGCCCAGCGTCCATACGCCAAATTCCGATCATGGGATCCTACAAGGAGGATTTTTCAATATACATTTAACTCGTATTAAGTATAACCACAAGTATACCCAAATCACAAAGGTAATATCATCATCACATATCCATTAATATAAACATTTGAATACAATGCTGAAAGGAAAATACATATATCGAAGTCTAAGCTCTACAAGACTGTTGCACGCTCCATGCTCGACAATGCTGCAACCTAACGCTACCTGCACGCATCAATCGTGCATAAGCTTATAAAAAGCTTAGTGAGTGGTGAAAGTGTATGCGCAAGATAAGTGCCGAGTATGCAATACAATATCATAAATCATACAATATCAAAATAGGCGGAAATACTGACAAAATCATGAATCATACGATATCAGAGTAAGCGGAAATATACTGATAAATCCATGAGTGCCATCAGCCGTACCAAGGCTATGCGATGAAAGGCATGAATGCTAACGGCCATATCAATGCAGAAACATGGCAACCCAAAATGTTAAATGTTGCGGATGCAATGCAATATGCGGTGCGAATGAAATGAACAAGCTGGAGTGAATTCAGGATGATAGTACGTAATATCGCAGGCTATGGGGCCCATTACAAGGGACTTCTATCCAAACCAGTCCCATACCTAAATTTAGATAGTCAGACTCAATGTGGTAAACTCCTAATCTTAGGTTAGTCGCGCACCCCAACTAAAATCCTGGCCATTGTAAAGGTACACGTAACAAATAGTTGCGCACCACCAACCCGAGTGAATAGTGAATGAATGAATGAGTATGCAACTCTTACTCAATAAGTCCACATATCAGCATCATACATCTCTAGGATCATCACCGGGGTCTAGTACACTCCAAGCTGGATACCGCCCCAACCGGCCGCATAGCCCATCGAGTGGAAAAGATCTCACTACCCGCCTGCCAGTAGTATACCAATACCTACCCGGCTCATCGATAGCGGACCCATTTGGGAGTTGGTCAAACTCAGCCTAGCTTATGGCCCCCTCACTCGGGCAGATAAGGCCACACCCCATCCCAACCGACACGACACAGTGGGAGATGCGGCCTACTGGTATTCGGCATTCGGGCGCTCATGTATCCACTCGATATAAACGTTGGGGCATCTCATGGCCTCAAAGGTTTAGTGACTTTCACCCACAGACACCTAAAGTGCCCAGATGCTCGAACTAAATATTTTTGGTGTCCCATCTGGCCATCCACAACATGCCTGTGAAGGTTACAGACCTGATGTCACTAAGGCGTACAGTAATCACAATCACACAATGCAAGATGCATGAGTCATGTAGTCTAATCATGCATCAATCCTGCGCATACCGTGCACTCATGTGGGATAACTCCACCTATCAGAGAGTCTCATAAACCATCTGTACTATGGCATATGTAAGGGTCAATCACATCTCACAATAAACATGCAGATGATGCGTATAGGCATGTATCATGATGCTATGATGTCACATACTCATAATCGATATCAATAACTGGCATCAACAATCGGCCTCGACAATGTGGACATTTAACTAACATTGCCCCCAAGGAATGGCCCACATAGAGCCTAACATATAGTGGACCCATGGCCTCACACAAGGACCTAATATACAACACCATGGGCCTCACTCAAGAGCTTAATACACATCACAATGGGCCTCTCACATGGGCCTAATATACATCACAATGGACTCCATTACCTGGCCCTCAAATGCATCAAAATGGGCCTCATCACATAGACCTCATATTCATCACATTAGGCTTTAAACATGGGCTACATATACATCACAATGGGCCTCAACTACGGGTCGCATATATATCATATACGTCTCGACAATCGGCTTTGGCAATCGAGATCGACCTCGACAATCGAAATCAGCCTCGATACTTGGCCTCGACAATCGGAATCGGTCTATAAAATCAACCTCGACAATTGGAATCGACCTCGTAACTTGGCCTCAACAATCGGAATCGGCCTATACAATCGGCCTCGACAAATCGGAATCGGCCTCGACAATTAGAATTGGCCTATACAATCGGCCTCGATAATCAGAATCGACCTATACAATCAGCCTTGACAAATTGGAAACGACCTCGACAATCAGAATCGGCCTTGATAAATTGGAAACGGCCTCGACAATCAGAATCGGCCTTAATACTCGGCCTCAACAATCAGAATCGGCTTATACAATCGGCCTCAAAAAATTGGAGTCGGCCTCGACAATCGAAATCGGCCTCGAACTCGGCCTCGACAATCGAAATCGGCCTATACAATCGGCCTCGACAAATCGGAGTCGGTCTTGATACTCGGCCTTGATAATCGGAATCGTCCTATACAATCGGCCTCAACAAATCGAAATCAGCCTTGATACTTAGCCTCAACAATCGAAATCAGCATATATAATCAGCCTCGACAAATCAGAATCGGTAATTGACCTCGACGCAAGGCGGGGTCCATAGATGGACGGCCGATAATGATGAAGTTGCAGTAAAGACCGCTTTAATTAAAGTAAGAATATGTTAATATGTCCTAGAGGGGGTGAATAGGACTTGTTCAAAATTTTTATGGTTTATTAAAAATCCTATCAAACCTATCTTGAGAAAATATTCATAAATCAAGATTTCTTCAAAGTAACTCTAATGGCTTCCAAGCCAATTAGAGGATTTAATCATAAAACTAATTTAATGATAAATATAATGCAATTCAGAGTTTATGATGGATGTAACTGTGTGTGAGGTGTAATCAAATATGAAAGCATTTAATGAAATCACACAAGTAATCAAAGACAAACATCAATCACAAACACAGTTATTTTTATAGTGGTTCGACTACTTGTCTACTCCACTCCCGGCAGACGCACTCAACCTTTGAGTGTATCAGATTTCACTAAGGAGGTTTCACAATAGGTTCACCTCAAACCAGAGGTTTTAAATCAGGTTCACCTCTAACCAGTATAACCTACACCTAGGCTGACAGTTTATGCTCCCACGAGCAAGGGTCAACACATAGCACCCGATTTTAGGCACACTGACCAAGGATCCACTCAAGGAACCTTACTTGTGTATGCTCCCATGAGCAAGGGTCAACACAACGCACCCAACTTTTAGACCACCTTAGTCAAGGACCTACACAAAGGACCTAACGTTTATGCTCTCCACAGAGCAAGGGTCAACACAACGCACCCAACTTTTAGACCACCTTGGTCAAGGACCTACACAAAGGACCTAACGTTTATGCTCTCCACAGAGCAAGGGTCAACACAAAGCACCCACCATGTACACTCCCACCAGAGGCCTCCTACAAGGGCTTGCAAGGGGTGAGAAACACCTTATATGCAATCCTACAAAGGAATGATCACATGGGTCCTCTGGACTCTAATAACTTACAGATAAGCAAATGAGTCCATTTCAACGCATTGTTGAAGATCTCCTCCTTTGATGAAGAACTTCAGCTTCCTTGATCCGCAACTCAGAAGATGTACCAATACATGGCGACGGGTTGGGTCAAGGTTATAATGGAATCCTACTCTATTTAATATTTTCCTATAAGGGAGATAGATCGATTCCAATCATCTATGCATTCAAGGCATCCCAGCTTAATGATTTGCCATTAAGGTGGTAGCTGAAGGATCCTTGAATGCAGAAGTTTATTCCCCAATCCACTCTATTAAATGTCAATGATGAGGGTGGTTGGAGGATGAACTTCTATGAGAGAAAGGGCTTTGGGTATATGATCTAAGTTTAAACACTCAAAAGCACTCTCTTCTTTCTCTACCAGCAACTAAGGACAAGCTCTCTATAAATAGGCAAAAGGTTCCAACGGATATAAAATGTTCACATTTATGATAGAGTTCGATATCATCGAGAGTATACTCTCGATTTCATCGACTGGCCGCTTGATGACACAAACTAAAATGTCAAATGCTTTTAAAACATTTTACCAGCTGGTCGAGGGAATCGAAACCTGCGTCGATGCCATCGGATTTCAAACTCCGATTTCATTGACACGAGGATCGATTCCTCGACATTTGAAAATGAAAGAGACTTGCCTTTGAAATATTTCAGATCAAAAGGAATGATCGAGGTACACTGGATATCATTGGAATTTGAATATCGATGATATCGATAGCCGTGTCGATGCATCGATAAATCCAAGGATTTTACCAGTGAGCTTGCTGGACAGATTATGTCCATTCTCAATGCCATCGACCAGGCCTCGATATCATCGATATTTTATATATCGATTCTATCGAGTGACCCTCGATCCAAGATAGAACAATCTGAAAATATTGCTAGAAAACAGAGTGTCCAAAACTGATATCATCGAAGTACTTTCAATATCATCAAAATTTGAATTCCAAGGATATCGAGGAGACTTCGATATATCGAGGCTTTTACTATTTTTCTTAGAAAAATAGGGAGACACTCGATGTGCTATCAATTTTATCGAGTCAACTTTGATAGACTCGAGATTCAAAGTTCGATGATATCGATAGGTATATCGATACATCGATAAATCCGTCCAAAAATATATATGGTTGCTGGACATCTTTTGTCCTCATTTTGATGGTATCGATTGGTCATCGAGGACATCGACAACATTATTTGATTATATCAAGCAGTCTCTCGATAAATCGATAGAGGAAGAAAACTTAAAGATTTTTCGCAATTTTGAAAAAAGTTTTCTAACTCAAAAACCCTATGATATTCTAATCAGTTTTAAGGGTTTTAATTACCTGGTGTTTTGGGACATGGGATGTGAGGCTAAGATTTACCTGTGGTGAGTTTGGGCCCACATCCAGTTGAGGCAGACGGTTGATTGATCTTCCTATGGAGCTTCTTTGTCTAGCCAACTCAGCACTTACGCTAATTGACAAACCAGGGCACTTTTAGATGACCAAGTAATATCAATAGGGCCCATTTATTTGGGTTAACCTACTAGAGAATGATGAGAATGGGCCTAACCAGGCCTAAGGAAAGGTCACAATGTGGACATTTAACCATCACTACCCATCAATGTGGACATTTAACCATCATTGCTCCCAAGGAGTGGCCCACATAGAGCCAAACATAACCTCACACAAAGGCCTAATATACATCGCAATGAACCTTAATGAATAGGCTGGAAATATATCACAACGGGCCGCTCATATGGGCCTTAATATATAACAAGTGGGCGGCATCAACGGGCAGCACCAATGGGCCTCAATATATAACAAGTGAGCCGCATCAACGGGCCACACCAATGGGCCTCAATATATCACTTCGGGCCTTATCAAATGTGCCCCAAGTACATCACATCGGGCCATTCCAAATTGGCCTAAAATACATCAAATATGCCATATCAAATGTGCCACTCCAGCTACACCATTCATCCATCTATAGAGATCATTTTAGAGCATTATCCAGACAAATAAATCATATAAAAAGATCATCTAGACCATACCACAAATAATAGCGGTGATAATGATTTCCACTGTTAAATCCTAAAGGACCCACCACAGAAAACCGTGAGAGAAGCCACACCCATCGTTAAAACATTTATAGGACCCGCCGTGATGTATTTTGAGATCCAACCTATTCATTAGTTAACACAAAGATAGATGAAGTGAAAACAAAAATATCAGCTTAATTGGAACTACCGTGGCCCTTAAGAAGTTTTGAATGGTGGATGTCACTGTCCCCACTATTTTCAATGGTGGGGTCCACTGGAACTTCAGATCTGACTCATTCTTTTTCTCATGCCATAAGACGATCTCTCAAAATGGTTGGACGGTATTGATACAGCACATGCATCATGGTGGGTCCCACTGTCCAAGGTCTAGACGGTGTGGATAAGACCCATACATCACGGTGCACTCCACAGCATGTAGTCCACCAGAAATTTGGATCATCCTCACGTCCAGAATGACGGTGAGGAGTACATATATCAAGGTGGGTCCCACACACGTGGCCCACCAGAAATACATATAGATATAAATTATATATATTATATATTATATATAGTACATATCTCAGGTGGGTCCCACGTGGGGCCACCATAATGTATTATAATATAATATTATTATATATTATATCATGATATATATATATATATATAAAAGGAGGCACCAGCGTCCAGCGTTCAGGTACGCTGGACGGACGGCCTGGATTAGACACATGTACAGCTAGCCCCATCACCTGCACGTGTAACACGTGTAGGGTGGGCCCCACATATGAACGGTTGAAATTTAACACGTACCTTAATGATTAGACCCACAAGCTTGCTACCGTTAATATAGCAATAGCTGTAGCCGCTGGAGTCCACGTAGATGGATGGTGGGCCGCTGAATATGTACATCAAGGTGGGTCCCACCCCCACACGTGCCACACATGTGGTGTGGGCCACGTCCAAAGCAGATGGACGGTGTATATATAAAACACAAACATCACGACAGCCCACAGAGTTGCTGATGTTACAGTAGCTATTTAGCTGGTTAAGGTACACCAGCCAATCCTCCCCCATCTCACCATCCACAGATGGACGGTGAGGATAAAATATGAATATCAGGTGCGTCCACGTCAGCGTGGCCCACCAGAGCTCTGAATTAACTGGTATTTGTGGTTTCCTTCATCCAGGCCTGTCTAATACGACGGCCAGGATCAGACACATGTATATATCAAGGTGGATCCCCACCGTTCATTGCTAGACGGTGGAGTCCACACAATCATCAGGTGGGGTCCACAAAGTATGGAAGAGAAGGATAGAGAGAGCGAAAGAGACATCGTGATGGAGGGGAGGGACCCTGCTATTATGGGCCCTCCATTTCTTACAATACATACATCAACATGAGTCCCATCACAAGTGGGCCCTAAATGAAATTCAACGGTGGATCACCCACTAGAAAACACACACCTTTGATGTTCCCAGACTCCTTCCATTGATGCGATCTAGAGCTTCAAGGGGTGTGATTCAACGGTCGAGATCGATTTTGAAGGGTTGGATTGAGTGGTAGGGAGTGGGCCACACAATGCTTCTCTCATGGAGGTTGGGACGTTGGAGTTGCTCTCATGGAGCTTAGGAGAAAAAATGAGAGAGAGATGAGAGAGAGAGAGGTGATGTGAGTGATGGAGTGATGGGGAGAGAGATGGTGAGTGATGGGTGGATGTACTTAGTTGTAAGAGAGAGTTGACTTTAGGCGAGGGGTGGTTGTACTTGACATTGATTGATGAAGTGATGAGATGTGTCGTAGAGATTCCCTCGGTGTTTGTAATGTGCAGCGTTTTCCTCGAACTAAACGCGGGCCCATATCTCCTAGCCCGAGTATCGCCTCAGCGCGTGAGACACTGCGTCGGAACCGCGGCGACGGCGCGGTCGCAATGATACAAGTCTCAAGTCGAGTCGACTTAGATATGCAGGAATTAGCTTAGGCTCGCGTGCAAACATCTGTTAGGGGTCGTGGGTTGCCGTAATTCGACTGGGAGGATCGTAGGAGTATACGGAATAGTACGACTAGGATACGGGTCTTACAGCTGAGGTACAGCACGTTGCACGACTTACCCTGCTATTTTAGTGACTAGGCCTGGTTATTTTAGTGATTTGGCCACATTGCAGCTCTCTCTGTCTCTCTGTCTCTCAGCCTTTTGCATTCTTATGGGACCTTCTTTGTGTTCACGTGCCAAATCCTTTTGGTTCGCCAAGCAGGGCCCATTATTCATACATGTAAGCCTATTTGGATGATCAATATGATGTGCTCTTTGTTGATGGCTGACGCATATAAATGCCACCGGATTGGAAGACCATAGTAGTCCACTTTGGTCAACAATCTAAATCACAAAAGTCATGGGCCGTACATTTATGGAATCTAAGAGGCTTATGCTTTACCCTTTTTGAATTAATGTGTAGCCCATCATATGATTTCCATGAGCAATGCTCCTCACTAAAGTGTCATTTTTACTAACTATATTGTTTTGCAGATTGCATTAGTATACAAACTATATTTGATCGTGGTGTTTCTCTTATCTAGAATGTTTATGTTAAATAACTCTGAGACATGGTTCCTTACTTCTTCAGAAACTGGTACATGATAGCACAACAACATTACTAGTTTGTGTATGAAGCATTACTTTCCATCTGCTGAATTTTACTTTATTGGCCCCTTGAGTACAAATCTCTCAAGTCTAGGAACTACACCAACCATATGGTGTTGGAAAGTAATCTTGTTGATGGGGTTTGTCAAACTAAATTAGGAAAGCCCTGTTTAGTAAAGAGTAGATTTTAATCAATCTCCACCTTTTTTTTGTTTTTTATTCTCTTCCTTTGTATATTTTCTTTTTTTGTTTTTATTCTCTTCCTTTGTACATTTTCTCGCGGTCGTTTTTGGCTTCTGCATTTTGGAATTTTTAAGGATGTCTTTTTTAACAAGGTGCTAGATGTACAATGTTAGATCCTTCACTTGAATTGTACAAGTAGCGGCGGGCATGGCATTGTTCTTCATGATTTGTAGATGAGCAGTTATGGACATAAATCATTATTGAAAGTAAATGTCTTTCATGGTAAGGGAGATTTCTTGTTTCAAAGTTTGTCTAAGGATGTTCATGATGTTTGCTTATTTCATGACTTTGGAAATGCCTTGTATAGATTAGCTTATGTTTTTTTTTTAGATTAATCTCTATTTTGATGGAATGCAATAAACTTCTGTTAATTTATATCCCTTACCCTAAATTTCCCGTTTTTATCAGGGTTTGAAATTGTTCCTAAAATTTCATTCTAAAATCTGACCGTTGGCAACATTAAGAACAGTTTAAAACTATTCTTAAAATATGACTGTTGGCACTAGAACGGTTTAAAACCGTTCCTAAATGACGATTTTGGTGTAGTGCTTGTATGGGGTCCAAAGTGATGTAAGGGTTTTATCCATGTTGTTCATCCCTTTTCTCATATCATTTTACAGCATGATTCAAAAAATGAGGCAAAACGAAGACTTGAGTAGACCATAAAGTGGAGATTGAACGTCCACTATTAAAATTTTCTTGAGAGCTGCAGAAGTTTCGGATCAAGCTGATATTTGTGCTTTCACTCCATTCAGGTCTATGTGGGCTTATGAATAGGCTAGATGGTAAATAAACATCAAGGTAGCCCTTAGAACCCTGTTGGATGGATAATCATCTAAGCGAACGGGATTAAGACATTAGTTGATTCCATCACCTAAATCTGCTCCCAGTACACCCCTCCTTTTCAAGGGATGCGGTTCCTATGAAAGCCTTTCACAGGAAGTGGGACCCACCATGATGTTTGGGAGAAATCCACCCTATTCATCTATTTTTTGAGATTATTTTAAGTCATTTGATAAAAAAATGAAGTGATCCAAAACTCGTATGGGCCACACGAGAGGAAAAATTGGAGAAAGTGTTTCCTACCATTGAAACCTTTCTAAGCTCCACCTTGATGTTTATATGCTGTCCTAATCTCTATAAGGTCATTTCCCCTGAGATGAAGTGAAATCACGAAAAGGTTAAGGCTGATACAAAGCTTTAGTGGCCGCATAAATGTTTTAACATTGGTTATTAAATCTCCATTGTGACCTCTCATTTGGCACACTCAAGTTTTGGAACCACCTCAGTTTTGGTCTCATGTCATGAAATGATCTCGCAAAATGGATGAACGGGTTGGATTTCTCCCAAAAATTTCGGAGTCCAGATCCTCTGTTATAGCCTAACAGGGATCCTCTACTTGTAGCTTTCCTACCGGTCCACGTCATCTTTTATTTTTTAAAAAAAAATAAAGAAAAAATAGTTCCAAAAATATTAACAAAAGAAAAAAGGAAAACAAGAAAAAAGAGAAAATAGAAAAGGAAAGGAAAAATAACATAAAGAAAGAAAGAACAGTCCCTGCATCTTGGGAGAGTGTCTTCTCTCCCAACTCTCCCTCTTCTCTCTCAACTTCTCTCCCAGTTTTCCCTCCTCTCTCCCAATATTTTTGTTTGAAACAGAGAATCCAAGCTCTCTTCATCTCCTAACACTTCTTCTTACTACAGATAGAGGTCCGGACTTGTGCAATGTCGAGGTGATTTGTGCGGTCATGGATGCATGCCAACGTGGAACATGTACGTGTGATCTTAGCCATTCATTAGGTCATTCAAAAGTCCATTGGCCCATAGAATATATAGGATTTAGGGTTGATTTTTGTCCATTTCTCTTTATGGTGACCCCATAGATTTATTCAGTGTATTTTTAAATTTATTTGAAGTGTTTTATGTTAGATGATGGGCCGAGTCTCAATTCAACGTTGGTCAGATGTTCAGGTCAATATCTCAACATGGTTGTGTGGCACTTTGTAACGCCCCGGATTTTAGGGGCCGAGAAGATACTCAACTCCTGAATTCCTGAGTGCCACTTATGCCTTACGGTGTTTCAAAATATACATAACTTGTTTATTTCATAAGCAATGGAGAAGTTTAGTGGATCGTGCAACATAAATCAAGACCAATATAATAAGATCATGTGTAACTAATATGGGATATATATATATATAGCAGAAGAGATAATGTAAATAAACGTAAGGGACCGTGTCCCACAAAATATATAATCTAAAAGATGTGCAAAACCCTACCCTGTGGCCCCATCACTAGTCCTAGGACGGCCTATGGTAATCTGCCTAAAAGGTAAAAGTAGGAGAGCTCCTCCTCCAAGTCTATACTCACCTCATCCAGCGCGTCGAGCTCTATGACACCCGCTTCTAAGATAGGGTCTAGTTAGTGTTTTAAAACACTATCCCAGAGTGGGAGTGAGTGATCAACTTAATGGGTTCCATTAGCAATAAGTAACGCATATTATCAAACACATAGACAAAGTTAGTGAAAAGAAATCATTCATAGAATCCTAACTACTCTTATTAATGCATATGCATGGTTTTATGATATGATGCATGCCCTTACTTCCAACACTCCCTCGAGCGACACCATTTAACGATCACAATGCCAAACACTCCCTTAATGTGACCTCGACTGCCGAGTCGTAAACCTAACTAATGCAATGTAATGGTGAGATGTTAGTTGTGTTGCTTAATTACGTTCATTCATCCAGCAGTTTAGGAAAATTGGAACACCCTGACCGAACTATGCCCTATCCACGGCCCTAATGGTCGTGGTAATCTTGTTCTTGCGATCCTTAATTCGTTTGGGTTTATCACTCCCAATAATAAAGGTAACATACGAAGGTAATTGTGAGGAAGTGTCCTTGCTCGCGGTCACTACGGGGAGGTTCGTCACCCCAGCGTAGGCCAACAGCTCAGGCATAGTGTCCCATACTACCATGCTTGGCTCACGAGACTTGTGAGCCGCAACTAGTGGGTTATCAGTGAGCACAAATGGATGCAGGGTGTCTCATGTTCAAGCAGGCATGTACAAACGTGGTTAACGAACATGGTGGCAAGCTGGTGAGCCAATTTGACCCCTCTAGACGAAGTACGAGTAGTACGTGTATTCCCTGGGGTTGTCCCAGTGGCCCCCTGGCCCATCTTGTCATAGAGCAGGTGCCCTATGGTCAGATGAAGAGTGGTTCTAAGTTTGGTGGCAAAAGGATGAGTCAATTGATCGCAGGGGCCCAATTTGCGATTAACAGTCACCGATGTTCGATCAGGGCCCCTGTTATATGGATATGAGCAGAAAAATATCTTTAACTCATGCCTCGAGTTTGGTTATGATCTAATGGTCAGAAAGTCACAACTTCACGAAAAGAGTGGAAGGTCTATTTCACTTAAGTTTTTAAATTTCAGCCTAGGGGATTCACGTGTTTCAAGCACTTGGCTTCTGGCCCAAGTTGTGCAATTTTAGATATTATCTTGATTCGCCACCCACAGACGTTATTTTATAATTTCGGAGCTAGTGGGCCACCAACGAGTGGTCTGAAGCTTGTTCGGATAATCAAGGCATTTTTTGAATGAATTAGGTAGGGATATTTCTTAGGCACAGTCTTTAGGGTCTGGATTAACTAATCTCAGTGTGGTCTATTCAAAATTAGCGAAAATGATGATTTGGACATGATCACTCTTGATCATTGGTTCTTGGCTAAATGAGTGACCAGGTTGATTTGGTTTATAAATCAAGATCTGACCATAGTTGGCTTGGCTTTAGTTATATCTTTATTTAGTTATGGTTAGCTCGATTAGTCAGTGATGGGTCGGTTAGATTTGGGTCCTAAATGAACAATTCATGAGGCTAGACGTGAGGTTTAAGAGATCGGGCTAATTAGTTGGCTTCATATGGTTGGTTAATCGAATTTGTGCGGTTCTTCATTGGTATCGCCTACGTATAGGCTCACATCGAGCGTCAAGGGTCAGTAAGTGATAACGTGGGCTAGTTATTAAAAAAATAAAAATTAAGGGCTTTTTGACAATCCAAAATAGCAAAAATTCAGGATGTTATACACTTCTTTGCACACATTTACATAGGTAAATTCCAATTGGCATATATGATTCTAGAATTTATGAGAGTAAGCATTTTTTTCTTATTAATCCCTGTTTTTAATTACTTTAACTCAGATATATACTTTAACTGCATCACATTCTTAAGTGTAACCAACTCACACACACATTTACTTTCATTACACTCTTAAATGTAATTGCATCACACTTTCTTAAAATATATATCATATCTTCGAGTGCAACCTAATCACACTATCTTTAAACCTTATCATCTTTCTTCTTTTCTTTTTTTTTTTTTCAAGGATTGCTTCAAATTAAGATTGATGTGTTGCTATAAATGGGATCTTCATGAGGGTGAACTTCATTTTGAATTATATGTTATGGAATGGCAATTCAGTTGTGGATGGGCTTGCTCAGAAAAGAAGTTCAAGCAACAACAGCTCCTTCGTTATGTGACTCGGGAGGGTAATTTGGTTGTGTCAAGGATCATTGTTCCAGTCGAAGGATGTTCAGATTTTAACATGTTTCAAGAACTCAGAATGGCTATATTTTTCTCTATTTATATCAAATGTAAATGTTGTATTATATACGTGCCTTATATGATATGTGAGGTTTTTTTTTGTGGGGCTTATTTTAGTTCATGTACATTATGTGCTTTTTAGGTGCATTATACAATAAACGAGAAAGGTGAACCCCTTTTTTTTGGACTTGTTTGAATTCATGTACATTTTGTGTTGTTTGGGTGCATTATATGATATGTGAGGCTTGTTTCTTTTGTTGGTTTGCAAGAATTCATGTACAATAATTTTGAAAATTGATAAAATTAAATATTGAAATTCCACTTATGGATGCATTGAAATGTCATTCATATATTAAAATTTCACTTTTGAGATGTAATAATGATAAAAGAAGTTGAAGTCATGCAAGTGACAAGTTTAGAGATTGTTGGAGGCTCTTGAGGCTCTTGAAATGAGTCAGTGCTTACTTTTGATGATTTACAAACACATCTCCAAGCTTAGGTGTTGAATTGCAGTTAATGCGGGCTAAGGGTGATGTTTGTTAAGATGCTAATATGGAATGATGCTTAGCAAAATGGTAAGCTAAATAGTCTGATCCATATTGGTAGTTGAAGATGCAAGTAGCCACAATAAGGTGTAAGTTCTTAAATGTGAATGGAATGGAGCTAACTATTAGCTCCAACTTTGTTGTTTAGTAACCACAGTAAGCTTGACCGTAAATGGAATGGAACCCACTCTTGTTATTTACTTTATTGCATTGTATTGTCATAATTCAATTGAACATCCAAATATAGCCTTTTATTCACCAAGTAACATGACCCTATGTTTAACTAAAATTTGTCACTTGAATCTACTTAGGTAGCTGCTACTTTTTCTTTAGGACCTAAGAATTTCTATTTTTTTCTTTTCAATTATTTCTTTTGAGGATTTAAATGAATGAAGATTGAAAATTGGATATATAAAAATAAACTATAATCTTTGCTAAAATAAACAACCCTATTACATTCTCAACCGGAACCACATCACAGTATCACATCCTCAAGTGCAACTTGTCATGCCCCAAACTCGGAAACCAAGCTCATAAAATTTCCGATCGCCGAATCCAGTGTCGACAGCCTCCATAGTACCCATTCTCAGTTCCCAGCGTCCATATGTTAGATTCCGATCCTAGGATCCTACAAGGAGAATTTTCCAATGTACATTTATCTCGTAAGAAGTATAACCACAAGTTTACCCAAATCACAAAGCAACATCATCATCACAAATCCACTAATATAAACAGTTGAATACAGTGCTGAAAGGGAAATACATATATCAAAAATCAAAGCTCCAGAAGACAACTGCACACTCCTAGCTTAATGCTGCTGCGACCTAATGCCACCTGCACGCATCTATCATGCACAAGCTTATAGAAAGCTTAGAGGGTGGAGTAAGTGTGTGCACAAGGTAAGTGCCAAGTATACAATATCAGAGCAATGCAGAAACATGCTAGCAAGTCCAAAAACATAATAAACCAATATCATATACTGAGGAAGCAATGTAATGCGGAGACATAGTAAGCTATATATATCATATGCTATGGATTTAATGCAATATGCAGATCCTGGTAAGTCCACGAATATCGTTAACCTCATCTAGGCTATACAATACAAAAGCATAGTAAACCAAGTACTAAGTGCTGAGGATGCAATGCAATATGTGGTGTGAATGAAATGACTAAGCTGGAATGTGAAGTTAGGATGATAGTACGTGGTATCGCAGGTTATGGGGTCCATCACAAGGGACTTATATCTAAACTAGTTTCATACCTAAATTTGGATAATTAGACTCAATGTGATAAACTCCTAATCTCAGGTTAGTCGCACACCTAACCGAAATCTTGGCCATTGCGAAGGTACACATATCAAATTAGTTGCGCACCACCAGCCTGAGTGGATAGTGAATGAATGAATGAATGAGTAAAATACTGAGTATACAACTCCTCCTCAATGAGTCCACATATCTATACTGTACATCTCTGGAATCATCACTGGGGCCTAGTACACTCTACATGCGATCGCTGCCTACTGGACGCGTAACCATGCAAGTGGAAGAGACCTCATTATCCGCTTAGCCAGTAGTCAGCCAATATCTACCCGGCACGTCGATAACGGACCCATTTACGATCTGGTCAAACTCAGCCTAGCTATGCCCCCTACCCGCGGTCGGGTAAGGCCACACTCCCTTCCAATCGACCACGACACAGTGGGAGATGCGGCCTACTGGTATTCGGTACTCAGGCACTCATGTATTTAGATGTTGGAGCATCTCCTGGCCATGGAGGTTTAGGGACATTCACCCAGGGACACCTATGGCACCTCATGTAGAAAAAGATTTTTAGTGTCCCATCTAGCCATCCACGATATGCTTGTGAGGCCATTACCTTGATGTCGTTAGGGCGTACAGTAGTCATATCCTAAAATGCGAGATGCATGAGTTACACAGTCCAATTATGTATCAATCCTGCGCATACCGTGTGCTCATGTGGGACGACTCCGCCTATCAGGAGTCCCATGATCAACCTGCCCTATGGCATATGCAATGGTTAACCACATTTCATAACAAATATGCAGATGATGCTTATAGGCATGTATCATGATGCTATGTTGTCACATACTCATAATCGTTATCGATAACCGGCACGGATAATCAACATCGATAATCGGCCTTGATAATCGGCATCGATGATCAACATCAACCTCAATAATCAGCATCGATGATCAGCATCGGCATCGACAATTGGCACTAATAATCAGCATCGATATTCGATACCGATACAGGATCGATAATCGGCACCGATAATCAACATCGATAATCGGCCTAACAAAAGGCCTAAGGGAGGGTCACAATGTAGACATTTAACCATCATTGCCCATCAATGTGGACATTCAACCAACATTGCTCCCAAGGAGTGACCCACATAGAGCCAAACATATAGTGGGGCCTATGGCCTCACACAAGGGTCACTAATACATCATAATGGGCCGACTCATAAGCCACATAAACATTACATTGGGCATCACTCATGGCCACATAAACATCACATTATGCCTCACCACATGGGCCATATAAACATCAAGTGGGCCGCATTACATGGGCCTTATATACAACACGTCGGGCCTCATCATATAGGCCTTGTATACATCAAGTGGGCCGCATCAACGGGCTACACCAATGGGCCTCATAGACATCAAGTGGGCCGCATCACGGGCTGCACCAATAAGCCTCATGTGCACCAATGGGCCACATCAACGGCCACACCAATGGGCCTCATATACATTAAGTGGGCCGCGCCAACAGGCCTCATATACATCAAGTGGGCCGCATCAATGGGTCGTGCCAATGGGCCTCATATACATCAAGTGGGCCGCATCAACGGGCCGCACCAATGGACCTCATACACATCAAGTGGGCCACATCAACGGGCCGCACCAATGGGCCTCATATACATCAAGTGGGGCCACATCAACGGGCCGCACCAATGGGCCTCATATATATTAAGTGAGCTGCATCAATGGCCCGCACCAATGGGCCTCATATACATCAAGTGGGCCACACCAATGGGCCTCATAGACATCAAGTTGGCCACATCAACAGGCCGCACCAATGGGCCTCATATACATTAAGTGGGCCACATCAATGGGTCGCACCAATGGGCCTCATATATATCAAGTGGGCCGCATCAATGAGCCTCATAAACATTAGTGGGCCGCATTAACAGGCCAATATATATCACACCGGGCCTCATCAAATGGGCTGCAATTGCATCAAGGTGGGCCTTAACGAATGGGCCACAAATACATCAAGGTGGGCCTCATCATAAGATGGACAGCATGGATGTAAAACAGATGAGCGGCGTGGAATACACCACATAAATCAAGTGGGCCCCACAGAACTTGCTGACATCTGTCAGCCAAACAGATGGACGATTTAGATAACACACATCACTATAGTCCCCACCATCCAGATCAACGGTGGGATGAAACACATACCATGGTGGGACCCTCGGAGCTTGGTGACTTCACATATACAACAACTATGTAGCTGGTGGAGGTACTCCAACCAATCCTCTTCCACCGTCCAATGATTGGACGGTGTGGATGAACAAATATCAAGGTGGTACACACGTCCTAAAAGGCTGGACAGTGTGGATGTAACACTACATCATAGTGGTGGGGTCCACATCCCCCAAACGGACAGTCTGGATGATCAGACCCCAATGTTGACGTCAATACACCAGCTAATATAGCTGGTGTGTAGTAGACCAACCAATCCGCATCTAGGTAGGTAGGTCCCACGTGTGGCCCACCACATAATATATATATATAATATACTAGGTGGGTCACACCATCCAAGAGACTGGACGGTGTGGAGTGAGGGACACCTGCCAATCAACTTCCATCTCACCGTCCACAGATAGACGGTGAGGATAAACATAAATAAATCAGAGTGGGTCCACATTAGCGTGGCCCACCATAGTTCTGAATCAAGTTGGTATTTGTTTTGCACCGGCGTCCAAGCTTGCTGGACTGGCTGGACATAACATCAGTCCGTCCAGCAGGTCATGGCCCATCTGGGATTTGAATATGGACAGTGTGGATGTACCACATGCGTACATCAGATCAGAGTGGGGTCCACGTCAATGTGGCCCACCAGATCAATCAGTCTAAAGTGGATTAGCTGGTCTAATGTGGCCTAAATGGTATGGATATGATACATACATGTATCATCAGGTGGGCTACATATCAAGAGAGAGAGAGAGAGAGAGAGAGAGAGAGAGAGAGAGAGAGAGACGTGTGAAGGGGAGGGACCCCACCACTATGGGCCCTCCCTATACAATGCACACATCAAGTGGGTCCCACCACAAGTGGGCCCACAAGTACAAATCAACAGTGAAAATCCTAAGATCACCCACCTATCCTTCTTCTTCCACCTTAGCCTTCCAATGCTCCAAAGGTGCTCCTTCAATGGTGGAGATGACGATTCAAGGATTGGATTGAGGGGGATCTTGCAAGGAAGGGGGTTAGCTTGACGAAGGTTTTTTTGGTCTCCAAGCTTGGACGTCTAAAGGCTCTCTCTTGGGAGTTGCTTGGAAAAAAAAGGGTAGGGAAGAGAGAGAGAGGTTGTAAGGGAGAGAGATGGGTGTGATGGGTGATGGGTGTACTTGCTTAGGTATGGGTTGCTTTGACTTTGGGTGAGAGAGGAATGGGTGTTGGTACTTGACTTGCTTATTGATTGATGTGATGTTTGGTAGAGATTCTCTTGGAATTTGTAAATGCACGGCGTTTTCTCGAAATGAACGCGGGCCCACAACTCCTAGCCTGGGTAACGCATCGGCGCGCGAGATGTGGAGTTGGAACCGCGGCAACAGCGCGATCACAATGATACAAGCCTTAGGCTGAGCAGCCTCAGATCGACAGGATGCAATTCAGGGTCGCGCATAGATGACGATTAAAGATTGAGGGTCACCGGAATTCGACAGGGAGGACCGCGAGAAGCTATGGAGCGGTACGGTATAGAATACGGGTCTTACACTACCTCATCACATAGTCCATCAACCGTATCACATTCTCAAGTGGAACAACCACATCACACTGCCATACAATTATATCACATTCTCAAGTGCAATCTCATCACATAGTCCATCGATTGTTTCACATTTTCTAGTGTAACCTCATTACACTATCACACTACCATATCATCCTCAAGTGCAACCTCATCACGTCGTCCATAAACCATATCACATTTTCAAGTGGAATCACATCACACTGTCACAAAACTATATCATATCCTTAAGTGTAACTTCACACATAGTCCATCAACTATATCACATTCTTAAGTGGATATACCTCATCACACTATCACACAACCATATCATATCCTCAAGTGCAACCTCATCACATAGTTCATCAATCCTATCATATTTTTAAATGGATATACTCACACTATCATATAACCATATCATATCCTTAACTACAACCTTATCACATAGTCCATCAACCATATTATATTCTCAAGTGTAACCACATCGCACTATCAACCAACTATATCATATCCTCAAGTGCAACCTCTTCACATAATTCATCAACTAAATCACATTCTCAAGTGGAGCCACATCACACTTTCACATAGCCATATCATATATCCTGAAGTACAATCTCATCACATAGTCCATTAACTATATCACATTCTCAAGTGGAACCACTTCACATTGTCATACAATCATATCACATCCTTAAGTGCAACCTCATCATATAGTCCTTCAACCATATCACATTCTTCAATTTCGAACCACTTAACACTATCACACAACCATATCATATTATAAAGTGCAACCTAATCACATAGTTCTTCAACTGTATCATATTCTCAAGTGTAACCACATCATACTATCACACAACCATATCATATCCTCAAGTGCAACTTTATCACATAGTCCATCAATCATATCACATTCTCAAGTGGAACCACTTCACACTGTCACACAACTATATCATATCCTCAAGTGCAACCTAATCATATAGTTCATCAACTATATTATATTCTCAAATGTAACCACATCATACTATCACACAATCATATCATATCCTCAAAGTGCAACCTCATCACACAGTCCATCGACCATATCACATTCTCAAGTAGAACCACTTCACACTATCATATCCTCAAGTGTAACTTCATCATGTAGTCCATCAGCTGTATCACATTCTCAAGTGTAACCTCATCACACTGTCACACTCATATATATTCTTAAATGTAATCTTATCACATAGTTCATCAACTGTATCCCATTCTCAAGTGTAACCACATCTCATTGTCGCATGCTTAAGTACAATCTCATCACGTAGCACTTCAGGAAAAATGACCTTCACCGGTGGTAAAAAATGTTGGTAAAAGTCTTTAAAAAAAAAAAAAACACTGGTGAAAGTTATTATGGTGGCTAGACAAATGCCGAAAAATGGAGCATCGCTAAATCTTTTGTTGACGGCCAATAAAATTTTACAGCATTTTTATTGGCCTTAGCTATAAAGTAACCTTTTACCGATGGCCAACAACCTTTTTCAATACTTCTACTGATCCCCAGTAAATCTTGAAAAAGTGCCAGCAAATCCTTAAAAAGCACATAAATTTTTAAAAAGTGCCGAAAAATCTCTGAAAAAGCATCTTTTTAAGTTTGCTGAAGTGCTGTATGGACCTACTGAATCCCCACATTTGGCCCAATGAACAACAGGTAAAATTCTCCTTACCAAAACGCCGGTATATGTGCTTGTCGCCAGTAAAAAAAAAATATTATTCCCTTTTTTATTTATATTTGATTTAAACTTTTTTTTTTTTTTACATATTTAAAACCTACAAAATGTTGCACAACACAATTAAAAATAAATATTACTTTACAATTAAAAAATAATATATAACATTAACAACAATAAGTTGAAAATGGTTCCGAATAGAAAAAAGCTGGTGCCGCCTTCAATATCTGTTGCACCCCACGTGTGTGCCACATGTTCCACCATTCATCTTCTCTATCCAATGCCCCACATGCACCAATGTTCCATATATACCATCATCCATCTTTACTTGTGTCATGTGCCACTGTGTCAATGAGAGAGCACAAATCACGTCATCCTTATTGGGTATTTTTCCATGAGTGAATTGCATTGTAGAAGACATATAAAGGGGATGTCCCCAAGTCTCCACACTCGATCCCCATACTCTAAAAAGCAAGATGCAAAACTACTAACAATGATAACTTCTGTAAAAACAATGAAACAAATTGTTACATACATACAATCGAATCATCACGTTACGTGCAAAAACAGCTTTGATAGGCCAAAACCAAACATCCAAAAGCAACACATACTAATAAACTTGCTCTTACAAACATAAGAACAAGTCTTTCGGAAGTGAATTTCCCTTTCTGAGACCCAAAGAATGTTGCAGTAAAATAACAAATTAATATTGTACGAATTTACAATAAAAGATATATAATATTTACAACGAGTTAAAAATTATCTAAATACATTAGCAAAAAAAATCCTCCATGTGATCCACTCCTAGCTTAGCCAATACAACTAACTATCTTCGGCCTCTTTGTCCACACATCACTTCAACCAAGCAGCGTTGGTACCCTCCATCTGCAAGTTTAAGAGAGCAACATGTTACGAAGTAAGTCAAATAAGACATAGTGTATATTTTAAAGTGAATGACCATCATTTAAGAATTCAGCCAATGCAAAGAAAAACAATCAACCCTTAGTCATGTAGCCCAAATGACCAATCAACCCTGAGATTCAGTCATGCAGCCCAAAGCAATCAGCCCAAATATCTCACATTCTAAAAGATACATGACATTCTTGAAAAGCATATCATGAGAATCATCATACCACACACAACATGTTGAGATATTGACATGAACATCTGACCAACGTTGACCTGAGACTCGACGCATCATCTAACATAAAACACTTCAAATAAATATAAAAACACATTGAATTAATCCAAGGGGTCACCATAAAGAGCAAGGGATAAAAATCAACCCTAAATCTTATATATTCTATGGGCCACTAGAGTTTTGAATAACCAAGATCACACATATCTGTTCTACGTTGGCATGCATCCATGACCACATAAATTACCTCGACACTGCACAAGTCCAAACCTTTATTTGTAGTAAGAAGAAATGTTGGGAGAGGAAGAGTGTATCCTCTGTTTCAAACAAAAATGTTGGGAGAGAAGAGGGAATCCTGAGAGAGAAGAGGGAGAGTTGGGAGAAGAGAAGACGCTCTCCCAGGAAGCAACGATAGCCCTTTCTTTCTTCTTTCTCTAGGTTAGTTTTCATTTTCTTTCTATTTTCTATTTTTCCTTTTATTTTTTTAAAAATATTGTTTTAATTATTTTTTCTTTTTTTTTTTTTTTTTTTTTTTTTTTTTTCTAAATAAGAGATGACATGGACCGATAGAAAAGCTACTAGTAGAGGATCCTGTTAGGATATAACATAGGATCCGGACTCAAAATTACGATGGCCCCGCTTAGTATACCAAAACGGACGCACCCTCCCAAAAGCCCATTTTCATTCCTCCCGCTCCCACCCATAACCCCATCTCTCTGCCTCTCTCTTCCCAAGACCATCTCCGAAAATGATTCTCTCTCTCTCTCTCTCTCTCTCTCTCTCTCTCTCTCTCTGCATTTTCTCCTTCATTTTCTTCTCTTTAGAGAATCCGTATCTCTTAAAGGGATTCCGAGTCTCACAATGTCGACGGAGAAGGAGAGAGAATGATGTTTGCATGGCGAAGCTTGCCGAAAAAACCGTGCGGTATGATGGTAAGTCTCTCAAATCTATATTCCGTTTTCTCTCTGCAATGTTTTCTCCTTTGGTATTATGATTTTGGGATGTTTTCGCCCTAATCATGGCTCGGATCTTGGGATGTTTTTGCCTAAATCAGGATTTTTAAGGGTTTTTTAAAGCTTTGGTTTCTCCTTTTCCCAATCCAAGAAGGAAAGTGGAAAGATAGCATCAAAAGCATTTGATTTTATTATCAGGTACTTTTCAATGTGATTTTTCTTTTATTCGATCCGTTTTTCTAGGTTTTAATTGGCGCTTCTGCTGGTTATTTTGGTGAAATCAAGTAGATCCGGTTCGATTCTCGTGTTTTTCATCTTTCGTAGCTCTGATCTGGTAGAAACGTTAGAGTTTTCATTGCTGGTAGTAGATCTAGTTGTGATTTGCTAATTTTTTTATATATATATTTTTTTGTTGTAATTTTGTGAAAGCAGATTCAAGTTCGTGTTTTAATGGTTATTATAACGGCAACATCATGATAATAAAATCACCACTAAAGCTGCAAACAATCCTACAAAACTGTGCTAAAAAATAGCTGTGGGAATGTCCAGAACCATGACATCAGCAACAAACGTGCTCAATTGTGGAATCAATGAGTGACGACAATCTAATCCACAATTTGATCAAGATCATGCTGACTGCTAGTTGTAATTCTCCTCCTGCTGTAGAACAGAATATTAAAACTAAGCAAAGTCCGTAATTGTAAAAGGTATCCTATCCTAAGAAAAAAACCAAACAGCCCCACATCTGTAAAGCGAAAATTGGCAAATGGGCATGGGATTACGTGCCCATTCTAAGATACATTCAAGGTTGGGCAGCTTGAACTCCTTCTCCCTACTTGGTAGGAGAGCCATACTTTCTCATAAAAACAAATGCATGATCAGCAACTACATGAGCATTAATAAGAATCCTTTGCCCAGGAGGAACTAATCTTACTTGTAAATAATTAGTAAAATGAATAATCAGACAGGAACAAGAATCCAGGCATGGTGAATTCATATATAACAAACTGGCAAATGACATAGTCTCACCAGCTACAACAGCAACAATCCTACTATGTTAACTTATCACCTTCTTTGGATTTTAGTTCAATTTCTTCTTCTTTGCCTTCGCCGTCTCTTCTTCAAGACCAGCGATTTTGCGCTTCGACAGCTTCTTTACTCAGGGATCATGGACTACTTCAGGGCATCGTCCCGTCTGATATGAGGAAAGAGGATTAGAAGGTGATTAGGTATGTGTTCCTTCTCTTTTTACTAACCTGTGGGTAGTCTTATTAGTGAAGAACCCACGTCATATATATATATATATATATATGATGCAGGACATGAGATTGAAATATGATATGCAAGATTTCAGGCTTATATCATACTAATTCAGAAACAATAACATAAAATTCTACATCCCACACATAAGTTTAACATTCAAGCTAGGGGAATCAGTGCGAGTCCAGGCCTACACAGGCTAGGACTGGATCAGTAAAATTATGAACCAAACGACAATCAATAATAAGTAATAATCAGTCACACATGCACAACAATCAGTCCCTAACACAAGGGATTTACCAATTTCAATCCAAGGAACCCTAAGGTGAAAAAAAGGGCAAATAAATTAGGAAAAACACGATCTAGGGTTAGGGTTTATGAAAAATAGGTATGAGAGGGTAAAAGAGGATGAAAACTTGATCCAAAAGACTGTTCCCGCGTGTGGACAGCGGGCCTAGGGCGCTCGCACATGCGCAGGTGCCTGGCCGCACGTGTGAGGGAACATCGAATGCGGAAAAGCTCTCCTTGGCCCTGGTCAGCCATGGATGGGCTCCAAAACTCTGAAGTTTCGGGTCGATTCGAGCTACGGGCTGTGCGTAGTGCTCCACGGAAGTTTCAGCCTCCTGCAGGGCCGAAATCTGGAATTCTGCTGCAAAGAAGAAATCTGTTGCAACAAAGGACGAATTTGAAGCATAGATGGTGGTGGAAGATGAAAAAGAGAGATGATGGAGGATGAGGGTGAATCGGAATCGATGTGGCTTCGCACCACGGTAGTTAGCCCTTCGAAAAGGGAGGGCTTCGCACCCACTTTCGAATATTTCTATAACTTAGAAATTCAGAGAGCAGAAAAATAAAGTAAGAATTTTTATCAAGTTTGAATGAATCAAAAGAGCTACAAGGGGTGCCTATTTATAGGAGAACCCTATACTCCAAAACTCGCGCCATGTGCGCAAACTATTACTTGGCGATGAAGTAAACCAAAATAAAAACTAATCAAAGAAATCTAAAGCATTCATGATATTTTAAATAACATAAATAAGCAAAACCTAAAATATAAACGTAATCCGACTAGTGGGCCACGATCATGAGATCATATGATGGGCTTTACTTGACTATCAGGCCCACTCTAATGAACTAAGCTTTCTAGCTAGGAGGCCCACCCTGGACGTCGTCATTTATCCAAATCGATGGTGGGGCCCTCCGTCTTCGTGCATACGTGCGTAAGGGGGGCGGCGTGCGCGTGCGTGCGCGTGTGATGTCCCCATCAACTCTCCCCGGTTGTGAAGATTTCGCCGTTGGGGAAACAAAACTCCTGAACCGCTCCAAGATGTCAGGATCAAGTCTCTGAAGCTCTTCTTCAATGAGTCACGTGCTGTCTGAAGTTGGGCGTGATTTCCCTTTAACTAGGTACTTCTGAAACTCACCGTTCGATGTTGAAACTATCTGATGATCCAGGATATCCTCTATTTCCTCTCTGGGTGTGTGAAGGTTAGGTATGAGAGGCAGAGGCTGGGAAGAAATGTCAGGAATAGTAGGTATGAGAGGTAGAGGCTAGGAAAATGGGTCGGGACGGGTAGGTATGGGACGTAGAGGCTGAAAAAATGGATCGGTAAGGGTAGGTATTAGAGGTAGAGGTTGGGAAGGTGGGTCAGGAGGGATGTCATGGATCAAGGGAAAGGTTTGGGAGATCAGGATGGTTAGGCGAAAGGCTGAAAAATGCATCAATGACCCCCTTAAAATGTAATTAGATCCTCCACATTGAATGTGAAACTAATTCCCATGGAGGGTGGAAGATTTGCCACATGCGCATTGAAACCGTTTCGTTTTATAATTTTGAATGGTCCAGCGCTATGCACGTGTAATTTTTGAATGGTTCGTTGAGGGTACCGCTCTGGCCTGATGCAGATCATCACATAGTCCCTTACATTGAATTCCTTGAAACATTTATGTTGGTCTGCAAAAAATTTGTAATGTTTTACTAGTAGTGATCTTCTGCTTGATTTCTTGATGCCATGAATGAATGTAATGCGCAAGACTCTGCAGGCTCTAACGGCTTATGGGACAGTGACATAGGGATAAAATCAATATGTTTCTCAGGTTTATAACCGGTAACGACTTCATAAGGACTGAAACCTGTGGACCAATCGAAAGAACTATTAAACGCAAATTCGGCTGTAGGTATTACAGTGTCCCATGTTCTGGTGTGCTCTATATTCCTCGTAGGGAGAGACTCATCCGTTAGATCATTAGAAAAGACATCACGAAACTCATCCACTACTAGAATGACCTCAGTGGGTAACTCTACACTATTCTCTAGTGCACTCTCTCTAGCCACAAGGCCGTACATGTTGTACCACTCAAAATAGTGGTTTTGATGTCCCTCATGGGGTGCGTGCACAGGTGCATGCCCATGACTGATTTCTTAGCCAACTCCATTCATTGGTTTATCCTCCTGGCCACCTGCCTGAGATTGGACATTTACTCCAATGGTGGGGTTTGTCCCGGCGAAGGCCTTTAGTTGGGTAATGCGCACATCAAATTGATCAAAGCGTTGGTCTATATGTTGTTCCCAGCGCTTACCCAAAGACTCGATCTGCTGGGACAATTTGTTTAGTGACTCTAGCAATTGCTCCATGTTTAGTGTGGGGTGCAAGCCAAAACCATGACCCGTATGTGTGGGCATACACTTGCTAACTCCACCTAAGGACTTTCTAGAACGACTATATGCAACTAAATAGGACTAAGTGATCTTATGAGACTCTATATGAGGGAAACTACGCGGTCCTACTAAAATCCAGCAACATAGTTGTCAAAGTAAGGGAATAACAGAAAGTTACAGTAATGTGAATTGCTAACTTCCTGCTAACAGAAATTTCAGTAACTAATATCAGGGACTACGGTCTTCTAACAACTATATGTGATGAACTGGATGCATGAAGGACTCAAACAAACTAACCCTAAACATGTAATGTATTCCCCTATAAGAACCCTAAGCTCTGATACTAAATTTGATGCAGGACATTAAATTGAAATATGATATACAAGATTTCAGGCTTAAGATCATACTAATTCAAAAACAATAACATAAAATTTCACATCCCACACAAAAGTTCAACATTCAAGCTAGGGGAATCAGTGCGGATCCAGGCTTACATAGGCTAGAACCGGATCAGTAAAATTATGAACCAAACGACAATCAATGATAAGTAATAATCAGCTACACATGCACAACAATCAGTCCTTAACACAAGGGATTCACCAATTTCAATCCAAGGAACCTTAGGATGAAAATAAAGGGCAAACAAATTAGGAAAAACGCAATCTAGGGTTAGGGTTTATGAAAAACAGGTATGAGAGGGTAAAAGAGGATGAAAATATGATCCAAAAGACTGCTCCCGCATGTGGACAATGGGCCCAGGGCGCTTTCACATGCGCAGGTGCTTGGCCGCACATGCGAGGGGACGTCGAACGCCGAAAACCTTTCCTTGGCCCTGGTCGGCCAGGGATGGCCTCCAAAACCCTGAAGTTTCAGGTCGATCCGAACTACGGGCTGTGTGTGGTGCTCTGCAGAAGTTTCAGCCCTCCTGCAGGGCCGAAATCTGGAATTCTGCTACAAAGGACGAATTTGAAGCACGGATGGTGGCGGAAGATGAAAAAGAGAGATGATGGAGGATGGGGGTGAATCGGGATCGATGTGGCTTTGCACCACGGTAGTTAGCCTTTCGAAAAGTGAGGGCTTCGCACCCACTTTCAAATCTTTCCACAACTCAGAAACTCAGAGAGCAGAAAAATAAAGCATGAATTTTTGTTAAGCTTGAATGAATCAGAAAAGCTACAAGGGGTGCCTATTTATAGGAGAACCCTATACTCCAAAACTCGCGCCATGTGCGCAACCTATTACTTGGCGATGAAGTAAATCAAAATAAAAACTAATTAAAGAAATCTAAAGCGTTCATGATGTTCTAAATAACATAAATAAGCAAAACCTAAAATACGAACGTAATCCAACTAGTGGGCCACGATCATGAGATCCCATGATGGGCTTTACTTGACTATCGGGCCCACTCTAATGAACCAAAACTCTGCCTTCTAGCCAGGAGACCCACCCTGGACGTCGTTATCCATCCAGATCGATGGTGGGACCCTCCATCTTCGTGCGTAGGGGGGCGGCGTGCGTGCGCGTGTTATGTCCCCATCAATATATATATATATATATATATATATATATATATATATATATATATATATATAAACCTAGTACTGATTTTAGCTGACTGACTAATGCAAAATGGGGATGTTGTTTTCTTAATTGGGTTGCTTGTATTATCTTCCTATTTTCAATAGGAAGGGTTATCTATTGGAATTTGGAGGTCTTAGGGTTTTTGTATTGTATTTTTGAAGGGTTTCTTTGTCTTCATCAGCCTCTTGTTTTGGTTTGCTTGTTTCACATATTTGTTTTGTGGCTGGAAGGAATGTGCATTGATTTCAAGGAGTGTGTGAGGAGGGCTTTGATTGCTAGCTAGGGTTTCTTAATATAGGGCTAGGTGGGTAGAATCTTTATCAGCCTTTTCTACTATGGGCATGATCAGCCCCAGTTTTGGGTAAGTGAAAACCATAGGATGATCTTGCGAACCTGAGTATGTCTATTCATGGCAATGTCGAAAATAAAAACCCTAGAATTACAATGGGAATTTGGTATGGAGTAAATGGGTTGTGTTGAAATGTGCATGTGGAGTGCAACATGTAAGAATAAGGGGCTAGCTGCCATTAAACCACTAACCCCTTTTTTCTTATCTTATGAAATTTATAGCCTTTCTTGTGAGATCAACCCATATGCTTGATTCATTGAATGGTGAGGATCTGTTCTGATTCATTTGGTGCAGAGAATGGGGAATGAGATCTTGATGGAGATATGCAACCCTTTGCGTGCTGTTGATGAAGTGTGTGGATATAAGATTTTATACATGTTAGGGATGTATGTCCTTGTCCATGTGATATTTTCCAAGCTAGGGATGTTGGCTATATTTAAGTGCCTTTCCCCAATATAGCTAGGCATGAATTGCATCCAAGATCAGTGTAGACATGCAACTATAGATCAAAGACAAAGGGTCCCAAAAAGATAAGATCAGGTCTTAGCTGTAACAGAATCCAGGAAAATAACAAACTTACACATTTAATACATAGAAATATATATACAAAAAGCAAAAATACACTTGCACATTTACCAAATACATAGAAATATATATACAAAAAGCATGTATTTATTTGCCAAATGTTGATACACGTAAATTCATATACATGAAAGTATACATATAGATAATACTAACATTATCAAGATATGTAGTAAATTATTGGTTACATCATGGGTAGATTTATTTATTTTTTAATTTTCTACATTTATTTTATTTTATTTTATTTTATTTTGTTTATTATTATTATTTGAAGCAGCTGTAATTTTATTCACAGCCATTCAAAAATTACACCTTTCAAGGGGAGGACACAGACCATGACCCTTAGAAAGCACGGTACATCATATGAATCATCTCAAAAGACACAAGAGGCAGCCTATACAACAACTATTTAAGCCTCCAGCAAATAAATAAATAAATAAATAAAATTCGGGAACTTCACAAATTTAAGCCCAGCAACCAAACCGAAAGCCATCACGATTTTCTACATTCTATTTATCCTACATTCTTCAATTTTTAGTTGCATTTTCTAGGAAAATAATATCAAGAGAAACTTTTAATGTTATGTTAGGTAAGAGTAATAGAAATGGGCTACTAAGAGTCCCAACTTAGGACAGAAAGATAGACTTTGCTGCTAGGTGCATGAGAAAATAGAAGCATCCTATGGATGTCTAGAGAAGGAAAAAACAACACATTAAAATAAACTAGCCAAGGAGTCTCTTCATGTAGTTGAAGGAGATTTATCAGGGCCCATCATCAAACGGTCCAATTTAGTGCAATCACAAAATTCGTAATCATCATCCAATTACTGGGATTGTAAAAGTTCTTATTCCAAAACTGAAAATTTGAGCTTTCTCTCTCTGTGTTTTTTTGTGTGTAAGTTCCTGAGGTGGAAGGGTTTGCATTGGATCTTTTTTTTTTCTTTTTTTTTTCAGAAGGGATGGAGGGAGAAAGCAAGCTGGGACTTGGGCGGAAGAGACTGGAGGCATACATCTTTGGAGCACCCTGATTGGTACTCCTTGGGCGATGTTCAGGGTGATAGAGCCTTTCAAGAGCTAGGCCCCATCATTGATTAAATGGTTATGATCACCACCCAGTGGTGCCATTTCAGCCTGTGGCCTTTACATGTTGGGCGCCAGCTCTTCAAGGCTTTCAATCCCCTTGCAAGGAAGATCCCAAAGAGCACAGTTCGAACACACTTGCTTGTTAGCTCCTTGGTTATCAATTGGTCTATCACAGAGGTGCGGGTTCTTACATGATTATTTCTTCTTCTTTCTTTTTTTTTTCTTGACTTCTGAAATGTTGATGGTCCTCTGAAAGGTCCTTGAAAACTGCTCCCTAGATAATGCCTTAGGGACTGTTACGAGTGGTCTATAACTAGTGTGAAGCAGTTTCTATTGACACCCAGATCCATAGCTCAACTGGTAGACTGAGTGAAAGAAACCTCGTTTCAACACTGAGGTCCTGGCATCGATTCCCTAGTGGGGGTGGCTAACAGTGAAGTGTGATCTGACAGTAGGTGTATAACAAGGTAACCAAAAAAAAAAAAAGCAGTTTCTATTGCTTACACAACTCTACAGAGTAGGTACTTCTCAACTATCCTAGAAACCCGGTCTGTCTCAATGAAGCACTTGAGAATTTATGATATTGCAGGTGCTTTGGGACATTGTAGTTTCAAAAGTCAATAGTACCCTTCGTATAGTGTCAATGATGGTAATGCTTTGTATCATCGTGTTGCAAAAGAAGGTATTCTTGTGGGTTTGTGCTATTATCATATTTTTGGTAAGTCACATTGTTCTGTTCTCTTGTTTTATGACATTACTTAAACATTTAATTCATGTTTTATTCCTTGATTCCCATTGATCTTTGTTACTGAAAACACATTAAAAATTAGCATCAATTCCAGGTTGTTTATTATTATTATTATTATTATTATTATTTTATTTTTTTTAACACACGCACACACACCCCCACACACTCACGCCATAGTGGGATTTCACCACCTATGGATACTCGAACCCTTGACCGGGTGTTGACACTCCTAAGAGCCTACCACCGGAGCAAGAGTAAGGATCCTTGACTGCACATACTACTTTGTTCCCTTTTGTTTTCTTGCATTGGGAGACAACTAAACTTATTATAACTTCCAAGCTTTAATTTAAGGTTTTTGAACAAAAACACCGCTATGAGTTGATATTAGATTATTGGCTGGTAATTCTTTGGATTTGTCTGAAACACTTTTCAGCAATTGTAACCATCCCATCCATGGCTTCAAAAGTGGATGGCTGTAGAAGATGAGGCCAAATCAAACATAGGTTGGATCATGTTGGTGTAGCGGAGGACATCAGCTAAACTTAATGAATAGGTGTTGTGCAGGACTGCAGAATTGACGTAATCCTTACTGACTACCGTATGCCAGAAATGAGCAGCCATGATTATTTTTTTAATCTTGTTTTCAACATATTCCAAAATGCAATTAGTCCACATTCCAGAACTTGCATATTTAGTTTGTTTATTTTTCTGAAACCTCAGGAGGATAAATGCTTGTAATCTATTCCTGTTGTGGTAATGTCATCCAATAAAGAGCCATAAAGAATCAGCGGTAAGAAGATCTTCTCTTTCACTGATTATAGGATAGCTTTTTTTAATTTTATTATCTATTTGGACTTTGCAGATTACACCATTACTTGACATTATTATTACAAATATTAATCTTGCCACTCATGGTCAGCTGAAGTCAATGAATCATGTTTCTTTTTTCCATATTAGTTTTGTCTTCAAAGTTCTCTTTTTGAGGAAAATATAGATGTAGTAGTACTAGTACTCTTTTTTACTGTTGCAAAACTTAACATGATCATCAAACGGTTTTGTTATTAATATTGATTGCCCGTGTCGTAGAGTTCTCCTCAATTGGATAAACTAAGCTATTTGATTGCCAATTTGCAAGCCCATGGTTCACATTCAAAGGAAAAAGTCACCAAGACCATTTCTTGATGGGTCCCATCAGAAAAATGGTCTTGACTAAGGAAATGTGTGGCTCACTTGTGCGATCCTACCCAAACTACACTTCTGTGTTGTTGTTGATTAATTGGTGTGATCTGGAACTGCAGATATCTCCATGGAATGTGTCTCGCATTCGAGTGTCGCCGTAGGAAAAAGCAATCCCAAGAAAAACAATGCAGATCCAATTCCATCTTCAACAAGTAATCTCTCTCTCTCTCTCTCTCTCTCTCTCTCTCTCTCTCTCTCTCGACTTCATGTATTTTTAACAAAACCCATATATGAATTTTTCCATAAAAGATCTCTCTCTCTCTCTCTCTCTCTCAGCCCACTGAAAAATCTAATTTTTTTGGCGATGTATCTTGATAATTGGAGTTGCTGGACTTGTGTTTACATGAAGTCATGGAAAATGCTAGTATAGATTTATTTTTTTTTCCCCAGGTACTATAACCTAAATTGTTTTTTCCCCTTCGGAACTAAACTACATTGTCTAATTGAACTTAAAAGATATCAAAGTCTTCAATTCGTAGGTTTCAAAATTTCTTTGCAGTCCTAATCTAAATATTGCCTTGAAGATATTCCGTATTAATGTTGATGTCGCATTGTCCAAATGAATCTGCCACGGGCATGCTTGCTACATGGAGACTGAAGGCACTAGTTTTTCCTCATTTTAGTAATTTCTTTATTCATTTCTATTTTTCTGCTATTTTTGCTTGCTATATTTTTACTGCTTCTCTTTGTTCGTGAAACTGAATTGGTTATTGGTAAGCATAATTGAAGTACCTGGATTGATTCGTTTTCGGGTAGTGGTAAGACATTCACCATGCAACCTTTACCTCTCAAAGCTGCAGAAGACATTGTGAGATTATTGCACCAGCCAACCTATCGTAGTCAGAGATTTAAGCTTTGGCTTATCTATTTTGAGATATGTGGTGGTAAACTTTTTGATCTTCTCATTGATAGAGGTCAATATTCTCTGTGTTGCCCCAAAACTTCCAGATTGACATATCCTAATCCTCTAATCATTGGTCTAAAAATGGATGATTAAGAAAAAGATGCAACAATGATTGGTTAAAAAGGCCAAACATTGGATGGCTAGGATCTTCAAATCTCAATGAGTTGGGGCATTCCCCATCCACGGGGGAACCGTCTATCAACAATATGGATCACTAAAGCATGGGCCACTTGTACTTTCTGGATTGTCAGCAAGAAATATAAGGTTGCGGCCTGTCAATTCGACAACTTCTCAGTTTCCCGTTGTATTTGATTGTTTCAGTTTAGGGAAAATTGCTTGAAGTCAAATGACTTCCTACACATGATGTTTTTAGGATGAGAAATGCTATCATGTCATGCATGGTATTGTAGTTCTATGCATTACGATGATCAGGACTGTTGATATGTTGGCCCACCATATGGATGGGCTATATCCCAAAATTGCAGTCATTAGTCAACTCACCGTACACATCTAGTTGTGAGCTTTGTCTGTTGAATGTGTACAATTGCTCTATTTTGAGCAAATTGTTCCCATTTCAGGTTCCTGATCAGATGGTTACCCACTTCACCGTGTGGACACATGGCCCATCCATGTGGTGGTCCAATAAATCAACGGTCCCGACTCCTGATCATCATACATGTGTTGTATGTAACTGTAACACCCGGCCCAAAACTGGAGCAGTGTCCCGAGGCGCTCCCGTGCAAACCGACGCAGGATAATACATTACGGTCGCACGTGTGGGTTTATTACCCGTAAATTAATCATGATTAAGCCGCTAATGCGATTAGGTCAAATTATGTTCGGGTTGGACATGGATTGTAGAGCCAGACGATCGGTTTACACTTGACGATTGTCCGTACAAGCCATGTACTGTCCGAGGAAGGACTAAAATTTTCGAAACTCTGGGAAGTTATATGCCTCACTGGGCTTGTGGTCCCTCACGGACTACAGACTCAGATGATGCTCAAAGATGGATAAACCATGGCCTTCCAACCAACACTTGGAAATCGTGAATCGTTAGGCCTAAAGAAGGAAAACCTTAAAATTTAAACCAATTGGCCCGGTTTCTTGGATCAGATAATCTGGGCATTTCAGCCGTCGGATCTCTTCTAAATTTACACCGAATGGTAGAAATATTTCATTGTCCTCGCTCACAAATTCTGACCATTGATCTAAAGGCCGATAACCGTTTATCTCAAATCGGACCGCTGCGGCAAAACTCCGCATCCGTTTGCTGTCAAATTTTACCCAGCCCTTCATCAAACTAGGAGATACCTTGCCTATGAATTAGATGGGCTAGGGGCTCATCAGGGTGACCCCAATAGCCAGAAAATGGGCCCACGGGGCCATTGGAGGGATTTCATCTAACTGTAGGGTCAACTGAAATAAAAATTTGGATATAAATATCTAGCCCTCTCTCTCTCACTCCCATAAACTCTAGCAGCTGAGAGAGAGAGAGAGAGAGAGAGTGAGAGAGGGTGATTTGGGGTGTGAATTTGGCTGTGGTGCTTGGGATTTGGGAATCCCTGCACCTACACCTCCCAATTGCCGGAAAACGCCAACCCAAATCGTAGTTAGAGTGAAATTCTGCCCGATCTAAGGTAAGGTTGAGCTCCAAAGCACTTCTCCCTAATCTCTAGCTGCATGCATGTCACTGACCATCACTCTATGCAATGCAGGGCCTCGGCACGTCGAGTTTGCGGACCCGTTGACGCTAGCACGATTTTAGCGACTTCCGGTCAACAATAGGTGCGAACCATTACCTTTAGGTGACTAATTATCGTGCCTAGCGTAGGCTTAGTGAATGTATGGTGCATTGTTAGTGTATGTTGCTGAAATTTCTTTAGATTGCATGGATGAGACTATAGACTAAGGATTTCTCAAATTCGTAGGAAAGGGGGTTTGAGCCCCAATTACCCCAATGTATGAATTGTTGTTTTCATGTTTTTGTAGGGTATAGGCAATTGATTTTCTCCAAATATTACTGATTTTGGATGAATTACTGTTGCATGTCAAATGTGCTAGGAGAAAAGGTATGAATTGTTGACAACTTGCTGATTTGTTACATTTCTTATACTTGATCCTCTACATACAATTGAATTGCATGATTTATGTTGATCCATGAAAGACCGAACTGTTGTGTATATGTACATGGCTGTCCATATGGTTAAATAAGTTGGAACACGTTGAACATGATCCATATGGTTTAGCTGAATTTGGTATATTGATGTCCATGTATTTAAATTGTTGAATTGTGTTTGCCATGTGTGACTTATTCCTAAATTTGATGATACATGCTATTTACTAGTGCATAGGCCCCTTGTGGATTGGCCGATTAACTGGAATCACTTGGGCGTCTTTCTGTTGGACCTGCCCATGAGTAATCTGGCCTGATCAGTTAAGCCGTGAATAGGCGGCTGTAGTTGGATTACACGAAACACCGTTCTTAGGCCGTTCGGTTTATGGTGCGACTTATGGGAGCATATTGACTCACCATCAGCCATCCTTGTGTGTTAACCATGATTACATGCCTTTTTAGGAACCCGAGATACCCTGAGACCTTTGTGCCCACTGTTAATTATAAGATGCGGCCCACAAGACTCATGAGCCTGGGATGGTAGTATGGGACATTGTCACGCCCGATGCTCGGTAACCAGACTCACAAGGAACCCGATAGCCGTTTTTGGCCGCAATAACCTCCGTATTATCCCAATCTCAACTCCTGAGGCAGGTTCCAATCCTAGGATCCTACAAGGAGGATTTTTCATAATCATATATCCATTCCAATACGAGTATACCCAAGAACACAGCAAGTAAATTTCAGAAATAACAAAAGGACACATTACAAAATCCACTATAAATTTGAGCTTTATACATGATATAATACTGAAGGAAATACATATGATAATAGAAGAAAGAATGAAGAGGATCTGCAACACTGGGTCCTCGGCTCGCACACCTATCCAAGCTCCACTGCTAAGACGCCAACTTTGGATCTCCTGCACGCATCAATTGTGCATAAGCTTATAGAAAGCTTAGAGGGTGGTGAAAGTGTGTGACAATGGTGCGTAGAAGAATAATAGGGGATACAGAAAGGAAACATGATCAAAGCCAACACCACCAGCCTTACCAAGGCTGTCATGAATGTAAGAAGCTATACCAATGCATTACAATAAATGCAGGAAGTCATACCAAGGCTAAATAATGCAATGAGCTGCGATAATCTCCACTCTGAGTCCTCATCTGCACTAACTTGCCCTCTCATCTTCGTCATCAGCTCATCGTCTGCCTGAGTTGCGATAATCCTGTCATTAATGAGGGGTTGTACTTGAATATGTGCGATGCCCTCATTCGGCTCCTCCACCGTGAGTTTCTGCTCAAAGTCTCGTACAAATTCTACCATGTTTCACTCTGCTACCATCAACGGAGCTACAAAAGCCAATGCCTTCTTGCGGCTCAGTGCATCTGCCACAAGGGTGGCCTTGCCAGGATGGTAAGAGACTTCGAACTTGAAGTCCTTCAAGGTTTCCATCCATCGCCGCTGCCTCATATTCAGGTCCCGCTGAGTGAATATGTATCTGAGGCTCTTGTGGTCGCAAAAGAGCTCGAACTCTTCTCCATAGAGGTAATGTCTCCGGAGCTTCAGTGCAAAGATGACGGCTGTTAACTCCAGGTCGTGCGTCAGGTAATTCTCCTCGTGTTTCCTCAACTGTCTTGAGGCATATGCAATCACCCTGTCCTTCTGCATAAGGACACAACCCAAACCGACACGAGACGCGTCTGTATATATAACATACTTAACCCCTTGCTCTGACAATACTAGCATAGGGGCGGACATCAACCTATCCTTCAGCTCCTGAAAAGCTGCATCTGCCTTTTCATTCCAGGCGAACTTCAGATCTTTCCATGTTAATTGAGACAAAGGTCTGGCTATCTATGAAAAATCCCGAATGAATCGTCGATAGTAACCTGCCAGACCAAGAAAACTCCTCACCTCGGTAACCGAACCGGGCTGCTCCCAGTCCTGAACTGCGGCTACCTTAGTAAGGTCCACAGCTATCCCTTCCTTGGACACCACATGTCTCAGGAACTTGACTTCTTCTTTCCAGAAGTCGCACTTCTTGTACTGTGCAAACAACTGGTTCTTCCGCAGAGTATCCAAGACTACTCGCAGGTGTTCCTCGTGCTCTTCCTGACTCTTGGAATATATCAGGATGTCATCAATAAACACAATGACAAATTGGTAAAGGAACGACCGAAATACCATGTTCATCAAGTCCATGAACACAGCCGGAGCGTTTGTAAGGCCGAACGACATCACGAGAAACTCATAGTGCCCAAAATTGGTCCTGAAAACCGTCTTCTACATGTCCTCATCCCTGACGCGCAACTGATGATACCCTGACTGTAGATCGATCTTCGAAAAATACTGCGCGCCTTTCAACTGATCGAACAGATCATCTATCCTGGGTAAGGAATACTTGTTCTTCACCGTCACTTGGTTCAACCTGCGATAATCAATACATAATCGCAGTGAACCGTCCTTCTTCTTCATAAATAACACGGGTGCTCCCCAAAGAGACACTCGGCCGTATAAAACCAGCATTTAACAGATCGTCGATCTGTTTCCTCAGTTCCTCCATCTCACATGGAGCCATGCGATAAGTCGGAAGAGATATTGGTGTCACATCAGGCACAAGGTCCATCTTGAAGTTGATCTCGCGCCGAGGAGGTAGTCCAGGTATCTTACTGAACACGTCCTCAAACACTCGAACCACTAGTGTCTTCAAGTACCGGGCCATCAACATTCTTCAGTAAGGAAGCATAACAAAGGACTCGAAAAGGGCAACTGACCTGCACGGGGAACGTAAAGGGCGTGCCCTCAGGCCCGTGAGCTGTCACCAATCGGGTCTCGCAGTCAACCTCGACCCTCACTTCAGTCAGCCAATCCATACCAAGGATGACGTCAAAATGGTATATCGTGGTGACAATCAAGTCAATGCATATCGTCTTGCTCCCTAAATCTATTAAGTAACCCTCATACATTTTTGTGGCATCTATAAAAGTCCCTGGTGCTGCGATAACTCGTACCCCAACCATCAGAGTCGTCTTTAGCCCTAAGCGCTAGACTGCAGAACATGATATCACAGATATAGTGGATCTCGTATCCACCAACAGAAATATATGGGTACCTTCAATGTGGGCAGTGAACTCGAAGGCCAAAGGTACGGTAGCCGTAGAATCAGGCGCCTCCGCTGTAAGTGCATGGACGTGCGCCTGCTGAGACTGGTTGGGCTGAGGAGCCATAGGTCGTTGGGGCGGCCTAGATCGAGGTACGGGTGGCCGGAAAGATGGATGAGCTGGTGCCGTGCGTAGAGGTGGTGCTGATATAACCTGGGGAAGCGGGCGGTTGACCCTCTGGGGTTGTGAGAAGCCGCTATCCCTCATCCTAGTGAAGCAGTTCACTTCTGTGTGGCCTGGCCTCTTGCAGTAGGCACACCACACGTTAGGTCGCCTCACAGGGACAGGTGAAGCCACCAGCCTCGGCGGTGAATCTGCCCGTGGCCTCTTCTCGAGGAATGGTCTGCTCTGAATCTCTGGTCGCGGCCTAGGAGCCATCGGTGCTTGCATACGGGACTGCTTGTCCCCATCCTGCTCAGCTCTCATGGACATCCTCACTAGCTCAGAATAGCTAGGTATGCTAGCGCAACACATCTTCAAGCGAATATCTGCTCGCAAGCCCTCAGAAAAATGCCGCATGCGCATCGGCTCATCTGCCAGAATCAACGGGGCGTACCTGCCCAACTTGTAAACCTGTTCTCGTACTCTGCCACTGACATCACTCCCCGTCGAAGGCGAATGAACTTACTCTCCTTCTCGTGGCAATAGGTAATGGGATAGTATTTCTCGTGGAAGCGGGTCTCAAAATCTGCCCACGTCTATACGTGTCCAACCGCAACAGTATGAATGACACTATCCCACCATAAGCTGGCCTCCTTCTCGAACATGAAGGTAATCAACTCCACCTGCTCGGGCTCTGTGTAGTGCAGTGGCCTTAGCATCTTAGAAATGCGGTCAAGCCAATACTCTGCCTCCTCGAGTCTGTGAGTACCCGCAAAGGTAGGGGGCCGTAAGTGCTGGAATCGCTCAAAGTGGCCGCTGATACCTGCATTCCCAGCAGGGGATCTAAATGGAGCAGGCGAAGCTGCACCCATGCTTTGGGCGAAAATTCCCGCCATGGTGGCCAAAAATTGTTGTTGCTGCTGCTACTACTGCTGCTGTTGTACCTCCTGTTGATGCATCAACAATATCATCTGCTCCAACCTATCAGTAGGGGGAGCCGACTGAGGTACAGATGGCGTCGAGGAGGATGCACGGTTCTGCTCTAGAACCGGTGACACAACAAGTGTAGGCCCATTGGTGGGGCCAGTGGCCGGCTAAGAGTCCGGCATGGTGTCAGAGGGAGACGGGCCCGAACTAGGGTCCGTATGGCTATCGCTCAGGGGAGGTGTCCTGTTAAACGAATTGCTAAGAGTGAGTCGTGTCGTACTCCGTGTGGCCTTAGGTGACATTCCCTATATACAACATAGGGTGCAACCCAGGTCAGATTCAACATGCCCACAACCTCAACCATACAACATTTACACACAGTTTAAAGAAACTTCATACATTTCATTTACCAAAATTGTCATAATACATGAAATATGACATTACATGAATCATGACAGGAAACACATATGAGCCATTACAAGTAAAGCTGCAAACATTAAGACAACTAACAAACACAAACACACCATTTACCTACGATACTACTAAGCTCTTAAACATTGAAACACAGATATTCTACGACAGCAACAAAGCAAACTACTGGGCAACGACATGGATGACTAGACATCTGAGTCTGGCGACTGAGGAGGGGCGCCCTTATCCTGCAGGCAACACAGGATAGCTTTTAAGGTACGAGTCACCTTCTTAAATTTATGCTTCACGAGGGCCCGGACATCAATAATCTCCTATCACAAGGCAGCCTGACCCTTCTCAAGTCGAGCTAAGCGGGCTTCCCTAGCAGCCCGATTAGGGTCATGCTCTGTTGCCATAGGAGGGGAGCTCTCATCCGTGTCCTGAGCCTCCACTTCTTCCTCATGTTCTTCTTCTATCTCTTCTTTGCTTTCCTCCTCGCTTTCATACTCTTCACTACCCATCTCGTCCTCACTCTCATCGAGTCGGGTTTGCCGCTGTCGTGGCCCAATTTCCATCTGATTGAGAGTAGTCTCGTTGATGTAATGGGTCGGCACCGGCACTTCCGCCCCAAGTTTATAGCCAAACTCCCGTGCAATCTTGCATATGAGTCGGCCGAATGAGAGTGAATCAGACGCTCTAGTGGAGCGTGCGGTAAGAGCGATCTGCCCCAGAACGTGCGTAGGCATGCACAAATTCTCTTTCTGCCCTACTTGGTACAAGAAATCTACCATCAGACGGGTGCAGTCGCTGCGGTTGCTCCACCTAGGGTACACGTTGTACGTGAAGATGTGGTGGAGCAGGCGGAAGTCGTCAGTCATGTTAGTTGCTAGGAGACTTGTTCGGATTCCAACGAGCCAGTTGTCCACAAAGGAATCGCGTGCGGAGATCCCTTTCACGTACACTCTTCAAATTCTTCTCGCTTGCATGCACTTCGCCAAGCGACATCTTCATAAGCCGAATTATCAACCCAGCATCAATTGTGGCCTCCCGATCTTTACCAACAGGGATCTTGAACTGCAAGGGCTCCAACGTAGGCTCTCGAATGTGGGCGTAGAAGGCTCGGACTGTGCCCACATTTGCTCGGTACTCACCCTCGAACACAGGACCCCACCCGGCTTCGACCAGGCGGTCCATCACCAGATATTGCCCGAAGAGCTTCTCATCCACATGAGCTTCAAAGAGGACCCTGCGACCTTGAAATCTCTCATGAGACATATCAGTCAGGAGGATCCTTTCGAGGGGAGCTTGGGGATCAAGCTCCCGCTTGGTTCGCATCTCCCGATCAACATTAACACTTGTAGCGGCGCCTCTAGGCCTCCTTAAACGAGTAGGGCGACTAGGCCCGACTTCATCCGTAGGCGTCCTCTTCTTCCCCATGAGAGAAAGAAGCGTGGAAATCGAGAAAATGGCCGTCATAAGCTCGAACAAGGTCATGAAAAAGAGAAGATAGGTGGAAAAAGGAGGGGTTGTTGAACTTAAGGTATGTGGGACACACAAATGAGAGATTTGTGCTCTTAAATCAAAGGAAAAGAGAGAGATAGGAGAGGGTTTTGGAGAGAAACGGTGGGAGGGTGTGTGTCGAAGAAAAATGATGAAATGGGTGAATGGAGGAGAGATTTGAGAGAGAACCAAAGAGTTTTGAAGAAAAAGGAAAGCTTAGAGGGGTAGATTATGAAGGGGAGGTGTGTTTTGAGGGTTTAAAACCAACCCTACATGCATCAGTGGGCCACACAGCACCCAAGGGGCGTCGGCCCGAACCGGCCCGCTAGCTGGCGAGGCCTCGCGGAACCAGCGAAGCCCTCGCCGATCTCTAGACTGTCCGGCGATGGGTCGTTGATGGAGCGAGGTCCTCCTGCCCCCTGGACTTTAAAAATATGTGAGGCCCACCTTGGGTCCCCCTGGAAGTGTTTCGTTTGGCCCCCGACTCTGTTTTGAGTCGTTTCGGGTCATTTCGTGTAATTTCTGGTGTAACTACATATTTTCTCGATTGTTGAAGGCTGGGATTGGGTAAATCACGGTCTAAACCCGTCGATTGATGGTCTAAAAGTGGTCCGGGGTCATCTCAAGCGATCACAGATGTGTACGAACCCGATTTCGGCGATCGTTTTCGATAACTTTTGCCAATCGACGAAATTGGAAATCCTAAGCTTGTCTCTATATTTTTCTTGCACCCACCTAGGTGTAAATGCGTCAGCGTATGTCGTGTGACCATAACCCAGGTCCGGTTTAATCCATATCATGCTTTGATACCAACTTGTAACGCCTTGAAAATCGGAGGTCGAGTAGAAGTCCAACTCCCGAGTTTCAACGCATCACTTATGCAACATATTCGATGATGATTAAATGTTGTCTGTATTAGTGCATAAAACATGAATAAGATTAAACCAAATCAGTAAAACATAATCCAAGGACAGTTGTAATACGCAAGCGGAAGACTTACTCAAATATGTATAGCGTTATAACTCAGTATAGGTCCCCAAAGTATGTATGCATTGCCAGGTCAATAATTACATGTATTGTTTCAAATTACAAAATGTCAAAAAGTAATAGTCCACTACAAGTATGACCCTGTAGCCCCGCCGATCAGAACTGTCTATACGAACCCGCCTGAAAATTGCAATATGAGAAGGCATCCTCATCGCCGACAAAGTCCGCCTCTGCCTCATCAGTCGAGTCTCCATCTATAACTAAGACAGAGTCTGGTTGGTGTGTACAACATCGTCCCGTAACTTGGGAGTGAGTGATCAACTCAGTGGAACAATAAAGTAAAGGTTAACATGTTTTCAATTTAATCAAGCATTAATGATAAAACAATACAATCAAATATTCCTAAGTACTCTGATTAATGCAAGAATGGTATGAATAAATGATGCATGCCCTCGCCTGCACTCCCTCTGTGATCTTCATCTAACGATCGCGCATGTCAGTCACTTCCTCAGTGCTCTACCCAACGCCAAACGGCACATGCAGTGCGGTGCATGAACGTGATTACCAAGTTCTTATTAGTCCTTTTCATACAGCAGGATTGAGAAGCTAAGGTACCTCCCTTATATCAATTTCCAAACGATGATCCAATCTAGGGTCATCAATCCTATTAATCTCATACGATGTTACGGTTCTAGGTCGCTGCAAAGGGCTCGTCACCTTATCAGTGCAGGCCTAGCGTACTCCTGTTGCTACGTAAGGGCTCGTCGCCTCTACGCAGTTTTAGCGTACAATCGAGGTCACTAAAAAGGGCTCGTCACCTTATCAATGTAGGCCGACAGCTCGAATACAGTGTCTCATACCACCGTATTCGGCTCACGAGTCTGGGTTGCTCACTGGTCACTACGGGGAGGCTCGTCACCCCAGCGTAGGCCGACAGCTCGACCACGGTGTCCCATACCATCATGCTCGGCTCATGAGTCTTAGCGGATCGAGGTACCAAGGTTTTCACTAGTGAGTTTAGTACCTTAGATTTAAGCAGTAGCGTTTATACATGGTGAACATACATCAGGTCAATCAGGTTACTTGACGAGCTCGACTAGTACGAGTGCACATTGAGTTGATCGACATGAAGTGCGTAAGCACTCCGTGTGGCCTAACCACTGCCAACATCCCAAGTACGGCTCGGATTCATCTATCACGTCCTATGTGGTGAAACAACCTCAGCCACCTATTCAGTGCCTGTTACGGATTGCTTGGACTATTCCGTAGTCTCAAAGACATTCAATTATAACAGATAATCATACAAGCTAATCAGAACAGTAATGGATTAACAATTTCAATCATACAAACATGTGAGCATGTGATGGATTTCAACTTAAACAAGAATTCACACATATGTAATCCCTAAGTAAAACAGACAAGAATGTAAGTTACATGGAGGAAATCATACACATCGTTAAGATAGTTGAGAATCTCTTCTCAACGCCCGTATAACGTATAGTTTATTACACATTTGTTCATTCAGACATTTCTACAAACACTTAGACTACATATTCCAACATACATGACGTATGTTAGTGATAGCATGTATTAGGGCAAATCCTTTCACTAAGGAATTGTCACATATGTTTCAACCATATGTCTACAACAGTTAATCATGGCAAATCCATATCCAAAATCCATACACATACAAACATTTCAACATACACAAGAATACACAATATTCAACATAGTTCATATATATGTGTAAAGTGTGGGAACAACGTGTCTAAGCATGTGATAGCAATTCAAGCCAGTCATAAATCATTAACTGACATTGAAAGCCTTGAAAATCATAACCTAAACATTTATAGTCCACACATTTCGCCGGTAAACTCGTAGCGAACTCAGTTTTAAAAGAAGTCTTGTCTAAGGCACCATAATAACCTATATCAGGGAATAGGTCAGCTATTTCATCTATTACAATAGTTAGAAACCCTAAAACAAGTTAGGGTTAGGTTTTCTTACCTAAATACGGAGTCAGAATCGCCTGTACAGCGATACAGGAGTGGCGGTTGAGTGCGTGGAGTAGCGGGATCGAATCCCAGGAAGAATCTCCAACTCTCACTTTCACTCTCTCTCTTTTCCTTTCTCTTTTCTCTTCTCTCTCCTAGGGTTCCTCAAATTCGTATGGGGTGAGAGAGAGAGGGTTTAAGGTCCTTATATAGGCCCAGGTTTGATGGAAATGACCCCAGGGCCAAGGTATACTTAGGTTATATCCAAATACGGACTGTTCTGGTCCAACGGAGCGCTTCTGATGGCCCCTTTTCCACGTGCGATCGGACTTAAGCTCCCTGACCATGGATCTAGGTCAGGCTGAGTTTTCGTTCCGATCGAGTTTGTAGATCAGCCGTGGCGGACCAGTTTCAGTTCAACGGTCACGGTCACTCGATCAGGGTCACAAGTACACCGACATGTGTGGGACATTTCTCCTGATCCGAGGGTGTATTTGGGTCAGATTCTGACGGTCTGAATCCTTATATTTGACCCGTAAGTGACAAGACTCAGATTACTTAAATTCGAATTTTATTTATAAATATTTTCACGTTTCTCACACACTTTGCTCTAGGCTCAAGTTGTACATTTCTAGACACAGTTAGGACTTGATTTCTGAGGGAGTTGTCAAGTCCAGTAATGCGGTCATATCCGTATAGTTTCGTGGTAATCAAAATTTCGACGTGCAGTCCAGGTCCGATACGAAGTTTTAGGATGCTCCCGAGAGCAACCAGGTTTAGAATTGGATTCTAGATTTCAGGGTAATGTAACGTCAATGATTCTGCATGTTTTGGGTCTTACAGATCATATTTAAAGTGATTAGTGCTAATTTCATAAGCACTCTAGTTTAACACTTGCTAACATGAACCTAATTTCTAAAGGTTTTGGTCCTGGGTGATTTCTGCCTGAGGTGGTACTCGGGTCCTTGTACGAATTTTTTCGAAACATTACAAGCGTCGTGTTGGATAGTCGGCCAGTAGTATCCCTGACGTAAGACCTTGTGTGCTAGTGATCGTCCTCCTGAGTGGTTTCCATAGATCCCTTCGTAGATCTCCCGTAGTACGTAGTTGGATTCATCGAGATTTAGGTATCGTAATAAAGGAGCATAGAAACCTTTTTAAATATAGCATCTCATTAAGAATGGTGTAGTGGGAAGCTCGTATCTTCAATCGTCGAGCCTCGGCATGATCTTCTGGTAACTCTCCATTGTCGAGATATCGGACGATCGGGTCGAGCCAAGTAGGTTCCGAATCAATTGTGTGTACGGTCGAGCTAACCGGGTCAGAGATACTCAGCTTAGTGACATATTCGATTGGAACGGACCTGGGTATGTCGTCTTCGTCGGCAGAGGTAAGTTTTGCTAGTAGATCGGCTTTGGCGTTTTTTGTCCGAGGATCCGAGTAACCACACATTATTGAAATCCATCGATTAACTCTTTGGCTTTCTCCATGTATGCTTTCAATTGCTATTTATGTGTTTGATACACACCGGTGACTTGATTGACGACTAATTATGAATCGCTGAAGACGTTGAGATGAGTAACGCCCAAACTGGCCGCGAGTCGGAGGCCGAGCAATAAAGATTCATATTCTGCTGTATTGTTCGAGGCTTGAAGTCCAAGTCTTAAGGCATACTGCATGTAGGTTTGATCGAGAGTTTTCAGGACGACTCCTGCCCCACTTGCCTTAGAGTTGGAGGAGTTGTTGACATACAGCTTCCAGGGGATTGGGTCAGGCGCTGACTCGGGAGAAGCAGTCGTCAATTCCTCAATAGGCTCGGTAGCATGCTCAGTCATTAGATCGGCTTGTGGTGTCACTTCAGCAATGAAGTCGGCTAAGGCTTGCCCTTTGATTGCTACTCTTAACTTGTATTGAATGTCAAATTCGCTGAGTTCGATCGCTCACTTTGTAAGTCAGCCGGATGCTTCAAGCTTTTGAAGAATCTAACGCAGTGGGAGGTCGGTCATAACGACAATGGCATGAGCTTGAAAGTATGGCTGAAGCCGCTGCAAAAAGATTACTAAGACTAAGGCCACCTTTTCTAGAGGTGGATATCTTGTCTCTGCAGGTAATAGTGCTTTGCTGATGTAATAGACCAGTAGTTGCTTTCCTTTGTGCTCTCGTATCAGAGCCGAGTTAACCGCTGCGTCGGACACATCGAGATGCAACAACAGAGCCTCCCCTAGCTTAGGTTTTGACAAGAGTGGTGGAGATCCGAGGCAAGATTTCAATTCTTGGAACGATGATTCGCACTCTTCCGTCCAATCCACCGTTTGCTATCCCTTCAGTTATTTGAAGAATGAGAGACATTTATCGGTAGTTCAGGAGAGGAAGCGGTTGAGTGCGGCTACTCGTCGGTCAGCCTTTGTATGTCTTTGATTGTTTTCGGAGACTCCATATCGAGCAATGCCTTGATCTTCTCCGGATTTGCCTTGATCCCTCGTTGGCTAACCATGAATCCGAGGAACTTTCCCGAGCTCACGCCAAAGGCACACTTGCTTGGATTCAACTTCATTTGGAACTTGTGTAAAATCAGGAACATTTCTTTTAGGTCGGCTATATGGTCGGCTGCATGTATACTTTTGATGAGCATGTTGTTAATGTATACTTCCATAGTTCGATCGATTTGCCGAGCAAACATTTTGTTCACTAATCTTTGATATGTCGCTCCAGTGTTTTTCAAACCAAACAGCATCACTTGGTAACAATAATGACCTTTGTCAGTGACAAAGGTAGTCTTAGATTTATCAGATTGATGCATTACAATTCGATTGTACCCAGAATAAGCATCCATAAAACTAAGAAGTTCGTGCCCCGTAGTACTATCTACCAACTGATCGATCCTCGAAAGAGGAAAGCTGTCCTTTGGGATGTCTTTGTTTAGGTCGGTATAGTCAATACAGACTCATCACTTCCCGTTGGCTTTCTTCATAAGTACAACATTAGCTACCCATTCTTGGTAGTATATTTCTTCTATTAATTTGGCCCTGAGGAGCTTGCTGACCTCTTCTTTAATGATAGCGTACGTTTCAGGGCCGAGCGGGCGTTGCTTCTGTCGGATCGGCTAGTAGGTCGGATCGATGTTGAGTCGGTGAGTTATCATCGAAGGATCGATCCCTGGCATATTCTCATGACTTCATGTAAATACATGAGCGTATCGTGGAGCAGGGCTATCAAATTGTCTTTCAAGGGTGATTGCAGAGACGAGCCAATTTGCAACGTTTTGGATTCATCTGTCTCGACTAAAGGTACCGAGATAAGGTCTTCCACTGGTTGTCCTCATTCATGAGTTTCGACTCGAGGATCCAGTGACTCAATCATGGATACCTCGACTGGAGCTTTTACGACTGTCGAATAGCAACGCTTTGCGTCTTGCTGGTCTCCTTTGACGACTCCTACTCCCGACTCAGTCAGGAATTTCATGGAAAGGTGGTATGTAGATACCAAGACCTGGAGGATACTTAGAGAGGGTCGACTGAGTATAACATTATAAACGGATGACTGATTGACTATCAAAAAGTTGATCATTACTGTCACCTGATGCAGAGGGTTTCCAGTAGTTAGTGGTAGTGAGATGATTCCTTCTGGGAGTGTCTATCCTCCTGAGAATCCGATCAATGAGGTATGAACCGGCCGAGCTATGATCAGGATCTCAGACTCGGGTCGATTGATGCTCCTAGCGTGATTTTTCTGAGCATTGTTTAAGTCACCTCCACCTCGGGGACCACTGACGATAGTACGGATTTCCTCCGTGGGTCGGTCGTCACCCGGGCGTTCTTCCGCCGTCTTGGTTCTTTCGACGTGTTCTCTGAGTCGGCGTTTTCGGATGAGTCTTTCAATCTCTTCTTTCAGATGAAAACCATCACTTGTATTATACCCATGATTGCAATGATAGTGACAATACTTATTCTTACTCCATCGGTTGGGATTGCCTTGAAGTTTATCTGGCCAATTAACGAATCCCTCACTTTTAATCTCCATCAAAACCTGCTATTGAGGTTTGTTGAGTGGGGTATAGGTTAAAAACTTTTGGTCGAGTCATTTTTCCGACTTACGTCGCGTGTTTGGTCATCCTTGCGCTTCTTCCCTCCAGCTGAGTCAACTTCTTTTTTAGCTGATTCTTTGGCCAGGGCTTTTGCATTCTGGGTGGTCTCACGTAAGTTCCGTGTTACCTGTCCGCGTACTTATCTGACCGCGTCATGAACTTAGCCAAAGTCATAGGCAGATTCTTGTCCAAGGATGTTAGAAACGGCTTGTCCCTAACGCCTTGTATGATTGAATTGAGTGTTGTCTCCTCTTAATATTTCTGAACTTGGAGCGACTCAAAATTGAAACGCTTGATGTAGTCTTTCAGTAGCTTCCCTCCTTTTGAACTATGTTGTTCAGATGTGCTGGGGGCTTCAACTTCTTCTTCCCACCAATGAAGTTGGTGAGGAACGTATCACTAAGCTCTGCAAACGAGCTAATGGACTTTGGTTTCAGCGGTTTAAACTAAAGTCGAGCTACGTCAGCTAAGGTAAAGGAAAAAGCTCGACACATCATGACATCTGAGGCATCATGCAATTCTATGTATGTTTGAAAGCATTCGATGTGTTCAGTTGGGTCGATTTTACCAGTGAAAGGTGTAATCTGTGGAAGACAAAACCGTTTCGGTAGTCGAGCCTGCATTACTTCTTCCACAAACAGGGATGCCTTTGTTTCGGGCTTGGTTTGGTGTGCATCCTGACTCTATTTCATGTCCACAATCTTTTCCCACACTTCTCTCCTGAAGTCCTGGAGGTCAACTTTCCAGGGCTCATTGTTTTCTACCATTCCCTCAACCGGATGCCAGCTGTGCCTTCGCCGATCTATCTCGTGTCGAAGATCGGGGGGGGGGGGGGGGGTGCACGACAGTCGCGGAATGAGTGGGCGTTGGCTCGGACAGACCGTGGGGTTGACTTCGCTGAGGGACTGATCGCGGAGTGATAGGCTCAGGGTTGACGACTTGTCGTGGGACGTTCGTCGCCTGACCATAGGGCGGAACTTGCTGCCGATGCATCTGTTCCAACATTTGTTTCATGACGTTTATGTCGGATCTGAGTTCCTGGACCTCTTTATCCAATCGCCCATTGCCTCGGTTCCGCTAGGTATTTCTTGTCACAGCAGAGCTGCTGGATGAGCAGCAGAGTCTTGGAGGTTGTCGGGTTGATCCTGAGCTCCTTGGGCTACGCTCGCACCCTGTGGTCCAGTGACAGCGACCTCATTTGGCTCTTCTTGAGCCGCTCTTCTAGTTCTCTCCATTAGAACGCGTTTACAGCTTCTGGATAGAGCATAGAACATGACTTTTTGTACCGTTTCCCACAGACGGCGCCAATCGACTGATGCAAAAAACCTGATACACCTCCTTCATCGCCACCTGCACAAGAAAGATGTAAAGGGGACCCTGGCTAGAGCCGGGGAACCTTCGATGCTTAAGTCAGTTACTGGAGAAGAAAGAAGGTCTTTTTGAGGTGTTTTCTGCCTACCTTTAATCCTGGAGACGTCTTTCTTTTATAAGAGTAAGAGGTCTCGACGTGCAGAGATTCTCTTCCCAATTCTTAGGAGATTTGATTTGATTTGTTTACAGATTTCACCCGATCTTGAAATTCTCGGGATCAGAGATCCTTATACTAGATTTTCAGGACGGTATTTTAGGTTTACACCGTCTCTTCCTTGCTCGGCTCAGCCTTAACCGACTCTGATAGTAAATGAGTCTTGGATGGCTGCAAAGATGGAGCTTTTTGCCTTTTGTCGGATGAAATAGAGTTGATCCGTAATCGATATCCTTTCTTAATCCGATAGCCGACGCTATAACCGCCCTAACATGGGACGATTTTATGGTTGGTCAGGTGACTTCTAGCATTCGGGTCTTAATCGGCCCCTTTAGACATTGTTGCTGGTTAACCGAGTCAACTTTATACGTCTTATATATTTTGCATATGGCTCTTGACTCTTTAACTCTCGGTCAGGATTCATTTCCTTCAACCCAAGCTAAGTCTCTCCTTTAGGCTTCGTCTTGTCTCGGTCCAACTTGTTGCCCTGGACCCTCGGACAGTGTCAGTAGAGTTGGTCCATTCCATAACCGGGTCTCCAGACTTGTCATATTTTTCCCCAACAGTTTCTATAACTCGAAGTATTCTTTCGAGGATTCATCCCGATAGGGTTTGAACCTTTAACCCCTTTAAGGCTAAACATTAGTACGACTTTTTAGCAACTACTTTCATGATGACAAACTCGTAACTAGGTTCATGTTAATATGTTCCTGGCAATGAGTTCATTCTCTAATTCTCCTCTCAAAAAAATCACTCATAGCAAGTGGCCCGGGCTGAAAGTTTAAATAGATCCCTAAAGTACAAGCCTAACTTCTTACGGAGCTTAAAGTCCATGCCATTGAGGGTGAGTTTGGCAAATTCGGCCTCCGGTAGAACCATAGACCTGGCCCTCCTCAATCTTGAGCCAAGCGGGCTTCTAAAGCAGCCCGATTACGGTGGTGTTCATGTGTAGCAGGTGGAGAGCCCTCATCAGAGTCTTGGGCCTCCTCTTCTTCCTCTTTCTGCTCTTCCTCTTCTTCGCTTCCTCTATTTCATCTTCGTTCTCTTCTTCATCACTCTCCTCCTCTTCACTTCCCGTCTCATCCTCACTCTTATCGAGTTGGGTTCGACGTTGTCGTGGCCCAATACCCATATTGTTAAGAGTAGTGTCATTGATGAAATGGATCGGCGCAAGCTTTTCTAAGCCAAGTTTGTAGCCGAATTCACGAGCAAGCTTGTTTATAAGTTGGCCGAATGGGAGTGAAATGTCTATCCTAGGAGAGCATGCGGTTTGAACTATCTGTAGTAGTACATACGTAGGCAGGCACAACTTGTCTCCTTGCCCAGCTCAGTATAAGAAGTCTACCATCAAATGCGTGCATTCGCTGCGATTACTCTACCTGGGATACACATTGTATGTGAAGATGTGGTGGAGCAGGTGGAAGTCAGGAGTCATCTTTGACGCCGGTGGGCAATTGCCTTGATTCTAGTGGACTAGTCGGCTATAAAGAAATAGTGTGCGGCGATCTCTTTCACGCATGCTCCTGAGATTTCTCTCGCTAGCATGTACCTCTCCACGCTGCATCCTCATGATTCGGGCTATCAAGTCCACATTGATAATGGCTTCCCACCTTCCCACGGGGATAGAGAACTGTAGAGGCTCTAGCAGTGGCTCTCGTATATGGGTGTAAAAGGCTCGGACAGTGCTCTCATTCGCATGAGACTTGCCCTCAAATATGGGACCCTAACTGGCGTCCGACAGGAGATCCATCGCCGGATAAAGCCCAAATAGTTTCTCATCCACGTGTACTTTAAAGAGAACCCTATGGCCTTGAAACCTTCCATGTGCCATATCTGCCATTAGAGCTCTTTCGAGAGGAATATGGGGATCAAGATCCCTCTTTGTCCTTAGCACCCAATCGACGCTTGTGCTAGCCTCAGCGCCTTTTTGCCTCCTTGAACGGGTAAGGCGGCTAGGCCCGACTTCATCCGTGGAAGCCCTCTTCTTTCCCATGAGGGAAAGAACTGTCAAAAGCGAAAATATGGTTGCCACTAGCTCAAAAAGAGCCATAAGAGTGAAACAAAATGGAGGGATATGATGGATTTGTGGACTTTGAGATTTTTGAGACACAAGAGAGGTTTGTGTGCTCAAATGGGGGGAAATGAGGGAGATAGGAGATGGATTTGAAAGGAATGGTGAGAGGTTAGTATGTAGTGTTGAAGAAGAAGAAATGAGAATGGAGGGATGGATTTGAGGGAGAAAAATGGGATTGTAGGGGATTTGAAAAGCTTGGAGGGGTGGAAATGAAAGAAATGAAGCAAATGGGGAGGTATAAGAGGCCCTCACATGATTTCGTGGGCCCCACATGCATGTAAACCCATTGGCCTGCCAGGCCCGCTGAAGGTGGACCGCGAGGCCTCGCCCTAGGCGCGATGCCATCGTGGTCCGCTGGACTTAGGGCAATGGTATCCCCCCGGGTTCTAGAAATGTGCGGGGCCCACCTTGGGTCCCCTTGTTTTATGCAGTTTATGCCCCCGAGTCCGTTTGACACGGTTTCGGGCTCCATCTCGGGTATATTCACGCTTTTTGGGTTATTGAGTGTGGACTACACCGATTCATTGCCTAAATCCATTGATGGACGGTCTGAAAAAGAATTGGGATCATCTCACATGATTACAGATGCCTACGAGTCCGATTTCAACGGTCAGTTTCTCCCGTTTGTGAAACTTGGAATCCTACAACTGTTTCTACGTTTCATCGCCCCCTCTTAAATCTAAGTACGTTAGTGTATGTCGTGTGTCCATAACATCCAGTTTAATCTAAATCATGCTCTGATACCAACTTGTAATGCCCTGAAAATCGAGGGTCGAGCAGAATCTCAGTTCCCGAGTTCCAACGCATCACTTATGCAACATAGATAATAATGATTAAATGTTGTCCGTATTAGTGCATTAAACATGAATGAGATTACACCAAATTAGCATATCATACTCCAGAGAAGATTTGATTACATAAGCGAAAGATTATGTTAAATATATAAAGCACATAAGTGGTTGTAAGTCCCAGAGTTTGAACATGATACCAGGTTAAATAATTACATGTATAGTTCCAAAATATACAAAATGACAAATGTGATGTTCAACTAATTCATATCCCTGTAGCCCTGTCAATGCAACTCCAGGTTTATATAGACCCGTTAGAGAATTGCATGTAGGAGAACTCGTCGTCGTAGAAGGCCGACTCTAACTCGTAAGCCTCGCCATCATTTGAAACTACAACAGACTCTAGTTGGTGTTTTAAAACACCGTCCCAGAGTGAGAGTGAGTGATCAACTCAGTGGAGCTATAAGGCAAAGGTTAACATGTTATCAATTCAGTCAAGAAGTAACGATAAAGCAGTACAACAATCATGTCCTAAGTACTCTTGTTAATGCAAAGATGACATGTATTAATAATGCGTGCCCTTGCCTGCACTCCCTCAGTGACACCATCTCATGATCGCACATGCTACTCCTACTATGCCTTCATCACCAAAGCACATGCAATGCGGTGCATGATCATGTTAGCCAAGTAATTTATTAGGCATATTCATACAGCAGATTTGGGAAGCTAAGGTACCTCCCTTTATATCATTACCCAAACAATGACCTATCTAGGGTCGTCAATCCTAGTTAATCACATACGTTAGGCAAGTTATAGGGTAACGTCACTCCTAATTTAAAAATAGTGGATAGGCAAGTTCAGGTCACTACGGGAGGCTCGTCACCTCGGCGTAGGCCGAGTTTATACTCGAGGTCACTACGGAAAAGGCTCGTCACCTTATCGTAGGCCGATAGCTTGAATGCAATGTCCCATACTACCGTATTTGGTTCACAAGTTTGGGTTGTTCACTGGACACTACGGGGAGGCTCGTCACCCTAACGTAGGCCGACGGTTCTACCACGGTGTCCCATACCACCATGCCCGACTCATGAGTCTTAGCAGATCATAATACCAAGGTTAAATGAGCTTTTCAATAGTAAGTGGTACCTTAGATTCAAGCAGTCGCGTCCATATATGGTGAACATACATGAGGCCAATCAGGTTATTTGACAGGCTCGACTGGTACGAGCGCACGCTAAGTTGATTGACATGGAGCGCATACGCACTCCTTGTGGCCTACCCACTGTCGATAATCACCATACGGCTCGGATTCATCCAACGTGTCCATGGTGGCGAAACTAATTCAACCACTCGATCAGAAGTCGTTACCGATTGCCTGGACTACCTCGTAGCCCCAATCACACTCCAAAACAATAGCATTCACATATGGTAGTCATAATAGTATTGAACATACAATCCAATCATTATAACCATTTGAGCATTTTATATAACACATTGTGAACATGACATCAAACATATGCATTTCATACATGAATTACGTAATTGGATTTAGGTTATAAGAAGGAAACTATACCTGTAGCTAAGGTAGTTGAGAATCTCATCTCAACACCCTTATAAAATACATTTCAATCAGCATTTTCTCATTCAGGCATTTTATCAAATACTTAGACTACACATATCAACATACATTTAATAAATTTGTCATAACATATATTGTAGCATATCCTTTCACAAAGGAGTTGCCACACATACAACAATCATGTATTCTCAATCAATAATCATGGCAAGCACAAATCATGATTCCATATTCATTCGAACATTTCAACAAACACATGAAATGCCTTATATTCAACATAGTTCATATATATGTATAATACACGGAAAGCATCGCATCTAAGTACATGTGACAATAATCAAGTCAGTCATAAATCATTAACTGACATTGAAAGCCTTGAAAACCATAACCTAAACGTTTATAGTTCATACCTTTCATTGGTATGCCGATTACGAACTCGGTTCGTACACTACGCCTTTGTTTATGGTACAACGGCTACCTATAGTATGAAATAGGTTAACTATTTCACCGATCTATCTATTTGGATACCTAAAACAGATTAGGGTTATGATTCCTTACCCAAAGATGGAGTCGAAATCGCTGGTATAACGACACGGAAGAGGGGATTCAGCACGTGGAGTGGCGGGAATGAATCCCAGCAACCAACCACAACTCTCTCTCACTTTTCCTCACCTTCTCTTTCTCTTTTCTCTCTTCCTCTCCTAGGGTTTAGGAAATTCGTATGAAAATAGAGAGGGGTGGGTTAAGGCCCTTATATAGGCCCAGAACTGATGTCAATGGCCCCAGGGCCATGGTATACTTAGGTTATAGCCAACAGTCGTCTGTTTCGGGCCAATGGAACTCATATGAAGGTCCATTGCTCGCATACGGTCTGAAGAAAATTCCCTGGCAATGTATCTATGCCAGGTTAAGATTTCGATTCGATCAGATTTGTGGATCGACCGTGGAGGACCAGTTTTAGTTCAACGGTTATCGTCACTCGATTAGGTGCGCAAGTACACTGACCTGTGTAGGGAAATTTCTCTAATCCAAGGGTGTAGTTGGGTCAGATTCTGACGGTCTGAAACCTTAAATTTGACCTACAAGCGAATGGCCCAATTCACTTAAGTTTGAGTTCATTTTCTATAGATATTTGTGTTTCTCACACACTTCGCTCAAGGCTCAAGTTGTGCGTTTCTGGATATCATTTGAACTTGATTCTCGAGATGGTTGCTAAGCCCAGTAAGGTGGTCATAACCATATAGTTTCACAGTAATAAGACTTTCGACGCGTGGTCTAGGTCCGATACGGAGTTTCAAGATGCTCCCGCGAGCAACTGGGTTTTGAGATTGATCCTAAGTTTTTAAGCAACGTAGAGCTAGCTATTTTGCTGGTTTTGGGTCTTGCAGTTCGTATAAAAAGTGATTCAAATTAACTCACCGATTAATTCAGTTCAATACTTAATTAATTTTTGTTTAATTTATAAAGGATTTGGTCCTTAGTGATTTTTTCCTGAGGTGGTACTCGGGTCATTGTACGGATTTTTCCGAGACGTTACAATCAACACCATTTAAACATTGTCCAGCACTGTCCAAACATTGCCCAGCACCATCCAAACATGTGGACGGTGTGGATGAGATACATACAACATGGTGGGGTCCCACAGAACCCGTTGACGTCAATTGACCAACTATATAGCTGGTGTGAGGTTCCCTAGCCAAACCGCATCCACCGTCCATGGGTTGGACGGTGTGGATGCAATGGATTAATCAAGGTGGGGTCCATGGACGGCTCGGTCGCCACACACATCATTAAGTGGGCTCCATGTGCTGGAGGAAGCACGGGCACTGTGGATCCAAACCATATGCATCACGGTGCGCTCCACCCAGCAGCATCCATGTGATGGACGGTATAGATATAACATATGCATCATGGTGAGATCCACACATGTGGCCCACCAATAAAATGGACAGTGGATCCACACCATCAGGATGGACGGTTTGGAGGGATGACGCATCACGGTGGATTTCCACCATCCTTGATGGACGATGGATGCAAAACATACATCAGGTGGGTCCCACGTACATCAGGGCCCACCGTCATATATTATATAATACATATTATATTATTATATTATTTATTTATATAAATATATATACAATATCCAATCCAGCATACCCAGCGTCTAGACGCTGGACAGTGGATGGATAGCGTTGATATAAACACATACATCGTGTTGGGTAGGCCCCACCATTTGGACAGTTTGGATGGGACACTTCCATCCAGGTGGGGTCCCATGTGTGGCCACCATAATGTCACATACATATATATTATATAAATATTATTTATTTAATTAATCCTTTAATGTTTGATGGACTCCATCGTCCAGGGGGTTTGGATGTCTGTCTAACAGACAGTCTGGATCACGTCCCTCCAGATAGGGCCCCTCATGGATGGATGGTGTATACAACACACACCTCAAAGCAGGCCCCATGTACGGACAACGTTGGCGAAACACGTATTGCATGGTGGATCAGCACCGTCTGGACGGTCTGGATGATCTAGATGATCTGGACCGTTTGGATAGCCTGGGCAGTCTGGACGGTCGAGATGGGACGCACTATCATGGTGGGGCTTGCAACAGGAAAGAGAGAGAGAGAGAGAGAGAGAGAGAGAGAGAGAGAGAGAATTGGTTGGTGGAGGGACCCGCCACTATGGGTCCCTCTTTGATAGAACAAATACATCAAGATGGCTCCCACATATGTGGGCCCTCAAATCACAAATCAATTAAATAAAATCACCCACCTTTGATCATCTTAGACTTTTTCTTCCATCAATGCATCCTAAAGCTCCGAGGGATGCATTTCAATGGTGGAGATGATCTTTGAATGGTGGGATTGGGTGGTAGGGAGGTGGGACACACCTAGCTTCGCCATGGAAGCCATGGCCGTTGGGTGCTTGGGTTGCTTGGGAGAATGAGTAGAAAATGAGAGAGAGAGAGAGAGAGAGAGAGAGAGAGAAGATGTAAGGAGAGAGGGATGGTAGGAATGGGTTGTTGTAAGGAAGGGTTGACTTTGGGGATGGGAGAGAGAGGAGTGTCATGCTTTGTTGGTGGGAAAGTGATGGGCTAGGTACTTGCTTGTACTTTAATTGATTGATGTGAGGGGTTGTATAGATTCCCTCAGAATTCGTAACGTGCGGTATTTTTCTCGAACTGAATGTGGGCCCACATCTCCTGGCTCGGGTATTGCCTCGGCGTGCGAGATGCGACGCTGCGGTCGCAAGGATACAAGTTTCGAGTCGAGCCGACTCTGATATACAGGACACGACTCAGGATCGCGTGCAAACACTTATAACAGATCACAGGTCACCAGAATTCGACCGGGACGACCGCAGAAGCTTACGGAACGGTACGGACTAGCGTACGGGTCCTATATATATATATATATATGAAATTTGGCTCTCTAAAGGTTAACACTCAGGTTTTTGGGAAATGAGTCATATACTCGAGTCTTAAAAACATGGGATGTTACAAATGGGGCAAGATCGGGGAGTCCTGCCTGTAGGATGAGGGGTTTAAAGTTTGACCTGTTTGGATATGCGGGAGATGATGCTGGAGGTGCCCCTTAGAGAACGAGAGGCTGAGAGTTTGACCTATTTGGATATGTGGGAGATGCTCCTTGGAGGATGCTGCTAGTGCTGCTTCAAGAAATACGTGTGGTTCAATCGGAGGTGTCTGTTGGTATCCCCATGTCCAATTTGCTATATCGGGCATGATTGCTTGTATGGAGTGATGTGGGAAGGAGTACGCGAGATGCCCCTCCTCGATGTTGTTGATGAAAGATGTGCCTGATGTGTTGGGCCCTACTTGATATGAGGGCAGGGGATTCTGGAGAATGTAGGCCTAAACCGTAGCATTGGCCTATGGGTGATCGTGATCTTTTGGCTTTCGATCAAGTCTTAGACTGCGTGTTTCAAGGTGAAACAACTATTTGTTGGATGGCCTCGAGATTGGTGATATGTGTAATACTCATTTTCATTGTAGCTTGCTGGCAAAGGATTTGGTGGAGGTCGAAGTTGGAGCGATGTAAGAAGTTATTTTTGCACTAATACTGTCATGACTTGACTGTATGTTTGTGCCAATGGGGTGAATTTCCTGGCAAACATCGTTTGCTTGTTTGGGTATTGCGCATTTCCCCTAGGCTGTTGCTGTTGAGGCGGTTGTGCTGATATCCCTGTTGAGTTTGTTATGGTTGGTATTGTTTGTTTTGATGTGGCTCCTATTGTGGAGCATATTGATTGCCTTGAGCGGGTGCGACTATGTTGCTTACCTTTGTGACTCGTTGTGCGGGAGCAGTGCCATTCCCATTCTCATATCCGATGGGTTTTCCCTTGACTTTATTTCTTTTGATTGAGGGATCCTGATGTGGCCATGGGGAGATGGTTCTGGCTCTTATCCTAGCTTCTACCTGTTCTCCAGCCCAGATAAGCTGGGAGAAGTTCACATATGGGTATGAGATCAGGTATCCAGAGATGTTCGAATTTGCTGAATAGACGATTATGGATCTTTGCTCCTCATCATCGATGGGGTTTCTCATCCGAGCGGCCAATGCTCGCCATCGTCCCATATAGGTAGACAATGATTCGTCGACTTTTTGTCTCAAGGTAACTAAGTCTGCTCTTCTTGGAGCCATGTCCAGATTGTAGGAGAATTTGTCAATGAACGCCTGAGAAAGTCTTTACCAGGTCGTAATCTAATGACTATCAAGTGACGTATGCCAATCCAAAGCGTCACCTTTGAGGGATTTCTGGAAGAGCCGTATTAAGGCTCCATCATTCTCAGCAATTGCATTGAGTTCCCTACAAAAAGCTTTTAGATGTGTTGTGGGGCACCCACTACCATCATATCTTTTAAATTTTGGCACCTCAAAGTTTTGAGGCACCTAGGCATCTGTAAAGGGACACAAATCCCTAAACTTAGTGTATGGATGATCCACTCCTTGCTACCTTTGCAACTGATTTTGCATCAACTAGAGTTGTTCACTTAACTCTTCGATTTCTGATCGGTTTGTTTGAGGATATCTTGCCCCTTGCTGCAAAGCTTGGGCTGCATCTTCATCATAAGGGTCCAATTCATCGGCCCTATGACTTCTATGGATGGGGGTTTGTTGGAAAGAAGAAGGGCTCCCAGTGGCGGGAGGTAACTGAAATTGAACTCCACTCCCTTTCAGGGGAGGGTGTGATGTTCAGAAATGGCTCCCGCTGGGGTATTTGCCAGATCCAGAATGTGACCCCCATTAGGGGGAGTAAGTTGGACTCGAAATTGACCCCCTTCATGGGCATCCGCCAATTATTATCTGTGACTCCTGTTAGGGGGAGCTTGTGTTGTAATCTTATTATTGTTCTTCTCGTTTCTGGGGAGCTGTGCTCAGTAATGTATTGAAAGATGTGTGGGAGGGTTGCTCCCATTTGTATGAGGATGTTGATGATCTTGTGCTGATTCTGTGGGGAAAGGTAAAATGGGATTTGTTGGTAGAGGAAGAGAGAAAGAAAAGGGAGGTTGTGAGATTGAATTGTTTTGAGCACTAGGCTAAGCCATCTGCATGCTCGGTATGGCGCCCGGTACCAAGCGAAGTAGTAACTCCTGCATCGCCTTGAGATTTTGAGCTATCTCATTCATAGCGGTAGTAGCTAGTGAGTCTGTGGGAATTGTTGGGGGTGCCAGTGCTGGTACTGGTGCTGGTACTTCAGGAGCTGGCAAGGCTACTGGCTCTTTTTCCTGGCTAGCCATTGCCGCGCGGGATTGGGTGATCATAGCTAGGATTGGTGCTCAAATAAGTGTTAGCCAAAGATTGTTTTTTTTTTTTTTTTTTTTTTGTTTTATGAATGCAATGTATGGAAAATGTCCCTTGAGATTGGAGTACCACACGCTTTCGAGTCGGGTCTCAACTAATGTGCTGTAGCATGTCCCCAGTGGAGTCGTCATTTTGTGAATGCTAGAAAATCGGCGCCCACGCTGATGGTATTTGGAAAATGCTAAGTTCTTGACTGTTTGTGGGGGTGACTTGATTGATGTAAGTTTGGAGTCGACACTAACCACTTAATCTCAAAATCCCGCAGTCGGTTAGAACCTACAGAATATATAAAGCTGGAAAATCCAAAGACTCTCTTGCTTTAAGTTGACTCCTGGTCTACGATTTGGGATTCCGAGTAAGGGACCTCGGTTACAGAGAGGGAAGGTGTTAGGTACCCTCTCTGCCCGTACAAATGTACGGTCTCTACTCTGTGTGATAAACAAATATCAAGGGATGATATGATCGAGGTTGGACTAGGCAAACCCAGATTTCTGATGTAGCAAGATCCGAAATTCCAGCAAGCCACAAAGCATATGTCTAAGGAATGTCTAAAAAAGCGGGTGTGATGATGTTAATGTCATCATGTTAATATAATAAAAAGGGAGACTAGGCTACCATGAGTTTCTGATGTGACAGGATCCGAATATTCGGCAAGTCACAGAGCATACATGGGTTGGGTTCTCTCTGGGCTTTGGTCAGTGGGTTTTTTTCGATGTTTTAGCTCGGTCCAAAGTCAGTTTTCAGAGTTTTGGCTTAAAATGATTGGGACACTTTAGGGAATTATACTGATTCGCATGTACGCACAAGCTTAGGTGGTGGTCAGGGTTTAAATTAGGCTTTAGGCTATAGTTAGGTTAAGGTTAGGGTTCAGGCTGGGGTTAGGCTTAGGCCTAGGGTTCAGGCTGGGGTTAGGGTTCAGGCTTAGGTTAGGATTAGGGTTCAGGCTCAGGATATGATCAGCATGTTTGGATTGTCTGTCTTCTCAAGATGCTAGCCTGGGTGGGGTGTCTACATCTGGCTAGGGGTGCACACAGTTCAGTTCGTTCCGGTTTGGTTCTGGGATGAAACCAAAACCAAACCATTCGTAATGGTTCTAGGAAAATCGGAATCGGAATCGGACCGTTTGCACCCTAGAACCCAACCAGAACCTGACCGTAAAAATTGCTTCGGTTTTACGGTTATGGGCTTTTTTTAATCTAGCCTAATTATGTATATAGATTTTTATAATCCAGCTCATGTCCATTCGTGTGATGAATGGTTTAGATATTGTGTAAGGTGTGCAAAAAGACATTTACGGAAACAATCATAGAGTGCATTGTAAACCATAAATCACGAGTCAAATAGGCAACTAAAATATATTGTATCCACTCGGCCCGATGGTGAGGCAACCCTAGCTAGCATAGGGGTTTAGGGACTTTCAACCCAAGGGGCACATCATTCCCTACTATTTCCACACTTTCGGTGTCCCATTCATTTTCAAGGATAATCCGAGTCATCATCATAAATGTACATTTCATCATCAAGATCCAACTCATGTTATACGGCCCGACTGTGATATTTCGATCATCATGTATGTCATGCTTATACATGAATTCAAGCATTCATGATAAGGCATACGTTCAAGTGCATATGGTATGCATATAATGCCACGAGTTTAGGGTCTGCTTAACCTCTAAGCCAAAATGACATACAATCATCGTGTGCTACTATCAACTATATCAATCCACAGTCATGTGACTAAACTAAAGAGGACATATCTTACACATAAACAAATGTATTGAAGTACACGTGCACATACCATCATTCCATGGTGCATGAGTATGATCAATATCAACATGATTAAGTAGATGAATTTAGTATGTTAGGAAGTGGAACAACATTAATCAAGATATTAAATCACATGCTTCTATTAACCATAATCACTAACATCACTAATATCATTCATAACTATCATAGTCATGAGCATTAATTTTATTCAGAATTATACCATATCCTTCGCAAGATAGATATTCCATTAGCAGTTTTGGACCAACATTATTTTCTTCTATTAGGACCACATGGTTATACCCTAATTGGGCCTTATGATTAATGAGTGGTGATGACGCAAAGTACATGTACCAAGTGGTTATGAGATGAAAGACATAAATATAACATATAGTAAATGAGCCACATGATGGATGGTACTGACGAAACTCATATATTGTAGTGGGCTTCACCTTCAAGTGGGTTGTTAGTAGTTTGGATTTGCAAATAATTATCATATTAGTTCTACAATGGTTTGGAAGGCATGAGTAAACCTCATAAGATATAGTGAGTCCTAAGTTGAACGACTTGGTATATAATATACACATAGGAGTTAGTCACGGTTGGGTAATGCGGGTTTGTCTCATATAACGTAGTGGGTCCTACTTCCAAGTGGTACTACAAGCAGATGGGTCCACACATAAACATTACAGTGGGTCCCAACAAGTAGATAATATAGGTAACTCACATACATTAAGGCAATGCAAGGAAGAACAGTTCAAATGCACGAGGCACACGTCAACGGGCTCCATGATCAAAATGTTTGGTTGGCAAAATAATGGAACAGTGCGGATAAAATACGTACATTGAGTGAGTTCACAAGTGTTCGAAAGTTATACGTTCAATTAACACTATTTCATATCGTCTGACTTATTTAGAAATTGGATCTAAGTCATTTTGGAATCATGTTCTACGATTAGCTAGCCTAATGGATAAATGGTGAAATATGCAATACTCACATCAAGGTGGGGTCCATAATCAATCTAACACACATCCTAAATTCACATACTAAGAGGTTACACAATCAGCATAGTCCACGAGTTTGAGTAATCACATAATTCTCATATGCCCACATGGTCTTATGGCCACTCCATTATCAGAAGTCCATATGGTTGAGTGGCCACACAAATGTCACTCTACTTGTCATAATAAAAGATTTAAGGTCACATAGTTGCTTATTTTTACTACACCATAACTCATACATTTATAGGCAACCACTTTATTAAGCTCTCACATGGTCAGGTTGTCGATGCCATAGTTTCACTTGGTTGAGTGGACATACAATTAGTATCATGGTCTAGTAACAGCGTCGTAAAGCATCCAAGGTACAATCACAAGCATACCCACCATACCTGGTTACACTACGTTACACTTAACTCTTAAACTATGATCGCCTTATAATTCATACGGAGAATGATTCAGATCGATGTCACATGATCAAGAGACCAGGAACTAGCTTCCATCACATCAAATATAGTTTAGTGGTCCCCGCATTTGCCTCACCTATGAGCATAATGTAAGGGTTGTATTTATGTCGCATGACACCGAATTGAGGGGCACTCCATTATCAAATTGCATAATTCAACCTATATCATAAGTCTCATGACTAAAAAAATCTGCACGTACAACCCAGTTGTTCATGGTTTAGGTGACTATGGCTATGCCCATAAGCACGTGGTCATATCATTGGGTGGTCACCAATGCCACCTGACTTCATGTAATTAGTTGGCCTTGTGTGCATTTCACAATCATACAGTTAGATAACTACATATATTCCACAATTGCATATGATTAGGTGACCCTACATGTGCCACATGCCCTCATAATTAAGGGGCCAAATACGTATATCACATCCTCACGCCACTAAAGTCTACATATTTATTATAATTAAACATGTTTAAGGGTTTAAACACAAGTCACATGATCCTATTACTTAGTGCCGCACTCTAACCAAAGTGTCAAGTGATCAAGGGCTGTCCATACTTAGCCCATTTAAGGGATTAATCATCATTACTTCAAAAATTACAATACCAGTTTGTCATACGTTCAACACATGGAGATTACAAACTCTTGTCGAAGAGGCCCAATGGTTAGCTCAAACAAGGCTACCACTAATGGGCCCACATGGCGTTCACTCAAAATGGGCCTTAACATTCTTGGGCCCACACATCAATGAAATTTACAATGAGTTCTATATGGTGAAGCTCATGGGCTTTCCCATGAGGTTAAGTCATATGTGACCTACTTAAGACTTAGGTCTACTTTGATTCTACTCCAAATCCTAAAAATGATATGAGGAAGTGGATGGTCTGCATGGATTAAATAGATACCCCATGGTGGCCTTAGGTTGGATTCAATAGTTAGGTCTTTATTCTCACAGCCTTGTATTGTATGGTCCAATTCATGTTGGATTGACTGATTTTTGGGACAATGCCCTAAAGGGGACCCGGTACATGGGCTAGATGGGTTGAATATCTAATGCATCATCAGGATGACCCATAATAAATTGTTAGTGATGAGAGTTCAATTTACAATATTTCATAATGTACGGCTATCTAATCATTGGATGGCCTGATTCATGGTAACTTACCGTCAAAAGGGTTGATAAATTAGATAAACGATGAGGATCTTAAATAGATATCATGTCATTACCATGGTGTATTAATTGGCATAACACCTACACCAAAGTGGGCCATACCACACATAAATTGAGAGGGTTACCCTCCATTGAATATTCATAATCATTTGTTGGGCCCACAGAGATGTAGTTCATAAATCTAGCCCATCCATTATATGTGTCCCACCTGGTTAAGGGGTCAGACCAAGTTTTAGATACATCCAAATTTTAGGTGGACCTAACAAGTGATTTTATATGCTCGAGCTTTGAGTTGTACAAATGGTTCAAGGAGATCAAAGTTACATGGGTCCTAAAGTGATGTATTTATTATACCTACACCGTTCATCTATTTTTAGAGATCATTTTAGAAAATTATCCAAAAATGAATCATAACCAAAGATTATCTAGACCTCACCTCAATTAGCAGTGAGGATAATGATTTCACCGTTAAACCATTCACAGGGCCCACCATAACGTCTATTTTCCATTCAATCTGTTCATAAGGTCACAAAGACCTGAATTAAGGGGAAATACAAATTTCATATTGGTCCAAAACTTCTGACCCAAATAGGGTTTCAATGGTAGATGTTTATTCCTTGCTGCTTTTGTAGTGTGGCCCACTTGATAGTTAGATCTATCTTATTTTTCTTCTCAAACCTGAAGACAAGCTCACCAAATGGATGGATGGTTTAGATATAACATATACCACATGATCAGGCCCATGAAAATTGCTGATTTATTTAGCTTCATAAATTTATTTTTATTTTTATTTTTTGATGGTGTGAGCCACTTGAGTTTCGTGTACGGCTGAATTTTGAAGGTGACCCATTTTTAAAGGGGACCCATCAAATGTACGGTGTAGATGCTCGACATGCATCATGGTGGGACTAGTGGCGGGACCCACTGTCCCTGCCCATTCCAACATGCAGCAACCGCTGCAGCGTCCCTGGACGCTTGTACGTAGCAGTAAGGGGTTGATTCCCCTTGCATATATGTATTTTTTTTAAATTTTTTTGTTTTGTTGTGGTTTTTCATAGGTGGGGCCCACATAAAGACAATCCAACCCATCCGTTGCATTCCTTGGCTCATGACAGATCAAACGAGTCCAATATTCAGTATACTTTGGTGTACGGTGGGCCCTAAAAGTTTATCACTATTAAAATATATTTTTTTAATGGTGTGGCCTACCAGAGATATGGATTAACTTCATTTTTCCTCTCAGCGCCTGAAATGATCTGAAAAACATGATGGACGGTGTGGATCAGATACATACATCAAGGGGGTGGACTTGTGGGCCCACAGACCCTCCTTTCAAATTCAAGCAGCAGGGATGCTGCTTGCTGTAGCGTCTCTTCCTTAAATTTTTTTATTTGTTGGATATGTGCACGTGTGTGCATTGGTGTACATATGTGAGTTTGGCCACCCCAATGGGCTAATACTTGGATGATTTGGATGTCATATAAACATTTTTGTGGGGCCCACTATCAATGGGTCCCACATGAACTTTATAATAAATTGATTTTATATGTTTTCTCCTATCCATCCACACCATTAATAGCATCATCATCATTATTATAATTTTCTTCACCATCAATCATACTATCTTCATCATCTACACCATTGCTAACATTTGAGTATCATATTCACTATCCATAAACATAATGAAAACAAAAATAAAAATAAGTTGGGAGGGACTCACCTTGATGAATTACATGGATGGTTCAGATGGATGGAAGGGATGGAATTGATGGTTGAGATGGATGGAAGGGATGAGATTGATGGAGTTGATGGCCCACCAAGATCACTCCTCTCTCTCTCTCTCTCTCTCTCTCTCTCTCTCTCTCTCTCCATGTGTAGAAAAATGGTGAAATGTTAAGGGATGGAGGGGTATTTGTAGAGAAATTCATAAAAATTTGGTTAAGTTAGGCTAATGTGATTAATATTAGCTTAGGTTAGAATTATGAAAATTAATTTATGATTTATAATTAATGGTGAGTTAAAGGAGTATGGGATGGAATGGTGTGATGATGTCACACATGAGGTGTGGCATGGAGAAGAGTTGACTTGAGGTGTACATGAGAGATGGGAGGTATGGGTGTGTGCATCACACACATGGGTAGAGATTCTCTCACCCATGTGTGGCATGTGCATGTGTGTATGACATGTGTTGTGCACATGTATGGAGTGAAGTACATGGCGCCTTACGCACATGATACACTAATTATTCTTCACGACGTATCTCACAAACGGAGTATCGTATAGAGGCACGGGTTGTACCTCCATGATCCCGGCGACGGGGCGGTCGATATGAGATAGGTTTGGGGTCTTGGAGTTCCGGTCAGTTGAGTGTGTACTATGCTCAGCTAGTCCAGGTTTGGTCAAGGGCGTCGATCATCATGTATATGAGCATAGAAAGTCGTACGGAATAGATGGGGTCTTACAATACGGCTTAGTGTATCCCCTTGGGGAGCACTGGTATTGTTTGTAAAGAAGAAGGACGGGTCGTTACGGTTGTGTATTGATTATCGCAGACTGAATAACGTCACGGTTAAGAACAAGTACCCTCTGCCTAGGATAGATGACCTGTTTGACTAGTTGAAAGGGCCACGATATTTCTCTAAGATTGACCTGTAGTCAGGGTATCATCAGTTGCGCGTCAGGGATGAAGACATGCATAAAACAACATTTAGAACCAGTTTTGGGCACTATGAGTTTCTTGTGATGTTGTTCAGTGGGCTTGACGAACATCGTGGGAATCAAGCCCAAATAGTATCCAGAAATGCACAACTTGAGCCCTGAGCGAAGTGTGTGAGAAACGCGAATATCCTTAGAAAAGGTATTGAAATTTAAGTGAATTGGGTCATTCACTTGTGAGCAAAATTGAAGATTTTAGACCGTCAGTTTCTAACCGAACTTGAACAATGGATCAGGAAAATTTTCCTACACATATATGTATACTTGTGGCCCTGATCGAGCGACAATGACCGTTGATTTGACAAGGGTCCTCCATGGTCAATCCACTAATCCGATTATACCAAAATCATAACTTGGCTTAGATCTATGGTTAGGGAACTTACCCTACGCCGTAAGTGAGAAAGGGACCTTCCTAAGGGCTCTGTTTGTCAGAAACAGGCACTCTTTGGCTGTAGCCTAAGTATACCATAGCCTTGGGGCCATTTACACCAGTCTTGGGCCTATATAATGCCCTTAAACCACCCTATTCCCATTTCATACGAATTTCTCTAACTCTAGGAGAGAGAAGAGAGAAAAGAAGAGAAATGAGTGAGGAGAAGAGAGAGAGATAGGGAGATCGTTGCTGGGATTCACTCCCACTAGTCCACGGGCTGAATCACCTCTTCCGTTTCGCTACACAACCTATTTCAACTACGATTTGAGTAAGAAATCTTAACCCTAATCTTGATTTAGGGATCCAGATAGCGTAAACGATAAAATAGCTAACCTATTTTAATGTTTAGGTACCTGTTGTTCTGTATTCGGGAACGTAGGATTCGAACTGAGTTCGAAACGAGTATTCCGACGAAAGGTACGAACTATAAACGTTTTGGTTATGATTTTCAATGCTCTCAATGTCAGCTAATGATTTATGTCTGACTTGATTACTACCATATCATCTTAGATACATCGATTTCGATGTATTACACATGTATGAACTATGTTGTATAACTATGCATCCTATATGTTTGTTGAAATGTTTGAATGAACATATAAACATGATTTGTGCTTATTATGATTACTAAGCTAGGATTCATGATTGCTATTTGCATGATGATATCCTTGTAGATGGAATTGCTAAAATACTTGTTATAACTAGCCTAGTCTATATATTTGCTTATGTGTAACATAAGTGTTTGATAAATTGTCAGAATGAGAAAATGTTGATGATTTGTACTTATTATAAGTATTAAAATATTATTTTGCATTACCTTGTACGTATGTATAATTTATTTCATGTAATCATACTTGCCACTACGCAATCTATGAATAAAATGCAAGTGTTTATTAACAAGTTCAAGGTGTTTGATAAAATGCTCAAATGAAGTATTTACTTGGATTGTTTGTCAAATGCTGAAATGATTATCACATGTATTTATTCGCTACATCTGAGTAAGATTGGGGCTACAACGTAATCCAGGCAATCAGTAACAGTCCCTGTTCAGGTGGCTAAATTAGTCATGTCACATCGGAAAAACTTGACGAATCTGGGTCGCACGAGCATTGTCGGAAGTGGTTAGGCCACATGGAGTGTTTATGCACTCCATGTCAATTACATTAGCGTGTGCTCGTACCAATCGAACTTTCCTAACAAATCGATCGACCTATTGTATGTTCACCATGTATGGATGCCACTGCTTGAATCTAAGATACCCCCGCCAGTATAAAAGCCCATTTTAACCATGGTACCACAATCCGCTAAGACTCATGAGTCGGGCATGGTGGTATGGGACACCGTGGTCAAGCTGTCGACCTACGCTGGGGTGACGAGCTTCCCCGTAGTGACCAGTGAGCAACCCAAACTCATGAGCCGAATACGGTGGTGTGAGATACTGTATTCAAGCTGCCGGCCTGCGCTGAGGTGACGAGCCTCCCCGTAGTGATCTCGAGTATAAAGTCTCGAACTTACCTATCCACTGCTTTTCATTAGGAGTGATGTCCTACAACTTGCCTATTGTATGTGATTAACTAGGATCGACGACCCTAAATGGATCTTTTGGTCGAGTAAATGATATAAAGGGAGGTACCTTAGCTTCTCGAATTTGTTGTATGAATCAGCCTAATTAAGTACTTGGCTAACACGATCATGCACCGCATTGCATGTGCTTTGGCGAGGAAGTGCACTTTAGGGAGTTTGCCATGCGCGAATGGTTGATGTAGTCGCTTGAGGGAGTGTCGTGCGAGGGCATGCATCATTACTGTAAGACCCGTATCCTAGACCGTACCGTTCCGTAGGCTTCCACGATCCTCCCGGTCAAATTTCGGCAATCCTCGACCTATATCCGACGTTTGTATGCGATCCTAAGCCGAGTCCTGCATACCAAAGTCGGCTCGACCCGAAACTTGTACCCTAGTGACCTCGCCAACGCTGCGGTTCCAATGCCATGTCTCGCGCGCCGAGGCGATACCCCGGCTAGGAGATGTAGGCTCGCATGTGGTTCGAAGAAAACACCGCGCATTGCAATCCCGAGAAAATCCATCACATCAAATGTCAAGTATACATCACATCACCCCCATCACTCACACCCATCCCCAAGTACAACTACCCATCCCCAAAAGTCAACTTTCCATCACTTCGCCCATCTCTCTCCCCATTACTCCATCACTCACATCACCTCTCTCTCTCATCTCTCTCTCATTTTTCTCCCAAGCTTCATGAGAGCAACCCACGTCCAAGCAAGCTCCATGAGAGAGCTTTGTGTGGCCCACTCCCTACCACTCAATCCAACCCTTCAAAGATGATCTCAATCGTTGGAATCCACCATTTGGAGCTCTAGATCATGTGGGTGAAAGAAGAAAGAGGAGATCGACGGTGGGTGCTTTTATTATTTGATTTGTGATTTGAGGGCCCACATATGTGGGACCCATCTTGATGTATGCATTGTATAGAGGGGCCTATAGTGGCGGGGTCCCTCCGCTACTCCGATCTCTCTCTCTCTCCCTCTCTCTCTCTCTCTCTCGCTTGTGATGTGTGGCCCATCATGATTTTATCCGCACTGTCCCATTTGTGGGGCCCACCTCACTGACGTCCCGGGGCAGCGGCCCACTATGATGATTTTATCCATGCTGCCCATTTAGTAGGGCCACCCTGCTGGCCATCCAGCAACAGCCCTTGCTGCCCGTCCATGATCGGACCACTTAGACAAAGGGATAGTACAAATATCAGCTTTATTTAAAGTTGGTGGGTTCCACGTGTGTGGACCCACCTGATGCATGTCTTTTACTGTGCCATCCGCCGTCCAGTCTGTTGGACGGTGGGGCCTACCCAGCGTGATGTGGTGCCATTAACACCATCCACGTAGGGACGGTGGGGTCCTGATGTGGTGATTGTTCACGTGGGATGTGACCCACCTTGGTGCTTATGTATGAGATCTAAACCATCCACCACGTAGCAGCAGCTGCTGTTTGGTGTTGACAAGTGCCATGGGCTCCACCATCTCCACCTACTCCAACGACATCAGCAAGTCTAGGGGCCACCATGAGGTATGGGTTTTATCCTAACAATCCGTCCCTTACTAGGACGTGGACCCCACTCATGTGGCCCCACCTTACTGTTGCATTTTATCTGCATTGTCTAATGCAAAGGCCTGGACAGTGAAGATCCACCTTAATTACATGCCTGTCATCCCTGCCGTCCATCACATGGACCCTATGTGGTTTAAATCCACACCGTCAGTCCAGACGCTGGACTCCCTCTTTCTCATATAATATTTTATTATATTTTATATATATGTGTGTGATATACACACACACACACATATACATATATGTATACGGTGGGCCCCATGTGGGACCCACTTGCTAACGGATTGGATGGTGTGCCTCATGCCTGCTATATGGTTGGTGAATTAACGTCACCAAGTTCTGTGGTCCCCATGAGGAATGTGCCTCATCTATGTCGTCCAGATGGAGGACCCCATCTTGATATACGTGTTTCATATGCACCATCCGTTTGGATGATGCCATGTGCGGTCCCACCATGATGCAACTGCACAGTCTGACCACCCACCATGATGCAGGCGTTGTGTCTACACCGTCCAACCATTTTGAGAGACAATTTTAGGGCTTGAGATTAAAAATAAGACAGATCTAATTATCAAGTGGACCACACTACAGAAACAGTAGGATTAAACGTCTACCATTGAAACCCCTTTGGTTACAAAAGTTTTAGACCAATATGATATTTGTTTTTCCTCCCAGTTCAAGTCCTTGTGGCCTTATGAGCAAATTGGATGGGAAATGAACACTATGGTGGGCCCATTGAGGTTTTGCCAGTGGAAAAAATCATTATCTCCACCGTTATTTGTGGTATGGTCCAGATGATCTTTTGATACGATTCATTTGTTTGGATAATGCCCTAAAATGATCTCTATAGATGGATGAATGGTGTAGTTGGTGTGGCCCGTTGATACAGCCCATTTAATGTATTTGGGGCCCATTTGAGAAGGGCTGATATAATGTATTAGGGCCCATTTGGTGAGGCCCAATGTGATGTACTAAGGGCTCATTTGATAAGTCCCCATGTGATATATGAGGCCTTTGTAAGAGGCCCAACTTGTTGTATTTGCGGAGGCCCATCATGATGTATTTTTGGCCCACGTGATAGGGCCCACTTTGATATATTTGTAGCATATCCATGAGGCCCATTAGTGCAGCCCATTGATGTAGCCCACTTGATGTATACGATGGCCATGGGTGCGGACCATTGTGATGTACTAAGGCCCATGGGTTAAGGCCCATTGTGATGTATTTGGAGCCCATGGGTAGAGGCCCATTGTGATATATTTAAGGCCCATGGCATGTGGCCTTTTGTGATGTATATTAGTTCTGTGTTAAAGGCCCAATATGATGTATATGTGGCCCATATGATGCGGCCCACCTGATGTATGAGAGGCCCATGGATGTGACTCATCGTGATGTGTATTAGGCCTTTGTGTGAGGCTATGGGTCCACTATATGTTTGACCTTATGTGGGCTACCCCCTTAGGGGTAATGTTAGTTGAATGTCCACATTAATGGGCGGTGATGGTTAAATGTCCACATTGTGACCTTCCCTTAGGCCTGGATAGGCCCATTCTCATCGTTCTCTAGTGGGTTAACCCAAATGCTTGGGCCCCATTGATATTGCTTAATCCATCATCGGTCGTCCATCAATGGACCTTGCCTTGCATCGAGGCCAATTTTGATTGCCGAGGTTGATTCCGTTTGTCTAGGCCGATTCTGATTGTCGATTCCAATTGTCAATTGTCGACCCCGATTCCGTTTGTCGAGGCCGATTTTGATTATCGATTCCGATCTTCGATTGACGAGGCCGAGTCCGATTGACAAAGCTGATTCCATATGTCAAGGCCAATTCCGATTGTCGAGTCCAATTGACGAGACCGATTCCGTTTGTCGAGGCCGATTCTGATTGTCGAGGCAGAGTCCGATCGACGATGTCGAGGCCAATTTCGATTGTCGAGGCTGAGTCCGATTGACGAGGCCAATTCCATTTGTCGAGGCCGATTGTTGAAGTTGATTCTGATTGTCGATTCCGATTGTCAATTGTTGAGGCCAAGTCTGATTGTCGAAGCCGATTCCGATTGTCGAGGCTGAGTTCGATCAACGATGCCGATTCCGATTGTCGAGGCTGAGTCCGATCGATGATGCCGATTTCGTATGTTAAGGCCGATTTAGATTGTTGAGGCTGAGTCTGATTGACGAGGCTGATTCCATTTATCGAGGCCAATTATCGAAGCCGATTCCGATTGTCGATTCCGATCATCGATTGTTGAGGCCGAGTTCGTATGTCGAGGCCAATTTCGATTGTCGAGGTCGAGTCCAATTGACTAGGCCGATTCCGTTTGTCGAGGTTGATTCGGATTGTCGATTCCAATTGTCGAGGCCGAGGCCAATTGACGAGGCCGATTCCGTTAGTCGAGGCCGATTATTGAGGCCGATTCCGATTGTCGATTCTGGTTATCGATGTCGATTCTGATTGTCGAAGCCTAATGTAATGTATATGCAGTCCGTATTTGAGGTCCATTATGATGTATATTCAGCCCGTGTTTGAGGCCCAATGTGATGTATATTAAGCATATGTGATGAGCCCTAGTGTGGTGCGTTTGAGGGCCAGGCGATGGAGCCCATTGTGATATAACTTAGACCCATGTAAGAGGCCCATCGTGATGTGTATTGAGCTCTTGAGTAGGGCCCATGGTGCTATATATTAGGCCCTTGTGCGACGACATGGGTCTACTATATTTAGGCTCTATGTGGGCCATTCCACGGGAGCAATGTTGGTTAAATGTCCACATTGTCGAGGCCGACTGTTGATGTCGATCATTAATACCGATTATGAGTATGTGACAGCATAGCATCATGATACATGCCCATACGCATCATCTGCATGTTTGTTATGGGATGTGGTTGACCATTGCATATATCAGTGGGCAGGTTGTTATAAGACTCCCTAATAGGCAGAGGTTATCTCACATGATCGCACGGTATGCGCAGGATTAATGCATGACTAGATTGTATGACTCATGCATATTGCATTGTGTGTTGTGATTACTGTATGCCCTAGCGACATCAAGGCCATAGCCTCCATAGGCATATCGTGGATGGCAGATGGGATACCGAAAATGTTTGGTTCGAGCATCGGGCTGCCATAGATGGCCCTGGGTAAAAATTTCTAAACCCTCTTGGTACCAGAGAACACCCCAACGTCGAGATCGACTGGATATGTATGAGCACATGAAGGCCGTATACTTGTAGGCTACGTCTCCTACTGTATTGTGGTTGGTAGGGAGGGGGTGTGGCCTTACCCGCCCGAGGGAGTAGGCATAGCTTGGTTGAGTTTGATCAACTCGTGAATGGGTCTGCTATTGACGTGCCAGGTAGATATTGGCTGACTACTGGCCAGGCGGATAGTGGGTCTCTTCCACTTACCCAGTTATGCGCTTGATGGGGCGGCAAGCTGATATAGAGTGTACTAGACCCCGGTGATGATCCCAGAGATGAACAGTACTGATATGTGGACTCATTGAGCGGGAGTTGCATACTCATTCATTCATTCATTTACTATCCACTTGAGCTGGTGGTGCGTAACTATTTGTTACGTGTACCTCCGCAATGACCAGGATTTCGGTTGGGGCGTGCGACTAACCTGAGATCAGGAGTTTATCACATCGAGTTTGACTATCCAAATTAGGTATGAGACTGGTTTGAATAGAAGTCCCTTGTGATGGATCCTATAGCCTGTGATACTACGTACTATCATCCCGACTTCACACTCCAGCATGGTCATTCCATTTACACCACATATTGCATTTCATCTACGACATATGACATTTTAGATTACTGTGTTTTTTGCATTTATATGGTCTAGGTATGGCCAACACTATACACGAACTCATCAGGAATTGTATATTGTATTGCATCATCGGCATCTGATATTTGGCTCTTTATGACTCTTCATTGGCATAGCTGATCTGTATTGCGTATTCTGATATTGATTGACTCATGGACTTGTCAGTATTTCCGCTTACTCTAATATCATATGATTCATGATCTTACCAGTATTTTCGATATTGTGTGATTATAGCATTGTATCGAATACTTGGCACTTACCTTGTGCACACACTTACACCACCCTCTAAGCTTTCTATAAGCTTATGCACAATAGATGCGTACAGGTGATGTTAGGCTGCAGCAGCGTGGAGCTTGGAGCATGTAGCTGACTTCTGGAGCTTTGATTTTGACATATGTATTTTCCTTTCAGTATTGTATTCAAATGTTTATATTAGTGGATATGTGAAGATGATGTTGTCCTTATGATTTAGGTAAACTTGTAGTTATGCTTGTTATGAAACAAATGTACATTAAAAATCTTTCTTGTAGGATCCCAGGATCGGAATCTGGCGTATGGATGTTGGAAGCTGAGAATGGGGTACTACGGAGGCTGTCGGCACCGGATTCGGCAATCCGAGAATTTTGTGAGCCCAGTTTCCGAATTTGGGGAGTGACAATTACTGCAAACCATCCCTGCATTAATAAGAGTAGTTAGGGAATGATTGTTGTACTGCTTTATCATTACTGCTTGATTAAATTGATAACATTATAACCTTTGCCTTATAGTACCACTGAGTTGATCACTCACTCCCACTCTGGGATGGTATTTTAAAATACCAACCAGACTCTATTATAGATGCAGGTGATGAGGATGTATATGCAGCGGAGTTAGAATTCGCAGACAAGGAGGAAGAGTTCTCCTATGTTCAGCTCTCTGGCAGGTCTATGTAGACCTCATGCTGCTTCGATGAGATTTCAGGGATACATGGATTAGTCAGACACTTACATTTTGTCATTTTGTATATTTTGAGTTAAAACATGTATATATTCGGCCCGATAATGTACTCATACTCTGGAGGTTGTGAAACACGTACATATACCTTATATATCTATCTTAGTCTTCTGCTTGCTTAATTACATTAACTCTGGAGTATGATATGCCGATTTAGTGTAATCCCTCTCATGTTTAATGCACTAATATAGACAATATTTAAACATCACTATCTATGTTGCATAAGTGATGCGTTGGATCTCGGGAGTTGAGCTTTGCTCGACCCTCGAAATCCGAGGCGTTACATTAATGAACTTGGTTATTTGTGATTATATAAGTCCTATATGGGCGCTATGTTTGGATTTTTATCATAGTTGGAACATTTTTTTATGTCAATGCATGGTTTACTCTAGCTTCGTCACTGTTGACTCTGATTAGTGATAAACGGTTCGAATTTATACTGAATTTTCGAGATTAACACTTAGATTTTTGGGAAACGGGTCATATACTCAGGTCCTGAAAACATGGGGCGTTATAACTCCCCAGCTGAGCTAACAACGTAGTTCGGCCAGACCTGTCCCATCTCACGTTTCTGGGACCATCCCTTTGCCCGCGTCGGACATATGAGATGGGTTAGATTGGAATAGGTGTGGCAAAGACCCGGTTGAAGCTACTGCTGAAAGTGGAGAACCATGGAAAGCCGAGCTAAAGCATTTGCGAGACCAGATCGGCAACATGCAATAGACATACCGAGCTAATGCGACAATGACTACAGTGGAAGAAACCGAGTCCCCATTCACTGCTGACATCCTTCGGGCACGACTGCTAGACAGGTTTTGCTTACCTCGGATCACCCCCTTCTCAGGAAACACTGACCCATCAGAACACATGGAATCCTTCCGGATCTACATGGAACTCAATAATGCTTCGGATGCAGTCATGTGCCGAGCTTTCTCCTTAACCTTGTCTGACACTGCCCGGCTATGGTTTAAGAAACTGAAGCCGAAGTCCATCAGCTCATTCTCTCAGCTCAGCCAGGCCTTCGTCACGAATTTCATCAGAAGGAAAAAGAGGCTCAAAGCACCTGCCCATCTTCTACATGTGATTCAGAAAGATGGCAAACTTCTGAAAGAATACATCAAGCGCTTTAACCTACAAGCACTACAAGTTCGGAAGCATTCAGACGATGTCGCCCTAAATGCTATCATGAGCGGGCCCCATGGAAAACAAGTCATGGACTGGACAAAAGAATGCAAGGTGGTCTTCCAGCAACTCAAGCAGTACCTAGGGTCGCCGTTGTTGCTTTCCAAACTCGAACTAGGCGAATCTTTATTACTATATTTGGCCATCTTCGATGCTGCAATTAGCTCGGCCTTAATTAGAGAACATGAGGGAAAGCAGTTCCCAGTCTACTACATTAGCAAAGCTTTAGTCTCAGCGGAGACAATGTATCCTATCTTGCAGAAATTAGCTCTGACCTTATCAAGAGATTGGATGGCAAATAAACACTACATAAACATTAAAGGTGTTCACTAAGAAGTTTTTAATGGTAGGGAGTTCAATTACTATTGTTTCATATGATATGGACTAGATAATAATTAGATCTACTTCATTTTTTTCTCTTAATGCCATAAAATGATATGTAAAAACATATGGACAATGTTAATACAGAATACATACACCATGGCGAGCCCCACGGAAAGGGCCGCGCAAGTCTTAGGTGATTCAGGTGACTCAACGAATCCGCGTCCCCTTGGTTAAGTTTGATTGATTTTTGTAATCCAAGTTTCCTTGGGCACATGAGAGAGATGCCAGTTAGTCTCAAAGCGCACGAGAGGTGAGTTGCCCCTTACCCCGCTCCCAAATGGAAGCTACATGGAACGAACCCTCATGTTTTTTAGAAACCCATCTGTTTCACCAGCTCATGTCATTACATGATGTCAAAACTAACGAATATTTAAAACTCAATTAGGCCACATTGCAAGAAACGGTAGATAGGCAGATGCTTACCATTGTTCTAAAATCCAACATGGTGTTTATGTGCTATCCCAAACGTTCGTAAGGTTATTTCCACGCGCTTAGATTCACTTCGCCTAAATTAAATGTTGTGATGACTACCGCGTTTTGATACTGACTGTCTTGATGGACCAGATTGAATAACATTACTCATACTGTCCAACTGTTTTTCATTAGTTAACCATTTGGATATTTTCTTAAAATATCAAAACCTGTTTACAAAATTATTATATATGACTATCATTGACATTACTCAATGAGGCCCAAGTGGAAGAATGTAAGAACTCTATTTAGTGGACCTCACTGATCAACGGTCTGGATTGTCATACATTCGGACTGGATGATTGAGTAGACTAGTGGGCCCCACTTTAGGTGATGCGTTGCGCAGTATATCTGTGCAGCTCTGCGTACTAGGGCTGGAATGCTATAGCTGTCTTACGCAGACAGCAATTTGAGTTGCACTAGGATGCTACAATGTGGAGCGTGGGAGAGAGAGTTGTGATGAGTTTCAAACTCTCTCTCCACAGATTTTATAAAAGAGAGCTGGGTCCCCTATCCTACACTACAGTAGAAATTCGAGTCCCATCTTGTGAATTACAGAAAGGGTATGAAGGAGAGGAAGATCCTAAGCTCTACAGGTATTTTGGTATTCTTATCCGGCTTCCATGGCGGCATCTCAGCTAGGTAAGCTATCCGACCCCTGATCGCCATGTCCCATGCACAGACAGATCCGTGGGCCTATTCCACATATAGATTAGATTCCACATTTGGTATTAGAGCCACTGTGCAAAGGCATGATGATCAGATTCATCTAATTTTCATATTCAGGTTCGTATTAGGGATTTCAGTTCAAAACTCATATAGATAATCAGGGTTTATTTTTTCCCAAATTTGAAGCTTTATTAATGTTTAGGGATTTTAATCCCAAATCCAATATTGGGATTTCAGTCTCATAAACCCCAAAAATCCAGCTAAGATTAGGGATTTAGAATCCCTGTATTCAGCAGATAATTAGGGTTTTCGATTTCGAATCCCTAAATCCAGTTAAATTAGGGATTTTGGATTCGAACCCCCTAAATACAGACATCTGATTAAGGATTTCGGAATCCAGATCCCTAGATTCTGAGAATTAGGGATTTTGGATTCAAAACCCCAAATCGGGATTTTGGAATCCAGTAATACAATTAGGGATTTCGAATCCCAAATTCAGAATTAGGGATTTTAATCCCAAATTTAGATATTGGGGATTTCAGATTCTAACCCCCAAATCATTAATTAAAGATCATTCGAAACCCTAAATCACGTTAATTAGGGATTTGTATACCCATACCTATGAATTGGTGAAGGCCGGCATGAACGATTGGTTCTTCCACTAGAGCTGTCTGAGAAACTTCGATTTCTCTAGATCCACCTCCATTCATGGCTGTTGAAGCTTTGAACTAGCCACATCGTTCAACCACGACCATGTCCGACGTATTTGGAGGAATTTGCGTCTCATATAGAATCGAGGGAGATACCATCGTCAATCTTCTCTTCATCTGATCGAGCGGACAGAGGAGAACAGATGAGATTCATCTCTCTTTCTTCTTCTTTTTTCGAGACTGCATACAGCGGGTCGAGATCCACCGGCTCCTTCCTCGCCGCAGACATCCGGTCGAAAACGACCTGCGGCTGGAATTAGGTCGAAAACCGACCTTATAAGAGGACGGGTCCTCTGACCCGATTTTAGTTTAATCGGATCCGTTGTCTAGACCCGATTTTAGTTCAATCGGATCTGCTCTTTGGAACTTTGAACCGGGCCTGACATGATGTGTAAGCCCATTTCTGACCCTTGGGCACATTCCACTGAATATTTGGGCCATTAGTCTTCTAAAAGACATCCATGGGCCTGATTTTTCATAACCATTGATGGGCCAAGGTCATATATGATTGACATTGTAAACATTGTGTTTACATTGTGGACATTGATTAATAGATCTAAATCATCCATTATGTATTCCGTAGGCATCTCATGTAGAATATTCAGTAAGTGGGGATCAAGGGTGTGTATACACCATAATTGAACTAAACGTATTATTGATTATTACCACCCATCTTGTGATAATTCTAATCTAATTATGAGTGCCTTAAGGATGATATATAGATCATACAGATTAAATTCTGATGAAGCCCCTATTTAGGCCCATTACCCATCCTTGATATTATTACATAGACCATAGGATCATAGAAAGCGAAACATATCTGACAGTTTCTCTTTAGATAATCTATTTTCCAATGATCAAAACTAACTATCTAGTGGGCCGCATCAGAATAATTAAGATATAATCCATAGAGAGGCAGGATTATAATAGCAATCTTGCAGTCTATATTTGTAGTTTTGGATTCGGTTGTGCTAGCCACCATAGTGACCTCAATTGATAAAAATTTTACAAGTACAAACTTGTAACATTGGGATAAGCGGATTGCATACAGTTGCGTTCACGTTTTCATGCGTACGGTAGCGAAAACATAGATGATTATCGTATGGCAGTCAATTGAACGGGTGAAGTAAATGGTGTCGGTAATGTAAAGCTGAAAGACTCATCTCACCCACAGGTGTTGAGTGTCTCAAATTTACATCACTGACATCACTTAACTTCATATTTAGGAGGATTACTATCGTGTTGTCATTACCGCCCACAGGAGGAATGATGATGATGTAACAGATTCTCACTAGGATGAGATGGTTGGGCCCATCGTCATTCTAGATAATTCAATTGATGCCTCCCTTAGCAACTGAATTGGTTAACTTTGCCTGATATTTGTTTACATTCACGAAATTGATTTGTGAAACTATGAAGTAATGTGAGTATATATGTATCTCCTTTATTTCAGTCTCAATTCCAACTAATCAGAATCAAGTCCCTGCCCTTAATGGATCTAATTACGCTCAATGGAAAAACGCCATTGAAGTTGTACTAGGCTGTCTTCAATTAGATCTTGCCCTGATAACACCAGAACCGCCAAAGCCATCTGATAATGCCACTGAAGCTGAATACAATCGACGGGTTGCATGGTTTAGATCAAATGATACATGCTTGAAAGTCATTAAGTATTCAATTTCTGAATCGATGAAGGGTGCTATGCCTGAAACAGATAAGGCTAAAGTTTTCCTGACTGAAATGGAAAACGATTCAAGAAATCTAATAAATATGAAGTGGGCATTCTTTTGAATAAATTGACTCGCTCATCCTACGATGGAAAAGGCAACATCCGTGAATATATTGTAGAGCAGATCGAAGTTGTTTCTAAGATCCGTGCTCTAGGGCTTGTACTCACTGATGATCAACTGGTTCATTTGATCATGAACAACCTACCTCCCCAATTCGGCACGTTCCTGGTAAACTATAACACTATGAAGGACATGTGGACATTGGATGAACTCATCACTCAATGCGTCCAAGAAGAAGACAGGATCAGACAGATGATAAAAGTTCAAAATATTAATATGGTGACTTCAGGACAAGGGTATGAGCAAGGGAATAAAGGTAAAAGGAAGAGGAAACAAGGTTCTAATAATGGATTCTCTGGTCCTCAATCTGGAAACCATGAGAATCAATCTGAAAATGGATCTAAACGCAAACGGGTTAAAGGCAAATCGTGTTTCTTTTGTAAAAAGACGGGTCATCTAAAGAAAGACTGCGAAGGTTTTAAGGATTGGCTCATAAAGAAAGGTAATCATTCTGTTCTTGTCTGTTTTGAATCTAATTTGACCGATATGTCAACAGATTCTTGGTGGATAGATTTAGGAACTACTATTCACATATGCACTTCTATGCAGGAATTACTATAGGCCAGGCTACCAACTGATGCGGAGCGCTCAGTATACATAGGCAATGGTGTCAAAGTTGACGTGGAGGCAATAAGAGTCTATAGGCTTAAGTTGAAGTCTGGTCAATTTTTGAATTTAGTAAATACATTCTGTGTGCCGTCTATAAGGCGCAATTTAGTTTCAATTTCCTGTTTGGATAAGTTGGGATATTCGTTCCACTTTGGAAATAAAAATTTTAGTATTTACTTTAATTCGATTAAAGTTGGAACTGGCTCTTTAGTAAACAACTTATATCAGTTAGACTTGATTGCCTCTCACGTCTATAATATTAATACCTTGCATGGAAATGTAGTGAGATCCAAGCGAAGACTAGACTATGAGAATTCCTCCATGTTGTGGCACAGGCGGCTATGCCATATATCTCGTGAGAGATTAGACGGGCTTGTGCGAGAAGAAATTTTACATTCTCTAGACTTCTCTGACTATAAAGTATGCATTGATTGTATAAAAGGGAAACAGACTAGAACGAGAAAGAAAGGTGCAACCAGGAGTGTAGATCTATTAGAGGTTATACATACAGATATCTGTGGACCATTCCCTACAGCCTCATGGAGTGGCCACAAATATTTCATTACCTTTATAGATGACTACTCTCACTTTGGGCACCTATACCTTATCAGTAAGAAATCAGATGCCCTGGATGCTTTTAAAATCTTTAAGGCCGAGGTTGAAAATCAACTCGATAAGAGAATTAAAGTTGTCAGATCTTACCATGGTAGTGAATACTATGGCAGATATGACGAATCAGGACGTAATCAAGGGCCATTCGCTAAATACCTACAGGATTGTGGCATTGTTGCTCAGTACACTATGCCTGGTACTCCAGAGCGGAATGGAGTTACTGAGAGACGTAATCACACCCTTATGGATATGGTGCGAAGTATGGTCAGCAATTCAACATTGCCAGAATCTCTGTGGGGTGATGCGATCAAAACCGCAGTTCATATATTAAACAGGGTTCCTAGCAAAGCAGTAAGCAAAACTCCTTTTGAGTTGTGGAATGGGAGAAAACCAAGTCTCCGATATCTACATGTCTGGGGTTGTTCTGCTGAGGCCAAAATTTATAACCCGTATGAAAAGAAGCTTGATCTTAGAACCATAAGTTATTTCTTCATTAGATACCCAGAAAAATCAAAAGGCTATCGATTCTACTGTCTTTCCCACTCCATCAGGATTGTTGAGATTAGGAATGCCAGATTCATTGAGGACACTGAAAACAGTGGGAGCACGAATATAAGAAATTTTGTATTTGAGGAACAAAGGACTGTGACTCCTGTCATAGTCAATCCAGATCACGTGGACATTAATGATGCAGTCGATTATGCAGTCACTGCAGAGCACCACGTAGAACCTCATATACAAACCACTGATGAGGAAAATCAAGATCAGACCCAACAAGCTGAACCATTAAGAAGATCTGAAAGAGAGAGAAGGCCTGTAAATCGAGACGATTACATCGTATACTTACAGGAACACGACTTTGACATAGGAGTGGAAAAGGATCCTGAATCCTTTACACAAGTCAAACAAAGTGCTGATCCTTCTCGTTGGTTTAATGCCATGAAAGATGAGTTGAAATCCATGCAGGACAATAAAGTATGGGATCTTGTAGAGTTATCCACTGGAATAAGGCCGATTAGTTGTAAATGGATATTTAAAACCAAACGGGACTCCAAAGGTAATGTCGAATGATATAAAGCCAGACTTGTAGCCAAGGGTTTTAACCAACGTGAGGGCATTGACTTTAAGGAGACTTTCTCACCAGTATCCAAGAAAGACTCATTCAGGATCATAATGGCTCTTGTAGCTCATATGGATTTAGAGTTGCATCAGATGGATGTAAAGACTACATTTCTCAATGGGGATCTGAATGAGAATGTGTACATGTTGCAGCCCGAAGGTTTTGTAGCTACTGGCTCAGAACATTTGGTTTGCAAACTTAAGAAGTCCATCTATGGGATGAAACAGGCATCGTGACAGTGGTACCTTAAGTTTCATGAAGTAATTTCTTCATATGGCTTTGTAGAAAATACTGCAGATGAATGTATCTACATTAAAACCAGTGGGAGTAAGTTCGTTGTGATGATTTTGTATGTTGATGACATTCTGTTAGTAAGCAGTGATACCAGGATGTTGAATGACACCAAGAAATTCTTATCTCAAAGGTTTGAAATGAAAGACCTTGGTGAAGCTTCTTACGTCATCGGCATTGAGATTCACCATGACAGAACACTTGAACTGCTCAGCTTGTCACAGAGGGCCTATATTACTAGGGTACTCGAAAGGTATGGTATGCAAAATTGTGCTTCAGGAAAGTCGCCCATTGTGAAGGGCGACAAATTTGATTTATTTCAGTGTCCAAAGAATGATTTAGAAAAGAATCGAATGAAAGAATTTCCGTACGCATCAGTAGTAGGGAGCATCATGTATGCTCAAGTCTGTACGCGACCGGACATTGCCTTTGTCACTGGAATGTTGGGAAGATATCTATCTAATTTAGGAATGCAACATTGGATAGCTGAAAAGAAAGTATTACGGTATCTTCAAAGAACGAAAGACTTCGGACTCACATACAGAAGGTCTGATCAGTTGAAGTTGATCGGGTATTCAGATGCAGACTTCGCAGGCTGCGTTGATACTAAGAAGTCTACTTCAGGATACATCTTCATGATGGTGGGAGGAGCTGTGTCGTGGAAAAGCGTGAAATAATCTACCACAGCCTCATCCACTATGGAAGCTGAATTTATTGTCTGTCATGAGGCATCTAATCAGGCACTAATCCCGAAACCATTGAGAATATTTTACGATAATTCGGCTGCTATTTCCTTCTCTAGTAACAACAAGCATTTGTCAAGGTCGAGGCATATCGATATCAAGTATCTTGTTGTAAAGGAAAGGGTTCAGAATCATCAAGTGTCCGTGGAATTTATCGGCACTAAGCAGATGATTGCAGATCCGCTCACTAAAGAGGTCCCTATCACGCCATTTCAGGAGCATGTAACATCCATGAGAGTCATTAATCCCACAAATGTTTTCAGTTAGTGAGAGTTGAGCGTACTTTGATTTTCACAGACACTTAGAGATCTCGTTTTATACAGTTTGTTTGGATGATTTTGATATAAAGATTTATTTCTACTTCTCTATATATATGCGTAAATTTTGAGTAAGTAGAACTACAGTCGTGTCTCGTTGGAGACATTAAAAGCTTCAGGACCTCTTAAGGATAGACACATATTGTCACACTAAAATGTATAATCCTTATACCACATTTCCTAGTTCGTGATATATGTCGTTAAGATTGAAAGTATTTGTGATCGCGCTTAGACTCACTTCGCCTAAATTAAATGTTGTGATGACTACCGCGTTTCGATACTGACTGTCTTTATGGACCAGATTGAATAGCATTACTCATACTGTCCAACTGTTTTTCATTAGTTAACCATTTGGATATTTTCTTAAAATATCAAAACTTGTTTACAAAATTATTATATATGACTATCATTGACATTGCTCAATGAGGCCTAAGTGGGAGAATGTAAGAACTCTATTTAGTGGGCCTCACTGATCAACGGTCTGGATTGTCATACATTCGGACTGGATGATTGAGTAGACCAGTGGGCCCCACTTTAGTTGATGCGCTGTGCAGTATATCTGCGCAGCTTTGCGTACTAGGGATGGAATGTTGTAGATGTCTTACGCAGACAGCAATTTGAGTTGCACTAGGATGCTACAATGTGGAGCGTGGGAGAGAGAGTTGTGATGAGTTTCAAACTCTCTCTCCATAGATTCTATAAAAGAGAGTTGGGTCCCCGATCCTACACCATAGTAGAAATTCAAGTCTTATTTTGTGAATTACAGAAAGGGTGTGAAGGAGAGGAAGATCCTAAACTCTACAGGTATTCTAGTATTCTTATCCGGCTTCCATGGCGGCGTCTCAGCTAGGGAAGCTATCCGACCCCTGATCGCCATGTCCTATGCACAGACAGATCCGTGGGCCTATTCCGCATATAGATTAGATTCCACACCTCAGTTTTGGACTCAAGTGTCATGCCCCAAACTCGGAAACCGGGCTCACAAAATTCCCGATCACCGAATCTGGTGCCGACAGCCTCCGTAGAACCCCATTCTCGGCTCCCAGTGCCCATTCGCCAGGTTCCGATCCTGGGATGCTACAAGGAGGATTTTCAACATCAGTTTGATTCGTAATAAGCATAACCAAAGGCATAACCCACAAACAACAACCAAAAACTCCATCACATTTCCACTATAATCAAAAACTTTACAAGTACAATGAGCATAAGGGAAATACAATGATGATGAACAAAAACTCCAAAATGATCAGCAACACGTCCAAGCCTCAGCGCTGCTGCGATCCAACATCACCTGCACGCAACAGTCGTGCATAAGCTTATAGAAAGCTTAGAGGGTGGTGAAAGTGTATGCTTAAGGTGATAATACAGTTATGCAGTATCAGAGTAAGGCGAAACATGCTGATGAATACCAAGAATACCATTAGCCTTACCAAGGCCATGCGGTACAAAGAATGATGTCGGCCATACCAAGGCCATGCAATGCGAAATGCAACTCAAGCATACAAATCCTCATCTAAGTCCACATGTCAATACAGCTTAAAATCTGGAATATCACCGGGGTCTAGTACACTCCAAGCCAGATTACCGCCCCATCGCGCGCAATAAGGTGAGTGGAAAAGACCTCACTATCCGCCTGCTAATATTGGGCTCAGCTCGTCAATAGCGGACCCATTCCTCGAGCTGGTCAGACTCAGCCTAGCATTGCCCCCTACTCTCGGGCGGGTAAGGCCGCACCCCCTTCCAACCGACCATGACACAGTGGAAAGCGCAACCGTCTGGTAATCGGCACCCAACGCTCATGCACCCACTCGGTCTAGACGTTGGAGCAACCTCCTGGTACCATAAGGGTTTAGGGACTTTCACCCAGGGATATCTATCGCACCCCATGTAGAACAGTATTTCCGGTATCCAATCTTGCCAACCACGATACGTCTGTGGAGGCTACGGCCCTGATGTCGCTAGGGCGTATAGTAACCATATCACACAATGCGAATGCATGAATCACACTATCCAGTCATGCAGCAATCTTGCGCGTATCGTGCGCTCATGTAGGGTAACACCCCCTGTACGGGAGCCCCTAAACCATTTGCCCAAAGGCATATGCTATGATCAGTCATTTCTTATATTAAGCATACGTATGATGCATATGATCATGAATCATGGAATTAAACATGTTATATGGGATAGATGATATTCATAATGAATATGGGCCTACACGGCCTACACATTACACGCATGGGCCCAAGGGAAAGTCATAATGCGGACATTTAACCAACACTATACTTGCAATGGGGACGTCAAACCACCATTACTCCCAAGGTGTGGCCCGACGTAAACATCATTACATAACCCATGTTGGGATCACACATTGCAATGGACCTTAGGTACATCCCATTGGGCCGTAAATACATCAAATGGGCCAAATCACATGGGCCTTATATTCATTAAGTGGGCCACATTAATGGGCCGCACCAATGGGCCTTATGTACATTGCAATGGGCTATAACCCGTGGGCCTTAGAGTGCGTCAAATGGGCCTACTCACATGGGCCTTATGTGTATCAAATGGGCCTCGCCAATTGGGCCCCATATGCACATCAAATGGGCCTTAACTCGTAGGTCCTAATACATCTTAACGGGCCTTAATCCATGGGCCCCTAACACATTAAATGGGCCTCGACCCATGGGCCCATGACACATCAAAGTGGGCCTCAATCATGGGCCAACAATAACTGAGATGGGCCTCCCACCAATATTATATATGATATAATATATAATATATATATATATAATACATATGATATTATATATAATATAATATTATATATATATATACACACACACACACACCACACACGCACGCACGCACACACAGACGCACGCACCCACCCACACACGCACGCACACACATCACAGTGGACTCCACCGTCCAGGCGGACGGTGGAATAAAATACTTACATCACTGTGGGCTCCATGTGGGGCCCACCACAATGTTTCTATGCCATCCAACCCGTTGATAAGGCCACATGGGCCTAGATGAAGGGTGAAAATAAATTTCACCCTGATCCAAAACTTCTGAGGACCCCAAAAGGATTTCAAAGGTAGAAATCCAATCCCACTGTTTCCTACGGTGTGGGCCACCTGAGTCTTGGATTAAGCTAATTTTTGGGGTGGGCCCACGTCAGGGAGTGGCCCACCCGATGGACGGGTCAGATGTCAGATAAGCATCAAGGTGGGGCCCACGGCTACAGCCGTGCTTGGCTATACGTGCGTCCGTCCGGGCGCTGGCGTGCGCAGGCAGCGCTGCTGCATCTGACACAGCAGAGCAGCTGTTGTGTTATATATATATATATTTTGATTTCTGGAATTTCCATGGATTTTATAGGTGGGGTCCATATCCAGTGAATCCACTCCGTCCAGTAGCCCTCTATGGCTCAAGACAAGCAAACCAAGCCCAATATTGGGCATATTTCAACGTATAAAAGATTTAGGGAAGGTTTCAATGGTGCAAACCACCATTTGCTATGGTATGGCCCACTAGGACCTCGAGTTGGCACCATATCTTGGTTCAACGCCTGAAATGGGGTCAAGAAAGGAATGGACGGCGTGGATTGAATACATGCATCAAGATGGAGCCTACACAAGTGGACCACCTCATTGGCTTGAAACCAAGCTAATTTTTTTGCATTTTCCAACAGAAACGTCCAGCGTCCGTGGACGCTGGACTTTGTAAATACATTAGAGGTGGGCCCTGCTTAGGTGGGCCACCTCATTGAGGATGGTGTGGATACTAAGCACAAAGTGGGCCCCACTTGTAGATGGCTTGAGTAGGATGTATGCTTCAGGGTGGGATCCATCCAAGTGGGCCATACAAGCATGATATAATCACACATAAAAAAAATGAAATAGAGAGGGAGAGAGAGAGATAGAGGGAGAGAGAGGTGGGACCCGCATGATGGAGGGACCCCGGCACTATGGGCCCTCCCTTGCATTAAATCATACATCAAGTGGGTCCCATTACATGTGGATCCATGAAATCGAAATCCAACGGTGGAGATCCCTTCTCCACTAAAATAGACAGTCTAGATGACCCTAAGCATGCAAGAAAATAAACATCATGATGGGGTCCATGGAGAATGGCCCCATCATGGAATGATCATGATGATCCAAGTGGGCCATCGGCCACATCTTAGGGTCCAAAGTGAGATCCAAACCATTGATCGGTTGGTCTCACTTGGCCCATCATAAAATTATCAAAATCTACCCTATCAAAACACCCACCACTTAATCTTCTTGCTCCCTTGGCTTCCTTAGCTCCTTGTGCTTCTCTTTGATGGAGGATGATGAGAAATGGACGGTTGAGATGAGAGATGAAGGGGTAGGAAAGGTGGGCCTCACAAATGAAATTTTCTCACCATGGGAGGACTCATACGTATGGGATTTCTTGCTTATGGGAGAGTTGAAAATGAGAGAGACTTGTAAGGGAGAGAGAGAGAGAGAGAGTGATGGGTGATGGAGTGATGGATGGGAGAGAGAGGGATGGGTGTGTAAGAACTTTTTGACTTTTTTGGCAAAAGTTGTAAGAGGAGTTATGGGTTGTAAGAAACTTTTTGACTTTTGGGGCTTGCTTGGGAAAGGGTGAAAGGTGATGTGTACTTGACATGATGGGATTGATGGGATTGATTGATTGATGTGACACCTCGTAGAGATTCCCTCGGAATTCGCACGAGCGGCGTTTCCTCGCACCGAACGCTGGCCCACATCTCCCAACCAGAGCATCGCATCAGCGCCCGAGTCGCGGTATCAGAACCACGGCGACGACACGGTTGCTAGGGTACAAGCTGTGAGACTCATATCCTAGCATGTACCATTCCATAGGCTCCTGCTGTCCTCCCGGTCGAATTCCGGCGACCTGCGATGCGTAGATAGCATTTGCATGCGACCTTAAGTGTCATCCTGTAATTTCAAGTCGGCTTGACCTAAGACCTATGTCATTGCGATCGCATCGTCGCTGCGGTTCCAACGCCGCGTCTCGCATGACAATCTGATATGTACATCAAAAGATGTAGGCCGCGCTTTATTTAAACCTTGATCGCATTTGTGGGACCCACCTATCACTTTGGCACTTTTCCCAAGGCTAGGGTGACATCACCCTAAGCCATCCATAAATTCTAGTCAAAGCAATAATGACCCTAGCCCATACTTGCTACCTTTTCCCCAAAACACTTATTACCTAGCTAAGAGAGAGAGAGAGCTATCATCATTACTCTCTCTCCTTCATCTCTCTCTTCCTTTTTTTCATTCTCCATTTTCCACCATGGTAGCAAGACCTTGGACGTCCCAAGCTCTCCAAATTCCTAGCCCTTTCCCACCTTAGATCCCCCATATCCTGCCATCAAAAAGCTCATCTCCACCATTGAAGGAGCCCCATTGGAGCTTTGGAGCATCAAGGAGGAATAAGGAAGGTGGGTGCTTCTTTCTCCCACTCTTTCTTTCTTTATCTCTTTGTGATGGTGTGATCATGTGGCCCACTCAGATGGACTCCACATTGATATATGTCTTACCCACATTATCTAACCTTGTGGTTGCCCACCTTAAATAATATATTATATTCAAACGTCCAGCGCCAGAGACGCTGGACGTGGTCTATGCAGTGTGAGCAGACAGTGGGTGTAAAAAAAAAGTGTTCTTTGTTTCCTTTTTTAGCTTTTAGGTGGACCGCCCATACAGGCCCCACCTTGATGCATTGAGCCCATCCAAGCCGTCCATTCCATTCCTTAGATCATTTTAGGCGTTGAGCCGAAAAATGGGGCCAATCCAACTTTCTGGTAGGCCGTCCCTTGGAAAACTGTGGGTTTCACCATTGAAAACCCACCCTGATGGTTCTATACACTGAAGTATATCCAATATTGGACTCGTTTGGCCCATCTTGATTAGTAGAAACCAATGGATGGAGTGGATTCATCAGATGCGGGCTCCACATGTGAAGTACTGCAAATAAAAATAAATAAATAAATAAATAAAACAAAGGAGCAGCAACTGACGCTGCTGCTGTCAGAAGGCAGCCCACGGCTCTAGCCGTGGGCCCCACCATGATGTTTGTATGACATCTAAGCCATTCATGAGGTGGGGCCCTTCTTGACATGGGCCCCTTCCAAAACGCAGGCCCATCCAAAGCTCAGATGGCCCACATCACAGGAAACAGTGTGAATTGAACCGTCTGCCATTGAAACCCTTGTTGGGTCCATAGGAGTTTTGGATCAAAATGAAATTTGCTTTTCCCTTTCTTCCAGGTACGGGTGACCTTATGAATGGGTTGGATGGAAGATAAACGTTATGGTGGGCCCCACGTGGGACCCACACTGATGTATGTGTTTCTTTTGCACCGTCCACTGACAGTGGATGGTGGCAACCCACCTTTATGTGTCCTATCCGCACCGTCCATTGCATTGGACGGTGGGACCCACCCTACGTGTGTGGCTGCACCATTTGTGTGTACGTGTACACACACACACATACATATATATATATATATATATCATATATTAAATATATATATTATCTTGTATATTATATACATATATATTATATATTATATTAGATAATATATACCTGATGGTGGGCCTTTTGTTGAACCCACCTGTTTCACCCTTGCCGTCCATCTATGAGGCCCACCTTGATATATCTATTTTAATTCTGCATCGTCCATTTGGACGGTGCCGTGTGGAACGCCATCATGATATATGTGTTTTTCTCTACGCCGCCTGTCCCTTTTTGGGTGTGGGACCCACCCCACATGTGCTGCACGTGTGGGGGTGGGGTCCACCTTGAGATATGCCTTGTATATCCAGCTGTCCATCTGAATGGGAGATGGAAGCAGATGGGCTGATGTACCTCACAACCAGCTTATAGCTATTGTATTGACGTCAGTAGTGGTTTGACCATGAGGTATTTGTTATATTCAAAATGTCCATCCACTTGGCAGGTGGGGCCCACCATGATCTAGTGTTGTAACCACACCGTCCGTGCATTGGAACAGTGGGCCCTGCTCGTGTGGCTTTCACACCGTCCATCAAGTTGGACGTGTAGCCCACCTTGATGTTTTGTACATTCACACCGCCCATGCATTAGGACGATGCTGGCTGCGCCATGACGCCAGTGTTATATTTGAACAGCCCATTCATTTAACGAGCTCGTCTTACGCTTGTAGGCCATGTACATGGACCTCACCACCACCATTGATGTATTTATTCTATATCCATGCTTTCCATCAGGTGGACCACGCTGCAAATAATAGAAGGTTGAACACCTACCATTTGAAACCCTTTTAGGAATGCAGAAGTGTTGGATTTATATGAAATTTGTTTTTCTTCTTAGTTCAGACCCTTGTGACCTTATGAACAGATTGGATAGAAAATAATCTCCATGGTGGGCCCTGAAAATTTGAAGCTGCTGAAAACATTATCACCACTGCTATTTGTGGTATGGTTCAGATGATTTTCCAATCATCATCTCCACCCCTATTTAGAGTGTGGTTTAGATGATCTTTCGATATGATTCATTTTTGGAAAGTATCAGGCCCATTGATGCGGCCCACTTGGCGTATATGAGGCCCATATGATAAGGCCCGACTTGAAGTACACAAGGCCCATTATGTGTGTATTAGGCCCTTATCGTGCGACCTATTGTGACGTGTATTAGGTTCATGACGCGTGGCCTACGTGATGTATTTGAGGCCCAGGTGTAGGGCTCACCTATTGTATATTTGAGGGCCAAGTGATGCAGCCCATTGATGCGGCCCACTGGATGTGCTTGGGGCCCATGAAATATGGCCCAGTGTGATGTACATATGGGCCCAATATGATGTACATGTTTTATCTGCACCGTCCATGGGACGTGGGCTCGACGTGATGTATGTGTAATATCTATTTCGTCTGGCCACGAGAGACGTGGGGCCACCGCTATGTATGTGTTGTATAATTCTGCACCATCTAGCTTGTTGAACGGTGGGCCCTTCTGCTGTGTAATCGCAGGACCCACCATGTTGTATGTGTTTCATCTATGCCGTCCACTCATGCAGCCCACCCTAATGTGTGAACAACAAGTACACTGTCCATTCGTTGGGGCCCATTTGATATGTGCAGGGCCCGCCTCGATGTGATGTATGTAAGGCCCATTATGATGTATTTGAGGCCTAGATATGAGGTCCATTGTGATATATGAGACCCTTGTGTAAGGCCCATCTTGATGTATTTGTGGCCCGTCCATTGAGGCCCACCTATTATATATATTTGAGGCCCATGTGTAGGGCCAACCTATTGTGTATCCAAGGCTCACTGGTCGTGGCCCATGAATGATGCCCAATGTGATGTATGTGTGGCCGTTACATTGTTTATGAATTCCTTATGTAGGCCACTCCTTGGGAGCAATGTTGGTTATATGGCCACATTGATGGGCAATGACGGTTAGATGTCCTCATTGTGACCTTCCCTTAGGCCTTGTTAAGCCCATTCGTGTCGAACCCGATTGTCGAGACCGATTTACCGATTCTGATTATCGATCGAACCCGATTGTCGTGGCCGATTTGTCGATTGACGTGACCGATTTGCCGATTCTGATTATCAATCGATCCCGATTGTCATGGCCGATTTGTTGATTGACGTGACCGATTTGCCGACTCTGATTATCAATCAATTCAGATTGTCGTGACCGATTTACCGATTCTGATTATCGATTGATCCCGATTGCCGAGACCTATATGGTGTATATGCGACTCGTAGTTGAGGGCCATTGCGATGTATATTCGACTTGTGTTTTAAGCCTGATATGATGTATATGAGGTCTATGTGATAGGGCTCATTGTGATGCATTTGAGGGTCAGGCGATGGAACCCATTGTGATGTATGTTAGGCCCATGTGAAAGGGTCATTGTAATGTGTATTAAGCTCTTGAGTGAGGCCCATGGTGTTGTATATTTGGCCCTCGTGTGAGGTCATGAGTCCACTATATGTTAGGATCTATGAGCATCATTCCCCGGGGGCAATGTTGGTTAAATGTCCACATTGTCGAGGTCGATTGTCGATGCCGGTTATTGATACCAATTATGAGTATGTGACAGTATAGCATCATGATATCTACCCATATACATCATCTACATGTTTGTTATGAGGTGTGGTTGATCTTTGTATATGTCATGAGCATGTTGTTATGAGACTTCCTGATAGGCGGAGGTTATCTCACATGAGCGTACGGTATGCGCAAGATTGATGCATAACTGGATTGTATGACTCATGCATCTTGCATTATGATTACTATATGCTCTAGCGACATCAGGGTCATAGCCTCCATAGGCATATCGTGGATGGCCAGATGGGACACCGAAAATTTGTTCTACATGGGGTACTATAGATATCCCTGGGTGAAAGTCCCTAAACCCTCTTGGTTCCAAAGGTTGCTCCAATGTCTAGACCGAGTGGATGCATGAGCGCATAAGGGCCGTATACCATTAGGCCGCGTCTCCCACTGTGTCGTGGCCGGTTGGAAGGTGGTGCGGCCTTACCTGCCCGAGAGGAGGGGGTAATGCTAGGCTAAGTCTGACCAGCTCGAGGAATGGGTCCGCTATCGACGAGCCGGGCCCGATATTGGCAGGCGGATAGTGAGGTCTCTTCCACTCACCTTATTGCGCGCGATGGGGCGACAATCTGGTTTGGAGTGTAATAGACCCCGGTGATGGTCCTAGAGATGAACCGTACTGATATGTGGATTTAGTGAGCAGGAGTTGCATACCCATTCATGCATTCATTCATTCACTATCTACTCGGGTTGGTGGTACGCAACTAGTTGTTACGTGTGCCTTCGCAATGGCCAGGATTTCGGTTGGGGCACGCGACTAACCTGAGATTAGGAGTCTACCACATTGAGTCTGACTATCCAAATTTAGGTATGGGACTGGTTTGGATAGAAGTCTCTTGTGATGGACCCCATAGCCTGCGATACTACGTACTACCATCCCGACTTCACACTCCAGCATGGTTATTCCATCTGCACCGCATATTACATTACATCTGCGGCATACGACATCTTGGGTTACTGTGCTTCTGCATTTATATGGTCTAGATATGGCTGACGCATTTGTGAACACATAAGGAATTATATACCCCATTGCATTCTCGGCATTTGATGTTTGGCTCTTTATGACTCCTCGTTTGCGTAACTGTTAAATATTGCGTATTCTGATGTTGATTGGCTCATGGACTTATTCGTATTTCCGCTTACTCTGTTATCGTATGATCTATGATCTTGTGAGTATTTCTGTTTACTCTGATAATTCCTGCTCTTATCAGTATTTCTGCTTACTCAGATAATTCATGATCTTGCTAGTATCTTTGCTTATTCCGATATTGTACGATTTATGGATTACCAGTACTTCCAGTTTCTATGATAATGGCATTATATTGAATACTTGACACTTACCTTGTGCACACAATTACACTACCCTCTAAGCTTTCTATAAGCTTATGCACGATAGATGCGTGCAGGTGTTTTTAGGTTGCAGCAGCGTTGAGCTTGGAGCGGGCAGTTGTATTCTGGAGCTTTGATTTCGATATATGTATTTTCCCTTTCAGCATTGTACTCAAATGATTGTATTAGTGGATATGTGATGATGATGTTGCCTTTGTGAATTGGGTAATCTTGTGGTTATGCTTATTATGAGTTAAATGTACAAAAAAAAAATCCTCCTTCTAGGATCCCAGGATCGGAATCTGGCGTATGGACGCTAGGACCCGAGAATGGGGTACTACGGAGGCTGTCGGCACCGGATTCAGTGATCGGGATTCCTGCGAATCCAATTTCTAGGTTTGGGGCGTGACACAAGCCCTGGGTTGAGTCGACTCGGGTTGACGGCACGAGAATCCAGGTCGCGCGCAAATACCGATTAAGGGTCGAAGGTTGTAAGAATTCGACTGGAAAGACCGCGGAAGCCTATGAAACGGTACGGTCTAGGATACGGGGCTTACAGCTCTCCCCTCCTAATAGAATTTTCGTCCTCGAAATTTACATAATCATCGCAACTAGGCAGAACTTAAGAGGGAGAAGAAACATAACATCACTATATAAAATCAGAGATAACATACAACATACAACACATCATCAATCATAAAAAAGATGGGGATAACGCTCTAGAATCTCAGCCTCGCGCTCCCAAGAAGCCTCCTCAACAGAATGGTGACCCCACTGAACCTTCACCAACGGAATGACCCTGGTCCGGAGGACCTGCTCCTTCCGATCAAGGATACGGACTGGCTGCTCAATATAGGAAGCGTCCTCACGAACCTCTAACGGCTGCCAATTGATAACAGGAACTTCCTCAACATAGAGACATGAAAAACGTTGTGGACGCCAGACAACTGAGATGGCAAGGCAAGCCGATAGGCCACGGCGCCAACGCGCCCAGTGATCTCAAAAGGTCCTATGAATCTCGGGGCAAGCTTGCCCTTCGCTCCAAATCGAACTACACCCTTCATGGGCGAGACCTTGAGATACACATGGTCCCCTACATCAAACTCCAAGGGACGACGCCGACGATCAGCAAAACTCTTCTGCCGGCTCTGAGCTGGTGCATCCTCTGCCTGATGATATCAATAGCCTCTGACGTCTCCTGCACAAGCTTGGGACCTAAGAGACGATGCTCTCCAACCTCGGTCCAACAACTCGGTGATCTGCATGGTCTGCCATATAGTGCCTCAAAAGGAGCCATGCCGATGGTCGCCTGATAGCTGTTATTGTATGCGAACTCAGCCAATCGCAGATGCTCATCCCAGCTACCCCCGAAATCAATCGCGCAGGCCCGAAGCATATCCTCAAGGATCTGGTTGACCCTCTCGGTCTGGCCATCGGTCTGCGGATGGTACGCGGTGCTGAGCTGCAAATCAGAACCCATCGCTCTCTGGAAGCTCCCCCAAAACTGAGACGTGAACCTCGGGTCTCGGTCAGAAATGATCGAGACTGGAACGCCATGCAGTCTCATAATATCCTCGATGAATAATCTCCAAGCCGGTCCAAAGGCCAAGTCGCACGTATTGCAATAAAATGTGCCAACTTCGTTAGTCGATCAACAACAACCCAAATGGCGTCATGACCGCGCTGAGTCCTCGGCAAGCCCATAATGAAATCTGTCGACACGTGCTCCCACTTCCACATCGGGACACTCAACGGCTGCAATAGACCAGGGGGTCTCTGATGATCGGCCTTGACACGCTGGCACGTGTCACACTCGGCCACAAAGCTGGCGATCTGGCGCTTCATCCCCGCCCAAAAATACTGTCGCCTCATGTCATGGTATATCTTCGTCGAGCCAGGATGGATAGAAAACCGCGATCGATGTGCCTCGGTCATAAGATCTCTACGTAACTCAGGAATATCCGGGACACATAATCGGCCTCTGAAGCGAAGTCCACCATCTGTACCAATCTGCCAATCTGCCTGACCCTCGGATGCTGCCTCTGCTCGGTAATCCTGTAACGACTCGTCTGCCTGCTGAGCCTCGATCACCCTTGCGACAAGAGAGGGTTGAATCGACAGGCTCGATAACTGCACAATAGAAGATTGCAAGCCAAACTCAAAGTCGTACTCTGCTATATTCTCGAGCATCCGCCACTCCTGAATCATCATATGCGCCACCAGGCCTCGTGGCTGACGGCTGAGGGCATTCGCCACCACGTTCGCCTTACCCGGGTGGTACTGGAGATCGAAATCATAGTCCTTCAGGAGTTCCATCCAGCGCCTCTGCCTCATATTCAACTCAGACTGTGAGAAGAGGTACTTCAAGCTCTTATGGTCAGAAAAGAGCTCGAACCTAACCCCATAGAGATAGTGTCTCCACACTTTCAGTGCGAAGACAACTGCAGCCAACTCTAAATCATGCGTGGGGTAGTTCAGCTCATGGACCTTGAGCTGACGAGACGCGAAGGCTACAGGCCTGCCGTGCTGCATCAGGACAGCACCCAAACCAATATGCGAGGCATCAGTGAATACAATAAATCCGTCACTCCCAGAGGGAAGAGTGAGGACAGGAGCGGACGTCAGACGGTCCTTTAACTCCATAAATGCTCGCTCGCAGGCGTCACTCCAAATAAACTCTGCGCCCTTCCGAGTCAACCTGGTCAACGGGGCTGCAATACGAGAGAAGCCCTCAATAAAACGCCGGTAGTAGCCCGCTAAACCAAGGAAACTACGGATCTCGGACGCAGTCGTGGGCTGGCCCCACTGCCTCAACCTTTGAGGGGTCCACTGCGACACCCTCCCTCGTCACCACGTGACCGAGGAACTTCCCCTCCTCCCGCCAAAACTCGCACTTCTCCAGCTTAGCATACAGTTGGTGTGCGCGGAGGGTCCGCAACGTAACCTCCAAATGCTGCTCATGCTCCTCACGAGTCCTCGAATAAATCATAATGTCGTCGATGAAGACTACAACAAATCGATCGAGATACGGACGGAAGACCTCGTTCATCAATCGCATGAATATCTGGCGCATTGGTCGGTCAGAAGGACATGACCAAACTCGAAATGACCATAACGCGTCATAAATCGTCTTCGGAATGTCCTCCTCTCGGACCCGAATCTGATGATAACCGGAACGCAAGTCAATCTTCGAAAAGAACTGTGCACCCTGCAGCTGATCGAACAAATCATCAATCCTCGGGAGCGGGTACTTGTTCTTGATCGTGACCTTATTGAGCTCGCGGTAATCTACGCAGAGCCTCAACGAGCCATCCTTCTTCTTCACGAAGAGTACCGGCGCTCCCCACGGTGAACTGCTCGGACAGATAAAGCCTAACTCGCGCAACTCGTCCAACTACTTCTGCAGTTCCCGCAACTCCAACGGTGCCATACGATACGGGGCCTTCGAAATAGGCGGAGTACCGGGCACGAGATCAATCTGAAACTCGGTAAGTCGACGAGGCGGTAATCCTGAAATCTCCTGAAACACATCGGGAAAATCGCAAACCACAGGCAACTGGTCGACGCTCACCGCTAAAGGCTCCTCTATGGCACACAACATCAAACAAGACAGCGGCTCTCCTCTGGGCTCAGCAATGAACTGGAACTGCGGCAAGCCAGGTATACAAAATGTGACTATCCTCGCGGAACAATCCAATATGGCGTGGTACTCGGCAAGCCAATCCATGCCCAGGATGACGTCGAACTCGGACATAGGCAAAGCAAATAGGTCGGCAGGCAAAAACATATCCCCAACCAAAACGGGGCAAGACAAGCAAAATCGGCCCAACACTGCAGTCTTCCCCAAGGGAGTCGATACTGTCAACCCCTCACGAGCAGACTCCAATGGCAAACCAGTCGATCGGCAAAAACTCTCGGCTACAAAAGAATGCGATGCACCAGAATCAAACAACACACGTGCAATGCATGCAAATACTGGAAGTATACCCTCAATGACTCCTCCAGATGACTGAGGATCCTGCTGGGCCGCATAGAATCGAGCCTGAGTCGGCTGGGGAGGTGCCTGTCCCTTCTGAGCGTGCTGCTGCTGCTGCTGTCGCTGAGGCGGTCGAAACTGCTGCCTCTGCTGCTGCGGCCTAGGAGGCTGGTGCTGGTGCTGCTGCTGAGGTGGTCTCGGTGGTGGGGGCTGCTGTGGGGGCCTCTGCTGCTGCTGTGGGGGTCTCTGCTGTTGCTGCGGTGGTGGAGGCTACTGTGGACCTCTCTGCTGCTGCTGTTGGGGGCGAGGACACTCCCACATACGGTGTCCTGCCGCACCGCACCTTAAACAAGTGCCGGTGAACTGTCTCGGAGGTGGTGCTGGAGGTGGTGCTGGCGCTCGGAAGGCTGGGCGACCTGTGCGCCTCTGCTGTGGTCGACCCTGCTGCGTATCACTGGAAGAAGCCTGCCTCTTCCGGTCTCTCCTCTGACCGCGATCAGACTGAGAATCGTCCCACTCAGCCTCAAAAATCTAGGTCTTCCGCACCACTTCCTCGAAAGTCGGGAGCTCATGCCCAATAACACGACCTCGAAGACTGTAACGCAAGCCGCTCTCAAATCGGCGGGCTCTCCGCTCCTCATCATCCACTAAGTAAGGTGCAAATCTGGACAGTGCTACAAAACGAGCGGCATACTAAGCCACTGTCATATCGCCCTACACCAAGGCCTCAAACTCCAACGCTCGCTGACGTCGGATGTGATCAGAAAAATACTGTCGGTCAAACCGATCCACAAAATCCTCCCAAGTCCATACAAAATCAGCACCCGCTGCTCAGGAGACTGACGCCCACCAGTGCTCAGCCTCACCATGGAGAAGAAATACGGCTAATCGGACTCGCCGCTCAGTCGCGCATCCCATCGTCTCAAATATCTTCTCTATGTCAGCGCGCCATCTCTCAGCCACGGTCGGGTCTGGCTCACCCTGGAAATGCAGGGGATCGAGGCGTCGAAACTCTCTAAGGAGGGCACTCGAGCTCTCCTGCTCTGCCTGTGCTGGAGAAACGACTGGGGGTCTGCCGTGCCCCTGAAGTGCGGCCGTCACAGCCTACAGCATCTGCTGTAACTGGGAAGCACTCACAGATACAGTCGGCTCCGCACCGGTCTCTGGTGGAGGAGCTGCACCCATAGGCTGGACAGCATGAATCTCTGGTAGAGGAGCGGCATCCTCAGGTTGAGCAGCAGGAATCTCGGGTGGTGGAGCAGGAACCGTAGGGGGTAGTGCGGGAGCAGCAGGTGGTGGAGCCGGAGTAGATCGAGTCACTCTCCTACGCGCCATGTCCTACAGGAAAGAGCGAAGGTGCCTAATCAACTTTGAAAACTCTCGGAGGCACACTCGTTAAGGGTCGGTAATAAAAGATCGCTAGGCTACCTGAACTTAGGACTTAAATCATTCATAGCAGATATGTAATGTTGTTCTTGGTTATTCCCGAGTTATGCTCTGATACCAACTTCTGTCACGCCCCAAACTCGGAAACCGGGCTCACAAAATTATCGATCGCCGAATCTGGCGCCGACAGCCTCCGTAGAACCCCATTCTCGGCTCCCAGCGCCCATTCGCCAGGTTCCGATCCTGGGATGTCACAAGGAGGATTTTCAACATCAGTTTGATTCGTAATAAGCATAACCAAAGACATAACCCACAAACAACAACCAAAAACTCCATCACATTTCCACTATAATCAAAAACTTTACAAGTACAATGAGCATAAGGGAAATACAATGATGATGAATAAAAACTCCAAAATGATCAGCAACGCGTCCAAGCCTCAGCGCTGCTGCGATCCAACGTCACCTGCATGCAACAGTCGTGCATAAGCTTATAGAAAGCTTAGAGGGTGGTGAAAGTGTATGCTTAAGGTGATAATACAGTTATGCAGTATCAGAGTAAGGCGGAACATGCTGATGAATACCAAGAATACCATTAGCCGTACCAAGGCCATGCGGTGCAAAGAATGATGCCGGCCATACCAAGGCCATGCAATGCGAAATGTAACTCAAGCATACAAATCCTCATCTAAGTCCACATGTCAATACAGCTCAAAATCTGAAATATCACCGGGGTCTAGTACACTCCAAGCCAGATTGCCGCCCCATCGCGCGCAATAAGGTGAGTGGAAAAGACCTCACTATCCGCCTGCCAATATCGGGCTCAGCTCGTCAATAGCGGACCCATTCCTCGAGCTGGTCAGACTCAGCCTAGCATTGCCCCCTACTCTCAAGCGGGTAAGGCTGCACCCCCTTCCAACCGACCACGACACAGTGGAAAGCGCAACCGTCTGGTAATCGGCACCCAGCGCTCATGCACCCACTCGGTCTAAACGTTGGAGCAACCTCCTGGTACCATAAGGGTTTAGGGACTTTCACCCAGGGATATCTATCGCACCCCATGTAGAACAGTATTTCCGGTATCCAATCCTGCCAACTACGATACGTCTGTGGAGGCTACGGCCCTAATGTCGCTAGGGCGTATAGTAACCATATCACACAATGCGAATGCATGAATCACACTATCCAGTCATGCAGCAATCCTGCGCGTATCGTGCGCTCATGTAGGGCAACACCCCCTGTACGGGAGCCCCTAAACCATCTGCCCAAAGGCATATGCTATGATCAGTCATTTCTCATATCAAGCATACGTATGATGCATATGATCATGAATCATGGAATTAAACATGTTATATGGGATAGATGATATTCATAATGAAGATGGGCCTAGACGGCCTACACATTACACGCATGGGCCCAAGGGAAAGTCATAATGCGGACATTTAACCAACACTATACTTGCAATGGGGACGTCAAACCACCATTGCTCCCAAGGTGTGGCCCGACGTAAACATCATTACATAACCCATGTTGGGATCACACATTGCAATGGACCTTAGGTACATCCCATTGGGCCATAAATACATCAAATGGGCCAAATCACATGGGCCTTATATTCATTAAGTGGCCACATTAATGGGCCGCACCAATGGGCCTTATGTACATTGCAATGGGCTATAACCCGTGGGCCTTAGAGTGCGTCAAATGGGCCTACTCACATGGGCCTTATGTGTATCAAATGGGCCTCGCCAATTGGGCCCCATATGCACATCAAATGGCCCTTAACTCGTAGGTCCTAATACATCTTAACGGGCCTTAATTCATGGGCCCCTAACACATTAAATGGGCCTCGACCCATGGGCCCATGACACATCAAAGTGGGCCTCAATCATGGGCCAACAATAACTGAGATGGGCCTCCCACCAATATTATATATGATATAATATAATATATATATATATATATATATATATATATATAATACATATGATATTATATATAATATAATATTATATATATGTATATATAAATATACACACACGCACACACCACACACGCACGCACGCACACACAGACGCACGCACCCACCCACACACGCACGCACACACATCACAGTGGACTCCACCGTCCAGGCGGACGGTGGAATAAAATACTTACATCACTGTGGGCTCCATGTGGGGCCCACCACAATGTTTCTATGCCATCCAACCCGTTGATAAGGCCACATGGGCCTAGATGAAGGGTGAAAATAAATTTCACCCTGATCCAAAACTTCTGAGGACCCCAAAAGGATTTCAAAGGTAGAAATCCAATCCCATTGTTTCCTACGGTGTGGGCCACCTGAGTCTTGGATCAAGCTGATTTTTGGGGTGGGCCCACGTCAGGGAGTGGCCCACCCGATGGACGGGTCAGATGTCAGATAAGCATCAAGGTGGGGCCCACGGCTGGCGTGCGCAGGCAGCGCTGCTGCGTCTGACACAGCAGCAGCAGCTGCTGTGTTATATATATATATTTTTTGATTTCTGGAATTTCCATGGATTTTACAGGTGGGGTCCATATCCAGTGAATCCACTCCGTCCAGTATCCCTCTATGGCTCAAGACAAGCAAACCAAGCCCAATATTGGGCATATTTCAACGTATAAAAGATTTAGGGAAGGTTTCAATGGTGCAAACCACCATTTGCTACGGTATGGCCCACTAGGACCTCGAGTTGGCACCATATCTTGGTTCAACGCCTGAAATGGGGTCAAGAAAGGAATGGACGGCGTGGATTGAATACATGCATCAAGATGGAGCCTACACAAGTGGACCACCTCATTGGCTTGAAACTAAGCTAATTTTTTTGCATTTTCCAATAGAAACATCCAGCGATTTGAGAGATCATTTTAGGATATGTAAAAAAAATAAAATGAGATAGATCCAAAACTCAAGTAGTCTGCACGAAAGGAAACAGTCAGGATCTAGTGACCACTGTTTGAAGCATTTCGTATGACCACAAAGTTTCAAAACAGGCAAAGTTTTCGATGTTATCATTTTATCCCAGTGGGAATGACCTTATAAACGGTTTGGATGACATGTAAACATCAAGGTATATCCCAGGAGGATTTCAACAATCTTTCCCGGGTTTTCCCTCGGTTATGGCCGCCTTGAGCATTAGATCTACCTGATTTGTGATTCTATGTGCTAAAATGATCTGGAAGAACGGATGGACAGTGTGGATTTCTCAAAAGATACACGGTGGCCCCACCTAACATGCCGGCGCAGGAACTTCATGCGAAATCCGCGTAACCACTCTCTCTCTCTCTCTCACAAAGAGTCCAACCCGGATGCGGATTTCCTGCGAAAGCCTTTCGCAGGATCTTGGTGCGACGGTAAGGTAGGTGGGACCCACCGTAATGTTTACCGGAGATCCACCACGTCCATCAGTTTTTCAAGATCATTTGAAGTGATGTGACCAAAAATGATCTAAATCCAAAACTCAAGTGAGCGGTACATCAGGTACATGCGTTTAGGTAAATTCCTTTCGTTGAAACCTTCTGGGGTCCACAGTGTTTTTTATATGCCATTCATACCATTTATAAAGTAAATTTTAGTAGGATTAACTGAAAACATAAAAATTATCCTGATTCATATCTTCTCTGGCCCACGTGTGTTTGAAGGGTGGGCATTCAATCCTTTGTTGTGTAGCCCATATGAGGTTTGGATTTCCGTCATTTCGGGGTCCGTATATTAACATAATATTGAAGAAATGATGGACGTAGTAGATTTCCAATAAACATCACGGTGCTATTCACCTAACTTCGCAGAAGTTTCTGCGAAAGCCTTGCGCAGGAAATCCGCATCCGTCCATCCCAAACCTCTCTCTCTCCGAAGAACCAGATAAAGCCCAAAACCCCCTCTCCCCTCCCTCTCCCTCTCCCTCTCCGTTGATCCCGAGATCTCTCTCAGAAGAACCCATACCTAGCCCTTTCTCTCTTTTGCCTCACAAAGGTGCGGCCTTTGGGAAGAGGAAGAAGGCAACGGCCATCTTTCTCTCCCTCTGCCTCTCTCAGAAGAACCCATACTTAGCCGTTTCTTTTAGGGAACTAAATCTGAGGTAAGTCGCCATCTTTCGTTTTCTTCTTCTTCTTCTTCTCATCTCATTGGTAGCAAAATCGCATCTTTTTGGCTGGCACTTTCATATATTAACAAAAAAGATTGAATTTTTCTCTGATTTCTTTCCCTTGTAATACACAGGTTCTCTGATTGAACCATGGATTTGCACTCTATTCTCTGGATCTGACTTTGTCTGTTTCACGGTCATATTAACAAAAAGATTGATTTTTTCTCTGATTCCTTTCCCCAGTAATACAAAGAGGAACCATGGATTTGCACTCTATTCTCTGGATCTGATTTCGTCTGATTCACCGTCCATGTCTGGGTGGTTCACACCGTTGATCTCTTAGAGATAAGTCATATTTGGACGGTCGTAGACGTCCGATTGCTTGCAACCTTTTGTAGACGTTGACTAATTTTCTTCTTAACCATCTTTTACTTCAAAGGGTTAGGGATTATCCCTCCAGGTTTTTTTAATCTCTCTCTCTCTTTTTTTTTTTTTTTTTTCTTTTTTTTCTTTTTTTTTTTTTGTGAACGCCAGCATATCAGCAGTCTAGATCTCGCAATTGTGGGTCCTTGTACAAACTCATGGCTCGATGATAACTGCGTCCATATCCTTGGCATGAGTATCATATAATACTTCTTAGTTCCATGCCCAACGGCAGCAACAACACTGATTGCTCCGCTTGTACAAACTAGTGCCAATGTGGGCTTTTGATTATTTGGTGGGTCAGTGCCAGTGTGGGTTGCTTCTTCTTATGTTGAAATGTTGGAAATCTAAACCAATAAGCATGAACAGGCATCTACCATAGCTTCTCTGAAATCAACATTGTCCTAAAGGCCATTACTGTTGAATTGGTGTGGTCATCCTCATAGCTAGCAAGACAACATACGGCAAAGGAAAAAAAATTATGCAAGATGTTTGTGTTAATTTGTTATTGATGATAAAAAAAATATGGTCAGAAAAAGAGAAAATGCCAAAAAATTCGGTGAATGAGAAATTCGGGTCTATTACGGCTTGAATTCAAAAAACAGATTGAAGAAAACAACTATATATACCTTTTTTTAAAGGTATATATATGTATATAAATAAGGTTAAAGTAGAATAGTTTAGTTAAGATAATTAGAATTTCTACAAGCATGAACAATAATGTATACGGAAAGTAGAATGGTGTTCTTTGCCTCTCTAAGATCCTTTCTTTTCAAGTAATCCTTAGATAAATCAATCCATCTCCATTATAGCAGAAACTTGGGATACTATTTTCCTCTAGCAATAGGAGGTTTTATGTTAGTAACACGATTGATTCTTAGAAAATACATTATATTGCAGTCATTGATAATATCTAAAAACCTCGGCCGCATGTTATTATTTCAATTCCCCGAGTGGTATGAGGATTTGAAGGAATTTCTACAAGCACGAACAATAATGTAGAAAGTAGAATGGTGTTCTTTGCCTTTCTAAAATCCTTTCTTTTCAAGTAATCCTTAGATAAATCAATCCATCTCCTATAAAAACTTTCACCTTCTATTCACTTTCATTGATTTGTGGAGACCACCAATATCTAATTTTTAAATTGCCGCCAAAAGGTTTTTATTTTTATTTTTTTTATTTATTTTTGTCTTAGTCTTTCGAAATGTATGGAGTTTTAAATGATTGATTAATTGTACGAGTATTTAAAAAAATACAGAGTTTAAAATGGAGTTTTGCTAACTATGAGCAGCCATGATTTTTGCACACTCATTTCACATGATTTAGTAGAGGTAGAATCATTGGAATATGACTTTCAGCTCATCAAACACAATCATCAAAAACTGAGTCAAGTCTATAATCCAAATAGCATGATTTGAGGAAAGATCATAAGATATGCAGCTCGAAATTAAGTGCTATGAGTAAATGATTCAAGATCAATTGCCATTTTAAATGAAGACCAATGAGTAAAATGATTGAAATTCACTTACAATTTGGAAAAGAACAACAACTAAAATGAGTGTAACTTTGATGCTAAATCAAAGAGTACAACCCAAAAGCATCTCATACCCTTTTTTTTTTCCAAAAAAAAAGAAGAAGCTCCAAAGCCACAAATATAAATCCCCGATGTATGACCTATCTTTTTTGTATTATTTTTGAAAGGTAACAAAAATTTATTAAGGAACTTGCAAAAGCGAGGAAAGAATGCTAAACCTATCTTTGAAGAGAAGGCTGTTAACAACCCTAAAATTAATGCTAAACCTCAAACACTATCTAGACCATCCATCCCATCTTGATGCAATCTAGGTGGGCCCATGTCAAAGCATTATTGGGAGAGAATTAGTGGTGCCTCTCATTTAGTGGTGCCATTTCTTATGGAAGTTGACATATGAATGATAGTGTCCCTTACCCATGACAAACTAGAATTAGTGGTGCCTCTCATTTATGATCTGATCAAATGTTCCTTTTGTTTTTATTTGAATTTTGGTTATTTGTTTATGAATTATTAAGAGAACATGCATACACAAGCCCATACCCACATGCCTGCACACACACACACACACACACACACGCACACACACACACACATGTTCACACATACATGCCTTCATGTGCGTGCACGCACGTGGTGGGCTCAACAGTGGTACTGGTACCACCATATGTAATGGCAGTGCCAGGCTGTTGTGGGCCATATATGTTCTGTTATGATATACAACCTGTTGAAGAGGTGAGCCCCGCTATAATTGTCAAGTGTGCAAATAACAAGGCTAATCCACTCATCAGGTGTGCAATTCCATAGAAAACAGCCTAAAAAATCATTATTCTTGCACATGTGCAACTTCTAGCACACGTGAAAGCATGATCAATTTTGTCACTTTTAAGCTCATACGAGGGCATTTTTTCATTTCAAGAGAACTGGACAGTTGTTAGGGTTTCTCAACAGATGTTGTTCCCTCAAAAGCACAGTTAAAGTGTGGGTTGTAACATTGATCATCATCATCTGCATCATCTAAGCCTTATCCCAAGTAACTTGGGTCTGCTACACGAATCCTATTCCACCATTTCACTCTTTCAAAGGCCTTCAATTAGACCATAGATCATCAAGTTTTTCCTTATTACCTCCATCTACGTCCTTTTGGGCCTTCCCTTGCCCTTTTAGAGCCTTCAACTTGTACCAACTCACTCCTAACCAGCACAGTTCTAAGTTTCCATTGCACATGATCAAATCATCCAAGTGTACTTCCCTCGTCCTAACCGGCGCAGTTCTATCCTTCTTTGTCTTGCCACTTATCCATATCAATATCCTCATTTCAGCTACACTCATCCTATGAACATGCTGTTCTTAACTGCCCAACATTCTGTCCCACAAAGCAGCTGATTTTATAGCTATCCTATAACATTTCCCTTTCAGCCAGTGGCACACAACGATCACATAAGAGGGTTCTTATATCGGTACCAAAAATAAAGTGCAATAATATGGGTTGTTTTATCCATGGAGCACTTTCCTTTGGGGAAGTCAGCATTTAAGTGTTGGAGCAGTTCTATTGGTTTCTTATTCCAGTTGCACCTGGGGCAGGGATTATTTTCTTTCTTTCTTTCTTTTTCTTTTTTTTCTTTTTTTTTTTTTTTTTTTTTATTTTTTTAATGTATTGCTGATTTTTCCCTTTGTGTGAGTGATGAGAGGGCAACTTTTCTCTGTGTACCTTTCTTTTTTCTTTACTTTAGTAAAACTGTCACTTATGAAAAAAAAAAGGTGGTAAAGTTGCATCATGGTCTGCCATCCAAAGAATGCCTGCAAGTAAAATGTAGGAATTGTGGTGATTCTATTTAACTATATACAAGTCTCCAAGATTTCATACTTTTAAGAGTTTGTACTTTTGTCTTTGTTGGATTTATCTCTACTTTGCTTTCACCCCCCACCCCCTCTTATATTCATTGTATTACAAAACACCAACTTGTAAATTGAAACCTTTATTTCTGAATGTGCAGCTTATTTTCTAGTTTGGCCAAATAATTTATGAAGGACAAGATGGATGCAGAAGAGAAACAGAGAAACATTGGTTGGACATTCCAGAAGAGGTTTTACAATTGATCATACCACACATATCTGCAGTGGACCATGCACATTTATTCGCTGTCTGCAAGGGATGGTTATCGATGACTCCTGCATTTTGGTCCCCTTCGACACCGTGGCTCATATTCAATCATAACTTAGAGGGTGTGTGCAAGTTCTTTGACCCCTTGAACAGGAAAAATTATGTTTCTGAAATCCCGGGCTTGTCTGGTACAGTATTCCATCATTCGAAGGGTGGTTGGTTGCTAGTGTCTCGAAATGATGACTCTGTGTTCTTCTTTAATCCTTTTACGCAAGAGCAAATCGACCTTCCGAATTCAATTGGTGTCTTTTGGGGGATATCCTTCTCATCGCCTCCAACTTCTCCAGACTGTGTTGTTTTTGCTGTTCATAACATAAATCCATACCATATTTCAATCAAGACATGTTGTCCTGGGGATATGTCTTGGAAAAATTATTCTGACTATGAAACTACAGTGCCTTTTGTCGTTGTTCACAATAATCCTGTTTTCTATGAAGGCCTTTTCCATTGTTTGGGCCTAGGTGGAAGGTTAGGGGTTTTTAATCACAGGGAAAATACTTGGAATGTTCTTGATAAGCCAGAAGCTGTCCAAAATGAGACATGCGATTGTTTCTTGACAGAGTCAGGTGGAGAGTTGGTAATGGTTTCTGTAGATCATCTCGGAGATCCAATTAACACTTTCCTATTAGACCAGTCTAAGATGGTCTGGGTAGAAGTGAAAAGCTTAGGAGAGCAAACGCTTTTTGTCGGTCATGAGGCATCTCTTTCAATGAAAGCCATAAGAGGAATGGAAAACAAAATCTACTTCTCAAGAATTCGTGGAAGCTGCAGCAATGAGCCTGTATTCTACTCTATGGAGACGAAGAACGGGAGAGTGGAATTTTGGAAGTCCAAAGTATATAGCAATTGCACTTGGATTGAACCCAATGGTTACGTATTTGAATCCAACCAAAATAATAATGAATTGAGGTTGATAGGCTCAAGATAGTTTGTTGTTTTTTGAAAGGCGACACTACTAGGGATTGAATCCTGGATCACTCACATATTACAGTCTCCACCAGCTCATCTAACAACCAGGGAGAAATAATCATTTGACAAAATAGGAAATGGACATGGGTTGTCATAAATCGTCATTCAATTTTCTTATGTTGATCGTTTTTTTCTTTTTCTTTCTTTTTGTAAGGGGGGGGGGGGGGGGTGGGTGTGTTCAGTGGGATTTCGGACACTGTACATTTTGAAAGATGCATTGGTCACTTCCACTATTTGCATACTCAACAGATGATGCTTTTCATTAACGTTGCCAAGATGGCAACAACAAGTTGGACATCAGGAGTTGTGAATAAAGTAGAACTCAAGCATGGGTAGTCTGGTGCACAAATCAGGTTGCTTCCAGCTCATAAAGCAGCCCACTTATGTACGGTTTGAAAGAAAAACTTGCCAGGGGTTTATGCTCTCAAACGTACTGGTGTGGCCCACTTAATTATTAGGACTGGGCCTGATTTGGTACAGATAATCTTCATAGCAGCTTGTAATGTTCACTTATTTTATGTGGGGTATGCCTGTTACATCAATTGATGTGGTAACATATATTCCTTTATGACTCAATTGCCTTGTTTTATGATAGGGAATTTTTATTTATTTATTTATTTTTTTTATTTTTAATACTAACTGATTTTTATGGAATTTACATGTTGGCACTGTTTTTAATTCCACATATAAACTCCTACCTTTCATGTACTTTTACTGTTCATGTGCAAACCAACCCTCAATTCCGTTTAAAAAGACAATAAAAAAGATGAAAATGCTCCACTCCACTCTAAAAGAGGGCTTTAAATATCCACAATAGAAACATAATAACAACTAAAAGTAAATCGTAGTAGTCCAAAGTCTTTCTTCACTATATTTGAATCTCAAAGGGTAGGGGTTTATGTATGCAACAAACCCATTATTGAATTAAGTAAATTTCATTAAGCTACCTTACATTATTTTTATTTATTTATTTATTTATTTTGTTAAAATAATGATAGTTCAACAATCAATGTTCAGAAGTCAGAGATAAGGATTGTCCAATTGATCTTATTTTGAAAACTTTGGCTCAAGTACAATGATTTTCTCAATTTAGTTGGTTTTGATTTGAGTTGATATATGCCACATTGTACAATTTAATAGTGCTTGTGCATCATCTGTCATATTTTAACAGAATATTGAATAACTTTCCAAAAAACCTCCCTACTGTCTAAAACGCCTATGATCTCTCTCAATCCTGTGTCTGGCGTGGGTACAGGTGGCATGCCTATTGCTAATTGAGTGCCAAGTAAATGGAACTTTTATGAGATCCTCCCCATCCATCATGTAAGCAGACTCAAGTTCACTTTGGAACCTAAGAATGATGATGAAAAAAAAACTCAGGTATGCCACACCTTAGGAAATAATTGGAATGAACATGTCTACCATAGTTGCGTGCACAGCAAGCACTTCACGTTGTTTATATACTATACAATCCATTCATCTGAGGTTCCTTCCCGGGATAAAAGAGTTACCCAAATATTACACTATTCTCCATAACCCCAGGTTGGCCGCACCATGTGAATTGAGAGGCTCTACAAAATAAATTTATAGTTTTGGGATCAAAGTGAACGAGGAGATGGGGCAGCTGATGGACAATTCACCTACTAGGCACTCACTTAGCATTAATCAAGCCTTACCTAGCCAACTTGGTATGGACCACTGGTAGAATCATACCTAGAACCTCTATTAAATTCATGTGTTACTGTATACCTGTCATTTTTGGAAATGATTTCAGTTAGATAAATGGATTGGATTAAATATTAGGCCCTATACAAAACTAGTGATGATGGGCATTCGATTTCCAACTATTTCATGTGGTGTTTCCTACCTGACCCTTTTTTTTTATATATAATAAATATTCCTCATTTATGAGTGTTAGGGTGAATGAGAAGAATGTATCTAATGAAATGATTCGACTCTCATCAAAGTTCCACCAACGAATCCAAGAACAATGAATGCACACCCAAAAAATCATGATTTCCAAAATTCTAGGTGAGCCATGAAACATGGTTTTATAGGTTTCACGCATTGACCTAATTTTTGGGGTTCAAGGAGAATAGGAATGGGTTCATATTGTGGACAAATTGATGTCATGAAAACACCATGATAGTCCCCACATACCGTGGTACACTAATTTAGAGATGTTTGTATTGGATCCAGCCTCAAATGGTTTGCTCCCAAATCCCTATCCCACATGTGATGCTTGTTTCCTACCGGTAGGGAGCCCCAGCAACAAAAAGGCCACCCGATACAAGTATCATATAAGAATTAGGTTGTTACCGTTATTGAGTTACAACATTGAATGGCGCGTAGATGAAAAAGAAAGAAAGAAAAGGAGTTGCATTACCTGGATGATCTTGATTCTTTATCTTAAATGGATACCACCCAATGAGTACATTAAAAAAATAAAAATAAAAAACTTACGTAATTTTGTTACTTTTTCAACTCAATATAGTTTGGTAAGTACCATTGTAAAAAGTTATGTGATAAGAGTGATTTATTCCTATAGTTTTTATTTTTTGCTTTTCATCTTTTAACTTTTCTACTTCTCTCTGTCTCTCTCCATGTGATAGATGGTCCCCATCAAAGTTAGGCCCCACATGATGGATAGTCCATATCAAAGGTAGGCTCCACATGAGGGGCGGTGGATACTGAAGGTTGCCCCACATGATGGACAATAACATTGAAGGTGGGTCTCACATGACGGATGACCACATCAAGGTGTGACCCTACAGAATGGATGGTCCACATCAAAGGTCAACCCCTAATGATGAATCTCCACGTCTAAGGCAAGCCATGCATGATCGATGGACGACCCACACCAAAAGTGGGGCCCACATAATGGATGGTCCACATCAAAGGTGGGCTCCACAGAAGGTGGGTCTCACATGATGGACAATTTATTTTGATAGTGGGCCCCACATGATAGACAACCCATATCAAGATGGTACAAATTAAAGCAGAAGAAGCTATTGAAGTCAAAGAGTATGGTTGAATTCGAAGACATCTGACCATCCCTTTTGCAAGAAAATGGTGTAATTTTTTCTTTTCCTTTTCATATCTTGAATCAAGTTACTGCTCCACTTTACACATCCTAAGACATCTACAAGACTCATTCACACCGTTTCCGCACTCTTCTCTTCTCTACATTCTTTTCTATTTTCTTATTTATTTATTTATTTATTTATTTTGCTTACCTAGGGTCTTGATATCCTGCGAAGTATTACATGATGTAATTAAAAGAAATGCAAAATCTCATAAAATAGAGACTGCATGCTATGCGGGTGGAAAAATATGCTTAACTCGTTCCTTTTTCGTAACCAAGGCCCTTACCTGAAATTTATAGGGCAAATCCTCGAACTTTTTAACACGATCACACACACATTGATGAAGGGTAAACACAAATATCAACTTGATCCAAAACTTCTGGTGGTGTGATCCACTTGAGCTTTGGATCTGCCTTATTTTTGTCCTCATGCCCTAAAATGAGGAGGTAAAACAAATGGACGACATGGATCAAATATACATAATAGTAAGCCCCACAGATTTTAATGGTACCATGTCTTCTTTTCTCTTTTTAGCTTAGGAAGCGTTCCAAACAAGACTAGCTGTTAACGTCAGTTGGAGGCGGCTCAAGTGAATAAATGAGTAAATAAATTTTCTCATTTATGTCGCATTTACGGTGTTAATTGGAAACAAAATGTGAAATACAAATAATTCAAATTAAGCTCCGTAAAAATTTGTTCCGTGAACTTTGGCCGACCTGATGATATAACTGGCTTAATTTAAGGCCAAAGAAGGGGTGGGCAGGGACCAACCTCATGTGCATATTGGATATCATGTTTACATGCTGCCTTGCCACATGTAATTGCGTGGAGATAGCCACCTTATACATGCATGCATGTAGGCTTAACATTGCTCTTTTAATCTTACAGAGGTTTGCTCGCATACGTCCCCATGTATTATAACACTGGTAAAGATTTATACCTTTCCAATTATCTAAACCATTTATACGATGAATCTCGCCTTCTATATTTAGAAATTTAACAAATAAAATATCTTAATTGCATTATTTTAAGTTTTTGATTATATGGCTATTTTGATTTGATGATGAACGGTCTCCATAAAATTCACCTAATAAAAGAGTTAAAGTATTCAATACAATATATTTCTCGGGCACCTCACCATCCAGTGGTAACTCTGCTGATGTAGAAATCTTGACGTCCTTCTTAGACCACTTGATACCTGTAAAAGAAGACAAAGATGGAGACCTTGGCTTCTGTAAGGGACTATCCGATGTCAAAGTCAGACAGGTAAGGTACGTCTAATAGAACTTAGGGTTTTTGGGCATAGAGTTGTGTACCATTCACCATTAGAGGCGCTTCTATTTATAGTTGAAGAGGGGTGGTGGCGTAGGTAAAGATATCCCTACTTAGTAGGAACATATTGTACAGGGAATCGTATCCCAAAGGCGTTGCGAATATCTGTCCGAGATCTTCGGTTGAGATCTCGGACAGATCTCTTCGTTAGAATCTGAGTGGTCAGAATCACGGTAGGAGGCTGAGGTCAAGCATCCAAGGTGGCCTACATGGCCGTCCTGAGGAGTAGTTTGCCGATGTGGATTTTGTAGTAAACCATGGTTGAGTATTTTCTGAGCATAGACAGGTCGTCGACCTCCCGCGCTGCCCTGGGAGGTCGTGTCCGGGCACGGGGGTCGAGCTCCTTTCCTTGGTAGAATACAGATGAGATCGGGGATGACCATTCACTTCATCTTATTATATGGGAGAAGGTTCTCTGAGTATAATGGCTCAGAGATGGATGGGACCGTCGGAGGACTCGACATCTGATGGAGGCGGAGATACTCCATCTTCTGGTGGCCGAGTTCATGGGGCGGGCCTCTGTTCCCAGCAGTGGGTCGATATTTTCTGGTCGTGGCTAGCGCTGGCTGTCCACGCAGATGACTGATCTAACCTCACACTTATAACCAACTTATTTTCACCTATAACAGTAGCCCCCTACTTCCGAGTTGGCCGTGGCAGGCTCAGGAAGTAAGGCGGTGTAATGAGCTCGGTCGTGCGGGAAGTCAAGTCAGTGTAGCATTAATGCATAGATAGGTAGCAAGCGCGAAGATCGAGGGAGATATGCAATGATGGTATGGCGCATTCGAGGAGGAGTGCGCTGACAGGGCATCTTTTCGCTCCCCGTCCTATGGGGCGCTGGCATGTGGCACGGCCCGGGAAGCCGGATCATTGGACAAGTGAGGGCACTCCGCGTGGCTGAGTGCGGGCATCGAGGTGCTTCTTTGGCTATGACATTGAATGCTTGTGCCTATAGCTTGCGGTCAGGATTCCTATAAAAGGGGGAAGAGCCTTAACCGCTCTGGCCATTTGCTTTAGTATTTGCAGCTGTCCTAAGGTTCCCAAACCGAGCGATTTTCGGTATGTCTGAGCTTTTACTCTAGCCATCTTTCTTTTGCTTTTTCCTTCTTTTATTACACTTCCACCATCCGAAATGTCCAATATTTCGGATGAGGATGTTGAACCGATGGCTTTCCAGGGTGATTCAGACCCTGAAAGCATAGATTCACGGTTGGGGGGCGCCAGAAGGCCCACCGTCTTCGATATCCCTTGACCATGGCTAGTCAACAGGGTCCGTCTATCAGAGAGGGCAACTGCTCGGACCGAGGCTGAGCAGCCAATTGATGTCGGTCCTACTGTGTTGACATTGATAGAGGCAAATCTGGCCCAAATCAGGTCTGAGTTCTGGATCCCGGACTCAGTGGGACTTAGAGTTCCCGATTTTGGTGAGATTCCTGGTGACCCACACGAAGGTGAGGTGGCCATCTACTAGGTCGCCTTGCAGTGTGGGCTCCACCTGCCTTTCCATCAGATTGTGCGGGAGGCCACTTCTTGCTTGAGACTGGCCCCTGGCCAAATCACCCGAATGCCTGGAAGGCACTGATTGGGACATATATCCTCTAGTTCCAGCTCAAGAACGAGGAGCTGACAGTTGAGGAGTTCATGTACTTGTATTAGCCCAAGGCTCATTCAAAGGAGCTGAGTTGGTATTAATTCTTGGCATGGAGAGGAAGGGTAAGGCTCTCATTGTCGGCAACCCAACCTCCAGCAAAAATTAGAAGAACAAATGGTTTTGGGTGTCTGGAGAGTGGGAGGCGTGTTCACAACCCCAAGTGTAGGGTCGCGATGCAGTAACAATCTCGGTGAGATCGAGGTCAAATCTACAGGGACTAATCTCGTGTGTATTCTAAAAGAAACTAGAAGTAGAACTAGAAGAAGATGCAAATCTAAATATGGAATTAAATAGAGTAATTGTGAGAGAATTAATTATGAACTTAAGAATTTAAAGGTGGGAACTAGGGTTTCCAAGGATCCACTTATAGCAATCAGGGAGATTTATGCTTGATTCAAGGACACAACTGGAATCGGAGTCCTATCTTATCCAATTGGAAGATATCTCAATAAAACTAAATCTGAACTTCCTTTCACCTAATTCTCAATGGAATAGAGTTGTGAGAACTAGAAGTGATTCCATCACAAAACCATGCCCAGGAGACAATGGCTCACAACAGGATATACCAATTCACAATCAACATAAGAGAATTGTGATGATTAGAAGGGATTCTATCATCCAGCCATGCCCAAGGGACGATGGTGAGCAACAAGATTTTCTAATTTCACAATCTCAATTCATGAAAAGAAGATACTCAAAGCTATTGTATATCTACTGTAATTTGCGTCACAATAAACCATTAAAAACTGAAAGTATTTCTTAAATATCAAACTAGAATAAAAGAGAATTTAACATAAACATGACTCATAAAAATAGAAAACATTCCATCACGCTACAAGCTTCACCACTTAGCCCTAGTTAAGAGGTTTAGCCAACTATAGACATGATTGGATCTAAAACCCTCAAAGAAAGCATTAAAAACTAAGGAAGAAAGAAGAAAAACACTTAGCGACGGCTCTCCGCCCTTGTGCTTCGCTCCTCCAAACCCTAGATTGATTAGATAGATCCCCAGGGATGCCTTGGGGACTCAGTTATGCAATATCTCCTTTTGCACCTCTTTGGAAAAATCTGGAAACTGCATCAAATTTACACACTCCGCATAACTCTACGTAACTTCGCGATGACATCGAACTGCCTTCAATGTTATCGAAGGTGTCTTTTATACGTGCTTTTTTTATGCTTTTGTAACTTCATCCGGACTTTGTAACCTTCGATGTCATCGAAGAGGCCTTCGATGTCATCAAGCATTATTCAAGGAATCGATAATGTGTCCAAAACAGTTTGTCACGCCCCAAACTCAGAAACCGGGCTCACAAAATTTTCGATCGCCGAATCCTTGCCGACAGCCTCCGTAGCACCCCATTCTCAGCTCCCAGCGCCCATTCGCCAAGTTCCGATCCTGGGATGCTACGAGGAGGATTTTCAATATCAGTTTGATTCGTAATAAGCAAAATCAAAGGCATAACTTACAAACAACAACCAAAAACTCTATCACATTTCCACTATGATAAAAAACTTATAAGTACAATGAGCATAAAGGGAAATACAATGATAATGGACAAAAAGCTTCAAGATGATCTGATAAGCGCTCCTGCCTCAACGCTACTGCGGTCTAACGTCACCTGCACGCAACGATCGTGTATAAGCTTATGGAAAGCTTAGAGAGTGGTGAAAGTATGTGCGCAATGTAGTAATACAATTATGTAATATCAGAGTAATGCAGAATATGCTTATGAATCCATGAAAACTATAGGCCGTACAAAGGCCATGTGATGCAAGGCATGAATGATGTCGGCCATACCAAGGCCATGCTATGCGAGATGCAACTCAAGTATACGAATCCTCATCCAAGTCCACATATCAATACAGCTCAACTTTGGGATATCACCAGGGTCAAGTACACTCCAAGTCAGATTATTGCCCCATCGTGTGCAACAAGGTGAGTGGAAGAGACCTCACTATTCGTCTGCCAATATCGGGCCTGACTCGTTGATAGCAGACCCATTCCTCGAGCTGGTCAAACTCAGCTTAGCTTTGCCCCCTCCTCTCTGGCGGGTAAGGCCACACCCCCTTCTAACCAACCACGACACAGTGGAAAGCGCGACCTTCTAGTAATCGGCACTCGACGCTCATGCACCCACTCGTTCTAGACATTGGAGCAACCTCCTGTTACCATAAGGGTTTAGGGACTTTCACCCAGGGATATCTATAATACCCCATGTAGAACAAGATTTTCGGTATCCAATCCTACCAATCACAATATGCATGTGGAGGCTATGGCCCTGATGTTGCTAGGGCATACAGTATACATGTCACACAATGCGAGATGCATGAATTACCCAATCCAGTTATACAACAATCATGCACATACTGCGCACTCATGTGGGCATCTCCCTTCACCAGGGAGTCCCATAACAATCTGCCCAATGACATGTACTATGATCAGTCACTCATCTCATCACAAGCATACAGATGATGCGCATGGGTATATATCATGATGTTATGTTGTCATATACTCATAATTGGTATCAATAGCCGGCGTCGGCCTCGATAATCGGCACCGATAATCAGCATCGATTCTCTGCACCGAAAAACAGCATATTTAGGCAAGGCGGGGTCCATAAATGATCAACCGATCAACCATATATAAAGATCGGCACTTGGCCGTGGTTATATCAAATCTGGTAACATGGAGTCATCCGCCTACAGCGAATGGGGCCCACTTATTTGGGTTAACCCACGAAGAGAATGGGCCTAACAAGGCCTAAGGGAAGGTCACAATAAGGACATCTAACCATCATTGCCCTTCAATGTGGACATCCAACCAACATTGTTTCCAAGGAGTGGTCTATATAAGGAATTCATAATCAATGTAACGGCCATACACATATATTACATTGGGCCTCGCTCATGGGCCTCACACACATCGCATCGGACTTCATATATATCAAATGGGCCGATCGAATGGGCCGAATCAATGGGCCGATTCAAATGGGCCAATTCAAATGGGTCGATCAAATGGGCCAAATGTATATCAAATCGGGCCCACCCTTATGTATTTGAGATCCGACTTATTCATAAGTTATCATAGAGATAGATGAAATGAAAACAATTATCAACTTAATTGGAAACTACCGTAGCCCTTAGGAGTTTGAACGGTGGATGTCACGGTCCACTATTTAAATGGTGGGGTTCACTTGAACTTTAGATCTGGCTCACCACTATTTGCCCATGCTGTAAAATGATCTCACAAATGGTCGGACGGCATGGATACAACACATGCATCATGGTGGGCCCCACCATTCAAATAGTGGACGGTGTTGATATACATCAATGTGGGGCCTATGAGCTTGCTGCCAACAAAGGAGCAGCTAGATGGCTGCTGCACAGGCAGCTGGCTGCACTAGGAAGGCAAAGGTGGGTCTCACGTAGGGCCCACCACCATGTATATATTATATAATATATAATATATAATATATTATTTTTATAATATATCTGACGTCCTTAGTAGTGGGACCCACAGAACTTGTTGTCATCAGATGGTAGTGGGTCCCACCATCAAAAACAGATGGATGGTATGTGTAAAACACATACATCATGGTTGAGATCCACCTTCCATGGGCTGGACAGTGGATGCAGCGCATCATCAAGGTGGTCCCATTGTCAAGATGGATGGACGGTTGTGTAAAACACATACATCATGGCTGGGATCTGTAGCTTGCTGACGTAAAGGGAGTAGCTACGTAGACGTAGCATGTGCAGCGTTGCTGCCCCTTTCCTTTCTTTCTTTTTTTTTTTTTAAAAACAAAACAGAGGTGGGTCCCACGTAGGGCCCACCACAACAGGTATATATATTGTATAATATAATATAATATATATATATAATGAATGTATATAATATAATATATATATATATATATATATATAATGTATGTACAACGTCTAAGCCCTGGACGGCCTGGACGGTCGCATATAACATTGCAGCCCCACACATGTGGTGGGTCCCACCGTCCAAAGACGGTGGACAGCTTGGATAAACACATACACTATGGTGTGGCCCATCTGAATGGATGGAGGATGGGGGTGGGTCCCATGGACCCCACCGTCAACCCACACTTCACTGTTAGCCACCCTCACTAGGCAATTAATGCCAAGACCTCAGCGTTGAAATGAGGTATCATTCACTCCGCCTACCACTGGAGCTATGGGCCAGTGTTGAAATGAGGTGTCTTTCACTCAGCCTACCACTGGAGCTATGGATCTGGGTCCCACTGTTTCTGGTGGACGGTGATGATAAAACTCATACATCACGTGGGTACGTGTGGTGGCCCAGGGTCCATGGCCCAAGCTAATATTCGTGTTTCTCTTACGTCCAGGCCCACCTAAAGATGGTCAGCAAGGTGGGCCTTACGGATGGGACGGCGTGGATCATACATCACAGTGGGGTCCATAATACATGAGAAAGAGAGGGAAAGAGAGAGAGAGAGATTTCGGCGGTGGAGGGGCCTCACCACTATGGGCCCCTCTTGTTACAAAGCATACATCAAGGTGGGTCCCACATATACGGACCCTTAATTAAAAAAATGAATGAAAGACAAAAATTCAAGATCACCCACCGTCTTCTTCTTGCTCCCTTGGCTTCCTTTGTTCCTTAGCTTCGATTCCAACAGAAGATGACGAAGAATGAAGGGTTGAGATGGGGGATGAGAGGGTTAAGAAGTAGGCCACACACAAAATTCTCTCATGGAGATTTGGGAGAGCTTGGACGTGTGGTATTTTGGTATTTTGGGTTGCTTGGAAAAGAAGGGAGAATTAAGAGAGACAGGAGATGGGATGGAGTGATGGATGGGAGAGAGGGATGGGTGTGTAAGAACTTTATTGACTTTTGAGGGAATTTTTGTAAGAAGGGTATGGGTTGTGTAATGGTTTGTTGACTTATGGGGTTGCTTGGGGATGCGTGTGAGGTTATGTGTACTTGACATGTACTTGACCCTTGATGGGATTGATGGATTGATTGAGGTGACATGTTGTAGAGATTCTCTTGAGTTTTGTAACGCGCGACGTTTTCCTCGAACTGAACGCAGGCCTACATCTCTTAGCCTGGGTATCGCTTCAGCGAGCGAGACGCGGCATTGAAACCGCGGCGACGATGCGGTCGCTAGGGTACAAGTCTCGGGTTGAGTCGACTCGGGTTGACGGCGTGTAACTCAGGGTCATGCGCAAATGCCGATTACAGGTCGCAGGTTACCGAAATTTGATAGGGAGGATCGCAGGAATCTATAGAATGGTACGGACTATGATACGGGTCTTACAGCTCTCCCCTCCTAATAAAAATTTCTTTTTTGAAATTTACACAATCATCGCAACTAGACATAACTCAGCAGGAAGAAGAAACATAACATCATCATGTAAAATCAGAGATAGCATACAAAATACAACACATAATCAATCATTAAAGAGATGGAGATAGCGCTCTCGAATCTCGGCCTCGCGCTCCCAAGAAGCCTCTTCCACAGAATGGTGACCCCACTGAACCTTCACCAACGGAATGACCTTGGTCCGAGGACCTGCTCCTTCCGATCAAGGATACGAACTGGTTGCTCAATATAGGAGGCGTCCTCACGAACCTCTAACGGCTGCCAATCAATAACGGAAACTATGTCTGACCCACACTTCCTCAACATGGAGACATGAAAAATATTGTGGACACCAGACAACTGAGATGGCAAGGCAAGCCGATAGGCCATGGCACCAATGCGCCCAGTGATCTCAAAAGGTCCTATGAATCTTGAGGCAATCTTGCCCTTCGCTCCAAATCAAACTACGCCCTTCATGGGCAACCTTGAGATACACATGATCCCCTACAACAAACTCCAAGGGACGACGCTGGCGATCAGCAAAACTCTTCTGCCGGCTCTGAGTTGTGCGCATCCTTTGCCTGATGATATCGATAGCTTCTGACGTCTGCTGCACAAGCTCGGGACCTAGGAGACGGTGCTCTCCAACCTCGGTCCAACAATTAGGTGATCTGCATGGTCTGCCGTATAATACCTCAAAAGGAGTCATGCTAATGGTTGGTTGATAGTTGTTGTTGTACGCGAACTCAGCCAATCATAGATGGTCATCCCAGCTACCCTCGAAATCAATTGTGCAGGCCCGAAACATATCCTCAAGGATCTGGTTACCCTCTCGGTCTGGCCATTGGTCTACGGATGGTACGCGGTGCTGAGCTACAAATCAGTCCCCATTACTCTCTGAAAGCTCCCCTAAAATTGAGACATGAACCTCGGGTCTCGGTCAGAAACGATCGAGACTGGAACGCCATGCAGTCTCACAATCTCCTCGATAAATAACCTCGCAAGACGATCCATAGACCAAATCGCACGCATCGCAAGGAAATGTGCCGACTTTGTCAGACGATCCACAACAACCTAGATGACGTCATGACCGTGTTGAGTCCTCGGCAAGCCTATAATAAAATCTGTCGATATGTGCTCTCACTTCCACGTCGGGACGCTCAACGATTGCAATATTCTTGAGGGTCTCTGATGATCGGCCTTGACACGCTGGCATGTGTCACACTTGACCATAAAACTGGTGATCTGGCGCTTCATCCCCACCCAAAAATACTGTCGCCTCATATCATAGTACATCTTCGTCGAGCCAGGGTGCATAGAAAACCGCGATCGATGTGTCTCAGTCATAAGATCTCTGCGCAACTCAGGAATATCCGGGACACATAATCGACCTCTGAAGCGAAGTCCACCGTCTGAATCAATTTACCAATCTGCCTAACTCTCAGATGCCACCTCAGCCATATAACTCTGCAACGACTCATCAGCCTACTGAGCCTCGATCACCCTTGCGACAAGAGAGGGTTGAATCGACAGGCTTGATAACTGTACGATAGAAGACTACAGGCCGAACTCAAAATCATACTCTGCTATATCCTCAAGCATCCTCCACTCCCGGACCATCATATGTGCCACCAGGCCGCGTAGCTGACGGCTGAGGGCATCTGCCACCACGTTCGCCTTGCCTGGGTGGTACTGAAGATCGAAGTCATAGTCCTTCAAGAGCTCCATCTAGTGCCTCTACCTCATGTTCAACTTGGACTGAGAGAACAGGTACTTCAAGCTCTTGTGGTTGGAGAAGAGCTCGAACCTAACTCCATAAAGATAGTGCCTCCACACCTTCAGTGTGAAGACAACTGCAGCCAGCTCCAAATCATACATGGGGTAGTTCAGCTCATGGACCTTGAGCTGATGAGACGCGAAGGCCACTGGTCTCCTGTGCTGCATCAGAACAGCACCCAAATCAATATGCGAGGCATCAGTAAATACAATAAATCCATCACTCCCAGAGGGAAGAGTGAGGACAGGAATGGACGTGAGGCGGTCCTTCAACTCCATAAATGCTCACTCACAAGCGTCACTCCAAATAAACTCTATGCCCTTCCCAGTCAACCTGGTCAGTGGAGCTGCAATATGAGAGAAGCCCTTAATGAAACGCCGGTAGTAACCCGTCAAACCAAGGAAACTACGAATCTTGAACACGTTTATGGGTTAGCCCCACTGACGCACTGCCTCGACCTTCGAGGGGTCCACTGTGACTCCCTCCCTCGTCACCACATGACCGAGGAACTTCACCTCCTCTAGCCAGAACTCGCACTTCTCCAACTTCGTATAGAGCTGGTGTGCGTGGAAGGTCTGCAATGCAATCTCCAAATGCTACTTGTGCTCCTCACGGGTCCTTGAATAGATCAAAATGTCGTCGATGAAGACTATAACAAACTGATCGAGATACGGATGGAAGACCTCGTTCATCAACTGCATGAAGACCGCGAGTGCATTGGTTAGTACGAAGGACATGACCTGAAACTCAAAATGACCATAACGCGTCCTGAAAGCCGTCTTAGAAATGTCCTCCTCTCGAACCCGAATCTGATGATAATCGGAACGTAAGTCAATCTTCAAAAAGAACTATGCACCCTGCAGCTGATCAAACAAATCATCAATCCTTGGGAGCGGGTACTTGTTCTTGATCGTGACCTTATTGAGCTCGCGGTAGTCCACGCAAAGCCTCAATGAGCCATCCTTCTTCTTCACGAAGAGTACTGGCGCTCCCCACGATGAACTGCTCGGACAAATAAAGTCCAACTCGCGTAACTCGTCCAACTGCTTCAATAGTTCTCGCAACTCTAACGGTGTCATACGATACGGGGCCTTCGAAATAGGTGCGGTATCGGGCATGAGATCAATCTGAAACTCGGTGTGTCGGTAAGGCGGTAATCCTGGAATCTCATAGAACATATCGAAAAAATCACAAAACACAGGCAACTGGTCGATGCTCACCACTATGGGCTCCTCTATGGCACACGACATCATACAAGACAACGACTCTCCTTTGGGCTCATCAATGAACTGGAACTGTGGTAAGCCAGGTATACAGAATGTGACTGTCCTCGCAGAGTAGTCCAATATAGCGTGGTACTTGGCAAGCCAATGCATGCCTAGGATGACGTTGAACTCGGACATTGGCAATGCAAACGATCGGCAGGCAAAAAGATATCCCCAACTAGAACAGGGCAAGACGAGAAAAATTGGCCCAACACTACAATCTTCCCTAAGGGAGTCGATACTGATAAGCCCTCATGAGCAGACTCCAACAACAAACCAGTCGATCGGCAGAAACTCTCGGCTACAAAGGAATGCGATGCACTAGAATCAAACAACACACATGCAATGCATGTAGAGACTAAAAGTATACCCTCGATGACTCCTCCGAATGACTGCAGGTCCTACTAAGCCGCATAGAACCTAGCCTGAGCCAGCTGGGGAGGTGCCTATTCCCTCTGAGTGTGATGTTGTTGCTGTTGCTGAGACTATCGAAACTGCTGCCGGTGCTACTGCGGTCTTTGAGGCTGGTGCTAATGCTGCTTCTGAGGTGGCCTCGGTGGCGGGGGCTTCTATCGCTGCTGCTGTGGGCTCTCTGCTACTGTTGTGGTGCAAGCTGTCGTGGACCTCTCGGCTGCTGCTGCTGATGGGGGCAAGGACACTCTCACATACAGTGCCCATTCATACCGCACCCAAAACAGGTGCCAGTGAACTACCTCAGAGGTGGTGCTGGAGGTGCTACTGGCGCTCAGAAGGCTGGGCGACCTGTGTACCTCTGATGTGGTCGACGTTACTGGGAGTATTCAAAAGGAGCTGCCTCTTCCGGTCACTCCTCTGACCGTGATCAGACTGAGAACCAGCCCACTCAGCCTCAAAAATCTGAGCCTTTCGTACTACCCCCTCAAAAGTCAGGAGCTCATGCCCAATAATACGACCTCGAAGACCGTAATGCAAGCCTTCTTCAAAGCGGTGGGCTCTTCACTCCTTATCATCTACCAGATATGGTGCAAATCTGGACAATGGTACAAAATAAACCGCATACTGAGCTACTATCATATCACCCTGCACCAGGGCCTCGAACTCCAATGCTCGTTATCGTCGGATGTGATCGAGAAAATACTGTTGATCCAACCGATCAACAAAGTCCTCCCAGGTCTACTCAAAATCTACGCCTGTTGCTCAGGAGACTGATATCCACCAATGCTCAGCCTCATCATGGAGAAGAAATACTTCTAATCAGACTCACACTGGGTTGTACATCCCATCGTATCAAATATCTTCTCCACATCGGAGCGCCATCTCTTAGCTGCTGTCGAGTCTGGCTCACCCTGGAAATGCGGGGGATCGAGCCATTGGAACTCTCGAAGAAGGGCGCTCGCGCGCTCTTGCTCTGCCTGGTCTGGCGAAATAACGGGGTGCCTGCCCTTCCCCTGAATGGCGGCCATCACAGCCTGCAACATCTACTGTAACTGGGAGGCACTCACAGATATGGTCGGATCCGTACTGGTCTCTAGTAGAGGAGCAGCATCCACAGGCTGCAGTAGGAATTTCTGGTGGTGGAGTGGGGATCGTAGGTGGTAGGGTGGGAGTTGCAGGTGGTGGAGTGGGAGTCTTAGGTGGTAGAGAGGGAGTTGATCAGGTCACTCTCCTACGCGGCATATCCTACAAGAAAGAGCGAAGGTGCCTATCAACTTTGAAAACTCTCGAAGGCACGTATGTTAAAGGCTTATAATGGAAGATCACTAAGCTATCCGAACATCGGGACTTAATCATTCTAAACTCATAGCAGACATGTAATGTTATTCTCGGTCATTCCTAAGTTATGCTCTGATACCAACTTCTGTCACGCCCTAAACTTGGAAATCGGGCTCACAAAATTCCTAACTGACGAATCTGGCGCCGACAGCCTCTGTAGTACCCCATTCTCGGCTCCCAGTGCCCATTCGCCAGGTTCCGATCCTGGGATGCTATAGGATGCTACAAGGAGGATTTTCAGCATCAGTTTGATTCGCAATAAGCATAACTAAAGGCATAACCCACAAACAACAACCAAAACTCCATCATATTTTTACTATAATCAAAAATTATAAGTATAATGAGCATGAAGGGAAATATAATAATAATGGATAAATAGCTCCAAGATGATCTGCTAAGTGCTCCTGCCTCAACGTTGCTGCGGTCCAACGTCACCTGCACGCAACGATCGTGCATAAACTTTTGGAAAGCTTAGAGGGTGGTGAAAGTATGTGCGCAATATAGTAATACAATTATGCAATATTAGAGTAATGCGGAATATGTTAATGAATCCATGAAAGCTATAAGCTGTACCAAGGCCATGTGATGTAAGGCATGAATGATGTCGGTTATACCAAGGCCATGCAATGCGAGATGCAACTCAAGTATATGAATCCTCATCTAAGTCACATATCAATACAGCTCAACTCTAGGATATCACCGGGGTCTAGTACACTGCAAGCCAAACTGCAGCCCCATCGCATGCAACAAGGTGAGTGGAAGAGACCTCACTATTCGTCTACCAATATCGGGTCCGACTTGTCGATAGCGGACCCATTCCTTGAGCTGGTCAAATTCAGCCTAGCTTTGCCTCCTCCTCTCAGGCGGGTAAGGTTACATCCCCTTCCAACCGACCACGACATAGTGAAAAGCACGACCTTCTGGTAATCGGCACTCGACACTCATGCACCCACTCAATCTAGACGTTGGAGCAACCTCCTTGAACCATGAGGGTTTAGGGACTTTCACCAAGAGATATCTATAGCACCCCACATAGAACAAGATTTTCAGTATCCAATCCTGCCAACCACGATATGCCTGTGGAGGCTATGGCCCTGATGTCGCCAGGGTGTATAGTATACATGTCACATAATGCGAGATGCATGAATCACACAATCCAGTCATACAACAATCATGCGCATACACCGCACTCATGTGGGCATCTCCCTTCACCAGGGAGTCCCATAACAATCTACCCAATGACATGTGCTATGATTAGTCACTCATCTCATCACAAGCATACATTTGATGCGCATGGGCATGTATCATGATGTTATGTTGTCACATACTCATAATCGGTATCGATAACCAGTGTCGGCCTCGATAATCGGCACCGATAATCAGCATCGATAATCGGCATCGATAATAAGGGTCGATAATCGGCGTCGGCCTTAATAATCGGCACCGATAATCAGCATCGATACTTGGCACCAACAAACAACATATATAGGCAAGGTGGGGTCCATAGATGATCAGCCGATCAACCATATATAAAAATCGGCACTCAGCCGTGGTTATATCAAATCCGGTAACATGAAGTCATCCGCCTATGGCAAATGAGGCCCACTTATTTGGGTTAACCCACAAAGAGAATGGGCCTAACAAGGCCTAAGGCAAGGTCACAATGAGGACATCTAACCATCATTGCCCCTCAATGTGGACATCCAACCAACATTGCTCCCAAGGAGTGGTCTACATAAGGAATTCATAATCAATGTAACGGCCACACACATACATTACATTGGGCCTCGCTCATGGGGGTCACATACATCGCATCGGACTTCATATACATCAAATGGGCCGATCAAATAGGCCGATTTAAATGGGCAGAATCAATGGGCCGACCAAATGGGCTAAATCAAATGGGCAGATCAAATGGGCCAAATGTATATCAAATCGGGCCCACCCTTATGTATTTGAGATCCGACCTATTCATAAGTTATCAAAGAGATAGATGAAATGAAAACAATTTTCTACTTAATTGGAAACTACCTTGGCCCTTAGGAGTTTAAATGGTGGATGTCACGGTCCACTATTTAAATGGTGGGGTCCACTTGAACTTTAGATCTGGCTCACCACTATTTGCCCATACTAGAAAATGATCTCACAAATTGTTGGACGACATGGATACAACACATGCATCATGGTGGGCCCCACCGTTCAAATAGTGGACGGGGTCGATATACATCAATGTGGGGCTTGCAGGCTTGTTGCTAACAAAGGAGCAGCCAGATGGCTGCTGCACTAGGAAGGCAAAGGTGGGTCTCACTTAGGGCCCACCACCATGTATATATTATATAATATATAATATATTATTTTTATAATATATCTGACGTCCTTAGTAGTGGGACCCACATAACTTGCTGTCGTCAGATGGCAGTGGGTCCCACCATAAAAAACAAATGGATAGTATGTGTAAAAGACATACATCATGGCTGAGATCCACTGCCCATGGGCTGGACGGTGGATGTAGCGCATCATCAAGTTGGTCCCACCGTCAGGATGGATGGACGGCTGTGTAAAACATATACATCATGGCTGGGATCTACAGCTTGCTGACGTAAAGGGAGTAGCTGCATAGACGCAGCATGTGCAGCGTTGCTGCCCTTTCCTTTCTTTCTTTTTTTTTTTAAAATAAAAACCAAAAAAAAGGTGTGTCCCACGTAAGGCCCACCACAACAGGTATATATATATATTGTATAATATAATATATATATATATATATAATGAATGTATATAATATATATATATATATATATATATATATATATATATAATGTATGTACAACGTCTAGGCCCTACACGGCCTGGACGGTCGCATATAACATTGCAGCCCCACACGTGTGGTGGGTCCCACCATCTAAAGACGGTGGACGACTTGGATAAACACATACACTATGGTGTGGCCCATCTGAATGGATGGAGGACGGGGGTGGGTCCCATGGACCCCACCGTCAACCCACACTTCACTGTTAACCACCCTCACTAGGCAATCAATGCCAAGACCTCAGCGTTGAAACAAGGTATCTTTCACTCCGCCTACCACTGGAGCTATGGGCCAGTGTTGAAACGAGGTGTCTTTTACTCAGCCTACCACTGGAGCTATGGATTTGGGTCCCATTGTTTCTGGTGGACGGTGATGATAAAACCCATACATCACGTGGGTACGTGTGGTGGCCCAGGGTCCATGGCCCAAGCTAATATTCGTGTTTCTCCTACGTCCAGGCCTACCCAAAGATGGTCAGCAAGGTGGGCCCTATGGATGGGACGGCGTGGATCATACATCACAGTGGGGTCCATAATACATGAGAAAGAGGGGAAAAAGAGAGAGAGAGAGAGAGAGAGAGAGAGAGAGAGAGAGAGAGAGATTTTGGCGATGATGAAGGGGCCCCGCCACTATGGGCCCCTCTTGTTACAAAGCGTACATCAAGGTGGGTCCCACATATATGGATCCTTAAATCCAAAAAATGAATGAAAGACAAAAATTCAAGATCACCCATCGTCTTCTCCTTGCTCCCTTGGCTTCCTTTGCTCCTTAGCTTCGATTCCAACAGAAGATGATGAAGAATGAAGGGTTGAGATGGGGGATGAGAGGGTTAGGAAGTGGGCCACACACAAAATTCTCTCATGGAGATTTGGGAGAGCTTAGATGTGTAGTATTTTGGTGTTTTGGGTTGCTTGGAAAAGAAGGGAGAAATAAGGGAGAGAGGAGATGGGATGGAGTGATGGATGGGAGAGAGGGATAGGTGTGTAAGAACTTTATTGACTTGTAAGGGAATTTGTGTAAGAAGAGTATGGGTTGTGTAAGGGTTAGTTGACTTATGGGGTTGCTTGGGAATGGGTGTGAGGTGATGTGTACTTGACCCTTGATGGGATTGATGGATTGATTGAGGTGACATGTTGTAGAGATTCTCTTGGGTTTTACAACGCACAACTTTTTCCTCGAACTGAACGTGGACCCACATCTCCTGGCCTGGGTATCGCCATGGCACGCTAGACGCGGCATTGAAACCGCGGCGACGACGCGGTCGCTAGGGTACAAGTCTCAGGTTGAGTCGACTTGGGTTGATGGCGTGTAACTCAAGGTCGTGCGCAAACACTGATTACAGGTCGCGGGTTTTCAGAATTCGACAAGGAGGATCGCGGGAATCTATGAAATGGTACGGACTATGATACGGGTCTTACACAGTCCAGAGAGTTTATTTAATTTCTTTAATAAATTCAATGTCATCGAAGAGGCCTTCGATGTCATCGAGCAGGTCTTTGATATCATCAAGGAAGCTTTCGAGTAATAAAAAATGGTGCCCAATATGTCCAATGAGTTTCGTCGAAAATCCACAAAAAATTTGATGTCATTGAAGAGGCCTTCGATGTCATCGAGAAGGCTTCAAGTCATCGAACAAGTTCTCAAGTCATCGAAAAACATCTTTAATTTGTCCAGCGACCAACTTGATTTTCCTTTATAAATTCGATGTCATTGACCTGTGTTCAATGTCATCGAATGTGTCCTCGATGTCATTGAACGGTGTTCGATGACACAGACAATGTGTATTCTGCACTTGTTCTTTCGGCTTCGTTCCTTCTCCACTTAGTTTTCTTGAATCTTAGGACCTTAAAATCCTCAATCTTTGTCTCCTAAGATCCATTCTTTTTCTTGGTCATCTTTAAGCATTAAATCCATGCTTTTAGCACCTTTTCCAATCCAAGCTCTTAAATTCACCTTGCAACACAAACATGAGTAAAATAGGACATTAAGCAATATCATGTTCATAAAACCAAGATATAAATGGGGTTTAATATGCAATATTTGACCCTCAACAAGGCATTTGTTGTTGAGCTATCTCAGCTGCGTGCTCAGGTCCCTACCAAATTTGGTACTCAAGGTCGGATATTGCCAATGCATTGGACTTAGGATCTTTCTTTACATATTTGTAGTTACGTTCACTAATCACTTGACTGCTCTTGTAAGCTTTCCCAAGGCCCATCCTCTTCTTTCTGACCTGCAACTTAGGCAGGTGAATAAGGAGAAGGTGACAAAGGAGGAATTCCTCCTTTGGATCGTGCTGATCACCCCGGACCTTCTTTGGCAGTCTGAAATTTACAATGCTACCTCTTTCGTTGCTCCTAGTAGGTGATGGATTGTAGAGATGTTTCGATGTCTTAAATTTCCTTTTAATAACTTCGGGTGTCTTGCCGTGCAGACATGGATGAGCCGTCGAGGTCTGGAAAAAGGGTCCGTCCTCCCCCTGTCTCTGAAATAGTCGGACAGAAGTCATTCGTGAGAAGGAAGGTGATAGTCCCTTCGACCATATTGGTTGGAACCTATACTGTGGTGGAGGTGAGATCGGAGCTCAGCGATGAGGGGTCCTCGGTGGAGCAGTCGCTTCCGACCGCCTCAGGTGAAGGGGCACGGGACACTCCATCCCTGGATGTTCCTCCACAACAGGCGACTGTAGAGGTAGTGAATCTAGAAGGGACATCTCTAGTCAGAGAGGTTCAAATGGCCGAGGAGCCCCAACCTTCGATCGTACAGGCTCAGGACGAAGAGGGCGACGCCTCAGACCCTCAAGTGGTCGAAGAGGGTGATACCTCAGGCCCGGGGGGGGGGGGCAAAACTGAGGGATCGAGTTTCCTGTCCCCTAGGCACCATATGGCCAGTCTGACAAAGTGGGTGGCTAGGCATGCTCTGGAAAATTAGATTGTCGATTTGATCAATACCCATTCGGAGGTTTTTCTAAATGATGTAGCTGTTGGAGTATAAAATTAGTAAAGGAAGAGCTGTGAAAGTAAGAAAATTCAACTAGCAAAAGGAAAGAGAAGAATAGGCAAAACTATTTTACAGAAGAGTATTGTTGCGAGTACCCACGCAACAGAGGTTTGTTGTGTGGGGCCGCATGTTCACAACCCCAAGTGTAGGGTCGTGATGTAGTAGTAACTCAGTAAGACCGAGGTTGAATCCACATGGACTAAACTTGTATGTATGCTGAAAATAACTAGAACTAGAAATAAAAAAAATATCTAAATTAAAATCTAAATAATTGAGAGTAATGGTAAATAATGTTGATTAAAACTTATGAATTTAAAGGTGGGAACTAGGGCCCAAGGATCCACTTGTAGCTATCAAGATGCTACCTTACTTGATTTAATAAACACAATTGGAATTGGAGTCCTATCTTATCCAATTGGAAGATAAAACAATTTAAATTAAATCTGAACTTTTCATTGATCTAATTCTCAATGGAAGAGAATTGTGAAGATTGGAAGGGATTCCATCACCCTACCATGCCCAGGAGACGATGGTAAACAACAGGATTTACCAATTGTTGAGACTCAAATATTGCATAATTTTCCTCATTTATATATTGGTTTTATGAACATGAATCAGCTTAATGTTCTATTTTACTCATGTTTGTATTGCAAGGTGAATTTAAGAGCTTGGATTAAAAAGGGTACTAAAAGCATTGATTTGATGCTCAAGAATCACCAAGGCAAGGGATGGATCTTAGGAGACCAAGATTTAAGAATTCACATGCTAAAGATCCAAGAAAACCAAGTGAGGAATGAAGAGAATCGGAGATTTGAAGTAAAGAAAAGGAATCTTGAAATTATCTTGAAAAAACGTAGTCTGAAGTCTATTTTGGGAAACGATGTGGAGTGAAGTCTATTTTAGCAAACTACATAAATTTGAGGTGGTTTCTAAAAATTTTCAACTTGGTACGAAAGTTGGAGTTCTCTACTTATAAATAGGGCTTCCCGGGGCATTCCTAAGCATCATTCAAGGCATCCCAAAGCAAGATCTAGGGTTTTTACTGAGTTTTATAGTTTTAATTTATTTTTCTTTACAAGATTTTAAATATTTATTCTTTCTTGTTGCTTTCTTTTTCCATTATTATTATGTTTTTCTAGTTCCCTCTAGCCCAAGTTAGAAGGAAAGCATATTGGTTTAATGTTTTCATAATTATGGTGATTGATTCTTTTGATGATGAGAAGAATGGTGTATGCATGTTATCTATTGTTTAGGTTTAGTTTTTTATCCTAATGTGAGATCCATATGTTTCCATCATATAAGATTCACATTGATGGATAGGCTTTGTAACATCCTGAAATTTCACGGCCAAAGTTTATACTCGTGCTCGAGAAACCGGGTGTTAATAATGTAAAACTTAGATGCTTTGAAAATCACACCATATATATATATATATATATATATATATATATATATATATATATATATATATATATATATATTTCATTTAGATCGCATCCAGATACATTTCTGAAGGTATCATTTACAAGAGTAAGATCAACTGTATTGATTATATTTCATCAGAGTAAAAAAGAATAATCAAATGCCCTCTCGGCTTTGAAATATTTGCTATCTAAGAAGGATGCAAAGCCAAGACTTTTGAAATATATCCTCCTACTCCAAGAATTTGACTTAAAGATAAAAGATAATAAAGGAGTAGAAAACGTAGTGGCCAATCACCTTTCCAGATTGGTGTTAGATGATTCCACTGAGGAGATGCATATCTAGGACACTTTTCCTGATGAACAATTATTTGTGATCTCCAAATTGCCTTGGTATGCAGATATAGTGAACTATCTTGTAACGGAAAAAATACCATTGGAAGTCACAAGATAGGAAGCGTTTTGAAACCGACGTTAGGTACTTCTTCTGGGATGACCCATATTTATATAAATATAGGACTGATCAGATTTTTAGATGTTGTATCTCAGAGGATGAAGTTCAGAGTGTTATTTCTTTTTTCCACATGAAAGCATGTGGTGGCCATTTTCTACTAAGAAAACCACTGCAAAAATGCTACAGTGTGGTTTTTACTAGCCCACCATGTTTAAAGACACCCATGCTTTCGATGTTGCTTGTGATAGATGTCAAAAGTTGAGAAGAGTGTCCCAGGCAACATGATGCCTTTATCCCCAATTTTACCATTGGAGATTTTTTATTGTTAGGGTATTGATTTTATGGGCCCATTTCCATCTTTTTTTGGATTTCTTTATATATTAGTTGGTGTGGAATATGTTTCAAAATGGATTGAGGCAGTTCCAAGTAGGACCAATGACAACAAAGTAGTCATACAATTCCTCAAGGAAAACATTTTTTCTAGATTTGGAACTCCAAAGGCCATCATTAGTGATAGCGAGTCTCACTTTTACAATAAGACATTTGAGGCTTTGATGAAGAAATATGGCATCAAGCATAAAGTGAGCACCCCATACCACCCAAAAATGAGTAGGCAAACTAAGATTTTTAATCGAGAAATCAAACACATTTTAGAGAAAACTATAAGGCTAGATAGGAAGGATTGATCCCTCAGACTATCTGATATTTTATGGGCTTATAGGACTGCTTATAAGACCCCGATTGGAATGTCCCCATACAGATTGGTGTATGGGAAGGCTTGCCACTTACCTGTAGAATTGGAACATAAAGCCTACTGGGCAATAAAGAAATTAAACTTTGATATGGACCAAGCAAGTGGATAAAAGAAATTAGAGTTGAATGAATTAGAGGAGTTGAGGAGAGACTTCTATGAAAATTCTAAAATCTACAAAGAGAGGACCAAAGCTTTTCATGAAAAAAACATCCTGAGGAAGAATTTTGAACCTCAGTAAAAGGTCTTATTATACAATTCCCGTCTCTAGTTCTTTCTAGAAAAATTAAGATCAAGATGGACAGGCCCCTTCATTGTGAAGAATGTATATACTCATGGGGCTGTTGAAATTGAGAATCCACTTAATGGCAATGTGTACAAAGTTAATAGTCAGATATTGAAGCCTTATGTGGAAAACTTTCATTTGAGAGAGGAGTCTGCCCCTCTTCATGAGCCAGAATATTCGGATTGATGCTCCTAGTCTGACGGAGCATTTATGTAGGATTTGTATCATATTTAATTTTTTTAAGTGTCACCTAGCAGGTGAGTTCTTCATGGTAGGTACTATCCACCCTTTCTTTTATTTTATTGTTCTCTACATTACATATATCATTACATTGGGGACAATGTAGATTCTAGGTTAGGGGGTGTGGATAGTCATCCATGTGAGTTGAGTTTTTTTTTTTTTTTTTTTTTTTTTTTTAAGGTTTATGGGAAATTTTTTCAAAATTTTTAAATTTTTTTTATACAAGAATGTGAACATAATATTATGCAAATTCCAAAGGCAAAGTTAATATTTATTCTAGGTCGATAGTAGTCAGAATTCTGATAATTGAAAATTATAGACTTGAGTTCAATTATCTAATCACTAGTTTAAAGTGAGTTGTAATTTGATGTATTGAATTCACAATACACCCTAGCTAACTAAGTGAGGAATATGCTATGTGAACTAGAATAACAAATTTTGATCCAAACAAGGTTGAATGAACTAGTACCATTTATATATGCTTAAAAGAGAGAATATTGAAGGAAAAAAAAGTAATGGAAGAAGTAAAATATTATAGAGCATGAATGCAATGACCATAACAATTGTGTCAGTAATCAGGAGTAAGGATACCTAAGTATCCATTACTGTTACCATTACAAGTACGATACCTTAGGTTATGAAGTAAACTCGGTGGAATCTTCATCTAAGGGTGGTCTATAATAATGAGGATATGATGATAAAAGAAGAAATGACATGAAGGAAATGAGATAACTAGAGATTTCATATTCTTGGGATGATTGAAAGGAGTTAGGGTGTGGAACATACATATTTCTCAAAGTTAGACTAGTGTCACCGAGCACCTAAGTATATTGGATCATAACTATTCTAAATTTTGATTGGGTCTCTGAACTCAAGGATGTAATGGATTAAGAAATTGAGATTCTAACTAACTTCAGACTTAGGGTAAGTATTGTTTTGTTTTGGAATTCATATGATAAATGGAGGCATATTGTATAGATTTATGAGTGTTGAACTATTTTTCATATTTTTAATGTTTGTGGATAACATTTCTGGAAACCCCCACGAGACTATAACTTGTCCACTAGGGGAAACTTAGGGATTTAAAGGCTTGTTACATATGTTAAATGCAATCGAGATTACATACGATAGTGGTATAGTTAGAATTTTTATTTCTATAATTAGTTTTTATTCTTATTTTTATTTTTCCTCGCTTATTTTGCTCGGGACTAGCAAAATGCTAGTTAGGGGGGGGGGGGGGGGTGTGTTGAGACTCAAATATTGCATAATTTTCCTCATTTATATCTTGGTTTTATGAACATGAATCAACTTAATGTTCTATTTTACTCATGTTTGTGTTACAAGGTGAATTTAAGAGCATAAATTAAAAAGGGTGCTAAAAGCATGGATTGGTGTTCAAGAATCATCGAGGCAAGGGATGGATCTTAGGACACCAAGATTGAAGAATTCACATGCCAAAGATCCAAGAAAACCAAGTTAGAAATGAAGAAAATTGAAGATTTGAAGTGAAGAAAAGGAATCCTAAAATTGTCCTGAAAAAATGTATTCTGAAGTCTATTTTGGGAAACTATGTAGAGTGAAGTCTATTTTAGCAAACTGCATACATTTGAGACAGTTTCTAGAGTTTTTCAACTTGGTGTGAAAGTTTGAGTTCCCCACTTGTAAATAGGGCTTCCCAGGGCAGTCTTAAGCATCATTCAAGGCATCCCAAAGTAAGATCTAGGGGTTTTAGAACGTTTTATAGTTTTAATTTTTTTTCTTTACAAGATTTTAAATATTTATTCTTTCTTGTTGCTTTCTTTCTCTATTATAGTTATGTTTTTCTAGTTCCCTCTAGCCCAAGATAGAAGGGAAGCACATTGGTTTAATGTTTTCTTAGTTATGATGATTGATTCTTTTAATGATGAGAAGAATGGTGTATGCATGTTATCTATTGTTTAGGTTTAATTTTTTATCCTAATGTGAGATCCATATGTTTCCATCATATGAGATTCACATTAATGGATAGGCTTTGTAACATTCTGAAATTTCATGGCTAGAGTTTATACTTGTGCCCAAGAAACTGGGTGTTGATGCTTTGAAAATCACACGTATTTTTTTTTTCATTTAGATCACATCCAGATACATTTCTGAAGGTAGCATTCACAATAGTAAGATCAACTATATTGATTATATTTCTTCAGAGTAAAAAAGAATAATCAAATGCCCTCTCAATGGGAGCTTATTACAATATCAGAGTTCGCAGCGAAAGTATAAAGCTAAGCAAATAAACTATCTTCGTATTCTTTTGGTGTAGTCTTCTATTGGAAGCTGGTCCTCTAAGTCTTCAATCTGTACATCACCTACAACATCTGTACGGTTGGGAGAGGGTCAGCGCCCTACTCATAGTGATGGTTATCCTTTAAGATTAACAATAATTCAAGAGATTCATAAAATAATGTAAAAGTTCTGATACGTTAAGTACTCCACAACTACAAGAGGTATCAATGCATAAGCAATCTATATGAGATGCATGCCTAGCAAAGCATATGTGGTGTATCACACTTAGCAATCACCACAATGTGGAATACGATTATAGTTATCTAACTCGACCCGCATCCCATACTACGGATATTCGCCAGCGTGTCCCACGTTTAACATGGTTTTATGCAGTTACCCTAAGACAAACACAACACATGCCTGGAAGAATTACGTGACACGATTTGTTCATGGAGCAACTATTTGCGACATTCAATCCCAGAAGTGATGTAACACGCATTGCAAATTATTTACATCGATTTGTGCACCACTACCCATAAAACATGGATTTACGTGTCACCCCAAGGGCCGCTACCGAAAACGCATTACATCCACGATATATATACTCAATCATTAGAGGAAGGATTCCCAACATAGTACTTGCATCTAAGAGAAATCCTTAATCCATGGAATGTTCAAAATATTAAGACGCCTGCCGAGCACTTAAGGTAAAAGAGGTGAGTGCTAGTAACCAGCTCGAATAAGAGGCGAGTGACGAAGGTCAACTCGAATATGAGGAGAGTGCTTAAAGCCAACTTAATGAATAGAAGAGCGGAAACGGCCAATTCTTTAATAAGGAGGGTGGCAATAGCCAACTCCATAAGTAGAAGAGCGACAACCGTTGATTCTTGGATACGGAGAGTGGCAGAGCCAAATCAACATGGTAAGGCAGGAGCAAGGCTTGTATTCATAGCCTCCCATGAATCCAGGAAAGCTCCTTACAATGGATATCATGTAAAAAAAATCTCAAAGGCCAATAATCGATGATAACAATTTAAAATGAAAACCGAGGGAATGTAATAGAAATCAGACGACAGATAAAGGGCATGTAAAGGACAAGTGTAAAGGCGAGATAAAATGCATTAATTCAATTAAGACAAAAAGGTACATAAAATGTGGAATAAAATAACAGGAAGGCATAAAAGGCAGAATAAGTATAACCACTTCAATTAATGCAAGCTCAAAGGATAAAACCCTCACCTTGGTTATCTGATCGTCCTCTAAGGATGTAGTTTATGATTAATCTTTATTTGGATTTACTTGTTTGAGTTTGCCTAGGGTAAGGATTAGAGGTTCTAGGTTATGGATTGTGGGGTTCATGCTATGCTGGTATCACCTAAGTTTAAAGACTCGGCATGACTTTCAATTTAGTTAGCTCGGCTTTGACATGGAGGACTTTCCACCACCTTTGATTAGGGGGTTTGAAAGAAGTCATTCACAGGACCAATGCGAAAGGAAAAACTTATGCTAATCAGTTTTCTACTCGGCCTGGATTCCAACGCCAGAATCCTTCTCTTCTTCCTCTCCCTTTCTTGATATGTCTTCCTTCTTTCTCTTTCTCTTTCTTTTCTTTCTGCTACGTCCATCTCCCTTTTTCTCTTTCTCTTTCTCTTTCTTTCTCTTCTTTGTTTTTTTTTCTTGCAGAGCAGTAAGACCTTTTTATAGCCGGTTCGAGGCCTAGAAACTTCTCTGTGTAAGTTTGTTTATGCAACACGAACAACTGCGTAAGACCTACGCAGCTTGTTTTCGCAGCTGACAAAATGGATGCACCCAACTCCCTACTTTCTTGCGAAACAGCATTGTGAAGGAATGGAAGAATACTTCGATCTTCGACCTGATTTTAAGGATTGAACGGAAGTTGTGGGGTCCACAGTGAGGTTTGATTAGATCTCCTTGTAAGATAAACGTTACAGATCATCTCTGTGATTATTGGAGATGGGTTTCATGATTCAGCGAAATTGTTCGGTATCACAGGCAAAGTCGAACTCGGACGTCTTGGTGGAAGGAACTAGCTTTTCTCGGACTCTATTACAGCACATATAAGGCTCTTATTTCATGTTCGTAGGTGGGGTCCACCTTAATGTTGGTAGAGAAATCCACTCCCTTCATCATTTTTCTTACCTTGTGCTGGCCCAAAAGCTAAAATATGAGGCCGATCTGAGTTCTAGCTGGGCCACGCTGTCGAACGTGGAGTGAAGTTTACATTAGAAACTCCCTTCCGTGACACATCTTCTTTGTCCGCTGTTATAGTGTGTGAAACTCCCTTTTGTTTTCTCCAAATTCTTGTGATGGTGGGCCCGATGTGGTTATTTTCTGGAAGATCCACAACCTTCACCACCTTTGTCACAATGTGTTGGCCCATGGGCCAAATTATGAAGTAAATATGAGCTCTAGGTGGGCCATACCATCCACCGGTAATGAGGAAATGCTCACTGTGGAAGCAAACCTCTATTCCACTTACGTGCATTCATATGGAGTTTGTATATTTACTAATTTGCCATTCTCCCTTATAGTAACTTCTGTCATTCATTCCTCCCTACCGCACTGTCCAAAAGAAGTGAAATTTTACCACCAATACTCATTTTTCAAGATTCTCAACTAGTTAAATTCGGGCCCCGATCTGCCAAGGATGGCAGAGATGCTCCTTTAGTGGCTAACACACTCTGTACTTCGAAACAACGTTTGTACATCTCTGATTGACGAGTTACCAGGTAGTTTGGACCTATTCCCTAAGATCTCCATGATGGTCGGTTTACCATAATATTCGTGTAGCTTGTTTGGGGAATCTAAATATGGCAGATGGTCTCGTCTCAAAATTCCCGGCCAGATTGCTGAATCTATGAATGGAGATCATTCCCAACGGTTAGATTCATGTCAGGGAATGGATGTAAGGTTAGGATAGCTTGGTTGGTGTCGTACACATGTACGTATCAAGTTAAACTTCATTGTAACACTCGAGAACTTTCACTACTCGGGTATTGAAAAGTTCGTGGTGTTACAGGCTTACCCTGAATCAATTAGATTTCTTAGATATGAGAGGTTCTCAACCTGTTACATTTCTTTGATATGCATTATCTTATAGATATGAATTCTTAAAATCACTGGCGCTTAAGAATATAGATCAATGGTGCAAATCCATGATTTTCTAATATTCTATATCATTTATTTAAAATGTTTAAATTGTTTTATTTTCCGATTAGGCTGACCATAGTGCTCGGATCCTAGTTGTGTTATCTAAGTCATCATGATTTTGGAACATTAACCTATGTGTGGAACTTTGAAGCTTGGGTGTTGTTTTAATTCAGTTGAATTACATCCATTCAAAACTCCCAAAATCAAATCATCAGTTAAGTTTTTTTTATTACTTAGTTTGTTTTGCATTTGATTTTCTCCTTCTCGCAATTCATCTCCTTGTGGGATTGACCCTGTATTCATGGGATATTACTTACGAACCTCTGCACTTGGCAAGCAATCACCAATCTCACTATCTCAAAACAGGAAAAGAAGATATCCAATGCTAATACAACATCTACTATAATTTGAGTCACAATAAATCATAGAAAAATGAAAATATTCCCTTTATGAAATTAAAAATCAATGAAGTTCAATAAGAATAAGAATCAAAGTAAAATAAACATCGAAACACGCTACAAGCTTCACCTCTTAGCCCTAACTAAGAGTTTTAGCCAACCATAGACATGATTGAAACTAAATCTCTTAAACAAAGCATGAAAAATAAAATAGGAAAGAAAAAAAACTTTTTGGCGGCTACTTCACCCTTGTGTATGCTCCTTGAGACATTTTCAAACCCTAGAAGATGCTTTGGAGCATCCTATGGAGTCTTATTTATAGTTGTGGAACTCCAACTTTCGCACCGATTTGGAAAAATCTAGAAACCGCCTCAAATTTATGCACTCTGCGCAGTTTTCCAAAATAAACTCAAAGTTTAAACTGCCTCAAATTTACACATTCTCCGTAGTTTTCCAAAATAGACTCGGAGTTTCAGAATATGCGTTTTTAGGACAATTTCAGGAATATGTTTGTTTTTAGGACAATTTTAGGATTCCTTTTCTTCACCTCAAATCTTTGATTCTCTTCATTTCTCACTTGATTTTCTTGGATCTTTAGCATGTGAATTCTTTATTAATCACTTCCAAATATCCAAATCTTCATTTAGTAATCTTTTGAGCATAAATCTTCCTTTTGACATCGATTTCACTTTAAGCTCTCGAAATTACCTTGCACATGAAAGCATACATAATTAAATCGGTTAAGCACTATCATGTTTATAAAAACAAGGTATAAATAGGGGGAATATGTAATATTTCACACTCAACGCACCTCCTGACTAGCATTGTGCTAGTCCCAAGCAAAACATGCGTGAAGTGATCTTCAATCTTCAATGTTCAAATTAATTTTAAAAAACAATCTTTTGTGCAATCAAGTATGAATGAGTACAATCTAAAGAAGCGAGAGTACAATTTTGAAAACCTAGAGCCGAATCACACGAGCAATCAATCAAAAAGTTTCTTTATCAATCATTTAAGAGCATAAGTTCCTATATCAAAATTTTCCAATGTGCTTAGTGAATTCTATTTACTTTTCATAACATACTACTATTTCATAATGTTAGCCATGCTCATCACCTCAAGTTTTATTGAATAATCAAGTACTGATTCCGAACTTATCACCTTTTTCTTCTTTTTCCAGTTTTTAATTTTATATTGACAGTCCCTTTTATTTATTCATTTTTTTAGACGTTTCATTCATTTCCAGTTTTTTCATCATACATGACCTTTTTGTCAATCTATCTATTTTTTAAGTGGTTCTTTTCACCTTTTTGTCCTAGTGGGTTTTAATTCACCTAGACCCAATTGTTCATAAACCTTATAAGGGATCAGATTTACGCTTGCCCCCAAGTCAAGAAGTGCGTGCTCAATCCAGTGGTTCCCAATTACACAAGTGATGGTTGAGCTAATGGGATATTTGTATTTTTGTGGCACATCTTGCTTGAGGATGACACTCACTTTTTTCATCAAAAATATTTTCTTTTATATGTTTTGCCGTCTTTTGGTCGTACATAAATCTTTTAGAAATTTGGCATATGAAGTGTAAGACCCGTATTCTAGCCCGTACCGTCCCGTAGGCTTCCGTGGTCCTCCTGGTAGAATTCCGGCGACCCGCGATCTTTTATTGGCAGTTGCGCGTGACCCCGAGTGGTATCCCGTATTCCAGAGTCAACTCGACCCGAGACCTATACCCTTGCGACCGCACAGTCGCTGCGATTCCGACGCCGCGTCTCGCTCGCCGAGGCGATACTCAGGCCAGGAAATGTGGGCCCGCGTTCGGTTCGAGAAAACACCGCGCGTCGCAATTTCCAAGAGAATCTCTAGCCTAAATGTCACATCAATCATTAATCAAGTCTAAGTACATAACCTTACTTAGCCACTCCCTTTTCACCAACAAGGCATGGAACCCACTTCTTTTTCACCCAAAAGTCAACATGCACCATCCCTCTCTCCCATCACCCATCTCTTTCTCACTCCTCTCTCTCTCTCATTCTCTCTCTCATTTTTTCCAAGCATGGAACCGTCCATGGCATTCCATGGGAGAGAAACTAGTGTGGCCCCCTTCCTACCACTCAATCCAACCCTTGGATCATCATCTCAACCGTCGAAATTGTTCTCTTGGGGTTCTAGATTGCATAGGCAGAAGAAGGAATAGAAGATCAAAGGTGGGTGCTCATTTCTTTCTCCTTCTCATTTTTTTGTGATGTGTGGCCCACTTGGATGAACCCCACCTTGAGGTATGTTTTATCCAAACCGTACAAGTCATGTGGACTTTATCTTATAATGGTGGAAACACATAAATATCAAGTTGATTCAATTATGGTGGGCCACGTTCATGTGGGACCCAACTTGGTGACACGTGGGCCACCTACACGTGGGACCCACCATGATGATTGTGTTATATTCAGACTGTCCAACGTCTAGGGGACGCTGGACAGGGAGTGCTAACGTGGTGTGCGTGTACTGACATGGTGGTGCACTAACAACCAAAGAGAGGAAGAAGAATAGTATTTTAAGGTGGGCCACTCATGTAGGCCCCACCTTGATGTATGTAATAAATCCATGCCGCCCATTTCACTTCTCATCTCATTTTAGGCGTTGAGCCAAAAGATGAGGCTGATCTGACAATCAAGCGGGCCATACCGTAGGAAATGGTAACTTTTACCGTTGAAAACTCACCCAACAATTCTACACGCTGAAAAATACTCAATATTGATCTTGCTTGGTCAATATTGAGCCGTGAGATGCAATGGTCAGGATAGATTTTCCTGATGAGGGCCCCACCTAAGAAATTCCCTAGAAAATTGGATTTAGAAAAAGAAGACTGCATGGGCGGGCGGACGGCCTGGCTGGACCTCACGGCTCCAGCCGTGGGCCCCACGTGATGCGTTTTGAACATCGAAACCGTGCATTTGATGGGTCCTCATGGACCAGCCGTCCATCCCAAAAATTAGCTGTATACGGAACTCAGGTGGGCCATACCATCTAAAAACATGTGTTAACATGCCTAAAAATATAAAATCATCTAGTGGGGCCTTCTTGAGTTTTGGATGTGATTGAAACTTGGTTTGGACCCCTAATTATATGGGACACCTATAATGGACGGAGTGGATCTGATTAATGTGGGTCCCACCTAGGATAAAAGAAAAAAAAAATATATGCATGCATGTACATTGACGTCCAGACTCTCTGGACGTCCAACGTTAAGTAGGGAGGGTCCCATTGGCCCCAATGGTGGACCCTACCATGATGTATGTTCTACATCCATGCCATTCATTTAATAGGTCCCCTTTTTTGATACGTTGGTTCTAAAAATCAGTCATAAAAAGTTCTCGTATGACCCACACCATCACCTTTCATGCGGTGGTATGTCAAGCCACATGGAATCAACTGCTGGGGTCCACATGCAGCTTGGATCCACCTGAAACTCGATTTGGACCCTTAAATTGGTGGGACACACATAATGAGTGGGTTGGATTTGTGAACTACATCACGGTGGACCCCCAGGACCACATAACCATACCAAAAAAATAAAATTTGGTGGACAAATAAATCTTACAGTGGGCTAAAGGCCCACGTGACCTTATAAACTGGTTGTATGGTAAGTAAACATTGCAGTGGGCCCCTGGCCCATGCGACTTTATCAACAGATTGGATGCAAGTAAACATTCCAGTGGGTCCCATGATCGTGTGACCCTATCATCAGGTTGAAAAAAATATATATATATATAAAATAAATAAATAAATAAATAAATAAATGCTGTAGTGGGCCCCATGTCTATATGACCTTATCAACAAGTTGGATGCAAATAAATATTACAGTGGGCCCTAGGCCCATGTGACCCTATGACCAGTTTGGATAAAATAATAATAATAAACATCATGTTGGCCCCAGTTTGGATGGACAGTATGTTGGGCCCTAGGTTGGGTGGAAAGTAAACATTTTGGTGGGTCTTGCTTAAGACCCATTTATATATGTTTTGTGTCCACAATTGTGGACCTCCATCACAGAATATGTGACTTATCTATACCTTCCATCCCTATGGGACCCACCATGATGCATGTGTTTCATCCAACCGTCCAACCATTTTTTTTAGAAAATGATTTTTAGGTTTGGGACGAAAATAAGACAGATTTATTTATCAAGTAGACCATAGTGCACGGTGAGGATTGAACGACTATCTTTGAAATCTTTGAGATCTTAGGATTAGATTGAATGAGAAATAAATGTCATGGCGGGCCTTGGAAATTTTAGTAGTGGAAATCATTATCACCATTTATATTTGAGTGTGGGTCATTTGATATACACGTGGCCATGTGGTGTGGCCCACTTACCATATTTATGGCCCATTGTTAAGGCCCACCTTGTTATATACGAGGTCCCTGTGATGCGGCCCATTAGATGTATTTGGGGCTCATGGGTCGAGGCCCAATATGATGTATATAAGGACCTTTTCAATGTGTGATTCCGCCATGATAAATGCATTGTATACCCGCACCGTCTACTCGACTTGATGGCGCAGGGCCCACTTGCTGCATGTGCTGGGCCTGCCTACACTGTACAGGTCCACCATGCTGTGTGTACTTCACCCACACCGTCCACTTGTGCGGCCCGCCTAGATGTTTGTATTTGGTATCCACCCCGTCCATAATGTTGGGATAGTGCTGGACAATGTTTGGTTGGCGCCGATTTACATGGATATGTTTGTACCAGTGCGAATCATCATACGTGGGCCATGGGTGTAGTGATACACATATTATACCTACAACTATTGAAATGATTTTTGGTGCGGCCCATGTAAAGAGGCCCACCTTGATGTATTAGTGCGGCCCATTGCGACGTATTTCTGGCCGTATGGCGTGGCCTATCGTGATATATTTTCGATCCATTTATTGAGGCCCGACTTGAATTGCATGAGGCCCATTGGTGCGGCCCAATGATGCGACCCACCATGATGTGTATATTAGGCCCAATGGTAAGGCCCAATGTATCGACCCACCGTGATGTGTAGGCCCACGTGCTATATGTGTAAGGCCCACCTGTGATGACTGTTTGAGGCCCACTTGTTGGATATTTGGGCCCATCTTATGTTTGACTCTATGTGGACCACTCCTTGGGAGCAATGTTGGTTAAATGTCCACATTGCTGGGCAGTGATGGTTAGATGTCCACATTGTGACCCTTCCTTAGGCCTTATCAGGCCCATTCTCATCATTCTCTTAGTGGGTCAACCCAAATAAGTGGGCCGCATTTACTATGGACGGATGGCTCCATGCTACCAGATTTGATATAACCATGGCTGAGGGCTGATCTTTATATTATGAATGATCAGATGCTCATCTATGGACCCAGTCTTGTCTATGTGACCAGTCATCGGTGTTGATTATCGAGGCTAATTGTCGGTGCTAATTATCGATGTAGATTATCGGTGTCGATTTGTCGAGGTCAATTGTATTGGCCGGTTTCGGTTGTCGAGGCCGATTCTGAGTATCGAATTCGATTGCCAAGGCCGATTGTCGAGACCTACATGATGTATATGTGAGCCGTAGTTGAGGGCCATTGTGATATGTATTAAGCCTATGATGCATGGTCCATTTAATATATTCAAGACCCATGTGTAGGGCCCACATGTCCTGTGTTTGAGGCCCATGGGCAAGGCCCATTGTGATGTATTCATGGCCCATGGGCAAGGCCCATTGTGATATGTATTAGACCCATGAGCAGGGTCCACCTGTTGTGTATATGTGGCCCTTGAGTAAGACCCATTGTGTTGTATATTAGGCCCTTGTGTGAGGCCGTGGGCCCATTATAAGTTTGACTCTATGTAGGTCATTCCTTGGGGGCAATGTTGGTTAAATGTCCACATGGTCGAGGTCGATTATCGATGCTGGTTGTGGATACCGGTTATGAGTATGTGTCAGCATAGCATCATGATACATGCCCATGCACATCATCTGCATGCTTGTTATGAGAGGTGGTTGATCATTGCATATGTCATTGAGCATGTTGTTATGAGACTCCCTAATAGGTGGAGGTTATCTCACATGAGCACGCGGTATGTGCAGGACTGATGCATGACTGGATTGTATGACTCATGCATCTCACATTATGATTACTGTATGCCCTAGCGACATCAGGGCCGTAGCCTCCACAGACATATCGTGGATGGCCAAATAGGACACCGAAAATATTTGGTTCTAGCATACGGGCGCCACAGATGTCCCTGGGTGAAAATCCCTAAACCTCCGTGGCCAGGAGACGCCCCAACGTCGAGACGGAGTGGATACATGAGCGCCCGAGTGCCGAATACTAGGAGGCCACGTCTCCCACTGTGTCGTGGTCGGTTGGGAGGGGGTGTGGCCTTACTCGCCCGAGGGTAGGGGGCAATACTAGGCTGAGTTTGACCAGCTCGTGAATGGGTCCGCTATCGACGTGCCGGATAGGTATTGGCAGACTATTGGCAAGGCGGATAGTGAGGTTTCTTATGCTCACTTGGACTGTGCGGCTGGGAGAGCGGCAGTGCCATTTGGAGTGTACTAAACCCCGGTGATGATCCTAGAGATGAACTGTACTGATATGTGGATTTAGTGAGTAGGAGTTGTATACTCATTCATGCATTCATTCATTCACTATCCACTCAGGTTGGTGGTGCGCAACAATTTGTTACGAGTGCTTTCGCAATGGCCAGAATTTCGGTTGGGGCGCGCGACTAACCTGAGATCAGGAGTTTACCACATTGAGTCTAACTATCCAAATTAGGTATGGGACTGGTTTGGATAGAAGTCCCTTGTGATGGACCCCATAGCCTGCGATACTACGTACCATCATCCGGACTTCACACTCCAGTATGGTCATTCCATTCGCACCGCATATTGCAGAACATTCGCGGCATATGGCATTTTGGGCTATTGTGTCTCTGCATTTATATGGTTTAGGTACGGCTGATGCTATTTGTGTTACTCATTAGAAATGTATATTGTATTGTATCCTCTGCATCTGATATTTAGCTATCTATGATTCCTCATTTGCATAGTAATTCTATATTGCATATTCTGACATTGATTGACTAATGGACTTTCCGTATTTTTGCTTACTCTGTTATCGTATGATCTTGTCAATATTCCTGCTTACTCTGATAATTCATGATCTTATCAACATTTCTGCTTATTCCGATATTATTTGATTTATGGATTACCAGTATTTCTGGTCTTATATGATGATGTCATTATGTTGAATACTTGGCACTTACCTTCTACGCACTTACACCACCCTCTAAGCTTTCTATAAGCTTATGCACGATAGATGCGTGCAGGCAATGTTAGGTTGCAGCAATGCTGAGCTTGGAGCGTGCGGCGGTCTTCCGGAGCTTGGTTTTTAATTATGTATTTCCTTTCAGCATTGTACCCAAATGATTATATTAGTGGATATGTGATGATGATGTTGCCTTTGTGAATTGGGTAATCTTATGGTTATGCTTATTACGGGTTAAATGTATATACAAAAAAAAACCCTCCTTGTAGGACCCCAGGATCGGAATCTGGCATATAAACGCTAGGAGTCGAGAAGGGGGTACTACGGAGGCTGTCAGCACCGGATTCGGCAATCGGGATTCCTGTGAATCCGATTTCAGGGTTTGGGGCATGACATGAAGGGATTTGTTTAACGGCATCCAGTAGAGGGATGTTGACCTTCACTTGCTTAAGCACCTCTAGAACATCTTGGAGTTAGAAAGAGGTTTTGGTGCAATCAACCATTGAGGGAATGATGCAATCAGCTTACTTTGAGATTCTGGTTCTAATCCATGTGGAGCATTGCTAGGTCTATCATTCTCATCTATTTTTGGGTCCTTAGGCTTTTCAGCCCTCACCAGAATAGATTTATCAATTGTCTTCCCTCTCCTAAGAGTGGTGATAGACTTAGCCTGCTCCATCTGTTTTGAAGAGCTTGGGTCACTGATTTTATATTGCTGTTTTGGGTTGGGGAGAGGTTGAGCTGGAAGGATCCGTTTCTCCCAAATCAAATTTTTTGATTCAAGCCCTTGTATGGCCTTTATAAGGTCTTGAAAGGCTTGCAGCATACCCTGATTAAAAAGCTCTTGGTTTTGTATATGTTTTAAGACCGGATCCTCTTGAGGTTTCATTTGATTCAGAAATTGGTTAAGGATCCCTTGAGGAGTAGCCATTTATCCGTTCCTCCAACTGAAGTTTGGATGGTTCCTCCAGCTTGAGTTATACGTATTTAAGGTGAGTCCATTGAAAGATTTTTGGTAGTTGTTTATGGCATTTGATTGCTCATTCAATATCTCTTGAAAAGAAGGAATTGTTGGGAAATTCTCAATTGTATGTATGTTACAAGTACAAACAAACAACTTTCACAGTCTTTTCAGGTTATACCTTCTTAAGTTCCATGGCCTCAACTTTTCTTGTGAGTTTGACCACTCTTGCATTTATATTATCTTCCTCTTTTAGAACATAAATTCCTCCCTTTTTTCTTTGATTGAGTATGCTTAGAAGTGGTAATTCTTGAAGAGGTATCCCATGATTGCGCATTTTCAACAAGTTTATCAAAATAATCCCACGCATCATCGACTTCCTTATTCATGAATTCCCCATTACACATCATTTCCATAAATTGGCACATGGGTGAGGTCAATCCCGCATAGAAAAAACATATTATACACCAGTTTCATAGCCATGTTGTGGACATGAATTTATGAGATCCTTAAATCGCTTCCAACATTGGAACAAGGTCTCATCCTTTTTATGCGCAAAATTCATGATTGCTTTCCTTAAGGTATTTGTTTTATGATAGGGGAAGAACTTTTTAAGGAACTCCCTTGTCATCTTAGCCCATGTGCCAATGGTCCTTGGTCTTAAGGAATGTAACCATGACTTAGCTTTTTTTTTTTTTTTTTATCAAAGAGTAAGGAAACAATTTCTGTCTAACTGTGTCCTCAAACACGTTTAGGAATTGTAATGTAGATATGAATTCATCGAACCCTTTCATATGCAAGTATGGACTTTTAGATTCTAGTCCACAAAACTTAGAGAGGAGTTGAATTACCCCTGGTTTAATATCCACAGTGCCTACATTCAATGGAAATATCATGCAGGAAGGTGTACTCACCCCTGCAGGTTGTAAATAATCTCGTAGAGTATGAGGTGGGGGTGCATTCTGCACCTCATTTTCATCTTGAACTTCCTCAACTAGAGGTTAAGGTTGATTTGCAGCCATCACTTTTATTGACTCAGAGGGTCTCAAGTGGTGTCTAATCCTGTGATGGATAGGCAACCCTTCGACTAATCCTCTTTCATTCAAAAGACGTAGAGTGTTATCACGGACCCACTTGGGCATGAAACACTCTCAGCCCTCAAGTAACTAAACAACTAAACCTAAAAAGAAAAGTAGAAAAACTAAAATAAATAAGAGATCTAGAAAAGATAAGAAAGGGTTGGAACAAACTTACCGAATAAGAGTTGCTATGCTAGGATCCTACAAAACAGAAAACAATGTTAGTTTCTAAAAATAATTTTAGAAAAAATCTTAACCTAAAAACATAGCAGAAAAATAAATCTTAATCTTAACTTAATTCTAATACTAATTAATTCTAGAAAAACGTAGCCGTAGTCCCCGACAACGACGCCAAAAACTTATTCACAACCCTAAGTGTAGAGTCGCGATATAGTAATAACTCGGTAAGACTGATCGAAACTGGGATACTATGCAACCTCAAGCTCAACGGTAGGGAGCTATATCAGAAAATCTCTAAGTTATTCGAACTCGGGGATCTAATCATTCTAAGTTATCAACAATCATAAAGTGTAGGGTAGCTATCAGTAAATATGTGATTTTATCTTCAGGTATTCTCAAGTTATACTCTGATACCAACTTCTGTCACACCCCAAACCCAAAAATCAGATTTACAGGAATCCCGATCGCCGAATCCGGTGCCGACAACCTCTGTACTACCCCATTCTTGGCTCCTAGCGTGCATACACCAGATTCTGATCCTGGGATCCTACAAGGAAGATTTTTTTTATACATTTAACTCATAATAAGCATAACCACAAGATTACCCATTTCACAAAGGCAACATCATCATCACATATCCACTAATATAATCATTGAGTACAATACTGAAAGGGAAATACATAAATCGAAAATCAAGCTCCAGAAGACCGTTGTACGCTCCAAGCTCAACACTGCTGCAACCTAACATTACCTGCACACATCTATTATGCATTAGCTTATAGAAAGCTTAGAGGGTGGTGTAAGTGTGTGCACAAGGTAAGTACCAAGTATTCAATATAATGCCATCATCATACAATACCAAAAATACTGGTAATCCATGATCGTACATTATCGGAATAAGCAGAAATACTGACAAGATCATGAATATCAGAGTAAGCAGAAATACTGACAAGATCATAAATCATACGATAACAGAGTAAATGGAAATACGGACAAGTCCATGAGTCAATCAATATCAAAATACACAATATAGAATAGTTATGTAAATGAGGAGTCATAAAGAGCTAAATATCAGATGCCGAGGATGCGATGCAATATGCAATTCCTGATGAGTTCACGAATAGTGTGAGCTGTATCTAAACCATATAAATGCAGAAACACAGTAACCTAAAGTGTCATATACCGCGGATGTAATGCAATATGCGGTGCAAATGGAATGACTATGCTGGAGTGTGAAGTCGAGATGATAATACGTAGTATCGCAGGCTATGGGGTCCATCACAAGGGACTTCTATCCAAACCAGTCCCATACCTAAATTTGGATAGTCAGACTCAATGTGGTAAACTCCTGATCTCAGGTTTGTCGCGCGCCCCAACCAAAATCTTAGCTATTGCGAAGGTACACGTAACAAATAGTTGCGCACCACCAGCCCGAGTGGATAGTGAATGAATGAATGAATGAGTATACAACTCCTGCTCAATAAGTCCACATATCAGTACGATTCCTCTCTGGGATCATCACCGGGGTTTAGTACACCCTAAATGGCACTGCCGCTCTCCCAGCCACATAATCCAAGTGAGCGTAAGAAACTTCACTATCCGCCTGGCCAATAGTCTGCCAATACCTATCCGGCACGTCGATAGTGGACCCATTCACGAGCTGGTCAAACTCATCCTAGCAATGCCCCCTACGCTTGGGCGGGTAAGGCCACACCCCCTCCCAACCGACCACAACACAGTGGGAGACGCGGCCTCCTGGTATTCGGCACTCGGGCGCTCATGTATCCACTCGGTCTCGACATTGGGGCGTCCTCTGGTACAAGAGGGTTTAAGAATTTTCACCCAGGACCATCTATGACAGGCCGATGCTAGAACAAATTTTCAGTATCCCGTCTGGCCATCCATGATATGCCTATGGAGGCTACAGCCCTGATGTCGCTAGGGCATATAGTAATAATAATATAAGATACATGAGTCATACAATCCAGTCATGCATCAATCCTGCACATACCGTGTGCTCATGTGAGATAACCTCCGCCTATTAGGGAGTCTCATAACAACATGCTCAATGACATATGCAATGATCAACCACATTTCATAACAAACATGCAGATGATACGTATGGGCATGTATCATGATACTATGCTATCACATACTCATAATCGGTATTAATAACTGACATCGACAATTGACCTCGACAATGTGGACATTTAACCAACATTGCCCTCACGGAATGGCCCACATAGATCCTAACATATAGTAGAACAATGGCATCACAACAGGGCCAAAAAAAATACAACACCATGGGCCTCACTCAAGAGCTTAATAAACATCACGATGGGCCTAACATACATCACAATGGGTCTTGCCAAATGGATCAGAAATACATCACAATGGGCCACGTCCTATGGGCCTCAAATATATCACAATGGGCCTCTACTCATGAGCTCCAAATACATTACAATGGGCCTCAACCCACGAGCCCTAATACATCACAATGGGCCCCAACCCATGGGCCCCAAATACACATAATAGGCCTCAACCCATGGGCCCCAAATACATTACATCAGGCCTCATCAAATGGGCCTCATATATATCAAGGTGGGCCTCAACAACGGGTTGCATATATATCATATAGGTCTCGACAATCAGCCTCGACAATTGAAATCTGCCTCGGCCTCAACAATCGGAATCGAAACTCTGAATCGGCCTCGACAATCGGAGTCGACCTATACAATCGGCCTCGATACTTATTCTTAACAATCGGAATCAGCAAATCGGTCACATTAATCAGAATCGGCAATCGGTCATGACAATCAGAATCGATCGATAATCAGAATCGGTAAATCAGCCACGTCAATCGGAATGGGCAATCGGTCATGATAATCGGAATCGATCGATAATCAAAATCGCCAAATCAGTTACGTCAATCAGAATCAGCAATCGGTCACGACAATCGGAATCGATCGATAATCAGAATCGATAAATCAGCCACGTCAATCGAAATCGGTAATCGGTCATGACAATCAAAATCGATCGATAATCAGAATCGGTAAATCAGTTATGTCAATCAGAATCGGCAATCGGTCACGATAATCGGAATCGATCGATAATTAGAATCGGCAAATCAGTCATGTCAATCAGAACGGCAATCGGTCATGACAATCGAAATCGATCGATAATTAGAATCAGTAAATCAGTCACGTTAATCAGAATCAGCATTTGGTCATGACAATCGGAATCGATCGATAATCAGAATCGGCAAATCGGTCACGACAATCAGAATCGACAATTGGTCATGACAATCGGAATCGATCGATAATCAGAATCGGTAAATCAGTCACGTCAATTGAAATCGGCAATCGGTCATGACAATCGGAATCGATCGATAATCAGAATCGACAAATCAGTCACGTCAATCAGAATCGGCAATCGATCATGACAATCGAAATCGATCGATAATCGGAATTGACAAATCGATCACGTCAATAGGAATCGACAATCGGTCACGACAATCAGACTTGATCGATAATCAGAATCGACCTCGATACTCAGCCTCGACAATCGGAATCGACCTCGATAATCGGCTGAACAAGGCCTAAGGAAAGGTCACAATGTGGACATTCAACCACCATTGCCTTATCAATGTGGACATTTAACCAACATTGCTCCCAAGGAGTGGCCTACATAGGGCTAAACATATAATGGGCCCATGGCCTCACACAAACGCCTTATATACTTCGCAATGGGCCGCATGGCATGGGCATAATACGTCACATCGGGCCTCACATACATCAAGTCAAGCCTCATCATATGGACCTCATTTATGCCAAGTGGGTCGCATCAACGGGTCGTACGAATGGACCTCATACACACAACAGGTGGGCCTTGCACCTGGGCCTCAAATACATCACATGGGTCTCTCATATACATCACGTTGGGCCTCGCCAAAGGTCACAAACACATCACAATGGGCCTTCTCACGTGGGATATATATACATCAATATGAGCCTCGCCAAGTGGGCCACAAATACATCATAATGGGCCGAATCAAAAGGAGCGAATCAAATGGGCTTCATGTATATCAATCGGGCCCACCCTTATGAATTTTCGAGATCCGACCTATTCATAAGTTAACATAGTAATAGATGAAGTGAAAACAAATATATAAGCCTGAGTGGAAGCTGCTATAGCTCCTAAGAAGTTTGAACGGTGGATGTCACTGTGCCCCACTATTATTGCAAATGGTAAGGTTCACTCGAACTTTAAATCTGACTCACTCGTTTTCCCATGCCATAAATTGATCTCACAATTGGTTGGACGGTATGGATACAAGACATGCATCATGGTGGGGTCCACGTCCCCCAGACTGGACAGAGTGGATAAAATACTTACATCAAAGGGCTCCACCATCCATTGCTGGACGGTGGACAGTGTGAATAAAATATATACATCATGATGGTCCCCCGTCCCAAACAGTGGACGGTGTGGATGAATCACACACATCACGGTGGTCCCACGTGATACACTAATGATGATCAGCACCGCCCAAACATTGACCATGTAAATCAACGCTGTCCAAACATCGTCTAGCACCGTCCAACACAATCTGGACGGTGTGGATAAATTCATCATGGTGTGGCCCACATGGCAGACAGTGTGGTTAAAATACATCATGCAGGGTACTACACCACCGTCCAAACTGTCCAGCACCGTCCAGATGGTCTAGATGGTGGAGATACAAATCACATATATCAAGGTGGATACCACATCACCGTCCACCTTTAATAACAAATCATCACCGTCCAGGCATGGGACGGTGTGATATGCAACACATCATCAAGGTGGGCCCCATAGAACTTGCTGACGGTGCAGCAGACATATATATGGCGTGAGGTACCAGCCAATCCATTAGCAGGTGGATCCCACATGTGGCCCACCATATACATACATACATATATATATATATATGTATATATATATATATATATATGTATATACATACATATATATATATATATATCACACACATATGTATATTAAACATAATAAAATATTATATTTGAAGGAAAGGGTCCAGCGTCTGGACTGGTTTGGATTTAAACCACATAAGGTCCATGTGATGAATGGCAGAGATGTCAGGCACGTGCATTCGGTGGGTCCCATGTGGGGCCATCATAATATTAAAATATTAATAATATATGCATGTATATATATAACATTATATATTATTTTATTTTGTTTTGTTGTTGTTTATATGTCCAGGGTCTGGACATATGCTAGGATATAATATGCCTGGTGGGTCCACGCCTAACGTACATCACGGTGGGTCCTATGTGGGGCCACCACATGATATAATATAATATTATTATATTAATAATTATTATTATTATTATTTAATGCATACAGTGTCCAGGCCCCGGATGAGCGGCCTAGATGCATGATACATAGAGGTGGGTCCCACTATCAATGGATGGTGTGGATGCACCACACGTATGTCTTGGGTGGGGGCCACGTCCCATACGGGTGGTCAAGACACTTACATCAGGGCCCCACATCAGATGGATGGCGTGAATTAAACACATACCATGGTGGTCCCCGGACTTAATGACATCACTACAGCAACAGCAACATGCTGCTTGGGACCCACCATCCTTTGCTTGGACGGTGTGGATCCAACACATCATCAAAGGTGGGTTCACACATGTGAGACCCACCGGGATAAAGTTGTTATCTGTATTTTCCCTTCATTCATGCTGCTGGGCGGTACCAGCATTTGGGCCATCCAGACCTGCTCGGCTCAGTCCAGGGACGTCCTCCCCTAGCTGGATGGTATGGATTCAATCATGCATCAATGTAGGGCCCACACGTCAGTGGGCCACCCCACTCTCATAAGAAAATTCAAGCTGATGTTAGTGATTTCCCTTTTGTCTAGATCAGCCCAGAAATGAGTAGCAAGGTGAATCTTACGGTCTGGATCATCCTACATGTATCATTAGGTGGGCCACAAAGAGAGAGAGAGAGAGAGAGAGAGAGAGAGAGAGATCGGTGAGATGGAGGGACCTCGCCACTATGGGCCCCTCTTTGATACGACACATACATCAAGATGGGTCCCACATATGTGGGCCCTCAAATCATAAATCAAATTAATAAAATCACCCACCTAAGGATCTTCTCTTCCTTCATCCGCCTATAGCCTCTAGAGCTCCAATGAATGGACTTCAACGGTTGAGATGAGGCTTAGATTGTGGAGATGGAAAATAGGAAGGTGGGCCACACTAGCTCTCCTCTCCTTGGAAACCATGGACGTTATAGTTGCTTGGGGAGAATGGGAGAGATGAGAGAGATAAGAGAGATAAGAGAGAGTGTGATGTAAGAGAAGTGATGGGAGAGAGATGGTGAGTGAGTGATGGGTGATGGGGAGGGTTGACTTTGGGGATGGGTGTGAGTGATGAGAGTGATGTATACTTGATTGATGGGAGTGATGGGATGTGTGTAAGCCCCGTATCCTCGACCGTACCATTCCATAGACTTCCGTAGTCTTCCCAGTTGAATTCTGGCAACCTTCGACCCTTAACCGATATTTGCACGTGACCCTGAGTCACACGCCGTCAACCTGAATTGACTCAAACCGAGACTTGTACCCTTGTGACCGCGCCATCCCCGCGGTTCTGATGCCGCGTCTCGCACCCCGATCCGATACTCTGATCAGGAGATGTGGGCCAGCGTTCGGTGCGAGAAAAATGCCGTGCGTGCGAATTACGAGAGAATCTCTACGAGATGTCACCTCAGTCAATCAATTAATTCATCCCATCATGTCTAGTACACCATCACCTCTCACCCATCCCCAAGCAACCCTAAAGTCAAAAATTTCTTACACCACCCATGCCTTTCTTACACCAAGCAACCACAAAAGTCAAAAGAAGCCTTACACACCCATCCCACTCTCTCCCATCCATCACTCCATCATACATCACCCATCTCTCTTTATAACTCTCTCTCTCCTTTATTTTCAAATCACAATCCAAGTAACCCAAAAACCTCCATACGTCCAAGCTCTTCCACTCCAAGAGAGCCACAAGTGTGGCCCACCTTTCCTACCCTTTCATCTCCCATCTCAACCATCCAAAACTCATCTCCTCCGTTGGAATCAAAGCTAAGGAGCTAAGGAAGCCTAGGGTACAAGAAGAAGCCAGTGAGTGATCGTGGATGTTTGTCTTTTTTTTTTTTTGATTTAACGGTCCACATGTGTGGGACCCACCTTGATGTATGCTTGGTATCAAAGAGGGGCCATAGTGGTGGGGCCCCTCCACCCTCTCCATTCTCTCTCTCTCTCTCCATTATTTTTGTGTATGATGGCTTATGGCCCACTTGATGCATGATCCACGCCATCCATTGATGTGGACCCCGCTGTTTTCATGGCTGGTACGTGACATGGGCAAAACACAAATATCATGCTAATCCAAAACAGGTGGGCCATGTGGGACCCACCTTGATGAGGTGTGCATCCACACCGTCAGTCCTGGCGGATACACCAGTGAAGGGTGCAGATAACAGTGATGTGTTAACTGACAGTAAGTGTGGACTGAAGTGAGTGGCTAAAAGTGTAGTCTGGCTGACAGTGGGAGTAGCTAACAGTGGAGTGTGTATGGACAGTGGGGTCCATGGGACCCATCCACGCCCTCCACCCCACGTGTGGGGCCACACCATGGTGTATGTGTTCTATCCAAACCGTCCACCGTCTCTGGACGGTGGGGGCCACGTCCACGTGGGCCCGTTTTCCACACCCAGATCCCTGGCTAAGTGGCAGACCGAGTGAAAGATACCTCTTTTCAACCTGGGGCAGCTCCAGTGGTGGGCTGAGTAAAAGATACCTCGTTTCCACGGTGGGCCCCCATGGCTCACGTGGTAGACTGTGTGAAGGACACCTCATTTCAACGCTGAGGTCTTGGTTTCCCTATTGGGGTGGCTAACTGTGAAGTGTGAACACATGGGGATCCATGGGACCTGCCCACACCGTCCACCCATTTGGTGGGCCATACCGTGGTGCGTGTGTGGTGTCCACGTCCTTGGACGGTGGGACCCACCCCACGTGTGGGACCCTCCTTGTGTGTGTGACTGTCCAGGCCGTCCAACGGCCTGGACGTCAGCACCATATGTGATATAGTATATATTTTATATATTATATTATATATATATATATATATATATATATATATATATATATATATATATATATATATATATATATATATATATGAGGGTGGGCCCTACGTGGGACCACCTCTCCCTTTAATGCCTAAAAGCTGCACCACAGCAGCTACCTTATATATATATATATATATATATGAACATACATAAAGCTGCATAGCAGCAGCTATATAAATGATATATATGTTATATATTATATACTTTATATAATATATGAGGGTGGGCTCTGCGTGGAACCCACCTCTGCTCTTAAAAAGGGAGGCAGCCACACTGCATGTGCTGCAAGTTTCACCACGATAAATGTGTTCCACATGAGCCGTTCATCTGTTTTTATGGTGGGACCCATTGCCATCTGACGACAGCAAGCTCTGTGGGTCCCACTACCAAGACAGCAAGCCCGCAGGCCCCACTTTAATGTATGTCGACACCGTCCACTATTTGAACGGCTGGGCCCACCATGATGCATGTGTGGTATCCATGCCGTCCAACCATTTGTATGATCATTTTACAGCATGGAAAGTAGTGGTAAGCCAGATCTAAAGTTCAAGTGGACCCCACCATTTAAGTAGTGTATCGTGACATCCACCGTTCAAACTCCTAAGGACCACAAGTAGTTTCCAGTTAAGTTGATATTTATTTTCACTTCAGCTATCTCCATGTTAACTTATGAATAGGTCGGATCTCAAATACTTAAGGGTGGGCCTGATTGATATACATTTGACCCACTTGGACAACCCATTTTAACTCGGCCCATTTAATTCGGTCTACCTTAATATATATGAGGCCCACATGATTAGACCCATCTTGATATAGTTATGGCCCATCCATTAAGGCCCACCTGATATACATAAGGCCCATGTTATGCAGCCCATTTATTGTATCTAAGGCTCATGGGTCGAGGCCCAATTGGATGTACACAAGTCCATTACAATGTGTGACTCTACCATGGTTTGTGTAATAATGTTTATGACGGCAGAGCCATGAGAGCAATGTTGGTTTGACGTCTACATTGTAAGTATAGTGTTGGTTAAATGTCCGTATTATGACTCTCCCTAGGGCCCATTGATAGGCCTGTACATGTAATGTGTAGGCCGTCTAGGCCCATCTTCGTTGCGAACAGGATTCATCGCCATATGACATGCTTAGTATAGTCCCATGATTCATACTTATACGCATCATATGTATGCTTGATATGAGGAGTGATTGATCATAGCATATGCCTTCGGGTTGTTTATGGGCTTCCGGATAGGCGGTACTACCCTACATGAGCACATCATACATGCAGGATTGTCGCATGATTGGATAGTGTGATTCATGCATTTCGCATTGGGTGATATGGTTACTGTACGCCCTAGCAACATCAGGGTCGTAGCCTCCATAGGCATATCGTGTTTGGCAGGATTGGATACTGGAAATCTTGTTCTACATGGGGTGTTATAGATATCCTTGGGTAAAAGTCCCTAAACCCTTATAGTACCAGGAGGTTGCTCCAACGTCTAGACTGAGTGGGTGCATGAGCGCCGAGTGCCGATTACCAGACGGTCCTGCTTTTCACTGTATCATGGTCGGTTGGAAGGGGGTGCGGCCTTACCCGCCCGAGTGGAGGGGGTAAAGCTAGGCTGAGTTTGACCAGCTCGAGGAATGGGTCCGCTATCGACGAGCCGAGCCCGATATTGGCAGGCGGATAGTGAGGTCTTTTCCACTCAACTTATTAAGCGCGATGGGGCGGCAATCTGGCTTGGAGTGTACTAGACCCCGGTGATATTCAAGAGTTAAGCTGTATTGATATATGGACTTAGATGGGGATTCGCATACATGAGTTGTATTTCGCACCGCATGGCCTTGGTATGGCCGACATCATCTATGCCTCGCATCGCATAGCCTTGGTATGGCTCATGGCATTCATGGATTCATCAGCATATTTCGCATTACTCTAATACTGCATAACTACTACCTTACGCACACACTTTCACCGCCCTCTAAGCTTTCCATAAGCTTATGCACGACCGTTGCGTGCAGGTGATGTTGGAACGCAGCAGCGTTAAGGCAGGAGCGCTTTGCAGAACATCTTGGAGCTTTTGTTTATTATCATTGTATTTCCCTTTATGCTCATTGTACTTGTAAAGTTTTTGATCATAGTGGAAATATGATAGAGTTTTTGGTTATTTTTTGTGGGTTATGCCTTTGGTTATGCTTATTACGAATCAAACTGGTGTTGAAAATTCTCCTCGTAGCATCCCAGGATCGGAACCTAATGAATGGGCACTAGAAGCCGAGAATGGGGTTCTACGGAGGCTATCAGCGTCGGATTCGACGATCGAAAATTTTGTGAGCCCGGTTTCTAAGTTTGGGAGTGAAAATGTGTCGTAGAGATTCCCTCGGTATTTGCAACGTGCGGCTTTTTTCTCAAACTGAACGTGGGCCCACATCTCCTGACCCGGGTATCGCCTCGGCGCGAGAGACGCAGCGTCGGAACAGCGGCAACGACGCGGTCACACTGGTACAAGTTTCGAGTCAAGCTAACTCTAATATATGGGACACAACTCAGGATCACGTGCAAACATTGATAACAGATCGCGGGTCGCCGAAATTTAACAAGAGGATGCAGAGGCATACAGAATGGTACAGTCTAGGATACGGGCCTTCCAGATCCAGTTGTAGCTATCGGGATACTACCTTACTTGATTCAATAAACAAAATTGGACTTGGAGTCCTATCTTATCCAATTGGAAGATAACGCAATTTAAATCAAATCTGAACTTTTCATTGACCTAATTCTCAATGGATGAGAAATGTTAAGATTGGAAGAGATTCCATCACCTTACCATGCCCAGGAGATGATGGTGAACAATGGAATTTACCAATCTTACTATCTCAAAATAGGAAAAGAAGATATCCAAAGCTATCACAATATTTATTGTAATTTGAGTTATAATAAATCATAAAAAACTGAAAATATTCTCTTAATATCAAACTAGAAATCAATGAAGTTCGATAAGAATAAGAATCAAAGCAAAATAAATATCCAAACATGGTACAAGCATCACCTCTTAGCCCTAGCTAAGAGGTTTAACCAACCACAGAAATGATTGAAACCAAAATTTTTAAACAAAACACGATTGAAACCAAAAATTTTAAACAAAGCATGAAAAATAAACTAAAGAAGAAGAAAAACTCTTTGGTGGCTGCTCTACCCTTGTGTATGCTACTTGAGACATTTTCAAACCCTAGAAGATAATTTGAAGCATCTTAGGAGTCCTATTTATAGTTGTGGAACTCCAACTTTCGCACCGAGTTGGAAAAATATAGAAACCACCTCAAATTTACGCACTTTGCGTCGTTTCACAAAATAGACTCGGAGTTTAAGCCACCTCAAATTTACGTACTCTGCGCAGTTTCCCAACATAGACTCAGAGTTTAAACTACCTCAAATTTACATACTTTGCGCAGTTTTCTAAAATAGACTCAGAGTTTCAGAATATGCTTTTTCAGGACAATTTTAGGAATATGTTTGTTTTTAGGACAATTTTAGGATTCCTTGTCTTCACTTCAAATCTTTGATTCTCTTCATTCCTCACTTGGTTTTCTTGGATCTTTGGCATGTGAATTCTTCATTAATGACTTCCAAATCTCCAAATCTTATTTAGTAATTTTTTAAGTATAAATCTTCCTTTTGGCATCGATTTCACCTTAAGCTCTTGAAATCACCTTGCATATGAAAATATGCATAATTAAATCGATTAAACACTATCATGCTTATAAAACTAAGGTACAAATAGGAAAAAATATACAATATTTCACACTTGACACTGCGCAACATAGAATTGATATGTGGTCCATTGTGGCCGCGGAATGATAGGTCTGTTGTGCATAGTGGACCATTTATCACGAGATTCGAGACTTCACATGTGTAGAAGTCTATAAATACCCCTCCACCCCTTCATTTGACGCATGCAAGTTCAGAGCTCTCAAAGAAAGTATTTCGAATACCTTTGTAAGGTAACTGCGAAGGATAAGGAAGAAGAAGAAGAAGGAATTGGAGTTCTGTTGTGCCTGGCTGCACAATAGAGTTTTGTTACGCCTACCCACGCAACAGGGCTCTGTTGCGTGCACAAGATATGAATAGTACATATATGCTATCGAATTTCTTGTAAAGGATTTGCGACTCTAGTTGAAATTTAATCTTTTCTTTCAAGATTGTCATCTCAAATTAATTAAGGAGAAATAAAGAATTCTTAGATCCGCACAACACTTCTTTCATTGAAATGATTACATCGCCAGCTGGAATGCTGTCGAAATCATCATCTGAATCATTCCATATGATTTCACTTAATGTTTTGTACTTTATATTGGAATCAAGGGAAATATGAGGATGTAAACGAATTCTAGAATTAATAAGATGTACTCGATGATGAATGTTCTTCCATATTCTTTGTTATTATTGAATGGTAATTCCCCAAACGAAATACATTCATTTCTTCTCAAAAGAAAATGACAACTCTGTTGGGGATTAACATTCAATACTAACTTAGAAATCATCTGAAGAACTTTTATCATCATCTGGCATCATAGCAACGCCAAAATGACGACTCTCAATGGGAACATCCTCACCTTCATCTCTAAAATAAAGTATAGTTCTATTCAACTTTCATTGTTAATATATTGTTGTTCGTAACATGAATTATAACATATCTCCAATCAAAATGACTTTTGCTTCGAACCAGACAGTTTTATACTTCACACTACAGGCTTCGTCATCGACTATGTTTACGATGAACATATGTCATCTGAATCTTCAAATCAAGGAGCCCTACTAACCATGACTAAAGCTGCAGCTGGAGTGATATCTATATCACCTGTATGTCAAGATAATAAAGATGAGTAGACTGTAGTATCATTAAGAAGATTGACAGCTCGATCTCACACAACTATCGGCCTGGTCCCATTGTAGATGATTAAAGGGCCAATTACGCGCAATGCCGCAAAATGAAATCCTGCACTAGCACCACCTTCATTATATCCAGGACAACTTACCAGTTCTTTTGTTCCGTGAGATTTTCTAGCTCTGCTTACAGTAGTTGCCTGACAAATCAAAAAAGAGAAAGGGAAATCTCTTGTAGAGAATGAATCCTTTTCTCCAAGCCCCACTACATTCATGTTATCGTAAACAATTTCGCCACGAATTGCGACACGAAAACCATTAGAATCATACGAAAGTGTCAAAGGGTCAAGTCATAATTCTTTTTCTCTACATTCTCCTGCGACGCCTATCCTTCTTCTATCCCGATTTTGGCTGCCCTGTTGTCTGAGGCTACGACAACCATTCTAGCAATTGAGGTTGTGGCTGTAGAGGAATACAAGGTCTCGAAGGAAAGAGCCGATGAGGTTAAGGTAATTTACAACTGCGGTTATGACTGCTGTATAAAGGACGTCAATAGATTGTATCATGTGCTGAATTTGGATAGCCTCGGTGACGAGGCACCTGCGAACTCTGCCCCAGCGAAGCCTGCGCCAGCAGATACCAAAGTCGAGCATCCCCCCACCTAAGTTGGTTGAGGCCTCGCTACCCCTTTTATACTTGTATAAATTTTGGTTTTTTGTTGTACTCCCTTCTCGTTATCAATGAAAAGATAATCTTTTACAGTAATTGTCGTACATGGAATTTTCAAGTAGTAGGTCAGTTAATCATAGGCCGGGCATATTAGAGGCATTTGGGTGATCTTTCAAGTTCTTCCTTTTACTGAAGGAATTTTGTCTTACTAAAATAGATGGGTTGACTGCAATGATCCCTTTGAGAAGGGCCGAGCAATTTGCTTAGGAGGAATGTTTTCCCTTGTTCTAAGGGATATACTCATTGTAGATCGTGCAGTCTGAGTAGTATTATTAATTAGTGGTCCGACCTCTTCTTTAAGGGTCAGACGATTGGTGAGGACTATTTTTCCTTTGTACTAACGGAAGTCCTCAGTAGGTTATGTAGTAGAATCGATTAGTGTTCCGACCTCTTCTTTAAGGGTTGAACAACTGATGAGGGGCATTTTCCCCTTGCACTATGTAGTTCGATCGATTATAGATAACGGCTAGAATGCAAAGTTTTCTAGCTTTGGAATTTTTATTGAAAAATCTGAACAATTGATTATGACCCAGTAGGTTGGTCATTTGTAGATTTCAGGCTGTAGACATGTAGTCTCCGACCTGAGGTTTAATCGGACTTCATGGATAGTAGATCTTTAGGTGTTGGGAGTTCCACGGATGTGGCAAAGGTCATCCTTCCATATCTTCAAGCCGATAGGTCCTAAGTCGAGTTGTGCCCGTGACTTTGTAGGGTCCTTCCCAGTTCGGCCCTAGCGTTCCTGTCGAGCTCCTTGGTATTTTGGAAGGTTCTGCAGAGGACTAGATCTCCTGCTTGGAACCTTCTCACCCTTACCCGAGAGTTGTAGAATCGGGTGACTTGCTGCTGCCGAGTTGCGACCTTGAGTTGGGCCTGGTCCCTTTTTTCTTTGAGCAGATCGAGGTCCAGTGTCATCTGCTCAACATTTTGGTTTTTATCATAGGAATGAGTTCACGTAGTAGGGAGTCCGATCTCGACTGGGACAACGGCCTCAGTTTTGAAGGTCAGGGAGAAAGGAGTTTCTCCTATGGCTGTTTGGGCAGTGGTTCGAGATGCCCAAGGATGTGGGGGAGCTTCTCGACCTAGGTCCCCTTAGCTTTCTCGAGCTTCATCCTGAGGTGGTTCTCGATGATCTTGTTGACTACCTCGACCTGATTGTTAGATTGAGGGTGCCTAGGTTGTCATGCCCCAAACTTAGGAACCGGATTCATAAAATTCCTAGTTGCCGAATTCGGTGCTGACAGCCTCCGTAGTACCCCATTCTTGGGATGATAGTATGTGGTATTGCAAGTCGAGGTGTTCATCACAAGGGACTTCTATCCAAACCAGTCTCATACTTAATTTGGATAGTTAGACTCAATATGGTAAACTCCTAATCTCAGGATAGTTGCATACCTAACTGAAATCATGGCCATTGCGAAGGTGCACATAAGGATTTAGTTACGCACCACTAGCTTAGGTGGATAGTGAATGAATGAATGAATGAGTCTAATATTGAACATGCAACTCCTACCCAGTTAGTTGACATTTCAGTACAATTATCATCACTGGAATCATCAGGGCTTAGTACACTCTGACACTGGCTTATTGACCCATTGCACGCATGACACAACGAGTGGAAGAGACCTCACTATTCGCCTCGTCAGTGGTATGTCAATCTCCACCCGGCTTGCCAATAGCGGACCCATTTCACGAGCTGGTCAAACTCAACCTAGTATATATCCCCCTTCACCCGCGGGTAAGGTCACACCCCTTTCCAACTGACCACAACACGGTATGAGACGCGGCCTACTGGTATTTGGCACTCGGGCGCTCATGTTATCCACTCGATCACGATGTTGGAGCATCCTGTTGGCCCACAGGGTTTAGGTACTTTCACCCAAGGACATCCTACGTGCCCAATAAACGTAAGTAGATTTCTGATGTCCATACTCAAACTACCAACCACGATAATCATGTGGTAGCCACAACCCTGATGTCACTAGGGTGTGGATGCAAATGCATTATGTAATGCGTGAATGTATGACTCCATCATTCGAGTCATACAACCATGTCCTACAAGTCGTGCATACATGTAAGGTAACCCTATCTCATACAGGTCCCCTAAAATGCCCTAAGCCATTGGGACATCAACTTTGTTGTACATATACAAGCAAAAACCATGAATGAGCCATCATCCAAGTCATGCACACATGATGCGAATGAGATATGATAATATACAATCATAACCACTATGCATGAGGCGTGAAATACCATATCAAGCATAAAGCAAGGCTAAATTAATATAACGAAATGTTAACTCGAATATAAAAGCAACGCTATATTTAACATAAAACAAGTGCCGCATCGATATAAAAATAGCACCATATTAACGTGAAGGAAGTGTTATAGCAATCATAAGCGTAAACATCGCTACATAAATTATCAATGAAGTATTGTACGAATACAGATGTAAAATATCGCCCCACATGATAAGAGAAATTCATTATTCATAACGGGTGGATCCCACTTGGAAACTAAGTCCATCGAGGCCCACAAGGCTCTATTGAATGGTCTTTCAAGCCAATGAGCCCACGCAACAAGCTCGTACACAAGCGGCCCAAAAATACTGCTATTAACATCCAATTAGGGCATCCATCATAGGGTCCACAAACAATCACGGTAGGCCCGGGACGGACATCAAAGGGGGCCCTACAACCATCCCCAAGTAAGGGGCCAAGAGGGCAGTCTAAAAGTAACCAAGCATGGGCCCCATAGGCAAAGTGTGAGGCTCAAACGATAGGTCCCCACACATCTTAAGAGTAGGTCCCATGGCAGAAAAGGCATGGCTACATATCAAGGAGGGCCCGCGGCGGAGTTAGATGACGAACAAACATCACAGTGGGCCCCATGGTGCATATAACTCCTACATAAGGTTAGTCTCCAAACGGTTGGAAGGAGAATAGACATTATGGTGGGCCCTAAAAAGAATCCAATGGTGGCCATCATTAGCTCCACTATTGGCCTCGAGCCTAAAAATAGTATGGCAAAATGGATGAGCAACATGGCTAGTGGTACGGCCCACTCAATCATAAGATCCACTTAAATATTAGGACCATGCAGTAAAATAAGCTATCAAAATAGATTGACGGCTGGATGTTAATACATCAATCAAGGTGGGGCTCCACAGCATTTCCCACACGCTGACCAGCAAGGTGTGCCACATGCCAGCGTGGCCAAAAACAGAGATCACGGTGGACCTCGCAAGGGCAGCATGGATAAGACATGTACACTGATGGACGGTTGAATAAAACATAAACATCATGGTGTGGTCCATAAATGGGAAGTTGGATGGCAAATAAACACATCACGTGTAACGCCCCGACTTTTCAGCACCCGAGTATATGACTCATTTTTCAAAAACCCGAGTGTTAATCTTAAAGGATGGTCAAATTTGAGTATATATATATTTTTAACTATCAGAGTAAGCAGGTGAGTGTAGAATGGACAAGTAAGCATAAAAGAAAAATTTGCAATTACATTTAAAATGTACAAGAGGTCGCCCATAATGACTTATACAAACCAATGTCTCAAACTTATAACTACAAAGTGTAATGATATTACATGTAAATAAAACAAATTGTAACAAATCTGGAACTGTAAAACCATGAAGCAACTCTTGACAATATAATCATGCATCTTCACATTGGTACTTTGCACCTCATCAGTCTGAACCTAAAAATCAATTAAGCCACCTGTGCGACCCGTATGGTTGTATATATGATGGATGAGTGGCCAACTCAGTGTGAATTTTCCTTAAGATTACACACCGCCGCATTAGGTAAGAAATAGTATAAAACATCTAGGCAGTCAAAACAGAGTAAAACAGTCTTATTATATGCATGGATGCATGAATGTAATCATTGTCCCAGGTAAAATATCCAGATAGACATTGGGCTCGTCACCCATACAATCATCGATCCGGGTAAAACATCCAGACCGGCAGATATGTATGATAACAATAGATGATAGTCTGTGCCCTGGGTAAAACATCCAGTCAGGCAAATCTGTATGTCACATATGATAGCAATAGATGCTGGCTTGTGCTATGCATGCATGATTAGCCAACTCATTATTAGTCCAATTACAACCAGCCAATTTAAATAAGCTCACGGTCACTACAGGGAGCTCATGGCCCAGCGTATGCTGACGACTCGAGCATAGTGTCTCATGACCACCATCCTCGACCCATGAGACTACCATCTTATGATGTTTAATGAAAACCCGTCAACTAGTAGCCAATTATATTACAGTATATGGGGCTTACCATCGCATGGTTGCACTATATAAAATATTAAACCCATCTAAGGCAAGTACCAAAAGAAAATCACGTAGGGCGAGTATCAAAATATGCCACATAGGGCCGATATGAAAACCATATGATAAAGACCATCCTTAAAAACCATTAGACATAACAACCCTGGATGGTAGGCCCACATCAATGATCCATCTAGACCACTACTCAATAACCACTAGATCGAAGGTCCATTACAATCACCGTCAGTAGAGTTACATCCCAAGTATGGGTGTACATTTATAATTGGGAGTTTCCTACTAATGTACCAGTTTAAATTCCATAAGCAATCCACAAATAACCACAAGCATGAACAAATATACAGGATGAACATTAAGCATATAATATAGCAATTCAATTTTCACCAATTAACACATGTGATTATATAAGGGAGATATCAATTATAAATTGAAATACAAACTATAACTTAAGCTAATAGGAAGATGGAAAGCTCAAGGGGAAGAATCATCACCTTATAGTTCGCATCGCCTACCAGCATCGGTAGGGAATGCGCGTTCCCTTAAAATCGAATCCTACCATAAATCAGGAACTTGTACAATTAGATCCAAGTTTTACACATTACCTAGGGTTTAAGATCATAGCCTAGGGTTTCAATTATTTATCTTTAGGGTTTTGATGTAGGGTTAGAGTTTTATCTTAAGTTTAGTTTGATGCTTAGATTTTAGGATTTGAATCCTAAGTTATATTATTATTATTATTATTATTATTGTACAATGAGTCGAACAATATTCATAATATGAGTATTAATCCATCAATATTAATAATGAGGGTTCATAAGTTCATATTTGAATGTACCGTCATTATCTAATGACTAATAACCTCCTAAGTAATAATAACAGAATATTTATTAATGATAATATAATAAGGACTAACACTAGTGATTTCAAAACGACCATTAATATTAATAATATACCCAACATTAGCTAACGTGATGCTAATAATCATTGTGATGAAAATACATAATATGCTCTACCCTTAATGATAATATTTGATAATGATAGAATAAAACATTAATATTTAATAATAATAATCTTTATATGTAATATCTAATATCAATATAGATAATTTACTAAAGGCCATACATTTCTAATATTAGTAATCCTAATAGTGATAATTATGGTTACGCTTAAAAGGAGTCTAGTGTGGGTTTGAAGGGCCCCATGAATAAGATTATTTGGGCCTGCTTTAGGGTGGCTAAGCCCACCAGGTTTTTGTCCCAACTAATGGCCTAGATCGGGCCCGGAGTTTGTCCACAGCTAAGGCCTGAATTGTGCCTCACACATGGGCCTATATACACCACAGTGGGCCTAAAACAACATAATGGGCCTCATATGTACAATAAATGGGCCTCTCAAGGCAATGAGGCTCACGGCCCAGAAAATAAATGGACAGTGTGTGTGTAACACACATACATCATGGTGGACTTGGGACAAAAAAAAAATCAGGTCAATATGTGGCTTATGTGGGCCGTACCATGCACAACAGTTAGGAGGTTTATCCACCAATAAAGCATTCAAAATCATTTGTTGGGCCCACCATGCCGTGGATCACAAATCCAGCCCATCCTTTATGTGTGCCCCACTTGGTTAAGGGGTCAAACCAAGTTTCAAGTACATCCAAATCTCAGATGGTCCCTAGCAAGTGTTTTTATATAATATAACATGTCTTCTCATAATTGTAGATGGTGTGGGCCACCTGAGCTCTGTGCACAGCTGATTTTTGGGGACACCCCGTTTTTAAAGGGGACCCATCATATGCATGGTGCTGATATTCGACATACATCATGGCGGGCCCGTGATGGGGCCCACGGTTCTGGCCAAAATCGTAGGCATAAGGAGGCAGCGTCCTCTTGACGTTGACGGCATGTTTCATATATATTTATCCATTTGTTTATTTTTTTTATTTTCTGGAAGATTTTGATAGGTGGAGCCCACATCAGGTGGATCTACTCTGCCGGTTGGGTTCCAGGGCTCAGGACAGGTCCAAGGAACCCAATATTGGATAAGTTTTGAAGCACAGAAACATCACAGCGGGCCCTAACGATTTACCACTATTAAGATAGTCTTTTTGCTGGTGCGGTGTATCAGAGAGTTGGTTGGCTTCATTTTTTTGGGTCAACGCCTAAAATGAGCTGGAAAATGGGATGGACGGTGGAGATATAACATACATCTAGGTGGGGTCCTACTTCAAGCAAAATGGATGGACGGTGCTGAATAACACATACCTCAGTCAGACCATGGAACTTGGTAACGTCACAGCAGCAATATAGCTGCTGTAAGGACTCCAGCCAATCGGTTTTGCACATCAGGTGGGTCCCACATGGGGCCCACCATAATATAACATATTATTATTATTATATAATATCATTACATATATATATATAAAAAAGGAGGCTCCAGCGTCTGGAGGGCTCGACGGCCTGGACGGACACCATCAAGGTGGGGTCTACGCGCTGGACGACCCAAATGAGAGGCACATATCAGGTGGGCCACACACGATTAGAGAGAGAGAGAGAGAGATCACCTGACTCAGTTTGGCTTGGAGCTAGGACGAGGAAGAAGCTCCGCCGTTAATGGCGGTTTCCAAGCGATGGGGTTTCTCTCCAATCCGGTTTCCCTGGACAGTCTGGATTATCTCCAAGGAGCTTCTGGAATGGATAAATCGGTGCTTGAAGTGGGTTTAGTTCATGGTTTCAGAGAAAGAGGAAAACGGCCGGTTCTCTCTCTCTCAGCCCCTTTTCTTTTCTAAAGACCTAGCTAGGACGGCTAGGATCTCTTTAAAATGGAGGGTTGAGATGGCGTAGGAGCCGTTCACGCAGATTGCTGAGCTAGCTGGGAGAGCAGTTTCTTCTTTTAGAAAGGGTGTGTTTGTAGGACTGGTTTGCAACGAGGATCGTGTATCCACACGTGCATGAAAACCTTCTGTAGCAGTCGGGTTTGGTCGATCCCACTTTCTGAGTCAGATGGACGGATCAGATCAGCCTTCTGACCAATTTTGGTGGGCCACATCTCAAAGAGACGGACGCCCGACCGTCCACTGTCAACAGCCAAGGGAGAGAGAGGAAATCTCTATTTAGAGAATTCTCGTGTCATCGCTGCTTGACCGAGACGCTCGGACTGGTGCACAGCAGGTGGACCACTCCAGGTGCACAAGCAACACCCACGTGGGGTCCTCGTGATGCTCGTGTGAAATCCACACTGTCCATTCATCTTGGAAGGCCTCATTCAGGGGCCTTGACCAAAGACCGAGCTGATGAAATGCCTAGGTGGGGCCCACAATGTGATTTGTAGTCATAATGGTGTTTTCTCGCCAATCTAGTGGTCGGATGATTCCGAAGTTGGACGTCAATGGTAAAAAGGGCCCTAATGGGCCATTTGCACAGTTTCCATCTTATATTACCAATCGATATTAATATTATCATAAATTTTTATTACTCTTATATTTTACTTATAATTTGAATCTCATACATATAGATTTTAATATTAGCACACCACCACATACATGTTATCGATCACATATTTATTAATATATGACTCATAATATGCAATATCATTTTATATGTATATATGAATTGAAAATTGTACAATATCATATTAAAATCACCTTGTTAAATAATATACCACTTTATTAAAATATCTAGAAAATTTTTTATATTCATATCTATAAAAGATATTTAATACTTCATTAATATTTAGAACTAAATTATATACTGTAGAATTATCATTCATCATGTTTAGTTTATTATATGCGTATCACTCCATTACAATACATTTTCATACATTTTTCATGATAAATAAATTATCAAAATACATTCATATTTTCTTTCTTTTTACGTTTGTGTAAAATTTATAATATAATAATTAATAAAAGAAAAAATAATGTACTTACTTAATATTATTGGAGGGTTTAATTCTTTGATTGTGATGACCAAGAGGCAGATCTTTAAGTTGGACATTGTGGATCCAACGGATGGTGGTTCTGATGCTCTAAGGCCTACGATTGACCATATATGGCTCAATCTTTCTAATAAAGTATTATTAGATTTTCGTCGCCATTTGGATCTTAGCAACTTAGTAGGTTCCTAAAGATCAATGTCACTTTTGGGATGAGATGATTGTCTGTTTTTGAGAACCAACAGTCAGATGACTTGATATATGAATGAAGATGGTCCTAATAGATTGGGGACCACTTGATGCCGATGTGTAAGGTGAGTCACATGTGACCCCACGCACATGTGATTAATTCAGGTTTTCAAGGTAACACCCGAATATGCAAAAGTACATAGTGTTACATCACGGCCAACTTTAAGAAGGTTTTTAATGGTGGCTGATCCCCACTAATTCCAGCAGTGTGGCCCATCTAAAATTCTGTCTGCTGCATATTCCTGGGCTAGAAAAAATGGATGGGCGAGATGGGTTTGCTCACGTGCATCAGGTCGGTCCCACTGACCAGCGGGCTTACCCAAAGTGAACTGGAAAGAAAAGGATGGATGGGCCGTATTGAAATAAAACATATATATCACAGTGGACCCTACAGCCCAGCAGGTGCAGGGTGGGCGTACCTCACTGTTTCAAGGATTAGGGCCCACCGTAGCTTTGGGTAAGTTGATATTCGTGATTTTACTTAAACTGAGGTCTGTGATCTAAACAACAGGTTGAAACACAGTGGGCCCCTAAAATGGTTCCAGCGAGAGGTTTCATTACCCTACTATTTCCTATGGCATGGTCCACCTGAGATTCGGATCTGATTCATTTTTGGGTTTAATCATCAGGGGTGCGTGACAAATAGCATCACAGTGGACCCCACGGTGGGGCCCACCTAAGATTTGGATCTTCCTACGGTTTGGATCGCACCCATCAGGTGGACCGACTGGGCTGAACAGATACATCACAGTGGCTCTGATCTGACCACAGAAGGATGGTGAGACACGTACATCATAGTGGGTCCCACCCACTGGATGGGCCACGTGAACGAAAGGCACATATGCCCAGTGGGTCCCACCCACTAGACAGATAGCAGGGATGCAAGGTACATACAACACGGCCTTGGGAAGTTACAATGGTAAGTGTTCAATTCTCAATGTTTCGTTTGTCATGGTCCACATGATAGTTGTCCCAACGCCTAAAATGATCCTACAAGATGAATGGACAGCGTGGATACGTGCATACATGAAGGTGGGACCCTTCAGCGGGCCCCGCAGCGTGGCAGAACACGCTAGATAGAATTGTTCTCCAGCAGTATGCTCCACAAGAAATTTGAGTATGCTGGGTTTTAGACGGCCCATGGCCCATACTAGTGGTTAAAATTGGTGGGCCCATGGTCCATCACCCATACAACATCAGTGAAGTCCGCGGTGGGTCTCACAACCCTCAGGTTGAGCTGCAAATAAAATCACACTGGACCTTGAAAGTTTCAACGGTGGGTGATATTGTCACCGTTGTTTGCCATGGTGTGGATCACACGAGCTCTGGATCTGGATGATTTCTAGGCCTAAAATAATATGGCAAGATGAATGAGCGGCGTAGATGACACATATACATCAGGGTAGGCCTAACGAGGTGGGCCACAGCTGGGCAGCATACAAACGCACGTTGCCAACAACGTGGTCTACGTGGGTGGCCTCCAAAGGTTTGGATTAATCCGCTACCTGTGTTTTCTCTTCACTCATGTCAGTGACCTGTGAACATGATAGGTGGGGAATAAACCTCCTGATGGAGCCCTAGGAAGGTTTTAACGGTAGACATCATTGTCTCTGCTGTTTTCTGTAGTGTGGTCCATCTGAGATTTGGGTCTATCTCATTCTTGGGTTCAACGCAGAAAATGACCTGAAGAAATGGATGGACGGTGTGGATTAAACATATACATCATGGTGGGTCCCATGGGTGCCCCCGTTTAACGCCCAATAAGAAATGTTTCCAGTGTTTTTATCTTCTTCGCTTTTTTTTTTTTTATTATAAATTTTTAAAATTTTTTTTTAAAGTTTGGTTCACGTGTGGATGATCCACTCCATCCATCTGTTTGGCCATCTCATGATAAGTCCTAAAAGCTTTGGATCAATCTCATCTCTGTATTTTTCCATCACCCAGATCTGTATGATCTAATTAACAAGTTGAATTGCAAATAATATCATGGTGGCCACACAGGTTGGTCCACGCTGTCTCACAGCCTGGCCCACTTGTGGGCCCCACAATAGTCCACTAAAGTAAGGGAAGGAACGGAAAGGGAAAGAAGGAAAGGTGATCCTGATGATCGGGTGGGCCCCCGCCATTATGGAGCCCTCCATACACATCTAAACATACATTAAGGTGGGTGACACCCTTGTGGGCCCACGAAATGAAAGGAAATCAAGGAGAAATGGAGATAATGTTCTCCCTTGCACTCACTCTTTGACAGTCAGATGGTCCACCGAGCTCTTAACCTCCTCTTTTTAGCTTTCTTTATCTCTCTCTCGATCTCTCTTTTCTGTCAATCTGTCTCTTTTTCTTCCTTTCTTTTTTTTTTTTTTCCTTCTTCATCTCTCCTCCACTAAGAGTGGATACTAATGGGGTTTTGGCATTTTGGGTGCTGTTGTAGAATGGAGTGGGATGGAGAGGGAAATTGGGGAAGAAAGAGGGGTAGGATGGAGAGAGAGAGAGAAAGAGAGACGGGGATGGTTAGCATGGGAGAGAGAGGGGATGGTGTGGGAGAGGGTATGAAAGGTATGGGTTCTCTTGACTTTTGTGGTGAGAGGGGTATGGGTATTAGGGGCAATTTGGGAATGTAGGTGGTAGGTAAGGGGTAAAGTAGGGGCAATTTGAGTCTTTTGATTAAGGGGTAGTTGGGGTGGTATGGGTGAGGTTGTGATGGTAGAATGAGAATTTATGAATATTAACTATTAGAGATTCCTTTCTGTAAGTGCTATAGTTTATATCTCTGTCTGTTGTCAAATTTGTAATGACAAAATCATTGTTATGTTATATATAACTTGCTTAAGTGAAGCTCTTTCAAGGATCAACATTCATGAACAAGCTAAGCTCACAACAAGCAAAGCTCACAAGTACAAGGATCAATTTTGAATGAAAGAACTGCTCACAAAACAAGACGCAAGATCTTGAATGAAAGAACTGCTCACAAGATGAGACTCAAGCTGCAAGACTTCAAGAAGAGTTCAAGGCAGTTTGTACACTTTCAAGATTGAGCTACATCAAGGTTTGATCTACATCAAGACTTCAAGGCTCATACTTCAAGGTCTCTTGTTCCTAATGTTTCAATGTCCATACTTCATGGTTGAGGTTTGATTGACCATAGGTTGACCTTAGAAGTAGGTCATTTTAGATACATAAACCGAATGTTTATTTTGCATGTGATTGGTCTGTTCTTTGACTAGTCCTAGGCCTTCTTCGACTAGTCCTAGACTTGCTTCGACCAGTCTAAGAAATTCCTCGACCAGTCGTGAGTTTGTTACATATTCTGGATAAAATCTGTTAGCCTTCGACTAGTCCAGGAATCTGTTCGACCAGTCGTAGGAACAGTGTCGACTGATCTTCGACCAGTCGTACAATCTTCGACTCGAAGTCCAGCGAAGATTTTCTGGACCTACGACCAGTCGAAGAAAACCTACGACCAGTCGTAGGTGACCTACGACCAGTCGTAGGAAAGCTTCGACCAGTCGTAGAACGGTCAGAGCATATCCCGCCGGATTTTTCAAAAATCTGTTGTTGCTTCGACTAGTCGAAGAGCACTCTAGACCAGTCGAAGACCCGATCTTCTCACCTATAAATAGTGCACGAATCTCAGAAGAAATTATCGATTTAATTAATTCATTCAAGCCAATCTTCGTCGAACTTCTGAGAGATAATTCTGTGCTCCATCTAAGCTAAGTGTGCTTATTTAATATTCTCTTTCCTTAGCTTTATTTTAATTGATTTTGTTTCTACTATTCCAATCTGATTTGATAAAGAGGAATTATTATTCCCTTTCTTTGGAATCAAAATCAATTAAGGCAAGCCCTATTTGGTTTAATTTAAAATCTATTAGAATTAGAACCATTGTAATCGAGTACTGGACATTGAACTTGGACATTCAATCATCTACTTTGATTTGGTTCTACCGGGCTGCTACAACGAAGAAGATATTCAGGTATTTTACATATTGTAAATTCCTTTTCTATTTTGGTTTCTTTCAAGATTTGCCAGAAAAATCTTGTTGTATTGGTTTTCTGAGGAGAGCCAGGAAAACTCAGAAGTGGGGTTTTTTAATTGTGTAAGCCCACATACAAAGACACAATTGTAAAGATTTTGGGTGAACCTGGGAAAACCTATTTTTAGTGAACGCTAATATCCCCTGTGTGAGGATATTAGGAGTGGAGTAGCATTTTGTGTGGCTGTTGTATAACAGTTGGTGAACACACAGGCGAACCACTATAAACCCTTGTGTTGTGGTTGATTGTTTTATTCTTCTAATTTTTTATTCTTTTGTGGGATGTATGTATGGTGGTGAATGTTGTAATCATTTAATTCAAGCTTTGTGAGAATGTTGTAATAGTTTAGAATTTATTTTCTGCTATTCCTTTATCAGCTTGATTTTCAATTTCATTTGAAAGTTGTTCCAACAAGGTTGCCCTGCCATTTTTATGGTGTATGGCTGTCCCTAGAACAATACATTTTTTATTACAAGTTATTTCAATTCAGTCTGTATTTATTTTTCGTATTCTTCTTCGATTTGAGACTTGATACAAAGATCTTTCTAGAAATAAGGTTGTCCTACCATAAACTCTGTTTTTGGTGTAAGGTTGTCCTTAGAACAACGTTTGTATCAACCTCTCAAGATCTGAATTTTGAGGTTATTTTAATTTACTGCATTGTGATTTACTTTGGCTTCATATTCATTTTAATTCCGCTGTTATAATTTTTAATTTGGCATTGTCCTATTCACCCCCCCTCTAGGACATATAGCTTGGCCTTTTCACTTTCTAAATTCCTTGCGTGTAGGCCCCACTCGCCATGTGACGTTGTGCGGCCCACCTCAGATTACACCAAAAATTGCAACTCTAATCTATGGGTCGTAATGGGGCGTACCGCACGACGTTGGAATTGTAGCGCCCACGTGGTTGCTAGGGTGCAACTCTCGGGGTGTTGCAGTATTAAAATAGGGTCACAATTAAAACTCGCCGATCTGCTCTGTCAGAAATGTAATGGCACTGAAAAAGAAATGTACAGAGGGTTAATTAGGGTACGGGTCTTACATAGGTGATGAGTAGGCGTTTTGAATCTCGAGATTTTCACACATGCCTCAGAATCAATTATTGTCGAACTACTTCCCGTTGTCTGAGACGATCGTGTGTGGGATTCCATATCGACATATGATGCTCTTTCAGATGAAGTCCGTGATTTTCTGCTCGGTAATCATGGCCAGGGGATCAGCTTTGGCCCACTTGGTGAAGTAGTCGACACAACGACTGTGAACTTGATCTGATTTTTGCTAGTTGGCAGAGGGCCTATTATATCTATCCCCCACTAGGCAAACAACCATGGCCCAATCATGGGGGTTAGCTGCTTGGGTGGCTGATGAGGTATTGCTGCGAACCTCTGGCATTTGTCACATCTCTGGGTGTATTGCTTAACATCTTTCTAGATGGTCGGCTAGAAGTATCCCTGTCAGATGACTTTGTAAGCAATGACATGACTACCGGAGTGGTTGCCACAAATGCCCTAGTGTATTTTTCTCAGAACATACTCAACCTCTTCAAGTCGGAGACACTTGAGATAAGGTAGAGAGAACCCTTTTTTGTATAAGGTGTCCCCGATCATAGTGTATCGAGCTGACTTGGATCGAATCCTGCGTACCTCTAGTCTATTGTCTGGTAGCCTACCCTCTTGAAGATAGTCGACTCTTGGGTCCATCCATCTTAGGACCGAATTCACTAGAAGAACTGGATAGGGGTCAGGCTTGTTGGTACTTGGTTCGGCTAGAACTTGATTGGAATTGTCCTCGGGATATCATCTTCGACTGTTGTGGCTAGCTTTGCTAGCATATTTGCTTTGGAGTTCTCTAACCTAGGGATCAGGATGACGTCACACTTAGAGAATTTTCTGATGAGTTCCCGGCCTTCCGTAAGTACGCGATCATTCTTTCCTCCTTGGCTTGGTATTCGTGGACGATCTGGTTCACGACGAGCTACGAATCGCTGTGAACTTTTAAGCTCTGAGCCCCCATTGTTATTGCTAATCTGAGTCCAGTGAGCAATGCTTCGTATTTTACCGTGTTGTTCGATGTTTGAAATCCAAATCTTAAGGCATATTGTATGTAAGTCTAATCGAGAGCCTTTAGGACTACCCCAACCTCGCTGCCTTTAGAATTGGATGAGCCGTCGACGTATAATGTCCAGGTCGACAAGTCTTGTTTGGCCGCATGATTTGCAGGTTCATCAGTTTTGGTGTTCGGACTGGCTTTTGGGTTCTGGTCATAAGTGAGCTCGGCAATGAAGTTGGCCATCGCTTGAACCTTGATGGTACTTTGAGGCTAGTATTGGATGTCAAATTGCTTAGTTCAATCGCCCATTTTGTGAGTTTTCCTGACACCTCGGGCTTCTGGAGCACTTGATAGAGGGGCTAGTTGGTTGGGATGATGATTGTATGGGCTTGGAAGTAGGGTCAAAGTCGGCGGGATGATACAACCAAAGCTAGGGTGAGATTCTCGATGTCTGGATACCTATTCTTGGTCAGGACCAAGGCTTTGCTGACATAGTACACTGGTAGTTGTTTCCCTTCCTGCTCTAAGATAAGGGCCGAGCTGACTGCTTTTGTCGAGACTGCCAAATATAGTAGTAGCAGCTCTCCTTGCTTGAGCTTTGAGAGTAGCGGGGGTGAACCTAAGTACTATTTGAGCTACTGGAAGGCGAGCTCACAGTCCTCAGTCCACTCCATTTTTTATTTTCCTTTCAACTATTTGAAGAAGGCCAGGCATTTGTCGGTGGATCAGGAGATGAACTGGTTGAGGGCGACTATCCTCCCTGTGAGGCACTGAACCTCTTTTGTTGTCCTAGGTGAGCTCATGTCTAACAGGGCTCAGATCTTGTCAGGATTCTCCTTGATCCCCCTTTGGCTGACCAAAAAGCCAATGAACTTTCCCAAGCTTATGTTGAAGGCTCATTTTCTTAGATTCAGCTTCATCTGTCAACCAACTAGTTGATTCGTGGGAGGTAAAAATTGTCCTTGGGGCAGGCTTTGTTCGGGTTGGTGTAATCAACACAGACCTGCCACTTTCCACTGGACTTTTTCACCAGGACGACGTTGGCAATTCATTCGGGATATTAGATTTCTTCAATAAAACCAACTTTGAGGAGCTTACCGACCTCTTCCTCAATGATGGCTATCGTTCTGGCTCGAACGCTTGTCACTTCTACCTCACCGGTCGGTGATCGAGGTCGACGTTCACTTTATGGACCATGACTTCCGGGCTGATGCCGGGCATGTCTTGGTGGGACCAAGGGAAAACATCGACATGACGCCGGAGGAGATCCATGATCGCATCTCATAGGGCCGGGACTAATGATGAGTTGACCTTCACAGTATGAGTTGGGTCGAATTCATCGAGGGGGATGCAACGAGGTCTTTCATTAGAGAACCTCTCTCGATTGACTCTTCCCGCAGATCAAGGAAAGTAATGGTCATCATGGTTGTGGCATCCTCATTGCTATGAAATAGCATTGGCGAGCTTTCTCGCTGGTCTCCCCAGACCAGTTCGACGCCGTGCTTGGTGGGGAACTTCATTGCGAGGTGATAAGTTGACACTACCGCTCGTAGGGTGTTAAGGGTTGGTCGTTCGAGGATGACGTTGTAAACAGAGGGAAAGTCGACCACAAGGAAGTCGACCATCATCGTCGTCTATTTCTGTCTTTCCCCTGCAGTGATTGGAAGCAGTATGGATCCTTTGGAGGTGACTCTATCCCCTGTGAATCTGAGTAAGGGGGTTTTGATAGGCCCGAGGCGAGACCTTCTGACCCCCATTTTGTTGAAAGCCTCGGCGAAGAGGATATCGACCAAATTGTCGGTGTCTACCAGAATCCGAAACACCTTGTGGTTGGCTATGGTCATGGCCACCACGAATGCATCAATGTGGGGGTGGTGGACACCTCGGGCATCCTCCTCAGTGAATGTCATTTCAAAGGAGTTCACCTTTTACTCCTTCAAGGGTCTGCATATGAGGTGGATCTAGTTTTCCGAGCTATTCTCAATGATACTCCGAGAGTGAGCTTTGCATGCTCAATTAGAGTCTGCTCCCCCCTACAGACCCACTGAAGATGGTGCAGATTTCTCCTATAGCTTCATTGTTGTTACCATTGGTGGGCTACTCGTCCTTTGGATATGGTCGTTCCTCCCTGCCGTTGACATACTCTCGCAGATGCCCGTTCCGGATGAGGGTTTCAATCTCTTCTTTGAGGTCGAAATATTTACTGGGGAAGTGGCCGTGGTTGTGGTGTAAGTGACAGTACTTTCATTTATCCCGTTTGTTGGCATCAATCTTCATTCTATCCGGCCATTTGAGAAGTCTTTTGTCTCGAACCTCCAAGAAGACCTGCTCGGGCGTAGCATGGAGGGGAATGTAGGAGCTGAACCTGCTCTCAGGTTGTTTGCTCGGTCATTGACCCCTAGTCGGGTCGTCATTCTTCCTACGCTTATTATTGCGATAGAATGCTCACTCTTCTTTAAGATGTTTGTCCCTGGTTGAGCTTCCTCCACTCCTTGTGGCTTTTTGCGACCTGAAACTTTCTTCGAAAATTGAGTACTTAAGCTTGGTTAATGAGGTTGGCTAAAGTTGTGGCGGGATTCTTGCCAAGTGAGAAGAGGAACTTCCCCTCCCTTAGGCTGGTCATCACAACAGCCAGGGTGATCTGATCTGAATAGCCCTCACTTGCATTGCAACGGGTTGAAGTGCTTGATGTAATCCTTCAGCAGTTCGTTATCTTTATAGATAATGGTGAGGAGGTGAGTCATTGGCTTCAACCTTTCTTTTCCACTGATGAAGTTAGTGATGAACGCTTTGCTGAGCTGAGTGAATGAGTTGATGGATCGTGGTTTGAGTTGTCGATACCACTTCTGAGCTGCCTTAGGCAAAGTTAAGGAGAACGCTCAACACATTACCACAGTCGATGCACCCTAAAGCTCCATCCATGCCCTGATAGATTCCAGACGATCGGTCGGGTCAGTGGCCCCGAAGTACGGGGTGATCTGTGGCATCCGAAATCTAGGTGGGAGCTGAGCGTGCATGATGTCGGCGGTGAATGGCGGATTGGTTTCCTCCAACAAGGCTTCTATTGAGGTCGGATCATGCGCACTAAGCCTGTTGTATATCATTGATCTGACCTCGCAGCTCATTGAGCTCGGCCTCCCAAGGATCTTCGTTTTTGGCTACTGCTTCAACAAGGTTATCCTCAGCTACGGTTTCGGGAGATTTTCCAACCTCTTCTTCTTCAATTCATGACTTAAATCGGAGGAAGCCAAAGCGATAGTACCCGAAACGTGGGAAGGCGCTAGTATTGCTCTTCGCCGACCTATTAGTTTTGTTGGGATCTGGTGAGTGCTTGAGTTCGTGTAGAAACCTCTATGGTTGCCCGAGTGACAATTTCCTCAACCCCCTCACCGGGAGGAGGGACTTGTCGTTTTAACAAGCAATGTTGCTGGTCAGTACCTCAACTCGTTGTTCCAGAGAGCTAAGCCGACTTGCCCATTTCCGGGACCATTACACTGGGCCTGCAGGCATAGAATCAGATTGAAGTTGGGAAGAAGAATCTCGATGGTCTACAGACTGTTCTAGCGGTGCAGGGCTAGGTGCAGTAGTGGTGGTTTGGGCTTTCTTTCTCCCCTTCGCCATTGTTGGAGTACTGTAGATGAGGGGAATGGCTTTCACTGTCGTTCGCACAAACGGTGCCAAACTGTTGATGCAGAAATCTGGACATCCTCCTTAGACCAGTTGATACCTGCAAGAGAAGACAAAGATGGAGACCCTGGCTGCCGCGGGGGACCCTTCGATGCCAAAGTCAGACAGGCAAGCTAGGTCTAATAGAACATAAGGTTTTTGGGTGTAGAGTTGTGTGTATTGTTCACCATTTGAGGCGCTTCTATTTATAATTAAAGAGGGGTGGTAGCGTAGGTGGAGATATCTCAACTCAGTAGGAGCATATTACATAGGGCTATCTATCCCAAAGGCATTATGGATATTTGTTCGAGATCTTCGGCTGAGATCTCAGACAGATCTCTTCGTTAGGTCCTATATGGCTCCTTCAGATGTGGTTTGTGGCATATTTTTAGCCACAACTATTCAATCATGAGCATATCGATTTCCTCATATGGCGACCAAATTCTACACATCCAAACATAAGTCATTATTGTTGCTGAGTATTTGCAGGAATTCTTTGCCCTCGATCTTCCTGATAAATGCCTATGTAATGCCCTGATTTTCGAAACTCGAGTATACGACTCGTTTTTCGAAAAGTCGAGTGTTAACCTTTAAAGATAGCCAAATTTCATGTACATTTTTTCCCTTTCTCAGTGTACGTAGTTTAGCAGAAGAGTGACAAATCAAGCATAAAGGGAGGTTGTAACACCCTGGTTCCCAAAACCCGAGGATAGTCGCTCCTCATTGAGAACTCGAGTATTACGTTATAAAATGGACTATCATACATCCAATTAATAGTAATTTCAAAGCATATAGTAGAGCAATCACTACATAAGCCAAGGATATTAAGAGTAACAAAAGGGAAGTTTAATACATGTAAATGAAAGCAAAAATGAAATCCCACATTAGGGGAAATATTTTATTACAATTCAAACAAAACACAATATCTGGAATACGAAAGTAAGTAAATTCTAAATTATCAGTCGAGCTCCAACGGCTCAACTGCAACAGCATAGAGGCCCTCATTACCTAACTCCACCCCAGCCGTCCCTGGAATCTCGTCATAGGGGTCTCCACCTGTTCATCATACCTGTGTCTATTTGGTGTAACCGCACAATTGGGTGAGTGAAAACTCCGTGGGAACTTCCCGCAAGGATTCATGCATATCATATTATTCCAAAACATTTTAAATCAACATATTCAAATTACAAGGAGACTAATCATGAAATTATAAATGAATGTATGGGTGTATGAATGTATGTACAAGTCACAGATCTAGGGATGCACATCCAGCTATCAAAATAAAGGATCGCCCAAGGCGAACTAGTCACCCGGAAAAATACTCATAGGTATGCCCAAGAAGAACTAGCCACCCGGAAAAGACCATGCAGACCGCCCGCGGTAGACTATCTACCTGAAAAAAGTCATGTAAGTGAGTGTGCCCAAGGATATCTCTTGAAAAAATACACGGGGTACATTCGAGGAGTGTCTAATCCTAGAAAAGCCTCATGCAAAAAAAGAGCGCCCAAAGTTGCACAAATGCACATGCTCTATAAGTTTAACTGAAGTGCTAAAACCTTCAGGAATTCAATCAGAGTGTGACTTACATCGAACACTCGGAAAAGCTCATATGTCATGCGTGAATGTCATGTACCATGATGCTCATGCACATTCCATAGGTTTAACAAGATTACTCTCATAAGCATGATCAAGACTTATAGTCCTTTAATAGGATATCTAGCATTCAAATATGAGCTCAATATAAATTCATTTACTTTCCCAAGGTCCAAAGGAAGGCCCATAATTATTACATTTCAAGCATATTAAATTGTAGAAAGTCTATTCAACATTTCTCATGAAAGACAACATTCCATACATAACTTTAGTTTGTAAAATAGGATGAAATGAAATATCGTAACCCTTGCTAGTAGGACTATGCCCAAAATCAAGCCATTACTAAAATATCATAGAGAATGTAATGCTAAATTCCAACTACATAGTTATCAACTGTGGGACTTGAGTAATGGAATTTAATATACTAACTCATGTTCATCTCATCCATATGGAAACTAAGGGCTACTTACTATTGCTATTATTCTAAAACTTCATTAGTATCAAATTATAACAATTCTAATCCATGGAGCAAACTTAACATTAGAATGGGAGCAAGAATCTTAAATTTAATGCAACTAGTAGAAATATACATGTATTTAAGTAATTTCAAATGTGGCATAATGAATGTATTATAACTCTCATGAGGTGGATTAGAGTGACACAGTTTTAGGATATTTCCACATGATTATTCATGCTAATTAAAAATTAAAGGAACGCAACTATTATTTGCACAATTAAAATATTTTTACATAACTATCTTGGAATTCAACAAAATGATGAAGGCATGTGGGATATCCCTCACCTAGATTAGAAGTTCCTCTTCTCGTGAGATGTGGGTGTAAAGATCTTGATTGAACAGGTTGAAGGAAGAAGTGCCTTCTAAGGTAATCAGTTGTTGGTCGTACCCGGGTGATCTGTTACAAGGTACTAGTGAGTAACGACCAAGTCAACTCAGTTGGGGACTGGATGAGTCAACTCATAACTGATTAGAAGTTGGTTTTCATACTTGAATGGTGATTGTTTTCCGCCGTTGGAGGGTGGATGAGGTATGATTAATCCTCAGTGTAGCCAATTAAATGCCTCCTTGGATGCACCATTTCCTCATACTATTACTAAGTCAACTCAGTCTACTTTCTTAAGGTAAAGATGAGAGGATAATGGAGCCCACTTAAAACTGTTTCTGGGTTATTTCAAATCAGGAGTCTTGTGTTATCTCCAGGGCCTGTTTGGCTAGTTCCAAACGTGGATTTCTGGAGCTAACTCTCTTCTTGACTCGGTTGGGTAGAGTCAACCCGCTAATGAGTTGAGTGGAATGCTACAGTAAAAGGGCTAAGGTCGGTTAAGATACGTGAGCAGGGGGGTGTTCTCGACTGCTGGAAGAGGTGGGACGAGTTGCCACTTGTATGGAGTTCGACCAGGTCATGGAATCAGTTCGAGTCGTTGAATCTGCACAGGGATCCGGTCGGGTCATCGAACCGAATGGGTGATATGAACTTCCATTTGAGATCTAACTGATGGTGTTAATGGAGCAGAAGTGCGGTCTTGGAGAGCTTTCCATCTGCCGTAAACGAGATGAGGGAGAATCGGCGAGTTGGCTTGGCTAGTGTGAACCGAGTCGGGTGTATGCCAGCGACGCCTGCTTCAAGTCTCTTCTTCTCTGCACCTTCTCGTCCCCCACCCTCTCTTCTCTTCTGATGGTAAGGTGGGTCAGAATCCGACGCTAACCAGCCACTGGTTCCAGCGGTGCTCCCACATTCTCTCTTTCTCTCTTTCTCTCTATTCATTTCCCTCTTTCTATTCTTTTCTTTTCCTTGAAAAATGCCTTAATATCCGGCTCTTTATAGCCATTCTATTTCTGGGGAGTTCCACAGCTAATCACGGAGATTAGCCTGGAAGTAAAACGGTTTAGCCGAGAATGGCATGTCATCAGGGCCACTCCATGTATTAGATCTAGCGTACGGGTTTATAAGATCGATCCTGATGGGATTTAAGTGTGGTGGGTCACATGATGAACGGTCTGGATGTGTGAAAGGAATAGATTTATAGGATGTGGGCCCAACGGCCAGATTGGGGAAGATGATAGACTGTTAATGGTGTTTTCACGTGGGATGGTTTATTCACAGATCAGGGCCGTTTGGATGGTCCTGATATGTCCTAACAGTAATGCGGGGCCCATCTCACGGTGCAAGGAGAGTCGCTGATTAGAACAACCTGTCCCTGCCGAAGACCGTTGCGCCTCTTCAATATCTCGTTATTGTATCGGTAATTTCTCAGCAAGTTACAAGATCTTTAGCAGCCCTAGAGCCAACGTCCTGGATCTGCTTGTGAGAGGTTTCTAGAAGCTTTCGATCAGCTGAGATGGGTTTTCCCATAAATGGGAAGATTCTTTCCGCTCCCTGTTGCAGGCGGAGATATTTCCGGATTGGGCTGGCGTGACTAGGAATCCACCACGAGCGTGGATGCTTTCTGATAGCTTCAAACGGATAGATATGCCAGTGCACCAACGAACGTGGAGTCTTCATCCCCGTCAGCACACTCCCCTTTGCAATGCCTATTTGGCAACTGACCGAGCTTGAGTGGGGGTCTTCCGACCGTGGATTTCACCATGGTTAGGGTCGGTGGACCCCACCGATCACGATGGACGATTTGGATCTCGTCACTGAGATCGGACGGATGGTCGTTTGCATCATCACACGGACGGTCACGTTTGAATCCATAACAGGCGGGAGGACTGAAATTTGAACCTGTTTTGGTTCTTATCGGGTCAAACCCGATTTGACCATATACATGGTCTCGTGTACAGCGAGTGTACACAATCTGTGTACCGGCATACTTCAAAAGTGGGGTTCACGTGGTAATCAACATGATTTGGACCATCCATTTTTCTTGAAAGGTCCACTAATGGCCATTGACCAAGCATCATGCAGATCCACCGCTCAGATGGTCATATAAATCAAAATTTAATGTTTTGAGTGTCTATTAATGTAATCTTTAAGGGGAGGTTGTTTAGGTAATTTGGCATTCAAAGATTCTTGGGACCTAGGGCCTATTTCAAGGTCGATGATGTGAGTAAGAGGGTCACACTACATGATTACAAGTTTATTACGATTTACTATGGAATTTGTGGTCATATTCGTTTAGATTTGTCAATCTTTGTAACATTGATGGTCAGGTAGTTTCTAAACCCAATCTAAAATGGTCTCATGATTTCACAGTGATCTCTCAAGGAATCTAACCCGTCCATTAAGCTAAACGATTCATGATCGCCTACTAACTTGATGACGAGACAGATCCATAGTTTAGATGGACTATATCTCCCAGGTTTGAGTGCCTACAATTTATCTTTGATAACTCAGTGATCAGATCTATTCCAAGTTTGATCCATATCGAATGAAAAGTTTCTGGGCTTGTTTAAGGGATGATTAACAGTAGGTTTAGTGGTCAGGTAATTTAATTATGATAGTCGGTGTCGGATTTTAACATTTTGAGAGTTATGGACTCGAAGAACGATGTATTGATGCTTTGGGCCCTGATGAGCACTGAACCCGATGACGTGACGGTCTAGCTTGCAAATTAATAGATGGATGGTTAGATCAATAGGTGAAGGTTGTTCCTAATTATCAGATTGGGCTAAAATGAAGATGAGCGGTTCCATAAATTAGGTTATCATGTAGTACTCGAGTACTAAAAATCAGGGTGTTATAGAGGTTTAAATATAACATCCAATTACTCAAGTTGCTGCCCGAAGGCTTATACAAATCTGAAATGGCCAAGCTATATGTCTTGGGGGGGGGGGGGGGGGGGGTGGTGAAAAGGACTATGCCAAATTAAAAATAAATACAACGGAATATGAAATAAAGAATAGATAGCAATCACAGAATAGGAATGGAAAGCAACCTAAAATAGAGAAATAGAAATACAAATTGTTCTAAGGACAACCTTACACCAAAAACCAAAGTTTATGGTAGGAAAACCTTATTTCTAGAATAAATAGAGAAACAAAAGCACAACGTAATAAAGAGATAGCAAAAATATAATGCTGTAATGTAAATCTAAATTATTACAACATTCCCCACTGTGCTCGAAATGTAAAATTTACAACATTCACATCTACACATACATTCCACAATTCTGAATGATAAAAGATAGGAAATATAAATCACACATCCACAACACAAAGAATTATAGTGGTTCGCCTGTGTGTTCACCAACTGTTAAACAACAGCCACACAGAATGCTACTCCACTCTTAATATCCTCACACAGGGGATGTAATGACCCTGAAAATTTTGTGCTAATCTTTCCTTAGTAGCTTTTCGGGTAATTAGCACTATACTCGATTGCTTGTGAAATCTGCATCAATCACTTTAAATTATATCTGCATGACTCAAGACCTGTAGATTAGTTAGCGCAATGTTACTCTGAAATCTGGGATCCATCGCTAAATCCAGTTGTTCTTGGGAATTTTTGAAAGTTCTGGATCAGACCTGGACCGCGCGTCAAAAGTCCGATAGCGATGATCTTAGGCTGTTGCGGTCACCATGTTGGACTTGACCATCACCTCAAAAATCAAGTCTAGAAGATGTTCTGGGTCAATTTGATTGAGTTCGGAGTGAAGAGTGTGAGAACGGTTGGAAATTAATTAAGATTTTATGAAATCTGAGTCGTGTCGCTTGCGCGACAATTTTAAGCAATCTGACTGTTGGATTCTGACCCAATTTCATCCTTTGATCAGGGAAGGTGGCCCAGGCATGTCCTTGTGCTTATGGACCTGATCGAGATTCAGTGACCGTTGAATTGAGTGTGGTCCACCACGGCTGATCTAAAGATCCGGTTGGTACGAAAACTCAGCTTGACCTAGATCCATGGTCAAAGAGCTTAAGTCTGACCTTTCGTGGTAATAGGCCCACCGGAAGTGCTTCGTTGGATCGTAAGAGGCTGGTTTTGGTTATACCCTAAGTATACCTTGGCCCTGGGGTTATTTTCATCAATATTAGGCCTATTTATAGACCTTGAAACCCTAGCTCTCTTTTCCATACGAATTTCCTAACCCTACCTAAGAAAGAGAAAGGAAAAGAGAGAGAAAGTGAGATAGAAGTTGGTGAATCATCTTAGATTCTTTCCTATTCTTCTTCATCTTTGAACCTTCATTTTGAATCGTTATTCCAGCGATTCTGAGTTCATCTTTGGGTAAGTTAACCTAACCCTAATCTGTGTTAGAGCTTAGAATAGTCTTGGTGTTGTTGTATCTCATTTCTATTCTTGTCTTAGGTTATCTTGTCGCCGTTGACGATGACATATCGTCTGAAATCAGTTCGGTGTTCTTTTCTGGCTTAAGGTGCGGACTTTAAGTGTATAGGTTATGGTTTTCAAGGCTTTCAATGCCAGTTAATGACTTATTCTTGCTATGGATGAGATTTCACATGCCAAATGTTATGTTTATTCTGCGTTCCTGATATGCATGTGTTATATTGAGATTTGGGTATTCTATGTGTATGTATAAAGTACCGTATGCGTATAAAATATGAACCTGTGTTTGCCATGATTATTTGTCATGTATGTATGCTAATTGTATGTGTGACAACTCCTTGGCAAAAGGAATTGTCCAAATGCTTGTTTTTCAACATACGTCATGTATGTTGAACTATGTATTCTAAGTGTTTGTAGAAATGTCTGAATGATCTAAAGTGTGATATATCAACCTAGTATGGGCGTTGAGAAGTGATTCTCAACTCTCCCACTAGTGTGTATGATTTCCTTCTTGCAAGTTACATTCCTTGTTATTTAATTTCAAGCATTACTTATGCTTACATTTATGTTAAGTTGATATTCTTCAAATGCTTGGGTACTACATGATTTGAGTTGTCGTTCCATTACTATTCTAAGTTGTAATTATGAATATCTGTTGTAGTGTAATCTGTGTGGGACTATGCATTAGTCCAGGAAATCAGTAATCGGCCTTAAGATCGTGGTTGAGGTTGCTTTCGCCATGTAGGATGTATTAGACGAACCCGAGTCGTATTAGAGTTTTCGGCAGTGGTTTGGCCACGTGGAGTGTTTGCGCACTCTATGTCGTTCAACCCAACGTGCGCTCGTGCTAGTCGAGTTCGTCAAGTAACCCGATTGTCCGATGTATGTTCACCATGTATGGATGCTACTGTTTGAATCTAGGGTACTAAACTTACCAATGAAATCCTATTAACCATGGTACTATATCCGCTAAGACTCATGAGCCGGATATGGTGGTATGGGACACTGTGGTCGAGTTGTCGGCCTATGCTGGGGTGACGAGCCTCCCCGTAGTGGCCAGTGAGCAACTAAACTCGTGAGCCGATTATGGTGGTATGGGACACTATATTCGTGTTGTCGGCCTACATTGATTGGTGACGAGCCCTTTGTAGTAACCTCGAGCATACCTGGATACCGCATTGAGGTGACAAGCTTTAGTGTAGTAACGAAGGTATGATAGGCGTGCATTGATTGGTGACGAGTCCTTTGCAACGACCTCAAACCATATGATCATATGAGATGTCTAGGACTGACGACCCTAGAATGGATCACTGTTTGGATGGTGATATGAGGAAGGTATCTTAGCTTCCCAATCCTGCTGTATGAAAAGGACTAATAACAACTTAGTAATCATATTCATGCACCGCATTTGCATGTGCTTTGTAGACGTGGCGCACTTTGAGGTGGTGTCATGCGTAACGTAAGATGAAGACGCTGAGGGTGTACGCGTGAGGGCACGCATCATCCTGCATGCATCCTTGCATTAACAAGAGTACTTAGGACATGTTTAATTGTTCTGCTTTATCATTACTGCTTGATTGAACTGATAACATGTTAACCTTTGTTTTATTGTTCCACTGATTTGATCACTCACTCCCACGTTATGGGGCGGTGTTAAACACCCACCAGACTCTGTCTTAGTTGTTGATATTACAGATGTTGATGCGACTTCTGAGGCAGAGCGGGAGATGGATGATGATGAGGCTGCTTTCTCTTTTATGCAATTTTCAGACGGGTTCTAGTGAGCCTCGTTCTGATGCGCGGGATGCTGGGATTGCTTTTGGGAAATTAAATGATGTAATCTAATACTTGTAATTTTGATAGCAACACTTACATTACGACCCGGTATGAATATGTACTTCAGGGATTTACACTTGTACACATATAGTTCTGTAAGTCTTCCGCTTGCTTTCTTCACTTATCCCTGAATTATATTTGCTATTTGGCTTAATCTATTCCATGTTTTATGCACTAATACAGATAACATACATCCATCATTAAATATGTTGCATAAGTGATGTTTTGGAACTCGGGAGCTGAGTTATGCTTGACCCCCGAATTTCAGGGCGTTACAAGTTGGTATCAGAGCATGATTTGGATTAAACCGAACCTCGGTTATGGTCACACACCGCACGCTGTCGCCACTTTAGTGTATTTGGGTGCGAGTTTATCGTAGATTGTGTGTTTGTGTTCCGTAGCTTCTATCGGCAAAAGTTTACTTAAAACGTTCGCCGAGATCGAGTCTGTGCTCTCTCCTGATTACACACAGCGACCCGAAACCTTTCCTAGACCATCTATTAATGAGTTTAGATGGTTTATCATCCTATTTCAACCCTTAAATCTTCAAAAAATCTCTGTTTGAATCAGATTTCTGCCTGAATGGCCCGATAGGCGTCGAACCATGCAAGGGGCCGATCGGGGCATTTCCAATGGGGCCCAGGGGGGGACCCACATCATTTTGAGCATGGGGGACCAGGAGGACCTCGCCCAAACGGTGAGGCATTGCCGGAAGGTCCAAAGACCGGCGATGCCATCGCCGATTCTGCGAGGCCTCGCCGATCAGCGGGCCAGGCCGGGCGGGCCGACGTTTGTTTGGCCTAGTGTGGCCCACCCCTCCATGGTTTGCTATTTTAAACTCCTTCTAAACCCTACTTCCTTCACAAACTTTCCTCCCAAGCTCTCTTTTCTTTCTAGTTTCTCTCCAAACTTCTCCAAATCTTCTCCAAATCTTCTTCTTCTTTCATTTTCATGCAAACCCCATCACCCCATCTCAAAACCCTCGCCCCCATTGCTGTTTATCCTTTCTTTCCTTCTCATTTGGGCTCTCAAATCCATCTTTGGGATCTCAAGTGTGTGGAAGCTTCACCATCTTCCTATTTCTCTCTTTCTCTCATTTCTCATGGCCCTCTTTGAGTTTATCACGGCCATCTTTTCTATTTCCTCCCATCTTTCTTTGATGGGGAAGAAGAGAGTGCCCGTGGATGAAGCCGGGCTTAGCCGCCCAACCCGTGCACGGATGCCGAGAGGTGCCGCCGCGAGCACGTCTGCCACTCGTGAATTCCAGACCAAGCGGGACCTCGATCCTCGAGCTCCCAATGGTAGAACCCTGTTGGCGGAGCTATCGCATGGAGTCTATGAAGGCCGTAGAGTCCTTTTTGAGGCTCATGTTGATCTGCGGCTGTATGGTTGAGTTTTTATTGTTGGAGCGCCTGGAAGGGGCTGGTTGGTGTCCCTTATTTGAGGGCGAGTATCGCGCAAATGCAAGTACTGTTCGAGCTTTTTATGCCAATATTCGTGATCCTTCGCTGGAGCCTCTGTAGTCCAAGATCCCTTGTGGTAGTGGTCGGGAAGCTACAGTCAGCGTCGCTTTGATATCTCGACTCTTGAATGTGTCACTTGGTGAAGTGCATGCCAGCGAGAAGAATTTGAACAGTATGCACGAGAGGGATCGTCGCACCAGATCCTTGTGTGGTCGTCTGGTCAAATGGCAGCCTAATAGGAGTCTTCTGGCTACCAACATGACGGACGACTTTCGTTTGCTTCACCACATGTGTACGTTCAATGTATACCCAAGATGGAGCAACCGCAGCGAGTGTACACGCCTGATGGTAGATTTCCTATATCAGGTGGGGCAAGAAGCGAAATTGTGTGTGCCGACGTATATCTTGCGCCAAATTATTCTCATCGCTCGTTCGACTAAGAGGACCGAATCGCTTCCTTTTGGCCGCCTCATTTGTAAGCTTGCTCATGAGTTTGGCTATAGGCTTGGAGCAGAGAAGCCGGTTCCTGTTTGTCATATTAGCCTGACAACTCTTAAGCAGATGGAGATTGGTTCTGGTCGACATGCTTCAGAGAGTGAGGATGAGTCAGAGAGCGATGATGAAGAGAGTTATGCTGAAGGTGGTGCAGAGATTGAGGAAGAAACAGAACAGGACGAGGAAGAGGTTGAGGCACAGGATACGAGTGATAGCTCTTCTCCTGTGGTACCAGAGTAGAGCACAGATCAGGCTGCCAGAGATGCTCGTATTGCTCGGCTTGAAGAAGGGTAGGCTGTTCTACGCCAGGATATCATGGATCTTCGAGGCCTTGTGAAGCATAAGTTTAAGAAGGTGACTCGAACTCTGAAGTCTATCCTGTGTTGTTTGTAGGATAAGGGTGCCCCGCCTCCATCTCCTGATTCTGATGAGTAGCTGTCGTTGTAGCCGTCCTTTGCTTTGTTTGTTGTTTCTTTCTGTGTGTAGCCATTGTTGGCTTGTAGTTGGAGTTGTTTGTGGTTGTTTGAAGTATTAGATGCTGTAGTTCACATGCTTTCCTAGTCGTGATTCATGTAATGCTGCACTACTTGTATTGTGATAATTTTATTTAATGGAATGCATGTTGTTTATCTTTGGAGTTGTGCTGTGAATGCTGTGTGGATGGATTATGTGGACGTAGAATCTGACAGGTTGCATCCTCTGTTGAATGTAGGGGATGACTCCTAAGGGTTCGAAGTCTTCGGCCCGTCTCTCCTTAGTTGAGTCGCTTGCTGGGGTTCCTCCCTTGAGCGATAGCCAGATGGATCCACAGGCGGGCTCGTCTCATGCCGGTGTTGGGTCGACACCTATGGCTCCTCTAGTCACGCCCTCGATTCCTGAGCCGAGCCATGCACCTTCGTCCGCTCCACCTACTGATAGGTTTGAGTAGATGATGCTGTTGATGCAACAGCAGTAGATTCAGCAGCAGCAGTAGCAGCAGCGGGAGTTCCTCTCTTCCATGGCTGGCATCTTTGATCAGTCAGTGGGGGCGACTCTACTTGCTTCACTTATGACTCCATCTGGGAGCGCCAGTGCGAGCGGCACTTTTGAGCGATTTCAGTGCTTACGACCTCATACATTTGCAGGTTCTCATAGATCTAGGAGGCCGAGTATTGGATCGATCGCATCTCTAAGATGCTAAGACCGCTGCGTTGTTCAGAGGTTGAGTAGGTTGAGCTTGCTTCCTTCATGTTTGAGAAGGAGGCTAGTTTGTGGTGGGACAGTGTTCTTCGCACTGTTGAGGAAGGTTTTGTGTGGTTGTGGCAGGCGTTTGAGGCATGCTTCCACGAGAAGTATTTCTCAGTTACGTACCGACATGAGAAGGAGAGTGAGTTCCTTCGCCTCTGCCAGGGAGGGTTGTCGGTGACGGATATGAGAACCGGTTCACTGAGCTGGGTCGGTATGTGCCTTTGATTTTGGGCGATCAGCCGATGAGGATGCTGCGCTTTTCTGAGGGATTGAGACCTGAGATCCGATCGAAGATTTGATATGCTAGCATTTATTCTTATACGGAGTTGGTGAGCATGTCCTTGCGAGCAGAGCAGGATGGGGATAGGTCGTCCCGCATGCGAGCACCGATGGTTCCTAGGCCGCGACCGGATTTTCAGGGTGCACCTTTCCTCGGCAAGAGGCCGCGAGCAGATTCTCCTCCTAGGCGTTCAGCGCCGCCTGCTCAGCAGATGAGAGCTGATCTTCGCTGTTTGTATTGTGGGAAGACGGGGCATTTGGACCGTTTTTGCTTTTCGCGTATGCGGGCCAGTGGTTTTACTCCACAGCAGAGGATTAGCCGTCCGATGCCTCAGGTTATTTCTCCTCCACCTCTTCGTTCAGCGCCAGCTAATCCATCCTTCAGACCTATGGTTCCTAGCTTCAGGCCACCTCAGTGGCCCATGGTTCCTCCGCCGAATCATCAGCAGCAGGCTCGAGTTCATGCGCTCTCAGCTGAAGCGCCTATGTCTGACTTGGTGCCGAGATCCTTCGAGGTGACAGCGCACATTGAAGGTATTCCCATTTCTATGTTGGTGGATACAGGGTCCACTACTTTTCTTATATCTTATATGGCAGTTAGGCATTTGGGTTTGAGAACTGTTCCTATGCAAGGAGTGACGCTTACTACCGCTATGGGGATTTCCTCTGCTATGAGCAAGCGTTGTATGGATTGTTTGGTCAATCTTGGAAGTGGATCGATTCGGGTTGATTTCTTTGTCGCACCTCTTTATCATTACGATGTTATTATGGGTATGGATTGGCTCACGAGGATACGAGCTGAGATTAATTATGAAGCAAGGTCAGTGACCATCCATGGACCTGAGGGCGAGACAGTTACTTTCCCAGTTCAGGTCAGTTATCCTTTTCGTATTGATTATTATTCTTCTCTGCTGAAGAGTATGGTTGAATGGGCGTTGTTTAGCACGCCGGTAGTTCGGGAGTTTGAAGATGTGTTTGAGTCGATTCATGGATTATCTCCTCAGCGTGAGATTGATTTTGCTATCGACCTCATACCTGGTGCGGCGCCCATTTCATTACCCACCTATCATATGTCTCTGAGTGAAATGGAGGAGTTGAGGAAGCAGATAGATGGTTTGCTGAATTTGGGTTTTATTCGGCCTAGTGTGTCTCCTTGGGGAGCACCTGTTTTGTTTATGAAGAAGAAGGATGGTTCCTTGCGATTGTGTATTGATTATCGCAGGTTGAACTTGGTAACTGTGAAGAATAAGTACCCTTTGCCCAGGATTGATGATCTGTTTGATCAATTGAAGGGGGCACGGTACTTTTCGAAGGTTGATCTGCAGTCAGGGTATCATCAGTTGTGCATCAAGGATGGGGACGTGCAGAAGACCGCTTTCAGGACTAGCTTCCATCACTATGAGTTCCTTGTGATGTCGTTCGGTCTTACGAACGCACCAGCCGTGTTCATGGATCTGATGAACAGAGTGTTTCGGCCATTCTTGTTCTGATTCGTCATTGTCTTTATCGATGACATCTTGATTTATTCGGCGAGCCGGGAAGAGCACGAGGAGCACTTAAGAGCGGTTTTGGATACTCTTAGGAAGAATCAGCTTTTTGCGCAATTCAAGAAGTGTGATTTCTGAAAAGAGGAAGTTAAGTTCCTGGGACATGTGGTGTCTAAGGAAGGGATAACTGTCGATCTTGCCAAGGTAGCTGCAGTGCAGGACTGGAAACAGCCTGGTTCAGTTACTAAGGTAAGGAGTTTTCTAGGTCTTACAGGCTATTATCGACGCTTCATTCAAGACTTCTCGAAGATTGCCAGACCGTTGTCGCAGTTGATACGGAAGGATTTGAAGTTTGCTTGGAATGAGAAGGCGGAGTTAGCTTTTCAGGAGCTGAAGGACAAGTTGACATCCGCCCCTGTGTTAGTATTGCCAGAGCAAGGGGTTAAGTATATTATATATACTGATGCCTCTCGCGTTGGCCTGGGTTATGTCCTTATGCAGAAGGATAGGGTGATTGCTTATACTTCGTGTCAGTTGAGGAAACATGAAGAGAATTACCCTACGCACGACCTTGAGTTAGCAGCTGTCATTTTCGTATTAAAGCTTTGGAGACATTACCTCTATGGTGAGGGGTTCGAGCTCTTTTGCGACCACAAGAGCCTTAAGTATATTTTCACGCAGCGTGATTTGAATATGAGGTAGCGCCGATGGATGGAAACATTGAAGGACTTTAAGTTCGATGTTTCTTACCATCCGGGCAAGGCGAACCTTGTGGTAGATGCGTTGAGTCGTAAGAAGGCTATTGAGTTTGCGGCTCCACTGATGATAGTAGAGTGGGATATGTTGGAGTTCGTGCGAGATTTTGAGCAAAAGCTTACGGTGGTTGAGCCATATGAGGTTATCACACACGTTCGTGTACAACCCCTTATCGACGAGAGGATCATTGCAGCTCAGGCAGATGATGAGCTTTTGATGAAGATGAGGAAGCGGGTTAGTACAGATGAGAACTCCGATTGGAGTGTTAGTTCTGATGAGGGCCTACGATTTCGTGGCCGGTTATGTGTTCCTGACATCCCTGACTTGAGACGGGAGGTTTTCGAGTTAGCCCATAGTTCTAAGCTTGCGATGCATCCAGGTAGCTCGAAGATGTATCAGGATATGAGGAGATCTTATTGGTGGGACAATATGAAGGTCCAGATTGCTGAGTTTGTTTCTCATTGTCTCACGTACCAGCAGGTCAAGGTAGAGCATCGTCGACCTCCTGGGTTGTTGCAGCCTATGCCCATAGCAGAATGGAAGTGGGACTTCATCTCTATGGATTTTATTTCTGGGTTGCTGAGAATGAGGAAGGGAGTATGACTCTATTTGGGTGATTGTCGACCGATTGACGAAGTCAGCGCATTTCTTACCGATCAGAGTCACAAACTCTGCAGACGAGTTGGCTAGGCTGTATATCAAGGAGATAGTACGTCTGTATGGAGTTCCCCTGGAGATTGTGTCTGATAGAGACACGTTTCACATCTATCTTCTGGACTCGTATTCAGGAAGCGATGGGTGTGAAACTGAAGTTCAGCACCGCGTTTCATCCGTAAACAGATGGGCAGACGGAGCGCGTGAATCAGGTCCTGGAAAACATGTTGCGAGGTTGTGTTTTGGATTTCAAGGACAGTTGGGATGATTGTCTTCAGTATGCAGAGTTCGTGTATAATAACAGTTTCCAAGCGAGTATTGGCATGGCTCCCTATAAGGCGTTGTATGGTCGCCCGTGCAGAGCACCGCATTGCTGGGCAGAAGTTGGCGAGCGTAGTTTGCTTGGCCCGGAGTTGGTACAGGTGACTTCAGAGAAAGTTGACATCATTCGACGTCGACTCCTGACAGCCCAGAGTAGGCAGAAGAGTTATGCTGATACGAGGCGTCGACCGCTTGAGTTTGAGGTTGGAGACCATGTATTTCTGAAGGTCTCTCTTATGAAGGGAGTTCTGCGGTTCGGTAAGAAGGGGAAGCTGACGCCGAGATTTATTGGTCCATTTTAAGTTCTGGATCGAGTGGGAGCGGTAGCATACCACCTTGCATTGCCCACACCTCTTGCGTGCATGCATAACGTATTTCATGTTTCTAGGCTGAAGAAGTACGTTCCTGATCCTTCGCATATTATCAGTTGGGAGCAGGTTTAGTTGAGTGAGGATGCCACTTATGTACTGTGACTGACGCGTATTCTTGATTGGAAGGAGCAGGTATTGCATAACAAGGTTATCCCTCTTGTGAATGTGCTATGGACGCATCATGGTGTGGAAGAGGCTACTTGGGAATCTGAAGCTGAGGTCAGGAAGAGCTACCCTCAGATCCTTGAGGATTATGAGAAGGTATGAATTTCGAGGACGAAATTTTCTTTAAGGGGGGTAGATTGTAATGACCCTGAAAATTTTGTGCTAATCTTTCCTTAGTAGCTTTTGGAGGAATTAGCGCTATACTCGATTGCTTGTGAAATCTGCATTAATCACTTTAAATTGTATCTGCATGACTCAAGACTTGTAGATTAGTTAGCGCTATGTTACTCTGAAATCTGGGATCCATCGTTAAATCCAGTTATTCTTAGGAATTTTTGGAAGTTCTGGATCGGACCTGGACTGCACGTCGAAAGTCCGATAGCGATGATCTTAGGCTGTTGCGGTCACCATGTTGGACTTGACCATCACCTCAAAAATCAAGTCCAGAAGATGTTCTGGGTCGATTTGATTGAGTTCGGAGTGAAGAGTGTGAGAACGGTTGGAAATTAATTAAGATTTTATGAAATCTGAGTCGTGTCGCTAGCGCGACGATTTTAAGCAATCTGACCGTTGGATTTTGACCCAATTTCACCCTCTGATTAGGGAAGGTGGCTCAGGCATGTCCTTGTGCTTGTGGACCTGATCGAGATTCAGTGACCGTTGAATTGAGTGTGGTCCGCCACGGCTGATCTGAAGATCCAGTTGGTACGAAAACTCAGCTTGACCTAGATCCATGGTCAAAGAGCTTAAGTCCGACCTTTCGTAGTAATAGGCCCACCGGAAGTGCTTCGTTGGATCGTGAGAGGCTAATTTTGGTTATACCCTAAGTATACCTTGGCCCTGGGGTTATTTTTATCAATATTAGGCCTATTTATAGACCTTGAAACCCTAGCTCTCTTTTCCATACGAATTTCCTAACCCAACCTAAGAAAGAGAAAGGAAAAGAGAGAGAAAGTGAGAGAGAAGTTGGTGAATCATCTTAGATTCTTTCCTGTTCTTCTTCATCTTTGAACCTTCATTTTGAATCGTTATTCCGGCGATTCTGAGTTCATCTTTGGGTAAGTTAACCTATCCCTAATCTGTGTTAGAGCTTAGAATAGTCTTGGTGTTGTTGTATCTCATTTCTATTCTTGTCTTAGGTTATCTTATCGCCGTTGACGAAGACATATCGTCTGAAATCAGTTCGGTGTTCTTTTCTGGCTTAAGGTGCGGACTTTAAGTGTATAGGTTATGGTTTTCAAGGCTTTCAATGCCAGTTAATGATTTATTCTTGCTATGGATGAGATTTCACATGCCAAATGTTATGTTTATTCTACGTTCCTGATATGCATGTGTTATATTGAGATTTCGGTATTCTATGTGTATGTATAAAGTACCGTATGCATATAAAATATGAACCTGTGTTTGCCATGATTATTTGTCATGCATGTATGCTAATTGTATGTGTGACAACTCCTTGGCAAAAGGAATTGTCCAAATGCGTGTTTTTCAACATACGTCATGTATGTTGAACTATGTATTCTAAGTGTTTGTAGAAATGTCTGAATGATCTAAAGTGTGATATATTAACCTAGTATGGGCGTTGAGAAGTGATTCTCAACTCTCCCACTAGTTTGTATGATTTCCTTCTTGCAAGTTACATTCCTTGTTATTTAATTTCAAGCATTACTTATGCTTACATTTATGTTAAGTTGATATTCTTCAAATGCTTGCGTACTACATGATTTGAGTTGTTGTTCCATTACTATTCTAAGTTGTAGTTATGAATATCTGTTGTAGTGTAATGTGTGTGGGACTATGCATTAGTCCAGAAAATTGGTAATCGGCCTTAAGATCGTGGTTGAGGTTACTTTCGCCACGTAGGACGTATTAGACGAACCCGAGTCGTATTAGAGTTGTCGGCAGTGGTTTGGCCACGTAGAGTGTTTGCGCACTCTATGTCGTTCAACCCAACGTGCGCTCGTGCTAGTCGAGTTCGTCAAGTAACCCGATTGTCCGATGTATGTTCACCATGTATGGATGCTACTGTTTGAATCTAGGGTACCAAACTTACCAATGAAATCCTATTAACCATGGTACTTGATCCGCTAAGACTCATGAGCCGGACATGGTGGTATGAGACACCGTGGTCGAGCTGTCGGCCTACACTGGGGTGACGAGCCTCCCCGTAGTGACCAGTGAGCAACTAAACTCGTGAGCTGATTATGGTGGTATGGGACACTATATTCGTGCTGTCGGCCTACATTGATTGGTGACGAGCTCTTTGTAGTGACCTCGAGCATACCTGGATACCGCATTGAGGTGACAAGCCTTAGTGTAGTAACGAAGGTATGATAGGCGTGCATTGATTGGTGACGAACCCTTTGCAATGACCTCAAACCATATGATCGTATGAGATGTCTAGGACTGACGACCCTAGAATGGATCACTGTTTGGATGGTGATATGAGGAAGGTATCTTAGCTTCCCAATCCTGCTGTATGAAAAGGACTAATAACAACTTAGTAATCATATTCATGCACCGCATTTGCATGTGCTTTGTAGACGTGGCGCACTTTGAGGTGGTGTCATGCGTAACGTAAGATGAAGACGCTGAGGGTGTACGCGTGAGGGCACGCATCATTCTGCATGTATCCTTGCATTAACAAGAGTACTTATGACATGTTTAATTGTTCTACTTTATCATTACTGCTTGATTGAACTGATAACATGTTAACCTTTGCTTTATTGTTCCACTGAGTTGATCACTCACTCTCACGTTCTGGGGCGGTGTTAAACACCCACCAGACTCTGTCTTAGTTGCTGATGGAGACCCGACTGATGAGGCAGAGCGGGAGATGGATAATGATGAGGCTCCTTTCTCTTTTATGCAGTTTTCAGACGGGTTCTAGTGAGCCTTGTTCTGATGTGCGGGATGCTAGGATTGCTTTTGGGAAATTAAATACTGTAATCTAATACTTGTAATTTTGATAGCAACACTTACATTACGAATCGGTATGAATATGTACTTCAGGGATTTACACTTGTACACATATATTTCTGTAAGTCTTCCGCTTGCTTTCTTCACTTATCCCTAAATTATATTTGCTATTTGGCTTAATCTATTCCATATTTTATGCACTAATACAGACAACATACATCCATCATTAAATATGTTGCATAAGTGATGTTTTGGAACTCGGGTGCTGAGTTATGCTCGACCCCCGAATTTCAGGGCGTTACAGGGGATATTAGCGTTCACTATCAAATAGGTTTTCACAGGTTCACCTAAAACCTTCACAATTGTGTCTTTTTCAAAGGGCTTACACAATTCAAAAACACTCACTTCTGAGTTTTCTAGCTCTCCTCAGATAACCAACAACTTTGAGATTTTTCTGGCTTAACCTCAAACAAAACCAAACAATGTAAATTACACAAATTGTAAAATACCTGATTTTCTCCTTCGTTGTAGTAGCCCAGAAGAACCAGGTCGGAGTAGAGATTTGAATGTCAAAGTTCAATGTTCAATACTCACTTTATAATGATTCTAGGTTCTAATAGATTTTAAATTAAAACAAAAGGGCTAGCTTTAATTGATTTTGTTTCCAGAAAAAGGAAAACAACAATTCCTCTTTATAGATTATATTGGAATGCAAGAAACAAAATCAATTAAGAAAGCTAAAGAAAGAGAATATTAAATATACACTCTTAGCTTATATGGAGCACCGACTTATCTCTCAGAAGACTGAATTAATTTAGCTTAAAGTTCATATTTTATTCTAAGATTTGTGCTCTATTTATAGGTGAGAAAATCACACCTTCGACTGGTCTAAGGACCTCTACGACTGATCGTAGAACCAACAATATTTGAAAATTTTGGTCGTGATAAGATTTGGTAGTTTTACGACTGGTCGTAGGTGGTCTACGACTGGTCGTAGATTCACACGACTGGTCGAAGCAGGTCGATTATTAGTGCTGTACATTGAGTCATAGCTCTACGACAGATCGAAGATGCAGTCGACACTGTTCCTACGACTGGTTGTAGATTCACACGACTGGTTGAAGCAGGTCGATTCTCAGCGCTATACATTGAGTCGTAGCTCTACGACTGATCATAGAACCAACAGATATTTGAAAAATTCGGACGCAATAAGATTTGGCAGTTTTACGACTGGTCGTAGGTGGTCAACGACTGGTTGTGGGTCTCCTACGACTGGTCGAAGCAGGTCAATTCTCAGCGCTGTACATTGAGTCGTAGCTTTAGGACAGATCGAAAATGCAGTCGACACTGTTCCTACGACTAGTCGAAGAGTCCCCAGGACTAGTCGAAGCCTAACAGAAAATTTTCAATTTTTGTAACAAACTTACGACTGATCCAGGAATTTCTTAGACAGGTCGAAGCAGTGCTAGGACTAGTCGAACAAAGTCCAAGACTAGTCTTAGAACAGACTAAACTCACTTATAGAAAACATATGAATTATGTATCCAAAATGACCTACTCTAAAGGTCAACCTAAGGTCAGTCATACGTCAGGAGTGAAGTAAGGACATTGAACATAGGAGACATGTGACCTTTGAAGTCTTGATGGAGCTCAAACTTGAAAGCTTCTTGAGATCTTGAGGTAGAACTTGAATGCATCTTGAGATCTTGATAACAATCTCACTTTCTCGAGTCTTGACTTGTGAACAGTGATTGTTAATCGAAATTGATCTTGATAGAGCATTGTTCTTCCTATATGCAAGCTTCATAGTAGTGTCTTTGGCACCACAAATTTGACAACACAAAGGGCTATAAACTATGTCACTTACAATCTCCCCCTTTATCAAATTAGTGACAAAACACACTTTCAAGATATGTTTCATAACACAGAATATCTGATTAAAGAATCATGCACCAGTTATTATCAACCAGCGTCCTACAAACTTGTAAATCAATATCCAGTCCACCTCTGCACACCACTGCACATCCTCCCCCTGAGTAACATACTTATAAAACTTCATACAAAACAATGCTACTCCCTCCTCATAACAACATCCATATATAAATGTCTATAACATATCCATACTCTCCCTTTTTGTCACAATAGGACAAAGGAAGCACAAAATAGATGGCTGAGGAGAAATAATCAATGAGAAATATGAGAGTTAACATAGCATAAGCAACACACATAATTCATAGACTGAGTTAAGTTAAAGAGAGTGACAAACTCAAAACAAGTTGGAAGTAATAAAGTTATTACAAACCAGTAAACTGAAAAATACTAATATGACCTAGATGAAGGAGCAGGAATGGAAGGATCAAGTTGATGCATGCCTTTGTTCAAGCGTTTAAGATATTTGCGAATATATTTGAACTGTAAATCATGGGCAACAGACATATTTTCCATTTTAGCATTTAGACCCTCAACTTTATCTTCCAATGCACTTAGACGTGCATCAAATGAAGAAGGCTCATAATCTGGATCATTTGTAGAATCAGACTCAAGCTCTTCAAAAATATCATCCATGTTAATATCATCAGGAGGAAGATCACCAGCTTCTTCCTCATGTTCAGCTTCCGCACCGCCAACACCATCACCTTGGCCGGGAAGGTAATCCAGTTTCATCTTATTGATATTGGAATTGTTAAATTTCAAATGATGGATAGGGGCCTCTCCAACTGCCATGTCGACAGACATATGTGTAGCCAACGCAGTCATCAAATATCCAAAAGGAATGTCACTATGACCAGGATGGAGACGAAACTGAATGATGAAATGAAAAATCAAGGATGGTAAACAAATGTTAACACCTCTAACAACAGAATGAAGAATACGAACCATAAAGGACGTCAGTTCAAATTTGTTACCTGACCGAGGGTACAAATTAGACACCAAGATTATGTGAAGAATTCTGTATTTGGGTAACAAATACCTTGAGGGAAGCGCATTCCCTTTATGCGTCCATTGTACATCCAAATTGCATAAGTCCTTAGTCAGCATACGTTTTTCAGCGACAGAGGGTTTATCATATAAAGTATGGATAGGAATACCCTCATCATTCACTGGAATATCCATAAGGGCTGAAATCAAATGTCGATCAACTTCAAATGGTCCTTCTCTTGTCGAGATAAAAAAAGTTAAATTTTTCAGAGAGAAAGCACATATGCATGCAAACATGGATTGGGCAATGGACCGGTATGCTGGCCCACCCCAAAGCAATAAGTTATTCCAACCTACAGATTGGAGCATTGGAAAAATATCAAAAGGAACAACATGATTAATATCAACTGGATGCTTAACAATAACATTACGCAATCGGATGTCCCAAATATAAGATGGATCGTCCTCTGGAGCCCTAAGATGACGCTTAGTGATAGGGGCTGACCTTGAAGAAGAAGACGGACCACGGGACGTAGATATTCTTCCTTTAGAAGCTATATGCAACATAGATTTCAAGAATATAAAGAGTTGCAAAGGATTGAGAAATGAGTTTTCTCAAATCAGATTTTTCAAAAGAAAATCCCCAAATCTTAACTAAATTCGAAATAGACAACTCCAAGAGAGAAATAGAAGCAATATAGACACAAATCTATAAGTAAAATGTAAATGGAGCACTAACCTTGAAGATTTTGGAAGATGGGTTCGACTAGTCGTGTGTCGGCTCGCTGGAGAGAGAAGTTGAAATGAAGAAGAAGATGTTTTCCCTAAATTTTAAGTGAATCCACGCGATTCACGACTGGTCGTGGATATACACAATCGGTCGTAGCACGACTAGTCGTGGATACTCTCGACTGGTCGAGTAAAGGCTACAAAATCTGATTTTTGCATATTTTTTAAGATTTGAAAACTAAACTAGCAAATATATACACTATGATACAAATAGGCATAATTAATCATTTTAAAATGCACATGCTGAGATCAAATTTCATTTTGTTAAACCTTCTTTTGTCGAGCGGTTTAGTGAAAATATCAGCACGTTGATTCTCGGTAAGGATATATTCTAAAGATATAACTTTTTCTTCTACTAATTCCCGAATATAATGAAATCTAACGTCAATGTGCTTAGTACGAGAATGCTGAATTGGATTTTTCGAAATATTTATGGTACTGGAATTATCACAATATAATAACATAGAATCTTGTTTAATTCCATAATCACTTAGCATACGTTTCATCCAAACAAGTTGTGTACACGCATTACTAGCTGCGATATATTCAGCTTCAGCTGTTGAAAGTGATATAGAACTTTGTTTCTTGTTAAACCAAGAAACTGAACAGTTTCCGATATAAAAACAACCACCACTGGTTGATTTTTGATCATCAAGATTACCAGCCCAGTTAGCATCCAAGTACCCAGCTAATTGAACACTAGTTTCATGAGGATACTAGAGACCGAGATTAATAGTACTTGTGACATATCGTATAATTCACTTGACAGCAGTCAAGTGCAACTCTTTAGGTTCAGATTGATATCTAGAGCAAATACCAACACTTAGAGCGATATCTGGTCTACTAGCAGTTAAATACAATAGACTACCAATCTACTCTGATATAATTTCGGATCCACATTTTTACCTGCAGAATCTTTTGAGAGTTTCAAGGTTGTACTCATATGAGTATCAATGTTCTTAACATTCTCAAGTCCAAATCTCTTAATCAAATTCATAGCATATTTAGATTGAGAAATGAACATTCCATCAGGTTTTTGTTTTACTTGCAACCCGAGGAAATAATTCAATTCCCCAACCAAGCTCATTTCAAACTGAGATTTCATCAAATCTGCAAACTCAATAGTCATGTCAGTACAGGTAGATCCATAAATGATATCATCAACATAGATTTATACTAATAAGATGTGATCCTTATGTTTTTTAATAAATAGAGTTTTATCAACACATCCCATTTGAAAATTATGGTTTAATAGAAACTTTGTTAGTTTCTCGTACCATGCCCTAGGAGCTTATTTTAAACCGTAAAGTGCCTTTTTAAGATGATATACATGATCAGCATTTTTGAGGTCTTCAAAACCCATTTGTTGTTCAACATAAACTTCTTTATGCAGATCGCCATTTAAAAATGCACTTTTCACATCCGTTTGGTAAATCTTAAACTTTTTAAAACACATAATGGATATAAAGAGTCTGATTGATTCAAGACATGCTACTGGTGCAAAGGTTTCATCATAGTCAATACCTTCAATTTGAGTGTAACCTTGTACCACTAGCCTAGCCTTGTTTCTAATTATATTGCCAAGTTCATCCGACTTATTTTTAAAAATCCATTTGGTTCCAATGATGTATTTATCTTTAGGTCTAGGTACGAGATACCAAACATCATTTCTCACAAATTGGTTAAGTTCTTCATGCATCGCAACAATCCAATTTTCATCAGCAAGAGCTTCTTTTACGTTAGATGGTTCTATCTGAGATATAAAACATACGTAATTGTATATATCCTCAAGTTGTTTATGGGTACGAACACCAGTGAGAGGGTTTTCAAGAATCTGTGTGGTTGGATGATCTTTAACAGTCCTCAGTTCAGAATCAGTCTGATTAGATGAAATATCAGATTTATCAATTACCAGTACTTCATCATTATTTGAATTTGAGACTGGTGTGTTTAAGTGATCATCAATGACCACATTGATGGAATCTTGAATCACATCGGTCCTTTTGTTCAGAACCCTATAAGCTTAAATGTTTAAAGAATATCTTAGAAAGATCCCTTCATCATTCTTTGTATCAAACTTTTCCAGATTTTCATGATCTCGTAAAATATAGCACTTGCTGCCAAAAACTCGAAAGTATTTGACAGTAGGCTTTTTATCGAACCACATTTCGTAAGCCATTTTATTATTACCTTTACTAGTGTAAACCCGGTTAATAATATAGCAAGCTGTGTTGACTGCTTCAGCCCAAAGATTCTTAGAGAGCTTCATACTATTCAACATGACATTAGCCATTTCTTGAAGCACTCTATTTTTTCTTTCAACTATACCATTTTGTTGTGGAGTTTTGGGCGCTGAGAATTCATATAATATTCCCTGGTCGCTACAGAACTTCTCAAAACCGCTATTCTCAAATTCAGATCCATGATCATTACGAATCTTACTGACTTGAGAACCTTTTTCAGTTTGAATTCTTTTGAGAACCTTTTTTTACTTCTTCAAGGGTTTCTGATTTGTCCCTTAAGAAGACAATTCATGTATATCTAGTAAAGTCATCTACTATTACCAAAATATATTTTTTGCCACCTCGACTTTCCGTCCTGGTAAGTCCTACTAGATCCATATGGAGAAGCTCTAGTGGTCTTGATGTGGTATTGAAATTCACCTTTTTGTGTGAGTTCCTTGTTTATTTGTCAATCTGGCATTCACCACATATTTTATCTAATTTTTGTAGTTTGGGTAGACCTCTTATAAGTTCCCATTTGCTCAATTTATATAGATTTTGGTAGTGTACATGTCCAAGACGTTTGTGCCATAAGTCAGTCTCGTCTGTATGGACCATGTAACAAGATTGATTAGATGAGTTGGATTCACTAACAATATAGCAGTTTTTAGATGTTCTACGTCCAGTTAATATTACTGAACCCCTGTTGTTTAGAATCTCACAGCTTTACTTAGAAAACCGTACACTATGATTATTGTCACATATTTGAGATATGCTAAGCAAGTTATGTTTTAGACCTTCAACATATAAAACATTTTTAAACAAAGGAAGGTTATAGAGTTGAACAGTACCTTGGCCCATAATCTTGCAGTTGCTGCCATCACCAAATGTGACTGAACCATCAGTCATGTCTTTGAGATCGGTGAATAAACCTTTATCACTAGTCAAATGCCTTGAGCATCCACTGTCTAGGTACCACTTTGAATGGCTTGTTGCTTTGAAAGCAGTGTGAGCAACCAAGCAGGCAACTTTAGGAAACCATTTCAGAACTGTTTTGGGTTTAGGACCATAGTTGGTCTTCTTCTGATTATGTTGTAAGAAAGACCTACTGAGTTAGATTTTAAGAGCTCCTTGAGTAAATCTACTATCTTTTCAGCAAGAGGGTTTCGGTTCTGATTTTTAAAGTTGACATGGCTACTTTTAGGTTTTTAAAAAGTTTTTGTATTTTTAGAAAACCTTTGATAAGTACTTTTCCTTTTTGAGTTTGAGGACTCTCCTTTCACAAAATTGGGAGGAGTATACTTTTGATTAGGAGTTGTATTCTTATCATAGCCCAATCCAGATCGATCACCACTTTTTCTTGATCCGGATAATAGTTTTTCTAACTTTGGATCTCCTTGGGCATACCTCCATGTATCCTTTAAACTCAGAAGAGAAGATACTTCATTTTTAAGTATCTCATTTTCAGATTTCAGATTTTCAATCAGCGATGTTTTGAATTCTAAATCGCATTTTGATTTTTCAAAACAATCTGAGATTTGGGATTTTTCTAAAATAAGTGTTTCAAAACATTCTTTGAGTTAAAAAAACTCTTCTCTTTGAAGTTTAAGTTTGACAACAATTTTACAACTTTCCTTGTATAGGGCATTGTAAGCATCTTGAAGATCATCTTCATTTTCATAATCACTGTTCAAATTTTCTTCGCTAGTCGAATCATCATGATCTGAAAAAGTGAATTTGGATAGAGTCATAAGGGCTTTAACTTCACTGCCTGACTCGGTTTCAGAATCTTCTGATTCAGAAGAAGCTTCAGAATCAGATGATTCATCCTAAGTAGCTAACATACCCTTTCTTTTTGTTTTGTCCTTTTTAGGACATTTGTTTGCTAAGTGCCCATACTCTTGGCAGTTGTAATATTGACTATCTTTCAAAGACTTCCAACTTTTAGATCTAGGTTTAGATCTTTTCTTATCATTTGATTGTTGAAAATCTACCATTTTCTTGCTTTTGAAAATCTTGTAAAATTTCTTTACTAAAAAAGCCACATCGTCTTCAGAATTTTCTAAATCCGAGTTTTCTTGAGAAATAACTTTAGAAGATTTGAGAGCAATGGATTTACTTTTAGGAGCTTTAAAGTTTAACTCATAGGTTTGTAAAGAACCAACTAGTTCTTCTACCCTCATATTATCCGTATCACGAAGTTCCTGGATTGCGGTTACCTTAAAGTTGAACCGTTCAGAAAGTGAGCGCAGTATCTTTGCACACACTTTACTTTCTGGGATTTTATCACCAAGACCCCACATTGAGTTTACAATATTATTTAATCTTGTGTAAAAGTCCATAAACATTTCATTTTACCTCCATATGAATTTCTTCAAATTTAGTTGTGAGGAGTTGGACTTTAGATTTTTTGACAATTGTAGTACCCTCATGTGTCATTTCTAATATATCCCAAGCTTGCTTTGCAGTATCATATGATATGATTCTTTTGAACTCATCCGGTGATAGTGCGCAAGTGATTGCATTTAGTGCTTTTGCATTGGCACTACTTTCATTTTTCTGAAGGGTGGTCCATGAGAAATATGGTGTTACTTTCATTGATTTTGAATCATCAATACTAGTCACTTCGGTGGTAAGTGGGTTCCATTCAGTCACTGTGGCTTGCCACACACTCTCATCCATTGATTTGAGGAAGATCCTCATCTTGGCTTTCCAATAGGCATAATTGGAGCCATCAAAGGGTGGAGGCCTAGTGACTAATAGGCTATCAAAATTTGATATCTTATATATAGCTTAGATCGTTAGCTCAGGAATTAAATCCAAATAAAAAGCAATAAGAGCGAGCTATTAGGCTCTGATACCACTTGAAATGGCCAAGCTATATGTCCTAGAGGGGGGGGGGGGAGGGGGGGGGGGTGAATAGGACTATGCCAAATTAAAAATAAATACAGCGGAATATGAAATAAAGAATAGATAACAATCACAAAATAGGAATGGAAAGCAACCTAAAATAGAGAAATAGAAACACAAATTGTTCTAAGGACAACCTTACACCAAAAACCAAAATTTATGGTAGGACAACCTTATTTCTAGAACAAATAGAGAAATAAAAGTACAACGTAATAAAGAGATAGCAAAAATATAATGCTGTAATGTAAATCTAAATTATTACAACATTTCTCACTGTGCTTGAAATGTAAAATTTACAACATTCACATCCACACATACATTCCACAATTCTGAATGATAAAAGATAGGAAATATAAATCACACATCCATAACACAAAGAATTATAGTGGTTCGCCAGTGTGTTCACTAACTGTTAAACAACAGCCACACAGAATGCTACTCCACTCCTAATATCCTCACACAGGGGATATTAGCGTTCACTATCAAATAGGTTTTCACAGGTTCACCTAAAACCTTTACAATTGTGTCTTTTTCAAAGGGCTTACACAATTCAAAAACCCTCACTTCTGAGTTTTCTAGCTCTCCTCAGATAACCAACAACTTTGAGATTTTTTTGGCTTAACTTCAAACAAAACCAAACAATGTAAATTACACAAATTGTAAAATACCTGATTTTCTCCTTCGATGTAGCAACCTAGAAGAACCAAGTCGGAGTAGAGATTTGAATGTCAAAGTTCAATGTCTAATACTCACTTTATAATGGTTCTAGGTTCTAATAGATTTTAAATTAAAACAAAAGGGCTAGCTTTAATTGATTTTGATTCCAGAAAAAGGAAAACAACAATTCCTCTTTACAGATTAGATTGGAATGCAAGAAATAAAATCAATTAAGAAAGCTAAAGAAAGAGATATTAAATATGCACACTTAGCTTATATAGAGCACCGACTTATCTCTCAGAAGACCGAATTAATTTAGCTTAAAGTTCATATTTTATTCTGAGATTCATGCTCTATTTATAGGTGAGCAAATCACACCTTCGACTGGTCTAAGGACCTTTACGACTGATCATAGAACCAACAGATATTTGAAAAATTCGGACGCAATAAGATTTGGCAGTTTTACGACTGGTCGTAGGTGGTCAACGACTGGTTGTGGGTCTCCTACGACTGGTCGAAGCAGGTCAATTCTCAGCGCTGTACATTGAGTCGTAGCTTTAGGACAGATCGAAAATGCAGTCGACACTGTTCCTACGACTAGTCGAAGAGTCCCCAGGACTAGTCGAAGCCTAACAGAAAATTTTCAATTTTTATAACAAACTTACGACTGATCCAGGAATTTCTTAGACAGGTCGAAGCAGTGCTAGGACTAGTCGAACAAAGTCCAAACTAGTCTTAGAACAGACTAAACTCACTTATAGAAAACATATGAATTATGTATCCAAAATGACCTACTCTAAAGGTCAACCTAAGGTCAGTCATACGTCAGGAGTGAAGTAAGGACATTGAACATAGGAGACATGTGACCTTTGAAGTCTTGATGGAGCTCAAACTTGAAAGCTTCTTGAGATCTTGAGGTAGAACTTGAATGCATCTTGAGATCTTGATAACAATCTCACTTTCTCGAGTCTTGACTTGTGAACAGTGATTGTTAATCGAAATTGATCTTGATAGAGCATTGTTCTTCCTATATGCAAGCTTCATAGTAGTGTCTTTGGCACCACAAATTTGACAACACACAGGGCTATAAACTATGGCACTTACAAAATCAATGTCTCAATACTACAAATACATGAAGGAAACAATTTCATACATGAATTAAAATAAAATTTAAACTAGACTTAAACTGCAAGATCATGTAGCATCTCTTAGGTAGACTTTGTACCCCACTCCTCATCCAGCTGATCATTTAAACAACCTATACTACCTATACGATTATATATTCAAAGGATGAGTTGCCTGCTCAGTGTGAATTTCCCTCAAGTTTACACACTGCCGCATTAGTTAAGTGTTGAGTGTCAAATATTGCATATTTTTCCTTATTTATATCTTGGTTTTATGAAAATGATAACCCTTAATGGGTATGTTTTATACATGTTTTTATTGCAAGGTGAATCTGAGAGTGTCATGCCCTAAACTCGGGAACCGCGCTCACAAAATTCCCGATCACCGAATCCGGTGCCGACAGCCTCCGTAGTACCCTATTCTAGGCTCCCAGTGCCCATACGCTAGATTTCGATCCTGGGATCCTACAAGGAGGATTTTTGGTGTGATTTTTTTTTATTTTTTTTGTAAAGGAGCATAACCACAAGTATAACCAAGTCATAAAACATCATCACCACATATCCACTAATAAAATCATTCGAGTACAATGATGAAAGAGAAATACATATATGAAACAAAAACTCCAAAGCTTTGACACACGCTTCTGCCTCAATACTGCTACGACCTAACGTCACCTGCACACAACGGTCGTGCATAAGTTTACTATGAAGCTTAGAGGGTGTGTGCATGTGTGTGCAATGCACGTGCTAAGCATACAATATCTGCGTAAGTATAAATATTGACAAGTCCATAAATCATACAATATCAGAGTAAGCGGAAATACTGGCAATCCATAAATTGTACAATATCAAAGTAAGCGAAAATACTAGCAAGTCCATAGATACCATCAGCCTTATCCAGGCTATGCGATTCAAAAACATGATAAGCTAGATGTCATATGCAGAGGATGCAATATGCAAATCTTGACGGGTCCACGGATACCAATAGCCTTATCTAGACCACATAATGCAGAAACATAATAAACCAAATGCCATATGTTAAGAATGCAATGCAATATGTGGTGTAAAAGAGATAACCAAGATGGTGTGTGGGGTTAGGATGGTGGTACATGGTATCATAAGCTATGAGGTCCATCACCAGGAACTTCTATCCAAAACAGTCCCATACCTAAATTTGGATAGCTAGACTCAATGTCGTAAGCTCCTGATCTTAGGTTGGTTGCGTACCTAACCGAAATCATGGCCATAGCGAAGGTTCACATAACGATTTAGTTGCGCACCACCAGCCCAAGTGGATAGTGAATGAATGAATGAATGAGTCAATGCTGAGTACACAACTCCTACTTAGAAGTCCACATATCAGTACCGTACATCTCTGGGATATCACCGAAGTCTAATACACTCCACACTGACTACCGCCTCCCAGCCACACAGCCCATCAGTGGAAAAGACCTCACTACCCGCATGACTAGTAGTCTGCTAATACCTACCCGACTCATCGATAGCGGACCCATTTATGAGCTGGTTAAACTCAGCCTAGCTTACAACCCCCTCACTCGGGTAGATAATGCCACACCCCCTTCCAACCAACCACGGCACAGTGGGAGATATGACCTATTAGCATTCGGCACTCAGGCGCTCATGTATCCACTCGGTCTAGACGTTGGAGCATCCCCAATACCAAGGGGTTTAGGGACTTTCACCCAAGGGCATCGAACATGCCCAAGTGTTAAAACCAAACATTTTTAGTATCTCATCTAGTCATCCACGATATGCCTGTGGAGGCCACAACCCTGATGTCACTAGGGCATATAGTGATCATGTCACACAAATGCGAGATGCATGAGTCATATCATCTAGTCATGCATCAATCCTTTGCGTACTGCGCAATCATGTGGGGTAACTCCGTCTCACAGGGAGTTCCATAAACATCTCAGCCCAATGACATACGCTATGATCAATCATTCCTCATAACAGGCATACAAATGATGCGCATGCGCATGAATCATGATGTAATACTAAGCATGATCTCGGTGCGTCCCACTAGGCTAAGTATACTAGCATGATTATCAGATGTAAATAGACAATAACTTGTCTTAACTGGTATATCACATACAAAGGGTAGGGCGGAATGATACGCCCCACTAGGCATGCAACAGTCTATATGGTACGGCCCATGTTAGACTAACATTAGCTACTTGAGACACTAATATAACATATATCCTAAGGCGGGGTCCAGTGGAAGGACGACGGATCTAACCCATACATCGAGATAGGCTTTTTTTTACAGTGGATATACCAAATCTGATACCACATATTCTTCTATCTACGTCAAGGGGTGATGATGTACTCTCCTCCAGTCAAAGGATGGCCTAGATGACATACTAATGCCAAGGATGGACCTCACACTAGTCCCAAAGGTAAATAGATGGTGTGGATGACATATACATGACATCGAGGTCCTAGCAATTGGGTACAAGGGTAAGACACATCTCACGGGGTGAGTCAAATGGGTATACAACAAGGTGAGTTCACAAGGTGAGTTAGTAGGGTGAAGAAGTGGGCTTTCTCAATCTCTATATGATGAATAGATTGGGCTTTCCTATGGGAAGCCCGATATGTACACATGGTGGGCTTTGATGGGGGTCCATACATCTAGGACTGTGTCCTTCCAAATGGATTAGGTAGCCCGCTCAACATCTAAGTGGGCCTATGGGGGTTGTCACCAAACTTGGGTAAACACATGTATCTAGGTGGGCCACATTTTCTATAGAAGGCCCGATATGAACACAAGATGGGCTCTAAGGTTTGGATAGTCTTACAGGGTATGGTGGAAAACACCATCATCAATGGGGGCCAACAGTTTGGGTTAGCCCAATAAGAAAAATGGGTAGTACTAACATAAATGGGGGCCCAACGATTTGGGATAGCCCAACAAGGTGAGGTCTGTCTACCACACATGTGGGACCTTATTTAAGGCTGGGTGAAAGAAGAAAGGACGAGAAATGGGCTTTATGGTTTGGATATCCCTACAAGGTGTGGTGGAAGGTACTAGCATCAATGGGGACCCAACGGTTTGGGTTAGCTCAATAACTAAAGGTGGTTACCTCTATATCAATGAGGGCCCAATGATTTGGGTTAGCCCAATAACAGAAGGTGGTTACCTCTACATCAATGGGGGCCCAATGATTTGGGTTAGCCCAATAAGTATCTCTAACATCGATGGGGGCCCAACGGTTGGGTTAGCTGACTATAATAAGGGTGGAAATGGGTTTAACAATGGGCCCTAGTGAAGTTTATAATGGTGGTCATTTACCACCATTGTCCTAAGGTGCGGCCCATTTGGGATAGGAATCGAAATCACAATAGAGCCCACGACGCTCCAAATATCTAGAAAATGGATGGATCGCATGTGCACATCACTCATACATGGTGGGCCTCACAAGGCAGCCCCATAATGGGCGTATAACTCATACATCAGGATGGGCCCGCATAAAGGCGGCCCATATCAATGAATAGATAGTGCGCATATAACTTACACATTATGGTGGGCCTCACACCTCACAATGGCCTCCTGCAGTCACAATGGGCCTCATACAATCACGATGGGCGTCATATACATCACAATGAGCCTCATCACTTGGGCCTCATATACATCACAATGGGCCTCATTACATGGGCCTCGTATACATCACAATGGGTCTCATCACTTGGGCCTCATATACATCATAATAGGCCTGTTTACATGGGCCTCATATACATCACAATAGGCCTCATCACATGGGCCTTATATATGTGCAACAAGTGGGCCCTGCCCACTAGACAACATGGACGAAATACATCAGGTGCGTCCACACGTTCGTGGCCCACCATCTGATTAGATAGAAAGTGAGGATAAAATACATATATCACGTGGCCCCATAGATGGACAGCCTGGATGAAACACATACATCATGGTGGCTTCCACTGTCCAGACAGCTGGACGATGTGGATACAAAATACATACATCACGAAGGTCCCACATCCCACTTGTGGACGTGTACGTGGCCATAACACAGCAGGTGGGTCCCATGGATGCACGGTGTGGATTTAACACATATATCATGGTGGCTTCCACCGTCCAGATAGCTAGACGGTTTGGATACAAAATACATGCATTACGATGGGTCCCACCGTCCCTGCTGGACGATGTGGATGCCACACGTGCAGGGTGGCCTTGCAGATAGACGACGTGGTTACAATACATACGTTTGGGCCCCATTACAATACATACATTAGGGCCCCACCGTCCATTGTTGGACGGTGGGATGCAATACATACCTCAAGGTGGGCCACGTGGGTGGGGTCCACGCGTTTGGACGATGTGGATTACAACACATCCATTAAGGTAGGTCCCATCGTCCCATGTGCGAATGGTGTGGAGAAAGCATATTCATCAGGTGGGAATAAAATACATATATCACAATGGTCCCATGTGGGTGGGGTACATGGACCTTCTGGGATGAAGCTGATATTTGTGTTTTCCCTTCGGTCCAGGCCAGTCCAAATGGACAGCTAGTGTGGGCCCTGGACATGGCAGCAAGGTGGGCCTCGCTTGGACAGCGGTGTGGCCCACTAAATATATGGTGTGAACAAAATACTTGCATTGTGGTGGGCCATAAACAAGGAAAAGAGAGAGAGAGGGAAAAACGTGTGGAGGGGAGGAGCTCCGCCACTATGAGCCCTCCCTATACATGATACATAGCATGCGTCAAATGGGTCCCACTGAATGTGGGCCCTCAAATCATAAAAATAAACGGTGGAAATCCCTTTCCCACCCACAAGATCAAGGTCTAAATGACCTTCTTACAATAGAGAAATAAACATCATGATAGGGTCCATAAAGAATGGCCCCATCATGGGATGAACATATGATCATGGTGGGCCATTGGCCACACCTAGGGTCCAAAGTGAGATCCATACCATCAATCAATAGGCCCCACTTGTCTCATCATCAAAATCACAAATCTAGTCATATAAACACCCACCGTTTGATCTTGTTCTTGGTTCTTTGGCTTCCTTAGCTCCTAGGCTTCCTCTTTAAGGGTGGGAGATGAAGATTGAAGGGTTGGATTGAGAGTTTTGGGGTAGGAAGTGGGCCACACACTTGGCTATTTTCTCTCCTTGGGGCTTCTCCTTCGATGTCCTCTCTCTTGGGTTGCTTGGAAATGGTGGAGAAGTGAGAGAGAAAGGGGATGGGATGGGTTTCTTATGTAAGAGAGATGGGTGGAGTGATGGGTGTAAGTGACATGAAGGTTGACGTGGGGTAGGTTGCTTGTCTTGGGGAGAAAGAAAGCATGGGCTAGTGATGGGATGTGTACTTGATTGATTGATGCGAAAGGTGGGTAGAGATTCTTTCGAATCTCTTAAAATTTATAAAGCACGGCGTTTCCTCGAGATATATACAGGCCCACAACTCCTGGCTTGTGTATCACATCGGTGCGTAAGTCACGGCATTGGAACCGATGGCGCGGTCGCTAGGGTATAAGTCTCGGGTCAAGTTGATTCAGATCTACGGGATGCGATTTAGGGTCGTGTGTAAATGTTGTCTACAGGTCGTGGGTTGTCGAAATTCGACGGGGAGGATCACGAGAGTCTAAGGAACGGTATGGACTAGGATACAGGCCTTACAGAGAACTTGGATTGAAATGAATGTTCAAAGCATGGATTTGATGCTCAAGAATCACAAAGGCAAGGGATAGATCTTAAGAGACCAAGATTGAAGATTTTAAGGCCTCAAGGTTTAAGAAAACCAAGTAGAGAAGAAAGGAAGTTAAAAGTGTAAAGTATAGAAATTCATAGAATCTGAACTTCACTGTCTATGTCATCGACTGCCTGTTAATGACATTGAAGCTTGTGTTTGATGACATCAAACATGGGTTGATGACATCGAAGAATTACATAAAAATCAAGTTTGATCGCTTGACAAATTGGATGTAGTTCTCGATGACATCGAAGCCCTGTTCGATTGCTCAAAGACCTGATCGATGACATCGAAGGCAATTCGATGACATGGAGATTTTTTAAATTTCTAGAGTAACTGTAACACTCTAAACACATTCTCGATTACTCGAACACCCTTCGATGACATTGAAGGACTATTCAATGACATCAAAGGTATGTTCAATGACATGAAGAGTTATGCAGGGGTTACACAGTGTGAAAAGGCCCAACTTCCAGATTCAAGTTACATTCGATGACATCGAAGGTGTTATGCAGAGTGCCTAAATTTGAGGCGGTTTCCAAAGACGGCCGAACAAAGGCTATAAATATGGGTTGTTTGAGGAGTTCTAGGGAGGAATTAGGTTATAAGGAGCAAAGCCAAAGGGTGGAGCAGCCTCCCAAGAGTTTTTCTTCATTCCTTTTCTATTTTTAATGCTTTCTTTTAGCATTTTAGTTTCAACCATGTCTATGGTTGGCTAAACCTCTTAGCTAGGGCTAAGAGGTGAAGCTTATAGCAAGTTGGGATGATTATCTTGCTTTGATTTTTATTCTTGTTGGAACTCATTGATTTCTAGTTTGATATTAAAGGAATATTTTTAGTTTTCTATGATTTATTATGACTCAAATTACAATAGATGTTGTGATAGCTTTGGATATCTTCTTTTCCTGTTTTAAGATTGTGAGATTGGTAAATCCTGTTGTTCATCATCGTTTCCTAGGCATGGTAGGATGATGGAATCCCTTCTCATCATCACAATACTCTTTCATTGAGGATTAGGTCAATGAAAATTTTAGAGATTTGATTTAATTGCTTTATCTTCCAATTGGATAGGATATTACTCCAATTCCAATTGTGTTCCTTGAATTAAGTAAGGTAGCATCTTGATAGCTACAAGTGGATCCTTGGCACCCTAGTTCCCACCTTTCAATTCATAAGTTTTAATCAACAATATTCAAAATTACTCTCTCTTATTCCAAATTTAGATTTAGATCTTTTTCTAGTTCTAGTTATTTTCAGAATACGTACAAGTCTAGTCCCTGTGGACTCGACCTTGGTCTTATCGAGTTATTACTACACCGCAACCCTACAGTTGGGGTTATGAACAAGTTTTTGGCACCGTTGCGGGGACTACCGCTATGTTTTTCTGAGGTTAATTAGCATTGAAATTAGTTTAAGATTAGGGTTTATTTTTCTGGTATGCTTCTAAGTTAGGATTTTTTCTGAAATTTTTTCTAGAAATTAACATTGTTTTCTATTTTGTAAGATCCTAACATAACAACTCTTATTCGAAAATTTTGTTCCAACCCCCTCTCTTATCTTTTCTAAATCTTTTATTTGTTTCAGTTTTTTTAGTTTTCTTTTTTAAGTTTAGTTACTTAAGGGCTGAGAATGTTTCATGCCCAAGTGGGTTCGTGACAATACCCTCCGTCTCTTGAGTGAGGGAGGATTAGTTGAAGGGTTGACTATCCATCAAAGGATTAGACACCACTTGAGATCCTCTCAATTAATTAAAGTGATGACTACAAATCAACCTCAACAACTAGTTGAGGAGGCCCAAGATGAGAATGAGGTGCATCATGCACCCCCGCCTCGTACTCTATGAGATTATTTACAACCAGTGGGGGTGAGTATACCTTCTTGCATGATATTTTCATTGAATGCAGGAACTATGGATATTAAACTAGTGGTAATTCAACTCCTCCCTAAGTTTTATGGACTAGAATTTGAAAGTCCATACTTGCATATAAAAGATTTTGATGTGATAATATCTACATTTCACTTTCCAAACGTGTCCGAGGACACAATTAGACTGAAATTGTTTCCTTTCTCTTTGAAAGAAAAGGTTAAGTCGTGGTTACATTCCTTAAGACCAAGGTCCATTAGAACATGGGTTGAGATGATAAGGGAGTTCCTTAAAAAGTTCTTCCCCTATCATAAAATGAATACCTTAAGGAATACAATCATGAATTTTGCGCAAAAAGAGGATGAGACTTCTTCCAATGTTGAGAGTGATTTAAGGATCTCGTAAATTCATGTCCATAACATGGCTATGAAATATGGCATATAACAAGCTTTTTCTATGAGGGATTAACCTCACCCATGCGCCAATTTCTGGAGATGATGTGTAATGGAGAATTTATGAATAAGGAAGCTAATGATGCGTGGGATTAGTTTGATAAACTTGCTGAAAACGTGCAATCATGGGATACCTCCTTAAGAACTACCACTTCTAAGCCTACTCAATCAAGGAAAAGGGGAGGAATTTATGTTTTAAAAGATGAAGATATTATAAATGCAAGAGTGACCAAACTCACAAGAAAAGTCGAGGCCATGAAACTTAAGAGGGTAGAACCTGACAAGGCTGCGAAAATTGTTTGTGGTATATGTGCTTGTAACATAGATACAACTGAGAATTGTCCAACAATTCCTACTTTTTAAGAGATATTGAATGAGTAGTCAAATGCCATAAACAATTACTAAAGACCTTTCAGTGGACCCACCTCAAATACATATAACTCAAGTTGGAGGAACCATTCAAAATTCAGTCGAAGGAATGGACAAACTGCTACTCTTGAAGGGATCCTTAACTAATTTCTGAATCAAAGGAAACCTTAAGAGGATCCAGTCTTAAAACATATGCAAAATCAAGAGCTTTTTAATCAGGGTATGCTGTAAGCCTTTTAAGACCTTACAAAGGCCATCCAAGGGCTTGAGACAAAAAAATCGATTGGGGAGTAGGCTAAGTCTATCACCACTCTTAGGAATAATAAGATTATTAACAAAACCATTCTGGTGAGGGCTGAAAAGCTTAAGGACCCAGAAGAAGACAAGAATGATAGACTTAGCATTGCTCCACATGGGTTAGAACCGGAACCTTAAAGTAAGTTGATTGCAACATTCCCTCAACGGTTGATTGTACCAAAACCTCTAACTAACACTCAGGATATTCTAAAGGTGCTTAAGTGAAGGTCAACATCCCTCTACTGGATGCTGTTAAACAAATCCCTTCATATGCCAAATTTTTGAAAGATCTATGCACTACCAACAGATGACAAAATATTCAAAAGAAAATATTTTTGATAGAAAAAGTGAGTGTCATCCTCAAGCAAGACATGCTACAAAAATATAAGGATCCCGGTAGCCCAACTATCACTTGTGTAATTGGGAACCACCAGATTGAGAACACGCTTCTTGACTTGGGAGCAAGCGTAAATCTGATCCTATTCTCAGTTTATGAAGAACTGGGTATAGGTGAATTAAAACCCACACGGACCACATTACAACTTATCGATCGCTCAGTTAGTGTACTGAGAGGGATAATTGAGGATGTGTTGGTCCAAGTTGATATATTCTACTATACAATAGATTTTATTATCTTAAATACTCAACCCATCATAGATGTGCACACTCAGATACTCATCATTCTTGGTCGCCCATTCCTTGCTACATCAAGTGCTATAATTAATTGTAGAAATGGAATTATAAATTTATCTTTCAGAAACATGACATTGGATCTCAACATCTTTTTCAATATGAACAAACAGTCAGAGGATGATGATGATACTCACTACATTAACATGATCGATTCTTTTGTGGAAGATAGAGCACTTTTGACTCTATACTCTGACACTATAGAGATGTGCTTAGCCCACTCCCCCAATTTAGATGATGACATGATTAAGGAGATGAATGCCTTACTTGATGCTACACCGGTACTTGAAGTTAATCGGTGGAGGCCACAATTTAAGAAATTTTCCCAAACCGTTGTAGTACCTTTACCGTCTAGCCTAAAACACCGAAGCTTGACCTAAAACCTTTGCCCGCTGATCTTCAATACATCTACTTAGGTCAAGATGAGACATACCCTGTGATAATTTCTTCACACCTTAAGTAAGAACAAGAGAGTGTGCTTATTTCTACTCTCATTGAGCATAAAGAAGCCCTTGAATGGTCAATTACGAACTTCAAGGGAATTGACCCTTTGGTTTGTACTCATTGCATTCATCTTAAGGATAATGTAAAAATCTCCCGACAACCACAACGTCGACTCAATTCAAATATGAAAGAAGTGGTTAAGGCTGATGTAAGACCTGTGTCCTAGTCTGTACTGTTCCGTTGGCTTCCGCGGTCCTTCTGGTCGAATTTCGACAACCTTCACACCGTATCCGACGATTGTGCGCAATCCTAAGCCGAGTCCTGCATACCAAAGACGGCTTGATCCGAAACTTATATCTTAGCAATCGGGCCGTCGCCGCGGTTCCAACGCCGTGACTCGCGTATCGAACCGATACCCAGGCTAGGAGATGTAGGCCAGCGTTTGTTTCGAAGAAACACCGCGCGTTGCGAATATTGAGGGAATCTCTACGATATGTCCCATCAATCAATCAATCAATCAATCAATGTCAAGTACAAGTTAAGTCACTCCATACCCCAAGTACATTAACCCATCCCTTCCCATTCCTAAAGTCAACTCTCTCTCTCCACCCATCCCTTTCTTACAACCCATCACTCCACCCATCACCCATCACACCTCACCCATCCATATCACTCCCATCATCTCACTCTCTCTCTCATTTCTCAAATCTCCCAAGCAACTCAAAGCTTCACACGTCCAAGCATTCCCAAGTTTTCTCAAAAACATCAAGTGTGGCCCACCCTCTCATCTCTCATCCACACCATCAAAATCCCATCAACCATCATAAAAAGAGAAGGCAAGGAGCATAGAAGGCTAAGGGAGCAAGGAAGGAGGCCTAGAAGTGGGTGATCCTTGAGTTTCTACCATTGATTTCATGATTTATGTGGGACCCAATTTGATGTATGTGTTGCAATCATATGAGGGACCCATAGTGGCGGGGTCCCTCCATCTACACCGCACATTTCTCTCTCTCTCTCTCTCTCTCTCTCTCTCTCTTTCTCCTTCTTTAGTGTGATGTCTTGTGGCCACCATGTGCAAGGTGATCTTGGCCGCCCGATCGTGAGGCCCACCTTGTAGTGGGTCCGTTAGACGACCAAGATGAAGGAAGACACAAATATCATGTTGATCCAACTGGTGGGCCACGTTCATGTGGGACCCACCTTGATGTGTGGGCCACGTACATGTGGGACCCGCCACAATGATGTGTTTACCTATGCGGTCCAGCGTCCCTGGACGCTGGATGTGCTGTTGGCTAACAGTGAAATGTAAACTGACATGGGAGTGTACTAACGAGCTAGCCAAAAAGAGAAGGAAGTGGTGGGCCACTTATGTAGGACCCACCTTGATGTATGCAATCAATCCAAGCCGTCCATTCTTTTCTTCAGGCCATTTTTGGCGTTGAGCCAAAATTTGAGGCCAATCTGACTTCCTGATGGGCCATAGTATGGACAAAAGAACTCTCACCATTAAAATACCTCCCTTATGTTCCTGTATATAAAAAACCACCCAATATTAGACTCGATGGGATTGTATCGAGCCACGGGGACTAATGGCTGGGATGGATTCGTCTGAGGTGGGCCCCACCTATCAAAAACCATCAGATTAATGCTTTTAAAAAAAAAAAAATAACAAAGGCAGCAGCACCTACTGCTGCCGCTGTCAGTAGGCAGGCGGATGGCCTGATAGGCCCTCACGGCCCTAGTTGTGGGCCCTACCATGATGCGTTTCGAACATCCACACCATACATTTGATGGGTTCCCTCAGACCAGGAGGCCACCCCAAAAATCAGCCGTATACGAAACTCAGGTGGGCCACACCATCTAAAATCATGTGAAGACATGCCTAAAACATATAAAATCACTTGGTGGGGCCTACCTGAAAATTGGATGCGGCTGGAACTTGGTCTGAACCCTCAGCCAAGTGGGACACACATAATGGGTGGACTGGATTTGTGGACCACATTACAGTGGGCCCTAGGCCCACCCCCAGGTCCACGTGACCTTGTAAACAGGTTGCATGTCAAATAAATATTACAGTGGCCCCCTCCCTTACCGTGTGACCCTATCAACAGGTTGTATGGCAAATAAACGTTACGGTGGACCCCGGTCCCACCCAGGTCAATGTGACCCTATGAACAGTTTGGATGGTAGACAAGCATCACCGTGGACCCCTGGTCCATGTGACCTCATGAAAAGTTTGGGTGTCATATAAACAGTGCAGTGGGCCCATTTTGGATGGAAAATAAACATTCCAGTGGGTCCCAGTCCAGTGGGCCCTACTCTGGTCCACGTGACCTTATGAATAGATTGGATGATAAATAAATATTACAGTGGGCCCTACCCTGGTCCACGTGACCTTATGAACAGTTGGTTGGAAAATAAACATTATGTTGGGCCCTAGGTTGGGTGGAAAATAAACATTTCAGTGGACCCCAGGTTAGGTGGGAAATAAACATTATGGTGGGTCCTACTTGGGACCCACTTGTGTATGAATTGTGTCCACACCTTTCATCAGTGTGGACCTCCACCATGAAGTATGTGATTTATCTATGCCTTCCATCCCTATGGGACCTACCATGATGCATATGTTTCATCCTAACCGTCCAACCATTTTGAAGGATATTTTAAGGCCATGTGATAAGGCTCATATTATGAGGCCCATTGTGATGTATGCAAGGCCCATGTGACTAGGCCCATCCTGATGCATTTGTGGCCCATTGTTGAGGCCCACCTTGATATATATATATATATATATATATATATATATATATATATATATATGAGACCCATGTATGAGGCCCATGGGTCAAGGCCCAATAGGACGTACATAAGGCCCATTGTAGTGTGATTCCACCATGGTATATGTGTTGATTTTATAGCGGGCTATACCTTGGGAACAATGATGGTTTGATGTCCACATTGTAAGGATGATGTTGGTTAAATGTCCGCATTGTCACTCTCTCCCTAGGGCCCATTAATAGGCCCATACCTGTAGCATATAGGCCATCTAGGCCCATCTTCGTTTTGATCAGAGCCCGTCACCACGTAACATGTATAGTATAGATCCATGATTCATGATCATACACATCATATGTATACCTGATATGAGAAGTGACTGATCATAGCATATGCCTTCGGGCAGATCGTTTATGGGCTCCCTGACAGGCGGAGCTGCCCCACACGAGCACTCGGTACGTGAAGGATTGTTGCATGTCTGATAGTATGATTCATACACTCGCATTAGTGTGATTGTGATTACTATATGCCCTAGTGACATCAGGGCCATAGCCTCCACAGACACATCGTGGGTGGTTGGATTGGATATCGAAAATATTGTTACTAAGCATTGGGGCACCATAGATGTCCCTGGGTGAAAATTCTTAAACCCGATGGTACTAGAGGAAGACTCTAACATCGAGACTGAGTGAATATATGAGTGTACGAGGGCCGAATACCAGGAGGCCGCGTCTCCCACTGTGTCATGGTCGGTTGAAAAGGGGTGTGGCCTTACTCGCCCGAGGGTAGGGGGCAATACTAGGTTGAGTTTGACTAGCTCGTGAATGGGTCCGCTATTGACGTGCTGGATAGGTATTGACAGACTATTGTCCAGGCGAATAGTGAGGTTTCTTACGCTCACTTGGACTGTGTGGCTAGGAGAGCGGCAGTGCCATTTGGTGTGTACTGAACCCCGGTGATTATCCAGAATGAGAACTGTATTGATATATGATGAGGATTGGTATGCTTGAGTTGCATCTCGCATCGCATGACCGTGTTATGGCCGATAGCATTCATATCTTGCACCGCATAGCCTTGGTATGGCTGATTGCATTCATGTACTCATCACCATGATTCTACATTACTCTGACCTTGCATTCTGAGCACGCTTATATTGCGTACACACTTAAACCACCCTCTAAGCTTTTTATAAGCTTATGGACGATCGATGCATGCAGGTGACACCAGGACGCAGTCGCAGCAATAGTCTTGCCGTAGTTGGAGCGTGCAACCAAGCTTCTGGAGTTTTGTTACTTTCAATATATTGTATTTCCCTTTCTTACGCATTGTACTCAAAAGTTTTTTATCATAGTAGATTTTGTGATGGTGTTCTTGTGGTTATTGTTCATAGGTTATGCTCATTACGAATTAAATTGATCCTCCTTATTGGATCCCAGGATCAGAACCTGGTAAATGGGTGCCGGGAGCCGAGAATAGGGTTCTACGGAGGCTGTCAGCACCGGATTCGGTGATCGGGAATTTTGTGAGCCCGGTTTTTGAGTTCGGGGCGTGACAGCTGAGGTGCTTAAGTTGTTGGATGTGGGTATCATCTACCCTATATCTGACAGTCAATGGGTGAGTCCAACTCAGGTGGTTCCTAAGAAATCTGGAATCACCATAATAGCCAATGCTGACAACGAACTTGTGCCAACTAGAGTTACTACTGGGTGGAGAATGTGTATTGACTACAGGAAGTTGAATAACGTCACAAGGAAAGACTACTTTCCCTTGCCCTTTATTGATCAAAATTTGAAAAAGCTAGTTAGTCACTCTTACCATTGCTTCCTTGACAGCTATTCAGGCTATAATGAGATTAAGATAGCTCTTGAAGATGAAGAAAAGACTACGTTCACGTGTCCGTTCGGACTGTTTGCCACCTTTCAGCGATGCATATTGAGTATATTTTCTGACATGGTGGGGCAATATTTAGAGGTCTTCATGGAAGACTTCTCTGTTTTTGGTCCATCTTTCAATGAGTGTTTGGAAAATCTTAGATGTGTGTTGAAGTGATGTGAGGAAAAGAATTTGGTTTTGAATTGGGAAAAATGTAATTTCATGGATCCCAAGAGAATAGTTCTTAGACACATAATTTCGTCCAAGGGAATTAAGGTAGACAAGGCTAAAATTGACCTTATCTCTAAACTACCTCCACCCAAGAGCATACGTAATGTGCGATCCTTCTTAGGACACGCCGAATTTTATAGATGATTCATAAAGGACTTTAGTCATCTCTCTCTTCCTTTATGTAATCTACTTCAAAAGGATACACCATATGAGTGGACTGAACAATGCCAAGAAGCTTTCACTAAGCTCAAGGCTATGTTGACTACCGCACCTATCATGCAGCCACCCGACTAGATCATTCCTTTTGAGATTATGTGTGATGCGTCTGACTATGCTATTGGGGCAGTGTTAGGCTAGATAAAAGAGAAGAAGCCCTATGTAATTCGCTATGCGAGTAGAACTCTAAATTCCGCCCAAGTGAACTACTCAACTATGGAGAAGGAACTCTTAGCCGTAGTGTTCACTTTGGACAAATTTAGGTCATACTTGATTGGATCCAAGATCATCATTTACATTGATCATGTAGCACTGAAGTACCTTCTTTCTAAGAATGATCTAAGCCCCGCTTGATAAGATGGATCCTTCTACTCCAAGAGTTGAACATAGAAATATGAGATAAAAAGGGAGTAGAGAACATAATGGTTGACCATCTCTATAGGCTTGATCTTTCCGATTCCCTTGAACCAACACCGATAAATGACATGTTTCCTGACGAACAATTGTTTAAACTCTCCCAATTACCTTAGTTTGCTAACATTGCGAATTATCTTACCATAGGTTTCACTCCAACATATTGGATAGCGTAAGATAAGAAGAAATTCTTCGCCGAGGTACGTAAGTTTTTCTGAGATGATCCTTATTTGTTTAAATATTGCCCAGACCATATTCTAAGGAGATGTGTGCCAAATAATGAACATCAGAGTGTTATCTCCTTTTGTCACTCTCAGGCCTGTGGTGGTCATTTTTTTACTAAAAAGACCATGACCAAAATTTTGCAGTGCGACTTTTACTGGCCCACTATGTTCAAAGATACTCATGAGTTTTGCAAAGCTCGTGAGTGTTGTCAGAAATTGGGAGGATTGTCTCTTTAAAATATGATGCCGCTGAACCCAATTCTCATCATTGAAGCATTCGATTGCTAGGGCATCGATTTTATGGGGCCATTCCCCCAATCCTTTGAAAATATTTACCTATTGTTGGCACTAGACTATGTCACTAAGTGGGTCGAAGTGATCCCATGTCAAAATAATAATCATAAAATAGTCATTCGATTCTTAAAAGAAAATATCCTTTCCTGGTTTGGAACACTTGAGCCATCATTGGTGATGGAGGTTCACACTTTTATAATAGGCCATTTGAGAACTTAAAGAAGAAATATAGCATCTCTCATAAAGTGAGCACTCCATATCACCCGCAGACAAACGGGCAAGCTGAGATTTCCAATAGGAAAAATAAGCAAATATTGGAAAAAAAGGTTAACCCTGACCGTAAGGATTGGTTAATCCGCTTAACCGATGCTTTATGGGCTTACCGTACAGCTTTTAAGACCCCTATTGGAATGTCTCCCTTTAGACTCGTATATGGGAAAGATTACCACTTGCCTGTGGAATTGGAACATGAAGCCTTCTGGGCTATCACAAATCTAAATTTTAACTTGGACAATGCTAGCTTGCTGTGCAAATTCCAATTGAATAACTTGAGAAAATTCAGAATGATGCACACGAGAACTCCAGAATTTACAAGGACAACATGAAGGTGTTCCATGACCGGAACATCCTTTGAAAATCATTCATAACTGGTCAAAAAGACCTTCTGTACAATTCTCGGTTATACCTTTTTCCAGGTAAGATTCGATCTCATTGGACTGACCCATTTATTGTTATGAAAGTTTATCTTCAAAGGGCCATCGAGATAAAGAATTTGACGAATGACAATGTTTCCAAAGTAAATAGACATCATCGCAAGCCATTTGTTGAGAAGTTTGACTCATAAGATATTTTCATGCCTCTGATTGATCCTGTATACCAGGATTGACCTCCTAGTCTAATGGAGGTGTAGTTAGGTTTATTGCATTCATAGGATTTAGGATTAGGATAGTTTGTTTTTGTAAGTGCTTATACTCAAGCACAATTTAGTTGTCAAATTTCGTAGTCCTGAAAGGGTTGCAAGCTCTCATAAAGATTCTCTTCGACAACTCATGAAGATATATTATCAACTCGATCAAGCATCTCAAGGAAGACTCAACATCTCAAGTAATGAAAGTACATGGTTCGAAGATCGGAACACTCCGTATGATTCAACCATCAGGTGGTATAACCTTAGATTGATCTTAAGTTAGGTGTATTTCACATAGCATCATTATGATCATCTTTTATGTAAAAATACACTTACGTTAGGCTAGCCCGACATCTGGTTCGGCCAGCCTAACTGTCTTCAACTAATCTTACATGATTCTAGCAAATTTACAGATCACATAAGATTTTCCGTGGCATGTTCAACCAGCCCAACCTTGGGTTCGGCTAGCCGAACATGACTGTTTAGCCAGCCCGAACTTGTTCGGTCAAGTTTCCAACAATGCCAAGATTTCAAATTTCAAGCATATTGGGCCAGACCAACCCTTTGGTCAGCCAGCTGAATTTTTGAAAGATTTTATCCCGTGAAATCTGAGTGTCATTGGAATGAAATCATTGGAATCCAGCTAGTCGAACCGATACTCGGGCTATCCAAATTTCCAAATCATTTGGCTATAAATAGAGGGCTTTTCTCATTCATTTATACAATGAAAGTTTGTAAGAAAATCCATCTTTTCAAGAGAGAAAGTCAGGCTCTTCTTAAGCTTTTTTAGCGTAATTCTAATATTTTATTTTATCTTATTTTCATTCTCTTTCTTAAGACTCTTTAACTATCTTTAATAGAGTAATCCAAACTCTACTTGAGATCTAGAGAATTGAATTTACAGCACTTAGGGTTTTGTTTAATATTGAATACTTTATAGATCCCTATTTTCTTTTAGGTTAAAGTCATACACGACTTTATCTATATCCCAAGAAGAAGATCGCTACATTCAAGTTGTAGCTACGACTTCTACTCGCCAATTGAAGATAAGTACTGTTTTACTTTCATTTCAATTTGAGTTTTTCTGAGATAGCCCGAAAATCTTAGTAGGTTTGTTTGTGGTGATCCCGTGAAAATCACAAAGTGGGTTTTGTTATGATAGCTCATGAAAATCACAATAATTGTATTAGGTTGTTAAGGTGACCTTGGGAAAACCTTAAGATAGTGAAAGTCAAAATTGCGAGAGTAGTAATTTTGTGAGTGAAGTAGGTTGCATTTATGTACCGAACCACTATAATTCCTTTATGCATTGTGTTGATTGCTTTTATTACTTGTATGCCTATCTTGCGTTTCGTTTTCTCTTTCTAAAGTTTGATATTTTGATTTCAAAGACGTCATGAAATAAGATTGTCTTGCCTAAATCCTTTAGGTGAAGGTTGTCCTATGAATTATTTGATATCAAGAATTCAATACTATAAGCAATTGAGTTAATTGCTTTATTAATCCGCATTGCATCGAAATATTTGGTATAGTCCTATTCACCCCCCTCTAGGACATCTATAGCTCGTCCTTTCAAGTGGTATTAAAGTGAGTTTGCTCTTTTTGGGATTAACATCCTAGAGCTAGATCTAGAGCTATTGGAATGTCAAATTTCGATAGTCTATCCATTTACAGGTCACATCCCTTTGATGGCTCAAACTATTCTTATTGGAAAGCAAGGATGAGGATTTTCCTAAAGTCTATTGATGAAAGTGTGTGGCAAGCCACCTTGACCCAATGGATCCCTCCAACGATGGAAGTAGTGGCTGAAAATGGAACCATGTCTATGAAAGATATCACTTATACTTTCTAGACAACAATTCAGAAAAGTAAAAGTAGTGCAAATGCAAAATCCCTTAATGCTATTACTTGTGCTCTATCACCGGACGAATTCAAAAGAATCATTTCTTGTGATACAACAAAACAAGCATGGGATATTCTCGAAATGACACATGAAGGGACTAACATTGTCAAAAAGTCTTAGATTCAAATCCACATAATGAAATTTGAGAAAATCTGTATGGAAGAAAATGAATCATTCATGGACTTCTATACTAAACTAAATGACATTGTTAACTCTATGTGGGGTCTAGGAGAAAAAGTCTCTGAAAGCAAAGTGTGTGTAAAAAATACTATGATCACTTCCTGATAGGTTCAATGAAGGTAGAAGAATTAGTTAGATATCTACAAACCTATGACATGAATTTCAAAGCTCCTAAGAAGAAGTCAATTGCCCTTAAATCTTTTAAATCTAAATCTAACTCTAAAGACTCAGATTTTGAAAATGATGAGAATGAAGATGATATGGCTAGGTTAGCTAAAAAGTTTTATAAAATTTTCAAAAATAAAAATAGATCAGATTTTCAAAAACCTTTTGACAAAATAAAAGGAAACTCAAATGTTTGGAAATCAAAATCTAAAGACACCCAATGCTTCAACTGTTTTGAATATGGGCATGTACCTGCAAAATGTCCTAAGAAGGATAAATTTAGAAGAAGAGGTATGATTAACACTAGGGATGAATCATTAGAATCTTAATCTGATTAAAAAACTGACGAATCAGACCAAGAAACTGAGAAATATTAAAAGGCATTCATGACCATAGATAGAATCACTTTCTCAGATGACTTTGACTATGAAACTCCTGAAAGTGATTTTAAAAATGAAGAAGATCTTCAAATTGCTTATGATGCCCTATAAAAAGAAAGTTGTAAGATTGTGTCCAAACTGAAAATTCAAAAAGAAAAATTTGCTGATTTGAAATTAGAACTTGAAAAATCCATTTTGGAAATATCTCATTTTTCTGATTGTTTTGAGAAAACCAAACTAGATTTAAATCTAAAAATTATTGAAATTCAAAAACTCAAAACTGAAAATGAGAATTTAAAATTAGAAGTTGCTTCTCTTAAAACTTTAAAAGAGACTCTAATATACACCCAAGTTGACCAGAGACTTGAAAAGTTATTAACTGCATCTCGTCGAAGTAGCGACAAATTTGGCTTGGGATATATAAAAAATCGCACAGAAAAATCTAAAAATTATGCTCCCATATTTGTAAAAGGTGAATCTTCAAAATCTAAAGTAGAAATTATAAAGGAAATATTGGAGAATGAAAAACTTTTTCAAAATACTTCCAATCCAAAAGCTAAGGCCAACTATCATAAATATTAAAAGAAAAATAACAATCCTTCTCTAGAAAATAAGGTAGTGGACTAACTTAAAGAGCTCTTGAAATTCAACTCTAGAATTAACAGAGTAAGTAGAAATAAGAAAAGCTCTTACCCCCAAACAGAGTGTATTGTAAGAGATCCTCCTAAACCCAAAACCACATTGAAATGGGTTTCAATAGATAAGTGTCTTGTTATCCACACAAATTTCAAAGAAAGTAGTCATTCAAGATGGTACCTGGATAGTGGATGTTCTAGATATATGACAGGTGATAAGGCAATACTATTAGACATCAATCAAATCGATGGCGGCTCAGTAATATTTAGAGATGGCAACAACTATAAAATCATCTGAAGAGGTAATGTAAAACTCCCTTACCTACCTGCTTTTAAAGATGTTTTATATGTTGAAGGTTTGAAACATAATTTGTTGAGCATATCTCAAATCTGTGATAATAATCATAGTGTTAAATTTTTAGATCACGGATGTGAGATAATTAATAACCAAGGCCATATAATATTAAATGGTCGAAGAACCTCTGAAAATTACTATATCATTAATGAATCTTGTTCTTCAAATCACTCTTGCTACATGGTCCAAATAGACGAAACTGAATTATGGAATCAATGTTTTAGACATATAAACTATAAAGATCTATATAAACTATACAAGAGAGATCATCTTCGAGGCTTACCCAAACTAAATATTAAAGATTCAGTCAACATTGAATTGTTAACTTGGTGATTATTAAACATGGAAGGTACCAACCTGAGGAATTTTTCCATCATGTTCGATGAGAAGAATTGAAAAGAAAGAAAAATAAATAAATACTCAGCTTTAAAAAAAATAGTTGTCGTCGAAAATAGCTACCTATTAAAGATCTTTAAAAAAGTTGACATAGCGTGAAAGCCATCGATGGAAAAATCAAAAGCTAGAAGAGTGAAAAGATGAACTATAAGGCAAGTTTTAGTTTAGGTTTTGATTATTTTAAATCTCTTTTGATTATCAATGTTATCATGAAAATGGAGAATTGAACCTTTGATTGTGATAAATCTAAGCTTCATTATACACTCATGGAACTCAAAGTTTAGAATTGTTTTAATTGGAGGATTAATACTTTGAACTAGATTGTGAAATTTACTGAATGCTAGAGTTGAGGGGAAGGTGAAGCTCAACATTGATGCATCTTAGAATTCAATTATCTGGGTTGTTTTCAAAAACCACTTGAGCTTATAGAAATTGTCATGTGGTTCTCGATATAATTTTCGCATACTTTGCTTGGGACTAGTAAAATGTTGGTTGGGGATTGTGTTGAGGGTCAAATATTACATATTATCCCCTATTTATTACTTGGTTTTATGAACATGATAATGCTTAATGTTTTATTTTAATCATGTTTGTGTTACAACGTGAATTTAAGAGCTTCGATTGAAAAGGATGCTAAAAGCATGGATTTAATGCTCAAGAATCACCAAAGCCAAGGATGGATCTTATAAGACCAAGAGTGAAGAATTCACATGCTAAAGATCCAAGAAAATCAAGTCAGGAATGAAGAGCATTGAAGATTTGAAGTGAAGAAAAGGAATCCCGAAAATTTGCCTCCTTCAACTAGTCGAAGATTCCTCGACTCGAACTCCAGCGATTAAATCTTCTAAATTCCCGTCATCATCAGCTAATCAAAGGTGCTCCTTGACTAGTTGAAGGTTATCCTCGACCAGTCTAAGGTTACATAGGTTTTGCGCGGACTACGTAAATTTGAGTCGGTTTCCAGATTTTTCCAACTCAGTGCAAAAGATGGGGTTGCACAACTATGAATAAGATTCCTTAGGACATTCCTAGGAATCTTCTAGGGTTTGAGGAGTAGAGCAAAAGCAAGGAGCCACCGTCCGGGAGTTTTTCTTCTTCTTCTTCCTTAGTTGATCTTTGTTTTGTTTGAAAGACTTCAGTTCAATCATGTCTATGGTTGGCAAAACCTCTTAGCTAGGGCTAAGAGGTGAAGCTTGTAGCATGATTGGGATGTTTGCTTTGTTTTAATTCATGTTTTGTTAAACTCTCTTGGATTTTAGTTTGATTATAAGGAATATTTTTAGTTTTTAATGGTTTGTTTTGACAAATTACAATAGATCTGTGATAGCTTGAAATATCTTCTTTTCCTGAATTGAGATTATGAAATTAGGAAATCCTATTATTCACCATCATCCCTTGGGCAAGGTAGGATGACGGAATCCTTCCTAACCTTCACAATTCTCTTATGATTGGTTGCGGGATTGGTAAATCCTGTTGTTTGCCTTGTCTCCTGGGCACGGTTAAGTGATGAAATCACTTCCAAATCCTCACAACTCTCATCTATTGACGATTAGATCCATGAGAAGTTCGGAGATCTGAAAAATCTCTTTTGACCAATTGGATATGATAGGACTCTGATTTCAGTTGTGTCCTTGAATTAAGCAAGGTAACATCCTGAGAACCTACATGTTGATCCTTAGAAACCCTAGTTACCACCCCTAGTTACCACCTTTGAGTTTATTAGTTTTAATCACTTTCATCACAATTACTCTCTCACATATCTCAGAATTAGGTTTACATCTTCTTCTAGTTCTAGTTCTACTTAAAATTAGAATACACATAAGATTAGTCCCTGTGGATTCGACCTTGGTCTCACTTAGATTATTACTACATCGCGACCCTACACTTGGGGTTGTAAACAGTGATGTGTAGAAGTCGTTGTTCACCATCATCTCCTGGACATGGTAGGATGATTAAGTTCCCTACCATTATTGCAATTAGATGAATATTCGAGAACCAAACTAATGAAAAGTTCATTTTCTGTTTTAACTGCTCCATCATCTGATTGGATAGGATAGGACTTCGATTCCAATCGAGTTATCATTGAATCAAGTAGATTAAATATTGAGATTGTTATATGTGAATTCCTGGATCCTTATTCTTTTATCTTTATTATTTTAAAACATTTTTCTAAATTGCTGGATTAAAAACCCAGACCAACCAAGTTAGACATAAATTAGTTCTAGACCGTGTTTCCCATTCCCTGTGGATTCGACCTCAGTGTCATCGAGTTATTACTACATTGTGACCCTACACTTTGGGTTGTGAACACTTGCACTCAGATGTTGAGGATATTTTTGGCTGACAATGATGGCGGATTGTTTTGATGTGATAAAGGATATTGTTAGTGCTAAGTTGTAAATCTAGCACCCTGAGTTGTCAAATTTTGTGGCGCCAAAACACTTCAGTATGGTTGACTTGTTTTGATAGATGGAAAGTTTACCTTCATTTGAAGATGAGCGTGGTGTTATCTACATCGACGTTATATGTGCTACAAGCACAATGTTCAACTACAACAACAAGTTGAAGTTCATTAAGTTGAGGTACTCAAGATCAAGTACATCATTACTTCAATCCTCAAGCTTAAAGTTCAAGCTTATGTTAAAGCTTAAGATCAAGTCTCTAATTCAAGCTCAAGTACACTACTTCAAGCTCATGTCACAAGAACAAGCTCAAGTACTTTTGCTCAAGTCTTAAGACACAAGTTCGAGATAAGTTCAAGAATTCAAGGTCAAGTTTCATGTGCTTCAAAGTGTCCTATCTACCGAAGCGACTAATGGTTCAATTTCAATTCTCACATTTAAGGTATACATGACCTTAGAAAGACCTTAAGATTAGGTCATTATCATTGCATATTTAATTTGGGTCATTGTACTTAATTTAGGCTTTTCTTTAACTAGTCCTACTCTTGGTTCGACTAGTCCAGGCACTGGCTTGACTAGTTCAGGATTTTTCTTGATCAGTCCAGATTTAAATTCAAAATTTTGAAATTTTCTGGTAAGTGTTTGACTAGTCGAGTACCCTGCTCGACTGGTCGTGGAAACTAGTTCGACTAGTTGAGTGTGACTTAACTCAAACTCCAGCAACGCGATTTTTATTCACTCAACCAGTTGAGCGCTCTGCTCGATCAGTTGAGCTGGCCACTCGACCAGTCAAGGGTCTTCTTTATCCGATCGCGCCAGAAAATTTGAAATATCGTTCGGCTAGGACCAGTCAAGACCAGTTGAGGGAACCGATTTGCAACCTATAAATAGTGGACATTTCTCAAAATTTTTCATTCATTCCAATCCAATTCAAGTCACCACTCTGAGAGATAAACCCCCACTATTGTGAAGCTATTTTGAGGTATTTAATATTTATTTTAATAGCTTTTTGGTTATTTAATTTCTTGATCTCTTAATTCCATTCTATTTGATTTTAAAAGGGGATTTTGATTTAACCCTTTATGAGATCCAAGAAATTGAATCCAAGTAGCCTAAGGTTGGATTTAATTTAAAATTCATTTAGACTTAGAACCTCTTCTTTTGTGAGATTGAACATTGAACATTATCATCTACGCTACAAGAAATTCCACTTTTACCTACGTACAAATTCATAGGTAAATGATATGATTTCGTAGGCAAAAATTTTTACCTACGAAAATATTCGTCGATAAATTTGTCAATAAAAGACCGTGGGTAAAGGCATTTACCGATGAAAAACGTCATCGTCAGCAATGGTAAGACTTTTACCTATGAAATTATTCGTAGCTAAAAACTTTGTTAAGACTTGTACCTACGAAATATTTTATAGGTAAAAACTATGTTAAGACTTTTACTTGCAAACGTTTTCGTAGCTAAAAACTTTGTTAAGACTTTTACCTATGAAAAATACTTTTACCTACAAACGTTTTCGTAGCTAATAACTCACGGTGTCAAGACTTTTACCTACTAGAGTGTTCGTAGGTACAAATTGTGTTAAGACTTTTTACCTACGAAATTTGACGTAGGTAAAAACTGTTGATGAAACTTTTACCCACGAAATGATTCGTAGGTAATAAAATGTGAATGAACCTTTTACCTACGAAAAATGCCGATGAAACTTTTACCTATAAAAAGTTTCGTAGGTAAGAGTCTCTTTTTCTTAATTACTATTATATACCTGTTACAATATATTTCATTATATTCACATTCCCATTTTTCCAAACAAACATAAACTACATCCAAACACAAACCACATCCATACATGCACAAATAATCTTATCCACATTACATTCATCCATGCACAAATACATATAAGTCTAACATTCGCATATAAAATAAATCATAAATAAAATACGAAAAATTACAAAGATGAAGGCAGAGGTGGTGGGGCATCGATGGGTAAGCATGCAGCAAGAACCTGTAATATCTCCTACATCCGTCGCTCATGCTCCACCCACATCTCCTCCATCCTCCTCTCCTGCTCCTCCCTCTACCTCTCCTGCTCCTCCTTCTGCCTCTCATGCTCCACCCGCATCTCCTCCATCCTCCTCTCTTGCTCCTCCCTCTGCCTCTCCTGCTCCTCCTTCTGTCTCTCATGCTCCTCCCTTTGTCTCTCATACTCCTTCTGCCTCTCCTACTCCTCCCTCTGCCTCGCCAGCTGGTCTTTGATCTCGTCGACGGCACCTTATAGCTATTGAACCTCTTTCTCTGCGATATCAGCTTGGCGTAGGGCACTCTTACCAGCAACGGATCGACTAGAGGCAGCTCTAGCGGGTGCCATGAGCTTGGTACCATGGCCCTAAAATTACAGGTTTAGGTTTAGGAATTCGGGTTTAGGTCTAGGTTCTATGTTTGGGTTTAGGTGTAAGTTTAAGTTAAGTGAATTAAGTATAGGTTATAGGTTTAGGTTTAGGTTTAGGTTATAGGTTTAGGTTTAGGTTATAGGTTTAGGTTTAGGCTAAGGGTTTAGGGATTCAGATTCGGATTCGGGATCGGGTTTAGGTTTCGGTTTTCAAGATTAGATTTAGGTTTAGGTTAGGGAGTTGAGATTAGGATTAGGTGTAGGTTTAGGTTTAGGGATTTGAGAATACGTTTAGGTTTTAGGTTTAGGTTTAGGTTATAGGTTTTAGGTTATAGGTTATAGGTTTAGGTTAAGGTTTAGGTTATAGGTTAAGGTTAAGCTCATTTCAAATTACACAAAATTAACTCGAGCATAAATGAATATTTTCATAAACACAGGCCTACTCCTACAAATTCGAGTTAATATATAAATACGGCTTGTCCAAATGGTCAGGCCACTCCAATGCTGTCCATAGGAAATGGACAGCTTCATAATGGTCATAACAGCGGTTCCCACCTTCCAGAGACTGCCGCTCAACATCCGGATAGCTCCGACGTACATCTGGATCTGCTCCAACAAATTCGAGCTAATACATAAACACGGCCTGTCTTAATGGCCTGGCCACTTCAATGCTGTCCATAGGAAATGGACAGCTTCATCATGGTCATAATAGCAGTTCCCACCTTCCAGGGACCCCCGCTCAACATCCAGATAGCTCCGACACACATCTGGGTTTGCTCCATCAATGTTTAGTACATAAACACGGGCCTGTCCAAATGGCCAAGCCACCCATATTACTGTTCATAGGAAATGGACAACTTTGTCATGGTCATAACAGCAGTTCCCACCTTTCAGGGACCACTGCTTAATTAAATCCTAAATTAGCTACCCATCAAAGGTTAGATAGATTGTAATACTTTCATATTCTCATTTAAACGTACATGCCGAAAATCTGGCAGCATTTCCCCATGCCTCTCCAGATAAGTTGATCTTACGTTACATTCCGATGCCAAATATCTAAAGCAATGTAAATATATTTGGCATTGGATATGGAATGAAAGAAATATATCCAGAGAGAAACGAGGAGATGGACCGCGGATCAGGTATGAACATTTAAATAGATTATATGAAAGCATATTATCCATCTAACCTTGAACTATCCAAAATGGGATAATTTAAGCAATTTTTATGCCACCAGAAACACACCATATCTATTTATAGGATAAAGAAATAAAAAATAAAAATAAAAATATTGAAGATAACATCTTGAAAGTACAAATAAAAGAATCCCACTCTGAGATATTACTTTTAACCTCTCATGAGCTTCCTTCACTGTAAAAGAAATAATGTTATGAGGGTGAGAATGTAGGCCTCATACATTTATCTGCCAAGAAAATTTACAACGACACACAACCCAAGTAAAACCTAGATTGTAACTACTCAGTGATAGTTTAAGCTGGAGTTGCAGCTACAACTAGTGTTACTTGTCCAGGTCAATTCATAAAGATCCATTTACTTGGATTTGCAGTTAAATAAACATACCAAATTTCAGTTGGACTAGCTATCTGATCAGCTACATATGTTACATAAGCCAGAAAAGTCATCTCAGAGTTTGGTAGCATTGAGGGCTTGAAATAATGAGGGAAAAAAAAGGTTAGGCATTCAACACAAACTTTTTAACCACAATAGAAATTGGAATGGATAAATTCTCAAAGACTAAACCCGTACATGCAGGGTTGTCAATGGTTACACAGACCTGCAGGTACCTGATGGACCTGACTCAATTTTAATGGGTCGGGTCCCATCTTTTGGACCCTGTAAGAAAGCTCATTCAAACATCATACACCTGTCAAAGTGGCATGTGTGTGATCTAATCCTATAACAAACATGTAATGTAATTCCAAGAATAACCAACCAGTGTTTATACAACTGCCCACTGCATGCAACTAGAACCCACATATACAAATCACTTTTGTATTTTGTATCTCACATAAATGTTTTGAAATGAACAGACTAATACCTTTCTTAAGCATTGAATGTGGGGTCCATCTATCTCAGACAAAGTATCAAGATCTGAGCATTCCACTTGAACCTGTGTGCAACATGAAAATTAAAGCATTTGAGTAAGTATTCAAAAAGCTAAGGTAAGCTAACAACATTTAAGCAATGCAAAGAAATCCAACTGCATCACCATTCCACATCTAAAATCCTTTAAAATCCATGTATCAGAAAATTGATTTCTTCTGGTATAAGTGAAGATCTAATGTAGTGAGAAAAATTGAAAATTCATATAGTAGACTAAGGAAATAAATTTTCAAACAAAATTCATAATGAATCATTAAATACAAAGAAGCAGAAAATTCAGAATTTCAATCAAACTAGCAGGTCAGGACAGATGCAACGTATTACTATGAAATCTAAAATTTTTGAGTAAGAAATGATTTAAAAAAAAAAAAAAAACAAAACCTTTCTGTAAATATTCTAATTCATTGAATTCAATAAACTCACAATTCCAAATATTTGACACACAATTTGAAATTATAAAGCAGAAGAAAAGAAAACTACAATATTAAAGTAATGCAAAAAAAAGAAGACAATCTCTTCTTCTAATGAAGCACCAACAATACCTCAGCTATAAATTACATCTCTTATATCAAAATCAGATGCTATAGTTCCACCAATGATTGTACTACCGCCTTTGCTCAGGTTGTGTCTGGAAGGGAAAAGTCCATTATCAGACGGTTAATCAATTATACCTGGTGCTGATTCCAATCGTTCCTCCTGTAAGCTTTTAGCATTTTCAAATTGAATCAAATCACCTAAGAATTTCCTTGTGTGGAGCCGTAGAAAGGAATGAATACTAGTCATACACTCACTGTCAAGGTATTAAAAAATAGTTACGTAACAACTTTTACGGCCGTTTAGAAACAATAATGGTAGGAACCATTATGTGTTACAGGGTGATAGAGATCTTTTTTTTTCTTTTCTTTTTTTGTTAAAAGGCCGTAGTAGTCGTTAAGTTACAACCCGTATGATAACCATGCTCCTTGTATGGAAAGTTCAAATGATTTTTCCTAATAGTTCTCTTAAAAGAAAAAATAATAATAATCAGGAACTTCAATTTTATGTATGGAATCATGATTCTGTTCCATTGTCCAAGATATGGCCATAGTTCATCTTGGCTTGCCCTTTCCTTATGTCCATTGTTAAATTCTTTCTTTTGTAGTCATGATTCATTGTTAAAATCAGCATATCATGCAGTCTCTTTTTAGTAACTTAATCATGGTTGAGCATATGTTTTTATAATTTTTAGTTGGAATTATAATCTAATGGTACATATCATGTGCCATGTACTCATGTTGCATTATGCACACTCTTTCTCCATTTTCAAACAACCACTAATTTTCTTCTTGAAAATGCTTTAAATTTGTACGAATTGGAATCTCTTCTGTTCTGTTTGTTTTATTCTCTTAGCTTCCATTTCTAATGAGTTTTCTCACTGCCTTTATTGATATCCATGATCAAGGAACCAAAGTACAGAAAGATATAATTGTGGGACGATTCTCATATATTAAATGATTATTTTTATTTTTTCTGTGCTCTTGACTCTCTTCTCAATATCTTCCAAAGAATCTTATTATTATTCAGCAAAATCCAGAAAATCTGGCTATAATGATGTGCGCATTATAATGACTGACTTTTTTTAAGTAGCCAAATTCTGGCGATGTGAAGGAATTCAGAATGAAGCTTGAGGAGTGGAGACATGTTCAAGTAAGACAATGTATGAGCACATGATGAAAGCATACATTTATTAGCACTGAAGACATGAAATCAAACTATGTAGATTTGTTGCTTTTGTTGCTCAACCTACATCTGATGTTTTCTAACTTGTCAACTTATTTCTAATATCAAGGCACACCTACTAAATCGATCACCTTTATCTTTGAGCAGTAAGGTCACAGTGAGGTCCACCTGATTGATGGATTGGATATTTCACCTGTTTGCCATGTTGGCACATGTGGTGGCAGGTGCATTAGCTGACTTGTACAAGTCTGGGTTTGAATCTGATCTTGATACACATCATTGGAAGCTATCCCTCCTGCAAAAAATCAGATTTTCAAAAATGCCAACATCATTTGCAACATCAGAGATTAAAAGCTTGGGATGAAAATAAATCTATGAACAATTGCACAACTTTGAAGCAGAATCCTATCTATCCTCTAATCCCAACAACAATTCAGGCAGCCGTCGTATCCATATAACCAATAAAGAGTACTTCAAGGTGCATGGAAACATAAAAACCATGTAGACTAAAAACAACAAGGAGAACTTCTCACCATGCACTGATCAAGGATATTTGAAAGTGATCTACCTTTAGTAATCTTGGGGAGCATGGTCTTTAAAGTGTTCAGGTGAGAAGTAATTTGATGCATAGCCTAACTAAAAAGAAGGCCACCATCATAGTTCTCTTCACTTCCAGATGTATCATCGGAGAATATGGCTCTATATTGATTAACAACATCAAAAAGATGCATCCTATGACAATTCACCATTCCTTTTAAGTACTCATAAACATTTCTTTGGTCCAAGTCATCAAGAATGCCTACAAGCCACATCTCTCTACACCTCAAAAAATGTTTTAAACAAATACATAAAAGAAGAAACATCAGAGTAGAAATTCAATAATTAAAAGAAAAAGAAAAATTATATGCAACTCCCATCAACTAGCATGACAACTAGATACATGCACAACATAGCTATCCCAAAGAGGCAATGATAGATCAATTGATACCAATATTCCAATGCTAATAACCAAATGGTAATAATAAAACTGAAATAAGCACAAGATCATGTGTAAATTATACTTGTAGATGCATTTTTGATTCACAGAATAAGCACAAGATCATGTACAAATCATACATGTAGAAGCATTTTCTTATTCACTGAAATAAGCATTTCTCTATTGTTTCAAGACATGTGAAACAAACCTTTTTTTTATGGAAGTGCATCCACAACTCACACGCAAAACCCCCCCAAATTCATCAAATCTGAAACAACAAACCCCAAATCATCAACTCTAACGTTGCCATCCAAAACCATCTCTCATTCCCCTCTAATAACCCCCAAACCCATTAACAAATCTCAATTCAAATCCTAAAAACCAATCCATCACCAATCTCAATTCCCTCCAAAATCCCCAAATAAACTCAGCACACCTCTCAATAACCACCTCCCATCCACCGAAATGAAACACCCAAACCCTCCCCTCAAGACCCAACCCCCATCCACCCAGGGAAAAATATGATAGGAAATCAAAATCTCATCTGTTTGTTTTCATGTGCAACCTGATAGGAAATCAAAATCTCATCTGTCTGTTTCAATACTCTGATTGGTCACCAACACTTTCAAGAGTATCCCATGGAACACGTGTCATTGCAGCCATTTTAGTATCAAATTTAGTTTCTAGACCATGTACTAATGTAATCAATGCTTCTGTGATTACCACTAAGAACTTATCTTGCACAATTACATAGAAATTTCATGCATGTGAATTGAAGAACTTTTACAGATGATATTGGAGATGGGTGCTATCTCAGATGGGCCAGGGCCTAACCATAAGCTGTTGTATATTGTCAAGAAGTTCCACCCATGTGCTGACTTGCACTCATCCACCTTGGAGTTGATGTATATTGTCAACCCAAACCCCTCCACAGCCTTCCACGTGTTGACATGGCAAACATGAGATAAACAAGACCTCCAGGTGAACACATCTGATTTATATGGTCTGAAGTACTACCAATTGGCCAGTTCATCTCATGTTCGTTCACCATGCATAATCCCATGAGGCCCATAAGCAGAGATGCTCAGCTGAGTGAAGCATGGATGGTATGTGTTCCAGTTGTTTAGCTTCTGAGTTATTGTTCATCATATACCAACATCAAGTCCATGTTTGTAAGAGACCAAACAACACCTAAAAATGCTACCAAGCATGATACTACGATACCAAACAGAGACTGTATGTATGTATGGATAAACATATACTATAGTACCAAACCGAGCTACCAAGCATGATAGGTTACTTTCAAAAAGGAAAAATAAGTAACCAAAATCCCCAAATCCCTAAATCCCCAAATCCCAAAACCCTAAATCCCCAAAAACACACCATACCTATGTATGGCCCCATAGAAATTCTCAAACGGGTAACTAATTACCTAACTTACAAATCATAATTACAAGTCACAACTATAAACTAGCTAATCACAGTAATAATTTAAGACAAAAAAATGTAATATACAAGCTCATTAAGGTTTGCAAGGACCATTTTAGGCAACAGAAGGCAATGGAACAATATACACATTTTATCTTCATACTGAGAATAGAATACAATGCTAAGTAAACAAACATTTCTAACAAACTTTTACATGAAAGAAACATGGTCTTGAAGGCTGAAGGTTTTATGCACTATTTTACATATGGTGTGGCACACCTATGTTTTCGATCAACGCGTACACGATGGATAGATCATATGTCATGAAATCATCACAGAAGCCCCACATGTACATTCCTACATTAAACCTAAGGTATAACTTATGTAGAGCAGGTCACAGACACTTTCATGTCCAAGATGGACCAAAGAAGTCTCGATCAGAGGTGGAGGTGATCTAGACCGTCAGAAGAAGAGAGATCCATCATAATCATCTACTTGAAGGTATGCTCAAAATGTGTGGGCACATATTTATGTGTCATCCATTTGGTCCATTAATTGTAGCACAACATATTAATTGTAGAGCTTCCTATTAAGTCAAGTTCTATAGGCTTATTATGTGTGTCAGACACACCATTCCATGGTAAACCATTGTCCTAAATATCATGCCAGTTCATGAATTAGGTGGGCCACACCATAGAAACCTTACATAGGAAATATATAGCCACGATTGACTATTAATAGGTGGCTTGGTTTTTTATGACAAACCGAAAAAAACAACAACAAACTTTGGTGAAAACTTATTAATTTTGGATGTTATGGCTTTTATTGCTCACATTAATTCCTCTGTTATTTACTTAATTCTTGTTTCCTTGCTGATGCATATACATGGTACCTTAGGTTATGGCATTGTAAAAAATAAAATGGAAAGGCTATAAAAATGCTTTTTCTATAATACTGTTTGGGGCTTATTGTGATGTAAGGCTAACATCCAATCTATACATAAGGTTGTTCCCTTCACATTCACTCTGTATGAGTACATAGTGGGCTAGCCTTGTGGGGCATGGGGTTGGGCCCCTAACTTGGTTCTAGGGTCGAGCTTAAGCTTGAAATCTAGGCTCTGTGTTCGGGCCATGCTAGGTTGGGGTCAATGATGAATGGCTTGGTCCAATAATCAAATGCGTCACTATTATACAAAAAGGTGGACGATATGAAGACACTTGTGAGGGTTCTATTCAACTTCCATGTGTAGTTTAACGACACTTTTTGGATCCGGTGTCATGTTTCTATCATCAACCATTTATATGATGGGACTTGTTACAGATGGAGGGGATATCACCAGAAATTTCTTAATCTTAGACTATTTCAAACCTGTAATCATGTCACTCTTTTCCTTACAAGTCTTGCCCTAGGTTTTTAGTGGCCTTTTTAGCCCAATTAGGGCTAGGGCCGGACTATAGTCAATGTTTAGGCCCTAGCTAGGTTCATTGCCATGCCAACCTTGCATACCGAATGTCATGCGGATCTAAAATATGAGTGGTACCATAGGGAACAATTGGGATGGGGATGCCCACCATTAAAACCTTTCACATTATGTGGGACCCAACGTGTTTAGTATATGCCATCTAATCCATTCATAAGATGGACCCCATATCCTTTAAAAAAAGAAAAAAGAAAAAGAAAAAAGGAGATGCGCCCCATCAGGATGCATTGACATTCCAAATACCAGGCCATTACAAAATTAGGTGGGCTTCACCATTTGATTTGAGATTTTTGGCATTATTTTACAGTGTGGTCCACCCAAGTTTTGGATGGACCAAATTTTTAAGCTTCGTGGAGAATGAGGGGGCTCACATGATGGATGGAGTGGATGTCTTGAACACATCATGGTGGGCTAACATTCTAAGGGAGTCGACCTCAATTCTTTATACTATCTATATGGGGAGTTAATTTGATACTTCAACTGGGTATGAGTTTGGTATGCAAGCACGTAGAAAATGTACACGAAACATACATTAACTCACATTGAACCAACTAAATTGTGGGTCACATTGTTGCTAAGCCAGTCCAAAGATTAGTTTGTTCAAACAATCCTGTGGAGATTTGTTTGATGAAATAGGACTGTTGGATATTTTCATTTTTAACCATCTAATCAATGTCCACAATTTGAATAGTTAGTGAATTATAGAGTTGTAGTGTTTGGTTAGGGGATGCATTAGGCAAGGGCCCACAATTTAGACAGTTTAGTTTGAATTGTTTGCATTCAAGTATGGAATCTCTAGGTAAGTCTAAGTGCCTGCTTAACATTTGCCACACTATGCCAGCATCAATGATTTTCTTATAAACTCATTTTACTAATTAGAGTTTTTACAATAAATTCCTAAATAAATCTGAGTTTATCAATAATATATTCAATAATCAAAACTCCTAGGTTATTGTTTTCGAGGGGTAAAAGGGCAAAATGCTACCTTTTATTTTTTCTTTAGTAAGTGATAAAGTTGAGAAATTTGGGACCCACGTGGTATGTGTATAACTTCCAACTCGTCCAACATATGCACCGAATGGTGATGATCCAATGAACCTAAAATCTGAGGTATCTAATAATAAGGTGGGCCAAATCATAAAACCAATATACACCACCTAGAAACATCTAAATTCACATGTATCCTGTCTAATGATTTGATCAGCCAGATTTTTGGTTCATGTGATCATCAAGGTGGTTGCATACGTACTGCGTGGGCCCCATAATATTAGGCAATATCACTTTTTAAAGAAAAAAATTGAGGGCATTATTGTAAATCTTCCTTTGTACAACATTGCTCTAAAATTCCCCTTAAAAACATGCCCCACAATTCACTTCTGTCACGCTCCAAACTCGAAAAACGGGCTCACAGAATTTTCGATCGCCGAATCCGGTACCGATAGCCTCCGTAGTGCCCCATTCTCGGCTCCCGGCATTCATATGCCAGATTCCGATCCTGGGATCCTACAAGGAGGATTTTCAGTATGATTTTTTTTTATAATGGAGCATAACCACAAGGATAACCAAGTCACAAAATAACATCACCACATATCCATTATATCAAAAACTTTAAGTACAATGCAGAAAGGGAAATACAAGGTGATCAAAACTCCAAAATAATCTGATGTGCATTCCTACCTCAGCACTGCTGTGATCCAATGCCACCTGCACGCAACGGTCGTGTATAAGCTTACAAAAGCTTAGAGGGTGGTGTAAGTGTGTGCACAAGGCAAGCGCCAAGTGTACAATATCAGAGTAATATGGAAATATGCGGTAAGCCCATGAATGCTACCAACTATATCAAAGCTATACGATGCAAGGCATGAATGCTATCAGCCATACCAAGGCCATGCGATGTGAGGCCTATATAGCTAAATGTCATATGCGTGATGTAAAGCAAGCATGTTAGTCCTCATCAAGTACACATATCAGTACAGTTCTCTCTGGGATATCACTGGGGTCTAGTTCACTTCACACTGACTGTCGCCTCCCTACCCGCACAGCCCAGCGAGCGGAATAGACCACACTATCCGCCTGACCAGTAGTCTGCCAATACCTACTCGGCTAATCGATAGCGAACTCATTTACGAGCTAGTCAAACTCAGCCTATCTATATAGCCCCCTCACTCGGGCGGATAAGGCCACACCCCCTTCCAACCGACTATGACATAGTGGGAGACACGACCTACTGGTATTTGGCACTCGGGTACTCGTGTATCCACTCGGTCTAGACATTGGAGCAACTCCTAGTACTAAAAAGGGTTTGAAACTTTCACCAAAGGACATCCTAAGTGCCCACAGTGCTAGAACCAATTATTTTCGGTATCCAATATGGCCATCCACGATGTGCCTGTGGAGCCACGACCCTGATGTCACTAGGGCGTACAATGGTCAAGTCACACATATGCGAGATGCATGAGTCACACCATATAGTCATGTAGTAATCCCACGTGTACCACGTGCTCATGTGGGTAACTCCAATTAATGAGTCCCATAAATAATCTGCCCAATGACATATGCAATGATCAGTCACTACTCATATCAAGCATACATATGATGCTATGACATGAGTCATGGAATTATACTAAGCATGTTATAAAGTAATGAACTATCCTTACAATGCAAATGGGCCTAGATGGCCTATACTTAACAAGTATGGGCCTATCAATGGGCCCTAAAGAGAGTTACAATGCGGACACTTAACCAATATTGTACTTAAAATGTGGGCATCAAACCATCATTCCTCCCAAGGCATATCCCGCCCTAAACATCAACACATAAACCACGGTGGAATCACATTACAATGGGCCTTATGTACATCCCATTAGGCCTCGACCCATGGGCCTCCAATACATCAAATGGGCCTGATAAAATGGGTCTCATATATATCAAGGTGGGCCTTAGCGGATGGGCCAAAACTACATCAAGATGGGCCTAATTAAATGGGCTCATGTATATATACCAAAGTGGGCCTCAACAACGGGCCATAAATACATCAAGATGGGCCTAATCACTTGGGCCTTATATATATACCAAGGTGGGGTCCACTTGAACTATAGATCTGTCTTATTTTTAGTCTCAAGCTTGTAAGACGAGCTTGCCAAATGGTTAGGACAGTTTGGATGCAACACATGCATCATGGTGGGTCCCATGAAGGCCCACCATCATGTATATATTACATAATATAATATATAATCTATATATAATGTATATAATATATACAATATAATATATATACACACACACACATCAGGTGCAGCCCCACACGTGGGGTGGGTCCCACCGTCCAGTGCTGCGGATGGTGTGGATAGAACACATACACCATGGTGGGTTCCACCGTCCCATGTTGTGGACTGTGTGAATAAAATGCATACATCATTGTGGGTCCCACGTGGGGCCCACCATAACGTTTGTTTTCCATCCAATCCGTTGGTAAGGTCATACAGACCAGGATGGGCAGGAAAAATAAATTTCATAATGATCCAGAGCCTCTATGACAACCCAAAAAGGTTTCAAGGGCAGACGTTCAATCCCACTGATTCTTGTGACATGGGCCACCTGAGCTTCCTATATGGCTGATTTTTGGAGGGGGCCCACCGCAAGAAGGGGCCCACCAGATGCACTATGTTGATCCCCCAACACACCTCACGGTGGGGCCCACAGCTAGGACGTGGGTCCCTGCCTGTCCGTCCACCAAAACGCAGCAGCGTTCTGCTGCTATGTCAGCAGCAACAGGCATTGCTTGCTTATATTTTTTTTAAAAACATGTGTTCTCATGGTTTTTCACATGTGGGACCCATATGGTAAAATCTAACCCAACCGTTGGTGTCTATGGCCCAAGACAGACCCATCAAGCTCAATATCCGATATATTTCAGTATATAGAAATGTTAGGGGGTATTTCAACGATAAAAATGTTGTTTGCCACGTTATGGCCCACAAGAAAATCGGATCAGCTTCATTTTTCGACTCAACGCCTAAAATGATTTGGGAAATGGGAAGGACGGCGTGGATGGGATCCATACATTAAGGTGGGGCCTATAGGAGTGGCCCACCCAATAAGCTTTGAAACAAGCTAATATTTTTATTTTCTTACATAAGACATACATTTGAGGTGTGCCCCACCTATAGACGTGGGCCGCCAAAAGGTTGGATGACATGGGTAATACATACATCAAGATGGGGTTCATCCAGGTGGGCCACACGACCACATCATCATATAACATCCGGGTGGGCTGCACGGCCACATCATCACATAAGAAAAAAAATTGAAAAAGAGAGAGAGAGAGAGAGAGAGAGAGAGAAAGATGGACATGTGTGATGGAGGGCTACACCACTATTAGCCCTCCCTTGCATTCAATCATACATCAAGTGGGTCCCAATACATGTGGGTCCATTAAATCAAAATTCAATGGTGGAGATTCCTTCTCTACTAAAATGGACGGTCTAGTTGACCTCTATCCATGCAAAGAAACTAAACATCATGATGGGGTCCATGAAGAATGGCCCCATCATGGAATGACTATGAGAATCAAGGTGGGCCATCGGCAACACCTAGGGTCCAAAATGAGATCCATACCATCAATCGGTAGGCCTCACTTGGCCCTTTGTTAAAACATGAAAATCTAGCCTATAAAGCACCCATCGTTCGATCTTCTTGGTCCGATGGAACGCCGAGCTCCTTGTGCCTCTCTTTGATGGAAGATGATGAGAAATGAAGGGCTACGATGGTGGATCTTGGGATGGGAATGGGCCACACACAACACACTCTTTTCTCTCACTTAGGAAATGCTTGGACGTCCACCACATTTGGCTTGAGATTTGAGAAATGAGAGAGAGAGAGAGGATTGTAAGGAGAGAGAGTGATGGGTGATGGATGTGAGGTGAGTGATGGGTGAGGTAATAGTGTACTTGACATGTATGAGTGTGTAAGATAGAGGGTGAGAAAGAGTTGACTTGGTGGTTGCTTGACTTGGGGAGAAAGAAAGCATTGATTGATTGATTGATTTGAGTGATTGATTGATGGGACATGTTGTAGAGATTCTCTTGTGATTGTAAATGCATGGTGTTTCTTCGAAATAAATGCGGGCCCACATCTTCTGACCTGGGTATCGGATCGGTATGCAAGATGTGGCGTTGGAACCACGGCGATGGTGCGGTTGCAATGGTACAAGTCTTGGATTAAGCCGACTCAAATCTACGGGATATGACTTAGGGTCGTGCACAAATATTAATTATAGGTCGCGGATTGCCGGACTTCGACGGAAAGGATCATGAGAGTCGACGAAACAGTACAGACTAGGATACGGGCCTTACAATGTCACTTTTGAATAGGAAAACACCATACACAACTGTTGAGAGTAGACATTGACACATAGAAACATTCCTGATTGTTTGTAGGGCCAACTGAGATGTGTTTCAGACATCTAACCCATCTGCTATATGTGTCCCACTTAAATGAAGGGTTACACTAAATTTCAGACCATTCCAAAAGGTAGGCAGCCCCCAACAATCTCAGGTGGACCATACCATAGGAAAATAATAGTGATTGGATATCCACCAGGCCGGGTGTACCAAAATCCCCATTTTCAAAACCCCCAAATTCAAAATGTGATTAGGGTACCATAATCCCCAAATTCGAAGTGGGAGTTGCGTACCCAAATCCCCAATTTTAAAACCACCAAATTCGATTTGGGATTAGGGTACCAAAATTCCCAAATTGAAAATGGGATTAGGGACCACCTTCAAAATGGGTTAGGGTTTTTACCTTTCGAGCTTTGAGGAAGAGAACGAGAGGATTTTAAGTTGGAGCCCCGATCATGAGTCCACATCAAAAATTGGGTTCCCAAGCTCTGAGGGAGGAGAGAGAGAGAGAGGATGCAAGAGAGACAAAGAGGAGGGAGAGGATGCATGAGAGAGAGAGAGGGCCAAGAGAGATAGAGAGAGAGGATGCGCGAGAGAGAGAGAGAGGACCGAGAGAGAGAGAGAGAGCAAGAGAGATAGAGGATGCGAGGAGTCGTTGACTGAGACGGATGGACACGGATTTCCTGCGAAAGACTTTTGCAGGAACTTCCTGCGCAAGATTGTGTGGGTCCTACTTAGTTGTTTGTGTGAAATCTAACCCTTCTATCCATTTTTTAAGCTCATCTTATGACGTGGGACCAAAATTGAGGAGGATCAAAAACTCAAATGGGCCACATGAGAGGAAATAGTGGAGATTTAGTGACCACCATTGAAATATTTATATGTCCATAAAAGTTTTTAACGATATAAATTTTTTGGTTTTTTCACTTTATCTAAGTGAAAATGACCTTATAAACAGTTTAGATGGCATATAAACAGCAAGGCAGAGCCTGGGAAGGTTTCAACGGTAGGCATTCCTTTCCCCACTGTTTCATCTCCTATGGTCCACTTGAGTTTTGGATCCTACTCATTTTTGGTAGAATGTCTTAAAATGAGGTTAAAAAATGGATGGATGGCTTTGATTTCTCACAAACATCGCAACGGCCCCACCTAGAATCCTTGCGCAGGAACTTCCTGTGAAAGGCTTTCATAGGAAATCCGAGTTCGAGACGGATTGGTTACTCCCCCTAACACCAGCCCTGTGGCTGGTAGTCAGTGCTCTGTGGGCCCCACCATGATGTATGTGTTTCATCCATTTTTACAGAGCATTTTAGGGCTTTATACAAAAAATGATAGGGATACAAATCTTAGGTGGACTATACCACAGCAAAAAAATAGTGATTGGATATCCACCATTAAAATCCTCATAAGGCCCAATGTACTATTTATTTGACATCCAATATGTTGATTAGGTTGTAAAGACCCAGATGTAGGGAAACAATAAATATCGGCTTGATCCAAAACTTTTATGGCCCCCAAAGCATTTTTAATATTCAACGTTCATTCAACACTGTTTCCTATAATGCGGTCCACTTGAGATTGAGATATACCTCATTTTTTCTTTCATACCATAAAATGATCTATAAAAATAGATGGATGGAATGGATGAAATACATAAATCATGGTGGGGCCCACAAAGCATCGACCACCACCCAATGGCTGGTGGCAGGGGGAGTAGTCAATCTGTTTCCGTCGCTGACATAGGGCGTCTCTTGGACGCCCTACGGTCAGTGACATCCCCAAGTTTTGTGGGCCCCACTATGATGTATTTGTTATATCCACACCGTCCATCCATTTTAAGATATCATTTTAAGTCATGAGCCAAAGAAGGAGGCAGATAAAAATCTGTAGTGGACCCCACCACAAAAAAACAGCGCGGAGAGTGATTTCTATCGTTGAAACTATCTTAAGGCCCATCATAATGTTTATTTGAAATCCAACCTATTCAAAAGTTTAAAAATACATGAAATATGAAAAACACAAATATCATCTTCATATAAAACTTTTATTGCCTTTAAAAGTTTTTAATGGTGGGCATCATTGTCCCACTGTTTTCTGTGCTGGAGTTCACTAGAGCTTTGGATTTAATTTGTTCTTTGGATGTTGCCCTAAAATGATCTCTCCAAATGGATGGAAGGTGTGGATATAAAACATACATCATGGTGGGGCCCAAAAATGAGAGGTATATATATATCAGGTGGACCACGCCACATGAAAACAATAGTGATTGGATATCCATCATTAAAATCCTCGTAAGGCCCACGGTACCGTTTATTTGGCATCCAATCTATTTATTAGGTCATACAGGCCTAGATGAAGGGGAAAAACAAGAATCATCTCGATCCAAAACTTTTATGGCCCCTAAAATGTTTTAAATGGTTGCGCTCATTCAACATTGTTTCTTATAATGTGGTCCATTTAAGATTCGGATATGCCTCATTTTTGGCCTCATGCCATATGATGATCTTTAAAAATAGATGGACGGCATGGATTAAACACATACGTCATGGTGGGGCCCATAGAGCACCAACCACCAGCCATTGGATGGTGTTAGGGGGAGTAGCCAATTCGTTCCCCTTATTTGTAGTGTGGTCCATTTAATCTTTGGATATGATTCATTTTTTGGATAATTCTCTAAAATGATCTCGAAGAATGGATGAATGGTGTGGGTTGATTCCAAATTTATAGGTAAATCCAAAACTTAAGTGTACCATGCCACTCAAAACAGTGTGGAATAATGATTTCCACCGTTAATATACCTTCCTTGGGCCCACAGTAATGTTTATTTGACATCCAACATGTTCAGAATATCAAAAAGATATGAATGAAGAGAAACAACAAACATTAGCTTGATCCAAAACTTCTATGAATGTTATTTTTAATGGTGGACGTTCAATACCCACTTTGTCGGGACTTTTTTTATCCATCTTGGCTGTGAAAGTGTCCGCAACCCATGATCCATTCGGTCCATCAGACAATAAATCATATTTTCACCATGTATCTTAAATTTCATTCAAATATAATAGTTATGTAGATCACATCACAGTGAAAAATGTGAAATCACGTATAAAACATCTAAATTCACATTTTTTGCACACATGGAAAATTTGAATACAATTGATTTCAGGAAACTCAATCTACCTTTTGTCTAAGATCGGATGGATAGATTGGATTGCGTGTATATAGTAAGGTGATCCTACACACAATTAAGAAGAGTTTAAGAGATTTCTAATCTCATTTTTTCCCATTGTGTAGAGAATCGGAATGTTGAATCCCTCTGATTTTTAATTCCCGATATAAATACATGGTGGGCCACCTTATAGAAAAGTTAGATCTTATCCATATGAATCCATCCTGAACAAACTAGCAAATGTAACGCATTCATCCATAAGAAAGTAATGTCGTAAAAATTTGTATATTTAATTACTATTGATTGATCCATCATCAGCGAATGCAAGCTTTTTAAGCGAGCGGATTAGATGTCGCCTCAGTCTCATCCAACATGGTGCCACCCTGACTGTGGGGCCCATATTGATAAATGAAGTTGATATCCACGCCGTCCATCCGTGTTTTTAGCTCATTAATTCTAGAGCTAGATCCCAAAACTAAAGCATATCCAAATCTCAAGTGGACCACACCACTGGAAAAGTGGGAATTGAACAATTACTATTTATAACTTATTGGGACCATCAACATTTGAATCAAAGTGATATCTTCATTTTTCCTTCATCAACATGTTTTTGACCTTATCAACTGGTTGGATGAAAAACAAACATCACTGCAGGCCCTAGTAAGGTTTCAACTATGAACAATGTTGTTCCCATAGTTTTCTGTTGCGTCGTCTATTTCAAGCTTGCATATACTTCATTTTTTTCTTTTAACCTAAAATGAGTTGAAAAAACAGATGAACGACATCAATTAAACACAAATTAAGTTAGGCCACAAATTATCCATACGCATGGTGAGAACGAAAACATTAACTATTGAAATCTTCCCAGGATTATCATGATGTTTTATTATAAAATATTTCAAAAAAGTTTTAAAATACAAATTCTGAATTTTTATTTTCAAAATCTCATAAATTTTCTCATATTTTAATTTTTTTTCTCAAAAATTTCAAAAATGTCGAATTTTTTTTCAAAAAAGATCATTTTGTTTTCAAAATTTTTCTCAAACATTGTTAAAATTTTTAGACTTCTCAATATTCTTTTCATGTGATATTACAAATCATTTAAATATTACTTTTTAATTATCAAAAAATAAAAAATTTCCACTAATATAATATAAAAACTACACACACACACACACACACACACACACACAAACACATATATACACATAAAAACAGAGGATTATTACCGACGGTTTTTGTTCGTCAGTAAATACCATTAGAAAATTTTCATTTTTTTTTAGTTGGCGGGAAGTTTTTTGGTGGGAACCGTTTCCTGACGGCTTTAGTTCGTTGGCAAAAGTGTCATGTTTGCGGACGTGGAGGGAATTTTTGGTCCATGGCGGGAACCTTTTCCCGACGGTTTTAGTTCGTCGGGACACTATTACCGACGAAGATAAGTTTCAACAGTAATAACATTGTACTAGATTTTTGCCAATGGTTTATGTCTGTCGGGAAAAGCCTTTTTCCCAACATAGATAGTTTTCATTAGTAATAACAGTACTTCATTTTTGCCGACGGTTTATGTCCGTCGGTAAAAACCCTTTTACCTTAGGAAGGCAGGAAGCAATAGTCAATGTAGATGTAATGGCCCGAATTATGGGAATTGCATGTGGTGAAGTGCATGCTAATGAATCTCATCTCAAGAGTGTGCGAGAAAGAGATCACCGTACGCGATTTCTTTATAGCCGACTGGTTCACTGGAAGCGAGGCAATTACCTCCCAATGGTGAAATTGACAAACGATTTTCATCTACTCCACCACGTATTCACATATAACGTGTATCCTAGGTGGGGCAACCATACCGAATGCACTCGTTTGATGGTGGACTTCCTGTATAGAGCTGGGCAAGGAGACAAGCTGTCTACCCACGTTCACCCTACTACAAATAATCCAGACCATACACTCTGTTAGGAGAGATGTCTCACTTCCATTTAACTAACTTATATGCAAGATTTCTTGAGAGTTCGGCTATAGACTTAACATGGATGAGCTTGTGCCTATCCACTTCATTAATGACACTACGCTCAACAACATGGGAATTGGCCTTCGACAACGTCAAGCCCGACTCAATGAGTATGGGGGCGAGACAGAAAGTGAAGAAGAAGAAAGTAATGAAATAAAGGAAGAAAGCAATGAAGAAGAGGAAGAAAATGAGACAGAAGAAGGAAGTGAGGAAGAAGAGGAGGAGGCCCAAGATTCTGATGAGGGACCTCCTATTGCTACACATGGGCATCACCATGATCAGGCCGCCCTAGAAGCCCGCCTGGATCAAATTGAAGAGAACCAGGCTGCCCTGAGATAAGAGGTCAAGGAGACCTAAGCTGAATTGAAGCAAAAGCTTGAAGAGAATCAAGCTTATATGAAGCAAAGATTTAAGAAGATGTCCAGCACTCTAAAGGCCCTCCTGTGTTGTATGCAGGACAAGGGTGTGAAATTGCAGTAATGATTGCTTAAGTTGAAGTAGGAATATGCCAATATGTCGTAGAGAGGGGTGAATAGGACTTTTATAAAAATTTTATGGTTTATTTAAAATTCTATCAAACTTGTCTTGAGTAGATATGCATGAAATAGGATTTTTTCAAAATAACTCTAATGACTTCCAAGCCAAATAGAGGATCCAATCATAAAACTACTTTGAAAGGTAAACAAGATGCGAGTCAGAGTTTATGATGAATGTGACTGTGTGTGAGATGTAGTCTCAGATAATCAAATATGAAAGCATATAATCACATAGGAATGAAAGATAATAGCAATCTAAACACAGTCATTTTTATAGTGGTTTGACTACTTATCTACTCCACTCCCGGCAAACGCACTCAACCCTTGAGTGTACCGGATTTCACTAAGAAAGTTTCACAATAGGTTCACCTCAAACTGGAGGTTTTAAATCAGGTTCATCTCTAGCCAATACAACCTATACTTAGGTTGACAGTTTATGCTCCCACCAGCAACGGTCAACACATAGCACCTGATTTTAGGCACACTAGCCAAGGATCCACTCAAGGAACCTCACTTGTTTATGCTCCCATGAGAAAGGGTCAACACAATGCACCCAACTTTTAGACCACCTTGGTCAAGGACCTACATAAAGGACCTAATGTTTATGCTCTCCACAGAGTAAGGGTCAACACAAAGCACCCACCACGTACACTCCCACCGGAGGCCTCTTAGAGGACTTGCAAGGGGTGAGAAACACCTTAGACCCAATCCTACAAAGGAATGATCACAAGGGTCCTCTGGACTCTAATAACGTATAAATAAGTGGATGAGCCCCATTCAGCGCGTTGTTAAAGATCTCCTCTTTTGTTGATGAAGAATCTTCTGCTTCCTTGAACAAAAACTCAGAAGATGTACCAATACATGGCGACGGGTTGGGTCAAGGTAATGATGGAATCCTACTCTTAAATGTTTTTCTATAAGGGAGATGGAGCGATTCCAATCATCTATGCATTCAAGGCATCCTAGCTTAATGATTTTTCATTAAGGTGGTAGCTGGAGGATCCTTGAATGCAAAAGTTTATTCCCAAATCCACTCTATTGAATGTCAATAATGAGGGTGGATTAGAGGATGAACTTCCATGAGAGAGAATGCTTAGGGTATATGATCTAGGGTAAAACACATAAAAGCACTCTCTATTTTCTCTCTACCAACAACTGAGAACAAGCTCTTTATAAATAGGCAAAAAGTTCCAACGGATATAAAGCGCTCATATTTATGACAGGGTTCGATATCATCGAGCTTATACTCTCGATTGCATCGACTAGCCGCTCGATGATACAAACTCAAATGTCAAACGCTTTTGAAACATTTTGCCAGCTGGTCGAGGAAATCGAACATGCGTTGATGTCATCAGATTTTGAACTCCTATTACATCGACACGAGGTTTGATTCCTTGACATTTGAAAATTGAGAGAGACTTGCCTTTGAAATATTTCAAGTTAAAAGAATAATCGAGGCACTCTCGATATCATCGGAATTTGAATGTCGATGATATTTATAGTCGTGTCGATGCATCGATAAATCCAAAGGATTTTCTAGTTAAGCTTGCTGGATGATTTATGTCCATTCTCGATGCCATCGACCCAGCCTCGATATTATTGATATTTGAATATTGATTCTATCGAGTGACCGTCGATCCAAGATAACACAACCTGAAAATATTGCTGGAAAATAGAGTGTCCAAAACTGATATCATCGAAGGCCTTCTGATATCATCAAAATTTGAATTCCGAAGATATCGAAGAGAACTTTGATATATCGAAGATTTTATGATTTTTCTTAGAAAAATAGGGACACATTCGATGTGCTGTCGATTTTATCGAGTTAACTTCGATAGACTCGAGATTCAAAGTTCGATGATATCGATAGGTATATCGATACATCGATAAATCCGTCCAGAAATATATGTGGTTGTTGGACATCTTTTGTCCTCATTTCGATGGTATCGATTAGTCATCGAGGACATAGACAGCACTATTCGATTACATCGATCAGTCTATCGATACATTGATAGAAGTAGAAAACTTAGAGAATTTTCTGCAGTTTGAAAAAGTTTTCTAAGCCAAAAACCCTATGATATTCTAATCAATTTTAAGGGTTTTAATTACATGGTGTTTTGGGACATGGGATGTGAGGCTAAGATTTACCTATGGCAAGTTCGGGCCCACATCCAGTTAAGGCAGACAGTTGATTGATCTTCCTATGGAGCTTCTCGGTTTAGCCAACTCAACACTCACATTAATTGATAAACCAAGGCACTTTCAGGGTGCTCCTCCACCATCACCAGATTCAGACGGCTAGTCATACGATGCAGTCATCTTTTAGTTTGCTTTGTTTCCTGTCTTCTTTTAAAATAACCCTTGTTGGCTTAGTTAGACGTTAGTAGTTAGTTTTAAAGCTTGGTTAGGTTGGCTCACTGTATCGTCTATCATGATCCATGTAAGACTGCATCTCATGTATTGTGACAATTTTAGTTAAATGAAATGAATGAAGCTTCTTTTGATTTGTAATGTGAATGATGTTTGGATAAGTGAGTGTTATTATGCTAAATCTTACACGGGTTACACCCTATGTTGTACATATGGAATGTCACCTAAGAGCACTCGGAGCACTGCACATCTCATACTTGGTGGATCGTTTGACGGGGCACCTCCCCTAAGCGATAGCTACATGGACCCCAGTTTGGGCCCTGATAGTGACACCATGCCAGATTCACAGCTGGCCACTGGCCCCATGAATGGGCCACACTTAATGCACCATCGGTTCCAGAACAGAACCGTGCATCTACCTTGACGCCACACATGCCTCAGGCGGCTCCTCCTCCGGATAGGTTGGAGCAAATAATGCTCCTAATACAGCAGCAGCAACAAGTTTGGACCACGATCGCGGGAGCCCTTGCCTAGAACAGGAATATGGTCCTGCCAGCACCACCTGTGCAGCCTGTTGGGAATATGAATGCATGCGGTTTATTTGAACGCTTTTAGCGTTTCCGACCTCCCACCTTTACAGGTACTCATAGGCTCGAGGAGGCCAAATATTGGCTTGACCGCATCTCTAAGATGCTGAAGCCACTACACTGCACTGAGGCAGAGTAGGTAAAATTGGTTACATACATGTTTGAGAAGGAGGCCAGTCTTTGGAGGGACAGCGTCCTATGAACAGTTGCCCCTGGATACGTATGGACGTGGGACACGTTTGAGACCTGCTTCTATAAAAAATACTTCTTCCTCACTTACCGTAATGAAAAAGAGGGTGAGTTTCTTTGCCTCCGACAGGGAGGGATGACCGTGGTAGAGTATGAGAACTGCTTCATGAAGCTAGCCAGATATGCTCCTTTAATATTAGCAGACGAGCTGATGAAGATGCGGCGATTTTCTGAGGGTCTGCGGCCTGAAATCCACACGAAGATGTGTTGCGCTAGCATTCCCAATTATGATAAGCTAGTGAACATGTCCCTATAAGCTGAGCAGGATGGGGACAGACTATCTTATACACGTATGCCCATGGGCTTGAGGCCTCGACCTTACTTACCGAACCAACCATTCCTCGGCAAGAGGCCATGTGTCGATTCGCCTCCTAGGCTTACTGCTCCACCGACCCATCCGAGGTGATCAGATTTGTAATACACCTACTGTATGAGGATGGGCCATATAGACACTTATTGCTTTACCAAGATGAGGGATAACGGCTTTACGCCGCCTCAGAAGATCAGCCGTCAGTTGCCGCAAGCCATTTTAGCTCCACCTCTACCATCAGTACCGCCATCACAACCTTCTTACCGACTAAAAATACCTCGAAGTAGGCTGCCTCAATGACCTATAACAGCACAACCAAATCATCCTCAACAAGCGCGTGTGCATGCGCTTGTAGTTGAAGCATCTGAGTCAACAGCTACAGTGCATTTAGCCTTCGAAGTCACTGCCCACATCTAAGGTATACCAGTTTTTCTGTTGGTGGACATCGGGTCCACTATTTCGATGATATCATACTCTACGGTCAAGCATTTAGGGTTGAATACTACCCCTATGGTTGGGGTGAGAGTCATTACGACAGAAGTCTAATTCACAGATGCCACTAAGCTTTGTAAGGGTTGCTTAATAGACTTAGGAAGCAGGGTGGTGTCCGTTGACCTGATCGTCACCATGATATACCATTACAACGTCTTCCTCAGCATGGATTGGCTTACTGAAATGAAGGCTGAGATCAACTATGAGACCTAACTAGTGACAGCACACGGGCCCGAAAACATGACCTTCACTTTCCTGGTTCAAGTCAGTTGCTCCTTCTGGGTTCTTTATTATACTACCCTATTGAAAGATCATAATGGTCTGACACTTAAAAATACGCCCATGGTCCAGGACTTCTGAGAAGTTTTTAAGACGATCCCTGGATTACCTCTGCGGTGCGAGATCGACTTTACTATCGACCTTGTGCCTAGTGCGACACCCATTTCCTTACCCACATATCACATGCCTCCATGTGAAATGGAGGAAAGGAGACAGATTGATGATTTGTTGGATTCAGGTTTCATACGACTGATGTGTCTCCTTGGGGAGCACCTGTGTTGTTTGTGAAGAAGAAGGATGGATCACTGCGATTGTGTATTGATTATCACAGGTTAAACCAAGTGAAAGTCAAGAACAAGCATCCTTTGCCCATGATAGATGATCTGTTTCACCAGTTGAAAGGGGCATAGTATTTTTTGAAGATCGACTTACAGTCTGGGTACCATCAGTTGTGCATCAGGGATGAAGACGTGTAGAAGATGACATTCAAAACCAGTTTTGGGCACTACGAGTTCCTCATGATGTCGTTCGGACTTACGAACACACCGGCAACATTCATGGACATCATGAACTGGGTGTTTCGGCCATACCTGTATCGGTTCGTCATTGTATTTATAAATGATATTTTGATAGACTCCAAGAGCCGAAAGGATCATGAAGAGCACTTACGAGTAGTCTTTGATACTCTCAAGAAGAACCGTTATTTGTTCAGTACATGAAATGCAATTTCTGGAAGGAAGAAGTTAAGTTCCTGGGATATGTTGTGTCCAAGGAAGGTATCGCTGTAGACCTTGCCAAGGTGCTCATAGTTCAGGACTGGGAGCAGTCCGGTTCGGTTATAGAAGTGAGGAGTTTTCTGGGACTTGCTGGCTACTATCACCGATTCATTAAAGATTTCTCCAAGATAGCCAGATCGTTGTCTCAGCTTACGCGAAAGGATCTTAAGTTTGCCTGGAATGAGATGGCAGAAGCAACCTTTTAGGAACTGAAAGACAAGTTGACATCCGCACCCGTGCTAGTATTACCAGAGCAAGGAGTCAGATATACGATATACACCAACATGTCTCGTGTTGGTTTGGGTTGTGTTCTTATGCAGAAGGACAAAGTGATCGCCTATGCCTCGCGACAGTTGAGGAAGCACGAAGAAAACTACTCTACGCATGACCTGGAATTAGCAGCAGTTATCTTTGCATTAAAGTTCTGGAGAGATTGCCTCTATAAAGAGGAGTTCGAGCTCTTTTGCGACCACAAGAGCCTCAAGTACATATTCACGCAGAAGGACCTGAATATGAGGAAGCGGCGATGGATGGAAACCATGAAAAACTTCAAGTTTGAGGTCTCCTACCATCCTGGTAAGGCTAACCTTGTGGCAGATGCGTTGAGCCATAAGAAGATAATAGAATTTGTAGCTCCACTAATGATTGAAGAATGGAACATGGTAGAATTTGTGCGAGACTTCGAGCAGAAGCTTACGGTAGAGGAGCCGTTCGTGAGTGTCGCACATATTCGTATACAACCACTTATTGATGACCGGATCATTGTGGCCCAGAGAGAAGATGAATGGTTGGTGAAGATGAGAAAATGAGCAAGTGACGATGAATACTCTGAATTGAGAGTTGGTTCAGATGGGGGTTTACGTTAACGTGGCCACCTATGTGTCCCGAATCTTCATGACTTGGGAAAGGAAGTTCTCGAAGCTGCTCACAATTCAAAGATGGCGATGCATCCTAGTAGTACAAAGATGTATCGAGATATGAGGCGTTCGTACTGGTGGGACGATATGAAGGCCCACATATCAGATTTTGTATCTCGTTGTCTCACGTGCCAGCAGGTCAAGGCTGAACATTGCTAACCTCCTGATTTACTTCAGCCCATGCCCATAGTTGAATGGAAGTGGGACTTCATATCTATGGATTTCATTTCCGGGTTACCAAAGGCGAGGAAGGGACACGACTCCATTTAGGTGATTATGGACTGATTGACGAAATCGGTTCATTTTCTTCCAATTAGAGTCTCAAACTCAGCAGATGATTTAGCCAAGTTATACATCAAGGAGATAGTATGTCTGCATGGAGTACCTATGGAGATTATGTCAGATCAAGATACGAGATTCATGTCTATCTTTTGGACTCAAATCCAGGAAGCAACAGGGGTAAAATTGAAGTTCAGTACACGTTCCACCCACAGACTAACGGGCAGATGGAACAAGTAAATCAGGTGTTAGAAGACATGTTGCGGCATGTGTGCTTGATTTCAAAGACAGTTGGGATAACTGTCTTCCCTATGCAAAGTTCGCTTATAACAGCAGCTTTCAAGCAAGCATTGGCATGGCTCCCTACGAGGTACTATATGGGCACCCATGTCGAGCACCCCATTGTTGGGCAAAAGTTGGTGAGAGAAGTCTAATTGGCCCAGATTTAGTACAGGCGACCTTTGAGAAGATTAACATTATTAGGCATCGACTTCTTGCAGCACACAGCAGACAGAAGAGTTATGCCGATACATGACAGAGGCAGTTGGAATTCGAGGTTGGGGACCACATGTTTCTTAAGGTTTCCTTAATGAAGGGAGTTCTTCATTTTGGTAAGAAAGGGAAGCTTACGCCACGATTCATTGGCCCATTTTAGATTCTAGGCCGAGTAGATGTGGTAGCATACCGCCTCGCCTTGCCCACACCACTCGCAGGGGTGCACAACGTATTTCATGTATCGATGCTGAAAAAATACGTTCCTAATCCTACTCACATTATAAAATAGGAGCAAGTGCAGCTGAGTGAAGATGTTACCTATGTACTGCGACTTACACGTATCCTGGATATGAAGGAACAGGTGTTGCGCAATAAAGTTATCCCTCTTGTGAAAGTATCGTGGACACACCACACTGAATAAGAGACTACCTGGGAAACGGAAGCCGAAGTCCATAAGAACTACCTTCAGATTCTCGAGGAGTACAAAAAGGTACTAATTTCAAGGATGAAATTTTTCTTTAGCTATAACGTCTCAAAAAAATCCGCACAATGACCCGAGTATCACCTCAGGTAGAAATTACTAACAATCGAATTCAGTAGAAATTAGATGAAAAATAGTTAAGTACTAAACTAAATTAATCAATGAATTATCTGGAACCACAATTTATACAAACTATAAGACCTAAAACCATTAGAATTGCTAACTTAATATTACCGAAATACCTAGGAGCAATCTCAAAACCCAGTTGCTCTCGGGAGCACATTGAAACTCCGTATCAGACCTGGACCACGCGTCAAAAGTCCGATTACCACAGAACTATAAGGTTATGATCACCATACTGGGCTTAACAAGCATCACGAGAATCAAGCCTAAATAGTATTCAGAAATGCACAACTTGAGCCCTGAGCAAAGAGGGTGAGAAATGCGAATATCCTTAGAAAATGAACCCAAACTTAAGTGAATTGGACCATTCACTTACGGGAAAAATTGAAGACTTTGGACCATCAGATTCTGACCAAACTTACCCTTGAATCAGGGAAATTTTCCTCTACATGTCAGTATACTTGTGGCCCTAATCGAGTGACGATGACTGTTGAACTGATATAGGTCCTCCACGGTCGATCCATAAATTTGATCAAACCGAAATCATAACCTAACTTAGATCCATGGTCGGGGAACTTACTCCGTGATGCAGGTGAGTAATGGCCCTCCAGATGAGTCCCGTTTGCCCGAAACAGACACCCTTTGGCTTTAGCCTAAGTATACCATGGCCTTGGGGCCATTTAAACTAGTTCTAAGCCTATATAATACCCTTAAACCACCCCTTTCTCATTCCATACGAATTCTCTAATTCTAGGAGAGAGAAGAGAGAAAATAGGAGAAATGAGTGAGGAGAAGAGAGTGAGATCAGTGGATTGTTGCTGGGATTCACTCCCACTACTCCACGTTCTGAATCTCCACCATACCATCGCTACACCATCGATTCTAGCTTTGACTTGGGTAAGAAATCCTAAACCTAATCTCGTTTTAGAAATCCAAATAGATGAATCGACGAAATAGCTAACCTATTTCATGATTTAGGTAGCTATTGTGCTGTAGATGGAAGCGTAGTGTATGAACCGCGTTCGTAACGAGCAAACCGATGAAAGGTGCAGACTATAAATGTTTAGGTTATAGTTTTCAAGGCTTTTAATGTTAGCAATGATTTATGTCTGACTTGATTGCTGCCATATGATCTTAGTTACAATGTATCTGATAAACTATACATGTGTGTATTATGCGAATATAAAGTGCATTCTATGTATTTGTTGAACTGTTTGAATGAAAGTGAATTTATGATTTATACTGGCCATGCCTATTAACATAGAATACATGTTCATTGTATGTGTGACAACTCCTTTATGAAAGGATTTGTCATAATATATGCTATATCTAGATTAGTTCATGTATGTAGTATTATGTAGTCTAAGTGTTTGTAAAAATGTCTGAATGAGATTTTGTTGATGGATTGTACTTATTAAGTGTACTAAGACAGGATTCTTAGTTTCCTTAGTCATATGAATAGTTTTCTTCATGTATTGTAAATTGTCACTATATGATTTATGGATGAAATGTATATGTATGGCAACTTGTCGAATGTGTTTGATAAAATGCTCAAATGAGATTTATGTTTGTAGTAGTTGTTAAATGTTGATATGAGTAACATATGTGATTCCCTATTGCATTTGAGTAAGTTTGGGACTACCACCTAGTCTAGGCAATCGGTAATGGTTTCTGTTGAGTGGCCGGACTAGTTTCGCCACATTATATGCATTCGATGAATCTGAATCTTGATAGTGGTTAGGCCACGCGGAGTGCTTACGCGCTCCATGCCAACCAATTCAACATGTGCTCATACCAATCGCAGTTATTAATTAACCTGATTAGCTTATTCTGTGTTTACCATATATGGATACTACTGTTTGAATCTAAGGTACCACTTACCAATGTAAAGCCCTTTTAACCATGGTACCAAGATCCGTCAAGACTCATGAGTCGGGCATGGTGGTATATGGGACACCGTGGTCGAGCTGTCGGCCTATACTGGGGTGACGAGCCTCCCCGTAGTGACCAGTGAGCAACCCAAACTCGTGAGCCGAATATGGTGGTGTATGGGACACCGTATTCGAGTTGTCAGCCTACGTTCAGGTGACGAGCCTCCTGTAGTGACCTCGAGTATAAATTTAGGCCTACGCTGAGGTGACAAGCCCCTCCATAGTGACCTCGAGTGTGAACTCATGAACTTGCCTATCCACTGCTTTTCATCAGGGGTGATGCCTTACAACTTGCTTATCGCATGTGATTAACTAGGACCGACGACCCTGGATGTATCATTGTTTGGGTAAGTGATATAAAGCGAGGTACCTTATCTACTATATGAATAAACCTAATAAATTACTTGGTTAACACAACCATGCACCGCATTGTATATGCTTTGGCGAGGAAGCGCACGTTTAGGGAGTTTGCCATGCTCGATCGTGAGATGATGTCGCTAAGGGTGTGCAGGTGAGGGTATGCATCATTACTCATATCATTCCTACATTAACAAGAGTAATTATGATATGATTGTTGTACTATTTTATCATTACTACTTGACTGAATTGATAACATGTTAACCTTTGCCTTATGGTACCACTGAGTTGATCACTCACTCTCATTCTGGGACGGTGTTTTAAATACTAACCAGACTCTGATTTAGATACAGGTTGTGTTGAGGCTTGCATAACGGAGCCAGACTTCATGGATGAAAAGGAGGAATTCTCCTATATTCAGCTATCAGGTGGGTCCCTATAGACCTTGGTCTGATTCGATGGGATTACAGGGTTACATGGATTAGTTGGACAGTTACATTTTGATATTTTGTAAAGTTTGGAACAAACACTTGTATTTATTTAGCTTGGTAACATACTTATACTCTAGGGATTGATAAACACTTATATATTTTATATGTTCATCTCAGTCTTCCGCTTGCTCAATTTAAGTAACTCTGGAGTATGATATGTTGTTTTGGTATAATCCCACTCATGTTTAATGCACTAATATGGACAACATTTAATCATCATTATCTATGTTGCATAAGTGATGCATTGGAACTTAGGAGTTGAGCTTTGCACGACCCCTGATTTTCGGGGCATTATAGGTTAGTCAATAGCCCTTAAATCATCTAAATGTATTTCTCATGATAATAGTAATAATTCTGATTGTGAAAACTTAGAGGATGATATGGCCTTATTAGCCAAGAATTTTTATAAGATTTTAAAAAGTAAAAAAGAGAGTTTATTTTCAAAAACCCTCTAAAAAGAAAATGAGTAGAACTAAAAATTGGAAATCACTAAAGGACAGTCAATGCTTCAACTGCCATGAATATGGGCATTTGGTAAATAAGTGCCCTAAAAGGGACAAGCCAAAGAGAAAAGTCATGTTAGCCACATGTGTAAGGCCCGTATCCTAGTCTGTACCATTCCTTAGACTCCTGTGATCTTCCCTGTCAAATTTTGGCAAACCGTGACCTATAATCGGCATTTGCGCGCAACCCTAAGTCGCATCCTGTAGATCTAAGTCGACTCGACCCGAGACTTGTACCCTAGCGACCATATCGTCGTCGCGATTCCAACGCCACGTCTTGCGCTCTGATGTGATACCTAGGCCAGGAGTTGTGGGCTCGCATTTATTTCGAGAAAACGCCACATGTTACAAATCCCAAGAGAATCTCTACCACCTTTCACATCAATCAAGTCAAGTACACATCCCATCACACCCATCTCTCTCCCACCAACTAGTCCAAGAAACCCATGCTTAGCCCATTCCTCTCATCTCAAAAGTCAATGAGACCCATGCTTTCCATGTCATATCTCTTACACACCACTCCTCTCTCTCTCTCTCATTTTCTCACTCCATTCCAAGCAATTCCCAAGGGAGAGGACCGTCCAAGCTCTAAGGAGAGCCTAGTGTGGCCCACTTCCTACCCCCCTCAACTCTCATCTCCACCCTTCAAATCTCATCATCCTTCATCAAAGGGAGAGCTTAGGAACCAAGGATTCCAAGAAGCTAAAGAAGAAGACAATCGGTGGGTGATTTTAGGATATCCACCATTAATTTTCATTTGAGGGCCCACTTGTGATGGGACCCATTTTGATGTATGTGTTGTAAACGAAGAGGGGCCCATGGTGGTGGGGTCCCTCCACTACGCCGTCTCTCTCTCTCTCTCTTTATCTCTCTCTTCCATATTTTGTAGCCCACCATGATGAATGTATTTTATCCATGACGTCCACCGAGTGGGCCCACCTGGCAGTCCTTTTGGACAGGCCTAATTGGAGGAAAATAAACAAATATTAGCTTGATCCAAGTCTTGGTGGGCCACGTCCCTATGGAACCCACCAAATGCAATGATTCATCCAGGTCGTTCATCCGCTAGATGTCCAGCTGGCCTGGACCAGATGAAAATACAAATATCAACTTTATTCAAAGCTGTTGGTGGGCCACACGTGTGGACCCACCTGTAATATAGGTTTCATCCATGCCACCACTGTCTAGTCCTTAGACGGTGGGACGGACCCTGATGTATGCCTTATCCCCACCATCCATTGCTTGGATGTGAGGCCACCTTGATGAGTGTGTGGGATCCACATCGTCCATGGGGCCCACGTTGTATATGTGTTTTATCCCTACCGTCTAGATCCCTGGACGGTGGGCCCACCACTGATGTATGTGTTGCATCCCTACTGGACGCTGGGCCTCACGTTATATAGCTGTTAGATCGACGTCAGCAAGTTCTGTGGGTCCCACATAATGTATGTATTTCATCTCACACCGTTCAACAAAGCTTGGATGGTGGGTCTCACTGCATGATGTCAGCAAGTTCTATGGTCTGACCACGAGGTATGTGTTACACCGAACCGTTCGTCCATTTTTTTGGACATGGGACCCACCCCACATGTGTTGCATGTGTGGGGGTGGGGCCCACCATGATGCATGTAATCTATATTCACACCGTCCATCTGGACGATGTATGTGAGGCCTGCCAAGATGATGTGGTGTCCACACCGTCCAGACCTTGGATGGTGGGACCCACCATGATGTATGTAAATATCCACACCGTCTGTCCATTCTACTGGACTGGTGGGCCACATGTGTGGACCACCTTGGGAAGGAGATTGGCTAGGGTACCTCACACCAGCTATCTAGCTACCGTATTGACATCAGCAAGTTCTGTGGGCCACCATGATGTATGTGTTTCTCCAACCGTCCATCTGTTTTGAGGTGTGGGCCCACCCCACACGTGTGACACATGTGTCATGTGGGACTCACCTTGATTTATGTATTTTTGTATCCACACCATCCATCTGGATAGTGTGCTGAGTGGGGCACGCTTGATGTATGTGTTTCATTCCTGTTGTGTGGCGCGCACCATGATGTATGTATTTCTCCACGCTATCCATCTTCTCTTGACGTGGGACCCACCCCACACGTGCTGCACGTGTGGGGGTGGGCCCCACCTTGATTTATGTGTTTGATTCCAGCCGTCCGTCCATCCAGGGATGGGACGCGGGACCCACCTTGATATATGTGTTTTGTGCCATGTCGTCCATCTGTTAGCTGGACGTGTGGGGCCTACCTTGAGGTATGTGTTGCACACACCATCCCTCCATGGGACTCCACCACGATGTATGTGTTTTATCCATCCCGTCCATTCAGATGGGCTGGATGTGAGCCCATCATGATGTACATGTTTTATCTGCACCGTCCATGGGACGTGGGCCCAACATGATGTACGTGTTGTATCTACTCCGTCCGGCCACGTGAGACGTGGGGCCACCATTATATATGTGTTGTATATTCACACCATCCAGGCCATGGGGCCCACATTGACATATGTATTGTATATCAGCACCGTCCATTTGGATGGCCTGTGTGGGGCCAATTGTGATATATAGGTCTTATCCACACTGTCCATCTGGATGGCCTGTGTAGGGCCGACCGTGATATATGGGTCTTATCCACACTGTCCATAGGTTGGGATGGGTGGGGCCCACCTTCATGTATATATTCTATATCCGTGTCGTCTATTTGCTGGGGACGGTGGGCCTCTTGATGCATGTATTCTACATCCAGCCGTCCATCTATTGCTGGACGTGGACCTTGCCTTGATGTATATCTACACCGTCCATGGGATGTGGGGTCCACCATGATGTGTATTGTATTCAGCCCCATCTTGCAGGCCCACCTCGAAGTATATGATGTGCATGTAGCCCACCTATTTTATTAGATTATGGGCCGCCCCATGAGTCCCAATGTGATGTATTTATGGCCCATTAATGAGGCCCAAAGCGACATATTTATGGCCCATTTAATGAGGCCTGATGTATTGAATATAAAGCCCATGTGATGCGGCCCATGGTGATGTATATGAGGCCCAGTGTGATGTATTTATGACCCATTTAGTGAGGCCCATTATGATGTGTGAAAGGCTCATATGATGAGGCCTATTATGATGTATATGTGGCCCATGACTGAGACCCATTGTGATGTATATGTGGCCCATATGATGAGGCTTATTATGATGTATATGTGGCCCATGAATGAGACCCATTACGATGTATATGTGGCCCATATGGTGAGGCCCAATATGATGTATATTAGGCCCTTGAGTGAGGCCATGGGCCCCACTATACATTTGGCTCTATGTGGGCCACTCCTTGGGAGCAATGTTGGTTAAATGTCCACATTGATGGGCAATGATGGTTAAATGTCCACATTATGACCTTCCCTTAGGCCTTGAGGCCCATTGTGATTGTATGAGCCCATTGTGATTGTATGAGGCCCATCGTAATTGTTTGTGGCCCATTGTGATTGTATGAGGCCCGATGTGATTATATTGGCCCATATGATGAGGCCCGATGTGATGTATGAGAAGCTCGTAGATGTGGCCCGTTGTATATTTGAGGCCTATGGGATGTGGACTAATGCAATGTATATGAGGCCCTTATATGAGGCCCAATGTGATGCATGTGAGGCCCATGAGTGAGGCCCAATACGATGTATGTGACATCCTTGTGTGAGGCCTAAAGCGATGTACATGAGGACCGATGTGATGTGTGTGATTCCACCATGATGTATGTAATGATCTTTATAATGGGCCATGCCTTGGGAGTAATGATGGTTTGATGTCCACATTATAAGAGCAATGATGGTTAAATGATCACATTGTAACTCTCCCTAGGGCCTATTATTAGGCCCATTCTCACCTCCCCTTAGTGGGCTAACCCAAACAGCTGGGCCCCCATGATCATTAGGCTCATTCTTGATATGAGTAGGCCGTCTAGGCCCATCCTTGATATGAGGAGAGTACATCATCATCATATAAAATGCTTAGTATAGCTTCATGATCCATGTCTATGCGCATCATATGTATGCTTGATATGAGGAGTGATTGATCATAGCACATGTCATTGGGTGGATTATTATGAGACTCCCTTATATGAGGAGTTGCCCACATGAGCGCGCGGCACATGCAGGATTGCTGTATGACTGGAAGGTATGATTCATGCATCTTGCATCTTATGATATGACCACCATACACCCTAACAACATTAGGGCCTGTGGCCTCCACAAGCATGTCATGGATGGCCAGATGGGACATCGAAAATGTTTAGTTCTAGCATACGGGTGCGATAGATGTCCCTGGGTGAAAATTTCTAAACCCCCGAGGTCAGGGGACGCTCCAACGTCTAGACCGAGTGGATATACATGAGCACATGAGGGCCGTATACCAGTAGTCCACGTCTCTCACTGTGTCGTGATCTGTTGGAAGGGGGTGTGACCTTACCCGCCTGAGTGGGGGGGCAATATCTAGGTTGAGTTTGACCAGCTTGAGGAATGGGTCCGCTATCGACGAGCCAGGCCCAATATTGCAGGTGGATAGTGAGGTCTCTTCCACTTACTCAGTTGTACACTCGGATAGGGGCAGCAAGCGGGTGTAGAGTGTACTAGACCCCGATGATGATCCTAGAGATGTATGGTACTTATATATGGACTTATTGAGTAGGAGTTGCATACTCATCATTTTACCGATTCCTTCATTCATTCATTATCCACTTGGGCTGGTGGTGTGCAACTAATTTGTTATGTGTACCTTCGCAATGACCAGGATTTCGATTGGGGCACGCAACCAACCTGAGATCAGGAGTTTACCACATTGGTTTGGCTATCCAAATTTAGGTATGGGACTAATTTGGATAGAAGTCCCTTGTGATGGACCCCATAGCTTGCGATACTACGTACTATCATCCTGACTTCACACTCTAGCTTGGTCATTTCATTCACACCGCATATTGCATTGCATCCTCGGCACATAGCATTTAGTTTACTGTGTTTCTGTTTTGCATAGCCTGAATAAGGTTGATGGTATTATGTACTCGCCAGGATCTGTATATTGCATTACTTCTGTCACCTATGGCATTTAGGTTGCTAATGTTTCTGTATTTATATGGCCTAGATGAGGCTGATGATATTCGTGGCTCTTTAGAATTGCATATGTATTACATCCTCAATATTTGATATTTGGCTCACTATGACTCCGCATTGGATAGCCGATCTGCATTGCATACTCTGATATTGAATGACTGTTAGCCTTGCCAGTATTCTGCTTACGTTGATATTTGTATGTTTGGCACTTATCTTACACCCTCTAAGCTTTCTATAAGCTTATGCATGATAGATGCGTGCAGGTGGCGTTAGGTCACATCAACGTTGAGCTTAGAGTGTGCAGCTATCTTTTGGAGCTTTGATAATCGATATATGTATTTCCCCTTCAGCACTGTAATCAACTGTTTATAGTAGTGGATATGTGATGATGGTGTTGCCTTTGTAATTTGGGTAAACTTGTGGTTATGCTTCTTACGAGATAAATGTACGTTAGAAAATCCTCCTTTTAGGATCCCAGGATCAAAATCTGGCATATGGGCACTAGGAACCGAGAATGGAGTACTACGGAGGCTGTCGGCATTGGATTCGACAATCGGAAATTTTGTGAGCCCGGTCTCCGAGTTTAGGGTGTGACAACATGGGATGAATCGTCCTCCTCTGAAGCTTCTTCTAAGTCGGATGATTCAGAAGCTGAATCTACAAGTGAAGTTAAGGCCCTAATGACTCTAGCCAGAGTCACTTCCACAGATAGTTGTGATACATCTGAATATGAAAATCTAAGGAGTGACCTTAAAAACGAAGAAGATATTCAAGATGCCTAGAATGCCCTATACAGGGAGAGTTGTAAGATTGTTGTCAAACTTAAACTTCAATAATAAAAGTTTTTAAAGTTAAAAGAGGATTTTGAAAACTTAGTTTTAGAAAAATTACATATTTCTGATTGTTTTAAAAAAACTAAATGTGATTTAGATTTCAAAACATCTCAACTTGAAAACCTAAAATCAGAAAATGAGAAACTAAAAATGGAAGTTTCTTCTCTCTTGAGTTCAAAGGATACTTAGAGGTATGCCCGGGGAGACCCTAAACTTGAAAAATTACTAACCAGATCAAGAAAATGTGGAGATAGATTGGGTTTGGATTATAATAAAAACATACCTCTAAAAAGTAAGATTACTACTCCTAAGTTTGTTAAAGGAGAGTCCTCCAACTCAAAAGGGAAAAGCTTGAATCAAAATGGTTTTAAAAATCCTAAAACTTTTCATGCTACCAAAACTAATATCAACCATATCAATCTTAAAAATCAAAATTATAATCCCTTAGCTGAGAAGATTGTTGATTTACTTAAGGAGCTTCTGAAAACTAACTCGAATGGTAAAAATAATTATAACTACAAGTGTAGAAAAACCAACAGTGCTCCAAAACCCAAAATGGTGATGAAATGGGTCCCAAAGGTTACTTGTCTGGTTGCCCACACCGCTTTTAAGGCCTCGAGTCAATCAAAGTGGTACCTAGACAGTGGTTGCTCTAGACACATAACAGGTGACAAAGATTTGTTCACTAACTACAAAGAAATGACTGATGGGTCAGTCACATTTGGTGATGGGAGCAATGTAGAATAATTGGCCAAGGTACAATTCAACTTTTCAATCTTCCTCCTTTTGAAAATGTTTTATTCGTAAAAGGTCATAAGCATAATCTTTTAAGTATTTCACAAATCTGTGATAATAAACATAATGTCAAATTCACTAATCAAGGTTTTGAGATTTCTAATGAGAAAGGTTGTGTGATATTGAATGGTCGCAGAACATCTGAAAATTGCTATATTGTAAGTAATACTAGCTCGTCCAAATTGTCGTGTTATAGGTCCAAACCAATGAGACCAAATTATGGCATAAACGCCTTGGACATATACACTACCGAAATCTATATAGACTGAGCAAGGCCGATCTAATAAGAGGTCTACCCAAATTAAAGAAAATAGATAATATTTGTGGCGAATGTTAAATTGGGAAACAAACAAGGAGTAACCACAAGAAAGTGAACTCTTTACCACATCTACACCTTTTAAACTTCTCCACATGGATCTTATTAGACCTACAAGAACAAAGAGTCGAGGTGGAAAGAAATATTTTCTGGTAATTGTGGATGACTTTACTAGATATACATGGCAACTTTTATGAGAGAAAAGTCTGAAACTCTCGATGAAGTGAAAAGGATACTTAAGCGTATCCAAACTGAAAAGGAAACAAATATTTCTAAAATCTGAAGTGATCATGCATTGAAATTTGAGAATAGCAATTTTGAGAAGTTCTGTAGCAATCGCGGGATATCGCATGAATTTTCTACACCTAAGACACCTCAACAAAATGAGGTTGTTGAAAGGAAAAAACCGTGTGCTTCAAGAAATGGCCAATGTTATGTTAAATAGCATGAAGTTATCTAAAAATCTTTGGGCTGAAGTTGTGAACACTGCATGTTATATAATTAATCGTGTTTACATCAGAAAATCAAAAGATAAAACAGCATATGAACTATGGTTTAATAAAAAAAACCCACGGTTAAATACTTTCGAGTTTTTGGCAGTAAGTGTTATATTTTGCATGACCGGAAAAATTTAGGAAAGTTTGACACTAAAAGTGATGAAGGAATTTTCCTAGGGTATGCTCTAAACAGTCGAGCATATTGTGTTCTCAACAAGAGGACCGGTGTCATTCAGGAATCCATAAATGTTGTTATTGATGATCACCTGAATACACCACCTCCAAGTTCAGAAGATGATGAAGTCAATTTTATAGATAAACCTGACTCTTCATCTAGTCAAGTCAACTCTGAAATTTGATCAGTTAAGGACCATCCCACTAATCAAATACTAGGTAATCCTCTCACTGGTGTGTGTACACAAAAATAATTAAAAAATATATGCAATTATATATGTTTTACTTCCCAAAGTGAACCGACTAATGTAAAAGAGGCTCTTGCTGATGAAAACTGGATTGTAGCTATGCAAGATTAACTAAATCAATTCATTCAAAATGATGTGTGGCATTTGGTTCCTAGACCGGCTGATAAACATATCATTGGAACCAATATAGCTTGTCTTGAATCCATCAGATTGTTCATATCCATTGCTTTTTTCAAAAAAATTTAAATTTATCAAAAAGATGTCAAGAATGCTTTCTTGAACGGTGATCTACATAAGGAAGTTTGTGTAGAACAACCAAAGGGTTTTGAAGACCCCAAACACACTGATCATGTTTATCGCCTGAAAAAGGCACTCTATGGTTTAAAACAAGATCCCAAGGCATGGTATGAGAAACTGACTAAGTTTTTACTACGTCATAACTTCGTTATGGGGTGTGTTGATAAAACCTTATTTGTTAAGAAATATAATGAAGACAAACTTATAGTGCAGATATATGTTGACGGCATTATTTATGGCTCTACATGTTCTAACATGTCTACTGAGTTTGCAAAGTTGATGAAGTCTAAGTTCGAAATGAGCATGGTTGGAGAACTAAATTACTTCTTAGGTCTGTAAGTAAAACAACTTAAAAGACGATATTTTCATTTCTCAAACCAAGTATGCTCTAAACTTGGTTAAAAAGTTTAGTTTTGAAAGTGGTAAGCATTTTGATACTCATATGAGTACAACTCTTAAGCTATCTAAAGATGCAATAGGTAAGAGCGTAGATCCTAGGTTGTATCACAGTATGATTGGCAGTCTGTTATATTTAACTGTGAGTCGACATAATATTGCATTCAGTGTAGGAATCTGTGCTGGATATCAATCTGAACCTAAGGAATCCCACCTGATTGCTGTCAAGAGGATTATTAGGTATGTCGCAAGTATAGTTAATTTCGGTCAATGATATCGACTTGATATTAATGTTCAATTAGCTGGATACTCAGATGCTGATTGGGCTGGGAATGTAGACGATTGAAAATTCGCTAGTGGTGGTTGCTTTTATGTTGGGAACTGTTAGTTTCCTTGCATAGCAAGAAACAAAGTTCCGTATCTCTATCCACAGTTGAGGCTGAATATATAGCAGTTGGAAATGCCTACACTCAGCTTGTGTGGATGAAAAGAATGTTGAACATTACGGAATTGCATAAGACACAATGATTCTATATTGCGATAACTCTAGCGCAATTAATATCTTTAAGAATCCCATCCAGCATTCCCGTACTAAACATATTGACATTAGGTATCACTATATTCGGGAATTAAAATTGGACTACGTGCAGACTGAAAACCAACTTGCGGACATATTCACTAAACCACTTGACAGAAATAGATTTTTCAAATTAAAATTGGATATTGGTATGTGTAATTCTTCTTGAAATATTCATGATTACATTCTTATACTATTGTGTATTTTTGTGTGCTTTTATTTCATTTTAAATTTTGAGAAATATATATATATATATATATATATATATATATATATGCATTTTTGTGCTCTCACAACCGGTCTAGCACATACTCGACCAGTCGTAGCATGATCGGTCGAGCATGTACTCGACCAGTTGTGGTGCGCGGGCCAAACCCCTTTTTAGGGTGAAAAAGCACTTTTTCTCCAAAATCTTCTTCTTCTTCATCTCAAGCCCCTTCTCCGACCCGTCGAACCCACCTTCGATTCTTGCAAGTAAGTGGTCCATTTTCGATTTCCTTTTGGATTTAGGCTCTTTTGGTCTCATCTTGCTTGAATCTTGCATTTATTTCAAGTTTCATTGTGGTTTGTTGGGTTTTCTTCCTAAAAATCTATTGGGTTTGAAATCCTTAAATCCTTTCTTACATTTTCTTGTTTATTCTTGCAATGGAAGGTAGACCGGAGAAGAAACCTACTCGAGCATCTTCTTCTCATTCTATTTTGATACGTACTCTTTGACCACCTAAAGAGGACTCAGAATATATGCGAGATATCAATCTCCACAACATTATTATTGAGCGGACCGTCAATGCTAACCATCTTGTTCAATTTGATATTATTCCCCTCCTTGTTGCTGTAGGATGGGATAACATTCTGAATTGGGGCGGACCGGCATACCGCTCCATTGCACAAGCAATGTATGCATGTATAAGTGATGTTTCTATTGAAGATTTGACCTTCAATATCATGTTTAGAGAAGGTTCATATAAAGTAGATTGTCAATTAATTTCTAGGTTGATGGAAAATTCCAGTGAATGATGAAGGAATTCCTTTTCCAACATTAGCTGAAAGTTTGAATGAGTCTGAAAGGCATTTATTAACCAAAAATTTATGCAAGATGGACTCGGAATGGAGTTCCGGGAATGCGCTCCGGGCCAATCAGATGTTGCCCAGATACAGAGTATTACATCACATTTTTATTTCCAATGTATACCCTAGATCTGGTAACAAGGTTGAACTGACTACCTCCATTGTGCGTATTCTTCATTCAGTTATATCCAGCATTCTAGTGTGTCTTCCTTCTTTAATATGCTATTTCATTATCTAATTTCGACTTCATCCAGGGCATAGTGATATTCCATTCACTTATTTGATGACCACTCTTGCTTTACACTTTTGTGTGGTCATGCCACCTAGAGAAGCTTCTACTTCTCATCTACCTTTCAACAACTCAAATATCAATAAAATGAATTTGAGGTTATCACTTGGTCAAACTAAAAGGGATGCTGGAGAATTTAGAGAAGAAGTTGGAGAGGAAGATGCGCTACCAACTGAAGCCAATGTGGAAGATATTTTTAATGAATTAGAATCTGATGATGCCGAGGCTGATCCTGATTTTCAGCCTTCTGGTTTTAATGAGCACCTTCGCTCACTGGAAGAGAAAGTGGATGGACTGAAAATTTCTCAAGATAAACAAATAAAGTATATGCATAAATATTTTAGACACATAAATAAGGGATTACACCAGATTGATCCATCCATTCCACCTCCCTCTTCTTCTAGTTTGTTTACTTTTGTTGGGCTTGTAATACTTAACTTAACTATGCTTGGTGACTCTGAATTTTAGACATGTTTAAGTTTGTTTGATGTTGATACTCCTTTTATTATAGTTTAAATTGCTAACTTTCACACTCTTTCTTTCTCTCTTCACTTATTAGCTACCACATTCACATATTTTTATCTTTTCTTCCTTTGTTATTTTGTGACAAAAAGGGGGAGAAATTTGGGTATTAAATTTGATTGCTTAATGTGGTTATTTAAATGAGATGTAGAGATGTGGATATGCATGTACTGTGTGGAAAAAGATTTTTTTGGAAATGTTTATGTGTCTCTTAATATAGGTCTCTACTGAGCTTAAGTTGAGGGGGAGTTGATTGAGGGGGAGTTTTGTGGTTGTTAGATTTTGTTTGAACTGAGTGAATCTCTGTATTAGAATAGGTTAATCTTATGTAAGTTGGTTTTGTCACAATTTGACAAAGGGGGATATTGTTAGTGCTAAGTTGTAAATCTAACACCCTGAGTTGTTAAATTTTGTTGTGCCAAAACACTTCAATATGGCTGACTTGTTTTGATAGATGGAAAGTTCACCTTCATTCAAAGGTGAGCGTGGTGTTATCTACATCGACGTTATATGTTCTACAAGTACGCATGTTCAACTACAACAACAAGTTGAAGTTCATCAAGTCGAGGTACTCAAGCTCAAGTGCATCATTACTTCATTCCTCAAGCTTAAAGTTCAAGCTTATGTTAAAGCTCAAGATCAAGTCTCTGATTCAAGCTCAGGTACACTACTTCAAGCTCAAGTCACAAGAACAAGCTCAAGTCTCAAGACACAAGTTCCAGACGAGTTCAAGAATTCGAGGTCAAGTTTTATGTGCTTCAAAGTGTCCTATCTACCGAAGCGACCGATGGTTCAATTTCAATTCTCACATTTAAGGTATACATGACCTTAGAAAAACCTTAAGATTAGGTCATTATCATTGCATATTTAGTTTGGGTCATTGTACTTAATTTAGGCTTTTCTTCGACTAATCCTAGTCTTGGTTCGACTAGTCCAGGCACTAATTCGACCAGTCCGGGGTTTCTCTCGACCAGTCCAGATTTAAATTCAAATTTTCAGAATTTTTTGGTAAGTCTTCGACCAGTCATGTACCCTGCTCAACCGGTCGTGGAGACTGGTTCGACCAGTCGAGTGTGACTCGACTCAAATTTAAACAACGCGATTTTTATTCACTCGACCAGTCGAGGGTCTATTTTCTCCGATCGTGCCAGAAAATTTGAAATGTTGTTCAGACCAGTTGAGCCGATCCCAAGACTAGTCGAGGGAACCGATTTATAACCTATAAATAGTGGACATTTCTCAGAATTTTCCATTTATTCCCATCTAATTCAAGCCACCACTCTGAGAGATAAATCCCCACTATTATGAAGCTATTTTAAGGTATTTAATATTTATTTTAATAGCGTTTTGGTTATTTAATTTCTTGATCTCTTGATTCCATTCTATTTGATTTAAAAAGGGGATTTTGATTTAACCATTTGTGAGATCCAAGAAATTGAATCTAAGTAGCCTAAGGTTGGATTTAATTTAAAATTCATTTAGACCTAGAACCTCTTCTTCTATGAGATTGAACATAGAACATTATCATCTATAAAGAAGCAGTTCTACCTGCTACACCGAAGAACATTCTTCAGATAAGTATTGATTTTATTTTCTATATTTTTGGTTTGTGAGATTCAGCCAGAAAAATCTCTATTTGTGATTTTGACTGAGATCAACCAGGAAAATCTCAGTGAGGGGTTTTTAATTATGATAGCCCATTGAAAAACAATTATAAAAGTTTTAAGGTGAACCTTGGAAAACCTTCTTTCTTAGTGAAAGCCAATATCCCGTGGGTGTGGATATTGGGAGTGGAGTAGTTGTGTGGCTGTTTTTGAATAGTTAGTGTACACACATGAACCACTATAATTCCTGGAGTTGTGGTGGATGGTTTTATTTGTTTATGTGTGTGAATGTTGTAATTTATTTTATACATTTGTGGTGAATGTTGTAATAGCTAAGATTATTTCTTTTGCCTCTATTTCAGTTTGAGTTTTTGATACTCACAAACGTTCTAGAAATCAGGTTGTCCTACTATAAGCTATTGGTTTTTGGTGTAAGGTTGTCCTTAGAACAACGTTTGTATCAACTTCTCAATACTTGTGCATTTGTGGTTGCTTTATATTTCTATTATCTATGTTATACTTCCGCATTTTTTTATTTGGCATAGTCTTATTCACCCCCCCCCCCCCCCTCTAGGACTTGGAGCTCGCCCTTTTCAGATATGAAGCATGCCGGGAAAATGGGTCGATACAGCACGTGCACTCAATTGATATTCACATAATTATCTGGCCATGGCCTTTCTAGGGATGGATGATTGATTTAATAGGCCAGATCCATCCGCCCTCATCGCACATGGACTCGTTTATCATTGTAGCCATTGATTATTTCACCAAATGGGTGGAGGCAAGACCAGTGAAATGAGTCGACCACAAGGAGATTATTGATTTCATTGAGACCCATATCATCCACATGTTTTGGATTCCTGAATTGATTACTGTGGATTAAGTGCAACATTCTCAATAAAACAAGGTTAAAGCTATGGTCGACCAATATAAAATTAAGATTTTGCATTCAACACTATATTATGCCCAATCAAATGACCAGTCCAAGGCCAGCAACAAAGTGATAAAGAATATATTGAGAAAAATGATCAAAGAAATTTCCCGAGAATGGCATACAAAACTATCTGAGGCACTTTAGGCGTACAGGAATTCACCTCGTACCAATACCGGGATGAGTCAGTTTGCATTAACATATGGACACCATGTAGTAATGCCTTTAAAAATCACTGTGCCATCATTAAGGATCACACAACAAGCCAAGTTAACCCCATTTGAGCTTATAGAGGCTATGCTAGTTGAGTTTAAAAGGTTAGATGAAAGTTGGATGAAGGCCTTAAATTCTATAATCACCAACAAGGTTGATGTCGCTTAAGCATATAATAAGAGGGTGAAAGTGAAATGGAGAGCTAGCAATGTCCTAGAGGGGGGGGGGGGGGGGGGTGAATAGGACAATACCAAATAATCAAAATAAATGCAGAATATGTAAAGATTACAAAAATCTCAATCAAATGATAGTAGAAGTAACCCATAAGATAAAGGAAGAAATTGAATGGCTTTTAAAGATTGGTTTCATCAGGCCTATCAAATACATCAAGTGGATTGTAAGAGCTTATATTTGTAGCACATACAAAGTTGTCAAATTTTGTAGACAAAGATACTGGTCATATCGCAAGTACACTACAACAGTTTATGGCATCTCGTGAAGTTCGGCTCAAGATTGGCTCAACATCTCAAGACTTAAATGACGTTGCCTGGTTTCAAGTCTATCAAGATTAGAAGATCTCTATATAGGCCAACCACCAGGTAAAATGACCCTAAAAAGACCCTAGGTTAGGTACTTTCAAAAAATGATTTAAATGGGTTAACTTTTGTATAAGTTCACTGAAGTTCGGCCAACCTAACTTTAGGTTTGGCCAGCCCAACTTACTTCGACTACCTAACTTCAGGTTCAGGAAATTTTTCAGATTTTAAAAATTAAAAAATCTGTTACAAATTCGACTAAACTAACTTTAGGTTCGACTAGCCTAACTTGAAATTCGGCCGGCCCAAGGAAAGTTCAAGTCATTTTCCAGCAAAGGATTCTCAGATTTTCAAGGGAATTAGTCAGCCAAATTTTGGCTTGGCCCAGCCGAATTTTGGATAAATCTTATCTTGTGCAATTTGATAGTCCCTGGAATCTGGCCAGCCAAACTTAATGTTAGGCTGACCAAATTTTTAAATCCTTTGGTTATAAATAGGGACCTTCTCTCATTCTATTCAACAATGAAATTCACTCAAAAACCTTCTGCAAGTAAGAAAGAAGCTTAGGTCCTCGTCAAGCTATTTGTGCGATATTTATAAATTTCATTTCACTTATTCAATTCCCTTTCTCAAGTTGATCTTAATTGCAAATTAGAGAGTAGTCTATACTCTACTTAAGAAACAGAGAATTGAATCTGCAACACTAGGGTTTCCATTTTATTGAAATACATTAGATCCATATATTCTTTCTAGTTAAGCAAATACTATCTCCTCTACATTCAAGAAAGAAGATCGTTGCTTCAAGCTTTGACTACATCTTCGAATAATCAGTTGAAGATAAGTACATTATCAATTACTTTATGTTATTCAGGTTTTTCTGAGATAGCGTGGAAATATTTGTGGGCTGATTTGTTATAGCCTATGAAAATCGCAAAGGGGTTTGATTGTTATAGCCCGTGAAAATCACAAGAATAGTATAAAGTTGTTAAGGTAAACCTGTGAAAACCTTAAAATAGTGAAAGTCAAAATTATAAGGGTAGTAATTTTGGGTGTGGAGTAGGTGTGGGTTTAAGCACCGAATCATTATAACCCCTTGTGCCTCTATGGTGATTACTTATTTCAATATTTGTGGTGAATATTATATTTATTTCATTCTGTGTGGTGAATGTTGTGTTTATTTCATATTCTCTTGTTAGTTTGAAAGGTTGATTTCAAAGATGTCATGAAATAAGATTGTCCTGCCTAAAATACTAGGTGAAGGTTGTCCTATAAATTATTTGGAATTAAGGTTTCAATACCTTGGGCGATTGAGATTAATTTATTTTTTTTTGTTTCAAAGAATTTGGTACTACCCTATTCATCCCCCTTTAGGACATCGATAGCTCATCTTTCATGGATTTTAAATGTTGTTCTAGTAATAAAAAAAAGAATGGCACGTTGTGGGTTTACGTTAATTTTAGATATTTGAATTTGGCAACGCCAAAAGATGAATACCCGATGTCAGTGGCCGATCAACTAATCGATAGGATTGCCGGGCATGGGATCGTGTCCTTCATGGATGGCATTCTAGGTATAACTAGATTTACATTGCAATGGACGATGTGCTGAAAACGGCGTTTAGATGTTCAGGCCTATTAGGAACTTAATGTTGGGTGGTGATGCTTTTTAGACTGAAAAACGCAGGAGCTATATATCAGAGGGCAATGAATGCTATATTCCATGATATGATCGGTCGATTTATGGAAGTCTATATAGACGACGTAGGTCTATCGACATGAAAAACCATGTTGCTCAATTATGTAAATCATTTGAGAGAATAAGGCTTCATAAGTTAAAAATGAACCCCTTAAAGTGTGCTTTCAGGGTCTCGGACGATAATTTTCTAGGATTCCTAGTGTATCAGCGAGGGATTGAGGTCGATCAAAATAAGGCTCAAGCGATCATCAATGCTCACCCTATCGAGGAATAAATCAGAACTACAAAAGTTCTTGGGGCAAGTCAATTTCAGGCGAAGGTTCATATCTAATTTCGCAAGAAAGACTAACATCTTCTTGCCATTAATAAAGCTAAAGTAGGGGTTCGAGTTTGTTTGGGAGGTGGAGCACCAGCTGGCCTTCAATAGAATCAAGGAATATTTGATGAGGCCGTCAGTTCTAATGCCACCAATTGAAGGTCAACCACTCAAGCTATATGTTGCAACCTCTGCAGAATCAGTTGGATCTCTCTTGGCCCAAGATGATGATATGTGGAAAGAGCGAGTGGTCTATTATTTAAGCCAGACATTGCTTGACGTCGAGAGACGGTACTCCACTATAGAGAAATTATGCTTATCATTATATTTCGCAGCCTCTAAATTAAGACATTATTTGTTGGTCAAAAGAGTAAATGTAATAACGATAACCGCTGTAATTGAATATATGTTAAATTGGCCAATTTTGAATGGCCGAATTGGAAAATGGTTGCTAGATTTATCTGAATTTGATCATTGTTATATTCCATATAAAACAGTGAAGGGCCAGGCCATAACCAATATTTTGGCTGACCATTCCTCTTATATGGAAGAACAAATTTCTTCAGAGATTTTGGATCTATATTGTGTACGATTGACGCCATGAAAGTTGATCTTTGATGGGTCAAAAACACATAAGGCATCAGGAGCTAGAAGAGTCAAAGTCTTGGCCACGATTGATGGTGCCAATGAGAGTATTTTGTGTGAATCAGGCTCAAGGGCATCAGTCCCTGCAACCTCCGCTGTCACATGAACAGTTTCTTTGCAAGCTAAAGGCTCTTAAACTATTACAGGAAGTTGTTTGGCCAATAGAGGGATCGGTCGAAAGGATAATCTTATAACAGGACTTTAAGGGGTAGCACTCAATGATCGCTCTTCTTCTTCCTGCTCTTGGTCTACTGTTGTCAGTGGTGTTTGTGGGATATTGACCATGTATTCTGAATCTGTGATGAGAGTCGTGACTTTAGGAGATGTATGAGGAGAAGCTTTAGCACTGACTATGTGTTTAAAGTTAATAGTCTACACATCAGTCACCTCAAGAGCCTCAATCTCTAGTTGACGTTGCCGCAATGGTTATGCTACTATGATTTGTTTTTCCACAATAAACAACTCTTAGGCTATTGCAAGAAAAAAGGATATGGTTAATCAACATGAAAGGTTTTTTTTATAAAGAAAACAGACTCAGAATAATTACACAAGAAAGTAACCTCCACCTAAATTAGGGCGGAAGGCGTGGGTGACAAATCGGTTGTCTACAGTATGAGGGTTTTTAATAATCATTGCCATCGCTTGTGTCGAAATGGGGAATGGTGGTGGGCTGGGATGATAGGGAGTGAGGTGTTTTTCATTAAACAAAAGATCTGGATCGTTTAGTCTTTCCCTATCCTACCACCATTTGTTCCAGCATTTATTATAATGAGCTTCCTGGTAACGTTTCATACCTTCTTCTATTTGTTTAGAGTAATCTTCAGCAGAGATTCCTGACCAATATTTAGTTTTAAAGTATTTTTTAAAAGAAGCCATGGCTTCGGCTGATTATCGTCATCCTTTTGATGGAATCAGCAATGGTCAATCTGTAGTAGATGGTTAGGAAGGTGGATCAATGCACTTCAAACTAGGGTAGTTGGTTGACTAAGAGGAACCCCCAGGTCAGGAGTTCTTTTTTGAACTGATGGAAGCTGGCAAGGTGGTAGAGATGTGGAAGCAAAAGGTACTTTCGCCATAGCTTTTAGGCGCTTAGGTGGAGCAATTATTGTCTCAATTGGAGAAGATACATCGTTCAGTCTTGTTGACGATTTATTTATTATTTGGTTAGGAATAATGGTCATTGAGGATGCTACTTGTAACACCCATAACCTTGTGAGACCTTATGTATGCTTCAACTTCGACACCAACAAGTTCTGAATGGATCAAATTGACGAGTTTTGATCATGACCCTATTTCAGTGATGCAACATCCTAGGACCCCATTACGACCCCTAGATTAGAAGTTGCAGTTTTGGCACAATCCGAGGTAGGCCACGCAATGCATACGGGCCCCACTTGTACAAATCTCAAGGTTGTCCAATCCATCAATCAACCCATCACTTCTCTCTCCCCATTAGTTAAATCAACCCATACCTCCCATCATGCAACCCATGCCTAGCCATCCCTCTCTCCTTCTTTCTCTCCCCATTCTACCCCTCCATCTTCTTATAATTCCCTCCATATTGTTCACAACCCCAAGTGTATAGTCACAATGTCGTAATAATCTCAGTGAGACCGAGTTGAATCCACAAGGACTAATTTCGTGTGTATTCTGAATTTAACTAGAACTAGAACTAGATGAAGATGTGAATCTAAATCGGAATTAATTGAGAGAATAATTGTGATTAAAGTGATTAAAAATAACAAATTCAAGGGTGGTAACTAAGGTTTCCAAGGATCCACTTGTAGAGATCAGGGAGTCCTCTTACTTGATTCAAGTCATACGATTCGAATTGGAGTCCTATCCTATCCAATTGGAAGATATACAATTGAGATCTATCTGAACATTGCTTGACCTAATTCTCAATAGAGGAGAATTGTGATAATTGGAAGAGATTCCATCACTAAACCATGCCCATGGAACGATAGCTAACAACAGGATTTACCAATCCCACAATCTCAAAATCAGGAAAAGAAGATACTCAAAGCTATTGTAGATCTACTGTAATTTGAGTCATAATAAACCATTAAGAACTGAAAGTATTCCTTTTAAATCAAACTAGAATCAAAGAAGGTTCAACATAAATATGAATCAAAGTAAAAGAAACATCCCATCATGCTATAAGCTTCACTTCTTAGCCCTAGCTAAGAGGTTTAGCCAACCATAAACATGATTGAACTAAAATCTCTTAAGAAAAGTATAAAAACAACTAAGGAAAATAAAGAAAAACTCTTAGCAACAGCTTCTCCACGCTTTTACTTCACTCCTCAAACCCTAGAAGATGCCTAGGAACATCCTAGGGACTCCTATTTATAGTTTTGCAACTCCAACTTTCACACTGAGTTGAAAAAATTCAGAAACCGCCTCAAATTTACGCAGTCCGTGTGTTGTTTACGTAACCTTAGACGAGTTGAGGAAAACCTTCGACTGGTTGAGGATGACAGGAAATTAGAGGATTTTACTGCTGGAGTTTAAGTCGAGGAATCTTCGACTAGTCGAGCAGAAGCCTTAAACTACTCGAAGGAGGGCCTAGACTAGTCGAAGCAGGCAGATTTTTGAGGTTCCTTTTCTTCGCTTCAAGTCTTCAATTCTCTTCATTCTTCACTTAGTTTTCTTGGATCTTTGGCATGTGAATTCTTCATTCTTGGTCTCATAAGATCCATCCTTGCTTTGGTGATTCTTGAGCCTTAAATCCATGCTTTTATCATCCTTTTCAATCCAAGCTCTTAAATTCACCTTGCAACAAAAACATGATTAAAATAGGACATTAAGCATTATCATGTTCATAAAATCAAGTAATAAATGGGGTCCAATATACAATATTTGACCCTCAACACAATTCCCAAACCACATTTTGCTAATCTCGAGCAAAGTATGCGAAAAATAAATCTCAATGCTTAACGTCAGAAATCTTTTTCAGAAAAAGAATCTTTTGTGCACTCAAGGATGAATGGGTAGAATTAAGATATGAAAGTGAGATTTCAAAAACCTAAAACCCAATCACATAAGCAACCAATCAAATAAGTTCTTTATCCACTAAATTAAAGCATAATTTTTATATCAAGTTTTTCAATGCTTAGTGAAAGCCAATTTACTTCCCGTACAAATACTATCAATTCATCATGTTAGCTATGCTCATCACTTCAAGATCAGTAAGAAACTTAAGCACTGATTATGAACTTATCCCCTTTTCCTTCTTTTTCCAGTTTTTGATTTTATTTCGACGGTTAGTTTTTATTCATTCTTTTTATTTTTGCATTCTTTTCCAGATTTTTCATTCTTTTTTATGACCTCTCTGTCGATCTCCTATTTTTTAACTGGTTCTTTTCTTCTTTTTAAGGTGGATAAAATTCTCCAGACCTGATTCTCGCCATCTATCAATGATTCACATACTAACAATTAAAACTTCTAGTATATCTTACATGAGACAAATTGAATGTGTTTTGTGATTTAACATGATATTTAAACTTCCTCTTAATTAATTGAGCGCAAGTACTTAGGTGATAAATTACTTAGATGACTAGACTTCAGTAATTCAAAATTCAATCTCTATCTTATCATGCTCAAAGCATTCTTAAGTACACAATTCATCGCTTCCCAAACAGATTTCAACTTGAAACATTGAAAATTTTTAAAAATTTTGCTCAAAACTGGGAAAACCTGAGAAAACACTTATTAGGTTACCTAATCCCCCATTCCCAACCGAAAAATCTACATTGTCTTCAATGTAAAAGAAATAAGCATGTAATGCAAAAGAGTCAATGAAAAGAAAAAGGGAAGTGATGGAAAGATAATACCTGAAGAAGAAAATTTGAGGCTTTTCCAATGATCTCAGTGTGAAGATGGGTTAGCACAAAAGACTGAAACAGATGATAAGCAAACTATCCTAAAACAATAGAAAGCAAACTATACTAAAATGGTGGATAGTAAACCTAACTACACCTCCATCGGACTAAGAGGTCAATCCCGGAAAACAGGATAATCAAAGGTATGGACATGTCCTCTAAATCAAATTTCTCAACAAATGGCTTCAACCGATGTCTATTTACTTTAAAAGCATTTCCATTATTTGGATTCTTTATCTCGACAGCCCCATGAGGATAGACATTAGTAACAGTGAAAGGACCGATCCAACGAGATCAAAGTTTACCTGAAAAAATGTGTAACCGAGAATTGTACAAAAGGAATTTTTAACCAACTAAGAATGATTTTCAAAAGATGTTCCTATCATGAAACACCTTCATCCTGTCCTTGTAAATTCTCGAGTTCTCGTATGCGTCATTCTGGATATCCTTGAGTTCATTCAATTATAGTTTATACAGCGAGCCAGCATTGTCTAAATTGAAGTTCAAATTTTTAATCGCCCAGTAGGTCCTATGTTCTAACTCCACATGTAAGTGGCAAGCCTTTCCATAGACAAGTCTAAAGGGAGACATTTCAATAGGGGTTTTATATCCAGTACAGAAAGCGCATAAAGCATCGGTCAATCGGATTGACCAATCCTTTCGATCAGGGTTAACCGTTTTCACTAAAATATTTTTTATCTCCCTATCAGAAATCTCAGCTTGCCCACTTGTTTGTGGGTGGTATGGAGTGCTCACCTTGGGAGAGATGTCATATTTTTTCATTAAGTTCGCGAATGGCTTATTACAAAAATGTGAGCCCCCATCACTAATAATGGCTCGAGGTGTTCCAAACAGGGAAAAGATATTCTCTTTTAAAAATTTAATGACCATTTGATGGTCATTGTTCTGACACGGAATCACTTCTACCCATTTAGTGACATAGTCTACAGTGAGCAAAATATACAAATTCTCAAAAGATTGGGGAATGGTCCCATGAAATCGATGCCCCAACAATCAAATGCTTCAATGATCAAAATGGGGTTCAAAGGCATCATGTTTCGATAGGACAATGCTCCCAATTTCTGACAATGCTCACAAGCTTTGTAAAACTCATAAGTGTCCTTAAACATAGTGGACCAGTAAAAGCCGCACTGTAGAATTTTGGCTGTAGTCTTTGATGCTATCTTGTAAATCTAGCACCAGGAGTTGTCAACTTTTATTATGTCAAACTACTTAGAATCTATATCTTATTTTGATGAGATGGATAGATCAACTTCCTGCATTATGAGTCATCTTCATCATCGCCAAACTTTTCTACGTATTCAAGTTGAAGAACGTTGTCGAAGTTCAAGGATTACAAGTTCAAAGTGCAAGAACGAAAGTTCAAGGCTCAAGTTCAAGTTGAAAGCTCATTGTGACTACTTTAAAGAATCAAGAACTCAAGCCTTATCTTAAGCTTAAGTTCAAGATTTGGAACATAAGCTTCATAAATTTCGAGTGAATGAGTTACTAAAGTGATTGATGTTTCGATGGTTCAAACTCACAAACAAGGTATGGATGACCCTAGATTAACCATAGGTTAGGTCATATTCATTGCATATTTTATTTGGGTTATTACATAAGTTTATAGGTCATTTACTCGACTATTCCTAGTCTTGGTTCGACTAGTCCAAGCACTGGCTCGACTAGTCCAAGAAGTTTCTTGACCAGTCCAAGATTTTTTGTGAATTTTTGGAATTTTCTGTTGGATCCTTGACCAGTTGTGGAGACTACTCAACCAGTTATGCAAGCTCGACTCAAAGTCCAGCAAGGTTTTTTGGTCCCACTCGACTAGTCGAGCAGGCCACTCAACCAGTCAAGTAACGATCTTATCTTACCGCGCCAGAAATTTTGAAATGTGGTTGGTCCTTCAACCAGTCGAGTGAACAGTATTTTCACCTATAAATAGAGGACGAATCTCAGAGTTTTTCATTCATTCCAAGGATAATCAAGTCATCACTCTAAGAGATAAGTTCCTGCATTTCTTAAGTTATATTGTGTTAATTTAAGATTCTCTTAAATAGTTTTTTTATATTTAATTTTGTGATCTCCATTCAACTCTATTTCATTAAAGAAGGGAAGTGTGATTCTACCCTCTTTGAGATCAAAATCAAATCAAGCTAGCTCAAGTTAATTTAATCTAAAAAATCATTTAGACCTAGAACCCTTTCATTTGTGAGACTGGATATTGAACATCTTTGTCTACATCGGATTGGTTCTACCGGGCTTCATCAGAATAAGAATCTTCAGATAAGTACAATTTAATTTTATGTATCTTTTGTGGTTTGTGAGATTAAGCTAGGAAAATCTTATTTTTGGTTTTGTCTAAGATAAGCCAGAAAATCTCAAAGTGTGGGGTTTTTGTAATTGTGTAAGCCCATCTAAAAACACAATTGTGAAGGTTTTAAGGTGAACCTTGGAAAACCTTATTTGATAGTGAAAGCCAATATCCCGTGGGAGAGGATATTGAGAGTGGAGTAGTTCTGTGGCTGTTTTTCAAATAGTTGGTGTACACACACGAACCACTATAATTCTTGGTGTTTAGTGGATGCTTATGATGATGTATGTGTGGTGCTGAATGTTGTAATTTCCTTTTATACACTTGTGGTGAATGTTGTAATAATTTAAATTATTTCATTTGCCTCCTTCTAAGTTTGAGTTTTTGATACTTACAAACATTCTAGAAATCATGTTGTCCTACCATAAACCTTGCTTTTTGGTGTATGGTTGTCCTTAGAACTCAGTTTGTATCAACCTCTCAATACTTGTGCATTTGAGGTTGCTTATTATTGTGCTATATATCTTTGTTTATCTTTGTAATTTCACATTTATTTTTTAATTTGGCATAGTCCTATTCACCCCCCCTCTAGGACTTTTAGCTCGGCCTTTTCAGTCTTTTTGGCAGAAAAGTGATCGCCGACCTGAGAATGAGAGAAGGAGATGACACTTTAGTGTTTATTATCTGGCACACATCTCCTTAAGATTTGGTCTGGGCTTAAACAAATACGGATCATCCCAGAAAAATTTGCATACCTTAGTGAAGAATTTTTTCTTACCTTCCGCAATCCAATGTGTCGGCGTGAAACCTATAGCAAGACAATTAGCGATATCCGCAAACCAAGGTGAATGGTAGACTTGAACAATTGTTTGTCAGGGAACATGTCATTTATATGTGTCATCTCTAGGGAATCAAAGAGATCAAGGTGGGAAAGATGGTCAACCACTACATTCTCTACTCCTTTTTTATCTTTTATTTCCAAATCAAATTCTTGGAGTAGGAGGATCGATCTTATCAGGCGGGGCTTAGCATCATTCTTAGAGAGAAGATACTTGAGCGTCGCATTATTTGTATAAATGATGATCTTGGATCTGATCAAGTAGGACCTAAATTTGTCCAAAGTGAACACTACAGCTAAGAGTTCCTTTTTTCGTAGTAGAGTAGTTCACTTGGGCAGGATTTAGAGTTCTACTTGCTCAATGAATAATGTAGGGTTTCTTTTCTTTTCTCTGGCCTAAAACTGCACCAAGAGCATAATTAGACGCATCACACATAAGTTCAAAAGGAAGGCTTCAGTCGGGTGGTGTATGATAGATGTAGTGGTTAACATGCCCTTGAGCTTAGTAAAAGCTTCTTGACAATGTTCAGTCCACTCATATTGTGCATCCTTTTAAAGTAGATTATATAGAGGACAAGAGAGGTGACTAAAGTCCTTTATGAATCTCCTATAAAAATCGGTGTGTCCTAAGAAGGATCGCACTTCTCGTATATTTTTGGGTGGAGGTAAGTTAGAGATAAGATCAATCTTAACCTTATCTACCTCAATTCCCTTGGATGAAAAGATATGTCCAAGGACAATTCCCTTACGAACCATGAAATAGCACTTCTCCCGATTCAATACCAAATTCTTTTCCTCACATCGCTTTAGCACATTTTTCAAATTATCCAAGCATCCGTTGAAGGATGGACCAAAAATCATGAAATCATCCATGAAGACCTCTAAATATTACCCCACCATGTCAGAAAAAATACTTAACATACATCGCTGAAAAGTGGCAGGAGCATTACACAGTCCAAATGGCATACTTCAGTAAGTAAAGGTGCCAAAAGGACATGTGAATGTAGTCTTTTCTTGGTCTTCAAGGGCTATCTCGATCTGATTGTAGCCCGAATATCCGTCAAGGAAACAGTAATAGGAATGACCAGCTAGCCTTTCCAAAATTTGATCAATGAAGAGTAAAGGAAAGTGGTCCTTCCTCGTGACAGTATTCAACTTCTTATAGTCAATGCACATTCTCCAACCAGTAGTGACTCTAATTGGCATGAGTTCATTGTTAGCATTGGCTACAATGGTGATTCCGGACTTCTTAGGAACCACCTAAGTTGGACTCACCCATTGACTATCGGATATAGGGTATATGATACCCACATCCAATAGCTTAAGAACCTCGGCCTTAACCACTTCCTTCATGTTTGGATTTAATCTATGTTATGGCTGCCGGGAGGTCTTCACATTATCCTCTAGATAAATGCGGTGAGTATAAATCGAAGGATCAATTCCTTTGAGGTCCGTAATCAACCATCCAATGGCTCCCTTATGCTCATGAGAGTAAATATGAGCATACTCTCTTGTTCTTTCTCAAGGTGAGACGAAATCACCACCGGGTAAGTCTCATCTTGACCTAAATAGACATATTTTAAATTAGAGGGCAAAGGTTTTAGGTCAAGCTTCGGTGCCTTGAGGTTAGATGGTAGAGGCATTACATCAGTTTGGGGCAATTCTTCAAATTGTGGCCTCCACCAGTTAACTTTAAGTACCGGCACAGTATCCAACATGGTCTTTATCTCTCTAATCATATCATCCTCAAAATCATGAGAGTGGGCTAGGCATGTCTTTAGAGGGTTAGAGGACAAGGTCATCAGAGTTCTATCTCCATGAAAAAATCAATCAAGTTAACATCGTAGGCATTGTCATCATCCTCTAACTGTTTTCCCTATTGAAATTGATATTCAAGTCCAAGGTCATATTTCTAAAAGACAAACTCATGACTTCATTCCTGCAATTAATGATTGCATTTGATGTGGCAAGGAATGGGCGACTAAGAATGACTGGAATTTGAGTACTCATGTCCATAATGGGTTGAGTATTTAAGACGATAAAATCTATCGGGTAGTAGAATTTATCAACCTAGACCAACACATCCTCAATTATCCCTCTCGGTACATAAACTGAGCGATCAACAAGTTGTAATATGGTTCGAGTAGGTTTCAATTGACTCATACCTAGTTGTTCGTAGACTGAGTAAGGAATCAGATTTATAGTCGCCCCTAAGTCAAGAAGTGTGTGCTCGATGCAGTAATTCCCAATTACACAAGCAATGGTTGGCTTACCAGGATCTTTGTATTTCTGTGGCACATCTTATTTCAGGATGGCACTCACTTTTTCAGTTAAAAAGATTTTCTTTTGAATATTTTGCCGTCTTTTAGTCATACTTAAGTTTTTCAGAAATTTGGCATATGAAGGTATTTTTTTAACCGCATCCAGTAAAGGAATATTAACCTTCACTTGTTTCAACACCTCTAGAATGTCGTGAGAGTTAGAGAGAGATTTTGGTGCAATCAACTATTGGGGGAGTGGTGCAATCGGCTTGCCTTGAAGTTCCAGTTCTAACTCTTGTGGAGTATTGTTAGGTCTATCCATTTCATCCACTTCCGGGTCCTTAGATTTTCAGCCCCTACCGGAATAGATTTGTCAATTATCTTCCCACTCCTAATAGTGGTGATAGACTTAGCTTGCTCCATTTGATTTGAAGAGCTTGGATCACTTATTTTGTATTGTGGTTTAGGATTGGGGAAAGGTTGGGCTAGAAGAATTCTTTTTTTCCCAATTGAATTTTTTGTCTCACGCCTTTATATGGCCTTTGAAAGGTCTTGAAGGGTTTACAATATACTCTGAGTGATAAGCTCTTGGTTTGAATACGTTTCCAGACCGGATCCTCTTGAGGTTTCCCTTGATTTAAGAATTGGTTAGGGATTCCTTGAGGAGTAGCAGTTTGTCCATTCCTCCAACTAAAGTTCGGATGATTTCTCCAACTAGGATTATATGTGTTAGAGATGGGTCTATAAAAAGGTCTTTGGTAGTTATTTATGGCATTCGATTGCTCATTCAGTGCCTCTTGAAAAGTAGGTATCGTTGGGCAATTTTCAGTTGTATGTATGTTGCAAGCACAGATACCGCAAACAACTTCCTTAACCTTATCCTTCTTAAGTTCCATGGCCTCGATCTTCCTTGCAAGACTGGCCACTTTAGCATTTATATCATCATCCTCTTTCAGCAAGTATATCCCACCTCTCTCCCTTGCTTGAGTAGGCTTAGATGTGATGCTAGGTTTTGGGGTGATGTCCCATGATTGTGCGGTTTCAACGAGTTTGTCAAAGCAATCCCACACCTCATCGACATTCTTGTTCATGAATTCCCCATTGCACATCGTCTCGATGAATTAATGCATGGAAGATGTCATCCCATCATGGAAGAAAGTTGTTATGCACCACGTCTTAAAACTGTATTGTGAGCATGAACTGACGAGATCCTTGAACCGCTCCCAACATTGGAAGAATGTTTCATCTTCCTTTTGGGCAAAGTTTATGATCGACTTCCTGATGGTGTTCATCTTATGGTATGGAAAGAATTTTTTTATGAACTCCTTCATCATGTCATTCCATGTGCCAATAGATCGCAAACATATTGAGTGCAACCACATCTTAGCTTTCTCTTTCAAGGAGAAAGAAAAGAGTTTCATCCTGACCGTGTCCTCAGGCACGTTAGGAAAGTATAAAGTGGCTATAACCTCGTCAAACTCTTTTAAGTGCAAGTATGGACTTTTAGATTCAAGTCCAAGGAACTTTGGAAGGAGTTGGATCACTCCAGGCTTGATATTCATGTTTCCTGTGTTTCCTGGAAAAACCATACAAGAAGGGGTACTCACCCCCGCTGGTTGTAAGTAATCTTATAAAGAACGAGGCGGGGGTGCATGGTGCACCTCATTCTCATCCTGGACTTCCGCAACTCGAGGTTGTGGCTGATTTACCAGTTAATTTATAGGTTGATTTATAGCCATCACCTCAATCAACTCTGAGGATCTCGAGTGGTGTTTAATCCTGTGATGGATAGATAACACCTTAACTAATCCTCCTTCAAGATACGTCGAGTGTTTTCACGAACCCACTTGGGCATGAAGCACTCTCAGCCCTCACTTTCAGAATCTAACCTAAACCTAAAAGAAAAGAGGGAAATAGAAATCTAAAAATAGAAAGAGAGAGAGAGAGAGAGATAGAGAGAGAGAGAGAGAGAATTAGAAAGAAGTTACCATATTAGAAGTGTCTATATTAGGATCCTGCAAAAGAAAAAAGGAAAGCAATTAGTTTCTAAAAAGGAAATAAGGAAAGAAACCTAGTTTCTTAAAAAATGAAAAAGGAAATTTCTAAAAACAAAAAATAGAAAGTTTATAAAAAAAAATAGAAATAGAAAGATGAGTTAATTTCTAAAACTAGAAAGGAAAGTTTCTAAAAACTGATTAGGAAAGTTTTAAACCTAGAATTAGAAAGTAAGTTAGTTTCTAAAAATAAATAAGAAAAATTCTAACCTAAAAATAGAAAGTAAACAAATATTAATCTTAACCTAATTCTAAAACTAGTCAATCTCAGAAAAATGCAACCGTTAGTCCCCGGCAATGGCACTGAAAACTTGTTCACAACCCCAAGTGTAGGGTTACGATGTAGTAATAATCTCGGTGAGACCGAGGTCGAATCCATAGAGACTAATCTCGTGTGTATTGTGAATTTAACTAGAACTAGAACTAGATGAAGATGTGAATCTAAATCAAAATTAATTGAGAGAGTAATTGTGATTAAAGTGATTAAAATTAACAAATTCAAAGGTGGTAACTAGGGTTTCCAAGGTTACACTTGTAGAGATCAGGTTACTTGATTCAAGTCATACAATTGGAATTGGAGTCTTATCCTATCCAATTGGAAGATATACAATTAAGATCAATATAAACTTTCCTTAACCTAATTCTCAATGGAGGAGAATTGTGATAATTGGAAGAGATTTCATCACAAAACCATGCCCATGGGACGATGGCTAACAACAGGATTTACCCATCCCACAATCTCAAAATCAGGAAAAGAAGATACTCAAAGCTATTATAGATCTACTGTAATTTGAGTCACAATGAACCATTAAGAACTGAAAGTATTCCTTTAAAATCAAACTAGAATCAAAGAAGGTTAAACATAAACATGAATCAAAGTAAAAGAAACATCCCATCATGCTACAAGTTTCACCTCTTAGCCCTAACTAAGAGGTTTAGCCAACCATATACATGATTGAACTAAAATCTCTTAAGAAAAGCATAAAAACAACTAAGGAAAAGGAAGAAAAACTCTTGGCGATGGTTTCACCACCCTTTTGCTTCATTCCTCAAACCCTATAAGATGCCTAGGAACATCCTAGAGACTCCTACTTATAATTTTGCAACTCCAACTTTCGCACCGAGTTGAAAAAATTCAAAAACCACCTCAAATTTACGCAGTCCGTGTGCTGTCTGCGTAACCTTAGATGAGTCGAGGAAAACCTTCAACTGGTCGAGGGTTTCCTTCAACTGGTCAAGGATGACAGGAAATTAAAGAATTTTGCTGCTGGAGTTCGAGTTAAAAAATCTTCGACTAGTCGAGCAGGAGCCTTAGACTAGTGAAAGGAGGGCCTAAACTAGTCAAATCCAGCAGATTTTTACGGTTCCTTTTCTTCACTTCAAGTCTTCAATTCCCTTCATTCCTCACTTAGTTTTCTTGGATCTTTGGCATGTGAATTCTTCATTCTTGGTCTCATAAGATCCATCCTTACTTTGGTGATTCTTGAGCGTTAAATCCATACTTTTAGCATCATTTTCAATCCAGGCTTTTAAATTCACCTTACAACACAAACATGATTAAAATAAGATATTAAGCATTATCATGTTCACAAAACCAAGTAATAAATGGGGTCCAATATGCAATATTTAACCCTCAACACACATCCTAAAAATTCTACCATAAATCTCCTAACTCCCTCTCATTTCTACCATTTGCTAATAAGAGAGTAGAAAGTGATTAAGAGAAATAAAAAATTTAGAGAGAATTAGGGAGAGATTAAGAGAGAAAGAGAGAAAATAAATGAAGATTAGGGAGATGACTTAAGAGAAAAGAGAGAGCTTGAGAAAGAATTAGGATAGATCAAGAGATTAGAAGGAAGAGGGAAGAGAAAATTAAGATTAAAGGAGATTAGGGGTGGAGAGGAGCTTGGTGGACCGTTAGATCATCGATCCCAGCTAATCCAACAATTCATCCGTCGTTGTGAGTGCATGGGAGGATCAAAACCCGCCATTTCTTTATGAATTTTCCATTTTGGTGGGCCCACAAGGATGGGACCAACCTTTATCATATATAGATTGTATGGTGGACTTTATAACGGCGAGGGCCACCCCGATGGCCAGATCTCTTCCCTTGCTTTTCTTTTCTTTCCTTTCCTTTCTTTCCTCATTTTCTTTTAAGTTATAATGTTATGGGGCCCACAAGTGGGCCAAGCTGTTGGAGAGTGTGCCCCGCACGCTATCATAGTGTAGACCGCCTTATGTGGCCCACCGTGATGTTTATTTTCTGTAAGTGTTAAAATGTTGAGCACACTTTAGTTGTCAAACTTCGTAAAGACAAAACCACTTTATTGTAAATCTTCAAGATCGGTCTATGTTCAAGAAAATATCAAGCTCAAGACTAGAGAAGATCAAGCTGAAGATCGACTAATGTTCAAGAAAAGATCAAGCTCAAAGTCAAGATGAAGTTCGAGAGTAAGTTCAAGTCAAAGAAGTATCAGATATTTGATATATCTCAGGTAGTATAAAATCCTAGAAAGACCTTAGGACTAGGTACTTTCAAAAATGCATTATTTTGGGTTTTTATGCTTGTTGTAGTTGGAATTCGGCCAGCCTAACTTTTAGTTCGGCTAACCTAAGCTTTCTTGGCCAGCCCAACTTCAAGCCCGAAGCAACAACTATTTTTTATTGCATTTTGACTAGCCCGAATTTTAGTTCGGCTAACATGAGAAAGTTCGGGTCAAATTCCAGCAAAAGGGAAAACTCGGCTAACCGAACTGTGCTATTCATCCAGTCAAATTTTAGATAAATCTTATCCCGCGCGATCCGAAATCCGTTGAACCGAATCTGCTAAACTTAGGGTAGTCAAAGCCTGACTCGGGCTAGCCAAAATTCTAACTTCCTTGCCTGTAAATTAAGTTCTTTTCTCATTCCGCATAATTAAGGATGTACACGAACTGAGCTAGCTCAGTTGGCTCACTCGATTCGACTCGAAAAAGCTCGACTCGACTCGACTCGAACCTGAGTTCGAACCGAGTCGAGTTGATATTTGGAGCTCAAAAACAAGTTCGAGCTGAGTTCGAGCTTGCTCCAGCATGACTCGACTCGGATCAAATCCAGCTCGAACTTGGCTCGACTTGGTTTGACTCGACTCGACTTGATGCAGGGGTATATATACCCTTTAAAAAAAACCCTATTACTCTCTACTACTACTCCTTTTCCCTTACTCGTACGGCCGGTGCCCCTAAACCCTAACCCATTTCCCTTGCCCGGTGCCCCTAATCTCTAACCCCTTTTTAGTTTTCCTCTCTCTCTCTCTCCCTCTCTCTCTCTAGTCTCTCCCTCCTCTCTCAGTGCTCACCTCGGTCTTCCTCCCTTTGATATTGATGTTACTTACCAAATGTTTGATTAAATGACCCAACGAAGTGTGGCTGGTGGCAAGGAAGGTATGTACATGAAACAAAAACCCATTTTTTCTTAGTTTTTATGTTGCTCAGAAGGTGTTTGATAAAATACCTGTAAAACCATTACCATCGTTTTACAAATAGTGGGATTTTGAAGGTATAGTCCAGTTGTTTGTAGAAATGCTACACAGGCGAACTCAGCTCGATCTTTTCTCGAACTCGGCTCGAACTGGCCCGAGCTGCTGACCGAACCTAGTCGAGCTGGCCAGTCAAGCTTGAGGACCAAGTCGAGCTGAGTTCAAGCTGAGGTCAGCTAGCGGCCGAGCCGAGTCGAGCTGAGGCCAGCTCGACTCGATGTACACCCCTACGAATAACACAAGTTAATTATCAGTTGAGTAGTGAATGTTATAATATTTTTAATTTACTCTTGTAAGTTTGAGGTTTTGATTTTAAAGAAATTCGTGAAATAAGGTTGTCCTGCCTAAAACTTTAGGTGAAGGTTGTCCTATGAATTATTTAGAATCAATGTTTCAATACTTAAGCAATTGAGATCTTGACTTTATTTACATATTCAGCACTTATTCGATTATTTGGCAATCCTATTCACCCCCTCTCCCCCTCTAGGACATCTTAAGCTCTCTTTTTCAAGTGGTATCAGAAAGGGTTGCTCTATTTTTTGGATTTACCTCCTTGAACTAGATCCATAGCTTTGTTATGTCAAATTTCGACAACTTGTCCATTACCCAGCCACGTCCCTTTGAATTCTCTAACTATTCATACTGGAAAGCCAAGATGAAGAATTTCCTCAAATCCTTAAATGAAAGTGTGTGGCAAGCCACTGTATCTAAGTAGATCCCTCCTATGATGGAAGTAGTAGCCGATGATGGAACCATATCAATGAAAGAAACCGCATTTGCTTTATGGACAGTGAAAGCAGTGTAAATGCAAAAGCTTTAAATGCTATAACTTGTGCTCTATTACCTGATGAATTTAAAAGAATTATTTCTTATGATATAGCTAAATAAGCATGGGATATTCTCGAAATGACACATGAAAGAACTACTATAGTAAAAAAAATCTAAAATTCAAATCCTCGCAACCAAATTTGAGGAGATTCGTATGAAAGAAAATGAGTCTTTTATAGACTTCTATACGAAACTGAATGACATAGCAAATTTCATGTGGGATCTTAGAGATAGAATCCTAAAAAGCAAGGTTTGCACAAAAATACTGCGATCACTACCTGATAGGTTTAATTCAAAGGTTACAGCTATAAAGGAGTTAATGGATATAGATGTTATGAAAGTTTAGGAGTTAGTTGGTTCTCTTCAAACTTATGAGCCGAATTTCAAAGCTCCTAAAGTTAAGTCCATTGCTCTTAAATCTTGTAAATCTAATTCAAAGGAAACTAATGCTAATTCTGATTTTGAAGAAAATGAAGATGATATGGGAATGTTAGCAAAGAAATTCTATAGAATTTTTAAAAATAAGAAAAGAACAGATTTTCAAAAACCATCTGATAAAAGAAAAGGAAAATAAAATTTTTGGAAATCTAAAACAAAATACAGTCAACGTTTTAACTACTATGAATATGGGCACTTAACTTCTAAATGTCCTAAAAAGGATGAGTCTAAAAGAAAAGGCATGATAGCTACTTGGGATGAATCATCAAAGTTTGAAACTAATTCTGAATATGATGAATCAGACCAAGAAAATATAAATGATTTGAAAGCCTTTATATCGATAGCCAGAGTCACTTCTTCATATAGTTGTGATATGTCTGACTATGAAACTCAAAGAAATGACCCTGAAAATGAAGATAATCTTCAAGATGTTTATAATGCCCTATACAAAGAGAGTTATAAGATTGCTGTCAAATTGAAAATTCAAAGGAAAATTATGCTAGATGAAAATTAGAACTTAAAAAACTTGTTTTAGAAAAATCTCATTTTTTCGATTGTTGTGAAAAAACAAAATTAGATTTAAGTTTCAAGTCTTCTAAATTGCAAAAACTTAAAACAGAAAATGAGAAACTAAAACTTAAAATTTCTTCCCTTTAGAATTCAAATGATACATGGAAATATGCCCTTGGTGACAAAAAAATATAACAGCCACGCCCACACTGTATGATATTGTCCGCTCTGGGCACACACGCGCGCCCGCACGGTTTTGTTCTCAGGGTTCACCCCGAAAAGGCCTCATAAAATATAAGGTGACAACTCCACATATAACCATCACAACTTTTGACAACTCTTCCAATGTGGGATAAGGTTCTGTCTCTCACTGGGTACACAGTAGCCTATCAGCCACTGGCAGTTCGCCCAGACCCTCAAGTCCCGCCCACGTCAGCGCCCGCCCACATGTGACCACAGTGACAAGGTATCACAATACCCCTCACCAAGGGCAGAGTTGTCCTCGGTTCTGATACCATTTGTAAAGGCTAGCCCCGAAAGTATAATAATGTCCACTTTGCCTAAGGGCGCATGGCTTTGTTGTCAGGGTTGCCCCCAAAACGTGTTATATTATTGAAGGCTAGATCCCACATATAACTACCATTATGTCGGACAGCGCTTCCGATATGGGACAAGGTTCTGCCTCTCACTGGGTACACAGTAGCCTACCAGCCACTGGTTGCTCGCCCAAGCACCAGGTGTAAGGCCCACCCCCACAGCACATGATATTGTCCACTTTGCCGAAGCTCACGGCTTTAAAACACGTCATGTCTGTTAAGGGAAGAACCCAACTTATAGCCACCACAACTTCAGATGATTCTTTCGATGTGAGACAAAGTTCTGCCTTCACTGTGTGCACAGTAACCTACCAACACAGTAGCCTGCCAACCACTGGTAACTCACCCAGGCCCTTAAGCCCCGCCCACATCAGCGTCCGCCCACATGTGCCCCCCACATGTGACCTGTCATGCCCCAAACTCGGAAACCAGGCTCGCAAAATTCTCGATCGCTGAATCCGGTGCCGACAGCCTCCATAGTACCCCATTCTCGGCTCCCAGCACCCATACGCCAGATTCCGATCCTAGGATCCTATAAGGAGAATTTTTCAATGTACATTTAACTCATAATAAGCATAACCACAAGTTTACCCAAATCACCAAGGCAACATCATCATCACATATCCACTAATATATAAACAGTTGAATATAGTGCAGAAAGGGAAATACATATGTCAAAATTAAAGCACCAGAAGACCACTGCACGCTCCATGCTCAATGCTGCTGCAACCTAACGCTACCTGCAAGCATCTTTGTGCATTAGCTTATAGAAAACTTAGAGGGTGGTGAAAGTATGTGCACAAGGTAAGTGCCAAGTATGCAATACAATATTATAAATCATATAATATCGAAATAAGCAAAAATACTGACAAGATCATGAATCATAAGATGTCAGAGTAAGCGAAAATATATTGATAAGTCCATGAGTGACATCAGCCGTACCAGGGCTATGTGATGCAGGGCATGAATGTTAACGGCCATATCAATGCAGAAACATGGCAACCCAAAATGCTAAGTACTGCGGATTCAATGTAATATGCGGTGCGAATGAAATGACGAAGCTGGAGTGAAGTCAGGATGATAGTACGTAGTATCGCAGGCTATGGGGTCCATCACAAGGGACTTCTATCCAAACCAGTTCCATACCTAGATTTGGATAACTATGCTCAATGTAGTAGACTCCTGATCTCAAGTTAGTCGTGCACCCCAACAGAAATCATTGCAATCACGAAGGTACATAATAATTAGTTGCGCACCACCAGCCCAAGTGAATAGTGAATGAATGAATGAATGAGTATGCAAATCCTACTCAATAAGTCCACAAATCAGTACGGTTCCTCTCTAAAAAATCACCGGGGTCTAGTACACTCCAAACCAAATTGCTGCCCCATTGCGCGCAACAAGGTGAGTGGAAGAGACCTCACTATCCGCCTGTCAATATCGGGCCCGTCTCGTTAATAGCGGACCCATTCCTTGAGCTAGTCAAACTCAATCTAGCTTTACCCCCTCCTAAGGCTACACCCCCTTCCAACGGACCATGACATAGTGGGAGACGCGGCCTTATGGTATACAACCCTCATGCACTCATGCATCCATTCGGTCTAGATGTTAGAGCAACCTCTGAAACCAAGAGGGTTTAGGAAATTTCACCCAAGGATATCTATAGCGGCCCATATAAAACAACAAATTTTCGGTGTCTCATCTGGCCAACCACGATATACTTGTGGAGGCTACGGCCCTGATGTCGCTAGGGTATATGGTGGTCATATCACACAAATGTGAAATGCATGAGTCATATAGTCCAATCATGCATCAATCCTGTGCATACCGTGCGCTCATGTGGGGTAACTCCGCCTATCAGGGAGCCCCATAACAACCTGCCCTATGGCATATGCAATGGCCAACCATATCTCATAACAAACATGTAGATGATGCATATGGGCATGTATCATGATGTTATGCTATCGCATACTCATAATTGGCCTATCAGAGGGCCTAAGGGAAGGTCATAATGAGGACATTTAACCATCATTGCCCATCAATGTGGTCATTTAACCAACATTGCTCCCAAGGAGTGACCTCGAATACATCAAATGGGCCACATGTCATGGGCCTAATACATATCATAATGGGCCTTGCCCATAAGCCACGAACACATCACAATGGGCCTTGCCCATGGGCCTCAGATTCAAGCAGGTGGGCCCATCATATGGGCCACAAATACAAGGTAGGTGGGCCCTATCACATGGCCCTCAAATATAAGGCAGATGGGCCCTATCACATGGGCCTCAAATATATATCATGATGGGCTTCATGGATGGGCCGCACCAATGGGCCTCAAGTGGGCTTCGACCCCACCAAAAAATCATTTCAATAGTTGTAGGTGTAATATGTATATCACTGTACACTATCATTTCACGAGGCACATGGCCCACTAATGATGATCAGTACTGTCCAAACATTTCCCATGTAAATAAACACCATCCAAACATTGTCTATGTAAATCAGCACCATCCAAACATTGTCTATGCAAATCAGCACCGTCCAAACATTGTCTATGCAAATCAGCACCATCCAAACATTGTCTATGCAAATCAGAACCATCCAGCCATTGTCCCTAAAAATCAGCACCGTCCAAACATTGGACAACACCGTCCAAACACTGCCCAGTACCGTCCAGCACCATCTGGACGGTATGGATGGAATAAATACATCCTGGTGGGGTCTCACAAAACCTGATGATGTCAAAATAGGTGGGCCTCACAGAACTTGCTGACGTTAATCAGCAGTGGGACCCATTGTCTCAACTCTAACGGACAGTGTGGATCTAAAATACATACTTCCAAAGTGGGCCTCACCTGCTGCCAGGGAAAAATGGATGCACGGTGTGAATATACACCGTCCAAGTATGGACGGTGCTTATATAGCACGTGCGGGCCCCACAAGATTGCTGACGTTAATCCATCAGCCATCTTCTGCTGGAAGAACGGCAGAGATAAACACATATATTAGGGTAGGGCCCCACTAACAAAATCGATGGACGATAGTGGATATACAATACATCATGTTGTGGCCCACCGTCCAGCCATCTGGACGGTGGGGATGCAAAATAAGTAGATGGCGTGGGTGATGGATACATCACGATAGTCCCTGCACAGCTGCTGGACATCCGTCCAACAGCGTCCAGATGGACAACAGGTGATGAAACACATACATCACGGTGGCCTGGCACCGTCCAGCTAATCCAGCATTGTCCAAAGGTCTGGACGGTGTGGATGAAACAAATACAGCACACTGCTGAGATTCATTCCCACTACTCCACGTACCGAATCACCACCCCACCATCACTACACCAATGATCCTAGCTTCGATTTAGGTAAGGAATCCTAACCCTAATCTTGTTTTAGGGATTCAAATTGAGGAAATGATGAAATAGCTAACCTATTTCATGATTCAGGTAACTATTGTTCTATAGACGGACGTAGTGTACGAACCAAGTTCGTAATGGGCATACCGACGAAAGGTGCGGGCTATAAATGTTTAGGTTTAAGGTTTTCAAGGCTTTTAATGTCAACAATGATTTATGTCTGACTTGATTGCTGCCATATGATCTTAGTTACGATGTATCTGATAAATTATACATGTGTGTGTACTATGTGAATATAAAGTGCATTCTATGTGTTTGTTGAAATGTTTGAATGAAAGTGAAATTATGATTTATGCTAGCCATGCCTATGAACCTAGAATACATGTTCATTATATGTGTGACAACTCCTTTATGAAAGGATTTGTCATAATATATGTTATTACTAGATTAGTTCATGTATGTAGTATTATGTAGTCTAAGTGTTTGTCAAAATGTCTAAATGAGATTTTATTGATGGATTGTACCTATTAAGTGTATTAAGACAAGATTCTTAGTTTCCTTAGTCATATGAATAGTTTTCTTCATGTATTGTAAATTGACATTATATAATTTATGGATGAAATGTGTATGTATGTCAACTTATCGAATGTGTTTGATAAAATGCTCAAATCAGATATATGTTTGTATTGTTTGTTAAATGCTAATATGAGTAACACGTGATTCCCTATTGCTTTTAAGTATGTTTGGGACTACCACCTAGTCCAGGCAATCGGTAATGGTTTCCATTGAGTGGCCGGACTAGTTTCCCCACATTAGATGTGTTCGATAAATCTGATCATACGTTGATTGTCGATAGTGGTTAGGCCACATGGAGTGCTTATGCACTTCATGTCGATTAATTCAACATGCACTTGTACCAATTGCACTTGTCAAATAATCCGATTGGCCTATTGTGTGTTTACCATGTATGGACACTACTTCTTGAATCTAAGGTACCACTTACAAATGTAAAGCCCATTTAACCATGGTACCAAGCTCTGCTAAGACTCATGAGTCAGACATGGTGGTGTATAGGACACCATAGTCGAGCTGTCAGCTTACGCTAGGGTGATGAGCCTCCCCATAGTGACTAGTGAGTAACCCAAACTGATGAGCCGAATATGGTGGTGTATGGGACACCGTATTTGAGTTGTCGGCCTATGTTCAGGTGACGAGCCCCTCGTAGTGACCTCAAGTATAAATTAGGCCTACGCTGAGGTGACGAGCCTCTCCGTAGTGACCTCGAGTGTGAACTCGTGAACTTACCTATCCACTGCTCTTCATTAGGGATGATGCCCTACAACTTGTCTGTCGTACGTGATTAGCTAGGATTGATGACCCTAGATGGATCATTGTTTGGGTAAGTGATGTAAAGGGAGGTACCTTAGCTCCCCGAATCTGCTATTTGAACAAGCCTAATAAATTACTTGGCTAACACGACCATGCACCGCATTGCATATTCTTTGGCGAGGAAGCGCACGTTTAGGGAGTTTACCATGCACGATCGTGAGATGATGTTGCTGAGGGAGTGTGGGCGAGGGCATGCATCATTGCACATATCATTCCTTCATTAACAAGAGTATTTAAGATATGATTGTTGTATTATTTTAACATTACTGCTTGACTGAATTGATAACATGTTAACCTTTGCCTTATAGTACCACTGAGTTGATCACTCACTCCCACTCTGGGATGGTGTTTTAAAACACCAACCAGACTCTGATTTAGAAGTAGGTTGTGATGAGGCTTACGTGATGGGGCCGGACTTCTTCGATGAGGAGGAGTTCTCCTACGTGCAACTCACAGGCGGGTCTATGTAGTCCTAAAGTTGCGTCGTAAGGATTGTGGGACTATGGATTAGTTGAACCTTTACACTTGATATTTTGTAAATTTTGGAACCATATATGTATTTGTTTATCCCAGTAACATACTCATACTCTAGGGATTGATAAATACTTATATACCTTATATATTTATTTCAGTCTTTCGCTTGTTTAATTTAAGTAACTCTGGAGTATGATATGCTGATTTGGTGTAATCCCACTCATGTTTAATGCACTAAAATAGACAACATTTAATCATCATTATCTATGTTACATAAGTGATGCGTCGGAACTCGGGAGTTGAGCTTTGCTTAACCCCCCAATTTTCGGGGCATTATAAGTTAGTATCAGAGCATGATTTTGATTAAACTAGACTTGGATTATGGTAACACGATGCACACTGATATACATTGACATAGGTGGGGGGGATGAAATGTAGAAACAGTCGTAGGATCCCAAGTTTCACCAACGGGCGAAAGTGGTCATTGAATATAGCCCGTACGTGACTAAGACCATGTAAAATGATCTCAACTCCTTCCTAGGTTGTCAAACAATGAGTTGGAGCTATTAATTGGCAAATCCCAAACTTGAAACATGCCAAAAGGTCTGAATATGTGCGAGATGGGGCGAGAAAACACATTTCACAGCCATAGAGGCCTGACCGCAAAATACGGTGGGACCCAAGGGACCCCCCACTCATTTTCGACACCTCGGGAGGGGGGCAGCCACCGCCCATGGTTTATCGGACCACGACAACACTGCGGTCCTCTCCAGTAGGCCACGGCGGGCATACGGGTCCGGTGGCCCGCCGCCCCTCACACACTCATGTGGGCCCCCCTACGTGTGGGACCACTCTATTTTCTCTCCCATGCTTCATTTCACCCCCCCCCCCCCCACCTAACTTCTAAACCTTTTCAACCCCTCCAAAATCTGATTTTTCTTCTCAAATCTCCCTTCCATTCTCATATCTTCTTCTTCTTCCATGATACATACCCATCTCCACCATCTTCCTCAAAACCCATCACCTACCACTTTTTATTTCCCTATTTCTTCTCATTTGAGCACTCAAATCCCTCTGTGTCTCATAAACCCCAAAACCCACCAACCTATCTCACCTTGCGAGCTTTTCCAACCCTATGGCTCTTTTTGAGATAGTGGCCACCATATGCTCACTCTTCACACTCCTTTCTCTCATGGGAAAGAAAAGGGCGTCCACAAATGAAGCTGGGCCTAGCTGCCTAACCCGTCCAAGGAAGAAAGTGGGTGCAAAAGCAAGTACAAGCACCGCATGAGAGAAAAGGATGAAGCGGAATTTCGATCCCCAGATTTTACTCGAAAGAGCTCTACCGGCGGGCATCGGACATGGTAAATTTCATGGCCGTAGAGTACTATTTGAAGCGCATGTTGATGAAAGGCTATTTGGGCTATATCCGGTAATAGACCTCCTGTTGGAATTTGGGTGGGGTCCCATATTTGAAGGCAAGTATCATGCGTGTGAAAGCACTGTCCGAGCCTTCTACACCCACATACGATCCTCTACTGGAGCCTCTACAATTCACAATTTTCGTAGGAAGGCGGGAAGCAATAGTCAATGTAGATGTGATGGCCCGAATTATGGGAATTGCATGTGGTGAAGTGCATGCTAATGAATCTCATCTCAAGAGTGTGCGAGAAAGAGATCGTTGTACGTGATTTCTTTGTGGCCGACTGGTTCAGTGGAAGCTAGGCAATTACCTCCCATCGACCAAATTGACAAACGATTTCTGCCTCCTCCACCACATATTTACATACAATGTGTATCATAAGTGGGGTAACCATACCAAATGCACTCGTTTGATGGTGGACTTCCTATATAGAGCTGGGCAGGGAGACAAGCTGTGTCTGCCTACGTTCGCCCTACTACAGATAATCCAAACCATACGCTCTGTTAAGAGAGATGTTTCACTCCCATTCGGTCGACTTATATGCAAGGTTACTCGAGAGTTCGGCTATAGACTTAACATGGATGAGCTTGTACAGATCCACTTCATTAATGAGACTACTCTCAACAACATGGGAATTGGCCCTCGACAACGTCAAGCCCGACTCAATCAGTATGGGGGCGAGACAGAGAGTGAAGAGGAAGAAAGCAATGAAATAGAGGAAGAAAGTAATGAAGAAAAGGAAGACAATGAAATAGAAGAAGGAAGTGAGGAAGAAGGAAGTAAGGAAGAAGAGGAGGAAGCCCAAGACTCTGATGGGGGACCTCCAACTACTACACCTAAGCACCGCCATGATCGAGCCACCTTGGAAGCCTGCTTGGCTCAGATTGAAGAAAACCAGGCTACCCTGAGACAAGAGGTCAAGCAGACCCAGGCCGAACTGAAGCAAAAGATTGAAGGGAATTAGGCTTATGTGAAACAGCAATTTAAGAAGATGTCTCGCACCTTGAAGGCTCTCCTGTGCTGTATGCAGGACAAGGGTGCACCTCCGCCTTCACCAGAGACGGACGATTAGTCATATGTTGTAGTCATCTTTTGGGTTGTTTTGTCCCTTGCTTTCTATGAAATAGCCCTTGTTGGCTTAGTTGGATATTAGTAGTTAGTTCTAAAGCTTTTGTTAAGTCAACTCACATGCATCTTCTATCATGATCCACGTAAGACCGTATCTCATGTATTATGACAATTTTGGTTAAATGAAATGCATGAAGCTTCTTTTGATTTGGAATGTGTAGAATGTTTGAAAAAATTTGAATGTTGTCATTTAAAATCTTACACGGATTGCATCCCATGTTGTATATAAGGAACGCCACCTTAGAGCACTCGGAGCATTGCACGTCTTGCACTTGGCGAATCATTTGATGGGGCACCTCCCCTAAGCGATAGCCACACGGACCCTACTTTGGGCCTTGATAGTGACACCATGGCGGATTCTCAGCCGGCCACTGGCCCCACAAATGGGCCAACACTTAGTGCACCACCGGTTCCAAAACAGAACCGCGCATCTACCTTGACGCCACGCATGCATTAGGCGACTCCTCCTCCTAATAGGTTAGAGCAGATGATGCTCCTAATGTAGCAGCAGCAGCAAGTTTGGACCACAATCGCGGGGACCCTTGCCTAGAACATGAATATGGTCCCGCCTGCACCACCTGCACATCCTGTTGGGAATATGAATGTCTATGGTTTATTCAAATGCTTCAGCGTTTCTGACCTCCCACCTTCGCAGGCACTCATAGGCTCGAGGAGGCCGAATACTGGCTTAACCGCATCTCTAAGATACTGAAACCACTGCACTGCACTGAGGTAAAGTAGGTAGAGTTAGATACCTATATGTTCAAGAAGAAGGCTAGTCTCTGATGGGACAATGTCCTATGAACAGTTGCCCCTAGATTCATATGTACGTGAGACGCATTTGAGACCCGCTTCCATGGGAAGTACTTCCCCCTCACTTACCATAATGAAAAGGAGGGTGAGTTCCTTCACCTCTAACAGGGAGGGATGTTTGTGACAGAGTATGAGAACAGGTTCACAAAGCTAGCCAGATATGCTCCTTTGATACTAGCAGACAATCCAATGAAGATGCCGCAATTTTCAAAGGGTCCGCGGCCTGAAATCCGTATAAAGATGTATTGCACTAGCATTTCCAATTATGTTAAGCTAGTGAACATGTCCCTGTGAGCTAAGCAGGATGGGGACAGACTGTCCTGTACGCATGTGCCCATGGGCCCGAGGCCTCCACCGAACTTCCCGAACCGACCGTTCCTCGGCAAGAGGCCACGAGCAGATTCACCTCCTAAGCTTATGGCTCCACCGACCCAACAAAGGCTATGTGATCTATGGTGCACCTACTGTAAAAGGATGGGCCATACAGATACTTATAGCTTTACCAATATGAGGGGTAATGGATTTATACTGCCTCAGAAGATCAACCGTCAGTTGCTGCAAGCCATTTCAGCTCCACCTCTACAATCAGCACCGCCAGCACAGCCTTTTTATAGACCGAATGTACCTTGAAGTAGGCCGCCTCAACGACCTATGGCAGTGCAACCAAATCATCATCAACAAGCGCGTGTGCATGAGCTTGCACTTGAAGCATCTGATTCAGCAGCTACAATGCCTTTAGCCTTCGAAGTCACTGCCCACATCCAAGGTATACCAGTTTTTCTATTGGTGGACACTGAGTCCACTATTTTAATGATATCATACTCTACGGTCAAGCATTTAGGGTTGAATACTACCCCTATGGTTGGGGTGAGAGTCATTGAGGCAGCAAGAACCTTCACAGGTGCCACTAAGCTTTGTAAGGGTTACTCGATAGACTTAGGAAGCAGGGTGGTGTCCATTGACCTGATCGTCACCACGATATACCATTACGACGTCATCTTCGGTATGGATTGGCTCACTGAAATGAAGGACGGGATTGACTACGAAACCCGACTAGTGACGACACACGAGCCTAAAAACACAACCTTCACTTTCCCCATTTAGGTCAGTTGCCCCTTTCAGGTTCTTTGTTATGCTTCCCTATTGAAAGATCATAATGGTCTGACACTTGGAAAATGCACGTGGTCCATGACTTCTTGGAAGTGTTTAAGACAATCCTTGGATTACCTCCTCGGTGCGAGTCGACTTTACTATCGACCTTGTGCCTGTTACGACACCCATTTCCTTACCCACGTATTGCATGCCTCCATGTGAAATGGAGGAATTGAGGAGGCAGATTGATGATTTGTTGGATTCAGGTTTCATACGACCGAGTGTATCTCCTTGGGGAGCACCTGTGTTGTTTGTGAAGAAGAAGGATGGATTACTGTGATTGTGTATTAATTATCACAGACTGAACCAAGTGATAGTCAAGAACAAGTATCCTTTGCTCAGGATAGATGATTTGTTCGACCAGTTGAAAGGGGCACAGTATTTTGCAAAGATCGACTTACAATCTGGATACCATCAGTTATGCGTCAGGGATGAAAACATGTAGAAGATGGCATTTAGAACTAGTTTTAAGCACTATGAATTCCTTGTGATGTCGTTTGGACTCACAAATACACCAGCAATGTTCATGGACCTCATAAATCAGGTGTTTCGGCCGTACCTGTACCGGTTCGTCATCGTATTTATAGATGACATTTTGATATACTCCAATAGCCGAAAGGATCACAAAGAGCACCTGGGAGCAGTCTTCTATACTCTAAGGAAGAACCAGTTATTTGCCCAATACAAGAAATGCGACTTCTAAAAGGAAGAAGTCAAGTTCCTGGGACATGTTGTGTCCAAGGAAGGTATCACTGTGGACCTTGCCAAGGTGGTCACATTCAGGACTAGGAGCAGCCCAGTTCGATTACAGAAGTGAGGAGTTTTCTAGGACTTGCTGGCTACTATCACCAATTCATTAAAGATTTTTCCAAGATAGCCAGACCGTTGTCTCAGCTTACTCGAAAGGATCTTAAATTTGCCTGGAATGAGAAGGCAGAAGCAGCCTTTCAGGAATTGAAGGATAAGTTGACATCCGCACCCGTGCTAGTATTGTTAGAGCAAGGGGTCAGATATACAATATACACCGACGCGTCTTGTGTTGGGCTGGATTGTGTTCTTATGCAAAAAGACAGAGTGATTGCCTATGCGTCACGACAGTTGAGGAAACATGAGGAAAACTACCCCACGCATGACCTGGAATTGGCAGCAGTCATTTTCGCATTAAAGCTCTGGAGACATTACCTCTACAGAGAGGAGTTCAAGCTTTTTTACGACCACAAGAGCCTCAAGTATATATTCACGGAGAGAGACCTGAATATGAGGCAGCGACAATGGATGGAAACCTTGAAAGACTTCAAGTTTGAGGTCTTCTACCATCCTAGTAAGGCCAACCTTGTAGTAGACGCATTGAGCCGCAAGAAGACGATAGCATTTACAGCTCCACTGATGATACAGGAATGGAATATTGTCGAGTTTGTGTGAGACTTTGAACAGAAGCTTACAGTAGAAGAGTCGTTCGTGAGCGTGGCGCATATTCGTATACAGTCACTTGTTGATGACCGGATCATTGTGGCTCAGAGAGAAGATGAATGGTTGGTGAAGATGAGAAAATGAGCTAATGACGATAAAGACTCTTAATGGAGAGTTGGTTCGGATGGGGGCTTTCATTATCGTGGCCGCCTATGCGTCCCAAATCTTCATAACTTGAGACGGGAAGTTCTCGAAGCTGCTCACAATTCGAAGATGGCAATGTATCTTGGTAGTACAAAGATGTATCGAGATATGAAGCGTTTGTACTGGTGGGACAACATGAAGGCCCACATAGCAGATTTTGTATCCCGTTATCTCACGTGCCAGCAGGTCAAGGCCGAGCATCGCTGACCTCTTGGTTTACTTCAGCCTATGCCCATAGTTAAATGGAAGTGAGACTTCATATCTATGGATTTCATTTCTAGGCTGCTGAAGACGAGGAAGGGACACGACTCCATTTGAGTGATTGTGGACTGATTGACGAAATCGGCTCATTCCCTCCCGATTAAAGTCTCAATCTCAGCAGATGATTTAGCCAAGCTATACAACAAGGAGATAGTACGTCTACATGGAGTACCTATGAAGATTATGTAGGATCAAGACACGCGATTCACGTCTATCTTTTGGACTGGAATCCAAGAAGCAATGGGAGTGAAACTGAAGTTCAGTATCGCATTACACCCACAGACTGATGGGTAGACGAAACAGGTAAATCAGGTGTTAAAAGATATGTTGCAGGCATGTGTGCTCAATTTCAAGTATAATTGGGATGATTGTCTTCCCTATTAAGAGTTCGCTTATAACAACAGCTATCAAGCGAGCATTGACATGGCTCCCTATGAAGCATTGTATGGGCATCCATGTCGAGCACCGCATTGTTGGGCAAAAGTTGGTGAGAAGAGTTTAATTGGCCCAGATTTAATACAAGCGACCTCAGAGAAGATCGACATTATTAGGCATCGACTTCTTGCAACACAGAGCAGACAGAAGAGCTACGCAGATACCAGACGACGACAGCTAGAATTTGAGGATGGGTACCATGTATTCCTGGAGGTTTCCCTGATGAAGGGAGTCCTTCGGTTTGGCAAGAAAGGAAAGCTCACGCCGAGATTCATTCGCCCATTTCATATTCTAGACCGAGTGGGTGTCGTAGCATATCACCATGCTTTGCCCACACCACTCGCAGGCGTGCACAACATATTTCACGTTTCGATGCTGAAGAAATATGTTCCTGATCCTACTCACATTATCAAGTGGGCGCAGGTGCAGTTAAGTGAAGATGCTACCTATGTACTGCGGCCAACACGTATTTTGGATATGAAGGAACAGGTACTATGCAGCAAAGTTATCCCGCTTGTGAAAGTATTATGGACGCACCACACTGAGGAAGAGGCTAGCTGGGAAACGGAAGCCGAAGTCCATAAGAACTACCCTCAGATTTTCGAGGAGTACGAAAAGGTACTAATTTCAAGGATGAAATTTTTTTTTAAGAGGGGTAGATTGTAACGTCTCGAAAAAATCCGTACAAAGACCTGAGTATCACCTCAGGCAGAAATTACTAAGAATCGAATTTGGTAGAAATTAAACAAAAAATAGTTAAGTACTAAACTAAGTTAATCGGTGAATTATCTTGAACCACTATCTATACGAACTGAAAGACCCAAAACTATTAGAATCGCTAACTCAACATTACTTTAGAACTTAGGAGTAATCTCAAAATCTAGTTGCTCTCGGGAGCGCATTGAAACTCCGTATCGGATCTGGACCGCGCATCGAAAGTCTGATTATCATAAAACTATAAGGTTATGACCGCCATACTGGGCTTGACAAGCATCACGAGAATCGATCCCAAATAGTATCTAAAAACGCACAACTTGAGCTCAGAGCAAAGTGTGTGAGAAACGCGAATATCTTTAGAAAATGAACTCAAACTTAAGTGAATTGGACCATTCACTTACGGGAAAAATTGAAGACTTCGAACCTTCAGATTCTGACCAAACTATACCCTTAGATCAGGAAAATTTTCCTGCACATGTCAGTATACTTGTGGCCCTGATCGAGTGATGATGACCGTTGAACTGATACGGGTCTTCCACGATCGATCCATAAATTCGATCGGACCGAAAGCATAACCTAGCTTAGATCTATGGTTAGGGAACTTACTCCATGACACAAGTGAGTAATGAGCCTCTAGATGAGTCCTGTTTGCCCGAAACAGACACCCTTTGGCTATAACTAAAGTATACCACGGCCCTGGGGGCATTTGAACCAGTTCTGGGCCTATATAATGCCCTTAAACTACCCCTCTCATTCCATACGAATTCTCTAACCCTAGGAGAGAGAGAAGAGAGAAAAGAGGAGAAAAGAATGAGGAGAAGAGAGAGAGATCGGTGGGTCATTGTTGGGATTCATTCCCACTACTCCACATACCGAATCACCGCCCCACCATCGCTACACCAAGGATCCTATCTTTGATTTGGGTAAGGAATCCTAACCCTAATCTTGTTTTAGGGATTCAAATATAAGAAACAACGAAATAGCTAACTTATTTCATGATTCAGGTAACTATTGTTCTGTAGACGGACGTAGTGTACGAACCGAGTTCGTAACGGGTGTACCAACGAAAGGTGCAGACTATAAATGTTTAAGTTATGGTTTTCAAGGCTTTCTTATGTCAACAATGATTTATGTTTAACTTGATTACTGCCATATGATCTTAGTTACAATGTATCTAATAAACTATACATATGTGTGGACTATGTGAATATAAAGTGCATTTTATGTGTTTGTTGAAATGTTTGAATGAAAGTGAAATTATGATTTATGCTAGCCATGCCTATGAACCTAGAATACAAGTTCGTTGTATGTGTGACAACTCCTTTATGAAAGGATTTGTCATAATATATGCTATAACTAGATTAGATTATGTATGTAGTATTATATAGTCTAAGTGTTTGCTAAATTGTCTGAATGAGATTTTGTTGATGGATTGTACTTATTAAGTGTATTAAGACAGGATTCTTAGTTTCCTTAGTCATATGAATAGTTTTCTTCATGTATTGTAAATTGTTATTATATGATTTATGGATGAAATGTATATGTATGTCAACTTGTCGAATGCATTTGATAAAATGCTCAAATGAGATTTATGTTTGTATTATTTGTTAAATGTTGATATGAGTAACACATGTGATTCTCTATTGCTTTTGAGTATGTTTGGGACTACCACCTAGTTCAGGCAATGGGTAATGGTTTCCGTTGAGTGGTCGGACTAGTTTCGCCACATTAGATGCATTCGATGAATTTGATTCGTATGCTGATTATCGACAGTGGTTAGGCCATGTGGAGTGCTGACGCGCTTCATGTCGATTAATTCAACATGTGCTTGTACCAATCGCACTTGTTAAATAACCCGATTGGCCTATTGTGTGTTTACCATGTATGGACACTGCTACTTGAATCTAAGATACCACTTACTAATGTAAAGCCCTTTTAACCATGGTACCAAAATCCACTAAGACTCATGAGCCAGACATGGTGGTGTATGGGACACCGTGGTCAAGCTGTAGGCCTATGCTGGGTTGACGAGCCTCCCCGTAGTGACCAGTGAGCAACCCAAACTTGTGAACTGAATATGATAGTGTATGAGATACCGTATTCGAGTTGTCGACCTACGTTCAAGTGACGAGCTTCCTGTAGTGACCTCGAGTATAAATTAGGCCTACGCTGAGGTGAAGAGCCTCTCCATAGTGACCTCAAGTGTGAACTCGTGAACTTACCTATCCACTACTCTTCATTAGGGGTGATGCCCTAAACTTGCCTATCGTATGTGATTAGCTAGGATTGATGACCCTAGATGGATCATTGTTTGGGTAAGTGATATAGGGGGAGGTACCTTAGCTTTCTGAATTTGCTATGTGAATAAGCCTAATAAATTACGTAGCTAACATGACCATGCACCGCATTGCATGTGCTTTGGGGAGGAAGCGCACGTTTAGGGAGTTTTCCATGCGCGATCATGAGATGATGTTGCAAAGAGAGTGTGGGCGAGGGCATGCATCATTATGCATATCATTCCTGCATTAACAAGAGTATTTAGGATATGATTGTTGTATTGCTTTATCATTACTGCTTGACTGAATTGATAACATGTTAACCTTTGCCTTATAGTACCAATGAGTTGATCACTCACTCCCACTCTGGGACGGTGTTTTAAAACACCAAGCAGACTCTGATTTAGATGCAGGTTGTGATGAGGCTTACATGACGGGGCCAGACTTCTTCGACGAGGAGTTATCCTACGTGCAACTCACAGGCGTGTCTATGTAGACCTAGAGTTGTGTCGTAGGGATTGTGGGACTATGGATTAGTTGAACCTTTACACTTGATATTTTGTAAATTTTAGAACCATATATGTATTTGTTTAGCCCGGTAACATACTCATACTCTGGAGATTGATAAATACTTACATACCTTATATATTCATTTCAGTCTTCCGCTTGTTCAATTTAAGTAACTCCGGAGTATGATATGCTGATTTGGTGTAATCTCACTCATGTTTAATGGACTAATATGGACAACATTTAATCATCATTATCTATGTTGCATTAGTGATGCGTCGAAACTCGGGAGTTGAGCTTTGCGCGTCGAAACTCGGGAGTTGAGCTTTGCTCGACCCCCCAATTTTCAGTGTGTTACACCACGCCAACACTGTATGATATTGTACACTCTAGGCACTCACACATGCCCATACGGTTTTGTTCTCAGGGTTCTCCCCCAAAAGGCCTCATACAGTATATGGTGACAACTCCACATATAACCATCACAACTTCCGACAACGCTTCCGATGTGGGACAAGGTTCCGCCTCTCACTGGGTACACGGTAGCCTACCCATTTGTAACAACCCATACCTACAATGTATGATATTTTCCACTCTGGGCATGCACATGCACCCGCACGATTTTGTTCTTGGGGTTCTCCCCTAAAAGGCCTCATACAGTAGAGGGTGACAACTCCACATATAATCACCACATCTTTCGACAACTCTTTCGATGTGGGACAAGGTTTCGCCTGTCACTGGGTACACAGTAGCCTGTCAGCCACTGGTCGGTCTCCCAGACCCTCAAGTCCCACCCACATCAGCGCCCGCCCACATGCGACCACAGTGATGGAGCGTCACACTAGGCCCCACCCACATGTGACCACAGCGGCAAGGTGTCACAAAAAACTTGAAAATTTGTTAACCTCATCAAGGCGATTTGGTGACAAGTCTAGTCTGGGTTATATTAAAAATAACTTTTTGAAAACCATGGATTCTGCTCCTATCTTTGTAAGAGGAGAATCCTCGAACTCTAAAGGAAAAAATCTAAAAGATTCAAATTGTAAAAAAAATAATTTCAAAAACTTAAAACCTTTTCAAGTCTCTAAAATAAATAATAACGCCATCAGCTATAAACATCAAAGGTATAATAAATGTCCCTTAACTGAAAAAATTGTGGACTTCTTAAAGAGCTATTGAAATCCAACTCGATAAGACAGGATTATATAGAAAAAGGAGAAATCCTAACACCCAAATATAGCGAAAAACAAGAGATCCTCCTAAACCTAGAACCGTAATGAAATGAATTCCAAAGGTTAAGTGTCTTGTTACCCACATAGCTTTCAAAGCTATTAACCATTTAAGATGGTGCCTGGATAGTGGAAGTTCGAGACACATGACAGGTGATAAGGCGATATTCTCAAACATTAACAAAGTAAATGACGGCTCAGTTACATTCGGAGATGGAAGCAACTATAAGATAATTGGCCAAGGAAATGTACAACTTCCTAACTTGCCTCTCTTAAAAAATGTGTTATATGTTGAAGGATTAAAACTTAATCTTTTAAGCATATCACAGATTTGTAATAATAAGCATAATGTAAAATTTTCAGATCACGGATGTGAGATTATAAATGAGAAAGGAAGTGTAAAATTAAATGGTCACAGAACATCTGAAAATTGCTATATAACTGATAAATCTTGCTCAACAAACCATTCATGTTACATGGTCCAAACAGAAGAGACTGAACTATGGCATAAACGTCTTGGACATGTAAACTATAAAGATATATATAAATTGCGCAAAAGAGATCACTTACGGGACCTACCCAAATTGAAAAAGATAAAAAAAGTTTGTCACGCATGTCAAATTGGCAAGCAAATTAAGAGTAGTCATAAGAAAGTGAACTCCTTAGCCACGGCTAGACCTCTTGAACTTCTCCATATAGATATAGTCGTACCAACTAGAACGGAGAGTAGAGGTGGAAAGAAATATTTTTCGGTTATAGTTGATGACTACACCAGATATACTTAAGTAGCCTTTCTAAGAGAAAAATCAGATATTTTTAATGAAGTCAGAAAATTTTTCAAACGTATCCAGATTGAAAAAGAGTTATCTATAATCAAAATTAGAAGTGATCATGGTATCGAATTTGAAAATAGAAATTTTGAGAAGTACTGTCACACCCCAAACCCGAAAATCGGATTCACAGGAATCCCGATCGCCGAATCCGGTGCCGACAGCCTCCGTAGTACCCCATTCAAGGCTCCCGGCGCCCATATGCCAGGTTCCGATCCTGGGATCCTATAAGGAGGATTTTCAACATGAATTTGTCTCATAAGAAGCATAACCACAAGTATACCCAAATCATAAGAACAACATCATCACCACATATCCACTAATATAATCATTTGAGTACAATACTGAAAAGGAAATACATGCATATAATAAAATCTCTAGAAGTCAGCTACATGCTCCAAGCTCCACGCTGCTACAACTTAACATGACCTGCACGCATCTATCGTGCATAAGCTTATAGAAAGCTTAGAGGGTGGTGTAAGTGCGTGCACAAGGTAAGTGCCAAGTAAGCAATATCAGAGTAAGAGGAAATATTAACAAGCCCATAAATCATACGCTATTAGAAATGCTGGCAAGTTCATAAATCATACAATTATCAGAGTAATGCGAAGACATGCTATAGACCCATAAATACCGTCAACGTTATCCAGGCTATGAGATGTAAAAATATAATAAACCAGTATCATTTACTGAGGAAGCAATATACATCAGCTATGTAATGTGGAGATAGTAAGCCCAAATACCATATACTGAGGATGCAATGCAATATGTGATGCGAATGAAATAAGCTGGAGTGTGAAGTCGGGATGATAGTACGTAGTATCGCAGGCTACGGGGTCCACCACAAAGGACTTCTATCCAAACCAGTCCCATACCTAAATTTGGGTAGTCAGACTCAACTTGGTAAACTCCTGGTCTCAGGTTAGTCGCGCGCCCCAACCGAAATCCTGGCCATTGCGAAGGTACACGTAATAAATAGTTGCGCACCACCAGCCCGAGTGGATAGTGAATGGATGAATGAATGAGTATGCAACTCTTGCTCAATAAGTCCACATATCAGTACGGTTCCTCTCTGAAAAATCACCAGGGTCTATTACACTCCAAACCAGATTGCCACCCCATCGCGCTCAACAAGGTGAGTGGAAGAGACCTCACTATCCGCCTGCCAATATCGGGCCCGGCTCGTCGATAGTGGACCCATTCCTCGAGCTAGTCAGACTCAGCCTAGCATTGCCCCCTCCTCTCGGGCAGGTAAGGCCACACCCCCTTCCAACCGACCACGACACAATGAGAGACGCGGCCTAACGGTATACGGCCCTCATGCGCTCATGCATCCACTCGATCTAGACGTTGGAGCAACCTCTGGAACCAAGAGGGTTTAGGGACTTTCACCCAGGGATATCTATAGCACCCCATGTAGAACAGATTTTTGGTGTCCCATCTAGCCATCCATGAAATGACTGTGGAGGCTACAGCCCTGATGTCGATATGGCGTATAGTAGTCATGTCACACAAATGCGAGATGCGTGAGTCACACAGTCCAATCATGCATCAATCCTGCGCATACCGTGCGCTCAGGTGAGACAATCTCTGCCTATCAGGGAGTCTTATAACAACCTGCCCAATGACATATGCAATGATCAATCACATCTCATAATGAACATGCAGATGATGCGTATGGGCATGTGTCATGATGCTATGCGGTCACATACTCATAATCGGTATCAATATCGACATCGACAAGTGACCTCGACAATGTGGACATTTAACCAACATTGCCCCCAAGGAATGGCCCACATAGAGTCTAACGTATAGTGGACTCATAGCCTCACACAAGGGCCAAATATACAACATCATAGGCCTCACTCAAGAGCTGAATACACATCATAATGGGCCTTTCACATGGGCCTAACATACATCATAATGGGCTCCATCGCCTAGCCCTCAAATGCATCACAATGGGCCTCATCACATGGGCCTCACATATATTACATAGGCCTCAAATACATCAGATCGAGGCCGAATGCTCATCAGAATGGGCCTCAATAGTAGGAATCGGCAATCGGAATCAGCCTCAATGATTGACCTTGATAATCGGCCATAACAATCGGAATTGATCGATAATCGGAATCGGTAAATTGGTCACAAGAATTGGATCGATCGATAATCAGAGTCGGTAAATCGGTCACGAGAATCAGATCGATCGATAATCACAACCGGCAAATCGGTCACGAGAATTGGATTGATCGATAATCAGAGTCGGCAAATCGGTCACGATAATTGGATCAATTGATAATCAGAGTCGACAAATCGGTCACGATAATCGGATCAATTGATAATCAGAATCGGCAAATCAGTCACGACAATCGGGATCGATCGATAATCAAAGTCGGCAAATCGGTCACGACAATCGGATCAATTGATAATCAGAACCGGCAAATCAGTCACGACAATTAGGATCGGTCGATAATCAAAGTCGGCAAATTGGTCACGTCAATCAGAATCGGCAATTGGCCACGATAATCGGGATCGGCCTAACAAAGGGCCTAAGGGAAGGTCACAGTGAGGACCTTCAACCATCATTGCCCACCAATGTGGGCATTTAACCAACATTGCTCCCAAGGAGTGACCCACATAAACATCATTACATACATCATGACAAAATCACATATCTCAATGGGCCTTGAATATATAACAAGTAGGCCCTACACCTGGGCCTCAAATACATCACATTGGCCCCTCATCACACGGGCCTCAAATACACAATAGGTGGGCCCTGCACCTGGGCCTCAAATACACAATAGGTGGGCCCTGCACCTGGGCCTCAAATACGGGCCTAAAATATACATTAAGTGGACCGTATCCACGGGCCGCACCAAGGGACCTCATACATCAAGTGGGCCGCATCAATGGGCCACACCATGGGCCTCATACATCAAGTGGGCCACATCAATGGGCCGCACCATGGGCCTCATACATCAAGTGGGCCGCATCAATGGGCCGCAATTGCATCAAGGTGGGTCTTAACGGATGGGCCACAAATACATCAAGGTGGGCGTCACAGATGGGCCACAAATACATCAAGGTGGGTCGTATCAATGGACCAAGTCGAGTCAAATGGGCCGTATCAAATGGGCCTCAACAATGGGCTTTATTTCATTAAGTGGGCCCACCGTAACATTTATTTTCCATCCAATCTGTTCATAACGCGACAAAGACCCAATTAAGAGGAAAAACAAATATCATTTTGATGCAAAGCTACTGTGGTCTTTAAAAGGATTTCAATGGTGGATGTTCAATCTCCACTGATTGCAGCATGGTCCACCTGATAAACCTGCCTCATTTTTGGTCTCAAGCCTTAAAACGAGCTCACCAGTTGGATAGATGGTTTGGATGTAACACATACATCAAGGGAGGGCCCACCATCCCATCTGGATGGTTTGGATTAAAGATATACATTATGGCATCCAGATGGATGTTGAGAATAAAACATATACGTCACGGTGGTCCCTACCGTCCACGTACTGGGCGGTGGGATGCAACACACATCACAGTCGTCCCCACCGTCCAGACAGACGGTGGGATGAAACACACACCATGGTGGGACCCTTAAGCTTGGTGACGTCATCTACACCTGCTAATGAACGGTGTGGATCGAACCCAAATGCAGCAGCTGTATACCTGGTGTGTGGCATACACCAGCCACTCCTTTTTTTTCTTTTTTTTTCTTTTTTTATTTTTTTTTAGAGGTGGGTCCCACGTGGGGCCATATATTATTATATTTTATGATATATATTATACTATATATAATGAAGCACCCCAGCGTCCAGGCCTGGACGCTGGAGGAATGGTGTGGATATCACACATAAATCAGGATGGGTCCACGTCAGCGTGGCCCACTGTCTGGATAGAGTTGATATATGTGTGTTTCCTTCATCCAGGCCCCACCGTCCATAGATGGACGGTCTAGATGTAGATCCAATGCATCAGGGGCCACCATCCTAGCTGATAGATGGTACAGATATAACAAATACACCAAGGTGGGTCCCACAGCCACTAGATGGCGTGAACATGAGGCACATACATTATGTTGGCCCCACAGAACTTACTGACGTCAGTCAGCAATGGGACCCACTGAGCTTGGTGGTGACAATACACCAGCTATATAACTGGTGTGAGGTATCCAGCCAACCCATTTTTCATATCAGGTGGGTCCCTCATGCACGGCCCACCAGAACTTGGTGTTGTTGTACACTTGCCAATCAGTTTTCAAGGTGAGGTCCATCTCGTGGACGACGTGGATCAAGTGGGTCATACAATCATCATCATCATCGAGAACAAAAGAAAGAGAGAAAGAAAGAGATAGAACGGTGATGATGGGAGGAGCTCCGCCACTATGAGCTCCTCCATGATACAATGCATACATCAAGATGGGTCCCACATAGGTGGGCTCTCAAATCACAAAATCAACAAATAAAAGCACCCACAAACAGTGAAGATTCACCCACCTCAAGATCTCGGACTCTTCCTTCCACCGGTGCGATCTAGAGCTCCAATGGAGAGACTTCAACGGTTGAGATTGAACTTGGATGGTGGAGATGAAAGGTAGAAAGATGGGCCACACTAGATCTCTCATGGGAGCTTGGACGTTGGAATTGCTTGGGTTGCTTGGGAGAATGAGAGAGAGAATGAGAAGAGAGAGGGAGAGATGATGGGAGAGGAGTGATGGGAGAGAGGGATGGGTGTGGGTGATGGGTGATGTGTACTTGACATGTAAGGGATGGGTTTGTAAGAGAGAGAGTTGACTTTAGGGGAGGGGTAGTTGTACTTGACATGATGTAGTGATTGATGGGATTGATGGGATTGATTTGACATGTTCTCTCAAGGATTTTGCAATTGCGTGACATTTCCTCGAACTGAACCCGGGCCCACATCTCCTGGCCCGGGTATCGCCTCAGCGCGCGAGACGCGGCGTTGGAACTGTGGCGATGGTGCGATCGCAATGATATAAGTCTTAGGTCGATCCGACTCCGGAATACAGGATACGACTCAGGGTCACATGCAACTGCCGACTATAGGTCGCGAGTTACTGAAATTCGAATAGGAAGACCGCGGAAACCTAAGGAACGGTACGGGCTATGATACAGGTCTCACAAGTACTGCAATGATCATAGTATATTGCATGAATTCTCTACTCCAAAAACACCTCAACAAAATAGAATTATTGAAAGAAAAAATAGAATTCTTCAAGAGATGGCTAGTGTAATGCTAAATAGATGAATCTACCATAAAATTTATGGGCTAATGTTGTTACTACTGCATGCTATATAATAAATCGTGTTTATATTAGAAAAGCTAAAAACATAACAGTTTATGAATTATGGTTTAATAAAAAGCCCATAGTTAAATATTTTTTAAACTTTTGAAAGCAAATGTTTTATACATGACTAAGAAATTTTGGGAAATTTTAAAGCCAAGAGCGGTGAGGGAATATTTCTTAGTTATGCTCTAAATAGTCGGGCATACCGTGTTCTTAACAAAAGAATTGGGGTGATACAAGAATCTATAAATGTTGTGATAGATGATCAACAAATCACACCCAGTCCTAATCAAGATGATGATAGTGATGTCAATTTGATTAATATATCTGACTCTTCATCTAATTCAAACAATATTGAGTTAAGGTTAGTCAATGACTATCCAACTAATCAAACACTTAGTAACCTTCGCACTGGCATTAAGACAAGAAGACAACTAGAAATTATATGTAATCATGTCTGCTTTACTTCTCAAATTAAACCATGAAATGTAAATGAAGCACTTGTTGATGAAAGTTGGATTAATGCCATGCAAGAAGAACTAAATCAATTCATTAGAAATGATGTATGGTTTCTGGTTTCTAGACCTAATGATAAACATGTGATCGGAACCAATTGGATTTTTAAAAATAAAATTGATGAAATGGGAAACATTATTAGAAATAAGGCACAACTGGTTGTACAAGGGTATACTCAAATAGAAGGTATTGATTAGGATGAAACCTTTGCACCAATTGTGCACCTTAAATCAATCAGGTTATTTATTTCCATTGCATGGCATAAAAAATTCAAAATTTATCAAATAGATGTTAAAAGTGCATTTTTAAATGGTGATTTGAATGAGGAAGTTTATGTTGAATAACCAAACGACTTTGAAGATCCCAAACTTCTAAATCATGTTTACCGTCTTAAAAAGGCTCTTTATAGGTTGAAACAAGCTCCCAGAGCATGGTATGAAAAAATGACTAAATTCTTACTTAGTCATAATTTTATTATGGGTAATGTTGATAAAACTCTATTCTTCAAGAAATATAATGATCATATCCTGATAGTTCAAATCTATGTTGACGATATCATTTATGGATCTACGTGCGCTAACTTATCTATTGAGTTTGCAGATCTAATGAAATCCAAATTTGAAATGAGTATGGTCGGGGAACTAAACTATTTCATTGGATTACAAGTTAAACAACTTGAAGATGGAATGCTCATCCCATAGACCAAATATGCATTAAACCTTATAAAAAGGTTTAGCTTTAAGAATGGTAAAGATTTCGATACTCCAATGAGTATAACTCTTAAACTCTCAAAAGATGAATCAAGTAAAAGTATGGACTCTCAATTATACCGAAGTATGATTGGTAGTCTTTTGTACTTAACTACTAGTATACCTGATATTACATTTAGTCTTGGAATATGTGCTAGATATCAATCTAATCTTAAAGAATCGCACTTAACTGCTGTTAAACAGATAATCAAATACGTCGCAAGTTCTGCGAACTTAGGACTATGGTATCCGTATGATACGTCTGTACAAATTTTTGGATATACAGATGCAGACTGGGCAGGAAATGTTAATGATAGAAAATCTACCAGTAGTGGATGTTTCTATATTGAAAATTGCTTGGTATCTTGGCTCAGCAAGAAATAAAATTCCATATCTTTTTCTACTGTTGAAGCTGAATATATTGCAGCAGGAAATGCTTGTACTCAGCTAATTTGGATGAAAAGAATGCAAGCTGATTATGGAATTACGCAAGACACAATGACTTTGTATTGCGATAATTAAACGCAATTAATATCTCTAAAAATTCAATTCAACATTCTCGTACGAAGCATATCGGCATACGATACCATTATATTTAAGAATTAGTTGACGATAAATCTATCATACTGGAATACATTCAAACTGAGAAGTAGCTTGCAGACATACTAAGCCGCTTAACAAAGCTAAATTTTTAAACTTGAAGCATGATATTGGTTTGTGTTTCATTAAATAATTATTTTATTTCTCTTTATGCATTTATGTTTATGTTTATTTTTAATAATGAAATGCATAAATTAAAAATAAATTCTTTTAATAAAAATTAAATGTTAAAAAATCCAAATTTTTGAGATTTTTCAACTAGCCAAGCACATGCTCGGGCTAGTCGAATTCTTTTGTTAGTCGAGCACATGCTCGGGCTAGCCAAGGATCACGTGGATTTGACTCAAAAGGGGGAAAATCCCCAAATCCATTTCATTTCACATCTTCTTCCTCAACTAGCCGGTGCCCCATTCAACCAACCCATCTTCCAAACTTGCTAGTAAGTGATTTCTTTTCAAATTTTTTTTAGTATTTTGTGGCCTCTTACTAGAAAAACATATTTAAGTAGTTTTTTTGTTATCATTTGAAACCCTATTTGTTGTGGGTTTTGATCAAAATCTGATCTACTCATTTTCTTTGATATTTTTCTTGTACAAACTGATATGGAGCTTAGATATAGGAAAACGGCTCGCAAGAATCGTGCTAGTTCTTCTTCTAAATCAACTCCCATTGGTGTTCGGACCCTACGGTCGACGAAGGATGATAAGGAGTATGTTCGGGATTTCTACACAAGAGATATCATCATTGAAAAAATATGTTAACTTTGACCACATTGCTCAATTTGGTCCTGTTCCTATTCTCTCAGAGGTTGGATGGGAAAGCATCTTGGGTTGGGATGGAACGGCATATCGCTCCATTGTGCAGGGCATGTATGCGTCCATTTGTGATGTCTCACTTGAGAATTTGACATTCTCAGTTAAATTTGTTGAAGAGACATTCAAAATATTTCCGCAAGTTATTTAGGCATTAATGGATATAATTTTTGTGGATGATGGAATACCAATAGCCACATTATTAGAGAAAATATTAAACTTTGAAAAACAAGCCATCACCCAAAAATTATGTCGCTTTATTGTTGAATGACGATCAGGTAATGCCCTCCCGCAAACCAAATGCTCCCAAAATACCGCATATTACATAAAATTTTCACATCCAATGTTTATCCTCGAGCCGAGAATAAGACTGATCTTACTCCTTTCATGGTTAGAGTCTTTCATTCTATTGTGTCCGGTATGCGTGTCCGTTTTCCATCCTTAATTTGTTATAATATTATTCAGTTTCGCTTACATCCCAAGCATGGTTCGATTCCCTTTGCTCATTTCATGACTTGTCTTGCATTTCATTACAATGTCCAAATTCCTGCGTTTGAGGCACCAGAATCTGAACTCCCATTTAATAACTTCAATCTAAATATGATGAACCTCAAACCTCTTCCTGGATAAAATGAAGAAGAAGAGGAAGCACAGCCAGCTATAAACACCACCATGGAAGATATTTTTAATGAGTTGGATGATTCAGATGATCCAGCTGATTCTGCTGCAACCCTCTCAGGTTGATGAGAGACTTAAATCATTGGAGGAGAAAGTCGAAGCCTTTCATGTATCGCGTGAATCATTGGTCCAAACCTAAAAGTCTACAAGGAAGTTGTAACGACCTTGGAATTTTGTGCTAATCTTTCCTTAAGTAGTTGTTTTTGGGGTAATTAGCGCTCTACTTGATTGCTTGTGAAATTCGCATCAATCACTTTAAATTGTATCTGCATGGCTCTAAACGTGCAGATTAGTGAGCGCTACATCACTCTGAAATCTGGGATCCATCGCTAAATCCAGTCGTTCTGGGGATTTTTTGGAAGATCTGGATCGGACCTAGACCGCGCATCGAAAGTCCGATGGCGATGATCTTAGGCTGTTGCGGTCACTGAGTTGGGCTTGGTCTTCACCTCAAAAATCAAGTCGATCTGATGTTCTGGGTCGATTTGATTGAGTTCGGAGTGAAGAGTGTGAGAACGGTTGGAATTTAATAAGCTTTTTATGAAATCTGAGTCGTGTCGCTTGCGCGACGATTTTAAGCTATCTCACCGTTGGATTTCGACCCAATTTCACCCTCTTGATCGGGATGGTTGGCCCAGGCATATCCTAGTGCTTGTGGACTGATCGAGTTTCCGTGACCGTTGAATTGAGTGTGGTCCGCCACGGCCGATCCAAGAGCCGGTCGGTACGAAAACTCGGCTGACCTAGATCCATGGTCGGTGAGCTTAAGTCCGACCTTTCGTGGTTATAGGCCCACCAAGTGCTTCGTTGGATCGAGAAAGGCGTACTTTGGTTATTACCTAAGTATACCTTGACCCCCTAGGGTTATTTCCATCATTTTAAGGCCTATATATAGTCCTTAAACCCTAGCTCTCATTTCCATACGAATTTTCTCTAACCCTAGCTTGGAGAGAGAGTGGAAAAGAGAGAGTTAGTGAGAGAGATTGGTTGGTGAATCATCTTGATTCTTCCTTGTTCTTCTTCACCTTTGAATCTTCACTTTGAATCGTTCCTCTGACGATTCTGAGTTCTTTTTGGGGTAAGTTAACCTAACCCTAACTGTGTTAGAGCTTAGATTAGACTTGGTGTTGTTGTGTCTCATTTCTATCCTTATTTTAGGGTATTCTTGCGCCGTTGACGAAGACAACTCGTCTAAATCGAGTTCGGCGGTTCTTTCTTTGCTTAAGGTGCGGACTTTAAGTGTATAGGTTATGGTTTTCAAGGCTTTCAATCCCAGATTAGTGATTTATTCTTGTTATGGATGAGATTTCACATGTCAAGTGTTATGTTTGCAGGGCGTTCGGGATATGCATGTGCTATATTGAGATTTGTGTATTCTATGTGTATTTATAAAGTACCGTATACGTATAGAATATGCACTTATGTTTGCCATGATTATTGGTCATGTATGTATGCTAGATGCATGTATGACAACTCCTTGATAAAAGGAATTGTCTAAGTGCATGTATTTCAACATGCGTCATGTATGTTGTTCCATGTATGCTAAGTGTTAGTAGAAATGCATGGATGATCTAAGTGTAACTGATTACACTAAATGTGGGCGTTGAGAAGTGATTCTCAATACTCCTATGGATGCGCATGATTTCTTTCTGCAGTTACATTCCAAGTTATTTAAATTCAAGCATCTCCTATGCTTACATTTATGTTAAGTTGATATTATTCAGATGTGTATGTAACATGATTTGAGTTATTGTTCCATTACTGTTTTACATTCCATATGAATATCTGTAGTAGTGTAGGATATTTGGGACTATGCCTTAGTCCAGGAAATCGGTAATTGACCCTTTGGTCGTGGTTGAGATTGCTTTCGCCACGTGAGACGCATTAGACGAACCCGAGTCGTATTAGAGTTGGCGGCAGTGGTTTGGCCACGCGGAGTGTTTGCGCACTCTATGTCGTTCAATTCAACGTGCGCTCGTGCTAGTCGAGTTCGTCAACTAACCCGATTGTCCAGTGTATGTTAACCATGTATGGACGCTACTGCTTGAATCTAGGGTACCGAACTTACCAGTGAAATCCTAATAACCATGGTACCTGATCCGCTAAGACTCATGAGCCGGACATGGTGGTATGGGACACCGTGGTCGAGCTGTCGGCCTACGCTGGGGTGACGAGCCTCCCCGTAGTGACCAGTGAGCAACTAAACTCGTGAGCCGATTATGGTGGTATGGGACACTATATTCGTGCTGTCGGCCTACATTGATTGGTGACGAGCCCTTTGTAGTGACCTCGAGCATACCTGGATACCACAAGGAGGTGACGAGCCGATCTGTGGTAGTAAGGGCATGAAAGGCGTGCATTGATTGGTGACGAGCCCTTTGCTACGACCTCAACTATATGATCGTATGAGATGTCTAGGATTGACGACCCTAGTATGGATCACTGTTTGGATGATGATATGAGGAAGGTATCTTAGCTTCCCAATCCTGATGAATTGGACTAATAACAACTTGGTAATCATATCCATGCACCGCATTTGCATGTGCTTTGTAGATGTGGCGCACTTTGAGGCGATGTCATGCGTAACGTAAGATGAAGACGCTGAGGGTGTACGCGTGAGGGCACGCATCATATTGCATTCATACCTGCATTAACAAGAGTACTTAGGATTTATTTAATTGTCCTGCTTTATCATTACTGTTTGATTGAACGATAACATATTAACCAGTGCCTTATTGTTCCACCGAGTTGATCACTCACTCCCACGTTTAGGGGCGGTGTTTCACACCCACCGGACTGCCTTAGGCCCCGATGTTGCGAGATGTGGATGTGACGTCGAGGCGAGCGGGAGCTGGATGACGACGAGGCTGCCTTCTCCTATATGCAGTTTTCAGACGGGTTCTAGCGAGCCTCGGTCTGTTACGCGGGACCTATGGGATGACTATTTTGGGAACTGAAATGATGTAACTTGTACTTATAATTTTGATAAATAACACTTTTACACGATCTGGTTGTATATGTAATTCAGGGACTTACACTTGTACACATATTTTACTATAAGTCTTCCGCTTGCTTTATTCACTTACCCCTGAATCATATCTGCGTTTTGGCTTAATCTATCCCATGTTTATGTGCTAATACAGTCAACATACATCATTCATTAATTATGTTGCATAAGTGATGTTTTGGAACTCGGGAGCTGAGTTATGCTCGACCCCCGAATTTCAGGGCGTTACAAGTTGGTATCAGAGCATGATCTGGATTAAACTGGACCTGGGTTATGGTCACACACCGCACGTTGTCACCACTATAGTGTAATTGGGTGCGGGTCTATCATCGCTTTGTGTTTGTGCTCCGTAGTTTCTATCGGCGAAAGTTTCCTGAAAACCTTTACCGAGATCGAGTCTGTACCCTTACCTGATCACACACAGCGACCCGAAACCTGTTCTAGACCCTCTATTAATGAGTGTAGATGGTCTACCCTCCCATTATTCAGTTTTAAACCTTCCAGAAATCGCTGTTTGTATCTGTCAGAATGACCCGATAAGCTTCAAATTACACAAGGGGCCAATCGGGGCATTTTCCGTGGGACCCAGGGGGGAACCGCATCATTTGGACCAAGGAGGACCAGGAGGACCTCGCCAAATCGGCGAGGCATCGCCGATATGTCCAGAGACCGGCGATGCCATCGCCGGTTCGGCGAGAGATCGCCGGTCGTTGGGCCGACGCGGGCCGATCGTCCATGAGGCTTGTGTGGCCCACCCCTCCACGGTTTCCATTTTAAAACCCTTCCTTTCATCTATTTCCTTCACAAAACCCTCTTCCAAGCTCTCCTTTTCTTCAACAACCTCTCCAAACTCTCTCAAATCTCTCCCAAATCTTCATCTTCCTTCCATTTTCGTGCAAACCCATCACCCCATTCTCAAATCTTCCATTCCATTGCTGATTTCTCCATCTTTCCCTCTCATTTGAGCCCTTTCATTCCCTTTTTGGCTCATAGTTGTGTGGAAGCTTCACCATCTTCCTATTTCTCTCTTTCTCTCATTTCTCATGGCCCTCTTTGAGATTGTGACGGCCATCTTTTCCATTTCTTCCCTTCTTTCCTTGATGGGGAAGAAGAGAGCGCCCGTGGATGAAGCCGGGCCGAGCCGCCCAACCCGTGCACGGAGGCCGAGAGGTGCCGCCGCTAGCACGTCCGCCACGCGCGAGTTCCAGACGAAGCGGGACCTCGATCCTCGAGCTCCTGTTAGTAGGACCTTGTTGGCGGAATTGTCGCATGGAGTCTATGAGGGGCGTAGAGTCCTTTTTGAGGCTCATGTTGATCCGCGGCTCTTTGGTGAGTTCTTTTTGTTGGAGCGCCTAGAAGGGGCTGGTTGGGGTCCCTTGTTCGAAGGCGAGTATCGCGCGAATGCTAGCACTGTTCGGGCCTTCTATGCCAACATTCTGGAGCCTTCGTCCTCTGCAGTTCAAGATTTCCTGTGGTAGCGGTCGAGTTGGAATTGTCAATGTTGCTTTGATATCCCGACTCTTGAAGGTGCCACTTGGGGAAGTGCATGCCAGCGAGAAGAATGTGGACAGTGTGCGCGAGAGGGATCGTCGCACCCGATCCTTGTGTGGTCGTCTGGTCGAATGGCAGCCGAATAGGAGTCTTTTGGCTTCTCACATGACGGACGACTTCCGTTTGCTTCACCACATCTTTACGTTCAATGTGTATCCCAGGTGGAGCAACCGCAGCGAGTGTACGCGCCTGATGGTAGATTTTCTATATCAGGTGGGGCAGGATGCGAAGTTGTGTGTGCCGACGTACATCCTGCGTCAGATTATTCTCATCGCTCGTTCGAGTAGACGGACCGAGTCTCTTCCCTTTGGCCGCCTCATTTGCAAGATTGCACATGAGTTTGGCTATAGGCTTGGAGCTGAGAAACCGGTCCCTGTTCGTCATCTCAACTTGAGGACCCTTAAGCTGATGGAGGTTGGTTCTGGTCGGCTTGCCTCTGAGGGTGAGGCCGGGTCTGAGAGTGATGATGAGAGTTATGCTGAAGGTGGCGCGGAGTCTGAGGAAGAAGCAGAGCAAGACGAGGAAGAGATTGGGGCACAGGATTCGAGTGATCGCTCTCCTCCTGTGGTGCCAGAGCAGGGCGCAGAGCAGGTTGCCAGAGATGCCCGTCTTACACGGCTTGAAGAAGGGCAAGCTGCTTTACACCAAGAGATGGTGGATCTTCGAGGCTTGGTTAAGCACAAGTTCAAGAAGATGTCCCGGACTTTGAAGTCTATCCTGTGTTGCTTGCAGGATAAGGGTGCTCCGCCTCCGTCCCCTGATTCCGACGAGTAGCATCGTCGTGGCCGTCTTTGCTTTGTTTGGTGTTTCTTTCTGTGTGTAGCCGTTGTTGGCTTGTAGTTGGAGTTGTTGTAGTGTGGTAGCTGTTAGTGGTTGTAGTAGTTGTGGTTGTTTGTAGTGTTAGATGTTGTTGTTTTCATGCTTTCCTAGTCGTGATTCATGTATTTCTCTGCACTACTTGTATTGCGACGATTTTGATTAATGGAATGCATGTGGTTTGTTTTGGTGTTGTGCTGTTGTGTTGTTGTTGTGTGGATGGATTATGTGACTTAGAATCTGACAGGTTGCATCCCTTGATTTAATGTAGGGATGCCTCCTAAGGGTTCGAAGGCTTCGGCCCGTCTTTCTCTGATTGATCGCTTGTCGGGGTTCCTCCCTTGAGCGATAGCGAGTCAGATCCACAGGGTCCATCTCGTGCCGGTGTTGGGTCGACACCTATGGCTCCTCCATCACACCCTCGGTTCTGAGCCGAGCCATGCACCTTCTTCGGCTCCACTGTTGATAGGTTTGAGCAGATGATGTTGTTGATGCGGCAGTAGCAGCAGCAGCGGCAGCAGCAGCAGGAGTTCCTCTCCTCCATGGCCGGCATCTTTGCTCAGTCGATGGGAGACTCCAACTGTTTCACCTATGCCTCCATCCGGGAGTGCCAGTGCGAGGTTAGCGGCACATTCGAGCGATTCCAGCGCTTGAGACCTCCTACTTTGCGGGTTCTCAACACCCGAGGAGGCCGAGTATTGGATTGACCGCATCTCTAAGATGCCGAGGCCGTTGCACTGCTCTGAGGTCGAGCAGGTTGAGCTTGCCACCTTCATGTTTGAGAAGGAGGCCGGTTTGTGGTGGGACAGTGTGCTTCGCACTGCCGAGGAGGACTTCGTGTGGTCGTGGCAGGCGTTTGAGGCGCGCTTCCATGAGAAGTATTTCCTGGTGTACCGACATGAGAAGGAGAGTGAGTTCCTTCGCCTCCGCCAGGGAGGGTTGTCGGTTACGGAGTATGAGAACCGGTTTGCTGAGTTGGGGGGGTTTGTTCCTTTGATCCTGGGTGATCAGCCGATGAGGATGCGGCGTTTTTCCGAGGGGCTGCGACCTGAGATCCGATCGAAGATTTGCTGTGCTGGCATTTCTTCATATGCGGAGCTAGTGAGCATGTCCTTGCGAGCAGAGCAAGACGGAGATAGAGCGTCCCGCATGCGAGCACCGATGCCTCCTAGGCCGAGACCGGATTTCCATGGTGCACCTTTCCTTGGCAAGAGGCCGCGTGTTGATTCTCCTCCTTGGCGTTCAGCGCCGCCCGCTCAGGCAGATGAGAGCTGATCTGAGATGTTCTTATTGTGGGAAGGTTGGGCACTTGGACCGTTTCTGCTTTTCGTATGCGAGCCGGTGGTTTTACTCCACCGCAGAGGGTTAGCCGTCCGATGCCTCGGTTATTTCTCCTCCTCCTCTTCGATCGGCGCCAGCTCATCCATCCTTCAGACTGACAGTTCCCGCTTCAGGCCACCTCGGCGGCCCATGGTTCCTCCGTCGAATCGTCAGCCGCAGGCTCGTGTTCATGCGCTTTCGGCAGAAGCTATGTCTGACTTGGTGCCGAGGTACTTTGAGGTGACAGCGCATATGGAAGGTATTCCCGTTTCTGTGCTAGTGGATACAGGGTCCACTACTTCTCTTATTTCTTATGCGGCAGTTAGGCGTTTGGGTTTGAGATCTGTTCCTATACATGGAGTGACGCTTACTACCGCTACGGGGATGTCCTCTGCCTTGGGCAAGCGTTGTATGGATTGTTTGGTCGATCTGGGAAGTGGATCGATCCGTGTTGATTTGCTAGTCGCACCGCTTTATCACTACGATGTTATTATGGGTATGGATTGGCTCACGAGGATGCGAGCGGAGATTGATTGTGAAGCGAGATCAGTGACGATCCATGGACCTGAGGGCGAGACTGTTACTTTCCCGGTTCAGGTCAATTACCCTATTCGTATTGATTTTTATTCTTCTCTGTTGGAGAGTTCGGCCGAGTCGGCGTTGGTTAGTACGCCGGTAGTTCAGGAGTTTGAAGATGTGTTTGAGTCGATTCCTGGATTACCTCCTCAGCGTGAGATTGATTTTGCTATCGATCTTATGCCTGGTGCGGCGCCCATTTCTTTACCCACCTATCGGATGCCTCCGAGTGAAATGGAGGAGTTGAGGAAGCAGATAGATGGTTTGCTAGAATTGGGTTTTATTCGGCCCAGTGTGTCTCCTTGGGGAGCACTGTCTCTCTTTGTGAAGAAGAAGGATGGTTCCTTGCGATTGTGTATTGATTATCGCAGTTGAACTTCTGGTAATCGTGAAGAATAAGTACCCCTTGCCCGGGATTGATGATCTGTTTGATCGGTTGAAGGGGGCACGGTACTTTTCGAAGGTTGATCTGCAATGTGGTATCATTAATTGCGCGTCAAGGATGGGGATGTGCAGAAGACCGCACCAGCTCCGGTCATTATGAGTTCCTTGTGATGTCGTTGGATTGACGAACGCACCGGCCGTGTTCATGGATCCGATGAACAGGGTATTTCGGCCGTTTCTGTTTCGATTCGTCATTGTATTTATTGATGACATCTTGATTTATTCGGCGAGCCGGCGAGCACGAGGAGCACTTAAGAGCGGTTTTGGGTACTCTTAGGGAGCATCGGCTTTTCGCACAGTTCAAGAAGTGTGATTTCCGGAAAGAGGAAGTCAAGTTCTGGGACATGTGGTGTCCAAGGAAGGTATAGCCGTCGACCTTGCCAAGGTAGGTGCAGTGCAGGAGCCTGGTTCGATTTTCGAGGTGAGGAGTTTTCTTGGCCTTGCAGGTATTATCGACGCTTTATTCAGGACTTCTCGAAGATTGCCGGACCGTTGTCGTAGGTGACACGGAAGGATTTGAAGTTTGCTTGGAGTGAGCGGGCGGAGTTACTTTTCAGGAAGTGAAGGACAAGTTGACGTCCGCCCCTGTGCTAGTATTGCCGAGCAAGGGGTTAAGTATATTATATATACCGACGCCTCTCGCGTTAGCCTAGGTTGTGTCCTTATGCAGAAGGACGGGGTGATTGCTTATGCTTCGCGTCGATTAAGGAAACACGAAGAGAATTACCCTACGCACGACTTGGAAGTGGCCATCATCTTCGCATTAAAGCTTTGGAGACATTACCTTTATGGTGAGGAGTTCGAGCTCTTTTGCGACCACAAGAGCCTTAAGTATATTTTCACGCAGCGTGATTTGAATATGAGGCAGCACCGATGGATGGAAACATTGAAGGACTTCAAGTTCGATGTTTCTTACCATCCTGGTAAGGCGAACCTTGTGGCGGATGCGTTGAGTCGCAAGAAGGCTTTGGAGTTTGCGGCTCCGTGATGATAGCAGAGTGGGAGATGTTGGAGTTCGTGCGCGATTTTGAGCGAAGCTTACGGTGGTTGAGCCGTATGAGGTTATCGCACACATTCGTGTACGGCCGTCATCGACGAGAGGATCGTTGCAGCTCGGGTAGATGATGAGCTCTTGGTGAAGATGAGGCGGCGGGTTGGTACAGATGGGAACTCCGACCGGAGTGTTAGTTCGATGGGGGCCTACGTTTTCGTGGCGGTTATGTGTTCTGACATCCCCGACTTGAGACGTGAGGTTCTCGAGTTAGCCCATAGTTCTAAGCTTGCGATGCATCCAGTAGCACGAAGATGTATCGGGATATGAAGAGGTCTTATTGGTGGGACAATATGAAGGTCCAGATTGCTGAATTTGTTTCTCGTTGTCTCACGTGCCAGCAGGTCAAGGCAGAGCATCGCCGACCTCCTGGGTTATTGCAGCCCATGCCCATAGCTGAATGGAAGTGGGATTTCAACTCTATGGATATTATTTCAGGGTTGCCGAGGACGAGAAAGGGATTTGACTCTATTTGGGTGATCGTCGATCGATTAACGAAGTCGGCGCATTTCTTACCGATCGAGTCACTTACTCTGCAGACGAGTTGGCTAGGTTGTATATCAAGGAGATAGTGCGTCTGCATGGAGTTCCCCTGGAGATTGTGTCTGATAGAGACACGCGTTTTACATCTATCTTATGGACTCGTATCCAGGAAGCAATGGGTGTGGAAGTTCAGACCGCGTTTCATCCGCAAACAGATGGGCAGACGGAGCGCGTGAATCAAGTCCTGGAAGATATGTTGCGAGCTTGTGTTTTGGATTTCAAAGACTGTTGGGATGTCTTCAGGATGCAGAGTTCGCGTATAATAATAGTTTCCGGGCGAGTATCGGTATGGCTCCCTTCGAGGCGTTGTATGGTCGCCGTGCGAGCACCACATTGTTGGGCGTAAATTGGTGAGCGTAGTTTGCTTGGCCCGAAGTTGGTGCAGTGACTTCAGAGAAGGTCGACATCATTCGACGTCGACTTCTAGCAGCACAGAGCAGAAGAGTTATGTTGATACGAGGCGTCGACCGCTTGAGTTCGTAGTGGGAGATCATGTTTTTCTCAAGGTCTCTCCTATGAAGGGAGTTTTGCGGTTCGGTAGGAAGGAAGCCGACGCCGAGATTTATTGGTCCATTTCAAGTTACGGATCGAGTGGGAGCGGTAGCTTACCGCCTTGCTTTGCCCACACCTCTTGCGGGCGTGCATAACGTATTTCATATCTCTATGTTGAAGAAGTACGTTCCTGATCCTTCGCATATTATTAGTTGGGAGCAAGTGCAGTTAAGTGAGGATGCCACTTATGTACTGCGACCGACGCGTATTTGGATAGAAAGGAGCAGGTGCTGCGTAGCAAGGTTATCCCTCTCGTGAAGGTGTTATGGTCGCATCATGGCGTAGAAGAGGCTACTTGGGAATCTGAAGCTGAGGTCAGGAAGACCTACCCTCTGATCCTTGAGGCTTATATGAAGGTATGAATTTCGAGGACGAAATTTTCTTTAAGGGGGTAGATTGTAACGACCTTGGAATTTTGTGCTAATCTTTCCTTAAGTAGTTGTTTTTGGGGTAATTAGCGCTCTACTTGATTGCTTGTGAAATTCGCATCAATCACTTTAAATTGTATCCGCATGGCTCTAAACGTGTAGATTAGTGAGCGCTACGTTACTCTGAAATCTGGGATCCATCGCTAAATCCAGTTGTTCTGGGGAATTTTTGGAAGATCTGGATCGGACCTAGACCGCGCATCGAAAGTCCGATGGCGATGATCTTAGGCTGTTGCGGTCACTGAGTTGGGCTTGGTCTTCACCTCGAAAATCAAGTCGATCTGATGTTCCGGGTCGATTTGATTGAGTTCGGAGTGAAGAGTGTGAGAACGGTTGGAATTTAATAAGCTTTTTATGAAATTGAGTCGTAGTCGCTTGCGCGACGATTTTAAGCTATCGACCGTTGGATTCGACCCAATTTCACCCTCCGATCGGGATGGTTGGCCCAGGCATATCCTAGTGCTTGTGGACTGATCGAGTTTCCGTGACCGTTGAATTGAGTGTGGTCCGCCACGGCCGATCTGAAGAGCCGGTCGTACGAAAACTCAGGCTGACCTAGATCCATGGTCGGTGAGCTTAAGTCCGACCTTTCGTGGTTATAGGCCCACCGTAAGTGCTTCGTTGGATCGAGAAAGGCGTACTTTGGTTATTACCTAAGTATACCTTGACCGGGTTATTTCCATCATTTTAAGGCCTATATATAGTCCTTAAACCCTAGCTCTCATTTCCATACGAATTTTCTCTAACCCTAGCTTGGAGAGAGAGTGGAAAAGAGAGAGTTAGTGAGAGAGATTGGTTGGTGAATCATCTTGATTCTTCCTTGTTCTTCTTCACCTTTGAATCTTCACTTTGAATCGTTCCTCTGACGATTCTGAGTTCCTTTGGGGTAAGTTAACCTAACCCTAACCTGTGTTAGAGCTTAGATTAGACTTGGTGTTGTTGTATCTCATTTCTATCCTTATTTTAGGGTATTCTTGCGCCGTTGACGAAGACAACTCGTCTAAATCCTTTCGGCGGTTCTTTCTTTTCTTAAGGTGCGGACTTTAAGTGTATTGGTTATGGTTTTCAAGGCTTTCAATCCCTGTTAGTGATTTATTCTTGTTATGGATGAGATTTCACATGTCAAATGTTATGTTTGCATTGCTTTCCTGATATGCATGTGCTATATTGAGATTTGTGTATTCTATGTGTATTTATAAAGTACCGTATACGTATAGAATATGCACTTATGTTTGCCATGATTATTGGTCATGTATGTATGCTAGATGCATGTATGACAACTCCTTGATAAAAGGAATTGTCTAAGTGCATGTATTTCAACATGCGTCATGTATGTTGTTCCATGTATGCTAAGTGTTTGTAGAAATGCATGGATGATCTAAGTGTAACTGATTACACTAAATGTGGGCGTTGAGAAGTGATTCTCAATACTCCTATGGATGCGCATGATTTCTTTCTGCAGTTACATTCCAAGTTATTTAAATTCAAGCATCTCCTATGCTTACATTTATGTTAAGTTGATATTATTCAGATGTGTATGTAACATGATTTGAGTTATTGTTCCATTACTGTTTTACATTCCATATGAATATCTGTCGTAGTGTAGGATGTTTGGGACTATGCCTTAGTCCAGGAAATCGGTAATTGACCCTTTGGTCGTGGTTGAGAGTGCTTTCGCCACGTGAGACGCATTAGACGAACCCGAGTCGTATTAGAGTTGGCGGCAGTGGTTTGGCCACGCGGAGTGTTTGCGCACTCTATGTCGTTCAATTCAACGTGCGCTCGTGCTAGTCGAGTTCGTCAACTAACCCGATTGTCCAGTGTATGTTAACCATGTATGGACGCTACTGCTTGAATCTAGGGTACCGAACTTACCAGTGAAATCCTAATAACCATGGTACCTGATCCGCTAAGACTCATGAGCCGGACATGGTGGTATGGGACACCGTGGTCGAGCTGTCGGCCTACGCTGGGGTGACGAGCCTCCCGTAGTGACCAAAGTGAGCAACTAAACTCGTGAGCCGATTATGGTGGTATGGGACACTATATTCGTCTTTGTCGGCCTACATTGATTGGTGACGAGCCCTTTGTAGTGACCTCGAGCATACCTGGATACCACAAGGAGGTGACGAGCCGATCTGTGGTAGTAAGGGCATGAAAGGCGTGCATTGATTGGTGACGAGCCCTTTGCTACGACCTCAACTATATGATCGTATGAGATGTCTAGGATTGACGACCCTAGTATGGATCAATGTTTGGATGATGATATGAGGAAGGTATCTTAGCTTCCCAATCCTGCTGTATGAATTGGACTAATAACAACTTGGTAATCATATCCATGCACCGCATTTGCATGTGCTTTGTAGATGTGGCGCACTTTGAGGCGATGTCATGCGTAACGTAAGATGAAGACGCTGAGGGTGTACGCGTGAGGGCACGCATCATATTGCATTCATACTTGCATTAACAAGAGTACTTAGGATTTATTTAATTGTCTCGCTTTATCATTCTTGTTTGATTGAATCGATAGCATGTTAACCAAAGGCCTTATTGTTCCACCGAGTTGATCACTCACTCCCACGTTCGGGCGGTGTTTCACACCCACCAGCTCTGTCTTAGGCCCCGATGTTGCAGATGTGGATGTGACGTCTGAGGCAGAGGGAGCTGGATGACGACGAGGCCGCCTTCTCCTATATGCTCTGACGGGTTCTAGCGAGCCTCGGTCTGTTGCGCGGGATCTATGGGATTACTATTTTTGGGAACTGAAATGATGTAACTTGTACTTATAAATTTTGATAAATAACACTTTTACACGATCTGGTTGTATATGTAATTCAGGGACTTACACTTGTACACATATTTTACTATAAGTCTTCCGCTTGCTTTATTCACTTACCCCTGAATCATATCTGCGTTTTGGCTTAATCTATCCCGTGTTTATGTGCTAATACAGTCAACATACATCATTCATTAATTATGTTGCATAAGTGATGTTTTGGAACTCGGGAGCTGAGTTATGCTCGACCCCCGAATTTCAGGGCGTTACAGAAGTACATGAAGAAATACTTCCATTGCGTCACTCGGAGTTTGAGCCAACATGATCCATCGATGCCTACTCCTTCCTCTGGCTTTTTCAAACTTATTATGGTTCTGTAACTTAACTTTATTTTATGTCTTGGTACTTGGATGATTTCACTGACACTTAAACTTTAATCACTTTCATATGCTTTCCTTTATGATTTACTGTTATTAGCACTTTCATATGCTTAATACTATTCTGTTTCTATATGTTCCTTGGTATTGGAAATTTCATGTGCTTTATGAGATTTATCTTATTCTTCCTTTGTCAAACTTGTGACAAAAAGGGGGAGAGTAGTTATAGAATGATTGATACCAATGATATTATTACTATATTAGCATGGGGAGAATTGAATGGAAAGAATGGCATGAATGCTATGTATATGGAATGTTATATGTGTACTTCACAGGGGGAGAGCTAGTTGAGGGGGAGTGCCAGTTGAGATTCATCGGTTAGTAAGCTGAAGATTATAAGAAGATCCTTTACAAGACTTACTTCATATTACCAAACTTCAGTGATTACATATTTGTAATGATAATTGTCTTGTCACGAAATTGACAAAGGGGGGGATTGTACGTGCTAAAATGTTGAGCACACTTTAGTTGTCAAATTTCGTAAAGACAAAACCAATTGATAATAGATCTTCAAGATCGGTCTATGTTCAAGAGAAGATCAAGCTTAAGACCGGTCTATACTTAAGAGAAGATCAAGCACAAAATCAACTAATGTTGAAGAAAAGATTAAGCTCAAAGTCAAGATGAAGTCCGATACCAAGTTCAAGTCAAAGAAGTATCAGATATTTGATATATCTTAGGTGGTTTAAAACCCTAGAAAGACCTGAGGACTTGGTACTTTCAAAATTGTGTTATTTTGGATTTTTATCCTTATTTTGCTTGGAATTCGGCTATCGTAAGCTTTCTCGGCCAGCCCAACTTCAAGCCCGAAGCAACAACTAAGTTTTGTTACAAATTTAACTAGCTCAAGTTTTGGTTCGGCTAACCCGAGAAAGTTTGGGTCAAATTCTAATAACAACATCTTTTGGAATTCGGGGGAATTCGGCTAGCCGAAGGGCAAACTGGGCTAGCTGAACTGTGTTGTTTGGCCAGCTGAAGTTACCTCGAGCCAGCAGATTTTTGGATAAGTCTTATCCCATGCGATCCAAAATCCGTTGAATCAAATCCGCTAAACTTAGGGTAGTCAAAGCCTAACTCGAGCTAGCCGAGGTTCTAACTTCTTTCCTTATAAATTGAGTTCTTCTCTCATTCCGAATAACACAAGTTAATTATCAAAATCCTTCTGTAAGAGAAAGAGAAGCTCAAGTTATCAACAAGCTATTGAACGGTATTTATAATTTAATTCATATAGTTTTTTTTCACGTCCCTTTATCTCAGATATTTCAAGTTTGATTATAAAGAGAATAAACTATACTCCTCTTTTAAGATCTAAGAGAATTGATTCAAGTAGCGTTTGGGTTTAACATAATTAAAATCAATAGAACCCTAGACCCTTTCTATCTAACTAAACAAGGAACAACCTACATTCAAGAAAGAGGTTCTTTTGCTATAAGCTTCTGAAACATCTTCTATGGTGAAGATAAGTATACCTTCTAAACTCTTTTAGGTTTTTTTAAGATAGCCTGTTAAAATATCAGTTAAGGTTTTGTCTGAGATAGCCTGTAAAATCTCAGTTTGGGTTTTATTGTGATAGCCGGTAAAAATCACAAGAATTGTATAAGATTATTAAGGTAAACCTGAGAAAACTTTTTCATAGTAAAAGCTAAAATTACGAGGGAAGTAATTTTAGGAGTGGAGTGGGTGTGGCTGTTTTTAAAGCACCGAACCACTATAATCCATGTGGTGAATGCCTTTATTTTATTTGTGGTGGATTGATTGTATTTAATTTCAATTGAGTGGTAAATGTTGTAATATTTTTAATTTACTCTTGCAAGTTTGAGGTTTTGATTTTAAAGAAATTCGTGAAATAAGGTTGTCCTGCCTAAAATTTTAGGTGAAGGTTGTCTTATAAATTTTTTAGAATCAACGTTTCAATACTTAAGCAATTAAGATCTTTTATTTATTTACATATTCAACACTTATTTCGATTAATTGGCAGTGTCAAAGTTCGGGGTGTTACAAGGACATCTTAAGCTCTCCTTTTCATTTTCTATTTAACATATTGGTCAAATCACTTATATCTAGATGAAGGAATAATGTAGAGGTAAACTTGATCTAAAATCATTGGACCCACCCCAAGATGGCCAAGCAAACGAATGGGGTGGATTGTGATGAGATTCAAATATTGCATATTATCCCCCATTTATATCTTGGTTTTATGAACATGATAATGCTTAATGTTCTATTTTACTCATGTTTGTGTTGCAAGATGAATTTAAGAGCTTGGATTAAAAAGGGTGCTAAAAGCATGGATTTGATGCTTAAGAATCACCAAGACAAGGGATGGATCTTAGGAAACCAAGATTGAAGAATTCACATGTCAAAGATCTAAGAAAACCAAGTGAGGAATGAAGAGAATCAAAGATTTGAAGTAAAGAAAAGAAATCCTAAAATCATCCTGAAAAAGCATATTCTGAAACTCTCGGTCATTTTATGAAATTGCGCAGAGTGAAGTATATTTTAGAAAAATGCAAGGAGTGAAGTCTATTTTAGCAAACTGCATAAATTTGAGGCGGTTTCTAGAGTTTTTCAACTAGGTACGAAAGTTAGAGTTCCACAACTATAAATAGGACTCCCTAAGATGTTCCTAGGTATCTTCTAGGGTTTAAGGAGTGGAGCAAAAGAGTGGAGAAGTCGTTGCCAAGAGTTTTTCTTCTTCTTCCTTAGTTGTTTTCATGCTTTCTTCTAGGGTTTTAGATCCAATCATGTCTATGGTTGGCTAAACCTCATAATTTCTACCTTTAAGTTCTTAGTTTTAATTACTCTATTCACCATTACTCTCTCAAATACTTCAGAATTAGCTTCACATCTTCTTCTAGTTCTACTTCTAGTTAATTTCAGAAACGTTCAAGTTTCAATCCCTGTGGATTCGACCTCAGTCTTACTGAGATTAATACTACATCGCAACCCTACACTTGGGGTTATGAACAGATTGCCACTTGGATGAAGAATGAAATTAAAAAAAAAAAAAGTTTTTGGATGTTAGTTATCTAATGACCAAGGGCAGAAGCTTTATTTGGGCATGACTAAAGGCCCAATTCATAAGGCCCATCTTAATGTATATGTTTCATCCATTCCGCCCATCTACCTTGCCATATCAATTTAGGCATAGAGACCAAAAATCAAGTTGATCCAACTCTCGAGTGGGCCACACTGCAAGGTGCATACATCACAAGCTCTTTGCACCGGGAAGGTTGGGGTGGGTTTTCACTCGTGAGACCCACCCTGATGTATTATTCTAATCCAAACTGTCCATCTATTTCTCAGCTCAAGTTAGTTGTAGGGCCAAAAAATTAGGTTGTCCAACCATCAGGTGGACCACACTACTGGCGACAGTGGGCATAGGAGCACCCCCTCACGTCAGCCATGCAATGTGGAGGGGGGAGCTCCCCACTCGTGCACCCCACCTTGATGTATATGTGAAATTCGCACCATCCACCTGTTTCTCCAGATTATTTTAGGCCATGGGCCAAAAAATGAGACAGATCTAATTTGTGAGTGGGCCGCACCGAGGGAAACAATCCCCTACTGTTGAAATCTTCCAAGGCCCACCGTAGGGTCACTATTCGCCCAAACCAGTCCAACTCAGGCCCATTAGACACGACTCGAGATGGCCTACATTGAGTGTGAAATAAAGCATATTTCCTCCTATTTATACCTTGGTTTTATAAACATGATAGTGCTTAATTGATCTAATTATACATGTTTTCATGTGCGAGGTGATTTCGAGAGCTTATGGTGAAATTGATGCCAAACGGAAGATTTATCCTCAAAAGATTACTAGATAAAAATTTAGAAATTTGAAAGTCATTAATGAAGAATTCACATGCCAAAGATCCAAGGAAACCAACAGAGGAATGAAAAGAATCAAAGATTTGAAGTGAAGAAAAAGAAAAGGAATCCTAAAAATTGTCCTAAAAAGCATATTCTGAAACTCTGAGTCTTAAAAAGGAAAATTCCGAAAGTATATTTTGAGAAACTGAGCAGAGTACGTAAATTTGAGGCAGTTTCTAGATTTTTCCAACTCAGTGCAAAAGTTAGAGTTCCACAACTATAAATAAGACTCCATAGGATGCTCTAAAACATCTTCTAGGGTTTGGAAAGGGAGAGAAGGCCTAGGCAGAGCGCTAACAACATTCTTCCACTTCTATTTCTTCATGTATTCTAATATATCTTTTACTTTTTCTTTTATTTTTGAGTTAGCTATGATTAGCTAATCTCTTAACTAGGGCTAAGAGGTGAAGTTGTAGTTTATTTTAATACTTTCTTTTCTTTTTCTTTAATTCTTGTTTCTGTTGAACATCATTGATTTATAGTTTGAATTTTAAGGAATATTTTAAGTTTTCTATGATTTATTGTGACTCAAATTACAATAGATGTTGTGATAGCTTTGAATTTTTTTTTTCCTATTTTGAGATTGTAAGATTGGTAAAACTCGTGATTCACCATCGTCTCCTGGGCATGGTGGACGGTTGAATTCCCCTCCAATCTTCACAATACTCCTTCATATGTGAACTAATTCAATGAGAAGTTCAGATTGTGCTTTAATTGCTTATCTTCCAACTGGATAAGATGGGACTTCAATTCTAATTGTGTTTATTGAATCAAGTGAGGTAGTATCCTGGTAGCTACAAGTGGATCATTGGCGCTCTAGTTCCCTTTTGATTATTGATAATTCATTCACAATTATTCTCAACTATTCTAGATTTCAATTTAGATTTTATTTTTCTAGTTATACTTCTAGTTGTTTTCAGAATGCGCACAAGTTTAGTCCTAGTGGATTTGACCTCGGTCTTACCGAGTTATTACTACATCGCAACCCTATACTTGGGGTTGTGAACACCTACGCAGTGGACGGAGTAGATCATCCTCGTAAGGCCCGCTTTTTTGTTAAGACACTATATATATATATATATATAAAGTGGACGTTGTTACCAGTGCCCTGGTTGGGCAGACGTCAAGCGTGGGCGTGAAGTGGGGCCCACTCATGGGACCCCCCATGATGTATGTATCTTATCCACTTCGTTCATCAGTTTTACATTTCATGTTAGGCCATAGGGCCAAATTTCAGGCTGATCTGAATCTCAGGCGGACCGCAACTAGGGTAACAATGGGCTAGTTAGTGTTGTCCATTTTGGCAGCAAATGGGGCCCACTCATGTGACCCACCTCGATGTTTCCGTGCCATCCACGCCATTCATCCTTTTCTTCAGGCCGTATTAAGCCATGGGCCCAAGGTTCAAGCCAATCCAGATCTTAAACAGGCTGCACCACGAGGAACTATGGGGGTGAAAACCCCTTGGACTTGGAATTTTCTTGGATTTGGGATCCCTTGGATTTCGAGCTCTCTTGGACATCGAATTCCTATATTTTTGGAATCCCATGGTTATGTTTCGCACCCTGGATTCAGAATCCCTAAAATCCTAAGTTAAATGCAAGATGTATTTGCAAGGTTTGAAATTAATTATTAAATCAATTTTAAAATCCCTAATTGGTGTGTGTATGTAATGTTGACACTATGGTTGTATTAAATCTGTGGTGGCATGTACTTGAGATGATGAAATTCCAAGACTCAAATGGCCACAAGCACAGGATCACATCCTAATGACTAATCAAATGTCGATTACATCGGCAATGTTCAAACTGTGCAAATCATCCTATTAGAGTAATTATAGTGATGTTAAAGATATTCTAATCATTTTGGGATATCATTAGTGGGCCATGTGCCTAATAGATTGATAGCCTGATGGCACATATTTTGCACATGTGGGTGTCCATCTGGGTCTTTACCAATGAACCCTACCTTGGCATATGTGTCTTATTCATGTCTTACATCCAGTTACTAGATTTTTACAGATAGGCTACATGAGGAGCTTGAAAGTGCCCTTGTTTGTCAATATATGTGAATGGTAAGTCTGTCTATCAAGTAAGCCCCAAATTGAAGACCACAAGTTCAAGACTCATCAAGATGAAGATATACGAATGTGATTCAAAGGTAAACTAAGCCTCATCTACCCAAACAAACCCTAATCAGGTATATGCCCTAATATAAAAACATAAAACTCACCCAAAACCGCTTCTGGATATCCCTTGGTAATCTTGGTTTTGTACTTTGAGTATTGGAGGAAAAATGACCTAAAACAAGTAAACTCAATGTCCTGACAATTGCATCGATATGCAATCGAGGACAATTTTGATGGCATCGAAACCAAGCCCATATACTCCAGCAACAAGCTGAACATATGCTAGGGATTGTCGATAGCATCGAAACTTCTGTTTCGATGGCATTGAACCCACTTCGATTAAATCAACCTAAGGCTTATTCCCTCTATTTCAGAAATAATCAAAGTGTTCCTCGATGTAAACGAACCTCCTTTGATAGCATCGAGAGTAAGTTACGATGGCATCGAAGCTCGTTCGATCACATCGATATAAGGACCAGTTTGTCCAGTAAGCTTTTTAGGAAAATATAATATTTGCAATTGCATCGAAGATAGTTCGATCACATCGAAATTTAAATTTTAATGGCATTAAAGGTTTGTTCAATTGCATTGAAAAAGGAACAAAATTGTCCAGCAACCAAAGAGAGCCTTATAAAGAAAATCTGGATGGAATCGAAGTATGTATCGATGATATCGAAGACCTCTTCGATAGCATCGAAGTATGCTGATGGCATCGGACAGAATCTACTCCGCACCTACTTAAAAAAATTTGGTACATTAAGTCGATGGCATTGGAGACTATTCGATGACATCGACATGAGCAGATTTCTGCTCGTTTTTTAATCGTTGGGATTCCTCTTTATATAAACTCTTGGGTTGCTACTTGTGAAAAAGAGCTAGATTTGAAGAGAGCTTGAGAGAGTTATTATAATAATTAATACCCTCATCCTCAAGTCCTCTTTCTCATAAGAGTTCATCATTCAATCCATAACTCAAGCATTTATTCTCATCTTCCTTGAATTGAATTATAAACTCTGGCATTCATTAAGTTTCCGGTAACATCCTTTAATGGCAAATCATTGTATTGGAAAACTTGAATGCTTAGCTCATGGGAATCTTCTCTAACCTCTAAAGACAAATCATTTATTAGAGAAGATCAGACCAAACCTTAAACTAACAACCTCAGATCATTGATTAGATCAACACATTGATTAAATCAGTGATCCCACCTGTTGGTTGTGCAGGGCCCACTTACTGTGAGGCCCAGATGGTGAGGCCCATTACGATGTATGTGAGGCCTAGATGGTGAGGCCCATTATGATGTATTTTGGCCCATAGATGAGGCCCAATATGATGTGTATGAGGCCCATGAGTGAGGCCCATTGTGATGTATATGAGGCCATGAGTGAGGCCCAATGTGATGTATATGAGGCCCATGAAGGAGGCCCAATGTGATGTATATGAGGCCCATGAGTAAGGCCCAATGTAATGCATTTGAGGCCCTTGTATGAGTCCTAATGTGACGTGTGATTCCACCATGATGTGTGTAATGATGTTTATGATGCTCATTCATCATCCTAGTTGGTTCTAAATGGGTCATGCCTTGGTAGCAATGATGGTTTAATGTCCATATTGTAAGAGTAATGATGGCTAAATGTTCGCATTATAACCCTCCCTAGGGCCCATTGCTAAGCCCATTCTCATCTTCCCTTAGTAGGCTAACCCAAACTGTTACGCACCAAATCCGAGGACGGACAGCTTCCGTGATGCCCCGAATCCGGTACTTGATTTCATACACCAAGTCCCGAGTTCAGCGCACCACAAGGAAGATTTTTTATTGAATTTTTTTTGTTGTATATACATATTAATACTACCTGAGCATGAAGATCCATGATCAAAATACCAAGCAACACTCTCCATTATAAATGCTGATGGTTACAAGTACAATGCTTTCATAAAGGTACACGATGTCAACATTGTCAAATCAAAAAATACATACAATGCATCGAAAAAACTAAGTCTTCCAAGCTACTCCAGCCCTGAAAAAAATGGAAAATAGGAAGCTTAAGCAAAAAGCCTAGTGAGTACACACGTGTGTGTAGTGTGTCCTACATGCAAGCAAGATAAATATGATACATGGAAATCATATATGTGAAAGGCATGTAGCACGTAAGGTATGATGCCAATGCGAATGCAATGCATATGCATCATAGTAATACTCCGAGTCAATGCTACCAGCATCACCAAGTTATGTTTTCATTTCTTCTTTACCAGAGCCATAACCGTATTACACGCATCCGTAATCACATCATCATCATCATATTGTCATACCATATATAATTGTATATCTCAAGAAGCACTATGGTCGACACCCATGCACCAGACACTAGTAATCGACCTCGCATACCCGCCCTGTGGTGGACTTTCACCAACTATATATCATGAAAAACGCCGTGGTCGACACCTATGCACTAAACATCAGTAATCGACCTCACATACCTGCCCTACGGTGGACTTCCACCCGGTATGCCAGTAGCGGACTTCATTCGCGCTTCTCCTCGCCGGCGAGTCAGACCGGTCCCTATTTGCACCTCAGCACTTAAGTAGGTTGGACCCACCTCTTCTCAACCCGACATCATCAATGGGAGTCAAATCCATGACCCATGTATCCACTCGGCCCAACGGTGAGGCAACACTAGCTAGCATAGGGGTTTAGGGACTTTCAACCCAAGAGGCACATCATCCCCTACTATTTCCACACTTCCGGTGTTCCTGAAAATCCCAAGTCATCATCATAGATGTACATTTCATCATCAAGATCCAACTCATGTTATACGGCACGACTGTGGCATTTCGATCATCATGTATGTCATGATTATACATGAATTCAAGCAACCATAATAAGGCATACATTCAAGTGCATGTGGTATGCATATAATGTCATGAGTTTAGGGTCTGCTTAACCTTTAAGACAAAAATCTCATATAATCATCATATGCCACTATCAAATATATTAATCCATGATCATGTGACTAAACTGAAGAGAACATGTCTTACACATGAACAAATGTATTGAAGTACACTTGCACATACCATCATTCTATAGTACATGAGTATGATCAATATCAACATGGTTAAGTAGATGAATTTAGTATGCTAGGGAGTGGAACAACATTAATCAAGTATTAAATCACTTACTTCTATTAACTACAATTACTGACATCACTAATATCATCCACAACTATCATAATCACGAGTATTAATTATAATAAGAGTTACACCATATCTTTCGCAAGATAGATATTCCATTAGTGGCTTTGGCCCGATATGATTTTCTTTTATTGGGACCACATGGTTATACCCTAACTAGGCCTTATGGTTAATGAGTGGTGGTGACACAAAGTACATGCACCAAGTGGTTATGAGATGAAAGGCTTAAAAATAACATATAGTAAATGAGCCGCAGGATGAATGGTGTTGGCAAAACTCATATAATGTAGTGAACTTCATCTTCACATGGGTTGTTAGTAAATTGGATTTACAAATAATTATTGTAGTAGTTCTACAATGGTTTAGAAGGCACATGTAAATTTCATAAGATATAGTGAGCCCTAAGTTGAATGACTTGGTATATAATATACACATAAGATTTAGTTACGGTTGGATAATGCAGGTTTGTCTTATACAACGTAGTGGGTCCTACTTCCAAATGGTACTACAAGCAGATGGGTCTACATATAAACATTACAGTGGGTCCCGACAAGTAGAAAGTATAGGTATCTCACACAAATTAAGGTAGTACAAGGAAGAACAGTTTAGATGCACAAGGCAGATGTCAACGGGTTCCATCATCAAACTGTTTGGTTAGCAAAACAATTGAACAGTGTGGATAAAATACATACATTGAGTGGGTTCACAAGTGTTTGAAAGTTATACGTTTAATTAACACTATTTCATGTCGTTTGACTAATTTAGGAATTGGATCTAGGTCATTTTGGAATCATATTCTAGATTTAGCTAGCCTAATGAATAAATGATGAAATATGCAATACTCACATTAAGGTAGGGTCCATAATCAATCTGACACACGCCCTAAGTTCACATACAGAAGAGGTTACACCATCAGCATAGTCCCCGAGTCTGAGCAATTACACAATTATCATATGCCGACATGGTCTTATGGCTACTCCATTATCAGAAGTCCGTTTGGTTGAGTGGCCACAGAAATGTTACTCTACTTGTCATAATAAGAGACTTGAGGTGAGATGGTTACTTATTATTATTATTATTATTATACCATAGCTCGCATAATGGGGCAACCACTTTACTAAACTTTCATATGGTCAGGCGGTAAGTACCACAATTTCACATAGTTTAGTATGTATACGATTACTATCATGATCTAGTGTCCACATTTTAAAATATCCAAACAAAATCGAGCAATCATAATCCTACACACGAATACATGGCTACACTAATTACGACAAGTCTTATATTACAACCACTTCATACGTCACATAGTTAATGACTCATATTCGGCGTCGTATGGTTAAGGTCCAAGGGCCACATTTCATTATATCATTTACGGTTTAGAGATCACATCGCATAGAATCCAGGACCTTGATAGCATTAGCTTGGGTAACATAACCCTACATAACATTCGGTTTAGTGTACAACTTGGTCATATGTGATTCAAGTGGCGGTATCTATCTCGATAAGCGTAAACCTACGTTGTTGAATGGCCATCAATGCCACTTGATTTCATACGGTTAGGTGGCCTTGTACGTATTTCACATTCATACAGTTAGATGACTACATATACTCCACCATTGCCTATGATTATGTGGCTATACATACATCAAATACCCACATGATTAATGGGCTAAACAAGTATATCACACCCTCACACCACTAGAGTCTACATATTTGTTATAATTAAACATGTTTAAGGGTTTAAACACAAATCACATGATCCTATTACTTGGGGCTGCACTCTAACCAAAGTGCCAAGTGATCAAGGGTTGTCCACAATCAGCCCATTTAAGGGATTAATCATCATTACTCCAAAAATTACAATACCAGTTCGTCATACATTTAATACATGGAGATTACAAAGTCTTGTCGAAGAGGTCCAATGGTTGGCCCAAACAAGGCTACCACTGATGGGCCCACATGACATTCACTTAAAATGAGCCTTAACATTCTTGGGCCTACACATCAATGGAATTCACAATGGGTTTTATGCAGTGGAGTCCATGGGAATTTCCCATGAGGTTGAGTTATGTGTGACCCACTTAAGACTTAGGTCTGCTTTGATTTTAGTCCAAATCCTAAAATGATATGAGGAAGTGGATGGTCTGTATGGATTAAATAGATACACCATGGTGGTCTTAGGTTGGATTCAATAGTTAGGTACTTATTCTCACAGCCTTGTATTGTATGGTCCAATTCAGGTTGGATTGATTGATCTTTTGGACAATGCCCTAAAGGGGACCTGATACATGGGCTAGATGGGTTGAATATATAATACATCATCAGGATGACCCATAACAAATTTTTTGTGATGAGAGTTCAATTTACATTATTTCATAGTGTACGACTATCTAATCATTGGATGGGCCTGATTCATGGTAACATACCGTTAAAAGTGTTGATAAAATAGATAAACAGTGAGGATCTTAAATATATATCATGGCATAGCCATGGTGGATTAAGTGGCATAACACTTACATCAAAGTGGGCCATACCACACACAAGTTAAGAGGGTTACCCTCCATTAAATATTCATAATCATTTGTTGGGCCCACGGAGATGTGGTCCATGAATCCAGCCCATCTATTATGTGTGTCCCACTTGGTTAAGGGGTCAAACCAAGTTTCAGATGCATCAAAATTTCAAGTGGACCCCACAAGTGCTTTTATAACTTGACCTCCGAGCTGTATGAACGGTTCAAGGAAATCAAAGTTACATGGGTCCCAAAGTGATGTATTTATTACATAGACTTGATTAATGGATTGATGTGACATTTAGGGTAGAGATTCTCTTGCAAATTGCGACGCGCGGTGTTTTCCTCGAACTGAACATGGGCCCAAATCTCCTGGCCTGGGTATCGCTTCGGCGCGTGAGATGTGGCATCGGAATCGCGATGACGGCGCGGTCGCTCTGGTACAAGTCTTGGGTCAAGCTGACTCAGATCGAAAGGATGCGACTCAGGGTCACGCACAAATGCCGATTATAGATCGCGGGTCACCGAAATTAGACTGGGAGGACCATGGAGGCATACTAAACGGTACGGTCTAAGATACGGGTCTTACAACTCTCCCCTCTATATAAAAATTTCATCCTCGAAATTTACAGAACAGACAAGGGAAGAGGAAACATCATATATAAGTCAAGGCACAATCTGTTTACATAAGGATGAGGATAGCGCTCTCTAATTTCAACCTTACGCTCCCAAGACGCCTTATCAACACTATAGTGATCTTATTAAACCTCGGACCCTGGATCAGAGACGATTGAAACTGGAATACTATGCAGTCTCGCAATCACAACGGTAGGGAGCTATATCAGAAAATCTCTAAGTTATTCGAACTGAGGGATCTAATCACTCTAAGTTCTTAACAATCATAGAGTGCAGGGTAGTTATCAGCAGATATGTGATGTTATCTTCAGGTATTCCCAAGTTATGCTCTGATACCAACTTCTGTCACGCCCCAAACCCGGAAATCGGATTCACAGGAATTCCGAACTCCGAATCCGGTGCCAACAGCCTCCGTAGTACCCCATTCTCAGCTCTTAGTGTCCAAACGTCAGATTTCGATCCTGGGATCCTACAAGGAAGATTTTTTTTTGAACATTTAACTCGTAATAAGCATAACCACAAGATTACCCATTTCACAAAGGCAACATCATCATCACATATCCACTAATATAATCATTTGAGTACAATGCTGAAAGGGAAATACATAAATAAAAAATCAAGCTCTAGAAGACCGTTGCACACTCCAAGCTCAACACTGCTGCAACCTAACATCACCTGCACGCATCTATCGTGCATAAGCTTATAGAAAGCTTAGAGGGTGGTGTAAGTGTGTGCACAAGGAACATGACAAGTATTCAATACAATGTCATAATCATACAATGTTGAAATAGGCGCTAGGTCATGAATCATACATTATCAGAGTAAGCGAAAAAATAAGTCCATGAGTCAAACGATATCAGAAAATGTATTACAGATCAACTATACAAAGGAGGAATAATATCAGAATGCGTGATACAAATCAACTATATAAATGAGGAGTCATAAAGAGTCAAATATCAAATATCTTATCTAAACCATATAAATGCAGAAATACAGGTAACCCAAAATGCCATATGCCACGAATGTAATGCAATATGCGATGCGAATGAAATGACTATGCTAGAGTGTGAAGTCGGGATGATAGTACGTAGTATTACAGGCTACTATGGGGTCCATCACAAGGGACCAAACCAGTCCCATACCTAAATTTGGATAGTCAGACTCAATGTGGTAGACTCCTAATCTTAGGTTAGTCACGCGCCCAACCGAAATCCTAACCATACGAAGGTACACAATAATTAGTTATGCATCACCAGCCCTAGTGGATAATGAATGAATGAATGAATAAGTATGCAACTCCTACTCAATAAGTCCACATATCAGTACGGTTCCTCTCTAGAATCATCACCGGGGTTTAGTACACTCCAAATGGCATTGCCGCTCTCCTAGCCGCACAGTCTAAGTGAGCGTAAGAAACCTCACTATCCTCCTGGCTAATAGTCTGTCAATACCTATCTGGCACGTCGATAGCGGACCCATTCATGACCTAGTCAAACTCAACCTAAAAATGCCCCCTGCTCTTAGGCGGGTAAGGCCACACCCCCTCCCAACTGACCACGACACAGTGGGAGACATGACCTCCTGGTATTTGGCACTCGGGCACTCATGTATCCACTCGGTCTCGACATTGGAGCGTCCTCTGGTACCAAGAGGGTTTAGGGATTTTCACTCAGGGCCATCTATGGCAGACCGATGTTAGAATAAATTTTCGGTGTCCCGTCTGGCCAACCACGATATGTCTATGGAGGCTATGGCCCTGATGTCGCTAGGGCGTACGGTAATCATAATGCAAGATGCATGAGTCATACGAACCAGCCATGCATCAATCCTGCGCATACCGTGCGCTCATGTGAGATAACATCCGCCTATCAGGGAGTCTCATAACAATATGCTTAATGACATATGTAATAATCAACCACATCTTATAACAAGCATGCAAATGATGCGTATGGGCATGTATCATGATGCTATGTTGTACATACTTATAAACGGTATCAATAACCGGCATCGACAACCGACCTCGACAATGTGGACATTTAACCAACATTGCCCCCGAGGAGTGACCCTCATAGATCCTAACATATAGTGGGCCCATGACCTCACACAAGGGCTAAATATACAACCCCATGGGCCTCACTCAAGAGCTTAATACACATCATGATGGGCCTAACATACATCACAATGGGCCTCAACTATGAGTCACATATACACCATATAGGTCTCGACAATCGGGATCGATCGATAATCAGAATCGGCAAATTGGTTACGACAATCGGATCGATCGATAATCAGAATCGGCATATCGGTCACAACAATCGAGATCGATCGATAATCAGAATCAAAAAATCGGTCATGATAATCAGGATCGATCGATAATCGGAGTCGGCAAATCGGTCACGACAATCGAGATCGATCGATAATAAGAATCAAAAAATCAGTCACGACAATCGGGATTGATCGATAATCAATCTCGACGCAAGGCGAGGTCCATAGATGGATGACCGATGATGGACCAAGCAATATCAAGGAGGCCCATTCATTTGAGTTAACCCACTAGAGAATGATGAAAATGAGCCTAACCAGGCATAAGGAAAAGTCACAATGTGGACATTTAACCAACATTGTTCATCAGGAGTGGCCCACATAGGGCCAAACGTGTCGTAGGCCCATGCCCTCATACAAGGACCTAATACACATCACTCTGGGTCTCACTCATGGGTCAAATACTCATCACAGTGGGCCTCGGCACATGGGCCATGATTACATCACATCGGGCCTCGTCACGCGAGCCTCACATACATCACAATGGGTCACAGTACATGGATCTCATATACATCAAATGGGCCGCACCAATGGGCCTAACACCTCGCAATGGGCCACAATACATGGGCCACACATACATCTCATGGGCCTAATCGTATAGGCCATAAACACATCACATGGCCTTGCCCATGGACCTCGAATACATCATAATGGGCCGTATTACGTGGGCCTATATACACATCAAGTAGGCCACATCCCATGGGCCATATGTATGTCACATCGGGCCCCATATATCACATCGGGTCCTATACAAATCAGATTAGGCCGTTTGGATCAAACACAAACATCACGTGAGGCCCACGTTCGACGGATGGCATGGAATGAAACATATCCATCAAGGTGGTTCCCACCTATCAAATAGATGGACAGCATGGAATAAAACACGCACGTCATGGCAGACCCGTCGTCCTATGCCAGATGGTGCGGCAGATACATCACCAAGGTGGGCCCCACGTCCAAGGATGGACGATGTGGATACAGTAAATACATCAAGGTGTGCCTGACGGATGGGCCACAAAAAAAAATACATCAAGGTGTGCTTCACAGATGAGAGCTTGGATTACATCTAAGATCATTTCAATGGTTGCAGGTGCAGCATGTGTATCACTGTACACATCACTTCATGGGGCACATGGCCAACTAATGATGATTAACACTGTCCAAACTTTGTCCATCACCATCCAGATGGTCTGGATGGTGTGGATGAAGCAAACACATCACGTTGGCCCCACGTCCCATGTGGACGGCTCGAATCAGACATGAACATCATGATGGGCCCAGGTTCAGCCCATCTGGTCGGTCAGGAAGGATAAAACCCATACATCAAGGGGGTCCCATGGAGGGACAGTGTGTGTTCAACACATACATATAAGGTGGGCTCTACACAAGCAGCAAGTGGGCCCTGCACCTAACAAATGGCCACACAGATGGACGACCGAGGTAAAACACAACAAAGGTGGGCCCCACATCACTGTACCGGACGTACGGAGTGAATATGACACATGGGCCTCACAAGGCACACCGTCTAGAGGTGGACGGTGTGAATACAACATATATGTTAAGGTGTGGTCCACCGTCCAGATAGGTGGACGGACGGTGGATATGGAAGACATACTTCAAGGTGGGTCCCATCTGCCATGGATGGGGGATATACACATCATAATCAGGGTCCCACAAACCTACTGATGTCAATACATAGCTATCTAGCTAGTGCGTGGTGGACCAGCCAATCCACTAGACAGAGGTGGGTCCCACGTGGGGCCCACCATAAGGTTTAATTTCCATCCAATCAGTTCATAAGGTCATAAAGACCTGAATTAAGAGGAAAAACAAATTTCATATAGATCCAAAACTTATGTGACCCAAAAAAAGCTTCAATGGTAGATGTTCAATCCCCTACTGCTAAGTCGTGTGGACCACCTGAGTTCCCATTTACGGCTGATTTTGGAGATATCCCCATAGTTAAAGGGGATCCATCAAATAAACGGTGTTGATGTTCAGCACGCCTCAAGGTGGGGCCTGTGATGGGGGCCACTGACCCAGCACCCAAACTAAGTAGCAGACGCTGCTGGCTGCAGCGTCCTCTGGACGCTTGCAGCAACAGTGTCAGTTATCAATTTTTTTTTGTAGTATTTCTTAGATGGGGCCCACATCAAGAAGATCCACACCGGCTATTGGTCTCCCCAGCTTGTTACAGGTATAACGAGTCCACTATGCCATATTTTCGGTATATAGAAACATCATAGTGGGCTTTATCAGTTTAAATTGCCCAAAACCACTGTTTTCTATATTATGGCCTGCCAGAAATTCGGATTGGCTTCATTTTTCGGCTCAACGCCTAAAATGAGCTGAGAAGAAGGGTGGATGGTGCAGATCAGATGCAGACACCAAGGTATGGCCCACATGAGTGCGACGCACCCGCTTTTGAAATTAATCTGAATATTTACCTTTTCCCTCCAGCAGCAGGCGCTGTTGGGCGGTGAACATACAATACAGCTATCAAGTGGGCTCCACCGTCCCTGGCCAATGGACGGCTGGATAGAACCATGCATCATGGTGGGGTACACACCTGCTGGGACTCACATATGGATGGACGGTGTGGAAACACCACGTACATTAAGATGGGTCCAAACCTGTGAGACCCACCAGCTTGTAAGACCAAGCTGATATTTGTATTTTCTTTTCATCCAGGGTGCGATCAAGGATGGGCAGCAAGTACTGCTGCTGGACGGTGGTGGCCCTGTTTGGTGGACAGCGTGGATGCGAAACGTACATCAAGGTGGGCCATAAAATTAGAGAGAGAGAGAGAGAGATGTGAGAAGGGGAGGGATCCTGCCACTATGGGCCCTCCCTATACAATGCAGACATCAAGATGGGTCCCACCATATGTGGGCCCTCAAATCATCAAAATTCGAGATGATGAACACCCACCTTACTTGCTTCTTCTTGGATCAATGGCACGCTAACCTCCTCAGCTACCACTTTAATGGAGGATGATGGTGATTGGACAATGGAGATGGAAGATAGGGAGGTGGGCCACACCAAGCTCCCCTCTCTTGGAGATAGCTTAGACATCTCTCATGGTAGGGTCGCTTGGGAGAATGGAGAGAGAGAATGAGAGAGAGAGGACTAGTGATGGATGGGGTGATGGGATGAGGGAGCATGGTGCATGTTGACGTTTGGGTGAAAAAGGAATAGGTGCCATGCCTTGTTGGTGAAAAAGGGATGGCTAAGTAAGGTTCTGTACTTAGACTTGATTAATGGATTGATGTGACGTTTAGGGTAGAGATTCTCTTGAAAATTGCAATGCGCGGTGTTTTCCTTGAACTGAACGTGGGCCCACATCTCCTGGCCCGGGTATCGCTTCGGCGCGTGAGACGCGGCATAGGAATCATGGCGATGGCGCGGTCGCTCTGGTACAAGTCTTGGGTCAAGCCGACTCAGATCGGAAGGATGCGACTCAGGGTCACGCACAAATGCCGATTATAGATCGCGGGTTACCGAAATTAGACCGAGAGGACCATGGAGGCATACTAAATGGTACAGTCTAAGATACGGGTCTTACAACTCTCCCCTCTATATAAAAATTTCATCTTCGAAATTTACAAAACAGACAAGGGAAGAGAAAGCATCATATATAAGTCAAGGCACAATCTGTTTACATAAGGATGAGGATAGCGCTCTCTAATTTCAACCTTACGCTCCCAAGACGCCTTATCAACACTATAGTGATCCTACTAAACCTCGGACCCTGGATCAGAGACAATCGAAACTGGAATACTATGCAGTCTCGTAATCACAAAAGTAGGGAGCTATATCAGAAAATCTCTAAGTTATTCGAACTCAGGGATCTAATCACTCTAAGTTCTCAACAATCATAGAGTGCAGGGTAGTTATCAGCAGATATGTGATGTTATCTTCAGGTATTCCCAAGTTATACTCTGATACCAACTTCTGTCACGCCCCAAACCCGGAAATCGGATTCACAGGAATTCCGAACGCCGAATCCGGTGCCAACAGCCTCCGTAGTACCCCATTCTTAGCTCTTAGCATCCAAACGTCAGATTTCGATCCTGGGATCCTACAAGGAAGATTTTTTTTTTTAACATTTAACTCGTAATAAGCATAACCACAAGATTACCCATTTCACAAAGGCAACATCATCATCACATATCCACTAATATAATCATTTGAGTACAATGCTGAAAGGGAAATACATAAATCGAAAATCAAGCTCCAGAAGACCGTTGCATACTCCAAGCTCAACACTGCTGCAACCTAACATCACCTGCACGCATTTATCGTGCATAAGCTTATAGAAAGCTTAGAGGGTGGTGTAAGTGTGTGCACAAGGAACATGACAAGTATTCAACACAATGTCATAATCATACAATGTCGAAATAGGCGCTAGGTCATGAATCATACGTTATCAGAGTAAGTGAAAATATAAGTCCATGAGTCAAACAATATTAGAATACGCAATACAGATCAACTATACAAAGGAGGAACAATATTAGAAATACAAATCAACTATATAAATGAGGAGTCATAAAGAGTCAAATATCAAATGCCTTATCTAAACCATATAAATTCAGAAACACAAGTAACCCAAAATGTCATATGCCACGAATGTAATGCAATATGCGGTGCGAATGGAATGACCATAATAGAGTGTAAAGTCGGGATGATAGTACGTAGTATCACAGGCTACTATGGGGTCCATCACAAGGGACTTCTATCCAAACCAGTCCCATACCTAAATTTGAATAGTCAGACTCAATGTGGTAGACTCCTATTCTCAGGTTAGTCGCGCGTCCAACCGAAATCCTGACCATACGAAGGTACACAATAATTAGTTACGCCCCACCAGCCCAAGTGGATAGTGAATAAATGAATGAATGAGTATGCAACTCCTACTCACTAAGTCCACATATCAGTACGATTCCTCTCTGGGATCATCATTGGGGTTTAGTACACTCCAAATGGCACTACCGCTCTCCTAGCCACACAGTCCAAGTGAGCGTAAGAAACCTCATTATCCGCCTGGCCAATAGTCTGTCAATACCTAACCGACATGTCAATAGCGGACCCATTCACGAGCTGGTCAAACTTAGCCTAACAATGCCCCCTGCTCTCAGGTGAGTAAGGCACACCCCCACCCAATCGACCACGACACAGTGAGAGACGCGGCCTCCTGGAATTTTGCATTCGGGCACTCATGTATCCACTCTGTCTCGACATTGGAGTGTCCTCTGGTAACAAGAGGGTTTAGGGATTTTCACCCAGGGTCATCTATGGCAGCCCGATACTAAAATAAATTTTCGGTATCCCGTCTAGCCAACCACGATATGCCTGTGGAGGCTACGGCCCTGATATCGTTAGGGCGTACGGTAATCATAATGCAAGATGCATGAGTCATACGAACCTGCCATGCATCAATCCTGCACATACCGTGCGCTCATGTGAGATAACATCCGCCTATCAGGGAGTCTCATAACAACATGCTCAATGACATATGTAATAATCAACCACATCTCATAACAAGCATGCAAATGATGCGTATAGGAATGTATCATGATGCTATGTTGTACATACTCATAATCAGTATCAATAACCGGCATCGACAATCGACCTCGACAATGTGGACATTTAACCAACATTGCCCCCGAGGAATGACCCTCATAGATCCTAACATATAGTGGGCCCATGACCTCACACAAGGGCTAAATATACAACACCATGGGCCTCACTCAAGAGCTTAATACACATCACGATGGGCCTAACATACATCACAATGGGCCTCAACTACGAGTTGCATATACACCATATAGGTCCCGACAATTAGCCTCGACAATTGAGATCGATCGATAATCAGAATCAGCAAATCGGTTACGACAATCGGATCGATCGATAATCAGAACCGCCAAATCGGTCACGACAATCGGGATCGATCGATAATCAGAATCGACATATCGGTCACAACAATCGAGATCGATCGATAATTAGAGTCGGTAAATCGGTCATGAGAATCGGGATCGATCGATAATCAGAGTCGACAAATCGGTCACGACAATTGGGATCGATCGATAATCAGAGTCAACAAATCGGCCACGACAATCGGGATCGATTGATAATCGATCTCGACACAAGACGGGGTCCATAAATGGACGACCGATAATGGACCAAGCAATATCAATGGGGCCCATTTGTTTGGGTTAACCCACTAGAGAATGATGAAAATGAGCCTAACCAGGCATAAGGAAAAGTCACAATGTGGACATTTAACCAACATTGTTCCTAAGGAGTGGCCCACATAGGGCCAAACGTATCGTAGGCCCATGGCCTCATACAAGGACCTAATACACATCACTATGGGTCTCACTCATGGTTCAAATACTCATCACAGTGGGCCTCGACACATTGGCCATGATTACATCACATCAGGCCTCGTCATGCGGGCCTCACATACATCACAATGGGTCACAGTACATGGATCTCATATACATCAAATGGGCAGCACCAATGGGCCTAACTCCTTGCAATGGGCCACAATACATGGGCCACACATACATCTCATGGGCCTCATCGTATGGGCTGTAAACACATCACATGGCCTTGCCCTTGGGCCTCGAATACATCATAATGGGCCGTATTACGTGAGCCTATATACACATCAAGTAGGCCACATCCCATGGGCCATACATATGTCACATCAGGCCCCACATATCACATCCGGTCCTACACAAATCAGATTGGGCCGTTTGATCAAACGCATACATCACGTGAGGCCCACATTCGACGGACGGAATGGAATGAAACACATCCACCAAGGTGGTTCCCACCTATCAAACAGATGGACAGCATGGAATAAAACACGTACGTCATGGTAGACCCGTTGTCCTATGCCGGATGGTGCGACAAATACATCACCAAGGTGGGCCCCACGTCTAAGGTTGGACGATGTGGATACAGTAAATACATCAAGGTATGCCTGACGGATGGGCCACAAAAAAAATGCATCAAGGTGTGCCTCACAGATGGGAACTTGGATTACATCTAAGATCATTTCAATGGTTGCAGGTGCAGCATGTGTATCACTATAAACATCACTTCATGGGGCACATTGCCCACTAACGATGATTAACACTATCCAAACTTTGTCCATCACCGTCTAGATGGTCTGGACGGTGTGGATGAAGCAAACACATCACGTTGGCCCCACGTCCCATGTGGACAGCTCGGATCAGACATGAACATCATGATTGGCCCACGTTCAGCCCATCTGGTCGGACAGGATGGATAAAACCCATACATCAAGGGGGTCCCATGGAGGGACGGTGTGTGTTCAACACATACATATAAGGTGGGCTTTACACAAGTAGCAAGTGGGCCCTGCACCTAACAAATGGCCACACAGATGGACAGCCGAGGTAAAACACAACAAAGGTGGGCCCCACATCACTGTACCGGACGTTCGGAGTGGATATGACACATGGACCTCACAAGGCACACCGTCCAGAGGTGGACGGTGTGAATACAACATATATGTTAAGGTGTGGTCCACAGTCCAGATGGGTGGACGGACGGTGGATATGGAAGACATACTTCAAGGTGGGTCCCATCTACCATGGATGGGGGATATACACATCATAATCAGGGTCCCACGAACCTACTGACGTCAATACATAGCTATCTAGCTGGTGCGTGGTGGACCAGCCAATCCACTAGACAGAGGTGGGTCCCACGTGGGGCCCACCATAAGGTTTAATTTCCATCCAATCAGTTCACAAGGTCATAAAGACCTGAATTAAGTAGAAAAACAAATTTCATATAGATCCAAAACTTATGTGACCCAAAAAAAGCTTCACTGGTAGACGTTCAATCCCCTACTGCTAGGTCGTGTGGACCACCTGAGTTCCCATTTACGGCTGATTTTGAAGATATCCCCATAATTAAAGGGGATCCATTAAATGAACGGTGTTGATGTTCAGCATGCCTCAAGGTGGAGCTTGTGATGGGGGCCACTGACCCAGCACCCAAACTAAGCAGAGGACGCTGCTGGCTGCAGCGTCCTCTGGACGCTGGCAGCAGCAGGGTCAGTTATCAATTTTTTTTATTTTTTTTTTGTGTGTAGTATTTCTTAGATGGGGCCCACATCAAGAAGATCCACACCGGCTATTGGTCTCCCCAGCTTGTTACAGGTATAACGAGTCCACCATGCAATATTTTCGGTATATAGAAACATCACAGTGGGCTTTATCAGTTTAAATCGCCCAAAACCACTGTTTTCTATATTATGGCCCACCAGAAATTCGGATTGGCTTCATTTTTTGGCTCAACGCCTAAAATGAGCTGACAAGAAGGGTGGATGGTGCAGATCAGATGCAGACACCAAGGTATGGCCCACACGAGTGCGACGCTCCCGCTTTTGAAATTAATCTGATATTTACCTTTTCCCTCCAGCAGCAGGCGCTGTTGGGCGGTGAACATACAATACAGCTATCAAGTGGGCTCCACCGTCCCTGGCCAATGGACGGCTGGATAGAACCATGCATCATGGTGGGGTACACACCTGCTGGGACTCACATATGGATGGACGGTGTGGAAACACCACGTACATTAAGATGGGTCCAAACCTGTGAGACCCACCAGCTTGTAAGACCAAGCTGATATTTGTATTTTCTTTTCATCCAGGGTGCGATCAAGGATGGGCAGTAAGTACTGCTGCTGGACGGTGGTGGCCCTGTTTGGTGGACAGCGTGGATGCGAAACGTACATCGAGGTGGGCCATAAAATTAGAGAGAGAGAGAGATGTGAGAAGGGGAGGGATCCCGCCACTATGGGCCCTCCCTATACAATGCAGACATCAAGATGGGTCCCACCATATGTGGGTCCTCAAATCATCAAAATTCGAGATGATGAACACCCACCTTACTTGCTTCTTCTTGGATCAGTGGCTCACTAAGCTCCTCAGCTACCACTTTAATGGAGGATGATGGTGATTGGATGGTGGAGATGGAAGATAGGGAGGTGGGCCACACCAAGCTCCCCTCTCTTAGAGATAGCTTAGACGTCTCTCATGGTGGGGTTGCTTGGGAGAATGGAGAGAGAGAATGAGAGAGAGAGGAGTGGTGATGGATGGGGTGATGGGATGAGGGAGCATGGTGCATGTTGACTTTTGGGTGAAAAAGGAATAGGTGTCATGCCTTGTTGGTGAAAAAGGGATGACTAAGTAAGGTTCTGTACTTAGACTTGATTAATGGATTGATGTGACGTTTATGGTAGAGATTCTCTTGGAAATTACGACGCACAGTGTTTTCCTCAAACTGAACGTGGGCCCACATCTCCTAGCCCGGGTATCACTTCGGCGCGTGAGACGTGGCATCGAAATCGCGGTGATGGCGCGGTCGCTCTGGTGCAAGTCTTGGGTCAAGCCGACTCAGATTGAAAGGATGCGACTCAGGGTCATGCGCAAATACCGATTACAGATCGCGAGTCACCGAAATTAGACCGAGAGGACCATGGAGGCATACGGAACGGTATGGTCTAAGATACGGGTCTTACATTGATGCAACTTCTTTTTTTTTCTTTTTTATAATTTTTAATTTTATTTATTATATTATTTTTTTTGGTGTGGGCCATCTGAGTTCCGTTTATGGCTGAATTTTGGGGGTGACCCATTTTTAAAGGGGAAATGCATGGTGTAGATGCTCGACAAGCATCAAGGTGGGGCCTGTGGTGGGGCCCACTTGCCTACTCGTTCCAGGCAGCAGCATCCTCTAGATGTTGGACGTCAACAAGGGGCTGACGCCCTTTGCCATATATTTTTTTTATTTTTTTTTATTTTTCAATGGTTTTTCATAAGTGGGGCCCATATCCTAGCGATCCACTCCATCTGTTGGATTTTATCGCCCGAGACAAATTTAAAAAGCCCAATATTCAGTATTTTTCAATGTATAGAAACATCACAAAGGGCCCTAATAAATTATTACTGTTAAAATAATATTTTTGATTGTGTAGTCTACTAGAGATTTGGATTGGCTCTCCATTTTTTAGCTCAATGCCTAAAATGAGCTGAGAAATTAAATGGACAGCATGGATTGAATATATACATCATGGGTGGGGCCCGTTGTGGACCGACACCCTCTTTCTTTTTTTTATTTCAACAGCAGCAGGGACGTTTGGACGCTACAGCAAGCAGCGTCCAGCCTTCCTCTCTCTTTTTTTCTTGGTTTATTTTTGGTGTGTTTGCACGTGTGTGCATGGGTGTGTATGTATGTATAGCCAGCCCAATGGGCCATATTTGGATGGTTTAGATAGCTTAAAAACATCACAGTGGATCCATGCCCTTTTGTCAATTGATATTCATGTGTTCCCTTCATCTAGGCCTTAGAATGTTATGGATGAAGGATGAATGCCAAACATCATAGTGGGGCCACGATTAACAGGTCCCACATCCTAATCATCATCAATAACAACATGTTATCATCATGATCAACATTATCCAAACCATAAAAGAAAAAAAGACTAAGTGAAAAGGGGGTTTACTCACCTTGATGAATTAGATGGATGGAAGGGATGGGGTTGATGGCCCACCAAGATCACTCCTCTCTCTCTCTCTCTCTCTCTCTCTCTCTCTCTCTCTCTTTGTGTAGAAAATTGGTGAAATGCTAAGGGATAGAGGGGTATTTGTAGAAAAATTGATAAAAATTTGGTTAAGTTAGGCTAATGTGATTAATATTAGCTTAGGCTAGGATTATGGCAATTAATTCATGATTAGTAATTAATGATGGATTAAAGGAGCATAGGATGGCATGGTGTGATGATGTCATGCATAGGGTATGACATGGAAAAGAGTTGACTTGAGGTGTACATGAGAGAGGGAGAGGTATGGGTGTGTCACATCACACACATGGGTAGAGATTCTCTCACCCATGTGTGGCATGCACATATGTGTATGGCATGTATTGTGCACATGTGTGGAATGGAGTACATGGCACATTGCGCACATGATACACTAATGATTCTTCACGGCGTATCTCACTAATGGAGTATCGTATAGATGCACGGGTTATACCAACACGATCGCAATGACGGGGCGGTCGATATGAAATAAGTTTCAAGGTCTTAAGGTTTCGATCAGTTGGGTGTGTACTATGAATGGCCAATCCAGGTCTAACTAAGGGCATCGATCATCGTGTATATATGCATAGAAAATGGTACGGAATGGACAGGGTGTTACACAAATCGTTAGTGTAAGACCCGTGTCCTAATCCGTACTGTTCCGTTAGCTTCCGCGGTCCTTCCGGTCAAATTCCGGCAACCTTCGCACCGTATTCGGTATTTGCGCACGATCCTAAGCCAGGTCCCGCGCACCGACGTCGGCTTGGTCTGAAAGTTATATCATAGCGACCGCGTCGTCGCCGCGGTTCCAACGCCGTGACTTGCGCACTGAACCGATACCCAGGCAAGAAGATGCCGATCAGCGTTTATTCCGAAGAAACACCGCGCGTTGCGGATTTCGAGGGAATCTCTACTATTAGTCCCATCAATCAACCATCAAAGCACCCCATACCTCAAGTACATCAACCCATCCCTACCTTTTACAAAAGTCCACCCTTCTTTCCACCTCACCACTCCTCTTTTCCAAATTTCAACAACAACCATACCTCTTTTTACCATTTTCAACCCAAACCATCCCCCATCACTCCATCACCCATCTCTTTCTCTCTCTCTCCCTCCCTTTACAACTATCTCTCTTATTCATTTTTTTAAAAATCCAATCCAAGAGAGAGCACCATACGTATGAGACCCTCTCCCATTCTCTCCCAAGTTTCAAGTGTGGCCCATCTCCTACCCCTTGATCTCTCATCTCAACCATCCATTTCTCATCTTCCACCATCAAAGAGGAGCTCAAGGAACTAAGGAAGCCAAGGGAGCAAGAAGATCAAGTGGTGGGTGCCTTGATAGGGTAGATTTTCATATTTTTAAGATGGGCCAAGTGAGGCCAACCGATCAATGGTTTGGATCTCACATTGGACCCTAAGATGTGGCCGATGGCCCACTTGGATCATCATGATCATTCCATGATGGGGCCATTCTCCATGGACCCCATCATGATGTTTATTTTCTTGTATGTTTAGGGTCATCTAGACCGTTTAATTTGGTGGAGAAAGGATCTCCACCGTTGGATTTAATTTTTTATGGGCCACATAAAATGGGACCCACTTGATGTATGATTTAGTGCAAGGGAGGGCCCATAGTGCCGGGGTCCCTCCATCACACGGTCTCACTCTCTATCTCTCTCCCTTTTTATTTTTTAATTGTTTTATTTTTATTTTTATTTTTTATTTTTATGAGGTTATGTGTGGCCCACTTGAATGGACCCCACCATAGGGTATGTATTCCATCCAACTCACCTACGAGTGGGGCCCACCTTGTGTGTAGTATACACACCATCCTCCATGAGGTGGCCCACATAAGCAAGGCCCACCTCTAGTATATTTGGAGAGAGTCCAGCGTCCAGGGACGCTGGACGTTTCATGGAAAAGGTAAAAGAAAAAAATATATATATATATATAATTGCTTGGTTTGGGGATGGCCCACTGGTGTAGGCTCCACCTTGATGTATGTATTAAATCCACACCATCCATTCCTTCCCTAAGCCCTTTTTAGGCGTTGACCTGAAAGATGGGATCCATCAGACCTTCAGGCGGGCCATACCATAGCAAATGGTGGTTTTCACCATTGAAACCCTCCCTGATTATTTATATGCCAAAATATGTCCAATATTGGACTTATTTTGTTCGTGTTGAGCCATGGGACGCCACTGGACGGAGTGGATTCGCTGGATGCGGACCCCACCTATAAAATCCTCGAATTTTCAAAAAATAAAAAAAAAAAGGAAATGGGCAACACAGCAGCTGACGCTGCTGTGTCAGACGGCAGCAAGCCAAGCACGGCCCTAGCCGTGGGCCCCACCTTGATGTTTATATGCTATCTAAACCGTTCATCGGGTGGGCCACTACCTGACGTGGGCCCACCCCAAAAATCAGCTTGATCCAAGACTCGGGTGGCCCACATCAAAGGAAACAGTGGGATTGGACCTCTACCTTTGAAATCCCCTTGGGGTCCACAGAAGTTTTGGATCAGGGTGAAATTTCTTTTCACCCTTCACCTAGGCCCATGTGGCCTTATCAACGGTTGGATGGCATATCGACATTACGGTGGGCCCCACATGGAGCCCACATAAATGTATGAGTTTCTTTACCACCGTCCGCCTGGACGGTGGACGTGGAGCCACTTTGATGTGTGTGGGCCCACTGTGATGAGTGTGTGGGCCCACTGTGATGTGTGTGTGTGTATATATATAGATATATATATATATATATATATATATATATATATATATAATATTATATTTCATATAATATTATATACATGTATTATGTATATATATTATATACTATATACATATTATATACTATAATATATGTATTCTTTTTTTACTAATGTTGAGGCCGTGATTGAGGCCCACTTTGATGCGACCCATGGTTGAGGCCCACCTTGATGTATATAAAGGCCCATGAGTCGAGGCCCATTGATGTATATATAAGGCCCATGGGTGAGGCCCATTGATGTATATATAAGGCCCATGAGTCGAGGCCATTTAATGTATTAGGGGCCCATGGGTGAGGCCCATTTGATGTATTGGGGCGATGAGTTGAGGCCCATTTGATGTGCACATGGGGCCCAATTGGTGAGGCCCATTCGATACATATAAGGCCCAGGTGAGTAGACCCATTTGATGTACATATGGAGCCCAACTGTAGAGGCCCATTTGACACGTGTAAGGCCCATAAGCTTAGGCCTATTTGATAGGTTCTGAAGCCCCGGGTTATAGCCCATTGCAATGTACATAAGGCCCATTGGTGTGGCTCACTTAATGAATATAAGGCCCATATGACTTGGCTAATTTGATGTATTTAAGGGCCCAATGGATGTACCTAAGGTCCATTGCAATGTGTGATCCCAAAATAGCTTATGAACTGATATTTGTGGCAGTCGTGCCTTGGGAGCAATGTTGGTTTGACGTCCACATTGTAAGTGTAGTGTGGTTAAATGTCCGCATTATGACTTTCCCTTGGGTCCACTGTTAGGCCCATATGTGTAGTGTGTAGGCCGTCCAGGCCCATCTTCATTATGAACATCATCCACCTCATATAACATATTTAATTCCATGATTCATGATCATATGCATCATACGTATGCTTGATATGAGAAATGATGTGCCTTCGGGCAGATTGTTTAGGACTCCGTACGGGGTGTTGCCCTACATGAGCGCACGATATGCGCGAGATTGCATGATTGAATAGTGTGATTCATGCATTCGCATTGTGTGGTATAGTGATTCTTGTACGCCCTAGCGACATCGGGGTCGCTCCACAGGCGTATCGTGGTTGGCGGGATTGGATAGAAATCTTGTTCTACATGGGGTGCGATAGATATCCTGGGTGAAAGTCCCTAAACCCTTATGGTACCGAGAGGTTGCTCAACGTCTAGGCCGAGTGGGTGCATGAGCGCCGGTGCCGATTACCAGACGGTTCCGCTTTCCAGCGTGTCGTGGTCGGTTGGAAGGGGGTGCGGCCTTACAGAGTAGGGGGCAATGCTAGGTTGGTTCGACCGGCTCGAGGAATGGGTCCGCTATTGACGAGCCGAGCCCGATATTGGCGGGCGGATAGTGAGGTCTTTTCCACTCACATTATTGCGAGCGATTGGGCGGCAATCTGGCTTCGATAGTACAAGACCCCGGTGATATTCCAGATTTGAGCCGTATTGACATGTGGACTTAGATGAGGATTTGTATGCTTGACTTGCATTTTGCATTGCATGGCCTTGGTATGGCCGACATCATTCTTTGCACCGCATGGCCTTGGTACGGCTAATGGGATTCTTAGCATTCATCAGCATGTTCCGCATTACTCTGATACTGCATGACTACATTATCACCTTGAGCATACACTTTCACCACCCTCTAAGCTTTCTATAAGCTTATGCACGACCGTTGCGTGCAGGTGACGTTGGATCGCAGCAGCGCTGAGGCTTGGACGCGTGGCTGATCTTCTTTTGGAGTTTTGGTCTATCTTCATTGTATTTCCCTTATGCTCATTGTACTTGGAAAGTTTTTGATTATAGTGGAAATGTGATGGAGTTTTTGGTTGTTGTTTGTGGGTTATGCCTTTGGTTATGCTTATTACGAATCAAACTGATGTACAAAATCCTCCTTGTAGCATCCCAGGATCGGAACCTGGCGAATGGGCGCTGGGAGCCGAGAATGGGGTTCTACGGAGGCTGTCGGCGCCGGATTCGGCGATCGGGAATTTTGTGAGCCCGGTCTCCGAGTTTGGGGCGTGACAGAAGTTGGTATCAGAGCATAACTCGGGAATAACCAAAAACAACATTACATGTCTGCTATGAATGATTTAAGTCCTAAGTTCGAGTAGCCTAGCGATCCTTTATTACCGACCTTTAACGAGCGTGCCTTCGAGAGTTTTCAAAGTTGATAGGCACCTTCGCTCTTTCCTGTAGGATATGGCGCGCAGGAGAGTGACCCGATCGACTCCCGCACCACCATCAGATACTTCAGCTCCACCACTCGCGCACTACCACCTACGATTCCTGCCCCACCACCCGAGATCCCTATTGCCCACTTTGAGGATGCCACCCATACTGCCGAGGATTCATCTTGCCCTTATGGGTGCGGTTCCTCCACCGAGACTAGTGCGGAGCCGGCCGTATCTGTGAGTGCTTCCCGAGGCCAGATCTGCAGTGTGGCCGCACTTGAGGCGAGCGGACCCCGATCGTTTCACCGGTGCACGAGCGAGCGAGAGCGCTCGAGTGCCCTCCTTCGAGAGTTTCGACGCCTTGATCCCCGCATTTCCGGGGTGAGCCGGACCGGCCGTGGCCGAGAGGTGGCGCGCGCGTAGAGAAGATATTTGAGACGATGGGATGCGCGACCGAGCGGCGAGTTCGATTAGCCGTATTTCTTCTCCATGGTGAGGCTGAGCACTGGTGGATGTCAGTCTCTCGAGCAGCGGGCCCTGATTTTGTTTGGACTTGGGAGGATTTTGTGGATCGGTTTGACCGACAGCAGTATTTTTCCGATCACATCCGACGTCAGCGAGCGTTGGAGTTTGAGGCCTTGGTGCGGGGCGATATGACAGTGGCTCGCTCGTTTTGTAGCACTGTCCCGATTTGCACCTTACTTAGTGGATGATGAGGAGCGGAGAGCCCGCCGATTTGAGGCGGCTTGCGTTACGGTCTTCGAGGCCGTGTTATTGGGCATGAGCTTCCTACCTTCGAGGAAGTGGTGCGGAAGGCCCAGTTTTTGAGGTGAGTGGGACGGTCTCGGTCGATCGTGGTCGAGGAGGAGGGCCGGAAGAGGCGAGCTCCTTCCGGTGATACCAGCAGGGTCGACCACCGCAGAGGCGCACGGAGTCGCCCGGCCTTTCGAGCACCGGCGGCACCCCGGCACCTCGGCCACCACTTAGAGGCAGTTCTACGGCACTTGTTTTAGGTGCGGTGCGGCGAAGACACCGTATGTGGGAGTGTCCTCGTCCCAGGCGGCGGAGAGAGGTCCACGGCGGCCTCACCACCGCAGCGGCAGAGAGACCCCCACGGCGAGAGGCCCCCACGGCAGCGGCGGCAGCGGCCTCCACCACGAGACCACCTCGGCGGCGGCATCGGCCACCGGCCTCCGAGGCCGCGCAGCGAAAGGCGGCGATTTCGACCGCCTCGGCGACCTCGGCAGGCGGCACGCTCGAGGGACGAGGCACCTCCCAGGAGCTCGAGGCTCGATTCTATGCGGCCCAACAGGATCCATAGTCCTACGGAGGAGTCGTTGAGGGTATACTTCTGATATTCGCATGCATTGCACGTGTGTTGTTTGATTATGGTGCATCGCATTCTTTCGTGGCCGAGGGTTTTTGCCGATTGGTTTACCGTTGGAGTCTGCTCATGAGGGTTGATAGTATCGACTCCCTTGGGGAAGAATGCAGCAATGTTGGGCCGATTTTGCTTGTCTTGCCCGTTTTGGTTGGGGATATGTTTTTGCTTGCCCGACCTGTTTGCTTTGCCTATGTCCGAGTTTGATGTCATCATAGGCATGGATTGGCTTGCCGAGTATCACGCCATATTGGATTGCTCGCGAGGAGCAGATCACGTTTTGTATACGGCTTGCCGCGATTCGATTCATTGCTGAGCCTAGAGGAGAGCCATTGTCTTGTATGATGTCGTGTGCCATAGAGGAGCCCATAGCGGTGAGCATTGACCAGTTGCCCGTGGTTTGCGAATTTTTGGATGTGTTTCAGGAGATTCTGGGAATACCGCCTCGTCGACTCGCTGAGTTTCAGATTGATCTCGTGCTCGGTACCGCGCCTATTTCGAAGTCCCTGTATCGTATGACACCATTGGAGTTGCTGAAACTGCAGAAGCAATTGGACGAGTTGCGCGAGTTAGACTTTATCCGTCCGAGCAGCTCACCGTGGGGAGCGGCGGTACTCTTCGTAAAGAAGGATGGCTCGTTGAGGCTCTGCGTAGATTACCGCGAGCTCAACAAGGTCACAATCAAGAACAAGTACCCGCTCCTGAGGATTGATGATTTGTTTGATCAGCTGTAGGGTGCAGCAGCAGATTCTTTTGAAGATTGACTTGCGTTCCGGTTATCATGAGTTCGAGTTCGAGAGGAGGACATTCCGAAGACAGCATTCAGAAAGCGTTATGGTCATTTCGAGTTTGAGTCATGTCCTTGACCGGTGACCAATGCGCCAGCGATATTCATGCGATTGATGAACGAGGTCTTGTCCGTATCTCGATCGAGTTTGTTGTAGTCTTCATCGACGACATTATGATTTATTCGAGGACTCGTGAGGAGCATGAGCGGCATTTGAGGTTACATTGCAGACCCTCCGCGCACACCAACTGGCTGTATACAAGGCTGGAGAAGTGCGAGTTTTGGCGGAGGAGGTGAAGTTCCTCGGTCACGTGGTGACGAGGAGGGTGTCGCGGTGGACCCCTCGAAGGTTGAGGCGGTGGGTCAGTGGGGCCAGCCCAGACTGCGTTCGAGATCCGTAGTTTCCTTGGTTTAGCGGGCTACTACCGGCGTTTTATTGAGGGCTTCTCTCGTATTGCAGCCGTTGACCAGTTGACTCGGAAGGGCGCGAGTTTATTTGGAGTGACGCTGCGAGCGAGCATTTATGGAGTTAAAGGACCGTCGGCGTCCGCTCCTGTCCTCACTCTTCCTCTGGGAGTGACGGATTTATTGTATTCACCGTTGCTTCGCATATTAGCTTGGGTGTTATTCTGATGCAACACAGGAAGCCTGTGGCCTTCACGTCTCGCCAGCTCAAGGTCCATGAGCAGAACTACCCCACGCATGATTTATAGTTGGCTTCCGTTATCTTCGCATTGAAGGTGTGGAGGCACTATCTTTACGGGGTTAGGTTTGAGCTCTTCTCTGACCACAAGAGTTTGAAGTATCTCTTCTCGCAGTTAGAGTTGAATATGAGGCAGAAACGATGGATGGAGCTCTTGAAGGACTACGATTTTGATCTTTAGTACCACCCTGGCAAGGTAAACATGGTGGCAGATGCCTTAGCTGTTAGCCACGGGGCCTGATGGCACATATAATGGTCCAGGAGTGGAGGATGCTTAGGGATGTAGCTGAGTACGACTTCGAGTTTAGTCTGTAGTCTACCATTGTTCAATTATCGAGCTTGTCGATTCAACCCTCTCTTGTCGCAAGGGTGATCGAGGCTCGTGACGAGCAGTCGTTACGAGGATTACCGGAGGCGGCATCGAGAGTCGAGAGGAGTTAGCGGATTAGTACGGATGGTGGACTTCGCTTGAGGCCGATTATGTGTCCGGATATTCTGAGCTACGCCGAGATCTTATGACCGAGACACATCGATCGTAATTTTCTATTCACCCTGGCTCAACGAAGATGTACCGTGACATGAGGTGACAGTATTTTTAGGTAGGGATGAAGCACCAGATCACCAATTTTGTGGCCGAGTGCGACACGTGCCAGCGTGTCAAGGCCGATCATCAGAGACTCCCTGGTCTATTACAGCCGTTGAGTGTCCAAATGTGGAAGTGAGAGTACGTGTCGACAGATTTCATTATGGGCTTGCCGAGGACTCAGTGCGGTTATAACGCCATCTGGGTTGTCGTTGATCGTCTGACGAAGTCGGCACATTTTATTGCGATACGTGCGACTTGGCATTTGGACCGACTTGCGAGATTATTCATTGAGGATATTGTGAGGCTGCATGGTGTTCCAGTCTAGATCGTTTCTGACCAAGACCCGAGGTTCACGTCTCAGTTTTGGGGGAGCTTCCAAAGAGCGATGGGTTTTGATTTGCAACTCAGCACCGCGTACCATCCGCAGACCGATGGCCAGATCGAGAGGGTCAACCAGATCCTTGAGGATATGCTTCGGGCCTGCGCGATTGATTTCGGGGTAGTTGGGATGAGCATCTGCGATTGGCTGAGTTAGCATACACTAAAAGCTATCAGGTGACCATTGGCATGGCTCCTTTTGAGGCACTATATGGTAGACTGTGCAGATTTCTTAGTTGTTGGACCGAGGTCGGAGAGCGGCGTCTCCTAGGTTCCGAGCTTGTGCAGCAGACATCAAAGGCTATCGATATCATCAGGTAAAGGATACGCACAACTCAGAGCCAGCAGAAGAGTTTTGCTGATCGTCGGCATTGTCTCTCGGAGTTCATTATTGGGGACAAAGTGTATCTCAAAGTCTCGCCCATGAAGGGCGTGGTTCGATTTGGAGCGAAGGGCAAGCTTGCCCCGAGATTCATTGGACCTTTCGAGATCAAGGCGCGTTGGCGCCGTGGCCTATCGGCTTGCCTTGCCATCTCGGTTGTCTGGCGTCCACAACGTTTTCATGTCTCCATGTTGAGGAAGTGTGGGTCGGACATCGTTCTGTTATCGATTGGCGGCCGTTAGAGGTTCGTGAGGACGCTTCCTATATTGAGCGGCCGATCCGTATCCTTGATCGGAAGGAGCAGTCCTCGGACCAAGGTCATCCCGTTGGTGAAGGTTCAGTGGGGTCACCATTCTGTTGAGGAGGCTTCTTGGGAGCGTGAGGCTGAGATTCGAGAGCGTTATCCCCATCTTTTTTGTGATTGATTGTGTTGCATGCTGTATGTTATCTCTGATTTTATATATTGATGTTATGTTTCTTCTCCCTCTTGAGTTCTGCCTAGTTGCGGTGATTGTGTAAATTTCGAGGACGAAATTTCTATTAGGAGGGGAGAGCTGTAAGACCCGTGTCCTAATCCGTACTGTTCCGTTAGCTTCCGCGGTCCTTCCGGTCAAATTCGGCAACCTTCGCACCGTATTCGGTATTTGCGCACGATCCTCACTAAGCCAGGTGCCGCGCACCGACGTCGGCTTGGTCCGAAAGTTATATCATAGCGACGCGTCGTCGCGGTTCCAACGCCGTGACTTGCGCACTGAACCGATACCCAGGCAAGAAGATGCCGATCAGCGTTTATTCCGAAGAAACACCGCGCGTTGCGGATTTCGAGGGAATCTCTACTATTAGTCCCATCAATCAACCATCAAAGCACCCCATACCTCAAGTACATCAACCCATCCCTACCTTTTACAAAAGTCCACCCTTCTTTCCACCTCACCACTCCTCTTTTCCAAATTTCAACAACAACCATACCTCTTTTTACCATTTTCAACCCAAACCATCCCCCATCACTCCATCACCCATCTCTTTCTCTCTCTCTCCCTCCCTTTACAACTATCTCTCTTATTCATTTTTTTAAAAATCCAATCCAAGAGAGAGCACCATACGTATGAGACCCTCTCCCATTCTCTCCCAAGTTTCAAGTGTGGCCCATCTCCTACCCCTTGATCTCTCATCTCAACCATCCATTTCTCATCTTCCACCATCAAAGAGGAGCTCAAGGAACTAAGGAAGCCAAGGGAGCAAGAAGATCAAGTGGTGGGTGCCTTGATAGGGTAGATTTTCATATTTTTAAGATGGGCCAAGTGAGGCCAACCGATCAATGGTTTGGATCTCACATTGGACCCTAAGATGTGGCCGATGGCCCACTTGGATCATCATGATCATTCCATGATGGGGCCATTCTCCATGGACCCCATCATGATGTTTATTTTCTTGTATGTTTAGGGTCATCTAGACCGTTTAATTTGGTGGAGAAAGGATCTCCACCGTTGGATTTAATTTTTTATGGGCCACATAAAATGGGACCCACTTGATGTATGATTTAGTGCAAGGGAGGGCCCATAGTGCCGGGGTCCCTCCATCACACGGTCTCACTCTCTATCTCTCTCCCTTTTTATTTTTTTATTGTTTTATTTTTATTTTTATTTTTATTTTTATGAGGTTATGTGTGGCCCACTTGAATGGACCCCACCATAGGGTATGTATTCCATCCAACTCACCTACGAGTGGGGCCCACCTTGTGTGTAGTATACACACCATCCTCCATGAGGTGGCCCACATAAGCAAGGCCCACCTCTAGTATATTTGGAGAGAGTCCAGCGTCCAGGGACGCTGGACGTTTCATGGAAAAGGTAAAAGAAAAAAATATATATATATATATATAATTGCTTGGTTTGGGGATGGCCCACTGGTGTAGGCTCCACCTTGATGTATGTATTAAATCCACACCATCCATTCCTTCCCTAAGCCCTTTTTAGGCGTTGACCTGAAAGATGGGATCCATCAGACCTTCAGGCGGGCCATACCATAGCAAATGGTGGTTTTCACCATTGAAACCCTCCCTGATTATTTATATGCCAAAATATGTCCAATATTGGACTTATTTTGTTCGTGTTGAGCCATGGGACGCCACTGGACGGAGTGGATTCGCTGGATGCGGACCCCACCTATAAAATCCTCGAATTTTCAAAAATAAAAAAAAAAGGAAATGGGCAACACAGCAGCTGACGCTGCTGTGTCAGACGGCAGCAGGGACGCTGCCTGCGCACCAGCGCTCGGGCGAGCGGGCGAGCGTCAGCCACCCACGGCTGTAGCCGTGGGCCCCACCTTGATGTTTATATGCTATCTAAACCGTTCATCGGGTGGGCCACTACCTGACGTGGGCCCACCCCAAAAATCAGCTTGATCCAAGACTCGGGTGGCCCACATCAAAGGAAACAGTGGGATTGGACCTCTACCTTTGAAATCCCCTTGGGGTCCACAGAAGTTTTGGATCAGGGTGAAATTTCTTTTCACCCTTCACCTAGGCCCATGTGGCCTTATCAACGGGTTGGATGGCATATCGACATTACTGTGGGCCCCACATGGAGCCCACATGGATGTATGTGTTTCATTCCCACCGTCCGCCTGGACGGTGGACGTGGAGCCACTTTGATGTGTGTGGGCCCACTGTGATGAGTGTGTGGGCCCACTGTGATGTGTGTGTGTGTATATATATAGATATATATATATATATATATATATATATATATATATATATATATAATATTATATTTCATATAATATTATATACATGTATTATGTATATATATTATATACTATATACATATTATATACTATAATATATGTATTCTTTTTTTTACTAATGTTGAGGCCCGTGATTGAGGCCCACTTCAGTACTTGCGACCCATGGTTGAGGCCCACCTTGATGTATATAAAAGGCCCATGAGTCGAGGCCCATTCAATGTATATATAAGGCCCATGGGTCGAGGCCCATTCAATGTATATATAAGGCCCATGAGTCGAGGCCATTTAATGTATTAGGGGCCCATGGGTCGAGGCCCATTTGATGTATTGGGGCCAATGAGTTGAGGCCCATTTGATGTGCACATGGGGCCCAATTGGTGAGGCCCATTCGATACATATAAGGCCCAGGTGAGTAGACCCATTTGATGTACATATGGAGCCCAACTGTCGAGGCCCATTTGACACGTGTAAGGCCCATAAGCTTAGGCCTATTTGATAGGTTCTGAAGCCCCCGGGTTATAGCCCATTGCAATGTACATAAGGCCCATTGGTGTGGCTCACTTAATGAATATAAGGCCCATATGACTTGGCTAATTTGATGTATTTAAGGGCCCAATGGATGTACCTAAGGTCCATTGCAATGTGTGATCCCAAAATAGCTTATGAACTGATATTTGTGGCAGTCGTGCCTTGGGAGCAATGTTGGTTTGACGTCCACATTGTAAGTGTAGTGTGGTTAAATGTCCGCATTATGACTTTCCCTTGGGTCCACTGTTAGGCCCATATGTGTAGTGTGTAGGCCGTCCAGGCCCATCTTCATTATGAACATCATCCACCTCATATAACATATTTAATTCCATGATTCATGATCATATGCATCATACGTATGCTTGATATGAGAAATGACTGATCATAGCATATGCCTTTGGGCAGATTGTTTAGGGGCTCCCGTACAAGGGGTGTTGCCCTACATGAGCGCACGATATGCGCATGATTGCTGTATGACTGGATAGTGTGATTCATGCATTTTGCATTGTGTGACATGGTTACTATATGCCCTAGCGACATCAGGGTCGTAGCCTCCACATGCATATCATGGTTGACAGATTGGATACCGAAAATCTTGTTCTACATGGGGTGCGATAGATATCCCTGGGTGAAAGTCCCTAAACCCTTATGGTACCGAGGTTGCTCAACGTCTAGACCGAGTGGGTGCATGAGCGACGAGTGCCGATTACCAAGACGGCCGCGCTTTCCGCCGTGTCGTGGTCGGTTGGAAGGGGGTGCGGCCTTACACCTGAGAGTAGGGGCAATGCTAGGTGTTCGACCGGCTCGAGGAATGGGTCCGCTATTGACGAGCGAGCCCGATATTGGCGGCGGATAGTGAGGTCTTTTCCACTCACCTTATTGCGCGCGATGGGGTGGCAATCGGCTTGGAGTGTACTAGACCCGGTGATATTCGGTTTGAGCCGTATTGACATGTGGACTTAGATGAGGATTTGTATGCTTGACTTGCATTTTGCATTGCATGGCCTTGGTATGGCCGACATCATTCTTTGCACCGCATGGCCTTGGGGTACGGCTAATGGGATTCTTAGCATTCATCAGCATGTTCCGCATTACTCTGATACTGCATGACTACATTATCACCTTGAGCATACACTTTCACCACCCTCTAAGCTTTCTATAAGCTTATGCACGACCGTTGCGTGCAGGTGACGTTGGATCGCAGCAGCGCTGAGGCTTGGACGCGTGGCTGATCTTCTTTTGGAGTTTTGGTCTATCTTCATTGTATTTCCCTTATGCTCATTGTACTTGGAAAGTTTTTGATTATAGTGGAAATGTGATGGAGTTTTTGGTTGTTGTTTGTGGGTTATGCCTTTGGTTATGCTTATTACGAATCAAACTGATGTACAAAATCCTCCTTGTAGCATCCCAGGATCGGAACCTGGCGAATGGGCGCTGGGAGCCGAGAATGGGGTTCTACGGAGGCTGTCGGCGCCGGATTCGGCGATCGGGAATTTTGTGAGCCCGGTCTCCGAGTTTGGGGCGTGACAGTTAGGCTCCCATAATTGTTAGGCCCATTCTCGATATGAGTAGGCCATCTAGGCCCATCCTTGATATGAGGAGAGTACATCATCATCATATAACATGCTTAGTATAGCTCCACGATCTATGCCCATGCGCAACATATGTATGCTTGATATGAGGAGTGATTAATCATAGCACATGCCATTAGGCGGATTATTATGGGACTCCCTGATAGGATGAATTGCCCACATGAGTGCGCGAAACGCACAGAATTGTTATATGTCTGGATTGTATGACTCATGTACCTTGCATTGTGTGATATGATTACTATATGCCCTAGTGATATTAGGGTTATGGCCTCCGCTGGCATAGCATGGATGGCAAGATTAAATACCGGAAATACTTGTTACTAGTATTCGGGGCACCATAGATGTCTCAGGGTGCAAGTCCTCAAGCCATTATGGTACCAGAGGATGCTCCAACATCGAGACCAAGTGGATAGATGAACGCACGAGGGCCTTATACTAGTAGACAGCGTCTTCCACTGTGTCGTGATCGGTTGGAAGGGGGTGTGGCCTTACCCGCCTGAGGGAGTGGGTAATGACTAGGCTGAGTCTGACTTAGCTTGAGGAATGGGTCCGCTATCGACGTACCAGGCCAGATATTGGCAGGTGGATAGTAAGGTCTCTTCCACTTACCCAATTGTGCATTTGGATAGGGGCGATAATCTGGTATATAGTATACTAGACCCCGGTGATTATCCATAGAGAACTGTACTGATATATGATGCTCTAGAGATGAGCTGGGTTGATATGTGGATTGGTATGCTTGAGCTGTATCTTGCACATGACATAGGCCTTGCATCGTATGGCCTTAGTGTGACCTATAGCATTCATGCCTTGCATCGCATAGCCTTGGTACGGCTGATAGCATCCATGGACTTACTAGCATGTTTCTTCATCACTCTGATATTGCATACTTGCATTACTACTTTGCGCACACACTTTCACGACCCTCTAAGCTTTCTATAAGCTTATGCACGATTGATGCGTACAGGTGACGTTAGGACATAGCTGAGCAAGAGCAGGAGCGTCCCACAGAGCTTCTTGAGTTTCTATCATTATTATCTTTATATTTCCCTTTATGCACATTGTACTTAAAGTTTTTTATCATAGTGGACTTATGCTGATGTTGTTGGTTGTTGTTTGTGAGTTATGCTTATGGTTATGCTTCTTATGGAACAAATTTATATTGAAAATCTTCCTTGTAGGATTCCAGGATTGGAACCTGGTACATGGGTGTCGGGAGTCGAGAATGGGGTACTACGGAGGCTGACGGCGCCGGATTCAGCGATCGAAAATTTTGTGAGCCCGATTTCTAAGTTTGGAGCGTGATACAAGTTGGTATTAGAGCATAACTTGGGAATACCTGAGGATAACACTACATATCTGTTGATAGCTACCTTTCACTCTATGATTGTTGAGACTTAGAATGATTAGATCCCCGAGCTCGAATAACTTAGAAACTTCCTAATATAGCTCCCTATCGTGTGTGCATTCGAGACTGCTCAAGGATAATAGGCCCTTGTTCCATATTGTAGGACATGACGCCTGAGAGAGCGAGCCAAGCGGCTCCCATGTCCTAGACCAGTACAGCCCCGACCGTATCGGTGAGTGCAGATCAACTTTAACAGAGGTTGCAGGCGATAATCGCAATTCTTCAAGGGTAGGGTAGGCGATCCACGGATACACTAGCCCAGATTGAGCAAAAGCGCATGAGCTCCCTTCTATTACTTCAGGCGACTTGATCCCCCACATTTCCAGAGAGGAGACCAGAAGAGGAAGGTCCCCTCCAGTAGCTCCCGGCAATAGCAGTGACGAGCGCAGTGGCACAAGAACCGCCCAGCTTTTTGAGCGCCAACAGCACCTCCTCTGCGTCAGTTCACAGGTGCTTGTTTTGGATGCGGTGGGATAGGGCATCGTAGGAGCGAGTGTCCTCGCCCTCAGCAGCAGCCTCCACAACAGTAGCAGCAACGACAGTATCTGCAGCTGAGACCCTAGCGGCGGCAGCAGTAGCCACATCAGGCATCTAGGCACCTGCAGTAGCACAGGCCGCCACAGCAGCAGCAACAACAACGACCACAAAGGGGACATACACCTCCCCAGTAGGACCCTCAGCTGCCAGGAGGAGTCGTCAACGATTCATGCGACCAGGCCTTAGGACCGTCTTGCTAGATTATTCATGAAGGAGACATCTTGGAAGTGAGGTGCTAAGATTTGTGAGCGTTATCACCGTCTCCTTGTTATTTGACTGCATCCGTGGATTGTGTTTCTAATTTTACATAGTGAAATGATTTCCCTCTTGGAAGTGAAGGAGACATCTTGGAAGTGAGGTGCTGAGATTTGCGAGCGTTATCACTGTCTCCGTGTTGTTTGACTGCATCCGTGGATTGTGTTTCTGATTTTACATAGCGAAATGATTTCCCTCGTTTATGAGCTTCAGTAAATTGCATGATTATGTAAATTTCGAAGAAGAAATTTTTATTAGGAGGGGAGAGCTGTAACGACCGTTTCCTAGACCGTACCATTCCTTAGACTCCAGCGATCCTTCCAGTCGAATTCCGGCAACCCGCGACCTGTAATTGTCATTTGCGCATGACCCGAAGTCGCATCCCATATATCTAAGATGACTCAACTCGAAGCATATACTGTAGCGAACGCGTCGTCGCTGCAGTTCTAATGCCACGTCTCACTCTCCAAGGCAATACCCAGACTAAGAGTTGTGGGCCCGTGTATATCTCGAGGAAATGCCGTGCATTGCGAATTCTGAGAGAATCTCTACCATCCATCACATTAATCAAGTGCATGTCAGGTACAACCCATCACACCCATCCCTCTCTTACATAAGCCATCCCTAAAGTCAACTCTTCCTTACAACCCATCCCTTCCTTACAATAACCAATCCCTCTCTCCTTACATCTCCTCTCTCTCTCATTTTCTCCACCATTTTTCCAAGCACCAAAGAGAGTGGACGTCTAAGAATTTCCAAGAGAGCCAAGTGTGGCCCACTTCCTACCCCCCCTAAACTCCCAATCCAACCTTTCAATCTTCATCATCCTCCATCAAAGTTGAAGCCAAGAAGCTTAGCATTCCAAGGAGCCTAGAAGATTTAGAATCGGTGGGTGAATCTTCATTGTTGGTAGGAAAGGGATTTCTACTATTGATTTTCATGATTAGAGGGCCCACATGTGGTGGGACCCCTTTGATGTATGTTTTGTAACCTAGGAGGGCTCATAGTGGCGGAGCCCACTCTCTCTCTCTCTCTCTCTCTCTCTCTCTCTTGTGATGACGAGTGGCCCACCTAATCCAGACCTTCCGGTCTGAGGCCCACCATGCTGCTGCCCATTTGGGGTAGACCTTGGATGAAGAGAAATAACAAATATCAACTTTGATCCAGAATTCTGGTGGGCCACACGTGTGGACCCACCTTGATGTTCTATATCCTAGCCTTCCGTCTAGTAACCTGGACATGGGACCCACCATGAGGTTTTATCCACTCTGTCTAGTAATCTGGACATGGGAAGCCCACCATGATGTATGTGTCGTATACACACCATCCAGCCATGGACCCCGTGATATATGTGTTATAGCCAGGTCATCCATCCATGGGGCCCACACATGATGTATGGGTCTTATCCTCACTGTCCAGTGGTATGGACGGTGGGACCCATCAGCTATATAACTGTATTGGGGTCAGCAAGTTCTGTGGGTCAGATCATGGGGTACGTGTTATATCTACACCGTCCATTTGGGTGGGGCCCACCTTGAGGTGTGTATTTTGTATCCACAATGTCCATTGCTTGGACGGTGGGGACCCACCCTACATGTGGGGCCTACCTTAATAAGGGAAGCCGATTGGCTGGAGTACCTCAAACCAGCTATTAGCTGCTGTATTAACGTCAGCAAGTTCAGTGGGTCTGAACATGAGGTATGTGTTACATCCAAACCGTCTATCCACTGGATGTGGGACCCACCTTGCATGTGTGGGGTCTCCACCATTTAGCTGGGATGTGGACCCACCATGATGTATGCTTTGATCCACACTATCCCTGCACGTGGGATGGTGTGACCCACCGTGATATATGTATTTTATTCCCACCGTCCATCTGGACAGTGGGGACCACAGTGATATATGTGTTTTAACTACATTATCTGTAAGACCTGTATCCTAGACCGTACCATTCCGTATGCTTCCGCGGTCCTCCCGGTCAAATTTCAACAACTCTCGACCCATATCCGACGTTTGCGCGTGATCCTAAGCTGGGTCCCACATACTGAAGTCGGCTCGAACCAAGACTTGTATCTTAGCGACCGCGCCGTCACCGCGGTTCTAACGCCGTGACTCACGCATTGATCCGATACCCAGGTCAGAAGATGTGGGCCCGCGTTCAATTCAAAGAAAACGCCGCGCATTGCGAATTTTGAGGGAATCTCTACAATGTGTCCCATCAATCAATCAATCACTCATGCCAAGTACAAGTCAAGTCAACTCTCTCTCTCCCCTCACCATTCTCCTTTACAAAATTTCAACAACAACCATACCTCTTTTACAAATTTTCAAATAAACACATACCCTTCCTTACATCATCCCATCCCTTTAATCCATTACTTCCTTCTCTCTCTCTCTCATTTCTCAAATCTCCCAAGCAACCTCAAAACTTCATAAGTTCAAACATTCTCTCCCAAGCCAAGTGTGGCCCACCCTCTCATCCCTCGTCCCCACCATCAAAACCCCATTAACCTCCATCAAAGATGAAGGCAAGGAGCTTAGGAGCCTAAGGGAGCAAAGAGAAGGCCTAGAGGTGGGTGATCTTTGAGTTTCTACCGTTGATTTCATGATTTGAGGGCCCACTTGTTGATGGGACCCATTTTGATGTATGTGATGTATCCATAAGGGGCCCATAGTGGCGGGGTCCCTCTCTCTCTCTCTCTCTCTTTGAATGGTGATGGTGATAAAGGGGTGTGTGTGTCCCACTATGGAGTATATATTTTAATCCATTTACCTTCATGTGGGACCCGTCATTTGGATGTGTTGGATCTACACCATCCAGCTCATTATTGGGCCCGGACGGAAGGAAAAACACAAATATCAGGTGATCCAAACAGGTGGGCCACGTACATGTGGGACCCACCATGATGCTTATGTTATATTCATGTCGTCCAGCGTACCTAGACGCTAGACGTGAAGGTAGGCTAACATGGAGTGCGTGTACTGGCATGGGTGTGTACTGACAAGCTAAAAATAATAATAATAAATAAATTTGGGGTGGGCCGCTCATACGGGCCCTACCTTGATGTATATACATAATCCACGCCGTCCATTCCATTTCTCAGCCCATTTTAGGCGTTGAGCCAAAAAAAATGAGGGTAATCTGATCATCGGGCGGACCATAGTAAAGAAAACAATGTTTCTACCATTGAAATACACCCCGATATTTTCGTACATCAAAACCCATCCAATATTGGACTTGACGGGTTTGTAGTGAGCCCAAAAAGACCAATAGGCGGGGCAAATTTCCCTGATGTGGGCCCCAACTAGGAAAAACCCCAAAAATATATTAAAACAAAAAAAGAGCAGCTGACGCTGCGTGTGACGGTGGAGGCGGGGACCCACAGCCCCAGCCATGGGCCCCACCCTGATGTGTGTTGATGATCAACATCGTACATTTGTTGTCCCTTCTAACAGTGGCCTCCTCCTAAAAATCAGCCACATGTGATGCTCAGGTGGCCCACATCACAGAGAACCGTGAAGATTGAAAGTCTGCCATTGATACCCTTTTTGGGGCCAGGAGTTTTGGATCAATATGAAATTTGTTTTTCCTCCTCAACCCAGGTCCACGTGACCTTATGAACAGTTTGGATGGTAGATAAACATTACGGTGGGCCCCAGGTCCACATGACCTTATGAACAGTTTGGATGTCATATAAACAGCACGGAGAGCCCCAGGTCTGACTGACCTTATCAATAGTTTGGATGTCATATAAACAGTATGGTGGGCCCCCAGGTCTAAGTGACCTTATCCATGGGTCAGATGGAAAGTAAACATTATGGTGGGCCCCACATGGGACCCACTAATGTATGTATTGTGATCCACGCCTTCCATTAGTGTGGGCCCCACCATGAGGTATGTACCTCATATATGCCGTCCATCCTTCCCATCCCTATGGGATCCACCATGATGCACGTATTGCATCCAAACCATCCAACCATTTTTTTTGAATTAAAATTTCAAGGCTCGAGACTAAAAATGAGACAAATCTAGGATCAGGTGGACCACATTATAGGAATCAATGGGTTTGAACATCCACCATTAAACCCTTGGGAATTTTAAATGATGAAAATCCTTACCACCACTTATATTTGAGTGTGGCCCATTTGATATACATGTGGCCCATGAGGTGTGGTCCACTTACCATATTTATGGCCCATTATTGAGGCCCACCTTGATTTGTATAAGGCCCGTTGTTGTAGGCCCAACTTAATATATATGAGGCTCATGTGATTAGGCCCATCTTGATGTAGTTGTGGCTCACCCGTTAGGGCTCATCTTGAAATATACGAGACCCATGTACATGAGGCCCATTTGATGTATTGGAGGCCCATGGGTCAGGGCCTAATGGGACGTACATGAGGCCCATTATCACGTGATTCCACCATGGTTTATGTGTTGACCTTTATAGTGGGCTATGCCTTGGGAGCAATGATGGTTTGACGTCCACATTGTAAGGATGATGTTGGTTAAATGTCCGCTTTGTCAATCTCCCTCAGGCCCATCGATAGGCCCATACTTGTAGTGTGTAGGCCGTCTAGGCCCATCTTCGTTATGAACAGAGCCCATTACCATTTAACATGCTTAGTATAGATCCATGATTCATGATCATACGCATCATATGTATACTTGATAAGAGGAGTGACTGATCATAGCATATGCCCTCGGGCAAATTTCTTATGGACTCCCTGATAGGTGGAGTTACCCCACATGAGCGCGGTACGCGCGAGATTGTTGCATTTTTGGTAGAGTGATTCATGCACTTGCATTTGTGTGATTGAGATTATTGTATGCCTTAGCGACATCAGGGCCATAGCCTCCACAGACACATAGTGGATGACTGGATTGGATACTGAAAATACTGTTTCTAGCATCGGAGCGCCATAGATGTCCTTGGGTAAAAATCTCTAAACCCGATGGTACTAGAGGATGACTCCAACGTCGAGACCGAGTGGATACATAAGCGCGAGGGCCTCATACTAGTAGGCCACGTCTCCCACTTTGTCGTGGTCTGTTGGAAAGGGGTGTGACCTTACCCGCCTGAGTGAGGAGGCAATTTGTAGGTTGAGTTTGACCAGCTTGAGGAATGGGTCCGCTATTGACGAGCCGAGCCCGATATTGGCAGGCGGATAGTGAGGTCTCTTCCACCCTCCTAGTTGTGCGTTCGGATAGGGGTGGCAAGCTGGCGTAGGGTGTCCTAGACCCCGGTAATTATCCAGAATGAGAACTGTACTGATATTTGATGATTTGTATGAGGATTTAGATGTGGATTGGCATGTTTGACTTGCATCGTGCATCGCATGGCCTTGATATGGCCGATAGCATTTATATTCTACACCACATAGCCTTGGTACTGCTGATTGCATTCATATACCCATCAGCATGACTCTGCATTACTCTGACCTTGTATTCTGAGTACGCTTATACTACGCACACACTTACACCACCCTCTAAGCTTTCCATAAGCTATGCACGATTGATGCATGCAGGTGACGCCAGGACGCAGCCGTAGCATAATAGCAGCAGGAGCGTGCAGTCAAGCTTTTTGAGTTTCAATTATTAGTACTATCTTGTATTTCCCTTCATATGCATTGTACTCAAAAGTTTTTTATCATAGTGGATTTTGTGATAGTGTTCTTGTGGTTATTGTTCGTGGGTTATGCTTATGATTATGCTCATTACAAATCAAATTGATTATTAGAAATCCTCCTTGTAGCATCCCAGGATCGGAACCTGGTGTATAGGTGCCGGGAGCCGAAAATGGGGTACTAAGGAGGCTGTCGGTGCCGGATTCGGCGATCGGAAATTTTGCGAGCCCGGTTTCTGAGTTCGGGGCGTGACACCGTCCATCTAACGGTGTGACCCACCTTGATATATATATTTCAGCCACGCCATCTAGTCCACTGGACGTGCGACCCACTTGATGTATGGTTGTACATCCATGTTGTTGATCTGGTGAGCCCATTTGGAAGGTGCAGGCCCACCTACTGGCTGTACAAGCCCACTTGTTGTGAGGCCCATATGGTGAGGCCCATTATGATGTATGTGAGGCCCAGATGGTTAGACTCGTTGTGATGTATTTGAGGTCCAAATAGTGAGGCCCATTGTGATGTATTTGAGGCTCATGGGTGAGGCCCAATGTGATGTGTATGAGGCCCATGAGTGAGGCCCAGTGTGATGTATGTGAGGCCTAGATGGTGAGGCCTAAATGGTGATGTATATGAGGCCCATGAGTGAGGCCCAATGTGATGTATATGAGGCCCATGAAGGAGGCCCAATGTGATGTTTATGAGGCCCATGAGTGAGGCCCAATGTGATGCATGTGAGGCCCTTGTGTGAGGCCCAATGTGATGTGTGATTCTACCATGATGTATGTAATGATGTTTATAATGCCCATTCATCTTCCTAGTTGGTTCTAAATGGGTCATGTCTTGAAAGCAATGATGGTTTAATGTCCACATTGTAAGAGTAATAATGGTTAAATGTCCGCATTGTAACCCTCCCTAGGGCCCATTGCTAAGCCCATTCTCATCTTCCCTTAGTGGGCTAACCCAAACCGTTGGGCTCCCATAATTGTTAAGCTCATTCTCGATATGAGTAGGCCGTTTAGGCCCATCCTTGATATGAGGAGAGTACATTATCATCATATAACATGCTTAGTATAGCTCCACGATCCATGCCCATGCGCAGCATATGTATGCTTAATATGAGGAGTGATTGATCATAGCACATGTCATTGGGCGGATTATTATGGGACTCCCTGATAGGAGGAGTTGCCCACATGAGCACACTGTACGTGAAGGATTGCTGCATAACTGGATTGTATGACTCATGTACCTTGCATTGTGTGATATGATTACTGTATGCCCTAGCGATATCAGGGTTGTGGCCTCCGCTGGCATAGCGTGGATGGCAGGATTGGTACCAGAAATACTTGTTACTAGTAATCGGGGCGCCATAGATGTCTCAGGGTGCAAGTCCCCAAACCCATATGGTACCAAAGGATGCTCCGACGTCGAGACCGAGTGGATAGATGAACGCACGAGGGCCGTATATCAGTAGGCCAAGTCTTCCACTGTATCGTGGTCGGTTAGAAGGGGGTGTAGCCTTACCCGCCTGAGGGAGTAAGCAATGACTAGGCTGAGTCTGACCTAGCTTGAGGAATGGGTCTGCTATCGATGTGTCGAGCCAGATATTGGCAGGCGGATAGTGAGGTCTCTTCTACTTACCCAGTTGTGAGTTTAGATAGGGGCATCAATCTTGTGTATAGTGTACTAGACCTCGGTGATTATCCAGAGAGAACTGTACTGATATATGATGCTCCACAGATGAGTTGGGTTGATATGTGGATTGGTATGCTTAAGCTGCATCTTGCACATGACATTGGTTATGTTGGCATTGCATCGTATGGCCTTGGTGTGACCGATAGCATTCATGCCTTCCATCAGATAGCCTTGGTATAGTTGATAGTGTCCATAGACTTACTAGCATGTTTCCGCATCACTCTGATATTGCATACTTGCATTGCTACCTTGCGCACACACTTTCACCACCTTCTAAAATTTCTATAAGCTTATGCATGATTGATGCGTGCAGGTGACGCTAGGACATAGCTGAGCAGGAGCAGGAGCGTGCTACAGAGCTTCTGGAGTTTTTATCATTATTATATTTGTATTTCCCTTTATGCGCATTGTACTTAAAGTTTTTTATCATAGTGGACTTGTGCTAATGTTGTTGGTTGTTGTTTATGGGTTATGCTTATGGTTATGCTTCTTATGTAACAAATTTATATTAAAAATCATCCTTGTAGGATCTCAGGATCGGAACCTGGTATATAAGTGTCGTGAGCCCGGAATGGGGTACTACGGAGGCTGTAGGCACCGGATTCGGCGATCGAAAATTTTATGAGCCCGGTTTCCGAGTTTGCAGCCTGATAATCATGCAATGCACTTGGACTTGAATTCACACTTGCACTCAGTCTAGTACGTGAACTTGATCTTATACTTGTAGTTGAACATGCACTTTGACTTAAAGTTGTAGTAGCACTTGAAGTTGAAGTAGATGACTTGAAGCTCATCTTCGTATGAAGATGAACTTTCCATCTATTGAACTTGAAGGTGAACTTTCCATCTATCAAACAAGTCAATCATCCCGAAGTGGTTTGGCACAACAAAATTTGACGATACAGGGTGCTAGATCTATAACATAGCACTTACACCATTTATAGTTGGGGAACTCTAACTTTCGCACCTAGTTAGAAGAATCTAGAAATCGCTTCAAATTTACGCAGTCCGCGTAAAATCTGCACAACATCTTCTATGCATTGAAGGTCTTTCCATATAAGCTTCGATGGAAGCTTTGATGCATCGAAGGTCTTTCGATATAATCGAAACTGGTCCAGAACTGTCCAACGAGTTTGGCTTAAAAATTGTACAATTTTTTATTCCACCTTCGATATGATCTTCGATTAATCTAAGTACCTTCGATATGATTGAAGGTTATTTTGGCAGTTTTTCAGAACTATACTTTTCTGGTCCCGAAATTTATTTTCAATACAATTTTCAGGATTCCTTTTCTTCACTTCAAGTCTTCGATTCTCTTCCTTAATAACTTGTTTTCCTTGGATCTTTGGCATGTAAACTCTTCAATCTTAGTCTCCTAAGATCCATCTCTTGCCTTGGTGATTCTTAAGTATCAAATCTATGTTTTTAACATTCTTTTCAATCCAAGCTCTTAGATTCACCTTTCAACACAAACATGTATAAAATATACCATTAAGCATTATCATGTTCATAAAACTAAGATAAAAATAGGGAAAAATATGTAATATTTGACACTCAACATAAGAGTGGAGTAAAGTTTTGGAGAGCTTCAAGGAGTCCTTCTTTCTTCCCCAATCTTCTTCTTCTAGTTAGTTTTTATGTTTTCTTTAAGAGCTTTGGTTTCAATCATATCTATGGTTAACTAAACCTCTTAGTTAAGGCTAAAAGGTGAAGCTTGTAGCGTGTTGAGATCTTTATTTTGCTTTGATTTTTGTTTATGATGAACTTCATTGATTTTTAGCTTGAATTTAAGGAATATTTTCAATTTTATATGGTTTGTTGTGACTCAAATTACAATAGATGTTGTGATAGATTATCTTCTTTTCCATTCTGAGATTGTGATATTCGCAAATCTTGTTATTCACCCATCATCTCCCGGGAATGGTAGGGTGATGGAATCTCTTCCACTCATCACAATTCTCTTCCATTGAGAATTAGGTCAATGAAAAGTTCAGATTTGATTTAACTGTTTTATCTTCCAATTGGATAGGATAGGACTCCAATTCCAATTGTGTTCCTTAAATCCAGTAAGGTAGCACCTTGATAGTTACAAGTGGATCTTTGGCACCCTAGTTCACACCTTTAATTGATAGTTTAAAAATTATTCACAATTGCTCTCTTTTATTCAAGAATTCAGATTTAGATCTTCTTCTAGTTCTAATTCTTTTTAGAATACGTACAAGTTTAGTCCATGCAGATTCGACCTCATTCTCACGAGTTATTACTACATTGCGACCCTACACTTGGGGTTGTGAACATATATGTTTTATTGACACCGTCCATTCATTTTTCCATATCATTTTAGGGAAAAGGACAAAAAAAAAATCGAAATATAAGGCTTAGGTGGGCCACACTACAAGAAACAGTGGGAGTTGGGTGGCTACCATATAAAATTTCTTTGAGCCACATAAGCCTCTGATAAAGCTGATTTTTGTGTTTTCCCTTAATCCAGGTTTTTGTGATCTTATGAAAAGGTTAGATGACAAATAAACTTCACTGTGGACACTAAGAAGGTTTTAACGGTAGTCATTCGATTCCCACTGCTTTCTATTGTGTGGTCGACTTGAGGTTTGGATGTGCCTTGTTTTTTTAGATCATGATCTAGGACGATATAGAAAGTTGATGGGCGATGTGGATCTAACACATAAATCATAGCGGGCCCAGAGAAGTGTCACACATTAAAAGTTGGGTTATGTTTTATGTAAAGGTGAAAGTGCAAGGCAATTTTGGAATTAGAAAAATATATACGGAGCACATTCTCCATTCACCATTAAGCTAGACCTTAATTGCTGAAAAAATTCAGCCAAAATACATTGAGTGCTTTCCACGTTCCGTGTTAATAAACAAAACTAAACGTCGATTGCTTTCCAATTCCGCATTAAGTCAAAATTTTCAACGTTACCAAACAAGCCCTTAGTGTAATAATTTACTTCCAGCTTGTCATTGACATTCGGTAGTGTAATCCATAGCGATTAATCAAGTAGATGATAATCTTAACTATAATTTGAGTCCGCGCTCGTACGCTGGACTTAGTTCAGCTTCAAGAGAGGGATTTTTACAACTATTCTTCACGACCGACTATAAGAATCCCTTTCTTATTTCTCTTTATCTATATTAAAAAGTCCTTGCATACAGGAGACAAAGGTGTAACTCATCATTACAGGATGAACCCTACCCTTTGAATATCACCCGATCATGTTTACACATTGAGCGAGTGGCAGGTCTCGGTCATACACTATGTTTCTTCCTAATCTTAGCACTTGGGGTCATAGTTGTTCGGTTTGAATTGAGCCGCAAATCCAATTATAGCAGGTCGGCATACCTGCAGCCGAAAACAGAGTAGCAACAACTATAATCAGTTTGAGAATTATCCAAAACATCTCTTCCATCTTAAGAATCAATGGGATAAATACATTTTATTTTTTATCTATGCATGTTTGTTAGTATGATAAATTGTTTCTTCTAATTTAACTTGGACCACGATGGGACCTATCTAGTACTTAAACAACTTGATGTATGCCACCAAGTAGATCGACGAATGCCTAATGCAATGAAAGGTTATATGTGTACTTTGATTCAATAATCAACATTTTGGCCAAATAAGAAAGACCGTTGTATGGTCTGGGCAGGGACTCATCATCCATCCTAAGATACAATTGGAAAAAGAAAATGTATAAAAATATGGGATTAAGAAAACGTTTTATCCTTAATCACTACCTGTTGAAAATTTGGGACTTTTTGTATAATGAAACATTGATTCTTTCCATGACCTAAGGGATCATGCAGCAGGTCGTATTTGTTTGTTGAAAGTGCCTTTGTGTGTCAATTAACGTGAAGGTTGAGTCAGTCATTACAATGAGTCCCATATGTAAGAACAACAAGATGCAGACTCAACACAGTGGATGGATCAGATCTTCAAAGGTAAATTAAACCTCACATCCCATGACCAAAACACCTCTAGTACATAATACCCGTTGAAAAACACTCTAATCTATTCAAACACCAATAGGAAAACATGTTTTATAGAGTAGCTAATAGAAAACTAAGTTGGAAATGTATATGAAAATTATGTCAGTTTTCTACCTCCTTCGAGTTATCGAACATTCATGTTCGATGACATCGAATCTGACTCGATGACATCAAAAAAGTGCCTTCGGATGTCCAGCAAGCTCAAGTAGAAAATCATCTAAATATTCGATGAATCGAGCAAACGTTCGATGACATCGAACATTGGCATTCGATGACATCGAACGTATTTAGATGACAACGAATAAAGACAAGAATATGTCCAGCGAGCTCCGAAGGAAAATTGCTTATAAATTCGAGGAATCGAACTAAATTCAATGACATCGAACAAAGGCCAGAAAAATGCCCAGCGAGCTCTGAAGAAAAATTGCATAAAAGATCGAGGACTCGAATTGGATTCAATGACATCAAAATTCAAATTTCGATGACATCGAGTTAAGACAAGATAGTGTCCAGCAAAGCTGTAACAATTTTTCATCAAAAATCCCGAGTCATCGAACTGCCACTCGATGACATCGAAGATAGCCTTCGATGACATCAGACCTGATTCGATGACATCGAATGCAGAAAGATTCTGCCCATTTTATTTCCGTTGGGATTTTTACCTATATATTTGGAAGTTTGCCTTCTGAAATATTGAGAAAAAGAGAGATTTCTAAGAGGGTAATTACTTACCTACCATCATAAATCTTTTTTCTGATGGGAGTTCATTCCTCAACCCCTTCCTAAATGCAATCATTGAATATTCAATAGATTGGATTGGAGAATAAACTTCACCATTCAAGTATCTTCCAGCAACTTACGTAATGGCAAATCATTGTGCTGGAACATCTTGAATGCCTAATACCCTGGAATCTCTCTGTCATCAAAAGAACATCATTCATTAGAGTAGATTCCTCTAAATACCTTGACCCAACCCCGGCGACTTTGATTGGGAACATCTACGGCTGTTGCAGTTCAAGGGAACTAAAGATTTTTCATCATCAAGGAAGATCATCTTCAACATGTGTTAGAATTGGGGTTCAACTACTTACAAGTAAGTCTTTAGAGTCCATAAGATCTGAAGATCCTTCCTTGTGTAGGATTGGTTTTCAGGTTGTATCTCACCATCTTACTAAGACCTTTTTATAGGCCTCCGACGGGAGAATACGCATAGAGTCCTTGTGTAGGATCTATTGTGTCTTGTGTAGGCATGATTGATTGCCTTGAGTAGGCATGTATGATTGCCTTTGGTAGGCAATTCCTTGTGTAGGATATATCTGTCTTGTGTAGACAATACCTTGTGTAGGTTGTGAAGGTTTGTAGTTAACCTGATTTAAAACTAACAGATAATGAAATCTGGCACACTCTAGGGTGGAGTGCGTCAGCCGGGAGTGGAGTAGACACATAGGCGAACCACTATATATCACCGTGTTTGTGTTGATTGTTACAAATTTGGATTGATAGCTTGATATGTTTAAATAGGTGGTATATATGTTCTGATAAGCTTGAATCCTTAGAATGCATTATAGCGATGTATGTGAATGATTCTCTGATAATCTTGCTAAACTAATTTGGATTAGTAAACATTACAAGTTAGTAAGATTAGAATTTTTGAAAAGTCTTAGTAACGTTACAGGTTGAGCCGTTAGAATCATGAGTTATTTGGAATAAGAAGCCTACTTAATGACCTAAACCATTGATTTTGGACTAAAGTACAAATCTTGAAACATCAGACTTATGCATGCTAAGACAACTATTTAAAACCCTAGAATGAGACTTGGACCCAAAACCTTGAGACTTAATTTAGGTGGATCAAAAACATGGACAGTCTAAACATGGGAACCAAACCAAAATATTGTAAAGCACTTTTAGGGGTCATACCCTTGGAACCGTTGCTGGATTTGGATAAACCTATGCTAGGTTCATAGGTCTTACGGTAACACAAGGGAAATATATAAGTATTAATAATTAGAAAAAGTTCCCAAGTAAGAAAGTTATTTATGGAAAGTTTCTTGATTTATAATAACGCAAAAGGAAAAGAATGTCAAAAAAAAAAAAAATTTAAAAATTTAAAAAATAACTATTTCTAAGAAGAAAAATAGAGATCCTAATTTTATGTTTTATAAGACAGAAGCCAATGAATGAACTCTTCACCAATGTGGTAATATTTTGGTAAGTGGCTCGACATCCAAGATGCATCGTTTCTTTACTGGTATAATCGTCAATGTTTTATATAATTTGAAAAGTTGTTATTGATACTTGGGCTATTTTTGGAAAGTTTTCTTTATTTGAGAAATAATGACTAATAGGAAATTTTTGTGATATACTTTATTTTTGAATAGTTTTCTTATTTGGAAAACAATGCATTATTTGCGAAGTCTTGTGATATATCTTGAATTTGGAAAGTAGTTTTGAAAATTTTCAGAAATATGCTATTCTTGGAAAATAGCTATGCTTTATTCTATTTCTGTCAAGTTTTACTAAAAATGAGCTATATTTGGAAATTTGATTTTATACTCGAAATTTATGAAGGTGAAGATTGATTTTAATAGAGTGAATGGTGAGGATTGATGAAGTGAATGGTAAGGAATGATTTTAATAGAGCGAATGGTGAGGATTGACTTCAATAGAGTGAATGGTGAGGATTGATGGAGCGAATGGAGATAATTGATTTTAATAGAGTGATGGTAATGTATGAATACCGAGTGTTGGTGAGGATCAGATGTTGAGTGAATTTATATGCCCGTGTTGGCAATGCTAAGTGAATTATGATCCTCGTGTTGACCACATTGAGTGAATTATAAGCCCATGTTGGCTATACTGAGTGAAATATAAGTCTCATGTTGGCTATGATGAGTGAATGATAAGTCTCATGTTGTTATGCTGAGAGAATGATAAGCTTCGTGTTGGCTATTCTGAGTGATTATTTATGCCAGATATTGGCTTTGATAAGTGATTATTCGCTGAGTGATAACTCATATTGAGTGAAGAGTAAAGTTGAGTGAAGTATTTTGACAATTTATTTCTGTCAATTCAATTTTGCAAACCCTAAATCATTTCCTTCTAATTGCCAAATGCTTTAACCGTGAATTTCTTCACAACTACACTGCCTTGTATATAAAACCATTTACACGAGTTTCATGCTCATGGATTTTATTGATTGAACGGTGGAGATGCTCAACAGTTGGCCTAATGAAGCGAGCTAACTCAGTTAACTCGCTTAGTTTGAGTCGAAAAAACTCGACTAGGCTCAGCTCAAAACTAGGTTTGGACCGAGTCAAGCTTACTTTTATAGCTTGAGAAAATTTCAAGGTGAGCTCAAGCTAGCCCAAGCTCAACTCGAATCGACTCAACCTAGGGCTCGAACCCGACTCAGTTCAACTCAGACCGACATGGCTCTCTAGTACAAATACCAAAAAAAGAAATTTAAAAAAAAAAAAAAAAAAAAAAACCCTTCATAATTTTTCTATTCGTCTAAGCGTCCGAGGCTGCCCAAACCTTAACCCCCTCTCCTCTCTCAATGTTCGAGCGCCCGAGCCACATTTTCCCTTCCCCTTTCTCTCATTTTCCAAGTAGGCATCAGTTAACTCGCTCAATTTGACTCGAAAAAACTTGACTCGGCTCAGCTCGAAACTAGGATTGAACCGAGTCAAGCTTACTTTTATAGCTTGAAAAAATTTCGACTCGAGTTCGAGCTAGCCCAAGCTCGACTTGATTCAAATCGGACCGACACGACTTTATAGTATAAATATTAAAAATAAAAATAAAAAAATAAAAAAGACCTAACCCCCTTATTTTTCTATTCGTTTGAGCGCCCAATGTCAAATGCCCAAGCCTTAACCCCCTCTCCTCTCTCATTGTCCGAGCGCCTGAGCCCGAGCCCCCTTTTCCCTTCCCCTCTCTCATTTTCCAACTACGCAAGCACGTCCGGTTGTCCCTGCATGTAACACCCCGGTTTTCGAAACCCGAGTATACTACTCGTTTTCTAAGAAACCTAAGAGTTAGCTTATAAAATCTCAGTCTAAATTTAAATCATGTTATCATTAATCAAAATTAACAACAAATATTGGCAGAGTAAACCATGCATTGAATAAAAACATTCCAATCACCATAAGAATTCAAATGTAGAAGTGCCCGTATAGGACTTATACAACTCAAATAACAAAAGTTGATTAAACATAAACAGAAATCTATCATCTAATGGTGAAGCTCAATATGGGGCCATAGAGACCCCGTCTAGCTCATCAGCTACCCGTTCTACTCCAGCAACCAAGTGAACAACATCGACTCACTCTACACCTGCATCAACTGTTATATTTTAATAGCGTCAATGGCTATCGCAGTGAAGAGTACACTCTAAGGTTGAATACTCATCATTCGTAATCCAGTATATATCACAAGACATGAGAAGATATATATTAAATAAAACAATTCAAAATCATGATCATATACTCAGAAATGAAGCCAATCAACATAATTTCATTATTAGGAAAATGTAACAGCAATCATAACGCAAGTGAATATATCCAAATAGTCAAATAATCAGCATTTAACCTTTTATTACACCCGAAAATTATATCGTACGTGAACATCCCAAGATGGCTAGAAAATTGATAAGCGAACTTTACCACGATCCAAAAATCACAATACAACTGAACTCCACAAGATTAATAAAAAATCAACATTCAAATCTATAGACCACCTGAAAATGATATCTTATGTAAACACCGTAAGATGGCTAAAAAATTGATAAGTGGACTTCAGCTCCACCCGAAAATCATAATACGACTGAACACTGCAAGATGGTTAGAAAATCAACATTCAAACCTTTATTTCACCCGTAAATCATATCGTATGTGAACACTGCAAGATTGTTAGAAAATTGATAAACGAACTTTAGCTCCATCCAGAAATCACAGTAAGACTGAACACCACCAGATGAAAAGAATCAACCTAGGAACTTTGGTGTCATTCGAAAAACAAGATGAATAGAAAATCAACATTCAAATCTCTAAACCACCTGAAAATCATATCGTACGTGAATACCACAAGAAGACTAGAATATCGATAAGCAAACTTCAGCTCCACCCGAAAATTACAATACGACTAAACACTGCATGATGGCTAGAAAATCAACATTCAGACCTCTACTTCACCGAAAAATCATATCGTATGTGAACATCGCAAGATGGCTAGAAAATTGATAACCAAACTTCAGCTCCACCTGAAAATCGTAATACGACTGAACATTGCTAGATGAAGAGAGAATCAACATAGGAACTCCGGCATCATTCGGAAAACATATGAACTCCGCAAGATGGTAAGAAAATCGATAAAAGAACTTCAGATCTACCCGTAAATCATAACGAACTCTGCATAATGACCCGAAAATCAACAATTATGCGAATACAACTAACAAAGCCACAGAGGGCACCAATATTCTATCAAAGTTGGGAAGGCAAATATGCGACCCAAGCCGTGTAGGGCAAATATGCGACCCAAGCCATGTAAGGCAGACATGTGCTCAAAGATGCGTAGGTCAAATATACGTTCCAAGCCATATAAGGCAAATATGCAATTAAAGCCACGTAAGTCAAATATGAACCGCAATATGGTAAGTCCACAACAAGTTCTATTCAATCCATCAAATAATCGTAAGTAGCAAATATCTAATTAATTAGTAGGTTGTACAACTAAAAATAGCATGTGAACATCAAATCATTTATGCTTACTAAAATTAAAGAGAGATGTCTATTATCCTGTTGGAGCATAAAAAATTAAAAGAAGAATAAGTAGAAACCAATATGGTTTGGTTGCGCAGCGCATAACAGAAGATGAAGAGCATAAATATCATCATGCAGTAAGAATGGGAAGAAGATCCATTGCGCAAACCACAATATTCCCCGCGCGATGAAGTCCACCCCACGTAGTGAAGTTGTGTTGTGAGGATATGAAGGTTCGCACGTGCGAAAGCCTATAAATACCCCTCCACTCTCTTCATTTGCATTCATTCAGAGATTTCAAAAGCTAAGAAGGTTTTGAAGACTTCAGAGAGAACCCGGTATGGGGTGTACCTATTGTGCGGCGCGCAAAGGGTTAGCCGCGCAACCAATAAGAGAGATCCACTTGTTATCTGCGCAACGAGTCCATTGTGCGGACAACAAGTCTCTGGTGAAGAATTGTCATTTTGAAGACATGAGGAGCTTATTTCAGAACAAGGGACTGAAGTTCTCTAAGTCTACGAAATCAATCCAGATAATACCGTTTGTGCACAACGACAGCTGCGATCGGAAGATTGCATTACGATATGAAATGTTGTCGAAATTGATATCAAACTTATTTGTTTCTTGCATTTTCTGTTATATATACTTTATCTTAGAATCGAGGGATAAGTGAGGATGTAAATGAATTCAGAATTAATAATATGCATTGTGATGATTGTTCTCTTATTCTTTCTTTGTCATTATTGAATAAGATAATCCCCAAATCAAACATATTCTTTTCCTGTCGAAACAAAATGGCGACTCCACTGGGGAACAATTCTAATTTGATATTAACTTATAAACTATTTAGATAACTTCATCAATGTTTGGTGTCATACCAGCGCCAAAATGGTGACTCTCAATGGGAACATTATCCCATTCATTTCCAAGATAAAGTATGAGTTTATTTAAATACTTACTTACAATGTCCTGTAATACTTCTAATAGGAATTGAATACAATACGTACATTTAAAATGCAATCAACAGCAACCTTTGCAAACGAGACAATTTTCTATTTCATACCAATCGGATTCGTAGTAGAATACACGCGCAATTAGTCTCCAATCCGAAAGAGTTAATTGGCCCCGACTAAAACAGATGTCACAAGCAACTGTCGGAGTAATATCCGTATCACCACTTGCGTAAATAACAGCGACGAATGGGTTGTCGTCTCCCGCAAAAAGTCAAGAAACCAAACTCATGCAACTACCAAATTAACTCCATCAAGGATGATCAGGGGACCTGTAACACGGAACGCGACTAAAAGAAATCATGCGCTTGCTCCGCCAACATTGTATCCTGGGAACTCTCCTTACTTTCTCACGTCACGGGACTTCCCACCCCTACCTGTTGCAAACGTCCGATGGACCAGAAAAGAAAAGGGCATGTTTCCCATAAAAGAGGTATCACCCTCAGAAGAATCCGCCGCATCTTTGCGAACGATGCCTCAGCAAACCATATTGAAATCGACTGAATCTCACGGAAGCAGCAAAGAATCAAACGAGAGTCCTCTCTCGTCAATTCCTCTCACACCAATGCACTCTTTCCCCACTCCAGCAACAGCTTTGTTAAGGAGTGGAGAGATTGTCGTATGTATAGCAGGATCAACTCAGAATTCATTGCCAACTACTGACGAGCGTATGACCAAGATGGCACAAACGCAAAGGACTATGATGGAAGAATATCGGAGCCTCATAGAGGCATTAGCCACCCTCACTCACAACGTGGCTTAAATCGTGGCTCCTCCCATGATGGCCACTATGAATGGACATAAACAGCAGCCTGAAGGCTCACAACCACCAAGAGCAAGGTCACATGGATCCACTCCCGCAGCAAGAGCAATAACATAAGAAGTGTGGCAAGTAGTTGCAGAGGTTGTCAGGACCAAAAGAGAACACGAGCATACAGGAAGATTCCATTACAAGACACCGTATCCCAGAGAAGTAGAAGACATGCCATTCCCAGCCAACTTCAAGCATCCGGACTTTCAGAAATTCAATGGAGATGGATCTTCAGAGGAACATCTTATGCATTTTATTATGACTATGGGTAATTTTTCTACTGTCTCACAATATTGCTTTCGGTTGTTTGGCTCTTCTTTGACAGGGAAAGCGTTCCGGTAGTATTCAAGTCTGGCACCAGAATCAATACGAACTTGGGAGCAGATGTAAGATGCATTCATGTCAAATTTCTTCTCAGATCGGGATGTCAGTATTATGAAACTAGCTTCTGTACGGCAGAGAGAATGAGCCCCTGAAAAAATTCAATGATTGGTGGAAGATTTTGGGGGCCTTGTGTAGGCACTTGCCTGAAGAAAAAGAACAGGTGAAAATGTGCCTAAATTCCATGGAAATGGGAATCGTGTTTGAACTTACAAGTGCCGACATAAGGACCTTTCGCGATCTAGCCACGAAAACCCATGCATTGGAATTGATGACTAGGAAAATGCCGGCATTCCAGAATGAGACAGATAGAAGAGGGCATAACAGACTGATAGCAAATGTCGTCGATCGAGGGAAGAAGAATGATGTTCTTCGAGACAGAAGAAAAATGGAAAAGAGAGAAGAAGCGAACCACTACGGAGGGAGAGTGGGTGACAAGAGACACAGACCGCTTGATTCTAACAAAGGGTTTACATTCGAAAGGGAAGATGTCATCCTAATGATGAATTAATTATTAATCGCAAGAACAATAGAGCTGCCTCTGTCCAAGTGTCCCGAAGAGGTAAGAAAAATAAAAGAAAGGAACTATTGCCATTATCATCGTCTGCTGGGACATCCCACGGAAATTTGTTTCACATTAAAGAGTATACTGCAGAAGATGATAGACAGAGGTGAAATCATAGTAGGGAAAGAGAAAGAAAGAAGCAGAAAAGCGACAATGAATGTATTGTCCGCTCGAGAAGCGGCGCATGAAAAAACAGAATCCAAGAAGAAAGAGAACTGTAATACAAGTACTACTAGGTCTTCGGATAGTCCATGCAAAGTGGCAGTAATCACGCTATGATTCGGAAAAAGAGTAACAAACCCGCTCTAGAAACAAAGATCTAAAATAACACATGGAGAAGCGTCCGGAACACATCACGATGATGATGGAAAAGAAGAAAAGAATAAAGTTGAAAAAATAACTTATGATGTGGTGAACCATTTGAAGGGTATTGAGTATGTATGATGCACTGCGATTATCATGGGACTTTCGACAGACTCTAATTTGAACATTATCTGATAACACTATTAGAAAAGCATTGCTTATTGAGATGGAAAGCACAGAGCCAGAAGCACAAAATAGTTGTATGTCCATTGTTTCTTTCTCCGATGATGATCTGACCTGCGACAGGGAGCATAACTGACCACTAATGATTGTGGGTCATATTCACAGTAAGCAGGTCAAGCGAATAATGCTAGACAACGGGTTTACGGTAAATCTATTACCATTAACAGTATTGAATGAACTCGGATATCGTCGCTCCGATTTGAGCCCTAATGGAATGATGATACAAGGGTTTAATCAAGACGGACAACGTGCACTTGAAAAAATCACACTGACATTGGAAATAGGAGAGTTAACGACAAATGTTGTTTGTCATGTTATCAATGTGGTAACGACATATAATCTCATCTTGGGAAGATCGTGGATGCATCAGTATGGCATTATACTGTCTACCCTACACCAATGCCTTAAATAATACAAAGATGGGACCCAGTATAAGGTGATGGTCGATGCAAGGCCGTATACAAAAGAAGAATTCTTTTTTGCAGATGCAAGCTACTATGACGAATTTTCAGTCGAAGATAAAGAGAATGGTGATAAGAATAAGGCTACAAAAAATAATCAGACAGAGGCGATAGAAAATAAAGTTAACAAAAATAGAATTGTGTGGGAAAGTGAACACGAAAAAGAAATTTTATTTCGTTGCAAAACACTTGAGACAATAGGGGTAGCCTCCATTAACATTATTGTCACCTGAACAGCTGGAAATCCTACAGTCAAATTATACAGCGTCATTGCCATATGCTGAGAGAAATAAGTGTTGAGTGTTAAATATTGCATATTCTCCCCTATTTATATCTTGGTTTTATGAATATGATAATGCTTAATGGTCTATTTTATACGTGTTTGTGTTACAAGGTGAATCTGAGAGCTTAGATTAAAAAGAACACTAAAAGCATGGATTTGATGCTCAGGAATCACCAAGGCAAAGGATGGATCTTAGGAAACCAAGAATGAAGAATTCGCATGTCAAAGATCCAAGGAAACCAAGTACAAAGGATGAAGAAAGAACCCGAAAGACTTCAGAATCCACACCAAAAAACAGACAAGCTCGGTCCGACCGAAATCGCACAAAACAATCCAGCGACCAACAATGAAATTCATAAGCTAATTCGGTTCGGCCAATTGACAATTCGGTTAGATCGAACCCAAGCTCGATCCGACCGAAATTGGGCAACAGAAGAAACAAAATCCTGTCTGGCCTCGGACTCGACTTCGGTCTTCAGTCCGACCGATGCGTAACACGGCTGCGTAAGTTGAGATGGTTTATCGATCGGATTGCGAAAATTCCAAGTTGGTGCATAAGGTGGAGCTTCACAACTATAAATATGAGTCCCTAGAACGTTCTTAGGTATCATCGGGGGTTTAAGGAGTGGAGCAAACAGGTGGAGAGCCATCACCAAGAGTTTTTCTTCTTCTTCTTCCTTAGTTTGTTTTCATGTTTTCTTTTAGAGTTTTTGGTTTAACCATATCTTGGTTAACTAAACCTCTTAGATAGGGCTAAGAGGTGAAACTTGTAACATGATTGGGATGTTTATCTTACTTTAATTCTAGTTTATATTGAACTTCATTGATTTCTAGTTGATTTTAAGGAATATTTTCAATTTTCTATGGTTTGTTGTGACTCAAATTACAATAGACACTGTAATTGCTTTGAATATCTTCTTTTCCTATTTGAGATTGTGGGATTGCTAAATCATGTTGTTCACCATCATCTCCTAGGCATGGTTGGGTGATGGAATCCCTTCCAATCTTCATAATTCTCCTCCATTGAGGCTGGTTCAATGAAAAGTTCAGAGATTTAATCATCTCTTCTTCCAACTGGATAAGATAGGACTCTGATTCTAGTTGTGTCTATTGAATCAAGTAAGGTAGCATGTTGATACTTACAAGTGGATCTTTGGCACCCTAGTTCCCACCTTTAAATTCACAAGTTTCACTCAATACCATTCACAATTACTCTTTTAATTATTCCAGAATTCAAATTTAAATATTCTTCTAATCCTAGTTCTAGTTCTTTTCATAATACGTACAAGTTTAGTCCTCGTGGGTTCGACCTCGGTCTCACCGAGATTATTGGGTCGACCTAAAAGAGAGGTTTTTACTAGGCTCTACTAAACTTTTTCTAAAGGCTTCGAGCCTAATTAATTAAGGGAGTTATGCTCTAATTTAAGTGCACACTCAAGAATTCAAGATAAAAATGTTCGGATTACACCTTGAGAGATTGCATGAACTCAATCAAATAACATGGTTGAGTTTTTGGGACCCTGGCCGACTAAAAGAATGACTTAAATCAAAGAATTTAGACCCAAATAGATTTTACGCATTTTTCAGCCAGTCGAAGAAGATGGACTGGCCGATCGTGGCAAATTCCAATTTAGCAGCTTATTCTTTGATCTAATGATTATGGATGGCGTGGATTTGTCCCTCAAGATTTATGGGACCCATATTGGACGAACTCCATCAAAACCTCGATGGTTCGCGAGATTTTTCGACTATAGATGATTTGTCGCACACCACGAAATCTCTTACGAGAACTTCCCTTTTACCACGAGAGATACATCCAGTCACAGAGATACATCCAGTCATCCTAGTTTCAACAACGAAGATGTTTTGGAAGGCTTCTAAAAAGTGACTGACGGTCGGGATTGCACCAACAAACCAAAACAGAAAGATTCCTCGCAGCACCTCTCTTTGGATATGAAACCCTAATTCGTGTGAATGAAATGAATGGCTGAGATCTTTTGGAGTGTAGGGCTATGATTAGGAGAGAGCCACACACAGATTGCCAGCACAATGGTACAAAATTTTCTGTTTTTGGAAATCCGATCATGCACAATTTGACTTGTGCTAGAGATTGAACGCACGTACGTATGCTTCTAAGTGCGTAGCCAACAAGGGTTTAGCCGGATTTCTAGTCCATACATGATGGACGACTCAGACCAATTTGATATATGGTGATGGTGGCCCATAACTAATGAAAACGGATGTCATCTGTTCGAAAATGCCATGCGGGGGGGGAAACAAAGGAGAAGAGGAGATTTTCCTCTTCGGGTCGGGTCAAACCCGATTTGACAGGGTCAATGGTCCCCATGTGTACCCCGCTGGTGTACTACTAGATTCCAATCTGGGGACCACAGTGATAATTTGAGAAATCCATTCCGTTCATCTGCTTTGACGACTAGAATTAGGACTCTATTCCATGAAGGAGGCAAATTTGTAGCAAAGATGAGCCACGACTCTTAGAATTGAGAGTCTATTGACGATTTTTAATAAACCAATGGTTGAATTTATTCCAAGTTTGATTCACATCGAAACAAAAGGTTTTTGGACTTGTTTAAAGGATAATTAGCGATAGATTTAATGATCAGATAATTTAATTATAATAGTCAGTGTTGGATTTCTACAACAGAAGTGATGCAAGCCTAACAAAAGATGGAACTAATTATCCAGGCCATAATTTTATGATAAACATTTAAATACATTCATTCAATGGCTGATATCGAATGGATTTAGGTTTTAAATAGTGATGTTATACGATCCAACATTTGGATTGCTTGAAATTTTCATTATCAACAATACTTAGGGTTATCAACAATACTTAGGGTTTTCTAGTTTTATCTGAGTTAGATTTTGCAGTAGATTTGAAATCAGATTGTTTATTTGCATGTTTAAGTGATGATTAGGTATGGATTATAAATTTCCAGGTGTTGTGGCTTGATGAACGACGGATCGACATTGTTGATGGAAGATTTGATTTGTCTATCAAAGTGATTGAAACCCTAAAAATAGATTTCTCTGATGATGTAATGGTCTATCTTAAGAATCAACGGATGGATGGCGATCTATGAATGAAGATTACTTGCAACGATTAGATTTAAAGCTAGAATGAAGGTAACTGATCAAGTAAGCCATATCTATGTTACCAAGTTAGATCTTCAAGGTAACATCCAAATACTGAAAAGCACGAGGTGTTAGAAATCGACATATGAAATTTGCCAGGTCGAGATAAGTGATGATAATTGGAAAGCTCCAATTACAAAATATCTTCATTCTTCACAAACGAGTCGGCCAAGACATTAGAAGGATTGTTGTAAACTATGTGTTGATCAATAAGGAACTGTATCGAAAAGGGGTCAATTGTATATTGTTCCAATGTTTGACCAAAAAGGAGTCTCTGTTAAACATGGATGAAGTGCATGAAGAAATTTATGAAACACATTGTGTCAAAAGGAAAATGAGGCTCACTCTTCAATATTATGGATACTTTTGGCAGAGTATGTCTGTCGATTATAACTAACATGCTAAAAAATGCGAGGCATGTCAGAAACATGAGCCAATACAACATGTGCCCGCGACTAAACTATATCCGATTGTCAAACATTGACCATTTCAATGATGGGTCATTGATTTGATAGGGGTTGGGCCCAAAAATGAAGTAGATACAAATATCAACCATTTTGCCAGCTCGTTCTAGGGCTTGGACCCAAAAAATGAAGCGGATCCAAATACCATCCGTTTTGCCAACTCATTCTGGGGCCAAACCCAAAAATGAAGCCAAACCAAATCTCATGTGAACACACACAGGAAGCGGATTGGCTGGTGTACCACACACCAGCTATATAGCTACCGTAGATATGTGTCGTGCGAAGACGAGAGCCGTCACTCCTCGAGCTAAGTTGTACGAACGGTTCAAATGAGATCAAAGTTACATGAGCCCCACAATCATGTATTTTTCGAGATCATTTTAGAGCATTATCCAAAAAAAATAAAAATGAATCATATACAAATCTCAAATGGACCACACCAAGGATAATGATTTTCACCGTTAAAAAATTCGTAGGGCCCACCATAAGGTTTATTTTCCATCCAATCTGTTAATAAGGTCAAAAATACCCGTATTAAGAGGAAAAACAAATTACATGTTGATCCAAAACTTCCATGAACGCCAAAAGGGTTTCAATGGTAGACGTTCAATCCCCCACTGCTTTTTGCAGTGTGGTCCACTTTATCTTTAGATCTGTCTTATTTTTCATCTCAAGCCTTATCATGAGCTCGCCAAATGGTTTGGATATAACACATACCTCATGATGGGACCCACAAAACTTGCTGACGTCAATATATCAGCTATATAGTTGGTGTGTGGTACACCAGCCAATCCGCTTCCAAAGGAAGCAGTGGTGATTGACCATTAAATGCTTTTTTTGGGCCACAAGTTTTGGATCAAGTTGATATTTATGTTTTCCCTGCATCCAGGCCTGTGTGAGCTTATCAACAGGTTGGATGGCAAATGAACATTAAGGTGGACCCTAGCAAGTTTTTTATGGTGGACGTTCATTGATCAGTTTCCTGTGATGTGATCCACCTGAGACTTGGATCTCCTTCATCTTTGGGCCCATGCCCTAAAATGAGCTGGCAGATCGTATGGACAGCATGGATTACATTAAGGTGGGCCCCACAGTAAAGACGCTGTAAAAGATCAGACATCAAGGTAGGGCCGTCAAAACTCATAACCATTACCATTTCATTTTTCAGTAACCATTTACATTTCATTTTTCAGTAACCATTTACATTTCTTTCCTACTCTCCAAGCCCCAAAATGAAAGGTCCCAAGAAGAAGGGTCAGGGCAGGCAGAATGCCCCGCCACCAGTTGACAAGAAGAAGGGTCAGGGCGGCAGGCAGAATGCCCCGCCACCAGCTGACAAGAAAAAGAAAAAGAGGCACGCCACTCCCTTTGCTTTTACCTGCGAAAAATGCAGAGTGAAATTTGTGGCGAGGGATTTCTGGAGGCATCCGTGCATGCGTTTGAGGTAATTTCCCTCTCTTTTTTTAATCTTTTAGGAATTTTGGACAATTTCAGCTACATACTTCTTGAGGAAAAATTACAAATATACCCTTAGGGGCTGTTTGGTTAAGCATGGAATTCCTCAAAAATCGAGCAAAACTCCACGTTGTATCAAATGGGCCCCACCATGGTGTCTATGTTATATCCTCACTGTCCATTTATTATTTCATATCATTTTATGAAATAACAAACTGGACGCACAAGTGCAGGGGGTTGAGGTAAATTTCCATATTAAATACATATTTGAGGCAGTTTCATGTAAGATGCATCTCAAGGGGCAAAATTATATATATATATGGGGGGGGGGGGGCGCTGTTTGATTAGTTGTAAATGCATTGAATTCCTGGAAAATCAACCAAAACTCAACATTGTAACAGGTGGGGCCCACCATGTTGTATCTGTTATATCCACACTATACATTTATTATTTCATATCATTTTATGGTATGAGCCCAAAGATGAGGCAGATCCAAATGTCTAGTGGACCACACTAGAGAAAACAAGGGGCCACTGGCTACAAACATTTTGAATCTAGCTCATTTTTTGGCTCATGCATGCCCTAAAATGAATGGACATCATGGTGAGCCCACAGTTTATCGTGACCCTCTTTGCGCAAAAAACCGTACTTGTCAACACCATTACTCGCATCCTCTTACCAGCATTATATGATAAAATCTAAATGCTTGATGAATTTTGTCATGAAAACTCCTTTTTAAAATAATTAACTAATTCTTTTGCAGGGGCAAAAGGTCAACCTGACCTATTTTTCTTTCGCCTCACAGGTGTGTTTCGGCCCTCTAGTAGATAAATTCTTGATGAATTTTATCATAAAAAATCCTTTTTTTAATAATTAACTTATTCTTTTGCAGGGTCACAAGGTGTTGACTCGTTTATGTTTCACTTCTGGTTGCACCTTAATGTTTCTTTCACTTCTAGTTGAACATTTATGTTTCTTTCACTTCTGGTTCAACCTTTATGTATCTTTCACTTCTGGTTCAACCTTTATGTTTCTCTCACTTGGCCACTCAACTCTTTTAAGTAATTCTAGATGAAGCGGACATATGCTCTTTGGTATTGTAGTTTTTTTGTGGTATTAATAGGTAGCCATCCTTACAGGAGTAGTTGTAGTAAGTAGGCGTCTAGCAAACGGTTTCACCAAGTAAATTATGTAAATGCACTTTATTTTGGTGTAAAACCCTTCCCACTTGATGTGTTTGACATCCAACCATCCATAAAGAGTGCCCCACCATTAAGATGACCTAGCACAAAAATCAGCCCAATGAAATCATCTTGCGGGTCACAAAAAAAAAAAAAAGGACTCCAAAATCAAGTGCCCGGGCTTGTCTTTCTTGGTGTTCCCTAACATACGTCAGCATACTTCTTTAGACAGACAGTGACTTGACATGGTAATCATAAGAAGATGGGTGAGGATTAGCAAAATAGGACAAATGATGGTGATAATCAGGGGTAAACCAGATAAAGGTCAATGTAGAGGGTAAACCAGATAAAGGTCAATGTAGAGGGTAAACCAGATAAAAGTCAATGTAAAGGGTAAACCAGATAAAAGTCAAAAGAAGGGTAAGGATCAAAGTAACAATGATAAGAATCTTGACAAGAATTATATTACAATGGATATAAATAGCATCTTCTCACCAAGTAAATGATGGGCTGGTTTCATAACAGGCTAGGGGCTGACGGTTTTAGGGCTAGCTTAAAACTCAAATGGTTAGGGAGTAGGAACTGCTTAGAGTTAGATTAGGGATTGTAATTAGGCTGAGATTGTGGGTGAAGTATAGGTAAGTTGACAGATTTGGAACTGTATCATGGATGCAACTGAAGGTATTGGATTGAGTTTTTGCAGACTAACAGAGGTTGGGCTTTAAGGACTGAAGAATATGGATAACTAGGGAACTATGAGCTGGTTCATAACAGGCTAGGTGAGGTAGGAGTTGACAGTTTTAGGGACATGTTGAGAGTAATACAGGTTGGAGGTAGCATCATCAGGATAGGCAGATTCTAGATTAATCTTGTGCATTCTCATAATTAGACCCATATAGAGATTTAGAATCATTAGAAGGATGAAAAAGTCTCATAGACTATTAGATGACGCCATGTGGCACAATCAAAAGTTATCAACAATCCATGTCTGGCCCAGAGCCAATAAATAGACAAGAAACACTCAGTGGGGACTTGGTACACACTTCTAACAATCATCCCAACTTGCATTAATTTCATGAAAAAAGTGTATGCTGGGAAATTTTCAAAAAATGGCACAAGTCTTACCCCGGCTGGGGTCAGCTACACAAATCTTGTCATGCCATTCCACTCTATCGCAGACCATATCCTCAATTAAACCATAGGTCCTCAAGTCTTTTCTTCCTACCTCCACCCACATCCTTTTGGGCCTCCCCTTTTCTCTTTTAGAGCCTACAAACTGAAAAGACTCAATCCTAAGTGGTGCAGCCATCACACCAAACCATCTAAGTCTACTTCCCCTCATCTAATTACCTATTCGTGCTACTCGTAGGATCCCCCAAATACATTCATTCCTAATTCTATCCTTGTCTCATTTCTACCATACTGTGAGTGATCCAGGGTTCAATCCTTGGTAATGTTATATTTCAAAAAAAAAAAAAAAAAAAACACATTAAAACTCTAGAGGAACATCTCCATCTCATCTACCCAGCGCTAATTCTATCAGCAACATCCTTCTCAATCTCTCCACTCTTGAATTATTGACCCAAGATATCAAAAATTGCAAACTTAGAACATAGAATTATGTATGAAATCATAATCATTGATTCAACCTAACACTAGGCCTTGACTTCCTGTAAAAAGAAGTAATAACTGAGAAAAAAAATACAACCTTATTACTTTCCTCCATACAAACTTAAAAAGCATCAATCAAAGAAAACCCCTTTAGACGTCCTTCTCTAACTCCATTTCTCCCCAAAACAAACTCTACCAAACTGAACTTTGCCTAATTTTATAGGAAATGCTTAAAATCGTCTTAGTATCTAAATCTTGAATTATAGGCCTTTATAAATTTTGACACAGCGAAATCTCAGAAAACGCACAAGGGAATATTCATCACGGAACTCATTGTGGCCTTCAAAGTGCATGAGCTACAAATGACTAGAAATTAAAACCTAAGTGTAAAGATATTCCCTCCAGAGAACTGTGTTGTTTGGTCTGTGCCATGATGAGTAGCTGCTGAGATATGCCCTCCAGTGAACCATGGAGTTTGATCTGTGTTGTGATGACTGGCTGCTGAGATTGATCTACATTTTTGTTGTCTTTCTCTCCCAATAATGCTTTGACATGGGCCCACCTAGATTGCATCAAGATGGGATGGATGGTCTAGATAGTGTATGAGGTTTAGCATTAATTTTAGGGTTGTTAACAGCCTTCTCTTCAAAGATAGGTTTAGCATTCTTTCCTCGCTTTTGCAAGTTCCTTAATAAATTTTTGTTACCTTTCAAAAATAATATAAAAAAGATAGGTCATACATTGGGGAAGCTTTTATATTTGTGGCTTTGGAGCTTCTTTTTTTCAGAAAAAAATAAAAAAGGGTATGAGATGCTTTTGGGTTGCACTCTTTGATTTAGCATCAAAGTTACAATCATTTTATTTGTTGTTCTTTTCCAAATTGTAAGTGAATTTCAATCATTTTCCTCATTGGTCTTCATTTAAAATGGCAATTGATCTTGAATCATTTACTCAGAGCACTTCATTTCGAGCTGCATATCTTATGATCTTTCCTCAAATCATGCTATTTGGATTATAGCCTTGACTCAGTTTTTGTTGATTGTGTTCGATGAGCTGAAAGTCATATTCCAATGATTCTACCCCTACTAAATCATGTGAAATGAGTGTGCACTCCAACAATTAATCAATCATTTAAAACTCCATACATTTCGAAAGACTAAGACAACAACAACAGAAAAAAAAAAAAAAAAACCCTTTTGGCGGCAATTTAAAAATTAGATATTCGTGGTCTCCACAAATCAATGAAAGTGAATAGAAGGTGAAAGTTTTTAAAGGAGATGGATTGATTTTTTATTATTATTATTTTTTTTTTTGAAGACAGAGGGTGTCCCCACCCCCTTTTGAGGCGAGACTATTCCCTGTGGATACACGCAATCACCCACAACCACTTGTATCGGGAAATGGATTGATTTATCTAAGGATTACTTGAAAAGAAAGGATTTTAGAGAGGCAAAGAACACCATTCTACTTTCTACATTATTGTTCGTGCTTGTAGAAATTCCTCCATATCCTCATACCACTCAGGGAATTGAAATAATAACATGCGGCCGAGGTTTTTAGATATTATCAATGACTGCAATATAATGTATTTTCTAAGAATCAATCGTGTTACTAAGATAGAACCTCCTATTGCTAGAGGAAAATAGTACCCCAAGTTTCTGCTATAATGGAGATGGATTGATTTATCTAATGATTACTTGAAAAGAAAGGATCTTAGAGAGGCAAAGAACACCATTCTACTTTCCATATACATTATTGTTCATGCTTGTAGAAATTCTAATTATCTTAACTAAAATATTCTACTTTAACCTTATTTATATACACATATATACCTTTTAAGAAAGGCATATATAGTCGTTTTCTTCAATCCGTTTTTTGAATTCAAGCCATATTAAACCCAAATTTCTCATTCACCGAATTTTTTGGCATTTTCTTTTTTGCTGACCATATTTTTTTATCATCAATACCAAATTAACACAAATATCTTACATACTTTTTTTTTCTTTTTTTCATTTGCCGTATGTTGTTTTGCTAACTTTGAGGATGACCACACCAATTCAACAATAATGGCCTTCAGGACAATGTTGATCTCAGAGAAGCTATGGTAGATGAACATTCATGCTTATTGGTCTAGATTTCCAACATTTCAACATAAGAAGAAGCAACCCACACTGGCACTGACCCACCAAATAATCAAAAGCCCACATTGGCACTAGTTTGTACAAGCGGAGCAATCATTGTTGTTGCTGCCGTTGGTCATGGAACTAAGAAGTATCATATGATACTCATGCCAAGGATATGGACACAATTATCATCGAGCCATGAGTTCGTACAAGGAGGACCCACAGTTGCGAGATCTAGACCACTGATCTGCTGGCGTTCACGAGAGAGAGAGAGAGAGAGAGAGAGAGAGAGAGAGAGATTAAAAAAACCTGGTGGGTTAATGCTAACCCTTTGAACTAAAAGATGGTTAAGAAGAAAATTAGTCAACGTCTACATAAGGTTGCAAGCAATCGGACGTCCACGGCCGTCCAAATATGACTTATCTTTAAGGAATCCCCTATCTAAGTTGGGACCTAAGAGATCAACGGTGTGAACCACCCAGAAATGGACAGTGAATCAGACAAAGTCAGAGCCAGAGAATAGAGTGTTGTGGTCGAATTGTTGTTTTTCTTTTTTCTTTCTTTTTTTTTTCTTTTGGTTTCTGAAGTGTCTTGTGGTCGAGTGCTAGGACTCAAAAGCCCTCTTTCAAATAGCTTTTGCTTTATAAAAGCTATACTTCAATGTTAGTTTTGCAAAATGAAGAATGATTTTTTTTGGCTACATAAGAGAGAGTAGACTACATGGAGAGAAGCTCTGAGCTGGAGAAATGGTGGGCAAGGAGACGGCAAAATCTACTCGTGAAATCTCGTCGTCTCGCTTGAGGGGGAGATCAACATAGAGAAGAGTCTCACCATTCGGGACAGGAAAATGTGATGGGGCCAAAGTGATAATGCATAAAAAGGAGATTGAGAATATATGACGAACTAAGAAAGGTAAAGTGTTTGGCTATTGATTAAGAAACATATCTCGCTTCAAAGGTTGACCATGGTAGGAAATCAGTAGAAGATGTAGACGGGTCACGGTGACTCGTAAGGGTATTCAGGAGAGGACCGTCGGAGGAGTTATGGTGACCAGAATCTACGGGAGTTTCTGATTGTATTTGGGGACTGACGAAGTTATATCAGTAATTATTCCTAAAAATAATGGAACTAAGGAAGCAAGGGGCTTTGCCTTTGTTCGAATGAAGGAAATGGAGGATCAGTTGGAGGTTGTCGTCGCTATTGATGGAGTTCACACAGGAAGGAACATAATGAGGGTGAATGTGGTGCTAGATATGGATCACAGGAATTTTTATTTTTTTTTTTTTTGGGGGTTGGGATGAACAGAAGGCAGTGGGAGAATTTCAGAGAGAAATCAAAGGGTTTCATCAAGATAACTTGCTTGATAGCAAACTGAAAGAAGGAAAGTCATACAATGATGTCATCTTGATGGTTCAACTTCAACAAAAATAGGATGAAACGAGGCAGTGAAGAAAAGAGAGTAACTCGGCTGTAGAAGATTAAATGGGCCTAGAAAGAGAAAACAGTGGAGGGAATGATGGTGACAGTCCACCTAATGATTGTGCAAAAGGCATGGGAATCCTTCAAATGGAATTGTCTTCTTGATCAGAGCAGGAACATCAGAAGAAGAAATATGCGACTGGATCTAGGGAAATTATAGCATCGAAGAAGATGACAAAGTAATCAAGGTGATGTCTGATATAGAGGCACAGATTTTGCTACATCCACATGTAGAGGTGGAGAAGTTTTTCCTTCCCAGTAATCTGTTTAGAAATGGAATGATTCAGGAGTTTGTGAAATGGGAAGATTGTCCAGTGTTTAGGTGGGTAGAACCATGGTTTCAAGTATGTAAGCTCCCCTTGGAGTTAAGGATTGATGAAGTGTTTCTTGAAATTGGGTCATGTTTAGGGGAGATAGTGGAGATCGATCCAGGGTTCTACAGACTGTGAGATGCTGAGGTTCGTGAGAATATGCATTAAGTGAAGAAGACAGCAGCTAGTGCTGGAGGTGATAGATGTGGTGGTCAGAGAAGATTGACTCCAGATTCAGGTAGTACAGGAGTCCAAAGACAGTATGGAGGAAGTGGATTCTGATAGTCTCCAAGATAACCCGTCAAGTGGCAGGAAGGGAGTTGTCATTGAAGAGCTGGTGATGGCAGAGCAGGCAGTCGATGATGGAGTACAGATCGATGCACCATGTGGGGAATCGTAGCAGAGAGAGAGAGAGAGAGAGAGAGAGAGAGAGAGATGCAAAGCAGAAGCCCCAAATAAGATGATGGAAAGGATCCGAGGCCGCAACCAAACACTTTTGCTAAGGTACCCAATTCTTCCTTAGTGAGCTCGATGCCAATCATTTCGCTTTTTGAAACATTCACCCTTGAGACCTGAAACCTCTTCAAAGCATCCAACTATTTTCCTGGGATTATCCACCATGGCAATATCGGCAACACAAAATAGAATTGTATCGTTCGCGAATTGACAGTGAGAAATGTTGGGTATATCTCTTGCCCCTTTAAAACCTTAAGGGCCTGTTTGGCCGGCTGGATTAGATGGGCTTAGGTGGGATGGAATTGCATGTGGTCCTGTGCCAATTCCACTCCATGTTTGGGAAGAGTGGAAAAGCTTGCAAGTAGGCTAGATGGAACTGTATCGGGTCTCGTGCTAATATTACTCAATGTTAGCAAGTTGTATAGGTCCCACCATGATGTGTGGGTTATATCCACACCGTCCACCCATTTTTTGAGATCATTTTAGAGCATGGACCAAAAATCCAGGTAGATTTAAAGCTCAAGTGGACCCCACGATAGAAAGCAATGGGGATTGAATACTTACCGTTGAAAACTTCTTTGGGGCCACATAAGTTTTGGATCTGCCTCATATTTAGGCCCATGCCATAAAATGAGGTTACAAAACAAATGAACAGTTTAGATATAACACGTGTGTTATTGTCAATAGTTTCAAATGATGGTGGGTATATCCTTTCAATGTACCACCGTATTACAAACAAAAAAGAGGATTAAGCTTATCCCACGGTACCAGGGAACAGTCCCTGTCATGGGTAATAATGATGTTTTTAGAATCCCATCCCACCTAATACCGTGGGATCGGTCCGGCCAAACAGGCCCTAAATGAATCCCACTTCCTGGCCTCTAGCGAGCATTCTATTAAGGGCATCCGCAATACCATGAACAAGAGGAGGGAGAGGGTGTCGCCCTTTCTAAGCCCTCTTGAAGCTTTGAAGAAGCCTTTTGGATAACCATTAACAAGAATCGAGAAGGTAATTGAAGATGTGCACTCACTCATCCATCCAATCCATTTGGCCCCGCAACGAATTCTACCTAGCATATATTCTAGAAAGTCACAATCAATGTGATCATAGGCCTTTTCAATGTCAAGGTTGCACACTAATCCTTTGATCTTCTCCCTGTACCTAGAGTCAATGCACTCATGGGCAAGCAAAGCACCGTTGAGAATCTGCCTATCAACCACGAAGGTGCCTTGATTCTCGAAGATGGCGGAGGGGAGGACCTTCTAAACATGGAAGCGAAGACCTTCACCAATATCTTATATGGGCTACCAATGAGGCTAATAGGCCGAAAGTCTTTGAGCAAACCAGCTCCTTCCTTCTTAGGAATGATTGTAATAAAGGTTGCTCCCATCCCTGTAGTCAGTCGGTCCTTGGCACAAAATTCAGCTACAAAGTCGACGATGTCGTTTTCAACTGTTTCCAAGAAAACTTGAAAGAAGGCTAGCGGAAATCCATCCGGCCCAGGGCCTTGTCTTTGCCTAGCGAATCAACCGCACTTTTAATTTCTTCTTTCGAGACTGGCTTCTCAAGGGCTGCCCTATCCGCTTGAGAGATGCTATCAAACATCAGGTTATCCAGCAAAGGTCGTTCTTCCCTCCCTAGATAGAAGCTTTGAATAGAAGTCCACTATGGCCGAACAAACTTGGTCCTTTTCCTCGATTCGATTACCATTTATGTTCAAGGAGTTGATACGGTTGTTTCTTGCTCTTGCGTTTGCCATAATATGTAAGAAGCTAGTGTTCTTGTCTCCCACTTTTAGCCCGGTTGCTCTCGATCGTTGCCTCCACTTAATCTCTTCTTCCTTCAGGTATTTAGAATAATCTGCCACCAGCAAGGCACGCTTTTGGCCTTCTTCCTTGATATCTAAGTTGTGTATTTCCAACAACAAATATTCCATAGTGTTGTTTTTAATCTTTAAATAATCCTTTTTCCAAGCAATCAACTTGCCTTTGAGCAGCTTGAGCTTCTGGGACAGACGAAAACCTACAGTCCTAGAAACGGTTAATGATAGCCACCAATTTTTAATGAGATCCTTGAAACCTTCAACTTCCAGCCACATAAGTTTTAAACCTGAATGGTTTGGGCCACCCAACTGTCCTAGACAACGTCTAATAATATGGGATGATGATCTGAGGTGGGTCTCAGGACACCGCGTAAAGAAGCTAGTGGGTATACTTCAACCCACTCTTGAGACAACAAAAATCTATCCAATCTGGACTAAATCAGCTCAGCCCTCCTGTTTGTCCATATAAATTTGGCATCTACCATCGAAATGTTTATCAATTCGTTGTGGCTGACCCAGTCTTCGAAACCTCTTATACTGCTGGTGATCCTAGCCCCATTCAATTTCTCATGGGTAAATATATGACATTGAAGTCACCACCCATGCACCATGGATAACTGAAGTTGGCTCTGACCGCGTTAAGCTCATCCCAGAAAAACAGTCTACTGGTAGGAGTGCACGGCCCATACACAGAGGAGAATAACCATTTAAAATTTGAAGATCTCTATTTCAACACGACAGAGAACGAGTAGGATCCAACCATCGTATCTTCCGACTCCCAGATGTCTCTGTCCCATGCCAACTAAAATGCCTCCCTGCAAAACCCGTTGCATCAAGAGTTGCCCAACCCTTGTTCTTAATGCCCCATATCAAATCAATAATCCTTGAATTGAATACATCTAACTTCGTTTCCCAAATAGAGAGATACTCACCTTGTATTTTTTGCAGAATTCCTTAACATGAAACCTTTTTTCCTGGCTGCCCAGGCCCCTAACGTTCTAGCTTAATATCTTCATTAGGAAACAGATCTCGCTCCCCTTCCTCTTCTCGAATTGTTGATTTTATAAGTGGAATCGTAATTAACAAAACATTCTAAATTCAGCAATTCTCTCCATCCCTTTGGATTTATGATCTTACAGACCTGCAATTGCATCTCTTTGAGCTTTTAGGTTCATATGTGCTCCACAAACTGAATGAGAGCCCGAATATCATCGTTACCTGTTGTGAAGAATGGGCCAATCGATTTTCCTACTCAATCCAACATATCATGGTACCAAAATAGCCCTTTTTTTTGGCAATCTGTGATCACCAGAAGGATCCCGAGAGCAAGCATTAGGAATAGAAAGAAACAACCATCACCCACGAGTGACAGAAATTCCCTGGTAACCTGAAGGGGAGTAACATCCAAAGCGTCATCAAAGTTATCAACGTTGGTTGCCTCTTCAGCTGGGAAAAAGAGGTCATCGTCTTCGTAGGGGATGACGCAAGCTTCCAGAGCAAGAGCATCTTCATCTACATGACTGGTATCTCGGAGCTCTTCTTTCAACTCTCCCGATACAACTTCGGATCTCGCTTCAATACTTGGGTCCTCGGAATGGCAGAGAGACTTCATAGGCGACTGGGGCGAAAAAAAAAAAAAAACACATGTTCCCAACCATACGAGCCTCCTCTACCCTTAGTCTGCAGGAGAAGTGAAAAGGACTTTAGTCATCCCCTCCCCTGCCGTTAACGAAGATTTTGACCTCCTCCCTCTAGCCTTGTTCTCCCACTCCTCACCCCATTTGCAAGGGTTCTTCCAACTGGTTTCCCTCAAGACCCCCACCTCGATAGGACCCACTATATTGTTTCTATGCAATCCAGTCCATTCACGTGGTGCATCTCGCTAGGATGAAGGCTAGGATGAAGGGACGTGTAAGAATAAATAAATAAAGTCATTCCCCAACCAAGTGGGCCCACTGCAACAAAGGGTGGGTGTCCCAAGGTATCACATATCGGTATCGGTTGGCATAACGATGCCCTCCGATACCGATATGGATATGGGGGTGTAACGGTGATACGGGGACGTAACGGTGCAATTTTTTTTTTGCCAAAAAAATATGAAAAAATATGGATTAAATCCGGAATATTCTAAGCATTCCAAATATGCATTCATTTATAAATTGGAACATGTTTATGGTGGTGTAACGGTCCACTCTTTGGTAAGAAGTTGTATCGGATTGTCTGATGAATTTATGAACCAGACAACCTGGATTTGACTGCAGAACTCATATATTTAATTTTCTATCTACTATCAATGATAGATATATTAGAATTAATGTAATATGAAAATATCTTACATGTGTAATAAATTCAAATTTTAAAAAAAGAGGCCAAAAATAGTGCGTAAATAGAAAAAAATTATAAAAAAATATAAAATGACAACAACAATCTGTAAAATGGACATTAACATGTTCTACTATGATTAACACATCATATTCTACCATTAAAACAACAAAACATTTAATAAAAAATGATTTTTCGAATTTTAAAAAAAAAAAGGGCCGAAAATAGTGCGTAAATAGAAAAAAATTATTAAAAAAATATAAAATGACAACAACAATCTGTAAAATGCAAATTAAAAAAAAGGGCTAAAATAGTGCATAAATAGAAAAAAATATAAAAAAATATAAAATGACAGCAACAATCTGTAAAATGGACATTAACATGTTCTACTATGATTAACACATCATATTCTACCATTAAAACAGCAAAACATTCAATAAAAAATGATTGTTCGAATTTTTTTTTTAAAAAGGGCCTAAAATAGTGCTTAAATAGAAAAATTATAAAAAAATATAAAATGACAACAAGAATCTACAAAATGGACATTAATATCTTCTATTATGATTAACACATTACATTTTATCATTCAAACAGCAAAACATTGAATAAAAAATATAAATACCTATTTTTGAGGATTTTCTGGAAAATGGCCCATGGAGCTTCGAATCAAGAAAATCCTTAGCATAAGTTGTTTTTATCTGTAATATCAAGCTAAGAGTGGTCGAAAATAGCAATAGAATGATTTAGGAAGAGTTTGAAAGAAAGAACTTTCAAAAAAAGTGAAAAAACAGACCTTAAAAAGCCAAAAAAAAAAAAAAATGGTCGTTTTTTAACCGTTACGCCCTAACCGTTACGGGGCAGTAACGGTCGTTATGCCCCGTAACGGCCGTTACGGCTACAGAATCGGGGGGTGCCCCATTACGGCCCCATGTTGCATAACGGCTACTGCCGTTACCGATACGTATCAGCCAATACAGCAGTATCATAATGGATACGGGACACCCTAGGGTGTCCCCTCCCAATTGTTTATGTGTGTTGTTAGCCACCCGAGTCATGGATATAAGTGATTTTTGCCACCTTGCCTATAAAAATCGGCGAACATAATGCACAGGTTGAATTTCATACATGCATCTAGGTGGGCCAACAACTCGACACCACAATAGCTTAAAGGTAAAGTCGCCATTATAGGATCATTCCCGTATGTATATATACTTGGTCACGATCACATAAGAACTAGTGCGCACTAATGCAACTTGATCAAGGAAGAAACTAATGGCAATGAAGTTCACTGTATCAGATTGAAAGGACATATCATACAAGAGAAACCCCTTAAACATGAAAAACTAGTAATACTTATTGCCTAGCATAGAGATATTTTCTTAACATAAAAATATGAAAGAAAGGAAAACCCTCAAAAAATACTTATTTCTAAAATAAGAAAACCATAATACAAAGATATTTTCCTAGTAAAAAAATATGAAAGAAAGGAAATTAGGAAAAAGCTAAAATGGAAATTAGGCCTTTTCTTATGCACACATGAGATGCAGCACGATTGCATCAATTCCCCCACCTTGGTACATAGAGCTCCAGGTTGATGCGCTTGAAATCATCCGCTAAGATCCACATGTAGTTGGATCTCGATCGGCCCTTCTACATGATGAGAAACTTTTGATGACGTCCATGGCATGTGGAAACCATTTGATCGTCCAACACATCTTCAATGATTTCTTCGAACTAGTGTGGTACCTCGGGTATCTAGATAAGTTGTTCTTTTGTCCTATCATCTTCATGATGTCCACGGTAAACTGTAAGTTATTCAACATTGAAAATGGAGTTGATCCTCATTTCAGGTGGAAGCTTGACCAAGTATGCATTACCACCATGTTTCTTCAAAATACGATAAGGACTTGCATTTTTTTAATGGAGCTCGGTATAAGAGCCTATTGGAAACCTCTAAGTTTTGAGGTGCACCGTAACCCTATCCCCCTTCTTGATCTGTGCGAAATGTCATTGAACATCTGCCCCCAGTAATTTTCATTACAAAGGGCGATCCTTCATCTAACTTCTTGGTGTATCTCCTTAATATGTTATACAAAAACTTTGACATCCTAGCTCGATCGAGTCACAATATGAAGTGGGACTAAATCGATGGGTTGTCAAGGTTGCATACCAGGCGCAATTTTTGAAGAAAAAAAGTCTCATAGTGAGATTCACAACTATTAAAAGCAAACTCGATTTTTCTCCACAAATCGGACCATACTCAACATTGTGGAAGCTAGCTTTGCCTTTTCATGTTTGTCATCCCTCATAAGGTTGAGATTGATGGGCTTTCCAATGTACATAAAGTTGTACATGTTCTTTGCGAGGCTACGGTCATATTGTTGCCTCCACCAATAATGACCCCGACGGCCTTTCCACACATGATGCTCGTGTATGGAAGATCATGGTTCTAAACCAATCTTCCGGGGCCGCCTCCTTTGGTATCGTCAAAATCGCCATGGCCACCAACTGTAACTATCTTCCTTACGGCCATATATGCTTCCTCAGGTTCTTGATCACCATCTTCTGGATGGCTTCCATGTCCACCTCTCTCTTGGTCTTTAACGAAGTTCTCTTTCTTCCATTCACCCTCTTGTCCCTCGTAAAACTAGAGAGAGAGAGAGAGGTACACTTCATCGCATTATATCCACAACTGCCACACTTGAAACGAGTGTTACTTGACCTCTCCTGAGTTGCCACAATAGACGCTCCTTTTGTGCTAGCAAATGTCATAAAAGAGGATTGGAGGCAAAGCTCTAACCAAATTTGTAATCACGAGAAATATTACCACACGACACGACTGGTTGCAAGCGCGTTGTAGAGACACTAGCAGTATGACAAGTGGATGTATAGCCCTCGACTTAAGTGCTACTAAATATGGTCACCAACTTCTACTCCTGCACTTTTTGGGCCATCTAGTACGCAACATCCACTCTATCAAGCCAAACAATCGCCATTTCTCTTTGAAATCGAACTATAGTCCATTGCAATAACGCTCCACTTGTTGCTTTCCTATTTCCATTTGGACGCAACAATGAATCACCAATTCATAATAACGGTATGTATATTCTTCCGTTTGGTCCCCCATAGCTCAGTCGATACTCCTCATGGAAATCACCATTTCAGCCAAGATGCCTTGGGTCAACATTAAATATTCCAAGTCTCCCTCAAAGCCATCCATAGATGTTTAATGGTTCGAATTGGTTCCCTTGCTTCTTCAAGAACAATAACCTATCCTTTCAAAATATCTACTCTAGTTCTGAAGCAAGTCTCCATATCGTCCAACTATTTTGCGATCACATTGATCATGTACCACAAGATCAATACAGTCCCATCCTAAGGTTCAGTAGTCACCCCGCCATTGTAAGTCGTCCCTCTTCCGGTGCTCATATGACAGTAGATCACACAAAATATAGTAGAATGATTTTGGGTTTTTTTTAATGGGGAATGGAAAGGCTTTGGAAAGGTAGGATGTATGATAGATTATTAGTTGTTTATTGGTTGAACAACAGTCAGAGTTTGGTGGGTGATGGCTTAGGTGAGTTAGAGTTTGCATATGGTCTGTGGTGGAAGGGTTGAATTAATAGACTAGCTTAGGAAATTAAGGGTAGATTTGGGATGAATATTGGGACAGAATTTGTGGAAAGAAGACAGGGAAGAGGAGAAAAGTAAACAAGAAAATAATCTCACAAGAGTTGAACTTGCACTAATCCTAAAAATAATGCAACTAGATAAGGAAGAAACTGCTTGCAATGAAGTTCAATGTATCAAATTAAAAGTTTGAATCATACAAGAGAAGATGCAATGACTAGGAGCAAGTTGACCTCCCATCCTCCATCCTAATGCCCATATTTCCTAGCAATTATCTTTCTCCAAAAACTCCCTTCCTAGAATCTGACTCTAGATCCATCACCAATAGAAAAGAGATGCCTTTCTTAAATTCTGACTTTAGCGAGGAGATGGATCCCCAAGTATTAGAAGTCCTATAGAGAGAGAACTCCATAACCTCCAATCCTCCGTCCCGAAGCCCATATTTTTGGCAATTATCTTTTCTCCAGAAACTCCCTTCCTCCGTCCCTAAGGGCCTGTTTGATTTTTGTGTATCAAGGAAATACCCTTGAAAAAGGTCATTATCAACTTTTTACTCTGTTTGAAATTTCAATTGTAGTTTCGTCTCGAAAATTGGTCCAAAAAAGTTGAAATAAATTTGTGGACCCCACTGTGATGTGCATGACATAAACACATCGTCCATCTGTTTTATCAGAAGATTTTAGGGCCTAAGTCCAAAATTGAGACAGATGCAATGCTCAAGCGGCCCATACCACAGGAAACAATGGCCTTAAACGTCCACCATTGAAAGTTATTTTGTTTATTGGGCCCACATTAATGTTTATTTGTCATCTAACCTGTTCATGAAGTCATAAAAACATTGATAAGGGGTAAACACAAATATCAGCTTCATCCAAAACTTTTGAGGGCCACATAAATTTTTATACGGTAAGCATCCAATTTCCACTGTTTCCTGTGGTGTGGTCCACTGGAGCTTTGGATCTACCTCATTTTTGGGTTCATGCCCTAAATGAGGCTGACATATAGGATGAACGGTGTTGATACATCACGTACATCACAGTGGACCCTACATTCATTTGGCAGCCATCCTCAGTTCTAGCGCCAAAAAGTTAAGCCGTCAACGTTTGCATGAGAATCGATGCGATAATTACCTAGGTAAGTAATTATTACCCATTTACTAGGTAATTACCTCTTACATGAAAAATCAAGCAGGCCCTAAGTAGGACTGTACACAAGTCGAGCTAGCTCGAAAAGCTCGCTCGAGTCAGCTCGAGTCAGCTCGGATTGACTCGGCTTGAAAGGCCGACTGGAGTCGAGTCAAGCCCATTTTATAAAGCTCGAGTTGAGTTTAAGCTGAGTTCGAGCATGGTGCATTTCAACTCGACTCGAAGCTCGAACTCGAGCTCGACTCAAGTTATATTTTTTTAATTAATATATATTATATATTTATATTAATATTACACACACACACACACACACACACACACAAAGTTAAAAATACAACAAAAAAAAAAACCCTACCCGACCGGCCCTACTACCCTCCCTTTCTTTCCCTTACCCCACCTAGCCTAGCTGCACGCCCGCACTCAGCCAGTAGCCCAGCACGCTGCCCTGCCCACCATCGCCAATCACCGTCTTTGCCGGCCTACTCCTCTATCTCTCTCTTTCTCTCATTCTTCCACACACCCGCACGCCCACACCTGGCTAGCACGCTGCCCTACCCTGCCCGCACGATGCCTCTCTCTCTCTCTCTCTCTCTCTCTCTCTCTCTCTCTCTCTCTCTGAGGTAAGTGATTATTATTTTTTATTTATTTATATTAATACAATAATAATATGATTGTCTATTTATTGTAGATTTAAATATATATATATATATATATATATATATATATATTTTAGAATAAGATTGGGTCGGGTTGGGGTTTAGGTCGGGTTGGGGGGGCTGGGTTGGGTCGGGTTGGGGTTTGGGTCGGGTGGGGGGGCCAGGTTGCGTCGGGTTGGGCGTATGTGACATATGAACAAGCTCGACTCAACTCGAACTCGACTCGACAACTTTGGCAAACAAGTCAAGCTTCAATGTTGAGGTTGAGGGTGAGCTCGAGCTCAAGCTCAAACTCGATTATAGCATGGACGAGTCGAGCCGAGCTTGGCCCACCTTGACTCGACTCAGCTCGATGTACAGCCCTAGCCCTAAGCGCCATAACCATTTCCCAAGAAGAGCGAGGTTCATGCTATAAAGATCCCTTAGGCCAGCCACTCCCTAACCGGCTTGCAAACATCATCACAATTCAAGAGTTGAAACTTGTTGATTTTTCCAATTTTTTTGTAACTATTTACAGGCATTTTAATAGGGAGATAAAATATGGCGGCATGTTGTAAAAGCCACTTTGATAAGCATTAGACGACCACCAATGTTATCAAATCGCATATCGCATAAGTGATTACTCAAGCTTCTTCTCTTGTTTTTTTTTGAAATTTTTTTTTTTTTTTAAAAAAAAAGGAAAATCGTTAAAAAATCTAAAAAAATTCAGGAAAACTGTCTAATTACTGCAAGTGATTGGCTTGGGGTTTTTTTTTACCTATTTCATTGTAGTTTGAGTTTAGACCATTTAGAAGTGATATTATATATAACAAAACAATCAACTAGTTATTATTAAAAATTATCAACTGGCATCTTAATGAGTTGATTGATGTATACATAATACAATACAACTCTACAAGTTACAAACAACTTACGACTTAAAAGTTACAACTTTGTGACTTATAAATTTAAAATCCAAAATTAAACATAGGTTATATACACATTGATCCCATCGGTGGTTAAATTGCTAAAATTATTTATTTATTTATTTATTTATTATTTTTTTATAAAAAAAAGGTCCCAGCGGTCAAAAATATGACCGATGGGAAGTTTGCCATCTCATACTTATGGTATAAAAAAGTATGCCATCGCATACTCCCCATATTGTATATGCCATCATGGCATTTGTGATGCGCTTGGCCCAAACCATGTATGTCATCACATATAACAACACTAACGGCCACCTAATGAAAGGTAGCGACTCTTCCAAATTGACAATTATCTTTCGATTCTTTTCACCACTTTGTCCCATAAGGGTGTGGTGGGCTTCCCAATGCACAACCGAAGCTCCAAATATAACAAAGAGACCCAACCTTACATCCAAAAATAAAAGCCAAACCAGGCACCACATCCTTGGAAAGATAGATACCCAGCATCTCACTCTTGCCCATGTTGACCTTCAAGCCCAAAACCACTTCAAAACACACATCTTACACAGATTGTCCACAAAAGAAGGATCATCATCACAAAATATAATCGTATCGGCGGCGAATTGAAGATGAAAAATCTGCTCTCCCAACTTAGACAGCCTGAACCCGATCATAAGATTAGTCTCTTGGCTTTTGGGTAACAAACGACTAAACACTTCCGCTACATGAGAAAGAGGAAAGGAGATGGTGGCCCCCCCTTGATGAAGACCCCTCAACAGCTAGAAGAAGCCTTTCAAGGATCCATTCATGAGCATTGAAAAGGTCAAAAAGATCCGACACACATCTGAATCCATCTGCTTCACTTACCTGCTCATCCCGTCCTTTGCAACAAATAGTCAATGAAATCCCACTCTATGTGATCACACACCTCAATATCCAACTTACAGATTATCCCGACCTTCTTTTCTCTATATCTAGAGCCTATGCATTTATGAGTGATGAGAGTAGTGTCCATAATTCACCAGCCACCCACAAAAGACCCTTGGTTAGCTAAAATGACACCACCAATCACCTCCCAAAATCTTGAAGCAAGGATCTTGGCTAAGATCTCATTCGGGCTTCCACAGCTCTAAGGGGATATCCCATATCAAGAACCACACATTCCCATTGTCGATGGGCCCATTCTCCCAATTGGTGATTGAATTGATCGAGCCATCATTGAAACGAACCCCTGCCATAGGCCCATAACCAGCTTGTCGAGGTTTGTTCCTGGCTTTAGCAAGATACATAGATCGTTTATTGTGAGGAGCTTGATTTTATATTCTCATTCCTCCAATCTGCAGCATGCTTTCATCCATAGCCTGACATGGGATAACATGGTCCCTCCTTTGTCTCTACAATTACCGAACACAACAGCGAAGGCCATGCATGGTCCACAACCGCCAGATCTACACAAACTTATGGCCCGGAAGGTGTGTCTTCCCTCCACACCCACTTCCTTTGTTGCAAGGGTTCCATCTCCATCTGGGCCTCCTTACCTCCCATCTCCTGAATTTGAGTTTGCCCTCCCCCCAACGATAGTGTCCTTAAAGGATTGAGGCTGCAAACCAACCTGGCCTACGTAGCCAACACTAGTGGCAGGCTCCATATCCCTATCTGATCTCTCAAATTCCCTGAGAGATCTCCTCTCTTTCTACAATATCCCTCTTCCCACCCCCCCTTCCATCCCTCTTGGCCTTCGAGGATTCTTCGATATTAACGACATCCAGCCCAAATCTTGCCCTCTGCACCAACAACTTCCCGCCTGTAAAGCTCTCACCATTCAGCTTCTCAATAGCTCTTTCCAAATCGTCTTTCGTTTGCGTACGAACGAAAGCGAAACCTTGAAAAGCCATCCCCACCCTAAAGCGAGGAATCACCACTTCCATTGCCTCACCAACATGCCCAAATTCCCGGGATAAAGTAATTGGTAGCCATCCTTACAGGAGTAGTTGTAGTAAGTAGGCGTCTAGCAAACAGTTTCACCAAGTAAATTATGTAAATGCACTTTATTTTGGTCTAAAACCCTTCCCACTTGATGTGTTTGACATCCAACCATCCATAAGGAGTGCCCCACCATTAAGATCACCTAACACAAAAATCAGCCCAATAAAATCATCTTGGGGGTCACGCATAAAAATAATAATAAAAAAAAAAAAAAAAGGGACTCCAAAATCAATTGCCCGGGCTTCTCTTTCTTGGTGTTCCCTAACATACGTCAGCATACTTCTCTAGATAGACAGTGACTTGACATGGTAATCATAAGAAGATGGGTGAGGATTAGCAAAATGGGACAAATGATGGTGATAATCGGGGGTAAACTAATGCAGGACATGAAAATTAACTATGATATGCAAGATCTCAGGCTTTAGATCAAACTAATTCAGAAACATTCACATGAAATTTCCACAGCCCACACAAAAGTTCAAACATTCAGGCCTACACATGTTAGGGCTAGATCAATAAAAATTATGAGCCAAGCAATATTCAAAAGGGAGGTAAAACTCATCCACACATGCACAACAATTTGTCTCTAATCCAAGAAATTCACCAATTCAATTCTGAGAACCCTAGGGTAAGAAAATGGGCAAACAAATTAAGAATAATGCAATTTAAGGTTAGGGCTATGGAAAAATAGGTATGAGAGGGTGAAATATAGTGGAAAACCTAAACTTGTGATAGTCCGCGCGCGTGCGGACAGCGGGCCGGGCCTGGCGCACGTGCGCAGGAGCCTGGCCGCACGTGCGAGCGGGCCCCGATTCCCCGAACCAACTTCTAGGGTCTGGTCAACCAGGGGAGGACTTGATTTTCAGCTCGATCCAAGATGCAGTCTATGCGTGGTGCTCCGCCGAAGTTTCAGCCCTCCTGCAGGGCCAGATTCTGAAATTCTGCTGTGGGGAGAAGAATTGTTTCAATAGATGATTAATTCGAAGTGTAGATGATTATGTGAGATGAGAAAAAGGGATGGTAGAAGATGGGGGCGAATCGGGATAGATGTAGCTTCGCACCACGGTAGTTAACTCTTCGATAAAGGGAGGACTTCGCACCCAATTGGATTTCCACAACTCGAGAACTCAGAGGAGTAGGAAAATGCAGGAATTTTTATTAATCTTCAATCCGTAAAAAAAAAAAAAAAAAAAAAAAAAAAAAACAACCTACAAGGGGTGCCTATTTATAAGAAAACCCTATATCCCAAAACTCACGCCATGTGCGCAACCTATTACTTGGCGATGAAGTAAACAATAATAACAACTAATCAAAGTAATCTAATCCATTCATGATATTCTAAATAACATTAATAAGCAAGACCTAAAATATGATATTAATTACACTAGTGGGCCACGATCATGAGAACCCCTGATGGGCTTTACTTGACTATCAGGCCCACTCCAACGAACTAAAACTCAGTCTTCTAACTAGGAGGCCCTCCCTGGACGTCGTCATCGATCCAGATCAACGTTGGGGCCCTCCTCCTCCTTGCGTACGTGCATAGGGGGCGGCGTGCGTGTGCGTGTGTGCGTGATGTCCCCATCATAAACCAGATAAAGGTCAATGTAAAGGGTAAACCAGATAAAAGTCAAAAGAAGGGTAAGGATCAAAGTAACAATGATAAGAATCTTGACAAGAATTATATTACAACGGATATAAATAGCATCTTCTCACCAAGTAAATGATGGGCTGGTTTCATAACAGGCTAGGGGCTGACGGTTTTAGGGCTAGCTTAAAACTCAAATGGTTAGGGAGTAGGAACTGCTTAGAGTTAGATTAGGGATTGTTATTAGGCTAAGATTTTGCGTGAAGTTTAGGTAAGTTGACAGATTTAGCACTGTATCATGGATGCAACTAAAGGTATTGGATTGAGTTTTTGCAGACTAACAGAGGTTGGGCTTTAAGGACTGAAGAATATGGATAACTAGGGAACTATGGGCTGGTTCATAACAGGCTAGGTGAGGTAGGAGTTGACAGTTTTAGGGACATGTTGAGAGTAATACAGGTTAGGTAGCATCATCAGGATAGGCAGATTCTAGATTAATCTTGTGCATTCTCATAATTAGACCCATATAGAGATTAGAATCATTAGAAGGATGAAAAAGTCTCATAGACTATTAGATGACGCCATGTGGCACAATCAAAAGTTATCAACAATCCATGTCTGGCCCAGCGCTAATTCTATGAGCAACATCCTTCTCAATCTCTCCACTCTTGAATTATTGACCCAAGATAACAAAAATTGCAAACTTAGAACATAGAAGTATGTATGAAATCATAATCATTGATTCAACCTAACACTAGGTCTTGACTTCCTGTAAAAAGTAGTAATAACTGAGAAAAAAAAAAATACAACCTTATTACTTTCCTCCATACAAAATTAAAAAGCATCAATCAAAGAAAACCCCTTTAGACTTCCTTCTCTAACTCCATTTCTCCCCAAAACAAACTCTACCAAACTGAACTTTGCCTAATTTTATAGGAAATGCTTAAAATCGTCTTAGTATCTAAATCTTGAATTATAGGCCTTTATAAATTTTGACACAGCAAAATCTCAGAAAACGCACAAGGGAATATTCATCACGGAACTCATTGTGGCCTTCAAAGTGCATGAGCTATAAATGAATAGAAATGAAAACCTAAGTGTAAAGATATTCCCTCCAGAGTGTGTTGTTTGATCTGTGCCATGATGAGTAGCTGCTGAGATATGCCCTCCAGTGAAACATGGAGTTTGATCTGTGTTGTGATGAGACGCTGCTGAGATTGATCTACATTTTTGCTGTCTTTTTCTTTCCCAATAATGCTTTGACATGGGCCACCTAGATTGCATCAAGATGCGATGGATGGTCTAGATAGTGTATGAGGTTTAGCATTAATTTTAGGGTTGTTAACAGCCTTCTCTTCAAAGATAGATTTAGCATTTTTTCCTCACTTTTGCAAGTTCCTTGATAAATTTTTGTTACCTTTCAAAAATAATATAAAAAAGATAGGTCATACATTGGGGAAGCTTTTATATTTGTGGCTTTGGAGCTTCTTCTTTTTTTCAGATATATATAATTTAAAAAAATAAAAAATGGGTATGAGATGCTTTTGGGTTGTACTCTTTGATTTAGCATCAAAGTAACAATCATTTTATTTGTTGTTCTTTTCCAAATTGTAAGTGAATTTCAATCATTTTACTCATTGGTCTTCATTTAAAATGGCAATTGATCTTGAATCATTTACTCATAGCACTTCATTTCGAGCTGTATATCTTATGATCTTTCCTCAAATCAATGCTATTTGGATTATAGCCTTGACTCAGTTTTTGTTGATTGTGGTCGATGAGCTGAAAGTCATATTCCAATGATTCTACCTCTACTAAATCATGTGATATGAGTGTGCAAAAATCATGGCTGCTCATAGTTCGCAAAACTCCATTTTAAACTCTGTATTTTTTAAATACTCGTACAATTAATCAATCATTTAAAACTCCATACATTTCGAAAGACTACAACCAAAAAAAAAAAAAACTTTTGGCGGCAATTTAAAATTTAGATATTGGTGGTCTCCACAAATCAATGAAAGTGAATAGAAGGTGAAAGTTTTTCTAGGAGATGGATTGATTTATCTAAGGATTACTTGAAAAGAAAGGATTTTAGCGAGGCAAAGAACACCATTCTATTTTCTACATTATTGTCCGTGCTTGTAGAAATTCCTTCAAATCCTCATACCAATCGGGGAATTGAAATAATAACATGTGGCCAAGGTTTTTAGATATTATCAATGACTGCAATATAATGTATTTTCTAAGAATCAATCGTGTTACCTATAACGGAGAAGGATTGATATATCTAATGATTGAAAAGAAAGGATCTTAGAGAGGCAAAGAACACCATTCTACTTTCCATATACATTATTGTTCATGCTTGTAGAAATTCTAATTATCTTAACTAAACTATTCTACTTTAACCTTATTTATATACACATATTGATGCAGGACAATTAATCAGTTGCTCTAAAAGCTCGAATTGTTAGAGCATGGAGAATTAATCCCTTTATCTCATAGCCCAGGCCCCACATCTCATGGGTTCGGACCTCAGTCGAACCCCCCTCGTGGGCCCCAAATCACATGGGTACCGCCTCACACGAGCCGCCCACCCCGAGTGTGTCCCCACATCCCACAGGCTACCCCACTCAAGCTCAGTGTGAAATGCCCCTACATTAATCACCCCCGGTGAGGAGTCTCGAACACGAGACCTCCCTTATGGGCCCTAAATCACATGGGTACCGCCCACCCCGAGTGTGCCCCTGCATCCCACAGGCAACTCCACTCGAGCCCGGTGTGAAAATGCCCCTGCATTAATTACCCCCGGTGATGAGTCTTGAACACGAGACCTCCCGCTCTGATACTAATTTGATGCAGCACAATTAACCAGTTGCTCTAAAAGCTCGAACTGTTAGAGCATGGCGAATTAATCCTTTTATCTCATAGCCCAGGCTCCACATCTCATGAGTTAGGACCTCGGTCGAACCCCCTCGTGGGCCTCAAATTACATGGGTACCGCCTCACACGAGCCACCCACCCCGAGTATATCCCCGCATCCCACAGGCTACCCCACTCGAGCCCGGTGTGTAATGCACCACACAAGACCTCCCGCTCTAATACAAAATTTGATGCAAAACATGGAATTAAATATGACATTGAAGAGCTCAAGCTTTAGATTATACCAATTTTAAACAATCACAAAATTCCACATCCTACATATGATCAAATATTCAAAAAGGGGAATCTATGGGGATCCAACAAGCTTATACAAGTTTAGGGCTGGATTAAATTAAAATTATAAACCAAACAATCCCAAAGGATTGAAAGAGTCATCCATCCTTGCAAAGGATTGTTCTCTAATTCAGGAAATTCACCACGTTTCAATTTGGGGGAAAATTTAGATTTCGAAAATTGCGAATAATTAGGATTTAGGACTCTTGGGGTTAGGGATCTGGATTAAGGGGTTTGATTTAAGTTTAAAGAGAAGGAAAATAGAGGAAAGCAGAACCTAAGATGAACCACATGCGCTGGACAGTATATGACCCTGGGCGCACGTGCGTGCCCAACCGTCCGCACGTGTGTGTTTTCTTCAATCTTTAAAAAAAGGTATATATAGTTGTTTTCTTCAAGCCGTATTAGACCCGAATTTCTCATTCACCGAATTTTTTGGCATTTTCTCTTTTTCTGACCATATTTTTTTATCATCAATACCAAATAAACACAAACATCTTGCATAATTTGTTTTCCTTTGCCTTATGTTGTTTTGCTAGCTATGAGGATGACCACACCAATTCAACAGTAATGGCCTTTAGGCCAATGTTGATTTCAGAGAAGCTATGGTAGATGCGTGTTCATGCTTATTGGTTTAGATTTCCAACATTTCAACAGAAGAAGAAGCAACCCACACTGGCACTGACCGACCAAATAATCAAAAGCCCACATTGGCACTAGTTTGTACAAGCGGAGCAATCATTGTTGTTGCTGCCGTTGGGCAGGGAACTAAGAAGTATTATATGATACTCATGCCATGGATATGGACGCAGTTACCATCGAGCCATGAGTTTGTACAATAAGGACCCACAATTGCGAGATCTAGACAGCTGATATGCTGGCGTTCACCAAAAAATAAAAAATAAAATAAAAAAGAGATTAAAAAAACCTGGTGGGATAATCCTAACCCTTTGAAGTAAAAGATGGTTAAGAAGAAAATTAGTCAACGTCTACAAAAGGTTGCAAGCAATCGGACGTCTACGGCCGTCCAAATATGACTTATCTTTAAGGAATCCCCCATCCAAGTTGGGATCTAAGAGATCAACGGTGTGAACCACCCAGACATGGACGGTGAATCAGACGAAGTCAGATCCAGAGAATAGAGTGCAAATCCATGGTTCCTCTGTGTATTACTGGGGAAAGGAATCAGAGAAAAAATCAATCTTTTTGTTAACAAGACCGAAACAGAGAAAGTCAGATCCAGACCATGGAGTGCAAATCCATGGTTCCTCTGTGTATTACTGGCGAAAGGAATCAGAGAAAAAATCAATCTTTTTGTTAATATGACCGTGAAACAGAGAGAGTCAGATCCAGAGAATAGAGTGCAAATCCATGGTTCCTCTGTGTATTACTGGTGAAAGGAATCAGAGAAAAAAAATCAATCCTTTTGTTAATATGACCGTGAAACAGACAAAGTCAGATCCAGATAATAGAGTGCAAATCCATGGTTCAATCAGAGAACCTGTGTATTACAAGGGAAAGAAATCAGAGAAAAATTCAATCTTTTTTGTTAATATATGAAAGTGCCTGCCAAAAAGATGCGATTTTGCTACCCATGAGATGAGAAGAAGAAGAAAACGAAAGATGGCGACTTACCTCAGATTTAGTTCCCTAAAAGAAACGGCTAAGTATGGGTTCTTCTGAGAGAGGCAGAGGGAGAGACAGATGGCCGTTGCCTTCTTCCTCTTCCCAAAGGCCGCACCTTTGTGAGGCAAAAGAGAGAAAGGGCTAGGTATGGGTTCTTCTGAGAGAGATCTCGGGATCAACGGAGAGGGAGAGGGAGGGGAGAGGAGGTTTTGGGCTTTATCTGGTTCTTCGGAGAGAGAGCGGTCTGGGATGGACGGATGCGGATTTCCTGCGCAAGGCTTTCGCAGAAACTTCCTGCGACGGGAAGTTAGGTGGATGGCACAGTGATGTTTATTGGAAATCTACTACGTCCATCATTTTTACAATATTATGTTAATATATGGACCCCGAAATGACGGAAATCCAAATCTCATATGGGCCACACAACAAAGGATTGAATGCCCACCCTTGAAACACACGTGGGCCAGAGAAGATTTGAATGAGGATAATTTTTATGTTTTCAGTTAATCCTACTAGAATTTACTTTATAAATGATATGAATGGTATATAAAAAACACTGTAGACCTCAGGAGGTTTCAACGATAGGAATTTTCTGAAACACATTTACCTGATATACCGCTCACTTGAGTTTTGGATTTAGATCATTTTTGGTCCCATCACTTAAAATGATCTTTAAAAACTGATGGGCATGGTGGATCTGCCGTAAACATTACGGTGGGTCCCACCTAACTTACCGTTGCATAAAGATCCTGCTGAAGGCTTTCGCATCGAATCCGCATCCGGGTTGGACTCTGGAGAAATTTACGACCGTTGACCCCACCTTTTATCCAGTGGTTTTTTGAAAGCAATACAAACTTAGAATACGCAGTTGGACCTCCTCGCACGTAGTCGGAATTTCAGGACGAAAATACCCCCACCTTCCTTTCGAAGACGAGCGCTGACGCTCCGCCAACCGAGAGTTGTATGAACGGCTCAAAAGAGGGCCATGTATTTATTATATCCACAACGTTCATCCATATTTCGAGATCATTTCGGAGCATTATCCCAAAAATAAAAATCATATCCAAAGATCAACTAGACCACACCACAGAGAGCAGCGGGAAAATTGATTTTCACAGTTAAAAATTTTGTAAGGCCCACCATGACATTTATTTTCCATCCAATCTATTCATAAGGCCACAAGAGTCTTTATGAAGAGGAAAAACAAATTCCATAATGATCCAAAATTCTGTAACCCCTAAAAGGGTTTCAATGGTAGACGTTCAATTCCCCACTGCTTTTTACAGTGTGGTCCACTTGATGGTTAGATCTATCTTATTTTTCGTCTCAAGCTTTAATATGAGCTCCCCAAATAGATGGACGGTTTGGATATAACATAGACCTCATGATGGGACCTACAAAAGTAACATTGTAAAAAAAAAAAAAAAAAAAAACATCACAGATGGCCGCGGCACTACCGCCGGTCCGACGGCAGCTCGGCGGTAGTGTCGTCGAACCGGCGGTATTGCTGCGGCAGTTTGAACCCTTTTTTTTTTTTTTTTAACATGAAGAACTTTTTCTCCCTTACATTTTTCTCTAATACATAATTAAGTAAATATGTATATATAAGTGTATAAAAACATTTTTCTATCTTTCAATTCATTTCTTTGTCTATTTATTTAACAAGCATATCTCCTAAACTAGAATGGTTTACTTAATGTACCACATATGATTTTGGGGTAGGAGAAGCTAATTAAGCCAACCAACCTAGTTATTTTCCAAGATTCCATCGGGTCGATGGTCGAAAATCCATTTCATTCAGTTCACGGTCAATTTCAATCACTTCGCGGAGCGGGGCAAACATGAAATTAAGCGAAGCAAACATGAAATTGAGTGGGGAAAACTAGAAATTTAGCGGGTAAAACATGAAATTGAGCAAGGCAAACATGAAATTAAGGCTGAAAGTCGGGCCGGTTGGTTCGGGTTGGTGCTCAACCCTAACCCAACCCAAGGTTCCTATACCTAAATCTTGACCTAACCCAACCCAATCTTGGGTTGAGAATTTTCAACCCAAGCCCAACACAAGAGAGCTCGACGGGTTGATTAGGTTGGTCAAGTGTATACATGTCTATTTGGGAGAGAGAAATCCGATATATCTTATTAGCTTAAGTCCTTGGAAATGACGTGGACAAATGAGACCTGACATCACTAGTGTACCTTCTACACATACAATCCACACGCAATTATAATTTATAACTAATATATTGATTGGGTTCGGGTTGGGTCAGGTAACCTGAGACCTCAACCCAAACCCAACCTAAGTTTTATCGGGTTGGTGTTTGTATAGCCCAAGCTTGAGATCGGACCTGATATATCCTGCCCGAGCCTAACCTAATGTCGGGTCGGTCACAGGTCGGTCGAGTTGAACCCGCTCAACTTTTAGTCATACATGAAATTGAGGGGGGCAAACTAGAAATTCAGAGGGGCAAACATGAAATTGAGCGGAGGAAACTATAAAATCAGCGGAGCAAACTAGAAAATCAGTGAGGGAAATTAGAAAATCAGCGGGGCAAACTAAAAAATTAGCGGGGCAAACTAAAAAATCAGCGAGGCAAACTATGAAATTAGCGGGGCAAACTAGAAAATCAGCGGGACAAACTAGAAAATCAGCGAAGCAAACATGAAAATCAGCGGAGCAAACTAGAAAATCAGTGGGGCAAACTATGAAATCAGCGAGAAAAACTAGAAAATCAGCGGGGCAAACTAGAAAATTAGCGAGGCAAACATGAAAATCAGCGGGGCAAACTAGAAAATCAGCAAGGCAAACTAGAAAATCAGCGAGGCAAACTAAGAAATCAGCGGGGCAAACATGAAATTAAGCAGGGCAAACATGAAATTCAACGGGGCAAACTAGACAATCAGCGGGACGAATTTAATAGATATTTTCATTGCTTAAGCCGATAAATCTAAACTTATTCAATGTTTAAATGGACCATACCAAATGAAATTTTTAATTGAACTTCTATTGTTGATCATTTCTTAGGGGCTATAGAAGTTTTGGATCAAGCTTATAATTGTTTTTTCTATTAATCCATGTTTGTATGATCTTATGAATAGGTTTGATAACAAACAAACATCACTAATGGGCCCATTATGGTTTCAACGGTGGAAATCATTATGCCCATTGTTTCTCGTGGTGTGATCCCTTGGAAATGACGTGGACAAATGAGACCCGACATCACTAGTGTACCTTCTACACAAACAATCCACACTCAATTATAATTTATAAGTAACTAATATATTGATCGAGTTCGGGTTAGGTCAGATAACCTGAGACCTCAACCTAAGCCCAACCTAAGTTTTATCGGGTTGGTGTTTGTATAGCCCAAGCTTGAGATCAGACTCGATATATCCTACCCAAGCCCAACCCAATGTAGTGGGGAATTGAACATCTACCATTAAAACCCTTTTAGGGGTTACAAAAGTTTTGTATCATTATGAAATTTGTTTTTCCTCTTCGTCAGGTCTTTGCGATCTTATGAATGAACTCAGATGAGGAGGATTTCTCACAAACATCACAGTTGGCGCCACCTGAGTTTCTATTGGTTGACGCTCATTCAACACTGTTTCCTGTAATGTGGTATAGTTGAGATTTGGATATACCTCATTTTTGGTATCATACCATAAAATGATCTGGAAAAATATATGGACAGCATGGATGAAAATCATACATCATGATGGGGCTCACAGACCAGCGCGATCCGCCATTGGAGGGTGGCAGGAGGAGTACCCAATCCGTTTCTGTGAAAAGGAGGGGTATTTCCGTGAAAAACAGCGGGGCAAACTAGAAAAACGGCAGGGCAAAATGAAATATGAGTGGGGCAAGCTAGAAAAACAGCAAGGCAAACTGAAGTATAAAGTGGGGCAAACTAGAAAAACAGTGAGACAAACTAGAAAAGTAGCGGGGGAAACATGAAAAATAGCGGGGCAAACATGAAAAACAGTGGAGGAAACTAGAACAACAGCGGGGCAAACTAGAAAAATAACAGGGGAAACATGAAAAACAGTGGGACAAACTAGAAAAACAGCGAGGGAAATATGAAAAACAGCGGGCCAAACTAGAAAAACAGCGGGGGAAACATAAAAAATAGCGGGGAAAACAAGAAAAACAGCGGGGGAAACATGAAAAACAGTGGGAAAAATATGAAAAACATGAAAAATAAGAAAAATAATGGGAAAATATGAAAAACAGCGGGGGAAACTAGAAAAACAGTAGGGGAAACATGAAAAACAGCTGGGGAAACATGAAAAACTCTATGGGCCCATTATGATAGGTGTATTTTATCCATGCTAGGTGGTTGTCCATTTTACCAGCTCATTTTAGAGTATGAGCACGAAAGTGATGCAGGTCTAAACAAGTGCAGCTCAACATTTTGGGGGCCTTAGGCAAGTCATAAAAATAAGGCTTAGAATTTAATTTTTTGAGAACTTAATTAGCAATAAAGTAGGTAGTTGTGGTCCTAGGTTTTAGGAGAAGAATTTATTGAGAATGATGTTATTATTTTGAAAAGAGACGATAGAGTTGGACTATTATTATTGATAGTGCCAGTTTATAGGATTTGTTTTTATTAGGAGTTGGAAACATGAGCTCCGCTGTTTTTCATATTTTTCCGGTTATTTTTCATGTTTTCCCCACTGTTTTTCATATTTTTCCCGCTGTTTTTCATGTTTTCCCCCTGTTTTTCTAGTTTGCCCCGCTGTTTTTCATGTTTCCCCCGTTGTTTTTCTAGTTTGCCCTACTGTTTTTCTAGTTTTTTCTGCTGTTTTGCACGTTTCCCCCGCTGTTTTTTATGTTTGCCCCGCTGTTTTTCATGTTTCCCCCGTTACTTTTCTAGTTTGCCCCACTGTTTTTCTAGTTTGCCCCGCTCATACTTCAGTTTGCCCTGTTGTTTTTCTAACTTGCCCCACTCATATTTCATGCTTACCTTGCTCATTTTCATGTTTGCCCCGCTCTTTTTCATGCTTGCCCCACTCTTAGGATCGATACTAAGACCTCAAGCGTTGAAACGAGGTATTTCCACTCAGTCTGCCAGTTGAGCTATGGATCTAGGTGATGGCTAGATCTGTCTTATTTTTCGTCTTAAGCCTTAATACGAGCTCGTCAAATAGATGGACGGTTTGGATATAACACGTACCTTATAATGGGACCCACAAAATGCCGTAGGAATTATAACGAAAAAAGAAAAAGAAAAAGAAGCTAGTGAATTAGGGTCAGTGGGACCCTATAGCTAATGGTGAAAATAAGTGTTTTGACCTGATAGAGGGAGGTGGTTTCACACATACTGCATAGTGGGCTATATAGAGCATGAGTGTAGGCCTATTTTAGTTTGCCCCGCTGTTTTTCTAGTTTGCCCCACTCATATTTCAGTTTACCCTGCTGTTTTTCTTATTTGCCCCGCTCATATTTTAGTTTGCCCCGCTGTTTTCTACTTTGCCCCACTCATATTTCAGTTTGCCCCGCTGTTTTTCTACTTTGCCCCGCTAGATTTTCAACCATCGACCCGAGGAAATCTTGGAAAATAACTAGGTTGGTTGGATAAATTAGCTTCACCTACCCCAAAATCATATGTGGTACGTTAAGTAAATCATTCTAGTTTGGATCCTTACTCTTGCTCGAGTGGTAGACTCTTACGAGTTTCAACACCCGGTCAAGCGTTTGAGTATCCATAGGTGGTGAAATTCCACTAGTGTGAGTGTGTGGGGGTGTGTGTGCATGTGTAAAGAAAAAAAAAATCATTCTAATTTAGGAGATATGCTTGGTAAATACATAGATAAAGAAATGAATTAAAAGATAGAAAAATATTTTTATATACTTATATATACATATTTACATACTTATGTATTAGAGAAAAATGTAAAGGAGAAAAAGTTCTCCCCAAATAAAAAATAAAAAAATTTGCCAGACTGCCGTGGCTGCCTATATGTTTTTTTTTTGTGCTTTTATGGGTCCCATCATGAGGTCTGTGTTATATCCAAACCGTCCATCTATTTAGCGAGCTCATATTAAGGATTGAGACGAAAAATAAGATAGATCTAACTATCCAGTGGACCGCACTCTAAAAGGCAGTGGGGAATTGAACGTTTACCATTGAAACCCTTTTAGGGGTTACAAAAGTTTTGGATAATTATGAAATTTATTTTTCTTCTTCATCCAAGTCTTTGTGACCTTATGAATGAACTTAGACAGGGAGGATTTCTCACAAACATCACAGTGGGCCCCAACTTAGACGGGGGAGGATTTCTTGAAACAATACAAATTTATTTTTCTTCTTTGTCTATTTATTTAACAAGCATATCTCCTAAACTAGAATGATTTACTTAGCATACCACATATGATTTTGGGGTGGGAGAAGCTAATTTAGCCAACCAACCTAGTTATTTTCCAAGATTCCATCGGGTCGATGGTGAAAAATCCATTTCATTTAGTTCGTGGTTAATTTCAATCACTTCGCAGTCAAACTGAAAATTCAACAGGGCAAACATGAAATTAAGTGAGGCAAACATGAAATTGAGTGGGGGAAACTAGAAATTTAGCGAGTAAAACATGAAATTGAGTAGGGCAAACATGAAATTAGGGCTGAAAGTCGGGCCGGTTGGTTCCGGTTAGTGCTCAACCCTAACCCAACCCAAGGTTCCTATACCTAAACCTTGACCTAACCCAACCCAATCTTGGGTTGGGAATTCTCAACCCAAGCCCAACACAAGAGGGCTCGACGGGTTGATTGGGTTGGTCGGGTGTATGCATGCTAATATTTTCATTATTATATTAGTTTATTATATTTCAATATAGGATTGTATCTATGATTTTATTAATTATATATGTGATTATTCATCATAAAGAACTTCATTTTTTTTCTTGAAAAAACCAAGCTAAAATATAGGACTACCCCTTTAAAAAGTCATGTAGCATAGCACGCAATCTATTTGGGAGAGAGAAATCCGACATATCTTGTTAGCTTGAGTCCTTGGAAATGACATGGACAAATGAGACCCAACGTCACAAGTGTACGTTCTACACAAACAATCCACACTCAATCTATTTGCCCCGCTGCTTTTCATGTTTCCTCCGCTGATTTTCTAGTTTGCCCCGCTGCGTTTCATGTTTCCCCCGCTGATTTTCTAGTTTGGCCCGCTGCTTTTTATGTTTCCCCCGCTGATTTTCATGTTTTCCTTGCTGATTTTCTAGTTTGCCCCGCTGCTTTTCATGTTTCCCTCACTGATTTTCATGTTTCCCCCGTTGATTTTCTAGTTTGCCCCGCTCATATTTCAATTTGCCCCGCTGTTTTTCTAGTTTGCCCCGCTGCTTTTCATGTTTCCCCCGCTGATTTTCTAGTTTGCCCCGCTGCTTTTCATGTTTTCTCCGCTACTTTTCATGTTTGCCCCGCTGATTTTCATGTTTTCCCCACTGATTTTCTAGTTTGCCCCGCTCATATTTCAGTTTGCCCCGCTGTTTTTCTAGTTTGCCCCGCTGCTTTTCATGTTTCCTCCGCTGATTTTTTAGTTTGCCCCGCTACTTTTCATGTTTCCCCTGCTAATTTTCTAGTTTGCCCCGCTGTTTTTCTAGTTTGCCCCGCTGCTTTTCATGTTTCCCCCACTAATTTTCTAGTTTACCCTGCTCTTCTTCATGTTTGCCCTGTTCTTTTTCATGCTTGCCTCACTCATTTTCATGTTTGGCCCTCTCATTTTCATGTTTGCCCCGCTAATTTTCATGTTTGCCCTCTCATTTTCATGTTTGCCCCGTTGAATTTCATGTTTGCCCTACTAAATTTCATACTTGCCCCGCTAAATTAACTTCTCCTACCCCAAAATCATATATAGTACGTTAAGCATATCATTCTAGTTTGGATCCTTACTCTCCCTCGGGTAGTAGACTCTTAGGAGTTTTAACACCCGGTCAATCGTTTAAGTATCCATAGGTGGTAAAATTCCACTAGTGTGAGTGTGTGGGGGTGTGTGCACGTGTGTAAAAAAAAATCATTTTAATTTAGGAGATATGCTTGTTGAATACATGGACAAAGAAATGAATTAAAAGATAAAAAAATATTTTTATATACTTATATATACATATTTATATAATTATGTATTAGAGAGAAATGTAAGGGAGAAAAAGTTCTCCCAAAAAAAAAAAACACACACATAAACTGCCGCGGCAGTCTGTTTGGTTTTTTTTTTTTTTAACTGTGTTGCATGTGTGGGTCCAATCATGATGTTTGTGTTATATCTAAACCGTTCATCTATTTGGCGAGCTCATATTAAGGCCTGAGACGAAAAATAATATAGATCTAGCTATCAAGTGGACCACATTGTAATAGGCAGTGGGGAATTGAACGTCTACCATTGAAACCCTTTCAGGGGTTACAAAAGTTTTTGATCATTCTGAAATTTGTTTTTCCTCTTCATCCAGGTCTTTGTGACCCTATGAATGAACTTAGATGGGGAGGATTTCTCGCAAACATCACAGTGGGCTCCACCTGAGTTTCCAATGGTTGACGCTCATTCAACACTGTTTCCTGTAATGTGGTACACTTGAGACTTGGATATACCTCATTTTTGGTCTCATACCATAAAATGATCTGAAAAAATATATGGACGGCATGGATGAAAAACAAACATCATGGTGAGGCCCACATACCCCTGACTATCCGCCATGGGCGGGTGGCAGGAGGCGTACCCAATCCGTTTTCTTCAAAAGAAGGGGTATTTTCGTCCTTGAATTTGTCGTCCGTACGAGGAGGTCCAACTGCGTATTCTAAGTTTGTATTGTTTCAAGAATATCCAATGGATAAAAGGTGGGGTCCACAGTCGTAAATTTCTCCTCTTTGTGAGAAGCAGGGAGAGGGAGAGAGGGAGGTTACGCGGATTTCGCATGAAGTTCCTGTGCCGGCATGTTAGGTGGGGCCACCGTGAATCTTTTGAGAAATACACACTGTCCATCCGTTCTTCCAGATCATTTTAGTACATAGAATCACAAATCAGGTAGATCTAATGCTCAAGGCGGCCATAACCAAGAGAAAACTGGGGAAAGATTGTTGAAATCCTCCTAGGATATACCTTGATGTTTACATGCCATCCAAACCGTTTATAAGGTCATTCCCACTGGGATAAAATGAAAACATCGAAAACCAACCTGTTTTGAAACTTTGTGGTCATATGAAATGTTTCAAACGGTGGTCACTAAATCCTCACTGTTTCCTCTCATGCAGACTGCTTGAGTTTTGGATCCATCTCATTTTTTTTACATAGCCTAAAATGATCTCTCAAATCGGATGGACAGTATGAATTTCTCACAAACATCATGGTAGGCCTCAACTAGCATCCCAATAATAGGGGTGCACATGGAACCCGTAGAATCAGTAAACCGGACCAAACCGACCAAATGCAGTTTGGTCCAGTTCTGAAGTGCGTCGATACCAGTTTCAGTTCCAAAAATCAAAGAACTGATTAGTTCGGTTCAGGTCTCGGTTTGGGGTCCTATAGAATCGAACTTGGAATCGGATCGTAAAACCGAACTCGAAACCAAACTTGAAACAGACTACTGAGTTTACAATTAGTTGTTTATTTTATTAGTTTACAATATATTTTAGTTGTTTATTTGACTCATGATTTATGGTTTACAATGCACCATTTGATTGTTTCCTTAAATGTCTTTTTGCACACCTTACACAATATGTAAACCATTCATCAAACAAATCACAACACGAATGGACATGGGCTGGATTATTAAAAAAGAAAAAAGAAAAAAAAATGTAATTGGGCTGGATAATAAAAAGCCCATAGCCGTAGAACTGAACCGGTTTTTATGGTCAGGTTCCGATTTGGTTCTAGGGTGCAAACGGTTCAGTTCCGATTTCAATTTTCCTAAAACCATTATGAACAGTTTAATTCTGGTTTCATCCCATAACTGGACTAGACTGAACCGAACTGTGTGCACCCCTAGCCAGTAAAATAATTTACTGTGAAAAGGCTTTGAAAGGATTTTGTAGGAAATCCACGTCTGAGTGTCTGGACGATGCTAGAGTTGCCTATGCCTCCTATGTGGGTGGAAGTTACGTGGGGTCCACCATGATATTTGTAATTCATCCAACCTATACATCCGTCTTTCCAGCTCATGCTAGGACTTGAGTCCAAAACCGAGGAAGATCCAAAACTCAAGTGGGCCACACTATAGAAAACAATGTAGATTAATAGCTCATTCTTGAAACACACGTGGGCTGATAGAAGTTTTCGATCAGGTTAATTTTTTTTCATCTTTTCAATTCATCCTAGTTGAAATAACCTTATGAACGTTTGGTATAGCACATAAACACCATGTTGGATTTTAGAACAATGGTAAGAATCTCCCTATCTACCGTTTCCTGCAATGTGGCCTAATTGAGTTTTAAGTATTCATTAGCTTTCTAACGAACATAACATAAGCTGGTGAAACAGATGGGTTTCTAAAAAACGTGAGGGTTGGTTCCACGTAGCTCCCCGCTCCGAAGTAGGGTAAGGGGCAACTCACCTCTCGTGCGCCGTGAGATTAACTAGCATCTCTCTCACGTGCCACAAGGAACCTTGGATTACAAAAATCAATCAAACTTTACTATAAAATTTTTTATAGTAACTAAAGAAAAAAAACGCGAAGGGGATGCGGATTTGGTGAGTCACCTGAATCACCTAAGACTGGTGCGGCCCTTTCCGTGGGGCTCGCCTTGGTGTAAGCATTATGTATCGGCATTGTCCATATGTTTTTACATATCATTTTATGGCATTAAGAGAAAAAAAATGAAGCAAATCTAATTATTTTCTGGTCCATATCATAGAAAACAATACTAATTGAACTCCCTACCATTAAAATCTTCTTAGTGAACACCGTTAATGTTTATGTAGTGTTTATCTGCCATCCAATCTCTTGATAAGGTCACATAATCCTGTCTGAAGAGAAATATATATATATATATATATATATCAAACTAAATCGAAAACTTTTGTAACCCATTATTGGTCACTCACCACTGTTGCCTATGGCATTGTAAACCTGATAATTGGAACCACTTCATTTTTCTGGATAATATCATAAAATGATTTAAAAAAAAGGGTGGACAACATGAATAAAGAATACATAAATCAATGTGGACCCCATGGTAAGGGCCTCACCGTCTTGGTGAGTCCAAGGTCTCACCTAATCCGCTTTCCAGCTTGTAAAATAATTTCCAAGAAAAGATAAAAAATCATCTAGTAGACCCACATGAGTTTCGTGGTGTGTGGGTCCTAAGTCCGAGTGATGCACATAAGATAAACGGGTTCGATTGGCATAAAAATGCAATTTGTGCCATCATACAAGGCTAGTGATGGGCATACACATTCCAATTGTTACCAACAGGGTATCTTTAAAGAGTTTTCCATCTTCGTGAATTATATCTTTATATCACGGTTCCAAAAATCAAGAATATCCAAATATCAAGTGGACAACAACAAAAGAAACGTTGTGATTGACCATTGAAAACCTTTTTGTGTGCCACAAAAGTTTTGGATCAAACAGATATTTGTGTGGGTCCATCATCCATATCCTTGTGACTTTATCAACAATTTGAATGGAAAATAAAAATTCTACCCGCCTCCAATAAGTTTTAAATGGTGAGTATTTAATCTCTATTATTTTGCAGTGTGGTCTACCTAAGATTTGGATCTGCCTCTTTTTTTTTTTTTTTTTTTTTTTGGTATAATGCCCTAAAAAGAGGCCTTAAAACAGATGGACAGCATGGATATAAGTTATATACATAAAGGTAGGCCCAGACTAAGGGATCCACTGATGGTGTTTCCCTGAGCGTGCGGAAATATGATCCCTTCATAATATGGGCCCAGCATGAAAATGATCTGGAGCATAGATCAAGATTCCACACTTATTAAATGAGTCCTCTTACATGGGCCCACCTTTTGCATGGGTCGGATCTCATTCATATGCCTAATGCCAAGATCCATGTGGGGCTGGAAAGCCTCCACACTTGAAACTCGTGCGGGACCAAGGGATGAGCTTTTACAGGGTTGCAACTTGGGTCGGGTGCAACCCAAACCCAACATGCTGGTCAGAGAACTAAATGGGGTGGGGTGGGGTGGGCTCAATGGGAAATCCTAAACCTACCTAACGCGGATTGGGCTCCAACTGAGATCGGATTAAATCCCAGCTAATCTAAACCCGTACTCTACATAAATTTTATTTTTAGTACCTTTTTTCCTACTTTAAAATAAGATGCCACTTGGTAAACTAAAAAATAAAGTTTGAAAAATAATTTTAAATGTTGAAAACATTAAGTTTTCAATTTTACTACTTATAAGTATTGAAAGTATTGTTTGATAATTTAACCAAAAAATGTCTTGACGTTTAAAAATAAACACTTTTTTTTTTTTCACAAAAAACTTGTCTGCTAAACACCAACTACAAATATCTGAAAATTGACAACCTGTCGTAATTGCCGTCATTGTGTTAATTTCTATCTTTTGGAGAGTATAAGACAACAAGTTATTGTATTGCTACCAAAATTTGTACCTATGCCCAATTTGATCAAATTTAAATACTTTGTCCACCAAATAAAGCCAAGTAGATGAATAGTCTAAATCCTTTAAATTTGTCAAATGCAATAACATGAACCAATAATGATTAGATGATTTTTGTTGGGGGGAAAATAGAACGGCATATGGAATGGACCAACTCTACAAACCAGCACGAACCTAAAGGGCTAAACCACTTGTGGGGCATCTACTAAGGTCTGCTGGCAAAAGAATGTCGACCGCAGAGTGGAACAATGCAACTATAAGTCCACTCAAAGGCCGACCTACTACTGGATAAGTCGACATAACTACGCCAGGAATAACTCAACTATAGGTCGGTTATAGGTCGACCCGACCATAGGTTAGATATAGCTCGACCATAGGTCGGACCAAACCTCTGACAAAGTAAAACGCTGATCTGCTGAAAGGCTCAACATTATCTATTTCTACTGTATCTGACGCCTCCACCTATCGATCTTCTCCTGAGCTATCATTCCGAGAATCCCTCCAACGCCTCCACTAGTCGAGTATTAGGATAAGATCAAATCTCATGGATCTTAGATGATCATAATCTCAGAAATATCTTTGACATATCAAGAGTCATAAATGAGAAAGGCTTCTTGCGAAGGGATCTTCCTTCAAATATAAATACGGGAGCTTATGGCCAGAGTAAGGTATGCATACACACCCTAATACTCGACTAGTGAACCTTTTCCTTAAGATCTCATCCTACAAAAGACCCAAGGTCCTGACTTAGGCATCAGAGGGTCCCATGTATAAGCCAAAGTTTCCTTTGTCTCTTGCCTTCTTCTGCGCAGACCCCAAAGGGTTCATTAAGGAGGGTCTACTTGGAAATTGCATCAACAGTTTGGCGCTGTCTGTGGGAATGACGTCTTAGCCGTTCATTATTTACCAAAAAAACTACAATGGCAAGTGGGAAGAAGAAAACCCGATCCTCCCCAGTTGCGGCTCTAATCGCACTTGACCACACACTGCCTCTGTAACGCCCCGTGTTTTCGAAACCCAAGTATTAACCTTTAAAGATAATCAAATTCCACGTATATATATATTATTTTTTTTCTTTTATTTTGTTTTTCAGAGTTGGCAGTTTTGCAGGAGAGAAATAAATCAAACATAAAGGAAATTGTATATTCATTCAAAATATAAGAGCGGCTTCCCAAAATGACTTATACAAACTAATGTCTCTATGTTATTAAATACAGAAAATTCACAATTTAACACATGATACATAATAAAACGCATATAAACTTAAGTTGCAAGATCACACAACTTCTCTTAGAAGATACAACCATGCATTCCTGATAATTGCATCATACTCCTCATCAATTTGAACATGAATATCATTTAAGCCACCCGCACTACCTGTATCGTTATATATTCGATGAATGAGTGGCCAGCTTAGTGTGAATTCCCCTCAAGATTACACACAACCACATTAGTTAAGCACATTTGTAGATAAAAATTATACAAAATAATCCAATGCAACCTTGTTAAATGCATGGATGCGTGAATGCACATCAACTGGGGATGCTCATCCAGTTAGCTTTTAGGCAAAACCCATGCATGTAGCTGGTCACCAATGAAAGTACATCCCGTACATACCTAGTGCCAAACTTACCAAAAGTGAGATGATAGTCGGTGGTCTGAGAGCTAACGAAACGATACCATAACTAAGGCCTAAGGCATGTGCTACAACATCCAGAATTAGCCACCCGTCATCTCCCATATGTTATGAATGTATGATTAGCCCAACCATTATTATTCCAATTGTAACCAACTAATTTAAGAAAGCTCAAAGGCTACTACGGGGGGCTCATCACCTAGTGTAGGCCGTCAACTCGGGCATAGTGTCTCATTCCCACCATCCCCAGCTCATGAGACTCCAACATTTGGATGTTTAATGGAATATCATCAACTAGTGGCTAATCATAGTTCGATAAGTGGAACTTACCATCACATGGTTGCACAAGAATAATACATCGAACCCCCATAGGATAAATATGAAAACTAAGCCACAAATGGCAAATATCAAATGAAATGCCACATGGCAAATATCAAATCAAATGCCACATAGGGCGAGTATCAAATCAATGCGATAAAAAAACCATCCTCAAAAATCACATAGATACAACAACCCATGGATGGTAAGTCCACATCAATGTCCTATTTAACCCGTCATTCAAGTAGCTACTAAGTCGCAGGTCCATTATAATCACAATAAATCAAGTTACATCCCAAATTTGGTTGTATATATGTAAGTGACGTTCTCCACTGATAAATGTACCAATTCAAGTTCCACAAGCAATCCATAAGCATGAGAAAATATACAAGTACGACATATAGATGTTCGTGCGGGATAAATATTGAACACATAATTTAGAATTTAATCCCAACCACTAGCAGGAGTAACTATGAAGTAGAGATATCAATTATCAACTAAAATTAAAATGAAAGTTATCACTTAAGCTAATGGGAGAGTAGAATGCTTAAGGGGAAGAAATCATCACCTTATTTTTCAAACCATCTATAAACGTTGCTAGGAGGCACGCGCACCCTTAGGAACTTCCTGAGATAGACTCAACTCGACTTGACCCTTTAAATGCTATAGTGTAAATCTAGTACCCGAAGAGATGTCAAATTTTATTGTGTCAAACCATTTAGAATGTATATCATGCTTTGAGTTGAATTAATCAGGTTCGTGCATTTCAAAGTTGTTTGCATCTTCGACGAACTTGCCTACATTTTCAAGTTGAAGAGAAGATTGTTGAAGTTCATGGTTTCAAGCTCAAATTCAAGAACTAAGGCTTAAAAACTCAAGTTCAAGTTTGAAGTTCAAATACTATACACTTAAGATTCAAGAACTCAAGCGTAACTCAAGCTCAAGTTCAAGAGATGAAACTCAAGCTTCTCGTATCACAAGAATTCAAGGTTCTGAAGCAAATGATGTTTCAATTGTTCTAACTCACAAACAAGGTATGAATGACCCTAGATTGACCATAGGTTGAGTCATATTCATTGCATATTTTATGTGGGTCATTTCATAAGTTTATAGGTCATTTTCTCAACTAGTCTTAGCCATTTCATAAGTTTATAGGTCATTTTCTCGACTGTAAAGGTTACATTATATTTTTCTTGGACCACACTTCAAAAAAATGAGAGTAGTGCCAATGCAAAGGCTTTAAATGCAATTACTTGTGCACTATCATCAGATGAATTCAAAAGAATTATATCTTGTGATATGTAAAGCAAGCCTGGGACATTCCAGAAATGACACACGAGGGTACGACTATTGTCGAGAAATTTAAACTTCAAATCCTCACCACTCAGTTTAAAGAGATTCATATGGAAGAAAGTGAAACTTTCATGGACTTCTATACTAAGTTAAATGACATAGTCAACTCTATGTGGGGTCTTGGTGATAGTATCCCAAAAAGTAAAGTCAGTGCAAAGATACTGCGCTCATTGCCTGATAGGTTCAATTCTAAGGTGATCGTAATTCATGAACTTCGTGATACGGATAATATGAGGGTTGAAGAACTGCTTGGTTCTTTACAAACCTATAAGTTAAACTTTAAGGCTCCTAAAGGTAAATCCATTGCCCTTAAGTTTTCTAAAAATATTTCTCATGAAAATGTTAGTAATTCTGATTATGAAAACTCTGAAGATGATATGACATTATTAGCCAAAAAGTTTTATAAAAATTTTAAAAGTAAAAAGAGGGTAGATTTTCAAAAACCTTTAGAAAAGAAAAGGACTAGATCTAAAACTTAGAAATTTATTAAAGACAGCCAATGTTTCAACTGCCTTGAATACGGGCATCTGGCAAACAAATGTCCAAAGAGGGACAAACCTAAGAAGAAAGGTATGTTGGCCCCATGAGATGAATCATCTTGCTCTGAAGCTTCTTCTAAGTTAGATGATTCTGAACCCGAGTCTACTAATGAGGTCAAGGCCTTAATGACTCTAGCTAGAGTCATTTCCTCAGATAATTGTAATTCAACTTATGATGAAAATCTGAGAAGCGACCCTGAAAATGATGATAATTTACAAGATGCCTATAATGCCTTATACAGGGAAAGTTGCAAGATAACTGTAAAACTAAAACTTCAAAAAGAAAAGTTTTTAAAGTTAAAAGAAGATTTTGATAACTTAATTTTAGAAAAATCGCATTTTTCTGATTGTTTTGAAAAAGCTAAGTGTGATTTAGATTTTAAAACATCCCAAGTTGAAAATCTTAAATCAGAAAATGAAAAACTAAAACTAGAAGTCTCTTCTCTCTTGAGTATGAAGGATACTTAGATGTATGCCCAGGGTAACCCTAAACTAGAAAGACTATTAACCGGATCAAGGAAATGTGGCGATAGATCTAGTCTGGGATACGATAAGTATACACCTCCTAAAAGTAATTCCACTCCACCCAAATTTGTTAAAGGGGAGTCCTTTAACTTAAAAGGGAAAAGTCTGAATCAAAATAATTTTAAAAATCCTAAAAATTTTCAGGCTATGAAACCTAAAAGCAACCATATCAACTATAGAAATCAAAATCATAACCCCTTAGCTGAGAAAATTATTGATTTACTAACTCGAATGGTAGAATATATAACAACTACAAGCGTGGAAAAACTAACTATGCTCCAAAATCCAAAACAGTAATGAAATGGGTCCCTAAGGTTGCTTGTCGGGTTCCCACACCGCTTTCAAGTATAGGAGTCAATCAAAGTGGTACCTAGACAGTGGTTGCTCTAGACACATGACATGTGACAAAGATTTGTTCGCCAATCTCAAAGACATGACTGATTGTTTAGTCATATTCGGTGATGGTAACAACTACAGAATTGTTGGCCAAGGTACGGTTCAACTCTTTAATCTCCTCCATTTGAGAATGTCTTGTTTGTAGCAGGTCTTAAACATAATCTCCTAAGCATTTCTCAATTTTGTGATAATAAGCATAGCGTAAGATTCACCAACCAAGGGTGTGAAATTTCTAATGAGAATGGTTCTGTGATATTAACTAGTCGCATAACATTTAAAAACTATTATATAGTCAGTAATTTGAGCTCGTCTAAGTTATCGTATTACATGATCCAAACCGATGAGATCGATTTATGGTATAAATGCGTAGGGCATGTACACTACCGTAGTCTTTATAGACTGAGCAAAGGTGATGTAATAAGAGGTCTACCCAAGATTAAGAAATTAGATAAAATATATGGTGAATGTCAGATTGGAAAACAAACTAGGAGTGCTCACAAGAAAGTGGACTCCAGTGCCACATCTAAACCCCTTGAACTCCTCCATTTGGATCTCGTTGGACCTACTAAAATGGAGAGTCGAGGCGGTAAGAAATATATTCTGGTAATAGTAGATGATTTTACCAGGTATATATGGGTAGTTTTCATGAGAGAGAAATCAAAAACTCTCGATAAAGTGAAAAGGATACTCAAGCGTATCCAAACTGAGAAGGAATCACATGTCTCTAAAATCCGTAGTGATCATGGTTCCGAATTTGATAATAGCAGTTTTGAGAAGTTCTATAACGATCATGGAATATCGCATGAGTATTCTGCACCCAAGACACCTCAGCAGAATGGGGTAGTTGAAAGAAAAAATTGAGTACTTCAAGAAATGGCTAATGTGATGTTAAATAGCATGAAACTTTCTAAAAATCTTTGGGCTGAAGCAATGAACATGGCTTGTTATATCATTAACCGTGTTTATATTAGAAAATCTAATAATAAGACTGCATATAAACTAAGCCTACTGTTAAATATTTTCAAAATTTTGGTAGCAAGTGCTACATTTTACGTGATTGGAAAAATCTGGAAAAATTCGATACTAAAAGTGACGAAGGGATATTCTTAGGGTATGCTCTAAATAGTCGAGTGTATCGTGTTCTCAACAAGAGGACCAGTGTAATTCAGGAGTCCATTAATGTGGTTATAAATGATCACTTGAATACACCTGTCTCAAGTTCAGAAGATGATGAAGTCTCTTTATTTGATAAACCAGACTCTTCATCTAGTCAAAATGACACTGAACTATGATCTGTTAAAGATCATCCAACTGATCAAATCCTTGGGAATCCTCTCATTGGTGTGAGCACTTGTCGACAATTAGAAAACATTTGTAATTATATGTGCTTCACATCCCAGATTGAGCCGGCCAATGTAAAAGAAGTGCTTGCTAATGAAAACTGGATAGTAACAATGCAAGAAGAACTTAATCAATTTGTAAGGAATGATTTATGGTACTTAGTTCCTAGACCTGATGATAAACATATATATTGGAACTAAATAGATTTTTAAAAATAAGTCTGATGAACTTGGTAATATTATAAGAAATAGGCTAGACTGGTTGTATAAGGGTACACTCAGATAGAAGGCATCAATTGTGATGAAACCTTTGCCCCAGTAGCTCGTCTTGAATCTATCAGACTGTTTATATCCATTGCTTGTTACAAAAAAATTAAAATTTATCAAATGGATGTTAAGAATTCTTTCATGAATGGTGATCTGCATGAGGAAGTATATGTTGAACAACCTAAGAGTTTTGAAGACCCTAAATATACTAATCATGTTTATCGCCTAAAAAAGGCACTCTATGGATTAAAACGAGGTCTCAAGGCATGGTACGAGAAATTGACTAAGTTTTTACCAAGTCATAACTTTATAATGGGGAGTGTTGATAATACACTTTTTGTAAAGAAACACAATGATCACATACTACTAGTACAGATATATGTTGATGACATTATCTATTAGGGGTGCACATCGAATCAGTAGAATCGTGGAACCGGACCGGAACCGACCAAACGGTCCGATTTGGTCCAGTTCTAGAGTGCACCTGTTCCGGTTCTAAAAATCAAATAACCGATTACATCGGTTTGGTTCTCAGTTTGGGGGTATGTAGAAACGAACCGAACCGTGAACCGATCCGTAGAATCGAACCGTGGATCCGATCCGTAGAACTGAACCATGAAACTGAACTTGGAACCGAACCAGGAACCCTTTGATTGTTTCCATATTTGACTTATGATTTATGGTTTATAATGAACCATTTAATTATTTCTATAAATGTATTTTTGTACACCTTATACAATATCTAAACCATTCATCAAATAGATCACAACATGAATGGACATGGGCTAGATAATAAAATAAAACATGTAATTAGGCCGAATTATAAAAAGCCCAAAACCGTGGACCCGATCCGAAACCAAACCAGTTTTAACAGTTTAGTTCTGGTTTGGTTCTAAGGTGCTAACAGTTCAGTTTCGGTTCTGAATATCCTAGAATCGTTAGGAACGGTTCGATTCTGATTTCACCCTAGAACCGAACCGAACCGACCTATGTGCACCCCTATTATCTATGGATCTACCTGTTCTAACATGACTATTGAGTTTACAGATTTAATGAAGTCCAAATTTTAAATGAGCATGGTTGGAGAATTGAACTATTTCTTAGGTTTGCAAGTAAAACAACCTGTTGATGGGTTCTTTATCTCTCAAACCAAATACGCTCTAAACTTGGTGAAAAAGTTTGGTTTTGAGAGCGATAAAAATTTTGATACTCTTACGAGTATGACACTTAAACTCTCTAAGGATTCGACAGGTAAAAGTGTAGATCCTAAGTTGTATCGCAGCATGATAGGTAGTTTATTATATTTAACTGCGAGCCGACTTGATATTGCATTTAGCGTATGAATCTGTACTAGATATCAATCAGACCCTAAAGAGTCCCACTTGATTGCTGTAAAGCATATTTTGAGATATGTCGCAAGTTCAGTCAAACTCGGCCTTTGGTATCCTCATGATACTAATGTTCAATTAGTCGGTTATTCGGATGCTGATTGGGCTGGTAATATTGATGACCGCGAGTATACTAGCGGTGGATGTTTTTATGTCGGAAACTGTCTAGTTTCTTAACATAGTAAGAAACAGAGTTCCGTATCACTTTCCACAGCTGAGTCTGAGTATATTGCAGCCAGTAATGCATGCACCCAGCTTGTGTGGATGAAGAAGATGTTAAGTGATTATAGATTTGCGCAAGATTCTATGGTGTTGTATTGCGATAATTCTAACGCAATTAACATTTCTAAAAATCCGATTCAACATTCACGAACTAAGCATGTTGACATTAGATATCATTATATTAATGAATTAGTATAAGATAAGATTATTTCTTTGGATTATATTTAGACTGAAAATCAACTTGTAGACATTTTTACAAAACCACTTGACAGAAATAGGTTTGCTATTTAAAATTGGATATGGGTATGTGCAATATGATCTGAATTGCTTGTGTTTATTTGTACTATATTGCATGTTTTTATTTTTTTGTAAAATTTTTAAAATATCAAAAATATAGAAAAATACAAAATTTATGAGGTGCATGACTAGTCGAGTACACACTCGACTAGTCGTGGCACGACCGGTCGAGTTGCTCGGGTTTGGGGCTTTTTATTATGCAAAAAGCATTTTTTCTCTCATTTTTTCATCTTCCCCAACCAGCCCTTCCACTACTAGTCGAACCCACCTTCGATTCCTTCATGGTTAGTGCATCTTTTTCATTTTCCTTGTGGATTTAGGTTCTTTGCACTTCTATTTCCTTGATTTTGTAGTTTATTGCAAGGTTTTTTGGGGTTTCTAGCAAAATTTCTAATTTCCTTGAAACCCATCTTTCCTTTCTTGCATTGCTTGTATTTCTTGTATTCTTTGTGCTATGGAAGGCGAAAATAAGAAGAGATCCTCTCGTGGTCCCTCTTCTTCTCATTCCGCTTCAATCACAGTTTGTCATCTTCGTTCACCTGAATAAGACCCTGAATATGTGTGGGATATTCATCTCCGCAGTGTGATTGTTGAGCGGACTATTAACTTAAATCATTTAGAATCGTTCGACATTATTTCCCTCCTTCAAACTGTAAGATGGGCTAACATATTAAATTGGAGCGGTCCTGCATACCGTTCCATTGCGCAGGCCATGTTTGCTTGTATAAGTGACTTTTCTACTGAGAATTTAACTTTTACTATTTCAACTAGAGAAGATCCTATTGATGTAGACCGTCACTTGATATCTGGATTGATGGATATTCTAGTGAATGATGAAGGTATTCCTATTTCTACTTTAGTGGCAAGACCTTCTGAATCTGAAAAACGAATGCTAACTAAAGTGTTATGCAACATGGATGCTGATTGGAACTCTTGTATTGCACTCAGTTCCAAATATATGTTACCTAGATATAGGATTCTTCATCATATTTTCATCTCTAATGTATATTCTAGGTCTGGTAACAAAACTCAGATAACTTCTTTCATGGCTCGCATCCTTCATTCAGTTGTTACTGGTATTGCTGTATGTCTTCCATCTCTTATTTGTTATATTATCATTTAGTTTCGTCTCCATCCTGGTCATGGTGATATTCTATTTGCATTTCTGATGACCTTGCTAGCTACCCATAGTCATGCCGTTATGCCTGTTGGAGAAGCTCCTATTAACCATTTACCCTTCAACAATTCAAACATTAATAAGATGAATCTGAGGTTGGCTCCTGGCCAAGTTGATGGGGGTGCTGGAGGAGCTGCTGAAGAAACTGGAGAGGAAGATGCTTTGCCTCCTGATGATGTTAATATGGATGACTTGTTTGATGAAATTGAATCAGATTCTGCGGCTGATCTAGATTTTCAACCTTCTGATTTTGATAAGCATATGAGATCTCTAGAAGAAAAGGTGGAAGGTTTGCATGTGTCCCAAGAAAATCAATTCAAATACATGCGTAAATACCTTAGGCGCATTAACAAGGGACTACATCAAATAGATTCATCTATTCCTGCTCCATCATCTGGATCTGACTAGCTTTTTATTTCATTCTGGACATGTATTAACTCTTTTTACTCTTTGTGTGTTTGGATAATTCTTGGTCTTATACTTTTACTTCTTACTATGTGAACATGATATTATGCCTTAAGTTGATATTATGATTGTCATGGTGATGCTCTTTCCTCTCTTATTTCATTTACGTCTCTTATCTTTATATGTCTTTCCTTTGTCATATTGTGACAAAAAGGGAGAGAAATTGTGGAGATGTTTTGTGTGATTGTGGAATATGGAACGTAGTATGGAATTTTTTTTACAGGTTCTGCATATCACCTCTCCTGGATTGAGGGGGAGTAATGGAATGAGGGGGAGTTGAGACTATTGATCATTTATTGCTCATATGGTGCATGATTCGTTATTGTGATTATAACTGGTGCATGATTCTTTATTGTGCATGATTCGTTATTTGGTTTTGTCACAAATTTGACAAAGGGAGAGATTGTAAATGCTATAGTGTAAATCTAGCACCCAAAGAGTTGTTAAATTTTGTTGTGCCAAACCATTTAAAATGTATATCATGCTTTGAGTTGAATTAATCAGGCTCGTGCATTTCAAAGTTGCCTGCATCTTCGTTGAACTTGCCTATATTTTCAAGTTGAAGAGAAGATTGTTGAAGTTCATGGTTTCGAGCTCAAGTTCAAGAACTAAGGCTTAAGAACTTAAGTTCAAGTTTGAAGTTCAAATACTGTACGCTAAAGACTCAAGAACTCAAGCGTAACTCAAGCTCAAGTTTAATAGATGAAACTCAAGCTTCTCGTATCATAAGAATTTAACGTTCTGAAGCAAATGGTGTTTCAATTGTTCCAACTCACAAATAAGGTATGGATGACCCTAGATTGACTATAGATTGAGTCATATTCATTGCATATTTTATATGGGTCATTTCATAAGTTTATAAGTCATTTTCTCGACTAGTCTTAGTCCTTGTTCGACTAGTCCTAGTACTGGCTCAACCAGTCCAAGATTTGTTGCAATTTTTCAGAATTTTCTGTTGGACTCTCGATCAGTCGTGGAGACTGCTCGACTAGTTGAGTGAACAGTGCTCGATGCAAAGTCCAGTAAGCTTTTCTTGTCCCACTTGACCAGTCGAGCAGGCCACTCGACCAGTCGATCAAGCCACTCGACCAATCGAGTAATGATCTTATCTTATCGCACCAGGATCTTATCTTATCGCACCAGAAATTTTGAAATGTGGTTGGTCCTTTGACCAGTTGAACCGACCCTTAGACCAGTCGAGTGAATAATATTTTCACTTATAAATAGAGCATGATTTTCAGAGTTTATTCATTCATTCAAAGCTAAATCAAGACGCCATTCTGAGAGATAAGTTTGTGAATTTATTAAGTTATATTGTGCTCATTTTAGATTCCTTTTATTAGCTTTTGTAATTTGATTTTGTGATCTTCATTCCAATCTTATATTAAGAAGGGATTTGTGCTTTAACCTTTCTTGAGATCAAAAGTAAATCAAGCTAACCTAGGTTGATTTAATTAAAAATCATTTAGAACTAGAACCTTTTCATCTGTGAGACTGGACATTGAACATACTCGTCTACTTCAGATTGGTTCTACTGGGCTTCTTCAGAAGGAGAATTTTCAGATAAGTACCCTTTACATTTTGTACATCTTTTGTGGTTTGGTTTGTGAGGTTGTGCCAAGAAAATCTCATTTTTAGTTTTGTTTGAGGTAATCCAAAAAATCTCAGAGTGTGGGGTTTTTGTAATTGTGTAAGCCCAACTAAAGACACAATTATGAAGGTTTTAAGGTGAACCTTAGAAAACCTTTTTCATAATGAACATTAATATCCCGAGGGAGTGGATATTAGGAGTGGAGTAGTTGTGTGGCTGTTTTCTAATAATTGGTGTGCACACAAACGAACCACTATAATTCCTGGAGTTGTGGTGGTTGATTGAATGTGCTTATATGTGTAAATTTTGTAATTTACTTTGAGCATTTGTGGTGAATGGTGTAATTTATTTTATGCACATGTGGTGAATGCTGTAATAACTTAGTTTATTTTTTCTTTGCCTCTTTATTGGTTTGGGTTTTTTATACTTACAAACGTTCTAGTAAGGTTGTCCTGCCATACACCTTTGGTTGTTGGTGTTAGGTTGTCCTTAGAACTAAGTTTGTATCAACCTCTTAAGACTAGTACATTTGAGGTTGTTATTTACTTGTGCTTCTTTCCTTTTTTATTGTGTTATCTATCTTTATATTCCACATTTATTTTTAATTTGGCATTGTCCTATTCACCCTCCCTCTAGGACGTTTAGCTTGGCCTTTTCAGACCCACTCCCAACTTGAACATAATGAAATTAAAAGTACGATGTTAGGCTACATCTTAATTGGGATTATGAAATCAACTAACCAATTAAAACTCTAATTTGGAATTCGATACAAGGTGGGAGGAAAAATGCATACCTAGTTGATTCGAGTTGAATCAACTCAGTTTGGCACCCTAGTTGACTCGGCTCCACTTAACCGCCCACCTTACTCTCTTTCTCTCTCTCTTCTTTTTCTTCTACTTGTTTTCCACATGCTGGGAATCCAGGAATAGCACTCAAATAAACAGGCCCAACTCGGACCGTGCCTTGACTCAACTGATGTGAATCGAGTTGACTCGGCAGCTACACAAAAAGGGAGACGTCCCTCACACATCTCTTCTTCTTCTTCTTCATTGTTTCATGATAGTACAACCCAAAACCCACCAGAACAGACCCAACTCGGTCCAACAGCAAGTCTAACAGGGTGTGTAACTCACTAAGTTGACTCGATGTAGGAGGGAGATAGTCGAGCCTCTCTCTCTCTCTCTTTTGTTCTTCTCCTCTTATCTCTCTCCCTCTCTCTTCTTCATATGCTGAAACGTCTAGCAATGGATGCTTGACTCAACTCAGGTGAGTCGAGTCGACTCAGCAATGCCCTCTATCAAGCCCCAAACTCGGAAAACGGGCTCACAAAATTCTCGATCGCCGAATCCAGTGCCGACAGCCTCCGTAGTACCCCATTCTCGGCTCCCAGCGCCTATAAGCCAGGTTCTGATCTTGGGCTCCTACAAGGAGGATTTTCCAACATATATTTATCTCATAAGAAATATAACCACAAGTTTACCCAAATCACAAAGGCAACATCATCATCACATATCCACTAATATAAACAGTTGAATATAGTGCTGAAAGGGAAATACAGATATTGAAAATCAAAGCTCTAGAAGATAGTTGCACGCTCTAAGCTCAACGCTGTTGCGACCTAATGTCACCTACACGCATCTATCATGCATAAGCTTATAAAAAGCTTATAGGGTGGTGTAAGTGTGTGCGTAAGGTAAGTGCCTTACACACAACTATCAGTATAAGCGGAAGACCGACAAGTCTATAAGTCATGCACTATCAGAGTATGCAATGCGAAAACATGCTGGTAAGTCCATAAATACCATCAGCCTTATTCAGGCTATACAATACAGGAGCACAGTAAACCTAATGCTATGTGCTGAAGATGTAATACAATATGCGATGCGAATAAAATGACCAAGCTGGAGTGTGAAGTCAGGATGATAGTACGTAGTATCGTAGGCTATGGGGTCCATCATAAGGGACTTCTATCCAAACCAGTTTCATACCTAAATTTAGATAGACAGACTCAATGTGGTAAACTCTTGACCTCAGGTTGGTCGCGCTCCCCAATCGAAATCTTGGCCATTGCGAATATACACATAAAAATTAGTTGTGCACCACCAGCCCGAGTGGATAGTGAATGAATGAGTAAAATGCTGAGTATGCAATTCTTACTCAATAAGTCCACATATCAGTACCGTACATCTCTGGGATCATCACTGGGGTCTAGTACACTCTACGCCACCTACCGCCCCATCAAGCGCATGACTGGGTAAGTTGAAGAGACCTCACTATCCGCCTACTAATATCAGCCCGACCCATCAATAGCGGACCCATTTATGAGCTGGTCGGACTCAGCCTAACATTGCCTACTCCCTCAGGCGGGTAAGGCCACACCCCCTCCCAACCGATGACGACATTGTGGGAGACGTGACCTACTGGTATACGACCCTCATGCGCTCATATGTATTCATTCAGTCTTGACATTGGGGCGTCCTCTGGTACCAAGAGGGTTTAGGGACTTTCACCTAGGGACATCTATGACACCCCATGTAGAAAAAGATTTTCAGTGTCCCATCTGGCCATCAATGACATGCCTGTGGAGGCCACGACCTTGATGTTGCTAGGCGTACGGTGGTCATATCACAAAATGCGAGATACATGAGTCATATCATCCAGTCATGCATCAAACTTGTGCGCACCACACGCTCATGTGGGGTAACTCCATCTCTCAAGGAGTCCCATAATAATTCACCCAATGGCATATGCTATGATCAATCACTCATGATATCAAGCATGCATATGATGAGTGTGGGCATGAATCATGAAGCTATACTAAGCATGTTATATGATGATGATGTACTCTCCTCATGTCAAGGATGGGCCTAGACGGCCTACTCATATCAAGAATGGGCCTAATGAAGCCTAAGGGAAGGTCACAATTTGGACATTTAACCATCATTGCCCATCAATGTGGACAGTCAACCAACATTGCTCTCAAGGAGTGGCCCTCATAGGGCCAAACATATAGTGGGGCCCATGGCCTCACATACAACATAATGGGCCTCACATATCACAATGGGCCATAAATACATCACATTAAGGTGGGCCTTGCACATTCCATAGGCCACAAATACATCACATTAGGCCTCATCAAATGGGCCACAAATACATCACATTGGGCCTCGTCAATGGGCCATAAGTACATCACATTGGGCCTCATGGGGCGGCCCATAATCCAGCAAAATAGGTGGGCCACATGCACATCATATACCTTAAGGTGGGCCTGCAAGACAGGCTTGCAAGATGGGCCTGTAAGATGGGCCTGAATACAATACACATCATGGTGGAATCACACATCACGTCGGTCCTCACATACATTGCTTTGGGCCTCACACAAAGGTCTCTCATACATCACATTGGGCCTCACCATCTAGGCCTCACATACATTAGGTGGGCCCTACATCACATGGGCCTCCTATACATCAAGATGGGCCTCATCACGGTGGCCCACATGGATGGACGACCTGTATGAAACAGATACATAATGGGTCCCGCGTATGGCCTTTGGACGGCATGAATATAACACGTACATCATGTGCGTCCAGTATCGTCCCAAATGGCTAGATGGTGCGGATGAAATATATAAATCATAGTGGGGTCCACGTACAATGGATTGGACGGTGTATAAAACACCACATCAAGGTGGAGTCCACGTCCAATGGACTGGACAGTGGATAAAACACCACGTCAAGGTGGGGTCCACGTCCAATGGACTGGACGGTTTGGATATAACACATACCCATGATCAAGCCCACAGAACTTGCTGACGATAACACAACAACTGTATTGATGGTGGGGTCCACATAGATGGACGACGTGGATAAAAAATACATCAGAGGTGGGTCCTACCGTCTAACAGCTGCTGGACGGTGCAGGATAAGACCCATACATCATGGTAGGCCTCACATGGCACCGTCTAGATGGACGGTGCTTAAATACAATACATGCATTAAAGTCCCACTCATTGCCAAAATAGACGGACGGTTGGGATATACCACATACCTCATGATCAGACCCAGACTTGCTGACGTCTAATATAAATGGACGGTTGGTCTAAATGCGACACAGACCTCATGATCAGACCCACCGTTCAAAGGTCTGGACAGTGTGGATCCGAAGCACATACATCATAGTAGTCCCCAGGTGGGACCCGTGGATGAACAGCATGGGTGAGACTCGTACGTCAGAGGTGGGTCCACACGTGTGGCCCACCTCAGCCTAGAATGAAGCTAAAATTTGCTTTGTTACTCCATCCAAATGGTCATTGGTCTGGATTTGCTGCTGCAACTGTGTAACCCACACGTGCTGGATCTAGGTCGTTGAGGAGGGACTGTGTGGTATATATTATGGTGGGCCTCACATGGTCTGGACAGTCTGGATGAGACACGTCCGTGGGTCCCACGTCCTCGATCTGGATAGCGTGGATATAACACTTATGGCAGGGTGTGTTTCCACCATCCAGACAGTGGACGGTGTGGATAAATCATATACGTCAGTGGGCCCCACGTGGTATGCTCCACCTGAGATTTGCATCCGCCTCATCCAGTTGGATGAACGGTGTGGAATAAAACACATTCCTCATGTGGGTTCCACTGTCCATGGACGGTGAGGGTGGCATAAACATCAAGGTGGGTCCACGAGATGGGAAAGTGAGATAGAGAGAGAGAGAGAGATGTGAGGTGGGGAAGCTCCGCCACTATGAGCTCCCCTAGATGAGCCATATACAACACATACAATGAGATGTGTCCCAAATCATGTGGTTCCTATAATAAAATCTCGATCTAGTACTATGAACACCCACCGATTGCTAATCTTCTAGGCTCCTTGGAATTCTAAGCTCCTCGGCTTCCTCTTTGATGGTGGAAGATGAAGTATGGATGGCTAGGATGGGAGATTGGGTAGTAGGGAGTGGGCCACACTAGGCTTCTTTCTCTCCTTGGAAGGCTTGGATGGTTCCTCTCTTAGTTGCTTGGGAGTGAAGAGAGAAATGAGAGGGAGAGAGAAGTGACAGGATGAAAAGGGATGGGTGATGAGTGATGGGTGGTATGGGTTGTGTAAGAGAGTGACATGAGAGGCATGGGTTGTGTTGACTTTTGGGTGAGAGAGGGATGGGTGTGATGGGATGTGTACTTGACTTGATTGATTTGAAAGGTCATAGAGATTCTCTCGTGATTCGCAACACGCGGCCTTTTCCTCAAAATAAACGTGGGCCCACTAACTCCTGGCTTGGGTATTCCATCAATGCGTAAGATGCGACGTTGGAACTGTGGAGACGACGCGGTTGCAAGGGTATATGTAAGGCCCGTGTCCTACTCCGTACCGTTCCATAAGTTCCTGCGATCCTCTCGATCGAATTTCGACAACCTTCCACCCTTATCCGACGTTTGCGCCTGATCCTAAGCCGAGTCCTGCAAACCGGCGTCGGCTCAACCCGAGACTTGTACCCTAGCGACCGCGCCGTCGCCGCGGTTCCGATGCTGCATCTCGCGCGTCGAGGTGATACCCAGGCCATGAGATGTGGGCTTGCGTTCAGTTTGAGAAAACACCGCGCATTTGCAAATCCAAGAAAGATTTCAAATCATGTCTCATCAATCCCATCAATCACACCTCATGTCAAGTACACATCACCCCATCCCCAAGCAACCCCTAAAGTCAACATCCTCTTACACAAAGTACACCCATCACTCACCTTTTCACCCATCACACCCATCTCTCTCTCTCTCTCTCTCCTCTCTCTCTCTCTCTCACACACACACACACACATCTCTCACTCATTTTTTTCCTCCCAAGCAACCCACGTCCATGGCTCTCCATGGGAAAAGCTTTGTGTGGCCCACTTCTATCTCCCATCTTCACCATCCAAGTTTGATCTCAACCGTAGAAATTGTTCATTTGGAGCTCTAGCATGCATTGGTGGAAGAAGGAAGAAGAGATCTGAGGTGGGTGATTTTTTTTATGATTTTGAATATTTAGAGGGCCCATATATGGTGGTACCCATCTTGATATATGCATTGTAAAGAGCGGCCCATGGTGGCGGGGTCCCTCTACCATCCGATTTTCCTCTCTTTCTCTCTTTCTATGTGTGTTGGTGTATGGCCTACTTGATCCATGCTTCACAGCCATGAGGACCCACCACGATTTGTCTCCACACCGTCCATCCATTGAAGCGGATTCAAACCTCAAGTGGACAGCCATCCATCAGGAGATGTGCGGACCCCACCTCGATGTTTGTGTTGTACCAAGCCAGACCGTCCATCAGTGGGCCCGATCTGATTGGGGCCCAGTTGCTGGGGCTGGTATGTCCAGCCTCTAACGCTCCTGGACGAAGGAAAAACACAAATGTCTGCTTGATCAAACACTGCTGGTGGGTCCCACACGTGTGGACCCACCTCGTGCCCATGTTGTAGCTGGGCCGTCCATCTGTTGGACGGCCAGCACCTGCTGCTGTTGTCGAAGTCCCGTGGGTCCCACACATCGGGCACATGTGCAGACTTCAGGCCGTCCGTCCAGTGTTTCTGGATGCTGTACGGTCATATATTTATGTATATATATTATTTAATAATATTATATTATATCATGTAGGCCCCACGTGGGACCCACCATGATGTATGCCTTCACCATCAGGGGCGGTGGGCCCCAACTGATGACGTCAGCAAGTGATTGGGTCTGATGATCCAGCTCGACCATCTACTAGGGCGAGCAATCCGTGGCTGTGTACTGGAGCCAGTCTCGTGGGTATTATCCACACCGTGCATATGCATGGTCCCACGTGATGCGTGTGCTTCATTCACGTCGTCCATTTAAATGGGACCACCACTATTTATGTACTTTTGATGGACGGTGGGCCTGTAGCTGCTGCACGTACAGCAGGAGCTAGGGGTTACCGTGATGTATGTATAATCCACTTCATCCGTCCATCTGGACGGTGGCAGATCAGGCCACCACTGATGGATGTATTTCATCCAAACCGTCCATTCATTTCATCTGGACAATCCCACCGTGATGCATGTTTTGCATTCAACGATTGCCCTTGCACTTTCTCACACGCACATGTTTATATATATATATATAATAATGTATATAATATTTAATATATTAATAATATCATATTGGTGGGCCACACGTGTGGACCCATCACCTCATATGCATCTGATATGCACCGTCCAGATCGTCAGACTCTCTGGACGGTGGCTTTCTCCGTGTTATGTTATATTATAATATAATGTAATATATTATATTATATTGTATGATAATATATTATATTATATTATATTATCTATGTTAAGGTGGGCCACTACGTGGACCGCACCATGATGTATGTTGCATCTGCACCGTCCATTTGCCAGACGGTGCACCAGCCATGACGTCCGAGCCGTCCATCAGATTGGACGTGGGCCCACCATGCGGCATGTGTCTTATCCTAACCGTCTATACATTTGGTGAGCTCGTCCTTGGGCTTGACACTAAAAATAAATAAAAAAAAATAAAAAAAATAAAAAATAAAGCTGATTCAATTCTATGGTGGGCCACGTATGTGGACCTCACATTGATGTATGTTATTCATCCAACCCGTCCATCCACCTGACGTACTAGCCACCCCACCATTCGATGCATGTGCTGCATCTGTACTGCCCATCGATGGGCCCCACGACACCAACAATCCTGTGGGGTCCGCTGGTGTATGTGATACATCTAAACCGTTCATCCATTTGGCTAGCTCAAGCCTAGAGACTGAAAATAAGACAGATCTAGTGTCAAGTGGACCACACTGCCAAAACAGTGGGATTGAACGTCTACCGTTGAAATCCGTTGGTTCCAGAAGTTTTGGACCAATGTGATATTGTTTCCTCTCAGTTCGGGTCCCTGTGACCTTGTGAACAGACTGGATGGAAAATTCATGTTATGAAGGCCTATGTAAAATCTTGTACCGTTGAAATCACTGTCTCCACTGCTATTTGTGATGTGTTCCAACTGACCTTTTGATCACTCTCACCACCGTGATTTGTGGTATGATCCAGATGATCTTTTGATATGATTCATTATCCAGATAATGCTCTAAAATGATCTCCATAGATGGATGAATGGTGTAGTTGTTGTGGCCACTTGATAGGGCCCTGATGTGATGTATTTGGGGCCCATTTGGAAGGGCCTGATTGATGTATGAGACCCTTATGTAAGGCCCATTGAGGCTTGTCGTGGCCCATTATGATGTGAATTGGCCCATTATTGCGGCCCATTGTGATGTCTTTCCGGTCCATGTGGTGCGGCCCGTTGGTGTGGCACATTTGATGTATATTAGGCCCATTGATGCAACCCATTGATACAATCCACCTGATGTGTATGAGGCCCATTAGTGCGGCCCATATCATGTGGCCCACCGTGATGTGTTCGTAACCTTTGGTGAGGCCCATGATGATGCATATCAAGTCCTTGTGTGAGGCTGTGGGCCCACTATATGTTCGACCCTATGTGGGTCACTCCTTGGGAGCAATGTTAGTTAAATGTCCACATTGATGGGCAATGATGGTTGAAGGTCCACATTGTGACTTTCCCTTGGGTTTTGTTAGGCCCATTCTCATCGATCCCGATTGTCGTGACCGATTTGCCGATTTTGATTATCGATCGATCCGATTGTCGTGACCGATTTGCCGATTTTGATTATCGATCGATCCGATTGTCGTGACCGATTTGCCGATTTTGATTATCGATCGATCCGATTGCCGTGACCGATTTGCCGACTCTGATTATTGATCGATCCCGATTGTCGTGACCGATTTGCCGACTCTGATTATCGATCGATCCCGATTGTCGTGACCGATTTGCCGATTTTGATTATCGGTCGATCCGATTGTCGTGACCGATTTGCCGATTTTGATTATCGATCGATCCGATTGCCGTGACCGATTTGCCGACTCTGATTATTGATCGATCCCGATTATCGCGACCGATTTGCCGACTCTGATTATCGATCGATCCCAATTGTCGTGACCGATTTGCCGATTTTGATTATCGATCGATCCGATTGTCGTGACTGATTTGCCGACTCTGATTATCGATAAATCCCGATTGTCGTGACCGATTTGTCGACTCTGATTATCGATCGATGCCGATTGTCGTGACCGATTTGCCGACTCTGATTATTGATCGATCCCGATTGTCGTGACCGATTTGTCGACTCTGATTATCGATCGATGCCGATTGTCGTGACCGATTTACCGACTCTGATTATCGATCGATCTCGATTGTCGTGACTGATTTACCAATTCTGATTATCGATCGATTCCGATTGTCGTAACCGATTGCCGATTTTGATTGACATGACCGATCTGCCGATTCTGATTATCGATCGATTCCGATTGTCATGATCGATTGTCGATCCCGATTGACGTGACCGATTTACCGATTCTGATTGTCGATCGATTCTGATTGTCCTGACCGATTGCCGATTCCGATCGATGCGACCGATTTGTCGATTCTGATTATCGATTGATTCCTATTGTCGTGACCGATTGCCGATTCCAATTTGACGAGGCCGATTGTATATACTGATTCCGATTGTCGAGACCGAGTGCCGAGGCCGATTCCGAGTGTCGATTCCGATTGTTGAGGCCGATTTTGTTTGTCAAGGTCGGTTTTGATTGCCGAGGCCGATTGTCGAGGCCCATTGTGATGCATTTGAGGGTCAGGCGATGAAGCCCATTGTAATATATGTTAGGCCCATGTGAAAGGCCCATCGTGGTATGTATTATGCTCTTGAGTGAAGCCCATGGTGTTGTATATCAGGCCCTTTGTGCGACCATGGGTCCACTATCTGTTAGGCTCTATGTGGGTCACTCCTTGGGGGTAATGTTGGTTAAATGTCCACATTGACGAGGCCGATAGTCGATGCCGATTGTCGGTGCCAGTTATTGATACTGATTATGAGTATGTGACAGCATAGCATCATGATACATGCCCATACGCATCATCTGCATGTTTGTTATGAGATGTGGTTGACCATTGCATATTTCATTAGGCAGATTGTTATGAGACTCCCTAATAGGCGGAGGTTATCTCACATGAACACATGGTATGCACAGGGTTGATGCATGACTGAATGGTATGACTCATGCATCTTGCATTGTGTGCCCTAGCGACATCAGGGCTGTAGCCTCCACAGGCATATCGTGGATGGCAAGACGGGACACCGGAAATCTGTTCTACATGGGGTGCTATAGATATCCCTGGGTGAAAGTCCCTAAACCCTCTTGGTTCCAGAGGTTGCTCCAACGTCTAGACCGAGTGGATGTATGAGCGCATGAGGGCCGTATACCGTTAGGCTGCGTCTCCCACTGTGTCGTGGTCGGTTGGAAGGGGGTACGGCCTTACCTGCCCGAGAGGAGGGGGCAATGCTAGGCTGAGTCTGACCAGCTCGAGGAATGGGTCCGCTATCGACAAGCCGGGCCCGATATTGGCAGGCGGATAGTGAGGTCTCTTCCACTCACCTTGTTGCGCGCGATGGGCCGGCAATCTGGTTTGGAGTGTAATAGACCCCGGTGATTTCCCAGAGAGTAACCATACTGATATGTGGACTTATTGAGCAGGAATTGCATATTCATTCATTCATTCCTTCACTATCCACTCGGGCTGGTGGTGCGTAACTATTTATTTCGTGTACCTTCGCATGACCAGGATTTCGGTTGGGCGCGCGACTAACCTGAGATTAGGAGTTTACCACATTGAGTCTGACTATCCAAATTTAGGTATGGGACTGGTTTGGATAGAAGTCCCTTGTGGTGGACCCCGTAGTCTGCGATACTACGTACTATCATCCCGACTTCACACTCCAGCATGGTCATCATATTCGCACCGTATATTATATTGCATCCGCGGTACTTAGCATTTGGGTTATTATGTTTCTGTATTTATATGGCCTAGACGGACTTAGCAGGATTTATATATTGCATTGTACCCTCAGTATCTGATATTTGGCTCTCTTTAACTCCTCATTTATATGGCTGATCTGAATTGCGTACTCTGATATTGTATGACTTATGGGCATATCAGTATAATTCTGCTTACTCTGATATCGTATCTTGTCAGTATTTCTGTTTATCCCATTGTCTGATTTATGGCATTGTATTGCATACTTGGCACTTACCTTGTGCACACACTTTCACTACCCTCTAAGCTTTCTATAAGCTTATGCACGATAGATGCGTGCAGGTGGCATTAGGTTGCAGCAGCGTTGAGCTTGGAGCGTGCAATTGTCTTCTGGAGCTTTGATTTCGATATATGTATTTTCCTTCAGCATTGTATTCAAATGATTATATTAGTGGATATGTGATGATGATGTTGCCTTTATGATTTGGGTATACTTGTGGTTATGCTTCTTATGAGATAAATGTACGTTGGAAAATCCTCCTTGTAGAATCCCAGGATCGGAACCTGGCGTACAAACGTTAGGAGCCGAGAATGGGGTACTACGGAGGCTATCAGCACCAAGTTCGGCGATCGTGATTCATGTGAATTCGATTTCCGGGTTTGGGGCGTGACAGTATAAGTCTCGGGTCAAGTCGACTCAGATATATGGGATGCGACTTAGGGTTACTTGCAAATGCTATCTACATGTCGCGGGTTGCCGAAATTTAATAGGGATGATTGCGAAAGTCTAAGGAACAGTACAGACTAGGATATGAACCTCACACCCTCGCTTCCCTTCTTCTTCCTGCTTTCTTCTTTCTTTTCTTTTCCTTTCTTGCTGGAATGGCTCGTAACTGGTTAGACCAGGGCGATTACAGGGATGTATCATAACCAGGTGCGAGTCGCGTTTCGAACTCGACCCAACTCCACTGCTCCCTCTCCTCCCGTCTCCTTTTTCTTCTTCTTCTCCTTGCTTCACATCTGCTGAAGGTCTAGCAGTAGTGAGTGGATGACCATGCTTGACCTAACTTAAACCATGATTAAGAGCGACCCATTCTAGCCGACTCAATAGCAACCACTCAGCTCGCTTCGGTAGTGCGGACTCGGTGCGACACCAAGCCACGTACTCACCTGCTCTATTTGATTCTCTTCTTTCTTCATCTTCTTTCCCTTATCCCATGGGTCACACCTTAATGGTTTTGTTTTTTAAATCCGCTACCTCACAAGCACCAGCAATGGTGCAAGTTCGACGGGGAAGATGAGCTCCTCTAATGATGGATCTTGACTTGGTGAGTATTCCATCAATCTGGTTAATGTGGACTACTTAGATAGATGCAAGGGTGCTTGTGGAATGAGGATTTTGAAGATTGAAGTAGGTTTGGGTGGTGGGTTTGACAGTTGAAGGTTTCGGCTGATTTTTGGGCTTGGCCGCCAGAAACGGAGGGAGTATCCCATGTTGCTCGATCCACTCCCTTTTTATTGCTTACCCTAGCTCCCCAGAGCCGTCGGATTGAAATTAAATGGTCAGGATTTGATCTGTTTGAAACCACCTCCAAGTACGACCGGTAATGCAAGACCAGTCGTGGTTTTGCTCTTCCATGGGAGAAAATCGTAGGTCGGAGGGTTTGGATTCTCCCAGATGGAGCGTTGAGATCATGAGAATCCCCTTAACATGGATTGCCAACTTGGCAGTGCAATGCACAGAGATAGTTTCCATTTTTGAAAAATTTTCCCCTGCGCAAGCCCCGTTTGCATCAAGAATCGTGTGAATGCACACGTGCTCCTAGGTGCGGGCTAGGTGGGGTTTGGTCAGAACTCACGTCCGTACCAGATGGGCGGTTCAGATCCTCCTTTTGGATGATGGAGGAGGGGCATATCTTGATGCCAGTGGCTTCTCATTCAAATGCCTTACGGGTGGGAAGAAGTAAAAAAAAAAAAAGAGGAGAGATTTCCTTCTTTGGGAAATCATTGGTCAAACCCAGTTTGACTGGATTGGTTGGTACATTGTGGCGTGGGAGTACACAGGTTGTATACTCCATTCTCTGGTGTGGGGTCCACTACGATGCCCTTTGATATCCACTCCATCCATTCATCTTGAATAGGGTTGTTGGGCCATCCCATCCAAGATGAGGTGGATCCAATATTCAGGTGGGCCCTACAACTTGATTCAGATCCTATTTGTGGATTTTCCTCGATCCGATGGTCAAATTACATCCAAACTTATCATCCACGGTAAAAAGGGTCTATGAGGCTACTTAACTAGAATTTAATGGCTGAATTATGGATCATATGGCCTAATACACATTTATAATATTAAATATCCTTTTTACAATGTTTTTAATATCATTATTATTATTATTCTTATTATTTTCTAAGTTGTTTACGTGGTTCGTATCCCGATCAACGTCATTTATTTACTCAATCAGCCACTTATAGGGCTTTGATCAGAAAGATTAAGTTATTTTAATTTGTAAGCGAGCCATACTTTGAGATTTGGGTGTTTAACCATGGGCTATCATCGATTCAAATCTGACCTTCAACGGTTATTAAAGTCTCCAGTCTAATTTAGAGGGGTTCTTAAGGGTCGTCTTCATAATCAAGTAGTTGGACTGTAAGATCAGATGGCGAGTTGATCAGTAGGGCGTTATGGACATAATGGACGTCAGATCTCATGATTTGGAGTTCTAAATCTAAGATGGTCGGTTAGATTTGTCTATTAATGAAATTGGAATCCTAAAAGTCCATCTAGTGATGTGATGGTCCATCTTGAATAACAACGGATGGATAGCTTGATCTGTAGGTGGGGATCACTTTCAACAGTTCTAAGGGTCCTAAACTAGTCTAGGCGCCCCTGAATAGTCAACATTACCAACTAACAGTCGGATTTGCATGATTTAGATTTGGATCGTTAGATAAGATGCCACATACTTGATGAACAATGGATCCTTAGATCTCGGGCTTGTAATCGATTATTATAACACCCCGGTTCCCGGAACTCGAGTACACTACTCGTTTTTCAAAAAATCGAGCGTTAACCTTTAACGGTGGCTCAAATATCACATACATTTTTTTTTCTTCCTTATCAGAGTTAGTAAACTAGCGAAATAGAAACAAATCAAGTATAAGAGGGAGTCCAAATATACATAACCAAAATTTCAAGTGGTTACCCAAGAACTTATACAAACCAATGTCTTAACTTTTACAAAACATAACAGTATAAATTAAATACAAATGAAGTCAGGAATAGATAGTCGTAAGATCATCTGGCTCATCCTATTCCACATGAACACCAGTATACGCATCATCTACGTCTCCTGCATACTGAATACGGTTTGATAGCGTCAATGGCTATCCGGTGAGGTATAACCCCCAAGATTTATCGTATCATTAAGATAATTAAGCATAATTATTAGAAATAGTATATAACAAATAATTCACAATGATTATCATAAAATTCAGATAAGGTTCAACAGATATGCATTCATCCAATAAATTCTACAAAGATGGTCTTGTTTAAATGCATGAATACATGAACATGCTCACGAACCTGAGGATGCACATCCAGCTGGTAAAAGGTCGCCCAAGGAGAACTAGTCACCCAGAAAAGTACTCAAAGGTACGCCCTAAGGAGAACTAGCCATCCGGAAATGACCATGCAACGAGGACACCCAAGGTGGACTAGTCTCTTGGAAAAGTACTTAAAGGTAAGCCCTAAGAAGAACTAGGCACCCGGAAAAGTCCATGTAATAAGGACACCCATAGCGGTACGAATGCAAGGAATAATAATTTAGAATCACCCGGTAAAATACTCTATGGTACAACCCATAGTGATCCAAGAAAACCCCCGTGTCTTACATCGACCACCCGGTAAAATCCGCATGTCATGAAAATACATGATTAACCCAACTATTATTATTCCAATTTCAAACAATCATTTTAAGAAAGCTCAAAGGTCACTATGGGGGGATCATCACCTAGCATAGGCCGACAGCTGTTCCCTCCCCAAGTATAGGGTTGTGATATAGTAATAAACTCGGTGAGACCGAGGTCGAATCCCAAGGGACTGATACCTGTACGTTATCTGAAACTAAGTAGAACTAAAATTAGACCAAGATAATATCTAAATCAGGTAAAAGGAAGGGAATAATGGTGAATAGATTAGTTAAAAACTAATACAATTAAAGATGGGAACTAGGGTGTCAAGGATCCACTTGTAGCAATTGGGAAGCTACCTTGCAATGATTCAATGACACAACTGGAATCAGAGTCCTATCCTATCCAATTGGTAAGAAGAGATTTGTCAGATCCCTGAACTGCTCATGGATCTAATCATCAATAGGTAAGAGTGGTGAAGATTTGGAAGTGATTTCGTCACCTAACCATGCCCAGGAGACTATGGCAAACAACAGCAATTTACCAATCTCACAGCCAATTATGAGATAATTGTGAGAGTTAAGAAGGATTCCATCACCCTACCATGCCCATGGGACGATGGTGAGCAACAGGTCTTACTAATTTCACAATCTCAATAACGGGAAAAACATACTTAAAGCTATCGCAGATCCATTGTAATTCAAGTCACAATAAACCATTAAAAACTAAAAGCATACCTTAATAATCAAATTAAAATCCATAAGGTTCAACAAGACATGAATCAAAACAAAGCAACCATCCTAATCACGCTACAAGCTTGACCTCTTAGCCCTAGCTAAGAGGTTTAGCCTAGTAACATGATTAGGCTAAATCCCTTAACGAAAAATAAAAGAAAGAGAAATAACAACTCTACTCTCTCTGTTTCTCTGCTCCACGTTCAGGCCTCCACGGCTGCACCTGGATCCGATTGGATGATCCCCATCTCTCTCTCTTACTTCCTTTTATAAGAGCCAGCAATGTCAGTGGAGGGTTTCTGCACTCCATTCGCAGGTAGTGCGCACATCAGAGTCTGCCTAAATCAACTTATGTTGATGTATTGGTGGAGCCCACTTGATTTTTCTCTCGAGAAATCTACGCTGTCCATCCGATTACTCTCGAAATTTTGGTAGGGAATGGTGTTATTCCGTTCAGATTCGGTGTGGTCCATGGAGTTTTTCTTGTACCGTCCATCTTCCGTTTGAACGGTTGAAAACTAAATGCTCGCTGCTTCTTGGAAATTGTCCACCTAAGTCTTGTTTAGTGGGCCTGTAGGACTCTGACGGACGGTCCGGATCGGACCGTTGAAGCACAGAGGTGGCCCACAAGATTCATCTGCAGGCTCTGTTTGTGAAATAGAGCCTGCGCATTCGCGTTGTGGTGGTCGATGGACCCATGATTGAATTTTAATTGGAAATCCATGCCGTCCATTAGAATCACAACAAAATAATATTCAGAGATGGCTGGTTTTGGATCTGCGTTGACGTGGCCCACGGAATTTGTAAAGCCATCGTCCGTTATACGTTTGAAATTGCATCTGTGTGTATATACATGCATGGGTCCCAGAAAACACCTGGTGTATGGTTGATTTTTCCTCCCAAGCATAATGGACAGACCCGATTGTCCATATAATGGACGGTGTGGGCCCACTTCGTGGTTCAGCGGACGCACGTCCGTTTCTCTGGTGGAAAACAGAATTTCTGTTTTGGTTTTTTAGAAAGGAATGGGTCAGCGTAATGGTTGACCAGATCTTGGACCAGTGCACGTCCAATGCATGGGTACCCTATGTACACGTAGTGTACGTGTGGGGTCCATCATGATGTACTCAAGAAATCTGCTCTGTCCTTCCATTTTGTCAGCTCATTTAATGAGTTGAGCCCAAGATTGAATCAAATCCAGATATTAGATGGGCCCTAAATCAGAGTTTTGTGGGATGATCTGTCCATTGGGCCCCTTCCAGAGGGATCCAATGGCTGAATGTTGACGTGTACAGTTAATTTATAGTCCTCAGGTCATGCATGAAGTTTCGAGCCGAAAGGATAGTGGAAACCCTGTGATCTTGCTTTCTAGCTAACTTTCTGGCACTTGAGCTTCAGTTTCTCGATTTTCTTAGATCTCTGGCATGTAAATCCATCGATCTTGGTCCCCTGGAGTCTGTCCCTTACCTTGGTGCATTCTGAGTATTAAATCCATGCTTTTAGCATCCTGATCCAGCCCAAGCTTGTAATTACACCTTGCAAAACAAATACGATTAAATTGGGTAATTAAACGGTACCATGTTCGTAAATCTAAGCAATAACTAGGATCTGATATGCAATATTTGATCCTTAACAACAGCTCAGGCATAGTGTCCCATTCCACCATCCCTGGCTCAAGAGGCTAACAAATAGGATGTTTAAATGTAACCTACTCAACTAGTGGCCAATTATAATTCTACAAGTGGAACTTATCATCGCAAGGTTATATGAAGACAATTCCTTAAAGCCACATAGGGTAAATTTTACATTAAGCCGCATAAGCAAAGAATCCATCCTAAGGATGTGATGAAAATGGGTTTTCCTAAAAGCCACATAGGCAACAAATGATCCCTAATATGGTAAATCCACAACAAAAACTCCATTTAATTTATTAGACAAAATGACCACTAGTTCGAAGACCTCCAAGCAATCCATCAAGTAATCACATATGTAAGGCCCGTATCCTAGTCCGTACCATTCCTTAGACTCCTGCGATTCTCCCTGTCGAATTCTGGCGACCCGTGATCTGTAAACAGCATTTGCGCCAACCCAAAGTCGCATCCCGTAGATCTGAGTTAACTCAACTTGAAACTTGTACCCTAGCGACTGCACCATTGCCATGGTTTCAACGTCACGTCTCACACACCAATGTGATACCTAGGCTCGGAGCTGTGGGCCCGTGTATATCTTGAGAAAATGCCACGTATTGCAAATCCTAAGAGAATCTGTACCTAATCTATCACATCAATCAATTAAGTACAAGTCAAGTTGTAACGCCCTGAAATTCGGGGGTCGAGCATAACTCAGCTCCCGAGTTCCAAAACATCACTTATACAACATATTTAATGATGGATGTATGTTGTCTGTATTAGTGCATAAAATATGGAATAAATTAAGCCAAAGTACAGATATAATTTAGGGATAAGTGAAGAAAGCAAGCGGAAGACTTAAAGAAATATATTAGTGTACTTGTGCGAATCCCTGAAATACATAAACATACCAGGTTGTAATGTAAGTGTTGCTATCAAAATTACAAGTATCAAATTACATCATTTAATTCCCAAAAGAAATCCCAGCATCCCGCACATCAGAACAAGGCTCACTAGAACCCGTCTGAAAACTGCATAAAAGAGAAAGCAGCCTCATCATCATACATCTCCCGATCTGCCTCAGAAGTCGCATCAACATCTGCAACATCAGCAACTAAGACAGAGTCTGGTTGGTGTTTAACACCGCCCCAGAATGTGGGAGTGAGTGATCAACTCAGTGGAACAATAAAGTAAAGGTTAACATGTTATCAGTTCAATCAAGCAGTAATGATAAAGCAGAAAAATTAAACATGCCTAAGTACTCTTGTTAATGCAAGGATGTATGCAGAATGATGCGTGCCCTCACGCGTACACCCTCAGCATCTTCATCTTACGTTACGCATGACATCGCCTCAAAGTGCGCCACGTCTACAAAGTACATGCAAATGCGGTGCATGAACATGATTACTAAGTTGTTATTAGTCCTTTTCATACAGCAGGATTGGGAAGCTAAGATACCTTCCTCATATTACCATCCAAACAGTGATCCATTCTAGGGTCATCAGTCCTAGGCATCTCATACGATCATATGGTTTTAGGTCGTTGCAAAGGGCTCGTCACCAATCAATGCACGCCTATCATACCTTTGTTACTACAATAAGGCTCGTCACCTCAATGCGGTATCCAGGCATTCTCGAGGTCACTACAAAGGGCTCATCACCAATCAATGTAGGTCGACAGCACGAATATAGTGTCCCATACCACCATAATCGGCTCGTGAGTTTGGTTGCTCACTAGTCACTACGGGGAGGCTCGTTACCCCAGCGTAGGCCGACAGCTCGACCACGGGGTCCCATACCACCATGTCCGTCTCATGAGTCTTAGTGGATCAAGGTACCATGGTTAATAGGATTTCATCGATAAGTTTGGTACCCTAGATTCAAGCAGTAGCGTCCATACATGGTGAACATGCATCGGACAATCGAGTTACTTGACGAACTCGACTAGCACGAGCGCACATTGGGTTGAACGACATAGAGTGCGCAAACACTTCGCGTGGCCAAACCACTGCCGACAACTCTAATACGACTCGGGTTCGTCTAATACGTCCTACGTGGCGAAAGCAACCTCAGCCACAAACTTAAGGTCGATTTTCGATTTCCTAGACTATTCATAGTCCCAAACACATTACACTACAACAGATATTCGTATTGAATGTAGAACAGTAATGGAACAACAACTTCAACCATGTAGCAGATGAGTACTTGAAGAATATCAACTTAACATGAATGTAAGCATAAGTAATACTTGAAATTTAACAACAAGGAATGTAACTTGTATGCGGTAAATCATACACATCACTAGGAGTGTTGAGAATCGCTTCTCAACGCCCACAATTAAGTTAATATATCACATTTTAGTTCATTCAGGCATTTCTACAAACACTTAGAATACATAGTTCAACATACATGACGTATGTTGAAATACACACATTTGGACAATTCCTTTTACCAAGGAGTTGCCGCACATACAATTAACATAAGTACACGACAGATAATCATGGCAATCACATGTTCATATTTTATACGCATACGGTACTTTATACATACACATAGAATACACAAATCTCAATGTAACACATGCATATCAGGAACGTAACATAAACCTAACATTTCGCATGTGAAATCTCATCCATAACAAGAATAAATCATTCACTGGCATTGAAAGCCTAGAAAACCATAACCTATATGATTAAAGTCCGCACCTTAATCCAGAAAAGGAACACCGAACTGATTTCAGACGATTTGTCTTCATCAACGGCGACAGGATAACCTAAAGCAAGAATAGAAATGAGCTACAACAACACAAAGACTCTTCTAAGCTCTAACAAAGATTAAGGTTAGGTTAACTTACCCAAAGATGAACTCAGAATCGCCGGAATAACGATTCAAAAGTGAAGGTTCAGGGATGAAGAAGAACAGGAAAGAATCTAAGATGATTCACCAACTTCTCTCTCACTTTCTCTCTTTTTTCCTCTCTCTTTTTTTAGCTAGGGTTAGGAAATTCGTATGGAAAAGAGAGCTAGGGTTTTAAGGTCTATAAATAGGCCTAACATTGATGAAAATAACCCCAGGGCCAAGGTATACTTAGGGTATAACCAAAACTGGCCTCTCACGATCCAACGAAGCACTTCCAATGGGCCTATTACCACGAAAGGTCGGACTTAAGCTCACTGATCATGGATCTAGGTCAAGCTGAGTTTTTGTACCGATCGGATCTTCAGATCAGCCGTGGCGGACCACACTCAATTCAATGGTCACCGAAACTCGATCAGGTCCACAAGCACAAGAACATGCCTGGGTCAACTTCCCTGATCAGAGGGTGAAATTGGGTCAGAATCCAACGGTCAGATTGCTTAAAATTATTGCGCAAGCCACACGACTCAGATTTCATAAAATCTTATTAAATTTCCAACCGTTCTCACACTCTTCACTCCGGACTCAATCAAATTAACCCAGAACATCACATGGACTTGATTTTTGAGGTGATGGTCAAGTCCAACATGGTGACCGCAACAGCCTAAGATCATCGCTATCGGACTTTTGACGCGCGGTCCAGGTCTGATCCAGATCTTCCAAAAAATTCTCAAGAACAACTGGATTTAGCGATAAATCCCAGATTTCAGAGTAACATAGCACTAACTAATCTACAGGTTTTGAGTCATGCAGATCTAATTTAAAGTGATTGATGCAAATTTCACAAGCAATCGAGCATAGCGCTAATTACCTCAAAAAGCTACTGAGGAAAGAATAAGATAAAATTTTCAGGGTCATTACACAAGTACAACTCATACCTAGCCCATCCCTCTCTTACCACCAATGTAAGGTAACCCATATCCCATGCCACCTCATGCCTCCAAAAGTCAACACCACTCATTCCTCTCATCCCATCCTTCTTACACAACACCATCCCTCTCTCCCATCCTTCTCTCCATCCCATCTCATTTCTCTACCCAAGTCCCAAGCAACCAAGAGAAAAAATCCTAAGCAACAAATTTATGTTGAAAATCCTCCTTGTAGGATCCTAGGATCGGAACCTGGTATATGGGTGTCAGGAGCTGAGAATGGGGTACTATGGAGGCTGACGGCATCGATAGTACTAACAATAATAATAATAATAATAATCTAAGATTGAAATCCTAGAATCTAAGGCCTATAACTAAACCCTAGGATGAAGCCCTAATTCTATATTAGAACCCTAAAAGTAATCCAAACCCTAAGTTGTATAAATCTTGACCATAAACACTTGGTAGAACATTGATCTCATGTGCAAATTTCACAATTCATGGTAAGATTTGATTCTAAGGGCACACGTGCTTCCTAGCAACGTTCGTGGTGAACTGATCTATAAGGTGATGATTTCTTCCCCTTGAGCTTTCTATTTTTCCATTAGCTTAAGTATAGTTTTATTTTAATTTTAATTGATAATTGATATCTCCATCTTATAATCACATGTGTAATTGTTGGAATCAAATTGCTAGGTTTCATGCTTAATATTTATCCTGCATATTATCTCATACTTGTGGATTATTTGTGGATTGCTTATGGAACTTAAACTGGTACATCAGTGAGAAACCCCCACCTATAAATGTACACCCATACTTGGGATGTAACCCGACTGGTTGTGATTGTAACAGACCTTCGGCTTAGTGGTTATTGAGTAGTGGTTTAAATTGATCAATGATGTGGGCCTACCATCCAGGGTTGTTGTGTCCAATGGTTTTAAGGATGATTCTTATCGCATGATGTCGATATTGGCCCTACGTGGCTTAGTTTTACTAATCGCCCTATGTGGCTTAGTTTTGATATTCGCCCTATGTGGTTTTGTTTTGGTATTTGCCCTAGATGGGTTTAGCATTTTATTCTATACAACCCTGCGATAGTAAGCCCCATATATTGTAATATGATTGGCTATTAATCGATGAGTTTCCATTAAACATCCTAAGATAGTAGTCTCATGAGCCGGGGATGGTGGGGGACCTATGCCCCAGTTGTCTGCCTATGCTGGCAATGAGCCCCCGTAGTGACCTTGAGCTTACTTAAATTAGCTGATTGTAACTAGACTAATAATGGTTTGGCTAATCATGCATACATGGCATAGACCAGCGTCTATCGCTATCGTACGTGATGTACGTATTCTGTTTGACTGGATGATCATTCCTAGGTCGATGATTGCATTGACGAGCCCACTGTCCGTACGGATGAGCATCCTAGGGGCGATGATTGCATTCACGCATCCATGCATCTAATAAGACCTACATCATGGATAGTTTTGTATGCTTTATTTTACAACTATGCTTACCTAATGTGGCGGTGTGTAATCTTGAGGGGAATTCACACTGAGTTAGTCACTCATCTATCAAATATATAACCATACAGGTAGCACATGTGGCTTAATTGATTTTCAGGTTCAAACTGATGAGGAGCAGAGTACCACTGTTGAAGATGCATGATTGTATTGTCAAGAGTTGTTACCTGGTTTTACAGTTTCAGATTGGTTATAATTTGCTTTGTTTACATGTAACAACATTTCAATTTGTAATTATAAGTTTGGGACATTTATTTGTATAAGTCATTATGGGCAACCTCTTATTTATTCTAAATGTGAATGCAAATCTCCCTTTATGTTGTTTTGTCCATCCTACGCTAAATCTGCTTACTTTGAATGAAAGTAAATATATATGTGAAATTTTGGCTCTCTATTGGTTAACACCCAGGTTTTTGGGAAACGGGTCAGATACTCGGGTCTTGAAAACACGGAGTGTTACAGTTGGTATCAAAGCATAGTTTGAAAAAACTAGGCCTTGGGAAATGATCTTATACAAACCTTAAATATCTCAAGTTAGGGTGTTATAAACTAGAAATTTGAACCTAAGTGAATCTCCATTAGACTTAGGAAGATCCGAGAATGTAGAAACGCAAACTCAGGCCCCCTAAATAATTGTTTGGATGATCCTAGAACTTAGAAATGAAATTAGTTCCCTTTGAACATTTAGTCATATGAACTTACGAAAAGACCCCTTCAAAAATTTGGAGAACACAGGTACTTCAAACTTTAGACTCCCCTAAAATTTCAGGTTAGACTTTTGGACCTTGACTCATGTAGAAATCCCCCAGAATTTGGAGGAAATGAGAATATAGAAACTCAAGGGCTAGGCTCCTTGGGAAAAGTAATTGGATAACTATGAGGCTTAGAAAGGATCTTAGGCTCCTTTGAAAATGTAGATATTCAGTATTTTAGGCCCCCTTGGAAATTTTAGGATAGACGTTTGGGCTTTAGAAATTCCCTTAGAAATTGGAAAAGTTTGAGAACATAGATATCCAAAACTTTAGTACCCTTTGAAAGTTTTTAGGGTGAGGCATTTGAACCCAAGAATAGGAACTTTAGGTCCCATGTAAAGCACCAAAGTTGTTGTTTGAACTTAGAACCAGATACTGTGTGCGGACAAAGACTCACTACGATGTTGATAAGAACAAACAAGAACATTTCTTGAACTTGGTTCTCAATGGGCAAGTTTCAGGAAATCCATAATTTGAAATTTCCTAAAACATCATTACTTAGAGGTAAAACTATCACAATATTCAATGAATGAAATGAACTTACACTTCGTAGGAGTGTCCTTGATCACCAGGTTGTACATTTGATCGAACACAAGTCCTCTCTAAGCTTAAGAATCACAGTGGGAATTGAAGTCGGATTCCCTAATACATTTCCTTACTTAGAAATGACATTTCCCACGTACAATTCCATAATTTATATATATATATATATATATTGAGGTGAAGCATAGAATTCTAGGTAGAGTTTCAACCCTAAGTCGAGCTTATAAGGACTAGATTTGAGAATCTGGATACAATTTGGTAAATTTGACTTAGATTCCATGCAGAAAATCTTAGCCCTGAAATTTCAAATAGTGTATTAGGGTAACCCGAGTGTGCACTGGGAGCGTGATGGTAATTCACGTCTATTCACGTAAATTTTAGGTGCTCTTATTGGAAGACTAGAATGATTCATGATGTTTCCCATGAGTCCAGACTAATTGGGATCATGAGTTGATGGAACCATATTTAAACAAAGTTTACATGGCTTGGCTGAAGTTCTAAGTCCTAACAAATCTTAACAATCTCAATGCTCTGATCAAGCAAAGGATCGATATTTAAAAGGATTATGAATTGATACCAAAATCCTCTGTCCTGCGCAGAAAGATGATCGATGTATCGGACTCAAACCCACTACAACCATCTGTTCGTGTTAGCTCGAGCACTGACAAAGAAAATATGCATCGTACTTTAGACTATGGGGAACTATCATTAGAGGTAAAAGGAAATAGAAGGAAAGATATAATAGTATTATCAGTTACCACCTAAGTGAACTTGTAATCTTAGGATTTTGATGTAGATAAGCATTAAAATAATTCCTTACTTTTGTAAATACTGGAATGGTTTCTATCCTTTAGTGGAAATCAATATGTTAGACTAAGTTTTGGTAAATTTAGATATATCTTGTTAAGAATATATATTGCGTTGTCACACTTAGGCATATACACTGGTTGATTCATTAGGATGGTGGTATAAGAGTTGGGCAAAACTTAACTATGACCTGTTTAAGTCTAAGTTATGGTGGCATGCTTAGATAGATGCGATATAGGGTACACAATAAAATGGTGCTAAAAATTGAGATGTACGTTATTAAAAATTCAATGGAGAATTCTCTTTAAGGGGGGTAGTCTACAATGACCCTTGTTCTAATGGTCGGATGCGAGTACTGGCGTATGCATATAAACTTAATAGGAAAACTAGTGCACATACAAGAGACACCGTAAGATTGATTATCATTCACAATCATATTAGAAGTGTTGAATTTCGGGGAGAAAATTCTCTTTAAGGAGGGTAGATTGTAACACCCTGTACTTCCAGTACTTGAGTGTTACCTTGTAATCCGATTTAGTATAAACACAAGTCTAGCTTAAATGAACCCTCACGTTCATTCTAGCCTAAATCCAACCCTTAAAGATAGTCCCAATCCATACATCCATCCGTCAATTTCCAAGATGGATCACCATACGAAGTGTAGGTCCCACATATTGAAAATATGGACGAGTAATAATAATATACTAAAAGGTAAATGAATAACAATGTACAGGTAATGATAATAATATCATTATTGTTAAAATATTTAAGTAGTCTAAAAATCATAGGATGAACAACCCTGATCACTTTCAGGAAGTAAGCCCTATAATTTAATTCAGAATAATAATAATAATAATAATAATAATAATAATAATAATAATAATAATAATAATAATATTATTATTATTAAAATTAATAACGATAATAATAATAATTATACAAAACCATGAGACAGATAGTACTAGGGCTAGTGATATATGAGGAAAGCCTTACAAATGGCCCATTAGGATCTTTTAACCATTGACGTTCAATTTCGAACTGATCCAACCAACATATCAATGGGAAATCCATAAATGGGACCCAAATCAAGTTGTGGGCCCCACCTAGGCATCTCATCTGTTAAATCCTTAATTAAGGGCCCTTCTTGGGACCTCCAAAGTGGAATGGATGGTGTGGATTTATCACAAACATCATGGTGGACCCCACTTAATGGGGTGCGTGTACGCAGTTGGTGCACACCCGCTGTGCACCAGACGAGTCAGGCCGGTTAGGACGGGCTGACCCGTGTTTCCCCAAAAAAGGAGATTTTTTTTCTCTATCTCTATTTTCACCAACCGACGGATGGGCGTCCGTGGCCCATCATCATCATCCGCCTAGTCAATCTAGACTGTCCATCGTGTCCAAGGCTTGGGTCTCACCAAAACCCAACTCATCTCTTACGTTGGGATGCACGTGCGTGGGCACAATCTTCATTGCAAATAGGTCTTGAAAACATAATGTTTCTGAGATTGGAAACTGTTTCTCCTTACCAGCTGGGCAATCCGTGTCCTCTCTCCCCTTTTCAATCCTAGTCGTTTATTTCATGAGATCTTAGCCCTTTAAAGCTGGGCTTTTACAAGAAAAAGAGAAGAAGAGAGAAAAATCAGCCGTAAGTTCCTCCCTCCAACCCATTGAGAAAGCCTCACTGGAGTTTCGGTTCAGAGCTTCCCTAAGCTCCTATGGACCAAGCTGAAGTGCCCAACGCAAGCAAAATGTAGAAAAACCCACTGCTGTTAGATCTGCCGTTAACAGTGGCCTTCTCCGTTCGAGCCGTGCCGAGTCGCACCGGTTGAGGGCGATTTGTGGTTAGATTTGGAGTCCCTGCTGGCCATGGTCGAAGGACAAAGAGAGAGAAGTAAGAAGGAATAAGAAAGAGGAAAAAGGGAAGTGCGGCTGTCGCCGCTGCTGTCACACCGAGCTGCCGAATCAAGCTCAATCAGGCCCTGATGTGTTTGGGGTGGGTTTGGGAGTCAAGCAAGAAAGGAGAGAAAATAGAGAGAAGAAAGAAAATGGAATGAGAAAGAAAGAAGAAGAAGGAAGAGAAACTAGAGAGGGAGAACGAATAGAGGGCAGCAGCTCGAACCGAGCCAAGTTCGGGTTGAGTCAGGCCAAGTCTGACGGTTGTTGCTGGATGCTTCCAGCAGCAAGGAATGTGAGAGAGATAGGGTGAGAAAGAAAAGGAGAAAAAAATGAGAGAATTGAGGGAGAAGCTCACTGACAGCTCACTGCCGTGCGGGCCATTGGTCGAGTCACGAGCACACTGACTCGTAACGAGTTCCAGTCGGGTCAAACTGAGTTGTTTAGAGCTGCAGGACCTGCAACAAAAGGGGAAGGATAGGAGGAAGATGGAGAAACAGAGGGAGTTCGGGTTGGTGGCTGAGTTGACTTAGCTGGAACCGAGTCCAGCCAAGTCGAGTTACATTTGGCATGGTCCAGACTCTTGCTGGATTTCCAGCATGTGGAAAAGAGAAGAGGGAAAGGAGAAATGAGAAAGAGAGAGTGGGAAGAGAGATAGTGAAGGAGAGAGAGTAAGGTGCATGGGTGTGCTTGGGCCAAGCCAACTCGACTCGAACCGAGTCGATGAGGTGAGAATCTTTATTTCCTTTCACCAATCAGATTTGTCGTTAGTTACTTTGTTATTAATAATATCGTTATTATTTTCTAGTTGTTGTAACGATTAATGTTATTTTGATGCTATTGAATAGAAATTATAATTAATATTACGATGTATTAATTAGTACTATAGTAACTATTATCATCAATTATATTTCTATTATTAATTATCATCATCATTAACGATAATATAATTATTGCAATTATTAAATATGGTTAACCATTAGTAGGTTAGTTTTGCTAGTATTAGTTAGTATAGATTAAAACCACAACCTTAGTTATTAGAATTTTTAGATATTATCATTGATAGTAAGAGTATACTGATTACTACCATTATAATGATTATCATTGCTATGATTAGCTAATATTAATTCTTTTACTAATATTAATAATTATGTTATAGTTATAAACTAACATGACAATTAATTTTACATAAATTAGCATTCAAATCCAACAATCTAAGCTTATAACCAAACTCTGGGATGAAAACCATAAATCTAAGTAATCAAAACCTCAAGTTATAATCTTAACCATAAGTAGTGTGCTAGGGTCGAGCTAATGGTAGAATTTCATAATTCATGGTAGATCATAGTATCCATTATTATGACTAGGCTCATCATTGATAGTCATGGCTATTGACATTAGAATATATTTATCATATTTCTTATGGGATTTGTATAATTCTTGTTAAAATAATTATTAGTATTAGTCTTTATTATACTATCGTTAGTACAGATTCTAATACTACTACTTGTATTATTTAAGAGGCCATTAATCATTATAAGAATATTTGATAATGTTGGTACATTTAAATATGAACTTATGAACCATCATTAATAATATGGATGGATTAATACTCCTATTATGAATATTAGTTGGCCCATTATACAATAATAATAATATTATTATTATTAATAATATTAATAATAATCTAGGATTGAAATCCTAGAATCTAAGGCATATAACTAAACCCTATGATGAAGCCCTAATTCTATATTAGAACCCCAAAAGTAATCCAAACCCTAAGTTGTATAAATCTTGACCATAGACACTTGGTAGAGCATTGATCTCATGTGCAAATTTCATAATTCATGGTAGGATTTGATTCTAAGGGCACACGTGCTTCCTAGCAACGTTAGTGGTGATCTGATCTATAAGGTGATGATTTCTTTCCCTTGAGCTTTCCATTTTCCCATTAGCTTAAGTATAGTTTTATTTTAATTTAAATTGATAATTGATATCTCCGTCTTATAATCACATGTTTAATTGTTGGAATCGTATTACTAGGTTTCATGCTTAATATTTATCCTGCATATTATCTCATGCTTGTGGATTATTTGTGGATTGCTTATGGAACTTTAATTGGTACATCAGTGGAAAACCCCCACCTATAAATGTATACCTATACTTGGGATATAACTCGATTGGTTGTGATTGTAATGGACCTTCGGCTTAATGGTTATTGAGTGGTGGTTTAAATTGATCAATGATATGGGCCTACCATCCAGGGTTGTTGTGTCTAATGGCTTTAAGGATGGTTTCTTATCGCATGGTGTCGATATTGGCCCCACGTGGCTTAGTTTTACTAATTGCCCTATATGGCTTAGTTTTGATATTCGCCCTACGTGGTTTTGTTTTGATATTTGTAGTAGATGGGTTCGACATTTTATTTTATACAACCCTGTGGTAGTAAGCCCCATATATTGTAATATGATTGGCCACTAGTCGACGGGTTTCCATTAAACAACTTATGATGGTAGTCTCATGAGCCGGGGATGGTGGTTTGTGACCTATGCCCGAGCTATCGGCCTACGTTGGCGATGAGTCCCCGTAGTGACCTTGAGCTTATTAAATTAGCTGATTGTAACTTGACTAATAATGGTTTGGCTAATCATGCATACATGGCACAAACCAGTGCCTATCGCTATCGTACGTGATGTACGTATTCTGTCCAACTGGATGATCATTCCCAGGTCGATGATTGCATGGGTGACGAGCCCACTGTCCGCATAGATGAGCATCCCCGGGGCGATGATTTCATTCACACATCCATGCATCTAATAAGATCTGCATCATGTATCATTTTGTATGTTTTTTTATAACTATACTTACCTAATGCGGCGGTGTGTAATCTTGAGGGGTATTCATACTGAGTTGGCCACTCATCCCTTAAATATATAACCATACAGGTAGCACAGGTGGCTTAATTGATTTTTAGGTTTAGACTGATGAGGAGTAGAGTACCACCATTGAAGATGCATGATTGTATTATCAAGAGTTGCTACGTGCTTTTACAATTCTAGATTGGTTATAATTTGCTTTGTTTACATGTAATAACATTTCACTTTGTAATTGTAAGTTTGGGACATTTGTTTGTATAAGTCATTATGGGCAACCTCTTATATATTCTAAATATGAATGCAAATCTCCCTTTATGTTGTTTTGTGCATCATATGCTAAATTTGTTACTCTAAATAAAAGAATATATATATATATATGTGAAATTTTGGCTCTCTATAGGTTAACACTTGGGTTTTTAGGAAACAGGTCATATACTTGGGTCCTGAAAACACGGGGCGTTACATCGACCCATGAGTCTACCACCTTAGGGTGTGGGTAGAACCCATCAACACGTGGCCAATCAATTATCAGAGTACAGGGGACTACCATCGCATACTGAGTAGGAATGAAGTGTTGAAAATATTGAATACCTCGATTAAAGTGAGTCGGTGTGTATGGTACAATCGCGAATAAACGTCGGCGACATAAATGTGGAGAGGTTCATTCCATAGCCAGGTAGGTGGTAAACCCCATCAATCAAACTGCCACATAACCTCCATGTTGAGGGTCCAGTCACAATCAGTTCCGTTACACCCTAAGCACGGACTCTCTTTAAGTAGAAGTTTCCATAGGGAGATTTCAAATAATATGTGTCTTACAATCAATACAATATTATGAGAGTATGGCATGGAGTTTCAGACATGATTCAATAATCAAGGTAAACTTATGCACATATATAAATGCAAGAGTCATGTAATCATAATATATCAGTTCTAAGGCATGTACTAAACGTGTAACTCATGTGCTTGAGTAGCTAGTCAAGTAGCTTGGACAATTCTATAACATACACTCAAGCAAACTAATCAAGTATTCTAATCCATCTAGGACATGTGTTAAGTTAATTAATCAAGTATTCTAATTAATTCTAATCAGTTCTAAGGCATGAGTTAGACTATTCAAGCATTCTAATTAATTCTAAAACATAAGTTTAAATAAACTAACCAAGTATTGTAACGACCTTGGAAATTTTTGTGCTAATCTTTCCTTAAGTAGTTGTTTTTGGGGTAATTAGCGCTACACTCGATTGCTTGTGAAATTCGCATCAATCACTTTAAATTGTATCTGCATAGCTCTAAACTTGTAGATTAGTTAGCGCTACGTTACTCTGAAACCTGGGATCCATCGCTAAATCCAGTTGTTCTGGGGAATCTGGGAGCGCCAGTGCCAGCGGCACTTTCAAGCGATTCCAGCGCTTGCGACCTCCTACTTTTGCGGGTTCTCATAGACCCGAGGAGGCTGAATATTGGATCGACCACATCTCTAAGATGCTGAGACCGCTGCACTGCTCTGAGGTCGAGCAGGTTGAGCTTGCCACCTTCATGTTTGAGAAGGAGGCCAGTCTGTGGTGGGACAGTATTCTTCGCACTGTCGAGGAAGGCTTTGAGTGGTCATGGCAGGCGTTTGAGGCGCGCTTCCACGAGAAGTATTTTTCGGTCACGTGCCGACATGAGAAGGAGAGTGAGTTCCTTCGCCTCCACCAGGGAGGGTTGTCGGTGACGGAGTATGAGAACCGGTTTACTGAGTTGGGGCGGTATGTTCCTTTGATCTTGGGTGATCAGCCGATGAGGATGCGGCGTTTCTCTGAGGGACTGAGACCTGAGATCCGATCGAAGATTTGCTATGCTAGCATTTCTTCGTATGCGGAGCTAGTGAGCATGTCCTTGCGAGCAGAGCAGGATGGAGATAGATCGTCCCGCATACGAGCACCGATGGTTTCTAGGCCGCGACCGAACTTTCAGGGTGCACCTTTCCTCGGCAAGAGGCCGCGAGCAAATTCTCCTCCGAGGCGTTCAGCGTCGCCCGCTCAGCAGATGAGAGCTGATCTTCGATGTTCTTATTGTAGGAAGGTGGGGCACTTGGACCATTTTTGCTTCTCCCGTATACAAGCTGGTGGATTTACTCCACCGCAGAGGGTTAGCCGTCCGATGCCTCAGGTTATTTCTCCTCCACCTCTTCGATCAGCGCCAGCTCATCCATCCTTCAGACCTGCAGTTCCTGGTTTCAGGCCACCTCAACGGCCCATGGTTCCTCCATCGAATCGTCAGCAGCAGGCTCGAGTTCATGCGCTTTTAGCTGAAGCGCCTATGTCTGACTTAGTGCCGAGGTCCTTTGAAGTGACAACGCACATTGAAGGTATTCCCATTTGTGTTAGTGGATACAGGGTCCACTACTTCTCTTATATCTTATACGACAGTTAGGCGTTTGGGTTTGAGATCTGTTCCTATGCAAGGAGTGACGCTTACTACCGCTACGGGGATTTCCTCTGCTTTGAGCAAGCGTTGTATGGATTGTTTGGTCGATCTGGGAAGTGGATCAATCCGTGTTGATTTGTTAGTCGCATCGCTTTATCACTACGATGTTATTATGGGTAAGGATTAGCTCACGAGGATGCGAGCTGAGACTGATTGTGTAGCTAGATCAGTGACGATCCATGGACCTGAGGGCGAGACTGTAACTTTCCCAGTTCAGGTCAGTTACCCTCTTCGTATTGATTTTTATTCTTCTCTGTTGGAGAGTTCGGCTGAATCAGCGTTGGTTAGTACTCCGGTAGTTCAGGAGTTTGAAGATGTGTTTGAGTCGATTCCTTGATTACCTCCTCAGCGTGAGATTGATTTTGCTATCGATCTTATGCCTGGTGCGACGCCCATTTCTTTACCCACCTATCGTATGCCTCCGAGTGAAATGGAGGAGTTGAGGAAGCAGATAGATGGTTTGCTGGAATTGGATTTTATTCGGCCTAGTGTGTCTCCTTGGGGAGCACCTGTTTTGTTTGTGAAGAAGAAGGATGGTTCCTTGCGATTGTGTATTGATTATCGCAGGTTGAATTTGGTAACTGTGAAGAATAAGTATCCTTTGCCCAGGATTGATGATCTGTTGAAGGGGGCACGGTACTTTTCGAAGGTTGATCTGCAGTCAGGGTATCATCAGTTGCGCGTCAAGGATGGGTACGTGCATAAGACCGCTTTCAGGACTAGCTTTGGTCATTATGAGTTCCTTGTGATGTCGTTCGGTCTGACGAACGCACCGGCCGTGTTCATGGATCTGATGAACAGGGTGTTTCGGCCATTCCTGTTTCGATTCGTCATTGTCTTTATTGATGACATCTTGATTTATTCGGCGAGCCGGGCAGAGCATGAGGAGCACTTAAGAGCGGTTTTGGATACTCTTAGGAAGAATCAGCTTTTTGCACAGTTCAAGAAGTGTGATTTCTGGAAAGAGGAAGTCAAGTTCCTGGGACATGTGGTGTCCAAGGAAGGAATAGCCGCCGACCTTGCCAAGGTAGCTGCAGTGCAGGATTGGAAGCAGCCTGGTTCAGTTACTGAGGTAAGGAGTTTTCTCGGTCTTGCAAGCTATTATCGACACTTTATTCGACTTCTCGAACATTACTGCATCCGTTGTCGCATGGTGACACGAAAGATTTGAAGTTTCGGGAATGAGCAAAGTGAGTTAGCTTTTTAGGAGCTGAAGGACAAGTTGACGTCCGCCCCTGTGCTAGTATTGCCAGAGCAAGGGGTTAAGTATATTATATATACTGATGCCTCTCGCGTTGGTCTGGGTTGTGTCCTTATGCAGAAGGACAAGGTGATTGCTTATGCTTCGCGTCAGTTAAGGAAACACGAAGAGAATTACCCTACGCACGACCTGGAGTTAGCAGCTGTCATATTCGCATTAAAGCTTTGGAGACATTACCTCTATGGTGAGGAGTTCGAGCTCTTTTGCGACCACAAGAGCCTTAAGTATATTTTCACGCAGCGTGATTTGAATATGAGGCAGCGCAGATGGATGGAAACATTGAAGGACTTCAAGTTCGATGTTTCTTACTAACCTGGCAAGGCGAACCTTGTGGCAGATGCGTTGAGTCGCAAGAAGGCTATTGAGTTTGCGGCTCCGCTGATGATAGCAGAGTGGGATATGTTGGAGTTCGTGCTCGATTTTGAGCAGAAGCTTACGGTGGTTGAGCCGTATGAGGTTATCGCACACATTCGTGTACAGCCCCTTGTCGACGAGAGGATCGTTGCAGCTCAGGCAGATGATGAGCTTTTGGTGAAGATGAGGCAGCGGGTTGGTACAGATGAGAACTCCGACTGGAGTGTTAGTTCTGATGGGGGCCTATGTTTTCGTGGCCGGTTATGTATTCCTGACATCCCTGACTTGAGACGGGAGGTTCTCGAGTTAGCCCATAGTTCTAAACTTGTGATGCATCCAGGTAGCACGAAGATGTATCAGGATATGAAGAGGTCTTATTGGTGGGACAATATGAAGGTCCAGATTGCTGAATTTGTTTCTCGTTGTCTCACGTGCCAGCAGGTCAAGGCAGAGCATCGCCGACCTCCTGGGTTGTTGCAGCTCATGCCCATAGCTGAATGGAAGTGGGATTTCATCTCTATGGATTTTATTTCTGGGTTGCCGAGGACGAGGAAGGGATTTGACTCTATCTGGGTGATCGTCGATTGATTAACGAAGTCGGTGCATTTCTTACCGATCAGAGTCACTTACTCTGCAGACGAGTTGGCTAGGTTGTATATCAAGGATATAGTACATCTGCATGGAGTTCCCCTGGAGATTGTGTCTGATAGAGACACGCATTTTACATCTATCTTCTGGACTCGTATCCAGGAAGCAATGGGTGTGAAACTGAAGTTCAGCACCGCGTTTCATCCGCAAACAGATGGGCAGACGGAGCGCGTGAATCAAGTCCTGGAGGATATGTTGCGAGCTTGTGTTTTGGATTTCAAAGACAGTTGGGATGATTGTCTTCAGTATGCAGAGTTCGCGTATAATAATAGTTTCCAGGCGAGTATTGGCATGGCTCCTTATGAGGCGTTGTATGGTCGCCCATGCAGAGCACCACATTGTTGGGCAGAAATTGGTGAGCGTAGTTTGCTTGGCCCGGAGTTGGTGCGGATCATTCGACGTCGACTTCTGGCAGCGCAGAGCAGGCAGAAGAGTTATGCTGATACGAGGCGTCGATCGCTTGAGTTTATGGTTGGAGACCATGTTTTTCTGAAGGTCTCTCTTATGAAGGGAGTTCTGCGGTTCGGTAAGAAGGGGAAGCTGACGTTGAGATTTATTGGTCCATTTCAAGTTCTGGATCGAGTGGGAGCGGTAGCATACCGCCTTGCTTTGCCCACACCTCTTGTGGGCGTGCATAACGTATTTCATGTTTCAATGCTGAAGAAGTACGTTCCTGATCCTTCGCATATTATCAGTTGGGAGCAAGTGCAGTTGAGTGAGGATGCCACTTATGTACTGCGACCGACGCATATTCACGACAGGAAGGAGCAGGTATTGCGTAGCAAGGTTATCCCTCTTGTGAAGGTGCTATGGACGCATCATGGTGTGGAAGAGGCTACTTGGGAATCTGAAGCTGAGGTCAGAAAGACCTACCCTCTGATCCTTGAGGATTATATGAAGGTATGAATTTCGAGGACAAAATTTTCTTTAAGGGGGGTAGATTGTAACGACCTTGGAAATTTTTGTGCTAATCTTTCCTTAAGTAGTTGTTTTTGGGGTAATTAGCGCTACACTCGATTGCTTGTGAAATTCACATCAATCACTTTAAATTGTATCTGCATGGCTCTAAACTTGTAGATTAGTTAGCGCTACGTTACTCTGAAACCTGGGATCCATTGCTAAATCCAGTTGTTCTGGGGAAATTTTGGAAGATCTGGATCGGACCTGGACCGCGCGTCGGAAGTCCGATGGCGATGATCTTAGGCTGTTGCGCTCACCGAGTTGGGTTTGACCATCACCTCGAAAATCAAGTCCATCTGATGTTCTGGGTCGATTTGTTTGAGCTCGGAGTGAAGAGTGTGAGAACGGTTGGAATTTAATAAGTTTTTATGAAATCTGAGTCGTGTCGCTTGCGTGACGAATTTAAGCTATCTGACCGTTGGATTCTGACCCAATTTCACCCTCTGATCAGGGAAGGTGGCCCAGGCATATCCTAGTGCTTGTGAACCTGATCGAGATTCCGTGACCGTTGAATTGAGTGTGGTCCGCCACGGCTGATCTGAAGAGCCGGTCGGTACGAAAACTCAGCCTGACCTAGATCCATGGTCAATGAGCTTAAGTCCGACCTTTTGTGGTTATAGGCCCACCAGAAGTGCTTCGTTGGATCGCGAGAGTAGGGTTTTGGTTATACCCTAAGTGTACCTTGACCCTGGGGTTATTTTCATCAATAATAGGCCTATTTATAGTCCTTAAACCCTAGCTCTCTTTTCCACACGAATTTTCTCTAACCCTAGCTTGGAAAGAGAGTGGAAAAGAGAGAGATAGTGAGAGAGATAAGTTGGTGAATCATCTTGGATTCTTCTTTGTTCTTCTTCATCTTTGAACCTTCACTTTGAATCGTTATTCTGACGGTTCTGAGTTCTTTTTGGGGTAAGTTAATCTAACCCTAACCTGTGTTAGAGCTTAGATTAGACTTGGTGTTGTTGTATCTCATTTTTTCCTTGTTTTAGGGGTATTCTTTCGCCGTTGACGAAGACAACTCGTCTAAATCAGTTCGATGTTTCTTTCCTTGCTTAAGGTGCGGACTTTAAGTGTATAGGTTATGGTTTTCAAGGCTTTCAATGCCAGTTAGTGATTTATTCTTGTTATGGATGAGATTTCACATGCCAAATATTATGTTTACGTTACTTTCCTGCTATGCATGTGCTATATTGAGATTTGTGTATTCTATGTGTATTTATAAAGTACCGTATACGTATAAAATATGCACTTATGTTTGCCATGATTATTTGTCATGTATGTATGCTAGATGTATGTATGACAACTCCTTGGTAAAAGGAATTGTCTAAATGCATGTATTTCAACATACGTCATGTATGTTGTTTCATGTATGCTAAGTGTTTGTAGAAATGCATGAATGATCTAAAGTGTAACTTATTACACTAATTGCGAGCGTTGAGAAGTGATTCTCAACACTCCTATTGATGCGCATGATTTCTTTTATGCAAGTTACATTCCATGTTAATTAAATTCAAGCATTTCATATGCTTACATTTATGTTAAGTTGATATTCTTCAGATGCGTATGTACCATGATTTAAGTTGTTGTTCCATTACTGTTTTACATTCAACATGAATATCTGTGTAGTGTAAGGTGTTTGGGACTTTGCATTAGTCCAGGAAATCGGTAATTGACCCTATGTTCGTGGTTGAGATTGCTTTCGCTACGTAGGATGTATTAGACGAACCCGAGTCGTATTAGAGTTGTCGGCAGTGGTTTGGCCACGCGGAGTGTTTGCGCACTCTATGTCGCTCAACTCAACGTGCGCTCGTGCTAGTCGAGTTCGTCAAGTAACCCGATTATCCGATGTATGTTCACCATGTATGGATGCTATTGCTTGAATCTAGGGTACCGAACTTACCAGTGAAATCCTATTAACTATGGTACTTGATCCGCTAAGACTCATGAGCCGGACATGGTGGTATGGGACACCGTGGTCGAGCTGTCGGCCTACGCTGGGGTGACGAGCCTCCCCGTAGTGACCAGTGAGCAACTAAACTCGTGAGCCGATTATGGTGGTATGGGACACTATATTCATGCTGTCGGCCTACATTGATTGGTGACGAGCCCTTTGTAGTGACCTCGAGCATACCTGGATACTGCAAGGAGGTGACGAGCCGAACTGTGGTAGTAAAGGCATGAAAGGCATGCATTGATTGGTGACGAGCCCTTTGTTACGACCTCAAACATATGATCGTATGAGATGTCTAGGATTGGCGACCCTAGTATGGATCACTGTTTGGATGGTGATACGAGGAAGGTATCTTAGCTTCCCAATCCTGCTGTGTGAAATGGACTAATAACAACTTGGTAATCATATCCATGCACCGCATTTGCATGTGCTTTGTAGATGTGGCGCACTTTGAGGCGATGTCATGCGTAACGTAAGATGAAGACGCTGAGGGTGTACGCGTGAGGGCACGCATCATATTGCATACATCCTTGCATTAACAAGAATACTTAGGATTTATTTAATTGTCCTGCTTTATCATTACTGTTTGATTGAACTGATAACATGTTAACCAGTGCCTTATTGTTCCACTGAGTTGATCACTCACTCCCATGTTTCTGGGGCGGTGTTAAACACCCACCAGACTCTGTCTTAGGCTTTGATGTTGCACATGTGGATACGACTTCTGAGGTAGAGCGGGAGCTGGATGATGATGAGGTTGCCTTCTCCTATATGCAGTTTTCAGACGGGTTCTAGCGAGCCTCGGTCTGATGTGCGGGATTATGGGATTATTTTTGGGAACTTAAATGATGTAACTTGATACTTACAATTTTGTTAAATAACACTTTCATACGATCTGGCTTGTATATGTACTTCAGGGATTTACACTTGTACACATATTTTTCTATAAGTCTTCCGCTTGCCTTATTCACTTATCCCTGAATCATATATGTGTTTTGGCTTAATCTATTCCATGTTTTATGCACTAATACAGTCAACATACATCCATCATTAAATATGTTGCATAAGTGATGTTTTGGAACTCGGGAGCTGAGTTATACTCGACCCCCGAATTTCAGGGCGTTACAGTATCAAACCACTTATAAGGCATAAGTTCAAACAACTACTCAAATGGTTTACCATTTTTAGATTATCATTCGTAGTCACAATAAAGTTTTCCTAAGCCTAGCTTGGAGATGGAAAGCCCAAGGGGAAGAAAATCATCACCTCGAGAGTTGCAGTCTTGTCTTTGATTCAAGTTCATGTGAATATTTTGCAGTCCAAAATCACACAACTAGCTTCCTAGAGGACTAGTTGCATTAGTCAAGTGTCCCTAAGGTTTTCATCTACTAGCATATTGAAAGCTTTGTGGGTTTTCAAAGGATTTATAATGCAGTAATTTGGCTCGCTTCAAGGTGACCAGGCCCACCAACTATGGCCCGATCAATGAGGCTTGGGCTAGGCCTAAAATGAGCCAAAACTAGGGCCCGAATTCGGCTTGATTTGGCCCAGCCATGTTGTATGGTAGTGGTCCGAAAATGGGCTTGAACTAGTCCTAGTTTGGCCCACCTTGTACTGCCCAACGGGGACCCAGAAAACTGGGCTTTTCGTTGATCCCTGTGGCCCACTGATCCCAACCCGAATGTGGCCATCTTAAGTGCAACCCACCTTATGTATGGTGGTCCGGCCCACCAGTTGTGTGGCTGGACTGCCGGTCTAGCCCACCTGTGTGTGGTCTTCCTGAAAAGTGTAGGGCCCGCTACCTTGATGTGGTGCGGCCCACTGAGATTTGATTTTTGCCCATTTCTGGGTTGGTTTTTAGCCCAGATTGCTGCTTAATGCAAGGCCCAGCTGGAGCTCGGTTTTGAGGCAGCGTTCGGCTTAGAACTGAGGTCCGATTTCATCCCTGACTCTAGGCTCGTTTGGTCTAGATTCCAGTTCTTTTCGTGGCCCGGTTGATGGATGTTTTCAACCCCATTCATGGCCTAATGAGGGCCTGATTTTAGCCTAATCCGGAAGCCATTCTCAGTCCATTACAGAGCCTAATTAAGGGTCTATTTTTAGTGTAGCTTACGGCCTAGTATCGGTCCATATTGCGGCCCAACCAAGACTTGTTTCTCAACTCAAATCAGGGCCTAGTTGGGACTTAATTTCAATTCAAATCAAGGCCCAGTTAAGAGCTGTTCTCAGCTCCTTACATGGCCCATTTACAGGCCTATCTTCTGCTTGTTGCACAACCAAATCTCAGCCTATTTTCAGCTCAATGAAAGGGCATTTTTCATCTTGTTGCAAAGCCTTTTGAAGATGGAAGGATAAGGAGTTACCTGGGCTTGACTTGGACGTGGCCTGAACTCGGTCGAGTTCGATTCGGAGCGGTGTAACACACACTCTCCCGACCTCACTTCTCTCTCTCCCTACTTCTTTATCTTTTCTTTCTCTCTACTTGTGGTGCTACAGATGTGCACTGACTCAACTCGGTCCGATCTTGTGTGGGCTGAGTTGGTGCAGTGCTACACTGAGTCCACCCGGCCACTCTTTTCACTTTCTCTTTCCTTTCTCTCTCTCTTTTCTTCTCTCCCTATCTAGTGTGAATCCCGAGGGCAACAGTAGCCTATATATAGGCATGAGAGAGAGAGAGCTCCAACAACTGGGAAGAAAACGGCTCTTACAAGGGCCATCTTTGACAATCCATAATGCATGGGGTCCATTTGACCCCGAGGATGGATTCCCACTGCAATGGCCCACCAAGAAAGTAAGTTTTTAGCCCTGATGGGGCCCATCTCGTGATCATGGGTCGGGTGGTTTAACGGAGAAGATGAAGTGGCTGTTAATGGAAACTCACTCCCTAAGGTATTTTGACATGATCTAGTCCATTTGAGCGGACCAGATGGGACTGCTAATCACTGCGGGGCCCACTTTTTGGACCTTTAACCTGAGTTTCAATCCATCTCATGAGATATTCCCTATCTCAACACTTTCTCAAGAGATAGAGTGTTTTCTCTCCATCAACTTATACGGCCTTAAAGGGAAGGCTAGGATCGCTCCATGTGGCCTAGGGAACGGCCAGAAGCGTGCCAGCATCCACTTCCTGAAAAGGAAAAACTCCTTTTTGCTTTTCCTGCTACAGACGTTTGCCCAACCGTTTTTGGCAGCGAGAGAATGTTCTCTCACATGGGCGAGTGGACGCTGGGATTTCTAGGTCAAACCGACCCTAGATCACTCGTGTAAGAACACGTTGGCCCACCATCAGGTGATCTTGGCCACTTGCATCGTTTTGGCTGATCTTATCCTTGAATCGGCATCCCGCAGCATGGGTCTGTAAGCTTATAGGGTTTTGGTTAGATGGGTCCCATGAACTTGATGAGCGGATCGGATCATCCAGATAGTGGCCAGGGTGGGCCACTTTTAGGGCTGACATCCGTCAGATTCAAATCTTAAGCGGGGGGGAGAAATTCACCTTTTTTCTAGCAGGCTCGGTCAAAGTCGGTTTGATTGACTTGGCTCGATTGGTGCAATTCGTGCACAAGTGCACTGGGTGCACTGGCACCTTGTGTGGAGTCCACCACGATGTTTGTGATAAATCCATTCCATTCATTCGTCTTGGGAACTCCACTTAGGGGTCTTGGCCCAATTTGGGGTGGAACTGAGGCTCAGGTGGGCCGTATCATATGTCCTAGACCACTTTATGGCTATTACACCTTGACCCCATGGCTGGATCGGTTTGATAATCGATTTCAATGGTTAAATGTGAATTTGAGACGCAGTGGGTGCTTGGTTGGCCATTTACTAGTCCTCAAAGGCCGATCATTAGTTCATTTTTCTGTTTCTCTACGTCTTGCTAAATTGAAAACTGTCTTAACTTGGGATGGTTTGGTTAAGCTTACCTCGCGACTGTTGTAGACTTTGACTCAGCTCCTAGGGCCTCTGATGAATGACTGGAAGCCCCATCCTGCGTATGTTGAGTTCAAGTTGTTTGTTAATTGACTCTGGATCCCATTAATGTAGGTTTTAAATGGTAAACCCGCATACCAAAGGTGCGGGGTGTTACAATCTACCCCCCTAGAAAAAGATTTCACCCTAGAAATTACCTGTGATGCGTTGCTGAACAAGTAATGGTATTTCTCCATAACCTCTGCTTCTCATTCCCTAGTTGCTTCTTCCTCGCCATGGTGCGACCGGAGAACCTTGACTAGTGGTATTGTCTTCATCTGCAAGACCTGTTCCTTGTGATCCAGAATGCGGATGGGTTCCTCGTTGTAGGAAGCATCCTGGTGAGCTCTACCTACTCCCAGCTGATGATGTGTGACTTGTCTAGCGTGTACTTCTTCTGGATATGTGGAAGACGTTGTGGATGTTAGCCAAAGCGGTAGGCAGTGCCAAGCGGTACGCCATGGCTCCCACACGGTCCAAGATCTCGAACAACCCAATAAATCGCAGTGCCAACTTTCCTTTCTGCCCAAACCTCATTAAACCCTTCATAGGCTAGATCTTAAAGAATACATGATTGCCCACCGTGAACTCCAAGTCATGATGTTAATTATCCGTATAGCTCTTTTGTCTGCTCTGAGCGGTGCGCAATCACTTTCGAACAACGTCAATGACCTGGGTAGTAGCTTGGGTAAGCTCGGGCCCCAACAAACTTCTCTCCCTGACTTATGCCCAGCACTAAGGGGCTCGGCAAGGGCAACCATAGAGAGCCTCATACTGTGCCATCCCTATGATGGACTAGAAGCTGTTGTTGTACTTAAATTCTGCCAGAGCCAAGTGATCATCCTAGTTACCCTAAAAGTCTAGAACGCATGCCCTCAATATGTCCTCTAAGATTTGATTCACCCTCTCGGTCTGTCAATTTTTCTGAGGATGGCATGCCGTGCTGAACTTGAGCTCTGTGCCCATCTCTTCCTGCAACCTCTTCCAAAAGGCAGAAGTAAACATGGAGTCTTGATTTGATATGATTTCCCGCGGAACTCCATGGGATCACACGACTTCCTGAATGTATATCCATGCCAAGCTATCGGTCGAATCGGTTGTGCGAATCGGAAGGAATCGGGCAGCCTTTGTCAACCTATCAATAATGACTCAGATCGAGTCATGATTCCTGTGTCCTAGGAAGGCTGGATATGAAATTCATTGGAGTTACTGTCCCACTTCCATTTAGCCAGCGGCAATGGTTGAAGGAGGCTAGTGGGCTTGCGATGCTCATCCTTGATTTTTTGGCATACCGTGCACTTCGCCACAAAGCCTGCGATGTCCCTCTTCATGTTGTTCCACCAGTACTGTCTTTTGACGTTGTTGTACATCTTAGTGCTACCTAGGTGGATAGCTAACTTGGAGTGGTGGGCTTCTACCATTACTTCTCTCCTTAAGTCAGCATTGTCGGGTATGCATACTTGCCCCTGGTACTGTCTTTTGACGTTGTTGTATATCTTAGTGCTACCCGGGTGGATAGCTAACTTGGAGTGGTGGGCTTCTTCCATTACTTCTCTCCTCAAGTCAGCATTGTAGGGTACGCATACTCCCCCCTGGTACCGAAGACTGCCATCACCACTAATTTTCCAGTCGGGCATATCTTCGCCCCTACGCCTTTCCTTCATTTTGTAAGCCACTCATCGTGGTCTTGCGTAGAGATTACTTGTTGAACCAGGGTCGGCTCTGCAATCAAAAGAGCTACGCAAGCATCTGGCTCGTCAAGGGTAAGCTGGATGTCGAAGTCTTGAACGAACTCCCTCATCTCCCACTCTTTGATCATCAAGGTGGCTATCAACTCGTGTTTCTTTTTTCGGCTTAGTGCATCAGCCATGGAGTTCGCCTTACCTAGATGGTAAGATATGTTGAAGTGGAAGTCCTTGAGCATCTCCATCCACCGACACTGATGCACGTTCAAGTCCTTCTGCGTGAACATGTACGTTAGACTCTTGTGATCATAGAACAACTGAAATTCTTCCCTATAGAGATAGTGTCTCCATATCTTCAGGGCGAAGACCACTGCTGCCAATTCTAGATTGTGCGTCGGGTAATTCTCCTCGTGCCTCTTCAACTGCCTTGAAGTGTAGGCGATCACTCTATCATTCTGCATCAGTACACACCCCAACCCCAATTTTGACGCATCGCTATATACCACGAACGTTTCTCCCTCCTGTGGAAGAGTGAGTACTGGCGCGGAAGTCAATATCATCTTTAGCTCTTAAAAGGCCACTTTTGCATTCTCATCCCATGTAAATTGGCTATTTTTCTTCATCAGTTAGGTGAGCGGCCTCGCGATCCTGGAGAATTCCTTGATAAAGTGCCTGTATTACCTTGTCATGCCCAGAAAACTCCGAACCTCGGTGACTGTAGTAGGCTGCTCCCACTTAGATACTGCTTCCACTTTGACCGGATCAACTACTAGTCCTTCTGCCTTCACTACATGTCCCAGGAACTTCACTTCCTCTTCCCAGAACTCGCACTTAGTCACCTTAGCGTACAGCTGGTTCTCCTTCAGAGTGTTCAAGACTATGTACAAGTGCTGCTCGTGTTCTTCTCAACTCTTTGAGTAAACCAGTATATTGTCAATGAACACAATTACGAACCGATATAAGTATGTCATGAATACCTAGTTCATTAGGTCCATAAACATGGCTGGGGCATTGGTGAGGCCGAATGACATAATCAAGAACTTGTAGTGCCCATAACGAGTTCTGAATGCTGTCTTAGGGATATCCTCATCCCTGATCCTCAACTGATGGTATCCCAACCGCAGATCTATCTTAGAGAAGTTTTTGACATCCTTAAGTTAATCGAACAGATCGTCGATGCATGGCAGGGGGTATCTATTCTTTATCGTCACATCGTTCAACCTTCTATAATCTATACAGAGGTGCATCAACCCATCCTTTTTCTCGAAGAGGACTGGTGCTCCCCAGGGAGAAACGCTGCGACGGATGAAGCCTTAGGCTAATAATTCATCAATCTGACTCCTCAGCTCCTCCATCTCGCAAGGAGGCATGCGAAATGGAGGCAGTGATATGGGGGCGGTCCCTGCCTTAAGGTCAATACAAAAATCTACTGCTTGCCCAGGGGGCAACCTGGGTATTTCTTGGAACACATGCAAAAAATCTCACACTATTGATGGTGGCTTTTACAGTTTTGGGTTCGCCTAGAGCCTGTAAACTTCGAACATCTCACGCCTGCCCCTCCCCATCAGGGTGAAGGAGGCCTGCCCGGGGACGGATATAGTAACTATCTTGTCATGACAATCCATGACTACACGTACCAATGTGAGCCAGTCCATCCCTAGTATGACATCAAACTGTCTGAAGGGCGAGAGTGATGGGACATGCTCTGCATACCTTGTCTGTTTCCATGAATTTACCCATAGGGGATGCTACGACTAAGGGGGCATGCATTCGAGTGGTGTTCAGTTCTAGTCTAGATGCAATAACAGAATCAATGAAAGATAAATTTGTACCAGAATCAAACAAGGTGAGTACAGGGGTACCGTTAATGTAAGCGGTACCGTGAATATTCTAGAGGGGGTCCTCTTCAGCCTCAGTAGCGGCAACTGCATACACTCGAGCCGGGGGAACCCTCTGCTGAGCTGGGGGTCCCTGCCTGGGCTGCTGGGGTTGGTTTGCTGGGAGTGGGATGCCCTCATCCCTCATCCTCTTGTAGTAGTTTCGAGCGATGTGGTTTGGTCTACCATAATAGTTGCAGTTCTTGCTGGGGGCACAGGCGGAGCTCGTGTGGGTAGCAATCCGAACCTCCTTGCTGGAATAGGCAGAGTAGGAGGATTCTACCTCGGTCTGGCCAGGGTGCCTTGTGCTGGGAGACGTGAGTGGATAGTGCGCTCGAAGTCTTTCTCGACCCTCATCACCTTATCTACCAATTCTAGGAAATCCCCAAAATCCCATGCGCAAAACCGAGACTGTATCCCGGGCTTGCGTCCCTTAAATTTTGCAGCTTATACTCCTCGTCTTCGAGGGCCTTGGGCATATATCGAGACAGCTCATCAAATTGCACCTCGTATTAGGCAACCATCAGGTTCCCCTGCTCTAACTTCAGGAACTGCACAATCTTTTCATTCCGGCATGATCACGAAAAATATTTCTCCAGGAACTTCATCTTGAAGCCAGCCCATGTCCAAGCGTATCCAACTGGCACGCTTCTCTGCACACTCTCCCACTAGTTCTCGACCTCTCCTTCAAGCAGGTACATGGCCAGATTGACCTTCTGGGCATCTGAGCACTCTAATGGCCCCATCATCTTGGTGATCCTCGCCAACCAGTGTTCTGCCTGAACTAGATTTGGTGCTCCTCCGAAGGTCGGTGGTCGGAGCCTCTGAAAGCGATTGAACATGTCTGCGCCCCTGATATCTCTGTCTCGGGATGCCGCCCTGCTGTCCCTATCCTGAAGAGTCTCCATCACTAGCGCGTGTACATCCTGCTGTTGCCGTACAAACGTATCCTCCTCCTGCTGCTGCATAACGGTGGCCATTTGCAAAAGGCCACGACCTCCGTCGGTGAATTTGCAGGTGCATTAGCTGACGACGTCCTCTGTTCGAAATACTGTGAGGGTAGCCTTGACAGAATAACCTGAGGGGAAGGAGAATCCCTTATGGCTTCAGATCTCGTATCCATATTCACCACTCCAAGCAGAAGGCCTGACATATAAACAGGGCTGCGCTCCCACTGGCGCTCGGTCGATGGAAGGGGATGTATGTCGATCGTACGGGTCCGTTGTGATCATAGCACAAGTGGTATAGCTTCCTGTGAGGTCAAATTTTCACGGTTCAGGTATTGGGAAAAGTGATTTCAGTCAATTATGAAACAACACAAGGGTTAGAGGTCTTGTTACTTCACCTGCCGCATGGCGTAAAATTTAGTCCCTAAGCCCAACCGATACTCCTGGTTGTACTTCAAAGGGAACTAAAGTTTTTGTTTTTAGATACAAACGACTAACTTAACTTTTCCTTAGGGATCCTGAGTTCTTTTCTAGGGAACCCAAGACTTCAATTCATACTCTAAATTCTTCTTAGCTACTGGGAATTCCTTCATGGGTTCAATTGTGTTATTCTACTAATATTTGAGGGGCCCTAAGTATTCTGTTTCTATGTTTGTTCCTCCTAGCTACTTTCTAAGGGAAAATTCCTAAGTTTCCTCTAAGTTAATCCCTTAAGGATTTTGTATGTTGATCCCATAGCTAGGCCATCTTAGACTCCGCTTTGATACTAACTTGTAACACCCCGGTTTTCAGAACCCGAGTATACGACTCATTTCCTGAAAACCCAGAAGTTAATAGATCATAAAGAGACAACCAATATAAAATCAAAGTGCAAATAATGGGAATCAAGCGTAGCATAAGATATAATTGAAGCAAGAACAATATCCTGGCCCACTCAGCTGAGGGCCCAATACAAAACCTCAAGTCATAAAATGTACTAAAATGAACATTAACAGTTAAATCCACTGATTCAGCCCGAAGTACGCGGCCGCTTCCTGATGCAGCTCATCCTCATAGAACTCCACCTCCGTTGTGATGGTAGCAGCCCCGAGATCTGCTACATATTCTTCCATCCCTGCACCTGTATCCTCTGTACGATTGAACATTGATTAATGAGTGGCCAGCTCAGTGTGATTTCCCCTCAAGATTACACATCACCGCCCTAGACAAGAAATAACACAAAAATAACTAGACAAATAAAACATAGTAAATTTAGTCTTATTATATGCATGGATGTGTGAATGCATCATCGACCCGGGGATGCTCATCCATTCGGAAGTTGGGCTCGTCACCCATGCAAAGGCTGACCATTAGTAAAAGCACATCACAAGTGTACATGACGTACCACATAATGACTGCTTATCGTACATCACGTACGTAAATCGATAGTCGATGGTCCAATATACCATGTATGCATTATTAGCCAAGCCATTATTAGTCCAATTACAATCAGCCGGTTTAATAAAACTTAAGGTCACTACGGGGGGCTCGTCACCCATCGTAGGCCGACGACTCGGGTATAGTGTCCCATGACCACCATCCCCGGCCCATGAGTCAACTGCCTTAGGGTGTGGGTAGAACCCATCAACCTGTAGCCAATCAACTATCAAAGTACAGGGGACTACCATCGCATGCTGAGTAAGAATGAAGTATTGAATACCTCGATTAAAGTGAGTCGGTGTGTATGGTACAATCGTGAATAAACATCGGTGACATAAATGTGGAGAGGTTCATTCCATAGCCAGGTAGATGGTAAACCCCATGAATCAAACTGTCACATAACCTCCATGTTGAGGGTCTAATCGCAATCAGTTCCGTTACACCCTAAGCACGGACTCTCTTTAAGTAGATGTTTCCATAGAGAGATTTCAAAGAATATGTCTTGCAATCAATATAATATTATGAGAGTATGGCATGGAGTTTCAGACATGATTCAATAATCAAGGTAAACGCATGTACACATATAAATGCAAGAGTCATGTAATCATAACTTATCAGTTCTAAGGCATGTACTAAACATGTAACTCATGTGCTTGAGTAGCTAGTCAAGTAGCTTGGACAATTCTACCACATACCCTCAAGCAAACTAATCAAGTATTCTAATCCATCTAAGACATGTGTTAAGTTAATTAATCAAGTATTCTAATTAATTCTAATCAGTTCTAAGGCATGAGTTAGACTATTCAAGCATTCTAATTAATTCTAAAACATAAGTTTAAGTAAACTAACCAAGTATCAAATCACTTATAAGGCATAAGTTCAAGCAAGTACTCGAATGGTTTACCATTTCTGGATTATCATTCGTAGTTACAATAAAGATATCCTTAGCCTAGCTTGGAGATGGAAAGCCCAAGGGGAAGAAAATCATCACTTGGAGAGTTGCAGTCTTGTCTTTGATTCAAGTTCCCGTGAATATCTTGCAGTCCAAAATCACGCAAGTAGCTTCCTAGAGGACCAATAGCATTAGTCAAGTGTCCTTAGGGTTTTCATCTACTAGCATATTAAAAGCTTTGTCAATTTTCAAAGGATTTATAATGTGGGAATTTGGCCCACTTCAAGGTGACTAGGCCCACCAACTATGGCCTGATCAATGAGGCCTGGGCTAGGCCTAAAGTGAGCCAAAACTAGGGCCTGATTTGGCCTAGCCATATTGTATGGTAGTGGTCCAAAAATGGGCCTGAACTAGGCCTGGTTTGGCCCACCTTGTACTGCCCAACAGAGACCCAGGAAACTGGGCTTTTCCCTGATCCTTGCGGCCCACTGATCCTAGCCCAAATGTGGGCATCTTAAGTGTGACCCACCTTATGTATGGTGGTTCGGCCCACCAGTTGTGTTGCTGGACTGGCGGTCGGGCCCACCTGTGTGTGGTCTTCCTGAAATGTGTAGGGCCCGCTGCCTTAATGTGGTGCGGCCCACTGAGATTTGATTTCTGCCTATTTCTGGGCTAGCTTTCATCTTAGATTGTTGCCCAATGCAAGGCCTAGCTGGAGCCCAGTTTTGAGGCAGCGTTCAGCCCAGAACTGAGGTCCGATTTTATCCCTGACTCGAGGCTAGTTTGGTCCAGATTCCAGCTATTGTCATGGCCCGACTGATGGACGTTTTCAGCCCCATTCATGGCCTGATGAGGGCCTAATTTCAGCCCAATCCGGAAGCCGTTCTCCGCCCACTATAGAGCCCAGTTAAGGGTCTATTTTCAATGCAGCTTACGGCCTGGTATCGGTCTATATTGCAGCCCAACCAAGGCTTGTTTCTCAACTCAAATCAAGGCATAGTTGGGACTTGATTTCAGTTCAAATCAAGGCCTAGTTGAGAGCTGTTCTCAGCTCCTTACATGGCCCATTTATAGGCCTATCTTTTGCTTGTTGTACGGCCAGATCTCAGCTTATTTTCAGCTCAACGAAAGGGTATTTTTCAACTTGTTGCAAAGCCTTATAAAGATGGAAGGGTAAGGAGTTACCTGGGCTTGACTCGGGCATGGCTTGAACTTAGTCGAGTTTAAGTCGAAGCGGTATAACAAACACACTCTCCTAACCTCACTTCTCTCTCTCCCTACTTCTTTCCCTTTTCTTTTTCTCTACTTGTGACGTTATAGATCTACACTGACCCAACTCGATCCAATCTTGTGTGGGCTGAGTTAGTGCAGTGCAACACTGAGTCCACTTGATCGCACCCGGCCACTCTCTTCACTCTCTCTCTCTCTCTCTCTCTTTCCTTTCTCTCTCTTGTATGAATCCCAAGGACAATAGTAGCCTATTTATGACATGAGAGAGAGAGCTCCAACGGCTGGTGTCACACCCCAAACTCAGAAAGTGGGCTCATAAAATTTTTGATTGTAGAATTCGGTGTCGACAGCCTCCGTAGTACTCCATTCTCGGCTCTTAGCATTCATTTGTCAGATTCTGATCCTGGGATCTTACAAGGAAGATTTTTCAATGTACATTTAACTTATAATAAGCATAACCACAAGTTTACCCAAATCACAAAGGCAACATCATCATCACATATCCACTAATATAAACATTTGAATAGTGCTAAAAGGGAAATACATATATCAAAAATCAAAACTCCAGAAGACCGCTACACACTTCAAGCTCAACGCTGCTACGACCTAACGCCACCTGCATGCATCTATCATGCATAAGCTTATAGAAAGCTTAGAGGGTGGTGTAAGTGTGTGTGATGCATGTGCCAAGCATATAAATATTAGAGTAAGTGAAAAAACTGACAAGTCCATGAGTCATACAATATCAGAGTACGCAATACAGATTAGCTATGGAAATAAGGAGTCATAGAGAGCCAAATATCAGATGCCGATGATGCAATGTAATATGCAAATCCTGAAGAGCCACGAATACCGTTAACTTCATCTATGCCATACATCAAACCTGCGCGTATCGCGCGATCATGTGGGGATAACTTCATCTCATAAGGAGTCCCATAAACATCTCAGCCCAATGATATCTACTTTAATCAATCATCCATCACAACATGTATACGAATGATGGGGGTCCATAGAAGGACGGCGGATCCAGTCCAAATATCAAGATAGGCTCACTGATTTAAAACGCGTCATGATAGTTAAGGAAAGAATCAAACTTATAGCCACCACAACATCGAACGATGCTCCCGATGTGAGACAAAGTTCTACCTTCACCTTGTGCACAATAGCATGTCAGCAAAGTAGCTTGCCAATCACTGTAGCTTGCTCAGGTCCTTATGCCCCACCCACTCAGTGTTCACCCACATGCGCCCGCCCTCATGTGATCACAGTGATGTAGCATCACAATATCCCCCACAAAGGGCAAATCTGAGTTTAAGTGCAATAAGTGAGCTTCCTAACCCTCTCTATCACGTAATAAACTAGACTTCTTATGGAGCTCAATAATTAGGGTCAACCCACTTAGAAAATGATTAGAATGAGCTTAACAAGGCCTAAGGGAAGGTCACAATGAGGACATTTAACCATCATTGCCCATTAATGTGGACATTTAACCAACATTGCTCCCAAGGAGTAGCCCATATAGAGCCAAACGTATAGTGGACCTATGGCCTCACACAATGGCCCAATATACATCACCATGAGCCTTATCAAATGGGCGATAAATACATCACAATGGGCCACATACTTGGGCCTAATATACATCACATTGGGTCACACATATGGGCCTCTCACACATCACATCGAGCCTCATCAAAGGTCACGAACACATCAAGTAGGCCTCCTCATGTGGGCCATATATACATCACAATGGGCCTTACTCATGGGCCTTAAATATATCATATTAGGCCTCATACCTGGGCCATAATTACATCATAGTGGGCCTCACCAAATGGGTCATAAATATATCACATTGGGCCGCACATATGGGCCTCATATACGTCATAATGGGCCGCTCTTATGGGCCTAATATACATCACAATGGGCCGCTCTCACGGGCCTAATATACATCACAATGAACCGCTCTCATGGGTCTAATATACATCACAATGGACCATAACCCATGGGCCTCATATACATCATAATGGACCACAACCCATAGGCCTCATATACATCGCATTGAGCCACAACCCATGGGCCTCAAATACATCACATGGGCCTCAACAATGGGCCTTATATACATCAAGTGGGCCACACCAATGGGCCTCATATACATCAAGTGGGCCGCATCACATGGGCCTCATATACCTCAAGATGGGCCACATCAACGGATTGCACCAATGGGCCTCATGTACATTGAGTGGGCCGCATCACATGGGCCTTATGTACATTACATCAAGGTGGGGCCCACACACTATAATATTTTATTTTTTGAGATTATTATAGGGCATTACCCAAAGTGAATCATATCGAAAGATTATCTGGACCATACCACAAATAACAGCGAAGATAGTGATTTTCAATGTTAAAAATTCACAAGGCCACCATAACATTTATTTTCCATCCAGTCTGTTCATATGGTCACAAAGACCTGAACCAAGAGGAAAAAATACCATATTGATCCAAAGCTTCTGTGACCCCAAACAGTTTCAAGGGTGGACATTCAATCTCCACTGATTTCTGCAGTGTGGTCCACCTGATAAACGGTTAGATATAACATATACATCACGGTGTGGCCCACCGTCCAACTATCTAGACGATGTGGATTTCAGCAAATACATCACAATGGTCCAATGTCCAGCCATCTGGACAGTGGATGCAAAATAGGTGGATGACATTGATAAACAGGTGGACGACATTGATAAACAAATGGACGACATTGATAAACACATGCATCATGTGGAGTCCACACGTGCGTGGGTCCCACAGCTGCTATGCAGCATGAATAAAACACATACATCACAGCTGCCCATCGTCCCTGCCTTTGGACGGTGGTATACAACCCATACATCACTGTGGGGCGTCCACGTCCTAACTGGACAGATGGATGGAGTGAATATACAATACATACTCCAAGGTGGGTCCCACGTAAGTGGGCCACCCCACTCCTCTCTCTCTATATATATTATATGATTTTTATATTATTATATATACTTTTTTTAAATGGTCCAGCGTCCAGACCCTCTGGATGCTTTGGACGGTGTGGATTTAAACCACATCACACGAGGGTAGGCCCCACCATCCTGGCCCTTGGACGGTGTGGATCTAATGCATATATCATGGTGGGTCCACACATGTGGCCCACCTCAGCTTTGTATAAAGCTGATATTTGTGTATTCCTTCATCTAGGCCTGTCCAAACGGACGGGCAACAATCCCGGGCCCAACGCATGGACGACATGGATAAGATACATATCTCATAGGTGGGCCATACAATCAGGAAAAATAGAGAGGGAGAGAGAGATATGTAGAGAGAGAGAGGGAGATTGGCATAGTGGAGGGACCCCGCCACTATGGGCCCCTCTAGATTACAACACATACATCAAAATGGGTCCCACATACAAGTGAGCTCTCAAATGGAAGTCAATGGTAGATCACCCACCGATGGCGCTCCTTAACTCCCTGGACTCCTTAGCTCCTAAGCTCTCTCTTTGATGGAGGATGATGAGATTTGAAGGGTTGGATGGGAGATGAGAGGGGTAGAAAGTGGGCCACACATGGCTCTCCTTGGAGCTCCATCTCCATGGATGGTCTCTCCCTTGGTTGCTTGGGAGTGAAGAGAGAAATGAGAGAGAGGGAGAGTGATGTAATAAGAGAGGGATGGGTGTGATGGGTGAGTGATGGGTGTGAGTGATGGATGTGTAAGAGATGTGATGGAAAGGTTGACTTTGGGAATGGGAGAGGGATGGGTAGGGTATGAGTTGTACTTGACTTGATTGATTGATGGATTGATGTGACATGTTGTAGAGATTCCCTCAAGATTTAAATTGCGCAGCATTTCTTTGGAATGAACACGGGCCCACAATTCCTGGCTCGGATATCGCATCGGAGTGAGTCGCGGCGACGGTGTGGTCGCTAAGGTACAAGTCTCGGGTTAAGTCAACTCAGATTGATAGGACATGACTCAGGGTCATGTGTAAATACCTATTACAGGTCCCGGGTTACCAAAATTCGACCAGGAGGATCACGGAAGCCTATGGAATGGTACAGTCTAGGATACAGGTCTCACAGTTGGGAAGAAAACAACTCTTACAAGGGCCATCTTTGATAATCCGTAATGCATGGGGTCCATCTGACCCTGGGGATGGATTCCCATTGCAATGGCCCACCAGGAAAGTAAGAATGGCCCACCAGGAAAGTAAGTTTTTAGCCCTGGTGGGGCCCATCTCGTGATCATGGGTTGGTTCGTTGAATGGAGAAGACGAAGTGGCTGTTAATGGCAAACCACTCCTTAAGGTATTTCAGCATGATCCGGTCCATTTGAGCGGACCAGATGGGACTGCTGATCACTACGGGGCCCACTTTTTGGACCTACAACGTGAGTTTCAATCCATCTCACGAGATATTCCCTATCTCGACACTTTTTCAAGAGATGGAGTGTTTTCTCTCCATCAACTCGTACCGCCTTAAAGGGAAGGCTATGATCACTCCACATGGCCTAGGGAATGGCCGGAAGCGTGCCAACATCCACTTCCCGAAAAGGAAAAACTCCTTTTTGCTTTTCCTTCTACAGACAGTTTTCTCGGCCATTTTTGGCAGCGAGAGAACGTTCTCTCACATGGGCAAGTGGATGGTTGGGATTTTCAGGCCAAACCGACCCTGGATCACTCGTGTGAGCACATGTTGGCCCACCATCAGGTGATCTTGGCCACTTGCATTATTTTGGTTGATCCTGACCTTGAATCAGCGTCCCACTGCATGGGTCTGTAAGCTTATAAGGTTTTGGTCGGATGGGCCCCACGAACTTGATGAATAGATCGGATCATCTAGATAGTGGCTAGGGTGGGCCACTTTAAGGGCTGATGTCCATCAGATTCAAATCTCAAGCGAGTAGGAGAAATTTGCCTTTTTGCGAGTAGGCTCGGTCAAAGTCAGTTTGACCAACTTGGCTTGATCGGTGCACTTCGTGCACAGGTGCACTGGGTGCACTCACACCTTGTGTGGGGTCCACCGTGACATTTGTGATAAATCCATTCCATTCAATCTTCTTGGGAACCCCAGTTAGGGGTCTTGGCCCAGTTTAGGGCTGAACTGAGGCTCAGGTGGGTCGTATCATACATCCTAGACCACTTTATGACTATTACACCTTAAGCCCATGGCTTGATCAGTTTGATAATCAATTTCAATGGTTAAACATGAATTTGAGACGCAGTGGGTGCTTGGTTAGCCATTTACTAGTCCTCGAAGGCTGATCATAGTGCATTTTTCTGTTTCTCTACGTCTTGCTAAATTGAAAACTGTCTTAACTTAGGATGGTTTGGTTAAGCTTACCTCACGACTGTTATAGGCTTCGACTCAGCTCCTAGGGCCTCTAATGGACAGCTTTAATGATGATTGGAAGCCTCATCCTGCGTACATTGAGTTCAAGTTATTTGTTAACTGACTCTGGATCCTATTGATGTAGGTTTTAAATGGTAACACCCGTGTACCAGAGGTGTGGGGTGTTATAAGCAGCCCTAATCATGGTAGATGTGCATAGGCCACCCAGCCTTCTGAGCACCGGCAACACCTCTTGCACCACCTCCGAGGCAGTTCATGGGTACTTATCATGGATGCGGAGAGATGGGGCATCGTAGGTGGGAGTGTCCCCGCCTTTAGCAGTAGCAGCAGCTAAGGGCACCACAGCAGCCTCCACCACAGCAGCGACAACAACTCTTACCACTGAGGCCGGCACAACAGAAGCAGCGACCGTAGCCACCTCAGCCTCCTAGACCGCAACAATAGTTTCAGCCACCACAATAGTAACAGCAGCATCAGCGACGTCAGAGGGGATATGCACCTCCCTAGCCGGCTTAAGCTGGATTCTACGCGGCTCAGCAGGATCCACAGTCGTCAGGATGTGTCGTTGAGGGTATTCTTCCTGTCTTTGCATGCATAGCTGGAGTTTTGATTCTGGTGCATCTCACTCTTTCGTATTTGAGGATTTCTATCATTCGACTAGATTACCGATAAAGTCTGCTTGTGAGGGATTGACCATGTCGACACCCTTGGGGAAGACTGTAGTGATAGGCTAATTTTGTTAGTCTTGTCCCGTGTTGGTGGGGGAGACTTTCTTGCCTACCGACTTGTTTGTGCTGCCAATGTCAGAGTTCGACGTCATCCTGGGTATGGATTAGCTCACCGAGTACCACGCTGTGTTGGACTGCTCCGCGAGGACAGTCACATTCTGTATACCCGGCTTGCCACAATTCCAGTTCGTAGCTGAGCCCAGAGGAGAGACGTTGTCTTGTTTAATGTCATGTGCAGTGGAGGAGCCCGTAGCAGTGAGCATTGATTAGTTGTTGATTGTTTGTGATTTCCTCAACATATTCTAGGAGATTCTGAGGTTACCACTGCACCGACATATTAAGTTTCAGATTGATCTTGTGCCTGGTATCACGCCTATCTCGAAGGCCCCGTACCGTATGACACTGATGGAGTTGTGGGAGCTGCATCAGCAGTTGGACGAGTTGCGTGAACTAAGCTTCATCTGTATGAGTAGTTCACTGTGGGGAGTGCCGGTACTATTCGTCAGAAGAAGGATGGCCCATTGAGGCTCTGCATGGATTACCGCGAGCTCAACTAGGTTACGATCAAGAACAAGTATCCGCTCCCGAGGATTTATGATTTATTTGATCAACTGCAGGGTGCACAGTTCTTTTCAAAGATTGACCTGTGGTCCGGTTATCATCAGATTTCAGTCCGAGAGGAGGACATTCCGAAGATAGCTTTCAGGACGTGCTATGGTCACTTTGAGTTTCAGGTCATGTCCTTTGGACTGACCAATGCGCTCATCGTATTCATGTAGTTGATGAACGAGGTCTTTTGTTTGTATCTCGACCAGTTTGTTGTGGTGTTCATCGATAAAATTATGATCTATTTAAGGACCCACGAGGACTATGAGCAGCATCTAGAGATTGCATTGCAGACCCTCTGTGCCCATATGAGACCCGTATCCTAGCCCGTACCATTCCGTAGGCTTCCGCGGTCCTCTCGGTCGAATTTCAGCAATCCATGATCTGTTATCGACATTTGTGTGTGACCCTGAGTTACATCCTGTACTCCAGATTTGGCTTAACTCGAGACTTGCACCCCTACGACCGAGTCGTCGCCACGGTTCCGACGTCGTGTATTACGCACCGAGGCGATACCCAGGCCAGGAGATGTAGGCCTGCGTTCAGTTTGAAGAAAAATGCCGCGCGTTGCAAATCCCAAGAGAAATATCAAATCAATCACATCAAATGTCAAGTACCACATCCCTTCCCAAGCACAACCACCCTTCCCCAAAGTCAACTCTCTCTCTTACAACCAAATACACCCATCCATCACTCACCATCCCTCTCTCCCATCACCTCTCTCTCTCTCTCATTCTCTCTCTCCATTTTTAAGTAACCCCATGAGAACAATCGTCCAAGCTCCATGGATAGATTTTGTGTGGTCCACCTTCCTACCCTCCTCATCTCTCATCTCCAACATCCAACCACCATCATCCTCCATCAATGTTGGAGCTTTGGAGCTAAAGGGTCCAAGGAGTCTAGAAGAAGCAAGAATAGTGGTTGATTGACCGTTGGATTTCATTTTTTTAAGGACCACTTGTTGTGGGCCCGATTATGATGTATGCATTGTATAGGGAGGGCCCATAGTGGCAGGTTCCCTCCCCTTCTCACCAATCTCTCTCTCTCTCTCTCTCTCTCTCTCTCTCTCTCTCCCTCCCTCCCTCTCTCTTGTGATGGGCGTGGCCCATTAGATCCACACCGTCCAGATAGTTTGGACGGTGCTAGACAGTTTGGACGGTGCTGTGAAGGCCACACCATGATGTATTTATTTCATCCACAACATCCAGGCCATCTGGACAGTGCTGGACTAGCCCCACGGTGGGCCACCATGATGCATGGGTTTCAGCTGCACCATCCATTTGGACGGTGCTGAGAGGATCATCGTGATGTATGGTTTGATCCACACCATCCCTGGTTGGGACGGTGGATCTCCACCATGATGTATGTGTATATCCACACCTTCCGTCCATTTCCCTAGGACGTGAGGCCACCTCACACGTGTGGCTCATGTGAGGGTGGGGCCCACCTATATGTATGTATTTTATTTCCACGCCGTCCATCAGCGTTTTATCAAAATTGTCCATCCAAATGTCCAGCGTTTGGACGCTAGACACACTGGACTGGATTATATATATAATAATAATAAATATATATAAATAATATTATATATATTTATATGGTGGACCCCATGTGGGACCCACCTGATGAAGTGGATTAGCTGGTGCGTCTCACACCAGTAACTTGTTGGATGTCAGCATTGCTGCGTGGACCACCATGATTTATGTATTCTATCTACGCTTGCCATTTGTTTTGGCAGTTGTGGGCCCACCCACACGTGCTGCAGTGTGAGGGGGGTGGGGCCCACCTTGTTTACATACGGGTTCCATCCAAACCGTTTGTCCATTGGGACCCACCTGACATATATGTTACATCCCAAGCTGTCCACCTGTTTTGCCAGTATGGGATTTCACCGTGATGTATTTATTTCATCCACACCGTCCAGATTGTGCTGGACGGTGCTGGACAATATTTGGACGGTGCTGATGAGCTAATTTACACAAACTATGCTTGGACAGTGCTAATTTACCTAGACAATGTTCGGACGGTGTTGATTCACTTGGACAATATTTGGAGGGTGCTGATGAGCTGGACAGTGTCTAGATGGTGCTGATTTACATGAACTATGCTTAGACAATGTTGATTTACCTAGACAATGTTTGGACGATGTTGATTCACTGGACAATGTTTGGACAGTGCTGTCCAATGTTTGGACAATGTTGATTTCCGTAGACAATGTTTGAGCGGTGCTGATCATCATTAGAGTGTCATGTGCCTCATAGAATGATAATGTACAGTGATACACATGTTACACCTGTAACTATTGAAATGATTTTAGATGTAATCCAAGCACCCATTGAGGCCCACTTTGATATACTTAGGGCCCATCTATGAGGCCCACCTTGATATAATTGTAGCCCATCTATGAGGCTTATTAGTGCAGCCTATTGATGCGGCCCACTTGATGTATTTTAGGCCCATGCGATGTGGCCCGATTGGTGTATGAGACCCTTGTGTAAGGCCCACTAAGATTGTATGTGGCCCATTATGATTGTATGTGGCCCATTGTGATGGTAGGTGGCCCATTGAGACTTGTATGTGGCCCATTGTGATTGTAGGTGGCCCATTGTGATGTGTATTGGCCCATTGTTGCGGCCCATGTATTTTCGGCCCATAGATGCGGCCCATTATGATGTATATTACGCCCATTGGATACGACCTATTGTGATGTGATGAGGCCCATTGCGATGTATATTAGACCTTTGTGTGAGGCCATGGGCTCACTTTACGTTTGGCTCTGTGGGCCACTCCTTGGGAGTAGTGATGGTTAAATGTCCACATTGATGGGCGATGATGGTTAAATGTCCACATTGTGACGTTCCCTTAGGCTGATTATTGAAGCCGATTTCGATTGTCGAGGCCGATTGTTGAGGCTGATTTTGATTGTCAATTTTGATTGTCAATTCCGATTGTCAATTCTGATTGTTAAGGCCGATTCTGATTGACGATTTCAATTGTCGATTCTGATTGCCGAGGCCAATTTTGATTGTTGAGGCCGATTCTGATTGCCTAGGCCGATTCCAATTGTCAAGGCCAATTTCGATTGTCGAGGCCAATTTTGATTGTCGAGGCCGATTCTGATTATCGAGGCTGATTTTGATTGTCAAGGCCGATTGTATAGGCCGATTATCGATGCCGATTATGAGTATGTAACAGCATAGCATCATGATACATGCCCATACACATCATCTGTATGTTTTTTATGAGATGTGATTGACCATTGCATATGTCATAGTACAGATGGTTATAAGACTCCCTGCTAGGTGGAGTTATCCCACATGAGCGCACGGTATGCGTAGGATTGATGCATGATCACACTGCGTGACTCATGCATCTTGTATTGTGTGATTTGATTACTATACGCCCTAGCGACATTAGGGCCATAGCCTCCACAGGCATGTCGTGGATAGCCAGATGAGACACTAAAAATGTTTGGTTCTAGCATACGGGCACCATAGATGTCCCTGGGTGAAAATCTCTAAACCTTCTTGGTACTAAAGGACGCTTCAACATCGAGACTGGGTGGAAAACATGAGTGCCCGGATGCCGAATACTAGTAGGCGATGCTCTCATTGATAGTGGTCGGTTGGAAGGGGGTGTGGCCTTACCCGTTTGAGGGTAGGGGGTATAGCTATGCTAAGTTTGACTAGCTTGTAAATGGGTCCGCTATCGACGTGCCAGGTAGATATTGGCTGACTACTGGCCAAGCGGATAGTGAGGTCTCTTCCACTTCCATGGTCGCGCGTCAGTGGGCGGCGATTGCATGTTGAGTGTACTAGACCCCGGTGATGATCCCAGAGATGTACGATGTTGATATGTAGACTTATTGAGAAGGAGTTGCATACTCATTCATCATTCATTCACTATCCACTCGGGCTGGTGGTGCGCAGCTATTTATTACGTGTACCTTTGCAATGGTCAGGATTTCCGTTGTGGTGGACGACAAACCTGAGATATGGAGTTTACCACATTGAGTCTGACTATCCAAATTAGGTATGGGACTGGCTTGGATCGAAGTCCCTTGTGATGGACCCCATAGCTTGCGATACTACGTACTATCATCCCGACTTCACACTCCAGCATGGTCATTCCATTCGCACTGCATATTGCATTACATCGGCGGCATATGGCGGTTTGGGTTACTATGTTTCTGCATTTATATGGCCTAGATATGGCTGACGGTATTCGTTAACTCATCAGGAATTGTATATTGCATTGCATCCTCGGCATCTGATATTCATCTCTTTATGACTCCTCACTTGCATAGCTGATCTATTTGTGTACCCTGATATTGTATGACTCATGGACTTGTGAGTATTTCTACTTACTTTGATATCGTATGATTCAGGATCTTGCCAATATTTTCGATATTATATGATTATGACATTGTATTTGTGTGCTTGACACTTATCTTGCGCACACACTTTCACCACCCTCTAAGCTTTCTATAATCTTATACACGATAGATGCATGCAGGTGGCGTTAAGTTATAACAAAGTGGAGCTTGGAGCACGCAACATCTTCTAGAGCTTTTAATTTTTAATATATGTATTTCCCTTTCAGTATTGTATTCAAATGTTTATATTAGTGGATATGTGATGATGATGTTGCTTTTGTGATTTGGGTATACTTGTGGTTATATTTCTTATGAGACAAATGTATGTTGGAAAATCCTCCTTATAGGATCTTAGGATCGGAACATGGCATATGGGCACTGGGAGCCGAGAATGGGGTATTACGGAGGCTGTCGGCACCAGATTCGACAATCGAGAATTTTGTGAGCCCGATTTTTGGGTTTGGGGCGTGACAGCCCACCAGCTCTATGCGAAGCTGGGGAAGTGCGAGTTCTGGCAAGAGGAGGTAAAGTTCCTCGGTCACATGGTGATGAGGGAGGGTCTCGCAGTGGACCCCTCGAAGATAGATGCAGTGCGTCAGTGCGGTCAGCCCACGAACACGTCCGAGATCCATAATTTTCTTGGTTTGGTGGGATATTATCGACGCTTTATTGAGGGATTCTCTCGTATCGCAGCACCATTGACCTGGAAGGGTGCAGAGTTTGTATGGAGTGACACCTGTAAGCGAGCATTTTTGGAGTTAAAGGACCGCCTCACGTCCGCTCCCGTCCTCACTCTTCCCTATGAGTGTGAAGGATATTATGGTGTTTACCGATGCCTCACATGTTGGCTTGGGTGCAGTCCTGAGGTAGCATGGGAAGCCAGTGGCTTATGCATCTCCCAGCTCAAGGTTCATGAGCTGAACTACACCATGCATGATTTAGAGTTATGTTCGAATTCTTCTTCGACCACAAGAGCTTGAAGTATCTCTTCTCACAGTCTGAGTTGAATATGCGATAGAGACATTGGATGTAGCTCTTGAAGGACTACGTTTTTACTTTCAGTACTACCCGGACAAGGCGAACGTGATGGCGGATGCCCTTAGCCATCATGCACAAGGCCTAATGACACATATGATGATTCAGGAGTGGAAGATGCCTGAGGATGTGGCAGCGTATGACTTCGAGATTGGTCTGTAGTCTTCTATCATGCAGTTATCAAGCTTGTCGATTCAACTCTCTCTTATCGCAAGGGTGATCGAGGCTTAGCAGACGGATGAATCATTACAGAGTTATCAAGCAGAGGTGGCATCTGAGAGTCAGTCAGATTGACAGATTGGTTCTAATGGTGGACTTCGCTTCAAAGGCCGATTATGTGTCTCGGATGTTCCAAAGTTGCACAGGGATGTTATGAGTAAGGCACATCAATCGAGGTTTTCTATCCACCCTGGCTCGACGAAGATGTACCGTGATATGAGGCGACAGTCTTTTTAGACGGGGATAAAGGGCTAGATCGCCAGTTTTGTGGCCGAGTGTGACACGTGCTAGCATGTCAAGGCTAATCATCAGAGACCTTCAGGTCTGTTGCAGCCGTTGAGCATCCCGTCGTGGAAGTGGGAGCACGTATCCACAAATTTCATTATGGGCTTACTGAGGACTCAGCGCGATCATGACACCATCTGGGTTGTCGTGGATCGTCTGATGAAGTCGACACATTTTCTTACGATTCATGCGACTTGGCCTTTGGACCGACTTGCCAGATTGTTTATTAATGAGATCGTGAGACTACATAGTGTGCCGGTTTCGATCGTAACCCGAGGTTCACATCTTAGTTTTGGAGGAGCTTTCGGAGGGCGATGGGGTGAGTTTTGTAGCTCAGTACCATGTATCATCTACAGACCGATGGGTAGACCGAGAGGGTCAACCAAATCCTTGAGGATATGCTTCGGGCTTGCATGATCGACTTCTCGGGTAGCTGAGATGAGCATTTGCGCCTGGCTGAGTTCGCATATAATAACAGCTATCAGGCGACCATTGGTATGGCTCCCTTTGAGGCTTTGTATGACAGACCTTGTCGATCTCCCTGTTGTTGGGCCAAGGTTGGACAGCACCGTCTCCTAGACCTCGAGCTTGTGCAGAAGACATTAGAGGTTATCGATATCATCAGGCAGAGGATGCGTATAGCTTAGAGCCGGCAGAAGAGCTTTGCTGACAGTTGGCGTTACCCCTTGGAGTTTGTAGTTGGGGATAGTGTGTATCTCAAGGTATCACCCATGAAGGGTGTGGTTGGATTTGGAGTGAAGGGCAAGTTCACCCTAAGATTTATTGGACCTTTTGAGATCACAGGGTGCGTTGGCGCCGTGGCCTATAGGCTTGCCTTACCACCTCAGTTGTTTGGCATTCACAACGTTTTCCATGTATCTATGTTACAAAAGTGTGGGTCAAACATTGTTCCTGTTATTGATTAGCAGCAGTTAGAGGTTCGTGAGGACGCTTCTTACATTGAGTAGCCAGTTTGCATCCTTAATCGGAAGGAGCAGGTCCTTCGGGCTAAGGTCATTCCTTTGGTAAAAGTGCAGTGTGGTCAGCATAATGCTGAGGAGGCATTTTGGGAGCGCGAGGCTGAGATTGGAGAGCGCTATCCCCATCTTTTTGTAGATTGATTGTGCTTTGTATTATATTAATTGATACATTTATATATTTGATGCTATGTTTTCTCTTACCTTATGAGTTTTGAGGATAAAATTTTTATTAGGAGGGGATACCTGTAAGGCCCGTATCCTAGTCTATACCATTCCTTAGACTCTTGCGATTCTCCCTATTGAATTTTGGTGATCGGTGACCTATGGACAATGTTTGCGCATGACCCTAAGTCACATCATGTAGATCTAAGTCAACTCGACTTGAAATTTGTACCCTAGCGATCGCGCCGTCACCGTGGTTCCAAAGCCGCGTCTCATGCACCAATGTGATACCTAGGCTAGGAGCTGTGGGCCCAGGTATATATCTCGAGAAAATGCCATGCATTGTGAATCCCGAGAGAATCTCTACCCAATCTATCACATCAATCAATCAAGAACAAGTCAAGTACAACCCATACCTAGCCCATCCCTCTCTTACCACCAATGTAAGGCAACCCATACCCCATGCCACTTCATGCCCCTAAAAGTCAACACACCCATCCCTCTCTTACCACCAATGTAAGGCAACCCATACCCCATGCCACTTCATGCCCCTAAAAGTCAACACACCCATCCCTCTCATCCCATCCTTCTTACACAACACCATCCCTCTCTCCCATCCTTCACTCCATCCCATCTCATTTCTCTACCTAAATCCTAGGTAACCAAGAGAAAAAATTCTTAGGAGAGAAAGACCTAAGATCAAGGCTCACTTCTTACCCCAAATCTCTCATCCTAACCCTTCAACCTTCATCATCCTTCATCAAAGAAGAAGCCAAGGAGCTTAACATTTCATAGAACCAAGAAGAAGATCCAACGGTGGGTGTTTTATAGGATTAGATTGTAATTTTAGTGATGGGCCAAGTGGGGCCTACCGGTTGATGGTATGAATCCCACTTTGTGTGGCCGATGACCCACCACGATTCATATGTTCATCCCATGATGGGGCCATTCTCCATAGACCCCATCATGATGTTTATCTTTTTTATTATAAGAAGGTCATCTAGACCTTGCATTTGATTGGTGCAAAAGGGGCGTCCACCATTGATTTTGATGATTTGAGGGCTTACATGATTTGGGACCTATCTTGATGTATGTATTGTAAATCCTAGGAGGACTCATAGTGGCGGAGCCCTCCATCACACGTTCTCTCTCTCTCTCTCTCTCTCTCTCTCTCTCTCTCTTTCTTACGTACTTGTGGCCCACTTGATGATGTAAGTATTTTATCCACGCTGTCCATTTAGCGGACCTCATCCGCTATCCAAACTGAGGACCCACCTTGTTACAACATCTAGCAGGCCCACCCCGGCTGTCCGTTTGGATAGGCCCGAATGAAGGAAAAATAAAAATATCAGTTTGATCCAAACTCTGGTGGATCACCATGTGGACCCACCTTAATGTATGCATTGTAACTCCACCTCCCAACAGCTGGACGGGGGTCCCACATGATATATGCATTGTAACTCCACCTCCCAGCAGCTGGATGGGGGTCCCACATGATATATGCGTTGTAACTCCATCGTCCAGCAAGGGATGGTGGGTCCCACTTGACGCATGTATTTCACCCACCGTCCAGCCACGTGGACGGTGGGGCCTGCCTTGATGATGTGGTGTCCACACCGTCCAGCAAAGGACAGTGGGACCCACTTGATGTATGCGTCTTATCCACGCTATCCGTGCGTGGGACGTGGACCCCCACCGTGATGTACGTGTGGTGTCCACACCGTCCAGCAAGGGATGGTGGGACCCACTAGATGTATATGCTTCATCCATCTTGTCCATTTGCTGGATGCCCGAGCAGGGCCAACGTCTAGCCCCGTAGGCCCAACTGTTGCATGTGCAGGGCCCACCTGCTGTATGTACAGGCCTCATTGTGATGTATGTGAGGCCCATGTGATGAGGCCCAATATGATGTATGTGAGGACCATGTGATGTGGCCCAATGTGATGTATGTCAGGCCCTTGTTTGAGGCCCGTTATGATGTATGTGAGGCCCATGTGATGAGGCCCAATGTGATGTATGTGAGGCCCTTGTTTGAGGCCCATTGTGATGTATATGAGGCCCATTGTGATGTGTATGAGGCCCATGTGATGAGGCCCAATATGATGTATGTGAGGCCCATGTGATGAGGCCCAATGTGGTATATGTGAGGCGCTTGTGTGGGGCCCAATGTGATGTATATGAGGCCCTTGTGTGAGGCCCATTGTGATGTGTGTGAGGTCCTTATGATGAGGCTCATTGTGGTGCATAGGATGCCTATGTGATGAGGCCTACTTATGATGCGTGATTCCACCATGAAGTATGTGATGATGTTTATGATGCCCATTCATTTTCCTAGTTAGTATAAAGACCATGGACCCCATTATAGGATACGTTCTAAATGGGCCACACCTTAGGAGCAATGATGGTTAAATGTCCACATTATAATCCTCCTTAGGGCCTGTTGTTATGCCCATTCTCATCTCCTCTTAGTGAGCTAACCCAAATCGTTGGGTCCCCACTGTCATTAGTATGACCCATCTCACTTTATTGGGCTAACCCGAACCGTTAGGCCCCCATTATGGATTATACTTCCACCATGACTTGTAGAGTCCACCTTGTGCTTATTGGTCCCTTAGGAAGCCCAGATTACTACGTGATGGAATGGGTGAGGAAGCCCACTCCTTATTCTTAGGCCCATTCTTGATATGAGTAGGCCACCTAAGCCCATCCTTGATATGAGAAGAGTACATCATCACCGTAGATGGAAGGATTTGTGGTATCTGATTTGGTATATCCACTATTGAGGACCGATCTTCATGTTATGCATTAGATCTGCTGTCCTTCTATGGACCTCGCCTTATATATAGGCTGATAATCGATTATGACTATGTTAGTATACGCACCTAGTATGTGCCAGCATAACATTATGATACATGCCCATACGCATCATTTGTATACTTGTTATGAGGAGTGATTGATCATAGCATATGCCATTGGGCAGATTGATTATGGGACTCCCTGAGAGACAGAGTGGTCCCACATGAGCGCACAGTACGCGGGGGAATGATGCATGACTGGATAGTGTGACTCATGCACCTTAAATTTTGTGTGATATAATCATTGTATGCCCTAGTGATATCAGGGTTGTGGCGTCCATAGGCATGACTGGATGACAGGATTGGACACCGAAAATATTTTGGTTCTTAACATGGGGCGTGATAAATGTCTCTAGGTGAAAGTCCCTAAACCCTTATGGTACCAGGAGGTTGCTAAAATGTCTAGACCGAGTGGATGCATGAGCGCTAGAGGGCCGAATACTAGGAGGCTATGTCTCCCACTATGTTGTGGTCTGTTGGAAGGGTGTTGGGCCTTACCCGCCCGAGAGGAGGGGGCATAGCTAGGCTGAGTTTGACTAGCTTGAGGAATGGGTCTGCTATTGACATGCTAGATTGGTATTGGCAGACTATTGATAGGCAGATAGTGAGGTCTCTTACATTCACATTAGATTGTGCGCCTAGGGGAGTGGTCGTCAATGTGTAGTGCACTAGACCCCGGTGATTGTCTAGAGAGGAATTGTACTGATATGTGGATGTTCCAGAGGTGAACTGTATTGATGTGTGGATCCAGCAGAGGACTGGTGTGCTTGCATTGCATCTTGCATATGACATTCGGTCTCATAGGCCTTGCTGCGCATAACCTTGGTATGGCTGATAGCATTCATGGTCTTGCTAGCATTTTTCTCATTCATGGCCTTACCAGCATGTTTTCGCATTACTTTGATATTGCATTATGTGCACATACCTTGCGCACACACTTACACCACCCTTTAAGCTTTTATATAAGCTTACGCATGATTGTTACATGCAGGTGATGCTAAGATGCCGCAGCAGCACTGAGCTTAGAGCGGAGCTTTTAATATTGACATTGTATTTCCCTTTATGCATTGTACTTAAAGTTTTTTTTTATTATAGTGGATATGTGGTAATGTTCTTGGTTGTTGTTCATGGGTTATGCTTCTTCTGAAACAAATTTATGTTGAAAATCCTCCTTGTAGGATCCCAGGATCGAAACCTGGTATATGGGTGCCCGGAGCCGAGAATGGGGTACTATGGAGGCTATCGGCGCCGGATTCGGCGATCTGAAATTTTGTGAGCCTAGTTTTCGAGTTTGGGATGTGACAACATATGACCAATTAAATTACATGTAATTTCAATATCGCACATGCATATCTAAAGTGTCCATTTTAAGTCAAAATAGAGGTATTTAAATTGAATCGTATATTCAAATAATTGAATTTAAATGCAATCCATCAATCATCTATAAAGGAGCAAGATCAATAAGAGTAATTCACCACATTAAGCAATCAATGACATAAATGAACAAAAATGAATAGACAAAGCTAACTATCAAAATGTAGAAAAGCTTAACGAGTGATCCTCACCTTGGATTGGGGATTTTGTTTAAACGTGGTCTAGGAGATGTAACCTGGTCCAATTGCGAATTATAAGAGTATAAATCTACCAACCAAGTCGGCTTGACTCGATAACTCGGTCGCAAACTGGCAACATCCAATCTGGCTTAAACTGTTAGTGGAAAACCAATCTTCTCTATATACTAAACACAACCGGCTCCGATCCACCGGACAGAGCAACTTATCCTAGGGCAGATTCGGCCATCACCCAATTGACTCGGGAATGACTAGACAGCCACATAGCTGCACAGTCCCTTCACCTTCTCTGCTCTTCCTCCTTTATTCTTCTTCTTTTCCCTCTTTACTTGAAAATCATTAAACTGGGAACCCAACGAGTGCTCGACTAGGTGCTGACTCAGTCCTAACTCGACCTGCACTATCAAGATCAATTGTTACACTGTTGACTCAAAAGCTACTATTAGTTTATCAATTCAGTGACTCCCAAACCTAAGGGAGTTAACCCAGTTAATTAACTTAGTTCAAAATCGAGTTTACTCTGGATATAACTTAGTATAGATGTTTCAACAATATAATAACAAGTCTCTGGGCAAATTGCAATAGTCAAGGATGGGCCAACTGAACTCATTGATCTAATTGAGTCAACTCAACACGAGTTCCCATCTAAAACATCTCAAGATTAATCAAATTCATGTCAGGGCAAAAGATTACCTGATGAGTTGAAATGGAGTATTAATTCCGCACAATAGAAGGATGAAGAGATATTGATCCCTGGCTGACTCAGCGAGTTGACTCATACGAGTCACTTGGGCTTCTTTCCCTCTTCTTTCTTCCTCCTCTTTCTCCTTCTCCCTTTTCTGGTGGAAGTCCAGCCATGGACGTTAGAGCCTAACTCGACTCAACTCAGCTAAACTCAATGAAGGATGGCCGAGTTAGCGAGCCTCAACTGAGCAGCGAGTCATGCTCCCAAACCCGTCAACGGCGCGCCATATGACTCGCCCACGCTCGCACTTCTCTCATTCTTCTCCTCTAGCTTCTCTTTCTTCCTGTTTCTCTGACCTTCTTCATTCTTCTTCAGATCCGAGGAGATCAGCACCCAAAAGCTCTGTACGAGCCTGCCATTATGGCGTCCATTAGAGGGCGAATCGACTTAGTGTTTGACTCGGTGGCTGGAATGAAAGAATGGCCACACCACCCCTCTTCTTCCTCTTTCTTTCCCTCTTCTTTATCTTCCTTCTCAGCTCCCTTTCTCTGCTTCTCCTCATCATGACCAGATCTGCCTGACTCGATCTAGGACATGGTTCAACTCAGGCGTGAGTGCGGCAGCGACTACTCGATTCTCTCCAGCATTCTCATTTCCCTTCCTCTTTTCTTTCTTTCTTCTTCTACTTATCTCCTTCCCTGACTCATCTTCCTCTCTTGCAAGGACTCGGTGGCGCACGAACTCAGCCGAACATACAACAGCTTGAACCTAGTCAACTCAACTTGATACGGTAGGTAAGGATAGCGCTCCTTTCCTCTCTTTAAAACTTCTTATTTTTAGAAAGGGTTGCCCTAAAAGGCAGCCTCTTATAGGCTTTCCTAATTCTATTCTAGAGACTTCGAAAGTAATTAGTTACGGTTTAATCGCTTGATTAGTCGAGTTTATGTGATAATGCATTCGAATCTGGTTGCATGGATGAGATTTAATCATCTAGGTGGGTGTTTGGAGTCCTAGGCCACATGATGAACGTCTTTGATGTGGAAATAGGGCCCACATGTTGATGGTGCAGTTTTCAACAAAATCGAGGAAGATGACCACCCTATTCATGCCGGATCTTGATCTAGGGGATCACCTTCTAATACAAGCCTTTTGATTGGTCTAGATGGGTCCACGAATCATCGTGGGACCCACGTTTTATATAAACGGCTAGCCGCATTAACGATATATGAAGTTTTCTCATTCCAAAAGCCGTTTTCTCGGGCGAATGAATTCTTTCCCGAAATCTCCTTACCCAATATGAAAGGGCTTCCTAATGCCCTAGCTTGGATGTACCAGATGAACTACAATGAGCAATTAGAAGGAGACATGTAGCTGGGATCATGCTAATACAAAAGTAGGAAGACTCCTTCCGCCGTTTATGTAGCTAAGGAAACCCTAAAATGGCTCAAACTTTGAACTAATGGCTAGGATTTCCTAGCATTGGAAGGATAAAATTGTAAGAGTCCTCCCACATGCGGATTTCCAGCTAGGCAGCAAGGGAAGGTTTCCATTTTTAGAAATGACACTCGTGTGCAACTCTACTCGTGCTCACGTTCGTGTGTACTCACGCGTGTCCTAGAGTGTAAAAATAGGTGGGTTTGGTCTAAAATCCATCCTGCACAAGATGGATGGTTTGGATCATTCAAATGGGCAATGATGATGGCCCACCAATTTAAACAACGGACGGCTGTCCGTCGCTGGCTGTAAAAGAAAGAAAGGAGAGGAAAAATCCTCTCTTTTGGATTTCCATCGGGTCAACACAGTCAAACCGTGTTGATGAGTCTAGTGCATTATGGGAGTACCATCCCTGGTGCACACAACACTTGTGTGGGGTCCACTGTGACGTATATTTCGAATCCACTCCATCCATTCACTTTAGAGGACACCTCTGACTCAAGATCCGGTAGATATGAAGCTTAGGTGGGTCATAATAATGAGTTTGTGCGTCTAAATGGCGATATATGATGATTTTTGGAGATTTGACGGTCGGATCTTTTCCTAATATGTTCATTACCGATTCTTAGTATTTTTAGCCCTGCCTATATGGAAATCTTTTAGTAGGTTTGATGATCTTAGGGTCCAATCACAATAGTAAAGTGATGGATCGTTAAATTGAGTGTAATGGCCCGATAATTCATGGATCGAATGTTTCAAACAGCTTCCTGATGTAACTTTTGATAATTAATCATTGATACTGACAATCTGATGGTGGGATTTGCTTAAATTTCTGGTTCATAGACTTATGACTATTGGATGGCATTTAGTTGACGCTTATCGACAATTTAGCAGTTGGATTATTTCAAATATGAACATTAATAGTCTGAATGTCACAAGGTTCATTTAGATGAAGATCCATGGTTGGATTAGTGGTCCAATGGTCTAAGTGTGATGATCAAGTGAAAGGCCTTCAAGTTGGACCCTGATGAATGGTGGATCTGGTGATCCACGACTCTGATTTGATACTTAAAGTTCACTTTCCAGGGAACATGATTGTCCCTCTTAAGGTTTAATAGTTGGAATGAACAGATCTTAAATTATCAATTGCTAGTGACTATCATATGTTGGGTGTGTACCTTCACACCGGTTGCTAACTTGAACAACAATGGTAACACTCTGAGTACTGAAAAGTACAGGGTGTTACAATCTACCCTCCTTAAAGAGAATCTCGTCCTCGAGATTCAACACTTCTATCATGAATGGGTTCAAGGACAATCTAATTGTGTTGTTTCTGAGGATTCACTAATTTTTTTTCATCGAGGCTGTGTGTCTGCCTAAGTGTATATGACTAACTATAAAAAAAATAATAAAATAAATAAAATAGGTTTGTTACAATGATGTTTATTAAAGCGATTGAGATCCTAAAATAGATGTATCTGAAGTTGTGATGGGTTATTTTGAAGATCAATCAGATGGATGGCTTGTTATATGAATGAAGGTTCTGCTAGACGGTTATGATGGATAGATTGAGAGTTGCCGAATGATGACATGTAAGGTAAGTTACGTGTGTTCCCACACACGTGTAAATTAAATTAGATCTCCATGGTGACACCCGAGTACTGAAAAGTACGGGGTGTTACAATCTACCCTCCTTAAAGAGAAGTTCGTCCTCAAAATTCATCACTTCTACTATACAATCCATTTTTCCCATGCCTCTAAGGATTCACCACTTTTCCTATGAGGAATGTTTGTATGTGTAGGTGTTCACAACTGACTACTAGGACTGGGGTTGTGACAATGTAGCCCCCTTAAAGAAGAATCTTGCTCGTGAGATTCGATAACGTACATCCAAATTACTTATTAAAATTATCTTAATCATGTTCTGTATCTTGAATATATCCAAGTGTGCTACGCAACATGGTTTCGACAAGTTATATCTAAAATTTACCAAAACTCTTCTTCCTCTATTCTAACAAGTCACCCAACATATATATGTTCCCCTAAGGATTGAGAATCTTTTTAGTATCTATCAAAACTGGGCGTTTATTTCCTTACCTAACGACATCATAATTCCCTATAATATTTCCTACGATTGCAAGTCTATTAGGTGACAACTAATACTTTCATATCTTCCTCTTTATTTTCTTTTTTCTTTAATGATAGTTCCCTTTTGTCTAAAGTATAATACAATTTTTTCATTTTAAGTGTTTGAGCTAACACGAATAGATGGTCGTAGTAGGTTTAAGCCTGATACATCGATCCTTTGCCTGCGCAAAACAGAGGATCGACCGGTATCAATTCATAATCCTAGTAAGCCTCGATCCCTTGCTTGATCAAGGCATTAAGATCATTGAGAATTTCTATGACTTAGAATTTGAGTTAAGCCGCGTAAACTTCACTTAAACATGGTTCCATCAATCCGTGATCCCGATTATTCTAGACTCCTGTGGAATATCATATAACCTCATATTCTCATAAAGGACAAGTCTATGTGGCCCATTGCACTTCCACTGCGCACTTTGATTATCTAAGCACAAAAATTTCAGGACCAGGGTTTCTACATGAATTTTGAGTTTGAGATTTGCCAAATTTATCTAGATTCTCCATATGCTCAGCTAGGGTTGAAAATTTACCAAAATTTTTATACCTCACCTCTAATTAACCCTAAGTGTTGAAATTTATGAGAATCATCATTTTTAACCAACGTGATGTGTTTGGGAATTCACATTGCAATTCTTAGTATGATTTCCTTAGATTTATGGAGTACTTATATTTGTACAATACGGTGGGTAAGGATTTTACTACGATGGCTAAGTTCGCTTCATATGCTGAATATTATGATGGTGTTATTCCAACTAATGAAATTTTAGGAAAGTTCATATCAAGGATTTCTTGAAAATTTTCATTTGAAAGTCAAGTATAAGGAACGTGCTTGTCTAGCCTTACGTACATCATAGTGAGAATTTGTCCTCCCACGATTCCTAGGTTTAGTTTCTAAGTTCAATGACTAAACCTAAAATTTTCAAGGAAACTTAAGTTAATTTTTAAGTCTTACAGTTATCCAAACAATTTTCCAAGGAGTCTAACATTTTGATTCTACACATTCTTACTTCCTCCCAATTCTAAGGGATTTCTACATAAGTTAAAGTCTAAAGGTCCAACCTAAAAATTTTAAGGGAGCCTAAAGTTTAAAGTCTCTATATTTTTAATTTCCCCTTATTCTAAGGGAATTTCACACAAGTTCGAATGGATATTCTAATAATTTCTAAGGGGACCTAAGTTTGGGTCTCTACATTCTCATCATTCTTCTAAGTATGAAGGAGATTCACCTACGTTCAAATATTTAATTTCAAACATCCTAACTTGAGACATTTGAAGTTTGTATAAGTTCATTTCTCTAAGGCCTGGTTTGTTTAAACACCACTCTGATACAAACTGTAACGCCCCGTGTTTTCGAAACCCAAGTATATGACTTGTTTTGCAAAAACCCGAGTGTTAACCTTTAAAGATGGCCAAATTCCATGTATATTGTTTTCTTCTTTTCTTTTCTTTTCTTTTTTAGACTTAACAGTTTTGCGGAAGAGAAACGAATCAAGCATAAATGAAATTGTATATTAATTCAAAATATAAGATCGGCTGCCTAAAATGACTTATACAAACCAATGTCTCTATGTTATGAAATACAAGAAATACACAATTTAACACATGAGACATAATAAAATGCATATAAACATAAGCTGCAAGATCGCACAGGTTCTTTTGGAAGATACAACCATGCATTCCTGATAATTGCATCATATTCATCAATCTGGACATGAATATCATTTAAGCCACCTACACTACCTGTACGGTTATATATTCGATGAATGAATGACTAACTCAGTATGAATTCTCCTCAAGATTACACACTACCACATTAGTTAATCATAGTTGTAGATAAAAATCATACAAAACAATCCAATGCAATCTTGTTAAATGCATGGATGCGTGAATGCACATCAACTGGGGATGCTCATCTAGTTAGCTTTTGGGCGAAATCTATGCATGTGGCTGGTCACCATGAAAGTATATCCCGTATGTCCGTAGTGCCAAACTCACCAAAAGTGGGCCAATAGTCGGTGGTCTGGGAGCTACCGAAATGATACCACAACTAAGGCCTAAGGGCTAGCGCTATAACATCCAGAATTATCCACCCGTCATCTCTCGTATGCTATGAATGTATGATTAGCCTAACCATTATTATTCCGATTGCAACCAGCTGATTTAAGAAAGTTCAAAGGTTACTATGGGGGGGGGGGGGGCTCATCAGCCAGCGTAGGCTAATAGCTCGATCATACTGTCCCATTCCCACCATCCCCAGCTTATGAGACTCCAACATTAGGATGTTTAATGGAACATCATCGACTAGTGGCCAATCATAGTTTGACAAGTGGAACTTACCATTGCATGGTTGCACAAGAATAATAAATCGAACCCCCATAGGGTAAATACCAAAACTAAGCCACAAAGGGCAAATATCAAATCAAATGCCACATAGGGCAAATATCAAATCAAATGCCACATAAGGCAAGTACCAAATCGATGCGATAAAAAGACCATCCTAAAAAACCATGTAGACACCACAACCTATGCATGGTAGGCCCACATCAATGTCCCATTTAACCCATCATTCGAGTAGCCACTAAGCCGAAGGTCCATTATAATCGCAATAAATCAAGTTACATTCAAGTGGCCACTAAGTCGAAGGTCCATTATAATCACAATAAATCAAGTTACATCCCAAATCTGAATGTACATATGTAAGTGGGGTTCTCCACTGATAAATGTACCAATTCAAGTTCCATAAGCAATCCACAAGCATGAGAAAATATACAAGTTCAACATATAGATGTTCGTGCAAGATAAATATTGAACACATATAATTTAGAATTCAATTCCAACCACTAGCACGAGTAACTATGAAGTAGAGATATTAATTATCAACTGAAATTAAAATGAAAGCTATCACTTAAGATAATGGGAAAGTGGAAAGCTTAAGGGAAAGAAATCATCATCTTATGTTTCGAACCATCTATAAATGTTACTAGGAGGCACGCGCACCCTTAGGAACTTCCTGAGATAGACTCAACTCGACTTGACCCGCTCTTAATTGGGATTATGAAATCAAAAGTACAATGTTAGGATACATCTTAATTGGGATAATGAAATCAACTAACCAATTAAAACTCTAATTTGGACTCCAATACAAGGTGGGAGGAAAAAGATGTCACTATAAGAAATATTGCTTTTACCGACGAAAAAAATTTCATCGGTAAAAGTACATTTTTATCGATGAAATTTTTTTTCGTCGGTAAAATAGAACTTTTACCGATGAAATTTTTTTCATCAGTAATAATCTTTTTACTGACGAAAAATTTCGTCGGTAAAAATATAATAATTTTTAAGATAGAAAATTTTGCTGCTATTTTGAAAAGTTCACAGTAAGACTTACCGAGGAAAATTTTCGTTGGTAAAAAGCACACAACAACTTTTAGCGATGAACATTTTCATCGGTAAAACTGTTATATTTTTCACTTTGAAAATTTTCGCCCTGAGTTTTACCGACGAACTAAACCCGTCGGGACTAATGTTTTTACCGACGAAAATTTTCGTCGGTAAAAATATAATAATTTTTAAGATAGAAAATTTTGCGGCTATTTTGAAAAGTTCATGGTAAGACTTTTACCCATGAAAATTTTCGTTGGTAGGAGTGTTATATTTTTCACTTTGAAAATTTTCGCCCTGAGTTTTACCGACGAATTAAAACCATCAGGAATAATGTTTTAACCGACGAAAATTTGTCTGAAAAAATATAATAATTTTTAAGATAGAAAATTTTGCCACTATTTTGAAAAGTTCGCGGTAAGCCTTTTATCGACGAAAATTTTCATCGGTAAAAGTGTTATATTTTTCACTTTGAAAATGTTCGTCCTGAGTTTTACTGACGAACTAAAACTATCAGGAATAATGTTTTTACCGACGAAAATGTTCATCGGTAAAAGTCTTATATTTTTTAGATAGAAAATTTTCATGCTGAGTTTTACCGACGAACTAAAACTGTCGGGAATAATATTTTTACCGACGCAAATTTTCGTCGGTAAAAATCTTATATTTTTTAGATTAAAAATTTTCATGCTGAGTTATCCCGACGAAAATTTTCATTGGTAAAAAGCACATAAACAATTTTTACCTACGAAACTTGTCGTCGGTAAAAATGCTATATTTTTTACCTTACAAAAATTTCACTCTGAGTTTTACCAACGAACTAAAATCGCCGGGAATAATGTTTTTACCGAAAAAAATTTCTGTCAGTAAAAGTGTTATATTGTAAGGTCGAAAATTTTAGCGCAGAGTTTTACCGACGAAAATTTTCATCGGTAAAAAAACCCAAAAACCACTTTTACCGACGAAATGTTTCATCGGTAAAAGTGTTATACTTTTAAGGGCAGAAACGTGGATGAGACTTTTACCTATGAAATATTTCGTAGGTAAAAAATGTGGATGAAACTTTTACCTACGAAATATGTCTTAGGTAAAAGTCTCTTTTTTTGTTTCCCCAATATTCCAGCTCAAAATTCCTGATATACGCCTGTTACAATATAATTCATCATATTCTTCCTGATATACACCTGTTATATAATATATTTCATCATATTCACATTCACATCCATCTAAACCCAAACTACGTAAATCCATCCAAACATAAACTACATTCATCCAAACATAAACTACATCCATCCAAACACAAACAATCTTATCCACATGACATTCATCCACGCATAAATACATATAAGTTTAACACCATAAATAAAATATAAAAAATTATTCATAGCATATTTCCTGGTGGGGCTTACAAAATTCAGTGTGGTGAACACATCGCCGACTGCACACACACCTAGGTCCTTACTCATGCCTTCATGGTAGATTTAAAATAGTTTCAATACAAGGTCACGAGTTCAAGTACCCATTGTGGCTGTAAGCGACTCTGGTGTGTGTGTGTGTGTGTTAAAAGAAAAAGAAAGAAAGAAAATGCTGATTTATCTTTTGGGTTGAGCCTAATGGTACTTGGTGATTTCTCCTTAGGTAGAAATTACTATTAGTTGTTTTTAGAAAGGTAAGATTAGGCCACTTACAATTATATTAACATGATAAAATGTTGTACGTATATTTGAGCAAACACCACAAAATAAACAATCCTATAGAAAAAAATAAATGAAAAGAGAGAGAACATATGAGAGGTGATCCTTATCTCCTTTGATGGATTCATGCTGCATGTGCCCTACCCAACTTCCTATAAGGAGAAGTTATATGGGTCTTGGAATAATGTTGGTGACAAATCCACCTTGTCTATTATCATATTGTGTTAGGACATGACTCTAAAAATGAGATAAATCCAAATCTCAAATAATCTATGCTATAAGAGATAGTGGAGATGGAAATAGATGTATTGTGATGCTTGAGTTCGAGTATGCTTGCCAACAAAGCAAGATTTTCTTGTTTGTTGCCATGTGATTGGGCTATACATTATTACATCAATCAGGTTCAGGTTCGGGATCGGGTTTAGGTTTGGGTTTGGGTTTTCAAGTTTAGGTTTAGGTTCAGGTTAGGGAGTTGAGATTAGGATTAGGTGTAGGTTTAGGTATTTGAGAATACATTTAGGTGTTAGGTTTAGGTTTAGGTTTTAGGTTATAGGTTTAGGTTATAGGTTTAGGTTTAGGTTTTAGGTTTAGGATAAGGTTAGGTTATAGGTTATAAGTTTAGGTTATAGGTTATAGATTATAGGTTAAGGTTTAGGTTATAGGTTTTGGTTTAGGTTAAAGTTATAGGTTTAGGTTTAGGTTTAGGTTAAGGTTTAGGTTTAGGTTATAGGTTTAGGTTATAGGTTATAGGTTATAGCTTTAGGGAATTGAGAATAGGTAAAGGTTTAGGCTTAGGAAATCGGGTCCGGGTTCGGGATCGGGTTTAGGTTTGGATTTTCAAGTTTAGGTTCAGGAAATCGGGTTCAGGTTCGGGATCGGGTTTAGGTTTGGGTTTTCAAGTTTAGGTTTAGGTTAAGGTTAGGGAGTTGAGATTAGGATTAGGTGTAGGGATTTGAGAATACATTTAGGTTATAGGTTTAGGTTTAGGTTATAAGTGTAGGTTATAGGTTTAGGTTTAGGTTAGGTTATAGGTTAAGGTTTAGGGAATTGTGTTTAGGTTATAGGTTATAGGTTATACGTTATAGGTTATAGGTTAAGGTTTAGGTTAAGGTTTAGGTTTTGGGATTTGAGAATAGGTTTAGGTTATAAGTATAGGTTTAGGTCAATGTTGTAGGTTATACGTTTAGGTTATAAGTTTATGTTAATGTTGTAGTTTATAGGTTTAGGTTATAGGTTTAGGTTTAGGTTTAGGTTTAGGGATTTGAGAATACATTTAGGTTTTAGGTTTAGGATTAGGTTTTATGTTTAGGTTAAGGTTACAGGTTTAGGTTTAGGTTATAAGTGTAGGATATAGGTTTAGGTTTAGGTTAGGTTATAGGTTAAGGTTTAGGGAATTGAGTTTAGGTTATAGGTTATAGGTTATAGGTGATAGGTTAAGGTTTAGGTTTAGGTTATATGTTTAGGTTTAGGTTAAGGTTTAGGTTTAGGTTTAGGTTATAGGTTTTGGGATTTGAGAATAGGTTTAGGTTATAAGTATATGTTTAGGTTAATGTTGTACGCTATAGGTTTAGGTTATAAGTTTATGTTAATGTTGTAGGTTATAGGTTTAGGTTATAGGTTTAGGTTTAGGTTTAGGTTTAGGTAGGGATTTGAGAATACATTTAGGTTTCAGGTTTAGGTTTAGGTTTTATGTTAAGGTTAAGGTTATAGGTTTAGGTTTAGGTTATAAGTGTAGGTTATAGGTTTAGGTTTATGTTAGGTTATAGGTTAAGGTTTAAGGAATTGAGAATAGGTTAAGGTTTAGGTTTAGGAAATCGGGTTCGGGTTCGAGTTTGGGTTTAGGTTTGGGTTTTCAAGTTTAGGTTTAGGTTTAGGTTAGGGAGTTGAGATTAGGATTAGGTGTAGGTTACATTTAGGTTTTAGGTTTAGGTTTAGGTTTTTGGTTTAGGTTATGGTTATTGGTTTAGGTTTAGGTTTAGGTTTAGGTTATAGGTTATGGGTTATAACTTTAGGGAATTGAGAATAGGTTAAGGTTTAAGTTTATGAAATCGGGTTCGGGTTCGGAATTGGGTTTAGGTTTAGGTTTTCAAGTTTAGGTTTAGGTTAAGGAGTTTAGATTAGGATTAGGTGTAGGTTTAGGTTTAAGGATTTGAGAATATATTTAGGTTTTAGGTTTAGGTTAAGGTTATAGGTTTAGGTTTAGGTTATAGGTTATAGGTTATAGCTTTAGGGAATTGAGAATAGGTTAAGGTTTAGGTTTAGGAAATCGGGTTCAAGTTCGGGATCGGGTTTAGGTTTAGGTTTAGGTTAGGGAGTTGAGATTAGGATTAGGTGTAGGTTTAGGTTTAGGGGTTTGAGAATACATTTAGGTTTTAGGTTTAGGTTTTAGGTTTAGGTTTAGGTTAGGTTATAGGTTAAGGTTTAGGGAATTGAGTTTAGGTTATAGGTTATAGGTTTAGGTTTTAGGTTTTAGGTTATACGTTAAAGGTTAAGGTTTAGGTTATAGTTTATGGTTTAGGTTTAGGTTATAGGTTATAGGTTATAGGTTTAGGTTTAGGTTTAGGTCTAGGTTAAGGTTATAGGTTAAGGTCAAGGTTATAGGTTATAGGTTTAGGTTTAGGTTTACATTTTGGAATTTGGGTTCGGGTTATATGTTTGGGTTTAGGTGTAGGTTTAAGTTAAGTGAATTAAGTTTAGGTTATAGGTTTAGGCTAAGGGTTTAGGGTTTCAGATTCGGGTTTGGGATCAGGTTTAGGTTTGGGTTTTCAAGTTTAGGTTTAGGTTTAGGTTAAGGAGTTGAGATTAGGATTAAGTGTAGGTTTAGGTTTAGGGATTTGAGAATACGTTTAGGTTTTAGGTTTAGGTTTAGGTTTTATGTTATAGGTTATAGGTTTAGGTTTTATGTTATAGGTTATAGGTTTAGGTTAAGGTTATAAGTTTAGGTTTAGGTTTAGGTTATAGGTTTAGGTGTAGGTTTAGGTTTAGGAATTCGGGCTCGGGTTCGGGTTATATGTTTGGATTTAGGTTTAGGTTTAAGTTAAGTGAATTAAGTTTAGGTTATAGGTTTAGGTTTAGGGAAAGGGTTTAGGGATTCAGATTTAGGTTCGGGTTCGGGATCAGGTTTAGGTTTGGGTTTTCAAGTTTAGGTTTAGGTTAGGGAGTTGAGAATAGGATTATGTGTAGGTTTAGGTTTAGGGATTTGATAATATGTTTAGGTTTTAAGTTTAGGTTTAGGTCAAGGTTACAGGTTTAGGTTATGTTTAGGTTTAGGGATTTTAGAATATATTTAAGTTTATGTTAATGTTGTAGGTTATAGGTTTAGGTTACAGGTTTAGGTTTAGGTTTAGGTTTAGGGATTTGAGAATACATTTAGGTTTTAGGTTTAGGTTTATGTTTTACATTTAGGTTAAGCTCATAGGTTTAGGTTAGGTTATAGGTTTAGGTTAAGGTTATAGGTTTAGGTTAGGTTATAGGTTATAGGTTTAGGTTAAGGTTATAGGTTATAGGTTTAGGTTTACGTTATGTTATAGGTTATAGGTTTAGTAAGGTTATAGGTTATAGGTTTAGGAATTTGAGGTCGAGTTCAGGTTCGGGTTATATGTTTGGGTTTAGGTGTAGGTTTAAGTTAAGTGAATTAAGTTTAGGTTTAAGTTATAGGTTTAGGTTTAGGCTAAGGTTATCGGTTTAGGTTTAGGTTTATGTTTTAGGTTATAAGTTATAGGTTATAGGTTTAGGTTAAGGTTTAGGTTATAGGTTACGGTTAAGCCCATTTCAAATTACACAAAATTAACTCGAGCATAAATGAAGAGTTTCATAAACACAGGCCTGCTCCTACAAATTTGAGTTAATACATAAACACGGCTTATCCAAATGGCCAGGTCACTCCAATGCTGTCCATAGGAAATGGATAGCTTCATCATGATCATAACAGCGGTTCCCACCTTCCAGGGACCCTTGATCAACATCCAGATAGCTCCGATGCACATCCGGGTCTGTTTCAACAAATTCGAGCTAATACATAAACATGGCCTGTCCAAATGGCTAGGCCACTTGCATATTATAGTGGTACTCAATTTCTACTAATTCAAGCTTTCCATGAAGTCACCCACAAACCATTCTACATTGTAGTCAATGAGTTGGGTGCATACCATCTAACTCATCGACTGGTGTATGAAGTGTGTACACCATTCACACCATTAACCACATTTTTAAAAAAGTTTTGTAAATCTTATATAGCATATATTACTTTTCATCCCGTTGAAGAAACACAAATAATCCTAATCCAGCTATAAATTCTAACATTTCGAGTAAATGATTAAATCTTTTTCAAAGATTTGAAATCATAGGTGGTATCCAACACTTTGACAAGTATAAATATGGGCATTCATTTCAGGTCCAACATGAATATAGATATAGCTTTTAGTACCCTTGCACCTAACTTAAACAGGCTAATTGTAATACTTTGAAATGATTAGGCCTTGGAAACTGGTTAGCCTGTGGTTGGTTCGGGCCTTATAATTGAACTGGTTGGACTTTTTGGGACATTTAGTAGTCAAATAATTGCAAAAAGAAGCATACATGATAAGTTCCCATTTTATGGGGGTTTAAAAGCATGTGTCATTGTAAAATATCAGTGCAATAGTAACCAGAATGAGTTTGAATAATATAAATGCATCCAATCCAATCATCGATCCATGCATATGTACATGTCTAACCATCCAACCATCCATCCATGTAAATCAGAAATCCCTAATTCTGGTTGGATCCTCAGATCCCCAAAATCCTAAAATCCCCAAATCCCTAATTTTTAAAATCAGAAAAATCCCAATTCAGGGTCCACATTCAAATCTGTAAGCCCTAAAATCCATAATTTGTAAAATAAAAAATCCCTAATTTGTAAAATCAGAAATCCCTAATTCTGGTTGGATCCTCAGATCCCAAAAATCCTAAAATCCCCAAATCCCTAATTTTTAAAATCAGAAAAACCCCAATTCGGGGTCCACATTCAAATCTGTAAGCCCTAAAATCCCTAAATTCCTAAATGAGGGTCCACATCAAATCAAAAATCCATAAATTACTAAATCCCCAAATTCCTAAATCGGCATTGAGAGAGAGAGAGAGAGATACCTCACGTTCGACAAATCCCTATCAACCAAGCTTCAGAGAGAGAGAGCGAGGGTGCACATGGGTAGGGCGTTCGTGGATCAAAGAAACACAAGAAAGGTTAGGGAGACAGAGACAGAGAAGAGAGAGAGAGAGAGGGAGAGGATTAGGGTGAGAGAGAGAGGAGAGGGGGACGCGGATTAGCTACTGACAGGTTGAGAGAGAGAGAGAGGGAGAGGATTAGGGCGAGAGAGAGAGGAGAGGGGGACACAGATTAGGTACTGACAGGTTGAGAGAGAAAGAGGGAGAGGATTAGGGTAAGAGAGAGAGAGAGAGGAGTGGGGGACGCGGATTAGCTACTGACAGGTTATGTAGCGAGACTACTACTAAAGTGATGTCACCAAGTTCTATGGGGCCCACTACGATGTATGTGTTATATCCACACCATCCATCCATTTGGAGATATCATTTTAGGGCGTTATCGAAAGAATGAGGTAGATCTAAAGCTTTAGTAGACCCTATGACAGAAAACAGTGGGGGAGAGTGATTCTCACCGTTGAAACCTTCCAAAGGCCGACCATGATGTTTATTTGAAATCCAAACTACTCACAAGTTAACACGGACACAAAAGAAGGTAAAACACGAGTATCGGCTTGATCAGAAACTTTTATGGGCCTTAGAAGTTTTTAATGGTGGGCGTCACTTTCACCACTCTTTTCTATGGTGTGGTCCACTGGAGGTTTGGATTAGACTCATTCTTTACCTATTTCCCTAAAATGATCTCTCCAAATAGATGGATGGAGTAGATATAAAGAATATATTATCATTGGGGCCATAGAACTTAGTAATGTCACACTCGCTACTCAAGCTGCATGTCAACAGTTGATCTTAAGTAGACTACAACATAAAAAACAATGTTAATTGAACACCCACCATTAAAAACTTCATGAGCCCACCTTAGTGCCCACTGTAATATTTATTTTTATTCGACCTATTGATTAGGTCAGACATACCCAGACAAAGGAAAAATAAAATTAACAAAACAAATATAAGCTTCATCCAAAATGTGGTGTGGTCCAACAGAAATTTGGATGTGCTCCATGAGTCGACAAAACGGATGAATGGTATGGATACACAAATATCATCTTGATATAAAACTATTATGGCCTTTAGAAGTTTTTAATGGTGGGAGTCACTGTCCCACTATTTTCTGTCCTGGGTCCCACTGGAGCTTAGGATTTAACTCGTTCTTTGGATATTGCCTTAAAATGATGTCTCAAAATGGATGGAAGGTGTAGATATAAAACATACATCATGGTAGAATGAGAGGTATATAAATATCGACCACACCACATGAAAACAATAGTGATTGGATATCCATCATTAAAATCCTTGGCCCACTATACTATTTATTTGACATCCAATCTGTTTATTAGGTCATACAAGCCTAGATGAAGGGGAAAAACAAAAATCATCTTGATCCAAAACTGTTATGGCCCCCAATATGTTTTAAATGGTTGACGCTCATTCAACATTGTTTCCTGTAATGTGGTCAATTTCATATTGGGATGTGCCTCATTTTTTGTCTTATGCCATAAGATGATCTTTAAAAATAGATAAATGACATGGATTAAACACATACATCATGGTAGGGCACACAGAGCACCAACCACCAGCCATTGGATGGTGTCAGGGGGAGTAGCCAATTTGTTCCCCTTATTTGTGGTGTAGTCCATTTAATTAATATTTGGATATGATTCATTTTTTGGACAATTCTCTAAAATTATCTCAAAAAATAGATTAATGGTGTGGGTTGATTCCAAATTTTTGGCAAATCCAAAACCCAAGTGTACCATGCCACACGAAACAGTGTGGAATAATAATTTCCACCGTTGATACCTTCCTTGGGCCCATAGTAATGTTTATTTGACATCCAGCATGTTCATAATATTAAAAAGATTATACATGAAGAGAAAATACAAACATCAACTTGATCCAAATTGGGCAAACAAGATTGATGAACAATTTGAGTGAATTTTGATTTAAACATCTGGTTATTTACTCTTCAATCTGGACTGATCAAATTGTCCAAAAATGGTTAAAGGTTGTTCATAATATCAAAAATATATGAATGAATAGAAAACACAAATATCAACTTGATCCAAAAGTTCTATGGCCTTCAAGAAATTTTAAATGGTAGAGGTTCAATCACACTATTTCTTGTGGTGTGGTCCACTTGAGCTTTGGATATGCTTCCTTTTTGTTCTTTAGACCTCAAATTATCTGTTAACATGGATGGATAGAGTGGATAAAATAAATAAATAACAGTGGACCCCACAGAGTTTACTCTGGTAAGGGTGACGAGTAACTCACCTAAATGTAGTGGAGAAGGGTTTCCTTAAAACATTCATAATCATATATTAGGCCTGCCTAAATGTTATTCACATATCCAACCCACTCATTATGTGTGTCCCCTTTAGGTTATGAGATATCTCAAAAATCATTTGTATGCGAAACTCAAGTGGGCCATACCATCTAGAACTATGTGAAGACATCCTAAAAAATATAAAAGCACTTGGTGGGGCCCACATGAGTTTTGGATGGGGTTGAAACTTGGTCTGACCCCTCATCCAAGTGGGACACACATAATGAGTGGGTTGGATATGTGAATCACATTTAGGCGGGCCCAATATATGATTATGAATGTTTTAAGGAAACCCCTCTGCACTATATTAAGTGGTGTGGCCCACCCAAGTCATGGATTGACTTTTTCCATATCGTTCAACACTTTTCTCGGATCATTTTAAGATATTAACTAAAAAATGGGCGGGTCCAAGGCTTAAGTGGACTACAAAGTGGGGATTGAACATCCGCCATTAAAAATAACATTCATAGAAGTTTTGGATCAAGCTGATGTTTGTGTTTTCTCTTCATTTATATCTTTTTGATATTATGAACATATTGGATGTCAAATAAACATTATTGTGGGTCCAAGGAAGGTATCAATGGTGGAAATCATTATTCCAAACTGTTTCGCGTGGCATGGTACACTTGAGTTTTGGATTTACCGAAAATTTGGGATCAACCCACACCGTTCATCCATTTTTTGAGATAATTTTAGAGAATTATCCAAAAAATGAATCATATCCAAAGATTAAATGGACCACACCACAAATAAGGGGAACAGATTGGCTACTCCCCTTGACACCATCCAATGGCTGGTGGTCGGTGCTCTGTGAGCCCTACCATGATGTATGTGTTTAATCCATGTCATCTATCTATTTTTAAAGATCATCTTATGGTATGAGATCAAAAATGAGATATATCCAAATCTTAAGTGGACCACATTCCAGGAAACAGTGTTGAATGAGCGTCAACCATTAAAAAACATTTTGGGGCCATAAAAGTTTTGGATCAAACTGATTTTTGTTTTTCCCCTTCATCTGGCCCTGTTTGACCTAATCAACATATTGGATGTTAAATAAACAGTACAGTGGGCCTTAGGAGGATTTTTATGATGGATATATAATAGTTTTATAATTTATTATATATATATATATATGTGTGTGTGTGTGTGTATGGGAAAAGGTTCCATACGGTCGAGCTCATGGGAACTTCTCATATGGTTGAGCTGTGTGGGCCCCACCGTGATTGGTGTCAAACATCTACCCAATCAGTCGGATGCACCATTCCATGGTGGGCCTGGGGCTTAAAAATCAAGTCAATCCGTGACTTTTTTGGGCCACACCACATACAAAAGTTGAGAGGGGATACCCTCCATTAAAATATTCATATTCATTTGTTGGGACCACCGAGATGTGGTTCACAAATCCAGCCCATCCATTATGTGTGTCCCACTTGGATGAGGATTCAGACCAAGTTTCATATGCATCAAATTTTCAGGTGGGGCCCACCAAGTGATTTTATATGTTTTAGGCATTTCTTGACATGATTTTAGATGGTATGGCCCACCTAAGTTCCGTATACGGCTGATTTTTGGGATATCCCATAATTTAAAGGTGGCGCATCAAATGCACGGTGTTGATGGTCAACATGCATCACAATGGGGCCCACACAGATCAACCTCATGGGAAGTTCCCATGAGCTTGATCGTACCGAACCTTTTCCCTATATACCCGACCCCACCTGACCCCACCCAACCCTAGCCCCCTTTCCCTTTCTTCTCTTTCTCTACCCGCCGCACGCTCGCCCAACCCCCGACCACCAGAAATCCCTCCTCTCTCTCTGTCTCTCTTGCACCCTCTCCCTCTGCAACTTCTCTATCCCTCTTCCTACCATTCTCTGCTTCTTGCTTAACTTCGTCTCTCTCCATCCCTCTTTCTTGTTCTCCCTCCCTACATCTCTCTTTCTCTGCTCTCATCATCTCTCTCCACCCAACAGCGCACACATACTATCTATCTATCTTTGCTCCAACTGAATCGATCTACACATCAGTGACCATTTCAGCAGCGAGGGGCCATTGCAGCAGGTATTTCTCTCCTCTCCTCTCCTCTCTCTTCAACGTCGAATATCCAAACCCTAATTAGGGTTTTCCAATGGTGTATGTGTTTGGGGATTTCCGTTTTTTAATCCCTAATTAGGGTTTTCCAATGTTGCATGTTTTTGGGGATTTCCATTTTTTAATCCCTAATTAAGATTTTGCATATTTAAATATCGAAATCCCTAATTAGGGGTATTCAAGTTCAATCCCTAATTAAGGTTTTGCAAATCTCAGGTGGACCATACTATAAGAAACAATAGTGATAAAAAGTCCCACTGTTAAAATCTTCTTAGGGCCATTCTGTAATGTTTATTTGCCAGAAGGTGAAATATACTTGGATGAATGAAAAAAACAAATATTGGCTGATAAAATTAGGGTTGTCAACAGGCTGGGCTAGGTAGGTCTTAGCCTGGATTTTAAATTGTTTTTGGTCGGGCCATCGTGCCTGCCCTATTCAAAATTCTGATTTCAGGACCAAGCTTGGCCCATTGACACCCCTAGCAAGTCTTTTACATTCTTAGGCATTGACCGATATTCACAGAGGTCCTGATTACATACCTTGTTCAGAATTTTAATTTTCAATTTCATAAGGTTTTCTGTAGAATTTTAATTTTCAATCTATAGCTTTTGTTTCTTTGACAGAGGTCTTGATTACATAAATTCAAGTATAATACACAGAAAATGAGAGGTCCTGATTACTTTCATTTCTTTATCATGTTTTTTTAAAATTATATATATATATATATATATATATATATATATATATATATATATATATATATATATATATATATATATATATATATATATATATCTCTTCTTCAAGGTCCCCATGAAGAAAAATTGCCTGTATCAGGTGGAACACACTGTTACTTACAATGAGCACAGACCGAGAAAACCTCCCCCGGATTTGCCATCTCTACTTTTACATGGATGGATAGTTTACATTGGCACGCTGGTAAGTGTTTTAAAATTTCATTTGCTTGAGATTTTTTGACCAAGTCATTCCAGTTGACATTTTACATAATCAAAATTGTTGTGAATGTTTAATCAGTTATGGAAAAATTGTTAGTTCCACGCTTCCAACAATGCTTTCCTTTTGCTTTAAGCAGTTTGCATTTTCTCTTAAGGATAGTTTCTGATCAACCACAAATTGGATACCTTTGAATTTATCATGCTTCTTTTTCCCCACCTTACTATCCTTCATAAATAGTTAAACACATTTGCAGGTGTGTTCTTTTTTATTTTATTTTTTATTCCTTGTTTTTCTTTTCTAGAGTTTCACTCTCTTAGTTTTATTTTTTTATTTTAATTGGTAATGAGTGTAGCATGTCACTATCTTAGTGCTAGTAGAAGACAACTATATTCATGGTAAAAATTTTGGAAACAGTCTACTATCTTAGTGTTAGTTGTTTTTTTTTTTTTTTTTTTTGCTTGTAGAATTATACATATGAATTCTGAATAGTATGTTGCTGAGAGATTCGCCTTTATGACCATTTATCTGAATAGTGCCTTATGCTTTCTAAAGTTATTTTTAGCATCAATGGTACTTTTTGATGAATTATATCTTGAGCATTAATGGTGCTGTCGGTTTTGACTATTCTGGCACTCATTGTCATTCTTATGTAGGTGAAGTTTCAGGAGTTCATTCCCAGCGTTTTGGTTGGATCCTTTCTTATTGTTTTTGGTCTGTCTAGTGACTCTTATCAACTTACCTATGGATATTAGAATTTCTTTCATAATGAATTTTTAATTATAACATGTTCTAGCATCTAATTTGGGCTATTTAATTGAATATGCACATGTGTTGGCCTGCCATTTGGTACATGTGTTAGCCTGCCATTTGGTGATCGATAACTGTCCAAGTGATTGCTTTGAAGGAATATAGATACACTAGTAATGCAACCCTCATCACATATAATGTAATATCAACATCTTAGTCATAATCAACTCAAAATCAACCTAGTACATAAAAGGAATATAGATACACTGGTAATTCCCCTCAATATCTTTATATGGATGTTTCTTGCTTTACTTACTTTTTATGTTGTTTTAAAATGTATTAGCTCGAAATTGATGGAACAGACCCGGATGTGCGTTGGAGCTATCTGGATGTTGAGGGGGGGGGGGGGGTGTCCCTAGAAGGTGGGAACTATTGTTATGACCATGATGAAGCTGTCTATTTCCTATGGACAGTATTGGAGTGGCCCAGCCATTTGGACATGCCGTGTTTATGTATTTGCTCAAAATTGATGGAGCAGACCCGGATGTGAGTCGGAGCTATGCGGATGTTGAGCAGGGGTCCCTGGAAGGTGGGAACGACTGTTATGACTATGATGAAGTTGTCCATTTCCTATGGACAGTATTGGAGTGGCCTGATCATTTGGACAGGCCGTGTTTATGAATTAGCTCGAAATTGTTGGAGCAGACCCTAGTATAAGCCTAAAACTAAACCTACACATAAAACTAAACATCATGGTGGGGACAGTGCCCCCGACCGTTATTTCCTTCCAGGGACCCACCAAGGTGGTTAATTGAGATCCAACCTGTTGGTAAGTTCACACAGACCTAGACTTGAAGAAGGAATAACACAAATATCAGCTTGATCGAAAACTTTTATGGCCCCAATTTGTTTCGAGGTCTACTTGAGCTTTGGATCTACCTCGAAACCTAAACCTAAACCTAAACCCATTCTCAAATCCCAAAACCTATAACCTAAACCTAAACCTTAACCTAAACCTAAACCTATAACCTTAACCTAAACCTTAACCTATAACATATTACCTATAACCTATAACCTATAACCTAAACTCAATTCCCTAAACCTTAACCTATAAACTAACTTAAACCTAAACCTATGACCTACACTTATAACCTAAACCTAAAATTTAAACCTAAACCTAAAACCTAAATGTATTCTCAAATCCTTAAACCAAAACCTAAACCTTAACCTATAACTTATATCCTATAACCTATAACCTAAACTCAATTCCCTAAACCTTAACCTAAATCTAAGCTTAAAACCTACACTTATAACCTAAACCTGTAACCTTAACCTAAACGTAAAACCTAAACCTAAACCTAAACCTAAAACATAAATGTATTCTCAAATCCCTAAACCTAAACCTAAATCTAAACCTATAACCTAAATCTATAACCTACAACATTAACATAAACTTATAACCTACAACATTAACCTAAACCTATAGTTATAACTTAAACCTATACTTATAACTTAAACCTATTCTCAAATCTCAAAACCTATAACTTAAACCTAAACCTTAACCTAAACCTAAACCTATAACATAAACCTAAACCTTAACCTATAACCTAAACCTTAACCTATAACATATAACCTATAACCTAAACCTATAACCTATAACCTAAACTCAATTCCCTAAACCTTAACCTATAACCTAACCTAAACCTAAACCTATAACCTACACTAAAAACCTAAACCTATAACCTAAGCTTAAACCTAAAACCTAAATGTATTCTCAAATCCTTAAACCTAAACCTACACCTAATCCTAATCTCAACTCCTTAACCTAAACCTAAACTTGAAAACCCAAACCTAAACCCGAACCTGAACCCGAACCCGATTTCCTAAACCTAAATCTTAACCTATTCTCAATTCCCTAAAGCTATGTAACGCCCTGAAATTTAGGGGTCGAGCATAACTCAGCTCCCGAGTTCCAAAACATCACTTATGCAACATATTTAATGATGGATGTATGTTGACTGTATTAGTGCATAAAACATGGAATCGATTAAGCCAAATCACAGATATGATTCAGGGATAAGTGAATAAAGCAAGCGGAAGACTTATAGTAAAATATGTGTACAAGTGTAAATCCCTGAAGTACATATACAAGCCAGATCGTATGGAAGTGCTATTTAACAAAATTATAAGTATCAATTACATCATTTCAGTTCCCAAAATAATCCCAGAGATCCCGCGCATCAGACCGAGGCTCGCTAGAACCCGTCTGAAAACTGCATATAGGAGAAGGCAGACTCGTCGTCATCCAGCTCCCGCTCTGCCTCAGACGTTGCATCCACATCTGCAACATCAGGGCCTAAGACAGAGTCTGGTGGGTTTTTAACACCACCCTAGAAACGTGGGAGTGAGTGATCAACTCAGTGGAACAATAAGGCACTGGTTAACATGTTATCAGTTCAATCAAACAGTAATGATAAAGCAGGACAATTAAATAAATCCTAAGTACTCTTGTTAATGCAAGGATGTATGTAATATAATGCGTGCCCTCATGCGTACACCCTCAGCGTCTTCATCTTACGTTATGCATGACATCGCCTCAAAGTGCGCCACATCTACAAAGCACATGCAAATGCGGTGCATGGATATGATTACCAAGTTGTTATTAGTCCATTTCACACAGCAGGATTGGGAAGCTAAGATACCTTCCTCATATCACCATCCAAACAGTGATCCATACTAGGGTCGTTAATCCTAGACATCTCATACGATCATATGTTTGAGGTCGTAGCAAAGGTCTCGTCACCAATTAATGCACGCCTTTCATGCCTTTACTACCACAGATCGGCTCGTCACCTCCTTGCGGTATCCAGGTATGCTCGAGGTCACTACAAAGGGCTCGTCACCAATCAATGTAAGCCGACAGCACGAATATAGTGTCCCATAACACCATAATCGGCTCACGAGTTTAGTTGCTCATTGGTCACTACGGGGAGGCTCGTCACCCCAGCGTAGGCCGACAGCTCGACCACGGTGTCCCATACCACCATGTCCGGCTCATGAGTCTTGGCGGATCAAGTACCATAGTTAATAGAATTTCACTGGTAAGTTCGGTACCCTAGATTCAAGCAGTAGCGTCCATACATGGTGAACACACAACGGACAATCGGGTTACTTGACGAACTCGACTAGCACGAGCGCACGTTGAATTGAATGACATAGAGTGCGCAAACACTCCGCGTGGCCAAACCACTGCCGACAACTCTAATACGACTCGGGTTCGTCTAATACGCCCTACATGGCGAAAGCAATCTCAACTACGAATATAGGGTCAATTACCGATTTCCTGGACTAAGGCATAGTCCCAAACACCTTATACTACTACAGATACTCATATGGATTGCAGAACAGTAATGATACAACAACTCAGATCATGGTACATATGCATCTGAAGGAATATCAACTTAACATAAATGTAAGCATATGAAATGCTTGAATTTAAATGACATGGAATGTAACTTGCATAAAGGAAATCATGCGCATCAATAGGAGTATTGAGAATCACTTCTCAACGCCCGCGATAAGTGTAATAAGTTACACTTTAGATCATTTATGCATTTCTACAAACACTTAGCATACATGGGACAACATACATGACGTATGTTGAAATACATGCACTTAGACAATTCCTTTTACCAAGGAGTTGTCATACATGCATCTAGCATACATACATGACAAATACTCATGGCAAACATAAGTGCATATCTTATACGTATACGGTACTTTATAAATACACATAGAATACACAAATCTCAATATAGCACATGCATATCAGGAAAGCAGCGAAAACACCACATTTGGCATGTGAAAACTCATCCATAATAAAAAATAAATCATTAACTGGGATTGAAAGCCTTGAAAACCATAACCTATACACTTAAAGTCCGCACCTTAAGCGAAGAAAGAACCACCGAACTGATTTAGACGAGTTGTCTTCGTCAACGGCGCTAGAATACCCTAAAATAAGGATAGAAATGAGATACATCAACACCAAGGCTAATCTAAGTTCTAACACAGGTTAGGGTTAGGTTAACTTACCCCAAAAGAACTCAGAACCGTCAGAAGAACGATCCAAAGTGAAGGTTCAAAGATGAAGCAGAACAAGGAAGAAATCAAGATGATTCACCAACCTATCTGTCTCACTTTCTCTCTCTTTTCCACTCTCTCTCCAAGCTAGGGTTAGAGAAAATTCGTATGGAAAAGAGAGCTAGGGTTTAAGGACTATAAATAGGCCTATTCTTGATGAAAATAACCCTAGGGACAAGGTATACTTAGGTTATAACCAAAGTAAGCCTTACTCGATCCAACGAACCACTTCTGGTGGGCCTATAACCACGAAAGGTCGGACTTAAGCTCACTGACCATGGATCTAGGTCAAGCTGAGTTTTCATACCGACCGGCTCTTCAGATCAGCCGTGGCGGACCACACTCAATTCAACGGTCACGGAATCTCGATCAGGTCCACAAGCACTAGGATATGCCTGGGCCAACTATCCTGATCAGAGGGTGAAAATGGGTCAGAAACCAACGGTCAGATAACCTAAAATTGTCGCGCAAGCGACACGACTCAGATTTCATAAAAGCTTAATAAATTCCAACCGTTCTCACACTCTTCACTCCGAGCTCAAACAAATCGACCCAGAACATCACATGGACTTGATTTTCTAGGTGATAGTCAAGCCCAACTCGGTGACCGCAACAGCTTAAGATCATCGCCATCGGACTTTCGAAGCGCGGTCCAGGTCCGATCCAGATCTTTCAAAAATTCCCCAGAACAACTGGATTTAGCGATGGATCCTAGGTTTCAGAGTAACGTAGTGCTCACTAATCTACACGTTTAGAGCCATGCAGATACAATTTAAAGTGATTGATGCGAATTTCACAAGCAATCGAGTAAAGCGCTAATTACCCCAAAACAACTACTTAAGGAAAGATTAGCACAAAAATTCCAAGGTCGTTACAATCCACCCCCCTTAAAGAAAATTTCGTCCTCGAAATTCATACCTTCATATAATCCTCGAGGATCAAAGGGTAGGTCTTTCTGACCTCAGCTTCAGATTCCCAAGTAGCCTCTTCCACACCATGATGCGTCCATAGCACCTTCACAAGAGGGATAACCTTGCTACGCAATACCTGCTCCTTCCTGTCGAGAATACGCGTCGGTCGCAGTACGTAAGTGACATCCTCACTCAACTGCACTTGCTCCCAACTGATAATATGCGAAGGATCAGGAACGTACTTCAGCATAGAAACATGAAATACGTTATGCACGCCCGCAAGAGGTGTGGGCAAAGCAAGGCGGTACGCTACCGCTCCCACTCGATCCAGAACTTGAAATGGACCAATAAATCTCGGCGTCAGCTTCCCCTTCTTACCGAACCGTAAAACTCCCTTCATAGGAGAGACCTTCAGAAAAACATGGTCTCCCACTACAAACTCAAGCGGTCGACGCCTCGTATCAGCATAACTCTTCTGCCTGCTCTGCGCTGTCAGAAGTCGACGTCGAATGATGTCAACCTTCTCTGAAGTCACCTGCACCAACTCCGGGCCAAGCAAACTACGCTCACCAATTTCTGCCCAGCAATGTGGTGCTCTGCACGGGCGACCATATAACGCCTGATAGGGAGCCATGCCGATACTCGCCTGGAAACTATTATTATATGCGAACTCTGCATACCGAAGATAATCATTCCAACTGTCTTTGAAATCCAAAACACAAGCTCGCAACATATCTTCCAGGACTTGATTCACGCGCTCCGTCTGCCCATCTATTTGCGAATGAAACGCGGTGCTGAACTTCAGTTTCACACCCATTGCTTCCTGGATATGAGTCCAGAAGATAGATGTAAAACGCGTGTCTCTATCAGACACAATCTCTAGGGGAACTCCATGCAGACGTACTATCTCCTTGATATACAACCTAGCCAACTCGTCTGCAGAGTAAGTGACTCTGATCGGTAAGAAGTGCGCCGACTTCGTTAATCGATCGACGATCACCCAAATAGAGTCAAATCCCTTTCTCGTTCTCGGTAACCCAGAAATAAAATCCATAGAGATGAAATCCCATTTCCATTCAGCTATGGGCATGGGTTGCAACAACCCAGGAGGTCGGCGATACTCTGCCTTGACCTGCTGGCACGTGAGACAACGAGAAACAAATTCAGCAATCTGGACCTTCATATTGTCCCACCAATAAGACCTCTTCATATCCTGATACATCTTCGTGCTACCTGGATGCATCGCAAGTTTAGAACTATGGGCTAACTCGAGAACCTCACGTCTCAAGTCAGGGATGTCAGGAACACATAACCGGTCACGAAAACGTAGGCCCCCATCAGAACTAACAATCCAATCGGAGTTCTCATCTGTACCAACTCGCTGCCTCATCTTCACCAAAAGCTCATCATCTGCCTGAGCTGCAACGATCCTCTCGTCGATAACGGGCTGTACACGAATGTGTGCGATAACCTCATACGGCTTAACCACCGTAAGCTTCTGCTCAAAATCGCGCACGAACTCCAACATATCCCACTCTGCTATCATCAGTGGAGCCGCAAACTCAATAGCCTTCTTGCGACTCAACACATCTGCCACAAGGTTCGCCTTACCAGGATGGTAAGAAACATCGAACTTGAAGTCCTTCAATGTTTCCATCCACCTGCGCTGCCTCATATTCAAATCACGCTGCGTGAAGATATACTTAAGGCTCTTGTGGTCGCAAAAGAGCTCCAACTCCTCACCATAGAGGTAATGTCTCCAAAGCTTTAATGCAAATATGATAGCTGCTAATTCCAGGTCGTGCGTAGGGTAATTCTCTTCATGTTTTCTCAACTGACGCGAAGCATAAGCAATCACCCTGTCCTTCTGCATAAGGACATAACCCAGACTAACGCGAGAGGCGTCAGTATAAATAATATACTTAACCCCTTGCTCTGACAATACTAGCACAGGGGCGGACGTCAACTTGTCCTTCAGCTCCTGAAAAGCTAACTCCGCGTGCTCACTCCAAGCAAACTTCAAATCATTCCGTGTCAGCTGCGACAACGGTCTAGCAATCTTCGAGAAGTCCTGAATAAAGCGTCGATAATAGCCTGCAAGACCAAGAAAACTCCTCACCTCAGTAACTGAACCAGGCTGCTTCCAGTCCTGTACTGCAGCTACCTTGGCAAGGTCGACGGCTATTCCTTCCTTAGACACCACATGTCCCAGGAACTTGACTTCCTCTTTCCAGAAATCACACTTCTTGAACTGTGCGAAAAGCTGATGCTCCCTAAGAGTATCCAAAACCGCTCTTAAGTGCTCCTCGTACTCTGCCCGGCTCGCCGAATAAACCAATATGTCATCGATAAAGACAATGACGAATCGGAACAGGAATGGCCGAAACACCCTGTTCATCAGATCCAAGAACACGGCCGGTGCGTTCGTCAGACCGAACGACATCACAAGGAACTCATAATGACCGAAGCTAGGCGGTCTTCTGCACGTCCCCATCCTTGACGCGCAACTGATGATACCCTGACTGCAGATCAACCTTCGAAAAGTACCGTGCCCACTTCAACTGATCAAACAGATCATCAATCCTGGGCAAAGGGTACTTATTCTTCATAGTTACCAGATTCAACCTGCGATAATCAATACACAATCGCAAGGAACCATCCTTCTTCTTCACAAACAGAACAGGTGCTCCCCAAGGAGACACACTGGGCCGAATAAAACCCAATTCCAGCAAGCCATCTATCTGCTTCCTCAACTCCTCCATTTCACTCGGAGGCATACGATAAGTGGGTAAAGAAATGGGCGCCGCACCAGGCATAAGATCGATAGCAAAATCAATCTCACGCTGAGGAGGTAATCCAGGAATCGACTTAAACACATCTTCAAACTCCTGAACTACCGGCGTACTAACCAACGCCAATTCGGCCGAACTCTCCAACAGAGAAGAATAAAAATCAATACGAAGAGGGTAACTGACCTGAACTGGGAAAGTAACAGTCTCGCCCTCAGGTCCATGAATCGTCACGGATCTCGCTTCACAATCAATCTCAGCTCGCATCCTCGTGAGCCAATACATACCCATAATAACATCGTAGTGATAAAGCGGTGCGACTAGCAAATCAACACGGATCGATCCACTTCCCAGATTGACCAAACAATCCATACAACGCTTGCCCAAAGCAGAGGACATCCCCGTAGCGGTAGTAAGCGTCACTCCTTGCATAGGAACAGATCTCAAACCCAAACCCCTAACTGCCGCATAAGAAATAAGAGAAGTAGTGGACCCTGTATCCACTAACACAGAAACGGGAATACCTTCAATATGCGCTGTCACATCGGCACCAAGTCAGACATAGGCGCTTTAGCTGAAAGCGCATGAACACGAGCCTGCTGCTGACGATTCGGCGGAGGAACCATGGGCCGCTGAGGTGGCCTGAAACCAGGAACTACAGGTCTGAAGGATGGATGAGCTGGCGCTGATCGAAGAGGAGGAGGAGAAATAACCTGAGGCATCGGACGGCTAACCCTCTGCGGTGGAGTAAAACCACCTACTCGCATACGGGAGAAGCAAAAACGGTCCAAGTGCCCCACCTTCCCATAATAGGAACATCGAAGATCAGCTCTCATCTGCTGAGCGGGCGGCGCTGAACGCCTCGGAGGAGAATCTGCTCGCGGCCTCTTGTCGAGGAAAGGTGCACCCTGAAAATTCGGTCGCGGCCTAGGAGGCATCGGTGCTCACATGCTGGACGCTCTATCTCCGTCCTGCTCTGCTCGCAAGGATATGCTCACCAGCTCCGCATACGAAGAAATGCTAGCACAGCAAATCTTCGATCGGATCTCAGGTCTCAATCCCTCAGAGAAACGCCGCATCCTCATCGGCTGATCACCCAGGATTAAAGGAACATACCGCCCCAACTCAGTAAAGCGATTCTCATACTCGGTAACCGACAACCCTCCCTGGCGGAGGCGAAGGAACTCACTCTCCTTCTCATGTCGGTGTGTCACCAGGAAATACTTCTCGTGGAAGCGCGCCTCAAACGCCTGCCACGACCAAATAAAGTCCTCCTCGACAGTGCAAAGCACACTGTCCTACCACAGACTGGCCTCCTTCTCAAACATGAAGGTAGCAAGCTCAACCTGCTCGACCTCAGAGCAGTGCAGCGGTCTCAGTATCTTAGAGATGCGGTCGATCCAATACTCGGCCTCCTCGGGTCTATGAGAACCCACAAAAGTAGGAGGTCGCAAGCGCTGGAATCGCTCGAATGTGCCGCTGGCACTGGCACTGGCACTGGCACTGGCACTCCCAGATGGAGGCTTAGGTGAAACTGGTGGAGTCACCCCCACTGACTGAGCAAAGATGCCGGCCATGGAAGAGAGGAACTCCTGCTGCTGCGATAAGAAACAGAGGACGTTGATTATAGGGTAACCAACAGCATCATCTGCTCAAACCTATCAACAGGTGGAGTAGATGAAGGTGTACGGCTCGGCTCAGGAACCGAGGGTGTGACTGGAGGAGCCATCTGTGTCGACCCAACACCGGCCCGAGATGGACCCGCCTGTGGATCCGACTGGCTATCGCTCAAGGGAGGAACCCCAGCAAGCGACTCAATCAAAGAGAGATGGGCCGAAGTCTTCGAACCCTTAGGAGGCATCCCTACATTCAACAGAGGATGCAACCTGTCAGATTCTAAGTCACACAATCCATCCACACAACAACAACACAGCACAACTCCAAAGATAAACAACATGCATTCCATTAATCAAAATCGTCACAATACAAGTAGTGCAGCAATACATGAATCACGACTAGGAAAGAATGAAAACAACAACATCTAACACTTCAAACAACCACAGCAACTATAACCACCACAAACAACTACAACAACTACACAACACAACACTTCAACTACAAGCCAACAACAGCTACACACAGAAAGAAAACACAAACAAAGCAAAAGACGGCCACGGCGACAGCTACTCGTCGGAATCGGGAGATGGAGGCGGATCACCCTTATCCTGCAAGCAACACAGGATAGACTTCAGAGTCCGAGACACCTTCTTAAACTTATGTTTAACAAGGGCTCAAAGATCAACCATATCCTGGCGTAAAGCAGCTTGCCCTTCTTCAAGCCGTGTAAGACGGGCATCTCTGGCAGTCTGCTCTGCGCCCTGCTCTGGCGCCACAGGAGGAGAGCTATCACTCGAATCCTGTGCCTCATCTCCTTCCTCGTCTTGCTCTGTTTCTTCTTTAGACTCCGCACCACCTTCAGCATAACTCTCTTCATCACCGCTCTCAGACTCAGCCTTACCCTCTGAGGCAAGCCGACCAGAACCAACCTCCATCAACTTAAGAGTCCTCAGATTGATATGACGAACAGGAACCGGCTTCTCAGCTCCAAGCCTATAGCCAAACTCATGTGCAATCTTACAAATGAGGCGGCCAAAAGGGAGCAACTCGGTCCTTCTACTCGAACGAGCAATGAGAATAATCTGGCGCAGGACATACGTCGGCACACACAACTTCACTTCCTGCCCCACCTGATATAGAAAATCCACCATCAGGCGCATACATTCGCTGCGGTTGCTCCACCTTGGATATACATTGAACGTAAAGATGTGGTAAAGCAAACGAAAGTCGTCCATCATGAAGGAAGCCAGAAGACTCCTATTCGGCTGCCATTCGACTAGACGACCACACAAGGATCGGGTGCGACGATCCCTCTCGCGCACACTGTCCACATTCTTCTCACTGGCACGTACTTCACCAAGTGGCACCTTCAGGAGTCAGGATATCAAAGTAACATTGACAATACCCACTCGACCGCTACCACAAGGAATCTTGAACTGCAGAGGATCCAGCGAAGGCTCCAGAATGTTGGCATAGAAGGCCCGAACAGTGTTAGCATTCGCGCGATACTCGCCTTCGAACAAGGGACCCCAACCAGCCCCTTCTAGGAGCTCCAACAAGAAAAACTCACCAAAGAGCCGCGGGTCAACATGAGCCTCAAAAAGGACTCTATGTCCTTCATAGACTCCATGCGACAACTCCGCCAACAAGGTCCTACTAACGGGAGCTCGAGGATCAAGGTCCCGCTTCGTCTGGAATTCGCGCGTGGCGGACGTGCTAGTGGCGGCTCCTCTCGGCCTCCGTGCACGGGTTGGGCAGCTCGGCCCGGCTTCATCCACGGGCGCTCTCTTCTTCCCCATCAAGGAAAGAAGGGAAGAAATGGAAAAGATGGCCGTCACAATCTCAAAGAGGGCCATGAGAAATGAGACAAAGAGAGAAATAGGAAGATGGTGAAGCTTCCACACAACTATTAGCCAAATAGGGAAAGTAAGAGCTCAAATGAGAAGGAAAGGAAAAGAAATCAACAATAGGAAGGAAGATTTGAAGATGGGATGATGGGTTTGCACGAAAAATGAAGGAAAAAGAAGATTTGGGAGAGATTTGAGAGAGTTTGGAAAGGGTTTTGAAGAAAAGGAGAGCTTGGGAGTGGGTTTTTTGAAGGAAGTAGGTAAAAGAAAGGGATTAAAAGGTGGAACCGTGGAGAGGTGGGCCACATTAGGCCTAGGAACGATAGGCCCGCTTCGGCCCGCCCGGTCAGGCCCGCTGACAGGCGATCCCTCGCTGAACCGGCGATGGCATTGCTGGTCTCTGGACATTCCGGCGATGCCTCGCCGTTTTGGCGAGGCCCTCCTGGTCCCCCTTGGTCTAAAACACGTGGTCCCCCCTGGGTCCCACAAAAAATGCCCTGATTGGCCCCTTGCGTAGTTTGACACCTATCGGGTCATTATGACAGAAATCAGGTGCCAATAGCGATTTCTGGAAGGTTTAAAGGTGAAAAAAGGGAAGATAGACCGTCTAAACTCATTAATAGAGGGTCTAGGAAAGGTTTCGGGTCACTGTGTGTGATCAGGTAAGAGTACAGACTCGATCTCGGCGAAGGTTTTTAGGAAACTTTCGCCAATAAAAACTACGGAGCACAAACACAAAAGCCATGATAGACCCGCACCCAAATACACTAAAGTGGTGACAACGTGCGGTGTGTGACCATAACCCAGGTCCGGTTTAATCCAAATCATGCTCTGATACCAACTTGTAACGCCCTGAAATTCGGGGGTCGAGCATAACTCAGCTCCCGAGTTCCAAAACATCACTTATGCAACATATTTAATGATGGATGTATTTTGACTGTATTAGTGCATAAAACATGGAATAGATTAAGCCAAATCACAGATATGATTCAGGGATAAGTGAATAAAGCAAGCGGAAGACTTATAGTAAAATATGTGTACAAGTGTAAATCCCTGAAGTACATATACAAGCCAGATCGTATGGAAGTGTTATTTAACAAAATTATAAGTATCAATTACATCATTTCAGTTCCCAAAATAATCCCAGAGATCCCGCGCATCAGACCGAGGCTCGCTAGAACCCGTCTGAAAACTGCATATAAGAGAAGGTAGCCTCGTCGTCATCCAGCTCCCGCTCTGCCTCAGACGTCGCATCCACATCTGCAACATCAGGGCCTAAGACAGAGTCTGGTGAGTGTTTAACACCGCCCCAGAAACGTGGGAGTGAGTGATCAACTCAGTGGAACAATAAGGCAGTGGTTAACATGTTATCAGTTCAATCAAACAGTAATGATAAAGCAGGACAATTAAATAAATCCTAAGTACTCTTGTTAATGCAAGGATGTATGCAATATGATACGTGCCCTCACGCGTACACCCTCAGCGTCTTCATCTTACGTTAAGCATGACATCGCCTCAAAGTGCGCCACATCTACAAAACACATGCAAATGCGGTGCATGGATATGATTACCAAGTTATTATTAGTCCATTTCACACAATAGGATTGGGAAGCTAAGATACCTTCCTCATATCACCATCCAAACAGTGATCCATACTAGGGTAGTTAATCCTAGACATCTCATACGATCATATGTTTGAGGTCGTAGCAAAGGTCTCGTCACCAATCAATGCACGCCTTTCATGCCTTTACTACCACAGATCGGCTCGTCACCTCCTTGCGGTATCCAGTATGCTCGAGGTCACTACAAAGGGCTCATCACCAATCAATGTAGGCCGACAGCACGAATATAGTGTCCCATACCACCACAATCGGCTCACGAGTTTAGTTGCTCATTGGTCACTACAGGGAGGCTCGTCACCCAGCGTAGGCCGACATCTCGACCACGGTGTCCCATACCACCATGTCTGGCTCATGAGTCTTGGCGGATTAAGTACCATAGTTAATAGGATTTCACTGGTAAGTTCGGTACCCTAGATTCAAGCAGTAGCGTCCATACATGGTGAACACACAACGGACAATCGGGTTACTTGACGAACTCGACTAGCATGAGCGCACGTTGAATTGAACGACATAGAGTGCGCAAACACTCCGCGTGGCCAAACCACTGCCGACAACTCTAATACGACTCGGGTTCGTCTAATACATCTTACATGGCGAAAGTAATCTCAACCACGAATATAGGGTCAATTACCGATTTCCTGGACTAAGGCATAGTCCCAAACACCTTACACTACTACAGATACTCATATGGATTGCAGAACAATAATGATACAACAACTCAGATCATGATACATACGCATCTGAAGGAATATCAACTTAACATAAATGTAAGCATATGAAATGCTTGAATTTAAATGACATGGAATGTAACTTGCATAAAGGAAATCATGCGCATCAATAGGAGTATTGAGAATCACTTCTCAACACCCGCGATAAGTGTAATAAGTTACACTTTAGATCATTCATACATTTCTACAAACACTTAGCATACATGGAACAACATACATGACGTATGTTGAAATACATGCACTTAGACAATTCCTTTTACCAAGGAGTTGTCATACATGCATCTAGCATACATACATGACAAATACTCATGGCAAACATAAGTGCATATCTTATACGTATACGGTACTTTATAAATACACATAGAATACACAAATCTCAATATAGCACATGCATATCAGGAAAGCAGCGAAAACACCACATTTGGCATGTGAAAACTCATCCATAATAAGAATAAATCATTAACTGGGATTGAAAGCCTTGAAACCATAACCTATACACTTAAAGTCCGCACCTTAAGCGAAGAAAGAACCACCGAACTGATTTAGACGAGTTGTCTTCGTCAACGGCACTAGAATACCCTAAAACAAGGATAGAAATGAGATACAACAACACCAAGGCTAATCTAAGCTCTAACACAGGTTAGGGTTAGGTTAACTTACCCCAAAAGAACTCAGAACCGTCAGAAGAACGATCTAAAGTGAAGGTTCAAAGATGAAGCAGAACAAGGAAGAAATCAAGATGATTCACCAACTTATCTCTCTCACTTTCTCTCTCTTTTCCACTCTCTCTCCAATCTAGGGTTAGAGAAAATTCGTATGGAAAAGAGAGCTAGGGTTTAAGGACTATAAATAGGCCTATTCTTGATGAAAATAACCCTAGGGACAAGGTATACTTAGGTTATAACCAAAGTAAGCCTCACTCGATCCAACGAAGCACTTCTGGTGGGCTTATAACCACGAAAGGTCGGACTTAAGCTCATTGACCATGGATCTAGGTCAAGCTGAGTTTTCATACCGACCGGCTCTTCAGATCAGCCGTGACGAACTACACTCAATTCAACGGTCACGGAATCTCGATCAGGTCCACAAGCACTAGGATATGCCTGGGCCAACTATCCTGATTAGAGGGTGAAAATGGGTTAGAAACCAACGGTCAGATAGCCTAAAATCGTCGCGCGAGCGACACGACTCAGATTTCATAAAAGCTTAATAAATTCCAACCATTCTCACACTCTTCACTCCGAGCTCAAACAAATCGACCCAGAACATCACATGGACTTGATTTTCGAGATGATAGTCAAGCCCAACTCGGTGACCGCAACAGCCTAAGATCATCGCCATCGGACTTTCGACGCGCAGTCTAGGTCCGATCCAGATCTTCCAAAAATTCCCCAGAACAACTGGATTTAGCGATGGATCCCAGGTTTCAGAGTAACGTAGCGCTCACTAATCTACACGTTTAGAGCCATGCAGATACAATTTAAAGTGATTGATGCGAATTTCACAAGCAATCGAGTAAAGCGCTAATTACCCCAAAACAACTACTTAAGGAAAGATTAGCACAAAAATTCCAAGGTCGTTACAAGCTATAACTTATAACCTAAACCTAAACCTATAACCTAAACTTATAACCTTAACTTAAACCTAAAACCTATATCTAAACCTAAAACCTAAATGTATTCTCAAATCCCTAAACCTAAACCTACACCAAATCCTAATCTCAACTCCTTAACCTAAACCTAAACTTGAAAACCCAAACCTAAACCCGAACCAGAACCCGAACCCAATTTCCTGAACCTAAACCTTAACCTATTCTCAATTCCCTAAACCTTAACCTATAACTTAAACCTAAACCTGTAACCTACCCTTATAACCTAAACCTAAACCTATAACCTAAACCTGTAACCTTAACCTAAACGTAAAACCTAAATCTAAACTTAAAACCTAAATGTATTCTCAAATCCCTAAACCTATAACCTACAACATTAACATAAGCTTATAACCTAAACCTATAACCTACAACATTAACCTAAACCTATTCTCAAATCCCAAAACCTATAACCTTAACCTAAACCTATAACCTAAACCTAAACCTTAACTTATAATCTAAACCTTAACTTATAACCTATAACCTATAACCTAAACCTATAATCTATAACCTAAACTCAATTCCCTAAACCTTAAGCTATAACCTAACCTAAACCTAAACCTATAACCTACACTTATAACCTAAACCTAAACCTAAAACTGTAACCTTAACCTAAACGTAAAACCTAAACCTAAACCTTTAACGTAGATGTATTCTTAAATCCCTAAACCTAAACCTATAGCCTAAAACATTAACATAAACTTATAACCTACAATATTCACCTAAACCTATACTTACAATCTAAACCCACTACGCCAAAATCGCTGATTTGCGACAGATCAAATCCGTCGTAAAACCAAATAAACGATGGATTTCGTCCGTTGCTGTTTACTGGGTTGTTTTTGTCAACAGATAAAATCTGTCGTTGAATCTACGACGGATAAGATCCATCATAAAACAAATAAAAAATCCATCGGTAAAATTCAAAAAATTAGTCGTCACTAAAAATATTAGCGACGGATAAGGTCTGTCGCTAATATGAGTAAGCAACGGACCTCAAATCCGTCGTTGATTTTGAATGTTCAAAATTAGCGACGGATTTGGTCCGTCGCTAAAATATCTGTCATACAATTCGATAAAAAATTATTATTATTATTTTTAATCTTGCACCTGATAGTCATTCAAAAAATAATTCACACTATTGTTTGATAAGAATCCTATTCACAAAATTAGTAACAACTCAATTCAATAAAAGAGGAAATGACCCAAGTGGCCCACTCCAACAAAAATTGACTTTTAACCCTCGTAACTAAACACTTCCCCCTCCTAAACTAGGACCCACACAGAAGAAATTACCCGGAACTTCCAACTGTTGGCTATGCCTTGCTTGGAATTGGCAACTTAGTATCTGTTCTTGTTCGACCTTTTTTTGAGACCTTCCTACATATATTACAAACAACCAGATTCAATCCAAGAAAAGACATAGTTTAGTCAACCCTTGATATATTGCAAATAACCATCTCAAATCCATGAAAAGTGAATAGTTTAATCAACTGAAACCAATTAACAAAATAAAAGATTAGAATTCATCCTAGCCATTAGAGGTTCAGGTAAGAGCATTTCATAACTTCATAGCATTCACCGGGAGAGCACGATACAGTTTGAAAAGATCTTTAGATGTTGGAATCAATACACAACAGCACAATGCAATCTACATTTAATGCACTAGTTTCTAACGACATGACCAAATGAAAGTGTAGGAATTGGAAAATTTCTATTTCCCAACAATCCGAACTCTTTTACGAGCAGGGATAATGCATCAAGTTCAGCCAAGTTGGACCGTAGGTTATTGTCTAGCCAGTGGACAACTTCTAACCTGTCGTGCATGCAACATCCAACTTGTCCAAAAGGTGGGCCTACCATGAGGAACACCTTGTGCAAAAATCAACACAATCCATGCATCGGATGAACCCTATATGTATAGATGCCCTGGCCCATGATTCAGGCTGGTATGCTCATCAGGCTGGTCCCACATGCATGTTGACTGTTTGGGACCACATGAAGAAACTTGATTTATATACGAAAACATCATGTGTTTGGTCAAGCACAGATTGTCTATTTGAAAGAAAAAAAAAAAAAAGAGGAGGAGAAAATGTACCCATTTAAATAGATATCCATGGTTTAGATTCCATGTATATGAGAGATTCACGCCAAAGATCCCAGTAACCAATGAATAAATAGAGAGGATAAAATATTGTCAATAGTAAAATGTAAGAATTTGGAGATCAAACTAAAGAAAAGAATCAATGCATGTGCAGTTCATTACCAATGTCCTTGTAAAATCTCACCTGAATCAGTTGATTTCAATGACTTTCAAGTTGTGGCAGTGGGAAAAAAAAAAACCATGATTGTCAGTTGCATTAGCATCTTCAGTTTTGTTATAACCATCACCATTGGAGTCAGCCATGTATGCTGTAAAAGATACAAAACTTGAAAATGCCCACAGAAGTGCTTAATGCAAGTGCAAGGGATGGTATTAGACTAAAAAAACCCCAGATAACTTTGGAACGAAAAAATAAGGGAAAAAATAGCAAATTCAATCACATAAACCGAACATATGCAACCATCCATCACACAAATTGCATTAAAAGAAAAAAAAAAAAAACATTAAACTATCTTTTCATTTCTTACCAAAACATGATAGGTTGGTATGTGTGCAACAAATTATCTCTTTGTTTTATTATTACCACAACCACATCAGAACTTCACACGTGGCTGGAATTCCTCTAATTGCTAGAATTCTCATCCAGCAAAACTAACATGACCCTATTTGGGCAAAAGTTTACCTAAACTGTATTCTGTTAGTAGTAATCATCTTAATTATTTCACTATTTTACTTTTTACCATGCATTTCTAAGCCCATTTGTTGGATGTTTAGGGGTGTTGGTCAGTGTGCTTTTGAAGGTATGTTCCTACAATGGGACCCACAATTTAAATGCCCTAGATAGCTGTGAATCAATGCCATGTGGGGAGGATGAGTTACCACAATTGTTTAAATGGTAAAACTAACAAAGCCCTATTTGGGTGACAAGTTTGCCAAACTCCTGCGCGTACAAGGAAGACCTATGAACTAGAACACCAGCACATGTGCCAGCATGGCATGACAGAGAGGTATAATGTTCAAGCTATTCACAAAGTGGCACCTCCGAAGATGTTTTTGTGGCCCATGATGTTAAAAACATGTGGACGGTTTAGAAAACTCCTGCCAAGTTTTTTTCTGTACTTTTATTTCAGAAACTCTGGCTACTCAATATGTGGACCAACCTGATACTTGCACAAGGGCATTCGCATGGAAGGAACCATCTGATGGATATGTGGTACCTGTAGCAATGTGCCATGCTAGCACTTGTGGTGGAATGTGCATGAAGTGCCTTGCACCCATGGGTGGATGTAGCGAAGCTCCATTTGCAATTAGGGGAATTGTATGACTGCTAAGTTTGATGTTTGATACACATACATTTGGAAATTGTACACATGTTAGGTAATAGTTCGAATTAAACTGGACAATTTGTTGGTCCCACTGTGGATTGTGCATGATTCTACTGTAGCACATTAATCTGATGATGCTAAATCATCCAATCTATGGCTCATAAGAAATTTTCAATGATAGGATGATGAGTAGCATTTGAGTAATGTTAGGGCCTATTTGTTAAATTTGAATTCCAAAGTATGAATCTGAAGTTGGAAAACTAGTGGTGAATGGATGTTTGGTTTATCCAAAAAGTATCCAGTTTGAAGATAAAAGGCATAAAAAGTGCCTCTTCCAATCTGTTTTACTCGGTCTTCCACTCAAAACAAAATGTTTACTATTGAACCTAGTATTATCTACTACATACTAGTAACATACAACCAATATTGGGGCACCATCCCATAAGCTACAAAATTTCATGTCCCCCTAAACAAGGAATCCTCCATTGATAACATATATATATATATATATATATATATATATATATATATATCATAAGTTTTTTATTTTTATTTACATTCACAAATACTTTCATCATCCATCCAACTATTAACAACATTTATAAAAAATAAAATATATCCAACCAACTCTTAATAATAATTTGCAACATAACCTACTAGGAACCGTCATGCACCGTAATGTCTTACGGCAGAGTGGGTTCTGAGGAGTTACAAGTTGACCCTGACAACAACATATAAATGAAGCGATAAAAATATAAATGATTCAAGATTAATTAAAGGTTTCGAGAACTTACATCCACCTCACTCTTATTGCCAAGTAGTCCTGACAAAAATGCATCTACACTACGAGAAGGGGAAAAAAAAATTGTGGCTGCATCGATACGGTCTAGTATGAACGACTGTCTACATACCCAATGTTGGAAGATTGGGATCAAGCCACTACGTAGTTCTTAATATCTAAATCAGAACATTTTACGCATAAGCAAAGAAAAAATCAAAACAAATCATAACAGAAATATGTGTACCTTCTGTCACGCATAAGAAGATGAAAAGCTGAAACAAATCACCAGATTAGTCAACAAAACTACTACATAATTCAAGATAAAGATTTAGTCAAAAAATATCCAAAATAACCTCAAACACAATTCACATGTCTTGACCAAATTACAAAAATATGTTCTTGACTTGGGAAAAGTTTTAAGTAAACTCCTTTAATATCTATGTTTTCGTCAGCACTCTAGGCCAAACGAGAACATCACCCATGACGCAATCGGCTAACGTCTTCTCAATGTCACCAAACACATGCGCACTGGGAACTTCAACAACATACAAGATGACTTCCATGTATTCAACAGTTAACCTTCCTGCCCTCATCCAATTCTTGCATGGTGTCATGGAAGCCATCTGGCACATTAACACCCAAAATTCAAACTCAAATATCAAAACATGCCAATTTTAGAGCTAGAAATTACAAGAAATGTACGTATTCAACAAATTTATATCCAACATTCCAATTTGTTTCTTTTGCAAGTATAAAATGTCCATAAAACATTCATTAAAAACAAATAGATGTGCTTTTCACATTATCATCAGATGCTTAAATCAAATTAATATGAGAATGATAAAACACAAACATAACAAGGAAAATAAAGAAATGGCCACCAAGACAATAAAATAAAATAAAACACCACGCCTGTGGGAGTTTAATGCTCTCATCACCCGTCCCCAACGTGGAAAAAGTAGGAGGGTTGCCATAACTTCCAACATAGCCGACCCCAATTAGTTGGGGTTAAGGCTCAGATGATGATGATGTCATGAGGGGATTAGAAGGAAAATATGGGCACACCCATATAGGGTGGTTGTAAAAGAATTTTCTCAAAATAAAACTTCACAATGTATTCCAGTGAAGTTTTATGAGATTCCAGGAATATGGACGACGACCATAAGATTTTCGAGGAAGTAACGAGTGATCCATCTATCTGCAACAGAAAAGAATTGCAGACTTTAGTGCAGTTGAGTACATAATGGTAAGTGGTGAATGATTAGTCTCGAAACCTGTCCTACAAAAATACCAAGAGATGCTTTTGATTTTCAATATACCCTGGATTCAACCGACATAAGCAGAAACCTGATGTTTGCGTAACTAACTGATGTAAAACATCATGTCATTAAGAGATTGAAAACACGAAAAACCTACATGCCTGGTACAGGTTATTAGCGAGCCAAACAAGAAATTGTTTGTGTTGGCGCACTATTTCTACACGAATACTGCTATGACGCACACCAAACGGGCCCTACAGCAAGTAAAATTAAATAAAAAGGTAGAAAGTTTTAACCTAATATCCATTTTTTGCACACATAATAATAATAACATGAATGGACCTCAATGCTAAAGTGAGAGGCCAAAATAACAGCAGAAGCATTTAGTATGCTATGCTACTAGTTAGCAATGTGAAGTCTTCATAAAAGGAGGCTTCTATATTTTTTTATTGGGAACATTTTTTTTATTAATATAAAATAAAACATATAAACGATAAATAAAGTCAATGGATAAGAGTTAGTAATGCATATAAAAAGAATACTTAAACCCTTGGCGAGGATATTTGTCATTTCGTTCACCTCTCTAGGAGTAAGATTAAAGGACCCCTTTAATACCTCAAGGGATTTAATCTGATTTATTTCAAAATATAATTTCCAAGGTTTGTCATATTGTAATAAAATGCAATTTGGCTAACAGATTTTAAAAAAAAAAAAAAAAAAAACGATATCGGTGCAATGCTATCAGATTTATATGCTTGCTGATTGTAAATTGAGGACAATGTTGTCCCATAGGCTTATAAAACATCTTCCATGAGAACATGAATTATGGCTGCCATGGCCCTTTTATGGTACACTGCCATATCCTCAAGGCTCAAGGGCCTGGCTTGTTAGCTAAAAGCACATGGTGAACCTTAGGAACATAGAAGCAAGAAGATTTCCAATCTTAAGTAGAGAACCCAAAAACAACCAAGCAGACTCATCACCTGCCCAATATACAGGCCACCGTTCTTGCTCGCTCTGATTTTCCTCTCTATGGCCTTGAATGTAGAGTATACAGGCAAAACAAATCCCACAGTACAGCTGAAGAAGCCAAAAATAATCAATAACACCAGCTGTTATGTAATTTTAAAAAAAATGCCAACTTAAAATTTCCCATAGCTACTACGATAGAAAGCATAGTATTCAAATATCAAGAGACATGCTAATTGTGAAGATTGGCATTACTCCTAATATATGATATAAATAAAAATAAAAATAAGAACTTTAACAATAGAATAGAATGCCAATTAAAAAGTTTATATACATATTGAGGTTGCTGACCAAGTGGGCAGAGCAGCAACCGCAACCCAACCTGCAGAGATTGAATCTTGAAGCAAATTAAACATCAATGTGGAATATACTTTTACTGTCCATAGGTAGACTACAATAAGAACTTCAATTTCTCATCATCTCACTACGCATCCACAGAAGCACCACTGGTCATCACATGTACGATATATGCTAAACTAAAACCAATTGGCATCTAATGCTAGGGATATCGATTGTTGCATTTAATGATCACTTACGACTAAAAAATTCTCTTTGTTACTAGTCAAATCTAAACCAATGCAAATGAATAGAATCAATCCACTCAAGAAGAAAACAATAGCACTTAGCACTTTTTTTCTTTGTTTCTATATTTCTTCCTTCCTTTTTGTCATCTTTCTTTCTAACAAGAACCAATGTTCCATCGGTGCAGGTCCCATACAAACTACAACAAAAACCTATGTATGTACACATGTGAGACTTACAGAACTAAAATTCCTTTAGTTGCAACTATTAAAACCAACCCACTTAAGAAACCAACAGTTCTCTTTTCACCTTTTTTCTAAGGGCCAATGGTCACTGGTGCAGGCTCCACACAAAGAAACACTAAAAACAATGTGTGTGTAATATGCGTTTGCGACTTTACATAATTAGAACACGTGGATCAGAACAATAAACAGCCGAGTGACAACCTCGTGATCCCTACCAATTAAAACTGGACATCCATACCATGCATTTGGCAAGTCCCCTCTAGGTTATGCGATATCCCAGAAATCAATCGTATCCAAAACTCAAGTGGGCCATACCATCTGAAACCATGTGAAATTGTGCCTAAAACCACTTGGTGGGACCCAACTGAGTTTTTGACATGGCTGAAACTTAATGTGACCCCCCTTAACCAAGTGAGACACACAATCGATGGGTTGGATGTCTGAACCACATCTCAAAGGGCCCTATAAATGACCATGAATGATAGGTGGGTATCCACTCTCAACTGTTGCCTGTGGTCTAGCCCACTTAAGTCATGGATTGGCCTGATTTTTAGGCCCATGGCCCACCACAGAAGGGTGCATCTGATTGATGGGGTGGATGTCCGCAATAGATCGCAGGAGGGCCCACACAGCTCGACCTCATGGGAAGCTCCCCAAATAATCAAACCAGGTACAAGAAAATCACAACAAGATCAAGAACAAGAACAGCAATGTCAATAATTATGTTAGATACTAAAACCAATAATAACAACAACAACAACAATAACAACATAGACAGCCACTACTTAACATCCACCATAGATAAACCCTTTCTTTCTACATCTGGTAAAACAATACTAGAAAGTTAAACAACAACCTTAAAATAAGTAGAAAAACAAGGGTATATCTAATAACTAGGGTGGGTACAGATCAATCCCCTAATAATAGAAGTGAAAAACTTTGATACTCTTGCAGAGTGTAATGAATGATACACAGGAACTTGGAAATTACTTAGAAATTGGATATATGGCATACAAGTGATTCAAACTGAACTGTCCAAATTATGGGTCCCAGTTTAGATGTACCATGAACCAAAATTTAGACTTATTTGATTGTTTGAAAAATCAGATCGACATTTATGGGACAGTTAAAGATGAATTTAACGAAAAGAAAAAAAATCCAATAGCCATATTTTGACAAACAAGTTTCAATTGAATGAGAGGTTTCAGAAAATGAAAAAGCTAAGAATTCCACAAATACAAAGATCTCTTACAAAACAAACAAAACCCATCACCCAAACACATGATCCAGAGGTACCCAAACATGAGTTTTTTTTATTTGCACCTACTATTTTGATATACACACACACAAAGTGCATGCCTACATTGCAATGCCAATGAGTCCCCAAAGGGGGTGTATCTTCAAACCAAAGGGTGTAAATATTAATTCCCAAACAAAGAACAGAAAACCCACATCTGACAAAAAGTGAATGACAACATTGCAATGACAAAGAGTCCACACAGAGGGTGTATCTATCAAAACTAAGGGGGTGTAAATATCATTTCCAAAACCAAGTACACATAAACCCACATCTGACAAAACAAAGTGCATGGCAACATTACAATGACAATGAGTTCAAAAAGGGGGTGTATATATAAAAACCAAGGCGCTGAAAATATCAATTCCCATAACAATTACACATAAACCCAACACCCAAAAAAATAGGGGGTTTCCAATCATGGGGGTTCCGAATCTAGGGGGTTTCCAATCATGGCGCTGGGAGAGAGAGATTGAGAGAGAACCAGCACTATCAATCGATTGAGAGAGAGATTGAGGGAACCACCACTATCAATCGATTGAGAGAGAGAAAGAGAGCATTACCTGATGTTCGTGAAGAGATCGACAGGAAGAGAGAGGCTGGAGAGATCTCTAGGGCCGACGCTGGGAGAGGGATAGAAGTAGAGTGGATGAGTGGGAGAGAGAAAAGAGGTCTCCAGTTTTAAGGGACGTGGATTTCCTGCTGAAGCCTTTCGCAGGAAGTTCCTGCGCAAGCATGCTGGGTGGGGCCCACCACTATGTTTGTGGGAAATCTACTCTGTTAATCCGTTTATAGAGCTCATTTTAGGAACAGATACCAAAAACGAAGTGGATTCAAAACTCAAGTGGGCCACACGAGATGAAACAGTGGGGATTCAGTGAGAACCGTTGAAACATTCTTACGGCCATAAAAAGCTTTGTTTCAGGCTTTTATTTATTTATTTATTTTGTATTTTCACTTAATCCTAGTGTTAATGACCTTATAAACTGTTTGGATGGCATATAAACATCAGGGTGGAGCCTAGAAGGTTTCAACTGTAGGTATTTGTTTCCCCACTGTTTCCTCTCGTGTGACCCACTTGATTTTTGGATCCAACTCATTTTTGGACTCTTGGCCTAAAATGATCTCTAAAAATGGATTAACGGAGTAGATTTTCCAAACACATGGTGTTGGGCCCCACCCAGCATCCTTGGCAGGAACTTCACGCAAAAGGCGTTAGGCCGAAATCCGCGTCCAGTCCAATGGCGACTAGCTAATGACTGGTTGTCGGTGCTCTGTGGGCCCCAACATGACGTACATGTTTCATCCACGCCATCCATCTATTTTTCAGATAATTTTATGGTATAAGACCAAAAATGAGGTATATCCCAATCTCAAATGGCAAACATTATAGGAAACAATGTTGAATCAGCGTGGACCGTTAAAAACCTTTTGGGGGCCATAAAGTTTTGGATCAAGCTGATCTTTGGTATTTCCCTTCACCTGGTCCTATATGACCTAATCAACAGATTGTATGTCAAATAAACAGTACAGTGGGCCCTAAGATGGATTTTAATGGTGGATATCCAATTGCCATTGTTTTCATGTGGTTTGATCCACCTGAGATTTATGTCCCGCTAATTTTTAGTATAAAATTGTAAAATAATCTGAAAAAATGGATGAACGAAATAGATGAAACCACGTGCATCATAGTGAGGCCCACAAAGCATCGACCACCAGCCACGTGGCTGGTGGTAGGGACTGGTGGTAGGGAGAGTAGCCAATCTGTTTCCAGCCAAATGAAGAGGGATGAATAGTTGGCTGATGTCAGCAAGTTTTATGGGTCTCATCATGAGGTATGTATTATATCCAAACCATCCATCCAACTAGCGAGCTCGTCGTAAGGCTTGAGACAAAAATTAAGATAGATTTAACCATCAAGTGGACCACACTAAAAAAAGCAGTGAGGGATCGAACGTTTACCATTGAAACCCTTTTGGGGGCCATAAAAGTTTTGGATCAAGCTGATCTTTGTTTTTTCCCTTCATCAGGGCCTGTATGATCTAATCAACAGATTGGATGTCAAACAAACAGTACTGTGGGCCTTAAGAGGATTTTAATGGTGGATATTCAATCAATATTGTTTTCCTATGATGTGGTCCACCTTAGGTTTATATCCCTATCATTTTTTTGATCAAGCCCTAAAATGATCGGTAAAAATGGATGAACATAATGGATGAAATACATACATCATGGTGGGGCCCACATAGCACCGAATACTAGCCAACGGGCAGGTGGCAGGGGAGTAGCTAATCCTGTAACACCCTGAAATTCGGGGGTCGAGCATAACTCAGCTCCTGAGTTCCAAAACATCACTTATGCAACATATTTAATGATGGAGTATGTTGACTGTATTAGTGCATAAAACATGGAATAGATTAAACCAAAACACAGATATAATTCAGGGATAAGTGAAGAAAGCAAGCGGAAGACTTATAGAAATATGTGTGTACAAGTGCAAATCCCTGAAGTACATATACAAACCAAGTCGTAATGAAAGTGTTACTTAATAAAATTACAAGTATCACGTTACATCATTTAATTCCCAAAAATAATCCCAGAGTCCCGCGCATCAAAACAAGGCTCACTAGAACCCGTCTGAAAACTGCATATAAGAGAAAGCAGCCTCATCATCATCCATCTCCCGCTCTACCTCAGAAGTCGCATCCACATTTGCAATATCAGAACCTAAGACAGAATCTGGTGGGTGTTTAACACCGCCCCAGAACGTGGGAGTGAGTGATCAACTCAGTGGAACAATAAGACACTGGTTAACATGTTATCAGTTCAATCAAGCAGTAATGATAAAGCAGAACAATTAAACAAGTCCTAAGTACTCTTGTTAATACAATGATGTATGCAGAATGATGCGTGCCCTCACGCGTACACCCTCAGCGTCTTCATCTTACGTTACGCATGACACCACCTCAAAGTGCACCACATCTACAAAGCACATGCAAATGCGGTGCATGGATATGATTACCAAGTTGTTATTAGTCCTTTTCATACAGCAGGATTGGGAAGCTAAGATACCTTCCTCTTATCACCATCCAAACAGTGATCCATTCTAGGGTTGTCAATCCTAGGCATCTCATACGATCATATGGTTTAAGGTCGTAGCAAAGGGCTCGTCACCAATCAATGCACGCCTATCATACCCTTGTTACTACACAAAGGCTCGTCACCTCAATGCGGTATCCGGGCATGCTCGAGGTCACTACAAAGGGCTCGTCACCAATCAATGTAGGCCAACAGCACGAATATAGTGTCCCATACCACCATAATCGGCTCACGAGTTTAGTTGCTCACTGGTCACTACGGGGAGGCTCGTCACCCCAGCATAGGCCGACAGCTCGACCACGGTGTCCCATACCACCATGTCCAGCTCATGAGTCTTAGCGGATCAAGGTACCATGGTTATTAGGATTTCACTGGTAAGTTCGGTACCCTAGATTCAAGCAGTAGCGTCCAAACATGGTGAACATACATCGGACAATCGGGTTACTTGATGAACTCGACTAGCACGAGTGCACGTTGGGTTGAACGACATAGAGTGCGCAAACACTCCGCGTGGCCAAACCACTGCCGCCAACTCTAATACGGCTCGGGTTCGTCTAATCACGTCCTACGTGGTGAAAGCAACCTCAACCACGATCTTAAGGCCGATTACCGATTTCCTGGACTAATGCATAGTCCCACACACATTACACTACAATAGATATTCATATTGAATGTAAAACAGTAATGGAGCAACAACTCAAATCAAGTGGTACTCAAGCATCTGAAGAATATCAACTTAACATAAATGTAAGCATAAGAAATGCTTGAAATTAAATAACATAGAATGTAACTAGCAAGAAGGAAATCATACACACTAGTGGGAGAGTTGAGAATCGCTCCTCAATGCCCATACTAGATTGAAACATCACACTTTAAATCATTCAGACATTTCTACAAACACTTAGAATACATGACACAATATACATGACGTATGTTTGAAATACATGCATTTGGACAATTCCTTTTACCAAGGAGTTGTCATACATACATCTAGCATACATACATGACAAATAATCATGGTAAACACAAGTGCATATTTTATACGTATACGGTACTTTATACATAAACATAGAATACACAAATCTCAATATAGCACATGCATATCAGGAACGCAACATAAATACAACATTTGGCATGCGAAATCTCATCCATAATAAGAATAAATCATTAACTGGCATTGAAAGCCTTGAAAACCATAACCTATACACTTAAAGTCCGCACCTTTAAGCAAGAAAAGAACACCGAATTGATTTAGACGAGTTGTCTTCGTCAACGGCGATAGAATACCCTAAAACAAGGATAGAAATGAGATATAACAACACCAAGACTAATCTAAGCTCTAACACAAATTAGGGTTAGGTTAACTTACCCCAAGATGAACTTAGAATCGTCAGAATAACGATTCAAAGTGAAGGTTCAAAGATGAAGAAGAATAGGAAAGAATCCAAGATGATTCACCAACTTCTCTCTCACTTTCTCTCTCTTTTCCACTCTCTTTCCAAGCTAGGGTTAGAGAAAATTCGTATGGAAAAGAGAGCTAGGGTTTAAGGACTATAAATAGGCCTATAATTGATGAAAATAACCCCAGGGCCAAGGTATACTTAGGGTATAACCAAAACCTGACTCTCACGATCCAACGAAGCACTTCTGGTGGGCCAAATACCACGAAAGGTCGGACTTAAGCTCACTGACCATGGATCTAGGTCAAGCTGAGTTTTCGTACCGACCGGCTCTTCAGATCAGCCGTGGCGGACCACACACAATTCAACGGTCACGGAATCTCGATCAGGTCCACAAGCACAAGGATATGCCTGGGCCACCTTTCCTGATCAGAGGGTGAAATTGGGTCAGAATCCAACGGTCAGATTGCTTAAAATCATCGCGCAAGCGACACGACTCAGATTTCATAAAAGCTTAATAAATTTCCAACCGTTCTCACACTCTTCACTCCGAACTCAATCAAATCGACCCAGAACATCACATGGACTTGATTTTCGAGGTGATGGTCAAGCCCAACATGGTGACCGCAACAGCCTAAGATCATCACTATCGGACTTTCGACGCGCGGTCCAAGTCCGATCCAGAACTTCCAAAAATTCCCCAGAACAACTGGATTTAGCGATGGATCCCAGATTTCAGAGTAACATAGCGCTAACTAATCTACAAGTTTTGAGTCATGCAGATACAATTTAAAGTGATTGATGCGAATTTCACAAGCAATCGAGTATAATGCTAATTACCCCAAAAACAACTACTAAGGAAAGATTAGCACAAAATTTCCAAGGTCATTACAAATCCGTTCACATCCATGCTGGTATTTGTGGTGCGGTCCATTTAATCTTTGGATATGATTCATTTTTTGAATAATTCTCTGAAATGATCTCGAAAAATGGATGAACAGTGTGGGTTGATCCCAAATTTTCGGTAAATCCAAAACTCAAAGGGACCATGTCACACGAAACAATGTGGAATAATGACTTCCACCATTGATACGTTCCTTGGGCCCACAGTAACGTTTATTTGCCATCCAACCTATTCATAATATCAAATATATATGAATGAAGAGAAAGCAAAAACATCAGCTCGATCCAAAACTTCTATGGCCTCCAAGAATTTTTCAATGGTAGAGGTTCAATCACACTATTTCCTGTGGTGTGGTCCACTTGAGCTTTGGATATGCTTCATTTTTGTTCTTTAGACCTCAAATTATCTATTAACATGGATAAACAGAGTGGATAAAATAAATAAATAACAGTAGACCCCACAAAGATTACTCTAGTAAGGGTAATGACTAACTCACCTAAATGTAGAGGGGTTTCCTTAAAATGTTCATAATCATATATTGGGCTTGCCTTAATGTGATTCATATATCCAACCCACTCATTATGTGTGTCCCACTTGGATGAGGGGTCAAACCAAGTTTTAGCAGCATCCAAAACTCATGAGGGCCCCACCAAGTGCTTTTATATTTTTTAAGATGTCTTGACATTGTTTTAGATGGTATGACGCACCTGAGTTTCGTTTACGGATGATTTTTGAGATATCTTATAACCTAAAGGGGACACATTAAATGCACGGTGTTAATGTTTGACACACATCATGATGGGATCCACAAAACTTATTAACATCAATTCGTACGTTCTTACGAGGTCAATAAGTTGGGTCACAATTTTGACAATAATATTTAGCCCATTTTATATGTATAGTCCATTCACTCTATTTTACTAATCAATACCCTCAATTTGACTAGTTACTCGCCCCAATCAGGTTAGCTACATAGGAAAATGGTATTGGGCATACAAGATTGATCAATAATTTGAGTGAAATTTGATTTAAACATATGAAGTTATTTACTCTTCAATTTGGACTAATTCGATTGTCCAAAAATGGTTAAATGTTCAATTAGTGGATGTGGCTGATAATTTATTAAAAAATAATTTTTTTCAAAGATAAATTTCAATTTCCATTTAAAAATAACATTTTTTTAAAATGTATACTTTTTTACTCTTAATTTTTCTTTGAAAACTTTTAACAAAATATCATTTTTATTATAAAATATTTCAAAAAATAAATTAAAATACAAATTCTGAATTTTTATTTTCAAAATATCTTAAATTTTCACAAATTTTAATTTTTTTTCCCAAAAATTCCAAAATGCTGATTTTTTTTTTTCTTCAAAAGCATCATGTTGTTTTCAACTTTTCAATATTTAAAAACAAATTATATAAATTTTTTCAAAATCTTAGTGTTTTTATAGATAACTTTTTCTTTTAATTTCGAATTTTGAACATTTTCAATTATTTTTCAAAATCACAAAATTTTTCAACTTATTTATTTTTCGTTTCAAAATGTTTGCTTTTTAATAGAGTATCGATTTTTTAATACCGTTTTATTTTAAAATTTTCAATTCTTTTTCACTTCTCCATTTTTTTAAAAGCATTTTATTCGAACTTGTCAATTTTTACTGAACTTCACAATTTTGTTTTATTTTTCAAATTTCAAACTCTCATTTTTAAAAAAAAAATATTTTCATTTTACAACATTGTGAAAATTTTCACATTTAAGAATATTTTTAATTATCTTTTTCAGGATATTATTTTTTTCTCAAAATCAAGTGCTTTCTTTTCTTTTTTTTTTTTTTTTCAAATTTATCAACTTTATTAAAAATTCTTTTTTGTTCCCACAAAATAGATTTTTATTAAATCACGATTTTTTTTTTTTTTCAAAATCTAATTTTTTTCTCAAACATTGTTAAATTTTTTAAACTTCTCAATATTCTTTTTTATGTGATATTACAAATCATTTAATTATTAGTTTTAAATTAAAAAATACAAATAAAAATTCCACTCATTTGATATAAAAACAAAATAAATTTTCTTTTTGACATTCAATCAATTGTTAAAATATAATCTTAGATACAAATATGTACAATTAAACCATTGAAATTCTATTAAGAAACAATTATTAGACTATAAAAAAACTTAATTTCCACCATATTCTAAAAAAAAATGAAAAAAAATAATGTCAAGGCAAAAGTTCTTTTATGACGGACCATGATCCGTCGCAAAAGGAACTGAAAAGCACGCCATTTGGTATTTTGGGCGGGAAGTGCGTCACAAAATCAAAATTCACGATGAATTTTCGTCCGTCGCCTAGTTATGACGGACAAAATCTGTCGTGAATACGTCGTAAATCAGATTTTAGTGACTGATTTTGGTCAGTCGCGAAATTCCGTAACATTCGGACATGGATATTCGAGAAAGAAGCTTAGAGACGGATTTTTTCCATTAGCGACGGATTCAATCCGTCGTTAAACCAAGAGACGTCCGTCACAAAAATACGTCGCAAATTCGCCTTTTTGACGTAGTGACCTATTCTCAAATCCAAAAACCTATAACCTAAACCTAAACCTAAACCTTAACCTATAACCTTAACCTGTATAACCTATAACCTAAACCTGTAACCTATAACCTAAACTCAATTCCCTAAACCTTAACCTATAACCTACACTTATTAACCTAAACCTAAACCTATAATCCAAACCTATAACCTAAATTTAAACCTAAACCTAAAACCTAAATGTATTTTCAAATCCCTAAACCCAAACCTACACCTAATTCTAATCTCAACTCCATAACCTAAACTTAAACTTAAACTTGAAAATCCAAACCTAAACCCGATCCCGAACCTGAGCCCGATTTCCTAAACCTAAACCTTAACCTATTCTCAATTCCCTAAACCTATAACCTTTAACCTATAACCTATAACCTAAACCTAAACCTAAACCTATAAACTTAACCTAAACCAGAACCTATAACCTAAAACTTAACCTATAACCTATAACCTAAACTTATAACCTAGAACTTAACCTTAACCTGAACCTAAAACCTAAACCTAAACCTAAAACTTAAATGTATTCTCAAATCCCTAAACCTAAACCGACACTTAATCTTAATCTCAACTCCCTAACCTAAACCTAAACCTAAACTTGAAAACCCAAACCTAAACTCGATCCCGAACCCAAACCCGATTGATGTAATAATGTAGCTCAATCACATGACAACAAACAAGAAAATCTTGCTTTGTTGGCAAGCATACTCAAACTCAAGCATCACAATACATCTATTTCCATATCCACCATCTCTTATAGCATAGATTATTTGAGATTTAGATTTATCTCATTTTTAGAGTCATATCCTAACACAATATGATAGTATTAATAGATAAGGTGGATTTATCACCAACGTTATTCTAAGACCCATATAACTTCTCCTTATAGGAAGTTAGGTAGGGCACATCTAGCTTGAATCCATCAAAGGAGATAAGGATCACCTCTCATATGTTCTCTCTCTTTTCATTTGTTTTTTTTCCATAGGATTGTTTATTTTGTGGTGTCTGCTCACGTACAACATTTTATCACGTTAATATAATTATAAGTCGCCTAATCTTACCTTTCTAAAAACCACTAATAATAATTTCTACTTGATGAGAAATCACCAAGTACTATTAGGCTCGCATTTTCTTTCTTTCTTTTTCTTTTAACACACACTCACACACCAAAGTCGCTTACGGCCACAATGGGTACTTGAACTTGTGACCTTGTATTGAAACTATTTTGAATCTACTAGGAAGGCATGAGTAAGGACCTAGGTGTGTGTGCACAGTCGGTGATGTGATCACCACACTGAATTTTGTGAGCCCCACCAGGAAATAGGCTATGAATAAATTTTTATATTTTATTTATGATGTTAAACTTATATATATTTATGCGTGGATGAATGTAATGTGGATAAGATTGTTTGTATTTGGATGTATGTAGTTTATGTTTGGATGAATGTAGTTTATGTTTGGATGGATTTACGTAGTTTGGGTTTAGATGGATGTGAATGTGAATATGATGAAATATATATAACATGTGTATATCAGGAAGAATATGATGAAATATATTGGGATAGGTGTATATCAGGAATTTTGTGCTAGAATATTGAAAAAAAAGAGACTTTTACCAACGAAAATTTTCATAGGGAAAAGTTTTTAAAATAATTTTACCTACAAAAATTTTCGTAGGTAAAAGTATCGTGAAATATTTTTACCTATGAAAAAAATCATCGGTAAAAGTTCTATAAATATTTCTACCTACGAATTTTCGTAGGTAAAAGTATCATGAAATATTTTTACCTAAAGTATCGTGAAATATTTTTACCTTCGAAACAAATCGTCGGTAAATGTTTTTTACTTATTTTTTATTGACGAAAAAATTCATCGGTAAAAGTTTTGTAAACACTTTTACCTACAAAAAAATTCGTGGGTAAAAGTTTTTTACTTATTTTTTACCGATGAAAAAATTCGTTGGTAAAAGTTTTGTAAATACTTTTACCTACGAAAAAAATCGTCAGTAAAAGTTTTTAACTTATTTTTTACCAACGAAAAACTTCGTTGGTAAAAGTTTTATAAATACTTTTACCTACGAAAAAAATTGTCAGTAAAAGTTTTTTACTTATTTTTTGCCGACGAAAAAATTCGTTAGTAAAAGTCTTACCTTTGCCGATGAAAATTTGTTTCATCGGTAAATGCCTTTGCCTTCGGTCTTTTTTACTGATGAATTTACCGACGAAAAAATTCATCGGTAAAATTCTCACCTTTGCTGACGAAATTTTTTTTCGTCGGTAAAAGCCTTTACCTACGGTCTTTTACCACCGAAAAAATCCGTCAGTAAAACTTTTTACCTACGAAAATTTTGGATTTAGTGACGAAAATTTTTGTCGGTAAAAGTGAGTTTTCTTATAGTGTGTACCTAGTTGATTCGAGTTGAATCAACTCAGTTTGACACCCTAGTTGACTTGGCTCTACTTAACCGCCCACCTCTCTCTCTCTCTCTCTCTCTCTCTCTCTTCCTTTTCTTCTACTTGTTTTCCACATTATGTGTAATGTCACAGAAAAATCCGTACAAAGGCCCAAGTACTACCTTAGGCAGAAATCCCTAGGGATCGTATTCTGTAGAAATTAGACGAAAATTAATTAAGTACTAAACTGAATTAATCGGTGGATTAACTTGAACCACTATCTATATAAATGGCAAGACCCAAACCCATCAAAATTACTAACTTAACACTACTTAAAAACTTAGGAGAAATTCCAAAAGCTAGTTGCTCTTGGGAGCACATTGAAACCCCGTATCGGACCTGGACCGTACGTCGAAAGTCCGATAACCGCGAAACTATAGGGTTATGACCGTCTTATTGGGCTTGACAACCATCACGGGGATGGAGCCCAGATAGTATCTAAAAACACACAACTTGAGCCTTAAGAAAAGTGTGTGAGAAATACGAATAGAACTTAAGTAAATTGAGCCATTGGCTTACAGGTGAAATTGAAGATTTCAGACTGTTAGTTTTTGACCGAACTTCACCCATGGATCAAGGAAATTTCCCTGCACATATCTGTATATGTGTGGCCCTGATCGAGAGACAACGACCGTTGATCTGACACGGGTCCTCCACGGTTGATCCGCTAATCCAATCATACCAAAATTATAACTTGGCTTAGATCCATGGTCAGATAACTTGCTCCATACTGTAGGTGAGTAATGGACCTCCAGATGTGTCCCGTTTGCCCGAAACAGGCACCCTTGGCTGTAACCTAAGTATACCATGGCCCTGGGGCCATTTACAACAGTTCTAGGCCTATATAATGCCCTTAAACCACCCCATTCCCATTTCATACGAATTTCTCTAACCTTAGGAGAGAGAAGAGAGAAAAGGGTGAGGAGAAGAGAGAGAGTTTGGGAGATCGTTATCGGGATTCACTCCCATTACTCCTCAAGCTGATTCACCTTTCCACATCGCTACACGACTCATTTCAACTACGATTTGGGTAAGAGATCCTAACCCTAATCTCGATTTAGAAATCCAAGTAGAGTAATCGACGAAATAGCTAACCTATTTCAATGTTTAGGTAACCGTTGATCTGTATACGGGAGTGTAGGATTCTAACCGAGTTCGAAACGAGCAATCCGATGAAAGGTGTGGACTATAAACATTTAGGTTATGGTTTTCAAGGCTTTCAATGTCAGTAATGATTTATGTCTGACTTGATTACTACCATATGATCTCAGTTACAACGTTTTGGATATACTGTACATGTGTGAACTATGTTGAATATAAGGTCATTCCATGTGTTTGTTGAAATGTTTGATTGAATGTGAAATTATGATTTATGCTTGCCATGATTTCTAAACTAAGGTTAATGTTTGCCATATGCTTTATAACCTAATTTGTGTAAGGTTTTTCTATAGTTCTTGTCGTAACTAATCTAATCTATGTATTTATTAATGTGTAGTTCAAGTGTTTGATAAAGTGTCTGAATGAGAAATTGTTGATGAATTGTGTTTAGTAAGGGTATCGAGATAGGATTCTCAATTACCTTATCTATATGTATAGTTTCCTTCATGTAATCTTAATTTTGATTACGCAATTTATGGATGAAATGCGAATAGTTGGTAACATATTCAATGCGTTCGATGAAATGCTCAAATGAGGAATTGATTGGAATTGTTTGTCAAATGCTGATATAATTAACACATGTATTTACATGCTACATTTGTGTAAGTTTGGGATACAATGTGGTCCAGACAATCGGTAATAGTTCCCATTTGAATGGCCGAATTAGTCTTGCCACATTTGATACGTTTGGTGAATCCGGGTCGTACGATGATTATCGACAGTGGTTAGGCTACATGGAGTAACCTCGAGTATAAACACTTGAATTTGCTTATCCACTGCTTTCATTAGGGGTGATGCCCTACAACTTGCATATCGTATGTGACTAACTAGGATTGATGACCCTAGATGGATCCCCGTTTGGATTAATGATGTAAAGGGAGGTACCTTAGCTTCCCAAATCTACTGTATGAATAAACCTAATTAAGTACTTGGTTAACACGACCATGCACCGCATTGCATGTGCTTTGGCGAGGAAGCAGACGTTTAGGGAGTTTGCTATGTACGAATGGTTGATGAAGTCACTTGATGGAGCTCTGTGTGAGGGCATGCATCATTACTGCACTCCATTCGCATTAATAAGAGTAGTTAGGAAATTTTTGTTGTATTATTTTATCATTACTGCTTGACTGAATTGATAACATGTTAACCTTTTCCTTATAGTACCACTGAGTTAATCACTGAATCCCACTCTGAGATGGTGTTTTAAAACACCAACCAAACTCTGTTATAAACGCAGGTGATGAGGACGTATATGCAGCGGAGTTGGACTTCGTAAACAAGGATGAAGAGTTCTCCTATGTTTAACTCTCTGGCAGGTCTATGTAGAGCTCGTGCTGCTTCGTTGGGATTACAAGGATACACAGATTAGCTGAAGACTTCACATTTTGACATTTTGTTTAGTTTGAACTAATACATGTATAAATTTCAACCCGATTATATGATCATACTCCAGAGGTTGTTGAACCCTTGCTTGTTCAGATATATGTGTTTCAGTCTTTCGCTTGCTAAATTTAATTATATATAGAGTATGATATGCTTTTTTAGTATAATCCCTCTCATGCTTAATACACTAATATGGACAACATTTAAACATCATTATCTATATTGCATAAGTGATGCGTTAGATCTCGGAAGTTAAGCTTTGCTCGACCCTCAAAATCTGGGGCATTACAAGTTGGTATCAGGGCATGATTTGGATTAAACTGGACTTGGGTTATGGTAACATGACACACACTAACACACTTTGGCTTAGGAGGGGGCGATAAAATGTAGAAATGATCATAGAATCCCAAGGTTTTGCCGATGGGTGAAATTGACCATTGTAATGTATCCCATACGAGTCTGAGATCATGTGAAATGATCCAGCCCCTTTTTAGGCCGTCAATTGACAAGTTAAAATGAAAATTCGGTGAATCCTGAATTTGAAACAAATCAGAAGGCACGAATACATGCAAGTTAGACCCAAAAAACACATCACCCGGGCGTAGGGGCCCATAACATAATTTTTGGTGGTACTCAAGGGGTCCCCCACATGTTTTCGGCACCCTGGGAAGGGGTGGCCACTGCCCCAAGGCGGAGGCACTGCCAATAGCCCAGGGAGGCGCGGCGGTGCATCGCCTGGCTTCATAGCGAGCCGCAGCGGGCCTGCGGTTCCGGTGGCCCACCATCCTCCACCCACTCATGTGGGCCCTATCCATGTGTGGAACCACTCCATTTAACCCCCCTTTGCTCCCCTTTGTTCATTTTACCCCATTTCAAACCCTCTAAACCCCTCCAAAATCTCATTTTCTCTCTCAAATTTCCCTTTCGTATACACAAAGCTTCTTCTTCTTCTACATTTCACACCCATCTCCACCATTTCCTCAAACCCACCTCTTGCAACTCCCTACCCTCCTTATTTCTACCTATTTGAGCACAAAGCCTACATCTTTGTGTCTCATAACTCTCAAACTTTCCAAATCCACCTCATTCTCAAGCTTTTCGAACTCCATAGCTCTTTTTGACACCGCTATCTTTTCCATCTCAATGCTCTTTTCCCTTATGGGAAAGAGAAGAGCGGCCCTGGATGAGGCTGGGCCGAGCCATCCAACTCGCTCGAGGAAGCAAGCAAGCACCATGGCTACTACGAGCGTTAAGCGAGAGTGAAGAACAAAACGTGAACTCAATCCCTAAATCCCGCTCAAAAGATCTCTACCGACGGGCACCGGACTTGGTAAGTTTCAAAATCGCAAAGTCGTATTTGAAGCACATGTTGATGAAAGGCTATTTGGGCTGTATCCAGTGATGGACTTCCTGTTAGAGTCCGGGTGGGGTCCCATATTTGAGGGCAAGTCTCATGCAAGTGAAGGCACTATCCGAGCCTTCTATGCCCACATACAGAATCCACTACTGGAGCCACTTCAGTTTACTATTCCCTTGGGGAGGCAGGAAGCCATAGTCGATGTAAATGTGATGGCCCATATTATGGGAATTGAGCATGGGGTGGTACATACTAGTGCATCTTGTCTCACTAGTGTGCGAGAGAGAGATCGCCACACGCAGTTTCTTTATGGCCGACTGGCTCATTGGAGGCAAGGCAATAGCCTCCCATCGACCAAGATGACGGGAGACTTCCACCTACTCCACTACATATGCATGTACAACATGTATCCTAGGTGGAGCAATAGTACGAAATGCACTCATCTGATGGTGGACTTCCTATATAGAGCTGGATAGGGAGACAAGTTGTGTCTGCCTACTTTCACCCTGACATAGATAATCAGGACTGTATGCTCTACTAGGGGAGATGCCCTCACTCCCATTCGGCCGACTCGTCTACAAGATTGCTTGTAATTTCAGCTTCAGACTTAATATGGATGAGCTTGTGTCGATCCACTTCATTAATGACACTACACTGAATAACATGGGTATTGGTCCTAGGCAACGTCAAGCCCGACTTGATAAGTATGGGGATGAAATAGAAGATGAAAGTGAAGAGGAGGAAGAAATTGAGGAGGAAGGAAGTGGAGAGGGAGAAGGCACTGAGGATGAGGAAGGCAGTGAGGAGGAAGAGCAAGAGGAAGAAGAGGAGGCCCAAGACTCTGATGGGGGACCTCTTACTGCTACTAGTGAGGACCGCCATGATTGGGTTGCCTTAGAAGCCCACATGGCCAAGATTAAAGAAAACCAGGCTGCCCTGAGACAGGAGGTCAAGGAGAATCAGGCTTAACTAGAACATAAATTCAAGAGGATGTCTCGCACTCTAAAGACCCTCCTGTGCTGTATGCAGGATAAGGGTGCACCTCTACCTTCACCAGAGTCAGCGGACTAGTCCTGTGTTGTAGTTGTCTTTTGGTTTTCTCTGTTTCTTGTTTTTCTATGTAATGGCCCTTATCGGCCTAGTTGGATGCTAGAATAGTTGGTGTTAAAACCTTTATTAGATTAGCTCACATGCATCTCTGTCATGATTCATGTAATATTACATCTCATGTATTGTGACAATTTTTAGTTAAATGAAATACATGAAGCTTCTTTTGATTTGGAATGTGTAGAATGTTTGGAAAATTGAGTAATGTTACTCTAAATCTCACACATGTTGCACCCTATGTTGTATATAGGGAATGCCTCCTAAAAACACTCGGAACATTGCACATCTCGCACTTGGCGGATCGATTGATGGGGCACCTCCCTTGAGCGATAGCCATACGGACCCTAGCTTGGACTCGGATATTGAGACTATGCCGGATTCACAGCCGGCCACTGGCCCTACCAATGGGCCAACACCTTGTGCACCACCAGTTCTGAAACAAAACTGTGCATCTACGTCGGCACCACACATGCCTCAGGTAGCTCCTCCCCCTAATAGGTTGGAGCAGATGATGCTCCTAATGTAGCAACAACAACAAGTTTGGACCACTAATGCGAGGGCCATTGCCCAAAATATGAACATGGTCATGCCTATGCCACCTGTGCATCCTACTAGAGCCATGAACACTAGTGGCTTGTTTGAACGCTTTCAACATTTTCGCACTCCTACCTTTGTGGGTACTCACCAACCCGAGGAGGTTGAGTATTGTTTGGATCGTATATCCAAGATGCTGAAGCCATTGCACTGTACTGAGGTAGAGTAAGTAGAGATGGTTACATATATGTTTGAGAAGGAGGCTAGTCTTTGGTGGGACAACATCCTACAGACCGTCCCCATAGGGCACGTGTAGACATGGGACGTATTTGAGACTCGCTTCCATGGAAAGTATTTCCCCCTCACTTACCGTAATGAAAAGAGGGTGAATTTCTCCACCTCCGATAGGGAGGGATGACCATTATTGAATACGAGAACCGCTTTACGGAGCTGGCCAGATATGCTCCACTGATCCTAGTAGACGAGCTGATGAGAATGCAGCAATTTTCAGAGGGTCCGCGGCCTGAAATCCGCACAAAGATGTGTTGCGCTAGCATTCTCAACTATGCTAAGCTAGTGAACATGTCCCTGCGAGCTGAGCAGGATGGCGAGAGACTGTCCCGGACACGTATGCCCATGGGCCCGAGGCCTCGGCCTAAATTGCCAAATTGACCGTTCCTCGGCAAGAGGCCACGTGCAGATTCGCCTCCCAGGCTTATGGCTCCACCGACCTAGCGGAGGTGAATAGACCTTTGGTGCATCTACTGTAAGAAGATGGGCCATATAGACACCTATTATTTTACTAAGATGAGGGACAACGCCTTTATGCCGCCTCAGAAGATCAACCGCCAGCTGCCCCAAGCTATTTCGGCTCCAACTCTACGATCAACACCACTAGCACAACCTTTTTACAGACCAACCATACCTCAAAATAGGCCGCCTCAACGACCTATGGTAGTGCAATCGAATCGTCCTCAACAAGCTCATGTACATGCACTTGCAGCTGAAGCATGTGAGGCAGCAATTGCAGTACCTTTAGCCTTTGAAGTCACTACCTACATTCAAGGTACACTTGTATTTCTATTGGTGGACACCGGATCCACTATTTCAATAATATCGTGCTTTACAGTCAAGCAATTAGGGTTGAGCACTACCCCTATGGTTGGGGTGACAGTCCTTACCGCGACAGGGACTTTCTCCGACGCTACTAAGTTTTGTAAAGATTGCCCGATAAACTTAGGAAGCAGAATGGTGAGCATTGACTTGATTGTCACACCACTGCATCATTAAGACATCATCCTCGGCATAGATTGGCTCACTGAAATGAAGGAAAAGATCGACTGTGATACCAGATTGGTGACAGCCCATGGACCTAAGGGCACGACCTTTACTTTCCCAGTTCAGGTCAGTTGGCCCTACCGCATAAGTTGTTACGCTTCCTTGTTGGAGAATGTTGATGGTCAGACACTTGGGGACACACCTGTAGTCTAAAATTTCATGGACGTGTTCAGAACGATACATGGACTACCTCCTAGGCGTGAGATCAACTTTACTATCGACCTTGTGCTTAGTGCGACACCCATTTCCTTACTAACATACCACATGCCTTCGTGTGAGATGGAGGAAATGAGGAAACAGATTGATGAATTGCTAGACTTGGGTTTTATACAACCGAGTGTATCTCCTTGGGGAGCACTTGTATTGTTTGTGAAAAATAAAAACAGAACGCTGCAGTTGTGTATTGACTATCGCAGGCTGAATCACGTCACGGTCAAGAACAAGTATTCTCTACCCAGGATAGATGACCTGTTTGACCAGTTGAAAGGGGCATAATATTTCTCTAAGATCGACTTGCAGTCCAGGTATCATCAGTTGCGCGTCAAGGATGAAGATGTGCAGAAAACAGCATTCAGAACTAGTTTTGGGCACTATGAATTCCTTGTGATGTCGTTTGGACTTACAAATGCATCGGTCGTGTTCATGGACCTCATGAACCGGTGTTTCAGCCGTATCTATACCGGTTTATCATTGTATTTATAGATGACATTTTGATATACTCCAAGAGCCAAAAGGATCACGAAGAGCACCTGCGAGCAGTCTTCGATACTCTCAGGAAGAATCAGTTGTTTACTTAATACCGAAAATGCGACTTCTGGAAGGAAGAAGTCAAGTTTCTGGGACCACGTGGTGTCCAAGGAAGGAATTTCCATGGACCTTGCTAAGGTGACCGCGGTACAGGACTAGGAACAGCCCGGTTCGATTACTGAAGTGAGGAGTTTCCTCGGCCTTGCAGGCTACTATTGTCGATTTATTAAGGACTTTTCTACGATAGCCCGACCGCTGTCTCAACTCACTCGAAAAAATCTTAAGTTTGCCTGGAATGAGAAAGCAGAAGCAGCCTTTTAGGAATTGAAAGACAAGCTGACGTCCGCACCCGTGCTAGTATTGCCAGAGCAAGGGGTCAGGTATACTATATACATCGATGCATCTCGTGTTGGTTTGGGTTGTATTCTTATGCAAAAGGACAGAGTGATTGCCTATGTATTGTGACAGTTGAGGAAACACGAAGAAAACTACCCCACACACGACTTGGAATTGGCGGCAGTCATCTTCGCATTAAAGCTCTGGAGACATTACCTCTACAGAGAGGAATTCAAGCTCTTTTGCAACTAAAAGAGCCTCAAGTACATCTTCACGCAGAGAGACCTGAATATGAGGCAGCGTCATTGGATGGAGACCTTGAAAGACTTCAAGTTTGAGTCTCCTACCATCCTGGTAAGGCCAACCTTATGGCTGATGCGTTGAGCCATAAGAAAATAATAGAATTTGTAGCTCCGCTAATGATAGAAGAGTGGGATATGGTAAAGTTTGTGCGAGACTTCGAACAAAAGCTTACAGTAAAGGAGCCATTCGAGAGTGTCGCAAACATCCACGTACAGCCACTTATTGATGACCGAATCATTGTGGCTCAAAAAGAAGATGAACTGTTGGTGAAAATGAGAGAACGAGCAAGTGACAATGAAGAATCTAAATGGAGAATTAGCTCGGATGGAGGTTTGCGATATCGTAGCCACCTATGCGTCCTGAATCTCCATGACTTGAAGAGAGAAGTTTTAGAGGTTGCACACAATTCAAAGTTGGCAATGCATCCAAGTAGTATAAAGATGTATAGAGACATGAAGTGTTCATACTAGTGGGACAACATGAAGGTCCAGATAGCATACTCCATGTCCCATTATCTCACGTGCCAGTAGGTCAAGGCTGAGCATCGCTGACCTCCTGGTTTACTTCAGCCCATGCCCATAGCTGAATGGAAATGAGATTTTATATGTATGGATTTCATTTTCGAGATACCAAGGATAAGAAAGGGGCACGACTCCATTTAGGTGATTCTGGACCGATTGACGAAATGGGCTCATTTCCTCTCGATTAGAGTTTTAAACTCAGTAGATGATTTAGCCAAGCTGTACATCAAGGAGATTGTACGGCTGCATGAAATTCCTATGGAGATTGTGTCGGATCGGGACACGTGATTCACGTCTATTTCCTGGACTCAAATCCAGGAAGCAATCGGAGTGAAACTGAAGTTCAGTACCACGTTCCACCCACAGACTGATAGGCAGACGGAACGGGTAAATCGGATATTAGAAGATATGTTGCAGGCGTGTGTGCTTAATTTCAAGGACAGTTGGGATGACTACCTTCCCTATGCCAAGTTTGCTTATAACAACAGCTTCCAAGCGAGCATTGGTATGGCTCCCTCCTAAGCTTTGTATGGGTGCCCATGTCAAGCACCCCATTGTTGGGCAGAAGTTGGTGAAAAGAGTTTAATTGCCCTAGATTTAGTACAAGTGACCTCAGAGAAGATCGACATTATCAGGCGTTGACTTCTTGTAGCCCAGAGCAGATAGAAGAGTTACGCTGATACAAGATGGTGATAGTTGGAATTTAAAGTTGGGGACCACGTATTCCTGAAAGTTTCCCCAATAAAGGGAGTCCTTCATTTTGGCAAGAAAGGGAAGCTTATGCTGAGATTTATTGGCCCATTCTAGATTCTAGATCGAGTGGGTGTGGTAGCATATCGTTTCACCTTGCCCACACTACTTGCAAGTGTACACAACATATTTCACGTATCGATGCTGAAGAAATACGTTCCTGACCCTTCTCATATTATCAAATGGGAGCAAGTACAGCTAAGTGAAGATGTTACTTATGTACTTCGACCAACACGTATTCTAGATAGGAAGGAACAAGTGCTGCACAATAAAGTGATCCTGCTCGTGAAAGTATTGTGGACTCACCACACTAAGGAAGAGGCTACTTGGGAAACAAAAGCCGAAGTCCATAAGAAGTACCCTCAGATTCTCGAGGAGTACGAGAAGGTACTAATTTGAGGGATGAAAATTTTCTTTAAGGGGGGTAGATTGCAACGTCTCAAAAAAATCCATACAAAGGCCCGAGTACCACCTTAGGCAGAAATCCCTAAGGACCGTATTCTATAGAAATTAGACGAAAATTAATTAAGTACTAAACTGAATTAATCGGTGGATTAACTTGAACCACTATCTATACAAATGGTAAGACCCAAACCCGTCAAAATCACTAACTCAACACTACTTAAAAACCTAGGAGAAATCTTTAAAGCCAGTTGCTCTCGGGAGCACATTGAAACCCCGTATCAGACGTGGACCGCACGTCGAAAGTCTGATATTCGTGAAACTATAGGGTTATGATCGTCTTATTGAGCTTGACAACCATTACGGGAATCGAGCCTAGATAGTATCCAGAAACGCACAAGTTAAGCCCTGAGCAAAGTGTTTGAGAAACACGAATATCTTTAGAAAATGAACCAAAACTTAAGTAAATTGGGCCATTGGCTTGTAAAAAAAATTAAAGATTTCAGACCGTCAGTTTCTGACCGAACTTCACCCATGGATCAGAGAAATTTCCCTACACATATCTGTATATTTGTGGCCCTGATTGAGCGACAACGACCGTTGATCTGACATGGATCCTCCACGGTCGATCCACTATTCCGATCATACCAAAATCATAACGTGGCTTAGATCCATGGTCAGAGAACTTGCTCCATGCTATAGGTGAGTAATGGACCTCCATATGTGTCCCGTTTGTCTGAAAGAGGCACCCTTTGGCTGTAACCTAAGTATACCATGGCCCTGGGGCCATTTACACCAGTTCTGCTCCTATATAATGCCCTTAAACCACCCCATGCCATTTACATACGAATTTCTCTAACCCTAGGAGAGAGAAGAGAGAAAAGAAGAGAATAGGGTGAGGAGAAGAGAGAGAGAGTTTGGGAGATCGTTGCCGGAATTCACTCCTACTACTCCTTGAGCTGATTTGCCTTTCCACATCGCTACACGACTCGTTTCAACTACGATTTGGGTAAGAAATTCTTACCCTAATCTCGATTTAGGAATCTAAATAGAGTAATTGACGAAATAGCTAACCTATTTCAATGTTTAGGTAACCGTTGTTCTGTATACAAGAGCATAGGATTCAAACCGAGTTCGAAACGAGCAATCCAACGAAAGGTGTAGGCTATAAACATTTAGGTTATGGTTTTCAAGGCTTTCAATGTCAGCAATGATTTATGTTTGACTTGATTGCTGCCATATGATCTCAGTTACAACGTTTTTAATATACTATACATGTGTTTGTTGAAATATTTGATTGAATGTGAAATTGTGATTTATGCTTGCCATGATTTCTAAACTATGGTTAATGTTGAAATTGCGGTGAAGACCGCCTTAGTTGAAGTAGGATTATGCCAATATGTCCTAGAGGGGGGGGGGGGGGGGGGGTGAATAGGATTTTTTAAAGGTTTTATGATTTATTTAAAATCCTATCACTCTAATCCTAACAACAAGCATATATTAGGATTACTCAAAATTAACCCTACTGGATTCTAAGCCCAATAGAGGATCCAATCACAAACTTACTTAAGAGATGCATAATATGCAAGCTAGTTTATGATGGTTATAACTGTTTGTTTGAGGTGTGATCTTAGATAATCAAATATGAAGAGTATTTAAGGAAATCACACAAGCAAATATAACACAATAGCAATCCCAAACACAGTCATTTTTATAGTGGTTTGACTACTTGTCTACTCCACTCTTGGTAACCGCACTCAACCCTTGAGTATACAGGATTTCACTAAGGAGGTTTCACACGGTTCACCCCAAACCCAAGGTTTTAAATCAGGTTCAACTTAACCTTTACAATCTAAACCTAGGCTGACTGTTTATGCTCCCCGAGCAAGGGTTAACACATAGCACTCAGTTTTAGGCACACTGGCCAAGGATCCACATAAGGAACTTAACTGTTTATGCTCTCATGGGCAAGGGTCAACATAACGCACCCACTTTTAGGCACACTGGCAAAGGATCTTCCACAAGATCCTAACTGTTTATGCTCTCCACAGAGCAAGGGTTAACACAACGCATCCACTACGTACACTCCCACTAGAGGCCTCCTAGAGGACTTGCAAGGGGTGAGAAACACCTTAGAACCAATTCTACCAAGGAATGATCACAAGGGTCCTCTGGACTCTAGTTACTTACAGATAAGTGGATGAGTCTCATTCAGTATATTGACGAAGATCTCCTCATTTGTTGACAAAGAGTCTTCTGCTTCCTTGATCCGCAACTCAGATGATGTACCAATATATGACGGCGGGTTAGGTTAAGGTTATGATGGAATCCTACTCTCAAAATATTTTTCTATAAAAGAGATAGAGTGATTCCAATTATCTATGCATTCAAGGCATCCCAACTTAATGATCTACCATTAAGGTGGTAGCTGGAGGATCCTTGAATGCGAAAGTTCATTCCCCAATCCACTCTATTGAATGTCAATGATGAGGGCGGATTGGAGGATGAACTCCCATGAGAGAAAGGGCTTTGGGTATATGATTTAAGGTAAAACACTAAAAAACACTCTCTTCTTTCTCTACTAGCAACAATAGATAAGTCCTCTTTATATAGGCAAAAGGTTCCAACATATATAAAACGGTCATATTTATGACAGAGTTTGATATCATCGAGCATGGTCGATATCATCGAGTGTATACTCTCGATAGCATCGACGGTCCACTCGATGACACGAACTCAAATGTCATACGCTTTTGAAACCTATTGTCAGCTAGTCGAGGGAATCGAAACATGTGTCGATGTCATCGAATTTCGAACTCCGATTTCATCGATGTGAGGTTCGATTCCTTGACATTTGAAAATGAGAGAGACTTACTATGAAATGTTTCAAGTTTTTAAGAATGATCGAGGGATCTTCAATATCATCGAAATTTGAATATTGATGATATCGATAGTTGTGTCGAGGCATCGATGAATCCAAGGGATTTTCATTTAAGCTTGCTAGACAGTTTCTGTCCCTGTTCGATGCCATCGATATACCTATCGATATCATCGATATTTGAATATTGATTCTAACAAGAGACCCTCGATCATAGATAAATAATCTTGAAATATTTTGCTGGAAATCTTCGTGCCATGACCGATAACATTGAGAGCCTTCCGATGTCATCGAGATTTAAACTGTGATGGTATCGAGGAGGGCTTCGATATATCGATGCACATGTGATATTCTTAAGTAAAAACAGGGGCACCGGAGATATGCCTGTCGATATTATCAAGTCACCTTTGATGGACTCGATATTCAAATATCTCGATAGGTAAATCGATACATCGATAAATCCATCCAGAGATATATGTGGTTGCTGGACCCTTTTGTCTTCATTCCGATGGAATCGATTTGTCATCGAGAACATCGACAGCACCGGACGATCATATCGAGCAGTGTATCGATAAAATCGACAAAGCAAGAAAACTTAGAGATTTTCTAATTTTGAAAAAGTTTTCTTAACTTAAAAACCCTATGATGTTCTAACTTGTTTTAAGGGTTTAAATACCTGGTGTTTTGGGACATGGGATGTGAAGCTTAGATTTACCTGTGGTGAGCTTGCGTACACATCCGGTTAAGGCAGACACTTTTGAATTGATCTTCCTATGAGGCTCTGCAGTCTAGCTGACTCAACACCCACGCTACTTGACAAACCAGGGCACTTTTAAATGTTTGTCATATGCTTTACAACCTAATTTGTGTAAGGTTTTGCTATAGTTCTTGTCGTAACTAATCTAATCCATGTATTTAGTAATGTGTAGTTCAAGTGTTTGATAAAGTGTCTAAATGAGAAATTGTTGATGAATTGAGTTTAATAAAGGTATTGAGATAGGATTCTCATTTACCTTATCTATATGTATAGTTTCCTTCATGTAATCTTAATTTTGATTACGCAATTTATGGATGAAATGCGAACAGTTGGTAACATGTTCAATGTGTTCGATGAAATGCTCAAATGAGGAATTGATTGGAATTGTTTGTCAAATGCTGATATGATTAACACATGTATTTACATGCTACATTTGTGTAATTTTGGGACTACAACGTGGTCCAGGCAATCGGTAATAGTTCCCATTTGAATGGTCGAATTAGTCTTGCCACATTTGATACGTTCGGTGAATCTAGGTTGTACGATGATTGTCGACAGTGGTTAGGCCACGTGGAGTGCTTACGCGCTCCATGTCGATTAATTCAACGTGCGCTCGTACGAATCAAACTTGTCTAATAAACCAATTGGCCTATTATATGTTTACCATGTACGGATGCTACTGCTTTAATCTAAGGTACCACTTACCAATGTAAAAGCCCATTTCGACCTTGGTACCACGATCTGCTAAGACTCATGAGCCGGGCATGGTGATATGGGACACCATGGTCGAGCTGTCGGCCTACGCTGGGGTGACGAGCCTCCCTATAGTGACTAGTGAGTAACCCAAACTCGTGAGCTGAATATGGTGGTATGGGACACTGTATTCGAGATATTGCCTACGTTCAGGTGACAAGCCTCTCGTAGTGACCTTGAGTATAAACACTTAAATTTGCTTATCCACTGCTTTCATTAGGGGTGATGCCCTACAACTTGCCTATCGTATATGACTAACTAGGATTGACGACCCTTGATGGATCCTCGTTTGGGTTAATGATGTAAAGGGAGGTACCTTAGCTTCCCAAATATGATGTATGAATAAGCCTAATTAAGTACTTGATCAACACGACCATGCACCGCATTGCATGTGCTTTGGCGAGGAAGTGCACATTTAGGGAGTTTGCCATGCATGAATGGTTGATGAAGTCGCTTGAGGGAGATTTGTGCGAGGGCATGCATCATTACTGCACTCCATTCCTGCATTAATAAGAGTAGTTAGGAAATGTTTATTGTATTGCTTTATCATTACTGCTTGATTGAATTGATAACATGTTAACCTTTACCTTATAGTACCACTGAGTTGATCACTCACTCCCACTCTGGGACGGTGTTTTAAAACACCAATCAGATTTTGTTATAGACACATGTGATAAGGACGTATATGCAGCGGAGTTGGACTTCATAGACGAGGAGGAAGAGTTCTCCTATGTTCATCTCTCTAGTAGGTCTATGTAGACCTCGTGCTACTTTGATGGGATTACAGGGATACACGGATTAGCTGGGGACTCTACATTTTGACATTTTGTTTAGTTTGAACCAATACATGTATAAATTTCAGCCCGGTTACATGATCATACTCCAGAGGTTGTTGAACCCTTGCTTGTTCAGATATATATGTGTTTCAGTCTTCCGCTTGCTAAATTTAATTATATCTGGAGTATGATATGCTGTTTTAGTATAATCCCTCTCATGTTTAATGCACTAATATGGACAACGTTTAAACATCATTATCTATGTTGCATAAATAGTGCATTGGATCTTGGGAGTTGAGCTTTGCTTGATCCTCAAAATCCGTGGCATTACATGATGGGAATCCAGCAACAACACTCGAACAAACAGGCCCAACTTGAACCGCACCTCGACTCAACTCATGTGAATCGAGTTGACTCGGGAGCTACACAAAAAGGGAGACGTCCCTCACACATCTCTTCTTCTTCTTCTTTGCTTCATGACAGTATAACCCAAAACCCACTAGAATAGACCCCACTCGGTCCAACAACAAGTCGAACAAGGTGTGCAACTCGTTGAGTTAACTCGGTGTAGGAAGGAGATAGTCGAGCCTCTCTCTCTCTCTCCCTCTTTCCTACTCATTTCTTTCTCTCTGTTTTGTTCTGCTCCTCCTATCTCTCTCCCTCCCTCTTCTTCATATGCTGGAACGTCCAGCAATGGATGCTTAGCTCAACTCAGGTGAGTCTAGTCTACTCAGCAACGCCATTGCTCCCCCTTTTCTTCCTTCTTTCTTCTTTCTTTTCTCTTCTTTTCTTGCTGGAATGGCTCGTAACTGGTTGGACCAGGGTGCTTATAGGGATGTATCATAACCGGGTGTGAGTCGCGTTTCAAACTCGACACAACTCCATTGCTCCCTCTCTTTCGGTCTCCTTTTTCCTCTTCTTCTCCTTGCTTCACATCCGCTGAAGGTCCAACAGTAGTGAGCGGATGACCATGCTCGACCTGGCATAAACCGCGATTCAGAGCGACCCATTCCAGCTGACTCAACAGAAACCAATTGCTTGCTTCGGCGGTGTGAACTTGGTGCGGCACCAAGCCACACACTCACCTGCTCTATTTGATTCTCTTCTTTCTTCATCTTCTTTCCCTATTCGCATCATTATCCCATGGGTCACACCTTGATGGTTTTGTTTTTGAAATTCGCTACCTCACAAGCACCAGCACTGGTGCAAGTTCGACGGGGAAGATGAGCTCCTCTAATGGTGGATCTCAACTCGGTGGGTATTCCATCAATCTGGTTAATGTGGACTGCTCAGGTAGATGTAAGGGGACTTGTGGAATGAGGATTTTGAAGGTTGAAGTAGGTTTGGGTGGTGGGTTCGACAGTTGAAGGTTTCAGCCGATTTTCAGGCTTGTCCGCCAAAAACGGAGGGAGGAGCCCATGTTGCTCGATCCACTTCCTTTTTATTGCTTACCCTAGCTCCCTAGAGCCGTCAAATTGAAATTAAATGGTCAGGATTCGATATGTTTGAAACCACCTCTAAGTACATCCAGTAATGCAAAGCCAGCTGTGGTTTTGCACTTCCATGGGAGAAAGCCGTAGGTCGGAGGGTTTGGATTCTCTCAGATGGAGGGCTGAGATCATGAGAATCCCCCTTACATGGATTGCTAGCTTGGTAGCGCAACGTACAGAGATAGTTTCTGTTTTTGAAAAATTTTCCCCTGTGCAAGCCTCGGTTGCACCAAGAATCGTGTGAATGCACACGTGCTCCTAGGTGCGGGGCTAGGTGTGGTTTGGTCAGAACTCACATCCGCACCAAATGGACGGTTCAGATCCTCCTTTTGGATGATAGATGTGGGCCAAATCTTGACGTCAGTGGCCTCTCATCCAAACACCTTATGGGCGGGAAGAAGTAAATAAAAAAAAGGACAAATTTCCTTCTTCGGGAAATCATCGATCAAACCCGGTTTGACCGGATTGGTTGGTGCATCGTGGCGCGGGAGTACACAGGTTGTGTACTCCAATCTCTAGTGTGGGGTCCACTGCGATGCCCTTTGATATCCACTCCGTCCATTCATCTTGAATAGGGTTGTTGGGCCATCCCATCCAAGATGAGGTGGATCCAATGTTCAGGTGGGCCCCACAACTTGATTCAGATCCTATTTGTGGATTTTCCTAGATCCAATGGTCAGATTATGTCCAAACTTATCATCCATGGTAAAAAGGGTCTACAGGGCTACTTAACTAGAATTTAGTGGCTGAATTATGAATCATATGGCCTAATACACATTTATAATATTAAATATCCTTTTACAATATTTTTAATATCATTATTATTATTCTTATTATTTTCTAAGTTGTTTACGTGGTTCGTATCCTGATCAATGCCATTTATTTACTCAATCAGCCACCTATAGGGCTTTGATAAGAAAGATTAAGTTATTTTAATTTGTAAGTGAGCCATACTTTTAGATTTGGGTGTTTAGCCATGGGCTATCATCGATTCAATGGCCATATTGCACCCAAATCTGAACTTCAATGATTATCAAGATCTCCAATCTAATTTAGAGGGGTTCTTAAGGGTCGTCTTCATAATCAGGTAGTCGAACTACATGATCAGATGGCGACTTGATCAGTAGGGCGTTGTGGACATAACGGATGGCGGATCTCGTGATTTGGAGTTCTAAATCTAAGATGGTCGGTTAGATTTGTCTATTAATGAAATTGGAATCTTAAAAGTCCATTTAATGATGTGATGGTCCATCTTCAATAACAACGGATGGATAGCTTGATCTATAGGTGGGGATCACTTTTAATAGTTCTAAGGGTCCTAATTTAATGCCCCGTGTTTTCAGGACCTGAGTATATGACTCGTTTCCCAAAAACACGAGTGTTAACCTATAGAGAGCTAAATTCCATATATTCTTTTTTCTTTCAGAGTTAACAGTATAGCGTAGGATGGACAAAATAATATAAAGGAAAATTTGCATTTACATTTAGAATATACAAGAGGCTGCCCATAATGACTTATACAAACCAATGTCTCTATATTAATAACTACAAGAATTACATGATTTAATATAGGAGAAATATTTAAATGCATATAAATGAAAGCCGCAAGATCGCACAGCTTCTTGAGAGAGATACAGTCACGCATCCTTGTCAATCATAACGACTCCTCATCAGTTTGAACTTGAATATCATCTAGGCTACTTGCTCTACCTGTATAGTTATATATTTGATGAATGAGTGGCCAGCTCAGTGTGAATTCCCCTCAAGATTACACACCACCGCATTAGGTAAGCATAGTTATGAAAATATATAGGGCATACAAAATAATACATGATGCAGTCCTATTAAATGCATGGATGTATGAGTGCACATCAACTGGGGATGCTCATCCAGTTGGCTTTTGGGTAAAACCCATGCAATGTGGCTGGTCACTAGTGAAAGTACATAGTACCTGCGTAGTGCCAAACTCACTGAAGGTGGGTCGATAGTCGATGGTCTAGAAGCTAGCGAAATGATACCCTAACTAAATCATATTAGGCACATACAACAATATCCAAAATTAGCCACCCGTTATGGCCTGAATGCTATGAATGCATGATTAACCTATTCATTATTATTTCATTTACAACCAGCTAGTTTAATAAGCTTAAAGGTCACTACCGGGGGCTTGTCACCTAGCGTAGGCCGACAGCTCGGGCATAGTGTCTCATGACCACCATCCCCGACTCATAAGGCTACCACCTTAAGACGTTTAATGAGAGTTCATCGACTAATGGCCAATCAAATTCAATATATGGGACTTACCATCGCTTGGTTATGTGGAAATAAGTCATTGAAGCCACATAGGGCAAATACTAAGTCGAAGCCACATATGGCAAATAATAAATCGAAACCATATCAAGAAAATATCAAATCGAAGCCGTATAAGGCCAATATCAAATAGATGCGATGAAAAGACCATCCTCAAGCCATATAGACACAATAACTCATGGATGGTAGGTCCACTTCATTATTCAAATCATTCAAGTAACCACTAGATCGAGAGCCCATTATAAAAACAATCAATCAAGTGACATTCCAAGTATGGGCGTAAATTTATAAATGGGGGTTTCCCACAATGTACCAATGTAAGTTACACAAGCAATCCACAAACATGAGAAATTATACAAGTGCAACATATTCATGTTCATATAGGATAAAAATTGAGCATGTAATTAAGAATTCAATTCCACCAACTAGCACACATAATCATAAGATAAAGGTATCAATTATCAACCGGAATTAAAATAAAGACTATTACTTAAGCTAATGGGAAAATGGAAAGCTCAAGGGGAAGAAATCATCACCTTATAGTTTGCATCGCCTACCAGCGTCGCTAGGGAATGCACATTCCCTTAAAATCAAATCCTACCATAAATCAGGAACTTGCACGATTAGATCCAAGTTCTACACACTACCTAGGGTTTAAGATCATAGCCTATGATTTTAATTATTTATCTTTAGGGTTTTAGTGTATAATTAGAGTTTTCATCCTAGGGTTTATTCTTAGACTTAAATTTTCAGTATTTGAACTCTGATTATTATTTTATTTTAATTTTGCATAATGAATGAAATGATATTCATAGTAGAAGTATTAATCAGTCAATACCAATAATGATGGTTTACAAGTGAGTACCTAAATACACCAACAATGCCTAATGTTCTTGTAATAACTACTAATCTATTAATTAGTAGAGGTATTAGAGATAGAATATTTGCTAACAATAATGTGATGATGACTAATAATAATATTCATATTAACAATAATTATACTAACCCCATAATGAAAGTGATAATATTTTTTGTTGGTAATAATAATAACTATCAATACTAAGTCTTTTCATGATAATACTTAAGGATAGTAAATAAAATGTAAGTGTCTATTAATCATAGTTTTGTTTATAATATTCAATGTTAATATGACGAATCAGCTAATGGTTAATCCTACTTAGTACCTTGTTTATGGTTAAAGTCCTAACCCGGGGTTTGGATTTCTTAGGTATAGGGTTTCATCCTTAAGTTTAGGTCTATGATAAATTTTAGGATTTGAACTCTAGTTGGTGTACCATTAATTACAATATAAACTTAATAATTACAAGATAACTATTAGCATTAGTGTTATAATTTATATTAGCTAACTTATTAATAATAATCATCATGATGCTAATAAATGCTATGATCTACTATTAATGATTGTGCCTAAGAATGATAAATAAATGACTAATATTTAATAATGATAATTTTGTTTAAAATGACTACTATTAGCATGGATAATCTACTAATGGTTAATCTTACTTAATAATTGCAATTATCATCGAAACACTATTAATAACGATGACATAAAATAATCTATTTTGGGGAGAAGAGTTGACTTATAGTTTTATAGTTCAACTCCATGCGAATTAATGTGGCTTGGAGGCGAACATCGTCCCTTGACTTAAATCAAGCTAAGTAGCACCTCACCCACACATTCTTCTTCCTCTTCTTTTATCTCTTCTTCCTACCTCTTTTCTTTCTTTTGTTGGAGTATCCAGTTATACCTGAATTAGAATCAAGCCCAGCTTAACTCGACCCAGTCAGACTCGGTTTTAACCGAGTTGACTCGGCGACGACCACAGCCGGCCTCCTCTTTCTTCTCATTTCTCTCCCTCTCTCCCTTCTTTTCTTTCTTTCCTTCCTTCTCTTCTTTCTTTCACCTTCTTCTTCACTCAACCCATACACCATCAGGCTTGCTGGACCAAACTAGGCCCAACTTGCATGCCAGACTCGACAGTGAGTCAGGCCCAAACCCACGCTCTCTCTCTCTCTCTCATTCATTTCTCTCCTTCCCGTTTTCTTTCTTCCTTCCTCCTCTTTTCTCTCACTCTCTCCCTGGATTTTTACAATGCCTGGACACAGGTCAGACCCATCCGAACCAGACTAACCGTAACATCGATTTAGACTCCTCGAACCGAGTCCACTAGATCCGACAACAAGCGCTGTGTGACCCACTCTCGCACTCACCCTCTCTCTCCCTTCTTATTCTCTTTTTTCTGCTTCTCTACCTCTTTAGGGACTTAGCAGGGCCCATGGCTCGAACAAGACTTGGTGAAACTCACTGAGTTAACGTGGCCGTGGCCAGCCAACAACACACCTTCACCGCTTCTCCTCACCTTTGCTTTCTCTCTCAGATGTGATCTTTGTCATTTAGATTACAATGATATGGGCCATACATTGGCAATTTTAGATCCAAAATTAGCAACATCACAAGTAGCAACGATGGTGCAAGCTTGTTGTGAAAGTCGACCGAGCTCCAATGGCGTTTCTCAAACTGATGGATCTTTCTTAATTCCACTGCTTCTGGATGGTTTGTATACACCCATAGGAGCTCGTGGAAACTCGAGATCGAAGCTCTAGAGTCATTTTGTTGGTGGGTTTGGAGATAGAAGATGACGGTCATTTTTTTAGGGTTTTTGAAAAACGCAAGCAAAAACGCGTTTTCTCTCCCCTTTGTAGCAATCCTAGCTCCCTCAGAACCCTTGGATGGTTAATGAGCGGCCAGGATTTAATCTACTTGCAACTGCCTCCAGATAAGGCCAGTTTTGCAAAACCAGTCGTGGTTTTGTTCTGCTAAGGTGGAAACCCTAATCCCCGGATTTGGATGATTGAGATCTCATCAAATGGACGAGTGAGATAAGAGGAATTCTCCTCACTCAGATCGCCATACCGGCAGCACGAAAACAGTTTCCATTTTTAAAAACATGGTGTTTATAGGACCCGCTTGCAGTAAGACTCGCGCGCATGCACACGTGATCCCAGGTGTGGGATTAAGTAGGTTTTGGTTAAGAGGATCGTCCGCACTGGATGGACGGTTCAAATCATGAAGATGTGCCCTTGTTTGTGGGCCATCGATGAAAACCACGGATGCTTGTCTGATCGCTGGTGAAAACCGAAGAGAGAGAGTGATATTCTCTTTTTAGAGAAATATTGGGTCAATGCTGCTTGACCGAGACTCTCGGACTGGTGCACAGCGAGTGCACCACTCCTGGTGCACAAGCAACACCCATGTGGGGTCCTCTGATGCTTGTTGGAAATCCACTCCATCCATTCTCTTTGGGAGTCCTATTTGAGATGTTGGGCCAGCGATCAAACTGATTTAAGGTTCAAGTGGCCCATATGTCGTGATCGGCGCGTCTGTTCATGGGTTTCTACCAATATAAGGGTTAGATCATTCTAAGTTCAACTATCAAAGGTCAAAAGGGGTTATAGGGATCCTAATGAGTATTCAGGTGTTTTGATTCAACTTAGGTGCACCTGAATAGTTAATTTCACAATTTATTAATCAGAATCACGCGGCTTAGTGTTAATTGATAAACAGTGGATCTAGCAGATCAGATTTCCAAATCCACTCCATCCATCCCATTCTACTCATCCCAGTAGATCCTCGGACTAGTGATGAGGTAGATATGTAGCTCAAGTGGCCCATCTTATTTAATTTAAGTCGTATTTGCTGATTCACCTTGATCCAGTAGTCGGATTGATTTCGATTTGAACTTCAATGGTCTTGAAAATTGTTCAGATGATTGGGACCACTTATTCATGGATTTACAATGTTGGGTGTCACAATCATGACATCTTCAATGTTATAAGTTACTATTATTTTACGTTACACTTGTAGGGCTTATTCTTAAACAAATCTATCCTTATGGTAGATCAACTCCTATAATCCATGTATTTACTCCTCAACTTACTTTAACCATTACATGAGCCACATCACATGAATGTCTAATCCCTAATTTTTGACATCCTGCCCATCCAACCAATCTATTGGTTGGATTGACTCACATCTAGATACCAATAACCTTAAGGGTTCTAAAGAGTATTTAAGTGTGGTCCCGAAGTTAATCATGAAATCAGATGGTATGATTTGTGTTTTCAAAGGGTGGAACATCTAACAGGACGTTGTAGACTGATGAATGGTGGATCTTGTGATTTTGATCCCTAAGTTTATTTTATATGATTTAATTGTACTGAATAGGTGTATTTCTGAAATATCATCATGATCGAGATTCTAAAAATAGAATTTTCATTTATTTAACTACAGGGTTAACTTAATCGTGTTGTGATGGTGATGTGTAAGGTAAACTACGTGCGTTACCACATATGTGTAAGCTACTTTAGATCTACATGGTGACACTCGAGCACTGAAAATATGGGGCATTACACTTAAACTAGTCTAGGTGCCCCCGAACAGTCAGCATTACCAACTAACAGTCGGATTCGCATGATTTAGATTTAGATTATTGGACAAGATGCCACATACTTGATGAACGATGGATCCTTAGATCTCAAGCTTGTAATTGATGATGAACAGTTTAATTGGTCTATTAAAGCGATTGAGATCCTAAAATAGATTTCTCTGAAGTTGTGGTGGATTATTTTGAAGATCAATCAGATGAATGGCTTGTTATATGAATGAAGGTTGTGTTAGACGGTTGAGATAGATAGATTGAGAGTTGCTGAATGATGACATGTAGGGTAAGTTACGTGTGTTCCCACACACGTGTAAATTAAATTAGATCTCCATGGTGACACTCGAGTACTAAAAAGTACGGCGTGTTATAGTCGCCTCCTGAATAATCAGATAGCCATTAGGGCTCTTCCTCACAACATCAAGCTAATTTCAGTTCCAGGAGGCAGGGTCAACGATCTCGTGTAAAAGGAGGTTGATTGAACTCCCTTGAAAAGGAGGTTGGAATGCTGGGAGAGAACATGGGCTACATGAAGCAGATGCTGGAACAAATGGGTGCCACCTCTTAGAGGAGCTGATCACCCTCCGCAACTTTCTTGTATGCGTGCCACCTCTTAAAGGAGCTGATCACCCTCCTAGAGGAGCCAACAACACAGCTCGGCCAAACCAGTCTCGTCTCACATTTCAGAGACAATGTCTTTGCCTACTTCCGATTTACGCCATGAAGTAGATTGAAAGAAGTGCGGCAAGGCCCCGTTCAAAGCTACCGCTGAAAGTGGTGAACCATGGGAGGCCGAGCTCAAAGATCTGCAAGATCAGGTTGAAGACATGCAATAGTCCTACCAAAATACCACGCCGACTCCAATGGAAGCCATAATGGAGGAAATCAATCCTCCATTCACTACCGATATCTTGAAGGCACGGCTACCGAGCAGATTCCTTCTGCCACAGATCACTCCATTCTCAAGAAATACTGACCCATCACAACATATGGAGTCCTTCAGGGTCTACGTGGAACTCCACGACACGTCCGACGTGGTCATGTGGTGAGCTTTCTCCCTGACCTTGACTGGAGCCTCTCGGTTATGGTTTAACCAACTGAAGCCGAACTCCATTAGTTCATTCTCTCATATTAGTCAGAAATTCATCATGAACTTTATCGGGGGAAGAAAAAGCTCAAATCATACTCCCACCTCTTTCATGTTCTATAGAAGGACGGCGAGCTACTGAAAGACTACATCAAGCACTTCAATTTAGAAGCATTGAATGTTCAAAAGCACTCTGAAGAAGTCTCCCTAATGGCGATCATGGGAGGGCTAAGAGATCAGTAATTCCCCTTCTCGTTGGACAAAAGCCCACGGAGAACGATGGCCAACCTATTGAATAGGGAGAATTGCCGAGTCAGCCTGACTCGTTGTTTCCTGACGAGTGGAATTGAGTCAGTTTGAGTTTTGCGGTGTTGGGGCTGATTTGAGCCCAGGCCTTGTAATTCCAATAGAAGGAGAGAGAGAGAGAGAGAGAGAGAGAGAGAGAGAGAAAAGAAGAGGAAGAAGTAAGAGAAAGAGAGAGAATGTGGTCTGTCGAGTCAGATCGGGTTGACTCAGTGATCGACTGACTTCCACTCAGTCCAGATTCATTATGGCACATCCAAGGGCTGCATCCTTATTAAATTTAGTCCAACCATCTGCTGAGTTGTGAGTTCCAATGCATGGAGTTGTACCTAGATTTGATGTTTCAAGTTTCTCCAGTTGGGTTGAATCGAGACTATGTTTCAAGTGAGTTTATTTTATAGTTTTGGTTTAGATTTTTAATCAACATGAGTTTATTTAATCGACTTTAAAGTCTGTTTATAGGATTTGATTCACCTTGTTTAAACCTAATGTGTAAAGTTCGAGTTTGGACTAAATTTGAAGTCGTGTCGAGTCGACTCAAGTGATGAGGTGAGTTGATCTCATAAGCCTCCTATTAGGTTTTAATTAAAATTTCATTTAAATTTCATGGATCTTAAAATTTTGAATTGAATATAGGGAATTAGTTTTCCCCAAATCACCACATTGCAATTCGCCTCATTCAAGTCCAAGTTGAGTTGGATTCGAGTCAAACACCTAAGATCCATCCAGATCAGTTGCGCTCAAGTCAGATCTACACTAGGGAAAGGCGACTCGATTTGCCCCTTCAGAACTCGAATAGGTGAGGATCACCCTTCAAGATTTTCCTACATCATGATGGTTATCTTAGTTCATTTATTTCACTTATTGCTAAATTTAATATTAATAGAAGATGATGATAAATGTTAGTTCCATTCATATAATTCTTCATAGATGATTAATGGCTAGATTTAGAATTCAAGTATGATATCAAACATTCCTATTCTGATTTGAATTGAACACTTTATATGTGCAAGTACTTTTTATATCACACATGACTTGTTTTACCACTTTTGATTTCTTTATGGTGTATTTAAAGGTCATTGAATTAGTGGCCATTTGCATAATAGATTAAATGGAATTATCTAGTGGACTAGCCATCCTGTGGATCATTTGTTGCTTAAGTGGCTTTTAGGATATTTCCTTTTTATCACATCCTTGAGATGGATTTGTTTGCCCTATGTGGCTTGATGTAATATTTGCACTAAGTGGCTCTAAGGAACCATCTTCATATAACCTTACGATGATAAGTCCCACTTGTAGAACTATAATTGGCCACTAGTTGCATATGTTACCTTTAAACACCCTATTTGCTAGCATCATGAGCCAAGGATGGTGGAATGGGACACTATGCCTGAACTGTCGGCCTATGCTGGGTGACAAACCCCCCATAGTGACCTTTGAGCTTCCTTAAAATGATGGTTTGAAATTAGAATAATAATGGTTGGGCTAATCATGCATGTTCATGGCATATGGTCTTTTCCAGGTAGTTAGTTCTCCTTGGGCGTACCTTTGTGTACTTTTTTGGGTGATTAATTCTCCTTGGGTGATCTATATTATTTGGTCTTTTCCGGGGGGTTAGTTCTCTTTGGGCATGCCTTTGTGTACTTTTTGGGTGACTAATTCTCCTTGGGCCATCTATCTTATATGATCTTTTCCAGGTAGCTACTTCTCCTTGGGCGTACCTTGAGTATTTTTTTGGGTGGTTAGTTCTCCTTGGGTGACCTTGTTGTATAGTCTTTTTCGGGTGACTAGTTCTCCTTGGGTGTACTTTTGAGTATTTTTTCAGGTGGCTAGTTCTCCTTGGGCGACTTTTTACCAGCTGGATGTGCATCCTCAGGTCTATAAGCATGTGCATACATCCATGCATTTAAACAAGATTATCTTCTGTAATTTATTTAATGAATGCGTATTTGATGAACCTTACCTGATTTTCATGATAATCATTGTGTAATATTTGTTATACATTCTCTGATAACCATTGTTAATTATCTCAATGATACGATAAATCTTGGGGGTTATACCTCATTGGATAGCCATTGACGCTATCGAATTGTATTCAGTGTACAGGAGATGCAGAGGATGTGTATGCTGGTGTTCATGTGGAATGGGAGGAGCAAGATGATCTTGTGACTCTCCATTCCTGATTTTACTTGTATTTAATTTATACTGTTATGTTTGTAAAGGTCAAGACATTAGTTTGTATAAGTTTTTGGGTAATCGCCTGAAATATTTAGTTTTGTATAATTGGACTCCCTCTTATACTTGATTTGCTTTTGTCCCGCTAGTTTATTAACTCTAATAATAAAAGAAAAAAAAGTAGGTAGAATTTGAGTATCTTTAAAGGTTAATACTTGGGTTTTTAGAAAATGAGTAATGTACTTGAGTTCCGAGAACCAGGGTGTTACAGGAACGCTGTCCAGAACAAAGACCTCCCAAACAAAGTGCAAAAGGTGAAGGCAGAGCCAAGCTCGGCAATCCTGAGTAGAAAGAGGAAGGATGATCAATATCAGGACAATCATCACCTAAACAAATGGCCCGACAGTAAGTTTAAAACTTACACTCATCTCAATAAAATACCAAAATAAGTTCTGATGGAGATCCAAGATAAGCGTATCCTTCACTGGCCGAACAAGTTGAAGTCCGATCCGAATAAGAGGAGTAGAAAAAAATTACTTCTTTCATCGAGATCACAGGCATAACACAAGCGATTGCTTCGATCTCAATCAAGAGATCAAGGCACTCAGTGAACATCTTGGGGAGTACGTCAATCATAGAGGAGATCGGGCCACAATGAAAGATGAATAGCCAGTCAACAGTGAGCCGAATGGGGAGATCCACACGATCTTCGGGGCCACAAGGGTGGAGGAGACTCAAATAACGCTTAAAAGGTACACGCAAGGACATAGGTCACCCCAAAGATGAAGTTCTACTTGTCAGAAGACCTTTGAAAGAGCAAATGGTAGAAACTCACAGCCTGACCTTCACTGAAGAAGATGTCTGAGGAATTCACCATCCAGAGGACGACGCACTTGTGGTCACCCTGACCATAGCCAATCGTAAAGTATTCTGAATTCTCATGGACACTAGATCATTGGATGATATCCTCTTCACTCAAGCTTTCGACAAAATGGGAGTTGGTCGGTCTCAGCTTCGACCTACTAAAACCCCATTGCTCGGTTTCTTAGGTGGACAGGTCATGCATGAGGGAGCACTACAGCTCCCACTCATGGCCAGAGACTGAAAAAATCATGTCACTACAATGGTCAATTTCTTAGTAGTAGATTGTCTGTTTATTTACAATGAGATCCTTAACCAACCATCTCTGAATGCCCTGCGAGCTGTGGTCTTGACCTTCCACTTAGCCATGAAGTTCCTGACCGAACAAGGCGTCGGATCAGTAAAGGGCGATCAACATGAAGCTCTGTAATGCTACACAATGGCCCTAAGAACTTCACACCAAGCAATGTCGTCACTTCTTTAGATCCTCACGAAGATTTCAAAGAGAGAGGTCATCCCATGAAAGCCTTGTTCCCGTCCCACTTGACGAATCCGACCCATCTAGGACTGTCCAAATTGGGTCGTCCCTGATAACACCACTATGGGACAAAATGGTAAGTCTCCTCCGACATTATGCGAATGTCTTCTCATGGTCTCATGAAGATATGCACGACATCAACTCTAAAATCATAGTGCACAGCCTGAATGTCGATCCAGCTCACCAACCGATTTGACAGAAGCATCGTGCGCTCGGTCCTGAAAGATATGCAGTGATTAGGGAAGAAGTCGACAAACTCCTCAAGGCTGAATTCATTGAGGAAGTTTATTATCTAAACTGGATAACCAATATTTTGTTGGTCAAGAAGGCTAATGGGAAATGGTGGGTCTGTGTTGACTACATAGACCTGAACAAGGCTTATCCCAAAGATAGCTTTCCTCTCCCCTGAATCGACCAACTTGTCGGCAGCACTACTGGACACGATCTACTTAGTTTTATGGATGCTTATTCTGGTTATAACCAAATTGTAATGCACCCAAATGATAATACAAAAGCCACCTTTGTAGCTAACAAAGGTCTTTATTGTTACCGAGTCATGCCCTTTGGTTTGAAAAATGCCGGAGCCACTAATCACCGGCTGGTCAACAAAATGTTCGCCCACCAAATAGGGCGAACAATGGAAGTATACGTCGACGATATGCTCTTCAAGAGTATCAAAGCTACAAATCATGTTACTAATCTTAAGGAAATGTTCCTTGTCCTTCATAAATATCAGATGAAATTAAATCCGAACAAATGTGCCTTCGGAGTTAGCTCGGGAAAGTTCCTTGACTTCTTGGTCAGTCAACTAGGAATCAAAGTAAACCCCAAGAAAATCAAAGCTCTGCTCGACATGGATTTACCAAAGATGACCAAAGATGTTAAACGGCTTACAGGGAGAATTGTCGCACTCAATCGCTTCGTGTCCCGAGCTACCAACAAATGTCTCCCCTTCTTCAAAAAATTGAAAGGGAAACAAGCAGGGGATTGGACGAAAGAATGTGAGAGGGCCTTCCAGAAGCTTAAACAATATCTTGGGTCATCTCCATTACTCTCCAAACTCGAGCAAGGTGAATCTCTATTACTATACGTGGCCGCCTCTGATGCCGCTGTTAGCTCAGCCTTAATTAGAGAACATTAAGGAAGACAATTCTCGGTATACTACATCGGTGAAGCTCTCGTCACAATAGAAACAAGATACCCAAACTTGGAGAAACTGGCACTGGCCTTGGTTGTCTCTTCCCGTCGACTGCGACCATACTTCCAAGCTCACACTATCATCGTCTTGACCGATCAGTCACTCCATCAAGTGCTCCAAAAGCCCGAAGCTTTAGGAAGACTGACCAAGTGGGCGATCGAGTTAAGTGAGTTCGATATTAAGTATCGACCCCGAGCAGCTATTAAAGGTCAGGCAGTGTGTAACTTCATTGCCGAACTAACTTATACATCTGAGCAGGATATCGACCTACCTAGGTTGGACCTCACCCCAGATGTTTTGCTTGACTAAGAATCTAACTCCCACGTTGATCCTAACCCACCCAAGTGGATGCTCTATGTTGATGGCTCATCCAACTCTAAGGAAAGTGGGGTCGGGATAGTCCTAGAGACCCTAGATCGAACATGCATGCAATATGCCTTAAGATTTGGATTTCAAGCCTCTAAAAATGTAGCAACATACGAGGCTTTGCTCGTCGAACTCAGGCTAGTGGCCACTATGGGTCACTACCAAAAAAATGACCAAAGACTATGGACTATGCTAGTTTTTAGCTATGGATATTGACTGTAGCTATATTGATACGGATTAAAATCGTAGTTAAAAATGCCAAACCATAGCTAAAAGTTACCTCCTCCACACGTTGACATAACCTTGGATAGCCCCATGAGAGACTCTATGAGGACCATTAAAATGTGTGTACTCCATCTAATGCGTCTATCCATTTTTAAAGAGCATGTTAGGGCAAGTGCCCAAAAAAGGAAGTAGATCAAAAGCTCAAGTGGACCACACGGTAGGAAACAGTGGAGATTAATACATACCATTGATCGATAGTGTGGTTCAATTAGACCTTCAATTTGCCTAGATGTTGGGGTCATTTCCTATAAAAAATTACAAAATTAATGGACAAAGTGGATATATCGATTGCATCACGATGGACCCCACAAAGCCCATGTCAAGGCCATCCGCCAGAACCCATCAGATGTTCGTATGCAGAGGGCCGATTACGGACGGTACAATAGCTACGGTCAACTTGACTTTTAGCTACGGTTTAAAGCTGTAGCAAGACCATAGCAAATGAAAATGTGAAAAATCGCGGGGCCTTTTTCTTTTCCCCCTCTCACGCGGGACGTTTCATTTCCCGCCTCTGTCCCTTTCTCTCTCACGAAACCTTCATACACCTAAAAAAAACCCCATTCTCTCAGGTCTGTTCATCTCTCTCTCTCTCTCTCTCAATATCCCCTCTCACGAACTCCTCTTCTCTCCCTAACCATCCCCTCTCACTCGATCTCACGAAGAGTTACCTCTCTCACGCTATAATCGATGTCCATTTTAGGTATGCAAGACCGCTTTCTTTTTTTCTCTTTTGAATATTCATATTTCTGTCTTCTTATTTTTTATTTTTTGGTTTTGTTTTTTATTTTTTGTTGGTTTTTTTTCATGGAATTGGATTGGGGGTTTCTCATGCAATGTCGTGTCCAATGAATCAATGAGCTTAATTTCATTAATAGAAAATGGGCAGGCATCCAATGGACATGCTTATTCTGTGCAACAATGCCAATTAGGACCATTGATAAGTGGATTATCTCTATTGAATGGCCAAGTCCCACCAATCAAACATATTAGAGACATTGCTTCGAGCTATTGGTGTCTCAGAACTAATGGTGGACCTAGAATGTTTGATTTTCTACATTTAGTGGAGAAATATTATGTATTTGGGTTATTTTTACTCTATTTTTTTCTTATTCCTATTAAACTTCTCTAGGTGAACAAGGACCATTGCAGATTTTCATTTTTTCTGTATGTCATCATCTAACCATGATCAGATGATGAGAGAGTCTTCTAGCTATTTCTTTTTTGTGGTGAAAGATGAAAAGAACGTTAGGATTGAAAGATGAAAAGAAATGGTGTTTGGTTAGGGGAACTGCTGGATTGTATGGGTGAACATAATGGTGTTCAAGTGTCCCGATCAGTGTTAATGCAAATGCCTAAAACCATACTTGAGACCATGATTTCAACCATTTGAAAGAAGAAATCTCTGTTGGGGTTGGCATTGAAACCACCATCTTTCTCACTTTATAGGTATGTTTGCATGACGCAGTACTTAATGGTCTGACTCAATTACTTCGGGCCACTATTTTGTATAGTTTTTTTTTTTTTGGAAAGATCATTGTTTTGTATAGACTGGGTGCTCCTTTCAGCGATATAGACTTTTCATCAAGTGGGCCTTAGAGAAACTCTCCTTTGGACAATTTTGGGCCTCTGGTAGATGGCCTATAAATGGAAAAATGAAAATATATCCAATAGTTTGAATGCGATGGGGAAAAGGCCAATTTATTGAATGGATTGAATGCAATGGGGAAAAGTCTGTCAAATGGATAATTGTGATTGTCTAGTGAAGGAGATTTTCCTCTCATCACACATCCAGTAAAGCCCAATAGATGAATGGTTTGAATTGCTGAAAGATGGCCCCACCTGCACATAGTGCCGGTCCAGCTGGAAGCGCTAGTAACCTAGGGCTAGAATTGTGTATTTCCTTTGCTCGAATCGGCATTTTGATTCCCATCTGTGTATGAGAGTATACTCTTGTAATTAGGCTTAGTGGATTCCTCTTATGCAGACTATGTTTCTAAACATGACATTGGAGTTCTGTCGGCTGGTTCCGGTGATGTTGCCTTTATCGATCGTTTATTGAGCTATTCTTCCCATTGTTGTTTGGGTGAGCGCCTACTCCATACTTTTGATGAACGTTTGCTTCCAAAGCTTGCTACAGACTATTGTTGGCATCCTACTTCCCGATCTTTGACAGGATTGATGAAAATGGAACCATACCACCCCATGGTTTGTTAGAGTTACTTACTGCATTTGTTGTTGTTCTTGTGGAGAAGCATGGTCCCGAGAAGGACAAAGTTGTCCAGTATCCTGACCTTGTTGTAAGTTCACCTCTCCTACCACTAACTAGTACCATTATGAATTGTTATTATATAACGTTGAATTATTTTACATTCGTTTGCATTAATTTTGTCACGGCAAAAACTAGATAAGCTTTATAGTAGCAATCCTGCTTCTAAGATGACCAGTGTTGACGATGCCCTTACATAGGTACTAATAAAGTTTAAAAATTACTTGAGTTTCACAGTAATTATGAATTTCCTAATAACTTGATTTGCGATGTTTTACAGTTGGTTGGTTCTGATAGTAGAGGGCGAATGCATGGTCTAGGTTGCTCGATAAGCAAAACAAGACTGAAGAAGTCAACCCCTGCCCGTTCAAAGCTAGATACTATGAAAAAAGAAAAAGGCCTAGCGCAGGAGATATTAGAGATAAAGAAATCATTGGTTGATATAAAGGCCTGGCTGGGTATGCATCAACAGGTAGAGTCTGGTCAAAACCTCTCATCACCACCAACGGCTAAATCTACTTAGGCATTGTTGGTATGCAATTATAATTTCGCTAATGTAATAAATGCTTACAATTATCATTTTTTTTCCATTTTTTGAGTTTATGAAACATGTTATTATAGCTTAGCTTCATCTAGAAATCTCATTTATTTTTTTATTTTTTTCTTCTCTCAAGTCACTACACTTTCTCTATTCTTTCTGTCCATACTCTATTCTTTCTCTTGAATTTTCAATGCATTCAACTTTCCACATGCAGTCGCCTGATGTTTATAAGGTTGCATGGAATCTATTGATGGTGAGCCTGTTTCTGGTGCCTACATTAGAAATTAGCATTTCACTCTTGAAATGTGTTGTTTTGGTATTGATGGTGAGCCTGTTGATGCTTATGTTATCTTTGCAGGACCCAACCGAGCAAACTGACATTGATATTTATGTTATCCCAATTTTGTAGTTCCAGAATGTCATGCATTTACCATTCGAAGTGGGTAGTGAGCAACAAGCCCAATCCCTATATTGGCTTCATAAAAATGATGGTCAAAATATGATGTTATCTGAGGTCCCAAAATTGTTGCTCAAAGGTTAGTGTGGTTTTCAAGAGTTCTGTATTGCCTTGAAAGTGCCTCTTCTTCTTCTTCTTTTTTATTTTATTTTACTCATGGGATATGGTTCTTTCAAGGTTCAAATTTCTAATGTATCACCCATAACAATGATTGACTTGCAAAGTCAAAGCAATGGCAACCGACTAAATGGTCTTGGTAATTTAGATATAGCCATAGTGGGCAGCAACACATCTTTAATGATATTAGTTTCATGGTTAGTGACTGTGACTAGCAACCCATCTATTTCCTTTGCTTTCTTTTCTTTCCTGCAATGCCCTACCAATTTCAAACTATATCATCTGCAACCACGGGGCCTTGTTGCTATTGTAGACCTTATTTAACCATCAATTGGATTATGAGCTACAATCAATTATTTTAAATTTCAATTGTTCAAGGGCTCGCCATCAATTGGATGGTTGGGATTTTGGATGGTATGGTTTTAGTATTGTTGGACCACTGGAGGAATGTCTTGATTATCAGTGGCGACAGTAATTGTGGCCTTGCAAACTCAACCATCAGAATAATTTGGCCCTTTTTGAGAAAGTGCAGTAGCATCAAGAGTGGATTAGATTATGTTAGAGGCAACCTGCAGCTTTGGTATTGTTCGAGAACATAGTATTAGTGTAACACATTATATGCAACTTGCGACTTTGCTTATTGCATGCCGAATTTCAATTAGGATAAGTGATGCCCATGGATCAGTAATCCAGACCATTCATCCATTGCATCACAGTGGATAGATTGTGCCCTGAGAATCCCCTAGATTTGTTGCATCCTTTTACCAACAAATCTGAGACTTCTCTCAATCGGAACTGACCACCTACAGGCACCTATACTGCGATTTGCAGTACAAGGCATTTTTTAGCTCCGAGATGTAAAAAAGGTTTTTTTTTTCTTTTTTTTTTCCATTTCATGGCTGAACACCCGTACTGCAAATTGTGGTAGAGGTGCCTGGAGGTTATCAGTTCTCTTTTTCAATACAGTGCGGGTCACTTGATTCTCCTACTATAGTCCACAAATGGAAAGGTTAACATTGTCTCATAGTAATTTTTTTTTTGTTAGTTATGCTGCTTGTTGAAGATCCTAAAATTTGATATGGGTTACAGGAATTTGCAGCCCCAAACAAATCACTATTCCAAAATTGAAAGCCTACCTACCGATTTGCAGCCCTAAACAAATCACTAAAGAAGAAACTGATGTATCGACTCACCAATCGAAAGTTTCCCTATGCAAGTTAGTTGTGTACACATATCCCTTTTTATATTCAAGCCATTCCCTTGATTTATGCAAAACTAGGCTACCCAAAATTTATGGACAACTCCCATTGCCTTTGATCTGCTAGAACTAGCATGTATGGATTGGCAAAAGTGCGAATGCACTTGGTGTAATTAGTAGCGGTGAGGATCTCCCACAATATTGATAAAACTCTATAAAATAGGAAATAACTCAAATTATTATCATAATATGTTATGTACTCTCTGTATTGGGGCTTAATACACAGTCATATGGTTGTGTATATAGCTGAACATGTATATACCCTTACCATTGTGTATATTTTGCCATATGAGGAATTTCCTACATATATACTATCAACATGATTGTTTTATTTGTACACAGAGAGAGACATGCTCTAGGGAGTAACATGAAGAAAACATAGAATTAGTATATATAGGACTTGGTGGTTTGATCCATCATTAGATTCTGAAACCAGAAGACCCATGGTGATTGCAAGAGAACAAGTATCGAAGGCAATCATCAAATATTTGTTGACTAAAAATTATGAAACCAAAAGATCCATGGTGACTGCCATTTTCAATGAATGCAAACCAGTTTCAATCTAATTTCAGGGAATTCGATTTTTTTTTCATTGAATTTTACAGTTATTCTAAGGATAAATTAGTATATCTGATTTTTTTTGCTCCTTGGTTATGTATATCTAAGGTTTGAGTGCTTTTTTTTTAATTAGCTTGTTAGTACACCCAACTGTCAGTTCAGAATTCAAAATCGACTCTGCAATGGATTCCAATTCAACTAAATCAGGAAAATGTTTATAACCTTTTATAACTCCAAAAACACCCTAATGAATTAAAAAAGAAGAAGAAAAAGCAACTAATGCTCTGAGGCAATGAGAGTTGCAAGATTGCTTAAAAATGTTAGAACTTCCTCTCACAGTGATGGGACTAGTTCACTCTAACATGAAAAATCGTATTTTGTTAAAAATTTGCTATTCGTAAAAACAGTATAATGGGATAGTCACACTCTAAAATCCAAAAGCATTGTAATTTGAAAGTCATAATTCTTTGGTAGAGTGAAGCTTTCCCACTGATACATATGGAACATCTTTCCCAGATTCCCCCCTTAGACTAGAATCCAAGTTTCATGTAGCAGTTGATGATTCTTAATGCAATATCCTACACCTCTGATTCGTAGGTGAAGCTTTCTGGATCTATCAGTAGCCGGTACCTGACTGCATTGCTCATGGCCGCTCCTTTGGCTCTGGGAGAAGTGGAAATTGAGATAGTAGATAAATTAATTTTTGTTCCTTATGTTGAGATGACATTGAAACTGATGGAACGCTTTGGTGTCACTGTGGAGCACAGTGGTAGCTGTGACCGATTCCTGGTTAAGTGTAGTAAAAAATACAACTAAATTTAATCTCAAACTTCAGACAGACTTGCAAGTCTGGTGATGGACCAGGAAAGCTAACCATGGACAAACATACTCACAAGTAACGGCATGGTCAAACATGTCCCCTAGAAATGCGTATGTTAAAGGCGATGCATCAAGTGTGAGTTATTTCCTAGCAGGCGCAGCAGTCACCGGTGGCACTATCATAGTTGAAGGTTACAGCACAAGTAGTTTACAGGTATTACAACTCTCTTCCATGTCTGCATTTGCTACTTTTTGTACTCATGTACATGTCATCTCATAGATCTTACAATCAGTATTGGACATGACTCCATTTACATTTAGCATCAAACTGGCTGCAGTTGCTTCTTGTAAGGAACACATAAATCTGGAGCAATGGCTGAATGAAAACTAAGCACATACAAGGATACTTTTTTTTGAGGTGATTCACATGCTTTATTTCTTGCCATTGTATGAATGAACTTGTCCTCAATATATGCTACATTTTTTCCCTTAAAGCTTCTTGAACATGAAAATGTTTAGAGTCCACTCATGGACATGTCTTTCTTTCTTTTTTCCCAAGATTGCCTCAAGTTCTTAAAAGAAATTCCTTTTGCAGCAACAAATGATGCATCTGCCAATCCTTTCCAACATTCCAGCTTTGTCATGAATCTTTATCTAGAGACAAGTTCTACTCTTTTAAAGGTTTTTGCTTCCAAAATTTCTTTTTCTATTACCTATACATAGTGTCATAGAGAACTATTATGCATATTGTAGTTTACATGAATATTTCATAGGTCCTTCAAGCCCATTCTGGCCAGCTCATCTCCCACCAACTTTCTGAGGAATTGAGAAGGTTGCAGGCATCATCTGTGCATGCTAATCCAAGACTGTAAAATGGTGGAGCTACAGATTCATCAACACATGATGCATCATATCTAATTATTCACTACCCTCTTTAGATCAACAGAAAATTATCTTTTTTAGCATCTCTGTCCAATCACAGTTCAAAGTTTATGATTATTGACTGGCCCTTCACTCACTGTTGAAGCGTATGTTAGTTAAGTTGCACTCTTTATCATGCAGCACATTGCGAACCTTGCTGGGAACAAAACTCTAGTTCTGCCTATGCCTGCATTTAACGTCATCAATGGAGGATCACATGGTTTCACTATCAACCTGAATTTTGCAAACCTTGCTGCGAACAGAACTCGGTATGCATCTTCTTCTTCTTCTTCTCTCTCTCTCTCTAAAAATCTCAAAATGGTTTCACTATCAACCTGAATTTTGCATCAGCCTAAATTTTGGTTGGGTTGGGTTGCGTTGCATGTAGAGGAAGTACAAAGATAGGGTTGCGTTCCACACAACAATGGTAGCAGATTTTCTATATATTAAATACCATTGAAAATCTTTTTTCAGATTTTCTAAGGAACAATGGAACAATGGAAGTTGTTGTTCCAAACTAACAATTGTTGTTTAAATATATCTTAATGTTGTTGTTGTACAGAACAATGGTAGCAGATTTTTGCAATGTGTGGAATAGTTGTTGGGGTATGAAGGGTTTAGTTGAACAATTGTTGTTGTATAGAACAATTGGTGAAGGGTTTTACAGATTTTCAGAGAGAGATTTGAATTTAGCTTTGTTCTTTTGCTCTTTTTTCTTGAATTTGAGGTTGGGAGTTTGGAATTTTAGGACCTCGGGGAGAGCGATGGATTTTGATGTGATATTTAGTCTTTCTTCATGAACTGGAAGTGGGTATTTGGAATTATAGTTTCCTTTTTTTTCTTTTTTTCTTTTTTCCGTCAGAGATTTGAATTTTAGATGTGTTGCTCTTTACATGTGAATTTGAAAATGGGTATTTAGGATTACCTACTTTTATCGAAACAGAGTTTAGTTTCAATATGCTCAATCTTCAAAACACACACAAACACATTTTTAGCCTCTTATGTATAATGTCATAACATGCAATTTCTTCCATTTTGTATGATGAAATTGATTTTCAGCCATGTGCAGTAAGCTTTCGGATCAAAGCGAAGTTGAGAATAGGGTGTTAGTTGATGACAAATTGATAACTAGTAGAGGCATATCCAGGGAGTTTTAGCTTGCGATTGTTGAGAAGCTATTTGGCTGCGAGAAGGCATTGGATTTTGCTATTAATAAGAACTTTAAATAGACATATAACTATTATGTTAGAATTGTACATTTGTGAATGGAAATGAATGATTGTATTTGATTGAATGAATGATTGTGTTTGATTGAATGAATGAATGATTTAGCCATGAAGTATTTATCTATATCAATTAGCTTATATGAGTCATCTGGGCATGTACTACAATGGTAAGAGATACCATTATTATTTAATTTATTTTTTTTTAAAAAAAATAGGCATTAACTACGACTATTACCATAGCTGTTTATCTGAAAACCATAGCTCTTGCTAATTTCAGCCTATTGCTACGGTTATCTCTCTACTTTTAGCTACAGATATAATCCGTAGCTATATATAATTTATAGCTACAGAAACTATTGCTACAGATTTAAACCATACCTATGATTTCAACAACTATGGTTATTAACCGTAGCTGTTTATCTGGAAACCATAGCTATTGTTAATTTCAGCCTATTGTTACGGTTCTTGTAGACTTTTAGCTACAGATAGAATCCGTAGATGTAAATACCTTAGCGCTATGGAAGCTATGGCTACGGATATAATCCATACCCATTGTATATATGGCGACGGCTTAAAGCCATAGCCATAGCTTTTAGACCTATGGCTACAACACCAATGGCTATGGTCGTGCTACAGATTTTAACCGTAGCCATAGACCTTTAGCTACAGCTTTTATCCGTAGCATTTGCCCAGTTTTCTGGTAGTGGGAGTTCAGCATCTTGAGGTCTTCAACAACTCCCAATTGGTCGTCAATTAAATAGCAGAGGCATACCAGGCCAAGAAGGAGCGCATGAAAGCTTACCTAGGGAGAGTCAAAGAATTGATCGAAATTTTTTTAAAATGCAATGTCGCTCTGATCCCTCAGGTGAAAAATTCCAAAGCTAACATGCTGGCGAAGCTAGCCACTGCAAATGAAGACGACATTTTGAGATCCATCCCAATCGAGTTCCTCACCAAACTGATCATCGACGAGGCCGACCTCGAGATTTTTCTTCCGGTAAGCTCAGAACCTACTTGGATGGATCTAGTCATTGATTATCTCAAAGAGGACAAGTTACCTGAAGACCGAATGGAAGCACGTAGACTGCGAACTAAAGCAGTTCGTTACACAATACTCAACGACATTCTTCATAAAAAGGGATTCTATCTACCTTATCTTAGGTATCTTTGACCAGATGAAGCAGAGTACATGCTAAGAGAAACCCACGGGGGTATCTATGGGAACCACTCCAGAGGCAAAGCTTTAACCGATAAGATCATTCAACAAGGGTACTATTAGTTGACCATCCAGGTCGATGCTCGACAATTTGCTTAGACATGTGATAGGTGCCAACGCTTCGCGAATGTGCCTTGACAGCCTCCTGTAGATCTCACTCCTATGATCGGACCATGGCCATTTTCTTAGTGGGGAATCGACATCATCGGTCCTCTCCTAACTGGCAAAGGTCAGACCAAGTTTGCCATGGTAGCGGTCGACTACTTCACAAGGTGGGCTGAAGTTGAACCTCTAGCAACAATAATCGAATAAAAGATCACAAACTTTGTCTGGAAGAACATTATATACAGGTTCAGAATTCCTCGAACGATCGTCTTCGACAATAGGAAACAGTTCGATACCAAGCTAATTTAGCGAATGAGACAGAACCTCAGAATTTGTAATGTCTACTCTTCGCCATGACACCCATAGGCAAATGGACAGGTCGAAGTAGTCAACTAGATCATCAAGCATCACCTCTGAACCAAACTCAAGAAATCCAAGGGAGCATGGGCCGAGGAACTCCCTAAAGTCCTCTGGGCCTACCGAACTACTGCTCGGACGACCACTGGGGAAACTCCCTTTTCTTTAGCTTATGGGGTAGAGGCAGTCACTTTAGTAGAACTTAAACCACCGACAGCTCGGATAGAAGCATTCAATAAGCAACTAAACTCAAGCTAATGGCGCTGAGTCTTGACCTTCTTGAGGAAAGAAGAGAACAAGCTCAGATCCAACTGTTATCCATCAACAGCAAGTGACATGTTTTTATAATTTCAGGGTAAAAGTTAGGAAGTTTCGAGTTGGTGACTTAGTCCTTCGAAAAACCTTCCAAAATACCAAGGAACCAGGATCAGGAACTTTGGGCCTGAATTGGGAAGGACCCATACGTAGTAACGAGTACAAGTCGACTTGGCTCATATCGACTGGAAGACCTGGATGGTCAACTCCTGCCTCATCCCTGGAATGCTAAACATCTTAAGATCTATTGTCCTTAGCAGATCAACGCAAAAGCTTACTATGAATTGATCAACCTCACAATATAATTAATAAAGACCGGTTGTAGCCCGACTCTTATTGGATCTACTAAGTCGAGCAGATTCGACCAAGGTCCGATCTATGGGATCCGACTTATGTCCAACCTAGATCCGACCTATGTCTAACCTATTTGTAAGATCCAATCCATGTCTGATCGATCTACAGGATTTGATTTATCTACTAAATAGATAAATCAAATCCAATCTATCTACCAGATGTAACATATCTATTAGGTACGATCTACTTAACTTAGAAAAATCTACAAGTGAGCACATTATCTTAAAGAAGAGCAACTTCTATTGATAAGGCCTTAAGGGGCATGTTTACATCAAGCATGATTACATCATTTTACATTCAAAAAGAAAAAAGAAAAAGAGAAGGTGATCTTTGTAAGTGCTATAGTTTATATCCCTGTCTGTTGTCAAATTTGTGGTGCCAAAATCACTGTTATATATAACTTGCATAAGTGAAGCTCTCTCAAGGATCAACATTCATAAATAAGCAAAGCTCACAACAAGCAAAGCTCACAAGTAAAAGGATCAATCTTGAATGCAAGAACTGCTCACAAGACAAGACTCAAGCTGCAAGACTTTAAGAAGAGTACAAGGCAGTTTGTAAAGAACTCAAGACACTTTCAAGATTGAGCTACATCAAGATTTCAAGATTGATCTACATCAAGACTTCAAGGCTCATACTTCAAGGTCACTAGTTCCTAATGTTTCAATGTCCTTACTTCATGGTTGAGGTTTGACTGACCTTAGGTTGACCTTAGAAGTAGGTCACTTTGGATACATAAATCGAATGTTTATTTTACATAAGTTTGGTCTGTTCTTCGACTAGTCCTAGGCCTTCTTCGACTAGTCCTAGAGTTGCTTCGACCAGTCTAAGAAATTCCTCGATCAGTCGTGAGTTTGTTACAAATTTCGGATAAAATCTGTTAGACTTCGACTAGTCCAGGAATCTGTTCGACCAGTCGAAGGAACAGTGTCGACTGCATCTTCGACCAGTCAAAAATCTTTGACTCAAAATTCAGCGATGTTTTTCAGGTTCTTCGACTAGTCGAAGGTGATCTACGACCAGTCGAAGGAGACCTTCGACCGGTCGTAGAACGGTCAAAGCTTATCGCGCCTGATTTTTCAAATATCTGTTATTGCTTCGACTAGTTGAAGAGCTCCCTAGACCAGTCGAAGACGCGATTTGCTCACCTATAAATAGTGCACGAATCTCAGAAGAAATCATTGAATTAATTAATCCATTCAAGCCAATCTTCGTCGAACTTCTGAGAGATAATTCTGTGCTCCATTTAAGCTAAGTGTGCTTATTTAATATTCTCTTTCCTTAGCTTTATTTAATTGATTTTGTTTCTGCTATTCCAATCTAATTTGATAAGAGGAATTGTTATTCCCTTTCTTTGGAATCAAAATCAATTAAGGCAAGCCCTATTTGGTTTAATTTAAAATCTATTAGAATTAGAACCATTGTAATTGAGTACTGGACATTGAACTTGGACATTCAATCATCTACTCTGATTTGGTTCTACCGGGCTGCTACAACGAAGGAGATAATTAGGTATTTTACATTTAATTGTAAATTCCTTTCTGTTTTGGTTTCTTTCAAGATTTACCAGAAAAATCTTGTTGTATTGGTTATCTGAGGAGAGCCAGGAAAACTCAGAAGTGGGGTTTTTTAATTGTGTAAGCCCACAGACAAAGACACAATTGTAAAGGTTTTGGGTGAACCTGGGAAAACCTATTTTGTTAGTGAACGCTAATATCCCCTGTGTAAGGATATTAGGAGTGGAGTAGCATTCTGTGTGGCTGTTGTTTAACAGTTGGTGAACACACAGGCGAGCCACTATAATCCCTTGTGTTGTGGTTGAATGATTTATACTTCTGATCTTTAATTATTCTTTTGTGGTATGTATGTATGGTGGTGAGTGTTGTAATCATTTAATTTAAGCATTGTGAGAATTTTGTAATAGTTTAGAATTTATTTTATGCTATTCCTTTATCAGCTTGATATTCAATTTCCTTTAAAAGTTGTTCCAGCAAGGTTGCCCTGCCATTTTGATGGTGTATGGCTGTCCCTAGAACCATACATTTGTGATTACAATTTATTTTAATTCAGTTTGTATTTATGTCTGTATTCCTCTTCGGTTTGAGATTTGATACAAAGATCTTTCTAGAAATAAGGTTGTCCTACCATAAACTCTAGTTTTTGGTGTAAGGTTGTCCTTAAAACAACATTTGTATCAACCTCGCAAGATCTGAATTTTGAGGTTATTTTACTTTCTTGCATTGTGATTTATTTTGGCTATCATATTCTTTTTAATTCCGCTGTTATAAGTTTTATTTGGCATTGCCCTATTTACCCCCCCTCTAGGACATATAGCTAGGCCTTTTCAAGTGGTATCAGAGCCTAATAACTCTTTTTTAATTCTTGGATTTAATTCCTGAGCTAACGATTTAAGCTATTTAAGATGTCAAATTTTGATAGCCTTTCAGTCACTAGGCCTCCACCCTTTGATGGCTCCAACTATGCCTATTGGAAAGCCAGAATGAGGATCTTCCTCAAATCAATGGATGAGAGTGTGTGGCAAGCCACAGCAACTGAATGGAAACCTCCTATCATGGAAGTTACTGGGGTGGTTGATGGTTCAAAATCTATGAAAGTCACACCATATTACCAATGGACCACTCTTTAGAAAAGTGAGAGTAGTGCAAATGCTAAAGCACTAAATGCAATTACTTGCGCACTATCACCGGATGAGTTCAAAAGAATCATTTCCTGTGATACTGCAAAGCAAGCTTGGGATATATTAGAAATGACACACGAGGGTACTACAATTGTCAAAAAATCTAAAGTCCAACTCCTCACAACCAGATTTGAAGAAATTCATATGGAGGAAAATGAAATGTTTATGGACTTTTACACTAGATTAAATGACATTGCAAACTTAATGTGGGGTCTTGGCGATAAAATCTTAGAAAGTAAAGTGTGTGCAAAAATATTACGCTCACTTCCTGAACGGTTCAATTCTAAAGTAACCGCGATCCAGGAACTTCATGATACAAATAATATGAGGGTAGAAGAACTAGTTGGTTCTCTACAAACCTACGAGTTAAACTTTAAAGCTCCTAAAGGTAAATCTATCGCACTAAAATCTTCTAAATGTAATTCAGAAGAAAATTCTAATTGAGAAGATGATATGGCTTTTTTAGCTAAGAAATTTTACAAGATTTTCAAAAGCAAGAAAAGGGTTGATTTTCAAAAATCAAATGATAAAAAGAAGTTTAGACCCAAATCTCGAAAATCTTTGAAAGATAGTAAATGTTACAACTGTCAAGAATATGGGCACTTAGCAAATAGATGTCCTAAAAGGGACAAACCCAAGAAGAAGGGTATGTTGGCTACATGGGATGAATCATCTGATTCTGAAGGTTCTTCTGAATCAGAAGATTCTAAAACTGAGTCAGGCAATGAGGTTAAAGCTCTTATGACTCTAGCCAAATTCACATTTTCAGATAATGACTCAACAAGTGAAGAAAATCTGAGTAGTGAATGTGAAAATGAAGATGATCTTCAAGACGTTTACAATGCCTTATATAAGGAAAGTTGTTAAATTGCTGTCAAACTTAAACTTCAAAAAGAAAAGTTTTCTAAACTCAAAAATGTTTTAAATCACTTGTCTTAGAAAAATCACAAATTTCAGATTGTTTTGAAAAATCAAAATGCGATTTGGAATTCAAAAACTCCCTAATTATTGATTTAAAATCTAAAATTGAGAAACTTAAAACTGAAGTATCTTCTCTTCTGAGTCTAAAGGACACATGGAAATATGCCCAAGGTGATCCAAAGTTAGAAAAACTATTATTCGGATCAAGAAAATGTGGCGATCGATCCTGGTTGGGCTATGATAAAAATCTACCTCCTAAACAAAAGTATACTCCTCCTATGTTTGTTAAAGGAGAGTCCTCAAACTCAAAAGGGAAAAGTACTTATCAAGATTTTTCTAGAAATTCAAAAAATTTTCAAAAACCTAGAAGCAGCCATGTTAACTTTAATCAAAAACGAAATCCATTAGCTGAAAAGATAGTTGATTTACTCAAGGAGCTCTTAAAATCTAACTCTATAGGTCATTCCTACAAATATACATACAAGAAGATTAACTATGTTCCTAAACCCAAAACAGTTATGAAATGGGTTCCTAAAGTTACCTGCTTGGTTGCTCACACTGCTTTCAAAGCAACAAGTCATTCAAAGTGGTACCTAGACAGTGGATGCTCCAGGCATATGACAGGTGACAAAGCTTTATTCACGGATCTGAAAGATATGACTGATGGTTCAGTCACATTTGGTGATGGTAGCAACTGGAAGATTATAGGCTAAGGTACGGTTCAACTTTTTAATCTTCCTGTGTTTAAAATGTTTTATATGTTGAAGGCTTAAAACATAACTTTCTTAGTATATCTCAAATATGTGATAATAACCATAATGTTCGGTTTTCTAATCAAAGCTGTGAGATACTAAACAATAAGGGTTCTGTAATATTAACTGGACGTAGAACGTCTGAAAATTGCTATATTATTAGCGAATACAGCTCATCTAATCAAACATGTTACATGGTCCACACAGACGAGACTGATTTATGGCACAAACGTCTTGGACATGTACATTATTGAAATTTATATAGATTGAACAAACGAGAACTTGTAAGAGGTTTACCCAAACTTCAGAAATTAGATAAAATATGTGGTGAGTGCTAGATAGGCAAACAAACAAAGAACTCACACAAAAAGGTGAATTCAAATACCACATCAAGACCACTCGAACTTCTCCACATGGATCTGATAGGACCTACCAGAACGGAAAGTCGTGGTGGGAAAAAGTATATCCTGGTAATAGTTGATGACTTTACTAGATTCACTTGGGTAGTCTTATTAAGGGATAAATCTGAAACCTTTGAAGAAGAAAAATTTTCAAAAGGATTCAAACTGAAAAATCTTCTCAAATCAGTAAAATTCGTAGTGATCATGGATCTGAATTTGAGAATAGCAATTTTGAGAAGTTCTGTACCGACCAAGGAATATTACATGAATTCTCTGCTCCCAAAACTCCACAACAAAATGGAATTGTAGAAAGAAAGAATAGGGTGCTTCAAGAAATGGCTAATGTCATGTTGAATAGCATGAAGCTTTCTAAAAATCTTTGGGCTGAAGCAGTCAACACAGCTTGCTATATTATTAACCGAGTCGACACTAGCAAAGATAATAATAAAACGACTTACGAATTGTGGTTCAATAAAAAGCCTACTGTTAAATACTTTCGAGTTTTTGGCAGCAAGTGCTATATTTTACGTGATCGTGAAAATTTGGAAAAATTCGATACGAAGAGTAATGAAGGTATTTTTCTAGGATATTCCTTAAACAGTCGAGCTTATAGGGTTCGGAACAAAAAGACTGGTGTGATTCAAGAATCCATTAATGTTGTCATTGATGATCACTTAAACACGCCAATTTCTAATTCAGATAATGATGAAGTACTAATCATTGATAAACCCGATACTTCATCGAATCAGACTGATTCTGAGTTAAGGACTGTTAAAGATCATCCAACCACACAAATTCTTGGAAACCCTCTCATTGGTGTTCGCACCCGTAGACAACTTGAGGATATATGTAATTATGTATGTTTTACATCCTAAATAGAACCATCTAACGTAAAAGAAGCTCTTGCTGATGAAAACTGGATTGTGGCGATGCAAGAAGAACTCAACCAATTCGTAAGAAATGATGTTTGGTATCTCGTACCAAGACCTAAAGATAAACACATCATTGAACAAAATGGATTTTCAAAAATAAGTCTGACGGGTGTGGAAATATAATTAGAAATAAGGCTAGACCAGTGGTACAAGGTTATACTCAAATTGAAGGGATTAATTTCGATGAAACTTTTGCACCAGTAGCACGTCTTGAATCTATCAGACTATTTATATCCATTGCATGTTTTAGAAAGATAAAGATCTATCAGATGGATGTGAAAAGTGCTTTTCTAAATGGCGATTTACATGAAGAAGTATATGTTGAACAACCAATGGGTTTTGAAGATTCCAAAAATACTGATTATGTATATCGGCTTAAAAAGGTACTTTATGGATTAAAACAAGCACCTAGGGCATGGTATGAGAAACTAACGAAATTTCTTTTAAGTCATAATTTTCAAATGGGATCTGTTGATAAAACTCTGTTTGTTAAAAAACATAATGATCATATCTTAATGGTGCATATTTATGTTGATGATATCATTTATGGATCAACTTGTACTGACTTGACTACTGTGTTTGCATATTTGATGAAATCACAGTTCGAAATGAGCATGGTTGGGGAATTGACTTATTTCCTTGGATTGCAAGTAAAGCAACAACCTGAAGGAATATTCATTTCTCAATCTAAGTATGCTTTGAATCTAATCAAGAGATTTGGATTTGAGAATGACAAGAATTTCGATACTCCTATGAGTACTACCCTGAAACTCTCAAAAGACTCTAATGGTAAAAATGTTGAATCAAAACTTTATCGGAGTATGATTGGTAGTTTGTTATATTTAACTGCCAGTAGACCTGATATTTCTCTAAGTGTTGGTATTTGCGCAAGATATCAATCCGATCCAAAAGAATCTCACTTGATTGCTGTCAAGCGAATTATTAGATATGTCGCAAGTACTGTAAATCTTGGTCTCTGGTATCATCATGAGACCAGTGTCCAATTAGCTGGGTACTCGGATGCTGACTGGGCTAGTAATCTAGATGATAGAAAATCAACCAGTGGTGGTTGTTTTTACATTGGAAATTGTCTAGTTTCCTGGTTTAGTAAGAAACAAAATTCTATATCACTTTCAACAGCTGAAGCTGAGTATATCTAATGCATGTACACAGCTTGTTTGGATGCAACGAATGCTAAGTGATTATGGAATTAAACAGGATTCTATGTTATTACATTGTGATAATTCCAGTGCGATAAATATTTCAAAAAATCCTATTCAGCATTCTCGTACTAAGCACATTGACATTAGATTTCATTATATAAGGGAATTAGTAGAAGAAAAAGTTATATCTCTAGAATATATTCCTACCGAAGATCAACGAGCTGACATTTTCACAAAACCTCTTGATAAAAGCAAGTTCAAAAAGATGAAATTTGATCTTGGCATGTGCATTTTAAAATAATTATTTATGCCTACTTATATTATAGTGTATATATTTGCTAGATTGAATTCTAATTTTTGTATAATTTGTAAGAAATATGAATTTTTGGACATTCTTTGACCAGTCGTGAGTATACTCGACCAGTCGACCTTCGACCGGTCGTAGATATCCACGGCCAGTCGTAGAACTCGAGAATCACTTAAAATTTGGGGATTTTTGCTTTCTTCCTCATTTCATTTTTCTTCTCTAAGGAGCCGTGCTTCGACTTGTCGAACCCATCTTTCATGTTCTTCAAGGTTAGTGTTCCAAATCACGTTTTTCTTGCAGATTTGTGTCTAGATTGTTTACTTTTCAAGCTTTAAGCTTTGTATTTTGGATTTCATTGAGATTTGGGGTTTAGATTTTAAAAAATTTGTTTTGTGTAAACCCACTTCTTAATCCTTTGCAACTTCTTATTTCCTTGATATCCTTGTTGCAAATGGCTTCTAGAGGTAGAAAAACTACTTCCCGTGGTCCTTCTTCTTCCTCCAGATCGATCATTATCTCTAAGCGTCATCTTCTTATTCCCAATGATGATCCATCTTATGTTAGGGACATTAGATTACGTAATGTTATTGTTGAACATCCTGTTGATGTTAATCATATTGCACCTTTTGACATCCTTCCTATGCTTGAAGCTGTAGGTTGGGTTAACTTATTACATTGGGGTGGGCCTGCATACCAGTCCATTGCCCAATCCATGTTTACATGTATTAGTGCTTTCTCACAGGATAATTTAACTTTTAAAATATCTACTAGAGAAGGGCCTTTTGACATTGATCGTTATTTAATTTCAGCCCTTATGGACATTCTTGTGAATGATGAGGGTATTCCTATCCATAACTTAACTGATAAACCCTCAATGTCTGAAAAACGCATGCTCACTAGAGACTTGTGCAACATGGATGTTCAATGGACACAAAAAGGGAATGCGCTTCCCGCAAGGTACTTGTTACCCAAATACAGAATTCTCCACAAACTCTTTGTGTCTAATCTGTATCCTCGTTCGGGTAATAAAACTGACTTGACTTCGTTTATGGTTCGTGTTATCCATATTATTTCCAATGGTACTCAGATTTGTTTACCATCCTTAATCTGTCATTTCATTCTTCAGTTTAGACTCCATCCTGGTCATAGTGACATTCCTTTTACCTATTTAATGACTGTATTGGCTACACATATGTTAGTCGATATGCCGGTTGATGAGGCACCAATCCATCATCTGATCTTCAACAATACTAATATCAATAAGATGAAGCTGGATCTACTTCCTGAACAAGGTGGTGGTGGTGGTCATGAAGAAGCCGGTGATGACATTAATATGGTGACAATTTTGAGGAACTGGATTCTGACTCCACAAATGATCCAGATTTTGAACCATCTGATGTTGATGCTCATCTTAGTGCATTAGAGGATAAAGTTGAGAATATAAATGTAAAGATGGAAAACATGTCTGTTGCTCATGATTTACAATTCAAGTACATGCACAAATATCTTAGGCGATTGAACAAAGGCATGCACCAACTTGATCCCTCTATTCCTGCTCCGTCATCTGGTTCTGGTTCTGACTAGTTTATATGAGACTTCTGGTCTGTAATATCTTTATAACTTAGCACTTGGTTGACTGATTTTGAGTTGGATACTATCTATGATTTATGCTGGACATTTATTCTATGTGAAGCTATGCTAAGTATCTCTATCACTGTTTTTCTATACTCTCATAACTCTTCATGTTTACTCTCATATATCCCTTTATTTAGTTCTCCTTTATTGTTGTTTCCTTTGTCATATTATGACAAAAAGGGGGAGAATGGTTTGTTCTTAACGATGCGATTGTGAAAGGAGTAGCAATGGTTATGTTACTCAGGGGGAGTATGTTTGAACTAGTTGAATGAAACTGGTTGAATGTTGAATGTTGAATATTGCATATTGATTTGCAGGTAAGCCAGTTGATATGACCTGGTTCATAACTCTTTAACCAATTGTTTTACTTTATGTTTATCTTAGTTATGTGTTTTGTCACTAACTTGACAAAGGGGGAGATTGTAAGTGCTATAGTTTATATCCCTGTCTGTTGTCAAATTTGTGGCGATCTGCTCACCTATAAATAGTGCACGAATCTCAGAAGAAATCATCGAATTAATTAATCCATTCAAACTTCTGAGAGATAATTCTGTGCTCCATTTAAGCTAAGTGTGCTTATTTAATATTCTCTTTCCTTAGCTTTATTTAATTGATTTTGTTTCTGCTATTCCAATCTAATTTGATAAGAGGAATTGTTATTCCCTTTCTTTGGAATCAAAATCAATTAAGGCAAGCCCTATTTGGTTTAATTTAAAATCTATTAGAATTAGAACCATTGTAATTGAGTACTGGACATTGAACTTGGACATTCAATCATCTACTCTGATTTGGTTCTACCGGGCTGCTACAACGAAGGAGATAATTAGGTATTTTACATTTAATTGTAAATTCCTTTCTGTTTTGGTTTCTTTCAAGATTTGCCAGAAAAATCTTGTTGTATTGGTTATCTGAGGAGAGCCAGGAAAACTCAGAAGTGGGGTTTTTTAATTGTGTAAGCCCACAGACAAAGACACAATTGTAAAGGTTTTGGGTGAACCTGGGAAAACCTATTTTGTTAGTGAACGCTAATATCCCCTGTGTGAGGATATTAGGAGTGGAGTAGCATTCTGTGTGGCTGTTGTTTAACAGTTGGTGAACACACAGGTGAACCACTATAATCCCTTGTGTTGTGGTTGAATGATTTATACTTCTGATCTTTAATTATTCTTTTGTGGGATGTATGTATGGTGCTGAATGTTGTAATCATTTAATTCAAGCATTGTGAGAATTTTGTAATAGTTTAGAATTTATTTTATGTTATTCCTTTATCAGCTTGATTTTCAATTTCCTTTGAAAGTTGTTCCAGCAAGGTTGCCCTGCCATTTTTATGGTGTATAGCTGTCCCTAGAACAATACATTTGTGATTACAATTTATTTTAATTCAGTTTGTATTTATTTCTGTATTCCTCTTCGGTTTGAGATTTTATACAAAGATCTTTCTAGAAATAAGGTTGTCCTACCATAAACTCTGGTTTTTGGTGTAAGGTTGTCCTTAGAACAACATTTGTATCAACCTCTCAAGATCTGAATTTTGAGGTTATTTTACTTTCTTGCATTGTGATTTATTTTGGCTATCATATTCTTTTTTATTCTACTGTTATAAGTTTTATTTGGCATTGTCCTATTCACCCCCCCCCCCCCCTCTAGGACATATAGCTAGGCCTTTCCAGTCTTCAGGCCTTGGGGGTTGCTCAGGAGCTGCTTAATTGCCAGATGAGCCTGACTCAGATTCGTGAAAACCAGAGAGATCTAACTCTAGAAAGGCTTCCTTCATGGTCTAGATGCACTTCACATAGCCCTGCTGGTAGAGGGCATTTCTATCGTCTATATACGACTTTAAAGACTGAAACTCATTGACAACATCCTCCCGAGCTTGGGTGATGGCTGCTCGAGCTCCTGCCTTAAGCGTCTCGAGCTTCCCTTTAGTCTCCCCGAGCTTTGTCCCAGCTTCTCGGAGCTTCACCCAAGCTTCCTTGAGCTTTGCTCCCAGCTCAGCCTCCCGCCGAGCTAACTTTTCAGAAGCTTCTTCCAGAAGCTTCTTCGTGGCCTCTAGCTCGGCCTCTGTGAAAGAAGCACGAGCTTAGGACTGAGCGACTTCAGTCTCCTTTTGAGCGAGCTTCTGACTGGTCTCACTTACTTGCTCCAGTAGGTGAGTGATCTCCCGATGCACTTTTAGCACACAAGGGGCGAGCTGCCAAGGAAAAGAGAAAAATGAGTGAAGCCGAACAATAAAAAAGAAAGACGAACTACTTATGGAAATACACTTACCCCAAGAAGGCTCGTCATCGCAAACGTGAGAAATTGAGTTTGTGGGAGAGTCTAACAGACCGAGGAATTCCTCCTTAGGCACGCGCCTATCTGCCTAGGAGAGAATCTCCTCAATAGGTCGACAGAGACTGCGACCTTCATCCTCCTGAACTCCAGAAGGATTAGCTCAAGAGTGACCAACCTCTTCAGTCTCTACAGACCGAGCCTTCACAGAAGGCTCAACAGCTCCATGTGCCTCATCAGGAGAAGCCTCTTCCGAAACGGTAGTCCCGACCATTTTTGAAGTGACATCATGGGCGAGCTCCACAACCACTTCCTCTTCCTCGACCTCCACCATGTCAGGGTGAGAAGGGCTGACCTTCCCCTTACTTTTGGAAGAAGTCTTTTGCCTCTTCCTCTTTGGCGCCACTAGTTCTTCCGGGGGAGGCACCTGGAGTTTGGAGGCAGGCCTTAGTAGAGGACGAGCTTCAGTCATTTCTGCATCATAACATGAAGAAACTCAATTATGGAAGTCCATAAAATTTTCTAAGTACTAAAGTTTAGCCAGAGTTCTTACCAGTGAGAGCAAGGTCTAAGCCCGACTTCAAAAGTAGTTCAGGCTAGAGGAGTACTCTCCATGATCTTTCCTCCTCTTCGAGTGCTCTTGCCCCTCTTATACGAGCAAGAGATCCGATGTCCAGTAGGGGACAATGCTTGGGAGCAACTGCAACAGAAGACGTGTGCAAACAAGTCAAGAAAACTTGAAAACTAACCAACTATGGAAAAGCTAAAGGATAACTAAGTTCGACAAATTCTAACCTGGGTCAAAAAATGCTGTGGGGACCAAGTGCTAATCTAATGGTAGGCCGGCCACTTCCCAACATCCAAAGGCCCAGAACCATTTATCCATCCAATTCTTATTGGACAATGGAGGATCGGTAATGAGGCTCACTCTAGTCCCCCGCCAGGCAGAGAGATAACATCAGCCGGGGTGAAATATGTTCGGCTTCAACTGATACAGATCGAGGAACTCCTCAATGGTAAGCTCGGTCAGTTCTAGCTCGGACCATAAGACTACGCAACCGATCAAAGCCCTTCATTCGTTAGGAATCATCTGCCACGGAGCCATGTTCAGGCGAGTAAGTACCCTTACCAAACCTTGCAAAGGGAGCCTCAGGCCGCATTGAAGGGCGACCTGAAAAATGGTGACTGCTCCATCTGGAGGCTGTTCAAGAAGCTCATTTAGCGAGGGAACTCAGAGGATTACGTTCTCAGGGATGTGATACCCTAGTCTAATCTGAGCTAACTCTGCCTTAGTCAGGTTCGAAGGCACAGGACCTCTTCGACCCTCCTCGCCATAGGATTCCTCTGGATCATCATCTTCCCCAAATAGGTTACGTTCCACCCTAACCAGTCTCTCGGCCCGAGACCTCTCCATCGCCCTTTATGACTGTGAAGCCCTAAAATCGGCATCAACCATCATCACCAACGGCGATGGTGGGTTCGACATCGACTGAAGACTACTCATCCCACTATCACCGCCGGAAACCCCCTCTCATGAAATTAAATAGTCAGACATGGCAATTTTTTTTATAGATGTTGAGAGTCACTGTTAAAAGGAAAAATAAAGGAGGGGGCAAGTGAAGTTTGAAGATCACTGGGGAAGGAATAAACGCCAGGTCGCTGGTGAAGACAGTAACCGAAAATCACCTATATGGGCTAAGGAAGACAACTGGAAGGGAAAAAGAGAAAACACAGATGAAATCGACTAAGGGTTATGGATTCCTTTATATAGAAAAGCCACATGGCAACACTTGAGTGAGCCCATCAATGTTGGGTTCGTACGATGTCCCCTCGACTACCCCATCACAACACGTGGCGCGACCTCATGCGTCACTCGACCCTAATATCGAGATTTGGCCACGCATCATTCTCTTATTGGTCTGACATCGAAACGGCAGCCTGACAGACCACGTGACCTCGAGCCATGTAATGCCACCTCAACTACGTCGTACATGATTACTGACACACCTCGACTCCTATACTAATCGCCATACTTGGCATTTATGACAATATAACCTGATTTAAATCTACATCCGACCTACTTTCGAGCCTTTGAAGATTAACTCGAAAGTAAGAGGGCTTACTGTTGGGGGAAAAATAGAATGACTTATGGAATGGACCAACTCTACAAACCAGCATGGACCTAAAGGGCTAAACCACTTACGAGGCGTCTACTGAGGTTTGTTGGCAAAAGAAGGTCGACCATAGAGTGAGACGATGCATCTATAAGTTATAACTGCTGCGTTTTCTAGCTCCTATGATTGTTAAATTTTGTAATGACAAAACCTCTTGGAATCTGTTTCTTGTGTAGCTCATCTACATATTCAAGATCATGCAATTCGTTAACAAGAACAAAGGTCTTTACTTCAAGTACAAGTTCAAGATGTTCCAATTCAAGATTTAAGCATTACAAGTATAAGAGATATACAAGTTCTAGTACAACACCAAGTGATAGTTCAAGCTTTCAATCTTCAATAGTTTAAGGCTTTCAAAGCTTCATATATATCAAGACAAAGTGCTTTGCTTTGGAACCCAAAGATCAAGGTGAAATACAAGTTATAAGTACTTCAAGTTCAAGCTTCAAAGCACTTCAAGATCAACTATCAATCGAAGAAAATGATGATTCAATGTTCAAATTTCACTTACAAGGTATGAATGACCCTAGATTAACCATAGGTTAGGTCATATTGATTGCATACTTAAATTGGGTCACTATATAAGTATATAGGCTATTTCTCGACTAGTCATAGCCTATGTTCGACTAGTCCTAGTACTGGCTCAACCAGTCTAAGAAATTTCTTGACTAGTCCAAGGTTTGTTACTAATTTTTGGAATTTTTTATTAGATCTTCAACCAGTCCTGGAGACTGCTCGACCAGTCGAGTGAATAGTACTCGATCAGTCGAGCAGGCTTAACTCAAAGTCCAGCAACTAAATTGGGTCCCACATGACTAGTCGTGTTAGGCCCGTATCCTAGATTGTACCATTCCGTAGGCTTCCGCGGTCCCCCTAGTCGAATTCCAGCAACCCGCAATCTGTAATCGACGTTTGTGCGCGACCCTGAGTCGCATCCTATCGATCTAAGTCGGCTTGACCCAAGACTTGTACCATTGTGACTGCACCATTGTCGAGGTTCCAATGCCACGTCTCACACACCGATATGACACCTAGGCTAGGAGATGTGGGCCCATGTTCAGTTCGAGGAAAACGCCGCACATTATGAATTCTGAGAGAATCTCTATGGCATGTCACATCAATCAATCAAATCAAGTCAAGTACAAGCAACCATCCCCAAGTACAACCACCTCTCCCATAAAGTCAACTCTCTCCCTTACATGTCAAGTACACACCCATCACTCCATCACCTCTCACCATCCCTCTCTCTCCTTACAACCTCTCTCTTTTATCTCTCTCTCTCTCTCTCTCTCTTTCATTTTCCAAGCAACCCATGTCCCAAGCTCCATGAGAGAGCTTGGTGTGGCCCACCTTCATACCTCTCATCTCCACGATCCAGGCTTCATCTCGACTGTTGAATCTCATCCACTAGAGCTCTAGAATGCGTTGATGGAAGGAGAAGTCTGTGATCAAAGGTGGGTGTTCATAATACCTCTTTTTTTGATTTAGGGCCCACATATAGTGGGACTCACATTGATGTGTGCATTGTATAGAGGGGCCCATAGTGGTAGGGTCCCTCCGTTACTCTGATCTCCCTCTCTCTTTCTCTCTCTATTTTGATGTGTGTGGCCCACCTTGATGCACCCCACCATGAGGTATGTATTATATCCATGCCATCCATATGTCAGCCCACCTTGCTAGACCGTCCAGCGATAGGCCCGCTAGCCTGTCCATCTAGATAGGTCCAGATGAAGAGAAACCACAAATATCTGCTTAATCTAAACCATGGTGGGCCACCATGTGGGACTCACCAGATGTCCTTGTTTCATCTAGGGCGTCTGTCCATTGCTGGACATGGGGCCACTTTGGTGGCGTGCCCCATTCAGACTGTCCGCATGCTAGGAGCTTAGCACCCCTGGACGGAGTGAATACACAAATATCAGTTTGATCCAAAAATTTTGATAGGCCATTCATGTGCCCACCTTGATGTATGGATCAGATCCCCACCACCCATCCAATTTCCCAGCTTATTTTAGGCATTGAGCCGAAAAATGAAGCCAATCCAAATCTCTGGCAGGCCATGTTATAGAGAACAGTGATATTTATGGCTAAAATCTACTAGGGCCCACTGCGATGTTTCTATATGTCAATATATGTTGAATATTGGGCTTATTAGACCCGTCACGAGTAGGAGAACCCAACAGACAGACTGGATTATCTCAATGTGGGCCCTACCTATGAAAATCCCTAGAAAAAAATTAGACAACAAACGCTGTTGCTGTGAGCGTCCAGAGGACGCTACAGTAAACAGCATCTGCAGCTTGGACGCAGGTCAGTGGGCCCCACCTTAATACGTGTTGAACATCAACACTGTCCATTTGATGGACCCCCTTTAATTATTGCAACATCCCAAAAAATCAGCCATTCACGGCACTCTACGGGACCACACCGTCACAAATAGTAGCGATTGAACGTCTACCATTGAAACCCTTTTTAGGTCCCAGAAGTTTTGGATATATATGAAATTTGTTTTTCTTCTTAATCCAGGTCTTTGTGACCTTGTAAACAGATTGAATGGAAATAAAATGTTATGTGGGCCCCACGTGGGACCCACCTCTGTGGAACGGATTGGCTAGTGTACCTTACACTAGCTATATAGTTACTATACTTGCGCAGCAAGTTCTATGAGTATGGTCATGAGGTATGTGTTTCATCCCACCGTCCATCTGAACGGTGGGTACCACCTTGATGTGTATGTTTTATCTACACCGTCCATTATTTGGACAGTGGGGCCCACCATGAGGCAGTGTTATTTCCACCATCCATTCATTTGGTGATGTCAGTAAGTTTTGTGGACCCCCACTGTAATGTATATTTTGTATCCCATGCCATCCATCTGACAGTGGGCCCCACCATGATGCATGTGTTATATCTATACCATCTAAACATTTGAGATATCATTTCATGGCATAGGTGAAAGAATGAGTCAAGTCTAAAGTTCAAGTGGACCCCACCATTTGCAATAATAGTGTACAGTGATACACATATTGCACCTACAACTAGTGAAATGATTTTTGGTGTGGTCCAAGCCCACTTGAGGCCCATTGGTGCAGCCCATCCATGAGGCCCATCATGATGTATATTTGAGGCCCATGTGATAGGGCCCACCTGCCTTGTATTTAAGGCCCATTGTGATATGTATTAGGCCCATGGGCAAGGCCCATTGTAATGTATTCAAGGCCTATGGACAAGGCCCATTGTGATAATCCGTGGCTTATGGGCAAGGCTCATTGTGATATGTATTGGGCCCATGATGCATGGCCCTTTTGATGTATTCGAGACTCATATACGTGGTCCATTTGATGCATATAAGACCCATGTGTAGGGCCCACATGTTATGTATTTGAGGCCCATGAGTAGGGCCCACTTGTTGTGTATATGAGGTCCATTGGTGCGGCCCATTAATGAGGCCCATTTGATGTATTTGAGGTCCACATGATGCGGCCCATTATAATGTATTTGAGGCCTATTGTGATATATTTCCATCCCATTTGGTAAGGTCCATTGAGATGTATTAATGGCCCATGTGCAGGGCCCACTTGTCATGTATTTAAGGCCCGTGGAAGTAACGCAATGTGATGTATTTATGGCCTTTGTACCAAGGCCCATGTGATGTATATACAGCCATGAGTGAGGCTCGATGTGATGTAATTATGGCCCATGGTGATGTATATTAGGCCTTTGTGTGAGGCTTTGAGCCCATTATATGTTTGGCTCTATGTGAGCTACTCCTTGGGAGCAATGTTGGTTAAACGTCACATTGATGGGCAATGATGGTTAAATGTCCTCATTTTGACCTTCTTTTAGATCCTTTGTTAGGCTAATTCTAGTTCTGACATCGAAGCTGATTCCAATTCCAACTCCAATTGTCGAGGCCGAGTCAGATTGTCGAGGCTGATTCCGATTTCGATTGTCGGGGCCGAATCAGATTGTTGAGGCTGATTCTGATTTCGATTATCGAGGCTGAGTTAGATTGTCAAGGCCGATTATCGAGGTCGAGTCAGATTGTCGAGGCTGATTCTGATTCTGATTGCCGAGCCCGATTGTGTAGGCCGATTATGGAGGCTGATTGTCGAGGCCGAATATTGAGGCCAATTGTCTAGGCCAATTGTTGAGGCCGATCATCAAGGATGGATATCGAGGCTGATTGTTAAGGCCGATCATTAAGGATGGATATTGAGGTCGATTGTCAATGCTGATTATTGAGGCTGATTATCGATGTTGATTATCGGTATTGGTTATGAGTATGTGACAACATAGCATCATGATATATGCCCATACGCATCATCTGCATGTTTATTATGAGATATGGTTGACCATTGCATATGTAATTGGGCAGGTGGTTATGAGACTCCCTGATAGGCAGAGATTGTCTCACATGAGTGCACGGTATGTGTAGGATTGATGCGTAATTGGACTATATAACTCATACATCTTGTATTGTATGATTGTGATTACTATATGCCCTAGCGACATCAGGGCTGTAACATCCATAAGCATGTCGTGGATGACTAGATGGGACTCCAGAAATATTTGATTTGAGCATCTGGGCACTTTGGATGTCCGTGGGTGAAAGTCCCTAAACTTTCGTGGCCAGGAACGCCCGAACGTCGAGACCGAGTGGATACATGAGCGCCTGAGTGCCGAATACCAGTAGGCCGCCTCTCCCACTGTGTCGTGGTCAGTTGGGAGGAGGTGTGGCCTTACCCGCCCGAGAGTAGGGAGCAAGCTAGGCTAAGTTTGACCAGCTCATGATTGGGTCCGCCATCGACGTGCCAGGCGGATATTGGCTGACTACTGGTCAGGTGAATGATGAGGTCTCTTCCACTTGCATGGGCACGTGTCAGTGGGCGGTAATTGCATGTAGAGTATACTAGACCCCGGTGATGATCCCATAGATGTACAGTACTGATTTGTGGACTACCTAGGCAGGAGTTGTATACTCAGCATTATACTCATTCATTCATTCACTATCCACTCAAGCTGGTGGTGTGCAACTAATTGTTATGTGTACTTTCGCAATGGCCAGGATTTCGGTTGGGGCGCACGACTAGCTTAACATCAGGAGCTTACCACATTGAGTCTATCTATCCAAATTTAAATATGGGACTGGTTTGGATAGAAGTCCTTTGTGATAGACCCCATAGCCTGCGATACCATGTAATATCATCCCGACTTCATACTGCAGCTTGGTCATTTCATTCGCATCACATACTGCATATTTGAAAAGGCCTAGCTATATGTCCTAGAGGGGGGGGGGGGGTGAATAGGACAATGCCAAATAAAACTTATAACAGCGGAATTAAAAAGAATATGATATCCAAAATAAATCACAATGCAAGAAAGTAAAATAACCTCAAAATTCAGATCTTGAGAGGTTGATACAAATGTTGTTCTAAGGACAACCTTACACCAAAAACCAGAGTTTATGGTAGGACAACCTTATTTCTAGAAAGATCTTTATATCAAATCTCAAACAGAAGAGGAATACAGAAATAAATACAAACTTAATTGAAATAAATTGTAATCACAAATGTATTGTTCTAGGGACAGCCATACACCATAAAAATGGCAGGGCAACCTTGCTGGAACAACTTTCAAAGGAAATTGAAAATCAAGCTAATAAAGGAATATCAGAAAATAAATTCTAAACTATTACAAAATTCTCACAAAGCTTGAATTAAATGATTACAACATTCATCACCATACATACATCCCACAAAAAGAATAATTAAAGATTAGAAGTATAAATCATTGAACCACAATACAAGGGATTATAGTGGTTCGCCTGTGTGTTCACCAACTGTTAAACTGAAAAGGCCAAGCTATATGTCCTAGAGGGGGGTGAATAGGACAATGCCAAATAACAGCAGAATTAAAATGAATATGATAGCCAAAGTAAATCACAATGCAGGAAAGAAAAATAACCTCAAAATTCAGATCTTGAGAGGTTGATACAAATGTTGTTCTAAGGACAACCTTACACCAAAAACCAGAGTTTATGGTAGGACAACCTTATTTCTAGAAAGATCTTTGTATCAAATCTCAAACCGAAGAGGAATACAAAAATAAATACAAACTGAATTGAAATAAATTGTAATTAAAAATGTATTGTTCTAGGGACAGCCATACACCATAAAAATGGCAGGGCAACCTTGCTGGAACAACTTTCAAATGAAATTGAAAATCAAGCTAATAAAGGAATAGCTGAAAATAAATTCTAAACTATTACAAAATTCTCACAATACTTGAATTAAATGATTACAACATTCACCACCATACATACATCCCACAAAAGAATAATTAAAGATCAAAAGTATAAATCATTCAACCACAACACAAGGGTTTATAGTGGTTCGCCTGTGTGTTCACCAACTGTTAAACAATAGCCACAAAAAATGCTACTCCACTCCTAATATCCTCACACAGGGGATATTAGCGTTCACTAACAAATAGGTTTTCCCAGGTTCACCCAAAACCATTACAATTGTGTCTTTGTCTGTGGGCTTACACAATTAAAAAAACCCCACTTCTGAGTTTTCCTAGCTCTCCTCAAATAACCAATACAACAAGATTTTTCTGGCAAATATTGAAAGAAAACCAAAACAAAAAGGAATTTACAATCAAATGTAAAATACCTGATTATCTCCTTCATTGTAGCAGCCCGGTAGAACCAAATCAGAGTAGATGATTGAATGTCCAAGTTCAATGTCCAGTACTCGATTACAATGGTTCTAATTCTAATAGATTTTAAATTAAACCAAATAGGGCTTGCCTTAATTGATTTTGATTCCAAAGAAGGGGAATAACAATTCCTTTTATCAAATCAGATTGGAATAGTAGAAACAAAATCAATTAAATAACGCTACGGAAAGAGAATATTAAATAAGCACACTTAGCTTAGATGGAGCACAGAATTATCTCTCAGAAGTTCGACAAAGATTGGCTTGAATGGATTAATTAATTCGATGATTTCTTCTGAGATTCGTGCACTATTTATAAGTGAGAAGATTGGGTTTTCGACTGGTCTAGAGTGCTCTTCGACTAGTCGAAGCAATAACAGATATTTGAAAAATCTGGCGGGATATGCTTTGACCGTTCTACGACTGGTCGAAGGCCTCCTACGACTGGTCGTAGGTCACCTACGACTGGTCATAGGTTTCCTTCGACTGGTCGAAGAAACTATAAACCATCGCTAGATTTCGAGTCGAAGATGTTCGACTGGTCGTAGATGCAGTCAACACTGTTCCTACGACTGGTCGAACAGATTCCTGGACTAGTCGAAGCCTAACAGATTTCATCCAGGATTTGTAAGAAACTCACGACTAATGGAGGAATTTCTTAGACTGGTCGAAGTAACTCTAGGATTAGTCGAAGAAGGCCTAGGACTAGTCGAAGAACAGACCAAACTCATGTAAAATAAACATTCGGTTTATGTATCCGAAATGACCTATTTCTAAGGTCAACCTATGGTCAGACAAACCTTAACCATGAAGTAAAGGACATTGAAACATTCGGAACTAGTGACCTTGAAGAATGAGCCTTGAAGTCTTGATGTAGATTAATCTTGAAATCTTGATGTAGCTCAATCTTGAAAGGGTCTTGAGTTCTTTACCAACTGCCTTGTACTCTTCAGCTTGAGTCTTGTCTTGTGAGCTTAGCTTGTTCATGAATGTTGATCTTTGAGAGAGCTTCACTTATGCAAGTTATATATAACATAACAGTGATTTTGGCACCACAAATTTGACAACAGACAGGGATATAAACTATAGCACTTACAATCTCCCCCTTTGTCAAATTAGTGACAAAACACATGACCAAGATAAACAAAAGTAAAATAACTGGTTAATATCTGCAAATCAATATTCAATATTCAACATTCAACCAGTTTCAAACCAGTTTCAACATTCAACCAGTTTCATTCAATAAGATCAAACATATACTCCCCCTGACTCCCCCTGAGTAACATAATCAATGCTACTCCTCTCACAATCACATTAAGAACAAACCATTCTCCCCCTTTTTGTCACAATATGATAAAGGAGAACTAAATAAAGGAATATATGAGAGTAAACATGAGGAGGTAAGCATAAAACATGAGTATAGCAAAAGAGTGATAGCATCACATAGAATAAATATCTAGCATAAAACATAAATAGAATCCAACTCTAAATCAGCCAAGTGCTAAGTTATAAAGTTATTACAGGCCAGAAGTCTCATAAAAACTACTCAGAACTAGAACTTGATGACGGAGCAGGAATAGAGGGATCAAGTTGGTGCATGCCTTTGTTCAAGCGCCTAAGATATTTGCGCATGTACTTGAATTGTAAATCATGAGCAACAGACATGTTTTCCAACTTTACATTTATATTCTCAACTTTACCCTCTAATGCGCTCAGACGTGCATCAACATCAGATGGTACAAAATCTGGATCATTTGCTGAGTCAGAATCCAGTTCCTCAAAAATGTCATCCATATTAATGTCATCACCAGCTTCTTCATGACCACCACCACCTTGTTCAGGAAGCAGATCCAACTTCATCTTATTGATATTAGTATTGTTGAAGATCAGATGATGGACTGGTGCCTCATCAACCGGCATATCGACTAACATATGTGTAGCCAATACAGTCATAAAATAGGCAAAAGGAATGTCACTATGACCAGGATGGAGTCGAAATTGAAGAATGAAATGACAGATTAAGGATGGTAAACAAATCTGAGTACCATTAGAAATAGCATGGATAACACGAACCATAAACGAAGTCAAGTTAGATTTATTACCCGAACGAGGATACAGATTAGACACAAAGATTCTGTGGAGAATTCTGTATTTGGGTAACAAATACCTTGCGGGAAGCGCATTTCCTTTTTGAGTCCATTGAACATCTATGTTGCACAAGTCTCTAGTGAGCATGCGTTTTTCAGACATTGAGGGTTTATCAGTTAAGTTATGGATAGGAATACCCTCATCATTCACAGGAATGTCCATAAGGGCTGAAATTAAATGACGATCAACGTCAAAAGGCCCTTCTCTAGTAGAAATTTGAAAAGTTAAATTATCCTGTGAGAAAGCACAAATACATGTAAACATGGATTGGGCAATGGACCAGTATGCAGGCCCACCCCAATGTAATAAGGTAACCCAACCTACAGCTTCAAGCAGAGGAAGGATGTCAAAAGGTGCAATATGATTAACATCAACAGGATGTTCAACAATAACATTACGTGATCTAATGTCCCTAACATATGATGGATCATCATTGGGAACAAGAAGATGACGTTTAGAGATAGCGGTCGATCTGGTGGAAGAAGAAGGACCACGGGAAGTAGTTTTTCTACCTCTAGAAGCCATTTGCAACAAGGATTTCAAGGAATAAAGAAGTTGCAAAGGATTGAGAAGTGGGTTTGCTCACAACAGATTTTTCAAAATCTAAACCCCAAATCTCAATAAAATCCAAAATAGAAAGCTTCAAGCTAGAAAAGGAAACAATCTAGACACAAATCTGCAAGAAAAAGTGATTTAGAACACTAACCTTGAAGAACAAGAAAGATGGGTTTAATAAGTCGAAGCTCGGCTCCAAGGAGAAGAAAGATGAAATGAGGAAGAAAGCAAAAAATTTCCAATTTAAGTGAAACCTGAGTTCTACGACTGGTCGTGGGTATCTACGACCGGTCGTAGGACGACTGGTCGTGTATACTCACGACTGGTCGAAGAAACCCCAAAAATTCAAATTTCTTGCAAATTCTACAAAAATTGGAATTCAATCTAGCAAATATATATACTATAATACAAGAAGGCATAAATTATCAATTTAAAATGCACATGCCAAGATCAAATTTCATCTTTTTGAACCTGCTTTTATCGAGAGGTTTTGTGAAAATGTCAGCTCGTTGATCTTCAGTAGGAATATATTCTAGAGATATAACTTTTTCTTCTACTAATTCCCTTATATAATGAAATCTAATGTTAATGTGCTTAGTACGAGAATGCTGAATAGGATTTTTTGAAATATTTATCGCACTGGAATTATCACAATATAATAACATAGAATCCTGTTTAATTCCATAATCACTTAGCATTCATTGCATCCAAACAAGCTGTGTACATGCATTACGGGCTGCGATATACTCAACTTCAGCTGTTGAAAGTGATATAGAATTTTGTTTCTTACTAAACCAGGAAACTAGACAATTTCTAATAAAAAAACAACCACCACTGGTTGATTTTCTATCATCTAGATTACCAGACCATACCCAGCTAATTGGACATTGGTTTCATGAGGATACCAGAGACCAAGATTTACAGTACTTGCGACATATCTAATAATTCGCTTGACAGCAATCAAGTGAGATTCTTTTGGATCAGATTGATATCTTGCGCAAATACCAACACTTAGAGAAATATCAGGTCTATTAGCAGTTAAATATAACAAACTACCAATCATACTCCGATAAAGTTTTGAGTCAACATTTTTACCATTAGAGTCTTTTGATAGTTTCAGGGTAGTACTCATAGGAGTATCGAAATTTTTGCCATTCTCAAATCCAAATCTCTTGATTAGATTCAAGGCATAGTTAGATTGAGAAATGAATATTCCTTCAGGTTGTTGCTTTACTTGCAATCCAAGGAAATAAGTCAATTCCCCAACCATGCTCATTTCGAACTGTGATTTCATCAAATCTACAAACTCAGTAGTCAAGTTAGTACAAGTTGATTCATAAATGATATCATCAACATAAATCTGCACCATTAAGATATGATCATTATGTTTCTTAACAAACAGAGTTTTATCAACAGATCCCATTTGAAAATTATGACTTAAAAGAAATTTCGTTAGTTTCTCATACCATTCCCTAGGTGCTTGTTTTAATCCATAAAGTGCCTTTTTAAGCCGATATACATAATCAATATTTTTGGAATCTTTAAAACCCATTGGCTGTTCAACATAGACTTCTTCAAGTAAATCGCCATTTAAAAAAGCACTTTTCACATCCATCTGATAGATCTTTATCTTTTTAAAACATGCAATGGATATAAATAGTCTGATAGATTCAAGACGTGCTACTGGTGAAAAGGTTTCATCAAAATCAATCCCTTCAATTTGAGTATAACCTTATACCACCAGTCTAGCCTTGTTTCTAATTATATTTCCACATTCGTCAGACTTATTTTTAAAAATCCATTTTGTTCTAATGATGTGTTTATTTTTAGGTCTCGGTACGAGATACCAAACATCATTTCTTACGAATTGGTTGAGTTCATCTTGCATCGCAACAATCTAGTTCTCATCAGCAAGAGCTTCTTTTACGTTAGATGGTTCTATTTGGGATGTAAAACATACATAATTACATATATCCTCAAGTTGTCTACGGGTGCGAACACTGGTGAGAGGATTTTCAAGAATTTGTGTGGTTGGATGATCTTTAACAGTCCTCTACTCAGAATCAGTCTGATTCGATGAAGTATTGGGTTTATCAATGATTAGTACTTCATCATTATCTGAATTAGAAATTGGTGTGTTTAAGTGATCATCAATGACAACATTAATGGATTCTTGAATCACACCAGTCCTTTTGTTCAGAACCCTATAAGCTCGACTGTTTAAGGAATATCCTAGAAAAATACCTTCATCACTCTTCGTATCGAATTTTTCCAAATTTTCACGATCACGTAAAATATAGCACTTACTGCCAAAAACTCGAAAGTATTTAACAGTAGGCTTTTTATTGAACCACAATTCGTAAGCCGTTTTATTATTATCTTTTCTAGTGTAGACTCGGTTAATAATATAGCAAGTTGTGTTGACTGCTTCAGCCCAAAGATTTTTAGAGAGCTTCATGCTATTCAACATGACATTAGCCATTTCTTGAAGCACCCTATTCTTTCTTTCAACAATTCCATTTTGTTGTGGAGTTTTGGGAGCAGAGAATTCATGTAATATTCCTTGGTCGGTACAAAACTTTTCAAAATTGCTATTCTCAAATTCAGATCCATGATCACTACGAATTTTACTGATTTGAGAAGATTTTTCAGTTTGAATCCTTTTGAAAACTTTTCTTACTTCTTTAAGGGTTTCAGATTTATCCTTTAAGAAGACTACCCACGTGTATCTGGTAAAGTCATCAACTATTACCAGGATATATTTTTTCCCACCACGACTTTCTGTTCTGGTAGGTCCTATCAAATCCATGTGGAGAAGTTCGAGTGGTCTTGATGTGGTATTTGAATTCACCTTTTTGTGTGAATTCTTTATTTGTTTGCCTATCTAGCACTCACCACATATTTTATCTAATTTCTAAAGTTTGGGTAAACCTCTTACAAGTTCTCGTTTGCTCAATCTATATAAATTTCGATAATGTACATGTCCAAGACGTTTGTGCCATAAATCGGTCTCGTCTGTATGGACCATGGAACATGTTTGATTAGATGAGCTGGATTCGCTAATAATATAGCAATTTTCAGACGTTTTACGTCTAGTTAATATTACAGAACCCTTATTGTTTAGTATCTCACAGCTTTGAATAGAAAACCGAACATTATGGTTATTATCACATATTTGAGATATACTTAGTAAGTTATGTTTTAAGCCTTCAACATATAAAACATTTTTAAACACAGGAAGATTAAAAAGTTGAACCGTACCTTGGCCTATAATCTTGCAGTTGTTACCATCACCAAATGTGACTGAACCATCAGTCATATCTTTTAGATCCGTGAATAAAGCTTTGTCACCTGTCATATGCCTGGAGCATCCACTGTCTAGGTACCACTTTGAATGACTTGATGCTTTGAAAGCAGTGTGAGCAACCAAGCAGGTAACTTTAGGAACCCGTTTCATAACTGTTTTAGGTTTAGGAACATAGTTGGTCTTCTTTTGTGTATATTTGTAGGAATGACCTATAGAGTTAGATTTTAAGAGCTCCTTGAGTAAATCAACTATCTTTTCAGCTAGTGGATTTCGTTTCTGATTAAAGTTAACATGGCTGCTTCTAGGTTTTTGAAAAGTTTTTGAATTTTTTAAAAAATCTTGATGAGTACTTTTCCCTTTTGAGTTTGAGGACTCTCCTTTAACAAACATAGGAGGAGTATACTTTTGTTTAGGAGGTAAATTTTTATCATAGCCCAACCCGGATCGATCGCCACATTTTTTAGATCCGGATAAAAGTTTCTCTAACTTTAGATCACCTTGGGCATATTTTCATGTGTCCTTTAGACTCAGAAGAGAAGATACTTCAGTTTTAAGTTTCTCAATTTCAGATTTTAAATCGATAATTAGGGAGTTTTTGAATTCCAAATCGCATTTTGATTTTTCAAAATAATCTAAAATTTGTGATTTTTCTAAGACAAGTGATTCAAAACAATTTTTGAGTTTAGAAAACTTTTCTTTTTGAAGTTTAAGTTTGACAGCAATTTTACAACTTTCCTTATATAGGGCATTGTAAGCGTCTTGAAGATCATCTTCATTTTCACATTCACTATTCAGATTTTCTTCACTTGTAGAATCATTATCTGAAAATGTGAATTTGGCTAGAGTCATAAGAGCTTTAACCTCATTGCCCGACTCAGTTTCAGAATCTTCTGATTCAGTAGAACCTTCAGAATCAGATGATTCATCCCATGTAGCCAACATACCCTTCTTCTTGGGTTTGTCCCTTTTAGGACATTTATTTGCTAAGTGCCCATAATCTTGACAGTTGTAACATTGACCATCTTTTAAAGATTTTCGAAATTTGTGTCTAAACTTCTTTTATCATTTGATTTTTGAAAATCAACCCTTTTCTTGCTTTTGAAAATCTTGTAAAATTTCTTAGCTAAAAGAGCCATATCATCTTCTGAATCAGAATTTTCTTCTGAATTACATTTAGAAGATTTTAGTGCGATAGATTTTCCTTTAGGAGCTTTAAAGTTTAACTCGTAGGTTTGTAATGAACCAACTAGTTCTTCTACCCTCATATTATCCGTATCACGAAGTTCCTGGATCACAGTTACTTTAGAATTGAACCGTTCAGGAAGTGAGCGTAATATTTTTGCACACACTTTACTTTCTGGGATTTTATCGCCAAGACCCCACTTTGAGTTTACAATGTCATTCAATCTAGTGTAAAAGTCCATAAACATTTCATTTTCCTCCATATGTATTTCTTCAAATCTAGTTGTGAGGAGTTGGACTTTAGATTTTTTTACAATTGTAGTACCCTCGTGTGTCATTTCTAATATATCCTAAGCTTGCTTTGCAGTATCAAAGGAAATGATTCTTTTGAACTCATCCGGTGATAGTGCGCAAGTAATTGCATTTAGTGCTTTAGCATTTGCACTACTCTCACTTTTCTGAAGAGTGGTCCATTGGTAATATGGTGTGACTTTCATTGATTTTGAACCATCAACCCCAGTAACTTCCATGATAGGAGGATTCCATTCAGTCACTGTGGCTTGCCACATATTTTCATCCATTGATTTGAGGAAGATCCTCATTCTGGCTTTCCAATAGGCATAGTTGGAGCCATCAAAGGGTGGAGGCCTAGTGACTGAAAGGCTATCAAAATTTGACATCTTAAATAGCTTAAATCGTTAGCTCAGGAATTAAATCCAAGAATAAAAAGAGCTATTAGGCTTTGATACCACTTGAAAAGGCCAAGCTATATGTCCTAGAGGGGGGGTGAATAGGACAATGCCAAATAACAGCGAAATTAAAATGAATATGATAGGCAAAGTAAATCACAATGCAGGAAAGAAAAATAACCTCAAAATTCAGATCTTGAGAGGTTGATACAAACGTTGTTCTAAGGACAACCTTACACTAAAAACCAGAGTTTATGGTAGGACAACCTTATTTCTAGAAAGATCTTTGTATCTAATCTCAAACCGAAGAGGAATACAAAAATAAATACAAACTGAATTGAAATAAATTGTAATTAAAAATGTATTGTTCTAGGGACAGCCATACACCATAAAAATGGCAGGGCAACCTTGCTGGAACAACTTTCAAATGAAATTGAAAATCAAGCTGATAAAGGAATAGCTGAAAATAAATTCTAAACTATTACAAAATTCTCACAATGCTTGAATTAAATGATTACAACATTCACCACCATACATACATCCCACAAAAGAATAATTAAAGATTAGAAGTATAAATCATTCAACCACAACACAAGGGTTTATAGTGGTTCGCCTGTGTGTTCACCAACTGTTAAACAACAGCCACACAAAATGCTACTCCACTCCTAATATCCTCACATAGGGGATATTAGCGTTCACTAACAAATAGGTTTTCCTAGTTTCACCCAAAACCTTTACAATTGTGTCTTTGTCTGTGGGCTTACACAATTAAAAAAACCCCACTTCTGAGTTTTCCTGGCTCTCCTCAGATAACCAATACAACAAGATTTTTCTGGCAAATCTTGAAAGAAAACCAAAACAAAAAGGAATTTACAATCAAATGTAAAATACCTGATTATCTCCTTCGTTGTAGCAGCCCGGTAGAACCAAATCAGAGTAGATGATTGAATGTCCAAGTTCAATGTCCAGTACTCTATTACAATGGTTCTAATTCTAATAGATTTTAAATTAAACCAAATAGGGCTTGCCTTAATTGATTTTGATTCCAAAGAAAGGGAATAACAATTCCTCTTATCAAATCAGATTGGAATAGCAGAAACAAAATCAATTAAATAAAGCTAAGGAAAGAGAATATTAAATAAGCACACTTAGCTTAGATGGAGCACAGAATTATCTCTCAGAAGTTCGACGAAGATTGGCTTGAATGGATTAATTAATTCGATGATTTCTTCTGAGATTCGTGCACTATTTATAAGTGAGAAGATTGGGTCTTCGACTGGTCTAGAGTGCTCTTCAACTAGTCGAAGCAATAACAGATATTTGAAAAATCCGGTGAGATATGCTTTGACCGTTCTACGACTGGTCGAAGGTCTCCTACGACTGGTCGTAGGTCACCTACGACTGGTCGTAGGTTTCCTTCGACTGGTCGAAGAAACTATAAACCATCGCTGGATTTCGAGTCGAAGATGTTCGACTGGTCGTAGATGCAGTCGACACTGTTCCTACGACTGGTCGAACAGATTCCTGGACTAGTCGAAGCCTAACAGATTTCATCCGGAATTTGTAACAAACTCACGACTGATCGAGGAATTTCTTAGACTGGTCGAAGCAACTCTAGGACTAGTCGAAGAAGGCCTAGGACTAGTCGAAGAACAGACCAAACTCATGTAAAATAAACATTCAGTTTATGTATCCGAAATGACCTACTTCTAAGGTCAACCTATGGTCAGTCAAACCTCAACCAAGAAGTAAGGACATTGAAACATTAGGAACTAGTGACCTTGAAGTATGAGCCTTGAAGTCTTGATATAGATCAATCTTGAAATCTTGATGTAGCTCAATCTTGAAAGGGTCTTGAGTTCTTTACCAACTGCCTTGTACTCTTCTTGAAGTCTTGTAGCTTGAGTCTTGTCTTGTGAGCTTTGCTTGTTGTGAGCTTAGCTTGTTCATGAATGTTGATCCTTGAGAGAGCTTCACTTATGCAAGTTATATATAACAGTGATTTTGGCACCATAAATTTGACAACAGACAGGGATATAAACTATAGCACTTACAATCTCCCCCTTTGTCAAATTAGTGACAAAGCACATAACCAAGATAAATAAAAAGTAAAACAACTGGTTAATACCTGCAAATCAATATTCAATATTCAACATTCAACCAGTTTCATTCAACAAGCTCAAACATACTCCCCCACTCCCCCTGAGTAATATAATCAATGCTACTCCTCTTACAATCACATTGTTAAGAACAAACCATTCTCCCCCTTTTTGTCACAATAGACAAAGGAGAACTAAATAAAGGAATATATGAGAGTTTCAGAGTAGTACTCATAGGAGTATCGAAATTCTTGCCATTCTCAAATCCAAATCTCTTGATTAGATTCAAAGCATACTTAGATTGAGAAATGAATATTCCTTCAGGTTGTTGCTTTACTTGCAATCCAAGGAAATAAGTCAATTCCCCAACCATGCTCATTTCGAACTGTGATTTCATCAAATCTGCAAACTCAGTAGACAAGTCAGTACAAGTTGATCCATAAATAATATCATTAACATAAATCTGCACCATTAAGATATGATCATTATGTTTCTTAACAAATAGAGTTTTATCAACAGATCCCATTTAAAAATTATGACTTAAAAGAAATTTCGTTAGTTTCTCATACCATGCCTTAGGTGCTTGTTTTAATCTATAAAGTGCCTTTTTAAGCCGATATACATGATCAGTATTTTTGGAATCTTCAAAACCCATTGGTTGTTCAACATAGACTTCTTCATGTAACTCGCTATTTAGAAAAGCACTTTTCACATCCATCTGATAGATCTTTATCTTTCTAAAACATGCAATGGATATAAATAGTCTGATAGAGGCACCTTTTATCTGGTGCAAAAGTTTCATCGAAATCAATCCCTTCAATTTGAGTATAACCTTATACCACTAGTCTAGCCTTGTTTCTAATTATATTTCCACACTCGTCAGACTTATTTTTGAAAATCCATTTTGTTCCAATGATGTGTTTATCTTTAGGTCTTGGTACGAGATACCAAACATCATTTCTTACAAATTGGTTGAGTTCTTCTTGCATCGCAACAATCCAGTTCTCATCAGCAAGAGCTTCTTTTACGTTAAATGGTTCTATTTGGGATGTAAAACATACATAATTACATATATCCTCAAGTTGTCTACGGGTGCGAACACCGGTGAGAGGGTTTTCAAGAATTTGTGTGGTTGGATGATCTTTAACAGTCCTCAACTCAGAAGCAGTCTGATTCGATGAAGTATCAAGTTTATCAATGATTAGTACTTCATCATTATCTGAATTAGAAATTGGCGTGTTTAAGTGATCATCAATGACAACATTAATGGATTCTTGAATCACACCAGTCCTTTTGTTCAGAACCCTATAAGCTCGACTGTTTAAAGAATATCTTAGAAAAATACCTTCATCACTCTTCGTATCGAATTTTTCCAAATTTTCACGATCACGTAAAATATAGCACTTGCTGCCAAAAACTCGAAAGTATTTAACAGTAGGCTTTTTTTGAACCACAATTCGTAAGCCGTTTTATTATTATCTTTGGTAGTGTAGACTCGGTTAATAATATAGCAAGCTGTGTTGACTGCTTCAGCCCAAAGATATTTAGAGAGCTTCATGCTATTCAACAAGACATTAGCCATTTCTTGAAGCACTCTATTCTTTCTTTCTACAATTCCATTTTGTTGTGGAGTTTTGGGAGCAGAGAATTCATGTAATATTCCTTAGTCGGTACAGAACTTCTCAAAATTGCTATTCTCAAATTCAAATCCATGATCACTACGAATTTTACTGATTTGAGAAGATTTTTCAGTTTGAATCCTTTTGAAAACTTTTCTTACTTCTTCAAGGGTTTCAGGTTTATCCCTTAAGAAGACTACCTAAGTGAATCTGGTAAAGTCATCAACTATTACCAGGATATACTTTTTCCCACCACGACTTTCTGTTCTAGTAGGTCCTATCAGATCCATGTGGAGAAGTTCGAGTGGTCTTGATGTGGTATTTGAATTCACCTTTTTGTGTGAGTTCTTTGTTTGTTTGCCTATCTAGCACTCACCACATATTTTATCTAATTTCTGAAGTTTGGGTAAACCTCTTACAAGTTCTCGTTTGCTCAATCGATATAAATTTCGATAATGTACATGTCCAAGACGTTTGTGCCATAAATCAGTCTCGTCTGTATGGACCATGTAACATGTTTGATTAGATGAGCTGGATTCACTAATAATATAGCAATTTTCAGACGTTCTACGTCCAGTTAATATTACAGAACCCTTATTGTTTAGTATCTCACAGCTTTGATTAGAAAACCGAACATTTTGGTTATTATCACATATTTGAGATATACTAAGCAAGTTATGTTTTAAGCCTTCAACATATAAAACATTTTTAAACACAGGAAGATTAAAAAGTTGAACCGTACCTTAGCCTATAATCTTGCAGTTGCTACCATCACCAAATGTGACTGAACCATCAGTCATATCTTTTAGATCCGTGAATAAAGCTTTGTCACCTATCATATGCCTGGAGCATCCACTGTCTAGGTACCACTTTTAATGACTTGTTGCTTTGAAAGCAGTGTGAGCAACCAAGCAGGTAACTTTAGGAACCCATTTCATAATTGTTTTGGGTTTAGGAACATAGTTGGTCTTCTTTTGTGTATATTTGTAGGAATGACCTATAGAGTTAGATTTTAAGAGCTCCTTAAGTAAATCAACTATCTTTTCAGCTAGTGGATTTCATTTCTGATTAAAGTTGACATGGCTGCTTCTAGGTTTTTAAAAAGTTTTTGAATTTCTAGAAAAATCTTGATAAGTACTTTTCCCTTTTGAGTTTGAGGACTCACCTTTAACAAACATAGGAGGAGTATACTTTTGTTTAGGAGGTAAATTTTTATCATAGCCCAACCCGGATCGATCGCCACATTTTTTAGATCTGGATAAAAGTTTCTCTAACTTTGGATCACCTTGGGCATATTTCCATGCGTCCTTTAGACTCAGAAGAGAAGTTACTTCAGTTTTAAGTTTCTCAATTTCAGATTTTAAATCAATAATTAGGGAGTTTTTGAATTTCAAATCACATTTTGATTTTTCAAAACAATCTGAAATTTGTGATTTTTCTAAGACAAGTGATTCAAAACAATTTTTGAGTTTAGAAAACTTTTCTTTTTGAAGTTTAAGTTTAACAGCAATTTTACAACTTTCCTTATATAGGGCATTGTAAGCGTCTTGAAGATCATCTTCATTTTCACATTCACTACTCAGATTTTCTTCACTTGTTGAGTCATTATCTGAAAATGTGAATTTGGCTAGGGTCATAAGAGCTTTAACCTCATTGCCCGACTCAGTTTCAGAATCTTCTGATTCAGAAGTATCTTCAGAATCAGATGATTCATCCCATGTAGCCAATATACCCTTCTTCTTGGGTTTATCCCTTTTAGGGCATCTATTTGCTAAGTGCCCATAATCTTAACAGTTGTAACATTGACTATCTTGTAAAGATTTTCAAAATTTGGGTCTAAACTTCTTTTTATCATTTGATTTTTGAAAATCAACCCTTTTCTTGCTTTTGAAAATCTTATAAAATTTCTTAGCTAAAAGAGCCATATCATCTTCTGAATCAGAATTTTCTTCTGAATTACATTTAGAAGATTTTAGTGCGATAGATTTTCATTTAGGAGCTTTAAAGTTTAACTCGTAGGTTTGTAATGAACCAACTAGTTCATCTACCCTCATATTATCCGTATCATGAAGTTCCTAGATCGCGGTTACTTTAGAATTGAACCATTCAGGAAGTGAGCGTAATATTTTTGCATACACTTTACTTTCTGGGATTTTATCGCCAAGACCCCACATTGAGTTTACAATGTCATTCAATCTAGTGTAAAAGTCCATAAACATTTCATTTTCCTCCATATGTATTTCTTCAAATCTAGTTGTGAGGAGTTGGACTTTAGATTTTTTGACAATTGTAGTACCCTCGTGTGTCATTTCTAATATATCCCAAGCTTGCTTTGCAGTATCAAAGGAAATGATTCTTTTGAACTCATCCGGTGATAGTGCGCAAGTAATTGCATTTAGTGCTTTAGCATTTGCACTACTCTCACTTTTCTAAAGAGTGGTCCATTGGTAATATGGTGTGACTTTCATTGATTTTGAACCATCAACCCCAGTAACTTCCATGATAGGAGGATTCCATTCAGTCACTGTGGCTTGCCACACATTTTCATCCATTGATTTAAGGAAGATCCTCATTCTGGCTTTCCAATAGGCATAGTTGGAGCCATCAAAGGGTGGAGCCTAGTGACTGAAAGGCTATCAAAATTTGACATCTTAAATAGCTTAAATCGTTAGCTCAGGAATTAAATCCAAGAATAAAAAAGAGCTAGTAGGCTTTGATACCACTTGAAAAGGCCAAGCTATATGTCCTAGAGGGGGTGGGGGGGGGGGGGGGGGGGTGAATAGGACAATACCAAATAAAACTTATAACAGCGGAATTAAAAAGAATATGATAGCCAAAATAAATCACAATGCAAGAAAGTAAAATAACCTCAAAATTCAGATCTTGAGAGGTTGATACAAATGTTGTTCTAAGGACAACCTTACACCAAAAACCAGAGTTTATGGTAGGACAACCTTATTTCTAGAAAGATCTTTGTATCAAATCTCAAACCGAAGAGGAATACAGAAATAAATACAAACTGAATTGAAATAAATTGTAATCACAAATGTATTGTTCTAGGGACAGCCATACACCATAAAAATGGCAGGGCAACCTTGCTGGAACAACTTTCAAATGAAATTGAAAATCAAGCTGATAAAGGAATAGCAGAAAATAAATTCTAAACTATTACAAAATTCTCACAAAGCTTGAATTAAATGATTACAACATTCACCACCATACATACATCCCACAAAAGAATAATTAAAGATTAGATGTATAAATCATTCAACCACAACACAAGGGATTATAGTGGTTCGCCTGTGCGTTCACCAACTGTTAAACAACAGCCACACAAAATGCTACTCCACTCCTAATATCCTCACACAGGGGATATTAGCATTCACTAACAAAATAGGTTTTTCCAGGTTCACCCAAAACCTTTACAATTGTGTCTTTGTCTGTGGGCTTACACAATTAAAAAAACCCCACTTCTGAGTTTTCCTGGCTCTCATCAGATAACCAATACAACAAGATTTTTCTGGCAAATCTTGAAAGAAACCAAAACAAAAGGGAATTTACAATCAAATGTAAAATACCTGATTATCTCCTTTGTTGTAGCAACCCGGTAGAACCAAATCAGAGTAGATGATTGAATGTCCAATTTCAATGTCCAGTACTCGATTACAATGGTTCTAATTCTAATAGATTTTAAATTAAACTAAATAGGGCTTGCCTTAATTGATTTTTGATTCCAAAGAAAGGAAATAACAATTCCTCTTATCAAATTAGATTGGAATAGTAGAAACAAAATCAATTAAATAAAGCTAAGGAAAGAGAATATTAAATAAGCACACTTAGCATAGATGGAACACAGAATTATCTCTCAGAAGTTCGACGAAGATTGGCTTGAATGGATTAATTAATTCGATGATTTCTTCTGAGATTCGTGCACTATTTATAGGTGAGCAGATCGCGTCTTCGACTGGTTTAGAGAGCTCTTCGACTAGTCGAAGCAATAACAGATATTTGAAAAATCCGGCGGGATATGCTTTGACCGTTCTACAACTGGTCGAAGGTCTCCTCCGACTGGTCGTAGGTCACCTACGACTGGTCGTAGGTTTCCTTCGACTGGTCGAAGAAACTATAAACCATGGCTGGATTTCGAGTCGAAGATGTTCGATTTGTCGAAGATGCAGTCGACACTGTTCCTACGACTGGTCGAACAAATTCCTGGACTAGTCGAAGCCTAACCGATTTTATCCGGAGTTTGTAACAAACTCACGACTGATCGAGGAATTTCTTAGACTGGTCGAAGCAACTCTAGGACTAGTCGAAGAAGGCCTAGGACTAGTCGAAGAACAGACCAAACTCATGTAAAATAAACATTCAGTTTATGTATCCGAAATGACCTACTTCTAAGGTCAACCTATGGTCAGTCAAACCTCAACCAAGAAGTAAGGACATTGAAACATTAGGAACTAGTGACCTTGAAGTATGAGCCTTGAAGTCTTGATGTAGATCAATCTTGAAATCTTAATGTAGCTCAATCTTGAAAGGGTCTTGAGTTCTTTACCAACTGCCTTGTACTCTTCTTGAAGTCTTGTAGCTTGAGTCTTGTCTTGTGAGCTTTGCTTGTTGTGAGCTTAGCTTGTTCATGAATGTTGATCCTTGAGAGAGCTTCACTTATGCAAGTTATATATAACAGTGATTTTGGCACCATAAATTTGACAACAGACAGGGATATAAACTATAGCACTTACAATATTACATTACATCCTCGTCATATGGCATTTTGGGTTGCTATGTTTCTGCATTCATATGACTTAGATGAGGCTAATGGTATTCATAACTCTTCAGAATAGCATATGGTTTTGTGTCATCGGTATCTGATATTTGACTCATTATGTCTTCGCATTGCATAACTGACCTATATTACTTTCTCAGTATATGACATTTGCTTGTTATGTCTTTTCATCGCATATCCTGGATTAAGTTGATGATATTTTCATAGGACTTGTCAGTACTTCTGTTTACTCTGATATTGTATGGTTCGTAGACTTACCAGTATTTCCGTCTACTCTGATATTACATTCTGAGCACGCACAGACTGCTCACACACTTACACCACCCTTTAAGCTTTCCATAAGCTCATGCACGATAGATGCATGCAGGTGACGCTAAGATGTAGTCGTAGCTGAGCAGGAGCAGGAGCATGCAGTCGAGCCTTGTGAAGATTTTTATTATATGCATGTATTTTTCCTTTCAACATTGTACTTAAATGATTATATTATTAGATATGTGGTGATGATGTTGTTCTTATGATTTGGATATACTTGTGGTTATACTCCTTACAAGACAAATTCATATTGAAAATCCTCCTTGTAGGATCCCAGGATCGAAAACTGGCGTATAGGTGCTCGGAGCCGAGAATGGGGTGCTAAGGAGGCTGTCGGCACCGGATTCGGCGATAGAAAATTTTGTGAGCTCAGTTTTTGTCTGAGGCATGACAAGTCGAGTGCAAGGTTCAACCGGTCGTGCAGACCACTCAACCAGTCTTGGAACAGTTTATCTTATCGCAACCGAAATTTGAAAATTTTGTTGGTCCTTCGACTAATCGAGTTGTCCTCTGGACCAGTCAAGTGAACAGTTTCTGCACTTATAAATAGAGTACGATTTTGAGAGTTTTTCATTCAATTTAAGCAAAATCAAGACACTACTCTTAGAGATAAGTTAGTGATATTCTTAAGCTATTTAGTGCTCATTTAATAATCTCTTTAATTAGCTTTTTGCATTTGATTTTGAGATTCTACATTCCAATCTTATTTGAAGAAGGGATTTTAGTTTTCCCCTTTCTTGGAATCAAAATCAAATCAAGCAAGCCCAAGGTGATTTAATTTAAAAATCATTTAGAACTTAGAACCTTTTCATAAGTGAGTGTGGACATTAAACATCTACTTCAAATTGGTTCTTCCGGGCTTCATCAAAGGAGAATATCCAGAAAAGTATTTTATAATTTCTATTTTTGGTTTTATTGAGATTGTGTCAGGAAAAATCTCTTTCTTTTTGGTTTGTATGAGGTGATCCAAAAAACTCAGAGTGTGGGGTTTTTTGAATTGTGTAAGCCCACTTGAAAGACATAATTGTGAAGGTTTTAGGTGAACCTTGAAAAAACTATTACATAGTGAACGCTAATATCCACTATGTGAGGATATTGGGAGTGGAGAAGTTGTGTGGCTATTTTTCTAAACAGTTGGTGTACACACAAGCGAACCACTATAATTTTTGATTTTATGGTGATTGATTGATTGTGGCTTTCTGTGAATGTTGTAATTTCCTTTTAAGCATTTGTGGAGAATGTTGTAATCTTTTATGCAAATGTGGGAATGTTGTAATAGCTTAGTTTATTTTCTTTACTATTTATTTATTTATTCCTTTGTATCAGTTTGAGATTTTGATACACAGACCTTTCTAAGAATCAGGTTGTCCTACATAAGCCATTGGTTTTTGGTGTAATGTTGTCCTTAGAACAACATCTGTATTAAGCTCTCAATACTTATATATCTGAGGTTGTTCTTTATTTATGCTTTATGGGATTGTTTAATGCTATCTTTATTTATATTTGTTTAAATTCCGTATTTAAATTTTAATTTGGCATAGTCCTATTCACCCCCCCTCTAAGACTCTTAGCTCGGCCTTTTCAAGTGGTATTAAAGCCTAATAGCTCACTTTTTTTTTGGATTAATTTTCCTGAGCTAATCGATCTGAGCTTTTTAAGATGTCAAATTTTGATAGCCTTTCAGTCACTAGGCCTCCACCATTTAATGGCTCCATTATGCCTATTGGAAAGCTAGAATGAGGATTTTCTTAAAATCCATGGATGAGAGAGTGTGGCAAGCCACAGTGACCAATTGGACCCCTCCTACCACTGAAGTGACTGGTACTGATGGATCTAAAATGATACAAGTCTCACCTTATTTTTCTTAGTCCACTCTTCAAAAAAGTGAGAGTAGTGCCAATGCAAAGGCTTTAAATGCAATCACTTGCACACTATCACCAGATAAATTTAAGAGAATTATATCCTATGATACTGCAAAGCAAGCTTGGGATATTTTGGAAATGATGCACGAGGGAACAACAATTGTCAAGAAATCTAAAGTTCAAATCCTCACAACTAAATTTAAGAAAATACGTATGGAAGAAAGTGAAACTTTCATGGACTTCTATACAAGATTGAATGACATTGTCAACTCTATGTGGGGTCTTGGTGATAGAATCCCAGAAAGTAAAGTCTGTGCAAAGATACTGCGCTCATTGCCTGAATGGTTCAATTCAAAGGTGACCGCGATCCATGAACTTCATGATACAGATAATATGAGGGTAGAAGAATTGGTTGGTTCTTTACAAACCTATGAGTTAAACTTTAAAGCTTCTAAAGGTTAAATCGCCCTTAAGTCTTCTAAAAATATTTCTTAAGAAAATTCTTATAATTCTAATTTAGAAAATTTTGAAGATGATATGACCCTTTTAGCTAAAAAGTTTTACAAGATTTTCAAAAGTAACAAAGAGGGTTGATTTGCAAAAACCTATTAAAAAGAAAAGATCTAGATCGAAAACTTAGAAATCTTTAAAAGACAGCCAATGTTACAACTGTTATGAATATGGGCATCTAACAAACAAATGTCCTAAAAAGGACCAACCTATACAGAAAGGTATGTTGGCTACATGGGATGAATCTTCCTGCTCTGAAGCTTCTTCTGAGTCAGAAGATTCTGAAACCGAGTCGAGTAATGATATTAAAGCCCTAATGACTCTAACCAAGTTCACTTTTTTAGATAATGATGATACAACTAGTGAAGAAAATGTAAATTGTGACCATGAAAATGAAGAAGATCTTCAAGATGCTTATGATGCCCTATACAAGGAAAGTTGCAAAATTGCTGTAAAGTTAAAACTTTAGAAAGAAAAGTTTTCAAAACTAAAAGAAAATTTTGATAATATAGTCTTAGAGAAATCACACATTTCAGATTACTTTGAAAAAACTAAGTGCGACTTAGATTTCAGAACCTCTAGAGTTGAAAACTTAAAATTTAAAAATGAAAAGCTAAAACTAAAAGTCTCTTCACTTTTGAGCTTGAAAGACACATGGAGGTATGCCCAAGGTGATCCCAAGTTAGAAAAACTTTTATCCGGATCCAGAAAATGTGGCGATCGATTTGGATTCAGCTATAACAAAATTATTCCTCCCAAACACAAGAATACTCCACCCAGATTTGTGGAAGGGGAATCTTCAAACTCAAAAGGGAAAGGTCTGAATCAAAATTATTTTTAAAATGCTAAGACTTTTTAAACCTTAAAACCTAAAAGTAACCATATCAACTATAAAAATAAAAATCTAAATCCTTTAACTGAGAAAATTGTTGACTTACTTAAGGAGCTCTTAAAATCTAACTTAGTGGGTCAGTCTTATATTAACTACAAACATAATATGACTAACTATACTCCTAAACCCAAAACTGTAATGAAATGGGTTCCTAAGGTACTTGTTTGGTTGTTCACACCGCTTTTAAAGCTTTAAGTCATTCAAAGTGGTACCTAGACAGTGGTTGCTCTAGATACATGACAGGTGACAAAGGACTGTTCACCAATCTTAAAGATATGATTGATGGTTCAGTCACATTTGGTGATGATAGCAACTACAGAATTGTTGGCCAAGGTACGGTTCAACTCTTTAACCTCCCTTCATTTGAGAATGTTTTATATGTAGAAGGGTTAAAACATAATTTATTAAGCATCTCTCAAATATGTGATAATAATAATAGTGTAAAATATACTAACCAAGGGTGTGAAATTTTAAATAAAAATGATTCTGTAATATTAACTGGTCGTAGAACTTCTGAAAACTACTACATTGTTTGTGATTCAAGATCATCTAATCTATCGTATTACATGGTCCATACTGATGAAACTGAATTATGGCATAAACACCTCGGACATGTACACTACCACAACTTGTATAGATTGAGCAAAAGAGAGTAAGAGGTTTACCTAAAATACAGAAAGTAGACAAAATATGTGGCGAATGCCAGATTGGCAAACAAACTAGGAGTACTCACAAAAAGGTGAACTCCAATGCCACATCTAAACCATTCGAACTTTTCCACATGGATCTCATTGGACTAACTAGAATAGAGAGTCGAGGTAGCAAGAAGTACATTCTAGTAATAGTAGATGACTTTACCAGATATACTTAGGTAGTCTTCTTGAGAGAGAAATCAGAAACTCTTGATGAAGTAAAGAGGGTACTTAAACATATCCAAACGGAAAAAAATCACAAGTCTTTAAGATCCACAGTGATCATGGTTTAGAATTTGAAAATAGCGGTTTTGAGAAATTTTGCAATGATCAGGGAATATCACATGAATATTCTACGCCCAAAACACCACAACAAAATAGTATAGTGGAAAGGAAAAATAGAGTACTTTGAGAAATGACAAATGTAATGCTAAATAGTATGAAGCTTCCTAAATATATTTGGGCTGAAGCCGTTAATACAGCTTGTTATATAATTAACTGCGTTTATGCTAGAAAATCAAATGGTAAAATGGCTAATGAAATTTGGTTTGATAAGAAGCCTACTGTCAAATATTTTCAAGTTTTTGGCAGCAAGTGCTACATCTTACGTGACTGAGAAAATCTGGGTAAGTTTGACATCAAAAGTGATGAAGGGATATTTTTAGGGTATGCTCTAAATAGTCGAATGTATTAGGTTCTTAATAAGAGGACTGGTGTAATTCAAGAGTCCATTAATGTGGTTATAGATGATCACTTGAATACACCTGTCTCAAGTTTAGAAAATGATGAAATTCTTTTAATTGATAAACCAGACTCTTCATCAAGTCAAAATAACACTAAACTGAGGACAGTTAAAGACCATTCTTCTAATCAAATTCTTGAAAATCCTCCCACTGGTGTACGCACTTGTAGACAACTTGAGGATATGTGTAATTACGTGTGCTTTACATCTTAGATAGAACCGACCAACGTAAAAGAAGCTCTTACTGACAAAAACTGGATTGTAGTGATGCAAGAAGAGCTCAATTAGTTTGTAAGAAATGATATTTGGTACTTAGTTCCAAGACCAAAAGATAAACACATTATCGGATCAAAATGGATTTTTAAAAATAAGTCTGATGAAGTTGGTAATATTATTAGAAACAAAGCTAAGCTGGTTGTACAAGGGTACACTCAAATAGAAGGCATCGATTATGATGAGACCTTTGCCCCAGTAGCTCATCTTGAATCAATCAGACTATTTATATCCATTGCTTGCATTAAAAAGTTCAAAATATACCAAATGGATGTAAAGAGTGCATTCTTAAATGGCGATTTGCATGAAGAAGTGTATGTTGAACAACCAACGGGTTTCGAAGATCCTAAGCATGCTAAGCATGTCTACCACCTGAAAAAGGCACTCTATGGTTTGAAACAAGATCCCAGGGCATGGTATGAAAAGTTGACTAAGTTTCTACTAAGTCATAACTTTATAATGGGAAGTGTTGATAAGACATTGTTTGTAAAGAAACATAATGATCACATACTAATAGTGCAAATCTATGTTGATGATATTATCTATGGATCTACCTGTGCTAACATGATTATTGGGTTTGCAGATCTTATGAAGTCTAAATTTGAAATAAGCATGGTTGGAGAACTAAACTATTTCCTAGGGTTGCAAGTCAAACAGCTAACTGATGGTTTCTTTATCTCTCAAACCAAATATGCTCTGAACTTAGTTAAAAAGTTCAGATTTAAGAGTGTAAAAAATTTTGATACTCTAATGAGTACTACTTTAAAGCTCTCTAAGGATTTAACAGGTAAAAGTGTGGATCCTAAGTTGTATCACAGTATGATTGGTAGTTTACTTAATTTAACTGCGAGCCAACCTGATATTACATTTAGTGTAGGAATTTGTTCTAGATATCAATCTGACCCTAAAGAGTCACATCTAATTGTTGTTAAGCACATTTTACGATATGTCGCTAGTTCAGCAAATCTTGTTCTTTGGTATCCACATGATACTAGTGTGCAATTAGCTGGTTACACGGATGCTGATTGGGCTGGTAACATTGATGATCGTAAATTAAACAGCGGTGGTTGTTTCTATGTAGGGAACTATTTAGTTTCTTAGCTAAGTAAGAAATAAAGTTCCATATCGCTCTCAACAGTTGAGGCTAAATATATTGCTGCTGGTAATGCATGCATTCAGCTTATGTGGATGAAAAGAATGCTAAGCGATTACGGAATTGCACAAGAATCCATGGTTTTATATTGTGATAATTCAAGCGCAATTAACATCTCTAAAAATCTAATTCAACATTCACGAACTAAGCATATTGACATTAGATAACACTATATTCGTGAATTAGTGGAAGACAAGACAGTTTCTTTAGATTATATTCCAACGAAGACTCAACTAGCAAACATATTCACAAAACTGCTCGACAAAAGCAGGTTTACAAAATTGAAATTTGATCTTGGTATGTGCAAAACAAACTGATAATTTGTGTTTCTTTGTATCATAATGTATATATATTTTTTGAAATTTTTTAGAATTCAAAATTTATGAAAAATTGCAAATTTTGTGTGTTGCACGACCAATCGAGTACATACTTGACCAGTCGTGGCACAACTGGTCGAGCATATACTCGACCCATCATAAAACACAGGTTTGACCTTTTATTTGGAAAAAATCACTTTTTCTTCATTTGGGTCTTCTTCTCCAACGAGCCCTATCTCGACCGGTCGAACCCATCTTTGATTCCTCCATGGTTAGTGCGTTATTTTCGATTTTCTTGTAGATTCAAGTCCTTTGCACTTCCTTTTCTTCATTTGTGTTTTATTTCATGCTTTATGATTGTTTTAAGAGTTTTCTATCAAAAAAATCTGATCTTATAGAAACCCTTCTTGTCTCTTTTGCAATCTCTTTATTCCTTCATTTCTTTATTGCAAATGGAGGGTAGAACTGAGAAGAAAAGATCTCGTGGTCCTTCTTCATCTCGTTTGGCTCCTATCACAGTGCGTCACCTTTGGTCGCCCGAGGAAGATCCCAGTTATGTGAAGATATTCAATTGCACAATGTGATAGTAGAATGAACTGTTAATCCTGATCATTTGACACCATTTGATGTCGTTCCTCTCCTTCAGTCTGTAGGATGGGATAACATATTGCATTGGGGTGGACATGCATACCGCTCCATTATGTAGGCTATGTATGCTTGTATTACTGATTTTTCTACTGAGAATTTGACATTTACTATTACGACTAGAGAATATCCAGTTGATGTGGACCGTCATCTTATTTCTAGGTTAATGGATATACCTGCCAATGATGAAAGTATTCCCATTAGTTCTCTTATGAACAAACCTTCTGAATCTGAAAAGCGTATGCTCACTAGATATTTATGTAATATGGATGTGAAATGGAGTATTGGGAATGCACTCGCCTCCAAGTTTATGTTACCCAAATACAGAATCCTTTATAGGATTTTCATTTCAAATGTCTATCCTCGATCTGGTAACAAAACCAAGCTTACTACATTCATGGTTCGTATTCTCCATTCTATCATTTCTGGAGTCTCTGTATGTCTTCCTTCTCTGATTTGTCATAGCATAATTCAGTTTCATCTCCACCCAGGTCATAGTGACATACCTTTTACTTATCTTATGACTGTGTTAGACACCCATAGTTTAGTGGATATGCCTGTTAGGGAAGCTCCCATTAATCATCTACCCTTCAACAATTCTAACATCAACAAGATGAATTTGAAGTTGGCCCTAGGACAAGTTGATGTGGGTGCTGAAGGAGCTACGGAAGCACATGAAGAGGAGGGTGATTTGTCTCCAGATGATGTCAATATGGATGACATTTTTGATGAACTTGAATCTGATTCTGCTGGTGATCCTGATTATCAGCCATTTGACTATGATGCACGTTTGCGCTCACTTGAGGAGAAGGTTGAAGGTATGCATGTGTCCTGAGAAATGCAATTTAAATATATGCACAAATATTTTAGGTGCATTAACAAGGGACTTCATCAAATTGATCCTACTATACCTGCTCCTTCTTCTAGTTTGGATTAGTTTTTGAGTATCTGATATCTAATAACTTTTAATATACTTGAATTTCTCTTGTATTATGTGTTTAGACATGCTTACTAATTATGATGAACTTGGTTATCTGGTTAACTTATTCATCTCTTCTCTTATTACTCATTACTATTCTATTTACTTTCTTATCTTTCTTCCATTATCATTTATCGGTTCTTTCCTTTGTCATATTGTGACAAAAAGGGGGAGAATTTTATCATTCCTACTTCATTATGATAAATGTGTGAAGAATGTGGATAGGTAGCATTTTTTTTGCTATATGGTATTAAGGGGGACTATTGATGAGTTTTGATGAGTATTGATGTGAGTATTGAAGCGTATTGATTTGACCAGTTTGAAACTGGTGCATGATTCTTTATTGTGCATGTATGATATTTTTATTTTATTTTGTCACGAATTTGACAAAGGGGGAGATTATAACTGCTATGTTTTCTAGCTCCTATGATTGTCAAATTTTGTAGTGTCAAAACCTCTTGGAATCTGTTTCTTGTGTAGCTCATCAACATATTCAAGATCATGCAATTCATGAACAAGAACAAAGGTCTTTACTTCAAGTACAAGTTCAAGATGTTCCAATTCAAGATTCAAGCATTACAAGTATAAGAGATATATAAGTTCAAGTACAACACCAAGTGATAGTTCAAGCTTTCAAGCTTCAATAGTTCAAGGCTTTCAAAGCTTCAAATATGTCAAGACAAAGTGCTTTGCTTTGGAACTCAAAGATCAAGGTGAAATACAAGTTACAAGTACTTCAAGTTCAAGCTTCAAAGCACTTCAAGATGTCAAGCTTCAAAGCACTTCAAGATGTCAAGCTTCAAGCACTTTAAGATTAACTATCAATCGAAGCAAATGATGATTCACTATTCAAATTTCACTTACAAGGTATGAATGACCCTAGATTGACCATAGGTTAGGTCATATTGATTGCATACTTAAATTGGGTCACTATATAAGTGTATAGGCTGTTTCTCGACTAGTATTAGCCCATGTTCGACTAGTCCTAGTACTGGCCCGACTAGTCCTAGTATTGGCAGTCTAAGAAATTCCTCGACCAGTCCAAGATTTGTTACTAATTTTTAGAATTTTTTGTTGGATCTTCGACTAGTCCTGGAGACAGCTCGACCAGTCGAGTGAATAGTGCTCGACCAGTCGAGCAGACTTGACTCAAAGTCCAGCAACTAAATTGGGTCCCATATGACCAATTGAGTGCAGGGTTCGACCGGTCATGCAGGCCACTCGACCAGTCGAGTAAGCCACTTGACCAGTCGTGGAACAATTTTATCTTATTGCGCTCGAAATTTCAAAAATTTGTTGGTCCTTCGACCAGTCGAGTTGTCCTCTAGACTAGTCGAGTGAACAGTTTCTGCATTTATAAATAGAGCACAATTTTCAGAGTTTTTCATTCAATTTAAGCAAAATCAAGACACCACTCTGAGAGATAGTGATATTCTTAAGCTATTTAGTGCTCATTTAATATTCTCTTTAATTAGCTTTTTGCATTTAATTTTGAGATTCTACATTCCAATCTTATTTGAAGAAGGGATTTTAGTTTTCCCCTTTCTTGGAATCAAAATCAAATCAAGCAAGCCCAAGGTGATTTAATTTAAAAATCATTTAGAACTTAGAACCTTTTTATAAGTGAGTGTGGACATTGAACATCTACGTTGAACATTTACTTCGAATTGGTTCTTTCAGGCTTCATCAAAGGAGAATATCCTTCATCAAAGGAGAATATCCAGATAAGTATTTAACAATTTCTATTTTTGGTTTTATTGAGATTGTGCCAGGAAAAACTCTTTCTTTTTGGTTGTCTGAGGTGATCCAAAAAACTCAGTGTGGGGTTTTTTGAATTGTGTAAGCCCACTTGAAAGACATAATTGTGAAGGTCTTAGGTGAACCTTGAAAAACCTATTGCATAGTGAACACTAATATTCATCGTGTGAGGATATTGAGAGTGGAGTAGTTGTGTGGCTATTTTTCTAAATAGTTTGTGTACACACAAGCGAACCACTATAATTTATGGTTTTGTGGTGATTGATTGATTGTGGCTTTCTGTGAATGTTGTAATTTCCTTTTAAGCATTTGTGGAGAATGTTGTAATCTTTTATGCAAGTGTGGGAATGTTGTAATAGCTTAGTTTATTTTCTTTGGTATTTATTTATTTATTCCTCTGTATCAGTTTAAGATTTTGATACACATACCTTTCTAGGAATCAGGTTGTCCTACCATAAGCCATTAGTTTTTGGTGTAAGGTTGTCCTTAGAACAACATATGTATGAACCTCTCAATACTTGTACATCTGAGGTTGTTCTTCATTTCTACTTTGTGGGATTGTTTAATGCTATCTTTATTTATATTTGTTTAAATTCTGCATTTAATTTTTAATTTGGCATAGTCCTATTCACCCCCCCCCCCCTCTAGGACTCTTAGCTTGGCCTTTTCATAAGTCCACTCAAATAGGATGCAATTGTAAGTCCACTCAAATGCTGACCTACTGGATAAGTCGACATAACTATGTCGAGCATAGCTTAACTATAGCTCGATTATAGGTCAGTTATAAGTCGACCCGACCATAGGTCGGATATAGCTCGGCCATAAGTTGGACCGAACCTCTGACATAGTAAAATGCTGATTTGCCGAAAGGCTCAGCATTATCCATTTCTATCGATCTGACACCTCCACCTACCGATCTTCTCTCGAGATATCATTCTAAGAATCCCTCTAATGGCCTGAAGATGTCTCTCAAGATCTTCGAGATAAGATCAAATCCCGGGGATCTCGGATGATTGTAATCTTGAAAAGATCTCCGACATATCAAGAGTCCTAAATGAGAAAGGCTTCTAGCAGAGTGATCTTCCTTCCAATATAAATAGGAGAGCTTATGGCCAAAGTAAGGTATGCATTCACACCCTAATACTCGACTGGTGAACCTTTTCCTTAAGATCTCATCCTACAAAATACCCAAGGTCTTGATTTAGGCATCAGAGTGTCCCCTGTACAAGCCAGGGTCTCCTTTGTCTCTTACCTTCTTCTGTGCAGGTCCGAGAGGGTTGATCAAGGAGGGTCTCTTGGAAATTGCATTAACAATTTTGATTCATAAAAATAGCCCATTGATATTATACCCCCATTAATATAATTTTAATCATCCATTTTTTGGGTATAAAAATAGTTTAAGTCAGATAGGTCAACTTATGAAATAGACCAACTCAACAAAACAGCACGGGCACTCGAAATCCGAGCCAAAAGGGCCTCTACGTCCAAAAATAGGCTGACCTTCAAGGAGGTCGATGCAGCTGTAAGGACCATCAACGAGAGTGTAGCCATAAAGTTACTCATCCGACCAATGACAAACCAAACCCATAGGTCGATAATAGATTGGCCAAAACACAACCTTGGATCGGCACAATAGCTCAGCTATAGCTCGATAATAGTAAGTGCCTATTACATCCATACACGGATCAAGCAGTTCGAAAATATCTCCGACAGTCCAAAGATCTCTCCTAAGATCTTCGAAAGATAAGATCAGATTCCAAGATCTTTGGGATTAAGAGATCAAGATAGAATCTTTGTACACATCCCGGATCTGAACGAATCCCCTTCCAAATTATCAGGAAGGATTCCTCACGATGCTTACACTCTATCCCTATAAATAAATGTATTCCAAACCTTTGAAAGGTACGTACACTTGTCCTAGTACTTGATTGGTGACTCTTTTCCAAGAGATCAGCCCCTTTGAAAGACCCAGAGTCCTGACTTAAGCATCGGAGGGTCCCTTATACTAGCCAGGGTCTCCTTTGTTTCCTAGTGATTGGTGACTCTTTTTCCAAGAGATCATACTGTCTTAGGACGTTTGGGACTATTGAGAAGTGAATATGAAATAATTATATTGTTGGATCTCAGGATTCGACCATTAAAATTAGGGATCAATGGTTAGATCTGAATCCGATCATTGGATTAAGACCCCTTATCCTTTGTTATTGGGTCTGATCACCCAAACCAACCATTAGATTTCACTTAGAGGCTCCACTTAACTCTTAGGACTGTTGATAATAAATTTGGAATGAAACTGACCATCAAATTGATAACAATCAAGTATAAATTCCAAATTACGCTAAGTATGGCCCATATTAAGCTATTTAGGCTGGTGGACATGTTAGATTATGTGAAAACACCCTGGTGGACCACTAACGATCTATGCTAAAATAATCTGGCCATCAGATCTTCATATATCGCAAGATAACCCCTACATTTAAAAGCATGGCCCACCTAAACTATGGATCTGCCTAATCCTTGGTCAGGTGTTGTACCTGGACTCATGAGAGTTGATGGGTGGTCCAAATTTCATTAACCACCCTTGTGGACCCCACCCTGAGTGGTGCGTGTACACATCAGGTGTACACGCACGCTGCACCAGACCCAGGAGACCCGATCAAACCGCGTTTGACCGAGAAGTAACAAAGGAGGGAAAGAATTCCCTCTTTTTCATTTTTGAAATTTTGTCAGACGAACAGACGCCCATTCTCACCATTTTTGGCCCACCATTGAAGGACGTCTCGATGATCTGATCCACCCATCTTGTAGGTAAATAGAAATATACTAGAACCACGATCAGACCGCTCGTTGAATCCCACTCGTGCGTCCACAAATGTAGGTGCAAGAGAACTGTGCACAACCACATTCCAAAAATGGAAAAATATCCGTTCATTCACCTTTCCACGCTGGCAATCTGCATGAAACCCTCTCCTGCGATCTCAGCTGTCCATTGAAAATCAATCTCAGCCCTCCACGCAAGGGCTTCTTAAAACCCAAACCAAGCTTTCACTGCCGCCACTATTGAATCTAGATCCTTAATAGATGCTAATCATCATCCATTTAATGGGTCCCACAAGTCCTTGGGGACCAATCTAGTCCTTCCAAACACCTGAGATTGGACAATGAACCGTCCGATGAAAAACTACCATGGACAGGTCCATTATCTCCCCTATCTATTTGAAAAAGCCACCACCATTGTGTGGGCCCCATTGTCTGATTTGTGATGAGCATTCAGTGGGCCATGGCGTCAGAACTCCGTCTGTGGCTCCAAATTTCAGCCATACACATAGGATCAATTGTGCTATCAAGATCTCTTACTGTTGAAGCTGTTAAAACGCAACTGATCCCTTTGGATTAGTTGCATCCAAATCCCGTATAAACTAACTAAGAGAGCCCTATTTAAGCTCTCTTTTAGTTAGGGCAACCCACCCAAATAGAAAGAAAAAAAAACATGAGAGGGAGTCGTTTCTTTTCTCCCTTTCTTCTTACTGTCTGCACATTGTCGCACTGAGTCACGGACTCAGTCGAGCCACTATTCGAGCCTTCCCTGTCCAAGAGAGAAAAGAAAGGAAGAAGAAAATAAAGGAGAGAAAGAGAGTCGAGTGGTGGCAGCTGCACTAACCCATCTTAGTCAGGTCAAGCATGACTCAGGCGCTGGCTTGGTTCAAGTGCTGATCAGCAGCAGGAGAAGAATGAAGCTAGGAGAAGGAAAGAAATCTTCCATTGTTGCCTCATCACCATCTAGCTAAACTCCATCTGTGTTCAGGCATTGCTGGACATTTCCAGTAATAGGGACAAAAAGAAAAAAAATAGAGGAAGAGAAAGGAGGAAAATCAATGGAGAGAAGTGCAGTTATTACTACCGCTGGCACACCAAGCAGCTCGAGTCGGGCCGCGTCGAGCCTAGATGCTACTAAAAGTACTTGAGCAAGGGGAGAAGGAAGGAGAATAGTTAGGAAGAAAGAGAAAGGAGGAAGAAAGAAAACAAGAGAGTGAGGACATTGTCCTCATTCTTCTTCCTATCCATTGCTGCACTAGGCTATTTTTGGGCCTAGGCTAAGGCCGGACCGAGTTGGGTATAGTCTGGTCGAACCCAGACACTGTCTGGTCCAACAAGGAGAGAAACAAGTGAAATTGTGGTAAAGACTGCTTTAGTTGAAGTAGGAATATGCCAATATGTCCTAGAGGGGGGTGAATAGGACTTTCTAAGAATTTTATAATAGTTTAAAATCCTATCACTCTAATCCTAACAACAAGCATATATTAGGATTACTCAAGAGTAACTCTACCGGCTTTCAATCCCGGAGTATCCAATCACAAACTATTTGAGAGATAAACAATATGCAGACTAGTTTATGATGGATATGACTATGAGTGTGTGTAAGGTGTGATCTCAGATGATCAAATATAGAAGTATTTGAGGAAATCACATAAACAAATGAAAGACAAAAATAATCTCAAACACAATCATTTTTATAGTAGTTCGACTACTTGTCTACTCTACTCCCGGTAACCGCACTCATCCCTTGAGTGTACCGGATTTCACTAAGGAGGTTTCACATGGTTCACCCCAAACCCAAGGTTTTAAATCAGGTTCACCTTTAACCTTTATAACCTACACCTAGGCCGACTGTTTATGCTCCCACGAGTAAGGGTCAACACATCGCACCCAATTTTAGGCACAGTGGCCAAGGATCCACACAAGGAACCTCACTGTCTATGCTCTCATAAGCAAGGGTCAACACAACACACCCACTTTTAGGCACACTAGCTAAGGATCTTCCACAAGACCCTAACTGTTTATGCTCTCCATAGAGCAAGGGTCAACACAATGCGCCCACTACGTACACTCCCCCCAGAAACCTCCTAGAGGACTTGCAAGGGGTGAGAAACACCTTATGTCACGCCCCGAACTCGGAAACCGGGCTCACAAAATTCCCGATCGCCGAATCCGGCGCCGACAGCCTCCGTAGAACCCCGTTCTCGGATCCCGATACCCATTCACTAGGTTCCGATCCTGGAATACTACAAGGAGGGTTTCAAATCATCAGTCTGATTCATAATGAGCATAACAAAAGCATAACCCACAAACAATAACCACAAGAACACCACCACAAAATCCACTATGATCAAAAACTTTTTAGTACAATGCGACTGAAAGGGGAAAATACAATGTAATAAAAGAAACAAAACTCCAGAAGCTCAGCTGCACGCTCTAACTACAGCGAGACTATGGCTGCGACTGCGTCCTGGCGTCACCTGCACGCATCAATCGTGCATAAGCTTATGGAAAGCTTAGAGGGTGGTGTAAGTGTGCGCGCAATATAAACGTGCTCAAAATGCAAGGTCAGAGTGATGCGGAATCATGGTGATGAGCACATGAATGCAATCAGCCGTACTAAGGCTATGCGGTGCAAGATATGAATGCTATCGGCCATAACACAGCCATGCGATGCGAGATGCAACTCAAGCATGCCAATCCTCATCATATATCAGTACAGTTCTCATTCTGGATAATCACCGGGGTTCAATACACTCCAAATGGCACTGTCGCTCTCCTAGCCGCACAGTCCAAGTAAGTGTAAGAAACCTCACTATCCGCCTGACCAATAGTCTGCCAATACCTATCCGGCACGTCGATAGCGAACCCATTCGCGAGTTGGTCAAACTCAGCCTAGTATTGCCCCCTACCCTCGGGCGAGTAAGGCCACACCCCTTTCCAACCGACCACGACATAGTGGGAGACGCGGCCTCCTGGTATTCGGCTCTCATGCGCTCGTATATCCACTCGGTCTCGACGTTGGAGTCATCCTCTGGTACCATCGGGTTTAAGGATTTTCACCCAGGGACATCTATGGCGCTCGTATGCTAGAACCAAGTATTTCTGGTATCCAATCCTGCCATCCACGATGTGTCTGTGAAGGCTATGGCCCTGATGTCGCTAGGGCATACAGTGACTACAATCACACAAATGCAAGTGCATGAATCACACTCTCAGTCATGCAACAGTCTCGCGTGTACCATGCACTTATATGAGGTAACTCCGCCTATCAGGAAGCCCATAAACAGTCGGCTCGAAGGCATATGCTATGATTGGTCACTCCTCATATCAGGCATACATATGGTGTGAATGATAATGAATCATGGATCTATACTAAACATGTATAAAGAGATGGGCTTTAGGTATAATGGAGATGGCCCTAGACGGCCTACTTACCATAATTATGGGCCTATCAGTGGGCCTTAGGGAGAGCTATAATACGGACATTTAACCAACATTATCAATGTGGACGTCAAACCAACATCGCTCCCAAGGAATGGCCTTCCATGAATCACACATTGTAATGGGCCTTTTGTACATCTAACTGGGCCTTGACCCAAGGACCCAAATACATCAAATGGGCTACATAACATGAGCCCCATATCTATATCAAGGTGGGCCTCAATGGGCCTCATAATATGGACCTAATACAAATCAAGGTGGGCCTCAACAAGGACCACTAATGCATGAAGATGGGCCTCCATAATGGGCCTTAAATTATCTCCAAAAACAGTTGGACAGTGGGATGAAACACATACATTATGATGGAGCCCACACTAATAGAGGGTGTGGTTTACAATACTTACATAAGTGGGGCCCACCAAAATGCTCATTTTCCACCCAGCCTAAGGCCCAATATGATGTTTATTTTCCACCCAACTTAAGGCCCATTATAATGTTTATTCTCCAACCAACTATTCATAGGGTCATGTGGACCAGGGTAGAGCCCACTGTAATATTTATTTATCGTCCAATCTATTCATAAGGTCATGTGATAGGGCCCACTGTAATATTTATTTATTTATTTATTTTATATACATATATATATATATATATATATATATTTATCAAAATGGCCCAAGGAAATGTTTATTTGCTTACCATCCAAACTATTCACGGGTCGTGAGGACCAGAGGAGGGCCCACTGAACTGGGGCCCACTGCATGTTTATTTGCCATCTAATCTGCGTGGGTAGGGAGCCCACCGTGCTGCTCGTTGACGTCCAACCTGTTATTAAGGTCACCAGGACCTGGGGTGGATGTGGGACCCATCGAAATGTGGTTCACAAATCCAGTCCATCCATTATGTGGGTCCCATCTAACTGACGGTCCAGACCAAGTTTCAGCAACATTCAAAACTCAGGTAGGCCCCGCCAAATGATTTTATATATTTTGGCATGTCTTCACATGATTTTAAATGATGTGGCCCACCGGAGTTCCATATACAGCTGAATTTTTGGGGTGGACGGCTGAACTGTGGGGACCCATCAAATGCACGGTTTGGATGGGAGAAATGCATCAAGGTGGGGCCCACAGCTGGGGCCGTGAGCCCCAGCCAGTCCCTCCGTCCGTCGTCGAGCGCAGGCAGCGCTCTGGCGCTCTGACAAGCAGCAGCATGCGCTGCTTCTTCTTTCCTTTTTTTTTTTTTTTTTTGAAAAGCAGTTTTTCTACGGATTTTCATAGTCGGGGCCCGCACCCACAAGATCCACTCCAGCCATGGGTCCCTGTGGCTTGATACAAGCCCATAGAGTCCAATATTGGGCTATTTTTGATATACAGGGGCGTCAGGGAGTAAACCGAAGGTAGGAACACTGTTTCCTATGGTATGGCCCGCCAAGGAAGGGGATCAACTTCATTTTTCGGCTCGACGCCTAAAATGAGATGGGAAACAACATGGACGGCTTGGATTTTACATATACATCAAGGTGGGGCCTGCATGAGTGGCCCACCACTCCCCTTCTCTTTTTTTTTTATAAGGTACCGTTTGCAACGTCCAGCGTCCAGGGACGCTGGACGATTTACAACTCTCATCATTGTGGTGGGTCCCACGTAAACATGGCCCACCACTATATATGCATATACTTATAATATATCTTATATTATATATATAAAATACATATTATATTATATATATTATATATATATTATATAAAATATACACATATAAATATATACATATATATATATAAAGATGCATTGGACCCATCCAAACAGTGGATGGTGTGGATCATCACCTGTAATAGAGTGGACCACACCGTCTGATGTAGATGGACGGAGTAGATGTAACACATATTGGTGGGATCCACACCATTATAAAGAAAGAGAGAAAGAGAGAGATAGAGAGAGACATACGGTGAGATAGAGGAACCCCGCCACTATGGGCCCTCTTGATTAAATCACATACATCCAAATGGGTCCCACCAACAAGTGGGCCCTAAAGTTTAAAATAATGGAAAATCACCCACCTTGTCTTCCTTCTTCTTGGTCCCTTAGACTCCAATGCTCCTTAGCTTCAACTTTGATGGAGGTTGATGGACTCTTGATGGTGGGGATGAGAGATGGGAGGGTGTAGATGGATGATGGAAGGTGGACCACACTTGAGAGGGAGATGGGAGCTTGGACGTATGAGGCTTGGGGTTGAGTTGCTTGGAGATTTGAGAAATGAGAGAGAGAGAGAGAGAGGAGATATAGATGGGTGAGGTGTGATGGGTGATGGTTTGGGTTGAAAAGTTGAAAAAGGGGTATGGTGGATGTTGAAAATGGGAAAAAGAGGAGTGGTGAGTGGAAAGAGGGTAGATTCTTTTGAAAAATGAGGGGATGGGTTGATGTACTTGATGTAAGGTTGCATTTATGGTTGATTAATGGGACTAATTGTGTAGAGATTCCCTCGAAATCCGCAACGCGCGGTGTTTCTTCGGAATAAACGCAGATCGGCATCTTCTTGCCTGGGTATCGGTTCGGTGCGCAAGTCACGGCGTTGGAACCACGGCGACGACGCGATCGCTATGATACAACTTTCGGATCAAGCCGACGTCAGTGCCCGGGACCTGGCTTAGGATCGTGCGCAAACACCGAATACGGTGCGAAGGTTGCCAGAATTTGACCGGAAGGACCGCGAAAGCTAACGAAACAGTACGGACTAGGACACGGGTCTTACACCTTAGACCCAATCTACAAAGGAATGATCACAAGGGTCCTCTGGACTCTAATAACTTATAGATAAGCAAATGAGTCCCTTTTAGCTCGTTGTCAAAGATCTCTTCCTTTGTTAATGAAGAGTCTTCTGCTTCCTTGAACCGCAACTCAGAAGATGTATTAATGCACAACGACGGGTTAGGTCAAGGTTATGATGGAATCCTACTCTCAAATATTTTCCTATAAAAGAGATAAAGTGATTCCAATCATTTATGCATTCAAGGTATCCTAGCTCAATGATTTGCCATTAAGATGGTAGCTGGAGGATCCTTGAAAGCGGAAGTTCATTCCCTAATCTACTCTATTGAATATCAATGATGAGGGTGGATTGGAGGATGAACTCCCTTGAGATAATGGGCTTTGGGTAAATGATCTAAGGTTAAACACTCAAAAGCACTCTCTTCTTTCTCTACCAGCAACTAAAGACAAGCTCTCTATATATAAGCAAAAAGTTCCAACGGATATAAAATGGTCACATTTATGACAGAGTTCGATATCATCGAGTAGGGTCGATATCATCGAGCGTATGCTCTCGATTGCATCGACTAGCCACTCGATGACATGAACTTAATGTCATATGCTTTTGAAACCTTTTGCCAGCTGGTCGAGGAAATCGAGAAAGGTGTCGATATCATCGAATTTCGAACTCTAATAGTATTAATATGAGGTTCAATTCTTTGACATTTGAAAATGAGAGAGACTTGCTTTGAAATATTTTAGGTCAACAGATATGATCAAGGTACACTCGATGTCATCAGAATTTGAATGTCGATGATATTGGTAGTTAGGTTAATACATCGATAAATCTAAAGGATTTTCCAGTCAAGCTTGCTGGATAGTTTATGTTTATTCTTGATGCAATCGACTCGGCCTCGATATCATCAATATTTGAATATCGATTCTATCAAGTGACCCTTGATCAAAGATAAATTATCCTGAAATATTTGCTAGATATCTGTGAGTCCAAGACTGATTCATTGAAGGCTTTCCAATATCATCGAGATTTGAATTATGATGATATCGAGGAGTACTTCGATATACGATGATCTTATGATTTTTCTTAGAAAAAATAAGGACTCATTTGCTCTGCTATCGATTTTATCGAGTCAACCTCGATAGACTAGAGATTTGAATATCGATGATATCGATAGGTATATCGATACATCGATAATTCCATCTAGATGAGTATGTGGTTGTTGGACATATTTTGTCTTTATTTCGATGATATCGTTTAGTCATCGAGGACATTGACAGCGCATGTTGATAATATCGATTAGTATATCGATAAATCGACAGAGGTAGAAAACTTAGAGATTTTCTGAAATTTTGAAAAAGTTTTCTAACTCAAAAACCCTATGATATTCTAATAAATTTTAAGGGTTTTATTTACCTGGTGTTTTGGGACATGGGATGTGAGGCTTAGATTTACCTGTGGCGAGTTCGGGCCCACATCCGGTTAAGGCAGACGGTTGATTGATCTTCCTATGGAGCTTATCTGTCTAGTCGACTCAACACTCACTCTAATTGACAAACCAGGGCACTTTCAACGAGAAGAAAAGAGGGAGAGTGGGCAGCTTGGAGCTGTTGTCTGGTAAAAAATAGAGTCGACTTAGTTTAAACTGAGCCTGACCAAGTTATGTCAGACATGGGCCTGGTCCAGACCCACTTGGCAGCGAAAGAAGGAAGAAAAGAAAGAAAAAGAAGATAAAGAGGGAAAGGAGAAGAGGAAGGAAAAGGGAGGAGAGAGAGAGAGGTTTGGGCTGTTGTTACACATACTGAGTCAACTCGGTTGAGCTATCGGGCCGGCTCGACAGACCTAGGCATGTGGAGTTGCATTGACCCGATTTGGGTTGAGTTGGTTCTATACAAGGCGGGCAAACTGAGATGACTTAACTCAGTTTACCAAGGTATGCCTAATTCCTTCATTATAGGGTTCTAATATTTTTTTGAATTAAAATAATCTATTATAACATCTTCTTGTGGGATGTAGGAATTTTAGATACCAAGCACTGCTCTGAAGTCTTATAATCGGGCCATGTTGCGTTGGGAATCAACACGTTGAGAGATTGGAACCTTCCTCTAGACATTTGGAACCTTGGAACCTCTACTCAGAGGTGAGGACTCACCCTTTGAGCTTTCCACTTAACTTCACCAACCTGGACATGAACGATGCTTTAATTCTATGTAGTTAGTAATTCTAAATTATTTAGTTTACTTATTTCATTACATGAATATGCTAACATGGTGCATGATTGGTTCATGTAACATATGAATGTTGTGTCTCTTTACTGCTAGTAACATGAATGATTCGGTTGCCACATGTTGTAGAGTTTGCTAATTAACCAAATGTTGTTGTTGTGATTATCTTATGGGTTGAATATAACATGTTAAGGACTTACCATCTCACGGGCCCTATTTGACTTATACGTGCTTGTTCACACACCTGCCTTATATAGCTTGGACTACACTGTGCCTTACATGGATTGGACCGCAAAATTACTCCATGTGGCTTGGACTGTAAATTTGCCCTTGGTGGCCTTGATGGAACATTGGTGCCTTTTGTGGCTAGTTGATTCTCTCTTCATTTTGCAGCGTTCAATCGTATGGTGATTTCCGGGTGGAGCGGGTGTTCGCTTAGCGATTTCCTAGCCATCTTGCGGTGTTCACATACGATATGATTTTTGGGTGAAGTAGAGTTTTTCATGTTGGATTGCTAGCCATCTTGCAGTGTACGATCGTACTGTGATTTCTGGGTGGAGCGGGTGTTCGCTTAGCGATTTCCTAGCCATCTTGCGGTGTTCACGTATGATATGATTTCTGGGTAGTCTAGAGTTTGTATGTTGCTTGTCTCTTCATCTTGTGGTGCTCAGTCATACCATGATTTCCAGTTGGAGTGGGTGTTTATTTAGCGATTTCCTAGCCATCTTGCGGTGTTTACGTACAATATGATTTCTGGGTGAAGCAAACGTTTGAATGCTTGGTTTCTAGTCATTATATGGAGGTCGTAAGATTTACTGTTTTGATTATCTGGACACGTCCCTTTGCATTGCGGTTTTCATTACATTCCCTTAATATCGAAGAATTGTCACGACATGTACCAAAGGCTGTTGAGGACGAAGAATATAAATTGGAAAAGTTTAAGGAAGGTCTCCAACCTGAAATCCAGTCGAGATTGTGCACCTTTGACTTTACTGACTTCATTAATATCATGGACAAAGTCATGCAAGTAGAGAAGGACTTCGAGCGTAGGGCTAAAACACGTGCTCTTTTACGAGGTTTAACAAGCAAAGCCAAGACAGCGCCATTTATATCTCCTATGCCTGAGAAAAGTGTGAAATTCACATCTTACCCAATTCTTTCTTCGAGTCAGGGTAGGCTCTGTGTGAGGCCTGTATCCTAGATTATACTGTTCCATAAGCTTCTGCAGTGCTCCCGGTCGAATTCTGGTGACTCATGATCTGTTATCGGCATTTGCACGTGACCCTGAGTCCCATCCCATATTCCAGAGTCAGCTCGACCCGAGACTTGTACCCTTGCAACTGCGTCGTCACCGCGGTTCTGATGCTGTGTCTCATGCACCGAGGTGATACCTAGTATAGGAGATGTGGGCCCGCGTTCAGTTCGAGGAAAACACCGTGCATTGTAAATCCCAAGAGAAAATATCCCATCAATCAAGTACACATCACACATTAAATGTCAAGTACAACACCCTCTCCAAAGTTAACTCTCTCTTACAACTAAGTACACATCCATCACCCATCACCCATCTCTCACCCATCACACCCCATCACTCACCCATCCCTCTCTCTCTTACAACCTCTCTCTCTCTCATTCTCCCAAGCAACCTAAGCACGTAACGTCCATGGCTTCCATGGAAAAGCTAGTATGGCCCACCTTCCTACCTCCCATTTCCACCATCCAAGCTTCATCTCGACCGTTGAAATGTATTTCATAGAGCTCTAGAACGAATCGGTGGAAGAAGAAATCTAAGAAGACGATCGGTGGGTGTTCATCATCTTAGTTTTTTTATTTATCTAGGGCCCACTAGTAATGGGACCCACTTGATGTATGTATTGTATTTAGAGGGACCCATAGTGGCTGGGTCCCTCCCATCTCCATGATTTTTTTCTCTCTCTCCCTCCCTTTTTATTTTTTTGTGATGATTGTGTGGCCCACTTGATTTATGTGTTTCATCATACTGTCCATCTGTTTGGACGTGGACCCCACTATGGCAGCGTGTGGGGCCCACCTTATATTGGCATGTGTATCCTCACCATCCAGGGATTGGACAGTGGGAAGTGGATTGGCTGGGCTACTACACACTAGCTACTAGCTGTTGTATTGACGTCACCAAATTCTGTGGGCCCTGCATGGGGTATGTGTTTTACCTATACTGTCCACTTGCCACGTGGGACCCCTCCATGATGTGTCTGTGCCATCTACAACGTCCATCTGGACGGTGTTGTGCAGGTCCTTCTATGATGTATGTATGTGCACCATCCATCTAAACGGAGGATGCGGGTGCAGGTCATGAGGTATGTGTTATATCAGCGTCATCCACCAATTTTGTATCAACACGGTCCATCTGTATGGGTCCCATCCTCATCATCCAATCTGTTCGGATGATGGGTCCCACCCTGAGGTATGTGTTCACCCAGGCCATCCATTCATGGGGCCTACCTCCTGCATGTGTGGAGTATATCCACACCGTCCAGCAAGGATGGTGGGATCCACCGTGATGTATTTGCCATCCAATTTGTCAGTCCGTCCTGGGCAGGACGTGGGACCCACCCACACGTGTTGCACATGTGGGGTGGGGCCCACCTTGATATATAATGTATCCAGGCCGTTCGTCAAAGACATCCAGGCCCTGGACGTTTAAACAACAACAACAAATATATATATATATATATAATATTATATATATATATATATATATATACATACATATATTATTATTATTATTATTATTATATTATGGTGGACTCCACGTGGGAACCCACCTGCTGTGAGGGCCACTATGATGTATGGGTCTTATCCACACCGTCTAGATGGCTGAACGGTGGGACCCACCTCGGATGTATGTGTTCTATACCAGCTGTCCATCTGTTATAGCCAGCATGGGACTGCCAGGATGTATTTATTTCATCCACACCATCCAAATTGTGTTGGACGGTGCTGGATAATGTTTAGACAGTGTTATCATGCCAAGCATACTGTGATGTATGTGTTTCATGCAGGCCGTATGTCTGTAGGCACACGTGTTGTGTATTTGTGGCCTTTGATGTGGCCCATTTGTTGAGGCTCACTGTGATATATTTGTAGCCCATGGGACGTGGCCCATTATGATATAATTCCGGCCCATATGATGTGGCCCACATTACTGTATTTATGGCCCATCCGTTAAAGCCCACCTTGATGTATCTATTCTATATTCACTCTGTCCATATGCCAGACGGGCGGGGCCCACTTTGAGATGTGTGTATATCCAAACTGTTCACCCACCTTGAAGTAATTATTCTATCCACACCGTCCATCTGTCCAAGACGATGGGGCGGATTATGAGGTTGTGTTATATCCACCATCCTGGGTAGATCGTGGACCCCACTTTAATGTATACCCATGTCATCCATTAGTGCGGCCCGCCGTGATGTATGTATTGTATATCTATGCCATCCATTTGTGGGACCCACCGTGATGTATGTATCATATATCTATGATGCCCATTAGTGCGGTCCACCGTGATGTATGTATTGTATATCTATTGCATCCATTTGTGCGGCCTGTAATGATGTATGTATTGTATATCTATGCGACCCTTTGATAAGGCCCACATGATGTATATGAGGCCCATTGGCACGAGTCATTGATGCGGCCCACTTGTTATATGAGGCCCATTGGTGCAGCCCGTTGATGAGGCTCGATATGACCCATGTGGTGAGGCCTATTGTGATGTAATTGTGGCCCAAGTGATGAGGCCCAATATGATGTATTTGTGGCCCTTATGTGATGTGAGGCCCAACATGATATATATTCAGCCCATTTGGTGAGGCTATGATGCATATGTAGCCCCTTTTGATGAGGCCCAACCTGATGTATATGTGGCCCTTTGCGTGAGGCCCATTATGTTGTGGGGCCCTTGCATGAGGCCATGGGCCCACGATATGTTTGGCTCTATGTGGGCCACTCCTTGGGAGTGATGTTAGTTAAATGTTCACATTGATGGGCAATGATGTTAAATGTCCACATTGTGATCTTCCTGTATGCCCTTTGTTAGACCGATTGTCGAGGTCGATTCTGATTATCGAGGTCAATTCTAATTGTTGAGGCCGATTCTGATTATCAAGGCCAATTTTGATTATCGAGGCCGATTGTATAGGCCGATTATCGATGACGATTATCGATGCTGGTTAGCAATACCAATTACGAGTATGTGACAGCATAACATCATGATACATGCCCATACACATCATCTGCATAATTGATATGAGGAGTGATTGATTATAGCACATGCCATTAGGCAGATTATTATGGGACTCCCTGAGAGACGGAGTTGCCCACATAAGCACACGGTATGCGCAGGATTGATGCATGACTGGATTGTATGACTCATACATCTTACATTGTGTGTTATGATTATCGTACGCCCTAGTGACATTAGGGCCATAGCCTCCACAAGCATATTGTGGATGGCCAGATGGGACACCGAAAATCTGTTACTAGCATCGGGCCGCCATAGATGACCTTGGGTGAAAATCCCTAAATCTTTTGGTACCAAAGGACACCCCAACGTTGAGACCGAGTGGATATATATATGAGTGCATGAGGGCCGTATACCAGTATGTTGCGTCTCCCACTGTGTCATGGTCGGTTGGCAAGGAGTGTGGCCTTACCCGCCCGAGGGTAGGGGGCATAGTTAGGCTGAGTTTGACCAACTCATAGTTGGGTTCGCTATCAACATGCTGGGTAGATATTAGATAACTACTGGCCAGGTGAATAGTGAAGTCTCTTCCACTTGCATGATTGTGCATCCAGTAGGCAATGATTGCATGTAGAGTTTACTAGACCCCGGTGATGATCCCAAAGATGTACAGTACTGATATGTGGACTTATTGAGCAGGAGTTGCATACTCATTCATTCATTCATTCACCATCCACTCAGGCTGGTGGTGCGTAACTATTTGTTATGTGTACCTTCGCAATGGTCAGGATTTCAGTTGGGGCGCGCGACTAACCTGAGATCAGGAGTTTACCACATTGAGTCTGACTATCTAAATTAGGTATATGACTAGTTTGGATAGAAGTCCCTTGTAATGGACCCCATAGCCTGCGATACTATGTACTATCATCCCGACTTCATACTCCAGTATAGTCATTACATTCACACTGTATATTGCATTATATCCACAACATATGGCATTTTGGGTTACTATGTTTCTACATGGCCTAGATACAATTGACGATATTTGTGAACTCATCAGGAATTGTATATCGCATTACATCCTTAGCATCTGATACATGGCTCTTTATGACTCCTCATTTGCATAGCTGATCTGTATTACGTACTCTAATATTGTATGACTCATGGACTTGTCAGTATTTTCACTTACTCTGATATCGTATGATTCATGATCTTTCCAATATTTTCAATATTATATGATATATGGACCTGTATTGTATGCTTGACACTTACCTTGTGCACACACTTACACCACCCTCTAAGCTTTTTATAAGCTTATGCACGATAGATGCATGTAGGTGGCGTTAGGTTGTAGCAGCGTTGAGCTTGGAGTGCACAGTGGTCTTCTGGAGCTTTGATTTTGATATATGTATTTCCCCTTCAGCACTGTATTCAAATGTTTATATTAGTGGATATGTGATGATGATATTGCCTTTGTGATTTGGGTAAAATTGTGGTTATGCTTCTTACGAGATAAATGTACGTTGAAAAAAAAAATCCTCCTTGTAGGATCCTATGATCAAAATCTAGCGTATGCGCGCTAGGAGCAGAGAATGTTGGTACCAGATTTGGTGATCGGGAATTTACTGAGACCGGTTTCCGAGTTTGGGGCGTGACACTCTGCAGCTATTATGGCAAACCTAGTCATATCTTAAGGCAGTGTTTTAAGAAACAGTGAGATGAGAGGACTTCTTTGAATCCTGCTTAAGCCTCGTAACCTCAAGCATGAGATCGAGGAGCTCATCGCATGTACGCCTTAGATACACCCAACCCTGAGCGACTAGACCAAGGTACAATCTTTATAAATCTTCCTTAGTAGTTATAAGGTAGTTCATAAGGATTATAAATTTTTATGAATGATGTGACTAAAACAATTAGAAATAATTAGATTATAGATTTTAGGATAGCACCTCAAATCCTTAAAATGCAGTGTTAAAGCGTAATGAACCATTTAGGCACATTCCTTAGGAAAACATGAAATTAAATAACATATCTCAAATGAATAGAATGATCGAAAACATGAATCGACGGAACCATATTAAGAGACGTATATATGGCTTGACGTGAATTCTAAATCCTGATGGTTAAAATGATCTCAATGCCCTAATCAAGCAGAAGATCGATACTCACTAGGATTAAGAAAGATACTAGTAAACTCACTTCTCGACCAGGCAGAAGGTTGGTGTATCAGGCCTAGACTAACTATAACTGTCCATTCGTATTTGCCTGAACACTAAAAACATAAACTACTCTTCCTTTAAGATGACATAGATTCTCATCATGAATTTCAAACTTATATATATAAATAGGAAAGTAATGATGAAGCTCTTCTTTACGACATGTGAGCAAACCTTGATCTTAACTAGTACCAAAAGAAAATGGGTGAGCATGATCGGATCTCATGGGCGAGATTCATCTTTAAGGGGGGTAGATTGTAATGACCCCAGTCCTTATAGTCAGTTGTGAATACATACTTCATGGAGAGGGTGGTGAATGCTAAGAGACATGGTAAAATACCTTGTCCTCATTCCCATTTAAGGTAGTAGTATTGAATTTCGAGGACAAAATTCTCTTTAAGGGGGGTAGATTATAACACCCCGTATTTCTCAGTACTCGGGTGTTACCATGAGAATCAAGTTTAGAAGCCAACTCATCTAAACATTTACCTTCATCCTAACTCAACCTTGACAAGTAAAAGGATCCTCACCCATAAACTGAGTCATCTGTCTATCGATTTCCAAAAATGGGCCATCACATTATGCGAAGAACCTATTTATAGGGCTTAACTTCCTTGATAAGAGAATTTGACCATCCACCCTGTAGTGATGTATTATCAAATCCATCAATCGTTAACCTTGTAAATAGGTTGTGAGTGACACATGATTAGAATGTAGGGGTTGGGCCTCAAATCCCATCTTAAACCATTAGGTGGGTAGTCCTTGGATCCCTAGGACCCTTTGGGTAAGCAGTTATCTAGCCTATAAGAAATTAATTGACCCTATAAGTACAAGATCAGTGGTCAGACTTCCACTCATATAGTCTTAGGGTGTTTGGGACCAGTGAGAAGTGAATATGAAATAATTATATTGTTGGATGACCATTAAAATTAGGGATCAATGGTTGGATCTGAGTCCAATCATTGGATTAAGGCTCCTCATCATTTGCTAATGGGTCTGATCACCCAAACTAACCATTAGATTTCATTTAGAGGCTCCACTTAACTCTCAGGACCATTAATAATAAATTTGGAATGAAACTGACCATCAGATTGATAACAATCAAGTATAAATTCCAAATTACGCTAAGTATGGCCCATATTAAGCTATTTGGGCTGGTGGACAGGTTAGATTATGTGAAAACACCTTGGTGGACCACTAACAATCTGTGCTGAAACAATTTGGCCGTCAAATCTTCATATATCGCAAGATAAACCCTATATTTAAAAGCATGGCCCACCTAAACTATGGATCTACCTAATCCTTGGTCATGTGTCGTACCTGGACCCATGGGAATTGATGGATGGTCCAGATTTTATTAACCACCCTTGTGGACCCCACCCTGAGTGGTGCATGTACACAGCGGGTGTACACCCACGCTGCACTAGACCCAGGAGACCCGGTCAAACCACGTTTGACTGAGAAATAACGAAGGGAAAGAATTCCCTCTTTTTCATTTTTAAAATTTTGTCGGACGAACGGATGCCCGTTCTCACCGTTTGTGGCCCACCATCGAAGGACGTCTCGATGATCTGATCCACCCATCTTATAGGTAAATAAAAACCTACTAGAACCACGATCAGACTGCTCGTTGAATCACAATTGTGCATCCACAAACGCAGGTGCAAGAGAACTGTGCACAACCACATTCCAAAAATGGAAAAATATTCGTTCATTCGCCTTTCCACGCTGGCAATCCGCGTGAAACCCTCTTCTGGGATCTTAGCCGTCCATTGATAATCAATCTCAACCCTCCACGCAAGGGCTTCTTAAAACCCAAACCAAGCTTTCACCGCTGCCGCTGTTGAATCTAGATCTTTAAGAGATGCTAATCGTCATCCATTCAGTGGGTCCCACAAGTCCCTAGGGACCAATCCGGTCCTTCCAAACACCTGAGATCGGACAATGAACTGTCCGATGAAAAATAGCCATGGACAGGTCCATCATCTCCCCTGTCCGTTTGAAAAACCCACCACCATTATGTGTGCCCCATTGTCTGATCTATGACAATCATTCAGTGGGCCATGACGTTAGAACTGAAATTGCGGTAATGACTACTTTAGTTAAAGTAGGAATATGCCAATATGTCCTACAGGGGGTGAATAGGACTTTTTAAATATTTTATGGTTAGTTAAAATCCTATCAATCTTATCCTAAGTAAGTAAGCATGTATCAGGATTCCTTTAGAGTAACTCTAATGGCTTCCAAGCTAAATAGAGTATCTAATCATAAAACTACTTTAAAAGATAAATAGATACGAATATGAGTTTATGATGGATGTGACTGTGTGTGAAATGTGATCTTAGATAATCAAATATGAAAGCATTGAATCACATAAGGAATGAAGGACAAGAGCAATCACAAACACAGTCATTTTTATAGTGGTTCGACTACTTGTCTACTCCACTCCCAGCTGATACACTCAACCCTTGAGTATACCTGATTTCACTAAGGAGGTTTCACAATAGGTTCACCTCAAACCGAAGGTTTTAAATCAGGTTCACCTCTAACTAGTACAACCTACACATAGGCTGACAGTTTATGCTCCCACGAGCAAGGGTCAACACAGGGCACCCAATTTTAGGCACACTGGCCAAGGATCCACTCAAGGAACCTCACAAGTTTATGCTCCCATGAGCAAGCGTCAACACAAAGCACCCAACTTTTAGACCACCCCAGTCAAGGGCCTACTATAAGGACCTAAGAGTTTATGCTCTCCACAGAGCAAGGGTCAACACAAAGCACCCACCACATACACTCCCACCAGAGGCCTCCTACGAGGGCTTGCAAAGGGTGAGAAACACCTTAGACCCAATCCTAAAAAGGAATGATCACAAGGGTCCTCTGGACTCTAATGACTTACAGATAAGCAGATGAGTCCCTTTCAACGCGTTGTTAAAGATCTCCTCCTTTGATGAAGAATCTTCAGCTTCCTTGATCCGCAACTCAGAAGATATACCAATACATGGCAACGGGTTGGGTCAAGGTTATAATGGAATCTTACTCTATTGAATGTTTTTCTATAAGGGAGATAGAATGATTCCAATCATCTATGCATTCAAGGCATCCTAGCTTAATGATTTGCCATTAAGGTGGTAGCTGAAGGATCTTTGAATGCAGAAATTCATTCCCCAATCCACTCTATTAAATGTTAATGATGAGGGTAGATTGGAGGATGAACTCCCATGAGAGAAAAAGGCTTAGGGGATATGATCTAGGGTTAAGCACACAAAAGCACTCTCTTTTTCTTTGCCGGCAACTAGGGATGAGATCTCATTAAATAGGCAAAAGGTTCCAATGGATATAAAACGGTCACATTTATGACAAAGTTCGATATCATTGAGTAGGGTCAAAATCATCGAGCGTATACTCTCAATCGAATTAACTGGCCGCTTGAAGACACAAACTCAAATGTCAAATGGCTTTGAAACCTTTTGCCAGCTGGTCGAGGAAATCAAAACATGCGTCAATTGCATCGGATTTCGAACTTCGATTTTATCGATATGAGGTTCGATTCCTCAACATTTGAAAAATGTGAGAGATAAACCATTGAAATATTTCAGGACAAAAATATGATTGAGGCACACTCGATATCATCGGAATTTGAATGTCGATGATATTGATAGCCATGTTGATGCATCGATAAATCTAAAAGATCTCCCAGTATGCTTACTGGACAGTTTATGTCCATTCTCGATGTAATTGTCCCAGCATCGATATCATCGATATTTGAATATCGATTCTATCGAATGACCCTCGATCCAAGATGAAATAACTTGAAAATATTGCTGAAAAACAGAGTTTCCAATTCGATATCATTGAAGGACTTCTAATATCATCGATGTTTGAATTCTGAGGATATCGAGGACTACTTCGATATATCGAAGATTTCATGATTTGCCTTAGCAGAACTTGGACATAACATATATGTTGTCGATTTTATCGAGTCAACTTCGATAGACTCGAGATTTAAATTTCAATGATATCGATACGGCTATCGATACATTGATAATTCTATCCAGAGATATATGTGGTTGCTGGACATCTTATGTCCTCATTTCGATAATATCGAGTGAGTTTCGAGGACATCGATAGCACAGTTCGATTACATTGATCAGTTTATCGATAAATCGACAGAGTAGAAAACTTAGAGATTTTTCTAATGTTTGAAAAAGTTTTCTAACCCAAAAACCCTATGATATTCTAATCAATTTTAAGGGTTTTAACTACCTGATGTTTTGGGACATAGGATGTGAGGCTAAGATTTACCTGTGGCGAGATCGGGCCTACATCCAGTTGAGGGAGACGATTGATTGATCTTCCCATGGAGCTTCTGTCTAGCTAACTCAACAATCACGCTAATTGACAAACCAGGGCACTTTCAATCTCCCCCTTTGTCAATTATGTGACAAAATACCAAAACACCCTAGAACAACTTCTATACTGACACCCTAAATTGTGTGTACATGCGTTTTATACAATTTTACAATATCTAGTGAATACACACACACAAGTAGTAGTTGCTCCCCCTAATAACATTCTCCCCTTGTCTCGTTGCAGCTTCTCCCCCTAACACATGCACCACCAATCACAAGCAGATACACACAATTTTCCTGTGGCGGGTGTGGATTTACTCTCCCCCTTTTTGTCAGTCATCGGCAAAGGATAACATAACAGTGAATATTGACTGAAGTAAAAGTAGTTGGGAGAATCATCATTTAAAGAGTGTACGCATATGATAGATAGATGTTAGATGTAAAACAAACATCTCAATACAGAAACATGTATGCATAGTAGACCAAGTAGAGCAGTGAGATAAGTAAATCAAATTCACATGGCAGTAAAGATAGATGATATCTTAATTGACATGTCTAAAAGTATCCAAAATACGCATATACTGCCCGTGTGTGACAGCAGTATTACATTCGTCCCAAACAAAAAGAACAAAGCCCTTCCATGGGCACCTAAAAACTAGTATTTGCCTCATTCAGAGTATATTCACAAGTTTTAAATTAAAAAAAACCGTTAGACTTGTCCATTAGATAGCCGTCACATACACACATAAGAATGTAAGGCAATCAAAAAGATATCCATGCCCATACGTTACACTGAGTATCTGGTATATGAGACGGCAGGAAGACCATTGATACTATAGTGGAGGGATTGATGAGGACGGTGCTGTATCATCTCTTCGGTAGGAAATCAGATCGATCAATTGCTGGACCGACTGTTGTATGCTAGACATCATCTTTTCTAGTGCGGAGAACCTGGCATCATGTCCTCCTAACTTGTCTTCTATCTGAGCCAATCCCCGTTACGTGGCACCAACTCTATCATGGTGAAACTTAACACGTTGAGTTTGAGCCGAACCACTTGGTTCAGGATCATGTTGTGGCTCCACAGGATCTACACAGTTGGTGTTGTGCCTTCTCCCATTTCTCCACCTTCATGAATAGCCTCCTCAGAATCCTCTTCCACATACTCATGAAATTTAAGGTCCGATTTTCGTATGTTGACTTTGTTAAAGTGTTGGAGGGGACGCACAGGATCATTTGTTTGAGTAATACCAATTGTATCACAGATTACATGAATGATGTGGGGAAAGGGCAAGTATACTACTCTGGACTGATGGATGACACTTGCTATTTGGTGAAGAATCAAGGTGGGCAGACAAAGTTTGACTCCAGTGGCCACACAATATATAATCATGGTCATGAACCTGGTAAGATCAGCACGATTGGGTCCACGAGGATAAGCATTTGAGCAGAATATCCCATGCAAGATGTAGTATCGAGGGTGCAAATATTTTGCTTTTAGGGCATTTCCCTAATACCATGGGATATCTTGACCTTGACACAGGAATTTTGTAATTGTAGACCGAGCGATAGGATTTTCAAGATCAAGGTCAGACAATCCAACTGGAGATAAGGTTAAATCAAGAATGCTAGTGATGGACTCTACAGTAATCTCAACGTTATCATCTCCAACTGTGACTGTAAAAGGTGGTGGTTCTAGTGTTGGAGAATGATAGTGTAAAGAAATGATAGGACCGCTCAATGTGGCATGCTCCCCCGAAATCAAGAAGAGGAAGCCAGTCGATTACCTCTAACAGAGCTTCTATGTTATAAGGTTTTATGCAGTCCCTGTCAATCCTATGCTCATACACCAGACGCCTCCCAGAGTATTTTTCAAGTATGTGTGGAGGACGACCCACAACAGTTTCTGGTGGTGCTGGTGCTTCAGCCGGGGCTTCTCTATGAGACGACTGCCGCATAGAGGAGCTCCTTGGGTGTGCAGGAGATCGTTGAGAGTGAGTCTTGCCCTTTCCTCTTGAAGCCACGACTTTCTTTCTAATAGGCCGAGATGATTCACCGATGGCCAGAGACTTCCCTTTCTCCTTACTCATTAGGACAACTCAGAGGAAGGTGTCAAAGAAGGGAAGAATTTGAAGATCTTGAGAATTGACCTGAAATTCCCAAATAGAAGAATCTTAACACAACAAAGTATACCTTGAGGAATCAAGAGTATGTGTTAGAGATTACCTGAGTTTAGACACTTTAGATGGCATACGGTTGACATACGATGAGAGCCATGGAAGAAAAACCTAGAAAAATCGAGGAGGGAAGACAAGAAATGAATTTTTCCTACTCGTCAGCCTTTTATCAGGCAGTGAGATTTGATACCATCAAACATGATTTCGATGATATCGATATGCCCTATTCGATTTTATCGAAGATGTCTTCGATAACATTTTCGATTATGTGACTTTTCAAATTTCGAAGAGGCGTTGATGATATCGACCTTGATCAATTTAATCGAGAATCCAAATGAGTTATCGACAGACATATCGAAAGTGAATATTTTTCATTTTTTGGTAGTACTTTGGCAAACTTTCATGTATAATGTAGTATATCTTTAAATCAAAAGGTATACATAGCAAACTTTTGTACAAGCATTGTATAAACCAAAATTATAAACATTAGAATGTTTATATACAAAAAGATTGAGGTGAGGGACCTCAGATGTTTCATTAGGAGCTCAGTAAAATTGTATCTTTTCAGCAACTATCCAAATCTAGATGCAAGATCTGGACTTGTTATTCCATGCTCAATGTTTCTAAGCATATGGATCAGTTTTTTCCTTTACCTTTAATGACATAGCAGTGGTTATTTGTCCAAGAGCCCTTCATCACTATTTTACCTGATAGGTCTAGAATCTCGCATTGTTCTTTATTGAATGTAACCACATGCTCATTGTCACATATTTGACAAATGCTTAAAATATTGTGTGTTAATCCTTTTATATAAAAGGCATTCTCATTTTTGAGTAAATTTATTCCATTGATTATTCCCTGTCCAATTACCTTAGCAGTGCTTCCGTCTTTATAGGTAACTATCCCATCATTTAGAGCTGAGTAATTTGAAAGAAAGTATCTATCACCTGTGACATGTCTTGAGCAACCGCTATCCAGGTACCACTTAGTATCATTGCCTGTTATACAGTTTGATTGAGTAACAAGGCAATTTTTCTTTTCTTTCACTACCCATTTTGTGACAGGATTTTTAACTATGGTAGATTTAGTTTTCTTGTTTAATTCATCCACTTGATTTAATAAATCTTTCATTCTGTTAGTCATTCTAGGTGGTGATGGATGTCTATTTCTTCTATTCATGTTCTTAGGTGGACTCTTGACATTTTGTATTTCTCTGGTTGGTTTGAATTTATCAATATGATTTTGACCAAAATAATGTTGAGTCCTCCTAGAAGATATGCATTCAAACTTGTAGTGACCAGAATCACCGCATATATGACAAATAGGAGTGGTTCTTGTTTTACTTCCTGAAGCAGCAGATTTTTTAGCCATTTTTGCTGCATTTCCAATTTTTTTTTTAAAATTTGTCATATCCTAAGCCACTCTTGTCCTTTCCGAGTCTTCCCATACCTAAGAGTTTTTCTAATTTCTCACCACTATGGGAAAACTTATAGTTTATCTTGCCAATTTTCCTAGATTCTTCTAAATCAAACAAGAGTGTATGATTTTCATTTTGAATGAGCATTTTTTGTCTTTTAATAACTCAACCTGTTTGTTTAGTTTTTCAGATTCGAATTTAAGGAAGGTGTTGATTCTTTCAAGTCTATCATTATCTGAATGATATTGTTGTAAATCATTGATTAGATGTGTATTAATTTCCAAAGTTTTATCCAAATCTTTTTGCAGTAATTCCTTTTTGTTTTTAGATATTCCAAGTCTTCTAACAATATTGATGCAATGGATGTAAAGTTGATTGTAAGCATCTTGTAGTTTGTTATGTTCTTCTTCTTCTTCCTTCTCAGTTTCCTCATTATCTGATGGAAATGATTCAGTGGCTTGCGGTTCTTCCTCGTTCTCAGTTTCAATGGGAATGATTGGAGCAGTGGAGACCATAAGAATTATCAAAAATTTCTGGTATCCATCGCTCTCTGAGTCGCTAGATTCGGAGTTTGACTCTTCCGTATCATTCCATGCGGCAGCCATTGCCTTACCCTGAGTTTTTTTTTGGGCATTCAGTAGACAAGTGTCCAAACTTCTGACAGGCATAACATTGTGGTTCTTTGGTCTTTTTACCAAATTTACCTGCAGAATGTTTGTTATCCACATTTCTTCCTTTAAATCGATGGCCACGATTTTTCTGAAAGAATTTTCTGAACCGTTGTGCCAATAGAGCCACTTCTTCATCTTCATTTTCTCTTTCACTTTCAATGTCCTCATTTGTTGTATTCTTTGAAGTTTTGAGGACAGTAGTTTTGGATTTAGGGATTTGTTTAAAGTGTAGTTCAAATGTTTGTAGGGAACCTACCAGTTCTTCTACTTTCATTTCATCTATGTTTCTACACTCTTCAATGGTTGTTACTTTAGGATTGAACCATTCCGGTAATGATCTTAGTTTTTTCCTACAAATTTTTAGGACCGAAACTTTCTCACCTAATCCACCCATGGAGTTACAAATGATGTTTAGTTTTGTGAAAAACTCCTTGAAGGTCTCATGCTCTTCCATTCTAAGACTTTCAAACTGTGATGTTAGGAGTTGTAATTTAGATCTCTTCATAGTGCTTGTTCCTTCATGGGTTGTTTTCAAGAAATCCCATGCTTGTCCCACACATACTGATTTGACTGAAAATATCTTAGGACACAACACAGTAGATAGCATTCATAACTTTAGGCTCAGCAGTTTGGTTTTCTTTATCGAATGTTGTTCACTTTTCTTTGGATTTTGGTTTCGTGATTGTTGTGCTATTTTCAAGTACTACTTATTCGGTTGCTGGCACATATCCTCTTTCAACTATATCCCAAACATCATGATCCAAAGATCTCAGAAAGTAATGCATTCTAGCCTTCAAGTATGCATAGTTTGATCCATCAAATACTAGAGATCTAGAGACCGATGAGCCCTCTCCTTTGGCCATATTACCAACTTCAGTCAAGATCACTCTCTAGGTGGTAAAGCCCTTTAAGAGAGACCTGCTTTAAGACCAATTGAAATTGCGGTAATGACTGCTTTAGTTGAAGTAGGAATATGCCAATATGTCCTAGAGGGGGTGAATAGGACTTTTTAAATATTTTATGGTTAGTTAAAATCCTATCAATCTTATCCTGAGTAAGTAAGCATGTATCAGGATTCCTTTAAAGTAACTCTAATGGCTTCCAAGCCAAATAAATGATCCAATCATAAAACTACTTTGAAAGATAAACAGATGCGAATTAGAGTTTATGATGGATGTGACTGTGTGTGAAATGTGATCTTAGATAATTAAATATGAAAGAATTTAATTGCATAAGGAATGAAGGACAAGAGCAATCATAAACACAGCCATTTTTATAATGGTTCGACTACTTGTCTACTCCACTCCCGGCTGACACACTCAACCTTTGAGTATACCGAATTTCACTAAGGAGGTTTCACAATAGGTTCACCTCAAACCAAAGGTTTTAAATCAGGTTCACCTCTAACCAGTACAACCTACACCTAAGCTGACAGTTTATGCTCCCATTAGCAAGGGTCAACATAGGGCACCCAATTTTAGGCACACTGGCCAATGATCCACTCAAGGAACCTCACAAGTTTATGCTCCCACGAGCAAGGGTCAACACAAAGCACCTAACTTTTAGACCACCCTGGTCAAGGACCTAAGAGTTTATGCTCTCCATAGAGCAAGGGTCAACACAAAGCACCCACCACATACACTCCCACAGGAGGCCTTCTACGAGGGCTTGCAAAGGGTGAGAAACACCTTAGACCCAATCCTAAAAAGGAATGATCACAAGGGTCCTCTGGACTCTAATGACTTACAGATAAGCAGATGAGTCCCTTTCAGCACGTAGTTAAAGATCTCCTCCTTTGATGAAGAATCTTCAGCTACAAATAGGTTGCGAGTGACACATGACTAGAATGTAAGGGTTGGGCCTCAAATCCCATCGTAAACCATTAGGTGGGTAGTCCTTGGACCCCTAGGACCATTTGGGTAGCAGTTATCTAGCCTATAAGAAATTAATCGACCCTATAAGTACAAGATCAGTGGTCATACTTCCACTCATACAGTCTTAGGGCGTTTGGGACTAGTGAGAAGTGAATATGAAATAATTATATTGTTGGATCTCAGGATTAGACCTTTAAAATTAGCTATCAATGGTTGGATTTGAGTCCAATCGTTAGATTAAGGCTCCTCATCATTTGCTAATGGGTCTGATCACACAAACCAACCATTATATTTCATTTAGAGGCTCCACTTAACTCTCAGGACCGTTGATAATAAATTTGGAATGAAACTGACCATTGGATTGATAACAATCAAGTATAAATTCCAAATTACGCTAAGTATGGCCCATATTAAGCTATTTGGGCTGGTGGACAGGTTAGATTATGTGAAAACACCTTGGTGGACCACTAACGATCTGTGCTGAAATAATTTGGCCATCAGATCTTCATATATCGCAAGATAAACCCTATATTTAAAAGCATGGCCCACCTAAACTATGGATCTGCCTAATCCTTGGTCATGTGTCGTACTTGGACCCATGGGAGTTGATGGATGGTCCAGATTTCATTAACCACCTTTGTGGACCCCACCCTGAGTGGTGCGTGTACACAGCGGGGGTACACCCACGCTGCACCAGACCCAGGAGACCCGGTTAAACCGCGTTTGACTAAGAAATAATGAAGGGAAAGAATTCCCTCTTTTTCATTTTTAAAATTTCATCAGACGAACGGACTCCCGTTCTCACCATTTGTGGCCCACCATTGAAGGACAATCTGATCCGCCCATCTTGTAGGTAAATAAAAACCTACTAGAACCACGATCAAACCGCTCGTTGAATCACACTCGTGCGTCCACAAACGCAAGTGCAAGAGAACTGTGCATAACGACATTCCAAAAATGGAAAAATATCAGTTCTTTTACCTTTCCACGCTGGCAATCCGCGGGAAACCCTCTTCTGAGATCTCGGTCATCCTTTGAAAATCAATCTCAACCCTCCACGCAAGGGCTTCTTAAAACCCAAACCAAGCTTTCACCGTCGCCACTGTTGAATCTAGATCTTTAAGAGATGTTAATCGTCATCCATTCAGTGGGTCCCACAAGTCCCTGGGGACCAATCCGGTCCTTCCAAACACCTGAGATCGGACAATGAACTGTCCGATGAAAAACTGTCATGAACAGGTCCATCATCTCCCCTGTCTGTTCCAAAAAACCACCACCATTATGTGTGCCCCATTATCTGATCTGTGACAATCATTCAATGGGCCATGGCGTCAGAACTGAAATTGCGATAATGATCGCTTTAGTTGAAGTAGGAATATGCCAATATATCCTAGAGGGGGGTGAATAGGACTTTTTAAATATTTTATGGTTAGTTAAAATCCTATCAATCTTATCCTGAGTAAGTAAGCATGTATCAAGATTCCTTTATAGTAACTCTAATGGCTTCCCAGCCAAATAGAAGATCCAATCATAAAACTACTTTGAAAGATAAACAGATGCGAATATGAGTTTATGATGGATGTGACTGTGTGTGAAATGTGATCTTAGATAATCAAATCTGAAAGCATTTAATCACATAAGGAATGAAGGACAAGAGCAATCACAAACACAGTCATTTTTATAGTGGTTCGACTACTTGTTTACTCCACTCCCGGCTGACACACTCAACCGTTAAGTATACCGAATTTCACTAAGGAGGTTTCACAACAGGTTCACCTCAAAATGGAGGTTTTAAATCAGATTCACCTCTAACCAGTACAACCTACACCTAAGCTGACAGTTTATGCTCGCACGAGTAAGGGTCAACACATAGCACCCAATTTTAGGCATACTAGCCAAGGATCCACTCAAGGAACCTCACAAGTTTATGTTCCCACGAGCAAGGGTCAACACAAAGCACCTAACTTTTAGACCACCCTGGTTAAGGACCTACTACAAAGACCTAAGAGTTTATACTCTCCACAGAGCAAGGGTCAACACAAAGCACCCACCACATACACTCCTGCCGAAGGCCTCCTACGAGGGCTTACAAAGGGTGAGAAACACCTTAGACCCAATCCTAAAAAGGAATGATCACAAGGGTCTTCTGGACTCTAATGACTTATAGATAAGTAGATGAGTCCCTTTCAGCGCGTTGTTGAAGATTTCCTCCTTTGATGAAGAATCTTCAGCTTCCTTGATCCGCAACTCAGAAGATGTACCAATATATGGTGACGGGTTGGGTCAAGGTTATAATGGAATCCTACTCTATTGAATGTTTTTCTATAAGGGAGATAAAGTGATTTTAATCGTCTATGCATTCAAGGCATCCCAGCTTAATGATTTGCCATTAAGGTGGTAGCTGATGGATCCTTGAATGTGGAAGTTCATTCCCCAATCCACTCTATTGAATGTCAATGATGAGGGTGGATTGGAGGATGAACTCCCATGAGAGAAAAAGGCTTAGGGGATATGATCTAGGGTTAAGCACACAAAAGCACACTCTCTTTTTCTTTGCCAGCAACTAGGAATGAGCTCTTATTAAATAGACAAAAGGTTCCAACAGATATAAAATGGTCACATTTATGACAGAGTTCGATATCATCGAGAAAGGTCGATATCATCGAGCATATACTCTTGATCTCATCGATGGCCACTCGATGACACAAACTCAAATGTCAAACGCTTTTGAAACCTTTTGCCAGCTGGTTAAGGAAATCGAAACATGCATCGATTGCATTGGATTTTAAACTCCGATTTCATTGATACGAGGTTCGATTCCTCGACATTTGCAAAATGTGAGAGATCAGCCATTAAAATATTTCAGGATAAAAATATGATCGAGGCACACTCGATATCATCGGAATTTAAATGTCGATGATATCGATAGCCGTGTCGATACATCGATAAATCCAAAGGATTTTCCAGTAAGCTTGCTAGACAGTTTATGTCCATTCTTGATGCAATTGACCCAGCATTGATATCATTGATATTTGAATATCGATTTTATCGAGTGACCCTGGATCCAAGATGAAATAACCTGAAAATATTACTGGAAAACAGAGTGTCCAATCCGATATCGTCGAAGGACTTCTGATATCATCGATGTTTGAATTCCGAGGATATCGAGGAGTACTTTAATATATTGAAGATTTCATGATTTGCCTTAGCAGAACTTGGACATAACATATATGATGTCAATTTTATCGAGTCAACTTCGATAGACTCGAGATTCAAATTTTGATGATATCGATACAGCTATCAATACATCGATAATTCTGTCCAGAGATATATGTGGTGGCTGGACATCTTATGTCATCATTTTAATAATATTGAGTGAGTTTCAAGGACATCAACAGCACTGTTCGATTACATCGATCAGTCTATCAATAAATTGACAGAGGTAGAAAACTTAGAGATTTTTCTAATGTTTGAAAAAGTTTTCTAACCCAAAAACCCTATGATATTCTAATCAATTTTAAGGGTTTTAATTACCTGGTGTTTTAGGACATGGGATGTGAGGCTAAGATTTACCTGTGGCGAGATCGGGCCCACATCCAGTTAAGGCAGACGATTGATTGTTCTTCCTATGGAGCTTCTCTGTCTAGCTAACTCAACAATCACACTAATTGACAAACTAGGGCACTTTCAAGAACTCTGTCTGTGGCTCCGAATTTCAGCCATACACATAGGATCGATCGTGCCATCAAGATCTCTTGTTGTTGAAGCCGTTAAAACGTAACTAATCCCTTTGGATTAGTTGCATCCAAAACCCGTATAAACTAACTAAGAGAGCCCTATTTATGCTCTCTTTTAGTTAGGGCAACCCACCCAAATAGAAAGAAAAAAAAGTGAGAGGGAGCCGTTTCTTTTCTCCCTTTCTTCTTACTGTCTGCACATTACCGCACCGAGTCACGGACTCATTCGAGCCACGGTTAAAGCCTTCCCTGTCCAAAAGAGAAAAGAAAGGAAGAAGAAAATAGAGGAGAGAAAGAGAGTCGAGTGGTGACAGTTGCACTAACCCATCTCAGTCGGGTCAAAAGCGACTCAGGCGCTAGCTCGGTTTAAGTGTTGATCGGTCGTTACAGCATGAGAAGAAAGAAGTTGGGAGAAGGAAGGAAATCTCCCATTGCTGCCTCATCACCGTCCATCTGAACTCCATCTGAGTTCAGGCGTTGCTAGACATTTCCAGCAATAGGGGTAAAAAGAAAGAAAAAAAAATAGAGGAAGAGAAAGGAGGAAAATCAAGGGAGAGAAGTGCAACTGTTGTTGCCGCTATCGTACCAAGCAGCTCGAGTCGGGCTGTGTCGAGCCCAGACACTGCTGGAAGTACCTGAGCAAGGGGAGAAGGAAGGAGAATAGTTAGGAAGAAAGAGAACAGAGGAAGAAAGAGAACGAGAGAGTGAGGACGCTGTCCTCATTCTTCTTCCTATCCATTACTGCACCAGGCTATTTTTAGGCCTAGGCTACGACCGGACCAAGTTGGGTACGGTCTGGTCAAACCAAGACACTATCTGGTCCAACAAGGAGAGAAACGAGAAGAAAAGAGGGAGAGTGGGCAGCTTGGAGCTACTGTGTAAGACCCATATCCTAGTCCTTACCATTCTATAGGCCCCTCATTATTTGTTAATGGGTCTGATCACCCAAACCAACCATTAGATTTCATTTAGAGGCTCCACTGAACTCTCAGGACCATTAATAATAAATTTGGAATGAAACTGACCATCAGATTGATAACAATCAAGTATAAATTCCAAATTACGCTAAGTATGGCCCATATTAAGCTATTTGGGCTGGTGAACAAGTTAGATTATGTGAAAACACCTTGGTGGACCACTAACGATCTGTGCTGAAACAATTTGGTCGTCAAATCTTCATATATTGCAAGATAAACCCTATATTTAAAAGCATGGCCCACCTAAACTATGGATCTGCCTAATACTTGGTCATGTGTCGTACATGGACCCATAGGAGTTGATGGATGGTCCAGATTTCGTTAACCACCCTTATGGACCCCACCCTGAGTGGTGCGTGTACACAGCGGGTGTACACCCACGCTGCACCAGACCCAGGAGACCCGGTCAAACCACATTTGACTGAAAAATAATGAAGGGAAAGAATTCTCTCTTTTTCATTTTTAAAATTTTGTCAGACGAACGAACGCCCATTCTCACCGTTTGTGGCCCACCATCGAAGGACGTCTAGATGATCTGATCTACCCATCTTGTAGGTAAATAGAAACCTACTAGAACCATGATCAGACTGCTTGTTGAATCACACTCATGCGTCCACAAACACAGGTGCAAGAGAACTGTGCAAAACCACATTCCAAAAATGAAAAAATATCCATTCATTCGCCTTTCCACGCTAGCAATCCATGGTCCTCCCGGTCGAATTCTGGCGACTCGCGATCTGTTATCGGCGTTTACACGTGATCCTGAGTTATGTCCCGTATATCAGAGTTTACTTGACTCGAAACTTCTACCCTTGCGACCGCACCATCACTGCGGTTCTGATGCCGCGTCTCACGCGTCGAGGCGATACCTAGGCCAGGAGATGTGGGCCCGCGCATTTAGTTTGAGGAAAATGTCATACATTGCAAACCCAAGCAAACATCACATCAATCTCATCAATCATATCAATCAAGTACACATTACTCCCATCACTCACACCCATCCCCAAGTACAACCACCCTCCCCAAAGTCAACTTTCTCTTTCAACAAAGTACACTCATCACTCACTCACCATCCCTCTCTCCCATCACCTCTCTCTCTCTCTCATTCTCCAAGCAAGAAATCATCTAAGCTTCATGAAGGAGAAAAGTTTTGTATGGCCCACTCGTTACCACCCAATCCCACCCTCCAAAATCAATCTTAACCGTTGAATCTTGTTTCCTTGGAGCTCTAGAACCCGTTGGTGGAAGAAGGAAGAAGAGATCTTGAGGTGGGTGTTTTTTTTTTATTTGTGTGGATTTGATCATTCGAGGGCCCACACGTGGTGGGACCCATCTCGATGTGTGCATTAATTAGGGAGGGCCCATAGTGGTGGGGTCCCTCCCCTTCTCATGTCTCTCTCTCTCCCTCTCTCTCTCTCTCTCTCTCTCTCTCTCTCTCTCTCCCTTTTGATGTGTGGCCCACTATGATTCATGTATTTTATCCACGCCGTGGGACGTGGCCCACATGATGTATGTTTTGGATCCATACCATCCAACACTTGGACGTGTGGGACCCACCGCTGAAATCCACACCGACCGTTTGTTTTGATGGTGGGCCAGCAGCAGCAGCTGCCAGTAGTTGTTGTACGTGCAGGAGCAGCAGCTCTGTGGGCCACCAAGATGTATGGTTTCATCCAGCCGTCCATTGGCCAGGATGGTGGACTCCACCCTGATGCATTGTTTTATCCAAACCATTCATCCATTTATTGGTGGGGTCCACCTTATACTTTGTATCCATGTCAACCATCCATCTCTGGGCCCTACCATGTGGTATGTGTTAAATCTATACCGTCCAACACCTTGGACGGGCGGGAGCCACCCCTATGTATTGCACCATCACCGTCCAATCTCTGGACGGTGATTGGTTAGACGTTGATCAGTGTAAAAATAAAAATAATAAATATAATAATAATATTAATATAATATATTATATATATACTCAAGTATATATGGTGGGACCCACTTGCCTGGAAAGGGGATTGGCTGGTGTACATTTATAGCAGCTATTTAGCTGTTGTATTAACATCACCCAGTAATGTGGGACCCACCTTAATATATGCTGTATATCCCCACCGTCCATGGGCTGGGACAGTGGGTCTGATCGCAAAGTATGTGCTATATCCTAACCTTCCATTCACCATAGGGCCCACGTGGTGTATTTGTTTCCTCCACACCATCCAGACAGTGCTGGACGGTGCTGGACAATGTTTAGATGGTGCTAATTTACATGGAAAATGTTTGGACAGTGCTGATAACCATTAGTGGGTCATGTGCCCCATGGAATGATAGTGCACAGTGATACACATGTTGCACCTGCAACTATTGAAATGATTTTAGATGTAATCCAAACTCCCACTTGAGGCCCACTTTAATATACTTGTGGCCCACCTGTGAGGCCCACCTTAATGTATATTGTAGCTCATCTACGAGGCCCATTGGTGCGGCCTATTGATGTAGCCCACCTGTTGTATATGAGGCCCATGGATTACGGCCCATTGTGATGAATTGAGGCCCATGGTCGTGGCCCATTAAGACGTATTAATGACCCATGTGTAAGGCCCACCTTTTATGTATTTGAGGCTCGTGAGATGAGGCCCATTTGATGTATTTGAGGCCCATCAGTAAGGCCCATTGTGATGTATTCGAGGCCTATGGGCAAGGCCCATTATGATGTATTCGTGGCATATGAACAAGGCCCATTGTGATATGTATTAGGCCCACATGATGCAGCCCACTTAATGTATATGAGACCCAATGAGACGTATGTGAGGCCTTTGTGCGGGCCGAATGTGATGTATATGAGGCTCATTGCGATGTGAGATTCCAACATGATGTATGTAATGATGTTTATGGTGGCCACTGCTTGGGAGTGATGTTGGTTAAATGTCCACATTGATGGGCAATAATGGTTAAATGTCCACACTGTGACCTTCCCTTAGGCCCTCTATTAGGCCGATTCCGATTGTCGAGGGCGATTCCGATTGTCAAGGCCGACTATCGATGTTGATTCCGATTGTGGAGGCCGATTTTGATTGTCGAGGTCGATTCCGATTGTTGAGGTTGATTCTGATTATCGAGGCCGATTGTATAGACCGATTACCGATGCTGATTATCAGTGCTGGTTGTCGATACCGATTATGAGTATGTGACAGCATAGCATCATGATACATGCCCATACACATCATCTGCATGTTTGTTATGAGATCTGGTTGACCATTGCATATGTCATTAGGCAGATTGTTATGAGACTCCCTGATAGGCGGAGATTATCTCACATAAGCACATGGTATGTGCAGGATTGATGCATGACTGGATTGTATGACTCATGCATCTTGCATTATGTGTTGTGATTACTGTACGCCCTAGTGACATTAGGGTCGTAGCCTCCACAGGCATATCGTGGATCCCCAGATGGGACACCAAAATAATGTTATTAGCATTGAGCTGCCATAGATGGCCCTGGATGAAAATCCTTAAACCCTCTTGGTACCAGAGGATGCCCCAACGTCGAGACCGAGTGGATATATATGAGCGCATAGGGCCGTATACCAGTAGGCTGCGTCTCCCACTGTGTTATGGTCGGTTGGCAGGGGGTGTGGCCTTATCCGCCCGAGGGAGTAGATAATGCTAGGCTGAGTATGACCAGCTTGAGGAATGGGTCCACTATCGACAAGCCAAACCCGATATTGGCAGGCAAATAGTGAGGTCTCTTCCACTTACCCAATTGTGAGCTTGATAGGGCGATAGGTGGAGTAGAGTGTACTATACCCTGGTGATGATCTCAGAGATGTACAGTACTGATATGTGGACTTATTGAGTAGGAGGTGCATACTCATTCATTCATTCATTCACTATCCACTTGGGCTGGTGGTGTATAATTAATTGTTGTGTACCTTTGTAATGGTACAGATTTCAGTTGGGGCACGTGACTAACCTGAGATTAGAAGTCTACTACATTGAGTCTGACTATCCAAATTTAGGTATGGGACTGGTTTGGATAGAAGTCCATTGTGGTGGACCCCGTAGCCTGCGATACTACATACTATCATTCCAACTTCACACTCCTGCATCGTCATTCGCACTGCATATTGCATTGCATCCTCAGTATCTGATACTTGACTCTTTATGACTACTCATTTGCATAGCTGATTTGTATTACATACTCTAATATTGTATGACTCATGGACTTGTCAGTATTTCTGCTTACTCTGATATCGTATGATTCATGATATCGCCAGTATTTTTGACATTGTATGATTATGACGTTGTATTATGTGCTTGGCACTTATCTTGCGCACACACTTTCACCACCCTCTAAGCACGATAGATGTGTGCACGTGGCATTGGTCGCAGCAGAGTCGAGCGTGGAGCATGCAGCTGTCTTTTGGAGCTTTGATTTTATTTTGATATATGTATTTTCCTTTTAGCATTGTATTCAAATGATTATATTAGTGGATATGTGATGATGATATTGTCTTTGTGATTTGGGTAAACTTGTGGTTATGCTTATTACGAGTAAAATGTACATTAGAAAATTCTTCTTGTAGGATCTCAGGATCAGAATCTGGCGTATGGATGTTGGGAGCCAAGAATGGGGTACTACGGAGGCTGTTGGCACCGGATTCGGTGATCGAGAATTTTGTGAGCCTGGTTTCCAAGTTTGGGCCGTGACATGCTGTCCGATCAAAAATTAAGTCAACTCAATTTAAACTAAGCCTGACAAGGTTGCGTCAAACGTGGGCTTAGTCCAGACCTAGCTGGTAGCGAAAGAAGGAAGAAAAGAAAGAAAAAGAAGAAGAAGAAGAGGGAAAGGAGAAGAGGAAGGAAAAGGGAGGACGAGAGAGAGAGAAAGAGGTTCAGGCTATTGTTACACATACTGAGTCAACTCGGTTGAGTTGTCGGGCCGACTCGACAGACCTAGGCATGTGGAGTTGTGTTGACCCGATTCGGGTTGAGTTAGTTTTATACAAGGCAGGCAAACTAAGACAACTTAACTCAGTTTACCAAGGTATGCCTAATTCCTTTATTATAGGGTTCTAATATTTTCTTAAATTAAAATAATCTATTCTAAAATCTTCTTATGGGATGTAGGAATTTTAGATACGAAGCACTGCTCTAGAGTCTTATAATCAGGCCGTGTTATGTTGGGAATCAATACGTTAAGAGATTAGAACCTTCCTCTGGACATTTGGAACCTTGAAACCTCTACTCAGAGGTGAGGACTCACCCTTTGAGCTTCCCACTTAACTTCACCAACCTGGACATGAACGATGCTTTAATTCTATGTAGTTAGTAATTCTAAATTATTTAGTTTACTTATTTCATTACATGAATATGCTAATATGATGCATGATTGGCTTATGTAACATATGAATGTTATGTCTCTTTGCTGCTAGTAACATGAATGATTCGGTTGCCACATGTTGTAGAGTTTGCTAATTAACCAAATGTTATTGTTGTGATTATCTTATGGGTTGAATATAACATGTTAAGGACTTACCATCTCACAAGCCCTATTTGACTTATACGGGCTTGATCACATACCTACCTTACATAGCTTGGACCACACTTTACCTTACATGGATTGGACTGCATAATTACTCCATGTGGCTTGGACCGTAAATTTGCCTTTGGTGGCCTTAATGGAACATCGGTGCCTTTTGTGGCTAGTTGATTCTCTCTTCATTTTGTGGCGTTCAATCGTATGGTAATTTCCGGGTGGAGCGGATGTTCAGTTAGCGATTTCCTAGCCATCTTGTAGTGTTCACATACGATATGATTTCCGAGTGAAGTAGAGTTTTGCATGTTGGGTTGCTAGCCATCTTACGGTGTCCGGTCGTACTGTAATTTCTGGGTAGAGCAGGTGTTCACTTAGCGATTTCCTAGCCATCTTATGGTGTTCATGTACGATGTGATTTCTGGGTGGTCTAAGTTTGTATGTTGCTTGTCTCTTCATCTTGCGGTGTTCACTCATACCATGATTTCTGGGTGGAGCGGGTGTTCGTTTAGCGATTTTGTAGCCATCTTGCGGTGTTCATGTACGATATGATTTTCAGGTGAAGCAGACGTTTGAATGCTTGGTTTCTAGTCATTTTATGGAGGTCGTAAGATTTACTGTTTTGATTATCTGAACACGTCCCTTTGCATTGCGGTTTTTGTTACATTCCTTTAATGTTGAAATTATGTTAACTAAATTAATTCTGAATGCATGATCATGATTCTTAAATTGCGTTGTTTAAAATGCCCCCATCTCATATATTGCGATTCATGTTGGATTCTGAATGATGAGTCCATAATCTCAGAGGGTGCTACTCACTGCGATAGCTATTGACGTTATCAAACCATAACAGTTGATGCAGGTGTAGAGCGAACCAATGTTGTTCACTGGGTTACTAGAGGAGATCGGGTAGCTGAGGAGCTAGATGGGGTCCCTGTAACCCATATTAAGTTCCACCACTAGTTGATAGATTCCTGCTTGGGTTTAATTGTAATTTCTTGAAAAAATCTGTACAAAGGCCCGAGAGCCACCTCAGGCAGAAATCCCTAAGGATCGTATCCTATAGAAATTTATGCGAAATTTAGTTAAATACTAAACTAAATAGGCGGTGGATTTAGCTTGAACCACTATCTATATAAATGGCAAGACCCAAAACTATCAAAAGCAATGACTCAACACTACTTAATAACCTAGGAGAAATCCCAAAAGCCAGTTGCTCTTGGGAGCACATTGAAACTCCGAATCGAAACTAGACCGCTCGTCAAAAGTCCGATAATCGCGAAACTATAGGTTTATGTCCACCTTACTGGGCTTGACGAACATCGCGAGAATCTAGCCCAAATAGTATCCAGAAACGCACAACTTGAGCCCTGAGTAAAGTGTATGAGAAACGCGAATATCCTTAGAAAAGGTATTGAAACTTAAGTGAATTGGGTCATTCGCTTATGGGAGAAATTGAAGATTTTAGACCGTCAGTTTCTGACCGAACTTCACCCATGGATCAGGAAAATTTCTCTACACATATCTGTATACTTGTGGCCCTAATCGAATGACAATGACCGTTGATTTGACATGGGTCCACGGTCGATTTGTTAATCCGATCGTACCAAAATAATAACCTGTCTTAGATCCATGGTCAGGGAACTTACCCTACGCCATAAGTGAGGAATGGTCCTTCCTAAGGGCCCTGTTTGTCAGAAACAGGTACCCTTTGGCTGTAACCTAAGTATACCATGGCCCTAGGGCCATTTACACCAGTTATAGGCCCATATAATGTCCTTAAACCACCCCATTACTATTTCATACGAATTTCTCTAACCCTAGGAGAGAGAAGAGAGAAAAGAGGAGAAATGAGTGAGGAGAAGAGAGAGAGAGATAGGGAGATCGTTGCTGGGATTCACTCCCACTACTCCACGGGCTGAATCACCTCTTCCATTTCGCTACACAACCTGTTTCAAATATGATTTGGGTAAGAAATCCTAACCCTAATCTTGATTTAGGGATCCAGATAGCATAAACGATGAAATAGCTAACCTATTTTAATGTTTAAGTACCTGTTGTTCTGTATTCTGGAATGTAGGATTCGAACCGAGTTCGAAACGAGTATTCCGATGAAAAGTGTGGACTATAAACATTTAGGTTATGGTTTTCAATGCTCTCAATGTCAACTAATGATTTTTGTTTGACTTGATTGCTACCATATCATCTTAGGCTCATCGATTTCGATGTATTACACATGTATGAACTATGTTGTATAACTATGCATCCTATATGTTTTTTGAAATGTTTGAATGAACATGTAAACATGATTTGTGCTTATTATGATTACTAAGCTAGGATTCATAATTGTTATTTGCATGATAACATCCTTGTAGATGAAATTGCTAAAATACTTGTTGTAACTAGCCTAGTCTATGTATTTGCTTATGTGTAGCCTAAGTGTTTGATAAATTATCTGAATGAGAAATTGTTGATGATTTGTACTTATTACAGGTATTAAGATAGTATTTTGCTTTACCTTGTATGTATGTATAATTTATTTCATGTAATCATACTCGCCTCTACGCAATTTATGAATAAAATGCAAGTGTTTGTTAACATGTTCAAGGTGTTTGATAAAATGCTCAAATGAAGTATTTACTTGGATTGTTTGTCAAATGCTGAAATGATTATCACATGAATTTATTCGCTCTATCTGAGTAAGATTGGGGTTACAACGTAGTCCAGGCAATCAGTAACAGTCCCTGTTCAGGTGGGCGAATTAGTCACGTCACATCAAAAAAATTCGACGAATCCGGGTCGCACGAGGATTGTCGACAGTGGTCAGGCCACACGGAGTGTTTATGCACTCCATGTCGATTACATTAGCATGTGCTCGTACCAATCAAACTTCCCTAACAAACTGATCGGCCTATTATATGTTCACCATATATGGACGCCACTGCTTGAATTTAAGATACCCCCACCAATGTAAAAGCCCATTTTAACCATGGTACCATGATCCGTTAAGACTCATGAGCCGGGTATAGTGGTATGGGATACTGTGGTCGAGCTGTCGGCCTACGCTGGGGTGATGAGCCTCCCCGTAGTGACTAGTGAGCAATCCAAACTCGTGAGCTGAATACGGTGGTGTGGGACACTATATTCGAGCTGTCAGCCTGCACTACAGTGACGAGCCTCCCCGTAGTGACTTTGAGTATAAACTCTCGAACTTACCTATCCACTGCTTTTCATTAGGAGTGATGTCCTACAACTTGCCTATCGTATGTGATTAACTAGTATTGACGACCCTAGATGGATCTTTCGGTTGGGTAAATGATATAAAGGGAGGTATCTTAGCTTTCCAAACTTTCTATATAAATAAGCCTAATTAAGTACTCGGCTAACACGATCATGCACCGCATTACATGTGCTTCGGCGAGGAAGTGCACTTTAGGGAGTTTACCATGCACGAATGGTTGATGTAGTCACTTGAGGGAGTGTCGTGCGAGGGCATGCATCATTACTGCATACCATCCCTGCATTAATAAGAGTAGTTAGGGAATGATTGTTGTATTGCTTTATCATTATTACTTGATTGAATTGATAACATGTTAACCTTTGCCTTATAGTACCACTGAGTTGATCACTCACTCCCACTCTGGGATGGTGTTTTAAAACACTAACTAGATTCTATTATAGATGTAGGTATGAGGATGTATGTAATGCCCCATGTTTTTAGGACCCGAGTACACGACCCGTTTTCCAAAAACCCGAGTGTTAACCTTAAAGGATGGTCAAATTCGAGTATATATTTTTTTTCTTTCATCAGAGTAAGCAAATGAGTGTAGAATGGACAAGTAGCATAAAGGGAAATTTTAAATTTCATTTGAATATACAAGTGCTGCCCATAATGACTCATACAAACTAATGTCCCCACTCTTATAATTACAAAATGAAATAATACTACATGTGAAATAAAGTAAATTACAACAAATTCGAGATATGAAATCCTGTAGCAACTCTTAGCAATCATAATCATGCATCCCTATGAAACGTAGCTTGCTCCTCGTCAATATAAACATGAATTTCACCTAGGCCACTGTAACGTCTCGAAAAAATTCGTACAAAGACCCGAGTACCACCTCAGGCAGAAATCTCACAGGACCAAATCCTTTAGAAATTAGGCGGGAATTAACTAGTGCTAAACTAGTTTATCTGTGAAATTAGCACTAATCACTTTAAATATGATCTGCAAGACCCGAAACATGCAGAGTCATTGATGCTACATTACCCTGAAACTTAGAATCCATCCCTAAACCCAGTTGTTCTTGGGAGCGCTTTGAAAATCCATATCGGACCTGGACCGCACGTCGAAAGTCCGATAATAGCAAAATTATACAACTATGACCGTATTACTGAACTTGACAACCCCCTCAGAAATCAGGTCTTAATTATGTCTAGAAGTGCACAACTTGAGCTCGGGACAAAGTGTGTGAGAAACGTAAATGTCTTTAGAAATAAAATTTGAATTTAAGTAAACTAAGTCGTGTCGCTTGCTAGCCAAATATAAGGATTCAAACCGACAGAATCTGACCCAAATACACCCTTGGATTAGGGAAAATTTCCCATACATGGTAATGTACTTGTGTCCCTAATCGAATGACGGTGACCGTTGAACCGAAACTGGTCCGCTACGGTCGATCTGTAAACCCGATCGAAGCGAAAACTCAGCCTAACCTAGATCCGTGGTCAGGGAGCTTAAGTTTGACCACATGTGGAAAAGGGGCCACCAGAAGTGCTTTGTTGGGCTAAAACAGGTGCCCTTTAGATATAACCTAAGTATACCTTGGCCCTAGGGCCATTTCCGTTAGGCCTAAACCCACTTCTCTCTCACCACATACAAATTTTCAAACCCTAGGAAGAAAAGAGAGAGAAAAGAGAAGGTGAAAGTGAAGAGAAATGAGTGAGAGTGGGAGTTAGTTGTCGAGATCTTTCCTTGACGCTCCACGTGCTTAACCACCATCCTTGTATCGCTATATGGGCGATTCCAATTCTGTACTTGGGTAAGGAATCCTAACCCTAACCTATTTTAGGGTTTCCAACTATTGTAATAGATGAAATAGCTAATCTATTCCCTGATATAGGTTGTTGTGGTGCCATAGACACAGACTCTGTATACAAACTGAGTTCGATACGCGCTTACCGGTGTAAGGTGTGGACTATAAACGTTTAGGCTATGGTTTTCAAGGCTTTCAAATGTTAGTTAATGATTTACGACTGACTTGATTGCTATCACATGCTTAAATACGACATTTCTCACGTTTTACACATATATATGAATTATGTTGAATATAGTGTATTCCATGTGTTTGTTGAAATGACTGAATGAATATGGATTCATGATTTGTGCTTGCCATGATTTATGTGTGAGGAAATATAATGGTTGTATGTGTGGCAACTCCTATGTGGAAGGATTTGCTACGAGGTGCGTTTTAACTAATTTATTACATGTACGTAATATGTGTAGTCTAAGTGTTTGATAAAATGCCTAAGTGAGCAAATGCTTAATGTAATGTGTTTAATGAGGGTGTTGAGATAGGATTCTCAATCCCCTTATCTAGGGTTACAGTTTCCTTCATGTAGTCTATTTTACTACTGTGTGATTTGTGAATTAGATGTTCATGTATGTTAACATGTATTCTATGTGTTCGTTGAGATGCTGATATGGGATCTATATTTAATTGTGTTGTTACATGCTGTCTTAGCTATTACATTTGAATGCTATGATCTGGAGTGTGTTTGGGGCTACGTGGTAGTCCAAGCAATCGGTAATGATTTATGACCGGTGGCTGAACTGTTTTAGCCACGATAGATGCGTTCGACGAATCCGAGTCGTATGTCACTTGACGATAGTGGCTAGGCCATGCGGAATGCTTATGCACTCTATGTCAATTAAGTCTATGTGCGCTTGTACTAGTCGAGCTTGTCAAGTAACCCAATTGACCCGATGGGTGTTCACCATGTATGGACACTACTGCTTAAATCTAAGGTACCAAACTCACCAGTGAAAACCCCTTTAAACCTTAGTACCTCGATCCGCTAAGACTCATGAGCCGGGCATGGTGGTATGGGACACCATGGTCGAGATGTCGGCCTATGCTGGGGTGACGAGCCTCCCCATAGTGGCCAGTGAGTAGCCCAGACTCGTGAGCCGAATACGGTGGTATGGGACACTATATTCGAGCTGTCGGCCTATGTTTAAGTGACAAGCCATTCGTAGTGACCTCGATCATACTCTAAGACTACGCAGAGGTGACGAGTCTTTCTGTAGTAATTAGAGTATAAACTAGGCCTGCACTAATAAGGTGATGAGCCTTTTACAGTGACCTAGAACCGCAACATCGTATGAGAATTACTAGGACTGACGACCCTAGAATGGATCAGTATTTGGGAATTGATATAAGGGAGGTACCTTAGCTTCCCAATCCTGCTGTATGAAAAGGACTAATAAGAACTTGGTAATCACGCTCATGCACCGCATTACGTGTGCGTTTGGCGTAGCAGGTCAAGTACTGAGGAAGTGTTTCATGCGCGATCATGAGATGAAGTCACTGAGGGAGTGCAGGTGAGGGCATGTATCATTATTTCATATGATTCCTGCATTAATTAGAGTATTTAGGGATGTCTGATTGTGCTATTTTATCATTACTGCTTGATTAGTTTGATAACATGTTAACCTTTGCTTTATTATTCCACTAAGTTGATCACTCACTCCCACGTTATGGGACGGTGTTGTACACACCAACCAGACCCTGTTGTAGGTTTAGATAATGGCGTAGCCTGCAAGGTAGAGTCAGACTTTCAGGATGATGAGGAGGCATTCTCATACATACAGTATTCAGGTGGGTTCTCGTAGACCGTTCTGAATCGTCGAGGCTTCAGGGTTTATGCTTGTAGAGGACTACCACTCTTTTGACATTTTATATTTTGAATCAGTACTTGTAACTATTTAACCTGGCAATGTGTTCATACTTTGGGGACTTACAATGGTATATATATGGTCTCCCCTTATCATAGTCTTCTACTTGTGAAAATTCAACTGTCCTTAGAGTATGATTAGCTAATTTAGCTTAATCTCATTCATGTTTTATGCACTAACATGGACAACATCAAATCATCATTATATTTGTTGCATAAGTGATGCATTGGAACTCGGGAGTTGGGTACCTACTCAACCCCCGATTTTCAGTGCGTTACAAGTTAGTATCAGAGCATGATTTGGATTAAACTGGACCTGGGTTATGGTCACATGATGTGCGTTAATGCATTTAGACCTAGGTGGGTGCGAGAAAAAAAGTAGAGACAAGCTTAGTTTTCCCAGTTTCACCAATTGGCAAAATTTACCAAAAACGATCACTGAGATCGGGTCTGTACACATCCGTGATCGCTTGAGATGACCCCAGATCACCCCTAGGCCATCAATCGATGGGTTTAGACCACGATTTACCACATCCCAACCGTCAACAATCAATAAATGCGAACATACATCAGAAAGTACTCGAAATGACCCGAAACGACTCAAGAGGTGGTCGGGGGCCAAAGGGGACACTTCCAGGGGGACCCAGGATGGGACCCACACATTTTTAGGGTCCAGGGGGTAGGAGGACCTCACCCCACCGGTGAGCTATGGCCGGTTTGTCCAGAGGTCGGTGAGGGCCTTGCCGATTCTGCGAGGCCTCGCTGCCTGGCAGGCCGGTTCGGGCTGATGCCTCTAAGGCATTGTGTGGCCCATTGATGCACATTGGGATGGTTTAAACCCCTCCCAATGCTTCCCCTCTTCATAAGCTACCCCTCCAAGCTCTCCTTTTTCTTCAAAATTTCTTATTTCTCTCTCAAATCTCCCCTCTATCCACCCATTTCTCCATTTTCCTTCAATACACACACCCCTCCATCATTTTCCATCAAAACCCACTCCTATATCTCTCTTTTCCTTCGATTTGAGTGCAAAAATCTCTCATTTGTGTCTCATATATCTCCAAGTCCAACAACCCACCCTATTCCCCACATGTCATTCCACTCCAATGGCTCTATTCGAGCTCATGACAACCCTTTTCTCGATTTCCATCATTCTCTCTATCATGGGAAAGAAAGGGGCTCCTATGGATAAAGCTAGGCCTAGTCGCCCTACTCGTTCAAGGAGGCTGAGAGGCGCCACCGTAAGTACAAGCGTCGATCGAGAGATAAGGACTAAGCAGGAGCTTGATCCCAGGGCTCCCCTCGAAAGGATCCTACTGGCGAATCTGTCTCATGGGAGATTTCATGGTCGCAGGGTCCTTTTTGAAGCTCATGAGGATGAGAGGCTCTTTGGGCAATATCTGGTGATGGACCGCCTGGTCGAGGCTGGGTGGGGTCCTGTATTCGAGGGTGAGTACTGCGTAAATGTAGGTACGGTCTGAGCCTTCTACGCCCACGTTCGAGAGCCTACGTTGGAGCCCTTACAGTTCAAGATCCTAGTGAGAAGAGATCGGGAGGCCACAATTGATGTTGGCTTGATAGCCCGACTCATGAGAATGCTGCTTGGCGAGGCCCATGCAAGCGAGAAGAATTTGAGGAGTGCACGTGAAAGGGATCGCCACACGCGATTCCTTTATGGACAACTGGCCCACTGGAATCCAAACAACAGCCTCCTAGCAACTAATATGACTGACGACTTCCACCTACTCCACCACATCTTCACGTACAACGTGTACCCCAGGTGGAGCAACCGCAGCGAGTGCACCCGTCTGATGGTAGATTTCCTGTACCAAGTGGGGCAGGGAGAGAAGTTGTGCGTGCCTACGCATGTTTTGTGATAAATAGTTCTTACCGCATGCTCCACTAGAGCATCTGATTTGATCCTATTCAACCGACTCATATGCAAGATTGCACATGAGTTTGGCTATAGACTCGGGACAGAAATGCCAGTGCTAACCCGTTACATCAACGAAACTACTCTCAATCAGATGGAAATTGTGCCACGACAGCGGCAAGGCCGACTCGATGAGAGTGAGGATGAGACGAATAGTGAGGAGTATGGAAGCAAGGAGGAAAGCAGAGAAGAGATAGAGGAAGAACAGGAAGAATAAGTGGAGGCTCAGGACAAGGATGAGAGCTCCCCTCCTACGGCAATGGAGCATGACCCTGATCGAGCTGCTAGGGAAGCCCGTTTAGTTCGACTTGAGGAGGGCCAGGCTGCCCTGTAATATGAGATCATTGATACTCGGGCCCTCATGAAGCACAAGTTTAAGAAGGTGACTCGCACCTTGAAAGCTATCATGTGCTGCCTGCAGGATAAGGGCGCCCCTCCTCCATCGCCAGACTCGGATGTCTAGTCATCTATGTCGTTGCCCTGTAGTTTATTTTGTTGCTGTTTAGGGATGTCTGTGTTTCAATGTTTATGGGCCTAGTAGCATTATAGGTAGAAAATGTGTTTGTGGTTGTTAGTTTGTTTTAATGTTTGCAGCTTTGCTTAGATAACTCATATGTATTTCTTGTCATGATTCATGTAATGTCGTATCTCATGTAATTGTGATAATTTTGGTACGTGAAATGCATGAAGTTTCTTTAAACTGGGTGTGAATGCTGGGGGGGTTGAGCTAATGGGTAAGTTGAATCTGACCTGGGTTGCACCCTATGTTGTGTATAGGGAATGCCAACTAAGGCCGCACGGAGTAGGGCACGTCTCACTATTGGCGAGTCGTTTGACGGGGCACCTCCCTTGAGCGATAGCCATATGGACCCCAGTTCGGGCCCGTTTCCCTCTAGCACCATGCCGAATTCTCAACCAACCACTAGCCCCTCCAATGGGCCTACACCTGTTGTACCACCGGTTCCAGAGCAGAACAGTGCGTCCTCTTCGACGCTATCTGGACCTCAGTCAACTCCCCCTACTGATAGGTTGGAGCAGATGATGTTGTTGATACAGCAGCAGCAGGTACAACAGCAGCAGGCACAGCAGTAGCAGCAGTAGTTTTTGACCATCATGGCAGGGAATTTTTCCCAGGGCATGGGCGTGGCTCCCCCTGCATCACCCGTGCCCCCTACTAGGAATGTGGGTACTAATGGCCTTTTTGAGCGATTTCAACGCTTGCGGCCCCCTACCTATATAGGTACTCACAGACCCGAGGAGGCCGAGTATTGGCATGACCGCATCTCTAAGATGTTAAAGTCAATGCACTGCACAGAGCCTGAGTAGGTGGAGTTGGTCACCTTCATGTTCGAGAAGGAGGCCAGCTTATGGTGGGACAGTGTCTCCGTATTATTGCAATCGGACACATATGGACGTGGGCAGATTTTGAGACCCCTTCCACGAGAAATACTATCCCGTCACCTATCGCCAAGAGAATGAGATTGAGTTCCTTCGGCTCCGACAGGGAGGGATGACAGTGGCAGAGTATGAGAACAGATTTACGAAGTTGGGCAGGTACGCCCCGTTGATTCTAGCGGATGAGCCGATGCGGATGCGGTGATTTTCTGAGGGCCTATGACCGGAGATCCGCTCTAAGATGTGCTGCGCTAGCGTACCCAGCTATGCTGAGCTAGTGAGCATGTCTATACGAGCTGAGCAGGATGGGGACAGGCAGTCCGGTATGCGAGCACCTATTGCTCCCAGGCCGCGACTTGATCTTCCGAGTAGACCTTCCCTCGACAAGAGGCAATGCGCAGACTCACCGCCGAGGCTGATGGCTTCACCTGCCCCAGTGAGGCGACCTGATGTGTGGTGTGCCTACTACAAGAGGCCTGGCCACACGGAGGTGAACTGCTTCATTAGGATAAGGGATAGTGGCTTCTCACCACCCCAGAGGATCAACCGCCAGCATTCCCAGGTTACATCAACACCGCCTCTACGGTCGGCACCAGCTCATCTATCATTCCAGACACCCACACCTCGATCCAAGCCGCCTCAGTGACCTATGGCTCCTTAACCCAACCGATCTCAGCAGGCGTGCATCCATGCACTCACAGCGGAAGCGCCTGATTCTACAGCTACCGTACCTTTGGCCTTCAAGGTCACCACCCACATTGAAGGTACCCCTATATTTGTGTTGGTGGATACGGGATCCACTATATCCGTGATATCATGTTCGACAGTCCAGTGCTTAGGGTTGAATACGACCCCGATGGTAGGGGTGCGAGTTATCGCAGTACCAGGGACTTTTATAGATGCCACCAAAATGTGTGAGGGTTGCTTGATAGATCTAGGGAGCAGGACGATATGCATTGACCTGATTGTCACCATGATATACCATTTCGACGTCATTCTTGGTATGGATTGGCTAACTGAAGTGAGGGCCGAGATTGACTGTGAGACCCGACTAGTAACAGCTCACGGGCCTGAGGGCACGCTCTTTACGTTTCCCATGCAGGTCAGTTACCCTTTTCGAGTTCTTTGTTATGCTTCCTTACTGAAGAATGTTGACGGCCTGATACTTGAAAACACACTAGTGGTTCGAGAGTTTGAGGACGTGTTCAGTAAGATACATGAACTACCTACACGACGCGAGATCGACTTCACTATCAACCTTCTGCCTGGTGCGAACCTATTTCATTACCGACGTATCACATGCCTCCATGTGAGATGGAGGAACTGAGAAAACAGATCGACGATCTATTAGATTCTGGCTTCATATGGCCAAGTGTGTCTCCTCGGGGAGCACCCGTGTTATTTGTGAAGAAGAAGGATGGGTCGCTACGATTGTGCATTGATTATCACAGGTTGAACCATGTGACAGTGAAGAACAAGTATCCTTTGCCCAGGATAGATGATCTATTTGATTAGTTGAAGGGAGCAGAGTACTTCACAAAGATCAATTTACAGTCTAGGTATCACCAGTTGCGCGTCAGGAATGAAGACGTGGAGAAGACGGCCTTCAGGACCAGTTTTGGACACTATGAGTTTCTCATCGTTTGGCCTTATGAACACATCGGCCGTGTTCATGGACCTGATGAACAGGGTGTTTCAACCGTTTCTATTCTGATTCGTCATCGTGTTTATTGATGACATCCTAATATACTCTAAGAGTCAAGAAGAGCACGAAGAACACCTGCGAGGAGTCTTGGATACGCTCAGGAAGAATCAGTTGTTTGCACAGTACAAGAAGTGCGACTTTTGGAAGGAAGAAGTCAAGTTCTTGGGATATGTGGTGTCTAAGGAAGGGATAGCAGTTGACCTCGCTAAGGTAGCCGCGGTTCAAGACGGGGAACAACCTGGTTCGGTCACTGAGATGAGGAGCTTTCTTGGTCTGGCAGGGTACTACCGTCGATTTATTAGGGACTTCTCCAAGATTGTCAGATCGCTATCTCAGTTGACATGGAAGGATTTGAAATTCACCTGGAATGAAAAGGCGGAAACAACTTTTCAAGAGCTAAAGGACAAGCTAACATCCGCCCCTGTGCTAGTATTGCCAGAGCAAGGGGTTAAGTACACTATATACATCGACGCGTCTCGCGTTGGTCTGGGTTGTGTCCTTATGCAGAAGGACATGGTGATTGCTTACACCTCGAGACAATTGAGGAAACTCGAGGAGAACTACTATACACACGACCTAAAGTTGGCAACTATCATCTTTGCACTGAAGTTCTAGAGACATTACCTCTACGGAAAAGAGTTCGAGCTCTTTTGCGACCACAAGAGCCTTAGGTACATATTCACGTAGAGGGATTTGAATATGAGGCAACGATGATGGATGGAGACTCTGAAAGACTTCAAGTTCGAAGTCTCTTACCATCCTGACAAGGCCAACCTTGTGGCAAACGCGTTGAGTCGCAAGAAGGCATTGGCATTTACGGCTCCGCTGATGATAGCAGAGTGGGACATGATTGAGTTTGTGCGAGACTTTGAGCAGAAACTCTCGGTGGAGGAGTCGTATAAGGGCATCGCGCATATTTGGATACGGCCCCTTATTGATGATAGGATCATCATGGCTCAGAAAGACAATAAGCTATTGGTGAAGATGAGAGAACAGGCTAGCAGCGATGAGGACACCGAATGGAGAGTTGGTACGGATGGGGGCTTATGTTACCAGGGTCGCCTATGCATCCCGAACCTTCCTGACTTGAGGAAGGAAGTTCTCGAGGCTGCTCACAATTCAAGGATGGCAATGCATCCTGACAGTACGAAGATGTATCGCAACATGAAAAGGTCATACTGGTGGGACAACATGAAGGCTCACATAATAGAGCATGTATCACATTGTCTCACGTGCCAGCAGGTCAAGGCTGAACATCGCCGACCTCCTGGATGCTTCAGCCCATGCCCATTGCTGAATGGAAGTGGGATTTCATCTCTATGGACTTTATCTCGGGATTACCAAAGACAAGGAAGGGTTATGATTCCATATGGGTGATCGTGGACCGGTTGATGAAATCGGCTCATTTCCTCCCTATCAGAGTTTCGAACTCTGCAGACGAGTTGTTCAGGTTGTACATCAAGGAGATTGTGCATCTGCATGGAGTTCCATTAAAGATCGTGTCGGACAGAGACACGCGATTCACATCTATCTTCTGGACTCGTATACAGGAAGCAATGGGTGTAAAGTTGAAGTTCAGTACCGCATTCCACCCACAGACTGACAAGCAGACAGAACGAGTAAACTAGGTGTTGGAGGATATACTGCGAGCCTGTGTGCTGAATTTCAAGGATAGTTGGGATGACTGTCTTCCTTATGCAGAGTTCGCCTATAACAACTGCTTCCAGGCGAGTATTGGCATGGCTTCTTACGAGGCACTATATGGACGTCCATGTATGGCACCGCATTGCTGGGCAGAGGTTAGCGAGAAGAGCCTTATTGGCCCAGAGTTAGTTCAGGTGACTTCAGAGAAAGTCGACATTATCAGGCGCCGACTTTTGGCAGCACAGAGCAGACAGAAGAGTTACGCCGATACGAGACGGCGACCATTAGAGTTCGAGGTTGGGGACCATATGTTTCTTAAAGTTTCCCCCATGAAGGGAGTCCTTCGGTTTGGCAAGAAGGGGAAGCTCATGCATCGATTCATTGGCCCATTCCAGATACTTGATCGAGTGGGGGTGGTAGCGTACCGCCTTGCTTTGCCCACTCCACTCGTAGGCATTCATAATGTATTTCATGTCTTTATGCTGAAGAAATACATTCCCGATCCTTCCCACATTATCAGATGGGAGCAGGCACAGTTGAGCGAGGACGCTACTTATGTATTGCGACCGACGCGTGTCCTAAACAGGAAGGAGCAGGTACTGCGTAACAAGGTTATCCCACTTGTGAAGGTACTGTGGACACATCACACTGAGGAAGAGGCTACTTGGGAAACAGAAGCCGAGGTACGAAAAAACTACCCTCAGATTCTCCAGAAGTACAAAAAGGTACTAATTTCAAGGATAAAATATTTCTTTAAGGGGGGTAGATTGTAACGTCTCAGAAAAATCCGTACAAAGACTCGAGTACCACCTCAGGCAAAAATCTCACAGGACTAAATTCTTTAGAAATTAGGCGGGAATTAACTAGTGCTAAACTAGTTTATCTGTGAAATTAGTACTAATCACTTTAAATATGATCTGTAAGACCTGAAACGTGTAGAGTCATTAACGCTACATTACCCTGAAACCTAGAATCCATCCCTAAACCCGGTTGTTCTTGGGAGCGCTTTGAAACTCCATATCAGACCTAGTCCGCACGTTAAAAGTCTGATAACTGTAAAACTATACAGCTATGACCGCATTACTGGACTTGACAACCCCCTCGAAAATCAAATCTTAATTATGTTTAGAAGTGCACAACTTAAGCCCAGGACAAAGTGTGTGAGAAACATAAATGTCTTTAGAAATAAAATTTGAATTTAAGTAAACTGAGTTGTGTCACTTGTGGGCCAAATATAAGGATTCAAACCGTCAGAATCTGACCCAAATACACCCTCGGATCAGGAGAAATTACCCATACATGGCAATGTACTTGTGGCCCTGATCGAATGACGGTGACCATTGAACTGAAACTGGTCCGCCACGGTCGATCTGCAAACCCAATCGGAGCAAAAACTCAGCCTGATCTAGATCTATGGTCAGGGAGCTTAAGTCCGACCGCACGTGGAAAAGGGGCCACCAGAAGTGCTCCATTGGGCAGAAACAGGCGCCCTTTGGATATAACCTAAGTATACCTTAGCCCTGGGGCCATTTCCATCAGGCCTGGGCCTATATAAAGGCCTAAACCCACTTCTCACCACATACAAATTTCCAAACCCAAGGAAGAAAAGAGAGAGAAAAGAGAAGGTGAAAGTGAGGAGAAATAAGTGAGAGTGGGAGTTAGTTGTCGGGATCTTTCCTTGACGCTCCTCGTGCTTAACCACCATCCTTGTATCGCTATACGGGCGATTCCAATTCCGTACTTGGGTAAGGAATCCTAACCCTAACCTATTTTAGGGTTTCCAACTATTGTAATAGATGAAATAGCTAACCTATTTCCTGATATAGGTTGTTGTGGTGCCATAGACACAGACTCGGTATACAAATTGAGTTCGATACGCATTTACCGGCAAAAGGTGTGGACTATAAACATTTAGGTTATGGTTTTCAAGGCTTTCAAATATTAGTTAATGATTTACGACTGACTTGATTGCTATCACATGCTTAAATACGACGTTTCCCACGCTTTACACATAGATATGAATTATGTTGAATATAGTGTATTCCATGTGTTTGTTGAAATGACTGAATGAATATGGATTCATGATTTGTGCTTGCCATGATTTATGTGTGAGGAAATATAATGGTTGTACGTGTGGCAACTCCTATGTGGAAGGATTTGCTACGAGGTGCGTTTTAACTGATTTCTTACATGTACGTAATATGTGTTGTCTAAGTGTTTGATAAAATGCCTAAGTGAGCAAATGCTTAATGTAATGTGTTTAATGAGGGTGTTGAGATAGGATTCTCAATCCCCGTATCTAGGGTTACAGTTTCCTTCATGTAGTCTATTTTACTACTATGTGATTTGTAAATTAGATGCTCATGTATGTTAACATGTATTCTATGTGTTTGTTCAGATGTTGATATGGGATCTATATTTAATTGTGCTGTTACATGCTGTCTTGGCTATTACATTTGAATGCTATGATCTGGAGTGTGTTTGGAGCTACGTGGTAGTCCAGGCAATCGGTAATGATTTATGACCGGTGGCTGAACTGTTTTAACCACGACAGATGCGTTCGACGAATCTGAGTCGTATGTCACTTGACGACAGTAGCTAGGCTTCGTGGAATGCTTATGCACTCCATGTCAATTAATTCTACGTGTGCTCGTACTAGTCGAGCTCGTCAAGTAACCCGATTGACCAAATGTATGTTCACCATGTATGGACGCTACTTCTTAAATCTAAGGTACCAAACTCACCAGTGAAAACTCCTTTAAACCTTGGTACCTCGATCCATTAAGACTCATGAGCTGGGCATGGTGGTATGGGACACCTTGACCGAGCTGTCGGCCTACGCTGGGATGACGAGCCTCCCCGTAGTGACCAGTGAGCAACCTAGACTCGTGAGCCGAATACGGTGGTATGGGACACTATATTCGAGCTGTTGGCCTACGTCTAGGTGACGAGTCATTCATAGTGACTTCAAGCATACTCTAAGACTGAGCAAAGGCGATGAGTCTTTCTGTAGTAATTAGAGTATAAACTAGGCGTGCACTGATAAGGTGACGAGCCCTTTACAGTGACCTAGAACCGCAACATCGTATGAGAATTACTAGGACTGACGACCATAGAATGGATCATTGTTTGAGAATTGATATAAGGGAGGTACCTTAGCTTCCCAATCCTGCTGTGTGAAAAGGACTAATAAGAACTTGGTAATCACGCTCATGCACCGCATTACATGTGCATTTGGCGTAGTAGGTCAAGCACTGACGAAGTGTTTCATCCGCGATCGTGAGATGAAGTCACTGAGGGAGTGCAGGCGAGGGCATGCATCATTATTTCATATCATTCCTGCATTAATCAGAGTATTTAAGGATGTCTGATTGTGCTGTTTTATCATTACTGCTTGATTGGTTTCATAACATGTCAACCTTTGCTTTATTATTCCACTGAGTTGATCACTCACTCCCACGTTACGGGACGGTGTTGTACACACCAACCAGACCCTGTTGTAGGTTCGGATGATGGCGTAGCCTGTAAGGTGGAGCCGGACTTTGAGGAAGACGAGGAAGCATTATCATACATGCAGTATTCAGGCGGGTTCTCGTAGACCGTTCTGAATTATCAGGGCTTCAGGGTTTATGCTTGTAGAGGACTACCACTCTTTTAATATTTTGTATTTTGAATCAGTACTTGTAACTATTTAACCTGGCAATGTGTTCATACTTTGGGGACTTACAATGGTATATATATGGTCTCCCCTTATCACAGTTAACCGCTTGCAAAAATTCAACTGTCCATGGAGTATGATTCGTTGATTTAGCTTAATCTCATTCATGTTTTATGCACTAACATGGATAACATCAAATCATCATTATATTTGTTGCATAAGTGATGTATTGGAACTCGAGAGTTGGGTACCTGCTCGACCCCTGATTTTCAGGGCGTTACAACCACCTATGCTACCTGTACAGTTATATATTTGATGGATAATTGGCCAACTCAGTGTAAACTCCCCTCAAGATTACACACCGCCGCATTAGGTAAGAAATAGTATAAAACATCCAGACAACCAAAACAGAGTAAATGCAGTCTTATTAAGTACATGGATGTATGGAATGCGTTCACGCTCTCGGGATGCTCATCCATGCGGACAGTGGGCCGCCACCCATGCAATCATCAAGCCTGGGAAACATCATCCAATCAGAACATCGAACCTGAGAGACATCATCCAAACCGAACGATACGTACATCAGCAATGCAACCATCGAACCCGGGACACATCATCCAGACGGAACGATACTTACATCACGTACGATAGCAATAGATGTTGGTCTGTGTTATGTATGCATGATTAGCCAACTCATTATTAGTCCATTTACAACCAGCCAATTTAAATAAGCTCACGGTCACTACGGGGAGCACATGACTAAGCATAGGCCGATGACTCGGGCATAGTGTCCCATGACCACCATCCCCGACCCATAAGACTACCATCTTAGGATGTTTAATGGAAACCTGTCGATCAAGTTACATCCCAAGTATGGGTGTACATTTATAGGTGAGGGTTTCCTACTAATGTACTAGTTTAAATTTCATAAGCAATCCACAAATAGTCCACAGGCATGAAATAAATATACAGGATAAACATTAAGCATGTAATATAGGAATTCAACTCCAACAGTTTAACATATATAGTTATAGAATGGAAATATCAATCATCAATTTTAATAAAAACTATAACTTAAGCTAATGAGAAGATGGAAAGCGCAAGGGAAAGAATCATCACTAGACAAGTTGTAGGGCGTCCCTTGCTGTGGGTCCCCTTGAGAAGCTAGCACCTCCCTGCTATTTGAATAGATCCCTAGAGAAAATCCCTAGCATTAACTGATAAGTTCTAAAGTCCTAGTACACCAAGGGTTGGTCGAATGACCCAATATCAAGGTGGGGAACCCTCATACGTGGCCCACATAGGATTCATGTATGTAATATACTCCTACACCTGATGATTCCTACGTAACTGTGGGACCCACTATAATATTTATGTGTTACATGTATTGGAAGGTGCTCCAATCAAATCCAATCAGGTGGGGCCCCTAATGACTTTGGGGTAAGGTCTTACTGCAACTCACTGTGCTGCAGCCCACCTGGAACTTATATAAGGTGCGGCCCCACATGTGTATAGCATCCAGGGCGGGTCCCATTCAGTTGTCAAAATAGGTGGATGGAGTAGATCTGTGTCGAGGTGGACCACATCTAGACTTTGGACGGTCCCCACCTAGCACGCGTACAGGGTGATTTTCCCATGCACGTGGGTCTCAAGTACATGCACCTGCTGGACCCTACATAGAGGTGGCCCTCGTGCAATGTTTCATCACATACATACGTACTGGAGGGCTTTCCAGCCAACTACCACAGGTGGGCTTGCAAGTATGTTGGTCCCACGTAAGCATGGGTGGCGAATCCGAACAGTCCATAAGATATGGAATCCCAAGAAACCTTAGGGGGTGAATTTTCACCCTGATCTAAGATTCCAGTTGCCCATAGTGAAGATAACTTCCAAGCAAGAGAAGACACTGTTTGCACTTTTCAAGGCCCACCGAAGTTTGGCTCAAAGTAAAAATTGGAACTAGGGGGTTTCATGAGGTTCTGCTCCATGTGGACCATTCAGATTTTTTAGGCTCATCATATCTAATGAGATCTCAACTTTTTGCGTAGTTTATGTGGACAAGCAGGTGAGCATTCAGCAGGGTGTATGCATGCACCATTTTTTTCTCTTCACGGGTGGGTCCCATGTGGGGACACCACATATGCAAATCAAGGTGGGTCCTACGTGGGGACACCATGCATGCACATGCAATATGTTGCTGCTGGCTGTCAACGTCCAGCACTGAACGGTCAGGACTCAACATCCCTTGATGGACATCCCCTATAGCCCAGTGTGGCCCACTTGGCATCAGCGTGAGGCCCACCTATAGTTTGGTGCGGCCCATACTGCCGTTTGGTGAGGCCCAACACTGAAGCCCACCTGCAATAGGCAACGTAAAATGGCTCCCTATTGCATGCATTTCAAAGTCATCTTCGGCCCTGATCCTAGGCTTAAACATGGCACACCGTTGGGCCGTCGTTTCAACCCATAATACTGCCTACGGTGGCTGCCATTTCCACCATCAAAGAATGCCCGAATCCTGGCCACCGTTCAGATAGCTCTCCTAGCTCAAAATAGAGCTCGACAGAGGCCTATCCTCTGCCTGATTAGATGGCCATCGTTTGGCCTGACCCTAGCTCCCAGGTACCACCATTTGCAGGGCCTATCTTCAGTCCAAACAGGGACCAAACTCGCTATTTTCTCGGGTTGACTCTCAGCCATTGATTGGCTGGTCTCCCGTCGAACCTGAGCTAATTTCGAGCTTCTATAAAGAGCTCAAAACGGAGCTTCCGTTCCATCCTATCCATGGCCTGACGCACGGCTATAATTTAGCTGGGTTTTTGCCCAAAATAGATGCTATAGATGGGGTGGTTCTCAGCCTAGAACAGAGCCATGGATTGGCTCAGTTTCGGTTTCAAACATGGACCCACTAAAATGCCTTGATGTTGGCAGGACCACAACCATTACTTGGCTAGCTTCCGGTTCATTGGAGCCTGGCACGACCTATCTCCATAGCATGAAGGAGGTCAGTACCAGCTCCTTTGTTGACATTCTCACATTGAAAGAGAAGGAAAGAAGAAAAAGAAAAGAAAGGAAGAAGATAGGGAGGCAAAAGGAGGCAACCAGCTACTTGGTTCCGAGCTGCAATGGTCCGCACACCTACTTCTGTCTCGTTGTGCATGAACTTCTAGGTCTACAGGGCCCATCTTATAGAGGAAGTGAGAGAGAGGGAACGGTTGAGATTGTTTCCCTAATGGATGGCTGAGATTGTCCTTCCCAAAGAGGAAGGGCGGTCCTTTGACTCTTCTCATCGCGGGTTCTCAGTCGGGCGATTTTTTTGGCTAGGATGGACGGTTACATTCAATCTCCTTCATCTGATTACAAGTGATTGAATGGCTATACCGTTTTGTTAAGCCGGGCCTCACGAAGAATTTGAACGGCTTGGATGACTCGAAAAGTGGCCGTGGCAGCCCACTTATAGGTTTGAAGTATGTCAGTTTAAAACAGAGAGAGAAAGGCGGGAGATATTTCTTGTTTGCAAAAGGGCTTGGTCCCAGTGTCGCTCGTGTACCAGCGTCCTTAGTGCACATGCACAGTGTAGGGGCCCGCTGAGATGTCAATAACATAATCCATACCGTCCATTCGCATTGGGAACCCTTCATAGGGACCCTGTCCCATTTCAGGTCGATGGTGAGACCCAGGTGGGCCATGCCAACCAGATCTTAACCCTTAACGGTTGATTATAATTGTTCTGGTGGTCAGATTTACCCCAAATCGATCGTCAATGGCTAAAGTGGCCCTATGGGTTGTCCACATCTTGAAGACTTGCTACTACCCATATAATAATAATAGTTTTATTTTATTTCATTTATTTTGTTATGTGTATATATATATATATGTATTTATATCACTTTTGTATTATTATTACTATTGTCTGCACACTATATATATAATTCATGTTGTGGGCCACACTGTAGGTCATTAGGAGTTAAGACCATTATAACCCAATCCAACAATTGGATTGCCTAATATTTCATTATTGATAACTCTAGGGGTCCAAATGAATGTTTAGGTGAAATTTGAGAGTTGAATAGGATGGATCTTTCTATGGGGCATTGTAGATCGATGGATGGTGGATCTTGTGATTTTGATCCCTACATTGGTTTCATACGGTTCAATTGTACTAAATAGGTGTATGATGAGTTTTCATCATGCTCAAGATTATTCAAATAAGATTTTCATTTATTTAAATATAGTTCAACTTGTGATAGTCAAATGGACAGATTGATCTCAAATTTTATTCTGATGTTATGAGTTGTCATAATCTAAAATCTAAGGGTTAAGATGGATAGATTGAGGGTTGTTGGATAGTGACGTGTAAGGTAAATTATGTGGGTAAATGCATATATGTAAGCTAATTTAGATTTACATGGTGACACCCGAGTACTGAAAGTACAGGGTGTTATAATCTACCCCCCTTAATAGAAATCTCATCCCAAGATTTGCTATGTGTATCCCTAAGTGTTAACATTACAAGCAGGAATTTTATTTTAATAGTGCATTCTATTTCTCACTTTTGCAATCACGTCCTCCACTATCAACAAGACATACTTAAACGTACCATACCCCTAAGCATCTAGTCTTAGCATATCAATTCCTACTAAACATTTGGACCCTCCCTAGCATTAACCGATACTAAGGATTTGTTTAAAGGTTTACCTACATCAAATGTCCCATCGCCTCCACTAAGAGTTAGGCGACCACTAACGATAACATTCTACCTTTCTCTTTATTTTCTTTTACTTCTAATGATAGTCCTTGGCTGTCCAAAGTGTATTACCAATTTCTTTTTTTTCTTTTTTTTTTGCAGCATTCCGAGTGACATGAATAGATGGTTGTGGTAGGTTTAAGCCCGATACTTCGATCAACTGTCTGCAGAACAGAGGATTTTGGTATCAATCATAATCCTGTTAAATCTCGATCCTTTGCTTGATCAGGGCATTGAGATCGTTGAGATTTTCTAGGACTCAGAACTTGAGCCAAACCATGTAAACTTCGTTTAAATATGGTTCCATCAATCCGTGATCCAGATTGTTCTAGACTCTGGGAGAATATCATGTGATCTTCAAAATTTTCAATGAGAGTGCCCGAAAGTTTATGTGAATGGGCGTGAATGACCATGACACTTCCAGCGCGCACTCTGGTCACCTAATGCACTACTTGGAAGTTTCAAGACCAGGATTTCTATATGGAACCTAAGCTTGAAATTTTGGTAATTTGTCTGGGATTTCAAGTCTAGTTCTAATATGCTTAGTCTCAGGTTGAAAATTTACTCAGAATTCTATAACTTCGTCACTAATTAATCCTAAGTGTTGATATTTATGAAAACTCTTATCTCTAATTAGCGAGGTGCATTAGGAAATTTAAACTATAACCCCTAATATGATTCTTTAAGTTTTGGGAACATTCACGACTGATCGAATGTACGACGTGGTGAGTAAGGAGATTTCCTTACAATGCCTAAGGTTGTTTCATTTCCTGGATATGGCAATAACATGATTTCTAAATAGAAAATCTTTAAAGAAGTTCAAATTTCTAGATTTATAAAAATTGTTCACCAGGGGTCAAGTCCAAGGAAAATCTTGTCAGGTCTTGTTAGCATATATTTGGCACCCATGTTAAATTCTTAAGTCCAAACAACTATTTTGGAAATTTTAAAAAAGGAACCAAGTTCTTGTTTCTAAGCACAAATAATTAAATCTAAAATGTTCAAAGGGCTTAAGTTTATTCATAAGTTCTTCAATCCTCCCAACAAGTTTCTAGAGGCTCAAAATTTTGAGTTTCTATATTCCTAATTTCTCCTAACTACTGGGGACATTCACATTAGTTCAAATAGTTATTCTTATCACTTCTAAGGGACTTCTACATAAGTTTAAAGCCCAACGGTTTAACTTAAAATTCTCAAGGGAGTCTAGAGTTTGAAATTTCTATATTTCAGATTTTCTCTTATTCTAAGGGAATTTCACTTAAGTTCAAATGACTGAACCTAAGATGTTCAAAGGGGCCTAAGATTTTGAGTTCCTATATTCTTAATTTCTCCTGGCTACAAGGAAAGTTCACATAAGTTCAAATGGTTACTCTTAATAATTTCTAAAGAGACCTAAGTTTTGGTTTCTACATTCTCAAAACTCTTCTAAGTCTAAAGGAATTCACCTATGTTCAACATTCTAATTTCAAACATCCCAACTCGAGACATTTAAGGCATGTATAAGATCATTTCCCGAGGCCAAGTTTGTCTAAACTATGCTCTGATACCAACTGTAACGCCCCGTGTTTTCAGGACCCGAGTACACGACCCGTTTCCCAAAAACCCGAGTGTTAACTTTAAAGGATGGTCAAATTCGAGTATATATAATTTTTTCTTTCATCAGAGTAAGCAGATGAGTGTAGAATGGACAAGTAACATAAAGGGAAATTTCAAATTTCATTTAGAATATACAAGTGTTACCCATAATGACTCATACAAACCAATGTCCCCACTCTTACAATTACAAAATGAAATAATACTACATGTGAAATAAAGTAAATTACAACAAATTCGAGATATAAAATCCTGTAGCAACTCTTAGCAATCACAATCATGCATCCCTGTCAAATGTAGCTTGCTCCCCATCAATATAAACATGAATTTCACCTGGGCCACCTGTGCTACCTGTACGGTTGTATATTTGATGGATAAGTGGCCACCTCAATGTGAACTCCCCTTAAGATTACACACTGCCGCATTAGGTAAGAAATAGTATAAAACATCAAGACAACCAAAATATAGTAAATGCAGTCTTATTAAGTGCATGGATGTATGAAATGCGTTCACACCCTGGGGATGCTCATCCGTGCTGACAGTGGGCCGCCACCCATGTAATCATCAAACCTGGGAAACATCATCCAGTCGAAACATTGAACCTGGGACACATCATCCAGAAGGAACGATACGTACATCAGCAATGCAACCATCGAACCCGGGACACGTCATCCAAATGGAACGATACTTACATCATGTACGATAGTAATAGATGTTGGTTTGTACTATGTATGCATGATTAGCCAAGTCATTATTAGACCATTTACAAACAACTAATTTAAATAAGCTCGCGATCACTATGAGGAGCACATGACCTAGCGTAGGCCGATGGCTCGAGCATAGTGTCCCATGACCACCATCCCCGGCCCATGAGACTACCATCTTAGGATGTTTAATGGAAACCTATCGATCGAGTTACATCTCAAGTATGGGTGTACATTAATAGGTGAGGGTTTCCCACTAATGTACCAGTTTAAATTCCGTAAGCAATCCACAAATAGTCCACAGGCATAAAATAAATATGCAGGATAAACATTAAGCATGTAATATAGCAATTCAATTCCAATAGTTTAACATATGTAGTTAGAGAATGGAGATATCAATCATCAATTTTAATAAAAACTATAACTTAAGTTAATGAGAAGATGGAAAGCTCAAGGGGAAGAATCATCACCAGACAAGTTGTAGGGCGTCCCTTGTTGTGGGTCCCCTTAAGAAGCTAGCACCTCCCTGCTATTTGAATAGATCCCTAGAGAAAATCCCTAGCATTAACTGATAAGTTCTAAGGTCTTAATACACCATGGGTTGGTCAAATGACCCAATATCAAGGTGGGGAACCCTCATACGTGGCCCACATAGGATTCATGTATGTAGTATACTCCTACACCTGATGATTCCTACATAACTATGGGGCCCACGTATAATATTTATGTGTTACATGTACTGGAAGGTGCTCCAATCAAATCCAATCAGGTGGGGCCCCTAATGACTTTGGGGTAGGGTCTTACTACAACTCACTGTGCTTCAGCCCACCTGGAACTTATACAAGGTGCGGCCCCACATGTGTATCGCATCCAGGGTAGGTCCCATTCAGCTGTCAAAATAGGTGGACGGAGTGGATCTGTGTCGAGGTGGACCACGTCCAGACTTTGGACGGTCCCCACCCAGCATGCGTACAGGGTGATTTTCCCATGCACGTGGGTCTCAAGCACATGCACCTGGTGGACGCTACATAGAGGTGGCCCTCATGCAATGTTTCATCACATATATACGTACGGGAGGGCTTTCCAGCCAACTACCACAGGTGGGCTTGCAAGTATGTGGGTCCCACGTAAGCATGGGTGTCGAATCCGAATGGTCCATAAGATATGAAATCCCAAGAAACCTTAGGGGGTGAATTTTCACCCTGATCTAAGATTCCAGTGGCCTATAGCGAAGATAACTTTCAATCAAGAGAAGACACTGTTTACACTTTTCAGGGCCCACCGAAGTTTGGCTCAAAGTAAAAATTGGAACCGAGGGGTTTCATGAGGTTCTGCTCTATGTGGACCATTCAGATTTTTTAGGCTCATCATATCTGATGAGATCTCAACTTTTTGTATAGTTTATGCGGACAGGCAGGTGAGCATTCAGCAGGGTGTATGCATGCACCATTTTTTTTCTCTTCACAGGTGGGTCCCATGTGGGGACACCACATATGCAAATCAAGGTGGGTCCCACGTGGGGACACCATGCATGCAAATGCATGCACATGCAATACGTTGTTGCTGGCTGTCAACGTCCAGCACTGGAAGGTCAGCACTCAACGCCCCTTGATGGACGTCCCCTATAGCCCAGTGTGGCCCACCTGGCATCAGCATGAGGCCCACTAGGAGATGCAAGGTGTGGCCCACCTATAGGGTGAGGCCCAACACTGAAGCCCACCTGCAATAAGCAACGTAAAATGGCTCCCTGTTGCATGTATTTCAAAGTCATCTCCGACCCTGATCCTAGGCTCAAACATGGCCCACCCTTGGGCCATCTTCTCAACCCGTAATACTACCTGCGGTGGCTGCCATTTCCACCATCAAAGAACGCCTGAATCCTGGCCACCGTTCGGACAGCTCTCCTAGCTCAAAACAGAGCTCGACAGAGGCCTATCCTCTGCCTGATTAGATGGCCATCGTTTGGCCTGACCCCAGCTACCAGGTACCACCATTTGCGGGGCCTGTCTTCAGTCTAAATAGGGACCAAACTCGCTATTTTCTCAGGCCGACTCTCAGCCATTGATTGGCTTGTCTCCCGTCGAACCTGAGCTGATTTCGAGATTCTATAAAGAGCTCAAAATGGAGCTTTCGTTCCACCCTGTCCATGGCCTAATGCATGACCATAATTTGGTCGAGTTTTTGCCCGAGACAGATGCTGCAAATGGGGTGGTTCTCAGCCCAGAACAGAGCCATGGATTGACTCAGTTTCGGTTTTAAACATGGACCCACTAAAATGCCTTGATGTTGGCGTGACCATAGCCATTACTTGGCTGGCTTCCGGTTCGTTGGAGCCTGGCACGACCTATCTCCATGGCATGAAGGAGGTCAATACCAGCTCCTTTGTTGATGTTCTCACATTGAAAGAGAAGGAAAGAAGAAAAAGAAAAGAAAGGAAGAAGATAGGGAGGAAAAAGGAGGCAACCAGCTACCTAGTTCCGAGCTACAATGGTCCGCACTCCTACTTCTCTCTCATTGTGCATGAACTTCTAGGTCTACAGGGCCCGTCTTATAAAGGAAGTGAGAGAGAGGGAACGGTTGAGATTGTTTCCCCAATGGACGGCTGAGATTGTCCTTCCCAAAGAGGAAGGGTGGTCCTCTGCCTCTTCTCACCACAGGTTCTCGATCGGGCGATTTTTTTTTGCTAGGATGGATGGTTGCATTCAATCTCCTTCGTCCGATTACAAGTGATCAAACGACTATACCATTTTGTTAAGCCGGGCCCGAAGAAGAATTTGAACGGCTTGGATGGCTCGAAAAGTGGCCGTGGTGGCCCACTTATAAGTTTGAAGTACATCAGTTTAAAATAGAGAGAGAAAGGCAGGAGATATTTCTTGTTTGCAAAAGGGCTTGGTCCCAGTGTGGCTCGTGTACCAGCGTCGTTAGTGCACATGCACAGTGTAGGGGCCCGCTAAGATGTCAGTATCATAATTCATACCGTCCATTCGCATTGGGGACCCTTCATAGGGACCCTGTCCCATTTCGGGTCGATGGTGAGACCCAGGTGGGCCATGCCAACCAAATCTTAACCCTTAACAGATTATTATAATTGTTCTAGTGGTCATATTTACCCCAAATCGATCGTCAACGGCTAAAGTGGCCCTATGGGTTGTCCACATCTTCAAGACTTGTTACTACGCATATAATAATAATAATTTTATTTTATTTCATTTATTTTGTTAAGTGTATATATATGTATTTATATCATTTTTTTATTATTATTACTATTGTCTGCACACTATATATATAATTCATGTTGTGGGCCACACTGCAGGTCATTAGAAGTTAGGACCATTATAAACCAATCCAATGATTGGATTGCCTAGTATTTCATTATTGATAACTCTAGGGGTCCGAATGAATGTTTAGGTGAAACTTGGGAGTTGAATAGCATGGATCTTTCTACAGGGCGTTGTAGACCGATGGATGGTGGATCTTATGATTTTGATCCCTACATTGGTTTCATACGGTTCGATTGTACTAAATAGGTGTATGATGAGATGCAATCATGCTCAAGATTATTCAAATAAGATTTTCATTTATTTAAATATAGTTCAACTTGTGATAGTCAAACAGACAAATTGATCTTAAATTTTATTATGATGTTGTGAGTTGTCATAGTCTAAAATCTAAGGGTTAAGATGGATAGATTGAGGGTTGTTGGATAGTGACGTGTAAGGTAAATTATGTGGGTAAATGCATATATGTAAGCTAATTTGGATTTACGTAGTGACACCCGAGTACTGAAAGTACGGGGTGTTATAATGTATATGCAGCGGAGTTGGACTTCGCAAATGAGGAGTAAGAGTTCTCCTATGTTCAGCTCTCTGGCAGGTCTATGTAGACCTCGTGCTGCTTCGATGGGATTTCAGGGATACATGGATTAGTCGGATACTTACATTTTGTCATTTTGTATATTTTAAGTTAAAACATGTATATATTCGGCCCGGTAATATACTCATACTCTGGAGGTTGTGAAACACGTACATATACCTTATATATCTATCTCAGTCTTCTGCTTGCTTAATTACATTAACTCTGGAGTATGATATGATGATTTAGTGTAATCCCTCTCATGTTCAATGCACTAATATGGACAACATTTAAACATCATTATCTATGTTGCATAAGTGATGCGTTGGATCATGAGAGTTGAGCTTTGCTCGACCCTCAAAATCTGGGGCGTTACAAGTTGGTATCAGAGCATAATTTGGATTAAACTAGACCTAGGTTATGGTAACATGACACGCTTTGACTTAGGAAGGGGGCGATGAAATGTAGAAATGACCGAAGGATCCCAAGTTTCGCCGACAAGCAAAATTAACCATTGTAATCTAGCTCGTACGCGTCCGAGATCATGTGAAATGATCTTAATACCTTTTTGGCCATCAATTGACGGGTTTGAACAAAGATTCGAAAAGTCCCGAACTAGAAATGATCCAACAGCGTGAATACACGCTTGTAGGACCGAGAAAACACATCAAATGGACGTGGGGACCCAAATCCCAATTTTTGGTTGGACCGAGAAAATACATCAAATGGACATGGGGACCTAAATCCCAATTTTCGGTTGGACCCACGGGGTCCCCCGCACATGTACAACACCCCGGGAGGGGGTGGCCACCACCCCAGGGTGGAGCCACCGCCGGCGGTCCAGGGAGGAGGCGGCGACACCGCCCGGTCGACGGTGCACCGCCCGCCTTCATAGTGGGTGTACGGCGGCGGTGCACCGCTCACTGGCCGACTATGTGGGGCCCTCCCACATGTGGGACCCCTCATTTAAACCCCCTCCTCTCCCCTTTTACCATTCCACCCAATTCCTTGCCCTCTAAACTCTCCAAAATCACATTTTCTCTCTCAAATCTCCATTTTATACACTCAAAGCTCCATTTTCTTCTACATTTCACATCAATCTTCCATCTTCTTCCATATTTTGCACCCATCGACCACCATTCTCTCAAAACTACCTCTTACTACTCTCCATTTTCCCTATTTCCCCACATTTGAGCACAAAATCCACATTTTTGTGTCTCATAACTCTCAAGCTCCTTAAATCTACTTCACTCTCAAGCTTTTCCAACTCCATGGCTCTCTTTGAGCCAGTTACCGCCATCTTCTCGATTTCTATGCTCCTTTCCTTCATGAGAAAGAAGAAAGTGGCCTCGGATGAGACCGGGCAGAGCCGACCACGTCGTATTACGAAGAAGGCGAGTGTCGAGGCTAGTATAAGTGCCGAGCGAGCATGAAGATCCAAGCGAGACCTCAATCCTCAAATCCCATTGGAAAGATCACTATCGATAGGCATCAATCTCGGTAAGTTTCGCAACTGCAAGGTTGTATTGGAAGCACATGTCAATGAGAAGTTGTTTGGAACGTATCCAGTCATCGAATTTTTCCTGAAAAATGGGTGGGGTCCCATATTCGAAGGAAACGCTCACGCAAGTAAAGGCGTTGTGCGAGCCTTCTATGCCCACATAAGAAACCCACTGTTGGAGCCTCTCCATTTTACTATCACTTTGGGAAGGCAGAAGCCCATAGTAGTGTGGACGTGATGGCCCACATTATGGGAATTGAAAGAGGTGTGGTACATGCTTGTGAAACTCGTCTTGCTAGTGAGCGAGAGAGAAATCACCGCACACGTTTCCTATACGAGCAACTTAAGCATTGGAGGCAAGGAAATAGCCTTGCTTCATCTAAGATGATGAATGACTTCTGCCTGCTCCCCCACATATGCACGTATAATGTGTATCCTAGGTAGAGTAACCACACCGAATGTATAAAGTTCATGATGGACTTCTTGTATAGAGTCGGGTAAGGAGAGAAAGTATGCCTGCCTACTCTTGCCTTATCTCAAATAATCAGCACTGCACGGTCTACTAGGCAAGACTCCTTGCTACCTTTCGGCCGACTTATTTGCAAAATTGCCTGCCACTTCAGTTTCAGACTCCATACGGATAACGTCGCCCTATTCCACATTATCAGTGAGAACACGCTCAACAAGATAGGCATTGGCCCTAGGCAACGCCAAGCTCAACTCGATGAGCAGAGCGACAAAACAGAAGAAAAAAGTGAAGTGGATAAGGGAAGTGAAGGTGAGAAAGAAAGCGGTGATGGTGAAGAAGGAAGTGGTGAGGAAGGCAGTGAAGAGGAAGATCAGGGAGAAGAAGATGAGGCTCAAGACTCTGATGCGGGCCCTCCTACTACACATGAAGACCACCATGATCGAGCTGCCTTAGAAGCCCGCATGGCAAGAATTGAGGAAAATCAGGCCTCCTTGAGATAGGAGTTCAAGGAGAATCAGGCCTATCTGAAACAGAAATTCAAGAAAATGTCTCGCACCTTGAAAGCCCTCCTGTGCTGTATGCAGGATAAGGGTGCGCCTCCACCTTCACCAGAGTAAGCGGACTAGTTGTGTTGCAGTGGTTCTTTGGTTTTCCTTATTTCTTGTTTTCTTTGTAATAGCCCTAGTTGGCTTGGATGGATGTTAGAATAGTTAGTGTTAAAAGTTTTGCTAAATTAGCTCACATGCATCTTCTGTCATAATTCATGTAATACTACACCTCATGTATTGTGACAAATTTTAGCTTTTGAAATGCATGAAGCTCTTTTTGTTTGCAATGAGTAGAATGGTTGGAAAAGTGAGTAATATTATTTTAAAACTGACACACGTTGCACCCTATATTGTATATAGGGGATGCCTCTTAAAAATACTCAAAATATAGCACATCCCGCACTAAGCGGATCGATTGACGGGGTGCCTCCCCTGAACGATAGCCAAATGGACCCTAGCTTGGGCTCAAACTTCGAGACAATGCCGAATTTGTAGCTGGCCACTGGCCCCACCAATGGGCCAACACCTTGTGCACCACCAGTTCTGGAACAGAACCGTGCGTCTACATAGACGCCACACATGCCTCAGGCGACTTCTCCTCCTGATAAGTTAGAGTAGATGATGCTCCTGATGCAGCAATAGCAGCAAGTATTGGCTACGATCACGGGGGCCATTACCCAGAACATGACTACGATACCGCCTATGCCATCTATGCAACCTGTTGTGACTATGAATACAAGCGGCTTGTTTGAGCGCTTTTAGTGCTTCCGTCCTCCTACTTTTGCAAGTAATCACCGACCTAAGGAGGTAGAGTATTGGTTGGATCGTATATCCAAGATGCTGAAGCCGCTACACTGTACTGAGGCAGAGCAAGTGGAGCTAGTTACGTATATGTTTGAAAAGAGGCTAGTCTCTGGTGGGACAGCATCCTACGGACCGTCCCCTTAGGATACGTGTGGATGTGTGACACGTTTGAAACTCATTTCCATGGAAAGTATTTCCCCCTCACTTATCGTAATGAAAAGGAGGGTGAATTTCTCTGCCTTCGATAAGGGGGGAAGACAGTAGCCCAGTACGAGAATCGCTTTACGGAGCTAGCTAGATATGCACCATTGATCCTTATGGACGAGCTGATGAGGATGCGTTGATTTTTAGAGGGTCTATGGCCTGACATCCGCATAAAGATGTGTTGTGCTAGCATTTCCAACTATGCTGAGCTAGTGAACATGTCCCTGCGAGCTGAGTAGGATGGAGACAGGGTGTCACGGACACGTATGCCGATGGGCCCAAGACCTCGACCCGAGCTTCCAAATCGACCATTCCTTGGCAAGAGGCCGCATGCAGATTTGCCTCCTAGGCTAATGGCTCCATCGACCCAACTGAGGCGATCAGATCTTTGGTGCGCCTACTGTAAGAGGACGGGCCATACAGACACCTACTATTTTACCAAAATGAAGGACAATGGCTCTATGCCACCTCAGAAGATCAACCGCCAGCTGCCACAGGCTATTTCAACTCCACCCCTATGATTCGCACCACCAGTACAGCCACTCTATAGACCACCTATACCTTGAAATAGGCCGCCTCAACGACCTATGACAGCACAACCCAATCGTTCTTAACAAGCATGTGTACATGCAGTTGCAACTAAAGCATCTGAGTAAGCAACTGTTGTGCCTTTAGCCTTCGAAGTCACTGCCCACATTTAAGGTACACCTGTATTTCTATTGGTGGATACCCGGTCCATTATTTCGCTAATATCGTACTCTACAGTTAAGCGCTTAGGGCTGAACACTATCCCTATGGTTGGGGTGAGAGTCCTTACCGCAAAAGGGACCTTCTCCAACGCTACTAAGCTTTGTAAATGTTGCCCCAATAAACTTAGGAAGCAGAACGGTGTGCATTGACCTGATCGTCACCCCGCTGTATCATTATGACATCATCCTCAGCATGGATTGGCTCACCGAAATGAAGGCAAAGATCGACTGCGAAACCTGACTGGTGACGGCACATGGACCCGAGGGTACGGCCTTTACTTTCCCAGTTCAGGTCAGTTGGCCCTATCGCATAAATTGTTACGCTTCCTTATTAGAGAATGTTGATGGTCCGACTCTTGGGGACACGCTGTAGTCCAAGATTTTATGGACGTGTTTAGAGCAATACCTAGACTACTGCCTCGGTGCGAGATTGACTTTACTATCGACCTTGTACCTGGTGCGACGTCCATTTCCTTGCCAACATACCGCATGCCTCCATGTGAAATGGAGGAATTGAGGAGGCAGATAGATGATCTGCTAAAATCAGGTTTTATACAGCCTAGTGTACCCCCTTGGGGAGTACTAGTAATGTTTCTAAAGAAGAAGGACGGGTCGCTACGGTTGTGTATTGATTATCGCAGGCTGAATCACGTCACGGTCAAGAACAAGTACCCTTTGCCTAGGATAAATGACCTATTTGACTAGTTGAAAGGGCCACGATATTTCTCTAAGATTGACCTGCAGTTAGGGTATCATCAGTTGCGCGTCAGGGATGAAGACATGCAGAAAATAGCATTTAGAACCAGTTTTGGGCACTATGAGTTTCTCGTGATGTCGTTTGGACTTACAAATGCACCAGCTGTATTTATGGACCTCATGAACCGGGTGTTTCGGCCGTATCTATACCGATTCGTCATTGTGTTTATAGATGACATTTTGATATACTCCAAGAGTCAGAAAGATCATGAAGAACACCTGCGAGCAGTCTTTAATACTCTCAGGAAGAATCAGTTGTTTGCGCAATATCAGAAATATGACTTCTGAAAGGAGGAAGTCAAGTTTCTAGGATACGTGGTGTCCAAGGAAGGAATTGTCGTGGACCTTGCCATGGTGACCATGGTGCAGGACTGGGAGCAGCCTGGTTCCGTTACAGAAGTGAGGAGTTTCCTCGGACTTGCTGGCTACTATCGCCACTTCAATAAAGATTTTTCCAAGATAGCCAAACCATTATCTCAACTCACTCGAAAGAATCTTAAGTTTGCCGAGAATAAGAAAGTAAAAGCAGCCTTTTATGAATTAAAGGACAAGCTGACGTCCGTACACATGCTAATATTGTCAAACCAGGGGATCAGATATACTATATATACCAATGCGTCTTGCGTTGGTTTGGGTTATGTTCTTATGCAAAGGGACAAAGTGATTGCCTATGCATCGCGATAGTTGAGGAAACACGAGAAAAGCTACCCCACGCACGACCTGGAATTAGCAGCAGTCATTTTCGCATTAAAGCTCTGGAGACATTACCTCTATGGAGAGGAGTTCGAGCTCTTTTGCAACCACAAGAGCCTCAAGTACATCTTCACGCAAAGAGACCTGAATATGAGGCAACGATGTTAGATGGAAACCTTGAAAGACTTCAAGTTTGAGGTCTCCTACCATCTTGGCAAGGCCAACCTTATGGATGACGCTTTGAGTCGCAAGAAGACAATAGAATTTGCAGCTCCGCTGATGATGAAAGAATGGAATATGGTAGAGTTTGTGTGATACTTCAAACTGAAGCTTCAGTAAAGGAGCCGTTCGAGAGCGTCGCACACATCCATGTACAGCCACTTATTGATGACCGAATCATTGTGGCTCAGAAAGAATACGAATTGTTGGTGAAGATGAGAGAACGAGTAGGTGAGAGTGAAGAATTCAAATGGAGAGTCGGCTTGATGGAGGTTTATGATACCATGGCCGCCTATGCGTCCCGAACCATCATGACTTGAGAAGGAAAGTTTTAGAGGCCACTCACAATTCAAGGTTGGTAATGCATCCAGGTAGTACGAAGATGTATAGAGACATGAAGCATTCATACTAGTGGGACAACATGACGGGCCAAATAGCAGACTTCGTGTCTCATTGTCTCACGTGCCAGCAGGTCAAGGCCGAGCATCGCCGACCTCCTGGTTTACTTCAACCCATGCCCATAACTAAATGGAAATGGGATTTCATATCTATAGACTTCATTTCTGAGTTACCAAAGACGAGGAAGGGGCATGACTCCATTTGGGTGATTGTGGACCGATTGACGAAATCGGCTCATTTTCTCCCGGTTAGAGTTTCAAACTCAGCAGACAATTTAGCCAAGCTGTATATTAAGGAGATTGTATGACTGCATGAAGTTCTTATGGAGATTGTGTTGGATCAAGACACACGATTCACGTTTATATTCTGGACTCGAATCCAAGAAGCAATGGGAGTACAACTGAAGTTCAGTATCGCGTTCCACCCACAGACTGATGGGCAGACGAAACGAGTGAATCTGATATTAGAAGATATGTTACATGCGTGTGTGCTTGATTTCAAGGACAGTTGGGATGATTATCTCCCTTATGCTAGGTTTGCTTATAACAACAGCTTCCAAGCGAGCATTGGCATGGCTCCCTATGAAGCATTATATGGGCGCCCATGTCGAGCACCATATTATTGGGTAGAAGTTGGCGAGAAGAGCTTGGTTGGCCCAGATCTAGTTCAGCCAATCTCAGAGAAGATCGACATTATCAGGCGTCGACTTCTTACAGCCCAGAGCAGACAAAAGAGTTACGCCGTTACCCCCTGGTGACAACTGGAATTTGAAGTTGGGAACCATGTATTTCTTAAAGTTTTCTCAATGAAAAGAGTCCTTCGATTTAGCAAGAAAGGGAAACTTACGCTGAGATTCATTAGCCCATTATAGATTCTAGACATAGTGGGTGGGGTAGCATACTGCCTTGCCTTGGCCACACCACTCGCAGGCGTGCACAATGTATTTCATTTATCGATGCTAAAGAAATATGTTCCTGATCCTACTCATATTATCAAGTGAGAGCAGCTGTAGCTAAGTGAAGGTGCTACCTATGTACTTCAACCAACACATATTCTAGATAAGAAGGAATAGGTGCTACGCAGCAAAGTTATCCTACTGGTGAAAGTATTGTGGACTCACCACACTGAGGAAGAGGCTACTTGGGAAATGGAAGCTGAAGTCCATAAGAACTACCCTCAGATCCTCGAGGAGTACGAAAAGGTACTAATTTTGGGGATGAAATTTTTCTTTAAGGGGGGTAGATTGTAACGTCTTGGAAAAATTTGTCCAAGGCCCGAGTACCACCGTAGGTAGAAATCCCTAAGGATCGTATCCTATAGAAATTTAGGCAAAATTTAGTTAAATACTAAACTAAATAGGCAGTGGATTTAGCTTGAACCACTATCTATACAAATGGCAAGACCCAAAACTATCAAAAGCAATGACTCAATACTACTTAATAACTTAAGAGAAATCCCAAAAGCCAGTTGCTCTCGGAAGCACATTAAAACTCTGAATCGGACCTGGACCGCATGTCGAAAGTCCGATGACCACGAAACTATAGGGTTATGTCTGCCTTACTGGGCTTGATGAACATCGCGAGAATCGAGCCCAAATAGTATCCAGAAATGCACAACTTGAGCCCTGAGCGAAGTGTGTGAGAAACGCGAATATCCTTAGAAAAGGTATTAAAATTTAAGTGAACTGGGTCATTCGCTTGTAGGCGAAATTAAAGATTTCAAACCGTCAATTTTTGACCGAACTTTAATAATGGATCAAGGAAATTTCCCTGCGCATATATGTATACTTATGGCCCTGATTGAGCGACAATGACCGTTGATCTGACAAGGGTCCTCCACGGTCGATCCGCTAATCCAATCGTACCAAAATCATAACCTGCCTTAGATCCATGGTCAAGGAACTTACCCTACACCATAAGTGAGAAAAGGACCTTCCTGAGGGCCCTGTTTGTCAGAAACAAGCACCCTTTGGCTGTAACCTAAGTATACCATGGCCCTGGGGCCATTTACACTAGTTCTGGGCCTATATAATGCTCTTAAACCAACCCATTTCCATTTCATACGAATTTATCTAACCCTAGGAGAGAGAAGAGAGAAAAGAGGAGAAATGAGTGAGGAGAAGAGAGAGAGAGATAAGGAGATCGTTGCGGGGATTCACTCCCACTACTCCACGGGCTGAATCACCTCCCCCGTTTCGCTACAGAACTTGTTTCAACTACGATTTAGGTAAGAAATCCTAACCCTAATCTTGATGAAGGGATTCAGATAGCGTAAATGATGAAATAGCTAACATATTTCAATGTTTAGGTACCCATTGTTTTGTATTCGGGAACGTAGGATTTGAACCGAGTTCAAAACGAGTATTCTGACGAAAGGTACAGACTATAAACGTTTAGGTTATGGTTTTCAATACTCTCAATGTTAGCTAATGATTTATGTCTGACTTGATTGCTACCATATCATCTTATATACATCGATTTCGATGTATTACACATGTATGAACTATGTTATATAACTATGCATCCTATATGTTTGTTGAAATGTTTGAATGAACATGTAAACATGATTTGTGCTTGTTATGATTACTAAGCTAGGATTCATGATTGTTATTTGCATGATGACATCCTTGTAGATGGAATTGCTAAAATACTTGTTGTAACTAGCCTAGTCTATGTATTTGCTTATGTGTAGCCTAAGTGTTTGATAAATTGTCTGAATGAGAAAATGTTGAGGATTTGTACTTATTATAGGTATTAAGATATTATTTTGCATTACCTTGTACATATGTATAATTTATTTCATGTAATCATACTTATGAATAAAATGCAAGTGTTTATTAACATGTTCAAGGTGTTTGATAAAATTCTCAAATGAAGTATTTACTTGAATTGTTTGTCAAATGCTGAAATGATTATCACATATATTTATTCACTACATTTGAGTAAGATTGGGACTACAACGTAGTCTGGGCAATCGGTAACAGTCCCTGTTCAAGTGGCAGAATTAGTCGCGTCACGTCGGAAAAATTCGACGAATCTGGGTCGCACGAGGATTGTCGACAGTGGTTAGGCCACACAGAGTGTTTATACACTCCATGTCGATTACATTAGCATGTGCTCGTACCAATCAAACTTCCCTAACAAACCAATCGGCCTATTGTATGTTCACCCTGTATGGACGCCACTGCTTAAATCTAAGATACCCCTGCCAGTGTAAAAGCCCATTTTAACCATGGTACCATGATCCGCTAAGACTCATGGGCCGGGCATGGTGGTATAGGACACCGTGGTCGAGTTGTCAGCCTACGCTGGGGTGACGAGCTTCCCCGTAGTGACCAGTGAGCAACCCAAATTCGTGAGCCGAATACGGTGGTGTGGGACACTATATTCGAGATGTCAGCCTGTGCTGAGGTGATGAGCCTCCCCGTAGTGACCTCAAGTATAAACTCTCGAACTTACCTATCCACTGCTTTTCATTAAGAGTGATGTCCTACAACTTACCTATCGTATGTGATTAACTAGGATTGACGACCCTAGATAGATCTTTCGGTTGGGTAAATGATATAAAGGGAGGTACCTTAGCTTTCCAAATTTGCTGTATGAATAAGCCTAATTAAGTACTCGGCTAACACGATCATGCACCGCATTGCTTGTGCTTTGGCGAGAAAGTGCACTTTAGGGAGTTTTCCATGTGCAATGGTTGATGTAGTCGCTTAAGGGAGTTTCGTGAGAGGGCATGCATCATTACTGTAAGACCTGTATCCTAGACCATACCATTCCGTAGGCTTCCACGATCCTCCCGGTCGAATTTTAGCAATTCTAAGCAGAGTCCTACATACCGAAGTTGGCTCGACCCGAAACTTGTACCCTAGCGACCTCGCTGACGCTGCGGTTCCGGCACCGCGTCCCCCGCGCCAAGGCAATACCCCGGCCAGGAGATCTGGGCTCGCGTGCGGTTCAAAGGAAACACTGCGCATTGCAATCCTGAGAATATCCATCACATCAAATATCAAGTATACATCACATCACCCCATCACTGTCACGCCCCAAACTCGAAAAATGGGCTCACAAAATTCTTGATCGTCGAATCCGGTGCCGACAGCCTCCGTAGTGCCCCATTCTCGGCTCCCGGCAATCATATGCCAGATTCCAATCCTAGGATCCTACAACGAGGATTTTTAGAATAATTTTTTTTTATAATGGAGCATAACCACAAGTTTACCCAAATCATAAAGGCAACATCATCATCATATATCCACTAATATAATCATTTGAATACAGTGCTGAAAGGGAAATACATATGTCAAATCTAAGCTCCATAAGTCACCTACATGCTCCAAGCTCCACGCTGCTGCAACCTAACATCACCTGCATGTAAATATCATGCATAAGCTTATAAAAAGCCTAGAGGGTGGTGTAAGTGTGTGCGCAAGGCAAGCGTCAAGTATACCATAAAGCCCATAAATCATACATCATCAGAATAAGTGGAAATATACTGGTAGGTCCATGAATCATACAATAACAGAATACGCAATGCGGATCGGCTATGCAAATGTAGAAGCCAAATATCAAATGCCGATGATGCAATGCAATATGCAAATCCTGCTAAGTCTGTCTAGGCCATATAAGTGTAAAAACATAGTAACCCAAAATGTTAAGTACTGCAGATGCAATGTAATGTGCGGTGCGAATGTAATGACCATGCTGGAATGTGAAGTCAGGATGATAGTATGTAGTATCGTAGGCTATGGGGTCCACCACAGGGGACTTCTATCCAAACCAATCCCATACCTAAATTTGGATAGTCAGACTCAATGTGGTAAACTCCCGATCTCATGTTAGTCGGGCGCCTAACCGAAATCCTAGTCATGCGATGGTACACGTAACAAATAGTTACGCACCACCAGCCTAAGTAGATAGTGAATGAACAAATAAATGGATATGCAATTCCTGCTCAATAAGTCCACATATTAGTATGGTTACTCTCTGAAAAAATCAGCGGGGTCTATTACACTCCACACCGACTGCCTCCTCCCTAGCTGCACAGCCTAGTGAGTGAAAGAGACCTCACTATCCGCCTAGCCAGCAGTCTGCCAATACCTACTCGGCTCGTCGATAGCGGACCCATTTACGAGCTGGTCATACTCAGCCTAGCTTATAGCCCCCTCACTCAGGCAGATAAAGTCACACCCCCTTCCAACCGACCACGACACAGTGGGAGACACGGCCTCATGGTATAAGCACCGACACTCATATTCCACTCGGTCTAGACGTTGGAGCATCTCCTGGTACCAAGGAGGTTCTGGAATTTTCACCCAAGGACATCCTACGTGCCCACAGTGCTAGAACCAAGCATTTTCGGTGTCCCATTTGTCCATCCACGATGTGTCTGTGGAGGTCACGGCCCTGATGTCGCTAGGGCGTATAATGATCAAGTCACATATATGCGAGATGCATAAGTCACACTATCCAGTCATACAGCAATCCTGCGCGTATAGTGCGATAATGTGGGCACTCCGTCTCATAAGGAGTCCCGTAAATAGTCTGCCCAATAGCGTATGCTATGATCAAACATTCCTCATATCAAGCATACATATGATGCGTATGGGCATGAATCATGGAGCTATACTGAGCATGTTATGTGGTGATGAACTATCCTTCCAACGAGGATGGGCCTAAACGGCCAACACATAACAAGTATGAGCTTATCAATGGGCCCTAGGGAGAGTTATAATGTGGACATTTAACCAACATTTATCTTACAATGTGGACGTCAAACCAACATTGCTCCCAAGGCATGGTCCGCCAGAAAACATCATTGTATATACCACGGTAAAATTACACATGGCAATGGTCCTATATACATCTCAATGGGCCTTGACCCATGGGCCTCAGATACATCAAATGGGCTACATCAATGGGCCTTATGTATATTGTAATGGGCCATATCCCATGGGCATTTGAATACATCATAATGGGCCTCAACCCACGTGCCCTAATACATCACAATGGGCCTTAACCCATGGGCCTCAAATACACTACATCGAGCCACATCAAATGGGCCGAAACAAATGGGCTTCATGTATATCAATCGGGCGCACCCTTATGTATTTTTGAGATCTAACTTATTCATAAGCTAACATAGAGGTAGATGAAGTGAAAGCAAAATATAAGCTTAATTGGAAGCTAATGTGGCTCCTAAGAGGTTTGAATGGTGAATGTCACTATCTCCACTATTTTTAATGGTGGGGGTCCACTTGAAGCTTAGACCTGGCTCTTTTTTTCATCTCAAGCCTGCAAGACACACTTGCCAAATGGTTGGACGATTTGGATGCAACACATGCATCATGGTGGGTCCCATGGGGATGGACTACATAGATGAAGTATATACCTCATGGTGGGGTCCACACTAATGGAAGGTGTGGATTTCAAAACATACATCAGTGGTCCCACGTGGGGCCAACCATAACATGTATCTACCATCCAATCTATTTAATAAGGTCACACAGACCAAAAATAAATAATAAATAAATATTATATTTATCCTAAACTTGTGGAGCCAGGGAGATTCCAATGGCAGATGTTCAATCCTCCAATGCTTTTTGTTGTGTGGTCCACTTGATGGGTAGATCTGCCTCATTAGTCTCAAGCCTTAAGGCTAGCTCGCTATCTGGATGGACGGTTTAGATGTAACCCATACATCATACATCAAGAGTGGGGTCCACTGACCATCCAGCAACCCAGGACATGGCTGGAGGGCATAGATAAAACACATACATCATTGGTGGCGCCTACTGGCCATCCAGCAACTGGACGACATTGATAAAACAAATACATGGTGGGTTCCACCATCCACTGCCGTGGACGGTGGTGAATAAAACATATACATCACTAGTGGGTTCCACGTGGGGCCCACCACAATGTTTACCTGCAATCCAACCCGTTGGTAAGGTCACATAGACCTAGATGGAAAGGAAAAAAAAAAATTCATATTGATCCAAAACTTCTGTGATACCCAAAAAGGGTTTCAATGGCAAACATTCAATCACACTGTTTCCCGCTGTGTGGCCCCCCCGAGTTCCTTATACGGCTGATTTTTAGGGGGCCCATTATCCCAAAGGGGACCCAACATATGCACGGTGTGGATGTTCAAAACACATCACGGTCGGGCCCATGCATGAGACCCCTGATTCCAGAGTTCTAGCGCCTAGGACGCTGTTGTCGTCCAGCGGCAGCAGCCTCTGCTGCTTGTGTATCTTTTTTTTTTCTTCCTTCTGTGGTTTTTCATATGTGGGGCCCATATCCAAAAAATTCACTCCACTCATTGGATTTCATAGCTCAAGACCGATCAAACAAGTCCAATATTCAATATGTTTTGAGGGTGTAGAAAGATCAGAGTGCGTTTTAACGGTGAAAACCACTATTTTCTAAGCTATGGCCCACCAGAAAGTCGGATCGACTTCATTTTTTTCGGATCAACGCCTAAAATGAGCTTAGGAATGGAATGGGCGATGTGGATTAAACTTATACAACAAGGTAGGGCCTACATGAGCGACCAACTCCAAGGCTTGAACCAAGCCAATATTTTGGTTTCCATTTCACGTCCAGCATCTCTGGATGCTGGACGGCTTGGCCACAGCACATGCATTTAAGGTGGGCCCTGCTCAGGTGAGCCACCAAATGCACGGATGATGTGAATACAACACAAATAGAAAGTGGGCCCCACCTACAAATGGCTTAGACCAAATACATGCTTCATGGTGGGGTCCATCCAAGTGGGCCACACGACCACATCATCACTCATAAAAAAATATGAAAAGAGAGGGAAAGAGAGATAGAAAGAGAGGGACACGTGTGATGGAGGGCTCCGCCACTATGAGCCCTCCCTTGCATTCAATCATACATCAAGTGGGTCCCAATATATGTGGGCCCATCAAATCAAAGATCAATGGTGGAGATTCCACGTCCACCAAAATGGAAGGTCTAGATGACCTCTTTCAAACTTATAAAATAAATATCATGATGGGGTCCATGGAGAATGCCCCCATCATGGAATGATAATGATAATCAAGGTGGGTCATTGGCCACATCTTAGGGTCCAAAGTGAGATCCATACCATCGATCGGTAGGCCTCACTTGGCCCATCATAAAAATATGAAAACTAGCCTATAAACGCACCCACCGTTCGATCTTCTTGGTCTGTTGGAAAGCCGATCTCCTTGTGCTTCTCTTTGATGGAGGGTGATGAGGTTTGAATGGATAGGATGAAGGATTTGGGATGGGAAAGTGGGCCACACACATGCACTTTCTCTCCTTGAAAATGTTGGACGTCCACTCCTCTCTTTGCTTGGAATTGTGTTGAGAAATGAGAGAGAGAGAGGGTTATAAGGAGTGATGGATGTGAGGTGAGTGATGGGTGAGGTGATAGTGTACTTGACATGTATGGGTGTGTAATAGAGAGGGTGAGAAAGAGTTGACTTGGTGGTTGCTTGACTTGGGGAGAAAGAAAGCATTGATTGATTGATTGATTGCTTTGAGTGATTGATTGATGGGACATGTTGTAGAGATTTTCTTAGGATTGCAAAAGCATGGTGTTTTCTTCAAAATAAACGCCGGCCCACATCTCCCTGCCAGGGTATCAGATCGGTATGCAAGACGCAGCGTTGGAACCGCGGCGACGATGCGGTCACAATGATACAAGTCTTGGATTAAACCAACTCGGATCTACGAGTTACGACTTAAGGTCGTGCACAAACGTTGATTATACATTGCAGGTTGGCAGAATTCGACGGGAAGGATCACGGGAGTCGACGGAATAGTACGGACTAGGATACGGGTCTTATAATCACTCACACCCATCCCCAAGTACAACTACCCATCCCCAAAAGTCAACTTTCCATCACTTCACCCATCCCTCTCCCCATCACTCCATCACTCACATCACCTCTCTCTCATTTTTCTCCCCAGCTCCATGAGAGCAACCTACGTCCAAGCAAACTCCATGAGAGAGCTTTGTGTGGCCCACTCCCTACCACTCAATCCAACCCTTCAAAGACGATCTCAACCATTGGAATCCACCCTTTGGAGCTCTAGATCATGTTGGCGGAAGAAGAAAGAGGAGATCGATGGTGGGTGCTTTTATTATTTGATTTATGATTTGAGGGGCCACATATGTGGGACCCATCTTGATGTATGCATTGTATAGAGGAGCCTATAGTGGCGGGGTCCCTCCACTACTCCAATCTCTCTCTCTCTCTCTCTTTCTCTCTTTCTCTCTTGTGATGTGTGGCCCACCATGATTTTATCCATGTTGTCCCATTTGTGAGGCCCACCTCACTGATGTCCTGGGGCAGCGGCCCACTATGATGATTTTATCCATGCTGCCCATTTAGCAGGGCCACCCTGCTAGCCATCCAATAGCAGCCCTTGCTGCCCGTCCATGATCGGACCACTTAGACGAAGGGACAGTACAAATATCAGCTTTATTTAAAGCAGGTGGGTTCCACGTGTGTGGACCCACCTGATGCATGTCTTTTATCCATGCCATCCACCATCCAGTCTGTTGGACGACGGGGCCTACCTAGCGTGATGTTTGTGCCATCCACAGTCCACGCAGGGACGGTGGGGCCCTGATGTGGTGACTATTCATGTGGGACGTGACCCACCTTGGTGCTTATGTATGAGATCTAAACCGTCCACCAAGTAGCAGCAGCTACTGTTTGGCATTAACAAGTGTCGTGGGCTCCACCATCTCCACCTACTCCATGGATATCAGCAAGTCTGTGGGCCACCATGAGGTATGGGTTTTATCTTAACCATCCATCCCTTACTGGGACGTGTACCCCACTCATGTGGCCCCACCTTACTGTTGCATTTTATCTACACCGTCCAGTGCAAAGGCCTAGATGGTGAAGATCCACGTTAATTACGTGCCTGTCATCCCTGCCGTCCATCACATGGACCCTATGTGGTTTAAATCCACACCGTCAGTCCAGACGCTGGACTCCCTCTTTCTCATATAATATTTTATTATATTATATATATATATGAGTGTGATATATATATATATATATATATATATATATATATATATATATACACACACATATAAATATATGTATATAGTATATATATGTATATGGTGGGCCCCATGTGGGAACCACCTGCTAACGGATTGGATGGTGTGCCTCACGCTTGCTATATGGCTGGTGAATTAACGTCACCAAGTTCTGTGGTCACCATGAGGTATGTGCCTCATCTATGCCGTCCAGATGGAGGACCCCATCTTGATATACGTGTTTCATAGCATCGTTCGTTTGGACGGTGCCATGTACGGTCCCACCATGATGCAACTGCACAGTCTGACCACCCAAGATGATGCAGGCACTGTGTCTACACCGTCCAACCATTTTGAGAGATAATTTTAGGGCTTGAGATTAAAAATAAGATAGATCTAATTATCAAGTGGACCACACTGCAGAAACAGTGGGATTAAACGTCTACCATTGAAACCCCTTTAGTTACAGAAGTTTTGGACCAATACGATATTTATTTTTCCTCCTAGTTCAGGTCCTTAAGGCCTTATGAGCAGACTGGATGGGAAATGAACACTATGGTGGGCCCAATGAGGTTTTGCCAGTGAAAAAAATATTATCTCCACCATTATTTGTGGTATGGTCCAGATGATCTATTAATACGATTCGTTTGTTTGGATAATGCTCTAAAATGATCTCTATAGATGGATGAATGGTGTAGTTGGTGTGGCCCGTTGATACGGCCCATTTAATGTATTTAGGGCTGTAGACACCCCACCTAGGCTAACATCTTGGAAAAGCTAAGACAGGCAAAGAACCATGATCACACCTTGAACCAAACCCTAATCCCAGCCTAAACCAACCCGGACCCAAAAGTCTCAAAACCGAGACCCAAAACCTTGATCCAAACCGTTCAGCACATATACAGCCTCGCCTATACCCTATACCCTAGCTAGAATCCTCTAACCCTACCTAAATCCACCACTTTGAGTCTCAGGAACCCAAAATAGAGACCACCGTACAAACCAGAGCACCACACGAAACCCACACGCACGAATCCGGCCCGAACCAGGCTCGGGCGGTAGTCTAACTACCGCCTGCGGTACTTCGACTGCCACCGCTTGCGGCCCTCGTGTGGATAGCTGTCCCAGCATCCAAAAGTCAACTTTCTCCTAGAATCACCCCTTAATCCGAGCTTATTTACCCTTTTACCAACCCCATTAGCCAATGAGAGCATGTCATGTGGCATCTCTCTCCTCTCACCAACCACCACTTACCACCTCAGCTTTTAACCCTCTCAAACCCACTATTTACCATTCAACTATTGGAGAAGGCTATAAATAGCCCTCTCCTCTTCTCATTTCCACACACCACAACACAACAACTAAGAGAGAGAGAGAGAGAAAGTGAGAGAGAAAGAGAGTGAGTGAAGAAGAGAGTGAGGGAAAGGGAGGGAGCTCCCAAACCCTCAAAGTTCTAATTTTTCTAGCCACACCCTAGCCCTTCTCTCAACCCATCCAATCCATAGGCCTAACCCAAATTGATCATGGTTCAGTTTATATGTTAGCTTATTCAAGAATCAAGCCAAAGATCCATCATCTTACAAGCATTCATCATGACATCTACTCCCTTCTCAACCTCCCTGCTTCTCTAGATCTCTAGTGAACATATGCTCTGTGACTTGTCGTACATCGGATCTTGTCACATCAAAAATTTCTAGTAATCTAGTCCATTTTTCTTACCTCTTTGCATAAGCATCATCACATCTGCCTTCTAGACACATTGTCGGACGTATGCTCTGTGGTCTGTCAAAATCTCGGATCTTGCTACATCAGAAATCCACATGTGACTAGTCCCATCACGACCATAGCATCATCATCATCCCTTGAGATTGTTTTACCACACTAAGTAGAGATCGTACATTTGTATGGGCAGAGAGGGTGCCCAACCCCTTCCCTCTTTGTAACCGAGGTCCCTTACCCGGAATCCCGAATCGCAGATCAGGAGTCACTCTAAGGTAGGAAAGTCTTCGGATTTCTCCAACCTTACATATTCCGCAGGTTCTAGCCGATTGCGGGATTTTGAGTTTTATTAGCTAGTGGCGACTCCAACATTCACAAATCAGCCTAATCCCCCACCACCAAATCCATAACATTTCAAATCAGCGTGGGCACCGATTTTCAGTGTTTACAGAATGGCAACTCCACTGGGGATTTACTAGCTCGCACTAGCTGAGACCCAACTCGAAAGTGTGTGGTACTTCAATTTCAAGGATAATCAGCATTACACTTATACAAAAACAAAGAAAAATCTTTGGCTTACACTTTCTTAGGCCTAGATTCGAACCATGACCACTCGATCCCGCGCAGCCATGGCCTCTCAAGCTACCCATGAAGAAGAGTCGGCACCTCAACCAGCTCCCGAAACATCCGCACCCACACCTACATCATCACCCGCATTGCTACCACCAATAACCCCAATAGACCCTCAAGCCAACAACACCAAGCACGAAATGGTCCAAAGTCTTCAAGCAATGCAAGAGTTACTACTTCGCCTGGTACCAAGTGCCACACCGAATACACAGGCAACCCAACCTAGTGTATAAAACAGTCCACTCCCTCAAACCCCTTTTGCTTTCTCCCTCATTTCTCCAGTAAATCCCATGCTTCCTCTCCCAGAAGAGTCAGCATAAGATCAACAGCAGCCAACAATTGGGAGCAACCCTCCTGCACATCTCAACAACCCGGTTACAACACAAGTTCCCCCTCATGGGAACAACAGACAAGAACTGGCGGATGCCCATGAAAGGGGCCAGTTTCGAGTCCAACTCACTCCCCCTAATGGGAGTAACATTCCAGATTTGGCAGATAACCCAGCGGGAGCCATTTTTGGACATCACACCCTCCTCCGAAAGGGAGCGGTGTTCAATTCCAGCTTCCTCCTGCCACAGGGAGTCCACCGTCTTTCTAACAACCTCCCATTCTTGATCTATACGAAGAAGAAGTAGCACAAGCCCTACAGCAAGGGGCAAGATACCATCCTCAAAGCAAGTCTGAGATTGAGGAATTACGAGAGCAATTACAGATGGTGCAAAACCAGCTCCAGAGACAGCAAGGAGTGGACCACCCATCCACCAAATTCAGGGACCTTTGTCCCTTCCCAAATGCCCGGGTACCTCCGAACTTCGAGGTACTGAAATTCAAAAGGTATGATGATAGCAGGTGCCCCACAGCACATCTAAAAGCATTTTGTGGGGAACTCAATGCAATAGCAGGGAATGATGGAGCCTTGATACGGCTCTTCCAGAAATCCCTTAAGGGTGACGCCTTGGATTGGTACACCTCATTGGACAGCCATCAAATTAGAACCTGGGAAAAACTCTCCCAGGCATTCATTGATAGGTTCTCATATAACCTGAACATGGCTCCAAGAAGATCTGACCTGGCTGCCTTAAGACAAAAAAGCGATGAATCTTTATCGGCATACGTAGGATGGTGGCGAGCCATGGCAGCTCGAATGAGAAACCCCGTCGATGACGAGGAGTGGATATCCATGATTGTACATTCAGCAAATCTCATTATTTCAAGATATCTAATCTTGTATCCATATGTAAATTTCTCCCAACTCATCCGAGCCGGAGAACAAGTCGAAGGCGGAATTAGGGCTGGGACCATTTCCCCATGGCCACACCAGGCCCTCTCAATCAAGAGAAACAAAATCAAGGGGAAACCCATTGGATATGGGAATGGAAACAGCACCGCTCCCGCGTAGCACACCACAGAAGTTAATAACATTGTCGCTAATACTCAAGGCAACCAGTATGCTCCACAACTAGAACCACATCAAGATAGGCAGTACCAACCACAGCCAAATAGGCAGTACCAACCCCAGCCGACCCAACAGGGATATCAGGCACAACCATCTCAACAACAACAGCAACAGCCTAGGGGGAATGCGCCAGGACTATACAAACAGGCAATGTTAGGAAGAAAGTTTACCCCTTTAGCACAAATATACAGTCAGGTTCTGACTATGTTAATGCAAAAGCAGCTTCTGACACCACTCCAACTGTAGCTTCCCCCTAACCCTTTGCCACCTGGTTACAACGAAAATCAATACTGAGCATACCATCAGGCTCTTGGCCATCTAACAGACCGCTGCTTTGCTTTAAAACACGCGGTCCAAGATTTGATCGAAAGTCAGAAAATCGCCATCACCCCGCAAGCTAGCAATACGGCCCAAGCCAACATTCTCCAAAACCCCCTGCCATCGCATCAAGCAGGACCCAACACATCTAGCACGTCTACTGTTAACCACATCGAAGGAGGGCAACCTGCATACTCCTCTCCACATCATTCCATACAAGCAATCATGCCCGACACAGCAAACAGAGTATGGGGATACCAATAGGCGTCATCGCCTGGGCCTCTGGTATTCCTTAAAGTAGCACCAGCCACTCAACCTCTTGTTTTTCTGGAAGCAGCACCAGCCACTCAGCCTCTTGCAGCACCATCAACACCGCCTCTTGTATTCCTTGAAGCAGCACCCAACAGGTCACACCTTCAGCATCTTGCCCCCAAAGGGACACATTCAACTCCATCCTCGGTACATCCAAAAAGGTCAAATCCTGAACCCATTGTCCTCCCGATAGGCCTCCCTGATCTAACCCTGCTAACCTTGCAAGGGGCACCCTCGGCTCAAGCCCTAACATTCCTGATGCCTCACCAGCTAGCACATGCCCAGAGGATCCTTCCCACACATCAAAAAGGGAAAGAAAACTCTTATTCCAAAACTAGTCAGGACTTGGTAGCACCTTAAGAAAAGTCATCGGATCCATCACAAAACATTCCAGCCACAACTCCCCATCCGCAAGAACCGCTGATATTCCTGGAAGGAAGGACGGTTCCCTCCTATGACCCAAAAGCAGTACCATGGCATTACCCAGAATGCGATAAAGTGGGTAACAATGGGAGGTATTTCAAGAGAGACAATCAGACTTTGAAAGAAACCCGGGGAACTTTGTCGGGAACCACTTGCAAGACCAATGCTGCTTATGACATAGCAGCTCAACTCAAAACCATTCCCACACAAATATCCATCTGAGAACTCCTATGCACATCAAGATTGCATCGAGAAGTCTTTGTGAAAACATTGAATGATGCCCATATCTCTCCTGATGTACCTCCCGAAATGGTGGCAAGTATGATCAGACAACTCCTCGCACCATGAGTCATCACTTTCTTGGATGAGGAACTACCACCTGAAGGGCGTGAACATGGACGCTCACTAAATATAGTTGCCTGTCATAAGAATTTCAAAGTCCCACTTGTGCTCATAGACAATGGATCTAGCCTGAATGTTTGTCCTTTTAGGACTGCCGAAAGGTTGGGGATAGAACCGTCCTCTTTCAGGCTCAGCACCATGAGCGTTAGAGCCTTCGACAACTCCCAAAGGCAGGTTGAGGCAGAAATCGACCTTGAATTACAAATCGAACCAGACATGACCCTTGTCACATTTCAGGTCATCAACATTCCTGCCTCATTTAACCTTTTGTTGAGGCGACCATGGCTCCATGCCGTTGGAGCCATCCCATCCACCCTCCATCAAAGGGTTAAATTCCCTTCGGGAAATCAAATCATTTCAGTGTTGGCCGAGCCAGAAACCATCTTACTGGTGACGGTCAGTATCCCAGAAACCAACATCCCAGTGATTAATATTCAACATGCAGAAGGTGACATATCGTATCACAGCTTTGAATTCGAAAATGTGAATGCAATCACCAACCCACGCCCTCTTGCTGCTGAATATGTCATTCCTCCTGCCGAACTGCTAATCCTGAACTACCGTATCAAGTTTCATGGAAAAGGTATGGTGGTAAAACCAGCACCCGTCAACATGCAGGGACAGGGATTGGGATATCAGCCGACACCAGAGGATCAGGCAGAGAGGCCAAAAAAGGGTCAACTGTTTAAGTGCACACCCATCAAGTTCATAAAGGCTGGGACAATTTGTGAAGACACGATGAGGTCCCTTGAGGACCAACTCCAGCAACTCAAACTCACAGAACATGCTAACCTGGAGTCCATCTGGTGGCCACCAATAAGGTGGGATAGGAGCCTCAGGGCATCAAAAGCACATCTAAAGCCAAGGGTAGAACCCCCAGACCCATCACATGAAGCTAGGGGCGTGGAAACAGGTCCACCCACAAAAGACCTAGAACCAGGAGTGTCCCTTGAAGGAAACACAGGTAAGAATAGGGAGACACCCATACCCACCCACAATCAGGGGGACACATCCCCACCACCAGCTCAATGACACAAGGGGCGAAAGCAGCCCATCCATTGGGTTGACAAGGGAAAATGGCCTGCCCTTGATTGGACGAACGTTAAGGTCCCATCACAAGACGAACCTAAGGAGCTAGAAGGACTCCAACTCCTGGGTGAAGAGATCGAATCAGATTCTGAATCTGAGCCTAACCCAGCGGATATCATGGTCATCAAGATAGATGACCCACAGGAACAAATAAAACAAAACAATAGGATCGGATGGGGGAAAGAACCACCATGAATAGCTGTCCCCTTAACGATCGAATCAGCCGGCGAACCATTCATGGATGCCGGCCTCAAAAAAATGTCAATGTAAATAGCAGTTAGTATCCCGAACCAGGGCAAGACCAATCATGGTTCATAACACCGTCTTGTTCGGGACACCTTGGCAACATAAAAAAATTAGAAAATTTTCAAAACACAAAAACATCACATATTCCCAAAAATACAAAAAAAATCAAATATTCCTCAAAACCACAAAATATCAGAAAATTTTCAAAATACAAAAATAATAGAAAAACTTTCAAAAATCACTGTGCCAAACACCTCGCACACATTGCAAGAGTTTGAGGTCGACTCGTATGATTTTGATCTAGAGTTGGACTTCGAACTCATGGGTTTGGATGAAGCCCCAGATGAGGGAAATGATGATACAACTCTCGAATTCGAGAATTCTCTCGAAAAGTTCAAAACAAAGGCCAATATTGTAGCAGACAACTTCAAAGTTGTGAACTTAGGATCCCCAGAACTCCCTAGAGAGGTGCGTATCGGAAGATCATTATCCCCGGAATACAAGCAGAGGATGATCGAGTTTCTGAAACCAAGGTTGTCCAACTTTACCTTCTCTTACGAGGATATGCTAGGCCTCGATGAAGATCTGGTGGTGCATCATTTGCCAACAAAGCCTGACATGAAGCCTATCAAGCAGAAGCTACGGAGAATGAAGCTAGAATGGGCCCTAAAGGTCCGTGATGAGATCATCAAGCAGTACAATGCAGGATTCCTGGTAGTCTCCAACTACCTAGAATGGCTCGCAAACATTGTACTAGTTCCAAAGAAGGATGGGAAAGTCAGAATGTGCATCGATTTTAGGAATCTCAACAAAGCAAGCCCCAAAGACTACTTCCCTCTGCCTCATATCGATACGCTGGTCGATAATACTGCTGGGCACAAGATCTTCTCCTTCATGGATGGTTTCTCCGGTTACAACCAGATCAAGATGGCCAACGAAGATCGTGAAAAGACTTCCTTCATCACACCATGGGGAACTTTCTATTATCGGGTTATACCCTTCGGGCTGAAAAACACAAGAGCTATATATCAGCAAGTCATGGTCGCCTTATTCCACGATATGATAAATAAGGAAATGGAGGTCTACGTAGACGACATGATCGTCAAATCTCACACAATCGAAGGACATTTCGAAGACCTTAAGAAGCTCTTCGACAAGCTAGAAAAATTCAAGCTCCGCCTCAACCCGCAAAAGTGTGTCTTTGGTACAACCAGAGGCAAGTTGCTAGGCTTCATTGTCAGCGAAGATGGTAGTCGGGTGGATAAGACTAAGACTAAGGCAATCATCGAAATGCTGCCGCCTAAGACTAAAAAGGAAATTCGGGGCTTCCTTGGATGGATCCAATATATCAGCCGATTCATCGCACAGCTCACTCCGGTCTGTGAGCCCATATTCAAGCTGTTACGGAAGAAATTGCCAAAGGAATGGAATGACGACTGTCAAGCGGCCTTCGACAAGATCAAAAGATACCTGCTAAATCCTCCAGTGCTCATGCCACCTACTTTGGGTAGGCCATTACTGCTATATATCTCCGTCGCAGCAGAAGTAATTGGATGCGTTCTTGGCCAACACGATGACACAGGAAGAAAAGAGCAAGCAATCTACTATCTAAGCCGACGATTCACAAGCTATGAAGCCAAATATTCTAGCTTAGAGAAAATGTGCCTCGCCCTAATCTGGGCAACACAACGACTACGATAGTATATGATCGCTCACCCGATCCTTTCGCTCGCTCGCATGGACCCGTTGAAATACTTGTTCGAAAAGCCGGCAGTAACGGGTAGGATCGCAAAATGTCAATTATTGCTCTTTGAGTTCGACATCACCTATGTCACTCAGAAGGCAATCAAGGGGCAAGCTGTAACGACCTTGGAAATTTTTGTGCTAATCTTTCCTTAAGTAGTTGTTTTTGGGGTAATTAGCGCTATGCTCGATTGCTTGTGAAATCTGCATCAATCACTTTAAATTGTATCTGCATGACTCAAAACTTGTAGATTAGTTAGCGCTATGTTACTCTGAAATCTAGGATCCATCGCTAAATCCAGTTGTTCTGGAGAATTTTTGAAAGTTTTGGATCGGACCTGGACTGCGCGTCGAAAGTCCGATAGCGATGATCTTAGGCTTTTGCGGTCACTATGTTGGGCTTGACCATCACCTCGAAAATCAAGTCCATGTGATGTTCTGGGTCGATTTGATTGAGTCTGGAGTGAAGAGTGTGAGAACGGTTAGAAATTTATTAAGCTTTTATGAAATCTGAGTCGTGTCGCTTGCGCGATGATTTTAAGCTATCTGACCGTTCGATTCTGACCTAATTTCACCCTCTGATTAGGGAAGGTGGCCCAGGCATATCCTTGTGCTTGTGGACCTGATCGAGATTCCGTGACCGTTGAATTGAGTGTGGTCCGCCACGGCTGATCTGAAGAGCCGGTCGGTACGAAAACTCAGCTTGACCTAGATCCATGGTCAGTGAGCTTAAGTCCAACCTTTCGTGGTATTTGGCCCACCAGAAGTGCTTCGTTGGTTCGCGAGAGTCAGGTTTTGGTTATACCCTAAGTATACCTTGACCCTGGGGTTATTTTCATCAATATGAGGCCTATTTATAGTCCTTAAACCCTAGCTCTCTTTTACATACGAATTTTCTCTAACCCTAGCTTGGAAAGAGAGTGGAAAAGAGAGAGAAAGTGAGAGAGAAGTTGGTGAAACATCTTGGATTCTTTCCTGTTCTTCTTCATCTTTGAACCTTCACTTTGAATCGTTATTCTGACGATTCTGAGTTCATCCTTGGGTAAGTTAACCTAACCCTAATCTGTGTTAGAGCTTAGATTAGTCTTGGTGTTGTTGTATCTCATTTCTATCCTTGTCTTAGGGTATTCTATCGCCGTTGACGAAGACAACTCGTCTAAATCAGTTCGGTGTTTCTTTTCTGGCTTAAGGTGCGGACTTTAAGTGTATAGGTTATGGTTTTCAAGGCTTTCAATGCCAGTTAATCATTTATTCTTGTTATGGATGAGATTTCACATGCCAAATGTTATGTTTATGTTGCGTTCCTGATATATATGTGTTATATTGAGATTTGTGTATTCTATGTGTATGTATAAAGTACTGTATGCGTATAAAATATGAACCTGTGTTTGCCATGATTATTTGTCGTGTATGTATGCTAGATGCTTGTGCAACAACTCCTTGGTAAAAGGAATTGTCCAAATGTGTGTATTTCAACATACGTCATATATGTTGTATTATGTATTCTAAGTGTTTGTAGAAATGTCTGAATGATCTAAACTGTGATATTTGAACCTGGTATGGGCGTTGAGGAGCTATTCTCAATTCTCCCACTAGTGTGTATGTTTTCCTTTTTGCAAGTTACATTCCTTGTTATTTAATTTCAAGCATTACTTATGCTTACATTTATGTTAAGTTGATATTCTTCAAGTGCTTATGTACCATGATTTGAGTTGTTGTTCCTTTACTGTTTTACATTCAATATAATTATCTGTTGTAGTGCAATGTGTGTGGGACTATGCATTAGTCCAGGAAATCGGTAATCTGCCTTAAGGTTGTGGCTGAGATTGCTTTCGCCACAACGGACGTAATTAGACGAACCCGAGCCGTATTAGAGTTGGCGGCAGTGGTTTGGCCACGCGGAGTGTTTGCGCACTCTATGTCGTTCAACCCAATGTGCGCTCGTGCTAGTCGAGTTCGTCAAGTAACCCGATTGTCCGATGTATGTTCACCATGTATTGGACGCTACTGCTTGAATCTAGGGTACCGAACTTACCAGTGAAATCCTATTAAACATAGTACCTTGATCCGCTAAGACTCATGAGCCGGACATGGTGGTATGGGACACCGTGGTTGAGCTGTCGGCCTACGCTGGGGTGACGAGCCTCCCGTAGTGACCAGTGAGCAACTAAACTCGTGAGCCGATTATGGTGGTATGGGACACTATATTCGTGTTGTCGGCCTACATTGATTGGTGACGAGCCCTTTGTAGTAACCTCGAGCATGCCTGGATACCGCATTGAGGTGACGAGCCTTGGTGTAGTACCGAAGGTATGATAGGCGTGCATTGATTGGTGACGAGCCCTTTACTACGACCTGAAACCATATGATCGTATGAGATGTCTAGGATTGACGACCCTAGAATGGATCACTGTTGGATGTGATATGAGGAAGGTATCTTAGCTTCCCAATCCTACTGTATGAAAAGGACTAATAACAACTTGGTAATCATATCCATGCACCGCATTTGCATGTGCTTTGTAGATGTGGCGCACTTTGAGGTGGTGTCATGCGTAACGTAAGATGAAGACCCTGAGGGTGTACGTGTGAGGGCACGCATCAATTTACATACATCCTTGCATTAATAAGAGTACTTAGGATTTGTTTAATTGTTCTGCTTTATCATTACTGTTTGATTGAACTGATAACATGTTAACCAATGCCTTATTGTTCCACTGAGTTGATCACTCACTCCCACGTTCTGGAGCGGTGTTAAACACCCACCAGACTCTGTCTTAGGTTCTGATGTTGCAGATGTGGATGCGACTTCTGAGGCAAAGCGGGAGATGGCTGATGATGAGGCTGCTTTCTCATATATGCAGTTTTCAGACGGGTTCTAGCGAGCCTTGTTCTGATGTGCGAGATTATGGGATTATTTTTGGGATTTAAATGATGTAACTTGAAACTTGTAATTTTGTTAAGTAACACTTTCATCACGACCTAGTTTGTATAGGTACTTCAGGGATTTACACTTGTACACATATATTTGTATAAGTCTTCCGCTTGCTTTATTCACTTATCCCTGAATTATATCTGTGTTTTGGCTTAATCTATTCCATGTTTTATGCACTAATACAGACAACATACATCCATCATTAAATATGTTGCATAAGTGATGTTTTGGAACTCGGGAGCTGAGTTATGCTCGACCCCCGAATTTCAGGGCGTTACACAAGCATTGGCCGACCATCTAGTAGCACATTCTCTGCCTGATTATCAACCACTGAAGACCTTCTCTGATGAGGACATCCTCCTAATCGAGGAAGAAGAAGAAAGAAAGGCAGGAGAGTGGACGCTCTTCTTTGACGGAGCTGCAAACTCGAAAGGGAGTGGGGTAGGCGTCATACTCTACTCTCCCAAGGACATCCCAATTCCCATATCCAGGAAGTTAGCATTCCAATGCACCAACAACGTAGCTGAGTATGAAGCATGTATCATCGGTCTAAGAGAGGCTATAATACTCAATGTAAAGAAGTTACGGGTCTTCGGAAACTCGCAAGTCATCATCAATCAGACGAATGGCGACTGGAAGACCAAGGATGAAAAGCTAATCCCATACCACGTCTATGTGGAGAATTTAATCGAAGAGTTTGAAGAGATCTTATTCTCTTACATGCCCCGAGTCAAGAATCAGTTTGCAGACGCTTTGGCTACCCTCGCCTCGATGCTGGAGATCCCAAAAGGAGTTGCTGAATGGGAACTCACTGTTGAACTTCAGGAGGAGCCCGCATTCTGCCTACAAATTGATGAAGTTGAGCCACCCTCGAATGACCGGCCGTGGTACACAGACATCAAAGAATATCTCGAGCACCAGAAATACCCGGAAGGAGCAACACTGACAGATCATCGCACCATACAAGAGCTAGCGGCATAGTTCGTGATTACCGGCGGCGTCCTTTACAAGCGATCCTTCAATCAAGTCCTTCTCCGCTGCGTGGATGAAACAGAAGCAACGCACGTCATGTCAGAAATCCACGAAGGACTATGCGGCCCACACATGAATGGGCACATGATGGCAAAAAGATCTTACGACTTGGCTATTATTGGCTCACGATGGAGGCCGATTGCTATAAACACGTTAAGAAATATTTTAAGTGTCAGGAACATGCAAATCAGATCTACGCGCCCGCTTCCGAACTCTACAACCTGACATCACCATGGCCCTTCTTTGTATGGGGGCTAGACATCATCGGCAAGATCAGCCCTAAAGCTTCAAATGGGCATGAATACATCCTGGTGGCGGTAGACTACTTCACCAAATGGATAGAGGCAGCATCCTACACCACCATCACAGCATCTCATGTGGTCAAGTTTATGAAGAACAACATCATTAGCCGTTATGAGGTCCCTCAGGCCATTATTACTGACAATGGTACTCCATTCGCCAATAAAAGGATGGGCGATTTCCTCGACAAGTTCACGATCCGACGCCATCGGTCAAGCCCCTACCGCCCTCAAATGAAAGGTGGGGTCGAAGTCGCCAACAAAACCATCATCCGCATACTGGAGAAGATGGTGAAGACATATCGCGATTGGTCAAAAATACTACCTTATGCACTCTGGGTCTATAGGATGTCTATACGATCTGCTACAGGTGCAACTCCGTATGAGCTCGCATACAGAATGGAAGCAGTATTACCAGTCGAGATCGAAGTCCCATCACTCCGGATATTGCTAGAAAGTAAAGTCGAGGAAGGCGAGTGGCAACAAGCAAAATACAATCAACTGCATCTGGCAGATGAAAAGCACATGCGAGTGTTAAGCCACTCCCAATGTTATCAAAGAAGGATCGCTCGGGCCTACAACAAGAGGGTCCGGAAGAGGAGTTTCAAGGTCGGTGACATGGTCATGAAGCATATCTTGTCACCACATCTACCACATCCCAGAGGAAAGTTCAAACCCTCGTGGGAAGGACTGCTGATCATTCGGAAAGTACTCCCAGCAGGTGCTCTCCAGCTCACCAATCTGAAAGGAGAGGATCTTTCTGAGCCCATCAACGCCGATAACGTGAAAATCTATCATGGGTAACTATACCTAACCTTGTTAATGATTAACAATCGCAAAGCTACATCCCTCACTCCCCCATCAAAAATAAAAATTGTATCCGCCACCTCTCCCATCAAAAACATCAATCGTCTCTTCCACAAAAGAAAGAAAAAAAAGAGAAGAAAAAAGCAGGAAAGCAGAAAGAAAGAAAAAAAAAAGAGAAAAAGAAAAGAAGATCTCAAAAAGAAGACCTAGAAAGGAGAGAATAAGCCTATACCACATCCCCCAAATAACCCAACCAGAAACCAGCTTACGATTGTAATTAAAGACAAGGACAGGAAGGTAACCAGTCGGCCGGCTATGAAAGAGGTCTCTCCATCTCTCACAACACTCAAAAAAAAAGAGAGAAGGACATGTCTAAGCAAAAAGGGCGAGGTGAAAACCCGAAAGGGCGCCTCGAGTAAAAATGGCGGGTATGTAACGGACTTGGTGAAAACCTAAAAAGGCGCCAAGGGTAAAAACAGCACAGCTGTCAAGGGGCAGGCAAGATCAAAAACCCGAGATATAGTGAAAAACTGAAAGGACACTACGGGCAAAAATGACGAGAAGAGCCGGACGTAGTGAAAACCCGAAAGGGCATTACAGGCAAAAATGGCTAGAAAAAGGAAAAAATAAAAATAAAAGTGCAGGCACAGATGAAGTCAAGGTAGCAAACACCACAGCGAGATACAAAAGAAAGATAAACTTTGGATCAGTTCTCTATCAAACTCTGCTCAAATTCGGGGATGCGATTCCAGACACCCTCTCAAGGAACCAAGACCCTAGGAATTCAATCTAGGATATTGCATACAACATGGGCTGAGCCTAAGATTCTGATCCCAATCATCCAAAGCATAAATCCAAACACAAGCGCACATTGAAAAATTTGGCACAAAATAAAAAAATTTCATCCTTCTTACAAATACACTGCTTTTCTTTCTTTTTATATCAAAAACAAAATCCTTCATGCATACAAAAATAAGCAGTCGATCGAAAAAAGGGATCAAAGGTAAGCTCCTACCTCTCATACAGCGATGATTTCTGTCTGAGCCTCTCTACCTCCATGCGCAGGTAGAAGACCTCATCCCTCTCTAGACGATGTGCTACAAACATACTCTCGTCATATCATCATCCCATGGCGAGTCGACGAGCCATATCCTCACAAGTGTGGCGGAGGACAGCGACCTCAGAAATCAGGTGACCATGTGTGGCTAGTAAGAAAGATGGATCAATAAAAGGATGCTCCTCAAAAGCCTTAAACGAATCATTAACGCACGAGGAGGAGGAAGCAGCATCGCCCACCATGTCCTAATCAGCAATCTCATCCTCCAAATGCCAACCAGGGACCTGACGATATAATGACTGCTTTGCCACTCATCGCTGGTACAGTACGGTTGCCAAAGGAGGAGCCCAAGACTCGAGCTCCAGCATCGTTGCATCCAAGGAGCCCTGCCAGGAAATCCAGACTCACCTATACAAAGCGAGCAAATCAGAAGGGAGAGGGGTATGACCAAATCCCGAGAAAGCAAACTCTGGAACATCCTGGCAAAAGCCAAACTGTCGAAGGAAGCGTACAGGATAATTGGAGCAGTACCCCCAAAGCCCCAGTAGCAGTAAAGGAGTACGAGCAGCACTACAAATCAACGGGGAGCTATGGAGCCAAGGAGCCTCCCAACTGATCTCCCACCCTCGCACCTGAGTGAGCATACAACAGTATAGTGGCTCAATGGCCTCAGCACCAAGGGGAAGGTCGTCAAGCAACAAGCGTAACACATCACCGCGACGGGAGTGCGGCCATAAAAGCTGAGGGGTCATGAACAGATGCTCCCACAACGAAACCTGCAAGGAAATATGTTTCAAACTCAGGCTGCAAGCAGGAAAACAGTGCTAAGCAAGGAAGAGGAAAAGAGCAGAGAATACCTGAAGGAATGCACAACAACCCCGGAGGATGCGGGTTTGCCCTAACGAACACTCGGTCAGCCCTAGAAAAAGTTCTGCCAGCACCACAAAGGTAATGCTCCTATGATGCAGGACACAATGGAATACATCTAGCAAAGCTACCAACGATGACTGCCGACAACCCGAGAAAAGCAACTCAGCCAGAACACAAAATATCAGCGCATTCAAACACTGAAGCTGGCGATCGGATCCAGGGGCACCTCGCGAAGTAGAACAATGATCATTCAGAACCACAAGTGAAAGCTCACCGATCCTACCCTCCACAATAGGAAGAGCTATAAGGAACCTAAACCAGGAAATTAGATCAGAAGAACGAACCGGCTCAGAAGAAGGAATGTAAGGTTCTCGGGAGAGAGGAAGACCAGACAAGCGTGAGAACTCCTCCAGTGATGGGCCCAGCTCCAGATCATTAAAGGAAAATAGGTTCAGAGACGGAACTCAATCATACAACGCCGCGCTCAACAGCCGCCAGTCTAAGCGAACCCGATGGAAATGAAGAACCTCTCTGAAGCCTAAGGAGCCCAACTCAAAGATCTCGGACTCGATCAAGCTCTCTACCCAAAAGTGCAGTCGCTCAGAACAAGAGACACGTGGCTACAATCGACAGGTCCGGACAGGGACGCCCTCAATAATCTGAACTCCTGGGTCAGTAGGAGAATCGTCAACAATGGGCATCCCCTTGTCTAGCAAGTCTATCTCATGATGGAAAAAGAAGCCAACATCGCCCATCGTATCGCGCAAGGTATCCTGTAAAGTTGCGACAGGCGAGCCCAAGCCGCCAACAACTGTCACATCAGGAGCTGTCACGAACATGCAAGACCCAGGAGCCATAATACCCAAAGTGTCCAAATCGCTGACGGGGCCTACACCCTGGGCCCCAGCAATAGTTGACTGTCCCATCACTGCCTCAAAATTCATGCTAAATATCTGACCCAGGCCATCCACAAGAGGTCCATCACCTGTCAAATCCAAGCCATCCGAGCCGCCAAGATGTAACCAGCCACCCACCCAAGCCTGATCCATACCATTCGAACCATCTATCCTCACCATACCACTATCATCCAAACCATCCATCATTACCATACCACCATCCACGCCACCCATAACCACCCCTCCATCAATCAAACCATCGGTTGCCATCATCACATCATCCTCACCCTTTAAACCATCCACCCTCATCATATCAGCATCCACAAATCCCGGTGGACCATCTAGTGTAAACCCATCAAGAGCATCCAATCCCATCAACCCATCCCCATAGCCACCATTATTGGAGGAAAGATCCTAGCCATAAATAGCATTTACCTCTTCAAAGGAATCCATCACTCATCCACCTACCCCCATCAACCCATCCATAAATGGATCCCTTCCATCATTTATCGACCCACCAACCTCACTCATAAACCCATCAATCCCTTCATCAGGATCAATCATAATAACTTCAAAAAAAAGAAGACAAAAGGAAGAAGAGGACAAAGAAAAAGGGGTAAAAAGGAAGGGACAAAAGGAGAGATCGGACGGCCTGGAGTAGACGAGAATAACAGAGGAGAAGTAAAAGGAATGAACAGAGAAGAGGGAGTTCGCTGGAAGAAAAGGGGAACAGAGACGATACTTTGATTACCGCCTGCGGTACTCCAACCACCACCATCAGATCTGACATCTTACATCCATGTAGCACCTGACAGGACAGAATGGGATGGCAAAAGTCAACGGGCGGTAATCGGACTACTGCCCGGGACTACTTTCAGTCATCGATTAGGTAAGGTCCACTTCAGAAGGCTGGGTCCACAAAACGCACCTCCCGTGAAATCGAACGGATAGAAAAAATGTGTAAATAAGGTTTGTCAAAAAAAAAAAACAAAATCCCCAAGGAGTCTAGCTATACAGAGGATGACCCTTTCAAAAAAAACTGGACTATCTCAACCACCAGTAAGATCGGATGGATCTTTCCAAAATCCAAAAATATTTCAAAAACTTATTAGAGGAAGCCATTTGACCTTTTTACAAATAAAAAAACTGAACGACAACACCCACCCGCGAGATCAAACGAATAGTTTTCAAAAAAAAAATTCAAAAAATGCACGCGACGCGCAGTACACTAAGGAATCTTCCATATTCTCCAGTTGCGGTCAGTGTAAATAGATAAATAAGATTCGATCCCTTCTGGTTTCCCTAAAGGATGATCGAACCCGTGCATGATACATGTACGATTGGTCCGATCTCTATTTCAGCAGTCGTACAAATGCTAGTAAAAATGATTGGATCTATCTCTGGAAAAGAATAATCAAACTCGAAGTGACAACAATCCATTGTAACCAAAGTATCAGAATCAGCAGACTGCATGACAAAAGATTACCTGCACATACCTAGTCTGGGATGTTCGTAAAATTTGATCGAGTCCAAGTTGGCGTAGTGAGTTCCCTGTAAGGCCGCACCAACGCGCAGGGCAGCTAACCACTTTGACAATCAAATGGATTGAATACTCCTAGGGTGATTACATAGCAAAGGAACGACAGACCAAACAGTACAGGAATCCTCGTAAAGCCGCACCAACGCGCAAAGGGCCTACTTTTCAGATTTACCCTCCAATGCTATTAACAATCTAACATGAAAGGGTTGTGATTGGTGCTCCGTAAAGCCGCGACGAATGCGCAAGAGACAATCACAACGTTTTCCTCAACCCTCGTGATATGTGCAAGTAACTTCTTTTCCAAACAGTCTACTGACAATGATATAATAGCAGGCAACAGATTCGAATCACTACCCTTTTTTACCAGAAGGGTGGTGTGTCCACTTGCTTTGACCTTCGGTTGCCCACAACCTCGGTCAAAGAGGGGCATTTGTAGACACCCCACCCAAGTTAATATCTTGGAAAAGTTAAGACAAGCCAAGAACCATGATCACACCTTAAACCAAACCCTAATCCCAGCCTAAACCAACCCAGACCTAAAAGTCTCAAAATCGAGACCCAAAACCTTGATCCAAACCGTTCAACACACATATAGCCTCGCCTATACCCTATACCCTAACTAGAATCCTCTAACCATACCTAAATCCACCACTTTGAGTCCCAGGAACCCAAAACGGAGACCACCAGACAAACCAGAGCACCACACGAAACCCACACACGCGAATCCGGCCCGAACTAGGCTCGAGTGGTAATCTGACTACCGTGGGCGACAATCTAACTGCCGCCTGCGGTACTTCGACTGCCACCACTCACGGCCCTCATGTGGACAGCTATCCTAGCATCCAAAAGTCAACTTTCTCCTGAAATTACCCCTCAATCCGAGCTTATTTACCCTTTTACCAACCCCATTAGCCAATGAGAGCATGCCATGTGGCATCTCTCTCCTCTTCTCATTTCCACACCCCACAACACAACAACTAAGAGAGTGAGAGAGAGAGAAAGAGAGAGAAAGTGAGAGAGAAAGAGAGTGAGTGAAGAAGAGAGTAAGGGAAAGGGAGGGAGCTCCCAAACCCTCAAAGTTTTAATTTTTCCAGCCACCCCCTAGCCCTCCTCTCAACCCATCCAATCCATAGGCCTAACCCAAATTGATCATGGTTCAGTCTATGTCTTAGCCTATTCAAGAATCAAGCCAAAGATCCATCATCTTACAAGCATTCATCATGACATCTACTCCCTTCTTAACCTCACTGCCCCTCTAGATCTCTAGTGAATGTATGCTCTATGACTTGCCATACATCGGATCCCATCACATTAGAAATTCCTAGTGATCTAGTCCATTTTCTAGTCCATTTTTCTTACCTCTTTGCATAAGCATCATCACATCCACCTTCTAGACACATTGTCAGACGTATGCTCTGTGGCCTGCAGAAATCTCGGATCTTGCTACGTCAGAAATCCATGCGTGACTAGTCCCATCATAACCATAGCATCATCATCATCCCTTGAGATTGTTTTATCACGCTAAGTAGAGATCGTACATTTGTACAGGCAGAGAGGGTGCCTAACCCCTTCCCTCTTTGTAACCGAGGTCCCTTATCCGGAATCCCAGATCACAGATCAGGAGTCACTCTAAGGTAGAAAAGTCTTCAGATTTCTCCAACCTTACATATTCCGCAGGTTCTATACGACTGCGGGATTCTGAGTTTTATTAGCTAGTGGCGACTCCAACATTCACAAATCAGCCTAATCCCCCACCACCAAATCCATAACATTTCAAATCAACGTGGGCGCCGATTTTCAGTGTCTACAGGGGCCCATTTGAGGAAGCCCGATATAATGTATTAGGGCCCATTTGGTGAGGCCCAATGTGATGTACTTAGGGCTTATTTGATAAGTCCCCATGTGATATATGAGGCCCTCATAAGAGGCCCAACTTGTTGTATTTGCGGAGGCCCATCATGATGTATTTTTGGCCCACGTGATAGGGCCCACCTTGATATATTTGTAGCCCATCCATGAGGCCCATTAGTGCAACCCATTGATGTAGCCCACTTGATGTATATGATGGCCATTGGTACGGACCATTGTGATGTACTGAGGCCCATGGGTTAAGGCCCATTATGATGTATTTGGAGCCCTTGGGTAGAGGCCCATTGTGATATATTTAAGGCCTATGGGATGTGGCCCTTTGTGATGTATATTAAGCCCGTGTTAGAGGCCCAATGTGATGTATATGTGACCCATATGATGCGGCCCACCTGATGTATGAGAGGCCTATGGATGTGACTCATCGTGATGTGTATTAGGCCCTTGTGTGAGGCTATGGGTCCACTATATGTTTGACCTTATGTGGGCCACCCCTTGGGGGCAATGTTGGTTGAATCTCCACATTGATGGGTGGTGATAGTTAAACGTCCACATTATGACCTTCCCTTAGGCCTGGATAGGCCCATTCTCATTGTTCTCTAGTGGGTTAACCCAAATGCTTAGTTCCCATTGATATTGCTTAATCCATCATCGGTTGTCCATCAATGGACCTCGCCTTGCGTCGAGGCCAATTCCGATTGCCGAGGTCGATTCCGTATGTCGAGGCCGATTCCGATTGTCAATTTCGATCGTCGATTGTCGAGGCCGAGTTCGATTGATGAGGCCAATTCCATTTGTTGAGGCCGATTCTGATTGTCGATTCCAATCGTCGATTGTCGAGGCCGAGTTTGATTGACGAGGCTGATTCCTTACGTCGAGGCCGATTCCAATTGTCGAGGCCAAGTTCGATTGACGAGGTTGATTCCATTTGTCAAGGTCGATTGTCGAGGCTAATTCTGATTATCAAGGCAGAGTCCGATCGATGATGCCGAGGCTGATTCCGATTGTCAAGGCTAAGTCCGATTAACGAGGTCGATTCCATTTGTCGAGGCCGATTGTCGAAGCTGATTCTGATTGTCGATTTCAATCATCGATTGTCGAGGCCGAGTCTGATTATCGAGACCGATTCTGATTGTTGAGGCTGAGTCCAATCGACGATGCCGATTCCGTATGTCGAGGCTGATTTCGATTGTCGAGGCCGAGTTCGATTGACGAGGTCGATTCCATTTATCGAGGCCGATTGTCGAAGCCGATTCTGATTGTTGATTCCAATCGTCGATTGTCGAGGCCGAGTCCGATTAACGAGGCCGATTCTGTATGTCGAGGCCGATTCCGATTGTCGAGGTCGAGTCGATTGACGAGGCCGATTCCATTTGTCGAGGCTGATTCGGATTGTCGATTTCGATTGTCGAGGCCGAGTCCGATTGATAAGGCCAATTCCGTTAGTCGACGCCGATTGTCGAGGCTGATTCCGATTATCGATTCTGGTTATCGATGTCGATTCTAATTGTTGAAGCCTAATGTAATGTATATGTAGTCTATATTTGAGGCCCATTGTGATGTGTATTTAACCCGTGTTTGAGCCCCAATGTGATGTATATTAGGCATATGTGATGAGGCCTAGTGTGGTGCGTTTGAGGGCCAGGCGATGGAGCCCATTGTGATATAACTTAGACCCATGTGAGAGGCCCATCGTGATGTGTATTGAGCTCTTGAGTAGGGCCCATGGTGTTATATATTAGGCCCTTGTGTGAAGCCATGGGTCCACTATATGTTAGGCTCTGTGTGGGCCATTTCTCGGGAGCAATGTTAGTTAAATGTCCACATTGTCGAGGTCGATTGTTAATGTCGATTATTGATACCGATTATGAGTATGTGACAGTATAGCATCATGATACATGCCCATACGCATCATCTACATGTTTGTTATAGGATGTGGTTGACCATTGCATATGTCATTGGGCAGGTTGTTATGAAACTCCCTGATAGGCGGAGGTTATCTCACATGAGCGCACAGTATACGCAGAATTGATGCATGATTAAATTGTATGACTCATGCATCTTGCATTGTGTGTTGTGATTACTATACGCACTAGCGACATCAGGGCCGTAGCCTCTACAGGCATATTGTGGATGGCCAGATGGGACACCGAAAATATTTGGTTCGAGCATCGGGCTGTCATAGATGGCCCTGGGTGAAAATTCCTAAACCCTCTTGGTACTAGAGGATGCCCCAACATCAAGACCGAGTGGATATGTATGAGCGCATAAAGGCCGTATACCTATAGGCCGAGTCTCCCACTGTGTCGTGGTCAGTTAGGAGGGGGTGTGGCCTTACCCGCCCGAGGGAGTAGGCATAGCTAGACTGAGTTTGACCAGCTCGTGAATGGATCCGCTATTGACGTGCCAGGTAGATATTGGCTAACAACTGGCCAGGCGAATAGTGAGGTCTCTTCCACTTACCCAGTTGTGCGCTTGATGGGGCGGCAAGCTAGTGTAGAGTGTACTAGACCCCGGTGATGATTCCAGAGATGAATAGTACTGATATGTGGACTTATTGAGTAGGAGTTGCATACTCATTCATTCATTTATTCACTATCCACTCGGGTTGGTAGTGCGTAACTATTTGTTACGTGTACCTCCGCAATGGCCAGGATTTTGGTTGGGGCGCGCGACTAACCTGAGATCAGGAGTTTACCACATCGAGTCTGACTATCCAAATTATGTATGGGACTGGTTTGGATAGAAGTCCCTTGTGATGGACCGCATAGCCTGCGATACTACGTACTATCATCCCGACTTCACACTCCAGCATGGTCATTCCATTTGCACCGCATATTGTATTATATCCGCGACTGGCATTTTGGATTACTATGTTTCTGCATTTATATGGTCTAGGTACAGCTGACGCTATACGTGAACTCATCAGGAATTGTATATTACATTACATCATCGGCATCTGATATTTGGCTCTTTATGATTTCTCATTTGCATAGTTGATCTGTATTGTGTATTCTGATATTGATTGACTCATGGACTTGTTAGTATTTTCGCTTACTCTGATATCATATGATTCATGATCTTACCAGTATTTTCGATATTGTGTGATTATGGCATTGTATCGAATACTTGACACTTACCTTGTGCACACACTTACACCACCCTCTAAGCTTTCTATAAGCTTATACACAATAGATGCGTGCAGGTAATGTTAGGTTGCAGTAGCGTGAAGCTTGGAACATCTAGATGACTTCTGGAGGTTTGATTTTGACATATGTATTTCCCTTTCAGCATTATATTCAAATGTTTATATTAGTGGATATGTGAAGATGATGTTGTCCTTATGATTTGGGTAAACTTGTGGTTATGCTTGTTATGAAACAAATGTACATTAAAAATCCTTCTTGTAAGACCCCAGGATAGGAATCTGGCGTATGGATGTTGGAAGCCGAGAATGGGGTACTACAAAGGCTGTCGGCATCGGATTCGGCAATCGAGAATTTTGTGAGCTCGGTTTTCAAATTTGGGGGGTGACAATTACTGCATACCATCCCTACATTAATAAGAGTAGTTAATGAATGATTGTTGTACTGCTTTATCATTACTGCTTAATTAAATTGATAACATGTTAACCTTTGCCTTATAGTACCACTGAGTTGATCACTCACTCCCACTCTGGGATGGTGTTTTAAAACACCAACCAAACTCTGTTATAGATGTAGGTGATGAGGATGTATATGCAGCGGGGTTGGACTTCACAAATGAGGAGGAAGAGTTCTCCTATGTTCAGCTCTCTGGCAGGTCTATGTAGACCTCATGCTACTTCGATGGGATTTCAGGGATACATGGATTAGTCAGACACTTACATTTTGTCATTTTGTATATTTTGAGTTAAAACATGTATATATTCGGCCCGGTAATATACTCATACTCTGGAGGTTGTGAAATACGTACATATACCTTATATATCTATCTCAGTCTTCCGCTTGCTTAATTACATTAACTCTAGAGTATGATATACCGATTTAGTGTAATCCCTCTCATGTTTAATGCACTAATATAGACAACATTTAAACATCATTATCTATGTTGCATAAGTAATGCGTTGGATCTCGGGAGTTAAGCTTTGCTTGACCCTCGAAATCCGAGGCGTTATATTAATGAATTCGGTTATTTGTGATTATATAAGTCCTGTATGGGTGCTATGTTTGGATTTTTATTATAGTTGGAATATTTTTTATGTCAATGCATGGTTTACTCTAGCTTCGTTGCTGTTGACTCTGATTAGTGATAAGCGGTTCGAATTTATACTGAATTTTTGAGGTTAACACTCGGGTTTTTGGGAAACGGGTCATATACTTGGGTCCTGAAAACACGGGGCGTTACAACTCCCCAGCTGAGCCAACAACGTAGTTCAGCTAGACCTGTCCCATCTCACGTTTCTGGGACCGTCCCTTTGCTCACCTCGGACCTATGACACGAGTTAGATTGGAATAGGCACGGCAAAGACCCGGTTAAAGCTACTACCGAAAGCGGAGAACCATGGAAAGTCGAGCTAAAGAGTTTGCAAGACCAGATCAGCAACAAGCAACAGACATACCCAGCTAATGCAACAATGACTACAGTGGAAGAAACTAAGTCCCCATTCACTGCTGACATCTTCGGGCATGACTGCTGGACAAGTTTCGCTTACCTCGGATCACCCCCTTCTCGGGAAACACCGACCCATCAAAACACATGGAATCCTTCCGGATCTACATGGAACTCCATGATGCTTTGAATGCAGTCATGTGCCGAGATTTCTCCTTAACCTTGTCTGACGCTGCCTGGCTATGGTTTAAGAAACTGAAGCCGAAGTCCATCAGCTCATTCTCTCAGCTCAGCTAAGCCTTCGTCACGAATTTCATCGGAAGGAAAAAGAGGCTCAAAGCACTTGCCCATCTTCTACATGTGATTCAGAAAGATGGCGAACTTCTGAAAGAATACATCAAGTGCTTTAACCTATAAGCACTACAAGTTCGGAAGCATTCTGACGATGTCGCCCTAAATGCTATCATGAGCAGGCCCCATGGAAAACAAGTCATGGACTACACAAAAGAATGCAAGGTGGTCTTCCAGCAACTCAAGTAGTACCTAGGGTCACCGCTGTTGCTTTCCAAACTTGAATTAGGTGAATCTCTATTGCTATATTTGGCCGTCTCTAATGCTGCAATTAGCTCGGCCTTAATTAGAGAACATGAGGGAAAGCAGTTCCCAGTCTACTACATCAGCAAAGCTTTAGTCTCAGCAGAGACAATGTATCCTATCTTGCAGAAATTAGCTCTGACCTTATCAAGAGATTGGATGGCAAATAAACACTACATAAACATTAAAGGTGTTCACTAAGAAGCTTTTAATGGTAAGGAGTTCAATTACTATTGTTTTATATGATATGGACTAGATAATAATTAGATTTGCTTCATTTTTTTCTCTTAATGCCATAAAATGATATGTAAAAACATATGGACAATGCTGATATAGAATACATACACCATGGCGAGCCCCACGGAAAGGGCCGTACAAGTCTTAGGTGATTCAGGTGACTCACCGAATCCGCATCCCCTTGGTTAAGTTTGATTGATATTTGTAATCCAAGGTTCCTTGGGCACGTGAGAGAGATGCCAGTTAGTCTCACAGCGCACGAGAGATGAGTTGCCCCTTACCCCACTCCCAAACGGAAGCTACGCCGAATGAACACTCACGTCACAAAGCCAAAATTGCAAAATTACGACAGAAGTCCGTCAGAAAAATCGCTTGGTTTAACGATGGATTTAATCCGTCAATATGGAAAAAGTCTGTTGCTAATCCCATCTTTCTTGAAAATCCGTCGTCTAAACGTCGTCAAATTTTGCGACGGACCAAAATCTGTCGCTAAAATCAGTTTTACGACGTATTTACAACAGATTTTGGTCCGTTGTAAAAGGGCGACGGACTAAATCCGTCACAAATTTGAATTTTGCAACAGAATATTATAGGTTGCAAATTCCCGCCCAAAATAGCAATGCCCTACGTTTTTTAGTTGCTTTTGCGACAGATCATGGTCCGTCGTTAATGAACTTTTGCCTAAAACATTTATGTTTTTAAATTTTTTTAGAATATGGTAGAAAATTATGTTTTTTTTTTTTTCTTAATCTAAGAAATGTTTTTTAATACAAATTCAGTGGTTTAATTGTACATATTTGTATCTAATATTATATTTAATAATTGATTGAATACAAATATATATATATATATATATATATATATATATATATATATATATATATATATATATATATATATATATATATATATATGTTTTTATATCCATACTGTCCAACTATTTGGATGGGATGCACCATGATGTATTTTTATCCACGACATGAAAAGAAAAAAATTGAGCAGTTAAAAAAAAATAACAATGTTTGAGGAAAAAAAATGAGATTTTAAAAAAATAAAATTCATGATTTAATAAAAATCTATTTTGTGGGAAAGAAAAAAGAATACCGAATAAATTAGATAATTTTGAAAAAAAAAAGAATTTGATTTCAAGAAAAAAATAATAATATCCTGAAAAAGAAAATTAAAAAGATTTTTAAAAATGTGAAAATTTCGACGATGATAAAAAATGAAAATATTTTGCAAAAAGAAAATGAGAGTTTGTATTTTGAAAAATAAAATAAAATTGAGAAGTTTAAAAAAAGTTGACAAGTTCGGAAAAAAAATGCTTTTTAAAAAAAAAAATGGAGAAGTTAGAAAGAATTTAAAATTTTAAAATTAAACAATATTAAAGAATCGATACTTCAACAAAAAACAGACAATTTGAAATGAAAAATAAAGAAATTGAAAAAACTTGTGATTTTAAAAATTAAATGAAAATGTTAAAAATTTGAAATTAAAGGAAAAAGTTATTTATAAAAACATTGAGATTTTGATATATATATATATATATATATATATATATATATATATATATATATATATATATATATATATATATATATATATATATATATATATCATTTTTTAATAAAAATTTGAAAAGTTGAAAACAAAATGATGCTTTTGAAGAAAAAAAAAAATCAGCATTTTGGAATTTTTGAGGGAAAAAAAATTTAAAAGGTTAAGAAAATTACTGAGATTTTGAAAATAAAAATTCAGAATTTGTATTTTAATTTTTTTTGAAATATTTTATAATAAAAATGATTAGGGCGAGTAAATAGTCAATTTAAGCGTATTGATCCGTAAAATAGAGTGAATGGACCAAACATATAAAATGGGCCAAATATTCTTGTCAAAATTGTGACCCAACTTATTAACCTCGCGAGAACTTAAAAATTTATGTTAGTAAGTTTTGTAGGCCCTATCATGATGTGTGTCGAACATCAATACTGTGCATTTGATGTGTCCCCTTTAGGTTATGAGATATCTCAAAAATGATCCATATACGAAACTCAGGTGGGCCATACCATCTAAAACCATGTGAAGACATCCTAAAATTTATAAAAGCACTGGGTGAGGCCCACATGAGTCTTGGATGTGGCTGAAACTTGGTCTGACCCTTCATCCAAGTGGGACACACATAATGAGTGGGTTGGATATGTGAATCACATTTAGGCAAGCCCAATATATTATTATGAAAGGAAACCCCTCTCCACTAGTGTGATTGAACCTCTACTATTGAAAAATTCTTGGAGGCCATAGAAGTTTTGGATCAAGCTAATGTTTGTATTTTCTCTTCATTCATATCTTTTTGATATTATGAACAGGTTGGATGACAAATAAACATTACTGAGGGCCTAAGGAAGGTATCAACGGTGGAAATCATTATTCCATATTGTTTCGTGTGGCATAGTCCACTTGAGTTTTGCATTTACCAAAATTTTGGTATCAACCCACACCGTTCATCCATTTTTTGAGATCATTTTAGAGAATTATTCAAAAAATAAATCATATCCAAAGATTAAATGGACCGCACCATAAATAAGGGGGATAGATTGGCTACTTCCCCTTACACTAGCCAATGGCTAGTGGTTGGTGCTCTGTGGGCTCTACCATGATGTATGTGTTTAATCCATGCCGTCCATCTATTTTTAAAGATCATCTTACGGAATGAGACCAAAAATGAAGTATATCCCAATCTGAAATGGACCACATTGCAGGAAACAGTGTTGAATGAGAATTAACTATTAAAAACATTTCAGGGGCCATAAAAGTTTTGGATCGAGATGATTTTTGTGTTTCCCCTTCACCTAGGCCTGTATGACCTAATAAACAGATTGGATGTCAAATAAACAGTACAGTGGGCCTAAGGAGGATTTTAATGATGGATATCCAATCACTATTGTTTTCATGTGGTGTGGTCCACCTAAGATGTACATACCTCTCATTTTTGTAATAAATCCCTAAAATTATCTTTTAAAATGGATGAATGTAATGGATGAAATACATACATACTGGTGGGGCCCATTGATCACTGACCACCAGCCACCAGGCTTGGGGGGGGGGGAGTGGTGCCCACCATTAAAAACTTCTATTGGCCACAAAAGTTTTAGATCAAGCCGTTATTTGTGTTTTCCCTTATTTCATGTGTAATTTTTTTACTTTTGAATAGGTTGGATTTCAAATAAACATCACAATGGGCCCCAGGATAGTTTCAACGGTGGGAATCACTCTCCCAGCTGTTTTCTGTGGTGGGGTCCACTACAGATTTTTATCTACCTCATTCTTTGGCTCATGACTTAAAATGATATCTCAAAATGGATGGATGGTGTGGATATAAAAAATACATCATAGTGGGACCCACAGAACTTGGGTGACGTACTTAGGTATTAGGGCGTCCAGAGAGGGACACCCTAATTCTCTGTTTTTCTCTCCGCACCTCTCCCACCTCTCGCTCTCTCTCGCATGCTCTCTCTCTCTCTCTCTCTGTCTCTGATCTCTCCACCCATGCACGGCCTCTCCACCCTACCGAGCGTTGCCGAACGGCCTACCCACGCACGCCCTCTCCATCCTACCGCGCGTTGCCGATCGGTTGAAGGCTAGCATTCACGACCGTGAGTATCTCTCTCTCACTCTCTCAATCTCTCTCAATCTCAATACCGATTTAGGGATTTGGGGATTTAGTGATTTGGGGATTTAGCAATTTGTGGATTTTAGGGATTTGAAGGCTAGCATTCATGTCCGCTGCACTCGATCGGTACTCTCTCTCTCTCTCTCTCTCTCTCTCTCTCTCTCTCTCTCTCTCTCTCTCTCTCTCTACACCTCATTCCTTTCGTGCATCTCTCAAAATGCTAGCAATTTCAGTCGATTTCTCCAAATCTCCCAAAACCCTAGAGATTTTAGTTGATTTCTCTAAATCTTCTAAAACCTTATTCACATTCCAACTCTGCAGCTGCCTGAACCGAAGAGACTGGTCAGGTGGTTTTTTTCCATCTCGGATTTATTTGTTTACTTCACCGGATTTGGGATTTTACAAGCCACTTATTTCTTGCACAAAGCATGCTTGTATAGAATTTGAGCTATAAGCATGTCACATGTTTGACAAAATTCCTGAAACAAATGTGTGTAATTTTTATGTTTGTTTTTCTTAATGGTTTGGTAGGTCTTTTTTTTAATGGTTTTGTTTTCATGTTCTGTTTATCTGTACTTGTACAGTGCAAACATGCATCTCTTTTATTCTCCCATCACGCTGAAAACACTTCCCCCAGTGAGGAGAAACAATCAGGCCAGAAACTATAGGGGGCTAAGGCTCTTCAGGACCTGCTAGAGGCATGGAGCACATCGCTCTCCCTGCACCATGGACCGGAGCACGATTACACTAGTAGACCACAAACATAAAACTTTAGCTATGAAATCATGAGAATTTGTGTTTGGTATGTGATTGACAAAGCATGATCATACAACCAGCCCCAAAATGGTGGGATGAGGCTAGGATGATGATGATGGTGATGTAAATAAATAAAGAAAAAGAAATTCAAACAAAGATTAGTGACTGACCAAGGAGTAAAAACCCATCAAAAAAGCAGAGAGAAAAATTATGGTTGCTTCCAACTATAGAAGTCCTCTCAATTTGAGAAGATGTCACCCTTCACAAATTAAAGGGTAGATTTCGGGGGAAAAAAAACTAATAGGCTAATGGTCCAATCTTCCATGAAAGCCTGCTGCAAGAAATTAACAGTCCAATGGTCAAAGCTTTCATTGAAGACTTGCTGACATCAAGGGGTAGAAAGCACAACTTTCAAACTAAACAAGTTTTCAGATATTTGCACCATGCTTATCATTAAAAAAAATAAAATAGAATCAGTCCTAGTTCATTACATGATTTCCAGCACCTTTTGAAATGCCACATGCTTACCCAAATAATCATATGATATTAAGAAAAAGTAAACCCTCGAAAGAAAGATTACCTGTTATGTATTGTGATGGCCACTTTGCATCTTGTTATATAAGATGGACATTGAATAAACAATAGTTGTTAGCCAAAATCAGGCCATTGATTTCTCAATAACTGCTTCCATGTAATGTAATTGCATCCTTTGCATATATTGGATGTTTTGTTTCTTCATCCAGTGGCATTATGTGATCCAATGTAACACTATTCCAATGAAAAATAGTCGTTATTTTGTGCGCCTGAAGTATTATGTTTTCCCAATTTACCCACTTTTTGCTTTCGCATGGCCTTTTTTGTTATGCAACTGTAACACCAATCGGCTTTTCTGCAGTCACAATTCCATTTTCTAAATCTTGCTATGTTAATTTTTTTCCTGCAAATCAGTTAGTGATTTTTTCCATTTTTTTTTTTCTGTGCAAATCAGTAAATTTAAGGACTCTGATGAGTCATGACATGCTTTCAAGGATGCCAAGAAGTTTTTCTGGTCCACAACTAGCCAGAGAAAAGCTGTACTTTTGCTAGAATTACCAAGTGAATAAGAGAGAGCAACGAGTAGCTGTCCAATTTTTCAATCAACCTGCAAGGAAGACAAGGCGTCATATTGGTAAGGAATTCACCTGCTGTGGTTCTCTCTTAAAATTTACATGCTTCATTTGAAGCTTTATTATTAGTATTATTTTTTAATTTTTGGGTGATACAGTTCCTGGAGTCAATGGTCCAATTCCTTGTCAGAAAAGTCGTGTAAAATGGATTGATGTTGGAGTCAATGGTCCAATTTCAATGATACTAGAAATGAATGGGCCGTTTGAACCAAATATTATCCCACGGCACTTTTCTTCATGCAGGCAGTCTATTTTCGAAACATGGCATGTAATGGTGGCCTGTGGTCATTATGTCAGCATACGTTTTGTGGGCCTCACATTTTTCTCCTATTGGACCAAAAGACCTGAAGTCATTGTTTGGCTCAAGTTTTGTATTCATGCTGGCAAAACCCAAATGCAGAATATTCTTTTCATGATAGACTGGCAATCTTTCTTTTCTGGGTCTTTTAATGGGCTCAAAGGACCATGAGACGATCAATATCTTGATTTCTCTCTTTTGCAAAAGTACAATAAATTTTCCTTTTTTTTTTTTGGTTTCCCCCTCTTTTGAGATGGTTCTGATTGTTTATTCTTCATTTCCTTTCTAGGATGTTACCCTCCATGATTTGGATGCTGCAAATGCTCGCGCACAAGGAGGACAAGATATATTATCGCTCATGGGCCAAATGATGAAACCTAGGAAGACTGAAGTTACTGAAAAGCTATGACAAGAAACTAACAAGGTTTTTCTACTCGTTCTTTGATTGGAATATGGCCTTTAATGTAAATTCATTATTTTACGGTGCGTTGGTTGCACAAAATATCAAGAAATTTCATGATATTCTGCAACAAATTAGACTGATTAGGCATGGAATTTCATGATATTTGGTGCACTCAAATGCAGCCTTAAATATTTCGTTCATCCTATTTAGTCAATTAGTACTGAGTCTGGTGGAGATATATGTGTAGTGGGATGGTGGAAGTGTGTAAGCCTTGCTGAAAAAACCACATAGTTGACAGCTGTTAACAGATGATATATTGACAAGGGGTAGTGGAGCTTGTCCCTGGAGTCCTATTCATTGATGAGGTGCCTTTTCCTTTCAAGTCTCTTTCATTTTCTACATGGGTTGGTTTGTTCCTCTGGTTTGACATCCTATTTGCAGGTTCACACGTTCGATATGGAATGCTTTTCATACCTTAATCGTGCCCTTGAAAGCTCACTATTACCAATAGTAATTTTTGCTTCAAACAGAGGAATATGCAATGTTAGGTAATGAGAAATTCTAGGCTTACATGAAATGTGAAGGGTGTGAAAGGGCCTAAACTGGATTCCATGAATAGTCCTTTTTTTTCCATGCTTGGTTTGGCTGAATGGATGAGTAAGTTGTCAATCATATGAAAAGTGCCCAAGTCCATCAAGGGGGCCTATTTTGAATAATCAAGGGTTTGGAATAGGAACAAGGAGCTTGTTCAAACTTCAAACCAAGTCTGCGTTTTTGTTCTACCAGCTAGTTCATTCTCAAACATTGCTATCACATATATCAGCTGCATTGTTATGCTTCCAAGATACAAGTTTGAGAAATAAATACCAACTAGTCAAATTCCAGCTTGTTGAGATTTTTTTCTTTCATTAAACTGCTATTAGACATAATAGGTATTTTTCGTTGATGCAAAACTATAAATTTGGCTAAAATTTTGAAGTTAATTTATGCTAGGTAGTTCACAGCTTTTACTAAGTTGTTGTGAGTGGTCTGCTTAGTAGCATGCATGTGAGATGCTATTTTCTTGATGTTTTGTTTTCATGTGTAGATGAAGGAATGGGTATTGTATGTTGGAACAAAAGGTTGCTGGTATCAGGAATGGGTATTGTATAAGTTGGGGCAGAGTTACTGTTTCACGTGGTGGGTTGCATATCCAAGAGAATTACAGTTGCACACAAGAAAACTCGTGTGCTTTTTTTCCTTCATTCATTGGTACTTCTGTTTTGCCAACAGTCTTCATTGGAACTTGTGGCTTTCCATTTCTTCATCACCACCAGGTTTAGTTTAATCCACTGATGGATCTAAAACAGGTCATCATCATCATCATTAGGTTCAGCTTAATCTACTAGCAGTTTTTTTTTTTTTTTAAAAAGCTACCACCTTGGAAATTTTGGTCCATTTCATACTTGATTTATGAAAGCTACCCACTTCGTGAGAATAGTATGATTAGTTTTACTTAATTAGTTTCTTTTTATACTTGACTTATGTGTAGACCATGTACCTAGTTCTAATGGAGAAATCAGGTGCAAGGATGAGCTTTCATCAGACAATGTTCATGAGACATACATGAACTCAAATTAAAACCGGATTGAATTGTGTGACCCACTGTCTCGAAGTCATTGTCCTAAAATCAGATTGGTTGAGAAATCATGACCTTTGATTCGTACACATGTTTCTTGAAATAGGATTATTGGATTTTTTTATTTTTTATTTTTTCATTTGTAACTATCTGATACATGTCGACCAATCTGATACTAAGATAATCACATAAGTCTGTAATTTTTGGTTAACAAAACATCTAAATTAGGACCCATAATTTGGGAAGTTTAATTTCAATAATTTTATGCCCGGTATGCAATTTCTAATTTTCTAAGAGCCTGTATATCATCCATCATTCTCTGCTACTTTATTAAAATTTTTCCTCTCCCTTTTTAAAAAAGGTTATGATTTAATGAGGCACTCCTCATGTGAGAGTGTGAAAATTACCATTTGATCAACGATCAGACAACACATGTTTGAGATGTGGGCCATTTATCAGGTATAGTATTTTAACTTGCCATGGTTCAAAATTAAATGTTGGTCTACTGATCTGGCATGTCGAACTTGTATGAGAAAAATGGGTGGTTAGAAAAGAAGTCTCAAAATTGAATGTATATGTGGGACTCATTTGATGAGTGTACTACCCTGATTCTTGGCATATGGTATGTTCACAGTGTGACCAGGGAGTTGTCATGTTGGGCCTGTCATTCAATCAAACACACCCACACCCCCCTTTCTGTTCTTAGTTTCTATGGAAATGTGTTACTTCTATATGCTTCTATGCATGATTAGGTCGTGTTTGGATGTTCAACTGGCTTTGATTGAGGTAATTAAGTTGCGACAATTTGGAAATGAGTAATCGTGGAACTAGAAATGTTTAGTTCTCTTGTAGTTTCAACTTTCAAGTCTGCCTTGTAAAATGTTCCACTGTTGAAAAAACGATTCAACATCTAGCTAACGGCTGCTTCAAACTGGATCATTTTCCTAATTAAAATATTTACCAACCTGTGTATTAGGTTTAATGAATCTTATCACTACCCAACCAGATCAGATGGTGACAAGATTCACCCATATGCTAGATGGTGACAAGCTTCTTGAACCAATTCTCTGTTGACAATCATCAGTATGCTACTGAAGAAATATGAAGTTGCTCGATCTTCTTAAATTGGAGTTGTCATGTTGAAGATATTTGCAGGGATTATTTATATCTACTTGAAATATTTCCCCACTCTCCATTGTAGATTGCAAACGAGAACCATCATGAAACACCCTTTCATAACTAAATTTTTTTCTGCTTGTATCATTGAGTTCTGAATTTGTTTGAGACAATAGCAATAAATGCTACTTGTTCTCATCACTTGCATGTTGTGCTAAAGGTTGCATCTTTTTTTTGTAGTTTACAAGAAAGCTGAGGATATGAACTACCACTTGGTGTGCTTCCACGTTCTTGCAGATTCTATTAGGTCTTATATCTTCTTTGCGTTAGAAAAATAAAAGATAGCACCTTTTTTTCTTTAGATTCTATTTTATATTTCCTCTTTTTCTTCTGAAGTTTGTAGTTGAAAGATCCATTCTAAGTTGCATTTTGTCAATTGTTTTGCAGTGCAGGTTTGATGTTTGCACCATTCTTTCCCTTGGGTAACATCTCAATTTAAATTCCCTTTGCATTTAATTAGTGTTGAAAACCTTCTCCTTGAAGATTCCGTAAATGATATTTTACACTTTGATTTTAGGGTAAAGAATGCTGAGGTGTCATGCATGGGGCTTGTTTCAGTTGTGGTGTTCATGGTCGTCATGCCACTTTTTAGAGCATCTGGCAGCATCTTACTTCAGACTGCCTCCTAGCATACCACCCTCGGCTTTCAGTAAATGCTTGAAGCATGTTTATTTACTCCCCCTAAACTTCCAGTAATTATAGCATACCGCCCTTAGTTTTTTACATTTGATTTTCAATTTGCAATAAAAAAAAAAAAAAAGAAATAAAAATAAAAATCAATGGTTGATTTTGATTTATGCCTTTATGTTCCCAAAGCTTTCTGAATTTTATTCATGTTTTATTTTACTGATTTGCATGCAGAAAATTTCTAGGTTTTCCCACCCTTGAAGCGTGAGATAATGCTGAAATCTGCATATTTTGGAAGCCCATTTTGAACTGTGATACGTGTGCAGGTAGTGATGAAATTTGTCCATGACTGTTATATATTAGACATTTATTTATTTTTGTATATTTGCATGTCCTTACTCCATCACGATTTGATTTGTTTTTACAACTAATTGATGACATTACCTTCTCAATAAGGCATAGATCTATGTTTGTGTGTAGGTCAAGGGCATTGAGTACAAAGTATCTCTCTTCCAAACGAATCTTCTCAACCATTTGAGACCGTGATTGAGATGAATTTGTGTAAGCTATCACTCCTCTCTCGCTATGCAATTTATTTCCCAGGAAGGTGGGCTAGAAATAATGATGCTAGATTCATTGTGTATGAGAGTCATCCTTTAGCTCCATCAATTATCTTACAATACCAATTGCAGTACCATTCACCAATGCAATTTTTTGAATAGGATTCTTATTAAACAATCGTGTAAATTATTTTTTGAATGACCATCAGGTGTAAGATTCAAAATAAAATAAAATCTCGCGATATTTCTTTTTTATTCACAGATATTTTACCGACGGACCAAATCCGTCGCTAATTTCTTAATTGAATTCACCGATTTGAGGTTACTCATATTAGCGACGGACCTTATCCGTCGCTAATATTTTTAATGACGACAATTTTTGAATTTTAGCGATGTAATTTTTATTTTTTGTGACGGATCTTATCCGTCGCTACTATACGACGGACCTTATTCGTCGCAGATTAAACGACGGTTTTGTCCATTGGAAGGAAAAAAACGACCTACTAAACAGCGACGAACTAGGCGACCAACGAAATCTGTTGTTTATTTGGTTTTACGACGGATTTGGTCCATCGTAAATTCACAATTTTGGCACAGTGCGTGTTTTAGAAACCCATCTGTTTCACCAGCTCATGTCATTACATGATGTCAAAACTAACGAAAATTTAAAACTCAATTAGGCCACATTGTAGGAAACGGTAGATAGGGAGATGCTTACCATTGTTCTAAAATCCAACATGGTGTTTATGTGCAATCCCAAATGTTCGTAAGGTTATTTCAACTAGGATGAATTGAAAAGACGAAAAAAATTAAACTGATCGAAAACTTCTATCGGCCCACGTGTGTTTCAAGAATGAGCGATCAATCTACATCGTTTTCTATAGTGTGGCCCACTTGAGTTTTGGATCTTCCTTGGTTTTGGACTCAAGTCCTAGCATGAGCTAGACAGACGGATGTATAGGTTGGATGAATTACAAATATCACGATGGGCCCCACATAACTTCCACCCACATAGGAGGCATAGGCAACTCTTGCGTTCAGACACCCAGATGTGGATTTCCTACAAAATCCTTTCAAAGCCTTTCACAGTAAGTTATTTTACTGGCTAGGGGTGCACACAGTTCGGTTCGGTCTAGTCCAGTTCTGGGATGAAACCAGAATTAAACTGTTCGTAATGGTTCCAAGAAAATTGAAATCGGAACCTGACCGTTTGCACCCTAGAACCAAATCGGAACCTGAGCGTAAAAACCAGTTTGGTTCTACAGTTATGGGCTTTTTATAATCCAGCCCAATTACATTTTTTTTTCTTTTTTTTAATAATCTAGCCCATGTCCATTCGTGTTGTGATTTGTTTGATGAATGGTTTACATATTGTGTAAGGTGTGCAAAAAGAAATTTAAAGAAACAATCAAATGGTGCATTGTAAACCATAAATCATGAGTCAAATAAACAACTAAAATATATTGTAAACTCAGTAGTCTGTTTCAGGTTTGGTTTCGAGTTCGGTTTTACGATCCGATTCCAAGTTCGATTGTATAGGACCCCAAACCAAGACCTGAACCAAACTAATTAGTTCTTTGATTTTTGGAACCGAAACTTGTACCGGCGCACTTCAGAACCAGACCAAACTGCATTTGGTCGGTTCAGTGGTCGGTTCAGTCCGATTTACTGATTCTACGGGTTCCATGTGCACCCCTATTACTGGGATGCTAGTTGAGGCCTACCATGATGTTTGTGAGAAATCCATACCGTCCATCCGATTTGAGAGATCATTTTAGGCTATGTTAAAAAAAAAATGAGATGGATCCAAAACTCAAGTAGTCTGCACGAGAGGAAACAGTGAGGATTTAGCGACCACCGTTTGAAACATTTCGTATGACCACAAAGTTTCAAAACAGGCTGAGTTTTCGATGTTTTCATTTTATCCCAGTGGGAATGACCTTATAAACGGTTTGGATGGCATGTAAACATCAAGGTATATCCCAGGAGGATTTCAACAATCTTTCCCCGGTTTTCCCTTGGTTATGGCCGCCTCGAGCACTAGATCTACCTGATTTGTGATTCTATGAACTAAAATGATCTGGAAGAACGGATGGACAGTGTGGATTTCTCAAAAGATTCACGGTGGCCCCACCTAACATGCCGGCGCAGTAACATCATGCGAAATCCGCGTAACCTATCTCTCTCCCTCTCCCTGCTTCTCACAAAGAGTCCAACCCGGATGCGGATTCCCTGCGAAAGCCTTTAGCAGGATCTTTATGCAACGGTAAGTTAGGTGGGACCCACCGTAATGTTTACGGCAGATCCACCACGCCCATCAGTTTTTCAAGATCATTTTAAGTGATGGGACCAAAAATGATCTAAATCCAAAACTCAAGTGAGCGGTATATCAGGTAAATGTGTTTAGGTAAATTCCTATCGTTGAAACCTCCTGGGGTCCACAGTGTTTTTTATAAGCATTCATACCATTTATAAAGTAAATTCTAGTAGGATTAACTGAAAACATAAAAATTATCCTCATTCAAATCTTCTCTGGCCCACGTGTGTTTCAAGGGTGGGCATTCAATCCTTTGTTGTGTGGCCCATATGACATTTGGATTTCTGTCATTTCGGGGTCCGTATATTAACATAATATTGTAAAAATGATGGACGTTGTAGATTTCCAATAAACATCACTGTGCTATCCACCGAACTTCCCGTCGCAGGAAGTTTCTGCGAAAGCCTTGCGCAGGAAATCCGCATCCGTCCATCCCAAACCTCTCTCTCTCTCTCTCCGAAGAACCATATAAAGCCCAAAACCCCCTCTCCCCTCCCTCTCCCTCTCCGTTGATCCCGAGATCTCTCTCAGAAGAACCCATACCTAGCCCTTTCTCTCTTTTGCCTCACAAAGGTGCGGCCTTTGGGAAGAGGAAGAAGGCAACGGCCATCTCTCTCTCCCTCTGCCTCTCTCAGAAGAACCCATACTTAGCCGTTTCTTTTAGGGAACTAAATCTGAGGTAAGTCGCCATCTTTCGTTTTCTTCTTCTTCTCATCTCATGGGTAGCAAAATCGCATCTTTTTGGCAGGCACTTTCATATATTAACAAAAAAGATTGAATTTTTCTCCGATTTCTTTCCCTTGTAATACACAGGTTCTCTGATTGAACCATGGATTTGCACTCTATTATCTGGATCTGACTTTGTCTGTTTCACGGTCATATTAACAAAAGGATTGATTTTTTTTCTCTGATTCCTTTCACAGTAATACACAGAGGAACCATGGATTTGCACTCTATTCTCTGGATCTGACTCTCTCTGTTTCACGGTCATATTAACAAAAAGATTGATTTTTTCTCTGATTCCTTTCGCCAGTAATACACAGAGGAACCATGGATTTGCACTCCATGGTCTGGATCTGACTTTCTCTGTTTCGGTCTTGTTAACAAAAAGATTGATTTTTTCTCTGATTCCTTTCCCCAGTAATACACAGAGGAACCATGGATTTGCACTCTATTCTCTGGATCTGACTTCGTCTGATTCACCGTCCATGTCTGGGTGGTTCACACCGTTGATCTCTTAGATCCCAACTTGGATGGGGGATTCCTTAAAGATAAGTCATATTTGGACGGCCGTAGACGTCCGATTGCTTGCAACCTTTTGTAGACGTTGACTAATTTTCTTCTTAACCATCTTTTACTTCAAAGGGTTAGGATTATCCCACCAGGTTTTTTTAAAATCTTTTTTTATTTTATTTTATTTTATTTTATTTTTTATTTTTTGGTGAACGCCAGCATATCAGCGGTCTAGATCTCGCAATTGTGGGTCCTTCTTGTACAAACTCATGGCTCGATGGTAACTGCGTCCATATCCATGGCATGAGTATCATATAGTTCCCTGCCCAACGGCAGCAACAACAATGATTGCTCCGCTTGTACAAACTAGTGCCAATGTGGGCTTTTGATTATTTGGTGGGTCAGTGCCAGTGTGGGTTGCTTCTTCTTCTGTTGAAATGTTGGAAATCTAAACCAATAAGCATGAACACGCATCTACCATAGCTTCTCTGAAATCAACATTGTCCTAAAGGCCATTACTGTTGAATTGGTGTGGTCATCCTCATAGCTAGCAAAACAACATACGGCAAAGGAAAACAAATTATGCAAGATGTTTGTGTTAATTTGGTATTGATGATAAAAAAAAATATGGTCAGAAAAAGAGAAAATGCCAAAAAATTCGGTGAATGAGAAATTCGGGTCTAATAAGGCTTGAATTCACAAAACAGATTGAAGAAAGCAACTATACATACCTTTTTTTAAAGGTATATATATGTATATAAATAAGGTTAAAGTAGAATAGTTTAGTTAAGATAATTAGAATTTCTACAAGCATGAACAATAATGTATATGGAAAGTAGAATGGTGTTCTTTGCCTCTCTAAGATCCTTTCTTTTCAAGTAATCCTTAGATAAATCAATCCATCTCCATTATAGCAGAAACTTGGGATACTATTTTCCTCAGGAGGTTTTATGTTAGTAACACGATTGATTCTTAGAAAATACATTATATTGCAGTCATTGATAATATCTAAAAACCTCGGCCACATGTTATGATTTCAATTCCCCGCGTGGTATGAGGATTTGAAGGAATTTCTACAAGCACGAACAATAATGTAGAAAGTAGAATGGTGTTCTTTGCCTCTCTAAAATCCTTTCTTTTCAAGTAATCCTTAGATAAATAAATCCATCTCCTATAAAAACTTTCACCTTCTATTCACTTTCATTGATTTGTGGAGACCACCAATATCTAATTTTTAAATTGCCGCCAAAAGGTTTTTATTATTTATTTATTTATTTTGTCTTAGTCTTTCGAAATGTATGGAGTTTTAAATGATTGATTAATTGTACGAGTATTTAAAAAAATACAGAGTTTAAAATGGAGTTTTGCTAACTATGAGCAGCCATGATTTTTGCACACTCATTTCACATGATTTAGTAGAGGTAGAATCATTGGAATATGACTTTCAGCTCATCGAACACAATCAACAAAAACTGAGTCAAGTCTATAATCCAAATAGCATGATTTGAGGAAAGATCATAAGATATGCAGCTCGAAATTAAGTGCTATGAGTAAATGATTCAAGATCAATTGCCATTTTAAATGAAGACCAATGAGTAAAATGATTGAAATTCACTTACAATTTGGAAAAGAACAACAAATAAAATGATTGTAACTTTGATGCTAAATCAAAGAGTACAACCCAAAAGCATCTCATACCCATTTTTATTTTTATTTTTCCCAAAAAAAAGAAGAAGCTCCAAAGCCACAAATATAAATCCCCGATGTATGACCTATCTTTTTTATATTATTTTTGAAAGGTAACAAAAATTTATTAAGGAACTTGCAAAAGCGAGGAAAGAATGCTAAACCTATCTTTGAAGAGAAGGCTGTTAACAACCCTAAAATTAATGCTAAACCTCAAACACTATCTAGACCATCCATCCCATCTTGATGCAATCTAGGGGGCCCATGTCAAAGCATTATTGGGAGAGAATTAGTGGTGCCTCTCATTTAGTGTTGCCATTTCTCATGGAAGTTGACATATGAATGATAGTGTCCCTTACCCATGACAAACTAGAATTAGTGGTGCCTCTCATTTATGATCTGATCAAATGTTCCTTTTGTTTTTATTTGAATTTTGGTTATTTGTTTATGAATTATTAAGAGAACATGCATAGACAAGCCCATACCCACATGCCTGCACGCGCGCGCGCGCACACACACACACACACATGTTCACACATACATGCCTTCATGTGCGTGCACGCACATGGTGGGCTCAACAGTGGTACTGGTACCACCATATGTAATGGCAGTGCCAGGCTGTTGTGGGCCATATATGTTCTGTTATGATATACAACCTGTCGAAGTGGTGAGCCCCGCTATAATTGTCAAGTGTGCAAATAACAAGGCTAATCCACTCATCAGGCGTGCAATTCCATAGAAAACAGCCTAAAAAATCATTACTCTTACACATGTGCGACTTCTAGCACACGTGAAAGCATGATCAATTTTGTCACTTTTAAGCTCATACAAGGGCATTTTTTCATTTCAAGAGAACTGGACAGTTGTAAGGGTTTCTCGACAGAAGTTGTTCCCTCAAAAGCACAGTTAAAGTGTGGGTTGTAACATTGATCATCATCATCTGCATCATCTAAGCCTTATCCCAAGTAACTGGGGTTTGCTACATGAATCCTATTCCACCATTTCACTCTTTCAAAGGCCTTCAGTTAGACCATAGATCATCAAGTTTTTCCTCCCTTGCCCTTTTAGAGCCTTCAACTTGTACCAACTCACTCCTAACCAGCACAGTTCTTAGTTTCCATTGCACATGATCTAATCATCCAAGTGTACTTCCCTCGTCTTAACCGGTGCAGTTCTATCCTTGTCTTGCCACTTATCCATATCAATATCCTCATTTCAGCTACACTCATCCTATGAATGTAGCTATCCTATAACATTTCCCTTTCATCGAGCAGCACACAACGATCACATAAGAGGGTTCTTATATCGGTACCAAAAATAAAGTGCAATAATATGGGTTGTTTTATCCATGGAGCACTTTCCTTTGGGGAAGTCAGCATTTAAGTGTTGGAGCAATTCTATTGGTTTCTTATTCCAGTTGCGCCTGGGGCAGGGATTGTTTTCTTTCTTTCTTTCTTTCTTTCTTCTTTATATATATATATATATATATATATATATAGCTGATTTTTCCCTTTGTGTGAGTGATGAGAGGGCAACTTTTCTCTGTGTACCTTTCTTTTTTCTTTACTTTAGTAAAACTGTCACTGATGAAAAAGAAAAGGTGGTAAAGTTGTATCATGGTCTGCCATCCAAAGAATGCGTACAAGTAAAATGTAGGAATTGTGGTGATTCTATTTAACTATATATAAGTCTCCAATATTTCATACTTTTAAGAGTTTGTACTTTTGTCTTTGCTGGATTTATCTCTACTTTGCTTTCACCCCCCACCCCCTCTTATATTCATTGTATTACAAAACACCAACTTGTAAATTGAAACCTTTATTTCTGAATGTGCAGCTTATTTTCTAGTTTGGCCAAATAATTTATGAAGGACAAGATGGATGCAGAAGAGAAACATTGGTCGGACATTCCAGAAGAGGTTTTACAATTGATCATACCACACATATCTGCAGTGGACCATGCACATTTATTCGCTGTCTGCAAGGGATGGTTATCAATGACTCCTGCAATTTGGTCCCCTTCGACACCGTGGCTCATATTCAATCATAACTTAGAGGGTGTGTGCAAGTTCTTTGACCCCTTGAACAGGAAAAATTATGTTTCTGAAATCCCAGGCTTGTCTGGTACAGTATTCCATCATTCGAAGGGTGGTTGGTTGCTAGTGTCTCGAAATGATGACTCTGTGTTCTTCTTTAATCCTTTTACGCAAGAGCAAATCGACCTTCCGAATTCAATTGGTGTCTTTTGGGGGATATCCTTCTCATCGCCTCCAACTTCTCCAGACTGTGTTGTTTTTGCTGTTCATAATATAAATCCATACCATATTTCAATCAAGACATGTTGTCCTGGGGATATCTCTTGGAAAAATTATTCTGACTATGAAACTACAGTGCCTTTTGTCGTTGTTCACAATAATCCTGTTTTCTATAAAGGCCTTTTCCATTGTTTGGGCCAAGGTGGAAGGTTAGGGGTTTTTAATCACAGGGAAAATACTTGGAATGTTCTTGATAAGCCAGAAGCTGTCCAAAATGAGACATGCGATTGTTTCTTGACAGAGTCAGGTGGAGAGTTGGTAATGGTTTCTGTAGATCATCTCGGAGATCCAATTAACGCTTTCCTATTAGACCAGTCTAAGATGGTCTGGGTAGAAGTGAAAAGCTTAGGAGAGCAAATGCTTTTCGTCGGTCATGAGACATCTCTTTCAATGAAAGCCATAAGAGGAATGGAAAACAAAATCTACTTCTCAAGAATTCGTGGAAGCTGCAGCAATGAGCCTGTATTCTACTCTATGGAGACGAAGACCGGAAGAGTGGAATTTTGGAAGTCCAAAGTATATAGCAATTGCACTTGGATTGAACCCAATGGTTACGTATTTGAATCCAACCAAAATAATAATGAATTGAGGTTGATAGGCTCAAGGTAGTTTTTTGTTTTTTGAAAGGCAACACTACTAGGGATTGAATCCTGGATCACTCACATATTACAGTCTCCACCAGCTCATCTAACAACCAGGGAGATAATCATTTGACGATATAGGAAATGGACATGGGTTGTTATAAATAGTCATTCAATTTTCTTATGTTGATCGTTTTTTTTTTTTTTGTAGGGGGGGGGGGGGGGGAGGGGGGTCCAGTGGGATTTCGGACACTGTACATTTTGAAAGATGCATTGGTCAATTCCATTTTCTGCATACTCAACAGATGATGCTTTTCATTAACGTTGCCAAGATGGCAACATCAAGTTGGACATCAGGAGTTGTGAATAAAGTAGAACTCAAGCATGGGTAGTCTGGTGCACAGATCAGGTTGCTTCCAGCTCATAAAGCAGCCCACTTATGTACGGTTTGAAAGAAAAGCTTGCCAGGGTTTTATGCTCTCAAACGTACTGGTGTGGCCCACTTAATTATTAGGACTGGGCCTGATTTTGTAGCAGATAATCTTCATGGCAGCTTGTATTGTTCACTTATTTTATGTGGGGTATGCCTGTTACATCAATTGATGTGGTAACATATATTCCTTTATGACTCGATTGCCTTGTTTTATGATGGGGATTTTTTTTATTTTTTTTATTTATTTATTTTTTTTTTTTTGTAAATTTATAATACTAACTGATTATTATGGAATTTACATGTTTGTACTATTTTTTATTCCACATATAAACTCCTACCTTTCATGTACCTGTTATTGTTCATGTGCAAACCAACCTCAACTCCGTTTAAAAAGACAATAAAAAAGATGAAAATGCTCCCCTCTAAAAGAGGGCTTTAAATATCCACAATAGAAACATAATAACAACTAAAAGTGAATCGTAGTAGTCCAAAGTCTTTCTTCACTATATTTGAATCTCAAAGTGTAGAGGTTTATATATGCAACAAACCCCTTATTGAATTAAGTAAATTTCATTAAGCCACCTTACATTAGATTATTTATTTATTTATTTATTATTATTTTTTAAATAATGATAGTTCAACAATCAATGTTCAGAAGTCAGAGATGAGGATTGTCCAATTGATCTTATTTTGAAAACTCTGGCTCAAGTACAATGATGTTCTCAATTTAGTTGGTTTTGATTTGAGTTGATGTATGCCACATTGTACAATTTAATAGTGCTTGTGCATCAACTGTCATATTTTAACAGAGTATTGAATAACTTTCCAAAAAACCTCCCTACTCTCTAAAACGCCTATGATCTTTCTCAATCCTGTGTCTGGCGTGGGTACAGGTGGCATGCCTATTGCTAATTGAGTGCCAAGTAAATGGAACTTTTATGAGATCCTCCCCATCCATCATGTAAGCAGACTCAAGTTCACTTTGGAACCTAAGAATGATGATGAAAAAAAAACTCAGGTATGCCACACCTTAGGAAATAATTGGAATGAACATGTCTACCATAGTTGCGTGCACAGCAAGCACTTCACGTTGTTTATATACTATACAATCCATTCATCTGAGGTTCCTTCCCGGGATAAAAGAGTTACCCAAATATTACACTATTCTCCATAACCCCAGGTTGGCCGCACCATGTGAATTGAGAGGCTCTACAAAATAAATTTATAGTTTTGGGATCAAAGTGAACGAGGAGATGGGGCAGCTGATGGACAATTCACCTACTAGGCACTCACTTAGCATTAATCAAGCCTTACCTAGCCAACTTGGTATGGACCACTGGTAGAATCATACCTAGAACCTCTATTAAATTCATGTGTTACTGTATACCTGTCATTTTTGGAAATGATTTCAGTTAGATAAATGGATTGGATTAAATATTAGGCCCTATACAAAACTAGTGATGATGGGCATTCGATTTCCAACTATTTCATGTGGTGTTTCCTACCTGACCCTTTTTTTTTATATATAATAAATATTCCTCATTTATGAGTGTTAGGGTGAATGAGAAGAATGTATCTAATGAAATGATTCGACTCTCATCAAAGTTCCACCAACGAATCCAAGAACAATGAATGCACACCCAAAAAATCATGATTTCCAAAATTCTAGGTGAGCCATGAAACATGGTTTTATAGGTTTCACGCATTGACCTAATTTTTGGGGTTCAAGGAGAATAGGAATGGGTTCATATTGTGGACAAATTGATGTCATGAAAACACCATGATAGTCCCCACATACCGTGGTACACTAATTTAGAGATGTTTGTATTGGATCCAGCCTCAAATGGTTTGCTCCCAAATCCCTATCCCACATGTGATGCTTGTTTCCTACCGGTAGGGAGCCCCAGCAACAAAAAGGCCACCCGATACAAGTATCATATAAGAATTAGGTTGTTACCGTTATTGAGTTACAACATTGAATGGCGCGTAGATGAAAAAGAAAGAAAGAAAAGGAGTTGCATTACCTGGATGATCTTGATTCTTTATCTTAAATGGATACCACCCAATGAGTACATTAAAAAAATAAAAATAAAAAACTTACGTAATTTTGTTACTTTTTCAACTCAATATAGTTTGGTAAGTACCATTGTAAAAAGTTATGTGATAAGAGTGATTTATTCCTATAGTTTTTATTTTTTGCTTTTCATCTTTTAACTTTTCTACTTCTCTCTGTCTCTCTCCATGTGATAGATGGTCCCCATCAAAGTTAGGCCCCACATGATGGATAGTCCATATCAAAGGTAGGCTCCACATGAGGGGCGGTGGATACTGAAGGTTGCCCCACATGATGGACAATAACATTGAAGGTGGGTCTCACATGACGGATGACCACATCAAGGTGTGACCCTACAGAATGGATGGTCCACATCAAAGGTCAACCCCTAATGATGAATCTCCACGTCTAAGGCAAGCCATGCATGATCGATGGACGACCCACACCAAAAGTGGGGCCCACATAATGGATGGTCCACATCAAAGGTGGGCTCCACAGAAGGTGGGTCTCACATGATGGACAATTTATTTTGATAGTGGGCCCCACATGATAGACAACCCATATCAAGATGGTACAAATTAAAGCAGAAGAAGCTATTGAAGTCAAAGAGTATGGTTGAATTCGAAGACATCTGACCATCCCTTTTGCAAGAAAATGGTGTAATTTTTTCTTTTCCTTTTCATATCTTGAATCAAGTTACTGCTCCACTTTACACATCCTAAGACATCTACAAGACTCATTCACACCGTTTCCGCACTCTTCTCTTCTCTACATTCTTTTCTATTTTCTTATTTATTTATTTATTTATTTATTTTGCTTACCTAGGGTCTTGATATCCTGCGAAGTATTACATGATGTAATTAAAAGAAATGCAAAATCTCATAAAATAGAGACTGCATGCTATGCGGGTGGAAAAATATGCTTAACTCGTTCCTTTTTCGTAACCAAGGCCCTTACCTGAAATTTATAGGGCAAATCCTCGAACTTTTTAACACGATCACACACACATTGATGAAGGGTAAACACAAATATCAACTTGATCCAAAACTTCTGGTGGTGTGATCCACTTGAGCTTTGGATCTGCCTTATTTTTGTCCTCATGCCCTAAAATGAGGAGGTAAAACAAATGGACGACATGGATCAAATATACATAATAGTAAGCCCCACAGATTTTAATGGTACCATGTCTTCTTTTCTCTTTTTAGCTTAGGAAGCGTTCCAAACAAGACTAGCTGTTAACGTCAGTTGGAGGCGGCTCAAGTGAATAAATGAGTAAATAAATTTTCTCATTTATGTCGCATTTACGGTGTTAATTGGAAACAAAATGTGAAATACAAATAATTCAAATTAAGCTCCGTAAAAATTTGTTCCGTGAACTTTGGCCGACCTGATGATATAACTGGCTTAATTTAAGGCCAAAGAAGGGGTGGGCAGGGACCAACCTCATGTGCATATTGGATATCATGTTTACATGCTGCCTTGCCACATGTAATTGCGTGGAGATAGCCACCTTATACATGCATGCATGTAGGCTTAACATTGCTCTTTTAATCTTACAGAGGTTTGCTCGCATACGTCCCCATGTATTATAACACTGGTAAAGATTTATACCTTTCCAATTATCTAAACCATGTATACGATGAATCTCGCCTTCTATATTTAGAAATTTAACAAATAAAATATCTTAATTGCATTATTTTAAGTTTTTGATTATATGGCTATTTTGATTTGATGATGAACAGTCTCCATAAAATTCACCTAATAAAAGAGTTAAAGTATTCAATACAATATATATCTGGGGCACCTCACCATCCAGTTGTAACTCTGCTGATGCAGAAATCTTGACGTCCTTCTTAGACCACTTGATACCTGTAAAAGAAGACAAAGATGGAGACCCTGGCTGTTGTAGGGGACCCTTCGATGTCAAAGTCAGACAGGCAAAGTACGTCTAATAGAACTTAGGGTTTTTGGGCATAGAGTTGTGTACCATTCACCATTAGAGGCGCTTCTATTTATACTTGAAGAGGAGTGGTGGCATAGGTAAAGATATCCCTACTTAGTAGGAGCATATTATACAGGGAATCGTATCCCAAAGGCGTTGCGGATATCTGTCCAAGATCTTCAGTTGAGATCTCGGACAAATCTCTTCGTTAGAATCTGAGTGGTCAGAATCACGGTAAGAGGCTGAGGTCGAGCATCCGAGGTGGCCTACATGGCCATCCTGAGGAGTAGTTTGCCGATGTGGATTTTGTAGTAAACCATGGTTGAGTATTTTCTGAGCATAGACAGGTCGTCGACCTCCCACGCTGCCCTGGGAGGCCATGTTCGGGCGCGGGGGTCGAGCTCCTTTCCTTGGTAGAATACAGATGAGATCGGGGATGACCATCCACTTCATCTTATTATATGGGAGAAGGTTCTTTGAGTATAATGGCTTAGAGATGGATGGGACCGTCGGAGGACTCGACATCTGATGGAGGCGGAGATACTCCATCTTCTGGTGGCCGAGTTCATGGGGCGGGCCTCTCTTCCCAGCAGTGGGTCGATGTTTTCTGGTCGTGGCTGGCGCTGGTTGTCCACACAGATGACTAATCTAACCTCACACTTATAACCAGCTTATTTTCACCTATAATAGTAGCCCCCTACTTCCGAGTTGGCCGTGGCAGGCTAAGGAAGTAAGGCGGTGTAATGAGCTCGGTCGTGCGAGAAGTCAAGTCAGTGTAGCATTAATGCGTAGATAAGTAGCAAGCGCGAAGATCGAGGGAGATATGCAATGATGGTACGATGCATTCGAGGAGGAGTGGGCTGATAGGGCATCTTTTCTCTCCCCGTCCTACGGGGCGCTGGCATGTGGCAAGGCCCGGGAAGCCGGATCGTCGGACAAGTGAGGGCACTCCGCGTGGCTGAGTGCGGGCATCGAGGTGCTTCTTTGGCTATGACATTGAATGCCTGTGCCTATAGCTTGCAGTCAGGATTCTTATAAAAGGGGGAAGAGCCCTAACCGCTCTGGCCATTTGCTCTAGTATTTGCAGCTGTCCTAAGGTTCCTAAATTGGGCGATTTTCAGTACGTCTGAGCTTTACTCCGGCCATCTTTCTTTCCCTTTTTCCTTCTTTCATTACACTTCCACCATCCGAAATGTCCAATATTTCGGATGAGGATGCTGAACCGATGGCTTTCCAGGGTGATTCAGACCCTGAAAGCTTAGATTCATGGTTGGGGGGGCGCCAGAAGGCCCACTGTCTTGGATATCCCTTGACCATGGCCAGTTGGCGGGGTCCGTCTATCAGAGAGGGAAATTGCTCGGACTGAGGCTGAGCAGCCAGTTGATGTCGGTCCTAATGTGTCGACATTGATAGAGGCAAATCTGGCCTGGATCAGGTCTGAGTTCTGGATCCCGGACTCAGTGGGACTTAGAGTTCCCGATTTTGGTGAGATTCCTGGTGACCCACATGAAGGTGAGGTGGCCATCTACCAGGTCGCCTTGTAGTGTGGGCTCCACCTGCCTTTCCATCAGATCGTGCGGGAGGCCACTTCTTGCTTGAGACTGGCCCCTGGCTAGATCACCCGAATGCTTGGAAGGCACTGCTTGGGACATATATCCTCTGGTTCCAGCTCAAGAATGAGGAGTTGATAGTTGAGGAGTTCATGTACTTGTATCAGCCCAAGGCTCATTCAAAGGAGCTGAGTTGGTACTAATTCTTGGGATAAGAGAGGAAGGGCAAGGCCCTAAATGTCGGCAACCCAACCTCCAGCAAAACTTAGAAGAACAAATGGTTTTGGGTGTTTGGAGAGTGGGAGGCGTGTTCACAACCCCAAGTGTAGGGTCGGATGCAGTAACAATCTCGGTGAGATCGAGGTCAAATCCATAGGGACTAATCTCGTGTGTATTCTAAAAGCAACTAGAAGTAGAACTAGAAGAAGATGCAAATCTAAATATGGAATTAAAGAGAGTAATTGTGAGAGAATTAATTATGAACTTAAGAATTTAAAGGTGGGAACTAGGGTTTCCAAGGATCCACTTATAGCAATCAGGGAGATCTATGCTTGATTCAAGGACACAACTGGAATCGGAATCCTATCTTATCCAATTGGAAGATATCTCAATAAAACCAAATCTGAACTTCCTTTCACCTAATTCTCAATGGAATAGAGTTGTGAGAACTAGAAGTGATTCCATCACAAAACCATGCCCAGGAGACAATGACTCACAACAGGATATACCAATTCACAATCAACATAGGAGAATTGTGAAGATTAGAAGGGATTCATCATCCAGCCATGCCCAAGGGACGATGGTGAATAATAGGATTTCCTAATTTCACAATCTCAATTCATGAAAAGAAGATACTCAAAGCTATTGTAAATCTATTGTAATTTGCGTCACAATAAACCATTAAAAACTGAAAGTATTTCTTAAATATCAAACTAGAATAAAAGAGAATTTAACATAAACATGACTCAAAGAAATAGAAAACTTCCCATCACACTACAAGCTTCACCACTTAGCCCTAGTTAAGAGGTTTTGCCAACCATAGACATGATTGGATCTAAAACCCTCAAAGAAAGCATTAAAAACTAAGGAAGAAAGAAGAAAAATGCTTAGCGACGGCTCTCCGCCCTTGTGCTTCGCTCCTCCAAACCCTAGATTGATTAGATAGATCCCCAGGGATGCCCTGGGGATCAGTTGTGCAATATCTCCTTTCGCACCTCTTTGGAAAAATCTGGAAACTGCATCAAATTTACGCACTCCGCATAACTCTACGTAACTTCGCGATGACATCGAAGGGATGTTATCGAAGGTGTCTTTTATACGTGCTTTTTCTGCGCTTTTGTAACTTCATCCGGACTTTGTAACTTTCGATGTCATCAAGCATTATTCGAGGAATCGATAATGTGTCTAAAACAGTCTGTCATGCCCAAACTCAGAAACCGGGCTCACAAAATTTTTGATCACCGAATCCGCGCCAACAGCCTCCGTAGTACCCCATTCTTGGCTCCTAACCCCCATTCACCAGGTTCCGATCTTGGGATGCTATGGGATGCTACGAGGAGGATTTTCAACATCAGTTTGATTCGTAATGAGCATAACCAAAGGCATAACCCACAAACAACAATAAAAAACTCTATCACATTTCCACTATGATCAAAAACTTATAAGTACAATGAGCATAAAGGGAAATACAATGATAATGGACAAAAAGCTCCAAGATGATCTAATAAGTGCTCCTGCCTCAACGCTGCTGCGGTTTAACGTCACCTGCACGCAACAGTCGTGTATAAACTTATGGAAAGCTTAGAGAGTGGTGAAAGTGTGTGCGTAATGTAGTTATACAATTATGCAATATCAGAGTAATGCGGAATATGCTGATGAATCCATAAAAACTATAGGCCGTACCAAGGCCATGCGATGCAAGGCATGAATGATGTCGGCCATACCAAGGCCATGCAATGCGAGATGCAACTCAAGCATACGAATCCTCATCTAAGTCCACATATCAATACAGCTCAAATCTAGGATATCACCAGGGTCTAGTACACTCCAAGCCAGATTGTTACCCCATCGCGTGCAACAAGGTGAGTGGAAGAGACCTCACCATTCGTCTGCCAATATCGGGCCTGACTCGTTGATAGCAGACCCATTTCTCGAGCTGGTCAAACTCAGCCTAGCTTTGCCCCCTTCTCTCGGGCGGGTAAGGCCACACCCCCTTTCAACTGACCATGACACTGTGGAAAGCGCGACTTTCTAGTAATCGACACTCGACGCTCATGCACTCACTTGGTCTAGATGTTGGAGCAACCTCCTGGTACTATAAGGGTTTAGGGACTTTTATCCAGGGATATCTATAGCACCCCATATAAAACAAGATTTTCGGTATCCAATCCTACCAACCACGATATGCTTGTGGAGGCTATGGCCCTGATGTCGCTAGGGCGTACAGTATACATGTCACATAATGCGAGATGCATGAATCACCCAATCCAGTCATACAGCAATCATGCACATACTACGCACTCATGTGGCTATCTCCCTTCACTAGGGAGTCCTATAATAATCTGCCCAATGACATGTGCTATGATTAGTCACTCATCTCATCACAAGCATACAGATGATGCGCATGGGTATTTATCATAATGTTATGTTGTCATATACTCATAATTGGTATCGATAGTTAGCGTTGGCTTCGATAATCGGCACCGATAATCAGCATCGATACTCGGCACTGAAAAACAGCATATATAGGCAAGGCGGGGTCCATAGATGATCAGCTGATCAACCATATATAAAGATCGGCACGTGGCCGTAGTTATATCAAATCCGGTAACATGGAGTCATCCGCCTACAGCGAATGGTGCTCACTTATTTGGGTTAACCCATGAAGAGAATGGGCCCAACAAGGCCTAAGGGAAGGTCACAATAAGGACATCTAACCATCATTGCCCCTCAATGTGGACATCCAACCAACATTGCTCTCAAGGAGTGGTCTACATAAGGAATTCATAATCAATGTAATGGCCACACACATACATTACATTGGGCCTCGCTCATGGGCCTCACACACATCGCATCGGACTTCATATACATTAAATGGGCCGATCGAATGGGCCGATTTAAATGGGCCAAATCAATGGACTGATTCAAATGGGCCGACCAAATGGGCCGAATCAATGGACTGATTCATATGGGCCGACCAAATGGGCCGAATCAAGTGGGCCGATCAAATGGGCCAAATGTATATCAAATCGGGCCCACCCTTATGTATTTGAGATCCGACCTATTCATAAGTTATCATAGAGATAGATGAAATGAAAACAATTTTCAACTTAATTAGAAACTACCGTGGCCCTTAGGAGTTTGAACGGTGGATGTCACGGTCCACTATTTAAATGGTGGGGTCCACTTGAACTTTAGATCTGGTTCACCACTATTTGCCCATGCTGTAAAATGATCTCACAAATGGTTGGACGACATGGATACAACACATGCATCATGGTGGGCCCCACCGTTCAAATAGTGGATGGTGTCGATATACATCAATGTGGGGCCTGCAGGCTTGCTGCTAACAAAGGAGCAGCTAGATGGCTGCTACACAGGCACCTGGCTGCACTAGGAAGGCAAAGGTGGGTCTCACATAAGGCCCACCACCATGTATATAATATATAATATAATATATTATTTTTATAATATATCTGACGTCCTTAGTAATGGGACCCACAGAACTTGCTGTCATTAGATGGTAGTGGGTCCCACCATCAAAAACAGATGGACGGTATGTGTAAAACACATACATCATGGTTGGGATCCACTGTCCATGGGCTGGACGGTGGATGCAGCGCATCATCAAGGTGTTCCCACCGTCAGGATGGATGGACGGCTATGTAAAACACATACATCATGGCTGGGATCTGCAGCTTGCTGACGTAAAGGGAGTAGCTGCGTAGACGCAGCACGTGCAGCGTTGCTGCCCCTTTCCTTTCTTTCTTTTTTTTTTTTTTTAAAAAAAACAAAATAGAGGTGGGTCCCATGTAGGGCCCACCACAACAGGTATATATATTGTATAATATAATATAATATATATATAATGAATGTATTTAATATATATATATATATATATATATATAATATAATATAATGTATGTACAACGCCTAGGCCTTGGACGACCTGGACGGTCGCATATAACATTGCAGCCCCACACGTGTGGTGGGTCCCACCGTCCAAAGATAGTGGACGGCTTGGATAAACACATACACTATGGTGTGCCCCATCTGAATGGATGGAGGATGGGGGTGGGTCCCATGGACCCCACTGTCAACCCACACTTCACTGTTAGCCACCCTCACTAGGCAATCAATGTCAAGACCTCAGTGTTGAAATGAGGTATCTTTCACTTCGCCTACCACTGGAGCAATGGGCCAGCGTTGAAACGAGGTGTCTTTCACTCAGCCTACCACTGTAGCTATGGATCTGGGTCCCACTGTTTCTGGTGGATAGTGATGATAAAACCCATACATCACGTGGGTACGTGTGGCGGCCCAGGGTCCATGGCCCAAGCTAATATTCGTGTTTCTCCTATGTCCAGGCCCACCCAAAGATGGTCAGCAAGGTGGGCCTAACGGATGGGATGGCGTGAATCATACATCACAGTGGGGTCCATAAGACATGAGAAAGAGAGGGAAAGAAAGAGAGAGAATTCGGCAGTGATGGAGGGGCCCCGCCACTATGGGCCCCTCTTGTTACAAAGCATACATTAAGGTGGGTCCCACATATATGGACCCTTAAATAAAAAAATGAATGAAAGACAAAAATCCAAGATCACCCACCGTCTTCTTCTTGCTCCATTGGCTTCCTTTGTTCCTTAGCTTCGATTTTAACAGAAGATGATGAAGAATGAAGGGTTGAGATGGGGGATGAGAGGGTTAGAAAGTAGGCCACACAGAAAATTCTCTCATGGAGATTTGAGAGAGCTTGGACGTGTGGTATTTTGGTGTTTTGGGTTGCATGGAAAAGAAGGAAGAAATAAGAGAGACAGGAGATGGGATGGAGTGATGGATGGGAGAGAGGGATGGGTGTGTAAGAACTTTATTGACTTTTGAGGGAATTTGTGTAAGAAGGGTATAGGTTGTGTAATGGTTTGTTGACTTATGGGGTTGCTTGGGGATGGGTGTGAGGTGATGTGTACTTGACATATACTTGACCCTTGATGGGATTAATGGATTGATTGTGGTGACATGTTGTAGAGATTCTCTTGAGTTTTGTAACGCGTGACGTTTTCCTCGAACTAAACGTGGGCCCACATCTCTTAGCCTGGGTATCGCTTCAGCGCGCAAGACGCGGCATCGAAACCGCGACGACAAAGCGGTTGCTAGGGTACAAGTCTCGGGTTGAGTCGACTCGGGTTGACGACGTGTAACTCAGGGTCGTGCGCAAATGCCGATTACAGGTCGCGGGTTACCGAAATTCGACAGAGAGGATCGCAGGAATCTATGGAATGGTACAGACTATGATACGAGTCTTAAAGCTCTCCCCTCCTAATAAAAATTTTATTCTCGAAATTTACACAATCATCGCAACTAGACATAACTCAACAGGAAGAAGAAATATAACATCATCATGTAAAATCAGATATAGCATACAAAATATAATACATAATCAATCATTAAAGAGATGGAGATAGCGATCTCGAATCTCGGCCTCACGCTCCCAAGAAGCCTCCTCCACACAATGGTGATCCCACTGAACCTTCACCAATGGAATGACCTTGGTCTGGAGGACTTAGTCGTTCCGATCAAGGATATGAACTAGTTGCTCAATGTAGGAGGTGTCCTCACGAACCTCTAATGACTGTCAATCAATAACGAAAACTATGTCTAACCCACACTTCCTCAATATGGAGACATGAAAAATATTGTGGACGCCAGACAACTGAGATGACAAGGCAAGCCGATAGGCCATGACACCAATGCGCCCAGTGATCTCAAAAGGTCCTATGAATCTTGAGGCAATCTTGCCCTTTGCTCCAAATCAAACTACGCCCTTCATGGGTGACCATGAGATACACATGATCCCCTACAGCAAACTCCAAAGGACAACGCCGGCGATCAGCAAAACTCTTTTGCTGGCTCTGAGCTGTGCGCATCCTCTGCCTGATGATATCGATAGCTTCTGACATCTGCTGCACAAGCTCGGGACCTAGTAGATGACGCTCTCCAACCTCCGTCCAACAACTCGATGATCTGCACGGTCTGCCGTATAGTGCCTCAAAAGGAGCCATGCCGATGGTCGCTTGATAGCTGTTGTTGTACGCGAACTCAGCCAATCGCAGATGGTCATCCCAGCTACCCTCGAAATCAATCGCGCAGGCCCGAAGCATATCCTCAAGGATCTGGTTACCCTCTCGGTCTGACCATCGGTCTATGGATGGTACGCAGTGCTAAGCTACAAATCAGTCCCCATCGCTCTCTGAAAGCTCCCCCAAAACTGAGACATGAACCTCGGGTCTCGGTCAGAAACGATTGAGACTGAAACACCATACAGTCTCACAATCTCCTCGATAAATAAGCTCGCAAGCCTATCCATAGACCAAATCACACACATCGCAAGGAAATGTGCCGACTTCGTCTGACGATCTACAACAACCTAGATGACGTCATGACCACGCTGAGTTCTCAGTAAGCCCATAATAAAATCTGTCGATATGTGCTCCCACTTCCACGTCGGGATGCTCAACGGCTGCAATAGACCGAGGGGTCTCTAATGATCAGCCTTGACATGCTGGCATGTGTCATACTCGGTCACAAAACTGGTGATCTGGCGGTTCATCCCCACCTAAAAATACTATCACCTCATATCACAGTAAATCTTCGTCGAGCCAGGGTACATAGAAAACCGTGATCGATGTGCCTCAGTCATAAGATCTCTACGCAACTCAGGAATATCCGGGACACATAATCGGCCTTTGAAGCGAAGTCCACCGTCTGAACCAATTTGCCAATCTGCCTAACTCTCAGATGCCGCCTTAGTCATATAACTCTACAACGACTCAGCAGCCTATTGAGCCTCGATCACCCTTGCGACAAGAGAGGGTTGAATCGACAGGCTCAATAACTGTACGATAGAAGACTACAGGCCAAACTCAAAATCATACTTTGTGATATCCTCGAGCATCCTCCACTCTCAGACCATCATATGTGCCATCAGGCCGCGTGGCTGACAGCTGAGGGCATCTGCCACCACGTTCGCCTTGCCCGGGTGGCACTGAAGATTGAAGTCATAGTCCTTCAGGAGCTCTATCCAATGCCTCTACCTCATGTTCAGCTCAGACTGAGAGAACAGGTACTTCAAGCTCTTGTGGTTGGAGAAGAGCTCGAACCTAACTCCATAAAGATAGTGCCTCCACACCTTCAGTGCGAAGACAACTGCAGCCAGCTCTAAATCATACGTGGGGTAGTTCAGCTCATGGACCTTGAACTGACGAGACGCAAAGGCCACTGGTCTCCCGTGCTGCATCAAGACAACACCTAAACCAATATGCGAGGCATCAGTAAATACAATAAATCCATCACTTCCAGAGGGAAGAGTGAGGACAGGAGCAGACGTGAGGCGGTCCTTCAACTCCATAAATGCTCGCTCATAGGCATCGCTCCAAATAAACTTTTTGCCCTTCCAAGTCAACCTGGTCAGTGGGGCTGCAATACGAGAGAAGCCCTTAATGAAACGTCAGTAGTAGCCCGCCAAACCAAGGAAACGGCGGATCTCGAACGCGTTCGTGGGTTAGCTCCACTGATGCACTGCCTTGACCTTCGAGGGGTCCACTGCGACACCCTCCCTCGTCACCACATGACCGAGGAACTTCACCTCCTCTAGCCAGAACTCCCACTTCTCCAGCTTCACATAGAGCTAGTGTGCGCGGAGAGTCTGCAATGCAATCTCCAAATGCTTCTTGTGCTCCTCACAGGTCCTCGAATAGATCAGAATGTCATCGATGAAGACTACAACAAACTGATCGAGATACGGATGAAAGACCTCGTTCATCAACTGCATGAAGACCACGGGTGCATTGGTCAGTCCGAAGGACATGACTTGAAACTCAAAATGACCGTAACGCGTCCTAAAAGCCGTCTTCGAAATGTCCTCCTCTCGAACTCGAATCTGATGATAGCTGGAATGTAAGTCAATCTTCAAAAAGAACTATGCACCCTGCAGCTGATCAAACAAATCATCAATCCTTGGGAACGGGTACTTGTTCTTGATCGTGACCTTATTGAGCTCGCGGTAGTCCACGCAAAGCCTCAACGAGCCATCCTTCTTCTTCATGAAGAGTACCGGCACTCCCCACGATGAACTGCTCGGACGAATAAAGCCCAACTCTCGTAACTCGTCCAACTGCTTCTACAATTCCCGTAACTCTAACGGTGCCATACGATATGGGGCCTTCGAAATAGGCGCAGTATCGGGCATGAGATCAATTTAAAACTCGGTGTGTCGGCAAGGCGGTAATCCTAGAATCTCCTAGAATACATCAAAAAAATCACAAACCACAGGCAACTGGTCGATCCTCACCACTATGGGCTCCTCTATGACACACGACATCATACAAGACAACGGTTCTCCTCTGGGCTCAGTAATGAACTGGAACTGTGGTAAGCCGGGTATACAGAACGTGATTGTCCTCGTGGAGTAGTCCAATATAGCGTGGTACTCGGCAAGCCAATCCATGCCTAGGATGATGTCGAACTCAGACATCAGCAATGCAAATAGATCGGTAGGTAAAAAGATATCCCCAACTAGAATAGGGTAAGACGAGCAAAATCGGCCCAACATTGTAGTCTTCCCTAAGGGAGTCAATACTGACAAGCCGTCACGAGCAGACTCCAACAGCAAACCAGTCGATCGGTAGAAACTCTCAGCTATAAAGGAATGCGGTGCACCAGAATCAAACAACATACGTGCAATGTATACAGAGACTAAAAGTATACCCTCGATGACTCCTCCGGATGACTGCGGGTCCTGCTGAGCTGCATAGAACCTAGCCTGAGCCGGCTGGGGAGGTGCCTGTCCCCTCTAAGCGTGATGCTACTGCTGTCGCTGAGGCGGTCGAAACTGCTGCCTGTGCTGCTGCGGTCTCTGAGGCTGGTGCGATGCTGCTTCTGAGGTGGCCTCGGTGGTGGGGGCTGCTATCGCTACTACTGTGGGGGTCTCTGCTGCTGTTGTGGTGCAGGCTGCTGTGGACCTCTCGGCTGCTACTGTTGATGGGGATAAGGACACTCCCACATACAGTGCCCCATCGTACCGCACCCAAAACAGGTGCTGGTGAATTGCCTCAGAGGTGGTGCTGGAGGTGCTGCTGGCGCTCGGAAGGCTGGGTGACCTGTGCGCCTCTGCTGTGGTCGACGCTGCTGGGAGTTTTCGGAAGGAGCTTGCCTCTTCCGGTCTCTCCTCTGACTATGATCAGACTGAGAACCAGCCCACTCAGCCTCAACAATCTGGGCCTTCCGTACTACCCCCTCAAAAGTCAGGAGCAAATGCCCAATAATACGACCTCGAAGACCGTAATACAAGTCGTCTTCGAAGCGGCGGGCTCTTCGCTCCTCATCATCTACCAGATATGACATAAATCTGGACAACGCTACAAAATGAGATGCATACTAAGCCACTGTCATATCACCCTGCACCAGGGCCTTGAACTCCAATGCTCGCTGTCGTCGGATGTGATCGGAAAAATACTGTCGGTCAAACTGATTAACAAAGTCCTCCCAAGTCTACTCAAAATCTGCACCTGCCGCTTAGGAGACTGATGTCCACCAATGCTCAGCCTCATCATGGAGAAGAAATACTGTTAATCAGACTTGCGCTGGGTCGTAATCCCATCGTATCAAATATCTTCTCCACATCAGAGCGCCATCTCTCAGCTGCTGTCGTGTCTGGCTCGCCCTGGAAATATGGGGGATCGAGTCGTTGGAACTCTCGAAGAAGGGCACTCGCGCGCTCCTGCTCTGCTTGGTCTGGCGAACAACGAGGTGCCTGCCCTGCCCCTGAAGGGCGGCTGTTATAGCCTGCAACATCTGCTGTAACTAGGAGGCACTCACAGATATGGTCGGATCCGCACCGGTCTCTGGTAGAGGAGCAACATCCTCAGGCTGGGCAGTAGGAATCTCTGGTGGTGGAGTGAAGATCGTAGGTGGTAGAGCGGGAGTCACAGGTGGTGGAGCGGGAGTCTTAGGTGGTGGAGCGGGAGTCGATCAGGTCACTCTCCTGCGCGGCATGTCCTATAAGAAAGAGCGAATGCGCCTATCAACTTTAAAAACTCTTGAAGGCACGCACGTTAAAGGCCTATAATGGAAGGTCGCTAAGCTATCCGAATATCGGGACTTAGTCATTCTAAACTCATAGCAGACATGTAATGTTGTTCTCGGTCATTCCTAAGTTATGCTCTGATACCAACTTCTGTTACGCTCCAAACTTGGAAACCAGGCTCACAAAATTTTTAATCGACGAATCCGGCGCTGACAGCCTCTGTAGTACCCCATTCTCGGCTCCTAGCGCCCATTCACCAGGTTCCGATCCTGAGATGCTATGGGATGCTACGAGGAGGATTTTTAACATCAGTTTGATTCGTAATAAGTATAACCAAAGGCATAACCTACAAACAACAACCAAAAACTCCATCACATTTCCACTATGATCAAAACTTATAAGTATAATGAGCATAAAGGGAAATACAATGATAATGGATAAAAAGCTCCAAGATGATCTGCTAAGCGCTCCTGCCTCAACGCTGCTGCAGTCCAACGTCACCTGCATGCAACGGTCGTGCATAAGCTTATGGAAAGCTTAGAGAGTGGTGAAAGTATGTACGTAATATAGTAATACAATTATGCAATATCAGAGTAATGCGGAATATGCTGATGAATCCATAAAAGCTGTAGGCTGTACCAAGGCCATGCGATGTAAGGCATGAATGATGTCGGCCATACCAAGGCCATGCAATGCTAAATGCAACTCAAGTATATGAATCCTCATCTAAGTCTACATATCAATACAGCTCAACTCTGGGATATCACCGGGGTCTAGTACATTCAAGCCAGATTGTCGCCCCATTGTGCGCAACAAGGTGAGTGGAAGAGACCTCACTATCCGTCTACCAATATCAGGCCCGACTCATCGATAGCGGACCCATTCCTTGAGCTGGTCAAACTCAACCTAGCTTTGCCCCCTCCTCTTAGGCGGGTAAGGCCACACCCCCTTCCAACCGACAACGATACAGTGGAAAGCCCGACCTTCTGGTAATTGGCACTCGACGCTCATGCACCCACTCAGTCTAGACGTTGGAGCAACCTCCTGGTACTACAAGGGTTTAGGGACTTTCACTAAGAGATATCTATAGCACCCTACATAAAATAAGATTTTCAGTATCCAATCCTACCAACCACCATATGCCCGTGGAGGCTATGGCCCTGATGTCGCTATAGTATATAGTATACATGTCACACAATGCGAGATGCATGAATCACACAATCCAGTCATACAGCAATCATGCGCATACCGCGTGCTCATGTGGGCATCTCCCTTCACTAGGGAGTCTCATAACAATCTGCCCAATGGCATGTGCTATGATCAGTCACTCATCTCATCACAAGCATACATTTGATGCGTATGGGCATGTATCATGATGTTATGTTGTCATATACTCATAATCGATATCGATAGCCAGTGTCGGCGGCATCGATAATAAGGCTCAATAATCGACGTTAGCCTCGATAATCCGCACTGATAATCAGCATTGATACTTGGCACTGACAAACAGCATATATAGGCAAGGTGGGGTCCATAGATGATCAACCGATTAACCATATATAAAGATTGGAACTCGGCCGTGGTTATATCAAATCCGGTAACATGAAGTCTTCCACCTACGGCGAATGGGGACCACTTATTTGGGTTAACCCACAAAGAGAATGGGCCTAACAAGACCTAAGGGAAGGTCACAATGAGGACATCTAACCATCATTGCCCCTCAATGTGGACATCCAACCAACATTGCTCCCAAGGAGTGGTCTACATAAGGAATTCATAATCAATGTAACGGCTACACACATACATTACATTGGGCCTCGCTCATGGGCCTCACACACATCACATCGAACTTCATATACATTAAATGGGCCGATTTAGATGGGCCGAATCAATGGGCCGATTCAAACGAGCCGACTAGATGGGCTGAATCAAATAGGCCGACCAAATGGGCCAAATGTATATCAAATCGAGCCCACCCTTATATATTTGAGATCCGACCTATTCATAAGTTATCATAGAGATAGATGAAATGAAAACAATTTTCAACTTAATTGGAAACTACCGTGGCCCTTAGGAGTTTGAACGGTGGATGTCATGGTTCACTATTTAAATGGTGGGGTCCACTTGAACTTTAGATCTGGCTCACCACTATTTACCCATGCTGTAAAATGATCTCACAAATGGTTGGATGACATGGATACAACACATGCATCATGGTGGGCCCCACCATTCAAATAGTGGATGGTGTCGATATACATCAATGTGGGGCCTGCAGGCTTGCTGCTAACAAAGGAGCAGCTAGATGGCTGCTGCACAGGCACCTGGCTGCACTAGGAAGGCAAAGGTGGGTCTCACGTAGGGCCCACCACCATGTATATATTATATAATATATAATATATTATTTTTATAATATATCTGACATCCTTAGTAGTGGGACCCACAGAACTTGTTGTCGTCAGATGGCAATGGGTCCCACCATCAAAAACAGATGGACAATATGTGTAAAACACACATTATGGCTGAGATCAACCGTCCATGGGCTGGACAGTGGATGCAGTGCATCATCAAGGTGGTCCCACCGTCAGGATGGATGGACGTCTATGTAAAACACATACATCATGGCTGGGATCTGCTGCTTACTGACGTAAAGGGAGTAGCTACGTAGACACAACATGTGCAGCATTGCTGCCCCTTTCCTTTCTTTTTTTTTTTTAAAAAAAACAAAACCAAAACAGAGGTGGGTCCCACGTAAGGCCCACCACAACAGGTATATATATTGTATAATATATATATATATAATGAATGTATATAATATATATGTATATATATATAATGTATGTACAATGTCTAGGCCCTAGACGGCCTGGACGGTCGTATATAACATTGCAGCCCCACATGTGTGGTGGGTCCCACCGTCCAAAGATGGTAGACGGCTTGGATAAACACATACACTATGGTGTGACCCATCTGAATGGATGGAGGATGGGGGTGGGTCCCATGGACCCCACCGTTAACCCACACTTCACTGTTAGCCACCCTCACTAGGCAATCAATGCCAAGACCTCAACGTTGAAACAAGGTATCTTTCACTCCGCCTACCACTAGAGCTATGGGCCAGTGTTGAAAATAGGTGTCTTTCACTCAGCCTACCACTGGAGCTATGGATCTGGGTCCCACTGTTTCTGGTGGACGGTGATGATAAAACCCATACATCACGTGGGTACGTGTGGTGGCCCAGGGTCCATGGCCCAAGCTGATATTCGTGTTTCTCCTACGTCCAGGCCCACCCAAAGATGGTCAGCAAGGTGGGCCCTATGGATGGGACGGCGTGGATTATACATCACAGTGGGGTCCATAATACATGAGAAAGAGGGGGAAAAGAGAGAGAGAGAGAGAGAGAGAGAGAGAGAGAGAGAGAGAGAGATTTTAGCGGTGATGGAGGGGCCCTGCCACTTTGGGCCCCTCTTGTTACAAAGCATACATCAAGGTGGGTCCCACATATATGGACCCTTAAATCAAAAAAATGAATGAAAGATAAAAATCCAAGATCACCCATCGTCTTCTCCTTGCTCCCTTGGCTTCCTTTGCTCCTTATCTTCGATTCCAACGAAAGATGATGAAGAATGAAGGGTTAAGATGGGGGATGAGAGGGTTAGGAAGTGGGCCACACACAAAATTCTCTCATGGAGATTTGGGAGAGCTTGGACATGTGGTATGTTGGTGTTTTGGGTTACTTGGAAAAGAAGGGAGAAATAAGGGAGAGAAGAGATGGGATGGAGTGATGGATGGGAGAGAGGGATGGGTGTGTAAGAACTTTATTGACTTTTGAGGGAATTTGTGTAAGAAGGGTATGGGTTGTGTAAGGGTTGTTGACTTATGGGGTTGCTTGGGGATGGGTGTGAGGTGACATGTACTTTTTTCTCGAATTGAATGCGGACCCACATCTCCTGGCCTGGGTATCGCCTTGGAGCACGAGACGAGGCATCGAAACCATGGCGATGATGTGGTCGCTAGGGTACATGTCTCAGGTTGAGTCGACTCGGGTTGATGGCATGTAACTCAAGGTCGTACGCAAACGCTGATTATAGGTCGCGGGTTATTAGAATTGGACAGGGAGGATCGCGAGAATCTACAAAATGATACAGACTATGATACGAGTCTTACACAGTCCAGAGAGTTTATTTAATGTCTTCAATAAATTTGATGTCATCGAAGAGGCCTTCGATGTCATCGAGCAGGTCTTTGATATCATCAAGGAAGCCTTCGAGTAATAAAAAATGGTACCCAATATGTCCAGCGAGTTTCGCCAAAAATTCATAGAAAATTCGATGTCATTGAAAAGGCCTTCGATGTCATCGAGAAGGCTTCGAGTCATCGAACAAGTTCTCGAGTCATCGAAAAATGTCTTCAATTTGTCCAGCAACCAACTCGATTTTTCTTCATAAATTCGATGTCATTGACCTGTGTCCAATGTCATCGAATGTGTCCTTGATGTCATTGAATGGTGTTTGATGACACAGACAATGTGTATTCTGTACTTGTTCTTTCGGCTTCGTTCCTTCTCCACTTAGTTTTCTTGAATCATAGGACCTTAAAATCTTCAATCTTTATCTCCTAAGATCCATTCTTTGCCTTGGTGATCTTTGAGCATTAAATCCATGCTTTTAGCACCTTTTCCAATCCAAGCTCTTAAATTCACCTTGCAACACAAACATGAGTAAAATAGGACATTAAGCAATATCATGTTCATAAAACCAAGATATAAATGGGGTTCAATATGCAATATTTGACCCTCAACAAGTTGTTTGTTGCTGAGCTAGCTTAGCTACGAGCTCAGGTCCCTACCAAATTTGGTACTCAAGGTCAGATATTGTTGATGCATTGGACTTAGGATCTTTCTTTACATATTTGTAGTTACATTCACTAATCACTTGATTGCTCTCGTAGGCTTTCCCAAGGCCCATCCTCTTCTTTCTAACTTGCAACTTAGGCAGGTGAATAAGGAGAAGGTGACAAAGGAGGAATTCCTCCTTTGGACCGTGTTGATCACCCCAGACCTTCTTTGGCAGTCTGAAATTTACAATGCTACCTCTTTCGTTGCTCCTAGTAGGTGATGGATTGTAGAGATGTTTCGATGTCGTAGATTTCCTTTTACTAACTTCGGGTGTCTTGCCATGCAGACATGGACGAGCCATCGAGGTCTGGAAAAAGGGTCCATCCTCCCCCTGTCTCTGAAATAGTTGGACAGAAGTCATCCGTGAGAAGGAACGTGATAGTCCCTTCGAGCATATTGGCTGGAACCTCTATTGTGGTGGAGGTGAGATCGAAGCTCAGTGATGGGGGGTCCTCGGTGGAGCAGTCGCTTCCGACCGCCTTAGGCGAAGGGGCATGGGACGCTCCATCCCTGGATGTTCCTCCACAACAGGCGACTGTGGAGGTAGTGAATCTGGAAGGGACATCTCTAGTCAGAGAGGTTCAAATGGCCGAGGAGCCCCAACCTCCGATCGTACAGGCTCAGGACGAAGAGGGCGACGCCTCAGATCCTCTAGTGGTCGAAGAGGGTGATACCTCAGGCCCTGGGGGGGCCAAAGTTGAGGGATCGAGTTTCCTGTCCCCTGGGCACCATATGGCCAGTCTGACAAAGTGGGTGGCTAGGCATGCTCTGGAAAATTAGATTGCCGATCTGATCAATACCCATTCGGAGGTTTTTCTAAATGATGTAGCTGTTGGAGTATAAAATTAGTAAAGGAAGAGCTGTGAAAGTAAGAAAATTCAAGTAGTAAAAGGAAAGAGAAGAATAGGCAAAACTATTTTACAGAAGAGTATTGTTGCGAGTACCCGTGCAACAGAGGTTCGTTGCGTGGGGCCGCGTGTTCACAACCCCAAGTGTAGGGTCCCGATGTAGTAATAACTCAGTAAGACCGAGGTCGAATCCACATGGATTAAACTTGTACGTATATTGAAAATAACTAGAACTAGAAATAGAAAAAGATCTAAATGCAAATCTAAATAATTGAGAGTAATGGTGAATAATGTTGATTAAAACTTATGAATTTAAAGGTGGGAACTAGGGCCCAAGGATCCAATTGTAGCTATGAAGATGCTACCTTACTTGATTCAATAAACACAATTAGAATTGGAGTCCTATGTTATCCAATTGGAAGATAAAACAATTTAAATCAAATCTGAACTTTTCATTGACCTAATTCTCAATGGAGGAGAATTGTGAAGATTGGAAGGGATTCCATCACCCTACCATGCCCAGGAGACGATGGTGAACAACTGGATTTACCAATTGTTGAGACTCAAATATTGCATAATTTCCCTCATTTATATATTGGTTTTATGAACATGAATCAGCTTAATGTTCTATTTTACTCATGTTTGTGTTGTAAGGTGAATTTAAGAGCTTGGATTAAAAAGGGTACTAAAAGCATGGATTTGATGCTCAAGAATCACCAAGGCAAGGGATGGATATTAGGAGACCAAGATTTAACAATTCGCATGCTAAAGATCCAAGAAAACCAAGGGAGGAATGAAGAGAATCGAAGATTTGAAGTGAAGAAAAGGAATCCTAAAATTGTCTTGAAAAAACGTAGTCTGAAGTCTATTTTGGAAAACTATGCGGAGTGAAGTCTATTTTAGCAAGGTGGTTTCTAGAATTTTTCAACTTGGTATGAAAGTTGGAGTTCTCCACTTATAAATAGGGCTTCCCAAGGCGTTCCTAAGCATCATTCAAGGCATCCTAAAGCAAGATCTAGGGTTTTTAGTGAGTTTTATAGTTTTAATTTATTTTTCTTTACAAGCTTTTAAATATTTATTCTTTCTTGTTGCTTTCTTTCTCCATTATTATAATGTTTTTCTAGTTCCCTTTAGCCCAAGTTAGAAGGGAAGCATATTGGTTTAATGTTTTCATAGTTATGATGATTGATTCTTTTGATGATGAGAAGAATGGTGTATATATGTTATCTATTGTTTAGGTTTAGTTTTTTATCCTAATGTGAGATCCATATGTTTCCATCATATGAGATTCACATTGATGGATAGGCTTTGTAACATCCCGAAATTTCACGGCCAGAGTTTATACTCGTACTCGAGAAACCGGGTGTTAATAATGTAAAACTTAGATGCTTTGAAAATCACACCATATATATATATATATTTCATTTAGATCGCATCCAGATACATTTCTGAAGATAGCATTAACAAGAATAAGATCAACTGTATTGATTATATTTCATCAGAGTAAAAAAGAATAATCAAATGCCCTCTTGGCTTTGAAATATTTGCTATCTAAGAAGGATGCAAAGCCAAGACTTTTGAAATGGATCTTCCTACTCTAAGAATTTGACTTAGAGATAATAGATAATAAAAGAGTAGAAAACGTATTGGCCGATCACCTTTCCAGATTGGTGTTAAATGATTCCACTGAGGAGATGCATATCCAGGACACTTTCCCTGATGAACAATTATTTACGATCTCCAAATTACCTTGGTATACGGATATAGTGAACTATCTTGTAACAGAAAAAATGTCATATCATTGGAAGTCACAAGATAGGAAGCGTTTTGAAATCGAGGTTAGGAACTTCTTCTATAATGATTCGTATTTATATAAATATAGGACTGATCAGATTTTTAGATGTTGTATCCCAGAGAATGAAGTTCAGAGTGTTATTTCCTTTTTCCACTTGAAGCATGTGGTGGCCATTTTTCTGCTAAGAAAACCACTGCAAAAATCCTGCAATGTGGTTTTTACTGGCCCACCATGTTTAAAGACACCCATGCTTTCTATGTTGCTTGTGATAGATGTCAAAAGTTGGGAAGAGTGTCCCAGTGCAACATGATGCCTTTATCCCCAATTTTACCATTGGAGATTTTTTATTGTTGGGGTATTGATTTTATGGGCCCATTTCCATCTTCTTTTGGATTTCTTTATATATTGGTTGGTGTGGACTATGTTTCAAAATGGATTGAGGCAGTTCCAAGTAGGACCAATGATAACAAAGTGGTTATACAATTCCTCGAGGAAAATATTTTTTCTAGATTTGGAACTCCAAAGGCCATATTAGTGATGGCGGGTCTCACTTTTATAATAGGACATTTGAGGCTTTGATGAAGAAATATGACATCAAGCATAAAGTGAGCACCCTATACCACCCAAAAATGAGTAGGCAAACTGAGATTTCTAATCGAGAAATCAAACACATTTTAGAGAAAACTATAAGGCTAGATAAGAAGGATTGATCCCTCAAACTATCCGATGCTTTATGGGCTTATAGGACTACTTATAAGACCCTGATTGGAATGTCCCCAAATAGATTGGTGTATGGGAAGGCTTGCCACTTGCCTGTGGAATTGGAACATAGAGCTTACTGGGCAATAAAGAAATAAAACTTTGATATGGACCAAGCAAGTGGACTAAGGAAATTAGAGTTGAAGGAATTAAAGGGGCTAAGGAGAAACTTTTATGAAAATTCTAAAATCTACAAAGAGATGACCAAAGCTTTTCATAACAAAAGCATCCTGAGGAAGAATTTTGAACCTCAGCAAAAGGTCCTATTGTACAATTCCTGTCTCTAGTTCTTTCTGGGAAAATTAAGATCAAGATGGACAGGCCCCTTCATTGTGAAGAATGTATATACTCATGGGGCTGTTAAAATTGAGAATCCACTTAATGACAATGTGTACAAGGTTAATAGTCAGATATTGAAGCCTTATATGGAAAACTTTCATTTGAGAGAGGAGTCTGTCCCTCTTCATGAGCCAGAATATTCGGATTGATGCTCCTAGTCTGACGGAGCATTTATGTAGGATTTGTATCATATTTAATTTTTTTAAGTGTTACCTAGTAGGTGAGTTCTTCATGGCAAGTATTATTCACCCTTTCTTTTATTTTATTGTTCTCTGCATTACATGTATCATTACATTGGGGACAATGTAGATTTTAGGTTGGGGGGTGTGGATAGTCATCCATGTGAGTTGAGTTTTTTTTTTTTTTTTAAAGGTTTATGGGAATTTTTTTTTAAAATTTAAAATTTTTTATATACAAGAATGTGAACATGATATTATGCGAATTCCAAAGGCAAAGTTAATATTTATTCTAGGTCGATAGTAGTCAGAATTCTGATAACTGAAAATTATAGACTTGAGTTCGATTATCTAATCACTAGTTTAAAGTGAGTTATAATTTGATGTATTGAATTCACAGTACACTCTAGCTAACTAAGTGAGGAATATGCTATATGAACTAGAATAACAAATTTTGATCTAAACAAGGTTGAATGAACTAGTACCATTTATATATGCTTAAAAGAGAGAATATTGAAGAAAAATAGTAATGGAAAAAGTAAAATATTATAGGGCATGAATGCAATGACCATAACAATTGTGTCAGTAATCCGGAGTAAGGATACCTAAGTATCCATTACTGTTACCATTACAAGTACGATACCTTAGGTTATGAAGTAAATCTGGTGGGAATCTTCATCTAAGGGTGGTCTATAATAATGAGGATATTATGATAAAAGAAGAAATGACATGAAGGAAATGAGATAACTAGAGATTTTATATTCTTGGGATGATTGAAAAGAGTTAGGATGGGGAACATATATATTTCTCAAAATTAGACTAGTGTCACTAAGCACCTAAGTATATTAGATCATAACTATTCTAAATTTTGATTGGGTCTCTGAACTCAAGGATGTAATGGATTAAGAAATTGAGATTCTAACTAACTTCAGACTTAGGGTAAGTATTGTTTTGTTTTGGAATTCATATGATGAATGGAGGCATATTGTATAAATTTATGAGTGTTGAACTATTTTTCATATTTTCAATGTTTGTGGATAACATTTCTGGAAACCCTCATGAGACTATAACTTGTCCACTAGGGGAAACCTAGGGGTTTAAAGGCTTGTTGCATATGTTAAATGCAATCGAGATTACATGCGATAGTGGTATAGTTAGAATTTTTATTTTCATTTTATTTTTATTTCTAAAATTAATTTTTATTCTTATTTTTATTTTTCTTCACTTATTTTACTCGGGACTAGCAAAATGCTGGTTGGGGGGTGTGTTGAGACTCAAATATTGCATAATTTTTCTCATTTATATCTTGATTTTATGAACATGAATCAACTTAATGTTCTATTTTACTCATGTTTGTGTTGCAAGGTGAATTTAAGAACATATATTGAAAAGGGTGCTAAAAGCATGGATTTGGTGCTCAAGAATCACCGAGGCAAGGGATGGATCTTAGGAGACCATGATTAAAGAATTCACATGCCAAAGATCGAAGAAAACTAAGTGAGGAATGAAGAAAATTGAAGATTTGAAGTGAAGAAAATGAATCCTGAAGTTGTCCTGAAAAAATGTATTCTGAAGTCTATTTTGGGAAACTGTGTGGAGTGAAGTCTATTTTAGCAAACTGCATACATTTGAGACAGTTTCTAGAGTTTTTCAACTTGGTGTGAAAGTTTGAGTTCCCCACTTATAAATAGGGCTTCCTAGGGCATTCTTAAGCATCATTCAAGGCATCTCAAAGTAAGATCTAGGGGTTTTAGAAAGTTTTATAGTTTTAATTTTTTTTTCTTTACAAGATTTTAAATATTTATTCTTTCTTGTTGCTTTCTTTCTCTATTCTAGTTATGTTTTTCTAGTTCCCTCTAGCCCAAGATAGAAGGAAAGCACATTGGTTTAATGTTTTCATAGTTATGATGATTGATTCTTTTAATGATGAGAAGAATGGTGTATGCATGTTATCTATTGTTTAGGTTTAGTTTTTTATTCTAATGTAAGATCCATATGTTTCCATCACATGAGATTCACATTGATGGATAGGCTTTGTAACATTCTGAAATTTCATGGCCAGAGTTTATATTTGTGCCCGAGAAACCAGGTGTTAATAATGTAAAACTTGGATGCTTTGAAAATTGCACGTATTTTTTTTCATTTAGATCACATCCAGATACATTTCTGAAGGTAGCATTCACAAGAGTAAGATCAATTGTGTTGATTATATTTCTTCAGAGTAAAAAGAATAATCAAATGCCCTCTCAATGGGAGCTTATTACAATATCAGAGTTCGCAGCGAAAGTATAAAGCTAAGCAAATAAACTATCTTCGTATTCTTTTGGTGTAGTCTTCTATTGGAAGCTGGTCCTCTAAGTCTTCAATCTGTACGTCACCTACAACATCTGTACGGTTGGGAGAGGGTCAGCGCCCTACTCATAGTGATGGTTATCCTTTAAGATTAATAGTAATTCAAGAGATTCATAAAATAATGTAAAAGTTCTAATACGTTAAATACTCCACAACTACAAGAGGTATTAATGCACAAGCAATCTATATGAGATGCATGCCTAGCAAAGCATATGTGGTGTATCACACTTAGCAATCACCACAATGTGGAATACGATTATATTCATCTAACTCGACCTGCATCCCATACTACGAATATTCGCCAGCGTGTCCCACGTTTAACATGGTTTTATGCGGTTAACCTAAGACAAACACAACACATGCCTCGAAGAATTACATGACACGATTTGTTTATGGAGCAACTATTTATGACATCCAATCCCGGAAGTGATGTAATACGCATTGCAGATTACTTACATTGATTTGTGCACCACTACCCATAAAACATGGATTTACGTGTCGCCCTAGGGGCTGCTACCGAAAACGCATTACATCCACGATATATATACACAATCGTTAGAGGAGGGATTCCCAACATAGTGCTTGCATTAAAGAGAAATCCTTAATCCATGGAATGTTTAGAATATTAAGACGCCTGCCGAGCACTTAAGGTAAAAGAGGCGAGTGCCAGTAACCAGCTCGAATAAGAGGCAAGTGATGAAGGTCAACTCGAATATGAGGAGAGTGCTTAAAGCTAACTCAATGAATAGAAGAGCGAAAACGGCCGATTCTTTAATAAGGAGGGTGGCAATGGCCAACTCCATAAGTAGAAGAGTGACAACCGTTGATTCTTGGATACGGAGAGTGGCAGAGCCAAATCAACATGGTAAGGCAGGAGCAAGGCTTGTATCCATAGCCTCCCATGAATCCAGGAAAGCTCCTTACAATGGATATCGTGTAAAAAAATAAAATCTCAAAGGCCAATAATCGATGATAACAATTTAAAATGAAAACCGAGGGAATGTAATAGAAATCAGACAAGAGATAAAAGGCATGTAAAGGACAAGTGTAAAGGTGAGATAAAATGCATTAATTCAATTAAGACAAAAAGGTACGTAAAAGGTGGAATAAAATAACGGGAAGGCATAAAAGGCAGAATAAATATAACCACTTCAATTAATGCAAGTTCAAAGGATAAAACCCTCACCTTGGTTGTCTGATCGTCCTCTAAGGATGTAGTTTATGATCAATCTTTATTCGGATTTACTTGTTTGAGTTTGCCTAGGGTAAGGATTAGAGGTTCTAGGTTATGGATTGTGGGGTTCATGCTATGCTGGTATCACCTAAGTTTAAAGACTCAGCATGACTTTCAATTTAGTTAGCTCGGCTTTGACATGGAGGACTTTTCCACGATTAGGGGGTTTGAAAGAAGTCATTCATAGGATCAATGTAAAAGGAAAAACTTACGCTAATCAGTTTTCTGCTCGGCCTGGATTCCAACGCCAGAATCCTTCTCTTCTTCCTCTCCCTTTCTCGATATTTCTTCCTTCTTTCTCTTTCTCTCTTTCTCTCTTTCTTTTCTTTCTGCTACGTCCATCTCCCTTTTTCTCTTTCTGTTTCTCTTTCTTTCTCTTCTTCGTTTTCTTTCTTGCGGAGCAGCAAGACCTTTTTATCGCCGGTTCGAGGCCTAGAAACTTCTCTGTGTAAGTTTGTTTATGCAGCACAAACAACTACGTAAGACCTACACAACTTGTTTTCACAGTTGAGAAAATGGACGCACCCAACTCCCTACTTTCTTGCGAAAGAGCGTTGTGAAGGAATGAAAGAATACTTCGATCTTCAACCTGATTTTAAGGATTGAATGGAAGTTGTGGGGTCCATAATGAGGTTTGATTAGAGCTCCTTGTAAGATAAACATTACAGATCATCTCTGTGATTATTGGAGATGGGTTTCATGATTCAGCGAAACTGTTCGGTATCACAGGCAGAGTCGAACTCGGACGTCTTGGTGGAAGGATCTAGCTTTTCTTGGACTCTATTACAGCACGTATAAGGCTCTTACTTCACGTTCGTAGGTGGGGTCCACCTTAATGTTGGTAGACAAATCCACTCCCTTCATCATTTTTCTTACCTTGTGCTGGCCCAAAAGCTAAAATATGAGGCCGATCCGAGTTCTAGCTGGGCCACACTATCAAACGTGGAGTGAAGTTTACGTTAGAAACTCCCTTCCCTGACACGTCTTCTTTGTCCGTTGTTACAGTGTGCAGAACTCCCTTTTGTTTTCTCCAAATTCTAGTGATGGTGGGCCCAATGTGGTTATTTTCTGGAAGATCCACAACCTTCACCACCTTTGTCATAATGTGTTGGCCCATGGGCCAAATTATGAAGTAAATATGTGCTCTAAGTGGGCCATACCATCCACCGGTAATGAGGAAATGCCCACCGTGGAAGCAAACCTCTATTCCACTTATGTGCATGCATATGGAGTTTGTTTATTTACTAATTTTTCATTCTCCCTTATAGTAACTTCTGTCATTCATTCCTCCCTACCGCACTGTCCAAAAGAAGTGAAATTTTTCAAGATCTCTCAACTAGTTAAATTCGGGCCCCGATCTGCCAAGGATGGCAGAGATGCTCCTTTAGTGGCTAACACACTCCGTACTTCGAAACAACATTTGTGCATCTCTGATTGACGAGTTACCAGGTAGTTTGGACCTATTCCCTAAGATCTCCTTGATGGTCAGTTTACCATAATATTCGTGTGGCCCGTTTGGGGAATCTAAACATGGCGGATGGTCACGTCCTAAAATCCTCAGTCTGATTGTTGGATCTATGAATGGAGATCATTCCCAACGGTTAGATTCATGTCAAGGAATGGATGTAAGGTTAGGATAGCTTGGTTGGTGTCGTACACATGTACGTATCAAGTTAAACTTCATTGTAACACTCGAGAACTTTCACTACTTGGGTATTGAAAAGTTCATGGTGTTACAGGCTTACCTTAAATCAATTAGATTTCTTAGATAGGAGAGGTTCTCAACCTGTTACATTTCTTTGATATTCATTATCTTATAGATATGAATTCTTAAAATCACCGGCGCTTGAGAATATATATCAATGGTGCAAATCCATGATTTTCTAATATTTTATATCATTTATTTAAAATGTTTAAATTGTTTTATTTTTCGATTAGGCCGACCATAGTGCTCGGATCCTAGTTGTGTTATCCAAGTCATCATGATTTTGGAACATTAACCTATGTGTGGAACTTTGAAGCTTGAGTGTTGTTTTAATTCAGTTGAATTACATCCATTCAAAACTCCCAAAATCAAATCATCAGTTAAGTTTTTTTATTACTTAGTTTGTTTTGCGTTTGATTTTCTCCTTCTTGCAATTCATCTCCCTGTGGGATTGACCCTATATTCACGAGATATTACTTACGAACCTCTGCACTTGGAGGCAAGCAATCACCAATCTCACTATCTCAAAATAGGAAAAGAAGATATCCAATGCTAATACAACATCTACTATAATTTGAGTCACAATAAATCATAGAAAAATGAAAATATTCCCTTTATCAAATTAGAAATCAATGAAGTTCAATAAGAACAAAAATCAAAGTAAAATAAACATCTAAACACGCTACAAGCTTCACCTCTTAGCCCTAATTAAGAGGTTTAGCCAACCATAGACATGATTGAAACTAAATCTCTTAAATAAAGCATGAAAAATAAAATAGGGAAGAAAAAAAACTCATTGGCGGCTACTTCACCCTTGTGTGTGCTCCTTAAGACATTTCCAAACCTTAGAAGATGCTTTGAGCATCTTAGGGAGTCTTATTTATAGTTGTGGAACTCCAACTTTCGCACCGATTTGGAAAAATCTAGAAACCACCTCAAATTTACGCATTCTGCACAGTTTTTCAAAATAAACTCAGAGTTTAAACCGCCTCAAATTTACACACTCTCCGCAGTTTTGCAAAATAGACTCGGAGTTTAAGAATATGCTTTTTCAGGACAATTTCAGGATTTCTTTTCTTCACCTCAAATCTTTGAGTCTCTTCATTTCTCACTTGGTTTTCTTAGATCTTTAGCATGTGAATTCTTTATTAATGACTTCCAAATATCCAAATCTTCATTAGTAATCTTTTGAGCATAAATCTTCCTTTTGATATCGATTTCACTTTAAGCTCTCGAAATCACCTCGCACATGAAAACATGCATAATTAAATCGATTAAGCACTATCATGTTTATAAAAACAAGGTATAAATAGGGGGAATATGTAATATTTCACACTCAACGCACCTCCTGACTAGCATTGTGCTAGTCTTAAGCAAAACATGCGTGAAGTGATCTTCAATCTTCAATGTTTAAATCAATTTTAAAAAATAATCTTTTGTGTAATCAAGTATGAATGAGTACAATCCAAAGAAGCGAGAGTGTAATTTTGAAAACCTAGAGCCGAATCACACAAGCAATCAATCAAAAAGTTTCTTTATCAATTAATTAAGAGCATAAGTTCATATATCAAAATTTTCCAATGTGCTTAGTGAATTCTATTTACTTTTCATAACATACTACTATTTCATAATGTTAGCCATGCTCATCACCTCAAGTTTTATTGAATAATCAAGTACTAATTCCGAACTTATCACCTTTTTCTTCTTTTTCCAGTTTTTGATTTTATATTGACAGTCCCTTTTATTTATTCATTCTTTTCAGACTTTTCATTCATTTCCAGTCTTTTCATCATAAATGACCTTTTTGTCAATCTATCTGTTTTTTAACTGGTTCTTTTCATCTTTTTAAGGTGGATAAAATTCTCCAAACTTAATTATCAATATCTTTTAATGATATACATAGTAACAATAAAAAATTCTAGTACTATTCACAGAAAGCAATTTGAATATGGCTTGTGACTTAGATTAACATGATATTTAAACTTCCTCTTAATCAATTAAATTTAAGAATTTTGATGATAGTATACTTCGTTGATCAAACTCCAACAATTCAAAGTTTAATCTCCATCTTATCATCATACTCAAAGCATTCTTAATTCTACAAATTATCATTTCCCAAACATGTTTTTAACTTGAAAATTTGAAAATTTTCACAATTTTTGCTTAAAACTAAGAAAACACTGATTAGTTTACCTAATCCACACCCCCAACCTAAAACCTACATTGTCCTCAATGTAAAAGATATGAGCATACAATACACGTGAGACAACGAAAAGAAATGGGAAGTGATGGGAAGATAATACCTAAAGAAGGGGAATTGAAGTTTTTCCAAAGTTCTTAACATGTAAATGGGTTAGCACGAAGACTAAACAAACTGAAATCAAACTATCATAATTCTAAATTCTATGAGAGCAATAAACCTAACTACACCTCCATCAGACTAGGAGGTCAATCCTAGTACATAAGATCAGTCAGAGGCATGTACATGTCCTCTGAATCAAACTTCTCAACAAATGGCTTAAGACAATGTCCATTCACTTTGAAAACATTGTCATTTGTCAGATTCTTTATCTCGATAGCCCCATGAGGATAGACATTAGTAACAATGAAAGGGCTTGTCCAACGAGATCAAAGTTTTTCCAAAAAAAGATGTAATTGAGAATTGTACAGAAGAACTTTTTAACCAGTTATGAATGATTTTCGAAGGATTTTCCTATCATGGAACACCTTCATCATGTCCTTGTAAATTCTTGAGTTCTCATAAGTATCGTTTCGGATTTCCTCAAGTTTATTCAGTTGGAGCTTGCGCAATGAGCTAGTGATGTTCAAGTTAAAGTTTAGATTTTTATAGCCCAGTAGGCTCTATGCTCCAGCTCCATAGGCAAGTGGCAAGCTTACTCATAGACGAGTCTAAAGGGAGACATTCCAATGGGGGTCTTAAAAGCTGTACAGTAAGCCCATAAAATATCGATCAAATGGATTGACTAATCCTTACAGTCAGGGTTAACCATTTTTTTTTCATAATTTGTTTAATTTTCCTATTGAAAATCTCAGTTTGCCTGCTTGTCTGTGGGTGGTATGGAGTGCTCACTTTATGAGAGATGTCATATTTCTTCATTAAGTTCTTAAATGACCTATTACAAAAGTGTGAACCTCCATCACTAATAATGGCTGGAGGCGTTCCAAACCGGGAAAGGATATTTTCTTTTAAGAATTGAATGACCATTTTATGATCATTATTTCGGCACAGGATCACTTTGACCCACTTAGTGACACAGTCTACTGATAACAAAATATAAATATTCCCAAAGGATTGGGGGAATGGTCCCATAAAATCGGTGCCGAGCAATCAAATACTTCAATGATAAGAATGGGGTTTAAATGTATCATATTTCGATGGGACAACCCTCCTAATTTCTGACAATAGTCACAAGCTTTATAAAACTCATGAGTATATCTGAACATCGTGGGCCAGTAAAAGCTACACTGTAGAATTTTGATCATAGTCTTTTTAGCAGAAAAGTGACCACCACAAGCCTGAGAATGACAAAAGGAGATTACATTCTGATGGTCATTGTCCGGCACACATCTCTTTAGAATTTGGTCTGGACAATATTTAAACAAATAAGGATCATCTCAAAAAAACTTATTTACCCCGACGAAGAATTTTTTCTTATCGTGCACAGTCCAATAGTTGGCGTGAAACCTGTAGCAAGATAATTCACAATGTCAGCAAACCAAGGTAATTGGGAGAGTTTAAACAATTGTTCATTAGGGAACACATCATTTATCAGTGTCGGTTCATGAAAATCGGGGAGATCAAATCTTGAGAGGTGATTAGCCACTACATTTTCTACTCATTTTTTTTATCTCCTGTTTCAATATCAAATTCTTAGAGTATAAGGATCCATCTTATCAGGCGGGGCTTGGCATCCTTCTTAGAAAGAAGATACTTTAGTGCCGCATGGTCTGTGTGGATGATGATCTTAGATCCGATCAGGTAGGATCTAAATTTGTCCAAAGTGAACACTATGGCTAAGAGTTCCTTCTCCGTAGTAGAGTAGTTCACTTGGGTAGAATTTAGAGTTCTACTTGCATAGTGAATAATATAGGGCTTCTTTTCTTTTCTCTGGCCTAACACTACCCTAATAGCATAATCAAATGCATCGCAAATAATCTCAGAAGGGATGCTCCAATTGGATAGCTGCAAGATAGCTGTGGTAGTTAACATGCCCTTGATCTTAGTGAAAGCTTCTTGGCATTGTTCAGTCCACTCGTATGGTACATCCTTTTGAAGTAGATTGCATAAAGGATGAGAGAGATGACTAAAGTCCTTTAGGAATCCTCTATAGAATCTGATGTGTCCTAGGAAGGATTGCACGTCACGTACACTCTCAGGTGGAGGTAAGTTAGAGATAAGATCAATTTTTACCTCGTCTACCTTAATTCCCTTAGATGAAATTATATGTCTAAGCACTATTCCCTTGGGAACTATGAAATGGCATTTTTCCAAATTCAAAACCAAATTCTTCTACTCACATCGCTTCAATACATTTTAAAGATTTTCTAAACACTCGTTGAAGGATGGACCAAAGAAAGAGAGGTCGTCCATGAAGACCTCTAAATATTTCTGCACCATATAAGAAAAAAATACTCAACATACATCACTGAAAAGTGGCAGGGGCATTACATAGTCTGAATGGCATCCTTCGGTAAGAAAATGTGTTAAAGGGACATGTGAATATTGTCTTCTCTTGATCTCCAAGAGATATCTCTATCTGATTGTAGCCTGAATTCCGTCAAGGAAGCAATAATAAGAGTGACCAGCTTGCCTTTTCAAAGTTTGATCAATGAAGGGTAAAGGAAAGTGGTCCTTCCTTGTGACTGTATACAACTTCCTCTAGTTAATGCACATTCTCCAACCAGTAGTAACTCTAGTTGGCATGAGTTCATTGTCGGCATTGGCTACGATGGTGATTCCGGACTTCTTAGGAACGACCTGAGTTGGACTCACCCATTGACTGTCGGATATAAGGTATATGAGACCCACATCCAATAACTTAATTACCTCAGCCTTAACCACTTATTTCATATTTGGATTGAGTCGACATTATGGTTGTCAGGAGGTTTTCGCATTATCCTCAAGATGGATTCGGTGAATACAAATCAAAAGGTTAATTCCCTTGAGGTCTGCAATCGACCATCAAAGAGCTCCTTTATGCTCAATGATAGTGGAAATGAGCACACTCTCTTATTCTTTCTCAAGGTGGGAAGAGATCATCACTGGGTATGTCTCATCTTGACCTAAATAGACATATTTAAGATCAATGGGCAAAGATTTTAGGTCAAGCTTCAGTACTTTGAGGCTAGACGGTAGAAGCATTACATCGGTTTGGGGGCAAATTTTCAAATTGTGGCCTCCACCGGTTAACTTCAAGTACTAGATTAACATTAAGCAAGGTATCCATCTCCCTAATCATGTCATCATCTAAATTAGAGGAGTGGGCGAAGAACGCCTCTAGAGTATCAGAGTATAGAGTCAGGAGTGCTCTATCTTCCACGAATGAATCGATCATATTAATGTTGTAGGTATCGTCATCATCCTTTGGCTGTTTATTCATGTTGAAAAAGATGTTGAGCTTCAATGTCATATTTTCGAAAGATAAATTCATAATTCCATTCCTACAATTAATGATAACATTTGATGTAAAAAGGAATAGGCGACCAAGAAATACGGGTATTTGAGTGCTCACATCTATGATCGGTTGAGTATCCAAGATAATAAAATCTACTGGATAGTAGAATTTTTTAACTTGGACCAACACATCCTCAATCATCCCTCTCGGCACATGAATTGAGTGATCAGCAAGTTGTAATATAGTCCTGGTGGGTTTTAATTCACCTAGACCCAATTGTTCGTAAACCTTGTAAGGGATTAGATTTACGCTCGCCCCTAAGTCAAGAAGTGCGTGCTCAATCCAGTGGTTCCCAATTACACAAGTGATGGTTGAGCTAATAGGATATTTGTATTTTTGTGGCACATCTTGCTTGAGGATGACACTCACTTTTTTTGTCAAAAATATTTTCTTTTGTATGTTTTGCCGTCTTTTGGTCGTAATAAATCTTTTAGAAATTTGGCATATGAAGGGATTTGTTTAATGACATCCAGTAGAGGGATGTTGACCTTCACTTGCTTAAGCACCTCTAGAACATCCTGAGAGTTAAAGAGAGGTTTTGGTGCAATCAACCGTTGAGGGAATGATGCAATCGGCTTACTTTGAGGTTCTGGTTCTAATCCATGTGGAGCATTGCTAGGTCTATCATTCTCATCTATTTTTGGGTCCTTAGACTTTTCAGCCCTCACCGGAATAGATTTATCAATTGTCTTCCCTCTCCTAAGAGTGGTGATAGACTTAGCCTGCTCCATCTATTTTGAAGAGCTTGGGTCACTGATTTCATATTGCTGTTTTGGGTTGGGGAGAGGTTGAGCTGGAAGGATCCCTTTCTCCCAAATCGAATTTTTTGATTCAAGCCCTTATATGGCCTTTGTAAGGTCTTAAAAGGCTTGCAGCATACCCAGATTAAAAAGCTCTTGGTTTTGTATATGTTTTAAGATCGGATCCTCTTGAGGTTTCCTTTGATTCAGAAATTGGTTAAGAATCCCTTGAGGAGTAGCTATTTATCCGTTCCTCCAACTGAAGTTTGGATGGTTCCTCCAACTTAAGTTATATGTATTTAAGGTGAGTCCACTGAAAGGTTTTTGGTAGTTGTTTATGGCATTTGATTGCTCATTCAATATCTCTTAAAAAGCAGAAATTGTTGGGAAATTCTCAGTTGTATGTATGTTACAAGCACAAACAAACAACTTTCACAGTATTTTCGGGTTATACCTTCTTAAGTTCCATGGCCTCAACTTTTCTTGTGAGTTTGACCACTTCTGCATTTATATCATCTTCCTCTTTTAGAACATAAATTCCTCCCCTTTTCTTTGATTGAGTAGGCTTAGAAGTGGTAATTCTTGAAGAGGTATCCCATGATTGCGCATTTTCAACAAGTTTATCAAAATAATCCCACGCATCATCGACTTCCTTATTCATGAATTCTCCATTACACATCATTTCCATAAATTGGCACATGGGTGAGGTCAATCTCTCATAAAAAAAGCATATTACACACCAGTTTCATAGCCATATTGTGGACATGAATTTATGAGATCCTTAAATCGCTTCCAACATTGGAACAAGGTCTCATCCTCTTTTTGCACAAAATTCATGATTGCTTTCCTTAAGGTATTTGTTTTATGATAGGGGAAGAACTTTTTAAGGAACTCCTTTGTCATCTTAGCCCGTGTGCCAATGGTCCTTGGTCTTAAAGAATGTAACCATGACTTAGCTTTTTCTTTTAAAGAGTAAGGAAACAATTTCGGTCTAACTGTGTCCTCAAACACGTTTAAGAAGTGTAATGTAGATATGAATTCATCGAACCCTTTCATATGCAAGTATGGACTTTTACATTCTAGTCCACGAAACTTAGAGAGGAGTTGAATTACTCCTGTTTTAATATCCACGGTGCCTGCATTTAATGGAAATATCATGCAGGAAGGTGTACTCACCCCCGCAGGTTGTAAATAATCTCGTAGAGTGTGAGGTGGGGGTGCATTCTGCACCTCGTTTTCATCTTGAACTTCCTCAACTAGAGGTTAAGGTTGATTTGCAGCCATCACTTTTATTGACTCAGAGGGTCTCAAGTGGTGTCTAATCCTGTGATGGATAGGCAACCCTTCGACTAATCCTCTTTCATTCAAAAGACATAGAGCGTTATCACGGACCCACTTGGGCATGAAACACTCTCAGCCCTCAAGTAACTAAACTACTAAACCTAAAAAGAAAAGTACAAAAACTAAAATAAATAAGAGATCTAGAAAAGATAAGAGAAGGTTGGAACAAAATTACCGAATAAGAGTTGCTATGTTAGGATCCTACAAAACAGAAAACAATATTAGTTTCTAAAAATAATTTCAGAAAAAATCTTAACCTAAAAACATAGCAAAAAAATAAATCATAATCTTAACTTAATTCTAATACCAATTAATTTTAGAAAAACGTAGTCGTAGTCCCCGACAACGGCACCAAAAACTTGTTCACAACCCCAAGTGTAGAGTCGCAATGTAGTAATAACTCGGTAAGACTGATTGAAACTGGGATACTATGCAGCCTCAATCTCAACGGTAGGGAGGTATATCAGAAAATCTCTAAGTTATTCGAACTCGGGGATCTAATCATTCTAAGTTATTAACAATCATAAAGTGTAGGGTACCTATCAGTAAATATGTGATGTTATCTTCAGGTATTCCCAAGTTATGCTATGATACCAACTTCTGTCACACCCCAAACCCGAAAATTGGATTCACAGGAATCCTGCTCGCCGAATTCAATGCCGACAGCCTCCGTAGTACCCCATTCTCGACTCCTAGCATGCATACGCCAGATTCCGATCCTGGGATCCTATAAGGAGGATTTTTTTTTGTACATTTAACTCGTAATAAGCATAACCACAAGATTACCCATTTCACAAAGGCAACATCATCATCACATATCCACTAATATAATCATTGAGTACAATACTGAAAAGGAAATACATAAATCGAAAATCAAACTTCAAAAGACGGTTGTACGCTCCAAGCTCAACACTGCTGCAACCTAACATCACCTGCACGCATCTATTGTGCATAAGCTTATAGAAAGCTTAGAGGGTGGTGTAAGTGTGTGTACAAGGTAAGTAACAAGTATTCAATACAATGTCATCATCATATAATATCGAAAATACTGGTAATCCATAATCGTACATTATCGGAATAAGCAAAAATACTGACAAGATCATGAATATCAGAGTAAGCAAAAATACTGACAAGATCACAAATCATATGATAACAGAGTAAACGAAAATACGGACAAGTCCATGAGTCAATCAATATTAGAATACACAATATAGAATAATTATGCAAATGAGGAGTCATAAAGAGCCAAATATCAGATGCCGAGGATGCGATGCAATATGCAATTCCTGATGAGTTCACTAATAGCGTCAGCCGTATCTAAACCATATAAATGCAGAAACACAGTAACCTAAAGTGTCATATGCCGCAAATGTAATGCAATATGCGGTGCAGATAGAATGACTATGCTGGAGTGTGAAGTCGGGATGATAGTACGGAGTATCGCAGGCTATGGGGTCCATCACAAGGGACTTTTATCCAAACTAGTCTCATACCTAAATTTGGATAGTTAGACTCAATGTGGTAAACTCCTGATCTCAGGTTAGTCACGCGCCCCAACTGAAATCCTGGCCATTGTGAAGGTACACGTAACAAATAGTTGGGTACCACCAGCCCGAGTAGATAGTGAATGAAAGAATGAATGAGTATGCAACTCCTTCTCAATAAGTCTACATATCAGTACGGTTCCTCTCTGGGATCATTAATGGGGTTTAGTACACTCCAAATGGCATTGCCGCTCTCCCAGCCACACTGTCCAAGTGAGCGTAAGAAACCCCACTATCCGCCTGACCAATAGTCTGCTAATACTTATCTGTCACGTCGATAGCGGACCCATTCACGAGCTGGTCAAACTCAGCCTAGCAATGCCCCCTACGCTCGGGCGAGTAAGGCCACACCCCCTCCCAACCGACCACGACACAGTGGGAGACGCGGCCTCCTGGTATTCGGCACTCGGGCACTCATGTATCCACTCGTTCTCGACGTTGGGGCGTCTTCTGGTACTAAGAGGGTTTAGGGATTTTCACCCAAGGCCATCTATGCCAGCCCGATGCCAGAATAAATTTTCGATGTCTCGTCTAGCCATCCATGATATGCCTGTAGAGGCTACAGCCCTGATGTCGCTAGGGCATATAGTAATAATAATGTAAGATGCATGAGTCATACAATCTAGTCATGCATCAATCTTACACATACCGTGTGCTCATGTGAGATAACCTCCTCTTATTAAGGAGTCTCATAACAACATGCTCAATGACATATGTAATGATTAACCACATCTCATAACAAACATGCAGATGGTGCGTATGGGCATGTATCATGATGCTATGCTGTCACATACTCATAATCGGTATCAATAACCGGCATCGACAATCGACAATCGACAATGTGGACATTTAACCAACATTGCCCCCACGGAATGGCCCACATAGATCCTAACATATAGTAGAACTATGTCATCATAAGATGGCAAAAAAATACAACACCATGGGCCTCACTCAAGAGCTTAATACACATCATGATGGGCCTTTTACATAGGCCTAACATACATCACAATGGATCTTACCAAATAGATAAAAAATACATCACAATGGGCCACGTCCTATGGACCTCAAATATATCACAATGGGCCTTTACCCATGAGCTCCAAGTACATCACAATGGGCCTCAACCCACGAGCCCTAATACATCACAATGGGCCTCAACCCATGGGCCCCAAATACATCATAATAGGCCTCAACCCAGGGGCCCCAAATACATTACATCCGGCCTCATTAAATGGGCCTCATATATATCAAGGTGGGCCTCAAAAATGGGTTGCATATACAACATATAGGTCTCGACAATCGGCCTCGACAATTGAAATCGGTCTCGACCTCAACAATCGGAATCGACACTCGGAATCGGCCTCGACAATCGGAGTCGACCTATACAATCGGCCTCGATACTTGTTCTCAACAATCGGAATCGGAAAATCGGTCACGTCAATTAGAATCGGCAATCGGTCACGACAATCGGAATCGATCGATAATCAGAATCGGTAAATCAGCCACGTCAATTAGAATTGGCAATCGGTCATGACAATCGGAATCGATCGATAATCAAAATTGGCAAATCAGTTACGTCAATCAGAATCAGCAATCGGTCGCGACAATTGAAATCGATCGATAATCAGAATCGGTAAATCAACCACGTCAATCGGAATTGGCAATTGGTCATAACAAACGAAATCGATTGATAATCAAAATCGGTAACTTAGTTACGTTAATCAGAATCGATAATCGGTCACGATAATCAGAATCGATCGATAATTATAATCGGCAAATCAGTCATGTCAATCGAAATCGACAATCGGTCATGACAATCAGAATCGATTGATAATTAGAATCGGCAAATCAGTCACGTCAATCGAAATCGGCAATCGGTCATGACAATCGAAATTGATCGATAATCAGAATCGGCAAATCGGTCACGTCAATCAGAATCGGCAATCGGTCACGACAATCGGAATCGATCGATAATCAGAATCGGCAAATCAGTCACGTCAATCGGAATCGGCAATCGGTCATGACAATCAGAATCGATCGATAATCAGAATCGGCAAATCAGTCACGTCAATCGAAATCAACAATCGACATGACAATCGGAATCGATCGATAATTAGAATCGACAAATCAGTCACGTCAATCGGAATCGGCAATCGGTCACAACAATCAAAATCGATCGATAATCAGAATCGACCTCGATACTCGGCCTGGACAATCGGAATCGACCTCGATAATCGGCCAAACAAGGCCTAAGGAAAGGTCACAATGTGGACATTCAACCACCATTGTCCATCAATGTGGACATCTAACCAACATTGCTCCCAAGGAGTGGCCTACATAGGGCCAAACATATAGTGGGCCCATGGCCTCATACTTCGTAATGGGCCACATGACATGGGCATAATACGTCACATCGGGCCTCGCATATATCAAGTCGAGCCTCATCATATGGGCCTCATTTACGCCAAGTGGGTCGCATCAACGGGTCGCACGAATGGACCTCATACACATAACAGGTGGGCCCTGCACCTGGGCCTCAAATACATCACATGGTTCTCTCATATACATCACATCGGGCCTCGCCAAAGGTCACGAACACATCACAATGGGCCTTCTCATGTGGGATATATATACATCAATATGGGCCTCACCAAGTGGGCACAAATACATCATAATGGGCCGAATCAAAAGGAGCGAATCAAATGGGCCAAATCAAATGGGCTTCATGTATATCAATCGGGCCCACCCTTATGTATTTTTGAGATCTGACCTATTCATAAGTTAACATAGTAATAGATGAAGTGAAAACAAATATATAAGCTTGAGTGGAAGCTACTATAGCTCCTAAGAAGTTTGAACAGTGGATGTCACTGTGCCCCACTATTATTGCAAATGGTAGGGTTTAGTCGAACTTTAAATCTGACTCACTCATTTTTCCATGCCATAAATTGATCTCACAATTGGTTGGACGGTATGGATACAAGACATGCATCATGGTGGGGTCCACGTCCCCCGGACTGGACAGAGTGGGTAAAATACTTACATCAAAGGGCTCCACCGTCCATTGCTGGATGGTGGACAGTGTGAATAAAACATATACATCATAATGGTCCCCCATCCCAAACAGTGGACGGTGTGGATGAATCACATACAGCACGGTGGTCCCACATGATACACTAATGATGATCAGCACCGCCCAAACATTGACCATGTAAATCAGTGCTATCCAAACATCGTCCAGCACCATCCAACACAATTTGGATGGTGTGGATAAATACATCACGGTGTGGCTCACATGGCAGACAGTGTGGTTAAAATACATCATGCAGGGCACTACACCACCGTCCAAACTGTCCAGCACCATCCAGATGGTCTGGACGGTGTGGATACAAATCACATATATCAAGGTGGATACCACATCACCATCCACCTTTAATAACAAATCAGCACCATCTAGGCATGGGATGGTGTGATATGCAACACATCATCAAGGTGGGCCCCATAGAACTTGCTGACGATGCAGCAGACATATATATGGCGTGAGGTACCAGCCAATCCATTAGCAGGTGGGTCTCACGTGGGGCCCACCATATACATATATACATCACACATATGTATATAATACATAATAAAATAATATATTTGAAGGAGAGGGTCCAACGTCTGGACCGGTGTGGATTTAAACCACATAGGGTCCATGTGATGGATGGCAGAGATGTCAGGCACGTGCATTAGGTGGGTTCCATGTGGGGCCATCATAATATTATAATATTAATAATATATATATATATATAACATTATATATTATTTTATTTTGTTTTGTTGTTGTTTATACGTCTAGGGTCTGGACATATGCCAGGATATAACATGCCTGGTGGGTCTCACGCCCAACGTACATCATGGTGGGTCCTATGTGGGGCCACCACATGATACATAGAGGTGGGTCCCACTATCAATGGACGGTGTGGATGCATCACACGTATGTCTTGGGTGGGGGCCCACGTCCCATACGGGTGGTCAAGACACTTACATCAGGGCCCCACATCAGATGGATGGCGTGAATTAAACACATACCATGGTGGTCCCAGGACTTAATGACGTCACTATAGCAGCAGCAGCATGCTGCTTGGACCCACCGTCCTTTGCTTGGACGGTGTGGATCCAACACATCATCAAGGTGGGTCCACACGTGTGAGACCCACCAGGATAAAGTTGTTATCTGTATTTTCCCTTCATTCATGCTGCTAGATTGTAACAGCATTTGGAACGTCCAGACCTACTTGGCTCAGTCCAAGGACGTCCTCCCCTAGCTGGATGGTGTGGATTCAATCATGCATCAAGGTGGGGCCCACACGTCAGTGGGCCACCCCACTCTCATAAAAAAATTCAAGCTGATGTTAATGATTTCCCTTTTGTCTAGATCAGCCCAGAAACGAGCAGCAAGGTGAATCTTACGGTCTGGATCATCCTGCATGTATCATAAGGTGGGCCACAGAGAGAGAGAGAGGGAGAGAGAACGGTGAGATGGAGGGACCCCGCCACTATGGTCCCCTCTTTGATACGACACATACATCAAGATGGGTCCCACATATGTGGGCCCTCAAATCATAAATCAAATGAATAAAATCACCCACCTAAGGATCTTCTCTTCCTTCATCCGCCTATAGCCTCTAGAGCTCCAATGAATGAACTTCAACGGTTGAGATGAGGCTTGGATGGTGGAGATGGGAGATAGGAAGGTGGGCCACACTAGCTCTCCTCTCCTTGGAAACCATGGACGTTGGAGTTGCTTGGGGAGAATGGGAGAGATGAGAGAGAGTGTGATGTAAGAGAAGTGATGGGAGAGAGATGGTGAGTGAGTGATGAGTGATGGGGAGGGTTGACTTTGGGGATGGGTAGTTGTACTTAGGGATGGGAGTGATGTATACTTGATTGATGAGAGTGATGAGATGTGTCGTAGAGATTCCCTCGGTATTTGCAACGTGCGGCATTTTTCTTGAACTGAACGCAGGCCCACATCTCCTGCCCGGGTATCACCTCGGCGCGCGAGACACAGCGTCGGAACCGCGGCAACGGCGCGGTCGCACTGGTATAAGTTTCGAGTCAAGTTGACTCTGATATATAGGACACGACTCAGGATTACGCGCAAACACCGATAACAGATCGCGGGTCGCCGGAATTCAACCAGGAGGACAGCGGAGGCATACGGAACGGTACGGTCTAGGATACGGGCCTTCCAGATCCAGTTGTAGCTATCAGGATACTACCTTACTTGATTTAATCAACACAATTGGAATTGGAGTCTTATCTTATCCAATTGGAAGATAATGTAATTTAAATCAAATATGAACTTTTCATTGACCTAATTCACAATGGACGAGAAATGTTAAGATTGGAAGGGATTCCATCACCTTACCATGCCTAGGAGACGATGGTGAATAATGAGATTTACCAATCTTACTATCTCAAAATAGGAACAGAAGATATCCAAAGCTATCACAATATTTATTGTAATTTGAGTCATAATAAATCATAGAAAACTGAAAATATTCTCTTAATACTAGAAATCAATGAAGTTCGATGAGAACAAGAATCAAAGCAAAATAAACATCCAAACATGGTACAAGCTTCACCTCTTAGCCCTAGCTAAGAGGTTTAACCAACCATAGACATGATTGAAACTAAAATTTTTAAACAAAACATGATTGAAACCAAAATTTTTAAACAAAGCATGAAAAATAAACTAGGGAAGAAGAAAAACTCTTTGGTGGCTTCTCCACCCTTGTGTATGCTGCTTGAGACCTTTTCAAACCCTAAAAGATGATTTGAAGCATCTTAGGGAGTCCTATTTGTAGTTGTGGAACTCAAACTTTCACACCGAGTTGGAAAAATATAGAAACTGCCTCAAATTTACGCACTCTGTGCAGTTTCACAAAATAGACTCGGACTTTAAGCCGCCTCAAATTTACGTACTCTGTGCAGACTCAGAGTTTAAACTGCCTTAAATTTACATACTTTGCGTAGTTTTCTAAAATAGACTCAGAGTTTCAGAATATGCTTTTTCAAGATAATTTTAGGAATATGTTTGTTTTCAAGACAATTTTAGGATTCCTTTTCTTCACTTCAAATCTTTGATTCTCTTCATTCCTCATTTGGTTTTCTTGGATCTTTGGCATGTGAATGACTTCCAAATCTCCAAATCTTATTTAGTAATTTTTTAACTATAAATCTTCCTTTTGACATCAATTTCACCTAAAGCTCTCGAAATCACCTTGCATATGAAAACATGCATAATTAAATCGATTAAACACTATAATGCTTATAAAACTAAGGTATAAATAGGGAAAAATATGCAATATTTCACACTCGACACTGCGCAACATAGAATTGATATGTGGTCCATTGTGGCAGCGCAATGATAGGTCTGTTGTGTATAGTGGACCATGTATTACGAGATTCGAGACTTCACATGTGTAGAAGTCTATAAATACCCCTCCACCCCTTCATTTGACGCATGTAAGTTCAGAGCTATTAGAGAAAATATTTCGAATACCTCTGTAAGGTGTCTGCGAAGGATAAGGAAGAAGAAGAAGAAGGAACTGGAGTTCTGTTGTGCCTGGCTGCGCAATAGAGTTTTGTTATGCCTACCCATGCAACAGGGCTCTGTTGCGTGCACAAGATATGAATAGTACATATATGCTATCGGATTTCTTGTAAAGGATTTGCGACTCTAGTTGAAATTTAATCTTTTCTTTTAAGATTGCCATCTCAGATTAATTAAGGAGAAATATAGAATTCTTAGACCAACACAACACTTCTTTCATCGAAATGATTGCATCGCCAGCTGGAATGCTATCGAAATCATCATCTGAATCATTCCATATGATTTCACTTAATGTTTTGTACTTTATATTGGAATCAAGGGAAATATGAGGATGTAAACGAATTTTAGAATTAATAAGATGTACTCGATGATGAATGTTCTTGTGTCACGCCTCAAACCCAGAAATCGAATTCACAGGAATCCCGATTGCCGAATCCAGTACCGACAGCTTCCGTAGTACCCCATTCTCGGCTCCTAGCGTCCATATGCCAGATTTCAATCCTAGGATCCTATAAGGAGGATTTTTTTGTACATTTAACTCGTAATAAGCATAACCACAATATTATCCATTTCACAAAGGCAACCTCATCATCACATATCCACTAATATAATCATTTGAGTACAATGCTGAAAGGAAAATACATAAATCGAAAATCAAGCTCCAGAAGGCCGCTGCATGCTCCGAACTCAATACTGCTGCAACCTAACATCACCTGCACGCATCTATTGTGCAAAAGGCTATAAAAAGCTTAGAGGGTGATGTAAGTATATGTACAAGGTAAGCGCCAAGTATTCAATACAATGTCATCATCATACAGTACCAGAAATACTGGTAATCCATAAGTCGTACAATATCGGAATAAGTAGAAATACTGACAAGATCATGAATTATCAAAGCAAGTAAAAATACTGACAAGATCATAAATCATACAATATCAGAAATACTAGTAAGTTCATAGAAATCATACGAAGTCAGAGTAATACGAAAACATACTGATAGGCCCATAAATACCATCAGCCTTATCCAGGCTATATGATGCAGAAATTTAATAAAAATAATATCATATACTGATGAATTAATGTGGAGACAATAAGCCAAATATCAGATACCAATGATGCAATGCAATAAGCAAATCCTGATGAGTCCACGAATACCGTCATTCGTATCTAGGCCATATAAATGCAGAAACATAGCAACCCAAAATGTCATATGTTGTGGATGTAATGCAATATGCAGTGCGAATGTAATGATCCTGCTGGAATGTGAAGTCGGGATGATAATACGTAGTATCGCAGGCTATAGGGTCCATCACAAGGGACTTCTATCCAAACTAGTCCCATACCTAAATTTGGATAGTCAGACTCAATGTGGTAAACTCCTGTCTCAGGTTAGTCGCATGCCCCAACTGAAATCCTGGCCATTACGAAGGTACACGCAACAAATCATTGCGCACCACCAGTCCGAGTGGATAGTGAATGAATGAATGAATGAATGAGTATGCAACTCCTGCTCAATAAGTCCACATATCAGTATGGTTCCTCTCTGGGATCATCATCGGGGTCTATTACACTCTATGCCAGCTTGTCACCCCTATCCGAGCGCACAACTGGGTAAGTGGAAGAGACCTAGCTATCCGCTTGCCAATATCGGGCCCGACACATCGATAGCGGGCCCATTCCTCAAGCTGGTCAAACTCAACCTAAACATTGGCCCCTCACTCAAGCGGGTAAGGTCACACCCCTTCCCAACCGACCACGACACAGTGGGAGACGCTGCCTACTGGTATACAGCCCTCACGCACTCATATATATTCACTCGGTCTCGACATTGGGGCATCTCCTAGCCACGAAGGTTTAGGGATTTTCATCCAGGGACATCTATGGCGCCCGTATGCTAGAACCAAACATTTTCGGTGTCCTATTTGGCCATCCACAATATGCCTGTGGAGGCCACGGCCCCGGTGTTGTTAGGACGTACAATAATCATGATACAAGATGCATGAGTCGTACAATCCAGTCATGCATCAATCCCGCGCATACTGTGCACTCATGTGAGATAACCTCCACCTATCAGGGAGTCTCATAACAACATACTCAATGACATATGCAATGATCAACCACATCTCATAACAAACATGCAGATGATGCGTATGGGCATGTATCATGATGCTATGCTGTCACATACTCATAATCGGTATCAATAACCGGCATCGACAATCAACCTCGACAATGTGGACTTTTAACTAACATTGTCCCCAAGGAATGACCCTCATGGATCCTAACATATAGTGGACCCATGACCTCACACAAGAGCCAAATATACAACACCATGGGCCTCACTCAAGAGTTTAATAAACGCCATGATCGGCCTCTCACATGGGCCTAACATACATCACCATGGGCTCCGTCGCCTGGCCCTCAAATGCATCACAATGGGCCTCATCACATAGGCCTCATATACATCACATTGAACCTTAAACACGGGCAGAATACACATCATAACAGACCTCAAATACGAGCCGCATATACATCACATTAGGCCTCGACAATCGGCCGCGATAATTGGCCTCGATCGATAATCAGCTAATCGGCCACGTCAATCATAATCGGCAATCGGCCATGATAATTGGCCTCGATCGATAATCGGTCAACTGGCCACGACAATCAAAATCGGTAATTGGTCACGATAATCATAATCGGCAATCGGCCACGATAATCAGAATCGGTAATCGGCCACGATAATTGGCCTCGATCGATAATCGGTTAATCGACTACAACAATCATAATCGGTAAGCGGCCAAGATAATCGGCCTCGACAACCGAAATCGGCCTATATAGTCGGCCTCGACAACCGAAATTAGCCTATACAATCGGTCTCGACAAATCGGAATCGATGGACAATCAGTATCGGCAAATCGATCACGACAATCGGTCACGACATTCGGGATCGATCGATAATCAGAATCAGCAAATCGGTCACGACAATCGGGATCGATTGATAATCAGAGTCGGCAAATCGGTAACGTCAATCGAAATCGGCAATCGGTCACGACAATCGGGATCGATCAATAATCAGAATCGGCAAATCGGTCATGACAATCGGGATCGACAATCGGCCACGACAATCGGGATCAATAGATAATCGGAATCGGCAAATCGGTCACGACAATCGGGATCGATCGATAATCAGAGTCGGCAAATCGGTCACGTCAATCGAAATTGGCAATCGGCCACGACAATCGGGATGGATTGATAATCAGAATCGGTAAATTGGCCACGACAATCGGGATCGATCGATAATCAGAATTGGTAAATCGGTCATGACAATCGGGATCGACAATCGGGATTGATCGATAATTAGAATTGGCAAATCGGTCACGACAATCGGGATCGATCGATAATCAGAGTCGGCAAATCGGTCACGACAATCGGAATTGGCAATCGGCCACAACAATCGGGATGGATCGATAATCAGAATCGGCAAATCGGCCACGACAATCGGAATCGACAATCGGCCACGACAATCGGGATCGATCGATAATCAGAATCGGAAAATCGGTCACGACAATCGGGATCGATCGATAAGCAGGATCGGCAAATCGGTCACGACAATGAGGATTGATCGATAATCAGAGTCGGCAAATCGGTCACGTCAATCGAAATTGACAATCGGTCACGACAATCGGGATCGATAAGAATGGGCTTAACAAGGCCTAATGAAAGGTCACAATGTGGACATTCAACCATCATTGCCCATCAATGTGAACATTTAACAAACATTGCTCCCAAGGAGTGACCCCACATAGAGCTAAACGTATCGTGGGCCCAAAGCCTCATATAAAGGGCTAATATACATCGCAATAGGCCTCACTCAAGGGCCACATATACATCATAACGGGGCGCACCATGTAGGCCGGACTTACATCACAATGGGCCGCAACAATTGGCCAAATATACAACAAGTGAGCCGCATTAATGGGTCGATAAACATCAAGTGGGCCGCATCAATGGGTCGATAAACATCAAGTGGGCCGCATTACATGGGGGTCATTTCATTATATCGGGCCTCGCCATTTAGGCCTTGAATACATAACAGGTGGGCCTCATTATATGAGCTATGCATACATCACATCGGGCCTCATTCAAGGGCCAAAAATACATCAAGATAGGGTCCACATAGGTGTGGACCACACGTACCATAGTAGGCCCTACCATCTGATGGCCAATGTGGATGGGACACATACATCAGGTTAGCCCCACACAATACCGTCCAGAATTGGATGGTGCCAATACGGAACAGTACATCAAGGTGGGCCCCACCCACTGCCAAAGCAGATGGACGGCATGAACGACAAATACATCAGTAGCGGGTCCCACCGTACAGCAGCTGTTGGACTGCTGGATAAGACCCATGCCTAAAAGCAGGCCCCACGTGGCAAAACAGATGGACGGCTGGATATATATCAAGGTGAGCCCCACCTGCCCACACGTGTGGGGCAGGTCCCACGTCATCAGCAGATGGACGGGGTGGATATAAAACACATTCATTAAGGTGGGTCCCACCTGTTCAACATGTTGGATGGTCTAGATCAGACCCATACATTTAGTGGGTCCCACGGGCCTGCTGATGTCATAACATCAGCTATATAGCTGGTGTGAATTACAGCAGCCAATCTGCTTTCACATGAGGTGGGTCCCACGTATATCAGGGCCCACCGTAATATTATATAAAAAATATATAATAAAATAAAATAAAAAATATATAATAAAATAAAATATTGCATTAGTCCAGCATCCAGGAGAACTGACGGACGGCCTGGATGAATGGAATGCATGTGGGCCCATCTCCACACGTGCGAACGACATGTATAAATCACATACATTTCGGTGGGACATGTTAGCACCGTCCAAACAATCCTGCGCCGTCCAGACTGTCCGGACGGTGTGGATGAAGCAAATACATCACGGTGGGACACCACCTCATCACTGGACAGCATGAATGAAACATACATCGCAGTGGTGCCCCACATCCACCGTCCAGATGATAGACGGTCTGGATGGCTTTCCAAGGAACTGTTGGTGGCTTTCCAAGGAACTGTTGGGGTAAAACACATACTTCATGATCCGGGCCCAGGGCCTTGCTGACGTCATCATAGCAGCTAGGCTGCTGGTGTACACCGTCCATCAACATAGCAGCGAGGCTGCTAGTGTACACCGTCCATCAACATAGCAGCTAGGCTGCTTGTGTCTACCGTCCAGATGGACGGTGGAATATAGTATATGTATATATAACGGTGGTCCCAGACCACGTCCAGACATCTGGACAGTCTGAATTAAACGTGTGATGTGCTGGGGTCCATGTCCAGCACCGCCTGGAAATGTGGACGCCAAGGATAAAATACATACCTCATGGTGTGGTGCCACGTGGTAGCCCACCCGAGCTTGGATCAAGTTGATATTTGTGTTGTCTGTTCGTCCAGGCCTGCTGGACGGTCTGGATAGCAACCCGTCCAGCAGGTCCTGGCCATCTGGTCCATCTAGATCGAGGCCCGCCATGCATGGACGGCGTGGATGAAATATACATTAAGGTGGGCCATACAATCAGGGAAGAGAGAGAGAGAGAGAGAGAGAGAGAGAGAGAGATGGAAACCGGAGTAGCGGAGGGGCCCCGCCACTATGGGCCCCTCGTTGATACAAACTATACATCAAGATGGGTCCCACCATGTGGGCCCTCAAATCATCAAAGCCACACAAATCAAATCATAAAACACACCCACCTTAGGATCTTCTTCTTCATTCTTCCACCAAAGCGTTGTAGAGCTTCAAGGGAACAAGATTCAACGGTTGAGATCAATTTTTAGAGGTTGGGATTGGGTGATAGGAAGGTGGGCCACACATGGCTTCTCTATGGAAGCCATGGACGATTCTTCTCTTGGGGTTGCTAGAGAGAGAGAGAGAGAGAGAGAGAGAGAGAGAGAGAGAGAGAGATGATGATGATGGGAGAGAGGGATGGTGAGTGGTGTAAGTGGGTACTTTATTGTAAGAAAATGTTGACTTTTGGGGAGGGTGGTTATACTTGGGGATGGGTGTGAGTGATGGTGAGTGATGGGAGTGTACTTGACATTTGAAGGGATAGATTCTCTTGGGATTTGCAACTCGCAACATTTTTCTCGAACTGAACGCGGGCCCACATCTCCTGGCCCGAGTATCGCCTCGGCGCGCGAGACGCGACATTGGAATCGCAGCGAAGGCGCGGTCGCAAGGGTATAAGTTTCGAGTTGAGTTGACTCAGATATACAGGACACGACTCAAAACCACGTGTAAATACCGATAAAAGATCGCGGGTCGCCGGAATTCGACAGGGAGGATCGCGGAAGCCTACGGAACGGTACAGTATAGGATACAGGTCTTACATCTTCCATATTCTTTGTTATTATTGAATGGTAATTCCCCAAACGAAATACATTCATTTTTTCTAGAAAGAAAATGACGACTTTGTTGGGGATTAACATTCAATACTAACTTAGAAATCGTCTGGAGAACTTTTATCATCATCTGGCATCATAGCAACGCCAAAATGGCGACCCTCAATGGGAACATCCTCACCTTCATCTCCAAAATAAAGTATAGTTTTATTCAACTTTCATTGTTAATATATTGTTGTTCGTAACATGAATTATAATATTTCTCCAACCAAAATGACTTTTGCTTCGAACTAGACAGTTTTATACTTCACACCTACAGGCTTCGTCATCGACTATGTTTACGATGAACATATGTCATCTGAATCTTCAAATCAAGGAGCCCTACTAACCATGACTAAAGCTGCAGTTGGAGTGATATCTATATCACCTGTATGTCAAGATAATAAAGATGAGTAGACTATAGTATCATCAAGAAGATTGAGGGCATGATCTCACACAACTATCGGCCTGGTCCCATTGTAGATGATTAAAGGGCCAATTATGCGCAATGCCGCAAAATGAAATCCTGCACTAGCGCCACCTTCATTATATCCAGGACAACTTGCCAGTTCTTTTGTTCCGTGAGATTTTCCAGCTCTGCCTACAGTAGTTGCCCGACAAATCAAAAAAGAGAAAGGGAAATCTCTTGTAGAGAATGAATCCTTTTCTCCAAGCCCCACTACATTCATGTTATCGTAAACAATTTCGAGATGAATTGCAACACCAAAACCATCAGAATCATATGAAAGTGTCAAAGGGTCAAGTCATAATTCTTTTTCTCTACATTCTCCTGCGACGCCTATCCTTCTTCTATCCCGATTTTGCCGCCCTGTTGTCTGAGGCTACGACAACCATTTCAGCAATTGAGGCTGTGGCTGTAGAGGAATATAAGGTCTCGAAGGAAAGAGCCAATGAGGTTGAGGTAATCTACAACTGCGGTTATGACTGCTGTATAAAGGACGTCAATGGATTGTATCCTGTGCTGAATTTGGATAGCCTCGGTGACAAGGCACCTGCGGACTCTACCCCGGCGAAGCCTGCGCCAACAGATACCAAAGTCGAGCATCCCCTCACCTAAGTTGGTTGAGGCCTCGCTACCCCTTTTATACTTGTATAAATTTTGGTTTTTTGTTGTACTCCCTTCTTGTTATCAATGAAAAGATAATCTTTTACAGTAACTGTCGTACATAGAATTTTCGAGTAGTAGGTCAGTTAATCATAGGCCGGGCATATTAGAGGCATTTGGGTGATCTTTCAAGTTCTTCCTTTTACTGAAGGAATTTTGTCTTACTAGAATAGATGGGTTGACTGCAATGATCCCTTTGAGAAGGGCAGAGCAATTTGCTTAGGACGAATGTTTTCCCTTGTTCTAAGGGATATACTCATTGTAGATCGTGCAGTCCGAGTAGTATTATTAATTAGTGGTCCGACCTCTTCTTTAATGGTCAGACGATTAGTGAGAACTATTTTTCCTTTGTACTAAGGGAAGTCTTCAGTAGGTTATGTAGTAGAATCGATTTGTGTTCCGACCTCTTCTTTAAGGGTTGAACAACTGATGAGGGCCATTTTCCCCTTGCACTATGTAGTTCGATCGATTGTAGATAACGGCTAGAATGCAAAGTTTTCTAGCTTTGCAATTTTTATTGAAAAATCCGAACAATTGATTATGACCCAGTAGGTTGGTCATTTGTAGATTTCAGGCTGTACACATGTAGTCTCCGACCTGAGGTTTAATCGGACTTCATGGATAGTAGATTTTTAGGTGTTGGGAGTTCCAAGGACGTGGCAGAGGTCATCCTTCCATATCTTCAAGCCGATAGGTCCCAGGTCGGGTTGTGCCCGTCACTTTGTAGGATCCTTCCTAGTTCGGCCCTAAGGTTCCTGAGCCGAGCTCCTTGGTATTTTGGAAGGTTCTGCGGAGGACTAGATCTCCTGCTTGGAACCTTCTCACCCTTACCCGAGAGTTGTAGAATAAGGTGACCTGCTGCTGCCGAGTTGCGACCTTTTTGAGCAGATCAAGGTCCAGTGCCATCTACTCAGCATTCTGGTTTTTATCGTAGGAATGAGTTCACGTAGTAGGGAGTCTGATCTCGACTGGGACAACGACCTCAGTTTCGAAGGTCAAGGAGAAAGGAGTTTCTCCTGTGGCCGTTTGGGCAGTGGTTCGAGATGCCCAAGGACGTGAGGGAGCTTCCCTTAGCTTTCTCGAGCTTGGTCTTGAGGTGGTTCTCGATGATCTTGTTGACTACCTCGACCTAATCGTTAGATTGAGGGTGCCTAGGTTGTCATGCCCCAAACTCAGGAACCCGATTCATAAAATTTCTAGTTGCCGAATTCGATGCCGACAGCCTCCGTAGTACCCCATTCTTGGGATGATAGTATGTAGTATCGTAAGTCGAGGTGTTCATCACAAGGGACTTCTATCCAAACCAGTCTCATACTTGATTTGGATAGCTAAACTCAATATGGTAAACTCTTGATCTCAGGTTAGTTGCATACCTAACCGAAATCATGGCCATTACAAAGGTTCACATAAGGATTTAGTTACGCACCACTAGCTCGGGTGGATAGTAAATGAATGAATGAATGAGTCTAATATTGAACATGTAACTCCTACTCAGTAAGTTGACATTTCAGTACAGTTATCATCACTAGAATCATCGGGGTTTAGTACACTCTGACACTGGCTTATTGCCCCATCGTACGCATGACACAACGAGTGGAAGAGACCTCACTATTCGCCTCGTCAGTGGCATGTCAATCTCCACCCGACTTGCCAATAGAGGACCCATTTCACGAGCTGGTCAAACTCAACCTGGTATATAGCCTCCTTCACCCGAGCGGGTAAGGTCACACCCCTTTCCAACCGACCACAACACGGTATGAGACGCGGCCTACTGATATTTGGCACTCGGGCGCTCATGTTATCCACTCGGTATCGACGTTGGAGCATCCTGTTGGCCCACAAGATTTAGGGACTTTCACCCAAGGACATCCTACGTGCCTAGTAAACATAACTAGATTTCTGATGTCCATACTCAAACTACCAACCATGATAATCATGTGGTAGCCACAACCCTGATGTCACTAGGGTGTGGATGCAAATGCATTGTGTAATGCGTGAATGTAAGACTCTATCATTCGAGTCATACAACCATGTCCTACAAGTCGTGCATACATGCAAGGTAACCCTATCTCATACAGGTCCCCTAAAATGACCTAAGCTATTGGGACATCAACTTTGTTGTACATATACAAGCAAAAACCATGAATGTCATCCAAGTCATGCACACATGATGTGAATGAGATATGATAATATACAATCATAACCACTCTGCATGAGGCGTGTAATACCATATCAAGCATAAAGCAAGGCTAAATTAATATAAGGAAATGTTAACTCGAATATAAAAGCAACGCTATATTTGACATAAAATAAGTGCCGCATCGATATAAAGATAGCACCATATTAATGTGAAGGAAGTGTTATAGCAATCATGAGCGTAAACATCGCACAAAATCACTAAGGTAATGCTACATAAATTATCAATGAAGTATTGTATGAATACAGATGTAAAATATCGCCCCACATGATAAGAGAAATTCATTATTCATAACAGGTGGATCCCACTTGGAAACCAAGTCCATCGAGGCCCACAAGGCTCTATTAAATGGCCTTTCAAGCCAATGAGCCCATGCAACAAGCTCACACACAAGCGGCCCAAAAATACTGCTATTAACATCCAATCAGGGCATCCATCATAGGGTCCACAAACAATCACGGTAGGCCCAGGACAGACATCAAAGGGGGTCCTACAACCATCCCCAAGTAAGGGGCCAAGAGGGCGGTCTAAAAGTAACCAAGCATGGGCTACAGATATGCTTAACATAGGCAAAGTGTGAGGCTCAAACGATATGTCCCCACACATCTTAAGAGTAGGTCCCATGGCAGAAAAGGCATGGCTACAACACACATATCAAGGAGGGCCCGTGGTGGAGTTAGATGACGAACAAACATCACAGCGGGCCCCATGGTGCATATAACTCCTACATAAGGTTTGTCTCCAAACGGTTGGAAGGAGAATAGACATTATGGTGAGCCCTAAAAAGAATCCAACGGTGGCCATCATTAGCTCCACTATTGGCCTCGAGCTTGAAAATAGTATGGCAAAATGGATGAGCGACATGACTAGTGGTACAGCCCACTCGATCATAAGATCCACTTAAATAGTGGGACCATGCAGTAAAATAAGCTATCAAAATAGATTGATGGCTGGATATTAATACATCAATCAAGGTAGGACTCCACAGCATTTCCCACATGCTGACCGGCAAGGTGCGCCACATGCCAGTGTGGCCAAAAACAGAGATCATGGTGGACCTCGCAAGGGCGGCATGGATAAGACACGTACACTGATGGATGGTTGAATAAAAGATAAACATCATGGTGTGGTCCATAAATGGGAAGTTGGATGGCGAATAAACACATCACGTGTAACGCCCCGACTTTTCAGGACCCGAGTATATGACTCGTTTCCCAAAAACCCGAGTGTTAATCTTAAAGGATGGTCAAATTTGAGTATATATATATATATATATATATATTTTAACTATCAGAGTAAGCAGATGAGCGTAGAATAGACAAGTAAGCATAAAGGAAAAATTTACAATTACATTTAGAATGTATAAGAGGTTGCCCATAATGACTTATACAAACCAATGTCTCAAACTTACAATTACGAAGTGACATGATATTACATGTAAACAAAACAAATTGTAACAAATCTGGAACTGTAAAACCATGAAGCAACTCTTGACAATATAATCATGCATCTTCACATTGGTACCTTGCACCTCATCAGTTCGAACCTGAAAATCAATTAAGCCACCTGTGCGACCTGTACGGTTGTATATATGATGGATGAGTGACCAACTCAGTGTGAATTTCTCTTAAGATTACACACAGCCGCATTAGGTAAGAAATAGTATAAAACATCTAGGCAGCCAAAACAGACTAAATGCAGTCTTATTATATGCATGGATGCATGAATGCAATCATTGTCTCGGGTAAAACATCCAGACAAACATTGGGCTCGTCACCCATACAATTATCGATCCGGGTAAAATATCTAGACAGACAGATATGTATGATAACAATAGATGATGGTCTGTGCCCTGGGTAAAACATCCAGTCAAGAAAATCTGTATGTCACGTATGACAGCAATAAATGTTGGCTTGTGCTATGCATGCATGATTAGCCAACCTGTTATTAGTTCAATTATAACCAGCCAATTTAAATAAGCTCACGGTCACTACGGGGAGCTCACGGCCCAGCGTATGCTGACGGCTCGGGCATAGTGTCCCATGACCACCATCTCCGGCCCATGAGACTACCATCTTAGAATGTTTAATGGAAACCCGTCGACTAGTATCCAATCATATTACAGTATATAGGGGCTTACCATCGCATAGTTGCACTATATAAAACATTAAACCCATCTAGGGCAAGTACCAAAAAAAACCATCTAAGGCAAGTATCAAAATATGCCACATAGGGCTGATATGAAAACTATATGATAAAGACCATCCTTAAAAATCATTGAACACAACAACCCTGGATGGTAGGCCCACATCAATGATCCATCTAAACCACCACTCAATAACCACTAGATCGAAGGTCCATTGCAATCACCGTCAGTAGAGTTATATCTCAAGTATGGGTGTACATTTATAATTAGGGATTTGCCACTAATGTACCAGTTTAAATTCCATAAGCAATCCACAAATAATCCATAAGCACGAATAAATATACAGGATGAACATTAAGCATATAATATAGCAATTCAATTTCCACCAGTTAACACGTGTGATTATATAAGGGAGATATCAATTATAAATTGAAATACAAACTATAACTTAAGTTAATGGGAAGATGGAAAACTCAAGGGGAAGAATCATTACCTCATAGTTCGCATCGCCTACCAGCATCGGTAGGGAATGCGCGTTCCCTTAAAATCGAATTCTACCATAAATCAGGAACTTGTACAATTGGATCCAAATTTTACACATTACTTAGGGTTTAAGATCATAGCCTAGGGTTTCAGTCATTTATTTTTAGGGTTTTGATGTAAGGTTAGGGTTTTATCTTAAGTTTAGTTTGATGCTTAGATTTTAGGATTTGAATCCTAAGTTATATTACTATTATTATTATTATTATTATTGTACAATGAGTCGAACAATATTCATAATATGAGTATTAATCCATCAATATTAATAATGAGGGTTCATAAGTTCATATTTAAATGTATCGTCATTATCTAATGACTAATAACCTCCTAAGTAATAATAACAGAATATTTACTAATGATAATATAATAAGGACTAACACTAGTGATTTCAAAACAACCATTAATATTAATAATATACCTAACATTAGCTAACGTGATGCTAATAATTATTGTGATGAAAATACATAATATGCTCTACCCTTAATGATAATATTCGATAATGATAGAATAAAACATTAACATTTAATAATAATCATTTTTATATGTAATATCTAATATCAATATAGATAATTTACTAAAGGCCATACATTTCTAATATTAGTAATCCTAATAATGATAATTATGGTAACGCTTAAAAGGAGTCTAGTGTGGGTTTGAAGGGTCCCATGAATAAGATTATTTGGGCCTGCTTTATGGTGGCTAAGCCCACCAGGTTTTTGTCCCAACTAATGGCCTAGACCAGGCCTAGAGTTTGTCCACACCTAAGGCCTGAATTAGGCCTCACACATGGGCCTATATACACCACAATGAGCCTAACACAACATAATGGGCTTCATATGTACAACAAATGGGCCTCTTAAGGCAATGAGGCTCACGGCCCAGAAAATAAATGGACAGTGTGTGTAACACACATACATCATGGTGGACTTAGGACAAAAAAATCAGGTCAATATGTGGCTTATGTGGACCGTACCATGCACAATAGTTAAGAGGTTTATCCACCATTAAAGCATTCAAAATCATTTGTTGGGCCCACCATGCCGTGGATCACAAATCCAGCCCATCCTTTATGTGTGCCCCACTTGGTTAAGGGGTCAAACCAAGTTTCAGGTACATCCAAATCTCAGATGGTCCCTAGCATGTGTTTTTATATAATATAGCATGTCTTCTCATGATTGTAGATGGTGTGGGCCACCTGAACTCTGTGCACGGCTGATTTTTGGGGACACCCTGTTTTTAAAGGGGACCCATCATATGCATGGTGCTGATATTCGACATACATCATCGTGGGGCCACAGTCCTGGCCAAAATCTTAGGCATAAGGAGGCAGCGTCCCCTGGACGTTGACGGCATGTTTCATATATATTTATCCATTTGTTTTCTGGTAGTTTTTGATAGGTGGAGCCCACCTCAGGTGGATCTACTTTGCCAGTTGGGTTCCAGGGCTCGGGACAGGTCCAAGGAACCCAATATTGGATAAGTTTTGAAGCACAGAAACATCACAGCGGGCCTTAACGATTTACCACTATTAAGATAGTCTTTTTGCTGGTGTGGCCTACCAGAGAGTTGGTTGGCTTCATTTTTTGGGTCAACGCCTAAAATGAGCTGGAAAATGGGATGGACGGTGGAGATATAAGATACATCTAGGTGGGGTCCTACTCCAAGCAAAATGGATGGACGGTGCTGAATAACACATACCTCAGTCAGACCCATGGAACTTGGTAACGTCAATACAGCAGCAATATAGCTGCTGTAAGGACTCCAGCCAATCGGTTTTGCACATCAGGTGGTCCCACGTGGGGCCCACCATAATATAACATAATATTATTATTATATAATATCATAACATATATATATATATATATATATATATATATATATATATATATATATATAAAAGGAGGCTCCAGCGTCTAGAGGGCTGGACGGCCTGGACGGACACCATCAAGGTGGGGTCTACGCGCTGGACGACCCAAATGAGAGGCACATATCAGGTGGGCCACACACGATTAGAGAGAGAGAGAGAGAGAGAGAGAGAGAGAGAGAGATCACCTGACTCAGTTTGGCTTGGAGCTAGGACGAGGAAGAAGCTCCGCCGTTAATGGCGGTTTCCAAGCGATGGGGTTTCTCTCCAATCCGGTTTCCCTGGACAGTCTGGATTAGCTCCAAGGAGCTTCTGGAATGGAGAAATCGGTGCTTGAAGTGGGTTTAGTTCATGGTTTCAGAGAAAGAGGAAAACGGCCGGTTCTCTCTCTCTCAGCCCCTTTTCTTTTCTAAAGACCTAGCTAGGACGGCTATGATCTCTTTAAAATGGAGGGTTGAGATGGCGTAGGAGCAGCTCACGCAGATTGCTGAGCTAGCTGGGAGAGCAGTTTCTTCTTTTGGAAAGGGTGTGTTTGTAGGACTGGTTTGCAACGAGGATCGTGTATCCACACGTGCATGAAAACCTTCTGTAGCATTTTGTTTTGGTCGATCCCACTTCCTGAGTCAGATGGATGGATCAGATCAGCCTTCCGACCAATTTTTGTGGGCCACATCTCAAAGAGACGGACGCCCGACCGTCCACTGTCAACAGCCAAGGGAGAGAGACGAAATCTCTATTTAGAGAATTCTCGTGTCAGCGCTGCTTGACCGAGACGCTCGGACTGGTGCACAGCAGGTGGACCACTCCAGGTGCACAAGCAACACCCACGTGGGGTCCTCGTGATTCTCGTATGAAATCCACACTGTCCATTCATCTTGGAAGGCCTCAATCAGTGGCCTTGACCAAAGATCAAGCTGATGAAATCCCTAGGTGGGGCCCACAAGGTGATTTGTAGTCGTAATGGTTGTTTCTAGCCAATCTAGTGGTCGGATGATTCCGAAGCTGATGAAATCCACACTCTAGGTTTTGTTCACGTGCATCAGGTCAGCCCCACTGACCAGTGGGCTTACACAAAGTGAACTGGAAAGGAAAAGGATGGATGGGCCCTATTGAAATAAAACATATACATCACAGTGGACCCTACAGCCCAGCAAGTGCACGGTGGGCGTACCTCACTGTTTCAAGGATTGGGGCCACCACAGCTTTGGGTCAAGTTGAAATTCATGATTTTCCTTAAAGTGAGGTCTGTGTGATCTAAACAATAGGTTGAATGGCGGAGAAACAACACGGTGGGCCCCTAAAATGGTTCCAACGGTAGGTGTCATTATCCTATTGTTTCCTATGGCATGGTCCACCTGAGATTAGGATCTGATTTTTATTTATTTATTTATTTATTTTTGGTTCAAGCGTCAGGGGTGCATGACAAATAAGATTACAGTGGAACCCACGATGGGGCCCACCTAAGATTTAGATCTGCCTCTAGTTTGGACCGTGCCCATCAGGTGGACCGACTGAGCTGACATCACAGTGGCCCTTATCTGACCATAGAAGGACAGTGTAGATGTGAGACACGTACATCATAGTGGGTCCCACCCAATGGATGGGCCATGTGAATGAAAGGCACATATGCCCAGTGGGTCCCACACACTAGACATACAGCAGTGATGCAAGGTACATACAACACGGTGGGCCTTGGAAGTTACAATGGTAGGTGTTCGATCCTCAATGTTTAGTTTGTCATGGTCTGCATGAAAGCGGTCCCCACGCCCTAAAATGATCTGACAAGATGAATGGACAGTGTTAATACATGTATACATCAAGGTAGGACCCTACAGTGGGCCCCACAGCGTGAGAGAACATGCTGGATAGCATTGTTGTCTAGCGGTGTGCTCCACCTGAGATTTGAATCTGTTGGGTTTTCCACATGAGATTTGAATCTGTTGGGTTTTAGACGGCCCATGGCCCATACTAGTGGTTAAAATTGGTGGGCCACCTGGTCATCACCCATACACCATCAGCGAAGTCCGCGGTGGGTCTCATAGCCCTCAGGTTGGGTGGCAAATATAATCACAGTGGGCCTGGAAAGTTTCAACAGCACTATCATCGTCACCGTTGTTGCTATGGTGCGGCTCACACGAGCTCTGGATCTGGATGATTTCTAGGCCTAAAATAATATGGCAAGATGAATGAGCGGCGTAGATGACACATATACATCAGGGTAGGCCTAACGAGGTGGGCCACAGCTGGGCAGCATACAAACGCACGTTGCCAACAACGTGGTCTACGTGGGTGGCCTCCAAAGGTTTGGATTAATCCGCTACCTGTGTTTTCTCTTCACTCATGTCAGTGACCTGTGAACATGATAGGTGGGGAATAAACCTCCTGATGGAGCCCTAGGAAGGTTTTAACGGTAGACATCATTGTCTCTGCTGTTTTCTGTAGTGTGGTCCATCTGAGATTTGGGTCTATCTCATTCTTGGGTTCAACGCAGAAAATGACCTGAAGAAATGGATGGACGGTGTGGATTAAACATATACATCATGGTGGGTCCCATGGGTGCCCCCGTTTAACGCCCAATAAGAAATGTTTCCAGTGTTTTTATCTTCTTCGCTTTTTCTTTTTTTTTTATAAATTTTTAAATTTTTTTTTTAAAGTTTGGTTCACGTGTGGATGATCCACTCCATCCATCTGTTTGGCCATCTCATGATAAGTCCTAAAAGCTTTGGATCAATCTCATCTCTGTATTTTTCCATCACCCAGATCTGTATGATCTAATTAACAAGTTGAATTGCAAATAATATCATGGTGGCCACACAGGTTGGTCCACGCTGTCTCACAGCCTGGCCCACTTGTGGGCCCCACAATAGTCCACTAAAGTAAGGGAAGGAACGGAAAGGGAAAGAAGGAAAGGTGATCCTGATGATCGGGTGGGCCCCCGCCATTATGGAGCCCTCCATACACATCTAAACATACATTAAGGTGGGTGACACCCTTGTGGGCCCACGAAATGAAAGGAAATCAAGGAGAAATGGAGATAATGTTCTCCCTTGCACTCACTCTTTGACAGTCAGATGGTCCACCGAGCTCTTAACCTCCTCTTTTTAGCTTTCTTTATCTCTCTCTCGATCTCTCTTTTCTGTCAATCTCTCTTTTTCTTCCTTTCTTTTTTTTTTTTTTCCTTCTTCATCTCTCCTCCACTAAGAGCGGATACTAATGGGGTTTTGGCATTTTGGGTGCTGTTGTAGAATGGAGTGGGATGGAGAGGGAAATTGGGGAAGAAAGAGGGGTAGGATGGAGAGAGAGAGAAAGAGAGACGGGAATGGTTAGCATGGGAGAGAGAGTGGGAACGTGTGGGAGAGGGTACGAAAGGTATGGGTTCTCTTGACTTTTGTGGTGAGAGGGGTATGGGTATTAGGGGCAATTTAGGAATGTAGGTGGTAGGTAAGGGGTAAAGTAGGGGCAATTTGAGTCTTTTGGTTAAGCGGTAGTTGGGGTGGTATGGGTGAGGTTGTGACGGTGGAATGAGAATTTATGAATATTAACTATTAGAGATTCCTTTCTAAATTCCTTGCATGTAGGCCTCACTCGCCATGAGACATTGTGTGGCCTACCTGAAAAGGCCTAGCTATATGTCCTAGAGGGGGGATGAATAGGACAATGCCAAATAAAACTTATAATAGCGGAATTAAAAAGAATATGATAGCCAAAGTAAATCACAATACAGGAAAGTAAAACAGCCTCAAATTCAGATCTTGAGAGGTTGATACAAATGTTGTTCTAAGGACAACCTTATACCAAAAACCAGAGTTTATGGTAGGACAACCTTATTTCTAGAAAGATCTTTGTATCAAATCTCAAACCAAAGAGGAATACAGAAATAAATACAAACTGAATTGAAATAAATTGTAATCACAAATGTATTGTTCTAGGGACAGCCATACACCATAGAAATGACAGGGCAACCTTGCTGGAACAACTTTTAAAGGAAATTGAATATCAAGCTGATAAAGGAATAACAGAAAATAAATTCTAAACTATTATAAAATTCTCACAATGCTTGAATTAAATGATTACAATATTCACCACCATACATACATCCCACAAAAGAATAATTAAAGATCAGAAGTATAAATCATTCAACCACAACACAAGGGATTATAGTGGTTCGCCTGTGTGTTCACCAACTGTTAAACAACAGCCACACAGAATGCTACTCCACTCCTAATATCCTCACACAAGGGATATTAGCGTTCACTAACAAAATAGGTTTTCCCAGGTTCACCCAAAACCTTTACGATTGTGTCTTTGTCTGTGGGCTTACACAATTAAAAAAACCCCACTTCTGAGTTTTCCTGGCTCTCCTCAGATAACCAATACAACAAGATTTTTCTGGCAAATCTTGAAAGAAACCAAAACAGAAAGGAATTTACAATTAAATGTAAAATACCTGATTATCTCATTCGTTGAGCGGGTAGAACCAAATCAGAGTAGATGATTGAATGTCCAAGTTCAATGTCCAGTACTCAATTACAATGGTTCTAATTCTAATAGATTTTAAATTAAACCAAATAGGGCTTGCCTTAATTGATTTTGATTCCAAAGAAAGGGAATAACAATTCCTCTTATCAAATTAGATTGGAATAGCAGAAACAAAATCAATTAAATAAAGCTAAGGAAAGAGAATATTAAATAAGCACACTTAGCTTAGATGGAGCACAGAATTATCTCTCAGAAGTTCGACGAAGATTGCCTTGAATGGATTAATTAATTCGATGATTTCTTCTGAGATTCGTGCACTATTTATAGGTGAGCAGATCGCATCTTCGACTGGTCTAGGGAGCTCTTCGACTAGTCGAAGTAATAACAGATATTTGAAAGATCCGGCGGGATAAGCTTTGATTGTTCTACGATTGGTCGAAGGTCTCCTTCGACGGGTCGTAGGTCACCTTCGACTGGTCGAAGAACCTGAAAAACATCGCTGGATTTTGAGTCGAAGATTTTCGACTGGTCGAAGATGCAGTCGACACTGTTCCTTCGACTGGTTGAACAGATTCCTGGACTAGTCGAAGCCTAACAGATTTTATCCGAAATTTGTAACAAACTCACGACTGATCAAAGAATTTCTTAGACTGGTCGAAGCAAGTCTAGGACTAGTCGAAGAAGGCCTAGGACTAGTCGAAGAACAGACCAAACTTATGTAAAATAAACATTCGATTTATGTATCCAAAATGACCTACTTCTAAGGTCAACTTAAGGTGAGTCAAACCTCAACCATGAAGTAAGGACATTGAAACATTAGGAACTGGTGACCTTGAAGTATGAGCCTTGAAGTCTTGATGTAGATCAATCTTGAAATAGTCTTGAGTTCTTTACAAACTGCCTTGTACTCTTCTTGAAGTCTTGCAGCTTGAGTCTTGTCTTGTGAGCAGTTCTTGCATACAAGAATGATCCTTGTACTTGTGAGCTTTGCTTGTTGTGAGCTTAGCTTGTTCATGAATGTTGATCCTAGAGAGAGCTTCACTTATGTAAGTTATATATAACAGTGATTTTGGCACCATAAATTTGACAACAGACAGGGATATAAACTATAGCACTTACAATCTCCCCCTTTGTCAAATTAGTGACAAAACACATAACCAAGATAAACATAAAGTAAAACAACTGGTTAAAGAGTTATGAACCAGGTCATATAAACTGGCTTACCTGCAAATCAATATTCAATATTCAACATTCAACATTCAGCCAGTTTCATTTAACTAGTTCAAATATACTCCCCCTGAGTAACATAACCAATGCTACTCCTCTCACAATCACATCGTTAAGAACAAACCTTTCTCCCCCTTTTTGTCACAATATGACAAAGGAAACAACAATAAAGGAGAACTAAATAAAGAGATATATGAGAGTAAACATGAGGAGTTATGAGAGTATAGCAAAACAGTGATAGAGATACTCAGCATAGCTTCACATAGAATAAATATTCAGCATAAAACATAGATAGTATCCAACTCAAAATCAGTCAACTAAGTACTAAGTTATAAAGTTATTACAGACCAGAAGTCTCATATAAACTAGTCAGAACCAGAACCAGATGACGGAGCAGGAATAGAGGGATCAAGTTGGTGCATGCCTTTGTTCAATCGCTTAAGATATTTGCGCATGTACTTGAATTGTAAATCATGAGCAAAAGACATGTTTTCCATCTTTACATTTATATTCTCAACTTTATCCTCTAATGCACTAAGACGAGCATCAACATCAGATGGTTCAAAATCTGGATCATTTGTTGAGTCAGAATCCAGTTCCTCAAAAATGTCATCCATATTAATGTCATCACCAGCTTCTTCATGACCACCACCACCACCACCACCTTGTTTAGGAAGTAGATCCAGCTTTATCTTATTGATATTAGTATTGTTAAAGATCAGATGATGGATTGGTGCCTTATCAATCGGCATATCGACTAACATATGTGTAGCCAATACAGTCATTAAATAGGCAAAAGGAATGTCACTATGACCAGGATGGATTCTAAACTGAAGAATGAAATGACAGATTAAGGATGGTAAACAAATCTGAGTACCATTGGAAATAGCATGGATAACACGAACCATAAACGAAATCAAGTCAGATTTATTACCCGAACGAGGATACAGATTAGACACAGATTTTGTGGAGAATTCTATACTTGGGTAACAAATACCTTGCGGGAAGCGCATTCCCTTTTTGTGTCCATTGAACATCCATGTTGCACAAGTCTCTAGTGAGCATGCGTTTTTCAGACATTGAGGGTTTATCAGTTAAGTTATGGATAGGAATACCCTCATCATTCACAGGAATGTCCATAAGGGCTGAAATTAAATGACGATCAACGTCAAAAGGCCCTTCTCTAGTAGATATTTTAAAAGTTAAATTATCCTTTGAAAAAGCACTAATACATGTAAACATGGATTGAGCAATGGACCGGTATGCAGGCCCACTCCAATGTAATAAGTTAACCCAACCTACAGCTTCAAGCATAGGAAGGATGTCAAAAGGTGTAATATGATTAACATCAACAGGATGTTCAACAATAACATTACGTAATCTAATGTCCCTAACATATGATAGATCATCATTGGGAACAAGAAGATGACGCTTAGAGATAACGGTCGATCTGGAGGAAGAAGAAGGACCACGGGAAGTAGTTTTTCTACCTCTAGAAGCCATTTACAACAAGGATTTCAAGGAATTAAGAAGTTGCAAAGGATTGAGAAGTGAGTTTACTCAAAACAGATTTTTCAAAATCCAAACCCCAAATCTCAATGAAATTCAAAATAGAAAGCTTAAAGCTTGAAAAGAAAACAATCTAGACACAAATTTGCAAGAAAAATGTGATTTGGAACACTAACCTTGAAGCACATGAAAGATGGGTTCGACAAGTCGAAGCACGGCTCCTTAGAGAAGAAAAGCAAAATGAGGAAGAAAGCAAAAATCCCCAAATTTAAGTGATTCCCGAATTCTACGACTGATCGTGGATATCTACGACCGGTCGAAGGTCGACTGGTCGAGTATACTCACGACTGGTCGAAGAATGTCCAAAAATTCATATTTCTTGTAAATTATACAAAAATTGAAATTCAATCTAGCAAATATATACACTATAATACAAGTAGGCATAAATAATCATTTTAAAATGCACATGCCAAGATCAAATTTCATCTTTTTGAACCTGCTTTTATTGAGAGGTTTTGTGAAAATGTCAGCTCGTTGATCTTCGGTAGGAATATATTCTAGAGATATAACTTTTTCTTCTACTAATTTCCTTATATAATGAAATCTAATGTCAATGTACTTAGTACGAGAATGCTGAATAGGATTTTTTGAAATATTTATTGCACTGGAATTATCACAATGTAATAACATAGAATCCTGTTTAATTCCATAATCACTTAGCATTCGTTGCATCCAAACAAGCTGTGTACATACATTACCAGCTGCGATATACTCAGCTTCAGCTGTTGAAAGTGATATAGAATTTTGTTTCTTACTAAACCAGGAAATTAGACAATTTCCAATGAAAAAACAACCACCACTAGTTAATTTTCTATCATCTAGATTACCAGCCCAGTCAGCATCCGAGTACCCAGCTAATTGGACACTGGTCTCATGAGGATACCAGAGACCGAGATTTACAGTACTTGCGACATATCTAATAATTTGCTTGACAACAATCAAGTGAGATTCTTTTGGATCAGATTGATATCTTGCGCAAATACCAACACTTAGAGAAATATCAGGTCTACTAGCAGTTAAATATAACAAACTACCAATCATACTCCGATAAAGTTTTGAGTCAACATTTTTACCATCAGAGTCTTTTGAGAGTTTCTGGGTAGTACTCATAGGAGTATCGAAATTCTTGCCATTCTCAAATCCAAATCTCTTGATTAGATTCAAAGCATACTTAGATTAAGAAATGAATATTCCTTCAGGTTGTTGCTTTACTTGCAATCTAAGAAAATAAGTCAATTCCCCAACCATGCTCATTTCGAACTGTGATTTCATCAAATCTGTAAACTCAGTAGTCAAGTCAGTACAAGTTGATCCATAAATGATATCATCAACATAAATCTGCACCATTAAGATATGATCATTATGTTTTTTAACAAACAGAGTGAAAAGGCCAAGCTATATGTTCTAGAGGGGGGTGAATAGGACAATGCCAAATTAAAACTTATAACAGCGGAATTAAAATGAATATGATAGCCAAAGTAAATCACAATGCAGTAAATTAAAATAACCTCAAAATTCAGATATTGAGAGGTTGATACAAACGTTGTTCTAAGGACAACCTTACACCAAAAACCGAGTTTATGGTAGGACAACCTTATTTCTAGAAAGATCTTTGTATCAAGTCTCAAACCGAAGAGGAATACAATAATAAATACAAACTGAATTGAAATAACTTGTAATCAAAAATGTATTGTTCTAGGGACAGCCATACACCATAAAAATGGCAGGGCAACCTTGCTGGAACAACTTTCAAATGAAATTGAAAATCAAGCTGATAAAGGAATAGCAGAAAATAAATTCTAAACTATTACAACATTCTCACAAAGCTTGAATTAAATGATTACAACATTCACCACCATACATACATCCCACAAAAGAATAAAAAATTAGAAGAATAAAACAATCAGCCACAACATAAGGGTTTATAGTGGTTCGCCTGTGTGTTCACCAACTGTTATACAACAGCCACACAAAATGCTACTCCACTCCTAATATCCTCACACAGGGGATATTAGCATTCACTAACAAATAGGTTTTCCCAGGTTCACCCAAAACCTTTACAATTGTGTCTTTGTCTGTGGGCTTACACAATTAAAAAACCTCACTTCTGAGTGTTCCTGGCTCTCTCAGAAAACCAATACAACAAGATTTTTCTAGCAAATCTTGAAAGAAACCAAAATAGGAAAGGATTTACAATTAAATGTAAAATACCTGATTATCTCCTTCGTTGTAGCAGCCCGGTAGAACCAAATCAAAGTAGATGATTGAATGTCCAAGTTCAATGTTCAGTACTCGATTACAATGGTTCTAATTCTAATAGATTTTAAATTAAACCAAATAGGGCTTGCCTTAATTGATTTTGATTCCAAAGAAAGGGAATAATAATTCCTCTTATCAAATCAGATTGGAATAGCAGAAACAAAATCAATTAAATAAAGCTAAGGAAAGAGAATATTAAATAAGCACACTTAGCTTAGATGGAGCACAGAATTATCTCTCAGAAGTTCGACGAAGATTGCCTTGAATGGATTAATTAATTCGATGATTTCTTCTGAGATTCGTGCACTATTTATAAGTGAGAAGATCGTGTCTTCGACTGGTCTAGAGTGCTCTTCGACTAGTCGAAGCAATAACAGATATTTGAAAAATCCGGCGGGATATGCTTTGACCGTTCTACGACTGGTCGAAGCTCTCCTCCGACTAGTCGTAGGTCTCCTTCGACTGGTCGTAGGTCCTGAAAAGCTTCGCTGGAATTCGAGTCGAAGATACAGTCGACACTGTTCCTACGACTGGTCGAACAGATTTCTGGACTAGTCGAAGCCTAACAGATTTCATCCGGAATTTGTAACAAACTCACGACTGATCGAGGAATTTCTTAGACTGGTCGATGCAAGTCTAGGACTAGTCGAAGAAGGCCTAGGACTAGTCGAAGAACAGACCAAACTCATGTAAAATAACATTCGGTTTATGTATCGGAAATGACCTACTTCGAAGGTCACCCTATGGTCAGTCAAACCTCAATCATGAAGTATGGACATTGAAACATTCGGAACTAGTGACCTTGAAGAATGAGCTTTGAAGTCTTGATGTAGATCAATCTTGAAATCTTGATGTAGCTCAATCTTGAAAGGGTCTTGAGTTCTTTACCAACTGCCTTGTACTCTTCAGCTTGAGTGTTGTCGTGTGAGCTTTGCTTTAGCTTGTTCATGAATGTTGATCCTTGAGAGAGCTTCACTTATGCAAGTTATATATATAACAGTGATTTTGGCACCACAAATTTGACAATAGAGAGGGATATAAACTATAGCACTTACAATCTCCCCCTTTGTCAAATTAGTGACAAAAACACATAACCAAGATAAACAAAAGTAAAACAACTGGTTAATACCTGCAAATCAATATTTAATATTCAATATTCAACATTCAACCAGTTTCAACATTCAACCAGTTTCATTCAACAAAATCAAACATATACTCCCCCTGACTCCCCCTGACTCCCCCTGAGTAACATAACCAATGCTACTCCTCTCACAATCACATTAACAACAAACCATTCTCCCCCTTTTTGTCACAATATGACAAAGGAGAACTAAATAAAGGAATGAGAGTAAACATGAGGAGTAATGAGAGTATAGCAAAAGAGTGAAAGAGACACTCAGCATAGCATCACATAGAATAAATATTCAGCAGAAAACATAAATAGAATCCAACTCAAAATCAGCCAAGTGCTAAGTTTTAAAGTTATTACAGACCAGAAGTCTCATAAAAACTAGTCAGAACTAGAACTTGAAGATGGAGTAGGAATAGAGGGATCAAGTTGGTGCATGCCTTTGTTCAAGCGCCTAAGATATTTGCGCATGTACTTGAATTGTAAATCATGAGCAACAGACATGTTTTCCAACTTTACATTAATATTCTTTACCCTCTAATGCACTCAGACGTGCATCAACATCAGATGGTACAAAATCTGGATCATTTGCTCAGTCAGAATCCAGTTCCTCAAAAATGTCATCCATATTAATGTCATCATCAGCTTCTTTATGACCACCACCACCACCACCACCTTGTTCAGGAAGCAGATCCAACTTCATCTTATTGATATTAGTATTGTTGAAGATCAGATGATGGATTGGTGCCTCATCAATAGGCATATCGACTAACATGTGTAGCCAATACAGTCATAAAATAGGCAAATGGAATGTCAATATGACCAGGATGGAGTCGAAACTGAAGAATGAAATGACAGATTAAGGATGGCAAACAAATCTGAGTACCATTGGAAATAGCATGGATAACACGAACCATAAATGAAGTCAAGTCAGATTTATTACCCGAACGAGAATACAGATTAGACACAAAGATTCTGTGGAGAATTCTGTATTTGGGTAACAAATACCTTGCGGTGAGCGCATTCCCTTTTTGAGTCCATTGAACATCCATGTTGCACAAGTCTCTAGTGAGCATGCATTTTTCAGACATTAAGGGTTTATCAGTTTAATTATGGATAGGAATACCCTCATCATTCACAGGAATGTCGATAAGGGCTGAAATTAAATGACGATCAACGTCAAAAGGCCCTTCTCTAGTAGATATTTGGAAAGTTAAATTATCCTGTGAGAAAGCACTAATACATGTAAATATAGATTGGGCAATGGACCGGTATGCAGGCCCACCCCAATGCAATAAGTTAACCCAACCTACAGCTTCAAGCATAGGAAGGATGTCAAAAGAAGCAATGTGATTAACATCAACAGGATGTTCAACAATAACATTACGTGATCTAATGTCCCTAACATATGATGGATCATCATTGGGAACAAGAAGATAACGTTTAGAGATAGCGGTCGATCTGGAGGAAGAAGAAGGACCACGGGAAGTAGTTTTTCTACCTTTAGAAGCCATTTGCAATAAGGATTTCAAGAAAATAGGAAGTTGCAAAGGATTGAGAAGTGAGTTTAATCAAAACAGATTTTTCAAAATCCAAACCCCAAATCTCAATAATTTTCAAAATAGAAAGCTTCAAGAGAGAAAAGGAAACAATCTAGACACAAATCTGCAAGAAAAAGTGATTTGGAACACTAACCTTGAAGAACTTGAAGGATGGGTTCGACAAGTCGAAGCTCGGCTCCAAGGAGAAGAAAGAAGAAATGAGGAAGAAAGGAAAAAAATCCCCAATTTAAGTGAAACCCGAGTTCCACGACCGGTCGTGTATACTCACGACTAGTCGAAGAAACTCCAAAAATTTAAATTTCTTGCAAATTAAACAAAAATTAGAATTCAATCTAGCAAATATATATACTATAATACAAGTAGGCATAAATAATCAATTTAAAATGCACATGCCAAGATCAAATTTCATCTTTTTGAACCTGCTTTTATCGAGAGGTTTTGTGAAAATGTCAGCTTGTTGATCTTCAGTAGGAATATATTCTAGAGATATAACTTTTTCTTCTACTAATTCCCTTATATAATGAAATCTAATGTCAATGTGCTTAGTACGAGAATGCTGAATAGGATTTTTTGAAATATTTATCGCACTGGAATTATCACAATGTAATAACATAGAATCCTGTTTAATTCCATAATCACTTAGCATTCGTTGCATCCAAACAAGCTGTGTACAATACTCAGCTTCAGCTGTTGAAAGTGATATAGAATTTTGTTTCTTACTAAACCAGGAAACTAGACAATTTCCAATGAAAAAACAACCACCACTGGTTGATTTTCTATCATCTAGATTACCAGCCCAGTCAGCATTCGAGTACCCAGCTAATTGGACATTGGTTTCATGAGGTTACCAGAGACTAAGATTTACTGTACTTGCGACATATCTAATAATTCGCTTGACAGCAATCAAGTGAGATTCTTTTGGATCAGATTGATATCTTGCGCAAATACCAACACTTAGAGAAATATCAGGTCTACTAGCAGTTAAATATAACAAACTATCAATCATACTCCGATAAAGTTTTGAGTCAACATTTTTACCATTAGAGTCTTTTGATAGATTCAGGGTAGTACTCATAGGAGTATCAAATTTTTTACTATTCTCAAATCCAAATCTCTTAATTAGATTCAAGGCATACTTAGATTGAGAAATGAATATTCCTTCAGGTTGTTGCTTTACTTGCAATCCAAGAAAATAAGTCAATTCCCCAACCATGCTCATTTCAAACTGTGATTTCATCAAATCTGCAAACTCAGTAGTCAAGTCAGTATAAGTTGATCCATAAATGATATCATCAACATAAATCAGTACCATTAAGATACGATCATTATGTTTCTTAACAAACAGAGTTTTATCAACAGATCCCATTTGAAAATTATGACTTAAGAGAAATTTCGTTAGTTTCTCATACCATGCCCTAGGTGCTTGTTTTAATCCATAAAGTGCCTTTTTAAGCCGATATACATGATCAGTATTTTTGGAATCTTCAAATCCCATTGGCTGTTCAACATAGACTTCTTCATGTAAATCGCCATTTAGAAAAGCACTTTTCACATCCATCTGATAGATCTTTATCTTTCTAAAACATGCAATGGATATAAATAGTCTGATAGATTCAAGACGTGCTACTGGTGCAAAGGTTTCATCGAAATCAATCCCTTCAATTTGAGTATAACCTTGTACCACTAGTCTAGCCTTGTTTCTAATTATATTTCCACACTCGTCAGACTTATTTTTGAAAATCCATTTTGTTCCAATGATGTGTTTATCTTTAGGTCTTGGTACGAGATACCAAACATCATTTCTTACGAATTGGTTGAGTTCATCTTGCATCGCAACAATCCAGTTCTCATCAGCAAGAGCTTCTTTTACGTTAGATGGTTCAATTTGGGATGTAAAACATACATAATTACATATATCCTCAAGTTATCTACGGGTGCGAACACCGGTGAGAGGGTTTCCAAGAATTTGTGTGGTTGGATGATCTTTAACAGTCCTCAACTCAGAATCAGTCTGATTCGATGAAGTATCGGGTTTATCAATGATTAGTACTTCATCATTATCTGAATTAGAAATTGGTGTGTTTAAATGATCATCAATGACAACATTAATGGATTCTTGAATCACACCAGTCCTTTTGTTCAGAACTCTATAAGCTCGACTGTTTAAAGAATATCCTAGAAAAATACCTTCATCACTCTTCGTATCGAATTTTTCTAAATTTTCACGATCACATAAAATATAGCACTTGCTGCCAAAAACTCGAAAGTATTTAACAGTAGGCTTTTTATTGAACCACAATTCATAAGCCGTTTTATTATTATGTTTGCTAGTGTAGACTCGGTTAATAATATAGTAAGCTGTGTTGACTGCTTCAGCCTAAAGATTTTTAGAGAGCTTCATGCTATTCAACATGACATTAGCCATTTCTTGAAGCACCCTATTCTTTCTTTTTACAATTCCATTTTGTTGTGGAGTTTTGGGAGTAGAGAATTCATGTAATATTCCTTGGTCAGTACAGAACTTCTCAAAATTGCTATTCTCAAATTCAGATCCATGATCACTACGAATTTTACTGATTTGAGAAGATTTTTCAGTTTGAATCCTTTTGAGAACTTTTCTTACTTCTTCAAGGGTTTCAGATTTATCCCTTAAGAAGACTACCCAAGTGAATCTGGTAAAGTCATCAACTATTACCAGGATATACTTTTTACCACCACGACTTTTCGTTCTGGTAGGTCCTATCAGATCCATGTGGAGAAGTTTGAGTGGTCTAGATGTGGTATTTGAATTCACCTTTTTGTGTGAGTTCTTTGTTTGTTTGCCTATCTAGCATTCACCACATATTTTATCTAATTTTTGAAGTTTGGGTAAACCTCTTACAAGTTCTCGTTTGCTCAATCGATATAGATTTCGATAATGTACATGTCCAAGACATTTGTGCCATAAATTAGTCTCGTCTGTATGGACCATGTAATATGTTTGATTAGATGAGCTGGATTCACTAATAATATAGCAATTTTCAGACGTTCTACGTCTAGTTAATATTACAGAACCCTTATTGTTTAGAATCTCACAGCTTTGATTAGAAAACCGAACATTATGGTTATTATCACATATTTGTGATATACTAAGCAAGTTATGTTTTAAGCCTTCAACGTATAAAACATTTTTAAACACAGGAAAATCAAAAAGTTGAACCGTACCTTGGCCTAAAATCTTGCAGTTGCTTCCATCACCAAATGTGACTGAACCATCAGTCATATCTTTCAGATTCGTGAATAAAGCATTGTCACCTGTCATATGCCTGGAGCATCCACTGTCTAGGTACCACTTTCAATGACTTGTTGCTTTGAAAGCAGTGTGAGCAACCAAGCAGGTGACTTTAGGAACCCATTTCATAACTGTTTTGGGTTTAGGAACATAGTTGGTCTTCTTTTGTGTACATTTGTAGGAATGACCTATAGAGTTAGATTTTAAGAGCTCCTTGAGTAAATCAACTATCTTTTCAGCTAGTGAATTTCATTTCTGATTAAAGTTGACATGGCTGCTTCTAGGTTTTTGAAAAGTTTTTGAATTTCTAGAAAAATCTTGATAAGTACTTTTCCCTTTTGAGTTTGAGAACTCTCCTTTAACAAACATAGGAGGAGTATACTTTTGTTTAGGAGGTAAATTTTTATCATAGCCCAACCCGGATCGATCGCCACATTTTCTTGATCCGGATAAAAGTTTCTCTAACTTTGGATCACCTTGGGCATATTTCCATGTGTCCTTTAAACTCAGAAGAGAAGATACTTCTGTTTTAAGTTTCTCAATTTCAGATTTTAAATCAATAATTAGGGAGTTTTTGAATTCCAAATCGCATTTTGATTTTTCAAAACAATATGAAATTTGTGATTTTTCTAAGACAAGTGATTCAAAACAATTTTTGAGTTTAGAAAACTTTTCTTTTTGAAGTTTAAGTTTGACAGCAATTTTACAACTTTCCTTATATAGGGCATTGTAAGCTTCTTGAAGATCATCTTCATTTTCACATTCACTATTCAGATTTTCTTCACTTGTAGAGTCATTATCTAAAAATGTGAATTTGGCTAGAGTCATAAGAGCTTTAACCTCATTGCCCGACTCAGTTTTAGAATCTTCTGATTCAGAAGAGCCTTCTGAAAAGGCCAAGCTATATGTCCTAGAGGGGGGGGGGGGGGGGGGGTGAATAGGACAATGCCAAATTAAAAATTATAACAGCGGAATTAAAATGAATATGATAGCCAAAGTAAATCACAATGCAGTAAATTAAAATAACCTCAAAATTCAGATCTTGAGAGGTTGATACAAACGTTGTTCTAAGGACAACCTTACACCAAAAACAGAGTTTATGGTAGGACAACCTTATTTCTAGAAAGATCTTTGTATCAAGTCTCAAATCGAAGAGGAATACAAAAAATAAATACAAACTGAATTGAAATAACTTGTAATAAAAAATGTATTGTTCTAGGGACAGCCATACACCATAAAAATGGCAGGGCAACCTTGCTGGAACAACTTTCAAATGAAATTGAAAATCAAGCTGATAAAGGAATAGCAGAAAATAAATTCTAAACTATTACAACATTCTCACAAAGCTTGAATTAAATGATTACAATATTCACCACCATACATACATCCCACAAAAGAATAAAAAATTAGAAGAATAAAACAATCAGCCACAACACAAGGGTTTATAGTGGTTTGCCTGTGTGTTCACCAACTGTTATACAACAGCCACACAAAATGCTACTCCACTCCTAATATCCTCACACAGGGGATATTAGCGTTCACTAAAAATAGGTTTTCCCAGGTTCACCCAAAACCCTTACAATTGTGTCTTTGTCTGTGGGCTTACATAATTAAAAAAACCCCACTTCTGAGTTTTCCTGGCTCTCCTCAGAAAACCAATACAACAAGATTTTTCTGGCAAATCTTGAAAGAAACCAAAATAGAAAAGGAATTTACAATATGTAAAATACCTGAATATCTCCTTCATTGTAGCAGCTCGGTAGAACCAAATCAAAGTAGATGATTAAATGTCCAAGTTCAATGTCCAGTACTCGATTACAATGGTTCTAATTCTAATAAATTTTAAATTAAACCAAATAGGGCTTGCCTTAATTGATTTTGATTCCAAAGAAAGGGAATAACAATTACTCTTATCAAATCAGATTAGAATAGCAGAAACAAAATCAATTAAATAAAGCTAAGGAAAGAGAATATTAAATAAGCACACTTAGCTTAGATGGAGCATAGAAATATCTCTCAGAAGTTCGACGAAGATTGGCTTGAATAGATTAATTAAATCGATGATTTCTTCTGAGATTCGTGCACTATTTATAAGTGATAAGATCGGGTCTTCGACTGGTCTAGAGTGCTCTTCGACTAGTCGAAGCACTAACAGATATTTGAAAAATCCGGCGGGATATGCTTTGACCGTTCTACGACTGGTCGAAGCTCTCCTACGACTGGTCGTAGGTCACCTACGACTGGTCGTAGGTTTCCTTCGACTGGTCGTAGGTCCTGTAAACCATCGCTGGAATTCAAGTTGAAGATTTTCGACTGGTCGTAGATGCAGTCGACACTGTTCCTACGACTGGTCGAACAGATTCCTGGACTAGTCGAAGGCTAACCAAAAACTTGATGTTTTATTTAAACCAACACGATTTAAATGATTTTTAAACTCGCAAGTATACGAATCAGATGCAGATACGGTACGTATTCCGAGATCGTTCCCACGAGGACTGGTCGTCACAATTCAAATCTATGATTCTCCTTAACTAATCCAACAAATAATGGAATGAATTACTAAACACAATTTTATGAAAAAATAATTAATTAAGAACAGGGAAGAAAATTCAATCAGAGAGAGAGCACTAGGACTTTCGAATCCACCCCTAATTATCCTAACCCTTGTTTTGTCTGTTGATTCACCTTGATCTAGATTGATACCACTTATATAGAGAAAGCACAATCTGTGTCCTTAATCGGGCATACAGACTGTCTAATTCCTTTAAGCAATGCCATGAATGACATATCCCATGTCCTTGGTCGGGTACATGGAATGTACATTCATTAAAGCACCCTGTTTCTTCCTCTATGGGAAACTTGTTCTTGATCAGACACAAGCACCTATAATAAGCATCCAAACAACATCCATATATATACTTTAATCAAGTTCATAGATGGAGAAGTATAGAATTTAAACCCATAAAGCCCACTTAGAGAAAGAGACAAATTAATTAATATTCAAAGTAAATCAACCAATATAAGAGCTAATCAAATTAGGGGCTTCATCTCAGCCCTAGCTGAGAGATTAGTGACCCATAAAATCCATAAAAAAACGTCAAACCAAACAATCTCTCTCTCTTTTCTTTCTTCTCTTTCTTCTCTTTCTTCTCTCCCTTGCTTCAGATCTGGAATCCCCTGGTTCTGAATGCCTTTCCCACGTCCAAAACTCCCATTTTATAGCTGCTGGATGGCTGGGGTCGGTGGCAGAGTCGTAGAAGGACTCGGAGTACAAATTTTCGCAGCCGTGATCGGTGGGCCCCACAGAGGTATTTTCTGGAAAATCCACCCCGTCCATTGGATTCAGAACGAAATTTCAGTCAAGAATGGGTGGATTCGGAGGTCCATTAGCTCGTCCCACAGAAGAAATCTCAAAAAAACTCGGTTTTGAACGTCCCGGGGCAGTCTACTTTTGGCCTCTGTACCGCACACGTGTGTACGCATGGGCGAGGAATATCAACATGATTTTGAAGCTCTCGAAGCCCTCTACACGATGGACGGATCAGATCTTCCGGAAGGTTGACGAGTGGGGCCCACTAATTTCCGCAAAAACTGGCAGCGTCCGTGCGTTTCGCGGACGCCAAACCGACGCTGCGATGATGGTTGGGTCCATTATTGGACTTTTCACAGGAATCCACGCCGTCCATTGGATGCAGGACGGAATTTCGACCGCATATGGGTTGTTTTGAATTTGCGTGGACGTGGCCCAGAGAAGGAATCATGCTGAGATCTTTTTGAACGTTATAGGGCAGCCCGCTTATGACCTCTGTAGCTCACACGTGTGCACGTATGGACATAAACGGAAAACATGGTTTTGTAGATATTGAGCCATTCTACACGATGAACGGTTTGGATTAACCGTACGTGCTACCGGTGGGGCCCACAGCTGTCCGTAAAAAAAATGGATTTCCGTCCGTTACGCGCGCTGAAACGGAAATCTCCGTTTTTGAAATAAGAAAGTCGGGTCAGCGCTGCTGACCGACTTTAGTCCGTTCGGTGCTCAAGCAGTGCACATGTGCACTGTGTACACACGCTATAGATATAGGTCCACTGTGATGATTTCGAGAAATCCGCACCGTCCATCCTTTTTCTCATATTATTTCCACCGTCAGGACCAAAATTGATGTATATCCAGATATCCAGCGGGCCCCACTTAATGAATTAAGGGGCTGATCTGGCCGTTAGACCACTTCCCGAGATCGTCAATGGCTGAAATTTAATATGTACGGTTAATTTATGGTCCCCATCACGTGTATGAAGTTTCGAGTTGATCGGATGGCGGGAAACATGTGATCTTGCATTCTGGACCCTTTTCGAGCCCCTTTGCCTTGCTTTCCTCAATCCCAGGCGTGTAAAATCTTCACTATTGGTTTTCTGGAGTCCATCCCGTGCTCTGGTAATTTTGGAGCGCCAAATCCATGTTCTTAACATCATCTTTCAGTACACACTCCTGATTTCATTCTGTAATAAAAACACGATTAAAATATGGCATTAAACCTTATCATGTACGTAAAATCAGGCAATTACTGGGGTCTGAGATGCAACATTCGACACTCAACACAACCCCCAACCAGCATTTTGCTAGTCCCGAGCAAAACATGCGAAAAATAATTTCAGAAATAAAAGACAATTCCTGTAAACTCAAGTGACTTGTGAACAGATAGCTGAGATGTGAAAATTCTAAGATTCATGATCGGTGTGTAGAATGTTTCTCTTGGAATCAAGCTCTCGGCAGATTTCATAATCAAGTTTAAAATATTAATCCATTAATTTGAACAATTGTAAACATTGAGTTCCATGAGTGTATAGTATCATCTCAGCTTACAATCATTAAAAGATCCAATTTGTCAATTTCATGCTAAAATTGGTAATTAACAACAGAATTCCTGACAACCAACACTAGCATTGTAGCTTAACCTTTCAGCCTTCATATTTTTGATTTTCTTTATGAACAGTACGCCAAGGAAGGGAATCAAATCCTCATCTATAGGGAGCAAACCTATGGTGAAAACCCGTCGCCTTACTTTTCATTCATTTTTTTTTTTTTTTAAATTTATATGTCAACTATGGAAAATCAAATCTACACCTATAGGGAGCAAACCTATGGTGAAGAGTTAGCCTTTTAATTCTTCTTTTTACCAAGTTAATCATTCAGTTATCGAACCAAAACCTAATGTGTAAGCGAGATGTGATATGTGAAATCATGGCTCAATCAATGTTTTACAACTTCTAATCATGGGTTAACAATTCAAAATTGACTGTGAAATCATGCAGATGGCCGAATCCAAGAGTCATAAGTTAACAACATCACAAATCTTATAATGTTAAAATCACACTATCCTTCAAAATCACTTTGAATTCAATAGAAATTTCAAAAAAAAATTTAAAATTTCCACAAATTTTTGCTCAAGACCAAGAAAATACTGATTAGGTGCCCTAATCGCCCACCCCCAACCTAAAATCTATATTGTCCTCAATGTAAAAGAAATAAACAAGCAATGCACATGGGACAACGAGAATAAAAGAGGAGTGATGAAAAGATAATACCTGGATGGAGAATCAAGAAGCTTTCTCAAAATTTGTGAAAAATTTCAACATAAAAGCGAGTTAGCACAAGAGAGAAATCAACATAAGCAAAAATAACAAAAAGAAAAACAAAAGAAGATCCTACCTATACCACTTTCGCAGGTGCTCTCGATTGCATTTAGCGCATGCAACAAGCCTTTAAACCCCTAGGTTACCCCTAGTGGACGAGTTGTAGTCTCGTGAGGGTTTGCAGTAATGTTACCCACAAACATTGAAGTAACTAACTAAGAAAAATGAAAATGAATGAAATAAAAAAACAATACAATAAAGCAAAAGGCTGGGTTGCCTCCCATGAGCGCTAAGTTTAACGTCTTCAGCCAGACAAGAACGAACCATGAATGAAATAATCTTTATAACCAGGGTCCGCCAAAGAAATTACCTCAACACTTTCATTAACCAATCCCAGACAAGTGATGTGAGTTCCCATGAACTGTGCTATCTGAAATAAGGCAACTGACACTGTCGTCAAATAATTTAAGGACTTCTGCTCGAACGACTTCTTCTATGTTAGGATCACGCTTCCTTTGCATGTTATGCGATATTACCATAGCATGATCCATCCATATAGTGGGGCATACTCCCTGGATATTTTCTATCTTCCGTTCAATTGCTGCCTTATATGCTCTAAGAACATTAAGCAGCCTGCTCGCCTTTGTCTTCTCAGAGTTACAAACTGTGCTGTCAGGAAGAGTCTCAGAGGGATGAAGAGGTTCCACTTTCGCTCTCCATTTTTCAGTCTCCAATATAGGAGTAGAGTCGAGCAATGCATTGACTTCATGGATGGGACTATCAATGTCAAAATCCATGCCCGATTGTGCTAAGCAGGTCTCCAGAGGATCTTCAAAAGATGTACGGAAGGAGTCCTGCACAAGGCTCTCGATCATGTCCACTTCAAATATGTCATCCAAATCTGAGGGTTGTTGTCCTGCATTAAAAACATTGAGTTTAATATTCATGTTACCAAAGGACAATTTCATAACTCCATTCCTGCAATTGATAATAGCATTAGATGTGGCCAAAAATGGACGACCCAAAATGACTGGGATCTGACTATGAAGATTCTGGACAGGCTGAGTATCTATAACTATAAAATCCACTGGAAAATAAAATTTATCAACCTGGATTAACACATCTTCAATAACACCCCGGGGCACCTTGACAGATCTATCAGCTAGTTGTAATGTTACCTTAGTCGGTTTCAACTCACCAAGTCCTAGTTGCTCATAAACCGAATATGGTAACAAATTGACACTCGCCCCTAAATCAAGTAATGCCTTCCCGATCTTATGATCTCCTATGCCGCGAGAAATGGTGGGAGCTCCTGGATCCCTAAATTTAGGAGGGGTGTTATGTTGAATCATGGAGCTGAGCTGCTCTGCAAGGAAGACTTTCTTATGAACATTCTGCTTACGCTTTTGAGTGCATAAATCTTTAAGAAACTTAGCGTAAGCAGGGACTTGCTTGATAGCGTCAAGCAACGGGATGTTGACTTGCACTTTTTGAAACACATCCAAGATTTCATCAAAGTTATTTCTTTTCTTTATTGGTGCCAGACGTTGAGGAAAGGGTGCTTTGGGCACATAAGGTGGCACGTTAGTGGCTCTTGGAGAGTCAGAGAGCTTTTGGACTTTGGATGCATTGGTATGACTCTCTGCTTCATCTTGATCTTCTGTTTTAGAATTTGAGTTATCCCCAGGCATCCCTATTCTGTTATCAATCTGCTTGCCTGTCCTAAGGGTAGTGATCGATTTGGCCTGTTCATGATATTGCCCTTGGTTGGAATTAGAGTCAATCTCATACTGTCCCTTTGGATTAGCCTCAGGTTGGCTAGGGAACTTGCCCTTCTCTCTCTCACTCAATGTGGCAGCTAGTTGACCCATTTGTACTTCCAGCTTGGCAATGGATTGTACATTTGCATGTAAGCTTTGCTGGTTGGCCAGTAAGGTTTGTTGGGTGTCTTTTTGGAATTGGAGAGAACTCTGCATGAAAAGATGGAGTGTATCCTCAAGAGATGGTTTCCTTGATTGTGTAGGCAGTTGTTGATATTGTGGAAACTGTTGAGGTTGTTGACTGCCAACTTGGAGGTGCGGTTGCATGAGAGGATTTCCAGATGGTCCTCCTTGTTGTGGTCCTTTTGCCCAAGAGAAATTTGGATGTCTAGCCCACCCTGGGTTGTATGTGTTCGAGTAAGGATCATTCCCAGATTTTTGAAAAGTGTTCATAGCATGAACTTGTTCAGAGAGAAGTTCTGGGAATGCTGCACCAGATGGACAAGACTGCATAGGATGGGCAGGACTAGAACATGTGGCATATGCCTCGACTTGAGCTGTTTGTGGTGGTCCACTATTTAATACCAGAGCATCAACTTTCTTTGTCAGGTTATCAAGCTTGGCGCTCAGCTCTGGTATGACTCCTATCTCATATATACCACCTCTCTTTTGTGGTTGGGGACTTCTGTCACCTCTATTTGAATAATCCCATTGCTGGGAATTTTCGCACAAGGTTTCAAAGAAGTTCCATGCTTCGACATCACTTTTGGTCATGAATGACCCTCCACTGGTGGCATCAACCATGCGACGGTTCTGTGGTGTCAGACCGTCATAGAAGTATTGAACTTGTTGCCACTTCTCAAAACCATGGTGAGGACATTTAAGAAGCAAGTCCTTCCATCTTTCCCAACATTCATGAAAGTGCTCGCCCTCTTTTTGTGTGAAGTTAGTAATTTCTCTACGGAGGGCATTGGTTTTGTGAACGGGGAAGAACTTGTTTAAGAACTTCTTAGACAGTTGGTCCCATGTAGTGATAGATCCAACTTCTAGAGAATTCAACCATGCTTTCGCCTTATCCTTCAAAGAAAAAGGAAACAGGCATAGGCGGATCGAATCGTCTGAGAAGTTTTGGAACTTAAAGGTGGAGCAAATGTTTAAGAATTCTTTCACATGATGATATGGGTCCTCCTTATCCAATCCATAAAAGGATGGCAACAATTGTATGACTCCAGGTTTAAGTTCAAAGTGTGCTGCCGTAGTGGTTGGCAACACTATGCATGAAGGCGCATTAAATTGGACAGGAGCTGAATAATCTTTGAGAGCTTTAACTTCAGTCTCATTCGCCATTTCAACAAGATTATTTCTCAATCTTTCACGAATTGTTCTTTCAATCTCAGGATCAAACGGTGCTAGTTCTATATTCAGAGATCTACGTCCTAGCATAAACTATGTTATTGCAATGTAAGAAAGAAAACTAAACTAAGAAGCAACCTAAGAGAAATAAAACTAGACCTAGAAACTAAGAGATTCTAAAACAAGTTAAAACTATGTAAATAAGAATGGGAAGAAAGAACCCGGAAAAGGAGATGATTGATGTATGAAGAATAGGGAGCTCCTCCTTTTGAAGACAATGTTATTTAGCAGCTTCCTTCCTCAATTCCTGTAAACAAAAAGAAAATAAAAATAAATTAAATTCCTAAAATAATGCTAGGAAAAAAAATCCTAAGCAACGGTTAATTTCTAAAAAAGAAAGTTTGTAATTTTAGAAATAAAAAAAACTAAGTTAGTTTCTAAAAAGGGAAAAATTTCTAAAACTAGAAAATAGAAAGTTACTTGAAAGAAGAATCAGAATCTAGAATTAGAAAATAGGAAATTTCTAAAAATAAAATAAAATAGCCTAGAAATAGAAACTTCTAAAAAAATAAAACCTTAATTCTAAAAATAGAAATTAGAAAGAAAAAAAAATAGAAAATTTGGAAAGAGATTACCAAATTAGTAGTGTATGTCAGGTCCCTACAAAACAGGAAATAGGTTAGTTTCTAAAAAAAAAAAAATTTAACCTAAAGGTAGTAAAAAACCTAAGACTATGAATTATGATAAGAGAGAATCTTAAATCCAATTGGACCGAAACAGTCCCCGGCAACGGCGCCAAAAACTTGATGTTTTATTTAAACCAACACGATTTAAATGATTTTTAAACTCGCAAGTATACGAATCAGATGCAGATACGGTACGTATTCCGAGATCGTTCCCACGAGGACTGGTCGTCACAATTCAAATCTATGATTCTCCTTAACTAATCCAACAAATAATGGAATGAATTACTAAACACAATTTTATGAAAAAATAATTAATTAAGAACAGGGAAGAAAATTCAATCAGAGAGAGAGCACTAGGACTTTCGAATCCACCCCTAATTATCCTAACCCTTGTTTTGTCTGTTGATTCACCTTGATCTAGATTGATACCACTTATATAGAGAAAGCACAATCTGTGTCCTTAATCGGGCATACAGACTGTCTAATTCCTTTAAGCAATGCCATGAATGACATATCCCATGTCCTTGGTCGGGTACATGGAATGTACATTCATTAAAGCACCCTGTTTCTTCCTCTATGGGAAACTTGTTCTTGATCAGACACAAGCACCTATAATAAGCATCCAAACAACATCCATATATATACTTTAATCAAGTTCATAGATGGAGAAGTATAGAATTTAAACCCATAAAGCCCACTTAGAGAAAGAGACAAATTAATTAATATTCAAAGTAAATCAACCAATATAAGAGCTAATCAAATTAGGGGCTTCATCTCAGCCCTAGCTGAGAGATTAGTGACCCATAAAATCCATAAAAAAACGTCAAACCAAACAATCTCTCTCTCTTTTCTTTCTTCTCTTTCTTCTCTTTCTTCTCTCCCTTGCTTCAGATCTGGAATCCCCTGGTTCTGAATGCCTTTCCCACGTCCAAAACTCCCCTTTTATAGATGGCTGGGGTCGGTGGCAGAGTCGTAGAAGGACTCGGAGTACAAATTTTCGCAGCCGTGATCGGTGGGCCCCACAGAGGTATTTTCTGGAAAATCCACCCCGTCCATTGGATTCAGAACGAAATTTCAGTCAAGAATGGGTGGATTCGAAGGTCCATTAGCGCGGCCCACAGAAGAAATCTCAAAAAAATTTAGTTTTGAACGTCCCGGGGCAGTCTACTTTTGGCCTCTGTACCGCACACGTGTGTACGCATGGGCGAGGAATATCAACATGATTTTGAAGCTCTCGAAGCCCTCTACACGATGGACGGATCAGATCTTCCGGAAGGTTGACGAGTGGGGCCCACTAATTTCCGCAAAAACTGGCAGCGTCCGTGCGTTTCGCGGACGCCAAACCGACGCTGCGATGATGGTTGGGTCCATTATTGGACTTTTCACAGGAATCCACGCCGTCCATTGGATGCAGGACGGAATTTCGACCGCATATGGGTGGTTTTGAATTTGCGTGGACGTGGCCCAGAGAAGGAATCATGCTGAGATCTTTTTGAACGTTATAGGGCAGCCCGCTTATGACCTCTGTAGCTCACACGTGTGCACGTATGGGCATAAACGGAAAACATGGTTTTGTAGATATTGAGCCATTCTACACGATGAACGGTTTGGATTAACCGTACGTGCTACCGGTGGGGCCCACAGCTGTCCGTAAAAAAATGGATTTCCGTCCGTTACGCGCGCTGAAACGGAAATCTCCGTTTTTGAAATAAGAAAGTCGGGTCAGCGCTGCTGACCGACTTTAGTCCGTTCGGTGCTCAAGCAGTGCACATGTGCACTGTGTACACATGCTATAGATATAGGTCCACTGTGATGATTTCGAGAAATCCGCACCGTCCATCCTTTTTCTCATATTATTTCCACCGTCAGGACCAAAATTGATGTATATCCAGATATCCAGCGGGCCCCACTTAATGAATTAAGGGGCTGATCTGGCCGTTAGACCACTTCCCGAGATCGTCAATGGCTGAAATTTAATATGTACGGTTAATTTATGGTCCCCATCACGTGTATGAAGTTTCGAGTTGATCGGATGGCGGGAAACATGTGATCTTGCATTCTGGACCCTTTTCGAGCCCCTTTGCCTTGCTTTCCTCAATCCCAGGCGTGTAAAATCTTCACTATTGGTTCTCTGGAGTCCATCCCGTGCTCTGGTAATTTTGGAGCGCCAAATCCATGTTCTTAACATCATCTTTCAGTACACACTCCTGATTTCATTCTGTAATAAAAACACGATTAAAATATGGCATTAAACCTTATCATGTACGTAAAATCAGGCAATTACTGGGGTCTGAGATGCAACATTCGACACTCAACAAAGGCTAACAGATTTTATCCGGAATTTGTAACAAACTCACGACTGGTCGAGGAATTTCTTAGACTGGTCGAAGCAAGTCTAGGACTAGTCGAAAAAGACCTAGGACTAGTCGAAGAACAGACTAATCACATGTAAAATAAACAATCGGTTTATGTATCCGAAATGACCTACTTCTAAGGTCAACCTATGGTCAATCAAACCTCAATCATGGAGTATGGACATTGAAACATTAGGAACAAGAGACCTTGAAGTATGAGCCTTGAAGTCTTGATGTAGATCAATCTTGAGATGTAGCTCAGTCTTGAAAGGGTTTTGAGTTCTTTACAAACTGCCTTGAACTCTTCTTGAAGTACAGCTTGAGTCTTGTCTTGTGAGCTTTTTATGAGCTTAGCTTGTTCATGAATGTTGATCCTTGAGAGAGCTTCACTTATGCAAGTTATATATAACATAACAGTGGTTTTGGCACCACAAATTTGACAACAGACAGGGATATAAACTGTAGCACTTACACCTTTAGAATCAGATGATTCATCCCATGTAGCCAACATACCCTTCTTCTTGGGTTTGTCCCTTTTAGGACATTTATTTGCTAAGTGCCCATAATCTTGACAGTTGTAACATTGACTATCTTTCAAAGATTTTCGAAATTTAGGTCTAAACTTCTTTTTATCATTTGATTTTTGAAAATCAACCCTTTTCTTGCTTTTGAAAATCTTGTAAAATTTATTAGCTAAAAGAGCCATATCATCTTCTAAATCAGAATTTTCTTCTGAATTACATTTAGAAGATTTTAGTGCGATAGATTTACCTTTAGGAGCTTTAAAGTTTAACTCGTAGGTTTGTAGTGAACCAACTAGTTCTTCTACCCTCATATTATCCGTATCACAAAGTTCCTGGATTGCGGTTACTTTAGAATTGAACCGTTTAGGAAGTGACCGTAATATTTTTGCACACACTTTACTTTCTGGGATTTTATCGCCAAGACCCCACATTGAGTTTACAATGTCATTCAATCTAGTGTAAAAGTCCATAAACATTTCATTTTCCTCCATATGAATTTCTTCAAATCTGGTTGTGAGGAGTTGGACTTTAGATTTTTTGACAATTGTAGTACCCTCGTGTGTCATTTCTAATATATCCCAAGCTTGCTTTGCAGTATCACAGGAAATGATTCTTTTGAACTCATCCGGTGATAGTGCGCAAGTAATTGCATTTAGTGCTTTTTAGCATTTGCACTACTCTCACTTTTCTGAAGAGTGGTCCATTGGTAATATGGTGTGACTTTCATTGATTTTGAACCGTCAACCCCAGTAACTTCCATGATATGAGGATTCCATTCAGTCACTGTGGCTTGCCACACATTTTCATCCATTGATTTGAGGAAGATCCTCATTCTGGCTTTCCAATAGGCATAGTTGGAGCCATCAAAGGGTGGAGGCCTTGTGATTGAAAGGCTATCAAAATTTGACATCTTAAATAGCTTAAATCGTTAGCTCAGGAATTAAATCCAAGAATAAAAAAGAGCTATTAGGCTTTGATACCACTTGAAAAGGCCAAGCTATATGTCCTAGAGGGGGAGTGAATAGGACAATGCCAAATTAAAACTTATAACAGCGGAATTAAAATGAATATGATAGCCAAAGTAAATCGCATTGCAGTAAATTAAAATAACCTCAAAATTCAGATCTTGAGAGGTTGATACAAACGTTGTTCTAAGGACAACCTTACACCGAAAACAGAGTTTATGGTAGGACAACCTTATTTCTAGAAAGATTTTTGTATCAAGTCTCAAACCGAAGAGGAATACAATAATAAATACAAACTAAATTGAAATAACTTGTAATTAAAAATGTATTGTTCTAGGGACAGCCATACACCATAAAAATGGCAGGGCAACCTTGCTGGAACAACTTTCAAATGAAATTGAAAATCAAGCTGATAAAGGAATAGCTGAAAATAAATTCTAAACTATTACAAGATTCTCACAATGCTTGAATTAAATGATTACAACATTCACCACCATACAACCCACAAAAGAATAATTAAAGATTAGAAATAGAAATCATTTAACCACAACACAAGGGTTTATAGTGGTTCGCCTATGTGTTCACCAACTGTTAAACAACAGCCACACAAAATGCTACTCCACTCCTAATATCCTCACACAGGGGATATTAACGTTCACTAACAAATAGGTTTTTCCAGGTTCACCCAAAACCTTTACAATTGTGTCTTTGTCTGTGGGCTTACACAATTAAAAAACCCCACTTCTGAGTTTTCCTGGCTCTCTAAGAAAACCAATACAACAAGATTTTTCTGGCAAATCTTGAAAGAAACCAAAATAGAAAAGGATTTACAATTAAATGTAAAATACCTGATTATCTCCTTCATTGTAGCAGCCCGGTAGAACCAAATCAAAGTAGATGATTGAATGTCCAAGTTCAATGTCCAGTACTCGATTACAATGGTTCTAATTCTAATAGATTTTAAATTAAACCAAATAGGGCTTGCCTTAATTGATTTTGATTCCAAAGAAAGGGAATAACAATTCCTCTTATCAAATTAGATTGGAATAGCAGAAACAAAATCAATTAAATAAAGCTAAGGAAAGAGAATATTAAATAAGCACACTTAGCTTAGATGGAGCACAGAATTATCTCTCAGAAGTTCGACGAAGATTGCCTTGAATGGATTAATTAATTCGATGATTTCTTCTGAGATTCGTGCACTATTTATAAGTGAGAAGATCGTGTCTTCGACTGGTCTAGAGTGCTCTTTGACTAGTCGAAGCAATAACAGATATTTGAAAAATCCGGCGGGATATGCTTTGACCGTTCTACGACTGGTCGAAGCTCTCCTCCGACTGGTCGTAGGTCTCCTTCGGCTGGTCGTAGGTCCTGAAAAACTTCGCTGGAATTCGAGTCAAAGATTTACGACTGGTCGAAGATGCAGTCGACACTGTTCCTATGACTGGTCGAACAGATTCCTGGACTAGTCGAAGCCTAATAGATTTCATCCGAAATTTGTAACAAACTCACGACTGATCGAGGAATTTCTTAGACTGGTCGAAGCAAGTCTAGGACTACTCGAAGAAGGCCTAGGACTGGTCGAAGAACAGACCAAACTCATGTAAAATAACATTCGGTTTATGTATCCGAAATGACGTACTTCTAAGGTCACCCTATGGTCAGTTAAACCTCAATCATGAAGTATGGACATTGAAACATTCGGAACTAGTGACCTTGAAGAATGAGCTTTGAAGTCTTGATGTAGATCAATCTTGAAATCTTGATGTAGCTCAATCTTGAAAGGGTCTTGAGTTCTTTACCAACTGCCTTGTACTCTTCAGCTTGAGTGTTGTCGTGTGAGCTTTGCTTTAGCTTGTTCATGAATGTTGATCCTTGAGAGAGCTTCACTTATGCAAGTTATATATATAACAGTGATTTTGGGACCACAAATTTGACAACAGACAGGGATATAAACTATAGCACTTACACAGAGTTTTATCAACAGATCCCATTTGAAAATTATGACTTAAAAGAAATTTCGTTAGTTTCTCATACCATGCCCTAGGTGCTTGTTTTAATCCATAAAGTGCCTTTTTAAGCCGATATACATAATCAGTATTTTTGGAATCTTCAAAACCCATTGGCTATTCAACATAGACTTCTTCATGTAAATCGCCATTTAGAAAAGCACTTTTCACATCCATCTGATAGATCTTTATCTTTCTAAAACATGCAATGGATATAAATAGTTTGATAGATTCAAGACGTGCTACTGGTGCAAAAGTTTCATCGAAATCAATCCCTTCAATTTGAGTACAACCTTGTAGTACTAGTCTAGCCTTGTTTCTAATTATATTTTCACACTCGTCAGACTTATTTTTGAAAATCCATTTTGTTCCAATGATGTGTTTATCTTTAGGTCTTGGTACAAGATACCAAACATCATTTCTTACGAATTGGTTGAGTTCTTCTTACATCGTAACAATCCAGTTCTCATCAGCAAGGGCTTCTTTTACGTTAGATGGTTCTATTTGGGATGTAAAACATACATAATTACATATATCCTCAAGTTGTCTACGGGTGCGAACACCGGTGAGAGGGTTTCGAAGAATTTGTGTGGTTGGATGATCTTTAACAGTCCTCAACTCAAAATCAGTCTAATTCGATGAAGTATCAGGTTTATCAATGATTAGTACTTCATCATTATCTGAATTAGAAATTGGCGTGTTTAAGTGATCATCAATGACAACATTAATGGATTTTTGAATCACACCAGTCCTTTTGTTCCGAACCCTATAAGCTTGACTGTTTAAGGAATATCCTAGAAAAATACCTTCATCACTCTTCGTATCGAATTTTTTCAAATTTTCACGATCACGTAAAATATAGCACTTGCAGCCAAAAACTCGAAAGTCTTTAACAGTAGGCTTTTTATTGAACCACAATTCGTAAGCCATTTTATTATTATCTTTGCTAGTGTAGACTCGGTTAATAATATAGCAAGCTATGTTGACTGCTTCAGCCCAAAGATTTTTAGAGAGCTTCATGCTATTCAACATGACATTAGCCATTTCTTGAAGCACCCTATTCTTTCTTTCTACAATTCCATTTTGTTGTGGAGTTTTGGGAGCAGAGAATTCATGTAATATTCCTTGGTCGGTACAGAACTTCTCAAAATTGCTATTCTCAAATTCAGATCCATGATTACTACGAATTTTACTGATTTGAGAAGATTTTTCAGTTTGAATCCTTTTGAAAACTTTTCTTACTCCTTTAAGGGTTTCAGATTTATCCCTTAAGAAGACTACCCAAGTGAATCTGGTAAAGTCATCAACTATTACCAGGATATACTTTTTCCCACCACGACTTTCTATTCTGGTAGGTCCTATCAGATCCATGTAGAGAAGTTCGAGTGGTCTTGATGTGGTATTTGAATTCACCTTTTTGTGTGAGTTCTTTGTTTGTTTGCCTATCTGGCACTCACCACATATTTAATCTAATTTCTGAAGTTTGGGTAAACCTCTTATAAGTTCTCGTTTGCTCAATCTATATAAATTTCGATAATGTACATGTCCAAGACGTTTGTGCCATAAATCAGTCTCATCTGTATGGACCATGTAACATGTTTAATTAGATGAGCTGGATTCGCTAATAATATAGCAATTTTCAGACGTTCTACGTCCAGTTAATATTACAAAACCCTTATTGTTTAGTATCTCACAGCTTTGATTAGAAAACCAAACATTATGGTTATTATCATATATTTGAGATATACTAAGCAAGTTATGTTTTAAGCCTTCAACATATAAAACATTTTTAAACACAGAAAGATTAAAAAGTTGAACCGTACCTTAGCCTATAATCTTGCAGTTGCTACCATCACCAAATGTGACTGAACCATCAGTTATATCTTTCAGATCCGCGAATAAAGCTTTATCACCTATCATATGCTTGGAGCATCCACTGTCTAGGTACCACTTTGAATGACTTGTTGCTTTGAAAGCAGTGTGAGCAACCAAGCAGGTAACTTTAGGAACCCATTTCATAACTATTTTGGGTTTAGGAACATAGTTGGTCTTCTTTTGTGTATATTTGTAGGAATGACCTATAGAGTTAGATTTTAAGAGCTCCTTGAGTAAATCAACTATCTTTTTAGCTAGTGGATTTCGTTTCTGATTAAAGTTGACATGGCTGCTTCTAGGTTTTTAAAAAGTTTTTGAATTTCTAGAAAAATCTTGATAAGTACTTTTTCCTTTTGAGTTTGAGGACTCTCCTTTAACAAATATAGGAGGAGTATACTTTTGTTTAGGAGGTAGATTTTTATCATAGCCCAACCCGTATCGATCGCCACATTTTCTTGATCCGGATAACAGTTTTTCTAACTTTGGATCACCTTCGGCATATTTCCATGTGTCCTTTAGACTCAGAAGAGAAGATACTTCAGTTTTAAGCTTCTCAATTTCAGATTTTAAATCAATAATTAGGGAGTTTTTGAATTCCAAATCGCATTTTGATTTTTCAAAACAATATGAAATTTGTGATTTTTCTAAGACAAGTGATTCAAAATATATTTTGAGTTTAGAAAACTTTTCTTTTTGAAGTTTAAGTTTGACAGAAATTTTACAACTTTCCTTATATAGGGCATTGTAAGCTTCTTGAAGATCATCTTCATTTTCACATTCACTACTCAGATTTTCTTCACTTATTAAGTCATTATCTAAAAATGTGAATTTGGCTAGAGTCATAAGAGCTTTAACCCCATTGCCCGACTCAGTTTCAGAATCTTCTGATTCAGAAGAACCTTCAGAATCAGATGATTCATCCCATGTAGCCAACTTACCCTTCTTCTTGGGTTTGTCCCTTTGAGGACATCTATTTGCTAAGTTCCCATATTCTTGACAATTGTAACATTGACTATCTTTCAAAGATTTTCGAGATTTGGGTCTAAACTTCTTTTTATCATTTGATTTTTGAAAATCAACCCTTTTCTTGCTTTTGAAAATCTTGTAAAATTTATTAGCTAAAAGAGCCATATCATCTTCTGAATCAGAATTTTCTTCTGAATTACATTTAGAAGATTTTAGTGCGATAGATTTACCTTTAGGAGCTTTAAAGTTTAACTCGTAGGTTTGTAGAGAACCAACTAGTTCTTCTACCCTCATACTATCCGTATCACGAAGTTCCTGGATCGCGGTTACTTTAGAATTGAACCGTTCAGGAAGTGAACGTAATATTTTTGCACACACTTTACTTTCTGGGATTTTATCGCCAAGACCGCACATTGAGTTTACAATGTCATTCAATCTAGTGTAAAAGTCCATAAACATTTCATTTTCCTCCATATGAATTTCTTCAAATCTGGTTGTGAGGAGTTGGACTTTAGATTTTTTGACAATTGTAGTACCCTCGTGTGTCATTTCTAATATATCCCAAGCTTGCTTTGTAGTATCACAGGAAATGATTCTTTTGAACTCATCCGGTGATAGTGCGCAAGTAATTGCATTTAGTGCTTTAGCATTTGCACTACTCTCACTTTTCTGAAGAGTGGTCCATTCGTAATATGGTGTGACTTTCATAGATTTTGAACCATCAACCCCAGTAACTTCCATGATAGGAGGTTTCCATTCAGTCACTGTGGCTTGCCACACATTTTCATCCATTGATTTGAGGAAGATCCTCATTCTGGCTTTCCAATAGGCATAGTTGGAGCCATCAAAGGGTGGAGGCCTTGTGACTGAAAGGCTATCAAAATTTGACATCTTAAATAACTTCAATCGTTAGCTCAGGAATTAAATCCAAGAATAAAAAAGAGCTATTAGGCTCTGATACCACTTGAAAAGGCCTAGCCATATGTCCTAGAGGGGGGGTGAATAGGATAATGCCAAATAAAACTTATAACAGCGGAATTAAAAAGAATATGATAGCCAAAGTAAATCACAATGCATGAAAGTAAAACAGCCTCAAAATTCAGATCTTGAGAGGTTGATACAAATGTTGTTCTAAGGACAACCTTACACCAAAAACCAGAGTTTATGGTAGGACAACCTTATTTCTAGAAAGATCTTTGTATCAAATCTCAAACCGAAGAGGAATACAGAAATAAATACAAACTGAATTGAAATAAATTGTAATCACAAATGTATTGTTCTAGGGATAGCCATACACCATAGAAATGGCAGGGCAACCTTGCTGGAACAACTTTTAAAGGAAATTGAATATCAAGCTGATAAAGGAATAGCAGAAAATAAATTCTAAACTATTACAAAATTCTCACAATGCTTGAATTAAATGATTACAACATTCACCACCATACATACATCCCACAAAAGAATAATTAAAGATCAGAAGTATAAATCATTCAACCACAACACAAGGGATTATAGTGGTTCGCCTGTGTGTTCACCAACTATTAAACAATAGCCACATAGAATGCTACTCCACTCCTAATATCCTCACACAGGGGATATTAGCGTTCACTAACAAAATAGGTTTTCCTAGGTTCACCCAAAACCTTTACGATTGTGTCTTTGTCTGTGGGCTTACACAATTAAAAAAATCCCACTTCTGAGTTTTCCTGGCTCTCCTCAGATAACCAATACAACAAGATTTTTCTTGCAAATCTTGAAAGAAACCAAAACAGAAAGAAATTTACAATTAAATGTAAAATACCTGATTATCTCCTTCGTTGTAGCAACTCGGTAGAACCAAATCAGAGTAGATGATTGAATGTCCAAGTTCAATGTCCAGTACTCAATTACAATGGTTCTAATTCTAATAGATTTTAAATTAAACCAAATAGGGCTTGCCTTAATTGATTTTGATTCTAAAGAAAGGGAATAACAATTCCTCTTATCAAATTAGATTGGAATAGCAGAAACAAAATCAATTAAATAAAGCTAAGGAAAGAGAATATTAAATAAGCACACTTAGCTTAGATGGAGCACAGAATTATCTCTCAGAAGTTCAACGAAGATTGGCTTGAATGGATTAATTAATTCGATGATTTCTTCTGAGATTCGTGCACTATTTATAGGTGAGCAGATCGCGTCTTCGACTGGTCTAGGGAGCTCTTCGACTAGTCAAAGTAATAACAAATATTTGAAAGATCCGGCGGGATAAGCTTTGACCGTTCTACGACTGGTCGAAGGTCTCCTTCGACTGGTCGTAGGTCACCTTCAACTGGTCGAAGAACCTGAAAAACATCGCTGGATTTTGAGTCGAAGATTTTCGACTGGTCGAAGATGTAGTCGACACTGTTCCTTCGACTGGTCGAACAGATTCCTGGACTAGTCGAAGCCTAACAGATTTTATCCGAAATTTGTAACAAACTCACGACTGATCGAGGAATTTCTTAGACTGGTCGAAGTAACTCTAGGACTAGTCGAAGAAGGCCTAGGACTAGTCGAAGAACAGACCAAACTTATGTAAAATAAACATTCGATTTATGTATCCAAAATGACTTATTTCTAAGGTCAACCTAAGGTCAGTCAAACCTCAACCATGAAGTAAGGACATTGAAACATTAGGAACGGGTGACCTTGAAGTATGAGCCTTGAAGTCTTGATGTAGATCAATCTTGAAATAGTCTTGAGTTCTTTACAAACTGCCTTGTACTCTTCTTGAAGTCTTGCAGCTTGAGTCTTGTCTTGCGAGCAGTTCTTGCATACAAGATTGATCCTTGTACTTGTGAGCTTTGCTTGTTGTGAGCTTAGCTTGTTCATGAATGTTGATCCTTGAGAGAGCTTCACTTATGCAAGTTATATATAACAGTGATTTTGGCACCACAAATTTGACAATAGACAGGGATATAAACTATAACACTTACATTACCTCAGATTGCACCAAAAATTACAACTCTAATCTATGGGTCGTAATGGGGCGTACCACACGATGTTGGAATCGTAGCGCCCACCTGGTTGCTAGGGTGCAACTCTCGGGGTGTTGCAGTACTAAAATAGGGTCGCGATTAAAACTTACTAATCTGGTCTGTCAGAAATGTAATGGCACTGAAAAAGAAATGTACAGAGGGTTAATTAGGGTATGGGTCTTACAAAGGTGATGGGTAGGCATTTTGAATCCCCAGATTTTCACACATGCCTCAGAATCAATTATTGTCGAATTACTTCCTGTTGTCTGAGATGATCATGTGAGTGATTCCGTATCGACATATGATGCTCTTTCAGATGAAGTCCATGATTTTCTGCTTGGTGATCTTGGCCAGGGGATCAGCTTTGGCCCACTTGGTGAAGTAGTCGACCGCAACGACTGTGAACTTGGTCTGACCTTTGTTAACTGGCAGAGGGCCTATTATATCTATCCCCCACTGGGCGAACGACCATGGCCGGGTCATGGGGGTTAGCTGCTTGGGTGGCTGATGAGGTATTACTGCGAATCTCTGACATTTATCACATCTCTGGGTGTATTGCTTAACATCTTTCTAGATGGTCGGCTAGAAGTATCCCTGCCGAATGACTTTGTGAGCAATGACACGACTACCGGAGTGGTTGCCACAAATGCCCTGGTGTATTTTTCTCAGAACATACTCAACCTCTTCAAGTCGGAGACACCTGAGATAAGGCAGAGAGAACCCTTTTTTGTATAAGGTGCCCTCGATCATAGTGTATCGAGCTGACCTGGATCGAAGCTTGCGTACCTCTAGTCTATTGTCTGGTAGCCTACCCACTTGAAGATAGTCGACTCTCGGGTCCATCTATCTTGGGACTGAATTCACTGGAAGAACTAGATAGGGGTCAGGCTTTTTAGTACTCGGTTCGGCCAAGAACTTGATTGGAATTGTCCTCGGGATATCATCTTCGGCTATTATGGCTAGCTTTGCTAGTGTATCTGCTTTAGAGTTCTCTAACCTGGGGATTAGGATGATGTCACACTCGGGGAATTTGTTGATGAGTTCCTGGCCTTTTGTAAGTACGAGATCATTCTTTCCTCCTTGGCTTGGTATTTGTGGGCGATCTGGTTCATGACGAGCTACGAATCCCTGTGAACTTTTAGGCTCTGAGCCCCCATTGCTGCTGCTAGTTTGGGTCCAGCGAGCTATGCTTCGTATTCTGCCGTGTTGTTCGATGTTTGAAATCCAAATCTTAAGGCATATTGTATGTAAGTCTGATTGAGAGCCTTTAGGACTACCCCAACCTCGCTGCCTTTAGAATTAGTTGAGCCGTCGACGTATAATGTCCAGGTTGGCAAGTCTTGTTTGGATGCGTGATCTGCAGGTTCATTGGTTTTGGTGCTCGGATTGGCTTTCGGGTTCTAGTCATAGGTGAGCTCGACAATGAAGTCGTCCACCGCTTGAACCTTGATGGCGGTTCGAGGCTGGTATTGGATGTCAAATTGCTTAGTTCGATTGCCCATTTTGTGAGTTTTCTTGACACCTCAAGCTTCTGAAGCACTTAACAGAGGGGCTAGTTGGTCGGGATGATGATTGTATGGGCTTGGAAGTAGGGTCAGAGTCGGCGGGATGATACAACCAAAGCTAGGGTGAGCTTCTCGATGTCTGGATACCTGGTCTTGGTCGAGACTAAGGCTATGCTGACGTAGTACACTGGTAGCCGTTTCCCTTCCTGCCACTACATGAAAAATGGAAAAAAAGGACGGATTTAGAGACGATTCTAGACTGTCTCTAAAATTGGTTGGTTTAAAGACGCTTTAGAGATGGCCGTAAACCATCTCTAAAATTTTAGACGGCCCCTGACTGTCCTTAATATTGTCTTAAAAATTCGAACGTCCACAAATCATTTAAGACGGTCGTTGACCGTCTTATATGGGTCATCTGAGACGGTCATTGGCAGTCTGCATTAGAGACGGTCCTTGACCGTCTTATATGCGGTCATCTGAGACGGTCATTGGCTATCTGCATTAGAGACGGTCATTGGCCGTCTTTTACTTGCAACCTGAGATGTCAAAGACTGTCTCTACTAGAGACGGTCCTTAGCCGTCTTACAGCCCTGTCAAAGACCGTCTTTATTAGAGACTGTCCTAAACCATCTCTAACGCTCAGGTCAAAAATGAAAAAGCTCAAAAAAATTATGAATTTCGACAAAAAAAATAGTTGAGAAGCTTAGAAAAATAATTAACAATGTTTAAGAAAAATTTAAATTTTGAAAAAAAAAACTGTAATTTTATAAAAATCTAGATTAAAAAAAATAATTAAGAACTTTGAATAATGTTGATAATTTTGAAAAAAAAATTCGATAAAAATATGATATTTTGAAAAAGAAAATTTAAAAAATTAAACAAAATTGTGAAAAAATCGATAAAATGTAAAAAAAAATATATTTTTTAAAAAAGAAAACTAGATTTTGTATTTTGACAACAAAAATTGAAAAGTTATATAACAAAAGTGAGATTTAAAAAATGATATTTTGAAAAAGAAAATTTAAGAAATTAAACAAAATTGTGAAAAAATTGACAAAACTAGATTTTGATGATGTAAAAAAATATATATTTTAAAAAAGAAAACTAGATTTTGTATTTTGATAAGAAAAATTGAAAAGTTAGATAACAAAAGTGAGATTTTGATGATGTGTTGTATATCCTTGCCGCCCATACATTTCTCCAACCCATTTTTGGGCCGGGTATAAAAAATTGTGTAGATTTAAATCTTAAGTGGACCACACCATTGAAAAGAATGATAATATAGTACCTCACCATTAAAAATTATAAAGAGCCCATTGTAAGGTTTTAGTAATGTTTATTTGCAATCCAACTTGTTGATAATGTAAAGGAGATATAGATGAAGGTGAACTACAAAGATCAAATTGATCCAAAACTTTTGTGGCCTTTAAAAGGTTTTTAATGGTTAGTCATCATTGTTTTGATTGGTATGGCCCACTTGAGATTATTGAGTTCTTGTGATTTGAAATCACATCCTAAAATATGATGGAAAAATATATGGACGGTGTCGATATACATAAAATATATCAAGGTGGGCCCTACACGGTTAGAGTAACACCTATGAAGGAGTTACCTAAATAGTGAAATGGTACTATAAGGTCACCTCATGGGAATTTCCCATGAGGTTAATCTGTGTGGGCCCCACCATGATGTGTGTAGAACATCAACACCATGCATTTGATGTGTCCCCTTTAAGTCCAAAAATCAGTCATATATGAGACTTAGGTGGGCCATGGTATCTAAAACTATGTGAAGACATCCCTAAAACATATAAAAGCATTTGGTGGGGCCCACATGAGTTTTGAATGTGTATGAAACTTGGTCTGACTCCTCATTCAAGTGGGACACACATAATGAATGGGCTGGATCTATGAATCACATCTAGGTGGGCCCAATAAATGATTAGGAATGTTTTAATGGGAGGGTAACTCTCTCAACTATAGTATGTGGTGTGGCCCACCCAAGTTATGGATTGACTTTATTTTTAAGCTCGTGGCCTACCATGGAATGGTGCATTTAATTGATGAGGCATATCCAAAGTTCAAGCGGAGCCACCATAGAAAAGAGTGGGACAGTGACACCCACTATTGAAACCTTCTTAAGGCCTGCCGCAATGTTTATTTGAGATCCAATCTGTTTATAAGTTAATACAGACATGGATGCGGTTGAAACTTGGTCTGATCCCTCATCCAAGTGGGACACACATAATGAGTGTGTTGGATATGTGAATCACATTTAGGCAGGCCCAATATATGATTATAAATGTTTTAAGGAAACCCTTCGTCTCTACTACATTTAAGTGTGTTACTCATTACCTTTACCAGACTAAACTCTGTGGGGTCCACTGTTATTTATTTATTTTATCCACTCCATTCATCCATGTTAACAGATAATTTGAGGTCTAAAGAACAAAAAGGAAGCATATCCAAAGCTCAAGTGGACCACACCACAGGAAATAGTGTGATTGAACCTCTACCATTTAAAATTTCTTGGAGGCCATAAAAGTTTTGGATCAAGCTGATGTTTGTGTTTTTTATTCATTCATATATTTTTTGATATTATGAACAACCTTTAACCGTTTTTGGACAATCTGATCAGTCTAGATTGAAGAGTAATAACTTCAGATGTTTAAATCAAAATTCACTCAAATTGTTGATCAATCTTGTTTGCCCAATATCTTTCTCATATGTAACATGATCGGGGAGAGTAACTAGTCAATTTGAGGGTAATGATCAGTAAAATAGAGTGAATAGACCAGACAAGTAAAATGGGTTAAATATTCTAGTCAAAATTGTGACCCAACTTATTGACACCCTAAGACTCTAAGAATTAATGTTAGTAAGTTTTGTGGGGCCTATCATGATGTGTGTCGAACATCAACACCATGCATTTGATAGAAGTTTTGGATTAAGCTGATGTTTGTGTTTTCGCTTCATTCATATCTTTTTAATATTATGAACATGTTGGATGGAAAATAAACATTATTATGGGCCCAAGGAAGGTATCAATGGTGGAAATCATTATTCCACACTGTTTTGTGTGGCATGGTCCACTTGAGTTTTGGATTTACCGAAATTTGGGATCAACACACACCGTTCATCCATTTTTCGAGATCATTTTATAGAATTATCTAAAAAATGAATCATATCCAAAGATTAAATGGACCACACCACAAATAAGGGGAATAGATTGGCTACTCCCCCTAGACCATCTAATGGCTGGTGGTTAGTGCTATGTGGGCTCCACCATAATGTATGGCCCCACAAACCATTTTTTATTTTTATTTTTATTTTTACTTTTGAACCAGTTAGATTTCAAATAAACGTTACGATGGGTCTTAGGATAGTTTCAATGGTGGGAATCACCCTCCCGTTGTTTTCTGTGGTGGGGTCCACTACAGATTTTTATCTATCTCATTCTTTTGCTCGTGACTTAAAATGATATCTCAAAATGGATGGACGATGTGGATATAACAAATACATCATAGGTTTTTATATTTTTTAAATATTATATATATATATATATATATATACACATATATATGGAAAAGGTTCTATACGTCGAACTCATGGGAACTCCCCATGAGGTCTAGCTGTGTGGGCCCCACCATGGCGTGTGTCAAAAATCAACACCGTGCATTTGATGGGTCCCCTTTAAATTATGGGATATCCCAAAAATCAGCCATATACAGAACCCTGATGGGCCATACCATCTAAAATCATGTGAAGACATACCTAAAATATATAAAAGCACTTGGTGGGTCCCCACCTGAAATTTGGATGCATCTTAAACTTGGTATGAGCCCTAATCCAAGTGGCAACACACAATGGATGGGTTAGATTTTTAATGGTGGATGTCCAATCACTATTGTTTTCGCATTATGTCATCCACCCAAGTTTTAGTTCATGCTCATTTTTTGGGATCGATGATAAAATTATGTTGAGAAATGGATGGACGGCTTGGATGAAACAAACCGATCATGGTGGGGCCACAAAGCCATACTAGATCCAAAGCTTAACTTACGTTTTCATTTTTATGTTTTTCACCGTGAGTTTTGTATTTAATGTAAAATAGTGGTGACTTGTTCATCACAATAGTGGCTAAGATATAGAGTTATCCAGACCATCCAAAAAATTGGTATAGTTGTAAATGGTAAATATTTATACATTTTTATTATATAATACAATCTTAACCATCCAGAAATTGGTCCCATACATGTACGACCATTAATAAAGTTTGTGTTATTATTTAGTGGAAAACTCACATCTTACAGATTTCAAAATTTTATCTTATTTGGAAGAGGATTTCCATATCCATCCCAAATCGATCGAGCACCCTTCTTTTCCCTCTTTTCCTCTTTTCCCTCTTTCATCTTCCATCGAGTGCCCACATTCAAACGGCCCCATCGATCGCTTTTTCTGACACCAGATCGGCATTCTCTGGTGCCAGTGCTTAGCTCCCATGTCTGATCTCAAGCCCAAGACTGAGATCTTGTTCGCGGGAACGTTCGCTAGCAATGCTTTCGCCGCCTATGTTGCAGAGGTATCGATCCTTTTCTTTTCCCTATTCTATTTGATTTCGAAGTTAGATTGAGTGGAATTTGGTTGTATTTGCTTGATCTTGTTGTTTTGATCTTGATCTTGTATTTTTGGCCTCCTTTTTTTGCATTTTTACTGTAAATTTTCGGTGATTCATTTTAGTTTGATTGAACAGATGTTCTTGTTTGATCTGGTTCTTTTGACCTTGAATTTATATACTTTTACAATTTTTCTTACACTTTCTGCTCATCTAGTCGAATTTAATCAGTTTGGATTTTCTTTTTTCTTTTTTCCTGTTTTGCTGGATCTTTGGTTGACTTGTAATAGTTTGATATTTTTAATTGTAGAACTTTCGATCTTCATGCTACATTTGCCTAAATTTTTAGCATTTTTGTGTTACATTTGCTGTTTAATTAGCGAAATTTGAAATGCATGAATTTTCTAGTTTTCTTTTTCTATTTCTTTTTGCCTTTGATAGATAGCAGAGAGGGCAATGACTTGCATTTGATAGACAGCAGAGGGGGCATGGATTTATGGAGGCTTGCATTTAGGAAATCCACGGATTTGACAATCCTTGCAAATGATGAATAGGGGAGATTTAAAATCCATGAATTTCACAAATCCCTGCTAAAATCCCTCGCCCCAAATAGCCCCTAAGTAATTAAAGTAGAAAAAATAGTGAACACGTTGATTAAGTGATGACACATGGGAAAAAAAAAGAAAAAAGAAAAGAAAAAGAGACTGTGACATCAAAGAGATCTCAAACCCGAATCAATAATGCTAGTTCAGAAACATCCTCAGTGCATGAGTCATTGAGACTAGACTGCCCTGTTTATATCCAAATGTACACAGTGGAAAGAAGTAATCAAGAGGTGTTGCAAGAATCCATACTTCCTCTTATATTTTCATAAATCTTCATGTTTTTAGATACCTTTCAAGACGCTGTCTGGTGTGTATCATCTTTAAGGCCTAGCTATCCTGTATAATATGGTTTTGAAGGGTGTCCTCTTTGGTGAGCATGGGTGTGACTTGTGAGGATCAACTATGGAAAGGTTGAGTTAGGGTTCCTCTAAACTCTAATTTCTTAGGACAGTTATGACAAGGATTAGTTACAATTCACAAATATAGTTGTGGAAAATGATTTCCGCAACAAAATTTACATGCATGATTAGCCCAACTTATGTACCTGTATCTTGGTTGCATTCTGAACATTTCACTAGTCAAAAGATTCTTCTCCAGTGTTCTTGATCAGATGCTTACAGAAGGGGAGAGAGATCTTAGTCCAACTTCAGAAGGGTATGGAGCAGAACCCTCATAGAAGCATTGCAGTAATATTGCTGATACTTAGCTAAACCCTGATTAACCATGGTTCTGTATTTCATATGATAAATATTTTTTTAGAGGTTTTTGCATATACAACCCTTCCTATACAAGACAAAGCCCCCTCTAGTTTTCATATTTGTAATAACACCATTCCTTTTTGTCCTTTATAAACAAATCCCCAAACTGTGACCGTTTTAAGATGATAACATAATTAGTGTTAGCTAAGCTACCAAATTAAGTTTTTGCCCCTTCTGATTTGGAAAATGTTAGTTACTCTACTAGGTTGTTAAGGTGATATTCATGATGTCAAAAACTGCACAAGTGGCATGGTCACAACTTAAAACTGTTTATATCGTTGATCCTATTTTAGCAGTAACGTAAACTAATAATTACAATAGTTTGATTATTAATCAGCCAATTGATCTTCATTTTTTTGGATGATCAATGAAAGGAAGTGGGTGGTCATTTGCAGTTCTCTCCGCTTCTTTGGGCCATGCTTCTTAATCTAATAAATATTTCATTCATCATTTCAGAGTATTGCAGTGGCCTTCATGTTTCAGTCCCCTCCGCTTCTTTGGGCCATACTTCTTAAGTTCCTGTTTGGAAGTGCATATTCAGTTGATGTAAGAGCATTTAATCTTTCCTTTTATTTTACCATGATTTAGAAAAGAATTATAGATATTGAATGTCATTTGCAGTTCATAAGATGGAAACAAAGAGTAACCATGCCTTGGTTATTTTACTGACATCTTTAATATTTGACCAAAAAAAAAAGTAGTAAATGAATGTCCATGTATCATCCGTCGTCTCTAAATATGATGGGAAGGAATCTAGAATGTATTCCAAAAAAAAGAAACCTCTTGCTTTTATTATATTTCCCAAACTCCACCTCATTTTATGCATGACTTGGAGCTGCTTACACTAATAGATCCTTAATTAGTCAACTGAAAAAGTCAGTCTTGCCCTTGGTTAAGCACAAATATCACTATTTTGCCATGCATTTGAATTAATCTTCTTTTATATACTAAAATTTAGTTTGGTCTGGCATGAGCCTAGGTCCGAGCCTAGCCTGGCCTTGTACATGTGGCATATGACTCGAGAATCAACCTAACAAGTCCTGATTTAAAGCCCAATGTTTAAGGTAAAGATGGATTAATGTTGAGTCTCACTAATGTCTATTGATATTATTAAATTCCATGACGTTCAAGGGAAGAATTACCATTGTGCCATACTGAATTTTTATTGGTAAGGGTTTAACCAATCTTAATAATTTTTATGGATGCAGAGGCCAATTAAATGTTTTGAGAGAGCAGCTGAAAGGTGTCACACGAATTCACTATCCAGTCACTATAAGAAATCCCACTTTTAGTGATGAAAATTTTCGTCGTTAAAAGCCAAATTTTCGTAGCTAAAGGGTTTTAGCGACGAAAATTTTCATCGCTAAATTCGTCGCTAAAAGATCGACGTAAATGGGTTTTATCGGTGAAAATTTTGAATCGTCGCCAAAGGCAAGCTTTTTAGCGACAAAAATTTTCGTTGCTAAAACAACTATACAAGACTTTTAGCAGCGAAAATTTTCGCTGCTAAAAATAATCATTCCACTTTTAGCGACGAAAATTTCGTCGTTAAAAAACTTCACAAGACTTTTAGTAGCAAAAATTTTCTCTGCTAAAAATATTCATTCCACTTTTAGCGACAAAACTTTTCATCACTAAAAAACTTTACAATACTTTTAGCAGCGAAAATGTTCACTGCTAAAAATATGCGTTCCATTTTTAGCGACGAAAATTTTCATTGCTAAAAAAACTTACAAGACTTTTAGCAGCGAAAATTTTTGCTGCTAAAAATATTCGTTCCACTTTTAGAAACGAAAGTATTCGCTGCTAAAAAATATTCCTTCAACTTTTAGCGACGAAAATTTTCGTTGCTAAAAAATAATTACAAAACTGTTAGCAACGAACATGTTCGTCGCTAAAAACAAGTTGTTAAACTGTACAAAACTTTTACCTATGAAAATTTTCGTAGGTAAAAGTCTCTTTTAAAAAAAAAAAATATTCCAGCACAAAATTGCTGGAATATTTTTCCTGATATACACCTATTACAATATATACATATTTCATCATATTCTTCCTGATATACACCTGCTATATAATATATTTCATCATATTCACATTCACGTCCATATAAACCCAAACTACCCATCCAAACATAAAGTACATTCATCCAAACACAAACAATCTTATCCACATCACATTCATTCATGCATAAATACATATAGGTTTAACATCATAAACAAAAATATAAAAAATCACAAAGATGAAGGCGGAGGTGGTGGGACATCGGTGGGTAAGTGTGCAGCGAGAGCCTGAAACAACTTACTGCAGTAATCCTTGAACCGCTCCTTGATCATGTTGTCGATAGCATGGGAGATGTACGGAACACTTAAATCTAAGTCAAATTTATCCTGCAGTTTCGTAAATAATAGATTAAGGCAATAAACTTATTAAGAAAATAACTTAACCGTAAATGAACTTTTATAAAATAAATTAGGATTTATAAGTATAGGTTTAGGTTTAGGTTTAGGTTTAGGTTAAGGTTAAGGTTAAGGTTAAGGTTTAGTTTAAGTTTAAGCTTTGGATTAGGTGTAGGTTTAGGTTTAAGTTAGGTTAAGTAGTTAACATTAGGATTAGGATTAGGATTTGAGAATACATTTAGGTTTTAGGTTATAAGTGTAGGTTATAGGTTTAGGTTTAAGTTAGGTTATAGGTTAAGGTTTAGGGAATTGAGAATAGGTTAAGGTTTAAGTTTAGGGATTTAAGAATACATTTAGGTTTTAGGTTTAGGTTTAGATTTTAGGTTTAGGTTAAGGTTATAGGTTTAGGTTTAGGTTTAGGTTTAAGTTTAGATTATAGGTTATAGCTTTAGGGAATTGAGAATAGGCTAAGGTTTAGGTTTAGGAAATCGGGTTCGGGTTCAGGATAGGGTTTAGGTTTGGGTTTTCAAGTTTAGGTTTAGGTTTAGGTTTAGGTTAGGGAGTTGAGATTAGGATTAGGTGTAGGTTTAGGTTTAGAGATTTGAGAATAAATTTAGGTTTTAGGTTTAGGTTTAGGTTTTAGGTTATAGGTTTAGGTTATAGGTTATAGGTTATAGCTTTAGGGAATTGAAAATAGGTTAAGATTTAGGTTTAGGAAATCGGGTTCGGGTTCGGGATCGGGTTTAGGTTTGGGTTTTCAAGTTTAGGTTTAGGTTTAGGTTAGGGAGTTGAGATTAGGATTAGGTGTAGGTTTAGGTTTAGAGATTTGAAAATACATTTAGGTTTTAGGTTTAGGTTTACGTTTTAGGTTATAGGTAAGGTTTTAGGTTTAGGTTTAGGTTAAGGTTAAGGTTAGGTTATAGGTTATAAGTTTAGGTTATGGGTTATAGGTTATAGGTTAAGGTTTAGGTCATAGGTTTTGGTTTAGGTTAAGGTTATTAGGTTTAGGTTTAGGTTATAGGTTTAGGTTATAAGTTATAGCTTTAGAGAATTGAGAATAGGTTACGGTTTAGGTTTAGGGAATCGGATTCTGGTTCAGGATTGGGTTTAGGTTTGGGTTTTCAAGTTTAGCTTTAGGTTTAGGTTAAGGAGTTAAGATTAAGATTAGGTGTAGGTTTAGGTTTAGGGATTTGAGAATACATTTAGGTTTTAGGTTTAGGTTTAGGTTTAGGTTATAGGTTATATGCTATAGCTTTAAGGAATTAAGAATAGGTTAAGGTTTAGGTTTAGGAAATCGGGTTCGGGTTCGGGTTTAGGTTTGGGTTTTCAAGTTTAGGTTTAGGTTTAAGTTAAGGAATTAAGATTAGGATTAGGTGTAGGTTTAGGTTTAGGGATTTGAGAATACATTTAGGTTTTAGGTTTATGTTTAGGTTAAGGTTATAGGTTTAGCTTAAGGTTTAGGTTTTAGGTTTAGGTTTTAGGTTTTAGGTTAAGTTTAGGTTATATAGATTTAGGTTTTAGGTTAGGGTTTAGGTTTTAGGTTTTAGGTTAAGGTTTAAATTTTAGGTTAAGGTTTAGGTTTTACGTTTAGGTTAGGTTATAGGTTTTGGGATTTGAGAATAGGTTTAGGTTAAGGTTATAAGTTTAAGTTTAGGAAATCGGGTTCGGGTTCGGGATCGGGTTTACGTTTGGGTTTAGGTATAGGTTTAGGTTACAGGTTTAGGTTATAGGTTATAAGTGCAGGTTAGGTTTAGGTTAAGGTAAAGATTATAGGTTTAGGTTATAGGTTTAGGTTATAGGTTAAAGTTTAGGTTTAGGTTATAGGTTAGGTTATAGGTTTTGGGATTTGAGAATAGGTTTAGATTAAGGTTTAGGTTTTAGGTTTAGGTTTAGGTTATAGGTTATAAGTGTAGGTTTAGGTTTACGTTATAGGTTTAGGTTAAGGTTTAGGTTTTAGGTTAAGGTTTAGGTTATGGTTTAGGTTTTAGGTTTTAGGTTAAGGTTAGGTTTTAGGTTTAGGTTTTAGGTTAAGGTTTAGGTTATAGGTTATGGTTTTAGGTTTAGGTTTTAGGTTTAGGTTAGGTTATAAGTTTTGGGATTTGAGATTAGGTTTAGGTTAAGGTTATAAGTTTAAGTTCAGGAAATCGGGTTCAGGTTCAGGATCGGGTTTACGTTTGGGTTTAGGTATAGGTTTAGGTTATAGGTTATAAGTGTAGATTATAAGTTTAGGTTAAGGTTTAGGTTATAGGTTTAGGTTTTAAGTTAAGGTTTAGGTTATAGGTTTAGGTTTAGGTTAAGGTTTAGGTTTTAGGTTTAGGTTAGGTTATAGGTTTTGGGATTTGAGAATAGATTTAGGTTAAGGTTATAAGTTTAAGTTTAGGAAATTGGGTTCGAGTTCGGGATCGGGTTTGCGTTTGGGTTTAGGTATAGGTTTAGGTCATAGGTTTAGGTTATAGGTTATAAGTGTAGGTTATAGGTTTAGGTTAAGGTTATAGGTTTAGGTTGAGGGTGTGGTCCCTGCAAATACATATATAAACACGGCCTATCCAAATGGCCAGGCCACTTCAATGTTGTCCATAGGAAATGACAGGTTTATCATGGTCATAACTGCGGTTCCCACCTTCCAGGGACCCCCGCTCATCCAGATAGCTCCGATGCACATCCGGGTCTGCTCCATTAATTTTGAACAAATATATAAACACGGCCTGTCCAAATGGCCAGGCCACTCCAATGCTGTCCATAGGAATTGGACAGCTTCATCATGGTCATAACAGCGGTTCCCACCTTCCAGAGACCCCCACTCATCCGGATAGCTCCGACGCACATCCGGGTCTGCTCCATTAATTTCGAGCAAATACATAAACACGGCCTGTCCAAATGGCCAGGCCACTCTAATGTTGTCCATAGGAATTGGGTGTTGGCTGCCAACACATATAACATGACCAACAAGAAAGTTCATAAGTAAAGTCAATCTCATTCAGCATCATTTTCAAAAGTAAAATTTACAACTCAATATTCAACAAGTACCTGAAGATGTGAAGCAGTTGCTGCAGCTCCGAGTCACCTATAAATAAAGCTTGCCTTCTTACCATTTCCGCTGCACAGAACAGATAATTGTATTAAGATCTAAATCATCCTAAATAAGCAGCACGAAAGAAAGCCAATGCTTACATGCTAAGGCAATGCAACTGTCACCCTACACTAGTGGACATGGCTCGTGTGCAAATGGGGTGACACAAGGCTTAATGCAATGTCTGGCAAGAATGCCGTGAGATGGATTTGTTGGTGGAAGGAGGGTTCAGGTTCTAAAGCCTTCAAGATTAGAATTCAACATGCAGCTTCAGTAATCTACAACATGAGAAATCAATCATTTGGGTTGATTGGTCAGAAGTACCTTAGAATAGGAACAATTCATAAAGAACTCACATTCAACAAAAAAAAAGCAAAAAAAGAAAAGCCTATAAAATAGTGGCATGACTCTAGATCATTTGGTTTTTATGATTTCGGACATATGGAGTATCCACGGTTAGGTATAATAGATGAACGGTTTGGATCTCATACATATGTGCCTTACGTACCTAACATAACTAAGATATTAGAATCTAGCACTGGATACTTGATGATTCATACAACAATGAAGCACTTTGGCATTTACAAAAAACAAATTGACAAGTGGAATTCTACATATTAGTGGTTTGCATTGGAACAAATAACCAACCAAATGAGAACTTATAAATTCCTAGATGGCCAAAGAGAACTTAGATGGTAAGGTACACCCAATCAGTTTCTCATAAAGAATTTGTTTCCAGAAAATAAATTCTTTAGCAACTTGTAAATTCCTAGTTTTCAAACAACCCAAAATACATATTCGTTACATCACATATGGATAAGGAATAGAAGATTATAACAAACTTATTTCGAAATGTAAACAAACAGATGCATATGAGTTCTACTGTGTGCTTGTAAGTAATCAGATTACATGTATAATCATTCATGTTGATAGCTTCCAACATTCTCAATCTGCAAAATCATTCATGTTGTTAACTTCCAACATTCTCAATATGATCTAACACGAACCTTGCATGTATTTGGGGTTCTTTTGGAATGGGTTTGCTTCCATGTGTGGAATATGTCCATCCAGCTGTAAGTTAGAGCCATAAATCTAGTAGTAGTGATTTCATACTTGTGTTTTTGTTGTAGCATTTGTATCTAAATCAAATGAATAATATCCCTCATCTAAACAAGGATGAGGGTCTGTAGAGCAATCCCAGTAATCATTCCACTCCAATTTCCCCTAATACCAAAGACAAATAAATAAAATTTCACATACAGAAATACAGAATTGTAACAGAGAATCAAGCCTACCATAAATAGTGATAAAGCTTGTACAAATGAATGGCGAAAACACCAAGTTCTTTGATCCATTTTAGAAATATATAAATCATTCCATGAAACATGCAATAATGTCATAAGCAGACACACAACAGGAAGTAAATGCAAACTAGTGAACAAATCAAATGGCTAAAGGAAGCATATACACTGATAATGGTAGCTGGAAATATGAATATTTATTCACACCAGAAAAAAAATAAAAAATAAAAATTGATTAGAGCTAAACAAAATTCAAAACAAAATGTTGGTTAGAAAACAATAGCATGCAACCAACAGTAGTTGCTTCACAATTCCAAAATCACTGCCACATAAATTTTCTGGAAGAAAGAAATTACATACATATTTTTGTATGACGTATACATATGAGCAAAGTAACTATACATATGACATATCCACAGATCATGCAGGAATATGACAAGCATGTCAAATTACATACCTAGAATTTAATGAAAGAAAAATAGGCATCAATCACTAAACCAAATTAAAGAATGTAGCCAAGCTCAGACAAATTACATTTGGGAAACAATGTCATGGGGGGCGTGGGCAAGTAGATAAAAGGGTGTATCCTCCATGTAGAAATTATTGGGCCCTGATGTGTCACACCAAATGTTCAGCCTTGTTTTACCGACCATTATTGTCCATTTCCATTAATTTTCTACCAATGATACCCAAATAGCAAATTGTCACTCCTCTTGAATCCCGCCCTACTCTCACTCAATACTTTCTGGAACGAAGGTTTTATCTTCGCCAACTCCCTGCCACCACCATCATCACATCCCTTTCATTTGCAATTTTGATCTAGATATTCAGCTATTTATTAGTTACAAAATTTATTAAATGAATCTTACCCAATCAAAATTGAGGGGAAATTTTTATAGGATTGCCATTAGATCAGTCATGCTTTATGAGAGAGAATGTTGAGCAATCAAGGAACAACATGTTCATAAGATGAGCGTAGTTGAAATGAGAATGATGAGATGAATGAGTTGCAAGAAGAGGATGGATAAAATTAGATGAACACAGATTAGAGAATTTAGGAGTAAAACTAATAGGTAAATAATATGAGAAGTTGACTTAGATGGTTTCGCCATGTGCAACAGAGACCAAGAACTGCACTGGTGTGGAGTGAGTTGGTTCAAGTTGATGGCTCTAAAAGCACAAAGAGAAGCCTAAAAGGATATCAGTGGGTAGTCAAATGGGCCCAACCACCTGGTCCAAATGTTAGGCTGGTCCAGTCATCATGCAGGCCACTGTTGGCAATTTATTTGATGCTCATGTTGGTGTGACCTGCATGATTAGTGGACCACCTCCATCTTTAGGCCAGGTTATCAACACAATGTGGTCCACTTGATGCATGGGTACAATGTCACACACAAGTGCCATTTTGAAATGATTTGCTGCTTTTTGAAGTGTGTAGGTGCATGTGAGCTTTAGCAGAACTCTAGAACAGAAACATGTTGTGTTACCAACATCTATCTTTCATTTACTAAGGTATGAAATAACATTAGTATCCATAGAAACTTACTGACAGTAAAGCAACAGAAATTACATTTAACCAAAGGCATGATTCATGGTCCTTCCTCTCTCTCTGATCTCTCTGCCCTCTCCTCTCATTGTCTTGATGGTTCTATTGTGATCAATCCTTTATCACTCAAAGGCATGATTTTGGGGTATGTCGATTGTTTTTTTTTTTTTTGGGATGTGGTCACTGAAAATCTTAAATTTTTCGGCCCATTTCACAACATTAGCTAGAGCAACTGCTCAGAGTGGATGTCATGCAAGAGTGGATCATCTTCTTCAAATTGAACATGATGTGGTTTATTTCTTTGACTTTAATTTAATAAAATGATGAAAGTTGCATAAGACTTTGAAAGGTTTGGGCATTGTGTTCAAGTAGAGATTTCTTGCATTTATAGTTCTTTAAAAATAAAATGTATTGATCTGTTTAGCAGTTCAATACTTGGTTTATTCTTCAATTTGGTATTGTGCCTTATGTTTAAATTGGCATAAAACTCCCATAAATATCGAGTCAAACCTTTGTTTGGGCATTATTTGGGATTTTGTATTTAACATTCTAGGTTACATAAATCTCTATAGGCTCCAAGGATCATTTTCCTATTAGGAATTACTTCTATACCTAATGGCTTCTGTCAGTTTTTATTTAAGGATCATTTTCCTATTAGGAATGATCTATTCGGTAAGAAATAGCTTTGCTAGTTCTTGCTGATTCAACTGCATGATCTGCATTACTGTAGTATGATATAGCACATTGTGTAATGAAATCTATTGATGTTTTTGTACTCTGCTATGAATTAAAATATTAATTATCACTTAGATTCTTTTTTCTCTTTATATACTAGACTTTCTTTTTTCAAAACTTTGTTAATAACAACAACAAGATGGAGTTGGCTAAATTTGTGGCAACCCAATCTCTTTCATCAATTCACCTGATAAGAAATCGGAGCATGGGCAGTTTCCTAGTTTGGCCTTGAACAATTCTCTCAACGCTGCAAAAATTAAAATGGAAATTTTAAACTGAAACATCGAACATGCAACGAATAATCATGGTAGCTACTTTTTGCTCCTATTTTCTACTTTAATATAATCAGTCCCGTCTTAATTATTATTATTATTATTTTTAAAAAAAAAGAAAGAAAGAAAGAAAGAAGAAATAAAGAAAAACAGGGGAAAAAAAGAAAAAAGAAAAAAAAGGATTAATACTGCAATATTCTAGCCGTATACATTGGCTAGAATTGTGTTTTTCATGGTGGTCCATAATATGGTCTGCACTATTCTTCATCCTTGCTACAATCTCTTGATTACTTGCTAATCTCGGATACTTGCAGCCTTCAACGTCTGGTGGAAGTAAGTGCCACAAAAATATCACACCGAAAAATATTGAGCCTAAGGTATGATGATCTAGTACCTGATTTAAGAGTATGTTTAGGACTTACTTACCTCTACAAATGTGTGTATGACCCAGCTGGCACATGTCTGTGATGACGTATAGCCTACCTTATATATTGTGTGCCCTGGAAATCTGCTGGTTCACAGTTTATGTAACAAGATGGATGACACAACCAAGATTTTCTTTTTTGGATTTGTTTTGTAGCTTGTGGGCCCATTTGATGAGTGAACGATACAGATTTTTCTACATCCTTTTTCCTTTTATTAAAGTGAACACCCACAGGGAAATGCTTGTCTTGTATTCTTTATAAGCTAGCATTATACCAAAGAAAGTTGTATAAACTTCTCGCAGAAGGTATGCCGATTCACTCTCACTTATCTCATGATTCGTGTTTTCTATACCCTACAACTTTACATGTCTTACACCTTTGTATGATGGTTGTTCTTTCTTTCTTATTCTGAATCATTACTGAAAAATGACTGATGGTTATCATACACATTAATTTGACGTGAAGCTTACCGGAAGAGCTGAGGCTTTGGCGCAAAGCAAGAGTGCCAAAGAAAAATGTTCAATTTTTTAACATTTTTTCATGCATAATTCTCTATTTTCATTAATAATTTCATTGAATTAAAGTTGGGTTTCTTTGTTGTATGGATTCCAAAGAACTCAAGTGGCAATTTGAATCTTTCATGATTAGAACTACTAAACATTTTGAATTTCAAGAACCAGAGGTAAACCATTTATGGCTTGTAACTTCAATATTGTATATAAACAAGTTATAGTTTTTTTTTATAGCTATTTTGATTACCTGTTACTGTGAGTGATGAATTTCTAGCGTACTGTGAAGCTTCTTGATATACAACAATGCAAAGATATTGCCATTTTTGTTGTTTATATTTGTAGCAACCATAATCTATTTGTTTTTTTTCCTTGTACTGATTGATTTAATATGGATTTCCTTCATCCTGCAAGTCAATCATCTGTCACTATGGTTTGGAAATTTCTTAGTAGCTTATAGGGTTTCTTGATGTGGAATGATTTGTAAAAGTTTGCCATTCAAATTCAATTTGCAGTCCATTTCAATTCTGCAACTAAGCAGATCATGATGTAATCTTGGAAATGGCATTAATTCATTTTCAGCTGTCTATTTCTAGCCCATAGTTTTAATGTAGAAAATTGTCGAGGTGGCATAGATTTTAGTGGCTTTATTTTCCTCTTCATGTCATTTTTTTCTTTGTATTGCTCCATTTTTGGTCTGTTTTGCCAGAGCATAAAAGTTTTTCTTAGAGTTACAAATTGCATTTACATTCTCATTCCAATGGAGATGGAATTCTAATTTGTTTTCAGAGGTCTTTTGGAATGTGGAACCTTGCACATCTTTTACATGTTCTTACATAGAGATACACATGCACCTGATGTACCTGAGGTAGAACCTGATACAATTGAGTTTTATTGGTATTGTGAACTGTTTTCTGTACAGGACAAATACATATGAATGAGCGCACTATTGAAAAAAAATGATTGGAATCTTATTGCAAATTCATTGTTGTTGCCAACCAAGACTGCAAGGAATTGTAAATCAGGAAATGTTGCTGACTCTGAATAGTTTATAGAACCAATACTCAATTCTCTCGAAACATTGATGACATTGAGAAAACCCTTAAATAAACTCATACTTAACTACATAGCTTTCCTCTACTGTATTTTAGAAATTCCCATCCCTAAATTGCTGGGATAATGATGATTACAGTGTCACAGTCTGTAGCTCATTCATGAGAATTTAGCATTGAGTACTGTCCAGCAGTTGTGATATTAACACTTCTTTTCTTTCTGTTTATGTGAATTGAATCAACACTAAACTGAACTAAGCAAATTTCATAGTATGAGCAAAAGTTTAAACAGAGATATCCATAGCCAAACAATAAATACATTGGTTGATCAATTCCTTTTTCCCTTTATATTTACAGATTTTCCAACTGAAGTTTGGGAGTAGTGAAAATGTTTTTTGAGTTTTCTCATTATCAAAATCATTCTTTTCATTTTGAACTGGTTTTCTTTGTATTATTGCACTGCCAGTCAGTGCTGCTATATATATGTTTCCACTAATGTCCCCCATGGAAACCATTACAGGTGATCAATTGGCAATTGCTAAGGAAACTGGGCGTCGGCTGGGAATGGGTACAAACATGTACCCATCTTCATCTCTTCTAGGGGACAGTAAGGATGAATCAGTTTCGGCCCTACCTGTGGATGAACTAATTGAGAAAGCTGATGGTTTTGTTGGGGTCTTTCCTGGTAAAATTTTCGCATATTCTGTAAGTCCTATCAAATTTTCTTATGCCATTTCTTATACTATGTTTTCTTCCACAGAGCACAGGTATGAGATTGTGAAGAAACTCCAAGCTAGAAAGCACATCTGTGGAATGATACATGTAAATGATATGTCTGTGCATGAGATGTGGTGGGATTCATATCCATATAGGTAGGAGACCATGTTCCCTCTTTTTAAGCCATAAACAAGAATAAACATGCGTCGTAAATGAGCACGCACGCACACAAACACTGACTTTTCACACCCATATTTTGAACTAATTTTGAACTAATTTTGCGCTTGTGTTTTTATTTTTATTTTTGTAAATTTTTTTGTATTTTTATAATATTGAATGAATTTTGTAGTCTATATTTGAACGTATTTATAGTCTTAGGCTCCATTTGGTCATCACATTAGTATTTATGAAAATATTTTTTTTGAAAACCAAATGGAGCATAAGCCCTTTTTTAACTCCGCCAATGTAACTCCTTACATTGCTGGTCCCAAGCCCGGGTAAAGGAGGAGGGAGAAGGGATTTAGAATGAGATCGTTAACTATGGAGGAGATCCTGAAAATGCAGTGAGTATCTCTTGTTTTATGGTTTTAATTGTACATTCCTGTATTGATTACTCAAGCATGACGGTGATGCATATTCTTTCAGGTAGATGTTGCATGTGGGAGGATTGGAGCTGCATAATCCAGATTCAAGCATTTGGTACGTCTCTTGTCAAGAATGCACATGTGTAGTTCATCAAACAATACATTATGTGATTATAATTACATTTATTTGTTGCAACAATATGTTCGTGATATTGTGTGCATGATATCTATGTTTCTTATTACAGTTATCTATAATAATAATAATTTATTCATTATAGTGCATTCACAATAGTTATCATTGTGGTTACAATTATTCATTATGTGACAAGTTTTCAGGTGAGATGAACGAGTTTCAAAACAAAATAGTCTGCGGTTTTGAGAAGCGATTCCCAAGATGTATGTGTGCTTCAGGGGCCATCTGCACCTTGGAAGCATACAATGGAAGGTAAGGAAAACCCTCCAATTCCCTTCTTTGAATCATGAAAAAGTATTTGTGCTGAATCCCATGCATTGGTAATATTAGGCATGCTCATGAGCAGGATATGTATAATTCCGTAAAAATTTATGAAGCAGACCCGGATGTGCGTCGGAGTTATCTGGATGTTGAGCGAGGGTCCGTGGAAGGTGGGAACTGCTGTTATGAACATAATGAAGCTATCCATTTCCTATGGACAACATTGGAGTGGCCTGACCATTTGGATAGGCCGTGTTTATGTATTTACTTAAAATTGATGGAGCAGACCCGGATGTGCGTCGGAACTATCTGAATGTTGAGCGGGGGTCTCTGGAAGGTGGGAACCGCTGTTATGACCATGATGAAGCTGTCCATTTTCTATGGATAACATTAAAGTGGCCTGACCATTTGGACAGGAAGTGTTTATGTATTTGCTCAAAATTAATGGAGTAGACCCAGATGTGCATCGGAGCTATCCGGATGAGTGGGGGTCCTTGGAAGGTGGGAACCGCTGTTATGATCATGATGAAGCTGTCCATTACCTATGGACAACATTGGAGGGGCCTGACTATTTGGACAGGCCGTGTTTATGTATTTGCTCGAAATTAATGGAGCAGACCCGGATGTGCGTCGGAGCTATTCGGATGAGCGGGGGTCTTTGCAAGGTGGGAACTACTATTATGACCATGATGAAGCTGTCCATTTTCTATGAATAGCATTGAAAGGGCCTGACCAATTGGAGCAGGCCGTGTTTATATCTGTATTTGTAGGGACCACACCTTTAACTTAAACCACACCCTAAACCTATAACTTAAACCAAATCTCAATTCCCTAAACCTATAAACTATAACCTAAACCTAACCCTAAACCAAAACCTATAACCTAAACCTTAACCTATAACCTATAACCTATAACCTAAACTTATAACCTACAACCTAACCTTAACCTAAGCCTAAAACCTAAACCTAAACCTATAACCTAAGCCTATAAACTAAAACCCTAAACCTAAACCTAATACCTAAATGTATTCTCAAATCCCTAAACCTAAACCTACACCTAATCCTAATCTCAACTCCATAGCATAAACCTAAACTTGAAAACCCAAACCTAAACTCGATCCTGAACCCGAACCCAATTTCCTAAACCTAAACCTTAACTTAACCTATTCTCAATTCCCTAAAGCTATAACCTATAACCTATAACCTAAACCTAACCTAAACCTAAAACCGAAACCTAAACCTAAACCTAAACCAAAACCTATAACCATAACCTAAACCTTAATCTATAACCTATAACCTATAACCTAAACTTATAACCTATAACCTAACCTTAACCTAAACCTAAAACCTAAACCTAAACCTATAACCTAAACCTATAAACTAAAACCAAAACCAAAACCTAAAACCTAAATGTATTCTCAAATCCCTAAACCTAAACCTACACCTAATCCTAATCTCAACTCCTTAGCCTAAACCTAAACTTGAAAACCCAAACCTAAACTCGATCCCGAACCCGAACTCGATTTCCTAAACCTAAACCTTAACCTATTCTCAATTCCCTAAACCTTAACCTATAACCTAACTTAAAACTAAACCTATAACCTACACTTATAACCTAAACCTAAAACCTAAACCTAAAACTAAAACCTAAACCTAAACCTAAAACCTAAATGTATTCTCAAATCCCTAAACCTAAACCTACACCTAATCCTAATGTCAACTCCCTAACCTAAACCTAAACCTAAACTTGAAAACCCAAACCTAAACGCGATTATGAACCCGAACCCGATTTCCTAAACCTAAACCTTAACCTATTCTCAATTCCCTAAAGCTATAACCTATGACCTATAACTTAAACCTATAACCTTAACCTTAACCTTAACCTAAACCTAAAACCTAAACCTTAACCTATAAACTATAACCTATAAACTAAACTTATAACCTAAACCTAAAACCTAAACCTAAACCTATAAACTAAAACCTAAACCTAAACTTAAAACCTAAACGTATTTCAAATCCCTAAACTTAAACCTACACCTAATCCTAATCTCAACTCCCTAATCTAAACCTAAACCAAAACTTGAAAACCCAAACCTAAACCCGATCCCGAAGCCGAACCCGATTTCCTAAACCTAAACCTTAACTTATTCTCAATTCCCTAAAGCTATAACCTATAGCCTAAACCTAAACCTTAACCAAAACCTATAACCTAAACATTAACCTATAACCTATAACTTATAACCTAAACCTATAACCTATAACCTAACCTTAACCTAAACCTAAAACCTATACCTCAACCTAAACCTAAACCTAAACTTAAAAAGCCAAACCTAAACCCGATCCCGAACCCGAACCCGATTTCGTAAACCTAAACCTTAACCTATAACCTATACTTATTACCTTAACCTAAACCTATTCTGAAATCTCAAAACCTATACCTATAACCTAAACCTAGACCTTAACCTAAACATAAACCTATACTTATAACCTAAACCTATAACCTAAACTTATAACCTTAAACCTAAACTTATAAGCTTAACCTAAACCTACTCTCAAATCCCAAAATCTATACCTATAACCTAAACCTAGACCTTAACCTAAACATAAACCTATATGTATAACCTATAACCTAAACCTAAACCTAAACCTTAACCTAAACCTATAACCTATAACCTATAACCTTAACCTAAACTTATAACCTTAACCTAAACCTATTCTCAAATCCCAAAACCTATACGTATAGCCGAAACCTAAACCTAAACTTAAAACCTAAAACCTAAATGTATTCTCAAATCCCTAAACCTAAACCTACACCTAATCCTAATTTCAACTCCCTAACCTAAACCTAAACCTAAACTTGAAAACCAAAACCTAAACTCGATCCTGAACCCGATTTCTTTAACCTAAACCTTAATCTATAACCTATAATTATAACCTTAACCTAAAGCTATTCTCAAATGCCAAAACTTATACCTATAACCCAAACCTAAACCCGATCCCGAACCCGAACCCGATTTCCTAAACCTAAACCTTAACATATTCTCAATTCCCTAAAGCTATAACCTAAAACCTAAACCTAAAACCTAAATATATTCTCAAATCCCCAAACCTAAACCTACACCTAATGCTAATCTCAACTCCCTAACCTAAACCTAAACCTAAACCTAAACTTGAAAACCCAAACCTAAACCCGATCCCGAATTTGAATCCGATTTCCTAAACCTAAACCTTAACCTATAACCTAACTTAATCCTAAACCTATAACCTACACTTATAACCTAAAGCTAAACCTATAACCTAAACCTAAAACCTAAATGTATTCTCAAATTCCTAAACCTAAACCAACACCTAATCCTAATCTCAACTCTCTAACCTAAACCTAAACCTGAACTTGAAAACCGAAACCTAAACCCGATACTGAACCCGAACCAGAACCTGATTTCTTAAACCTAAACCTTAACCTATTCTTAATTCCCTAAAGCTATAACCTATAACCTAAACCTAAACCTAAACCTATAATTTAAACCTAAACCTAAATCTATAACCTTAACCTAAACCAAAACCTAGAACCTATAACCCATAACCTATAACCTAAACTTATAACCTATAACCTAACCTTAATCTAAACTTAAAACCTAAACCTAAACCTATAACTGTAGGTTATAGGTTTAGGTTTAAGTTAGGTTATTTTTCTTTTCATTTGTCTGGATCACCTCTCATATGTTCTCTCTTTTTTCATTTATTTTTTTCCACAGGATTGTTTATGTTTGGATGGATGCAGTTCATGTTTGGATGAATGTTGTATATGTCTGGATGAATTTATATAGTTTGGGTTTAGATGGATGTGAATATGAATATAATGAAATATATTATATAACAGGTATATATCAAGAAGAATATGATGAATTATATTCTAACAGGTGCATATCAGGAAATTTAAGATGGAATATTTTTTACCTACGAAATATTTCGTAGGTAAAAGTCTCATTACCATTTTTTAGCTACGAAAATTTCGTAGCTAAAAGTATGCCTTTTGGTAGTTGTGAGGACAGCCTTTAGCGACGAAATTTCTCGTAGCTAAAAGTCTGTTCCACGTTTTTTAGCTACGACAATTTTTGTAGTTAAAAGTATACCTTTCAATTTTTTCAAAATGTGTTTACAGCCTTTGGTGACGAAATATTTCGTAGCTAAAAGTCTCTTCCACGTTTTTTAGCTACGAAAATGTTTGTAGCTAAAAGTAAACCCTTCAATTGTAACTGAAAATAGTTTACAGCCTTTAGTGATGAAAATTTTCGTCGCTATAAGTCTCAGTTTTTTAGCTACGAAAGTTTTCATAGCTAAAAGTAAACCTTTGGAAACTGTTTACAGCCTTTAGCGACGACAATTTTCGTCGCTAAAAGTCTCATCCACATTTTTTAGCTACGAAAATTTTCGTAGCTAAAAGTAAACCTTTCAATTTTTTTCAAACACTATTTACAACCTTTAGCGATGAAAATTTTCATCACTAAAAGTCTTATGCACGTTTTTTAGCTACAAAAATTTTCGTAGCTAAAAGTAAACCTTTTGATTTTTTTCAAAAACTGTGTACAGCCTTTAGCGACGAAAATTTTCGTCACTAAAAGTGACTTTTAGCTACGAATTTACAATTTCATCGCTAAAAGTAAACTTTTAGTGAAGAAAATTTATTTCGTCGCTAAAAGTCACTTTTATTGATGAAAAAAAGTTTCGTCGCTAAAAACCCTCTTTCTTGTAGTGAGTATAGTTGCATTATGTTCTTGCGGTAAACATGTCGCCGTTGGCACAGGAACACCTTTCCAAATTATGTGGAGCAAGAAAGAAGTTAGTTTTCTTTCCTTTACCATTGTTGTTTGATTATTAATCCATGCAACGATTATTTTTTTATGCCATAGGTCTTGACACTTGCTATTTTTCTTAGAATTTATTAGTTTAATAACCTAGCTATGTTAACTATTAGACTTTGTTTCATAAGCATAAATATGAATCACCTTCTTTCTTCTTTTTGCTAGGTGGCATTAAATCTAGATGTCGTAACAGATGTGTATGATTTCCTCCATTTGGTAAGCACTATTTCTAGTGAAAAAGAAGTAAGCAATGAATGTCTAGGTGCAGATGTTGATGAAAAAGAAGTAAGCAATGAAGTAGCCCGTTCAATCTGATCAATCTACTCCCTAGGGAGGTTGGAAATCATATGATGCAGGAAATGAGAGGGTTCAAGATGCTAAATCCCAAGATGAAAATTGTTGCAACCAACCGAATGATTCATCTGCCAAACCACATGTTTGGGATAAGGATAAGATGCATGGTCAATCTAATTCTGTCTGGGGTAGTCAAAACCTAAAGGGTACCCATACGGAGAGATCTTCAGATATTGGAGGTTGGAATGAAGACAAAGGACAAGATGAGTTGAATCAACCAACAAGATCTCTTGTTTGGAGTTCTTCCCCTATTGAGAAGTCTTCAGATGACAGCAGTTGGAAAGAAAATAGAGCACAAGCTTGATTTCTATCGACCGACCAGAGCTCCTGGATGGGGTTCTTCGAGTAGATTCATTACACTCAATAACAGAAGAGATGTAGATTCATTACACACAATTTAGGTATGGTTTACACCAATTCAAGAGACTATACATTAGGCATTCAATATATAAGATTGGAGTGAGACTGATTAGGCATTTAAATGTGTTGCAGGATGTTGTTTGAATTACTTGTCCTAACAGGTGCACAAGTTGGGATGGATTAGACTTCTATCTTGAGAAAACGCCATGATTTCAGGTAGTTATTATTGTAATGGAAAGTTAAAAAATTAAAATAGAGAGATAATGAATTCATGGAAAGAAATGTTCTTTATCATTAGGTACTGAACTTCAAGTAATGTATGAAGTGCTTTATCCAAGCCTGGATGCCACACATGTATGAAGTGCTTATTAGATGTTGTAAAATATAATGCCAACAATTAGTATTTCATGTCCCATTATGTGTTTTATTTTGTTCTTGCTATGAAATTGGCTTCTTTTTTCTAAACATGTACTTATTGCCTGCATTTTGTTAGTAATTGGCATCCACCCATACATGGTATTTGTTTTTTTTTTTTTTCTTTTTTTTTTTAAAATGTTGTTTTATGATTGGACTGGTTCCTTTCCTGACAGGCATTCTAATATCAATCTGGTCGAGTTGGGAAAGGAAGCAGTGAATGAAGATGATAGAGTTGTCTTGTTTTTAGCAACAAATCTTACTGGGAAGTTTGACATTATGGGTTTAGAACAAGAAGACATCATTCCATTGTTCATAATTAGTAACAACAAACAGCAAGTCAACAAACCTTATACGCGGTAAGAATTTCCTGATGCTGATGGATTCTTGCTTGGAAGGCCACTTCTCAAATGATGATGGAACTAAGTTGGTGCGATTGGCTTCTCGTTACTTGCAATATGAACCTCGTGAGAGGCCAAATGCAAAGATGCTTGTGACTGCTCTTACTTCTCTTATCATGCAACACTTTCACGGGTACTTGCTCATGTTTACTTTTTTTTTTACGATTTCACTGGTACATGATAGCACAACAACATTACTAGTTTGTGTATGAAGCATTACTTTCCATCTGCTGAATTTTACTTTATTGGAACCTTGAGTACAAATCTCTCAAGTCTAGGAACTACACCAACCATCTGGTGTTGGAAAGTAGGTTCATCCAAATGAACTCTTGCTATTATCAAGTAGGTTCCACCATATTTTCTGATATTTTATTTCATTTGGTAGTGGGATTTTAAACTCCACTCTTGCTACTTATCTGTTGGTTTTCTTTGTTAGAAAGGGAAAGATTTGTGGAGTGGTCATTAATAGGCTGTAGTATGTCATTATTGTAGAAAGGGGTTTTCTATCATTATGCTTTGTTTATGTTTGTGTTGTGTTTGCTTATTTGTTGTATCTATTTGATATGTTTTCTTAGTGGGTATAATTTGGATCTTATGATTGGAAAGTTATTCAATCTGTTAGTGAGTACAAGATTGGCAATGTGGTTTTCTATCACAGGTTTGGGTTTTTAATATGCCAATATTTTTTGCAGATTCTGGAGCCATGCCAAAGTAATCTTGCTTATCAACCTTCTAATCCCCGGACTATGGGCATCCTTGGTTTGCTTGCTGAGATCTATGCACTACCAAACCTTAAAATGAACTTGAAGTTTGACATTGAGGTATACAAATGCAAATACATGCAAATACATGTAGATAGGTAGAGGAGATTGATACAGTCATGTTGATAGCTTCTATGTGGTTGTATTGAGAACATGAATGGCATAAATAAATCGAAGGATGTAATTTGGGGGTGTAAACCAGCCACCATACCAAATTGTGTTAAAGGAGCCATATCAAAACCTTTGTGGGAAATGCTTCTTGTGGGAAAATCCAAACCTGTTGTAGCCTTTTCCAGGGAAAATTGGAACTGTTTAACCAACAACAACCACATTTTTTAGTTTCCAATATACCCTTGACTTCATTTGAAATTTCTTTCAAAACCCATTGAGTATTGAAAGTTTTCTGCCCTAGGAAGCTAATTGTGGGGACAAAAAATGTCCAAAAGCTGCTCAAGTTGGGTCACACTTTTTAGAACTTTTAGCTTAAAAATCAAGTGTTTCCTTCCGCAAGTTCTTAGAACTTTTAGCTTAAATCTCTAGTATTCCCATCGTGTAGCAGGAGAAACCACCAATTACAATATCTGCAATGAACAGTATATTGCAACAAAACCATGTTTCTTCTTATAGCCAATACTATAGTTTTTAGAAGTAAGCAATGATTTATCATAACAAATTATGGAAAAGAATAGAAATTTGTGGAAAAGCTCTCCCTTGACTTTTTGTAGCTAAAAATGCATGAATTAGCTAAAATATGTGATGTCTAATTGCCTATGTATACAATGTGTATATGTAAGCGTCTTTGATGTGCATGCGAATGAATGATGGCATTCTTATTCTTAGTCAATGCACTATAAAATTCTAAAGGATGAAGATGATGGAAACATCCTTTGGTTGTCCGTTATTACGATGATTCACTTTCATATTTGAGGAAATGAAATCATTATATAACTACACATCTCATCTCAAATTGCATCAGGCTCTAGCAATAGGAACACTAGAACTTGCATATTCCCTATTTTTTTTGTTAGATATCTGATTTTATTTTAATTTTTAGAAAAAAAGGTGCTAGATAGCCATTTGAACCTGTCCTTTTCCTCAAATTTTCAATTAAATACTTATATTTTCAAATGGAGATTAACCACTTTGAGAAGAGTAAATTCCATCGGTTACGTAGCGTTTTAACTTTTAGGTGAAGTTTTAGAAGAGTAAATTACATTTTTTGTTGAGGTGTTTTATTTTTTCATTTTTCAATTTTCAATTGTAATTAAATTGTTCTTAGCCTTTCCTTCTCCATCATCCTTCAGCTATTGAGCATCCTTAGTGGCATATATATTTTGGGTTTTTGCATGCTGCTGAATAGGATTATGATAGAGAGAAGCTTAATGAAAGAATAACAAAACTCTCTGGTGGTGTTGCTGTCATTCAGGTATTCTTTAGGAATCTTCTTCTCCCTCAAACATGATGGTTATGATTGAACTATAAATTGGTATAAATGTGTTCAATTCCCCTATACGTATGCATGCACGCATGGTTTTTTTTTTGTATGGATGCATCATGCATGGTTTTATGATAAAACACATGTATGTATGTGTGTATATGCATGCATGCATGGATGGATGGATGAAACGTATGCATGCATGCATGGATGGACAGATTATGCATCTGTGTGTATGCATGCATACATGCATGGATGTATTTATATGTGTGTATATGTATGTATGTATGCATGCATGGATGGAAGACTGGATGGATGGATCATCACGCATGTGTGTGTATGTGTGTATGCATGCATGGATAGATGGATGGATTGTTAGATCATGGATGGATGGATCATCATGCATGTGTTTATGTATGCATGCATGCATGGATGGATGGATGTATCATCATGCATGTTTTCATGTATGTATGGGTGATCTTAAACCTAAACTCCAGGTATCTAGATGCTTTCAGAGTACAGGTAGTGATAGAAATTGTTAGTCGATTGTGGCTAGTAGACAAAGGGATGAGTAACCAACAATACAAATATGGGAGGCCTTCCCCAGGCATCCAGATGCTTTTAGATATATTTATATTGTTTTTAAATGTATTAACTCAAAATTGATGGAGCAGACCTGGATATGTGTCGGAGCTATCCGGATGAGCGGGGGTCCCTGGAAGGTGGGAACTGCTATTATGACCATGATGAAGCTATCCATTTCTTATGGACAGCATTGGAAGAGTCTGACCATTTGGACAGGTCGTGTTTATGTATTTGCTCGAAATTAATGGAGTAGACCCGGATGTGCGTCGGAGCTATCCGGATGAGCGGGGGTCCTTGAAAGGTGGGAACCACTGTTATAACCATGGTGAAGCTGTTCATTTCCTATGGACAACATTGGAAGGGCCTGGCCATTTGGATAGGCTGTGTTTATATCTATATTTGCAAGGACCACACCCTTAACCTAAACCACACCCTAAACCTATAACCTAAACCTATTCTCAATTGCCTAAACGTATAACCTATAACCTAAACCTATTCTCAAATCCCAAAAGCTATACTTATAACCTAAACCTAAACCTTAACCTATAACTTAAACCTATAGTTATAACCTTAAGCTAAACCTATTCTCAAATCCCAAACCTAAACCCGATCTCGAACCCAACCCCAATTTCCTAAACCTAAACCTTAACCTATTCTCAATTCCCTAAACCTATAGCCTATAACCTAAACCTAAACCTTAACCTAAACCTAAACATAAACCTAAACCTAAACCTAAACCTATAACCTTAACTTAAACCAAAACCTATAGCCTAAAACCTTAACCTATAACCTATAACCTAAACTTAAACCTATCACCTAACCCTAACCTAAACCTAAAACCGTAACCTATAATCTAAAACCGAAACCTAAACCTAAAACCTAAATGTATTCTCAAATCCCTAAACCTAAACCTACACCTAATCCTAATCTCAACTCCCTAACGTAAACCTAAACCTAAACTTGAAAACCCAAACCTAAACCCGAACCCGATTTCCCAAACCTAAACCTTAACCTATTCTTAATTCCCTAAACCTATAGCTTATAACCTAAACCTAAACCTTAACCTAAACCTATAGCTTATAACCTAAACCTAAACCTTAACCTAAACCTAAACCTAAACCTTAACCTAAACCTATAACCTTAACCTAAACCAAAACCTATGACCTAAAACGTTAACCTATAACCTATAACCTAAACTTAAACCAATAACCTAACCTTAACCTAAACCTAAAACCATAACCTATAACCGAAAACCTAAACCTAAACCTAAAACCTAAATGTATTCTCAAATCCCTAAACCTAAACCTACACCTAATCCTAATCTCAACTCCCTAACCTAAACCTAAACCTAAACCTGAAAACCCAAACCTAAACCTGATCCCGAACCCGAACCCGATTTCCTAAACCTAAACCTTAACCTATTCTCAATTCCCTAAACATATAGCTTATAACCTAAACCTAAACTTAAACCTTAATTTAAACCTAAACCTAAACCTATAACTTAAAACCTAAACCTAAACCTAAAACATAAATGTATTCTCAAATCTCTAAACCTAAACCTACACCTAATCCTAATCTCAACTCCCTAACCTAAACCTAAACCTAAACCTAAACTTAAAAACCCAAACCTAAACCTGATCCCAAACTTGACCCCGATTTCCTAAACCTAAACCTTAACCTATTCTCAATTCCCTAAACCTATAGCTTATAACCTAAACCTAAACCTAAACCTTAACCTAAACCTATAACCTTAACCTAAACTAAAACTTATGACCTAAAACCTTAACCTATAACCTATAAGATAAACTTAAACCTATAACCTAACCTTAACCTATAACCTAAAACCTAAACCTAAACCTAAAACCTAAATGTATTCTCAAATCCCTAAACCTAAACCTATACCTAATCCTAATCTCAACTCCCTAACCTAAACCTAAACCTAAACTTGAAAACCCAAACCTAAACCCGAACCCGATTTCCTAAACCTAAACCTTAACCTATTCTCAATTCCCTAACCGTTAACCTATAACCTAACCTAAACCTACCTGCACTTATAACCTAAACCTATAACCTAAAGCTAAGCCTAAAAACTAAACCTAAACCTAAAACTGAAATGTACTCTCAAATCCTTAAACCTAAACCTACACCTAATTCTAATCCCAACTCCCTAACCTAAACTTAAACCTAAACTTGAAAAACCAAACCTAAACTCGATCCCGAACCTAAATCCGATTTTCTAAACCTAAACCTTAACCTATTCTCAATTCCCTAAAGCTATAACCTATATACTACAACCTATAACCTAAACTGAAACCTTGACCTAACCCTATAACCTAAACCTAAACCTAAACCAAAACCTATAACCTATAACCTAAATTTATTACTTATAACCTAACCTTAACCTAAACCGAAAACCTAAACCTAAACCTAAACCTAAACCTATAACCTAAAACCTAAACCTAAACCTAAAACCTAAATATATTCTTAAATCTCTAGACCTACACCTAATCTTAATCTCAACTCCTTAACCTAAACCTAAACCTAAACTTGAAAACCCAAACCTAAACCCGATCCCGAACCCGAACCTGATTTCCTAAACTTAAACCTTAACCTATTCTCAATTCCCTAACCCTTAACCTATAACCTAACCTAAACCTGAACCTATAACCTGCACTTATAACCTAAACCTAAGCCTAAAACCTAAACCTAAACCTAAAACTGAAATGTATTCTCAAATCCTTAAACCTAAACCTACACCTAATCCTAATCTCAACTCTCTAACCTAAATTTAAACCTAAACTTGAAAACCCAAACCTAAACCCAATCCCGAACCCAAACCCGATTTCCTAAACCTAAACCTTAACCTATTCTCAATTCCCTAAAGTTATAACCTATAACCCAAACCTAAACCTTAACCTAAACCTACAACCTAAACCTAAACCTTAACCTAAACCTAAACCAAAACTTCTAACCTAAACCTTAACCTATAACCTAAACTTATTACTTATAGCCTAACCTTAACCTAAACTAAAAACCTAAACCTAAACCTAAACCTCTAACCTAAAACCTAAAACCTAAATGTTTTCTCAAATCTCTAAACCTAGACCTACCCCCAATCCTAATCTCAACTCCCTAACCTAAACCTAAAGCTAAACTTGAAAACCCAAACCTAAACCCGATCCCAATCCCGAACCCAATTGTTGTAATAATGTAGCCCAATCACATGACAACAAACAAGAATGTATCCCTTTTAACACATGCCCCTTTTTACATTTTAATTTTTGTTGTTGTTTCTATTAACTTGAATTGAAACACTTTTTTGCATTATTTGCTTGCATTAGTTTTATTTTAATGATCAGTTTTATTTTAAAAAAGTGCCCACTTTTTTGGAAGAAGTTTCTGCAATTCTTCATGATTCTGAATTATAATGTTTTGTTGGTTGAATATTTTTTATTAGATGAAAGGCACAAAAAGAAAATTGTTGCTGATTTTTTTCCTTTTTCTTAAAATTTATGATGTTAAACTTATATGTATTTTATGTGTGGATGAATGTAATGTGGATATAAGATTGTGTGTTTGGATGGATGTAGTTTATGTTTAGATGAATGTAGTTTATGTTTGGATGGATTTACGTAGTTTGGGTTTAGATGGATGTGAATGTGAATATGATGAATATATTATATAACAGGCGTAATGAAATATATTGTAACAGGTGTATATTAATCGTCTTAAATTTGAAAATGTCCTTTGAAGGCTCATAAGAGACGGTCCATAGCAGTGTTGAAGCCTTATAAGAGATGGTCCATGGCAGTCCTCTTTAAGGACGATCCATGACCGTCCTTGAAAGGACAGTCCATGGCCGTCCTTTGAAGGCTCATAAGAGATAGTCCATGGCAGTCCTTTTTAAGGATGGTCCAAACTGTCCTTTTAAAGGACGGTCCATGGCCATCCTATGAAGGCTCATAAGAGACGGTCCATGGCAGTCCTTTTTAAGGATGATCCATGACCTTCCTTTTTAAGGACGGTCCATGGCCGTCATTGTAGGCTCATAAGAGACGGTCCGTGGCAGTCCTTTTTAAGGACGGTCCACGGCCGTCCTTTTGTCGTCAATAAGAATGGCGGTTTTCAACCGTCCTTTAAGTAATATGACACGTTAAAATATGACGGTCCATGCGACGGTCCATGCTGTCCTTTTTGGTCATTTGAGATGGTTTTGGACCATCCTTTTTTCACTGTTTTGGAGTAGTGTGCTCTCGGATAAGGGCCGAGCTGACTGCTTTTGTCAAGACAACCAAATATAGTAGTAGTGGCTCTCCTTGCTCGGGCTTTTTGAGAGTAGCGGGGGTGAACCCAAGTACTGTTTGAGCTACTGGAAGGCGAGCTCATAGTCCTCGGTCCACTCTATTTTTTATTTTCCTTTCAACTGTTTGAAGAAGGGCAGGCATTTTTCGGTGGCTCAGGAGACGAACTGGTTGAGGGCGACTATCCTCCCTATGAGGCACTGAACCTCTTTTGTTGTCCTAGGTGAGCTCATGTCTAACAGGGTTCAGATCTTGTCAGGATTCTCCTTGATCCCCCTTTGGCTGACCAGAAAGCCAAGGAACTTTTCGAAGCTGACACCAAAGGCTCATTTTCTTGGATTCAACTTCATCTGTCAACCAACTCGTTGATTCGTGGGAGGGAAAATAGTCCATGGGGCAGGCTTTGTTCAGGTTGGTGTAATTAACACAGACCTGCCACTTTTCACTTAACTTTTTCACCAGGACGACGTTGGCAATCCATTCGGGATAAGAGATTTCTTCAATAAAACCAACTTCGAGGAGCTTACCAACCTCTTCCTCAATGATGGCGTATCGTTCTGGCTCGAACGCTCATTGCTTCTGCCTCACCGGTCGGTGATCGAGGTCGACGTTCAGTTTATGGACCATGACTTCCAAGCTGATGCCGGGCATGTCTTGGTGGGACCAGGCGAAAACATCGATATGATGCCGGAGGAGGTCCACGATCTCATCTCGCATGGCCGGGGCTAGTGATGAGCCGACCTTCACAGTACAAGTTGGGTCAAATTCATCGAGGGGGATGACAACGAGGTCTTCCCTTGGAAACCCTCTCGATTGACTCTTCCCGCAGATCAAGGAAAGTAATGGTCATCGTGTGTTGTGGCATCCTCATCGCTGTGAAATAGCATTGGCGAGCTTCTTGTTGGTCTCCCCGGACTAGTCCGATGCTATGCTTGGTGGGGAACTTCATTGTGAGGTGATAAGTTGACACTACCACTTGTAGGGTGTTAAGGGTCGGTCATTTAAGGATGATGTTATAGATGGAGGGAAAGTCGACCATCATCGTCATCTATTTCTGTCCTTCCCCTACAGTGACTGGAAGCAGTATGGATCCTTCGGAGCTGACTCTATCCCCTGCGAATCTGAGTAGGGGGGTTTTGATAGGCCCGAGGCGAGACCTTCTGACCCCCATTTTATTGAAAGCATCAGTGAAGAGGATATCGACCAAATTGCCGGTGTCTACAAGAATTTGAAACACCTTGCAGTTGGTTATGGTCATGGCCACCACTAATGCATCAATGTGGGGGTGGTGGACACCTCGGGCGTCCTCCTCGGTGAATGTCAGCTCAAAGGAGTTCACCTTTTGCTCCTTTAAGGGTCCGCATGTGAGGTGGATCTAGTTTTTTGAGCTATTGTGAATGATGCTCCGAGAGTGAGCTTTGCGTGCTCAATTAGAGTTTACTCCCCCCCCCCCCCACAGGCCCACTGAAGATGGTGTGGATTTCTCCTGTAGCTTCATTGTTATTGTCGTTGGTGGGCTACTTGTCCTTCAGATATGGTCCTTCCTCCCTCCCGTTGATATACTCTCGTAGATGCTTGTTCCAGATGAGGGCTTTAATCTCATCTTTGAGGTCGAAATATTTGTTGGTGAAGTGGATGTGGTCGTGGTGTAAGTGAAAGTACTTTCATTTATCCCGTTTGTCGGCATCAATCTTCATTCTGTCTGGCCATTTGAGAATTTGTTTGTCTCGAACCTCCAAGAAGACCTGCTCGGGTGTAGCATGGAGGGGAATGTAAGAGTTAAACCTACTCTCAGGTCATTTGCTCGGTCGTTGACCCCTAGTCGGGTCGTCATTCTTCCTATGCTTGTTAATGCGATCGAATGCTCACTCTTCTTTAGGCTGTTTGTCCCTAGTCGAGCTTCATCCACTCCTTGTGGCTTTCTGCAAGCTGAAAAGTTCTTTGAAAATTGAGTACTTCTGAGCTCGGTTGATGAGGTCCGCCAAAGTTGTGGTGGGATTCTTGCCAAGTGAGAAAAGGAACTTCCCCTCCCTTAGGCTGGCCATCACAGCAGCCAGGGCGATTTGATTCGAATAGCCCCCCACTTGCATTACTTACGGGTTGAAACGCTTGTTGTAATCCTTCAACAGTTCGTTATCTTTCTAGATAATGGTGAGGAGGTGAGTCATCGGCTTTAGCCTTTCTTTTCCTCCGATGAAGTTAGTGATGAACGCTTTGCTGAGCTAAGTGAATGAGTTGATGGATCGTGGTTTGAGTTGTTGATACCACTCCGAGTTGCCCCATGCAAAGTAAAGGAGAATGCTTGGCACATTGCCGCAGTCAATGCACCTTGAAGCTCCATCCATGCCCTGAAAGATTCTAGATGATCGATCGGGTTAGTGGCCCCGAAGTACGGGGTGACCTGTGGCATCCAAAATCTGGGTGGGAGTTGAGCGTGTATGATGTCGGCGGTGAATGGCGGTTCGGTTTCCTCCAACATGGCTTCTATTGAGGTCGGAGTGTGCGCGCTAAGCCTGTTGTATATCGTTGATCTGACCTCGCAGCTCATTGAGCTCGTCCTCCTAAGGATCTTCGTTTTCGGCTATTGCTTCAACAAGGTTATCCTTAGCTACAGTTTCAGGAGATTTGCCAGCCTCTTCTTCTCCAATTCATGACTTAAATCGGAGGCAGCCAAAGCGATAGTACCTAAAACGTGGGAAGGTGCTAGTATTGCTCTTCGCCAACCTATTGGTTTTGTTGGGATCCGGCAGGTGCTTGATTTAGTGTAGAAACCTCTATGGTTGCCTAAGCGACAATTTCCTCAACCCCCTTGCCAGGAGGAGGGACTTGTCGTTTTAACAATCGATGTTACTGGTCAGTACCTCAACTCGTTGTATCAGAGAGCTAAGCCAACTTCCCCATTTTTGGGACCATTACACCGGGCCTGTGGGTGTAGAATCAGCCTGAAGTTGGGAAGAAGAATCCCGATGGTCTACAAATTGTTCTAGCGGCGCAGGGCTAGGTAGAGTAGTGGTGTTTTGGGCTTTCTTTCTCCCCTTCGCCATTGTTGGAGCACTGTAAATGAGGGGAATGGCTTTCATTATCGTTCACACAGACGGTGCCAAACTGTTGATGCAGAAATCTAGACGTCCTCCTTAGACCAGTTGATACCTGCAAAAGAAGATAAAGATGGAGACCCTGGCTGCTGCAGGGGAACCTTCGATGCCAAAGTCAGACATGCAAGCTAGGTCTAATAGAACATAGGGTTTTTGGGTGTGGAGTTGTTTATTGTTCAACATTTGAGGCGCTTCTATTTATAGTTAAAGAGGGGCGATGACATAGGTGGAGATGTCCCTACTTAGTAGGAGCGTATTATATAGGGAATTCTATCCCAAAGGCATTGTGGATATTTGTCCGAGATCTTCGGCTGAGATCTCAGACAGATCTCGTCATTAGAATCTGAGTTATCGGAATTGCAGTAAGAGGCCAAGGTCGAGCATTCGAGGTGGCTTACATGACAGTCCCGAGGAGTAGTTTGCCAACCCGAATTCTGTAGTAAACCATGGTCGAGTACTTCCTGAGCATAGAACAAATCGTCGACCTACCGCACTGCCTTGGGGGGCCGTGTCCGAGCACGGGGGTCAAGCTCCTTTCCTTGGTAGTGTATAGATGAGATCAGGGATGACCATCCTCTTCATCTTATTATATGGGAGAGGGTTCTCTAAGTATAACAGCTCAGAGATGGATGGGACCATCGGAGGGCTTGACATATGATGGAGGCAGAGATAGTCCATCTTTTGGTGGCTGAGTTTATGGGGCAGGCCTCTCTTCCCAGCAGTGGGGCATTGTTTTCTGGTTATGGCTGGTGCTGGCTATCCACGTAGATGACTGAGCTAACCTCACACTTATAACCAACTTATTTTCACCCATAACAAACTCTATCAAATGAACAATTTGGTTCATTGAAAAGAAGCCAAAATCCAACCATTAGAGTCCCAATGTATCTATCTTATTTTAGGCAAGAGCCTAAAATTGAAGGATAACGAAAGCTTAAGTGGAGCACCCTATAGAAAGCAGTGGGGTTAAACACCTAGCAAAGAAAACTTCTTGGGCCACATAAGTTTTGAATCAAGCTGATATTTGTGTTTCCCTTTAACTAGGTTTGTGTGACCTTATGAACAGATTGGATGACAAATAAACATCTTGGTGGACGCTGGGAAGGTTTCAATGGTGGGCATCATTGTCCCACTGCTTTTCGTGTTGTGGTCTATTCGCTGTTATTTTGACGTTCCTCTTCCTAGCAGGGGTGATGAGTGTGCAGACATCTCATAATTAGGATTGTGATTCCAATTCAAACCGAACAACAATGATCCCAAGCACCAAAGTAGGCAGACACTAGGTATGATCGAAGTCTGAGGAGATCAGTCGCCTATTCAACCACTCGCTCAAAGTGTAAATTGATCAGGCGATAGTCAGAGGGTGGGGTTCGTCCTCTGATAATGGGTTTCTCCTTGCCTTTCATACAAAAGGACTTTCAAAATGCATGAATAACATAATGCAAAGTGATAATTTGAAAATTTTGACCACTAAAGAATATTCATATTCTGACTACTATATTTATGTTATGGATTATACTAGAGAAAGAAAGTAAAGACAATAAGTAAATGATTATTCTAAAGGAAAGAAATTACTTGATAAAAGCTGTTGGTATGGGCCAGCACCCCAATCGTGAATGAACCGTTACACTGACATTTATCGATCCCCTGACTTGGCTATAAAACAATTGTTCTGCCTTTGCCTAACAGCTTAATCTCTTAGCTCAACTGGTTGGAACAGTAGGGCCAAGGTCCTAACAAGTGGTATCAAAGCCTAGTAGGTCGAGGGTTCGAGTCGCAATGTGTGGTAGCACTGGGAGGGGGATTGTTGGTATGGGCCAGCACCCCAACCGTGAATGAACCAATACACCGACATTTATTGATTCCCTGACTTAGCTACAAAACTATTGTTCTACCTTTGGATAAAGCTTAAGCTTTTAGCTCAACTAGTTGGAACATTAGGGCCGAGGTCCTAACAGAAGCTGCGATTACATTATGGAATGTAAATTCAACAAGGCAAGATAATTGAAAGATAATTTGAAGATAATTGATTTGTTTGGGTTGGTGTCAGATGACTTTTCCTATTGAAATCTTCTTCTATTTATAACTCTGATCCGACTGTTCTGGATTCTTCTCACGATCTGATGTTTACCATAATTGTCTTCACCCATGCTCCGCTTCTAGATCCTTTCCACGATCTAACGTTACCTTTAACACTTGTTCATTACTCATAGTGAATCAACCATTGGCTAACCAATCATTAGGTTACTTGAACTCGGTCGCACCCCAGTGGTTATCTGCCATGTGTAAGTCATGTGATAGCAATCACTTGAAATTCGGTCGCACATTCCCACTGCCATCTTTCGACCATTAGCCTCATACAAGTGTGAACCACACAAATCTTATCACAACGAGATCCAGTCGAATAGGGTAAAAACATTGCTGCCTTCATCGTGGTCTTTTAGAAGAAAAGGGCTGCGACATTTGAGTATTGAACATGTTGACATCTAACAGTGAGTATGTCCGGAACAGACACTTGTTTTCAAAAATAGCCGTTCTACAGCAAAAAGGCATGCTTCTTAATTGCTACCGTCTCTAAAATCCCTTATATATATGAAAATCTATTTTTGTATTTGATACGATTTCTCATTTCTTTCTTCCTTTACCCTATTTCTTACTCTTCTTCGGCCATGGCTTCTTCTTCATTTGTACCTTCTTTCAACCAAAAAGACATTATGGTTGTACTAGATTTTTTTTCTCAAACTATTGTTCGATAGATATAATCTTCAAATCTTCAATCCATGAAGATGCATATGGTTTAGGCCCTTCATTTTCCCTACCTATAGATCCCTTGTTTCTAATTTACCTAGGAAGTAATATCCTAATTCAATCAGGAGAAGTCCCCGACACAGGAAATGCATTTAAAACACCGAGGTTATGGCCGAAACCTCTTCTTGGATGAAAAGATTGGTTCGACAGAGTATCGGCCCAACATGAAGACTCGTGGAAAGAAATTGGGAATTTCGAGCGTATCAAGCTTTCTCTTTCAGAATATCTGCCCAATATTCCCCTCCTTCTGGCATAAACTTCATTTTAGAACATTTCTACCAATACCTTCACGTTCGGTTGTGGATTGATGAGTATCTCTATTAAGGATATCTGTCATCTTACCAAAATTCCCCCTTTTGGTCTACCCTACCACGCGAAGACAAAAGTTAGACAACACAAGAATTTTCCTAATAAGAACGCTAAAGGATATACCAATTTCATGAGTTCTTATCGCAAACTTACGGGACCGATCGAAGAACTAGAGCACCTTGTTTTTCTTCTTTGTTGGATTTATCACCATTTCTTGTGCATTAATGCTAAAAAAGTTACGACCGAATACATTGCTTTGGCCGAATACTTAATTTAAGGTCAATGAGTAACCTTGACGCCATTTATTCTTAGCAATTTGTACAAAGGACTCTATAAAGCTAATTCAAGCGGGTTATATTCAGCTGGAGGTCCTATATGGCTCCTTTAGATGTGGTTTGTTACATATTTTTAGCCACAAGTATTCAGTCATGAGCATATCGATTTCCTCATATGGGGACCCAATTCTACACATCCAAATAGAAGTCATTACTATTGCTGAGCATTTGCAGGAATTCTTTGCCCTCGATCTTCCTATTAAATGCCCATGTAACGCCCCGATTTTCGAAACTCGAGTATACGACTTGTTTTTTAAAAATTCGAGTGTTAATATTTAAAGATAGCCAAATTTCAGGTACATTTTTTCCCTTTCTCACTGTACGCAGTTTAGCAGAAGAGGGACAAATCAAGCATAAAGGGAGGTTTAAATATAACATCCAATTACTCAAGTTGCTGCCCGAAGGCTTATACAAAACAATGTCTCAATACTACAAATACAAGAATGAAATAATTTCATACATGAATTAAAATAAAATTTAAACTAGTCTTAAACTGCAAGATCATGTAGCATCTCTTAGGTAGACTTTGTACCCTGCTCCTCATACACCTGATCATTTAAACAACTTGCACTACCTGTACGATTATATATTTAAAGGATGAGTTGCCAGCTTAGTGTAAATCCCCTCAAGATTACACACTACCGGATTAGTTAAGTGTTAAGTGTCAAATATTATATATTTCTCCTTATTTATATTTTGGTTTTATGAACATGATAACCTTTAACAGGTATGTTTTATAAATGTTTATATTGCAAGGTGAATCTAAGAGTGTCACGCCCCAAAATCGGGAACCGAGCTCACAAAATTTTTGATCACCGAATTCGGTGCCGACAGCCTCTGTAGTACCCCATTCTCGGCTCCCAGTGCCCATACACCAGATTCCGATCCTGGAATCCTACAAAGAGGATTTTCGGTGTGATTTTTTTTGTAAAGAAGCATAACCAAGTCATAAAAACATCATCACCACATATCCACTAATAAAATCATTCAAGTACAATGATTTTTGGTGTGAATTTATTTTGTAAATGAGCATAACCACAAGCATAACCAAGTTAAAAAAACATCATCACCACATATACACTAATAAAATCATTCGAGTATAATGATTTTCGGTGTGAATTTTTTTTTTTGTAAAGGAATATAACCACAAGCATAACCAGGTCATAAAAACATCATCACCACATATCCACTAATAAACTTTGTTTTGGAACATTTTTACCAATACCTTCATGTTCAGTTGTGGATTGATGAGCATCTCTATCAAGGACATCTGTCATCTTACCAAACTTCCCCCTTTTGATCGACCCTACCACGGGAAGACAAAAGTTAGACAACGCAAGAATTTCCCCAATAAGAACGCTAAAGGATATACCAATTTCATGAGTTCTTACCATAAACTTACGGGACCGGTTGAAGAACTAGAGCACCTTGCTTTTCTTCTTTTTTAGATTCGTCGCCATCTCTTGTGTGTTAATGCTAAAAACGTTATGACCGAATACGTTGCTTTGGCCGAATACTTAATTCAAGGTCAACGAGTAACCTTGGTGCCATTTATTCTTAGCAATTTCTACAAAGAACCCTAAAAAGTTAATTCAAGCGGGTTATATTCAGCTGGAGCTCCTATATGGCTCCTTCAAATGTGGTTTGTTACATATTTTCATCCACAATTATTCAGTCATGAGCATATTGATTTCCTCATATGGCGACCAAATTCTACACATCCAAACAGAAGTCATTACTGTTGCTAAGTATTTGTAGGAATTCTTTGCCCTCGATCTTCCTAATAAATGCCCATGTAACGCCCGGATTTTCGAAACTCGAGTATACAACTCATTTTTTGAAAACTCGAGTGTTAACCTTTAAAGATAGCCAAATTTCAGGTACATTTTTTCCCTTTATCAGTGTACGCAGTTTAGCAGAAGAGGGATAAATCAACCATAAAGGGAGGTTTAAATATAACATCCAATTACTCAAGTTGCTACCCGAAGGCTTATACAAACTAATGTCTCAATACTACAAATACAAGAAGGAAACAATTTCTTACATGAATTAAAATAAATTTTAAACTACTCTAAAATTGCAAGATCATATAGCATCTCTTAGGTAGACTTCGTACCCTACTCCTCATCCACCTGATCATTTAAACAACCTGCACTACCTGTACGATTATATATTCAAAGGATGAGTTGCCAGTTCAGTGTAAATTCCACTCAAGATTACACACTGCTGGATTAGTAGTGTTAAGTGTCAAATATTATATATTTCCCCTTATTTGTATTTTAGTTTTATGAACATGATAACCTTTAATGGGTATGTTTTATACATGTTTGTATTGCAAGGTGAATCTGAGAGTGTCACGCCCCAAACTCAAGAACCGGGCTCACAAAATTCTCGATCGCCGAATCTGGTGCCGACAGCCTCTGTAGTACCCCATTCTCGGCTCCCAGTGCTCATACGCCAAATTTCAATCCTGGAATCCTACAAGGAGGATTTTCAGTGTGATTTTTTTTTTGTAAAGGAGCATAACCACAAGCATAACCAAGTCATAAAAACATCATCACCACATATCCACTAATAAAATCATTAAAGTACAATGATTTTTGGTGTGAATTTTTTTTGTAAAGGAGCATAACCATAAGCATAACCAAGTCAGAAAAACATCATCACCACATATACACTAATAAAATCATTCGAGTACAATGATTTTCAATGTGAATTTATTTTGTAAAGGAGTATAACCACAAGCATAACCAAGTCATAAAAACATCATCACCACATATCCACTAATAAACTTCATTTTGGAACATTTCTACCAATACCTTCACGTTCGGTTGCGGATTGATGAGCATCTCTATCAAGGACATCTGTCATCTTACCGAACTTCCCCCTTTTGGTTGACCTTACCACGGGAAGATAAAAGTTAGACAACGCAAGAATTTCCTCAATAAGAACGCTAAAGGATATACCAATTTCATGAGTTCTTACCGCAAACTTATGGGACCGGTCGAAGAACTAGAGCAACTTGCTTTTCTTCTTTTTTGGATTCGTCGCCATCTCTTGTGCGTTAATGCTAAAAAAGTTACGACCAAATACATTGCTTTGGCCGAATACTTAATTCAAGGTCAACTAGTAACCTTGGCGCCATTTATTCTTAGCAATTTGTCCAAAGGACTCTATAAAGTTAATTCAAGCGGGTTATATTCAGCTGGAGGTCCTATATGGCTCCTTCAGATGTGGTTTGTAAAATATTTTCAGCCACAATTCAGTCATGAGCATATCGATTTCCTCATATGGCGACCAAATTCTACACATCCAAACAGAAGTTATTACTATTGCTAAGTATTTGCAGGAATTCTTTGCCCTCAATCTTCCTAATAAATGCCCATGTAACGCCCCAGTTTTTGAAACTCGAGTATAAGAGTCGTTTTTCGAAAACTCGAGTGTTAACCTTTAAAGATAGACAAATTTCACGTACATTTTTTCCCTTTCTCAGTGTACGCAGTTTAGCAGAAGAGGGACAAATCAAGCATAAAGGGAGGTTTAAATATAACATCCAATTACTCAAGTTGCTACCCGAAGGCTTATACAAACCAATGTCTCAATACTACAAATACAAGATGGAAACAATTTCATACATGAATTAAAATAAAATTTAAGCTAGTCTTAAACTACAAGATCATGTAGCATCTCTTAACTAGACTTTGTACCCTACTCCTCATCCACCTGATCATTTAAACAACCTGCACTACCTGTACGATTATATATTCAAAGGATGAGTTGCCAGCTCAGTGTAAATTCCCCTCAAGATTACACACGGCTGGATTAGTTAAGTGTTAAGTGTCAAATATTATATATTTCCCCTTATTTATATTTTGCTTTTATGAACATGATAACCTTTAACGGATATGTTTAATACATGTTTACATTGCAAACTGAATCTGAGAGTGTCACGCTCGAAACTCAGGAATCGGGCTTACAAAATTCTCGATCACCAAATCCAGTGCCAACAGCCTCTGTAGTACCCCATTCTCGGCTTCCAGTGCCCATACGCCAGATTTCAATCCTGGAATCCTACAAGGAGGATTTTTGGTGTGATTTTTTTTTTGTAAAGGAGCATAACCACAAGCATAACCAAATCATAAAAACATCATCACCACATATCCATTAATAAAATCATTCAAGCATAATGATTTTCGATGTGAATTTTTTTTGTAAAGGAGCATAACCATAAGCATAACCAAGTCAGAAAAACATCATCACCACATATACACTAATAAAATCATTCGAGTACAATGATTTTTGGTGTGAATTTTTTTTGTAAAGGAGTATAACCACAAGCATAACTAAGTCATAAAAACATCATCACCACATATCCACTAATAAACTTCATTTTGGAACATTTCTACCAATACCGTCATGTTCGGTTGTGGATTGATGAGCATCTCTATTAAGGACATCTATCATCTTACCGAACTTCCCCCTTTTGGTCGACCCTACCATGGGAAGACAAAATTTACACAACACAAGAATTTCCTCAATAAGAACGCTAAAGGATATACCAATTTCATGAGTTCTTACCGTAAAGTTACGGGACCGGTCGAAGAAGTAGAGCACCTTGCTTTTCTTCTTTTTTGGATTCGTCGCCATCTCTTGTGCGTTAATGCTAAAAAAGTTATGACCGAATATGTTGCTTTGGCCGAATACTTAATTCAAGGTCAACGAGTAACCTTAGCGCCATTTATTCTTAGCAATTTGTACAAAGGACTCTATAAAGTTAATTCATGCGGGTTATATTCAACTGGAGGTCTTATATGGCTCCTTCAGATGTGGTTTGTAAAATATTTTCAGCCACAACTATTCAGTTAAGAGCATATCGATTTCTTCATATGGCGACCAAATTCTACACATCCAAACAGAAGTCACTACTGTTGCTGTGTATTTACAGGAATTCTTTACCCTCGATCTTCCTGATAAATGCCCATGTAACGCCCGGATTTTTGAAACTCGAATATATGACTCGTTTTTTGAAAACTCAAGTGTTAACCTTTAAAGATAGCCAAATCTCACGTACATTTTTTCCATTTCTCAGTGTACGCAGTTTAACAGAAGAGGGACAAATCAAGCATAAAGGGAGGTTTAAATATAGTATCAAATTACTCAAGTTGCTACCCGAAGGCTTATACAAACCAATGTCTCAATACTACAAATACAAGAAGGAAACAATTTCATACTTGAATTAAAATAAAATTTAAACTAGTCTTAAACTGCAAGATCATGTAACATCTCTTAGGTAGACTTTCTACCCTACTCCTCATCCACCTGATCATTTAAACAACCTACACTACCTGTATGATTATATATTCAAAGGATGAGTTGCCAGCTCAGTGTGAATTCCCCTCAAGATTACACACTGCCGGATTAGTTAAGTGTTAAGTGTCAAATATTACATATTTCCCCTTCTTTATATCTTGATTTTATGAACATGATAACCTTTAATGGGTATATTTTATGCATGTTTGTATTGCAAGGTGAATCTGAGAGTGTCACCCCCAAACTTGGGAACCGGTCTCACAAAATTCCCGATCGCCAAATCTGTTGCCAACAGCCTCCATAGTACCCCATTCTCGGCTCCTAGTGCCCATATGCCAGATTTCGATCTTGGAATCCTACAAGGAGGATTTTTTGTGTGATTTTTTTTATAAAGGAGCATAACCACAAGCATAACCTAGTCATAAAAACATCATCACCACATATCCACTAAGAAAATCATTCGAGTACAATGATGAAAGTGAAATACATATATAAAACAAAAACTCTAAAGCTCTGGCACACACTCCTACCTCAACGCTGTTGCGACCTAACATCACCTGCACGCAACGGTCGTGCATAAGTTTACTATGAAGCTTAGAGGGTGTGTGCGTATGTGCGCAATGCATGTGCTAAGCATACAATATCCGCGTAAGCAGAAATATTGACAAGTCCATAAATCATACAATATCAGAGTAAGCGAAATACTGGCAATCCATAAATCGTACAATATTAAAGTACGCGGAAATACTAGTAAGTCCATAGATACTGTCAGCCTTATCCAGACTATGCGATGCAAAAACATGATAAGCCAGATGTCATATGTTGAGGATGCAATATGCAAATCTTGACAGGTCCACGAATACCAACTACCTTATCTAGGTCACGTAATGCAAAAACATAATAAATCAAATGCCATATGTTGAGAATGCAATGCAATATGCAGTGCAAAAGAGATAACCAAGCTGGAGTGTGAAGTCGGGATGGTAGTATGTGTTATCGCAAGCTGTGGGGTCCATCCCCAAGAACTTCTATCCAAAATAGTCTCATACCTAAATTTGGATAGCTAAACTTAATGTGGTAAACTCCTGATCTCAGGTTTGTCGTGTACCCAATCGAAATCATGGCCATAGCAAAGGTTCATATAACGATTTAGTTGCGCACCACCAGCCTGAGTGGATAGTGAATGAATGAATGAATGAGTCAATACTGAGTGCGTAACTCTTACTCAGAAGTCCACATATCAGTACCGTACATCTCTGGGATATCATCGGGGTCTAATACACTCCACACTAACTACCGCCTCCCTAGCTGCACAGCCCAACGAGTGGAAGAGACCTCACTACCTACCTGACCAGTAGTCTACCAATACCTACCTGGCTTGTCGATAGTGGATCTGTTTACGAGCTGGTCAAACTTAGCCTAGCTTACAACCCCCTCACTCGGGCGGATAAGGCCATACCCCCTTCCAACCGACCACGACATAGTGGGAGATGTGGCCTACTGGTATTTGGCACTCGGGCACACATGTATCCACTCGATCTAGACGTTGGAGCATCCCTGATACCAAGGGGTTTAGGGACTTTCACCCAAGGACATCGAAAGTGCCCAAGTGCTAGAACCAAACATTTTCGGTATCCCATCTGGTCATCCACGATATGCCTGTAGAGGCCACAACCCTAATGTCGCTAGGGCGTATAGTGATCATGTCGCACAAATGCGAGATGCATGAGTCATACCATCCAGTCATGTATCAATCCTACGCGTACCGCGCAATCATGTGGGGTAACTCTGTCTTACAGGAAGTTCTATAAACATCTCAGCCCAATGACATACGCTATGATCAATCATTCCTCATAACAGGCATACAAATGATGCGCATGGGCATGAATCATGAGGTAATACTAAGCATGATCTCGGTGCGTCCCACTAGGCTAAGTATACTAGCATGATTATCAGATGTAAGCAAACAATAACTGGTCTTAACTAGTATATCACATACAAAGGGTAGGGGCGGAACGATACACCCCACTAGGCATGTAGCAGTCTATATGGTACGGCCCATGTTAGCCTAACATTAGCTACTCAAGACACTAATATAACATATACCCTAAAGTGGGGTCCACTGGAAGGACGGCGGATCTAACTCATACATCTTTTTTACAGTGGATATACCAAATCTGATACCACATATTCTTCTATCTACGGCAAGGGGTGATAATGTACTCTCCTCCAGTCAGAGGATGGCCTAGATGACATACTAATGCCAAGGATGGACCTCACACTAGTCCCAAAGGTAAATGGATGGTGTGGATGACATATACATGATACCGAGGTCCTAACAATTAGGTACAAGGGTAGGACACATCTCACAGGGTGAGTCAAATGGGTATACAACAAAGTGATTTCACAGGGTGAGTTAGCAGGGTGAAGAAGTGGGCTTTCTCAATCTTTATATCATGAATAGACTAGGCTTTCCTATGGGAAGCCCGATACATACACATGGTGGGCTTTGGTGGGGGTCCATACATCTAGGACTGTGTCCTTCCAAATGGATTAGGTAGCCCGCTCAACATCTAAGTGGGCCTATGGGTGTGGTCACCAAACTTGGGTAAACACATGTATTTAGGTATGCCACATTTTCTATAGAAGGCCTAGTATGAACACAAGATGGGCTCCAAGGTTTGGATAGTCTTACAGGGTATGGTGGAAAACACCATCATCAATGGGGGCCCAATGGTTTGGATTATAGCCCAATAAGAAAAATGGGTAGTACTAACATAAATGGGGGCCCAACGGTTTGGGATAGCCTAACAAGGTGAGGTCTGTCTACCACACATGTGGGATCCTATTTAAGGCTGGGTGAAAGAAGAAAGGACAGGAAATGGGCTTCATGGTTTGGATATCCCTACAAGGTGTGGTGGAAGGTACTATCATCAATGGGAGCCCAATGGTTTGGGTTAGCCCAATAAGAGAAGGTGGTTACCTCTACATCAATGGGGGCCTAATGATTTGGGTTAGCCCAATAAGAGAAGGTGGTTACCTCTACATCAATGGGGGCCCAATGATTTGGGTAAGCCCAATAAGTATCGCTAATATCAATGGGGGCCTAACGGTTGGGTTAGCCCACTATAGTAAGGGTGGAAATGGGCTTAACAATGGGCCCTAGTGAAGTTTACAATGGTGGACATTTAACCACCATTGTCCTAAGGTGCGGCCCATTTGGGATATGAATCGGGATCACAACGGGGCCCATGACTATCCAAATATCTAGAAAATGGATGGATCGCATGTGCACATCACTCATACAGGGTGGGCCTCACAAGGCAGCCTCATATACATCACATGGGCCTCATATACATCACAATGGGCCTCATCACATGGGCCTTATATACATGCAGCAAGTGGGCCCTGCCCACTAGACAACGTGAACAAAATGCATCAAGTGCATCCACATGTGCATGGCCCACCATCTAATCAGATGGACAGCGAAGATAAAATACATACGTCACGTGGCCCCATGGATGGACGGCCTGGATGAAACACATACATCACGGTGGCTTCCACCATCCAGACAGTTGGACGGTGTGGATGCAAAATACATACATCATGTGGGTCCCACGTCCCACGTGTGGACATGTGGCCATCACACAACAGGTGGGTCCCATGGATGCACGATGTGGATTTAATACATATATCACAATGGCTTCCACCGTTCAGATAGCTGGACGGTGTGGATACAAAATACATGCATTATGGTGGGTCTCACTGTCCTTGCTGGACGGTGTGGATGCCACACATGCAGGGTGGCCCTGTGGATAGACGGCATGGTTAGAATACGTACATCAAGGCCCCACCATCCATTGCTGGACAATGAGATGCAATGCATACCTCAAGGTGGGCCATGTGGGTGGGGTCCACGTGTATGGACGGTGTGGATTACAACACATCCATCAAGGTAGGTCCCACCATCCCATGTGTGGACGGTGTGGATAAGGCATATTCATCAGGTGGGTTTCCACCGTCCACAAATGGAGTGTGAGAATAAAATACATATATCGCGGTGGTCCCAAGTGGGTGGGGTCCACAGACCTGCTAGGATGAAGCTGATATTTGTGTTTTCCCTTCGGTCTGGGCCAGTCCAAATGGACAACCAGTGTGGGCCTCGAACATGGCTGCGAGGTGGGCCCCTTTTGGACAACGGTGTGGCCCACTAAATGTACGGTGTGAACAAAATACTTGCATTGTGGTGGGCCACAAATAAGGAAAAGAGAGAGAGAGGGAAAAACGTGTGGAGGGGAGGGGCTCTGCCACTATGAGCCCTCCCTATACATGATACATAGCATACATCAAATGGGTCCCACCGAATGTGGGCCTCAAATCATAAAAATTAATGGTGGAAATCCCTTTCCCACCCACAAGATCAAGGTCTAAATGACCTTCTTACAATAGAGAAATAAACATCATGATAGGATCTATGGAGAATGGCCTAATCATGGGATGAACATATGATCATGGTGTGCCGTTGGCTACACCTAGGGTCTAAAGTGAGATCCATACCATCAATCGGTAGGCACCACTTGGCCTATCATCAAAATCACAAATCTAGTCCTATAAACACCCACCGTTTGATCTTCTTTTTGGTCCTTTGGCTTCCTTAGCTCCTAGGCTTCCTCTTTAAGGGTGGGAGATGAAGATTGAAGGGTTGGATTGAGAGTTTTAGGGTAGGAAGTGGGCCACACACTTGGCTATTTTCTCTCCTTGGACGTCCTTTCTCTGGGTTACTTGGAAATGGTAGAGAAGTGAGAGAGAAAGGGGATGAGATGGGTTCCTTGTGTAAGAGAGATGGGATAGAGTGATGGGTGTGAGTGACATGAGGGTTGACTTGGGGTAGGTTGCTTGTCTTGGGGAGAGAGAAAGCATGGGCTAGTGATGGGATGTGTACTTGATTGATTGATATGAAAGGTGGGTAGAGATTCTTTAGAATCTCTTGAAATTTGTAAAGCGCAGCGTTTCCTTGAGATATACGCAGGCCCACAACTCCTGGCCTAGGTATCGCATCGGTACGCAAGTCACGGCGTTGGAACCATGGCGACGGCACGGTCGCTAGGGTACAAGTCTTAGGTCAAGTCGATTCAGATCTATGGAATGCGACTTAGGGTCACGTGCAAATGCTGTCTACAGGTCGCGGGTTGCCAAAATTCAACGGGGAGGATCACGAGAGTCTAAGGAATGGTATGGACTAGGATACGGGCCTTATAGAGAGCTTGGATTGAAATGAATGTTAAAATCATGGATTTGATGCTCAAGAATCACAAAGGCAAGGGATAGATCTTAGGAGACCAAGATTGTATATTTTAAGACCTCAAGGTTCTAGGAAACCAAGTGGAGAAGGAAGGAAGTCGAAAGTGCAAAGTATAGAAATTCACAGAATCTGAACTTCGCTGTCTATGTCATCGACCGCCTGTCGATGTCATCGAAGCCAGTGTTTGATGACATCGAACACGGGTCGATGACATCAAAGAATTACATAAAAATCAAGTTTGGTTGCTAAACAAATTGAATGCAGTTCTTGATGACATCGAAACCCTGTTCGATTGCTCGAAGACCTGCTCGATGACATCGAAGGCAGTTCGATGACATGGAGATTTTTACAGATTTTTAGAGAAACTCGCTAGAACACTCTAGACACATTCTCGATTACTCAAACACCCTTAGATGACATTAAAGGACTGTTCAATGACATCAAAGGTATGTTCGATGACATGAAGAGTTACGCAGTGCGAAAGGCATTACGCAGTGTGAAAAGGCGCGACTTCTGGATTCAAGTTACATTCGATGACATCGAAGGTTATTCGATGACATCAAAGGTGTTACACAGAGTGTGTAAATTTGAGGCAGTTTCCAAAGATGGCCAAACAAAGGCTATAAATATGGGTTGTTTGAGGAGTTCTAGGGAGTAATTAGGTTATAAGGAGCAGAGCCAAAGGGTGGAGCAGCCTCCCAAGAGTTTTTCTTCATTCCTTTTCTATTTTTAATGCTTTCTTTTAGGATTTTAGTTTCTACCATGTCTATGGTTGGCTAAACCTCTTAGCTAGGGTTAAGAGGTGAAGCTTATAGCGAGTTGGGATGATTATCTTGCTTTGATTCTTATTCTTGTTGAAACTTATTGATTTACAGTTTGATATTAAAGGAATAGTTTTAGTTTTCTATGATTTATTGTTACTCAAATTACAATAGATGTTGTGATAGCTTTGGATATCTTCTTTCCTTGTTTTGAGATGCGAGATTGGTAAATCCTGTTGTTCATCATCGTCTCCTAGGCATGGTAGGATGATGGAATCTATTCCCATCATCACAATACTCCATTAAGGATTAGGTCAATGAAAAGTTTAGAGATTTGATTTAATTTCTTTATCTTCCAATTGGATAGGATATGACTCCAATTCCAATTGTGTTCCTTGAATTAAGTAAGGTAGCATCTTAATAGCTATAAGTGGATCCTTGGCACCCTAGTTCCCACCTTTCAATTCATAAGTTTTAATCAACATTATTCAAAATTACTCTCTCTTATTCCAGATTTAGATTTAGATCTTTTTCTAGTTCTAGTTATTTTCAGAATACGTACAAGTCTAGTCCCTATGAATTCGACCTCGGTCTTACCAAGTTATTACTATATCGCGACCCTACACTTGGGGTTGTGAACAAGTTTTTGGCATTGTTGTCGGGGACTACCGCTACATTTTTCTAAAGTTAATTAGCATTGGAATTAGGTTAAGATTAGGGTTTATTTTTCTGTTATGCTTCTAGGTTAGGACTTTTTCTGAAATTGTTTTTAGAAACTAACATTGTTTTCTGTTTTGTAGGATCCTAACATAACAACTCTTATTCGGTAATTTTGTTCCAACCCCTCTCTTATATTTTCTAAATATCTTATTTGTTTTAGTTTTTCTAGTTTTCTTTTTAGGTTTAGTTACTTGAGGGCTGAGAGTGTTTTATGCCCAAGTGGGTTCGTGACAATACCCTCTGTCTCTTGAGTGAAGGGGGATTATTTGAAGGGTTGACTATCCATCAAAGGATTAGACACCACTTAAGATCTTCTCAGTTGATTGAAGTGATGACTGCAAATCAACCTCAACAACCAGTTGAGGTGGCCCAGGATGAGAATGAGGTGCATCATGTACGCCCGCCTCGTACTCTACGAGATTATTTACAACTGGCGGGGGTGAGTACACCTTCCTGCATGATATTTCCATTAAATACAAGAACTATGGATATTAAACCAGGGGTAATTCAACTCCTCCCTAAGTTTTATGGACTAGAATTTAGAAGTCCATACTTGCATATGAAACAGTTTGATGATATAATATCTACATTACACTTTCCCAACGTGTTCGAGGACACAATTAGACTGAAATTGTTTCCTTTCTCTTTGAAAGAAAAGGCTAAGTTTTGGTTACATTCCTTGAGACCAAGGTCTATTAGAACATGGGCTGAGATGACAAGGGAGTTCCTTAAAAAGTTCTTCCCCTATCATAAAACGAATACCTTAAGGAATGCAATCATGAAATTTGTGCAAAAAGAGGATGAAACTTCTTCCAATGTTGGGACCGATTTAAGGATCTCGTAAATTCATGTCCACAACATGGCTACGAAATATGGCGTATAACAAGATTTTTTTTTTATGAGGGATTCTCACCTCACCCATGCACCAATTTGTGGAGATGATGTATAATGGGGAATTTACGAACAAGGAAGCCGATGATGCACGGGATTATTTTGATAAATTTGCTAAAAACATGCAATCATGGGATACCTCCTCAAGAACTACCACTTCTAAGCATACTCAATCAAGGGAAAGGGGAGGAATTTATATTTTAAAAGATGAAGATGATATAAATGCAAGAATGGCCAAACTCACAAGAAAAGTCGAGGCCATGGAACTTAAGAAGGTAGAACCCGACAAGGCTGCGGAAGTTGTTTGTGGTATTTGTGCTTGTAACATATATACAGCTAAGAATTGCCTAACAATTCCTACTTTTCAAGAGATATTGAGTGAGTAATCAAATGCAATAAATAATTACTAAAGACCTTTCAGTGGACCCACCTCCAAGACATATAACTCAAGTTAGAGGAACCATCCAAATTTTAGTCAGAGGAATGGACAAATTGCTACTCCTGAAGCGATCCTTAACTAATTTCTTAATTTAAGGAAACCTCAAGAGGATCCGGTCATAAAACATATGCAAAATCAAGAGCTTTTTAATCAGGGTATGCTGTAAGCCTTTTAAGACCTTACAAAGGCCATCCAAGGGCTTGAGACAAAAAATTTGATTAGGGAGCAGGCTAAGTTTATCACCACTCTTAGGAGTGGGAAGATTATTGACAAAACCATTTCGGTGAGGGCTGAAAAGCTTAAGGACCCAGAAGATGATAAGAATGATAGACCTAGCATTGCTGCACATGGGTTAGAACCGGAACCTTATAGTAAGCCGATTGCGATATTCCCTCAATGGTTGATTGCACCAAAACCTCGAACTAACACTTAGGATATTCTAGAGGTGCTTAAGCAAGTGAAGGTCAACATCCCTCTACTGGAAGTTGTTAAACAAATCCCTTCATATGCCAAATTTCTAAAAGATCTATGCATTACCAACAGATGATAAAATATTCAAAAGAAAATATTTATGACAGAAAAAGTAAGTGGCATCCTCAAGCAAGACGTGCTACAAAAATACGAGAATCTCGGTAGCCCAACTATCACTTGTGTAATTGGGAACCACCAGATTGAGCACACACTTCTTAACTTGGGAGCACGCGTAAATCTGATCCCTTTCTCGGTTTACGAAGAACTGGGTCTAGGTGAATTAAAACCCACACGGACCATATTATAACTTGTCGATCACTCAGTTAGTGTACCGAGAGGGATGATTGAGGATGTGTTGGTCCAAGTTGATAATTCTACTATTCAATAGATTTTAATGTCTTAGATACTCAACCCATCATAGATGTGCACACTCAGATACTCGTCATTCTTGGTCGCCCATTCCTTGCTACATTAAGTGCTATCATTAATTGTAGAAATGGAATTATGAATTTATCTTTTAGAAACATGACATTGGATCTCAACATCTTTTTTAATATAAATAAACAGTCAGAGGATGATGATGATATCCACTAAATTAACATGATCGATTCTTTCGTAGAAGTTAGAGTACTTTTCACTCTATACTCTAACACTCTAGAGATGTGTTTATCCAACTCCCCTAATTTAGATGATGACATGATTAGGGAGATGGATGCCTTGCTTGATGCTACGTCGGTACTTGAAGTTAACCGGTGGAGGCCACAATTTGAGAAATTATCCCAAACCAATTTAGTACCTCTACCGTCTAGCCTAAAAGCACCGAAGCTTGACCTAAAACCTTTGCCCGTTGATCTTAAATATATCTACTTAGGTCAATATGAGACATACCTTGTGGTAATTTCTTTCCAACTTGAGCAAGAATAAGAGAGTGTGCTTATTTATACTCTCATTGAGCATAAAGGAGCCCTTAGATGGTCAATTGCAAACTTCAAGGGAATTGATTCTTTTATTTGTACTCATCGCATTCATCTTGAGGATAATACAAAAACTTCCCAACAACCACAATGTCGACTCAATCCAAATATGAAAGAAGTGGTTAATACTGAGGTGCTTAAGTTGTTGGATGTAGGGATCATCTACCCTATATCCGACAGTCAATGGGTGAGTCCAACTCAGGTGGTTCCTAAGAAATTTGGAATCACCATCATAGTCAATGCTGACAATGAACTTATGCTAACTAGAGTTACTACTGGGTGGAGAATGTGCATTGACTACAGGAAGTTGAATACCGTCACAAGGAAGGACTACTTTCCCTTACCCTTCATTGATCAAATTTTGGAAAAGCGAGCTGGTCACTCTTACTACTGCTTCCTTGATGGCTATTCGGGCTACAATGAGATTTAGATAGCCCTTGAAGATGAAGAAAAGACTAGGTTTACGTGTCCATTTAGCACCTTTGCTTACTGAAGGATGCAATTCGGATTGTCCGCCACCTTTCAGCAATGCATGTTGAGTATATTTTCTAACATGGTGGGGCAATATTTAAAGGTCTTCATGGATGACTTCTCTATTTTTAGTCCATCCTTCAATAAGTTTTTAGAAAATCTTAGATGTGTGTTGAAGTGATGTGAGGAAAAGAATTTGGTTTTGAATTGGGAGAAATGCAATTTCATGGATCCCAAGGGAATATTTCTTAGACACATAATTTCATCCAAAGGAATTGAGGTAGACAAGGCTAAAATTGACCTTATCTCTAACCTACCTCCACCCAAGAGCATACGTGATGTGCGGTCCTTCTTAGGACATGCCAGATTTTATAGACGATTCATAAAGGACTTTAGTCATCTCTCTCGTCCTTTATACAATCTACTTCAAAAGGATGCACCATATGAGTGGACTGAACAATGCCAAGAAGCTTTCACTAAGCTCAAGGCTATGTTGACTGTCGCACCTATCATGCAGCCACCCAACTGGAGCATCCCTTTTGAGATTATGTGCGATGCGTCTGACTATGCTATTGGGGTGGTGTTAGGCCAGAGAAAAGAGAAGAAGCCTTATGTAATTTGTTATATGAGTAGAACTCTAAATTTCGCCCAAGTGAACTACTCAACTACGGAGAAGGAACTCTTAGCCATAGTGTTCGCTTTGGAAAAATTTAGGTCATACTTGATCGGATCCAAGATCATCATTTACATTGATCATGCAGCGCTGAAATACCTTCTTTCTAAGAATGATAATAAGCCCCACTTGATAAGATGAATCCTTCTACTCCAAGAGTTCAACATAGAAATATGATAAAAAGGGAGTAGAGAACGTAGTGGCTAACCATCTCTATAAGCTTGATCTTTCCGATTCCCTTGAACTAACACCGATAAACGACATATTCCCTGAGAACAATTGTTTAAACTCTCTCAATTACCTTAGTTTGCTGACATTGCAAATTATCTTGTCACAGGTTTCATACCAACATATTGGATAGTGCAAGATAAGAAGAAATTCTTTGCCTCGGTACGTAAGTTTTTCTGGGATGATCCTTATTTGTTTAGATAATGCCCAGACCAAATTCTAAGGAGATGTATGCCAGATAATGAACATCAGAGTGTTATCTCCTTTTGTCACTCTCAGGCCTGTGGTGGTCATTTTTTTGCTAAAAAGACCATGACTAAAATTCTGTAGTGCGGCTTTTACTGTTCCACTATGTTCAAAGATACTCATGAGTTGTGCAAAGCTTGTGAGCATTGTAAGAAATTGGGAGGATTGTCTCTTGCCTGTGAAATTGGAACATGGAGCATGGAGCCTTCTAGGCTATCAAAAATCTAAATTTTAACTTGGACAATGCTGGCTCACTGTGTAAACTTCAATTAAATGAACTTGAGGAAATTTAGAATGATGCATACGAGAACTCCAGAATTTATAAGGACAACATGAAGGTGTTCTATGACCGGAACATCCTTTAGAAATCATTCCTAACCGGTTAAAAAGACCTTCTGTACAATTCTCAGTTACACCTTTTTTCAGGTAAGATTCGATCTCGTAGGACCGACCCTTCTACTATAACAAACGTTTATCCTCAAGGGGCCATCGAGATAAAGAATATGACAAATGACAATGTTTTCAAAGTAAACAGACATCATCTCAAGCCATTTATTGAGAAGTTTGACTCATAAGATATGTCCATGCCTCTGATTGATCCTATATACTAGGATTGACCTCTTAGTCTGATGGAGGTGTAGTTAGGTTTATTGCATTAATAGGATTTAGGATTATGATAGTTTGTTTTTGTAAGTGCTTATACTCAGGCACAATTTAGTTGTCAAATTTTGTAGTCCTGAAAGGATTGCAAGCTCTCATGAAATTCTCTTCGACAACTCATGAAGATATATAATCAACTCGATCAAGCATATCAGGGAAGACTTGACATCTCAAGTAATGAAAGTACATGGTTCGAAGATCGGAACACTCCGTATGAGTCCACCATCAGGTTGTATAATCTTAAATTGATCTTAGGTTAGGTGTATTTCACATAGCATTATTATGATCATCTTTTATGTAAAAATACACTCAAGTTAGGCCAGCCCGACATTTAGTTTAGCCAGCCTAATTGTCTTCGACTAACCCTATATGATTCGGGCAAATTTATCACATAAGATTTTCCACGACATGTTCGACCAGCCCAACCTTGGGTTCGGCTAGCTAAATATGACTGTTTAGCCAACCCAAACTTGTTCAGTCAAGTTTCCAGCAATGACAAGATTTTAAATTTCAGGCATATTGGGCCAGACCAACCCTTTGGTCGGCCAGCCGAATTTTTGAAAGATTCTATCCTGTGAAATCTGAGTGCCATTGGAATGAAATTGTTGGAATCCGGCTACCCGAACAAATACTCGGGTCATCCAAATTTCCAAATCATTTGGCTATAAATAGAGGGCTTTTCTCATTCATTTATACAATAAAAGTTAGTGAGAAAATCCATCTATTCAAGAAAGAAAGTCAGGCTCCTCTTAAGCTTTTTTAGAGTAATTCTAATCTTCTATTTTATCTTATTTTCATTCTCTTTCTCAAGACATTTTAACTGTCTTTAATAAAGTAATCCAAACTTTACTTGAGATCTAGAGAATTGAATTTGCAGCACCTAGGGTTTTTGTTTAATATTGAATACTTTATAGATCCCTATATTCTTTTGAGTTGAAGTCATCCATGACTTCATCTATATCCCAAGAAGAAGATCGCTGCATTCAAGCTACAGCTACGACTTCTACTCGCCAATCGAAGATAAGTACTATTTTACTTTCATTTCAGTTTGGGTTTTTCTGAGATAGCCCAGAAATCTCAGTGAGTTTGTTTATGGTGATCCCATGAAAATCACAAAGTGGGTTTTGTTGTGATAGCCTGTGAAAATCGCAATAACTATATCAGGTTGTTAAGCTGACCTTGGGAAAACCTTAAGATTGTGAATTTAAAAATAGCAATTTTGAGAAGTTTTATAATGACCATGAAATATTAAATGAATTCTCTGCTCCTAAAACTCCTCAACAAAATGGTGTAGCCGAAAGGAAAAACAGAGTACTACAAGAAATGGGGAGTGTTATGCTTAATAGTAAAAAATTAACGAAAAATTTATGAGCTGAAGCCATTAATATTGCTTGCTATATTATTATTCGAGTTTAATAAAAAAAAACCTTCAGTAAAATCTTTTTATACTTTCGGAAGCAGGCTACGTCACACCAGCCTCAACCCAATCCAGAAACACAATGCGAGGAGAGTGATCCTAACTCGCTTTTGGAGAACTCTAGAATTTGGAATGAGGAGTTGGATCCCGTTAATGAGCATACAGTTCAATTTCCCGAAGAATCGATCTCGATGACTGTTCAAAGGAATAATCAAGAGACATGGGTGTCTTTCAAATATAATGATACTGACACACTCCAGTCATATGACACACTTGACTTTAATGAGGAGGAAGAGGCTAGTTTATTCGAGCCTCAACCCAACCTAGAAAAATAGTGTGAGGTAGGTGATCTCATCCCACTTGTGACTATACTAAATTGGACAATGATAAGTATTAGGATGAGAATTATGAGTTTACAACCCAAGTTCCCCTAGTATCGATCTCAAGTTTGGTCCAGGTCAATGATCAAGGGGTACAGGAAGTGGTCGACCATAATAATCTACTCCACCCATCTGACATGTCTAATTTAAATGTGGATGATAAGCCGCTTTCAACCAACCCTTTCAACTCTTGTGAGGCATGTTTAGAGCACTCCCATGATTTAACTTATAAGATGGTTAGGGAGATGGACGAGTTGCCCGATATGACTCTGGAATTTGAAACCACCCAGTTGAGGCCACCATCTGAGTTGTACACTTTTGATGATTTAATTCCTTTACTAAGTACCTTCAATGAACAGAGTCTTCATATCAATGCTTCACCTACTGATCCTCAATTTGTCTGTGCAGGGCAAAAGCAAGAGAGCATACATCCATCCACTTCTAGAGACATGGAATCCTTGGGCAGATCATCACAAACTTCAATGTAAAAAATGAGTCACTCTCAGCTGAATTTTCCAACTCTTTGGATGATTGCTTGACACACTTTGTAGATTCAAATGATCATATGATAAAATAAATAGTTGATGCCTTGTAAGACAATACCTCGGTAGTTGTCACGGACCGAGAGAACCCTTATTCTGAAGCTCCTCCTTCCCCAGATCCTAAATGTTTACCATTAAAGGAAGAAGAGCTAGAAATAGAACCGGAGTCTAAAATTTTCAAATATGTCGACACTACATCACTTTTTAAGAATTTCTCTGAATTTCATCTATGTGTAGCTCTGATTCACCATATTATGCTAACATTGAAACTTTTTCTATCACAGGTGAATTGTATATACTTTGGACACCTCAGGAGATTAAAAAGAAACCTTATGCTGAGGTCCATAAATTTCTCTGGAAATTCATGCTCCAAGGTATCCAAGCTTATTGCAAAAAGGGCTTTTGGATGATCTTGTTAAGAAACCTACTGAGAAATTTATCAAGATATTGGCCGGGGGAGGAACCTTGCGGCATGACTGAGTAGATTTTTCCTTGCTTTCCTAGTTTAGGATTAGTTTATTACTTTCGTGGAATTTAGGATAGTTTGCTTTCAGCTGTTTTATGATAGTTCACTTATCATCGATTTGAGTCTTTTGTGATAACCCATTTTTCACACTGAGATTATTGGAAAAGCCTAAAAATTCCTTCTTCAGGTATTATCTCTTTATCACTTCCCTTTTTCTTTTCATTACCTCTATTGCATTACATACTTATTTCTTTTACATCGAGAACAATGTAGATTTTAGGTTGGGGATGGGAGCTTAGGCAAGCTAATTAATTGTTTTCTTAGTCTTTGAGCAAAAATTGCAGAAAATTGAAAAAGAAATATGTCTGTTAGATTTAGTTACTTAGAGATTTCAAAGTAAGTTCGAATTATTAATCCACGATTAGGAGTTTTAAACATTGATCGAGTCATGATTTCATATGTTACATCTAGCTTTCACATTAAAGCTTCAATCAACATTGAATTGTTAACTTGGTGATTATTAAACATGGAAGGAACCAACCTGAGGAATTTGTCCATCATGTTCAATGAGAAGAATTGAAAAGAAAGAAAAATAAATAAATACCCGGCTTAAAAAAAAACTGTTGTCATCGAAAACGGCTACCTACTAAAGATCTTTAAAAAGGTTGATATAGCGTGAAAGCCATCGATGGAAAAATCAAAAGTTGGAAGAATGAAAAGATGAACTATAATGCAAGTTTTGGCTTAGGTTTTGATTGTCCTGAATGCTCTTTTGATTATCAATGTTATCATGAAAATGGAGAATTGAACCTTTGATTGTGATAAGTCTAAGCTTCATTATACACTCATGGAACTCAAAGTTTAGAATTATTCTAATTGGAGGATTAATAATTTGAACTAGATTGTGAAATTCACTGAATGCTAGAGTTGAGGGGAAGGTGATGCTCAACATTGATGTATCTTAGAATTCAATTATCTTAGTTGTTTTCAAAAACCACTTATGCTTATAGAAATTGTCCTATGGTTCTCGAAATAATTTTCGCATACTTTGCTCGGGACTAGCAAAATGCTGGTTGGGGATTGTGTTGAGGGTCAAATATTGCATATTATCCCCTATTTATTACTAGGTTTTATGAACATGATAATGCTTAATGTTCTACTTTAATCATGTTTGTGTTACAAGGTGAATTTAAGAGCTTGGATTGAAAAGGATGCTAAAAGCATGGAATTAACACTCAAGAATCACCAAAGCCAAGGATGGATCTTATGAGACCAAGAATGAAGAATTCACATGCCAAAGATCCAAGAAAACTAAGTAAGGAATGAAAAGCATTGAAGACTTGAAGTGAAGAAAAGGAACCCCAAAAATCTATCTCCTTCGATTAATTACTCGACTAGTCGAAGATTCCTCGACTCAAACTCCAACGACAAAATCCTCTAAATTCCTGTCATCCTTGATCAGTCGAAGGTGACCCTCAACCAGTCGAAGGTTATCCTCGACCAGTTTAAGGTTACGCAGGTTTTACACGGACTGTATAAATTTGAGGCGGGTTCTAGATTTTTCCAACTCAGTGCGAAAGTTGGGGTTGCCCAACTATAAACAGGAGTCCCTAGGATGTTCCTAGGAATCTTCTATGGTTTGAGGAGTGGAGCAAAAGGGTGGAGCCACCGTCCGGGAGTTTTTCTTTTACTTCCTTTGTTGATCTTTTTGTTTTGTTTGAGAGACTTTAGTTCAATCATGTCTATGGTTGGTGAAATCTCTTAGTTAGAGCTAAGAGGTGAAGCTTATAGTGTAATTAGGATGTTTGCTTTGTTTTGATTCATGTTTTGTTAAACTCTCTTGGATTCTAGTTTGATTATAAGGAATATTTTTGGTTTTTAATGGTTTGTTGTGACAAATTACAATAGATCTGTGATAGCTTGAAATATCTTCTTTTCCTGAATTGAGATTGTGAAATTAGGAAATCTTGTTGTTCACCATTGTCCCTTGGGCAAGGTAGGATGACGGAATCCTTCCTAACCTTCGCAATTCTCTTATGATTGGTTTTGGGATTGGTAAATCCTGTTGTTTCCCTTGTCTCCTGGGCATGGTGAGGTGATGAAATCACTTCCAAATCCTCACAACTCTAATCTATTGACAATTAGATCCATGAGAAATTCAGAGATCTGAAAAATCTCTTTGGACTAATTGGATACGATAGGACTCTGATTTCAGTTGTGTCCTTGAATTAAGAAAGGTAGCATCCTGAGAACCTATAAGTGGATCCTTGGAAACCCTATTTACCACCTTTGAATTTGTTAGTTTTAATCACTTTAATCACAATTACTCTCTCAAATATCTCAGAATTAGGTTTACATGTTCTCCTAGTTCTAGTTCTAGTTAAAATTAGAATACACACAAGATTAGCCCCTGTGGATTTGACCTCGGTCTCACTGAGATTATTACTGCATTGCGACCCTACACTTGGGGTTGTGAATAGTGATGTGTAGAAGTCATTGTTAGTGCTAAGTTGTAAATCTAACACCCTGAGTTGTCAAATTTTGTTGTGCCAAAACACTTCAGTATGGTTGACTTATCTTGATAGATGGAAAGTTCACCTTCATTCGAAGATGAGCGTGGTGTTATCTACATCGACATTATATGTGCTACAAGTACGCATGTTCAACTACAACAACAAGTTGAAGTTTATCAAGTCAAGGTAATCAAGCTCAAGTGCATCATTACTTTAATCCTCAAGCTTAAAGTTCAAGCTTATGTTAAAGCTCAAGATCAAGTCTCTAATTCAAGCTCAAGTACACTACTTTAAGCTCAAGTCACAAGAACAAGCTCAAGTACTTTTGCTCAACTCTCAAGACGTAAGTTCAAGAATTCAAGGTCAAGTTTCATGTGCTTCAAAGTGTCCTATCTACCGAAGCGACCGATGGTTCAATTTCAATTCTCACATTTAAGGTATACATTACCTTAAAAAGACCTTAGGATTAGGTCATTATCATTACATATTTAATTTGGGTCATTGTACTTAATTTAGGCTTTTCTTCGACTAGTCCTAGTCTTGGTTCGACTTGTCCAGGCACTGGCTCGACCAGTCCAGGGTTTTTCTCGAGCAGTCTAGATTTAAATTCAAATTTTTAAAATTTTCTGGTAAGTCTTCGACCAGTCAAGTACCCTGCTCGACCGGTCGTGGAGACTGGTTCGACCAGTTGAGTGTGACTCGACTCAAACTCCAGTAATGCAATTTTTATTCACTCAACCAGTTGAGTGCTCTGTTCGACCAGTCGAGCTGGCCACTCAACCAGTCAAGCGAGTCACTCGACTAGTCGAGGGTTTGTTTTATCCGATTGCGCTAGAAAATTTGAAATGTCGTTCGGCTAGGACCAGTTGAGATGAACCCAAGACCAGTCGAGGGAGCCGATTTGCAGCCTATAAATAGTGGACATTTCTCAGAAGTTTTCATTCATTCCAATCCAATTCAAGCCACCACTCTGAGAGATAAACCCCCACTATTGTGAAGATATTTTGAGGTATTTAATATTTATTTTAATAACTTTTTGGTTATTTCATTTCTTGATCTCTTGATTTGATTCTAATTGATTTTAAAAGGGGATTTTCATTTAACCCTTTTTGAGATCTAAGAAATTGAATCCAAGTAGCCTAAGGTTAGATTTAATTTAAAATTCATTTAGACTTAGAACCTCTTCTTCTGTGAGATTGAACATTGAACATTATCATCTACAAAGAAGCAGTTCTACCGACTATATCGAAGAACATTCTTCAGATAAGTATTGATTTTATTTTCTGCATTTTTGGTTTGTGAGATTCAGCCAGGAAAATCTCTATTTGTGGTTTTGACTGAGATCAGCCAAGAAAATCTCAGTGAGGGGTTTTTAATTGTGATAGCCCATTGAAAAATAATTGTAAAGGTTTCACGGTGAACCTTAGAAAGCCTTCTTTCTTAGTGAAAGCCAATATCACATGGGTGTGGATATTGGGTGTGGAGTAGTTGTGTGGCTATTTTTGAACAGTTGGTGTACACACACAAACCACTATAATTCCTAGAATTGTGGTGGATGGTTGTATTTGTTTATGTGTGTGAATGTTGTAATTTATTTTATACATTTGTGGTGAATGTTGTAATAGCTAGGATTATTTCTTTTGCCTCTATTTCAGTTTGAGTTTTTGATACTCACAAACATTCTAGAAATTAGATTGTCCTACCATTAGCCATTAGTTTTTGGTATAAGGTTATCCTTAGAACAACGTTTGTATCAACCTCTCAATACTTGTGCATTTAAGGTTACTTTATATTTTTGCTATCTATGTTATATTTTCACATTTTTTTGTTTGGCATAGTCATATTCACCCCCCCCCCCCCTCTAAGACTTGGAGCTCGCCCTTTTCAAGTGGTATCAAAGCCTAATAGCTCATTCCATTGGATTAATTTCCTGAGCTAAGCGATCTCGAGCTTCTAATATGTCAAATTTTGATAGCCTTTCTATTACTAGGCTACCACCATTTGATGGCTCCAATTATGCGTATTGAAAAGCCCGTATGAGAATCTTTTTGAGGTCCATTGATGAGAGCTGTGGCAAGCCACACTGACTAGATGAACCCACCTACGTCTGAAGTTCTAGGCTCCGATGGAATTAAGACTGTGAAAGAAACACCTTATTATATGTGGACCACTCTTCAGAAAAATGAGAGTAGTGCCAATGCCAAAGCTTTAAATGTAATCACTTGTGCACTATCACCAGATGAGTTCAAAAGAATTATATCTTATGATACTACAAAACAAGCCTGGGATATCTTAGAAATGACACATGAGGGTATGACTATTGTCAAAAAGTCAAAACTTCAAATCCTCACCACTAGGTTTGAGGAAATACGTATGGAAGAAAGTGAATCATTCATGGACTTCTATACTAAACTGAATGACATAGTCAACTCAATGTGGGGTCTTGGGGATAGCATCCCAGAAAGTAAAGTTTGTGCAAAGATACTACGCTCACTTCCTAAGAGGTTCAATTCTAACGTGACAGCCATTGAAGAACTTTGAAACATGAATAATATGAGGGTGAAAGAGCTTGTCGATTCTCTAGAAACCTACGAGTTAAATTTCAAGGATCATAAAGGTAAGTAAATAGCCCTTAAATCATCTAAATGTATTTCTCATGATAATAGTAATAATTCTAACTGTGAAAACTCAGAGGATGATATGACCTTATTAGCCAAGAAGTTTTATAAGATTTTCAAAAGTAAAAAGAGAGTTTATTTTCAAAAACCCTCTGAAAAGAAAAAGAGTAGAACTAAAAATTGAAAATCACTAAAAGACAACCAATGCTTCAACTGTCATGAATATGGGCATTTGGCAAATAAGTGCCCTAAAAGGGACAAGCCAAAGAGAAAAGGCATGTTGGCCACATGTGTAAGGCCCGTATCCTAGTTTGTACCATTCCTTAGACTCCCGCGATCTTCCCTGTCAAATTTTGACAAATCACGACCTATAATTAACATTAATGCGTGACCCTAAGTTGCATCCTATATATTTGAGTCGACTCGACCCCGAGACTTGTACCCTAGCAACCGCACCATCGTTGCGTTTCCAACGCCGTGTCTCACCCTTCGATGTGATACCCAGGCCAGGAGTTGTAGGCCCGCGTTTATTTTGAGAAAACATTGCACATTGTGAATCCTGAGAGAATCTCTACCACCTTTCACATCAATCAAGTCAAGTACACATCCCATCACACCCATCCCTCTCCCACAAACTAGTCAAAGCAACCCATGCTTAGTCCCTAAAAGTCAATGAGACCCATGCTTTCCATGTCATATCTCTTACACATCACTCCTCTCTCTCTCTCATTTTCTCACTCCATTCCAAGCAATTCCTAAGGGAGAGGCCGTCTAAGCTCTAAGGAGAGCCTAGTGTGGCCCACTTCCTACCCCCCTCAACTCTCATCTCTACCCTTCAAATCCCATCATCCTCCATCAAAGGGAGAGCTTAGGAGTCAAGGATTCCAAGGAGCTAAAGAAGAAGACAATCGGTGGGTGATTTTAGGATATCCACCGTTGATTTTCATTTAAGGGCCCACATGTGATGGGACCCATTTTGATGTATGTGTTGTAAACGAAGAGGGGCCCATAGTGATGGGGTCCCTCCACTATGCCATCTCTCTCTCTATCTCTCTTCCATATTTTACGGCCCACCATGATGAATGCTTTTTATCCATGCCATCCACTAAGTGGGCCCACCTAGCAGTCTATTTGGACGGGCCTGATTGGAGGAAAACAAATAAATATCAGCTTGATCCAAATCTTGGTGGGACACATCCTTGTGGAACCCACCTGATGCCGTGATTCATTCAGGTCGTTCGTCCGCTGGACATCCAACTGGCCTGGACCAGATGAAAATACAAATATCAGCTCCATTCAAAGCTGTTGGTGGGCCACATGTGTGGACCCACCTGTAGTATAGGTTTCATCCATGCCACCAACATCCAGTCCCTAGATGATGGGACAGACCCTGATGTATACCTTATCCCCACTGTCCATTGCTTGGACGTGGGGCCACCTTAATGAGTGTTTGGGATCCACACCATCCATGGGTCCCACGTGGTATATGTGTTTTATCCCTGCCGTCCAGATCCTTGGACGGTGGGCCCACCACTGATGTATGTTTACATCCCTACTGGACGGTGGGCCCACCACTGATGTATGTTTACATCCCTACTGGACAGTGGGCCCACCACTGATGTATGTTTACATCCCTACTGGACGGTGGGCCCACCACTGATGTATGTTTACATCCCTATTGGACGGTGGGCCCCACGTTATATAGTTGTTGGATCAACGTCAGCATGTTTTGTGGGTCTCGCATAATGTATGTATTTCATCCCACACCGTTCAGCAAAGCTTGGATGGCGGGTCCCACTGCATGACATCAGCAAGTTCTATGGTCTGACCAGGAGGTATGTGTTACACTGAACCGTCTGTCCATTTTACTTGGATGTGGGACCCACCCCACACGTGTTGCACATGTGGGGGTGGGGCCCACCGTGTATGTGAGGCCTGCCATGATGCTGTGGTGTCCACACCGTCCAAACCTTGGACGGTGGGACCCACCATGATGTATGTAAATATCCACAACATCCGTCCATTCTACTGGATTGGTGGGACCCGCCTTGGGAAGCAGATTGGATGGGGTACCTCACACCAGCTATCTAGCTGCCGTATTGACGTCAGCAAGTTCTGTGGGCGACCATGATGTATGTATTTCTCCAGCTATCCATCTGTTTTGAGGTGTGGGCCCACCCCACGCATGTGACACGTGTGGACAGGTGGGACCCACCTTGATTTATGTATTTTTGTATCCACACCGTCCATTTGGACGGTGTGCTGAGTGGGGCGCGCATTATGTATATGTTTCATTCCTGCTGTGTGGCGCGCACCATGATGTATGGATTTCTCCACGCTGTCCATCTTCTCTGGACGTGGGTGTTGAGGCATAAAAAATATTCCATTGCATTGGTCAAAGAATTCCATGGTGCGGATCTTTCCCAGGGCACTCACTCCGTATTTTGGTAAAAATCAACTCTGGGGTATTTTAGTAAAAATTAGCATCCGGGGGTATTTTGGGTATTTTGGTAAGAATTAGCATCAGGGGTATTTTGGGTATTTTGGTAAAAATCAGCATCCAGGGTATTTGGGTATTTTGGTAAAAATCAGCATCCGGGGTATTTTTGGGTATTTTGGTAAATATAACCATCTGGGGGGTATTTTGGGTATTTTGGTAAAAATTAGCCTCCGAGGGTATTTTGGGTATTTTGGTAAAAATCAGCATCCGGGGGTATTTTGGTAAAAATCAGCATCCAGGGTATTTTGGGTATTTTGGTAAAAATCAACATCTAGGGGTATTTTGGTAAAAATCAGCATCCGGGGGTATTTTGGATATTTTGGTAAAAATCAGTGAAGGAGAGTATTTTGGTATAAAGGAGTGGTTGTACACCACCATTTAAAGGAGAGCTTGGTGAACACCATTGTTTAAGGGAAAAGATTGGGTATCACCTTAAGAGAGGAGTGGTGGTGAACACCACTGTGTAAGGGAGGAATGCCTATAAATACCTCTTCCTCTCCTCATTACAAGTTGGTTAGTTGGGAGGTTAGAAGACATGATGGAAGGTAAGAGAGGAGGGAGAGAGTGGCCAGTTGCGCGGGTTGCACAACTGGAGAACTCATTCCACCGCCCGCGCAATGAAGGAAGGCCTTTGCGCCATCTGAGCAAGGTAGAAAACATTTGCGCTGTCTGCGCAACAAAGAGAGGGAGAGAAATCCCTTGTGCCATCTGCGCAATGAAAATTGGAGCAAACCTCTAGGGTGCCACTTTATGTGAAGGTTTGTCTTAAAGACAAGCCTTTTACCACAACTATGTTTGTAGAAAAGACTCATTGCGCCATCTGCGCAACTATGTTTGTAGAAAGGTTCGTTGCGCGAACCGCGCAACCACTTCCAAAACCCATTGCGCGAATCGCGCAACCATTTCTGCAAAGGAAATTCCATGCTCCACTTGTTATGGAGCTTGTTAAGAGGCTTATGTTGTCCTATTTGTAGAAGAAGTCTTTTGCAATCACTTTTGCAAAGAAATTCCATGCACCACTTTGTGTGGAGCTTGTCCTAAGGGAAGCCTTATGTTGTCTTAATGGATACTCCATGCACCACATCAAGAGGAGCTTGTCCTAAGGGAAGCCTTATGTTGTCTTGAAGGAAAGTCCATGCACCACTTGTTATGGAATTCGTCCTGAGACAAGCCTTATGTTCTCTTAAAGGAAACTCCATGCGCCACCTTGTGAGGAGACTTGCCCTGATGCATGGTTTGTCCCAAAGTAAGCTCCATGCACTCCATATTCCCCGAAGTAAGATCCATGTACTCTACATTCCCTGTCTAGGCCTGTGTACGTACTCCTACCCTCAGACAGATGGCCTTCACATTTCAAGGGATCGCTCCACATTTCAAGGGTTGTGTGCTCCATCTTCAGAGAAAAATGCAGGAAATATAAAGTACAGAAAGAGAGCTCCAGAAGAAAGAAAATTCGCCCGTGAGACCGAAAGGATAATCATAACTGATCTCAACGGTCGGATTAAGGAAGAATGAATGGAAGGATAATCAGAACTGATCTCAATGGTCAGATCAAGGAAGAATGAATGGAAGGATGATCGGAACTGATCTCAACAATTAGATCAAGGGTTTCAAGCCCGCACAACCCATCTCCCCTAGAGATGTGATCAAAAAGCGTCAAAATGCTACTGAAATTGCCATTGGACTATCTTATCTTTCATTCATTACTTTGATTGATTGTACTCTATTTTCGGAATCAAGGGAATCCGAGGATGTAAATGAACTCAGAATAAATGTGATCATTGTTCTCTCATAGAATTCTTTGTTATCATTGAATAGATCCCCCAAATCAAACGCATTTGTTTTCTTGCCGAAACAGTAGGACCCACCCCACACATGCTGCACGTGTGGGGGTGGGGCCCACCTTGATTTATGTGTTTGATTCCAGTCGCCCGTCCATCCATGGATGGGATGTGGGACCCACCTCACACGTGCTGCACGTGTGGGGTGGGGCCCAGCTTGATATATGTGTTTTGTGCCACGTCGTCCATCTGTTGGCTAGACGTGTGGGGCCCACCTTGAGGTATGTGTTGCACACACCGTCCCTTCATGGGACTCCACCACGATGTATGTGTTTTATCCATCTCGTCTGTTCAGATGGGCTAGATGTGGGCCAATCATGATGTACATGTTTTATCTACACCGTCCATGGGACGTGGGCCCAACGTGATGTACGTGTTGTATCTACTATGTCCGACCACATGAGATGTGGGGTCACCGTTATATATGTGTTGTATATTCACACCATCCAGGTCGTGGGGCCCATGTTGACGTGTGTATTATATATCAGCACCGTCCATATGGACGGGCTGTGTGGGGCCGACTGTGATATATGGGTCTTATCCACACCGTCCATAGGCTGGGACGAGTGGGGCCAACCTTCATGTATATATTCTATATCCGCGCCGTCCATTTGTTGGGGACGGTGGGCCTCTTGATGCATGTATTCTACATCCAGCCGTCCATCTGTTGCTGGACGTGGACCTTGCCTTGATGTATACTACACCGTCCATGGGACGTGGGGTCCACCATGATGTGTATTGTATTCAGGCCCATTTTGCAGACCCACCTTGAAGTATATGATAAGCATGTGGCGCACCTATTTTGTTGGATTATGGGCCACTCCATGAGGCCCAATGTGATGTATTTATAACCCATTAATGAGGCCCAAAGCGATATATTTATGGCCCATTTGATGAGGCCCGATGTATTGTACATGAAGCCCATGTGATGCAGCCCATGGTGATGTATATGAGGCCTAATGTGATGTATTTTTGACCCATTTAGTGAGGCCCATTATAATGTATGAGAGACCCATATGATGAGGCCTATTATGATGTATATGTGGCCCATGAGTGAGACCCATTATGATGTTTATGTTGCCCATATGATGAGGCTTATTATGATGTATATGTGGCCCATGAGTGAGACCCATTGTGATGTATATGTGGCCCATATGATGAGGCCTAATATGATGTATATTAGGCCTTTGAGTGAGGCCATGGGCCGCACTATACTTTGGCTGGGCCACTCCTTGGGAGCAATGTTGATTAAATGTCCACATTGATGGGCAATGATGGTTAAATATCCACATTATGACCTTCCCTTAGGCCTTGAGGCCCATTGTGATTATATGAGGCCATTATGATTATATGAGGCTTATCGTAATTGTATGTGGCCCATTGTGATTGTATGAGACCCGATGTGATGTATATTGGCCGATATGATGAGGCCCGATGTGATATATGAGAAGCCCATAGATGTGACCCATTGTGATATATTTGAGGCCCATGAGATGTGGCCTAATGTGATGTATATGAGGCCCGTGTATGAGGCCTAATGTGATGCATGTGAGGCCCATGAGTGAGGCCCAATGCGATGCATGTGAGGCCCTTGTGTGAGGCCCAAAGCGATGTACATGAGGACCGATGTGATATATGTGATTCCACCATGATGTATGTAATGTGTTTATAATGGGCCATGCCTTGGGAGCAATGATGGTTTGATGTCCACATTGTAAGAGCAATGATGTCTAAATGTCACATTGTAACTCCCTAGGGCCCATTGTTAGGCCCATTCTCACCTCCCCTTAGTGGGCTAACTCAAACCATTGGGCCCCTATGATCATTAGGCTCATTCTTGATATGAGTAGGCCGTCTAGGCCCATCCTTGATTTGAGGAGAGTACATCATCATCATATAACATGCTTATTATAGCTTCACGATCCATATCCATGCACATCATATGTATGTTTGATATGAGAAGTGATTGATCATAACACATGTCATTGGGTAGATTATTATGGGACTCCCTGATAGGAGGAGTTACCCACATGAGCGCGCAGTACGTGTAGGATTGCTGCATGACTGAATGGTATGATTCATGCATCTCTCATCTTGTGATATGACCACCGTACGCCCTAGTGACATCAAGGCCATGGCCTCCACAGGCATGTCGTGGATGGCCAGATGGGACACCGAAAATGTTTGGTTCTAGCATACGGGCGCGATAGATGTCCCTGGGTGAAAATTCCTAAACCCCCGAGGCCAAGAGATGCTCCAATGTCTAGACCGAGTGGATATACATGAGCGCATGAGGGCCGTATACTAGTAGGCTGCATCTCCCACTGTGCCATGGTCGGTTGGAATGGGGTGTGACCTTACCCGCCTGAGTGAGGGGGCAATATCTAGGTTAAGTTTGACCAGCTTGAGGAATGGGTTTGCTATCGACGAGTCGGGCCCAATATTGGCAGGTGGATAGTGAGGTCTCTTCCACTTACCCAGTTGCCCACATGAGCGCGCAGTACATGCAGGATTGCTGCGTAACTGGATGGTATGATTCATGCATCTCGCATCTTGTGATATGACTACCGTACGCCCTAGTGACATCAGGGTCGCAGCCTCCACAGGCATGTCATGGATGGCCAGATGGGACACCAAAAATGTTTGGTTCTAGCATACGGGCGGGATAGATGTCCCTGGGTGAAAATCCCTAAACCCCTGAGGCCAAGGGACGCTCCAATGTCTAGACCGAGTGGATATACATGAGCGCATGAAGGCCGTATACTAGTAAGCTGTCTCCCACTGTGTCGTGGTCAGTTGGAAGGGGGTGTGACCTTACTCGCCTAAGTAAGGGGGCAATATCTAGGTTGAGTTTGATCAGCTTGAGGAATGGGTTCGCTATCGACGAGTCGGGCCCAATATTGGTAGGCGGATAGTGAGATCTCTTCCACTTACCTAATTGTGCACTCGGATAGGGGCAGCAAGCTAGCGTAGAGTGTACTAGACCCTAATGATGATCCTAGAGATGTACGTTACTGATATGTGGACTTATTGAGCAGGAGTTGCATACTCAGCATTTTACCCATTCATTCATTCATTCACTATCCACTCAGGCTGTTGGTGCACAACTAATTTTTTATGTGCACCTTCGCAATGACCAGGATTTCGGTTGGGGCATGCGACCAACCTGAGATCAGGAGTTTACCACATTGAGTCTGTCACGCCCCAAACCCAGAGATCGGACTCACAGGAATTCCGATCGCCGAATCCGGTACCGACAGCCTCCATAATACCCCATTCTTGGCTCCCAGCACCCATACGCCAGATTCTAATCCTGAAATCCTACAAGGAGGATTTTCCAACATACATTTATCTCGTAAGAATCATAACCACAAGTTTACCTAAATCACAAAGGCAACATCATCATCACATATCCACTAATATAATCATTTGAATACAATGCTGAAAGGGAAATACATATATAAAAAATCAAAGCTCCATAATCTGCTGCATGCTCCAAGCTCAACGCTGCTGCAACCTAACGCCACCTGCACGCATCTATTGTGCATAAGCTTATAGAAAGCTTAGTGGGTGGTGAAAGTGTGTGAGCAGTATATGCGTGCTCAAAATGTGATATCTGAGTAAACAGAGATACTAATAAGTCCACCAACCATACAATATCAGAATAATGTGAAGACATGTTGATAGGCACATAAATACCATCAGCCTTATCCAGGCTATGCGATGTAAAAATATAATAAATCAATATCATATACTATGGAAGCAATGTAGATAAGCTATGTAATGCGGAGATAGTAAGTCAAATACTTTGTGCTGAGGATGTAATGCATATGTGATGCGAATTAAATGACCAAGCTGGAGTGTGAAGTTGCGATGATAATACGTAGTATCGCAAGCTATGGGGTCCACCATAAAGGTCTTCTATCCAAACCAGTCCCATACCTAAATTTGGATAGTCAGACTCAATGTGGTAAACTCCTGATCTCAGGGTAGTCGCACCCCCTAACCAAAATCCTGGCCATTGCGAAGGTACACGTAACAAATAGTTATGCACCACCAGCCCAAGTGGATAATGAATGAATGGGTACGCAACTCTTACTCAATAAGTCCACATATCAATATTGTACATCTCTAGAATTATCACCAGGGTCTAGTACACTCTACATTCAATCGCCGCCCACTGGACGCGCAACCATGCAAGTGGAAAAGACCCACGATCCGCCCAACCAATATTTACCCAGCAAGTCGATAGCGGACCCATTTACGAGCTGGTCAAACTCAACCTAGCTATGCCCCCTACCCTCGGGCGGGTAAGGCTACACCCCTTCCCAACCGACCACGACACAGTGGGAGACGTAGGTATACGACCCTCATGCGCTCATATATATCCACTCGGTCTCGATATTGGGGTGTCCTCTGGTACCAAGAGGGTTTAAGGATTTTCACCCAGGGACATCTATGGTGGCCCAATGCTAGTAACAAATTTTTGGTGTCCCATCTGGCCATTCACGACATGCCGGTGGAGGCTACGACCCTGATGTGGCTAGGGTGTATAGTAGTCACAACATACAATGCAAGATGCATGAGTCATACAATCTAGTCATGCATCAATCCCGCGCATACCATGGACTCATGTGTGACAATCTCCGCCTATCAGGGAGTCTCATAGCAACATGCCCAATGACATATGCAATGGTCAATCACACCTCATAATAAACATGTAGATGATGCGTGTGGGCATATATCATGATGCTATGTTGTCACATACTCATAATTGGTATCAGTAACTGACACCGATAATCAACATCGGAATCGGCCTCGGCAATCAGAATCAGCCTCTACAATCGGAATCGGCCTCGACAATCGAAATCAGCCTCGACAATCGAAATCGGCCTCGATAATCGGAATCAGCCTCAACAATTGTCCTCAATAATCAGCCTAAGGGAAGGTCACAATGTGGATGTTTAACCATCATTGCCCATCAATGTGGACATTTAACCAACATCGATCCCAAGCAGTGGCCCACATAAATATTATTTCATACATTATAGTGAAATCACACATTACATCGGTCTGCACATTCATCACATTGGGCCTCACTCATGAACCTCATATACATCACAATGGGCCGTAATACATGGGCCCCATATATGTCAAATGGGCCGCAATATATGAGCCGAAAAATACATCTCATTGGGCCTTACTAAATGGGCCGAAAATACATCACAATGGGCTTCATCATATGGGCTAGAAATATATCACAATGGACCGTGCCCATGGGTCTCGGATGCATCAAGTCGGGCCTAATCATGTGGGCTTTAAATACAAAATAGGTTGGCCCCATCACATTGGCCAAAAATATAAATAGGTGGGCCCCGCACATGGGCCATAAACACATCACATCAGGCCTTGCCCATGGGCCTCGAATACATCACAATGGGCCACAACCCATGGGCTTCAAATACACAATAGGTGGGCCACATCAATAGGGAAGGAGATAGAGATAGAAACATGAGAAGGGGAGGGACCCCGCCACTATGGGCCCTCCCTATACAATGCATTCATCAAGATGGGTCCCACTACATGTGAGCCCTCAAATCATCAAAGATCGAGATGATGAACACCCACCGTTAGATCTCCTCATCCTTCTTCTGCCAATGCATGCTAGAGATCTAATGGATGGACTTCAACGGTTGAGATCGATCATGGAGGGTGGGATTGGATGGTAGGAAGGTGGGCCACACCTAGCTCTTTCTCATGGAGAGCTTGGACATCCACCTTCCATGGTTTCTTGGGAGAATGAGTTTGAAATGAGAGAGAGAGGATGGGATGTAAGAGAGAGAGGGATGGGTGAGTGAGTGATGGGTGATGGGGAGAGTTGACTTTAAGGTACTTGTGTAAGAGAGAGGTAAGGGATGCCTATACTTGAGGATAAGATGTGGTACTTGACATTAATTGATGGATTGATGTGATGTGTTGCAGAGATTCCCTCGGTATTCACAACACGTGACATTTTCCTCGAACTAAATGCGAGCCCACATCTCTTGGCCCGGGTATCGCCTCGGCGCGTGAGACGTGGCATTGGAACTGCGGCGATGGTGCGGTCATTAGGGTACAAGTCTCGGGTCAAGCTGACTCTGGAATACGGAATATGACTCAAGATCGCGCTCAAACGCTGGTTACAGATTGCAAGTCATTAGAATTCAACTAGGAGGACCGCAGAAGCCTATGGAATGGTACGGGCTAAGATATGAGTCTCATAGAGTCTGGCTATCCAAATTTAGGTATGAGACCAGTTTGGATAGAAGTCCCTTGTGATGGACCCCATAGCCTGCGATACTATGTACTATTATCTTAACTTCACACTCTAACATGGTCATTTCATTCATATCGCATATTGCATTGCATCCTTGGCACATAGCATTTGGTTTACTATGCTTCTATTTTGCATAGCCTGAATAAGGTTGATGGTATTATGGACTTATCAGGATCTGCATATTGCATTACATCCATGGTGTTTTTGCATTTATATGGCCTAGATGAGGTTGATGGTTCAGAATTGCATATTGTATTGCATCCTCGATATTTGATATTTGGCTCACTATGACTCTGCATTACATAGTCGATTAGTATTGTATACTCTGATATTGAATGACTATTAGCCTTGCCAATATTCCTCTTACGCTGATATTTGTCTGCTTGGCACTTATCTTGCGCACACACTTACACCACCCTCTAAGCTTTCTATAAGCTTATACATGATAGATGCATGCAGGTAGCGTTAGGTCGGAGCAGCATTGAGCTTGGAGCATGCAACTGTCTTCTGGAGCTTTGATTATCAATATATGTATTTTCCCTTCAGCACTGTAATCAACTGTTTATATTAGTGGATATGTGATGATGGTGTTGCTTTTGTGATTTGGGTAAACCTGTGGTTATGCTTCTTATGAGATAAATGTATATTGGAAAATCCTCCTTGTAGGATCCCAGGATCGAAATCTGGCGCATGGGCACTGGGAGCCGAGAATGGGGTATTACGAAGGCTGTTGGCACCGGATTCGGCGAACGAGAATTTTGTGAGCCCAGTCTCCGAGTTTGGGGCGTGACAACATGGGATGAATCGTCCTCCTCTGAAGCTTCTTCTGAGTCGAATGATTCAAAACCCAAATCTACAAGTGAAGTTAAGGCCCTAATAACTCTAGCCAGAGTCACTTCCACAGATAGTTGTGATACATCTGAATATGAAAATTTGAGTGACCCTGAAAACGAAGACGATCTTCAAGATGCCTACAATGCCCTATACAGGGAGAGTTGTAAGATTGCTGTCAAACTTAAACTTCAAAAAGAAAAGTTTTTAAAGTTAAAAGAGGATTTTGAAAACTTAGTTTTAGGAAAATTGCATATTTCTGATTCTTTTGAAAAAACTAAATGTGATTTAGATTTCAAAATATCTCAACTTGAAAACCTAAAATCAGAAAATGAGAAACTAAAAATGGAAGTTTCTTCTCTCTTGAGTTCAAAGGATACTTGGAGGTATGCCCAGGGAGACCCTAAACTTGAAAAATTACTAACTGGATCAAGAAAATGTGGAGATAGATCGGGTCTAGGTTATGATAAAAACATACCTCTAAAAAGTAAGATTATTACTCCTAAGTTTGTTAAAGGAGAGTCCTCCAACTCAAAAGGTAAAAGCTTGAATCAAAATGGTTTTAAAAATCCTAAAACTTTTCAAGCTACCAAACTTAATATCAACCATATCAATCTTAGAAATCAGAATTATAATCCCTTAGCTGAGAAGATTGTTGATTTACTTAAGGAGCTTCTAAAAAGTAACTCAAATGGTAGAAATAATAATAACTACAAGCATAAGAAATAATAATAACTACAAGCATAAAAAAATCAACAGTGCTCCAAAACCCAAAATGGTGATGAAATGGGTCCTAAAGGCTACTTGTCTAGTTGCCCACATCGCTTTCAAGGTCTCAAGTCAATCAAAGTGGTACCTAGATAGTTGTTACTTTAGACACATGATAGGTGACAAAGATTTGTTCACCAACTACAAAGATATTAATGACGTGTCAATCAATTTGGTGATGGGAGCAACTGCAAAATAATTGGCCAAGGTACGGTTCAACTTTTCAATCTTTCTCCTTTTGAAAATATTTTATTCATAGAAAGTCTTAAGCATAATCTTTTAAGTATTTCACAAATCTGTGATAATAAACATAGTGTCAAATTCACTAATCAAGGTTCTGAGATTTCTAATGAGAAAGGTTGTATGATATTGAATGGTCGCGGAACATCTGAAAATTGCTATATTGTAAGTAATACTAGCTCGTCCAAATTGTCGTGTTACATGGTCCAAACTAATGAGACCAAATTATGGCATAAACGCCTTAGACATATACACAATCGAAATATATATAAACTGAGCAAGGCCGATCTAGTAAGAGGTCTACTCAAATTAAAGAAAATGGATAATATTTGTGGTGAATGTCAAATCGGGAAACAAACAAGGAGTAACCATAAGAAAGTGAACTCCTTTGCCACATCTAAACCGCTTGAACTTCTCCACATGGATCTTGTTGGACCTACAAGAATGGAGAGTCGAGGTGGAAAGAAATATTTTCTGGTAATTATGGATGACTTTACTAGATATACATGGGTAGCTTTCATGAGAGAGAAGTTTGAAACTCTCGATGAAGTGAAAAGGATACTTAAGCATATCCAAACTGAAAAGGATACAAATATTTCTAAAATCTGAAGTGATCATGGATTGGAATTTGAGAATAGTAATTTTGATAAGTTCTGTAGCGATCATGGGATATCGCATGAATTTTCTCCACCTAAGACACCTCAACAAAATGGGGTTGTTGAAAGGAAAAACCGTGTGTTTCAAGAAATGGCCAATTTTATGTTAAATAGCATGAAGTTACCTAAAAATCTTTGGGCTGAAGCTGTGAACACTACATGTTATATAATTAATCATGTTTACATCAGAAAATCAAAAGACAAAACAGCATATGAACTGTGGTTTAATAAAAAGCCCACAGTTAAATACTTTCAAGTTTTTGGCAGTAAGTGTTATACTTTGGGTGACCGTGAAAATGTAGGGAAGTTCGACACTAAAAGTGATGAAGAGATTTTCCCAGGTTATGCTCTAAACAGTCGAGCGTATCGTGTTCTCAACAAGAGGACCAGTGTCATTCAGGAATCCATAAATGTTGTTATTGATGATCACCTGAATCCACCACCTCCAAGTTCAAAAGATGATGAAGTCAATTTTATAGATAAACTTGACTCTTCATCTAGTCAAGTCAACTCTGAACTTTGATCAGTTAGAGACCATCCCACTAATCAAATACTAGGTAACCCTCTCACTGGTGTGCGTACACAAAAATAATTAGAAAACATATGTGATTATGTATGTTTTACCTCCCAAATTGAGCCGACTAATGTAAAATAGGCTCTTGTTGATGAAAACTGGATTGTAGCTATGCAAGATGAACTGAATCAATTCATTCGAAATGATGTGTGCCATTTGGTTCCTAGACCGGATAATAAACGTATCATTGGAACCAAGTGGATCTTTAAAAATAAATCTAATGAGTTAGGGAATATTATATGAAACAATGCTAGACTGGTTGTACAAGGGTACACACAGATAAAAGGGATTGATTATGATGAAACCTTTGCCCCAGTAGCTCGTCTTGAATCCATCAGATTGTTCATATCCATTACATGTTTCAAAAATTTTAAAATTTATCAAATGGATGTCAAGAGTGCTTTCTTGAATGGTGATCTACATGAGGAAGTTTATGTAGAACAACCAAAGGATTTTGAAGACCCTAAACACACTGATCATGTTTATAGCCTGAAAAATGCACTCTATGGTTTAAAACAAGCTCCCAGGGCATGGTATGAGAAACTGACTAAGTTTTTACTAAATCATAACTTCGTTATGGGGAGTGTTGATAAAACCTTATTTGTTAAGAAATATAATGAACATATACTTATAGTGTAAATATATGTTGATGACATTTTCTACGGCTCTACATGTTCTAACCTGTCCACTGAGTTTGCAGAGTTGATGAAGTCTAAGTTCGAAATGAGCATAGTTGGAGAACTGAATTACTTCTTAAGTCTGCAAGTAAAACAACTTAAAGATGGTATTTTCATTTTTCAAACCAAGTATGCTCTAAACTTGGTTAAAAAGTTTAGTTTTGAAAGTGATAAGCATTTTGATTCTCCTATAAGTATAACTCTTAAGCTATCTAAAGATGCAACAGGTAAGCGCGTAGATCCTAGGTTGTATCGCAGTATGATTACAGTCTGTTATATTTAACTTCGAGTCAAATTGATATTGCATTTAGCGTAGGAATCTGTGCTAGATATCAATCTGAACCTAAGGAATCCCACCTGATTGCTGTCAAGAGGATTATTAGGTATGTCGCAAGTACAGTTAATTTAGGTCTAGGGTATCCACTTGATACTAATGTTCAATTAGCTGGATACTCAAATGCTGATTGGGTTGGGAATGTAGACGATCGAAAATCCACTAGTGGTGGTTGCTTTTATGTTGGGAACTGTTTGGTTTTCTGGCATAACAAGAAACAAAGTTCTGTATCTTTATCCACAGCTAAGGCTGAATATATAGCAGCTGGAAATGCCTGCACTCAGCTTGTGTGGATGAAAAGAATGTTGAACGATTATGGAATTGTGCAAGACACAATGATTCTATATTGCGATAACTCTAGTGCAATCAATATCTCTAAAAATCTCATCCAGCATTCCCGTACCAAACATATTGACATTAGGTATCACTATATTCAGGAATTAGTGGAAGAGAAAATTATTTCTTTAGACTATATATTCACTAAAGCACTTGACAGAAACAGGTTTTCCAAATTAAAATTGGATATTGGTATGTGTAATTCTTCTTGAAATATTCATAATTACATGCTTGTACTATTATGTATTTTTTTGTGATTTTATTTAATTTTAAAATCAGAGAAAAATAAATATATATGCATTTTTGTGCTCTCATGACCGGCCGAGCACATACTCGACCAGTCGTAACACGATCGGTCGAGCATGTACTCGACCAGTTGTGGTGTGCAGGCCAAACCCCTTTTTAGGGTGAAAAATCACTTTTTCTCTAAAATCTTCTTCTTCTTCTCAAGCCCCTTCTCCGACTTCCCACCTTTGATTCTTGAAAGTAAGTGGTCCATTTTCGATTTCCTTTTGAATTTAGGCTCTTTTGGTCTGATCTTGCTTGAATCTTACATTTATTTCAAGTTTCATTGTGGTTTGTTGGGTTTTCTTCCTAAAAATATGTTGGGTTTAAAATCCTTAAATCCTTTCTTATATTTTCTTATTTATTCTTACAATGGAAGATAGACCGAAGAAGAAACCTACTCGAGCATCTTCTTCTCGTTCTATTTCAGTGCGTACTCTTTGACCACCCAAAGAGGACCCGGAATATGTGTGGGATATCCGTCTCTGCAACATTATTATTGAGCGGACCATCAATGCTAACCATCTTGTTCAATTTGATATTATTCCCCTCCTTGTTGCTGTAGGATGGGATAACATTCTGAATTGGGGCAGACTGGCATACCGCTCCATTGCACAAGCAACGTATGCATATATAATTGATGTTTCTATTAAAGATCTGACCTTCAATATCATGTTTAGAGAAGGCTCATATAAAGTAGATCATCACTTAATTTCTGGGTTGATAGAAATTCCAGTGAATGATGAAGGAATTCCTATTCTAACATTAGCTGAAAAATTGAATGAGTCTAAAAGACGTTTATTAACCAGAAATTTATGCAACATGAACTCAGAATGGAGTTCCAGGAATGCGCTCTGGGCCAATCAGATGTTGCCTAGATACAGAGTATTACATCGCATTTTTATTTCCGATGTCTACCCTAGATCTGATAACAAGGCTGAACTAACTGCCTTCATGGTGCGTATTCTTCATTCAGTTGTATCCAGCATTTCAGTGTGTCATCCTTCTTTAATATGTTATTTCATTATCCAATTTTGACTTCATCCAGGGCATAGTGATATTCTATTCGCTTATTTGATAACCACTCTTACTTTACACTGTTGTGTGGTCATGCCACCTGGAGAAGCTCCTACTTCTCATCTACCTTTCAACAACTCAAATATCGAAAAAATGAATTTGAGGTTAGCACTTGATCAAACTGAAAGGGGTGCTGGAGAAGTTTGAGAAGAAGTTGGAGCGGAAGATGCGCTACCAACTGAAGCCAATATGAAAATCATTTTTAATGAATTAGAATCTAATGATGTTAAGGCTGATCCTGATTTTCAGCCTTCTGGTTTTGATGAGCACCTTTACTCACTGGAAGAAAAGGTGGATGGACTGAAAATTTCCCAAGATAAACAAATGAAGTATATGCGTAAATATTTTAGACGCATAAATAAGGGATTACACCAGATTGATCCATCCATTCCACCTCCCTCTTCTTCTAGTTTTAATTAGTTTGTTTACTTTTGTTGGGCTTGTAATACTTAACTATGCTTAGTGACTCTAAATTTTGGACACGTTTAAGTTTGTTTGATGTTGATACTCCTTTTATTATGGTTTAAATTGCTAACTTTCACACTCTTTCTTTCTCTCTTCACTTATTAGCTACCACATTCACATATTTTTATCTTTTCTTCCTTTGTCATTTTGTGACAAAAAGGGGGAGAAATTTAGGTATTAAATTTGATTGCTTAATGTGGTTATTTAATTGAGATGCAGAGATATGGATATGCATGTACTGTGTGGAAAAATATTTTTTTGGAAATGTATATGTATCTCTTAATACAGGTCTCTATTGAGCTTAAGTTGAAGGGGAGTTGATTGAGGGGGAGTTTTGTGGTTGTTAGATTTTGTTTGAACTGAGTGAATCTATGTATTAGAATAGGTTAATCTTCCGTAAGTTGGTTTTATCACGATTTGACAAAGGGGGAGATTGTTAGTGCTAAGTTGTAAATCTAGCACCCTGAGTTGTCAAATTTTGTTATGCCAAAACACTTCAATATGGTTGACTTGTTTTGATAGATGGAAAGTTCACCTTCATTCGAAGATGAGTGTGGTGTTATTTACATCGACGTTATATATGCTACAAGTACGCATGTTCAACTACAATAACAAGTTGAAGTTCATCAAGTCGAGGTACTCAAGCTCAAGTGCATCATTACTTCAATCCTTAAGCTTAAAGTTTAAGCACATGTTAAAGCTCAAGATCAAGTCTCTAATTCAAGCTCAAGTACACTACTTCAAGCTCAAGTCACAAGAACAAGCTCAAGTACTTTTGTCAAGTCTCAAGACACAAGTTCGAGACAAGTTCAAGAATTCAAGGTCAAGTTTCATGTGCTTCAAAGTGTCCTATCCTACTGAAGCGACCGATGGTTCAATTTCAATTCTCACATTTAAGGTATACATGACCCTAAAAAGACCTTAGGATTAGGTCATTATCATTGCATATTTAATTTGGGTCATTGTACTTAATTTAGGCTTTTCTTCGACTAGTCCTAATCTTGGTTCGACTAGTCCAGGCACTGGCTCGACCAGTCCAAGGTTTTTCTCGACCAGTCTAAATTTAAATTCAAAACTTTAAAAATTTCTGGTAAGTCTTCGACCAGTCGAGTACCTTACTCAACTGGTCATGAAGACTGGTTCGACCAATCGAGTGTGACTTGACTCAAACTCCAGCAACGCGATTTTTATTCACTCGACCAATCGAGCTAGCCACTCGACCAGTCGAGGGTCTGTTTTATCCGATCGGGCCAAAAAATTTAAAATGTCGTTCGGCTAGGACCAGTCGAGCCAAACCCAGGACTAGTCGAGGGAATTGATTTGCAGCCTATAAATAGTGGACATTTCTCAAAATTTTTCATTCGTTCCAATCCAATTCAAGCCACCACTCTGAGAGATAAACCCCCACTATTGTGAAGCTATTTTATGGTATTTAATATTTAATTTAATAGCTTTTTGGCTATTTAATTTCTTAATCTATTGATTCCATTATATTTGATTTTAAAAGGAGATTTTGATTTAACCTTTTGGGAGATCTAAGAAATTGAATCCAAGTAGCTTAAGGTTGGATTTAATTTAAAATTCATTTAGACCTAGAACCTCTTCTTCTGTGAGATTGAACATTGAACATTGTCATCTACAAAAAAGCAGTTCTATCGGCTACATCGAAGAACATTCTTCAGATAAGTATTGATTTTATTTTCTGTATTTTTAGTTTGTGAGATTCAGCCAAGAAAATCTCTATTTGTGGTTTTGACTGAGATCAGCCGAAAAAATCTCAGTGAGGGGTTTTTAATTGTGATAGCCCATTGAAAAACAATTATAAAGGTTTTAAGGTGAACCTTGGAAAAACTCTTTCTTAGTGCAAGCCAATATCCCATTAGTGTGGATATTGGGAGTGGAGTAGTTGTGTGGTTGTTTTTGAACAGTTGGTGTACACACACGAACCACTATAATTCCTGGAGTTGTGGTGGGTGGTTGTATTTTTTTATGTGTGTGAATGCTATAATTTATTTTATGCATTTGTGATGAATGTTGTAATAGCTAGGATTATTTCTTTTGCCTCTATTTTAGTTTGAGTTTTTGATACTCATAAACATTCTAGAAATCAGGTTGTCCTACCATAAGCCATTAGTTTTTGGTGTAAGGTTGTCCTTAGAATAATGTTTGTATTAACCTCTCAATACTTGTGCATTTGAGGTTGCTTTATATTTCTATTATCTATGTTATATTTCTACATTTTTTTATTTGGCATAGTCCTATTCACCCCACCCCCTCTAGGACTTGGAGCTCGCCCTTTTCAGATATGAAGCATGCCAGGAGAATGGGTCTATACACCACGTGCCTGCAATTGATATTCACCCAATTATCTAGCCATGGCCTTTCTAGGGATAGACGATTGATTTAATAGGCCAGATCCATCCACCCTAATCGCGCATGGACTCATTTATCATTGTGGCCACTGATTATTTCACCAAATGGGTGGAGCCAAGACTAGTGAAATGAATCGACCACAGGGAAATTATTGATTTCATTGAGACCCATATCATCCACAAGTTTTAGATTCCTGAACTGATTACCATGGATCGAGGCACAACATTCTCAGTAAAAAAAGGTTAAAGCCATGGCCGACCAATATAAAATTAAGATTTCGCATTCAACACTATATTATGTGCAATTAAATGACTCGACCAAGGCCAGCAATAAAGTGATAAAAAATATATTGAGAAAAATGATAGAAGAAAATTCCCAAGAATGGCATACAAAACTATCCAAGGCACTTTGGGCGTACAGGAATTCACCTCGTACCAATACTGGGACGAGTTTGTTTACATTAACATATGGACACCATGTAGTAATGCCTTTGGAAATCATTGTGCCATCATTAAGGATCACACATCAAGCCAATTTAACCCCATTTGAGCTTATAGAGGCCATGCTGGTTGAGTTTGAAAGGTTAGAAGAAAGTAGGATGAAGGCCTTAAATTCTATAATCACCAACAAGGTTAATGTTGCTCAGACATATAATAAGAGGGTGAAAGTGAAATGGAGGGCTAGCGATGTCCTAGAGGGGGTGAATAGGACAATGCCAAATAATCAAAATAAATGCGGAATATGTAAATATTACAAAAATCTCAATCGAACGATAGTAGAAGTAACCTATAAGATAAAGGAAGAAATTGAACGGCTTTTGAAGGTTGGTTTCATTAGGCCTATCAAATACATCAAGTGGATTGTAAGTGCTTATATTTGTAGCACATACAAAGTTGTCAAATTTCATAGACAAAGATACCAGTTAGATCGCAAGTACACTATAATAGGCTATGGCATCTCATGAAGATCGGCTCAAGATTGGCTCAACATCTCAAGACTTAAACGATGTCAATCGGTTTCAAGTCTATCAAGATTAGAAGATCTCTATATAAACCAACCACCAAGTAAAATAACCTTAGAAAGACCCTAGGTTAGGTACTTTTGAAAAATGATTAAAATGAGTTAACTTCGGTATAAGTTCACTGAAGTTCGGCAAGCCTAACTTTAGGTTCAGCCAACCCAACTTACTTCGACTAACCTAACTTCAGGTTTAGAAAAAATTTCAGATTTTAAAATTTTAAAAATCTGTTGCAAATTTGGCTAACCTAACTTTAGGTTCGACTAGCCTAACTTGAAGTTCAGTCAGCCCGAAGAAAGTTCAGGTCATTTTCCAGCAAAGGATTCTTGAATTTTTAAGGGAATTCGTCAGCCAAATTTTGGCTTAACCCAGCCAAATTTTGGATAAATCTTATCCCGTGCAATCCAATAGTCATTGGAATCCGGCCAGCGGAACTTAATGTTAGGCTGAGCAAATTTCCAAATCCTTTGGTTATAAATAGGGACCTTCTCTCATTCTATTCAACAATGAAATTCACTCAAAAACTTTTTGCAAGTAAGCAAGAAGCTTAGGTCCTCGTCAAGCTATTTGTGTGGTATTTATAAATTTCATTTTGTGTATTCAATTCCCTTTCTCAAGTTGATCGTAATTGCAAATTAGAGAGTAGTATATACTCTACTTAAGAAACAAAGAATTGAATCTACAACATTAGGGTTTTCATTTTATTGAAATACGTTAGATTCATATATTCTTTCTGGTTGAGCAAATACTATCTCCTCTACATTCAAGAAAGAAGATCGTTGCTTCAAGCTTTGACTACATCTTCGAATAATCAGTTGAAGATAAGTACATTATCAATTACTTTATTTTATTCAGGTTTTTCTGAGATAGCTTGGAAATATTTGTGGGTTGATTTATGATAGCCTATGAAAATCACAAAGGGGTTTAATTGTGATAGCCCATGAAAATTATAAGAACAGTATAAGGTTGTTAAGGTAAACCTATGAAAACCTTAAAATAGTGAAAGTCAAAATTACTAGGGTAGTAATTTTGGAAGTGGAGTAAGTGTGGGTTTAAGCACCGAATCACTATAACCCCTTATGCCTATGTGTTGATTATTATTTCAATATTTGTGGTGAATATTATATTTATTTCATTCTGTGTGGTGAATGTTGCATTTATTTCATATTCTCTTGCTAGTTTGAAAGATTGATTTCAAAGATGTCATGAAATAAGATTGTCCTGCCTAAAATACTAGGTGAAGGTTGTCCTACAATTATTTGGAATCAAGGTTTCAATACCTTGGGCGATTGAGATTATTTATTCTGTTTTATTTCAAAGAATTTGGTATTGTCCTATTCAACCCCCCTCTAGGACATCGATATCTCATCTTTCATGGATTTTAAATGTTGTTCTAGTAATAAAAAAGAATGGCACATTGCAGGTTTGCATTGATTTCAGATATTTGAATTTGGCAAAGCCAAAAGATGAATACCCAATGCCGGTGGCCGATCAGCTAATCGATAGGATTGCCGGGCATGGGATCATGTCCTTCATGGATGGCATTCTGCGTATAACCAATTTATATTGCAATGGATGATGTGCTGAAAATGGCATTTAGATGTTCAGGCCCATTAGGAACTTACTGTTGGGTGGCGATGCTTTTTAGACTGAAAAACGTAGGAGCTACATATCAGAGGGCAATGAATGCTATATTCCATGATATGATCGGCCGATTTATGGAAGTCTATATAGACGATGTAGTTGTCAAGTCTGCCGACATGAAAAACCATGTTGGTTAATTATGTAAATCATTTGAGGGAATAAGGCTTCATAAGTTAAAAATGAACCCCTTAAAGTGTGCTTTCGGGGTCTCGGACGACAATTTTCCAGGATTCCTAGTGCATCAGCGAGGGATTGAGGTTGATCAAAATAAGGCTCAAGTGATCATCAATGCTCACCCTAGCGAGGAATAAATTGGAACTATAAAAGTTCTTGGGGCAAGTCAATTTCAGGCGAAGGTTCATATCTAATTTTGCAAGAAAGACTAACATCTTCTTGCCATTAATAAAGCTAAAGTAGGGGTTTGAGTTCGTTTAGGAGGCGGAGCACCAGCTGGCCTTCAATAGAATCAAGGAATATCTGACGAGGCCACCGGTTTTGATGCCACCAGTTGAAGGTCGACCACTCAAGCTATATGTCGCAACCTCTGCAGAATCGATTGGAGCTCTCTTAGCCTAGGATGATGATATGTGGAAAGAGTGAGCGGTTTATTATTTAAGCTGAACATTGCTTGATGTTGAGAGACGGTACTCCACTATAGAAAAATTGTACTTATCATTATATTTCACAACCTCTAAATTAAGACATTATTTGTTAGTCAAAAGAGTAAATGTAATAACGGTAACCGATTTAGTTGAATATATGTTAAATTGGCCAATTTTGAATGGCCGAATTGGCAAATGGGTGCTAGATTTATCTGAATATGATTGTTGTTATATTCCATATAAAGCAGTGAAGGGTCAGGCCATAACTAATATTTTAGCTGACCATTCCTCTGATATGGAAGAACAAATTTCTCCAGAGATGTTAGATCTATATTGTGTACGATTGACACCATGAAAGTTGATCATTGAAGGGTTAAAAACAAATAAGGCATCAAAAGCTAGAAGAGTCAAAGTCTTGGCCGTGATCGATGGTGCCGACGAGAGTATTGGGTGTGAATCAGGCTCAAGGGCATCAGTCCCTGCAATCTCCACTGTCACAGGAACAGTTGCCTTGCAAACTAAAGACTCTTAAACTATTAGAGGAAGTTGTTTGGCCAATGGAGGGATCGGTCGAAAGGATAATCTTATAATAGGACTCTAAGGGGTAGCACTCAATGATCGCTCTTCTTCTTCCTGCTCTTGGTCAACTGTTGCCAATGGTGTTTGTGGGATATTGACCATGTATTCTGAATCTGTGATGAGAGTCGTGACTTTAGGAGAGGTATGAGGAGAAGCTTAAGCACTAACTGTGTGTTCAAAGTTAATAGTCTGCACATCAGTCACCTCAGGAGCCTTAATCTCTAATTGATGTTGCCACAATGTTTGTGCTACTATGATTTGTTTTTCTGCAATAAACAACTCCTAGGCTACTACAAGAAAAAAGGATATGGTTAATCAAAATGAGAGGTTTTAAAAAAAATGAACTCAGAATAATTACACAGGAAAGTAACCTCCACCTAAATTAGGGCGAACGACGTGGGTGACAAATCGGTTGTCTACAGTATGAGGGTTTTTAATAATCATCACCATCGCTTGTGTCGAAACGGGGAATGGTGGTGGGCTGGGATGATAGGGAGTGAGGTATTTTTCATTAAACGAAAGATTTAGATCGTTTAGCCTTTCCCTATCCTACCACCATTTGTTCCAGCATTTATTATAATGAGCTTCCTAGTGACGTTTTACACCTTCTTCTATTTGTTTAGAGTAATCTTCAGCAGAGAGTCCTGGCCAATATTTAGTTTTGATGTTTTTCAAAAGAAGCCATGGCTTCAGCCGAGGAAGTACCTAATTATTGTCATCCTTTTGATGGAATCAGCAATGGTCGATCTGCAGTAGATGATTAGGAAGGTGGATCGATGCACTTCAAAACTAGGGTAGTTGGTTGACTAAGAGGAACCCCCAGGTCAGGAGTTCTTTTTTGAAATGATGGAAGCTGGCAAGGCAGTAGAGATGTGAAAGCAAAAGGTTTATTCGCCATAGCTTTTAGGCGCTTAGGTGGAGCAATTATTGTCTCAATTGGAGAAGATACATCGTTCGGTCTTGTTAACGGTTTATTTATTATTAGGTTGGGAACAATGGTCATTGAGGATGCTGCTTGTAAGACCCGTAACCTCGTGAGACCTTATGTATGCTTCAACTTTGACACCAGCAAGTTCTAAATGGACCAGATTGATGAGTTTTGATCGCAACCCTATTTCAGCGCTGCAACATCCTAGGACCCCATTACAACCCCTAGATTAGAAGTTGCAATTTTGGTACAATCCGAGGTAGGTCACGCAATGCATGTGCGCCCCACTTGCAAAAATCTCAAGGTTGTCCAATCCATCAATTAACCCATCACTTCTCTCCCCATTAGTTAAATCAACCCATACCTCCCATCATACAACCCATGCCTAGTCATCCCTCTCTCCTTCTTTCTCTGCCATTCTACCCCTCCATCTTCTTCTAATTCCCTCCATATTGTTCATAACCCCAAGTGTAGGTTCGCGATGTAGTAATAATCTCGGTGAGATTAAGGTCAAGTCCACAAGGACTAATCTCGTGTGTATTCTGAATTTAACTAGACTAGATGAACATTTGAATCTAAATCGGAATTAATTGAGAGAGTAACGGTGATTAAAGTGATTAAAACTAACAAATTCAAAGGTGGTAACTAGGGTTTCCAAGGATCCACTTGTAGACATCAGGGAGTCCTCTTACTTGATTCAAATCATATGATTGGAATTGGAGTCTTATCCTATTTAATTGGAAGATATACAATTGAGATCTATTTGAACTTTCCTTGACCTAATTCTCAATGGAGGAGAATTGTGACAATTAGAAGAGATTTCATCACCAAACCATGCCCATGGGATGATGGCTAACAACAGGATTTACCAATCCCACAATCTCGAAATCAGGAAAAGAAGATACTCAAAGCTATTGCAAATCTACTGTAATTTGAGTCACAATAAACAATTAAGAACTGAAAGTATTCCTTTAAAATTAAACTAGAATTAAAGAAGGTTTAACATAAACATGAATCAAAGTAAAAGAAACATTCCATCACACTACAAGCTTCACCTTTTAGCCCTAGCTAAGAGGTTTATCCAACCATAGACATGATTGAACTAAAATCTCTTAAGAAAAGCATAAATACAACTAAGGAAAAGGAAGAAAAACTCTTGGTAACAGCTTCTCCACCCTTTTACTTCACTCCTCAAACCCTAGAAGATGCCTAGGAACATCCTAGGGACTCCTATTTATAGTTTTGCAACTCCAACTTTTACACTGAGCTGAAAAAATTTGGAAACCGCCTCAAATTTATGCAGTCCGTGTGCTGTCTGTATAACCTTAGACGAATCGAGGAAAACCTTCGACTAGTCGAAGGTTTCCTTCGATTGGTCGAGGATGACAGGAAATTAGAGGATTTTTCTGCTGGAGTTTGAGTCGAGGAATCTTTGACTAGTTGAGTAGGAGCCTTAGACTGGTCGAAGGAGGGCCTAGACTAGTCGAAGCAAACAGATTTTTAAGGGTCCTTTTCTTCGCTTCAAATCTTCAATTCTCTTCATTCCTCACGTTATTTTCTTGGATCTTTGGCATGTGAATTCTTCATTCTCAGTCTCATAAGATCCATCCTTGCTTTGGTGATTCTTGAGCATTAAATCCATGCTTTTAGCATCTTTTTCAATCCAAGTTCTTAAATTCACCTTGCAACACAAACATGATTAAAATAGGACATTAAGCATTATCATGTTCATAAAATCAAGTAATAAATGGGGTCCAATATGCAATATTGGACCCTCAACACAATTCCCAACCCGCATTTTGCTAGTCCGAGCAAAGTATGCGAAAAATAAATCTCAATGCTTAATGTCAGAAATCTTTTTTAGAAAACAATCTTTTGTGCACTCAACGATGAATAGGTAGAATTAAGATACAAAAGTGAGATTTCAAAAATCTAGAACCCAATCACATAAGCAACCAATCAAATAACTTATTTATCCACTAAATCAAAGCATAATTTGTATATCAAGTTTTTCAATGCTCAGTGAAAGTCAATTTACTTCCTGTACAAATACTATTAATTCATCATGTTAACAATGCTCATCACTTCAAGATAAGCATGCAACTCAAGTACTGATTACGAACTTATCCCCTTTTCCTTCTTTTTTCAATTTTTGATTTTATATCGCCGGTCAGTTTTTATTCATTTTTTTTTTTGCATTCTTTTCCAAATTTTTCATTCTTTTCATTCTTTTTCATTACCTCTCTGTCGATCTCCTATTTTTTAACTAGTTCTTTTCTTCTTTTTGAGGTGGATAAAATTCTCCAGACTTGATTCTTGCCATCTATCAATGATTCACATACTAACAATCAAAACTTCTAGTATATCTTACATGAGACAAATTGAATGTGTTTTGTGATTTAATATGATATTCAAACTTCCTCTTAATCAATTGAGCACAAGTACTTAGGTGATAAATTACTTAGATGACTAGACTTCAGTAATTCAAAATTTAATCTCTATCTTATCATACTCAAAGCATTCTTAAGTACATAATTCATCGCTTCCCAAACAGATTTCAACTTGAAATATTAAAAAATTTTAAAAATTTTGCTCAAAACTGGGGAAACCTGAGAAAACACTTATTAGGTTACCTAATCCCCCATTCCCAACTAAAAAATCTACATTGTCCTCAATGTAAAAGAAATAAGCATGTAATGCAAAATAAACAATGAAAAGAAAAAGGGAAGTGATGGAAAGATAATACCTGAAGAAGAAATTTTGAAGCTTTTCCAATGATCTCAGTATGAAAATGGGTTAGCATAAAAGACTCAAAGAGACGATAAGCAAACTATCCTAAAACAACGAAAACCAAACTATCCTAAAATGATGGAAAGCAAACTATCCTAAACAACGCAAAGCAGTAAACCTAACTATACCTCTGTCAAACTATGAGGTTAATCCTGGTAAACAGGATCAATCAGAGGTATGGACATGTCCTCTGAATCAAATTTCTCAACAAATGGCTTCAACCGATGTCCATTTGCTTTAAAAACATTGCCATTGTTCGGATTCTTTATCTCGACGGCCCCATGAGGATAGACATTAGTAATAGTGAAAGGACTGGTCCAACAAGATCGGAGTTTAACCGGAAAAGGTGTAATCGAGAATTGTACAAAAGGACTTTTTGACCAACTAAGAATGATTTGTAAAGGATGTTCCTGTTGTGGAACACCTTCATCTTATCCTTATAAATTCTCGAGTTCTCGTATGCGTCATTCTAAATATCCTTTAGTTCATTCAATTATAGTTTGTGCAATGAGCCAGCGTTGTCTAAATTGAAGTTCAGATTTTTAATCACCCAGTAGGCCCTATGTTCCAACTCCACATGTAAGTGGCAAGCCTTCCCATAGACAAGTCTAAAGGGAGACATTTCAATAAGGGTTTTAAATGCAATACAGTAAGCTCATAAAGCATCGATCAATCGGATTGACCAATCCTTTCGATCAGGGTTAACCGTTTTCTCCAAAATGTGTTTGATCTCCCTATTGGAAATCTCATCTTGCCCACTTGTTTGTGGGTGGTATGGAGTGCTCACCTTGTAAGAGATGTTATATTTCTTCATTAAGTTCGCGAATGGCCTATTATAAAAATGTGAACCCCGATCACTAATGATGGCTCGAGGCGTTCCAAACTGGGAAAAGATGATCTCTTCTAAGAACTTAATGATCGTTTGATGGTCATTGTTCTGGCATGGAATCGCTTCAACCCATTTAGTGACATAATCTACGGCGAGCAAAATATATAAATTCCCAAAGGATTGGGGGAATGGTCCCATGAAATCGATGCCCCAGAAATCAAATGCTTCAATGATCAGAATGAGGTTCAAAGGCATCATGTTTCGACGGGACAATGCTCCCAATTTCTGACAACGCTCATAAGCTTAGCAAAACTCATGAGTGTCCTTGAACATAGTGGGCCAGTAAAAGCCGCACTGCAGAATTTTAGCTATGGTTTTTGTAAATGTTATCTTGTAAATCTAACACCCAAAGTTGTTAAATTTTGTTTTGCAAAACTACTTAGAATCTGTATCTTGTTTTGACGAGACTGATAGATCAACTTTATGCATTGTGAGTCATCTTCGTCATCGCCAAACTTTTTTACGCATTTAAGTTGAAAAACGTTGTCAAAGTTCAAGGATTACAAGTTCAAAGTGCAAGAACAAAAGTTCAAGGCTCAAGTTTAAGTTGAAAGCTTATTGTGAGTACTTTAAATAATTAAGAACTCAAGCCCTATCTCAAGCTTAAGTTCAAGATTTTGAATACAAGCTTCATGAATTTCAAGTGAATGAGTTACCAAAGCGATCGATGTTTCGATGGTTCAAACTCACAAACAAGGTATGAATGACCCTAGATTGACCATAGGTTAGGTCATATTCATTACATATTTTATTTGGGTCATTACATAAGTTTATAGGTCATTTCCTCAACTAGTCTTAGTCTTGGTTCGACTAGTCCAAGCACTGGCTCGACCAGTCCAAGATTTGTTATGAATTTTCAGAATTTTCTATTGGACCCTCAACTAGTCATGGAGACTACTCGACTAGTCGAGTGAACAATGCTCGACCAGTCATGTAGACTCGACTCAAAGTCCAGCAAGGTTTTTTGGTCCCACTCGACCAGTCGAGTGCATTGCTCAACCAATCGAGTAACGATCATATTTTATCGTGCCAAAAATTTTGAAATGTGATTAGTCCTTCGACCAATCGAACCGACCCTTAGACCAGTTGAGTGAACAGTATTTTCACCTACAAATAGAGGATGAATCTCAAAGTTTTCATTCATTCCAAGGATAATCAAGCCATCACTCTGAGAGATAAGTTCCCGCATTTCTTAAGCTATATTGTGTTAATTTAAGATTCTCTTAAATAGTTTTTTGTATTTGATTTTGTGATCTCCATTCAACTCTATTTCATTAAAGAAGGGAATTGTGATTTTACCATCTTTGAGATCAAAATCAAATCAAGCTAGCCTAGGTTAATTTAATCTAAAAAATCATTTAGACTTAGAACCCTTTCATTTGTAAGACTGGACATTGAACATCTTCGTTAACATTGGATTGGTTCTACCGGGTTTTATCAGAAGAAGAATCTTCAGATAAGTACAATTTAATTTTGTGTATCTTTTGTGGTTTGTGAGATAAAGTCAGGAAAATCTTATTTTTGGTTTTGTCTAAGATAAGCCAAAAAATCTTAGAGCATGGGGTTTTTGTAATTGTGTAAGCCCATCTAAAAAAAACAATTGTGGAGCTTTTAAGGTGAACCTTGGAAAACCTTATTTGATAGTGAAATCCAATATCCCATGAGAGAGGATATTGGGAGTGGAGTAGTTGTGTGGCTGTTTTTCAAATAGTTGGTGTACACACACAAACCACTATAATTCTTGGTGTTTGGTGGATGCTTATGGTTATGTATGTGTGGTGAAGAATGTTGTAATTTCCTTTTATGTACTTGTGGTGAATGTTGTAATAATTTAGATTATTTCCTTTATCTCCTTCTAAGTTTGAGTTTTTGATACTTACAAACGTTCTAGACATCAAGTTGTCTTACCATAAACCTTAGTTTTTGGTGTAAAGTTGTCCTTAGAACTTAGTTTGTATCAACCTCTCAATACTTGTGCATTTGAGGTTGCTTATTATTGTGCTATCTATCTTCGTTTATCTTTGTAATTCTACGTTTATTTTTTAATTTGGCATAGTCCTATTCACCCCCCACCCCCCCTCTCAGAATTTTAGGTCGGCCTTTTCAAGTGGTATCAAAGCCTAATAGCTCCTTTTTATTGTTTGGATTCATTTCCTGAGCTAACCGATTTGAGCTTATAAGATGTCAAATTTTGATAGCCTCTCGATTACTAGGCCTCAACCTTTTGATGGCTCCAATTATGCCTATTGGAAAACCAGAATAAGGATCTTTTTGAAGTCCATAGATGAGAGCGTGTGGCAAGCCACAGTGACAAAATGGAACCCACCCCCATATAAAGTTCTAGGAACTAATGGAACTAAGTCTATTGTAGTTACAGCTTATTATTCATGAACCACTCTTCAGAAAATGAGAGTAGTGCCACTGCAAAGGATTTAAATGCAATCACTTGCGCACTATCACCAGATGAATTCAAAAGAATTACATCTTGTGATAATGCAAAGCAAGCCTGGGATATTCTAGAAATGACACACAAGGGTACGACTATAGTCAAGAAATATAAACTTTAAATCCTCACCACTAGGTTTGAGGAAATACTTATGGAAGAAAGTGAAACTTTCATGGACTTTTATACTAAGTTAAATAACATAGTCAACTCTATGTGGGGTCTTGGTGATAGCATCCTAGAAAGTAAATTCTGTGCAAAGATACTGCACTCATTGCTTGATAGGTTCAATTCTAAGGTAACTGCCACTCAGGAACTTTGTGATACGGATAACATGCAGGTTGAAGAACTTGTTGGTTCTTTGTAAACCTATGAGTTAAATTTTAAGGCTCCTAAAGGTAAGTCCATAGCCCTTAAGTCTTCAAAAAATATTTCTCAAGATAATGCTGGAAATTCTGATAGTGAAAATTCTAAAGATGATATGGCACTATTAGCCAAGAATTTTTACAAACTTTTTAAAAGAAAAAAGAGAGTAGATTTTCAAAGACCTTCTGAAAAGAAAAAGAGTAGATCTAAAAATTGAAAATCTATTAAAGACAGCCAATGCTTCAACTGCCATGAATACAGGCATCTGGCAAACAAATGTCCAAAGAGGGACAAACCTAAAAAGAAAGGTATGTTGGCTACATGAGATGAATCGTCTTGCTCTGAAACTTCTTCTAAGTCAGATGATTCTGAACCTGAGTCTACTAATGAGGTAAAGGTCTTAATGACTCTAGCCAGAGTCACTTCCTCAGATAGTTGTAATTCAACTTATAATGAAAATCTGAGAAGCGACCCTAAAAATGATGATGATTTACAAGATGTCTATAATGCCTTATACAAGGAGAGTTGTAAGATAGCTGTAAAACTAAAACTTTCAAAAGAAAAGTTTTTAAAACTAAAAGAAGATTTTGATAATCTAATTTTAGAAAAATCTCATCTTTCTGATTGTTTTCAAAAAGCTAAGTGTGATTTAGATTTCAAAACAACCCAAATTGAAAATCTAAAATCTGAAAATGAAAAACTAAAACTAAAAGTCTCTTCTCTCAGGGTGATCCTAAACTAGAAAAATTGCTAACCGGATCAAGGAAATGTGACGATAGATCTGGTCTGGGCTATGATAAGAATACGCCTCTTAAATGTAAGCCTACTCCTAAGTTTGTTAAAGGGGAGTACTCAAACTCAAAAAGGAAATGTCTAAATCAAAATAGTTTTAAAAATTCTAAAACTTTTCAGGCTATGAAACCTAAAAGCAACCATATCAATTATAAAAATTAGAATCATAACCCCTTAGCTGAGAAAATTGTAGATTTACTCAAGGAGCTTCTAAAATCTAACTCGAATGGTAGAATTTATAACAACTACAAGCGTAGAAAAACCAATAATGCTTCAAAACCCAAAACAGTAATGAAATGGTTCCCTAAGGTTGCTTGTATGGTTGCCCACACTGCTTTTAAGGCTCCGAGTCAATTAAAGTGGTACCTAGACAGTAGTTGCTCTAGACATATGACAGGTGACAAAGATTTGTTTACCAATCTCAAAGATATGACTGATGGTTCAGTCACTTTTGGTGATGGAAGCAATTGCATAATTGTTGGCCAATTTATGGTTCAACTCTTTAATCTTCCTCCATTTGAGAATGTTTTGTTTGTAGAGGGCCTTAAGCATAATTTCTTAAGCATTTCTCAAATTTGTGATAATAAACATAGCGTAAAATTTACTAATCAAGGGTGTAAGATATCTAATGAGAATGGTTTTGTGATATTGACTGGTCGCAGAACATCTGAGAACTGTTATATAGTCAATAATTCAAGCTCGTCTAAGTTATCGTGTTACATGGTCCAAAGCAATGAGACTGATCTATGGCATAAACACCTAGGACATGTACACTACCGTAATCTTTATAGACTGAGAAAAGGTAAAGTAATTAGAGGTCTACCCAAGTTAAAGAAAATGGATAAAAGTTGTGGCGAATGTCAGATTAGAAAACAAACTAGGAGTGCTCAAAAAAAAGTGAACTCCAGTGCCACATCTAAACCCCTTGAACTCCTCCACATTGATCTCATTGGACCTAGTAGAACGGAGAGTCAAGGTGGTAAGAAATATATTCTGGCAATAGTGGATGACTTTACCAGGTTTACATGGGTAGTTTTCATGAGAGAGGAATCTGAAACTCTCGATGAAGTGAAAAGGATACTCAAGTGTATCCAAATTGAGAAGGAATTATATGTTACTAAAATACGAACTAATCATGGATCTAAATTTGATAATAGCAGTTTTGAGAAGTTATGTAGCGATCATGGGATATCGCATGAATTTTTTGCTCCGAAGACACCTTAACAGAATGGGGTTGTTGAAAGAAAAAAATCATGTACTTGAAGAGATGGCTAATGTTATGTTAAATAGCATCAAACTTCCTAAATATCTTTGGGCTGAAGCTATGAAAACTGCTTGTTATATTATTAATCATGTATATACTATAAAATCAAATAATAAGACTGCATATGAACTGTGGTTCAATAAGAAGCCGACAGTTAAATACTTTTAAGTTTTTTGCGGCAAATTCTATATTCTACGTGATCGGGAAAATTTAGGAAAATTCGACCTGAAAGTGATGAGGGTATTTTCCTAGGATATGTGCTAAATAGTCGAGAGTATCATGTTCTCAATAAGAGGACTGGTGTAATTCAGGAATCCATTAATGTGTTTATAGATGATCACCTGAATATACCTGTCTCTTGTTCAGAAGATGATGAAGTCTCTTTATTTGATAAACCAGACTCTTCATCCAGTCAAAATGACACTGAACTGCGATCAATTAAAGACCATCTAACTGATCAAATACTTGAGAACCCTCTCACAAGTGTGTGCACTCGTAGACAGCTAGAAAACATATGTAACTATGTGTGCATCACTTCCTAGATTGAGTCGGCCAATGTAAAAGAAGCATTTACTGATGAAAACTGGATTGTAGTTATGCAAGATAAACTTAATCAATTTGTAAGAAATAATGTATGGTATTTAGTTCCTAGACCTGTTGATAAACGTATAATTGGAACTAAGTGGATCTTTAAAAATAAGTTTGATGAATTAGGTAATATTATTAAAAAAAACAAGGTTAAACTGGTTGTACAAGGGTACACTCAGATAAAAGGCATCAATTATGATGAAACCTTTGTCCCAGTAGTTTATCTTGAATCTATCAGACTATTCATATCCATTGCTTGTTACAAAATTTTCAAAATCTATCAAATGGATGTCAAGAGTGCTTTTTTGAACGGTGATCTGCATGAGGAAGTATATGTAGAACAGCCTAAGGGTTTTGAAGACCCTAAACATACTGATCATATTTATCACCTGAAAAAGGCACTCTACAGACTAAAACAAGCTCCTAGGGTATGGTACGAAAAGTTGACTAAGTTTCTACTGAGTCATAATTTTGTAATGGGGAGTGTTGATAAGACACTATTTGTAAAGAAACACAATGATCACATTATAATAGTATAGATATATGTTGATGACATTATCTATGGATCTACTTGTTCTAACATGTCTATTGAGTTTGCAGAATTGATGAAGTCCAAGTTTGAAATGAGCATGGTAGGAGAATTAAACTACTTTTTAGGTCTGCAAGTGAAACAGCTTGCTAATGGGATCTTTATTTCTCAAACCAAGTATACGCTAAACTTGGTGAAAAGGTTTAGATTGAGAGCGGTAAAAACCTCGATACTCTAATGAATATGACACTTAAGCTCTATAAGGATTCAACAGGTAAAAGTGTAAATCTTAAGTTATATCGCAGTATGATAGGTAGTTTATTATATTTAACTGCGAGCCGACTTGATATAGCATTCAGCGTAGGTATCTGTGCTAGGTATCAATCTATCCTAAAGAATCCCACCTGATTGTTGTCAAGCATATTTTGAGATATGTCATAAGTTCGACCAATCTTGGCCTTTGGTGTCCACATGATACTAATGTTCAATTAGCCGGTTATATGGATGCTAATTGGACTGGTAATATTGATGATCGCAAGTCTACCAGCAGTGGATGTTTTTATGTCGGGAACTGCTTAGTTTCATGACATAGTAAGAAATAGAGTTTTGTATTGCTATCCACAGCTAAGGCTGAATATATTACAGCTGGTAATGCATGCACTGAGCTTGTGTGGATGAAGAGATGTTAAATGATTACGAATTTGCGCAAGATTCTATAGTTCTGTATTAAGATAACTCTAGCACAATTAACATCTCTAAAAGTCCAATCCAGCATTCACGAACTAAGCATATTGACTTTAGATATCATTATATTCATGAATTAGTGGAAGATTGAATTATTTCATTGGATTGTATTCAAACTAAAAATCAGCTTGTAGACATTTTCACAAAACCACTTGACAGAAACAGGTTCGCTAAATTGAAATTGGATATCAGTATGTGTAATGTGATCTAAGTTAATTATGTTTGCTTGTACTATATTGCATGTTTTTATTTTTTACAGATTTAAAAAAAATCAAGTTGCTGAAAATTGGAAAATTTTGAGGTTACACGACCAGTCGAGTACACACTCGACCAGTCATGGTACGACCGGTCGAGTAGCTCGGGTTTGGGGTTTTAAAAAGTGGAAAAAACATTTTTTTCTTCATTCTTCTCATCTTCTCCAACCGACTCTTCCATTACCGGTCGAACCCATCTTCGATTGCAACTTGGTTAGTGCATCTTTTCCATTTTTCTTTTGCATTTAGGATCTTTGCACTTCTATTTCCTTGATTTTGTAGTTTATTTCAAGGTTTCTAGTGGTTTCTTTGGTTATCTTGTAAAAAATCTGATTTGTGTGAAGCCCTCTATTCCTTTCTTGTATTATTTTTGTGCATATTGAAATGGAAGGTAGAAATAAGAAGAGAACCACTCGTGGTCCTTCTTCTTCCCGTTTCACACCTATTTTGGTGTGTACTCTTCGACCACCCAAAGAGGAACCGGAATATGTACAGGATATTCGGCTCTGTAATGTTATTGTTGAGTGGACTGTCAATTCCAACCATTTAAGTCCTTTCAATATCATTCCCCTCCTTGAGGCTGTAGGATGGGCTAACATATTGAATTGGGGCGGACCCGCATATCGGTCCATTGCCCATGCCATGTTTGCATGCATTAGTAATGTGTCTATTGAAAATTTAACCTTCATTATTTCATTTTGAGAAGGTACATTTCTAGTAGATCGTCACTTGATTTCTAACTTAATGGATATTCCTGTTAATGATGAAGGGATTCTAATTACCACATTGTCTGAGAGATTAAATGAATCTGAAAAATGGATATTAACCAGAGTTTTATGCAACATGAACTCGGATTGGAATTTCGGGATTGCGCTCCGATCCAATCATATGTTACCTAGATACAGAGTTTTTCATCGTATCTTTATCTCAAATGTTTACCCGAGATCTAGTAACAAGACTGAATTAACTTCTTTTATGGTGCGCATTCTTCACTCTGTTGTTTCCGGTATTCAAGTGTGTCTTCCATCTCTAATTTGTTATATGATAATTCAATTTCATCTCCATCCAGGCCAAAGCGAAATACCTTTCACTTACTTGATGACCACCATTGCTATTCATTATCTTGTGGTCATGCCTACTAGAGAAGCTCATATTACCCATCTTCCTTTCAACAATTCCAACAATAACGAGATGAATATGAAGTTAGCTCCTGGCCAAGTTGATAAGGATGCTGGAGGAGCTGCTAAAGAAGCTGGAGAGGAAGATGTTATACCTCCTGATGATATGACTATGGATAATATTTTTGATGAATTAGAATCTGATTCTAAGGCTGATCTTAATTATCAGCCATCTGCTTTTGATGAGCGCTTGAGAACCTTTTAGAAGAAAAGGTGGAAGGTTTGCATGTGTCCCAAGAGACTTAATTCAAATATATGCGCAAATACCTTCGGCGCATTAACAAGAGACTACATCAAATTGATCCATATATTTCTGCTCCATCTCTGGTTCTGACTAGATTTTATTGTCAATGCTGGGTTTATAATAACTCTTATCTTTTCTTGTGCATGGATAGTTCTTGAACATGTTAATTTGGATGTTTGGATGATATTTGGATGTTAATTTATGGACATATTTATGCTATTCACTCTCTTAAATCATACTCTTCTCTTCTATTTTCTTTCCTTTGTCATATTGTGACAAAAAGGAGGAGAATTGTGGTGATATATGAATATATGGAGAAATGTGATGATATATGAATATATGGAGATATATTTTTTTTGGATATGTATTTGTTTAATACAAGTACTCTACAAATCACCTTTGCCTGGATTGAGGGGGAGTATTGGATTGAGGGGGAATTGTTGTAGCATGACTGGTGCATGATTCTTTAATCAGTTTTGTCACAAATTTGACAAAGTGGGAGATCGTAAATGCTATCTTGTAAATCTAGCACCAGGAGTTGTCAAATTTTGTTGTGCCTAAAAAGGCCAAGCTAAACATCCTAGAGGGGGGGGGGGTGAATAGGACTATGCCAAATTAAAAATAAATGTGGAATATAAAGATAGATAGCATAATAAAAAAAGAAAGAAGCACAAGTAAATAGCAACCTCAAATGCACTAGTTTGAGAGGTTAATACAAACTTAGTTTTAAGGTCAACCTAACACCAAAAACCAAAGGCTTATGGGATGACAACCTTACTAGAACATTTGTAAGTATCAAAAACCCAAGCCAATAAAGAGGCAAAGAAAATAAACTAAGTTATTACAATATTCACTACAAGTGTTTAAAATAAATTACAATATTCACACACATAAGCAAATCTAAATATCCACCACAACTCCAGGAATTATAGTGGTTCGTTTGTGTGTACACCAACTGTTAGAAAACAGCCACACAACTACTCCACTCCCAATATCCACACTCATGGGATATTGGCTTTCACTATGAAAAAGGTTTTCCAAGGTTCACTTTAAAACCTTCATACTTGTGACTTTAGTTGGGCTTACACAATTATAAAAACCCCACACTCTGAGATTTTCTGGATTACCTCAGACAATACCAAAAATGAGATTTTCCTGGCATAACCTAACAAACCACAAAAGATATACAAAATATAAATGGTACTAACCTGGAAATTCTCCTTCTGAAGAATCTTGGTAGAACCAATCCGATGTAGACGAAGATGTTTAATGTCCAGTCTCACAAATGAAAGGTTCTAGATCTAAATGATTTTTATATTAATTCAGCCTGGGCTAGCTTGATTTGATTTTGATCTCAAAGAGGGTAAAATCACAATTCCCTTCTTTAAAGAAATAGAGTTGAATGGAGATCACAAAATCAAATGCATAGAGCTATTTAAGAGAATTTAAAATGAACACAATATAGCTTAAGAAATGCGGGAACTTATCTCTTAGAGTGATGGCTTTGTATTTGTTGGAATGAATGAAAAACTCTGAGATTCATTTTTTATTTATAGGTGAAAATACTGTTCTCTCAACTGGTCTAAGGGTCGGTTCGACTGGTCGAAGGACCAACCAAATTTTAAAAATTCTAGCGCAATAAGATAAAATTGTTACTCGACTGGTCGAGTGGCCTGCTCGACAGGTCGACTAATGCACTCAACTGGTCAAGTGGGACCAAAAAACCTTACTAGACTTTTAGTCGAGCTTCCACGACTGGTCGAGCACTGTTCACTCGACTGGTTGAGCAATCTCCACGACTGGTCAAGGGTCCAACAGAAAATTCTAAAAATTTGCAACAACTCTTGGACTGGTCAAGAAACTCTTAGACTAGTCGAGTCAAAGCTTGGACTAGTCAAACAAAAACTAGGACTAGTCGAGGAAATGACTTATAAACTTATGAAATGACCCACATAGCATATGCAATGAATGTGACCTAACTAATGGTCAATTTAGGGTCATCCATACCTTGTTTATAAATTTGAACAATTGAAACATCGTTCGCTCTACAAATGCACATACTTGAAATACTTGAAGCTTGTCTTCAAATCTTGAACTTGCGCTTGAGTAAAGACTTGAGTTCTTGGGACTTTAAAGTACTGAACTCAGATATTAAACTTAAACTTGAGCCTTGAACTTGTACTTGTACTTGAGCTTGAAATCTTGAACTTTGACAATGCTTCTTTAACTTGAATACATAGAGAAGTTCGACAAAGACTTAGACAACTTTAAAATGCACGAAGTTAATCTAATCATCTCATTAAAACATGATACAGATACTAAATGATTTGGCACAACAAAATTTGACAACTCTGGGTGCTAGATTTACAATATAGCATTTACAATCTCCCCCTTTGTCAAATTTGTGACAAAACCAAATAAAAAATCATGCACCAGTTACCACAAAAAAAGAATCATGCACAATAAAGAATCATGCACCAAATTTGTAACAAATACTCTCCCCCTCAATCCATTACTCCCCCTCAATCCAAGCGAGGTGATATGTAGAACCTGTATAAATCAAACACATGTCTAATCCAAAAAAAAAATACCATATCTACAATCACACATCCCCAATCATCATAAAAACCTTAAAAACATTCCACATTTTCTCCCCCTTTTTGTCACAATATGACAAAGGAAAGAAAAACAATCAGAGGATATAATCAAAGAGATATGAGAAGGATAAGATATAAGAAAAGAAATCATAAACATGATCAGCAAAATATATTCAGGAAACATAAAGTCATGCTCACAAGCCCAAATACCATCCTAGTTAAAAGTTAATAGTTCATACATGCCCAAAACAAACAGAGTCTAATCAGAACCAAAAGAAGGAGCAGGAATAGAAGGATCAATCTGATGTAATCCCTTGTTGATGCGCCTAAGATATTTGCGCATATATTTAAATTGAGTTTCCTAGGATACATGCAAACCTTTCACCTTTTCCTCTATGGTTCGCAATCGCTCATCAAAATTAGAAGGCTGAAAGTCAGGATTGGCCTCAGAGTCAGATTCCAATTCATTAAATAGATCATCCATATTAACATCATCAGGAGGTGAAGCATCTTCCTCTCCAGCTTCTTCAGGAGCTCCTACATCATCCCTATCAACTTGGCCGAGTACCAACCTCAGATTCATCTTATTAATGTTAGAATTGTTAAATGGTAAATGGTTAATAGGAGCTTCTCCAACAGGCATAACCACAAGACTATGAGTAGCTAGTATGGTCATTAGAAATACAAAGGAAATATCACTATGGCCAGGATGGAGATGAAACTGAATAATGATATAGCAAATAAGAGAAGGAAGACATATTGGAACACCAGAAACAACTAAGTGAAGTATACGAGCCATGAAAGAAGTTAGCTCAATTTTGTTACCAGACCTAAGATACACATTAAAAATGAAAATACGATGAAGAATCCTGCATCTAGGTAACATATTTTTTAAACTGAGTGCAATACCAGAGGTCCATCCAGCATTCATGTTTCATAACACTCTAGTTAGCATACGTTTTTCATATTCAGATGGTCTTGCAACTAATGTATAGATAGGTATTCCTTCATCATTCACAGGAATATCCATCAATCCAAATATCAAGTAACGGTCTACATCAACTAGACCTTCTCTAGTTGACACAGTAAAAGTTAAATTCTCAACAGAGAAGTCACGTATGCAAGCAAACATGGCCTGCGCAATGGAACAGTATGCAGGACCACCCCAATTCAAAATATTAGCCCATCCTACAACTTCAAGGAGGGGAACAATATTGAAAGGACTCAAATGATTGGAGTTAACTATCTGCTCAACAAATACATTACGAAGATGAATATCCCGCACATATTTGGTGTCCTCTTCGAGTGATTGAAGAGCACGTACCATAATCAGTATAGAACGGGAAGAGAGGAATAAAGGGTTTCTCCCAAATCAGATTTTAAGCTAGAAAACCCAAGAAACCACAAGAAAACATGAAATAAACTAAAAATCAAGGAAATAGAAGTGCAAAGATCCAAAATCCAAAAGGAAAATGGAAAATGCACTAACCAAGTAGCAATCGAAGATGAGTTCGACCGGTCGTGGAAGGGTTTATTGGAGAAGATGTGAGAAATGAAGAAAAGTTACTTTTTGCACTTTTAAAACCCCTAAACCCAAGCTACTCGACTGGTTGAGTACATACTCGACCGGTTGTGCCACAACTAGTCGAGTGTGTACTCGACTGGTCGTGCAAACTTAAACATGTCCATTTTTCAGTAATTTATTGATTTAAACATTTCAAAAAAAATAAAAAAAATGCAATATAGTACAAGCAAACACAATTAACTCAGATCACATTACACATACCAATATCTAATTTCAATTTAGCAAACCTGTTTCTATCAAGTGGTTTTGTGAAAATGTCTGTAAGTTGATTTTCAGTTTGAACATAATCCGATGAAATAATCTTATCTTCCACTAATTCACAAATATAATGATATATAATGTCAATATGCTTAGTTCGTGAATGCTGGATTGGATTTTTAGAAATGTTGATTGCACTAGAATTATCACAATACAGAACCATAGAATCTTACGCAAATCCATAATCATTTAACATCCTCTTCATCCACACAAGCTAAGTACATGCATTACCGACTGCGTTATACTCAACCTCAGCTGTGGAAAGTGATACGAAACTCTGTTTCTTACTATGCTACGAAACTAGATAGTTCCTGACATAAAAACATCTACCGTTGGTAGACTTAAGATCTGTAATGACCCGAAAAATTTCATGCAAAGACCCAAGTACTACCTCAAATTTCTTAGAAGTTTTATTATGGGTTAATTAGCGCTAAACTCGATTGCTTGTGAAATTAGCATCAATCACTTTAAATTTGATCTGTAGAACTCAAAACCTATAGAATCGTTAGCGTTATATTACTCTGAAATCTAAGATTCAACACTAAATCCAGTTGCTCTCGGGAATACTTGGAATCTTTGGATCGAACCTGGACCGCCCGTCGAAAGTCTGATAGCGGTGATCTTAGACATTTATGGTCACCGTGTTGGGCTTGATCATCACCTCAGAAATCAAGTCCAGATGATGTCCTGGGTCGATTTATTTGAGTCCGGAGTAAAGAGTGTGAGAACGGTGAGAAATTAAATATGATTTATGAAATCTGAGTCGTGTCGCTTGCGCGATGATTTTAAGCAATCTGACCATTGGATTCTGACCCAATTTCACCCTCGGATCAGGGAAGATGGCCCAGGCATGTTGTAGTGCTTGTGGACCTGATCGAGTTTTGGTGACCGTTGAATTGTGATTGGTCCGCCACGGCTGATCTGTAGATCCGATCGGTACGAAAACTCAGTCTGACCTAGATCCATGGTCAGTGAGCTTAAGTCTGACCGCACGTGGAAAAAGGACCACCGGAAGTGCTCTGTTGGATCGAGAGAGGCTTGATTTGGTTATAACCTAAGTATACCTTGGCCCTAGGGCTATTTTCATCAATGTTAGGCCTATATAAAGACCTTAAAACCCTCACTCTCTTTTCCATACAAATTTTCTAAACCTTAGCTGAGAGAGAGAAAGGAAAAGAGAGAAAGTAAGAGAGAAGTTGGTGAATCATTTGAGATTCTTTCTTGTTACTCTGCATCCCTACACCGTCACTTCTGAATCGTTATTCTGGCGATTCTAAGTTCATTCTTAGGTAAGTCAATCAAACCCTAATCTGTTTTAGAGCTTAGAATAGTCTATGTGTTGATGTAGCTCATTTTGATTCATGCCTTAGGTTATCTAGTCACCGTTGACGAAGACATATCGTCTGAATCAGTTCTGTACATTTTTTCTGGTTTAAAGTGTGGACTATATTCATATAGGTTATGGTTTTCAAGGCTTTCAATGTTGGTTAATGAATTATTCTTGTTATGGATGTAATTTCACATGCCAAATGTGATGTTTATATTGCGTTGCTGATATATATGAGATATATTGAGATGTATGTATTCCATGTACAAGTAGAAAGTATCGTATACGTATAAAATACGAACATGTGTTTGCCATGATTAATTGTCGTGTACTTGTGCTAATTGTATGTGTGTCAACTCCTTGGCAAAAGGAATTGTCCAGATGTGTGTTATCACCAACATACGTCATGTATGTTGGACTATGTAGTCTAAGTGTTTGTAGAAATGTCTGAATGGTCTAATGTGTAATGCATTATCTTATATTCGGGCGTTGAGAAGAGATTCTCAACTCTCCTATTGGTGTGTATGATTTCCTACATGCAATATAATTCTTTGTTGGTTAAATTTAAGCATTTCTTATATGTAAATTCATGTTAAGTTGATATTCTTCAAATGCTCACATACTGTTGATTTGAATTGTTGTTCCATTACTGTTCTAAATTGTTACTATGAATATCTGTTATAATTGAATGTGTTTGGGACTATGAAATAGTCTAGAAAATCGGTAATCAACCTTGAGCTCGTGGTCGAGGTTGCTTTTGTCACGAAGGACGTGTTTGATGAACCCGAGTCGTATTAGGGTTGTCGGCAGTGGTTTGGCCACACAGAGTGTTTGCGCACTCTATGTTGTTCAACTCAATGTGCGCTCGTGCTAGTCGAGTTCGTCAAGTAACCCGATTATCCCGGTGTATGTTCACCATGTATGGATGTTATTGTTTGAATCTAGGGTACCAAACTTACCGATGAAATCCCGTTAACCGTTGTACCTTGATTCGCTAAGACTCATAGCCCGACATGGTGGTATGGGACACCGTGGTCGAGCTGTCGGCCTACGCTGGGGTGACGAGCCTCCCCATAGTGACCTGTGAGCACACCAGACTCGTGAGCCGATTATGCTCCTATGGGACACTATATTCACGTTGTCGACCTACATTGATTGGTGACGAGCCCTTTGTAGTGACCTCGAGCATACCGTGATACTACATTAAGGCGACGAGCCTTAGGGTAGTAACTAAGGTATGATAGGCGTGCATTGATTGGTGACGAGCCCTTTGCAGCGACCTAGAACCATATGATCATATGAGATTGCCTAGGACTGACGACCCTAGAATGGATCACTATTTGGGAATTGATATGAGCAAGGTACTTTAGCTTCCCAATCCTGCTGCATGAAAAGGACTAATAATAACTTGGTAATCATGTTCATGCACCGCATTACATGTGCGTAGGAGTTGTTGGCACTGCAGAGGTTGTCATGAGTACCGTAAGATGAAGATGCTGAGGGAGTACAGGCGAGGGCATGCATCATTTCTTCATACATCCTTGCATTAACAAGAGTAATCATTTCTTCATACATCCTTGCATTAACAAGAGTAATTAGGACGTGTTGATTGTATTGCCTTATCATTACTGCTTGATTGATTTGATATCATGTTAACTTTTACTGTATAGTTCCACTGAGTTGATCACTCACTCCCACATTCTGGGACAGTGTTTCAACACAACCAGACTCTGTCTTAGATGCAGATGATGACGCGACCCCTTAGGCAGAGCAGGAGTACGAGGATGATAAAGACGCATTTTCTTTTATGCAGTTCTCAAGCAGGTTCATGTGAGTCATGTCCTGATCGACGGGGATTCTGGGTTTTCTTTTGGAATAGATGAATTTCATTTTGATACTTGTATTTTGAAGATAAACACTTGTAATTATGACTTGGCAGAGCATACATATCACAGGGACTTACACAAGTACACATATATTTCTTTAAGTCTTCTGCTTGCGTTTTCACTTATCCCTGGATTATGTTTGCAGTTTGGCTTAATCTATTCCATGTTTTATGTACTCATCCAGACAACATACATCCATCATTACATATGTTACATAAGTGATGTTTTGGAACTCGGGAGCTGAGTTATGCTCGACCCCCAAATTTCAGGGCGTTACACGATCATTAATATTACCAGCCCAATCAGCATCCGTATAACTGGCTAATTGAACATTAATATCATGGGGATACCAAAGACTAAGATTGGTCATACTTGTGACATATCTAAAAATACACTTAACAACAATCAGGTGGGATTCTTTAGGGTCAGATTGATATCTAGAACAAATTCCTACGCTGAATGCAATATCAGGTCGGCTCGTAATTAAATATAATAAACTACCTATCAAACTGTGATACAACTTAAGATCGTCACTTTTACCTGTTGAATCCTTAGAGAGCTTAAGTGTCGTACTCATAGGAGTATCGAAGTTTTTATCGCTCTCGAATCCAAACTTTTTCACCAAATTTAGAGCATACTGGGTGTAAGGCCTGTATCCTAATCCGTACTGTTTCATCGACTCCCGCGATCCTTCCCAACGAATTCCGGCAATTAATGACCTATAATCGACATTTGAACGTGTAACGCCCTGAGAATCGGGGGTCGAGCATAAACTCAATCCACGAGTTCCAACGCATCACTTATGCAACATAAACATGATGATTAAATGTCGTCTGTGTTATTGCAGTAATCATAAGTGGGATTATACCAAAACAGTAATTCATACTCCAGATCAATTCATATAACGTAAGCGGAAGACTAGAAAATGTATATAACGTGTATGAACCAAAAGATCACAATCGGTCTCCAGAGTATGAATACATCACTGAGTCATCATATACATGTAATACTTCAAAATAGTTCAACTACAAAAATAACCCTGTAGCCCCGTCGATCCGGATGGCCTAAGTGAAACCCCTGGAGAACAGCATATATGAGAACTCGTCCTGATCATCATAGTAATCGGGCTCCGCCTCCTGAGTCACATCATCATCTGCAACTAAGACAGAGTCTGGTGGGTATTCGGAACACCATCCCAGAATGTGGGAGTGAGTGATCAACTCAGTGGAATAATAAAGCAAAGATTAACATGTTCTCAATTCAGTCAAGCAGTAATGATAAAGCAATACAATCAAACATCCCTAAGTACTCTAATTAATACAAGGATGAAATGTAAGCATGATGCATGCCCTCGCCTACACTCCCTCATGCGACACCATCTTACGGTCGCGGCATCCTTTCTTCCCTCTATGCTCTTCAACCCGGGGCACATGTAGTGCGATGACATGAGCGTGATTACCGAGTTATTATTAGTCCTTTTCATACAGCAGGATTGGGAAGCTAAGGTACCTCCCTTATATCAATTCCCAAACAATGATCCATTCTAGGGTCATCAATCCTAGTAAATCTCATATGATGTTATGCTTTTAGGTCACTGCAAAGGGCTTGTCACCTTCTCAGTGCAGGCCTAATGTACTCTTGTTGCTACGTAAGGGCTCGTCGCCTCTATGTAGTCTTAGTGTACGCTCGAGGTCACTACAAAGGGCTCGTCACCTTATCAATGTAAGCCCACAGCTCGAATACAGTGTCCCATACCACCGTATTCGGCTCACGAGTCTGGGTTGCTCACTGGTCACTACGGGGAGGCTTGTCACCCCAGCGTAGGCCAACAGCTCGACCACGGTGTCCCATACCACCATGCTCGGCCCATGAGTCTTAGCGGATCGAGGTACCAAGGTTTAAAAGGATTTTCACTAGTGAGTTTGGTACCTTAGATTCAAGAAGTAGCGTCCATACATGGTGAAAATACATCGGTTCAATCGGGTTACTTGATGAGCTCGACTGGTACGAGCGCACGTTGAATTGAGCGACATGAAGTGCGTAAGCACTCCGTGTGGCCTAACCACTGCCGACAACCAAGGTACGACTCGTGTTCATCAAACACGTCCTATGTGGCGAGACAACCTCAGCCACCTATTCAGTACCTGTTACCAATTGCCTGGACTATTCCGTAGTCCCAGACACATTCAATTATAACAAATAATTATACAGGCTAATCAAAACAGTAATGGATCAACAATTTCAATCATACAAGTATGTGAGCATTTGATGGATTTCAACTTAAACATGAATTTACACATATGCAGTGTCTAAGTAAAACAGACAAAGAATGTAATTTGCATGGAGGAAATCATACACATCATTAAGGTAGTTGAGAATCTCTTCTCAACACTCATATAAAGTACAATTTATTACACACTTGCTCATTCAGACATTTCTACAAACACTTAGACTACATATTCCAACATACATGATGTATGTTGGTGATAGCACATATTAGGACAAATCCTTTCGCCAAGGAGTTGTTACACATACAACTAGCATAAACACACGACAATTAATCATGGCAAACACATGTTCATATTTCATACGAATACGATACTTTCTACATATACATGGAATACACAAATCTCAATATAGTTCATATATATCAGAAACGCAATACCAACATCGCATTTTGCATGTGAAATTGCACCCACATCAATAATAAACCATTATCCAACATTGAAAGCCTTGAAAACCATAACCTATAAGTTTATAGTCCGCACCTTTTGCCGGTAGACTTGTAACGAACTCAGATTTAAAGCTAAGTCTTTGTCTACGGTAGATTGGCAACCTATAGGATAAATTAGGTTAGCTCTTTCATAACTTGCACTATCAGAAACCCTAAAACAGATTAGGGTTAGGTTTTCTTACCTAAGAACGGGATTGGTATCGCCCGTATAGCGACACAGGAGTGGTGGCTAAGCACGTGGAGAGTCAGGGAAAGATCTCAACCTCTATCTCTCACTCACTCTCTCTCTCTCTCTCTCTCTTCCTCACTTTCTTCTTCTCTTTTTTCTCTTCTTTCCCTTAGGGTTTGAAAATTCGTATGGCATATGAGAGAGGGTGTTTAAGGTCCTTATATAGGCCCAGATTTGATGAGAATGGCCCCAAGGCCAAGGTATACTTAGGTTATATCCAAGTATGGGCCGTTCTGGTCCAACGGAGCACTTCTGGTAGCCTCTTTTCCATGTGTGGTCGGACTTAAGCTCCCTGACCATGGATCTAGGTCAGGCTGAGTTTTCGTCCCGATCGGATTTATAGACCAGCCGTGGCGGACCAGTTTCAGTTCAATCGTCACGGTCACTCGATCAGGGCCACAAGTACATCGACATGTGTGGGACATTTCTCCTGATCCGAGGGTATATTTGGGTCAGATTCTGACAGTTTGAATCCTTATATTTGGCCCGCAAGTGACATGACTCAGATTACTTAAATTCGGATTTTATTCTTAAATATTTTCACGTTTCTCACACTCTTCGCTCCGGGCTCAAGTTGTGCATTTTTAGACACAGTTAAGACTTGATTTCTGAGAGGGTTGTCAAGTCCAGTAATGTGGTCATATCCGTACAATTTTGGGGTAATCAGACTTTCGACGTACGATCCAGGTCTGATATGGAGTTTCAGTGTGCTCCCGAGAGCAACCGGGTTTAAGGATGGATTCTAGATTTCAGGGTAATGTAGCGTCAATGATTCTGCATGTTTTGGGTCTTGCAGATCATATTTAAAGTGATTAGTGCTAATTTCATCAGCACTCTCATTTAGCACTTGCTAATATTAACCTAATTTTTAAAGGATTTGGTTCTGGGTGATTTCTGCCTGAGGTGGTACTCGAGTCCTTGTACGGATTTTTTCAAGACGATACAATCTACCCCCCTTAAAGAAAAATTTCATCTTCGAAATTAGTACATTTTCGTACTCCTCGAGAATCTGAGGGTAGTTCTTTCGAACCTCGGCTTCTGTCTCCCAAGTAGCCTCTTCTTCCGTGTGATGCGTCCACAGCACTTTCACAAGTGGAATGACCTTGCTACGCAATACCTGCTCCTTCCTGTCTAGGATACGCGTCGGTCGCAGTACATATGTAGCATCCTCGCTCAATTGTACCTGCTCCCATCTGATAATGTGGGAAGGATCAGGAACGTATTTCTTCAGCATAGATACATGAAATACGTTATGCACGCCCGCAAGTGGTGTGGGCAAAGCAAGGCGGTACACTACCGCTCCCACTCGATCAACTATTAGGAATGGGCCAATGAATTGAGGCGTAAGCTTCCCCTTCTTGCCAAACCGAAGGACTCCCTTCATAGGGAAAACTCTAAGGAACACATGTCTCCGACCTAGAACTCTAACGGTCGCCGCCTCGTGTCGGTGTAGCTCTTCTGTCTGCTCTGCGCTGTCAGCAATCGGCGCCTGATAATGTCGATCTTCTCTTAGGTCACCTGAACTAACTCTAGGCCAATCAAACTTTTCTCACCAACCTCTGCCCAACAATGCGGCACTCTGCACGGGCGCCCATACAGTGCCTCGTAAGGAGCCATGTCAATACTCGCCTGGAAGCTATTATTATAGCAAACTTTGCATAGGGAAGACAGTCGTCCCAACTGTCCTTGAAATCTAGCACATAGGCCCGCAACATATCTTCCAAAATCTGATTCACTCGTTCTGTCTGCCCGTCAGTCTGTGGGTGGAACACGGTACTGAACTTCAACTTCACACCCATCACTTCCTGGATACGAGTCCAGAAGATAGATGTGAATCGCGTGTCTCGGTCTGACACGATCTCCAAGGGAACTCCATGCAGACGTACAATCTCTTTGATGTACAACCTGGCCAACTCGTCTGCAGAGTTCAAAACTCTGATAGGGAGGAAATGAGTTGATTTCGTCAACCAGTCCACAATCACCCAAATGGAATTATAACCCTTCCTTGTCTTCGGCAGACCTGAAATGAAATCCATAAAGATGAAGTCTCACTTCCATTCTGCTATGGGCATGGGCTAAAGCAAACCAGGTGGTCGGTGATGCTCTGCCTTAACCTGCTGGCACATGAGACAACGGGATACATAATCTGCTATATGAGTCTTCATATTGTCCCACCAGTACAACCTCTTCATGTCACGATACATCTTCGTACTGCCTGGATGCATAGCCATCCTAGAATCATGAGCAGCCTCGAGAACTTCCCTCCTCAAGTCAGGGAGGTTTGGGATGCCTAGGCGGCCACGGTAACGTAAGCCCCCATCTGTACCAACGCTCCACTCTGAGTCCTCATCGCTACTAGCCTGCCTTCTCATCTTCGCCAACAGCTCATTGTCTGCCTGAGCCACAATAATCCTGTCATCAATGAGGGGTTGTAGTCGAATATGTGCGATGCCCTCATACGGCTCCTCCATCGTGAGTTTCTGCTCGAAGTCTCGCACGAACTCTACCATGTCCCACTCTACTACCATCAATGGAGCCGCAAATGCCAATGCCTTCTTGCGGCTCAGTGCGTCTGCCACAAGGTTGGCCTTACCGGAATGGTAAGAAACCTCGAACTTGAAGTCCTTCAAGGTCTTCATCCATCGCCGCTGCCTCATATTCAAGTCCTGCTGAGTGAATATGTATCTAAGGCTCTTGTGGTCGCAAAAGAGCTTGAACTCCTCTCCGTAGAGGTAATGCCTCCAGATCTTCAAGGCAAAGATAACGGCAGCTAATTCTAAGTCATGCTTAGGGTAGTTTTCCTCATGTTTCCTCAACTGTCATGATAGGTAGGCAATAACCCTATCCTCTGCATCAAAACACCGCCCAAACTGATGCGAGACGCGTCCGTGTATATCGTATACTTGACCCCTTACTCTGGCTATACTAGCACAGGGGCGAACGTCAACTTGTCCTTTAACTCCTGAAAAGCTACTTCTGTCTTTTCATTCCAGGCGAACTTCAGATCCTTCCGTGTCAACTGAGACAAAGGTCTAGCTATCTTTGAGAAATCCTGAATGAATCGACGATAGTAACCCGCCAGACCAAGAAAACTCCTCACCTCAGTAACCGAACCGGGCTGCTTCGAGTCCTGAACTGCTGCCACCTTAGTAAGGTCCATAACTATCCCTTCTCTGGACACCACATGTCCCAGGAACTTGACTTTTTCTTTCCAGAAGTCACACTTCTTGTACTGTGCAAACAACTGGTTCTTCCTCAGAGTATCCAAGACTGTTCGCAGGTGTTCCTCGTGCTCTTCCTAACTCTTGGAGTATATCAAGATGTCATCAATAAACACGATGACAAATCGGAAAAGGAATGGCCAAAATACCCTGTTCATTAAGTCCATGAAGACGGCTGGTGTGTTCATAAGGCCGAACAACATTATGAGAAACTCATAATGTCCAAATTTGGTCCTGAAAGCCATCTTCTGCACGTCTTCATCCCTGACGCGCAACTGATGATATCCCGACTGTAAGTCAATCTTCGAGAAATACCTTGCCCCCTTCAACTGATCGAACAGATCGTCTATCCTGGGCAAGGGATACTTGTTCTTCACCGTCACTTGGTTCAACCTGTGATAATCAATACACAATCGCAGTGAACCATCCTTCTTCTTTATAAACAATACGGGCGCTCCCCATGGAGACACATTGGGTCGTATAAAACTAGCATCTAACAGATCATCGATCTGTTTCCTCAGCTCCTCCATATCGCATGGAGTCATGCGATAGGTCGGAAGTGAAATGGGCATTGCACCAGGCACTTAATCAATGGTGAAATCAATTTCACGCTGAAGGGGTAGTCCAGGTATCTTCTTGAACACGTCTGAGAACTCTTGGACCGTAGGAGTGTCCTCAAGAGATGGACCATGAGCGTCCTCCAACATGGAAGCATAACAATTAATGCGATAGGGCCAACTGACCTGCATCGGAAAAGTAAAGGCCGTGCCCTCTGGTCCATAAACTGTCAGCACTCTACAATCGCAATCGATCTCTGCCTTCATCTCTGTGAACCAATCCATACCGAGAATGACATCATAGTGATGTAATGGGGTGACAATCAAGTCGAGGAGCGCTGTCCCGCTCCCTACATGTATCGAACACCCCTTATAGATCTTGGTAGCATCCGAGAAAGTCCCTGTGGCCGTAAGGATTCTCACCCCAACCATAGGGCTAGTTTCCAACCCTAGTTGTTTGATGGTTGCGCAGGATATGATAAAGACAGTGGACCCGGTGTCCACTAATAAAAAGATTGGAGTACCTTGGATATGTGTTGTAACATCAAAAGCCATAGGTGGAGTAGGTGCTGTCTTTGATGCTTCTGCTATAAGTGAGTGCACCCGAGCCTGCTGAAAACGATTGGGCTGAGGTGCAATAGGCCGTTAAGGTGGCCTAGATCGAGGTGCAGGGGGCCTGAAGGAAAGATGTGCAGGTGCTGTCTATAGGGGTGAAGCCAATAGAGCCTAAGGGTGAGGGCAGTCGATTCTCTGTGGCGGCGAAAACCCACTATCTCTCATGCGTGCAAAACAGCTCTCTGCCGCTTGACCTGGTTTCCCACAGTACATACATATCACACCAGGTCGCCTCATCGAAACTGGTGGCGTCGCGATCCTGGGAGGGGAGACGGTACAGGATCTCTTACCGAGGAATGGCATGCTCGGCATATCTGGTCGTGGCCTAGGGATCATAGGCCCATGAGAATGTGACAATTGATCCCCATCCTGTTCCACCCGCATAGACATGTGTACTAACTCAGCATAGGAGGGTATGTTAGCACAGCACATCTTCGAGCAAATATCAGGTCGCAGGCCCTCTGAAAAATGCCACATCCGCATTTGCGTGTCAGCAAGTACTGTAGGGACGTACCTGCCCAACTCCGTAAACTGGTGCTCGTACTCTATCAATGACATGCCTCCCTGCCTGAGGTGCAAGAACTCATTCTCCTTCTCGTGCCGGTACAACTGGGGATAGTACTTCTCATGGAAGTGGAACTCAAAAGCTACCCACGTCCATACATAGTCAACTACAACGGTCCGCAGCACACTATCCCACCACAAGTTGGCCTCCTTTTTAAACATAAAGGTGGCCAACTCGACCTACTCCGGCTCTGTACAGTGTAGCATCCTCAGCATCTTACAGATGCGGTCTAGCCAATATTCAGCCTCCTCGGGTCTGTAAGAACCTGCAAATGTAGGAAGCCGCAAGCGCTGGAATCGCTCGAGGAGGCCACTCATACCCAAGTTCCCCGTAGGGTATACAGCAGGTGCAGGTGTAGGCACACCGTCATCCTGAGCAGAAGGCCCTATAGTCTCAGCAGGGCGTATAGATGGTGAAAATGGAGTCGCACTTTCACCCTGAGCTAGGGCCCTGCAATCGTGGTCAAGAGCTGCTGGTGCATCATCATCATCAACTGCTCTAGCCTATCAGTGGGTGGGACCGACTGAGGCTCATGCTGCGTCGAAGAAGACGCATGGTTTTTATTGCGAATCGGTGGTGTGTAAGGTGGCGGCCCAACTGTAGGACCAGTAGAAGGCTGAGGCTCAGGCATAGTCTCACAAACCAGGCCCAAACCAAGGTCCGCACAACCATCACTCTGGGGAGGGGCCTGGTCCATCGAATCAATAAGTGTGGGGCGTGTCGTGCTCCGCGTGACCTTAGGTGGCGTTCCCTATACGAAAATAGGGTTCACTTACATAAGAGGTAGCATAGCGATACACAATCTTTTAAGCATTCCACATAACTTCTTAACAAAAGAGATCGCATGCATTTCATTTTTCCAAAATTGTCACAATACATGAAATACACATTACATGAATCATGAAAGGAAATGCATGAAAGCTATTACAAAGCAAGACTACCAACGTAGAGCAACTGCCAACCACAAACACACTATCTACCCACAATGCTACTAAGCTCTTAATCATTAAAACACAAACATTCTAAGACAGCAACGAAACAACTACGGGGTAACAACTTGGATGACTAGGCATCTGAGTCAGGCGACGGAGGAGGTGCACCCTTATCCTGCAGGCAGCACAGGATGGACTTCAAAGTGCAAGTCACCTTCTTAAACTTATGTTTCACGAGGCCCTGAAGATCCATTATATCCTATCGTAGGGCAGCCTGACCTTCTTCAAGTTGAGCTAAGCGAGCTTAAACAGTGCCATGCTCCGGTTCCGCAAGAGGAGAGTTCTCATCCGTATCCTAGGCCTCCTCTTCTTCCTCGTTCTGCTCTTCTATTTTAGCTCCCTCTTCTTCCTCACTCTCCTCCTCTTCGCTCTGTCCCAGCCTCACTCTCTTCAAGTAGGGCTTGTTGTTGCTGCGGCCCGATTCCCATCTGATTGAGAGTCACTTTATTGATGTAGTGGATCGGCACTGGCTTCTCCGCCCCAAGTCTGTAGCCAAACTCATGTGCAATCTTGCATATGAGTCAGCCGAATGGGAGCGAATCCGTCCTTCTGTTAGAGCGTGCGGTGAGAACTATCTATTGCAGAATATAAGTGGGTACACACAGCTTCTCTCCCTGCCCCACTTAATATAGGAAATCTACCATCAAGCGCGTGCACTCGCTGCGATTGCTCCACCTGGGGTAGACGTTAAACGTGAAGATATTATGAAGCAAACGGAAGTTGCCAGACATATGGGTCGCTAGAAGGCTATTGTTGGATTGCTACTGAACCAGTTGGCCATAAAGGGCCCATGTGCAGCGATCTCTTTCACGTACACTCCTCAGATTCCTCTCAGTTGCATGTACCTCGACAAGAGGCACATTCATAAGCCGAGATACTAAACCAACATCAATGGTGGCTTCCCGATCACTTCCACAAGGGATCTTAAACTGCAAGGGCTCCAGCGTAGGCTCTCGAATGTGGGTATAGAAAGCTCGGACAGTGCTCACATTGGCGCGATACTCGTCCTCAAATAGCAGACCCCACCCGGCGTCTTCCAGGCGCTCAAGTAAGAGGTATTCTCCAAATAGCCTTGCTTCCACATGTACTTCAAAAAAGACCCTACGGCCCTCATAAACTCCATGTAACAGCTCTGCCAATAGCGTCCTTCCGACGGGAGCCTAGGGATCAAGATCTTGTTTAGTTTGAAACTCCTGATTGATGCTCAAACTTGCGGTGGCACCTCTCAATTTCCTTGAACGGGTAGGGCGACTAGGCCCAGCTTCTTCCACATGAGCTCTTTTCTTTTCCATGAGAGAAAGAAGGGCGGAAAGTGAGAAAATAGTCACCACAAGCTCAAAAAGAGCCATTGAACCAGAAGGAAAAAGTAGGTATAAGATGAATTATGGGCTCACAAGAGTGTTGAAGCACACAATGGTAGTTGTGTGCTCCAAATAGAGAAGGAATGAAGAAAGTTGAAGGAATAGAAAAGATTAGAAGAGGGATTGTTGGGTTTTGAAATCTTGAGCTACAAACGGGGGATGTATAGGCTCAAATGAAAGGGAAATAAAGAGGGAAAATGATGAAACCAAGTAGGTTAGTGAGCTTACACAAATTTGAGACTCAAATGGAGGGTTTAAGAGCTTAAATGAGAGAATGGAAAAGGGTTGGCAGCGGTGGTAGAAGGTTTTTGAAGGGATGGTGCAAGGGTTGCATGAAAATGAGAAAGGGAGTGCTTAAAGGAGGGATTTAAGTGAAAAATCTGAAATTTTTGGAGGAAAGGAAATCTTGGAGTGATGGTTTGTGAAGGAGAGGTGGTCTAGAAGGGGTTATAACTGACCCCACACACGTGCGTGGGCCCCACTACACCCAGGAATGATCGGCCCGAGCTAACCCGCCCGGTCAAGCCCGTTTGGCGGCAAGGCCTCACCAAATCGGTGAGGTCCTCGCCGGCCACTGGAGTTTTCGACGAGGTCCTCCTGCCCCCTGGTTCCCTCTAAAAGTGTCTCGTTTGGCCCCTCACTCCGTTTCAACCATTTCGGGTCATTTTATGTAATTTCTGGTGTAACTATGCATTTTCAGACTATTGAAGACTGAGATTGGGTAAATCATGGTCTAAACTCATCGATTGATGGTCTAGGGATGATCCAGGGTCGATTAATGCGATCACAGATGTGTACAGACCCGATTTCGGTGATCGTTTTCGGTGAACTTTGCCAATTGGTGAAATTAGGGAAACCTAAGCTTGTTTCTATATTTCTCTCACACCCAACTATGTTGCCAAGCGTCAGCGTACATCGTGTGACCATAACCCAAGTCTGGTTTAATACAAATCATTCTTTGATACCAACTTGTAACGCCCTGAAAATCATGGGTCGAGCATAAACTCAATCCATGAGTTCCAACACATCACTTATGCAACATAAATAATGATGATTAAATGTTGTCTGTGTTAGTGCATTAATTATGAGTGAGATTATACCAAAACATTAATTCATACTCCAGATCAATTCATATAATGCAAGCAAAAGACTGAAAAATGTATACAATGTGTATGAACCAAAAGATCACGATCGGTCTCCAGAGTATGAATACATCACTGAGTCATCATATACATGTAATAGGTTAAAATAGTTCAACTACAAAAATAAACCCTGTAGCCCCGTCGATCCGGATGGCCTAAGCGAAACCCTCGGAGAACTACATATATGAGAACTCGTCCTGATCATCATAGTAATCAAGCTCCGCCTCCTGAGTCGCATCATCATCTATAACTAAGACAGAGTCTGGTGGGTGTTCGGAACACCGTCCCAGAACGTGGGAGTGAGTGATCAACTCAGTGGAACAATAAAGCAAAGGTTAACATGTTCTCAATTCAGTCAAGCAATAATGATAAAGTAATACAATCAAACATCCCTAAGTACTCTGATTAATGCAAGGATGAAATGTAAGCATGATGCATGTCCTCGCCTACACTCCCTCGTGCGACACCATCTTACGGTCACAGCATACTTTCTTCCCTCTCTGCTCTTCAACCCGGGGCACATGCAGTGCGATGACATGAGCGTGATTACCGAGTTATTATTAGACCTTTTCATACAGCAGGATTAGGAAGATAAGGTACCTCCCTTATATCAATTCCCAAACAATGATCCATTCTAGGGTCATCAATCCTAGTAAATCTCATATGATGTTACGGTTCTAAGTCGCTGCAAAGGGCTTGTCACCTTATCAGTGCAGGCCTAGTGTACTCTTGTTGCTACGTAAGGGCTCGTCGCCTCTACGCAGTCTTAGTGTATGCTCGAGGTCACTACAAAGGGCTTGTAACCTTATCAATGTAGGCCGACAGCTCGAATACAGTGTCCCATACCACCGTATTCGGCTCACGAGTTGGGTTGCTCACTGGTCACTACGGGGAGGCTTGTCACCCCAGCGTAGGCCAACAGCTCGACCACGGTGTCCCATACCACCATGCTCGGTCCATGAGTCTTAGCAGATCGAGGTACCAAGGTTTAAAAGGATTTTCACTGGTGAGTTTGGTACCTTAGATTCAAGAAGTAGCATCCATACATGGTGAAAATACATCGGTTTAATCGGGTTACATGATGAGCTCGACTGGTACGAGCGCATGTTGAATTGAGTGACATGAAGTGTGTAAGCACTCCGTGTCGCCTAACCACTGCCGACAACCAAGGTACGACTCGTGTTCATCGAACGAGTCCTATGTGGCGCGACAACCTCAGCCACTTATTCAATGCCTGTTACCGATTGCCTGGACTATTCCGTAGTCTCAGACACATTCAATTATAATAGATAATTATATAGGCTAATCAAAACAGTAATGGATCAACAATTTCAATCATACAAGCATGTGAGCATTTGATGGATTTCAACTTAAACATGAATTTACACATATGCAGTGTCTAAGTAAAACAGACAAAAAATGTAATTTGCATGGAGGAAATCATACACATTGTTAAGGTAGTTGAGAATCTCTTCTCAACACCCATATAAAGTACAATTTATTACACACTTGCTCATTCAGACATTTCTACAAACACTTAGACTACATATTCCAACATACATGATGTATGTTGATGATAGCACATATTAGGACAAATCCTTTTGCCAAGGAGTTGTTACACATACAACTAGCACAAACACACGACAATTAATCATGGCAAACACATGTTCATATTTCATACGAATACGATACTTTTTACATATACATGAAATACACAAATCTCAATATAGTTCATATATATCAGAAACGCAATACTAACATCGCATTTTGCATGTGAAATTGCACCCACATCAATAATAAACCATTATCTGACATTGAAAGCCTTGAAAACTATAACCTATACATTTATAGTCCGCACCTTTCGCCGGTAGACTTATAACGAACTCAGATTTAAAGCTAAGTCTTTGTCTACGGTAGGTTAGCAACCTATAGGATAAATTAGGTTAGTTATTTCATAACTTGCACTATTAAAAATCCTAAAACAGATTAGGGTTAGGTTTTCTTACCTAAGAACGGGATTGGTATCGCCTGTATAGTGACACAGGAGTGGTGGCTAAGCACGTGGAGAGTTAGGGAAAGATCTCAACCTCTATCTCTCACTCTCTCTCTCTCTCTCTTCCTCACTTTCTTCTTCTCTTTTCTCTCTTCTTTCCCTTAGGGTTTGAAAATTCGTATGGCATATGAGAGAGGGTGTTTAAGGTCCTTATATAGGCCCAGGTTTGATGGGAATGGCCCCAGGGCCAAGGTATACTTAGGTTATATCCAAGTATAGGTCGTTCCGGTTCAACGGAGCACTTCCGGTGGCCCCTTTCCACAAGTGGTCGGACTTAAGCTCCCTGACCATGGATCTAGGTCAGGCTGATTTTTCATCCTGATCGGATTTACAGATCAGCCGTGGCGGACCAGTTTTAGTTCAACGATCACGGTCACTCGATCAGGGCCATAAGTACATCGACATGTGTGGGACATGTCTCCTGATCCGAGGGTGTATTTGGGTCAGATTCTGATGATCTGAATCCTTATATTTGGCCCGCAAGTGACACGACTCAGATTACTTAAATTTAAATTTTATTCTTTAATATTTTCACATTTCTCACACTCTTCGCTCCGGGCTTAAGTTATGCATTTCTAGACACAATTAAGACTTCATTTCCAAGGGAATTGTCAAGTCCAGTAATGCGATCATATCCGTACAGTTTCAGGGTAATCGAACTTTCGACGTGTGGGTCAGGTTCGATACGGAGTTTCGGTGTGCTCCCGAGAGCAACCGGGTTTAAGGATGGATTCTAGATTTCAGGGTAATGTAGCATCAATGATTCTGCACGTTTTAGGTCTTACAGATCATATTTAAAGTGATTAGTGCTAATTTCATCAGAACTCTCGTTTAGCACTTGCTAATATTAACCTAATTTTTAAAGGATTTGGTTCTGGGTGATTTCTGCCTGAGGTGGTACTCGGGTCCTTATACGGATTTTTTTCAAGATGTTATAGCACGCGACCCAGTCATATCCCATAGATTTGAACTGACTTAATTCGAGACTTGTACCATTACGACCGCACCGTCGCCACGGTTCCAACGCCATGTCTTGCATACCAATCCAATACCCTAGCCAGGTGATATGGACCCGCATTTATTTCGAAGAAACACCGCGTGTTTACAATCTCAAGAGAATCTCTACAACATGTCCAATCAATCAATCAATCAAAGTACACGACCCATGCTTTCTTTCTCCCCAAGTCAAGCAACCTACCCTAAGTCAACTCTCTCCCTCTCTCTCTCTCTTATACACCCATACATGTCAAGTACACCTATCACCTCAAAGCCATCACCTCTCTCTTACAACCACCCCTTCTCTCTCTTTCTCTTCACATTTTCTAAGCAAGCAAAGGAGTGCACGTCCAAGAACTCCAAGAAGAGAAAAGAGTGAGTTGTGTGGCCCACTTCCTATCCTAAGATCTACCATCCTAGCCCTTCATTTCTCATCTTCTTCCATCAAAGAAGGACACAAGGAGATCGGCGTACCATCGGACCAAGAAGATCAAACGGTGGGTGCTTCATAGGCCTAGATTTTCATGTTTTGATGATGGGCCAAGTGAGACCTACTGATTGATGGTATGGATCTCACTTTGGACCCTAGATGTGGTCGATGGCCCACTATGATTCACATGATCATTCCATGATGGGGCCAATCTCCATGGACCCCATCATGATGTTTACTTTCTAGTTTGAATGAGGTCATATAGACCTTCCATTTTGGTGGAGGAGGAATCTCCATCGTTGATTTTTAATTTGGTGGGCCCACATGTTTTGGGACCCACTTGATGTATGATTGAATGCATGGAAGGGAGGGCTCATAGTGGAGGTGCCCTCCATCATACGTGTCCCTTTCCCTCTCTCTCTCTCCCTCTCTTTTTCTTTTATGTGATGATGGGTCCCACCTTGATGTATGTTTCATCCACACCATCCAGCCATTTGGGTGGCCCACCTAGACAGCAGGTCCAGAAGCGGGGCCCACCTTTATATGTGTTGTTTGCAAACCGTACAGCGTCCAGGGACGCTAGACGTGCCACACCGTGAAGTGAGCACTGACTATGTGGTGTGCTAACCGGGTAACCAAACAAATAAAAATAATAATAATAATATATATTTATATTTAAGGTATTTGGGTGGGCCACTCATGTAGGCCCCACCTTGATGTAAGGGTCTAATCCACGTCATCCATTCCATCCCCCAACTCATTTTAGGCATTGAGCCAAAAAATGAAGCCAATCCGATAATCAAGCGGGCCATACAATAAAAAAACAGTGGTATTGACCGTTAAAGGCTATTAGGACCCACCTTGATGTTTCTACACACCAAAACACATCAAATATTGGGCTCATTTAGACTGTCTTGAGCCATAAAATGCAATGTTTGGATTGGATTCACCTGATACGGGCCCCACCTAGGAAAAACCTTAAAAATTCATTTTTTTTAAAGGAAAAATAGCTAGCAGCATGCGCTGCTGCTGGACGTCCAGAGGACGTTGCAACAGCATCCTGCTGCACTGTGGACATGAGTAGGGACGGGATGTGTGGGAACATCAACACCATGCATTTGGTAGGCCTCTTAGGGTAGTGCCCCCCCCCCACCCCCCCCAAGATCAGCCATTTACACGGCTCAGGTGGCCCATGTCACAGGAAATGGTGATGATTGAACGTGTATCATTGATACCCTGTTGGGTCACAGAAGTTTTGAATCATTGTGAAATTTGTTTTTCCTCTTCATCCGGGTATGGTGACCTTATCAACAGATTGGATGGAAAATAAACATTATAGTGGGCCCCACATGGAACCCACTGATGTATGTGTTCTACACCTTCCATTAGTGTGGTCCCCACCATGACGTATGTGCTTTATCTATGATTTCTATCCCTATGGGACCCACCATGATGCATATGTTGCATCCAAACCATCCAACCCTTTGGCAAGCTCATCTTAAGGCTTGAGGCTAAAAATAAGACAGATCTAGGATCAAGTGGACCAAATTTTAGAAAACAGTGGGTTTGAATGTCCGCTATTAAAACCCTTAGGCTACAGGGTTTGGACCAATATGATATTTATTTTTCCTCTAAATCCAGGTCTTTGTAACCTTATGAATAGACTGGATGGGAAACAAACCCTATGATGGGACCCACTGAAATTTAACCATGGAAATCATTATCACTACGGTTATATATGGTATGGTCCAATTGATCTTTTGATATGATTCATTTTTTATACATATATGTATTAATTTCTAAAAATAGATGAATTGTGTTCGGCCCATTCCACTTGGCCCATTTGATTAGGCCCGATGTGATGTATGAGGCCCGTTGTTGAGCCCCACCTTGATATACATGAGACCCATGTGATGTGGCCCATTTGATGTATTTGGGGCCCATGGGTTGAGGCCCAATGGGATGTACATAAGGCCCATTGTAATGTGTGATTCCACCATGGTTTGTGTAATGATGTTTATTGCAAGTCGTGCCTTGGGAGCAATGATGGTTTGACATCCACATTGTAAGAATAATGTTGGTTAAATGTCTGCATTATAACTCTCCCTAGGGCCCATTGATAGGCCCATACTTGTTGAGTGTAGGCCATTTAGGCCCATCTTCATTATGAGGATACTTCATTACCATATAACATGCTTAGTATAATTCCATGACTCATGTCATACACATCATATGTATGCTTGATATGAGTAGTGACTGATCATAACATATGTCATTGGGCAGATTATTTATGGGACTCACTGATAGGAGTAACCCACATGAGCGCATGGTATGCGCAGGATTATTGCATGACTAGACAGTATGATACATGCATCTCGTATTTGTGTGTCATGATCATTATATGCCCTGGTGACATCAGAGTCATGGTTCCACAGGTACATCATGGATGGTCGTATCGAATACCGAAAATACTTAGTTCTAGCACGGTGGGCACTTAGGATGTCCTTGGGTGAGAGTCCCAGAACCTTTTTGGTACCAAGAGATGCTCCAACGTCTAGACTGAGTGGATACATGAGCACAAGAGTGCCGAATACCAGTAGGCTGTGTCTCCCACTGTGTCGTGGTCGGTTGGAAGGGGGTGTGGCCTTATCCGCCCGAGTGAGGGGGTTGTAAGTTAGGCTGAGTTTAACTAGCTCGCGAATGAGTCCACTATCGATGATCTAGGTAGGTATTGGCAGACTACTGGCCAAGCGGATAGTATTGTCTATTCCACTTACTGGGCTGTGCGGCTAGGGAGGCAGCAGTCAGTGTGAAGTGTATTAGACCTCGGTGATATCCTAGATAGAAATTGTACTGATATGTACTTAATGAGGACTAGTATGCTTGCTTGCATATCACATATGACATTTGGCCACATAGGCCTCGCATCGCATGGTCTTGGTATGGCCGATAGCATTCATGTCTTGCATCACATAGCCTTGATACAACTAATTATATTCATGGACTTACCCGCATATTTCTGCATTACTCTGATATTATATACTTGGCACTTACCTTACGCACACACTTACACCACCCTCTAAGCTTTTGTAAGCTTATGCACAACTGTTGTGTGCAGGTATCGTTGGATCGTAGCAGTGCTGAGGCAGTAGTGTGCATCGAATTATTTTGAAATCTTTTGATCACCTTGTATTTCCTTTTCTGCATTGTACTTATAGTTTTTGATATAGTGGATATGTGGTGATGTTGTTTTGTGACTTGGTTATGCTTGTGGTTATGCTCCATTACAAAAAAAATCATACTGAAAATCCTCCTTGTAGGATCTCAGGATCGGAATCTGGCATATGAGTGCCAGGAGCCGAGAATGGGGCACTACGGAGGCTGTCGGTGCCAAATTCGGTGATCAAAAATTTTGTGAGCCCATTTTTTGAGCTTGGGGAGTGACAGAAGTTGGTATCAGAGCATAACTTGGGAATACCTGAGGATCACATTACATATCTACTATGAACTTAGAATAAATAGGTCCCGAGTCTGAATAACTTCGCAATTTTCTGACATAGGCCCTGAACGTTTATGCCTTTGATAATTCTCAAGGCTAATAGGCCATTGTTCCTTCCTGTAGGACATGTTGCCTGGAAAAGCGACCCGAGCGAATCCCGCTCCACCACCTGTGACCCCCGCTCCACCACCTGTGACTCCTGCTCTACCACCTGTGATTCCCACTCCACCACCGGGTATTCCTACTCCCCAGCCTAAGAATGTCACTCCTCTATCTGAGACCTGTGCAGATCTGACCATACCTGTGAGTGCCGCCCAGATACAGCAGATGCTACAGGCGATGATTGCTATTCTTCAGAGGCAGAGTGGGCGTCCCACTATTACACCAGCCGAGGCTGCGCAGGATCATGAGAGCACTCTTCTCAAGGATTTCTGATAGCGCAATCCCTCACGTTTTCGGGGCGAGCCAGACCCTACTGCAACAGAGATATGGTGCTCTAAGGTGGAGAAGATATTCGACACCATGAGATGTACGACCCAGCAGCGGGTCCCGTTAACAGTATTTCTTCTCCAGGGTGAGGCTCATCATTGGTGGGCATCTTTCACCCGAGCAGTAGCGGTCGATTTCGTGTGGACCTAGGAGGACTTTGTAAACTAGTTTGACCAGAAGTTCTTTCTCGAGCACATTCGACAGTAGCGTGCATTAGAGTTCAAGACTTTGGTCCAGGGAGACATGACTATGTCCCAGTATGAGGTACATTTCGTTGCGCTATTAAGATTCGTGACGTATCTTGTTGATGATGAGGGGTGAAAGGCCCATCGTTTTGAGAACGGTTTGCGTCCTGCCCTCAAGAGCCATGTGATCGAACACATGCTTCCGATGTTCGAGCAGATTTTGCAGAGGACCTAAATCTACGAGTCAGGTTGGGCCGGTTTGCAGAGAGCCCGTGACCAGAGGGGAAATCAGAAGAGGATGGTGCCCTCTAGTAACTTCCAGCAGCAGTAGCATCGTCTACAGTAGTGACGCATGACCCACCAAGCATTCAGAGCACCAATGGCACCCCCAGCACCACCTCCGGGACCATTTTCAAGTACTTACTTTGGTTGTGGTAGGACAGGACATCGTAGGCAAAAGTGTCTCCATCCGCAGCAGCAGCAGTCGAGGGCACCGTATCGGCCTCTACGGTAGCCCCCACAGTAGTAGCAGCAATTGTAACACTAGCCTCCGGGACCTCCCCCACAACAGTAGAGGCAGCAGATCAGACCGCCACAGCGGCAACAGCAAAGACCTCAGAGGGGACCTGTACCTCCCCACTAGGCACAGGTCAGATTTTATGCCGCCCAACAGGACCCTCAGTCATCAGGAGGGGTCGTCAAGGGTACTCTCCCTGTTTCTGCATGCATTGCACGTGTATTATTTGATTCTGGTGCATCGCATTCCTTTGTGGCTGATGATTTCTACCAATCGACCGGTTTGCTGATGGAGTCTGCCTGTGAGGGTTTATCAGTATCGACGCCCATGGGGAAGACTGCATTGTTAGACCGATTTTGATAATCTTGCCCCGTTCTAATTGGGGATATCTTTTTACCTACTGATCTGTTCATATTGTTGATGTCTGAGTTTGATGTCATCCTAGGCATGGATTGCCTCACTGAGTACCATGCCATATCGGACTGCTCCGCGAGGACAGTCACATTTTGTATATCTGGCGTGCCAGAGTTCTAGTTTGTTGCCTAGCCCAGAGGAGAGCAGCTTTCCTGCCTGTTGTCGTGTGTTGTTGAGGAGTCAATTGCTTTGAGTATCAACCAGTTGTCGGTCATTTGTGGTTTTCCTGAAGTGTTTTAGGAGATTTTGGGGTTACAACCTCGTTGGCACACTGAGTTACAGATTGATCTCATGCCCGGTACCGTGCCTATTTCGAAGGCCGAGTATCGTATCGCACCGTTGGAGTTACGGGAACTACAAAAGTAGTTGGACGAGTTGCGTGAGTTAGGCTTTATCCGTCCGAGCAATTCACCGTGGGGAGTGTCGATACTCTTCGTGAAGAAGAAGGATGGCTCGTTGAGGCTTTTCATATATTACTACGAGCTCAACAAGGTCACGATCAAGAACAAGTACCTGCTTCCGAGGATCGATGATTTGTTTGATCAGTTGTAGGAGGCGTAGTTCTTTTCGAAGATAGATTTGCGGTCTGGTTATCGTCAGGTTCTGGTCCGAGATGAGGATATCCCGAAGACAGCCTTCAGGACTCGCTATGGTCATTTTGAGTTCCAGGTCATGTCCTTTGGACTGACTAATGCACCCGCAGTGTTCATGCAGTTGATGAACGAGTTCTTTCATCCATATCTCAACCAGTTTGTTGTGGTGTCCATCGATGACATTTTGATATATTCGAGGATCTGTGAGGAGCATGAGCGGCATCTAGAGATTACCTTACAGACCCTCCGTGCACACCAGCTTTACGCGAAGCTGGAGAAGTACGAGTTCTGGTAGGAGCATGTGAAGTTCCTTAGTCACATGGTGACGAGGTAGGGCATCGTAGTGGACCCCTCAAAGATCGATGTCGATGCCGTGTGTCAGTGGGGCCAGCCCACGAACTGTCCGAGATCTGCAGTTTCCTTGGTTTGGCGGGCTACTACCAACGATTCATTGAGGGATTCTCTCATATTGCAACCCCGTTGACCAGGTTGACATGGAAGGGTGCCAAGTTCTTTTGGAGCGATGCTTGTGAGCAGGCATTTGTGGAGCTGAAGGACCGCCTCACGTCTGCTCCTGTCCTGACTGTTCCCTCTGGGAGTGAAGGATTTGTTGTATTTACCGATGCCTTGTGAGTTAGCTTAGGTGTTGTCCTGATGCAGCACGGGAAGCCGGTGGCTTATGTGTCTCGTCAGCTCAAGGTCCATGAGCTGAACTACCCCATGGATTATTTAGAGCTAGCAGCATTGTCTTCACCTTGAAGGTGTGGAGGCACTATCTCTATGGGGTGAGGTTCGAGCTCTTCTCTGACCACAAGAGCTTGAAGTATCTGTTCTCTCAGTCCAAGTTGAACATGAGGCAAAGGCATTGGATGGAGCTTCTGAAGGACTATAATTTTGATCTTCAGTACCACTCGAGCAAGGCGAACATGGTAGCAGATGCCCTCAGCCGTCAGCCACGAGGCCCGGCGACGCACATGATGATTCAGGAGTGGAGGATGCTTGAGGATGTGTCAGCTTTTGACTTCAAGATCGGCTTACAGTATTTTATCGTTCAGCTATCGAGCCTGTCGATTCAACCCTCTCTTGTCGTAAGGGTGATCGAGGCTTAGCAGATAGACAAGTCGTTAAAGGATTACCGAGCAGAGGAAGCATCTGAGAGTCAGACAAATTGGTAGATTGGTTCTGATGGTGGACTTCGCTTCAGAGGCCGATTGTGTGTCTTGGATATACCTGAGTTGCGTAGAGATCTTATGACCGAGGCAAATCGATCGCAGTTCTCTATCCACCCTGGCTCGACGAACATGTATCGCGATATAAGGTATCAGTATTTTTGGACGGGGATGAAGCGCCAGATAGCCAGTTTTGTGGCCGAGTGTGACACGTGCCAGCTTGTTAAGGCCGATCATCAGAGACCCCCTAATCTATTGCAGTCGTTGAGCATCTCGATGTGAAAGTGGGAGCACATATCTACCAATTTTTTCATAGGTTTGTTGAGGACACAGTGTGGTCATGATGCCATTAAGGTTGTCGTGGACCGTCTGGCGAAGTCAGCACATTTTCTTGTGATTCATGAGACCTGGTATGCTGACCGTCTCGCCAAGCTATTTGTAGATGAGATCGTGAGACTGCACGGTATAGCTGTCTCGATCATTTCAGACCGAGACCTGAAGTTCACGTCTCAATTTTGGAGGAGCTTCCAGAGAGCGATGGGGACTGATTTACAGCTCAGCACCGCGTACCATCCACAGACTGATAGCCAGACCGAGAGGGTCAACCAGATCCTTGAGGATATGCTTCGGGCCTACGCGATTGATTTCTTGGGTAGTTCGGACGAACATCTGTGATTAACTGAGTTCGCGTACAATAATAGTTATCAGGTGACCATTGGCATGGCTCCTTTCGAGGCATTATATGGCAGACTGTGCAGATCTCTGAGTTGTTGGACCGAGGTTAGAAAGAGACATCTCCTAGGTCCCGAGCTTGTGCAGTAGACGTCAGAGGCTATTGATATCATTGGGCAAAGGATGCGTATAGCTCAGAACCAGCAGAAAAGCTTTGCTGATTGTCAGCGTCGTCCCTTAGAGTTTGTCATTGGGGACCATGTGTATCTCAAGGTCTTACCCATGAAGGGTGTGATTCGATTTGGAGCGAAGGGCAAGCTTGACCCAAGATTCATAGGACCTTTTGAGATCACCATGCGTGTTGGCGCCGTGGCCTACCGGCTTACCTTGCCATCTCAGTTGTCTGGTGTCCATAACATTTTTCATGTTTCTATGTTGAGAAAGTTTGGGTTAGACATCATTCATGTTATTGATTGGCATCTGTCGGAGGTTCATGAGGACACTTCTTACATTGCGCAGCCAGTTCGTATCCTCGATCAGAAGGAGCAGGTCCTCTGGACCAAGGTCATTCCCTTGGTGAAGGTGCAGTGAGGCCATCATAGTGTGGATGAGGCATCTTAGGAGCACGAGGTGGAGATTTGAGAGTGTTATCCCCATCTTTTCGATGTTTGATTGTGTATTGTAATGTGTTTTGATTATATATGATGTTCTGTTACCTATTCCCTTATAAGTCATGATTAGCTACGATGGTAGTATAAATTTTGAGTATGAAATTTTTATTAGGTAGGGAGAGCTGTAAGGCCCGTATCCTAGTCCGAACTGTTCCATCGACTCCATGATCCTTCCCGAAAAATTTCGGCAATCCATGACATATAATCGATGTTTGCGCATGACCCTAAGTTGTATCCCGTAGATTTAAGTCAGCTTAATACGAGACTAGTACCATTGCGACCACACTGTCACTGCGGTTCCAACGCCGGGTCTTACATACTGATCCAATACCCTGACCAGGAGATATGGACCCGCGTTTATTTCGAAGAAACAACGCGCGTTTGTAATCCCAAGAGAATCTCTACAACATGTCCTATCAATCAATCAAAGCACAACCCATGCTTTCTTTCTCCCCAAGTCAAGTAACCTATCCTAAGTCAACTCTCTCCCTCTCTCTCTTACACACCATACATGTCAAGTACACCTATCACCTCACATCCATCACCTCTCTATTACAACCACCCCTTCTCTCTCTCTTTCTCTTCACATTTTCCAAGCAAGGAGTGCACGTCCAAGCACTCCAAGGAGAGAAAAGAGTGATTTGTGTGGCCCACTTCCTATCCTAAGATTCACCATCCTAGCCCTTCATTTCTCATCATCTTTCAACAAAGAGGGATACAAGGAGATCGGCGTTCCATCAGACCAAGAAGATAGAACGGTGGATGCTTCATAGGCCTAGATTTTCATGTTTTATGATGAGCCAAGTGAGACCTACCGATTGATGGTATGGATCTCACTTTGGACCCTAGATGTGGTCGATGGCCCACTATGATTCACATGATCATTCCATGATGGGGCCAATCTCCATGGACCCCATCATGATGTTTACTTTCTAATTTAAATGAGGTCATCTAGACCTTCCATTTTGCTAGAGGAGGAATCTCCACCGTTGATTTTTGATTTGGTGAGGCAACTTGTTTTGGGAACCACTTGATATATGATTGAATGCATGGAAGGGAGGGCTCATAGTGGCGGAGCCCTCCATCATACGTGTCCCTTTCCCTCTCTCTCTCTCTCTCTCCCTCTCTTTTTCTTTTATGTGATGATAGGTCGCACCTTGATGTATGTTTCATCCACACCATCCAGCCATTTGGGTGGCCCACCTGGGTAGCACGTCCATAGGTGGGGCCCACCTTTATATGTGTTATTTGCAAACCGTCCAGCATCCAGGGACTCTGGATGTGGCCACGCTGTGAAGTGAGCACTGACCGTGTGGTGTGCTGATCGGGTAAGCAAACAAAGAAAAAATAATAATAATATATATTTATATTTAAGGTATTTGGGTGAGCCGCTCATCTAGGCCCCGCCTTGAGATAAGGGTCTAATCCACCCCGTCCATTCCATTTCCCAGCTAATTTTAGGAATTGAGCCAAAAAATGAAGCCAATCCGATAATCAAGCGGGCCATACTATAGAAAACAGCATATTGACCATTAAAGGCTATTAGGACCCACCTTGATGTTTCTATACACCAAAACACATCGAATATTGGGCTCATTTGGACTGTCTTGAGCCGTAAAATGCAATGGTTGGATTGGATTCACCTGATGTGGGCCCCACTTAGGAAAAACCTCAAAAATTTATATTTTTTATAAAAAAATAATAATAATAGATAGCAGCAGGCACTGCTACTGGACGTTCAAAGGACGTTGCAGTAGCGTCCTGCTACACTGTGGACACGAGAAGGGACATGGGACCCAGTTGTAAGCCCAATGTCTACCATTGAGACCCTGTTGGGTCACAGAAGTTTTAAATCATTATGAAATTTGTTTTTCCTCTTCATCCAGGTTTAGTGACCTTATCAACAGATCGGATGGAAAATAAACATTATAGTGGGCCCCACATGGAACCCACTGATGTATGTGTTCCACACCTTTCATTAGTGTGGCCCCCACCATGAGGTATGTGCTTTATTTATTCTATCCACCCCTATGGGACCCACCATGATGCATGTGTTACATCCAAACCATCTAACCCTTTAGCAAGCTCATCTTAAGGCTTGAGGGTAAAAATAAGACAGATCAAGGATCAAGTGGACCACATTGTAGAAAATAGTGGGTTTGAACGTCCACCATTAAAACCCTTAGGCTACAGGGTTTGGACCAATATGATATTTGTTTTTCCTCTAAATCCAAGTCTTTGTAACCTTATGAATAGACTGGATGGGAAACAAACCTTATGATGGGGCTGTAATGTCTTGAAAAAATCCGTACAAAGACTCGAGTATTACCTCAGGCTGAAATCCTTAATGAGCGAATCCTTTGGTAATTAGACGAAAATTAATTAAGTACTAAACTCAATCACCAATGGAATTAGGTTGAACCACTTGTATATGAACTATAAGACCTAAAACCGTTAGATTCACTAACCCAACATTTCCTTGAAACCTAGGATCAATCTCAAAATCCAATTGCTCTCAGGAGTACCTTAAAACTTCGTATCAGACCTGGACCGTACGTCGAAAGTCTGACTACCGTGAAACTATACGGTTATAACCGCCTTACTAGGCTTGACAACCATCGCGAAAATCGAGTTCAAATAGTATCCAGAACTGCACAACTTAAGCGTGGAGCGAAGTGTGTGAGAAACACGAATATCTTTAGAAAATGAAGTCAAACCTAAGTGAATTGGGCCGTTCGCTTGCAAGCTAAATCTAAGGTTTCAGATTGTCAGATTCTGACCCAAGTACACCCTTGGATTAGGGAAATTTTCTTACACAGGCTAGTATACTTGTGGCCCTGATCGAATAACGAAGGCTGTTGAACTGAAACTGGTCCTCCACGGTCGATCTACAAATCCTATCGAACCAAAATCTTAACCTTACATAGATCCATTGTTAGCGAAATTTCTTTAGACTGTATGCAAGCAATGAACCTCCATGTGAGCTCCGTTAGACCGAAACAGCCACTTCTTGGCTATACCCTAAGTATACCATGGCCCTGGGGCCATTTACACCACTTCTGGGCCTATATAAGGACCTTAACCCACCCCTCTCTCATTCCATACGAATTTCCTCCAAACCCTAGGAGAGAGAAGAGAGAAGAGAAGAGAAAAGTGTGAGGAGAAGAGTGAAGGTTAGGGTGATCAAGGCGGTGGTTCTCTCATACAACTACATGCCCTAGATCACCTCTTTGTTATGTTACTCAACTCATTTCGACTGTGATTTGGGTAAGGAATCCTAACTCTAATCTCTTTTTAGGAATCCAAATAGAAGAATCTATGAAATAGCTAACCTATCTCACTGTATAGGTACCCATTATTACATATTCGAGAACGTTAGATTTAAACTGAGTTCGATGGGAGTATACTAACGAAAGGTGCTGACTATAAATTTTTAAGTTATGGTTTTCAAGGCTTTCAATGCCAGTTAATGATTTATGACTGACTTGATTGCTGTCACATGTATTTAGATGCGATGTTTTCCGTATATTACACATATATATGAACTATGTTGAATATAATGCATTCCATGTGTTTGTTAAGATGTTTGACTGAATATGGAATCATGATTTGTGCTTGCCATGGTTATTGATGGAGAATACATGATTGTTGTATATGTGGCAACTCCTTGTGAAAGGATTTGCTATAATATATGTTATAACTAATTTATTACATGTATGTTGATATGTGTAGTCTAACTGTTTGATAAAATACATGAATGAGAAAATGCTTGCTGAAATGTATTTAAATAAGGGTGTTGAGATAGGATTCTCATTTACCTTATCTATAGTTACAGTTTCCTTCATATAACCTATCTTACTACTACGTGATTTATGGATGAAATGCCTATATAGGACAACATGTGTACTATTTGTTTGTTAAAATGCTCAAATGAGATTTATATTTGAATTAGTTGTCACATGCTGTTGGACTATCATATATGAATGCCTATTATGTTTGAGTATGATTTGGACTTATATGTAGTCCAGGCAATCGGTAACGTTTAAGATCAATGGCCAAACTTGTTCGCCACAACGAATACGTTCGATGAATCTCGTATAGTGATTATTGATAGTGGTTAGGCCACAAGGAGTGCGTATGCACTCCATGTCGATTAATTCAACGTGCGTTTGTACCAGTCGAGCTTGTCAAGTAACCCGATTGGCCTAATGTATGTTCATCATATATGGTCGCTACTGCTTGCATCTAAGATACCACTTACCATTGAAAAGCCTGTTTAACCTTAGTACCACGATCCACTAAGACTCATGAGTCAGGCATGGTGGTATGGGACACCGTAGTTGAGCTATCGGCCTACGCTGGGGTGACGAGCCTCCCCATAGTGACCAGTGAGTAACCCAAACTCGTGAGACGAATACGGTGGTATGGGACATTGTATTTGAGCAGTCGGACTACGCTAAGGTGATGAGTCTTTTCCGTAGTGACCTCGAGTATAAATTAGGCCTACGCCGACGTGACGAGCCTCCCGTAGCAACTTGAACTTTCCTATCCACTGCTTTAAAAAATCAAGGGTCACGTTGCCCTATAACTTGTCTATTGTATGTGATTAACTAGGATTGACAACCCTATATGGATCATCGTTTGGGTAAACGATATAAATGGAGGTACCTTAACTTTTTGAACCTGTTGTATGAATAAACCTAATTAAGTATTGTCTAACACGATCATTCACCGCATTGCATGTGCTTTGGCGAGGAAGTGTACGTGTCTGGAGTGGTGCATGCCGCGATCTTATAGTACCACTGAGTTGATCACTCACTCCCACTCTGGGACGGTGTTTTAAAACACCAACCAGACTTTGTTGTAGCTACAGGCGATGGCGAGGCTTACAAGATGGAGCCTGACTTTTATGATGACGAGGAGTTCTCCTACATGCAACTCTTTAGCGAGTCTATGTAGACCTAGAGTTGCATCGACGGGGTTACAGGGATACTGATTAGATGCCATCACATTGTATCATTTTGTAAATTTTGGGACTATATATGTAATTATTTAACTTGGTGACATGTTCATACTCTGAAGACTCACAACCACTTATATGCTTTATATATCTATCATAATCTTCTGCTTATGTAATCTAATTGCCTCTGGAGTATGATATGTTGTCTTATTGTAATCTCATTCATGTTTAATGTACTAAAACAGACAACATTTAATCATCATTACCTATGTTGCATAAGTGATGTGTTGGAACTCGAGAGCTGAGCTTTTGCTCGACCCCTAACTTTTAGGGCATTAGAAGTTGGTATCAAAGCATGATTTGGATTAACCTGGACCTTTGTTATGAACACATGACGCACGCTGACGTATTTTGACTTAGGTGGGGATGAGAAAAATGTAGAAACAAATATAGGATTCCTAGTTTCACCGACGGGCAAAACTGACTGTTGAATTTCACCCCGTATGCATATAAGATCATGTAAAGATGATCCCAATCCCTTTTTAAACCATTAATCGATGATTTTGGGCAATAATTCAGGGAATCCCATGCTCAAAACACGTCAAAAATGTGAATATGTGCGAGTTGAAGTCCGAAAGCGCCTCAAATGGATGTGGGGGCCACACCATAATTTACAGAGGGACCTAGGGGGTCCCACGTGTTTTCGGCACCCCGAGGAGGGGTGGACACCACCCCCAGGTGGGGCCACCACTAGCGGTCTAGAGCCCGGGCGGCGACACCGCTAGGTCGGCGGCATATATCCCACCGCCTGGTCAGGTGGGCCATGCCACACGTGTGGGGCCTCTATTTGACCCCCCTCACCTCCCCTTTTGCTATTTCCTTCAACTCTTAGCCCTCTAAACCTCTAAAAACCCTTTCCCTCTCAAACCCCCCTTCCATACATTCAAGACACTACCTTCTTCTACTTTTCACACCAATCTTCCATTCTCTTCCATACTTTACACCATCTCTACCATTTCCCTTAAAAAAACCCATCTCATACCACCTTTCATCTCCCTTATTTCTTCCCATTTGAGTACATAAACCCATCCTTGTGTTTCAAAACTCCAAAACCCACCTACCCATCTCATCCTTCAAGCATTTCCTCTTATAATGACTCTTTTTAAGGTTGTCGCCGCCATCTTCTCAATCTTTACGCTCCTTTCTCTCATTGGAAAGAAGCGAGTGGCCCCGGATGAGGCCGAGCAGAGCCGACCATGCTGTACTACGAGGAGGGAGGACGCCGAAGCCAGTACGAGTGCCAAGAGAGAGCGAAGGTCCAAGCGGGACCTCGATCCTCAAGTTCCGTTGGAGAGATCGCTACCACCGGACATCAATCTCAATATGCTCTACAACCACAAGGTTGTATTTGAGGCACATGTCGATGAGAAGTTGTTTGGGACGTACCGAGTCATTGACTTTCTCCTGGAAAATGGGTGGGGTCCCATATTTGAGGGGAACACCCATGCGAGCAAAGCCACTGTGCGCGCCTTCTACGCCCACATTTGGAATTCACTATTGAAGCCTCTCTAGTTCACTATCCCTTTGGGAAGGCAGGCGGTTATAGTTGGTGTGGATGAGATTGCCCGCATTATGGGAGTTGAAAGAGGTGCAGTACATGCCAGTGAGAAAAACCTCACTAGTGAGCAAGAGAAAAGACTCTGCACACATTTCCTATGTGGCCAGCTCAAGCGTTGGAGGTGGGGAAATAGCCTCGCTTCATCCAAGATGATGAACAACTTTCGCCTGCTCCACCACATATGCACATATAACGTGTATCGTAGGTGGAGTAACCGCACCGAGTGCACAAGATTCATGGTGTATTTCTTATTTAGAGTTGGGCAAGGAGAGAAAGTGTGCCTGCCTATGCTTGTCCTATCCCAAATCATCCACACTACACAGTCTACTAGGGAAAGCTCCTCGCTACCTTTTGGCCAACTTGTATGCAAAATTGCCCGCCACTACTACTTCCGACTCCATATGGATAACGTCGCCCCAATCCACATTATTAGTGAAAATACAATCGACAACATGGGTATTGGCCTTAGGCGATGCTGAGCCCGACTTGAGGAATAGAGTGATGATACACAAGGAGGGAGTGAAGATGTCGAAGGGAGTGAAGGTGAGGAAGAAAGTGGTGACGAAGAAGAAGGGAGTGGTGAGGAAGGCAGTGAAGATGAGGGCAGTGATGAAGAGGGGGATCAGGAAAATGAAGGGGAGGCCCAAGAGTCTGATGAGGGACCTCCTCCTGCTACACATGAGCAGCATCATGATCGGCCCACCATAGAGGCCCACTTGGCTCAGATTGAGGAGGGCCAAGTCACCTTGAGACAAGAGGTTAGAGAGACTCGAGACAAGATTGAAGAGAGTTAGGCCTACATGAAGTAGAAATTTAACAAGGTGTCTCTCACCTTGAAGGCCCTCCTGTGCTATATGCAAGACAAGGGTGCTCCTCCTCCATCACCAGATTCGGACGACTAGTCATATGTGTAGTCATCTTTTAGGTTGTTTTGTTGTTAGTTTTCTTCTGTACTAGCCCTGGTAGGCTTGGTTAGCTATTAATATGATATGGTGTTTAAAGCTTGCTTAGATTAGCCCGCATGCATCTTCTGTCATAATCCATGTAAGACTATATCTCATGTATTGTGACAATTTTAGTAATTGAAATGCATGGAGCTTCTTTGATTTGGAATGTGAATGACGTTTGGATGAGTGTATGTTTTTTTTATATATGCTCAATCTCACACGGGTTGCACCCTATGTTATGTATAGGGAATGTCACCTAAGACCACTTAGAGTACGGCACGTCTTACACTTGGCGAATCGAGCGACAGGGCATCTCCCCTAAGCGATAGCCATACGGACCCCAGTTTGGGCCCGAATCACGAGACTATGCCAGATTCTCTACCGACCACTGGCCCCACTAATGGGCCAACACCTTATGCACCACCGGTTCCAGAACAGAACCGTGCGTCTACCTCGACGCCACACATGCCTCAGGCGGATTCTCCTCCTGATAAGTTGGAGTAAATGATGCTCCTTATGTAGTAGCAGTAGCAGATCTGGACCACCATCGCTAGGGCCCTTTTCCAGAACATGAGCGTGGCCCCATCTGCACCACTTGTGCACCCTGAAGGAAACATGGGTGTCAACGGCTTATTTGAGCAATTCCAGCACTTCCGACCTCCTACTTTTACAAGTATTCACAGACCCAAGGAGGCCGAGTACTGGCTTGACCGCATCTCTAAGATGCTGAAGCCGCTGCATGTACTGAGGCAGAGCAGGTTGAGCTGGTCACCTATATGTTCGAGGAGGCCAGTCTGTGGTGGGATAGCATCTTACGGACAGTTCATGTAGGACATGTATGAACGTGGGACGCTTTCGAGACCCACTTCCATGAGAAGTACTTCCCCCTCACGTACCATAATGAAAAGGAGGGAGAGTTTCTTCGCCTCCGACAGGGAGGGATAACTATGGCAGAGTACGAGAACAGGTTCACGGAGCTAGCCAGATACGTTCCCTTGATATTACTAGATGAGTCGATGTGAATGCGGTGATTTTCTGAGGGTCTACGGCCTGAGATACGCATGAAGATGTGTTGCGCTAACATTCTCAACTATGCTGAGCTAGTGAACATGTCTCTGCGAGCTGAGTAGGACAGGGATAGACTATCCCGCATACGTGTATCTGGGGGTCTGAGGCCTCAACCAGATTTACCGAATAGATCGTTCCTTGGCAAGAGGCCACGAGCAGATTCACCTCCTAGGCTTATGGCTCCATCAACACAGCTGAGATGATTTGATTTGTGGTGCACCTACTGCAAGAGGTCGGGTCATACTAATACTTACTACTTCACTAGGATGAGGGACAATGGCTTTACACTGCCTTAGAAGATTAACCGTCGGTTGCCTTAAGCCATCTCAGCTCCACCTCTTGCATCAGTACCACCTACACAGCCATCTTACCGGCCACCCGCACCTTAATTTAGGCCACCTTAACGGCCTATGGCACCACAACCGAACCATTCTCAATAGGCTTGGGCGCACTCACTTGCAGTTGAGGCATCCAAGGCACCAACTACAGTACCATTGGCCTTCGAAGCCATGGCATATATCCAAGGTACACCAGTCTTCTCATTGGTGGACATCGGGTTACTATTTTGATCATATCATGCGCAGCAGTCAAGCAACTAGGGTTGAAAAATAGTCCTATGGTTGGGTTGAGACTCCTTACCACCACAAGGACTTTCTCAGACTCTACCAAGATGTGTAAGGGTTGCTTGATAGACTTAGGGAGTAGAATAATGCTCGTTGACCTGATAGTCGCCCCATTATGTCACTATGACATCATTCTCTATATGGATTGGCTCACTGAGATGAAGGCAGAGATCGATTGTGTTGCTAGAGTGGTGACAGCCCATGGTCCTGAGGGCATGACCTTTGCTTTCCCAGTTCAGGTCAGTTGGTACTATCGCATTAGTCATTATGGTACCTTGCTAGAGAGTGTTGATGATCCAACACTTGGAAACACGTCAGTAGTTCTGAATTTCACGGACGTGTTCAAAAAGATACCTGGACTACCTCCTCAGCGTGACATCGATTTTACCATTGACCTAGCACCCAGTGTGACACCTATATCTCTACTGACATATCGTATGCCTCTGTGTGAGATGGAGGAACTGAGGAGACAGATCGATGATCTGTTGGATGCAGGCTTCATATGACTGTGTCTTCGTAGGGAGCACCTGTGTTGTTTGTGAAGAAGAAGCATGGATCACTGTGATTGTGTATTGATTATCGCAAGTTGAACTAAGTGACGGTGAAGAACAAGTATCCTTTACCCAGGATAGATGATCTGTTCGATCAATTAAAAGGGGCACTGTATTTTTCAAAGATCGACTTACAGTCAAGGTGTCACCAGTTGCGCGTCAGGGATGAGGATGTGCAGAAGATAGCTTTCAGAACTAGCTTTGGGCACTACGAGTTCCTTATGATGTCGTTTGGACTCACAAATGCGTCGGCCATATTCATGGACCTGATGAACCGGGTGTTTCGGCCGTATCTATACCGATTCATCATCATATTTATAGATGACATCCTGATATACTCTAAGAGTCAGGCAACGCATGAGGAGCACCTACGAGCAGTCTTTGATACTCTCAGGAAGAACCAGTTGTTTGCTCAGTACAAGAAGTGTGACTTCTGGAAGGAAGAAGTCAAGTTCCTATGACACGTGGTGTCTAAGGAAGGAATAGCTGTTGACCTTACTAAGGTGACCACAGTTCAGGACTGGGAGCAGCCCGGTTCAGTTACTGAAGTGAGGAGTTTCCTTGGCCTGGTAGGTTACTATCATCGTTTCATTAGGGACTTTTCCAAAATAGTCAGACCGTTGTCTCAGCTCACTCGGAAGGATCTCAAGTTTGATTGGAATGAGAATGCGGAAGCAACCTTTTAGGAACTGAAGGACAAGTTGACGTCCACACCTATGCTAGTAATGTCAGAGCAGGGGGTCAAATATACCATTTACACTGATGCCTTCGTGTTGGTTTGGGTTGTATTCTTATGCAAAAGAATAGGGTGATTGCCTATGCCTCTCGACAGTTGAGGAAGCACGAGGAAAATTACCCTACGCACGACCTTGAGTTAGCGGCAGTCATTTTTGCATTAAAGCTCTAGAGACATTACCTCTATGGAGAGCAGTTCGAGCTCTTTTGCGACCACATGAGCCTCAGATACATATTCATGCAGAGGGACTTGAATATGAGGCAGCGACGATGGATGGAAACCTTGAAAGACTTTAAGTTTGAGGTTTTCTACCATCCTAGTAAGGCCAACCTTGTAGCAGATGCATTAAACTGTAGGAAGACGATAGCATTTGCAGCTCCGCTGATGATAAAGGAATGGATATGGTAGAGTTTGTGTGCGACTTTGAGCAGAAACTTACGGTAGAGGAGCCATTCGAGAACATCATACACATTTTTGTACGGCCACTTATCGATGACCGAATCATAGTGGCTCAGGGGGAAGATGAATGGTTAGTTGAGTTCAGAAAGCAAGCTAGTGATGATGAAGACTCGGAATGGAGAGTCGGTTCGAATGGGGCTTGACGTTATCGAGGACTCCTATGCATCCCAAATCTTCATGACTTAAGAAGGGAAGTTCTCGAAGCTGCTCACAATTCTAAGATGGCGATGTATCCTGGTAGTACGAAGATGTACCGAGACATGAAGCATTCATACTGGTGGGATAATATGAAGGCCCACAGAGCAGATTATGTGTCCCATTGTCTCACGTGCTAGCAGGTCAAGGCCAAACATCGTCGACCTCCTGGTTTACTTCAGACCATGCCTATAGCTGAATGGAAATATGATTTTATCTCTATGGATTTCATTTCAGGGGTGCCGAAGAGGAGGAAGGGACATGACTCCATTTGAATAATTATGGACCGATTGACAAAATCGGCTCATTTCCTCCCAATTAGAGTCTCAAACTCAGTAGATGATTTGGCCAGGCTGTACATCAAGGAGATAGTATGTTTGCATGGAGTGCCTATGAAGATTATGTCAGATTGAGACACGCGATTCACATCTATCTTCTGGACTCGTATCAAGGAAGTAATGGGTGTGAAACTGAAGTTTAGTACTGCGTTCCACTCACAAACGGTTGGACAGATGGAATGGGTGAATCAGGTGTTGGAAGAAACGCTGCAAGCTTGTGTGCTTGATTTCAATGACAGTTGGGATGACTGTCTTCCTTATGCTGAATTCGTTTACAACAACAGCTTTCAAGCTAGCATTGGCATGGCTCCCTACGAAGCACTATATGGGCACCCATATCGCACACCGCATTGCTGGGCAGAGGTTAGCTAGAAGAGTTTGATTGGCCCCTAGTTAGTACAGGCAACATTAGAGAAGATCGACATTATCAGGCATCGACTTCTGGCAACACAAATCAGATAGAAGAGTTACATCAATATGAGGCGGTGACCGCTAGGGTTTGAGATTATGGACCGTGTGTTTCTTAAGGTTTTCCCCATGAAGGAAGTCCTTCGATTTGGCAAGAAAGGAAAACTCACGTGCATAATTTATTAGTCCGTTCCAGATTCTAGACCGATTGGGTGTGGTAGCGTACCGCCTTGCTTTGCCCACACCACTCACAGGCGTGCACAACGTATTTCATGTATCAATGCTGAAGAAATACGTTCCTGACCCTTTCCATATTATCAAATGGGAGCAAGTACAGTTAAGTGAAGATGCTACTTATGTACTGCGACCGACATGTATTGTAGACCGGAAGGAGTAGGTGTTGCGCAGTAAAGTGATTCCACTTGTGAAGGTACTGTGGACACACCACACTGAAGAAGAGGCTACTTGAGAAAAAAAAGCCGAAGTCCGCAAGAACTACCCTCAAATTCTCGAGGAGTACGAAAAGGTACTAATTTCGAGGATGAAATTTTTTCTTTAAGGGGGGTAGATTGTAACGTCTCGAAAAAATCTATACAAAGACCCGAGTGCCACCTTAGGTAGAAATCCTTAATGAATGAATCCTTTGGTAATTAGACAAAAATTAATTAAGTACTAAACTTAATCACTAGTGGAATTAGCTTGAACCACTTTCTATACAAACTGCAAGACCTAAAACCATTAGATTCGCTAACCCAACATTTCCTAGAAACCTAAGATCAATGTCAAAATCCAATTGCTCTCGGGAGCACATTGAAACTTCGTATCGGACCTGGACCACACATTGAAAGTCCGACTACGACGAAACTAAACGGTTATGACCGCCTTACTGGGCTTGACAACCATCGCGGAAATCAAGTCCAAATAGTATCCAAAAATGTACAACTTGAGCCTGGAGCGAAGTGTATGAGAAACGTGAATATCTTTAGAAAATGAACTCAAACCTAAGTGAATTGGGCCGTTCGTTTGCAGGCTAAATCTAAGGTTTCAGACCATCAGATTCTGACCCAACTACACCCTTGGATCAGGGAAATTTCCTTACACAAGCCAGTATACTTGTGGCCCTGATCGAATAACGAAGACCATTGAACTGAAACTGGTCCTCCATGGTCAATCTACAGATTCGATCAGACGAAAATCTTAACCTGACATAGATCCATTGTCAAGGAACTTTTTTCAGACCGTATATGAGCAATGAACCTCCATGTGAGCTCCATTGGCCTGAAACAGCCACTCCTTGGCTATACCCTAAGTATACTATGGCCCTGGGGCCATTTACACCACTTCTGGGCCTATATAAGGACCTTAACTCACCCCTCTCTCATTCCATACGAATTTCCTCCAAACCTTAGGAGAGAGAAGAGAAGAGAAGAGAAAAGTGTGAGGAGAAGAGTGAAGGTTAGGGTGATCGAGGCGGTGGTTCTCTCGTACAACTACACACCCTAGATCGCCTCTTTGTTATGCTACTCAAGTCGTTTCGACTGTGATTTGGGTAAGGAATCCTAACCCTAAACTTGTTTTAGGAATCCAAATAGAAGAATCCATATAATAGCTAACTTGTCTCACTGTATAGGTACTCGTTATTCCGTATTCGGGAACGCAGGATTCAAACTGAGTTCAATACAAGTATACCGATGAAAGGTGCAGACTATAAACGTTTAGGTTATGGTTTTCAAGGCTTTCAATGTCAGTTAATGATTTATGACTGACTTGAATGCTGTCACATGTATTTATATGCGATGTTTCCCGTATATTACACATATATATGAACTATGTTGAATATAATGCATTCAATGTGTTTGTTGAAATGTTTGAGTGAATATGGAATCATGATTTGTGTTTGCCATGGTTATTGATGGAGAATACATGATTGGTGTATATGTGGCAACTCCTTGTGAAAGGATTTGCTATAATATATGTTATAACTAATTTATTACATGTATGTTGATATGTGTAGTCTAATTGTTTGATAAAATGCCTAAATGAGAAAATGCTTATTAAAATGTATTTAAATGAGGGTGTTGAGATAGGATTCTCATTTACCTTATCTATAGTTGCAGTTTCCTTCATATAACCTATCTTATTACTATGTGATTTATGGTTGAAATGCCTATGTATGATAACATGTGTACTATTTGTTTGTTAAAATGCTCAAATGAGAATTATATTTGAATTAGTTGTCACATGTTATTGGACTATCATATATAAATGCCTATTGTGTTTAAGTATGATTTGGACTTATACGTAGTCCAGGCAATCGGTAACGGTTTAGGATCAGTGGCCAAACTTGTCCGCCACAACAGATACGTTTGATGAATCTGAGCCGTACGGTGATTATTGACAGTGGTTAGGCCACAAGGAGTGTGTATTCACTCCATGTCGATTAATTCAATGTACGCTCGTACCAGTCAAGCTTATCAAGTAACCCGATTGGCCTAAAGTATGTTCATCATGTATAGACGTTACTGCTTGCATCTAAGGTACCACTTACCATTAAAAATCCCTTTTAACCTTGGTACCACAATCCGCTAAGACTCATGAGCCGGGCATGGTGGTATGGGACATCGTGGTTGAGCTGTCGGCCTACGCTAGGGTGAGGAGCCTCCCCGTAGTGACCAGTGAGCAACCCAAACTCTTGAGCCAAATACAGTGATATGGGACACTGTATTCGAGCTATCGGCCTACGCTAAGGTGATGAGTCTTTCCCATAATGACCTCGAGTATAAATTAGACCTATGCCGAGGTGACGAGCCTCCTATAGCAACCTGAACTTGCCTGTCCACTGCTTTCAAAAAAAAGTGTGACGTTTTCCTATAACTTGCCCATCGTATGTGATTAACAAGCATTGACGACCCTATATGGATCATCGTTTGGGTAAATGATATAAAGGGAGGTACCTTAGCTTCCTGAACCTGCCGTATGAATAAACCTAATTAAGTATATTGGCTAACACGATCATGCACCGCATTACATGTGCTTTAGCGAGGAAGTGCATGTGTCCAGAGTAGTGCATGCCGCGATCATGAGATGTGTCACGAAGGGAGTGCAGGCAAGGGCATGCATCATTACAGCATATTATTCCTGCATTAATAAGAGTACTTAGGATATGAGTGTTATACTTCTTCATCATTACTGCTTGATTAAATTGATAACATGTTAACCTTTGCCTTATAGTACCACTGAGTTGATCACTCACTCCCACTCTAGGACGGTGTTTTAAAACACTAACCAGACTCTGTTGTAGCTACAGGTGATGGCGAGCTTACGAGATGGAGCCTGACTTTTATCATGACAAGGAGGAGTTCTCCTACATGTAACTCTCTGGTGGGTCTATGTTGACCTAGAGTTGCGTCAACGGGGTTACAGGGATACTGATTAGATGCCATCACATTGTATTATTTTGTAAATTTTGAAACTATACATGTAATTATTTAACCTGGTGACACGTTCATACTCTGGGGACTCACAACCACTTATATGCTTTATATATCTATCACAATCTTCCACTTGCGTAATCTAATAACCTTTGGAGTATGATATGCTATTTTAGTGTAATCCCATTCATGTTTAATATACTAATACAGACAACATTTAATCATCATTACCTATATTGCATAAGTGATGCGTTGGAACTTAGGAGCTGAGCTTCTGCTCGACCCCCGATTTTCAAGGAGTTATAGGGGCCCACTGAAATTTAACCATGAAAATCATTATCACTACAGTTATATATGGTATGGTCCAATTAATCTTTTGATATGATTCATTTTTTATACATATATATATATATATACATTGATTTTTAAAAATAAATAAATTGTGTTCGGCCCATTCGACTTGGCCCATTCGATTCGGCCCATTTGATTAGGCCCGATGTGATGTATGAGGCCCATTGTTGAGGCCCACCTTGATATAAATGAGACCCATGTGATGCACCCCACTTGATGTATTTGGGGCCCATGGGTCGAGGCCCAATGGGATGTACCTAAGTCCCATTGCAATGTGTGATTCCACCATGGTTTGTGTAATGATGTTTATGGCAGGCCGTGCCTTGGGAGTAATGATGGCTTGACATCCACATTATAAGAATAATATTGGTTAAATGTCTGCATTATAACTCTCCCTAGGGCCCATTGATAGGCCCATACTTATTATGTGTAGGTCATTTAGGCCCATCTTCGTTGTGAGGATAGTTCATTACCATATAATATGCTTAGTATAATTCCATGACTCATGCCATACGCATCATATGTATGCTTGATATGAGCAGTGATTGATCATAGTATATGCCATTGGGCAGATTTTTTATGGGACTCACTAATAGGAGTTACCCACATGAGCGGGCGGTATGCGCAGGATTATTGCATGACTAAACAATGTGATTCATGCATCTCGTATTTGTGTGTCATGATCATTGTACGCCCTATTGACATCAGGGTCATGGCTCCATAGGCACATAGTGGATGGCCGTATCGAATACCGAAAATACTTGGTTCTAGCACTATGGGTACTTAGGATGTCCTTAGGTGAGAGTCCCAGAACCTTTTTGGTATTAGGAGATGCTCCAACGTCTAGACCGAGTGAATATATGAGCGTAGGAGTGCCGAATATCAGTAGGCCGCATCTCTCACTGTGTCGTGGTCAGTTAGAAGGGGGTGTGGCCTTATCTGCCGGAGCGAGTGGGTTATAAGCTCAACTGAGTTTGACCAGCTCACAAATGAGTCCGCTATCGATGAGCCGAGTAGGTATTGGCAGACTACTGGCCAGGCAGATAGTGTGGTATATTCCACTTACTGGGTTGTGCGGTTAGGGAGGCGGCAGTTGGTGTGAAGTGTATTAGACCCGCTGATATCACAGAGAGAAACTGTACTGATATGTGTACTTGATGTGGACTAGTATGCTTGCTTACATCTCGCATATGACATTTAGCCACATAGGCCTCGCATCGCATGGTCTTGGTATGGCCGATAGCATTCATGTCTTGCATCACATAGCCTTGATATAGCTGATTGTATTCATGGACTTACCCGCATATTTCTGCATTACTCTGATATTGTATACTTGGCACTTGCCTTGCGCACACACTTACACCACCCTCTAAGCTTTTGTAAGCTTTTGCACGACCGTTGCGTGCAAGTGTCATTGGATCGCAGCAGCACTGAGGCAGGAGTGCACATGGAATTATTTTGGAGCCTTTTAATCACCTTATATTTCCCTTTCTGCATTGTACTTAAATTTTTTGATATAGTGGATATGTGGTGATGTTGTTTTGTGACTTGGTTATGCTTGTGGTTATTCTCTATTATAAAAAAAAATCATACTAAAAATCCTCCTTGTAGGATCCCAGGAATGGATTCTGGCATATGAGTGCCGGGAGTCGAGAATGGGGCACTACGGAGGTTGTCGGCGCTAGATTCGGCGATCAGGAATTTTGTGAGCCCGTTTTCTGAGTTTGGGGCGTGAAACTTGGTTTGATAAATAAAAATTCCTTCTTCAAGTTGTTTCACTTGCAGACCTAAAAAATAATTTAGTTCTCCAACCATGCTCATTTCAAACTTGGATGTTATCAAATTTGTAAACTCAACAGATATGTTAGAACAAGTAGATCTATAGATAATGTCATCAACATATATCTGTACTATCAGTATGTGATCATTGTGTTTCTTTGCAAACAGTTTCTTATCAACACTCCCCATTACAAAGTTATGACTTAGTAGGAACTTAGTCAATTTCTCGTACCATGCCCTGTGAGCTTGTTTTAATCTATAGAGTGCCTTTTTCAGGCAATAAACATGTCAATATGTTTAGGGTCTTCAAAACCAGTAGGCTATTCTACATATACTTCCTCATGTAGATCACCGTTCAAGAAAGCACTCTTAACATCCATTTGATAGATTTTGAAATTTTTGTAACACGCAAAGGATATGAACAGTCTGGTAGATTCAAGACGAGCTACTGGGGCAAAGATTTCATCATAATCGATGCCTTCTATCTGAGTGTACTCTTGTACAACCAGTCTAGCCTTGTTTCTTATAATATTACATAATTCATCAGACTTATTTTTAAAGATCCATTTAGTTCTAATAATATGTTTATCATTAGGTCTAGGAACTAAGTACCATACATTATTCCTTACGAATTGATTAAGTTCATCTTACATAGCCACTATCCAGTTTTCATCAACAAGCGCTTCTTTTACGTTGGCCGGCTCAATCATAGATGTAAACCACACATAATTACAAATGTTTTCTAATTGTCTACGAGTGCGCACACCAGTGAGAGGGTTCCCAAGAATTTGATCAATTGAATGGTCTTTAACTGATCGCAGTTCAGTGTCATTTTGACTAAATAAAGAGTCTGGTTTATCAAATAAAGAGACTTCATCATCTTTTAAACTTGAGACAGGTGTATTCAGGTGATCATCTATACCACATTAATAGACTCCTAAATTACACCAGTCCTCTTGTTGAGAAGATGATACACTTGACTATTTAGCGCATATCTTAGGAAAATACCCTCGTCACTTTTAGTGTCGAATTTACCAAGATTTTTTCGGTCACGTAGAATATAGCATTTGCTGCCAAAAACTCGAAAGTATTCGACTGTTAGCTTCTTATCGAACCATAGTTCATATGCAGTCTTATTATTTGACTTTCTAGTATAAACATGATTAATAATATAACAAGTCATGTTCAGTGCTTCAGCTCAAAGATTTTTAGGAAGTTTCTTGTTGTTTAACATCACATTAGCCATTTCTTGAAGCACACAATTTTTTCTTTCAACAACCCCATTCTGTTAAAGTGTCTTAGGAGTAGAAAATTTATGCGATATGCCATGATTGCTACAGAACTTCTCAAAACTGCTATTGTTAAATTCAGAACCATGATCACTATGGATTTTAATGACATAGGATTCCTTCTCGGTTAGGATATGCTTGAGTATCCTTTTCACTTCATCGAGAGTTTCAGATTTCTCTCTCATGAAAACTACCCATGTATACCTGATAAAATCATCTACTATTACCAGAATACATTTCTTACCACCTCGACACTCCGTTCTAGTTGGTCCAACGAGATCCATGTGGAGGAGTAGAAGGGGTTTGGATGTGGCATTAGAGTTCACTTTCTTGTGACCACTCCTAGTTTCTTTTCCAATCTGACATTCACCACAGATTTTATCCATTTTCTTTAACTTGGGTAGACCTCTAATTACTTTACCTTTGCTCAGTCTATAAAGATTACGGTAGTGTACATGTCCTAGTCATTTATGCCATAGTTCAGTCTCATTGGTTTGGACCATATAACACGATAACTTAGACGAGCTTGAATCACTAACTATATAATAGTTCTCAGATGTTTTGCGACCTGTTAACATCACAGAACCGTTCTCATTAGAAATCTCACACCCTTGGTTGGTGAATTTGATGCTATGTTTATTATCACAAATTTGAGAAATGCTTAAGAGATTATGCTTATGACCCTCTACAAACAAAACATTCTCAAATGGAGGGATATTAAAGAGTTGAACCGTACCTTGGCCAATAATCCTGCAATTGCTACCATCACCAAATGTGACTAAGCCATCAGCCATATCTTTAAGATTAGTGAACAAATCTTTATCACATGTCATGTGTCTAGAACAACCATTGTCTAGGTACCACTTCGATTGACTCGAAGGCTTGAAAGCGGTGTGGGCAACCAAACAAGCAACCTTAGGGACCCATTCCATTACTGTTTTTGGTTTTGGAGCATAGTTGGTTTTTCTATGCTTATAGTTGTTGTATATTCTACCATTCGAGTTAGATTTTAGAAGCACCTTGAGTAAATCAATAATTTTCTAAGCTAAGGGGTTATGATTTTGATTTCTATAATTGATATGTTTGCTATTAGATTTCATAGCCTGAAAATTTTTAGAATTTTTGAAACTATTTTGATTCAGACTTTTCCCTTTTGAGTTAAAGGAGTCCCCTTTAACAAACTTAGGTGGAGTGGACTTAGTTTTAGGAGGTGCATTCTTATCGTAGCCTAGATCAGATCTATCACCACATTTCCTTGAACCGGTTAGCAGTCTTTCTAGTTTAGAATCACCCTAGGCATACTTCCAAGTATCCTTCAAACTCAAGAGAGAAGAGATTTCTAGTTTTAGTTTTTCATTTTCTAATTTAAGGTTTTCAACTTGGGATGTTTTGAAATCTAAATCACACTTAGCTTTTTCAAAACAATCAGAAAAATGTGATTTTTCTAAAACTAAGTTATCAAAATTTTCTTTTAACTTTAAAAACTTTTATTTTTGAAGTTTTAGTTTTACAGCTATCTTACAACTTTCCCTATATAGGGCATTATAGGCATCTTGTAAATCATCATCATTTTCAGGGTCGCTTCTCAAATTTTCATCATAAGTTGAATTACAACTATCTGAGGAAGTGACTTTGGCTAGAGTCATTAAGGCCTTGACCTCATTAGTAGACTCGGGCTCAGAATCATCTGACTAAGAAGAAGCTTCAAAGCAACATGACTCATCCCATGTGGCCAACATACCTTTCTTCTTAGGTTTGTCCTTCTTTGGACATTTGTTTGTCAGATGCCCATATTTATGGCATTTGAAACATTGGTTATCTTTAATAGATTTTTAAGTTTTAGATCTAGTCTTTTTCTTTTCAGAAGGTTTTTCAAAATCTACCCCCTTTTTTGCTTTTGAAATTTTTATAAAACTTCATGGCTAATAGTGCTATATCATCTGTAGAATTTTCACAATCAGAATTACTAACTTTATCATGAGAAATATTTTTAGAAACTTGAGGGCTATGGACTTACCTTTAGGAGCTTTAAAATTTAACTCGTAGGTTTGTAAAGAACCAACAAGCTCTTCAACCCTCATATTATCCGTATCACGAAGTTCTTGAATGGAAGTGATCTTAGAATTGAACCTATCAGGCAATGAGCACAATATCTTTGCACAAACTTTGCTTTCTAGGATACTATCACCAAGACCCCACATAGAGTTGACTATGTCATTTAACTTAGTATAGAAGTCCATGAAAGTTTCACTTTCTTCCATATGTATCTCCTCAAACCAAGTGGTGAGGATTTAAAGTTTAGATTTCTTCACAATAGTCGTACCCTCGTGTGTCATTTCTATAATGTCCAAGGCTTGCTTTACAGTATCACAAGATATAATTCTTTTGAATTCATCTGGTGATAGTGCGCAAGTGATTACATTTAAAGCCTTTGCATTGGCACTACTCTCATTTTTCTGAAGTGTGGTCCAAGAAAAATACGGTGTAACCTTTACAGTTGTGGATCCATCAGTACCAGTCACTTCAGTGGTAGGAGGGGTCCATCTAGTCACTGTGGCTTGCACACGCTCTCATCTATGGACCTTAAAAATATCCTCATTCTAGCTTCCAATAGGCATAATTGGAGCCATCAAAAGGTGGAGGCCTAGTAATTGAGAGGCTATCAAAATTTGACATCTTATAAGCTCGAATCGATTAGATCAAGAAGTGAATCTAAATAATAAAAAGAGTTATTAGGCTTTGATACCACTTGAAAAGGCTGAGCTAAACGTCCTAAAGGGGGTTTGAATAGGACTATGCCAAATTAAAAATAAATGCGGAATATAAAGATAGATAACACAATCAAAAAAGAAAGAAGCACAAGTAAATAGTATCCTCAAATGCACTAATCTTGAGAGGTTGATACAAACTTAGTTCTAAGGACAACCTAACACCAAAAACCAAAGGCTTATGGCAGGACAACCTTACTAGAATGTTTTTAAGTATCAAAAACCCAAACCAATAAAGAGGCAAAGAAAATAAACTAAGCTATTACAACTTTCACCACATGTGCATAAAATAAATTACACCATTCACCACAAATGCTCAAAGTAAAATACAACATTCACACACATAAGCAAATCCAAACATCCACCATAACTCCAGGAATTATAGTGGTTCGTTTGTGTGTACACCAATTATTAGAAAATAGCCACACAATCACTTCACTCCCAATATCCACACCCACGGGATATTGGCTTTCACTATGAAATAGATTTTCCAAGGTTCACCTTAAAACCTTTACAATTGTGTCTTTAGTTGGGCTTACCCAATTACAAAAACCCCACACTCTGAGATTTTCTGGATTACCTCAAACAAAACCAAAAATAAGTTTTTCTGGCACAACCTCACAAACCATAAAAGATATACAAAATGTAAATGATACTTATCTGAAAATTCTCCTTCTGAAGAAGCCCGGTAAACCAATCAGATGTAGACAACGATGTTCAATGTCCAGTCTCACAAATGAAAGGTTCTATATCTAAATGATTTTTAGATTAATTCAACCTGGGCTAGCCTAATTTGATTTTGATCTCAAAGCGGGTAAAATCACAATTCCCTTCTTTAAAGAAATAGAGTTGAATGGAGATCACAAAATCAAATGCATAAAGCTATTTAAGAGAATTTAAAATGAACACAATATAGCTTAACAAATGTAGGAACTTATATCTCAGAGTGATAGCTTGATATTTCTTGGAATGAATAAAAAACTCTGAGATTCGTCCTCTATGTATAGGTGAAAATATTGTTCTCTCGACTGGTCTAAGGGTCGGTTCGACTGGTTGAAGGACCAACCAAATTTTAAAAATTCTGGCACGATAAGATAAGATCATTACTCGACTGGTCGAGTGGCCTGCTTGATTAGTCGAGCAATGCACTCGACTGGTCGAGTGGGACCAAAAAACCTTGTTGGACTTTGAATCGAGCCTGCACGACTAGTCGAGCACTGTTCACTCGAATGGTCAAGAAGTCTCCACGACTAGTCGAGGGTCCAATAGAAAATTTACAACAACTCTTGGACTGGTCGAGAAACTCTTGGACTGATTGAGCCAGAGCTTGGACTAGTCGAACAAAGACTAGGACTAGTCGATGAAATGACGTATAAACTTATGAAATGACCCATATAGCATAAGAAATGAATGTGACCTAACCTATGGTCAATCTAGGGTCATCCATACCTTGTTTGTGAGTTTGAACAATTGAAACATCGTTCGCCTACAAATGCACACACTTGAAATACTTAAAGCTTATCTTCAAATCTTGAACTTGCGCTTGAGCAAAGACTTGAGTTCTTGAGACTTTAAAGTACTAAACTCAGAGATTAAACATGAACTTGAGCCTTGAACTTGTACTTGAGCTTGAAATCTTGAACTTTGACAATGATTTTTCAACTTGAATACATAGAGAAGTTCAATGAAGACTTGGACAACTTTAAAATGCATGAAGTTGATCTAATCATCTCAACAAAACATGATACATATTCTAAATGATTTGGCAAAATAAAAGTTGACAACTCTGGGTGGTAGATTTATAATATAGCATTTACAGTGCCAAACTGCTTAGAATCTGTATCTTGTTTTGATGAGATGGATAGATCAACTTCATGCATTGTGAGTCCCCTTTGTCATCGCCTAGCTTTTCTATGTATTCAAGTTGAAGAATGTTGTCGAAGTTCAAGGATTACAAGTTCAAAGTGCAAGAACAAAAGTTCAAGGCTCAAGTTTAAGTCGAAAGCTCATTGTGACTACTTTAAAGAATCAAGAACTCAAGCCCTATCTCAAGCTCAAGTTCAAGATTTAGAATATAAGATTCATGAATTTTAAGTGAATGAGTTACCGAAGCGATCGATGTTTCGATGGTTCAAACTCACAAACAAGGTATGGATGACCCTAGATTGACCATAGGTTAGGTCATATTCATTGCATATTTTATTTGGATCATTAGATAAGTTTATAGGTCATTTCTTCGACTAGTCTTAGTCTTAGTTTGACTAGTCCAAGCACTGGCTCGACCAATCTAAGAAGTTTCTCGACAAGTCCAAGATTTGTTGAGAATTTTTAGAATTTTCTGTTGGACCCTCGACTAGTCGTAGAGACAGCTCGACTAGTTGAGTGATCAGTGCTCAACCAATCGTGCAGGCTCGACTCAAAGTCCAGCAAGGTTTTTTGGTCCCACTCGACCAATCGAGTACATTGCTCAACCAGTAGAGCAAGCCACTCGACCAGTCGAGTAACGATCTTATCTTATCACGCCAGAAATTTTGAAATGTCGTTGGTCCTTCGACCAGTTGAACCGACCCTTAGCCCAATCGAGTGAACAGTATTTTCACCTACAAATAGAGGACGAATCTCAGAGTTTTTCATTCATTCCAAAGATAATCAAGCCATCACTCTAAGAGATAAGTTCCCGTATTTCTTAAGTTATATTGTGTTAATTTAAGATTCTCTTAAATAGCTTTTTGTATTTGATTTTGTGATCTCCATTCAACTCTATTTCATTAAAGGGACTTGTGATTTTACCCTCTTTGAGATCAAAATCAATCAAGCTAGCCCAGGTTAATTTAATCTAAAAAATCATTTAGACATAGACTCCTTTCATTTGTGAGACTAGACATTGAACATCTTCGTCTACATCGGATTGGTTCTACCGGGCTTCATCAGAAGAAGAATCTTCAGATAAGTACAATTTGATTTTATGTATCTTTTGTGGTTAGTGAGATTCAGCCAGGAAAATCTTATTTTTGGTTTTGTCTGAGATAAGCCAAAAAATCTCAGAGTGTGGGGTTTTTGTAATTATGTAAGCCAATCTAAAAACACAATTGTGAAGGTTTTAAGGTGAACCTTGGAAAACCTTATTTGATAGTGAAAGCTAATATCCCGTTGGAGAGGATATTAGGAGTGGAGTAGTTGTGTGGATGTTTTTCAAACAATTGGTGTACACACACGAACCACTATAATTCTCAGTGTTTGGTGGATGCTTATGGTGATGTAAGTGTGGTGCTGAATGTTGTAATTTTCTTTTATGCACTTGTGGTGAATGTTGTAATAATTTAGATTATTTCCTTTGCCTCCTTCTATGTTTGAGTTTTTGATACTTGCAAACGTTCTAGAAATCAGGTTGTCCTAACATAAACCTTGGTTTTTGGTGTAAGGATGTCCTTAGAACTCAGTTTGTATCAACCTCTCAATACTTGTGCATTTGAGGTTGCTTATTATTGTGTTATCTATCTTTGTTTATCTTTATAATTCTGCATTTATGTTTTAATTTGGCAGTCCTATTCACCCTCCCTCCCCCTCTAGGATTATTAGCTTAGCCTTTTCAGTCTTTTTGGCAGAAAGTGACCGCCACGAGGTTGAGAATGAGAGAAGGAGATGACACTGTAGTATTCATTATCTGGTACACATCTCCTCAAGATTTGGTCTGGGCAATATTTAAACAAATATGAATCATCGCAGAAGAATTTGCGTACCTCGGTGAAGAATTTTTTCTTATCTTCCATAGTCCAATGTGTCGGCGTGAAACCTGTAGAAAGATAATTAGTGATATCCACAAACCAAGGTGAATGGGAGACTTTGAACAATTGTTCGTCATGGAACATATCATTTATATGTGTCGTCTCAAGGGAATCAGAGAGATCAAGGCGGGAAAGATGGTCAGCCACTACATTCTCTACTCCCTTTTTATCTTTTATTTTCAAATCAAATTCTTGGAGTAGGAGGATCCATCTTATTAAGCGGGGCTTAGCATCATTCTTAGAGAGAAGATACTTGAGCACCGCATGATCTATGTAAATGACGATCTTGGATCCTTTCAAGTATGACCTAAATTTGTCCAAAGCGAACACTACAGCTAATGGGTTAAGTATCCAGGATGATAAAATCTACCGGGTAGTAGAATTTGCAACATGGACTAACACATCCTCAATTATCCCTCTTAATACACGAACTGAGTGATCAACAAGTTGTAACGTGGTTCAGGTGGGTTTCAATTCACCTAAACTTAGTTGTTCGTAGACCGAGTAAGGAATTAGATTTACGCTTGCCCCTAACTCAAGAAGTGCTTGCTTGATGAGGTAATTCCCAATTACACAAGCAATGGTTGGGCTACCGGGGTCTTTGTATTTCTGTGGCACATCTCATTTTAGGATGGCACTCACTTTTTCAGTTAAAAAGATTTTCTTTTGAATATTTTATTATCTTTTGGTCATACTTAAATCTTTCAAAAATTTGGCATATGAAGGTATTTATTTAACCGCATCCAATAAAGGAATATTGACCTTCACTTATTTCAACACCTCTAGAATGTCGTAAGAGTTAGAGAGAGATTTTGGCGCAATCAACCATTGGGGGAATGGTGCAATCAGCTTGCCTTGAAGTTTTCGTTCTAATTCATGTGGAGTGTTGCTAGGTCTATCCGTTTCATCCACATCCGGGTCCTTATACTTTTCAGCCCCTATCGGAATAGATTTGTCAATTATCTTCCCACTCCTAAGAGTGGTGATAGACATAGCTTGCTCCATTTGATTTGAAGAGCTTGGATCACTTATTTCTTATTGCGGTTTAGGATTAGGGAAAGGTTAGACTGGAAGATTTCCTTTTTCCCAAATTGAATTTTGTCTCACACCCTTGTATGGCCTTTAAAAGGTCTTGAAGGGTTTGCAATATACTCTAATTGATAAGATCTTGGTTTTGAATATGTTTCCAGACCGGATCCTCTTGAGGTTTCCCTTGATTCAAGAATTGGTTAGGGAATCCTTGAGGAGTAGCAGTTTGTCCATTCCTCTAACTAAAGTTTGGATAATTTCTCCAACTAGGATTGTATGTGTTAGAGATGAGTCCACTAAAAGGTCTTTAGTAGTTGTTTACGGCATTCGATTGCTCATTCAGTGCCTCTTGAAAAGCAAGTATCGTTGGGCAATTTTCAGTTGTATGTATGTTGCAAGCACAGATATTGCAAACAACTTCCTTAGCTTATCTTTCTTAAGTTTCATGGCCTCGACCTTTCTTGTGAGACTGGCCACTTTAGCATTTATATCATCATCCTCTTTCAGCAAGTATATCCCACCTCTCTCCCTTGCTTGAGTAGGCTTAGATGTGGTGCTAGGTTTTGGGGTGATGTCCCATGATTGTGCAGTTTCAACGAGTTTGTCAAAGTAATCCCACACCTCATTAACATTCTTGTTCATGAATTCCCTATTGCACATCGTCTCGATGAATTAACACATGGAAGATGTCATCCCATCATGGAAGAAAGTTGTTATGCACCACATCTCAAAACCGTATTGTGGGCATGAACTGACGAGATCCTTGAACCGCTCCCAACATTGGAAGAATGTTTCATCTTCCTTTTGGGTGAAGTTCATGATCAACTTCCTGATGGTGTTCGTCTTATGGTATGGAAAGAAATTTTTTATGAACTCCATCATGTCATTCCATGTGTCAATAGATCACAAATGTAGTGAGTGCAACCACATCTTAGCTTTCTCTTTCATGGAGAAAGGAAAGAGTTTCAGCCTAACCGTGTCCTTAGACACATTAGGAAAGTATAAAGTGGCTATAACCTCGTCAAACTCTTGTAAGTGCAAGTATGGACTTTCATATTCAAGTCCAAGGAACTTTGGAAGGAGTTAGATCACTCCAGGCTTGAAATTCATGTTTCTTGTGTTTCCTGGAAAAACCATACAAGAAGGGGTGCTCACCCTCGCCGGTTGTAAGTAATCTCGTAAAGTACGAGGTGGGGGTGCATGGTGACCTCATTCTCATCCTGGACTTCTGTAACTCAAGGTTGCGGCTAATTTACTGGTTGATTTACAGCCATAACCTCAATCAACTCTGAGGATCTCAAGTGGTGTCTAATCTTGTAATGGATAGATGACCCCTCAACAAATCCTCCCGCACTCAAGAGACGTCGAGTGTTGTCACAGACCCACTTGGACATGAAACACTCTCAGCCCTCACTTTCAGAATCTAACCTAAACCTTTAAAAAAAAGGGAAAATGGAAATCTAGAAATAGAAAGAGAGAGAGAGAGAGAGAGAGAGAGAGAGAATTAGAAAGAAGTTACCAAATTAGAAGTGTCTATATTGGGATCCTGCATAAGGATCCTGCATAAGAAAAAAGGAAAGCTATTAGTTTCTAAAATGGAAATAAGGAAAGCAACCTAGTTTCTAAAAAAACAAAAAAGGAAAGTTTCTAAAAACAGAAAATAGAAAGTTTCTAAAAAAAATAGAAATAGAAAGATGAGTTAGTTTCTAAAACTAGAAAGAAAAGTTTCTAAAAAAAAAACAACCTAGTTTCTAAAAACTGATTAGGAAAGTTCTAAACCTAGAATTAGAAAGTTAGTTAGTTTCTAAAAATAAATAAGAAAAATTCTAGCCTAAAAATAAAAAGTAAACAAATCTAAATCTTAACCTAATTCTAAAACTAGTCAATCTTAGAAAAACGTAACCATTAGTACCCGGCAAACGCACCAAAAACTTGTTCACAACCCCAAATGTAGGGTCGCGATGTAGTAATAATCTCGGTGAGCCCAAGGTTGAATCCACAGGGACTAATCTCATGTGTATTCTGAATTTAACTAGAACTAGATAAAGATGTAAATCTAAATCAAAATTAATTGAGAGAGCAATTGTGATTAAAGTGATTAAAACTAACAAATTCAAAGGTGGTAACTAGGGTTTTCAAGGATCCACTTGTAGAGATCAAGGAGTCCTCTTACTTGATTCAAGTCATACAATTGGAATTGGAGTCTTATCCTATCCAATTGGAAGATATACAATTGAGATCAATCTGAGTTTTCCTTACCCTAATTCTCAATGGGGGAGAATTGTGATAATTGGAAGAGATTCCATCACTAAACCATGCCCATGGGATGATGGCTAACAACAGGATTTACCAACCCCACAATCTCAAAATTGGGAAAAGAAGATACTCAAAGCTATTACAGATCTACTGTAATTTGAGTCACGATAAACCATTAAGAACTAAAAGTATTCCTTTAAAATTAAACTAGAATTAAAGAAGGTTCAACATAAACATGAATCAAAGTAAAAGAAACATCCCATCACGCTACAAGTTTCACCTCTTAGCCCTAGCTAAGAGGTTTAGCCAACCATAGACATAATTGAACTAAAATCTCTTAAGAAAAGATAAAAACAACTAAGGAAAAGGAAGAAAAAATCTTGGTGACGGCTTCTCCACCCTTTTACTTCACTCCTCGAACCCTAGAAGATGCCTAGGAATATCTTAGGGACTCCTATTTATAGTTTTGCAAGTCCCACTTTCGCACCGAGTTGAAAAAACCCAGAAACGGCCTCAAATTTACGCAGTCCGTGTGCTGTCTGCGTAACCTTAGACGAGTCAAGGAAAACCTTCGACTGGTCAAGGGCATCTTCGACTGGTCAAGGGCACCTTCAACTAGTCGAGGGCACCTTCAACTAGTTGAAGGTTTCCTTTGACTAGTCGAGGATGACAGAAAATTAGAGAATTTTGCTGCTGGAGTTCAAGTTGAGGAATCTTTGACTAGTCGAGCAGGAGCCTTAGACTGGTCAAAAGAGGGCCTAAACTAGTCGAAGCAAGCAAATTTTTAGGATTCCTTTTCTTAACTTCAAGTCTTCAATTCTCTTCATTCCTCACTTAGTTTTCTTGGATCTTTGGCATGTGAATTCTTCATTCTTGGTCTCATAAGATCCATCCTTGCTTTGGTGATTCTTGAGCGTTAAATCCATGCTTTTAGCATCATTTTCAATCCAAGCTCTTAAATTCACCTTGCAACACAAACATGATTAAAATAGCACATTAAGCATTATCATTTTCATAAAACCAAGTAATAAATGGGGTCCAATATGTACTATTTAACCCTCAACACATATCCTAAAAATTCTACCATAAATCTCCTAACTCCCTCTCATTTCTACCATTTGCTAATAAGAGAGTAGAAAGAGATTAAGAGAAATAAATAGTTTAGAGAGAATTAGGGAGAGATTGAGAGAGAAAAAAAGGGAAAAAAAGGAAGATTAGGGAGATGACTTAAAAGAAAAGAGAGAGCTTGAGAGAGAATTAGGATAGATCAAGAGATTAGAAGGAAGAGAGAAGAGAAAAGTGAGATTAGAGAAGATTAGGGGTGGAGAGGAGCTTGGTGGACCGTTAGATCATCGATGCCAACCAATCCAACCATTCATTGTGAGTGCATGGGAGGGTCAAAACCCTCCATTTCTTTATGAATTTTCCATTTTGGTGGGCCCAAAAGGATGGGACCAACCTTAATCATATATAGATTGTATGGTGGACTTTATAATGGCGGGGGCCACCCCGATGGCCGGATCTCTTCCCTTACTTTTCTTTTCTTTCCATTCCTTTCTTTTCTCATTTTCTTTTAAGTTATAATGTTATAGGGCCCACAAGTGGGCCAAGCTGTTGGAGAGTGTGCCCCGTACGCTATCATAGTGTAGACCGCCTTGTGTGGCCCACTGTAATGTTTATTTTCTGTAAGTGCTAAAATTTTGAGCACACTTTATAGTTGTCAAACTTCGTAAAGACAAAACCACTTGACAATAGATCTTCAAGATCGGTCTATGTTCAAGAGAAGATCAAGCTTAAGACCGGTCTATACTCAAGAGAAGATCAAGCTCAAGATCGACTAATGTTCAAGAAAATATCAAGCTCAAAGTCAAGATGAATTCCGAGAGTAAGTTCAAGTCAAAGAAATATCAGATATTTGATATATCTCAAGTAGTATAAAATCCTAGAAAGACCTTAGGACTAGGAACTTTCAAAAATGTGTTATTTTGAGTTTTTATGCTTTTTTTACTTAGAATTCGGCCAGCCTTACTTTTAATTTGGCTAACCTAAGCTTTCTCGGCCAGCCCAACTTTAAGCCCGAAGCAACAACTAATTTTTGTTGCATATTCAACTAGCCCGAGTTTTGGTTCAGCTAGCCTGAGAAAGTTTGGGTCAAATTCCAACAACATCTTTTGGAATTCGGGGGAATTCGACTAGCCAAAGTGCAAACTCCGCCAGCCAAACTGTGTTGTTTGGAAAATCGAAGTTGACCTTGGGCCAGCCGAATTTTAGATAAATCTTATCCCACGCGATCCAAAATCCGTTGAACCAAATCTGCTGAACTTAGGGTAGTCAAAGCCTGACTCGGGCTAGCCGAAATTCTAACCTCTTTACCTGTAAATTAGGTTCTTTTCTCATTTCGAATAACTAGGTGAAAGTGCCCTGGTTTGTCAATTAGTGTGAACGTTGAGTCAGCCAGACAGAGGAGCCCCATAGGAAGATTGATCAAGCGCCTGCCTCAACTGGACGCGTACCCGAACTCGCCACAGGTAAATCTTATGTAACGCCCTGAAATTCGGGGGTCGAGCATAACTCAGCTCCCGAGTTCCAAAACATCACTTATGAAACATATTTAATGATGGATGTATGTTGACTGTATTAGTGCATAAAACATGGAATAGATTAAGCCAAAATACAGATATAATTCAGGGATAAGTGAATAAAGCAAGCGGAAGACTTATAGAAATATATGTATACAAGTGTAAATCCCTGAAGTAAATATACAAACCAGGTTGTATGAAAGTGTTACTTATCCAAATTATAAGTATCAAGTTACATCATTTAAATTCCCAAAAATAATAATCCCAGCATCCCGCGCATCAGACCAAGGCTCGCTAGAACCCGTCTGAAAACTGCATATAAGAGAAAGCAGCCTTATCATCATCCATCTCCCGCTCTGCCTCAGAAGTCGCATCAACATCTGCAACATCAGAACCTAAGACAGAGTCTAGTGGGTGTTTAACACCGCCCCAAAATGTGGGAGTGAGTGATCAACTCAGTGGAACAATAAGGCACTAGTTAACATGTTATCAGTTCAGTCAAATAGTAATGATAAAGCAGAACAATTAAATAATCCTAAGTACTCTTGTTAATGCAGGGATGTATGCGAAATGATGCGTGCCCTCACGTGTACACCCTCAGCGTCTTCATCTTACGTTATGCATGACACCACCTCAAAGTGCGCCACATCTACAAAGCACATGCAAATGCGGTGCATGGATATGATTACTAAGTTGTTATTAGTCCATTTCATACAGCAGGATTGGGAAGCTAAGATACATTTCTCATATCACCATCCAAATAGTGATCCATACTAGGGTCGTCAATCCTAGGCATCTCATACGATCATATGGTTTCAGGACGTAGCAAAGGGCTCGTCACCAATCAATGCACGCCTTTCACACCTTTATTACCACAGTTCGGCTCGTCACCTCATTGCGGTATCCAGGTATGCTCAAGGTCACTACAAAGGGCTTGTCACCAATCAATGTAGGCCGACAGCATGAATATAGTATCCCATACCACCATAATCGGCTCACGAGTTTAGTTGCTCACTAGTCACTACGGGGAGGCTCGTCACCCCAGCGTAGGCCGACAGCTCGACCACGGTGTCCCATACCACCATGTCCGGCTCATGAGTCTTAGCGGATCAAGGTACCATGGTTAATAGGATTTCACTGGTAAGTTCGGTACCCTAGATTCAAGCAGTAGCGTCCATACATGGTGAACATACAACGGACAATCGGGTTACTTGACGAACTCGACTAGCACGAGCGCACGTTGAGTTGAACGACATAGAGTGCGCAAACACTCCGCGTGGCCAAACCACTGCCGACAACTCTAATACGACTCGGGTTCGTCTAATACGTCCTACGTGGCGAAAGCAACCTCAGCCACGATCGTAAAGCAAATTACCGATTTCCTAGACTAATGCATAGTCCCACACACCTTACACTACAACAGGTATTCATATTAAATGTAGATCAGTAATGGAACAACAACTCAAATCATGGTACATAAGCACTTGAGGAATATCAACTTAACATAAATGTAAGCATAAGTAATGCTTGAATTTAAATAACATGGAATGTAACTTGCATAAAGGAAATCAAGCACATCAATAGGAGTGTTGAGAATCACTTCTCAATGCCCGCAATTAGTGTAATAAGTTACACTTTAGATCATTCATGCATTTCTACAAACACTTAGAATACATGGTACAACATACATGACGTATGTTGAAAAACAAGCATTTGGACAATTCCTTTTACTAAGGAGTCGTCACACACGCATCTAACATACATACATGGAAAATAATCATGGCAAACACAGGTGCATATTTTATACGTATACGGTACTTTATACATACACATAGAATACATAAATCTTAATATAACACATGCATATCAGGAAAGCAACATGAACACAACATTTGGCATGTGAAATCTCATCCATAACAAGAATAAATCATTAACTGGCATTGAAAGCCTTGAAAACCATAACCTATACACTTAAAGTCCGCACCTTAAGCAAGGAAAGAAACACCGAACTGATTTAGACGAGTTGTCTTCGTCAACAGCGATAGAATACCCTAAAACAAGGATAGAAATGAGATACAACAACACTAAGACTAATCTAAGCTCTAACACAGATTAAGGTTAGGTTAACTTACCCCAAAATGAACTTAGAATCGTCAGAATAACGATTCAAAGTGAAGGTTCAAGGATGCAGAAGAACAGGAAAGAATCCAAGATGATTCACCAACTTCTCTCTCACTTTCTCTCTCTTTTCCACTCTCTCTCCAACCTAGGGTTAGAGAAAATTCGTATGGAAAAGAGAGCTAGAGTTTAAGGACTATAAATAGGCCTATTATTGATGAAAATAACCCCAGGGCCAAGGTATATTTAGGATATAACCAAAACCTGCCTCTTACGATCCAACGAAGCACTTCTGGTGGGCCTATAACCACGAAAGGTCGGACTTAAGCTCACTGACCATGGATCTAGGTCAGGCTGAGTTTTCGTACCGACCGGCTCTTCAGACCAGCCGTGGCGGACCACACTCAATTCAACGGTCACGGAATCTCGATCAGGTCCACAAGCACTAGGATATGCCTCGGCCACCTTCCCTGATCAGATGGTAAAATTGGGTCAGAATCCGACGGTCAGATAGCTTAAAATCATCGCGTAAGCGACACGACTCAGATTTCATAAAAACTTAATAAATATCCAACCGTTCTCACACTCTTCACTCCAGACTCAAACAAATCGACCCAGAACATCAGATGGACTTGATTTTCGAGGTGATGGTCAAGTCCAACATAGTGACCGCAACAGCCTAAGATCATCGCTATCGGACTTTCGACGCGCGGTCCAGGTCCGATCCAGATCTTCCAAAAATTCTCCAGAACAACTGGATTTAGCGATGGATCCCAGATTTCAGAGTAACATAGCGCTAACTAACTACAAGTTTTGAGCCATGCAGATACAATTTAAAGTGATTGATGCGAATTTCATAAGCAATCGAGTATAGCGCTAATTACCCCAAAAACAACTACTTAAGGAAAGATTAGCACAAAAATTTCCAAGGTCGTTACATTTTACCTCACATCCCATGTCCCAAAACACTAGGTAATTAAAACCCATTAAATTGAATAGAACACCTACGATTTTTGGCTAGAAAACATTTTTTAAAAAAACAGGAAAATCTTAAGTTTTCTACCTTCGTCGATTTATCAACAAGTGGTTCAATGAAATCGAACCATGTTGTCGATGTCCTCGAAGCTCACTCGATATTATCGAAATGAGGACATAAGATGTCCAGCAACCACCAAGATCTCTAAATGGAATTATCGATGTATCGACAGACGGTTTGATATCATCGAAATTTGAATATCGAGTCCATCAAGTAGACTCAATAAAAATGACATCAGGTATATTGTGTCTAAAGTTCTATTAAGATAAATCATGTAATCCTCGATATATCGAAGAGCTCCTCAATATCCTCGAAATTAAAATCTCGATGATATCGAAAGCCCTTTGATGATATCGGATCGGGACACATTTCTATCGAGCAAGTTTTTCAGGTTATTTTTCTCGAATCGAGGGTCACTTGATAAAATCGATATTCAAATATCGATCATATCGAGGTATGGTCGATGTCATCGAATATGGACACAAACTATCCAGCGAGCTTATAGGAAAGTTCCTTATAATTATCTATGAATCGAAACTGCCCTCGATATCATCAATATTCAAATTCTGATGGTATCAAGTGATGCCCGATCATATCATTTACCTGAAAATCTTCAAAGGCAAGTCTCTCACGTTTTCAAATGTCGAGGAATCCAACCTCATGTCCATGAAATCGGAGTTCAAAATCTGATGACATCAATGCATGTTCGATTTCCTCGACTAGCTGGAAAAAGGTTTCAAAAGCATTTGACATTTGAGTTCGTGTCATCGAGCGGCCAGTCGATGCTATCGAGAGTATACGCTCGATGAAATCGACCCTGCTCGATGATATCGAACTCTGTCAAAAATGTGACTGTTTTATAACCGTTAGAACCTTTTGCCTATTTAATGAGCTTGCCTTTGGTTGTTAGAGAGAGAAAATAAAGAGTGCTTTTGTGTGTTTAACCCTAGATCATATGCCCTAAGCCTTTTCTCTCATTGAAGTTCATCCTCCAATCCACCCTCATCATTGACATTCAATAGAGTGGATTAGGGAATGAACTTCCGCATTCAAGGATCCTGCAGCTACCACCTTAATGGCAGATCATTAAGCTGGGATGCCTTGAATGCATAGATGATTGGAATCGCTCTATCTCCCTTATAAGAAAATATTTTATAGAGTAGGATTCCATCATAACCTTGACCCAACCCGACGCCATATATTGGTGCATCTTCTAAGTTGCGGTTCAAGTAAGCTGAAGATACATATCATCAAAGGAGGAGATCTTCATCAACGTGCTGAATAAGGCTCATCTACTTATCTGTAAGTCATTAGAGTCCAGAGGACCCTTGTGATCATTCCTTTTGTAGGATTGGGTCTAAGGTGTTTCTCACCCCTTGCAAGTCCTCATAGGAGGCCTCCGGCGGGAGTGTACATGGGGGTGCTTTGTGTTGACCCTTGCTCTGTGGAGAGCATAAACTCTTAGGTCCTTGTGTAGGTCCTTGGCCTGTGTGGCCTAAAAGTCAGGTGTTGTGTGTTGACCCTTACTCATGGGAGCATAAAGTGTGTCGTGTAGACACGTTATGTCAACCTAAGTGTAAGTTGTACTAGTTAGAGGTGAACCTGTTGTGAAACCTCCTTTAGTGAGATCCGGTATACTTAAGGGTTGAGTGCATCCGTTGAAAGTGGAGTAGACAAGTTGTCGAACCACTATAAAAATGATTGTGTTTAAGATTGCTATTGTCTTCCATTGCTTATGTGAATTCCTTAAATGCTTTCATATTTGATTATCTGAGATCACATCTCACACACAGTCACATCCATCATAAACTATGTTTGCATCTTATTCATCCTTCAATTAGTTTTATGATTGGATCCTCTATTTGGCTTGGAAGCATTAGAGTTACTCTGAAGAAATCCTAATATATGCATGTTTACTCAAGATTAGATTGATAGGATTTTAAATAACCATAAAATATTAAAGAGTCCTATTCACCCCCCTCTAGGACATATTGGCATATTCTCACTTCAACTAAAGCGGTCATTACCGTAATTTCAATTGGTATCAAAGCGAGTCTCTCTTAAGGGCTTCACGGCCTAGAGAGTGATCTTGACTGAAGTTGGAATCATGACCAAAAGTATATCAGAGGGTGTGAAAGATCGGAATAATTGCCTAGTAATCCATACTGCTTTGAAAGTTGGCAATAGTTCAAAATGGTACCTTAACTGTGGATTCTCCAGACACATGACTGGTGATCAAACTCATTTTTATGAGTATTTAGACTTTGATGGAGGTTCAGTTACATTTGGAGATGGTAGCTCCATTAGAATTATTGGACAAGGAACGATAGTTGTACCAAGCCTTCCCAAAATCAAACATATTCTCTATGTAAAAGGTCTAAAACATAATCTCCTTAATATCTCCCAAATCTGTGACAAAGAACATTTAGTCACCTTCTCAAAGGATGTGTGCAGGATCTTAGACCATACAGGAAAATCTATCATAAAAGTTTTACGCACTAGTGATAACCGTTACATTATTGAAAGTACGAATGACAGTGTGTTATCCACAAAGTGTAATATGGCTATAAAAAGTGAATCCAAAGTATGGCACCAATGGTTCGGACATGTTCACTACCGAAATTTAGCCAAGCCAAGTTCAAAAAATTTGGTTAGAGGACTTCCCAAGATTAGAAAAGAAGAAAAAGTTATCTGTGGAGAATGTCTAAAAGGAAAATAGATAAAAGTCGATCACAAAAAGACAACCACCATAGCAACAACAAAACCTTTAGATCTGTTGCATATGGACCTGGTTGGTCCAACCAAAGTGGAAAGCCATGGCAAGAAAAGATACTTCCTGGTGGTAGTAGATGATTATACCAGATTTACTTGGATCGCATTTCTTCAGGAGAAATCAGATGCCTTTGATGAATTTCTAATTTTGGCAAAGCAACTTCAAAATGAAAAAGGATATTGCATAAATCGCATCAGAAGTGATCATGGCGGGGAATTTGAAAATGAGCGATTTGAAAAATATTGTGATGAGAAAGGAATCCATCATGAATTCTCAACCCCAAAAACCCCACAGCAAAATGGAGTCATTGAAAGGAAAAATCGAGTATTGCAGGAAACGGGGTCAATTATGCTGAATGAAAAAGATATGGCAAAGAGTTTTAGGGCTGAAGCTGTCAATACTACCTGCTACATCATAAATAGAGTGTATCTTAAAACAAGTTTGAACAAAACTCCATATGAACTATGGTATGGAAAACAACCTAGTGTGAAATACTTTCGTGTCTTTAGAAGTAAATGTTTTATCTTGAGAGACAGAGATCACCTAGGGAAATTTGAGTCTAAAAGTGATGAAGGTATCTTTCTGGGGTAGGCCTTGAATAGTTGTTCTTATAGTGTGTATAATCTAAGGACCCTCACTATTCAAGAATCAATCAATGTGGTGATCGATGATCATCCTCATGAAGAAGATAGCCCCTTAAATGAATTAGAAGATGATGTAGATTCATGCATTTTAGATAAATCAGAAAACAAATCTCCATCATCTAATGAACCACAACCATCATCTAACATACCCATCATTAAGGATCACCCTCAAGAGCAAATTATTGGAGATCCTAATGATGGTGTGAGAACTCGACAGCAAATAAAAAAATATCTATAGTTATTTCTACTTTACCTCAAAGATTGAACCCAAGAATAACTGGATAAATGCTATGCAAGAAGAACTTCAACAATTTCAAAGAAATGAGGTATGGCAATTAGTTTCCAAACCACTCAATACAAATGTCATTGGAACCAAATGGGTCTTCAAGAATAAATCCGATGAATCTGAAAATGTGATCAGGAACAAAGCAAGGCTAGTAGCTCAAGGGTATTCACGATAGAAGGCATTGATTTTGATGAAACATTTTCTCTTGTATCTCGTCTTGAGTCTATTAGAATACTTATGTCTGTTGCATGTGCATTAAAGTTTAAACTATTTCAAATAGATGTAAAAAAGTGCATTTCTTAATGGGGATCTTGCTGAAGAAGTTTATGTAGAACAGCCTAAGGGTTTTTCAGATCATAAGTATCCCCATCATGTTTATCGTCTGAACAAAGCTCTCTATAGTCTCAAACAAGCACCATGTGCTTGGTATGAACAATTAACAAAATTTCTTTTGGACCATAAATTTTGTAAAGGAAGTGTAGATAAAATACTATTTACTCAAACAATAAAGGATTCATTACTTATTGCACAAATCTATGTGGATGATATAGTCTTTGGTTCGACATGTGAAGATACTGCATACAAATTTTCCGACCTCATGAAATCATAATTTGAAATGAGTATGGTTGGCGAATTAAACTTCTTCTTAGGCTTACAAGTCAAGCAGCTAAGTGATGGAATCTTCATTTGTCAAACCAAGTATACAAACGACTTAGTGAAAAGATTTGGGATCGACTCCGGTCATACTTATCATACTCCTATAAGCACCACACTCAAACTTTCCAAAGATGTTAATGGCAAAAGTGTGGATCAACATCTTTATCGGACTATGATAGGAACCCTATTATATCTCACAGCCAGTCATCCAGATATATCTTTTAGTGTGGGAGTGTGTGATCGGTATCAGGAAGATCCTAAGGAATCCCACCTAACGACTGTTAAGAGAATCATCAAATACATAGCAGGAACTACCTCTTTTGGGCTATGGTATCCATTTGAAATATCCACCATCATTACTGGATACTCTGACACTAATTGGGCTGGAAATTTGGATGATCGAAAATCGACAAGTAGAGGATGTTTTTATATTGGAAATTGTCTGGTCTCCTAGCAAAGCAAGATGTAAAATTCAATATCATTGTCCACTGCTGAGGCTGAATATATTGCGGCAGGTAGTTGTTGTGCACAACTCCTTTAGATGAAAAAATGTTGTTGGATTATGGGATTGAGCAACCCACAATGAGTCTTTTCTGTGATAACACAAGTGCTATCAAGAAAAAAATCTTGTTCAACATTCTCGGACTAAGCATATTGACATTCATCATCATTTCATCCAGGAACATGTTGAAGATAAGATTATCATGTTAGATTATGTGACTACTAAAAAGAAACTTGCCGATATCCTAACAGAACCTCTTAATACAAACAGGTTTAGTGATCTTTAAAAATCAATTGGAGTATGTACTCATTGATGATATCTCAGTAAAAATGATCCACATCAATAAATCTTCAAACTGAGATTTTCATGGTTAATTATTTGCAATAAATCTAAACCTCATGAATTAACCATGTTGGCCTTGGGAATAACAATGTCAAATCTTCACATTCTCGATTATATCTAGATGGCTTCGATATCATCGAGATTTAAATATCGATGGCATCTAGATTCCCTATCGATGCAATCGAAGGGTCTTATGAATGCAGTGTTATAACCACCGACCTTTCCCAATGGTTGGACTACCTCAGTTTCCTCTGGATATTTGTATCTTCCCAACAATCATCGGCACAGTCTTTGACGTCATTATGAGCCTGCTTTTGATGCCATCGATGAGGGATCGATATCATCGACGACTCTGCTGTAATAGAGAAGCATGCGTTCGATTTCAATCTACACATCCCTTCTCTTCTCTGGTTGTTTCTTCTTACCTTTTCTTGTCTTTTTGGCCTCTTCTCACTGACCAACCATGGTCAAAGGCAAAAGTAAGTCTCTTCCTCAATCTTTAAAATTAAAAAGCAAGCAACCTAAATCTAGTCAGTATCATCTCATTCCGGTGAAAGGAAATCCAGCCACTGTAGTTGAACGCATTGTCCTTAATAGTGTCATTGAGCCATTTGGCATGGATCTTCTCTTGAAGGTGATAGGATGGTAGAATATCCTAAATCTTGGTGGATCTTATCAACTGGGTTTGATTCATGACTTCTTTAATAGCTGTCATGTCGTTCGTGATGATCCTCCTTGTATTCGAGTCGAACTTGTGCATCACTCCATACTCATCACTCTCCTCACTCTTGCATGTCTTCTAAATCTTGAAGTCACTCAAATTCTAGTAACAAATCAAAATCTAAATGGTCTGGGTGTTTGGGGGGAGATAACCTGCACATTATGTCATGGCACCATGGTCCCCCGGAATGATGAAAATTCTCTTCATATCAATCATCTTGGACCCTCTTTTAAAATTCTCCATAGCACTCTAGGATCTAATGTATATCCATGTGATGTAAAGGGTAATCATCTTCCTCCATTTATGCTAAATGTTCTTTATGATGTGTATCAAGAAATCCAAGTATGTCTTCCAACTCTTCTTCTCAGGCAGCTCATTCGTATAATCCGAGGCGATCATCGGGATACACTACCCTTTCCTGTACTCATATGTAAACTCTCTCATTATGCAGGCCTCCCTGCCACATCCAACGTCGTTCATCTAGAGGCATGGTTTGATGATGACGCAGTCCAGAAGGCACAACAGTTGTGTCTCGCTTCTTCCCTCCCAGAGAATAGTCCTCCCTTACAGCCGGCGGACCACAATGATTAACCCTCATATCCTCCTACACCTTGGGGATCCAACTAGACACCGTTGCTTAGTCCGGAGTCTATCACCAATCGCCAGGCTCATCACTTAGAACGTCACCTACTTAATGGGATCGCTGGTATGGAGGAACGTTTGTATAACTGTGAAAGGTGACTCACCGCGATTGAAGATAAAGTTGACGCCCTTCAGCATACCAACCAGCAAGTAGTGGACTTTCTCACTCATGGATGTTAGGTGCCAACTGAGATGAGAAATGTTATTGTGTGTCTACAGAAAGTTTTTCTTTGTGTGCTCATGTTTGGGCCCGATTGAATGGTTTTGTTGTTTTTAAACTGAATGTTGTTCCCCTGACAACCTTAGGCAGCACTCATTTTGGATACTTGTTTTAATTATGGCTATTTATATCTCATACATCTTTACTGCCATGTTTATTTGGTATGCTTCCTGGCCTGCTTTGCATGCTGCTATCATCAGACAATCTTGGCTCCTGTTTTATCTGATTTATATCAACTATGGTCTGTGATGCTTGATCTTTTTGCTCATACTATTGGTCCGCCCAACTTTTCTTTGAACTAATATGCTTTCAAGGGATATTCTTTTATATCTACTCTGCTTAGCTTCAACTTCAGTCAATATCTATTATTACATTATCCTTTGCCAATAACTGACAAAAAGGGGGAGAACAAATTCACACCCCGAAGGAAAATTGTGTGTATCACCATATGGATGGTGGTGCAGGTGTTAGGGGGAGCAGCTGCAAGTTGACAGGGGGAGATTGCTATTAGGGGGAATAGCTACTAAATGTGTGTATGTGCAAACTAGATAACTTTATAAATTTGTGTAAAATTTATGTACACACAATTTAAGGTGTTTATTTAGAAGTTGTTCTAGAGTGTTTTGGTGTTTTGTCACGTACTTGACAAAGGGGGAGATTAAAAGTGCCCTAGTTTGTCAATTAGTGTGAGCGTTGAGTCAGCCAGACAGAGGAGCCCCAAAAGAAGATTGATCAAGCGCCTGCCTCAACTGGATGTGTGCCCGAACTCACCACAGGTAAATCTTAGCCTCACATCCCATGTTCCAAAACACCAGGTATTTAAAACCCCTAAAATTGAATAGAGCACCTAAGGTTTTTAGCTAGAAAATTTTTTTTCAAAAAAATAAGAAAATCATAAGTTTTCTGCCTTTATCGATTTATCGACAAGTGGTTTGATGAAATCGAACCCTGTTGTCGATGTCCACGAAGCTCAGTCGATATTATGAAAATGAGGACATAAGATGTCCAACAACCACAAAGTTCTCTGGACGAAATTATAGATGTATCAACAGACGGTTCGATATCATCGAAATTTGAATCTCGAGTCCATCGAGTAGACTCGATAAAAACGACATCAAGCCTGTTGTGTCCAAAGTTTTGCTAAGGTAAATCATCTAATCCTTGATATATTGAAGAGCTCCTCGATATCCTCAGAATTCAAATTTAGATGATATCAGAAGCCCTTCGATGATATCGGATCAGGACACATTTCTATCCAGCAAGTTTTTCAGGTTGTTTTTCTTGGATCGAGGATCACTCGATAAAATTGATATTCAAATATTGATCATATCGAGGCATAATTAATGTCATCGAATATGGACACAAATTGTCTAGCAAGCTTATAAAAAAATTCCTTAGAATTATCGATGAATCGACACTACCCTCGATATCATCGATATTCAAATTTCGATGATATCGAGTGATGCTCGATCATATCATTTACCTTAAAATCTTCAAAGGCAAGTCTCTCACATTTTCAAATGTCGAGGAATCAAACCTCGTGTCAATGAAATCGGAGTTTAAAATCCGATGACACCGACGCATGCTCAATTTCCCCAACCAGCTAGCAAAAGGTTTCAAAAGTGTTTGACATTTGAGTTTGTGTCATCGAGTGGCCAGTCGATGCTAACGAGAGTATACGCTCAATAATATCGACCCTGCTCGATGATATCGAACTCTGTCAAAAATGTGACCATTTTATATCTGTTGGAACCTTTTGCCTATTTAATAAGAGCTTTCCCTTAGTTGTTAGAGAGAGAAAATATTGAGTGCTTTTGTGTGTTTAACCCTAGATCATATACCCTAAGCCTTTTCTGTCATGGAAGTTCATCCTCCAATCCACCTTCATCATTGACATTTAATAGAGTGGATTGGGGAATGAACTTTCGCATTCAAGGATCCTACAGCTACCACCTTAATGGCAGATCATTAAGCTGGGATGCCTTAAATGCATAGATGATTGGAATCACTCTATCTCCCTTATAGGAAAACATTTTATAGAGTAGGATTTGAAAGTACCCTAGCTTGTCAATTAACGTGAGTGTTGAGTCAGCTAGATTGCAAAGCCTCATAGGAAGATCAATTCAAAGCGTCTGCCTCAACCGAGATGTGTGCAAGCTCGCCTCAGGTAAATCTAAGCCTCACATCTCATGTCCTAAAACACCAAGTATATAAACCCTTAAAACAAACTAGAACATCATAGGGTTTTAAAGTTGAGAAAACTTTTTCAAAATCAGAAAATTCTTTAAGTTTTCTTGCTTTGTCGATTTTATCGATACACTTCTCGATAGAATCGACTTGTGCTGTCGATGTCCTCGATACTTAAACGATATCATCGAAATAAGGACAAAATATGTCCAGCAATCGCATATATCTCTGGACGGATTTATCGATGTATCGATATACCTATCGATATCATCAATATTTGAATCTCGAGTCCATCAATGGTGACTCGATAATATTGACAGACAAATCTCCGGCGCCCCTATTTTTACTTAAGAAAATCATATGTGCATCGATATATCGAAGTTGTTCTCGATACCATCGAAGTTCAAATCTCGATGATATCGAAAGGCTCTCAATGTTATCGGTCATGGGCACCTAAGTTCTCCAGCAATTATTTCAGGGTTGTTTATCTGTGATCGAGAGGCACTCGATAGAATCGATTTCAAATATTGATGATATTGGTATGATTTTGATGGCATCAAACAGGGATAAAAACTGTCCAGCAAGCTTAAACGAAAATCCTTTGGATTTATCGATGCATCGACACTCTATCGATATCATTGACATTCAAATTCTGATGATCTCGAAGGTCCCTCGATCATTCTTGTAAACCTGAAATATTTCATGGCAAGTCTCTCTCATATTCAAGTGTCGATGAATCGAACCTCACATCGATGATATCGGAGTTCAAAATTTGATGACATCGACATGTTCTTCGATTCCCTCGATCACCTGGCATTAGGTTTCAAAAGAGTATGACATTTGAGTTTGTGTCATCGAGCGGCCAGTTGATGCAATTGACAGTATACGCTCGATGATATCGACCCTGCTTGATGATATCGAACTCTGTCATAAATGTGACCATTTTATATCTGTTGGAACCTTTTCCTATATAAAGAGGGCTTGTCTATTGTTACTAGTAGAGAAAGAAGAGAGTGCTTTTAAGTGTTTTACCTTAGATTATATACCCAAAGCCCTTTCTCTCAAGGGAGTTCATCCTCCAATCCACCCTCATCATTGATATTCAATAGAGTGGATTGGGGAATGAACTTCTGCATTCAAGGATCCTCCAACTACTACCTTAATGACAAATCATTAATCTGGGATGCCTTGATGCATAGATGCTTAGAATTGTTCTATCTTGCTAATAAGAAAACATTTAGAGAGTAGAATTCCATCATAACCTTGACCCAACCCCTCACCATATATTGGTACATCATTTGAGTTGCGGATCAAGGAAGTGGAAGACTCTTCATCAACAAAGGAGGAGATCTTCATCAACGAGCTGAATGGGACTCATCTACTTATCTATAAGTAACTAGAGTCCAGAGAACCCTTTGATCATTCCTCTGTAGGATTGGGTCTAAGGTGTTTCTAACCCTTGCAAGCCCTCGTAGGAGGCCTCTGGTGAGAGTGTACATGGTGGGTGCGTTGTGTGGACCCTTACTCTGTGGAGAGCATAAACATCCGGTTGAAGGTGAACCTGTCTAAAACCTTAAGTTAGAGGTGAACCGTGTGAAACCTCAATTAGGGACTTATGGAAGATCCTTGGCCAGTGTCCCTAAAAGTGGGTACGTTGTGTTGACCCTTGCTCGTGAGAGCATAAATAGTTAGCCTCATTGTAGGTTGTAAAGGTTGAAGGTGAACCTGATTTAAAACCTTAGGTTTAAGGTGAACTGTTGTGAAACCTCCTTAGTGATATTCGGTACACTCAAGGGTTGAGTGCGGTTACTGGGAGTGGAGTAGACAAGTATTCGAACCACTATAAAAATAACTATGTTTAAGATTGCTATATTTCTGTTTGTGTGATTTACTTTAATATTTTCATATCTGAATATCTGAGATCACACCTCACACACATACACAGTCATATCCATCATAAACTAGTTTGCGTATTATTCACTCATTAAATAGTTTGTGATTGGAGCCTCCACCGGGCTTGGAAGCTAGTAGAGTTACTTTTAAGTAATCCTAATATGAGCTTGTTATTAGGATTAGTGTAATAGGATTTTAAATAAACCATAAAAACTTTAAAAGTCCTATTCACCCCCCTTTAGGACATATTGGCATATTCCTACTTCAACTAAAGCGGTCCTCACCGCAATTTCAGGATTCCATCATAACCTTAACCCAACTGTCACCATGTCTTGGTACATCTTCTGAGTTGCGGTTCAAGGAAGCTGAAGATTCTTCGTCATCAAAGGAGGAGATCTTCATCAATGTGCTGCATGGGGCTCATCTACTTATTTGTAAGTCATTAGAGTCCAGAGGACCCTTGTGATCATTCCTTTTGTAGGATTGGGTCTAAGATGTTTCTCACCCCTTGCAAGTCCACATAGGAGGCCTCCGGCGGGAGTGTACGTCGGGGTGCTTTGTATTAACCCTTGCTCTGTGGAGAGCATAAAATCTTAGGTCCTTGTGTAGGTCCTTGGCCTGTGTGGCCTAAAAGTCAAGTGTCATGTGTTGACCCTTGCTCACGGGAGCATAAAGTGTGTCCTGTAGACACGTTATGTCAACCTAAGTGTAGGTTGTACTGGTTAGAGGTGAACCTAATTTAAAACATCCAGTTTGAGGTGAACCTGTTGTGAAACCTCCTTTAGTGAGATCCGGTACACTCAAGGGTTGAGTGCGTCAGCTAGAAGTGGAGTAGATAAGTTGTCAAACCACTATAAAAATGACTGTGTTTGAGATTGTTATTGTCTTCCATTGCTTATATGAATTCCTTAAATGCTTTCATATTTGATTATCTGAGATCACATCTCACACACAGTCACATCCATCATAAACTATGTTTGCATCTTGTTCATCCTTTAATTAGTTTTATGATTGGATCCTCTATTTGACTTGAAAGCCATTAGAGTTACTCTGAAGAAATCCTGATGCATGCATGTTTACTCAGGATTAGTGTAAGACCCGTGTCCTAATCCGTACCGTTCTGTTAGCTTCCGCGGTCCTTCCGATCGAATTTCGGCAACCTTCGCACCGTATCCGACGATTGCGCACAATCATAAGTCGAGTCCTGCATACCAAAGACGGCTCGACCCGAAACTTATATCTTAGCGACCGCGCCATCGCCACGGTTCCAACACCGCGACTCGCGCACCAAACCGATACTCAGGGTAAAAGATGTAAGCCCACATTCAATTCGAAGAAAACGTCGTGCATACGAATTCCGAGAGAATCTCTACGACCTATCCCATCAATCAATCAATCAATCCCATCCATAAAGTACACATCTCACATCAAGTCAAGTACAAGCAACCCATACCCTATCCTTACCTCTCTCTTACACAAACTACCCAAAGTCAACTCTCTCTCTCTCGACCCATCCCTTTCTTACAACCCATCACTCCACCCATCACCTACCACACCTCACCCATCCTTTTCACCCATCACTTCTCTCTCTTCCTCATTTCTCAAAAATCTCTCCAAGCAACACACTCTCACACGTCTAAGCTTCTCCCTACCAAATGCCAAGTGTGGCCGACTTTCCCTACTCTCTCATCTCCCATCTCAATTGTTGATCCATCATCTACCACCATCAAAAGAGAAGGCAATGAGCTAAGGAGGCTAAGGGAGCAAGAAGGAGGCCTAGAGGTGGGTGATTTACTGTTAATTTTCAATTTGATGGCCCACTTGTGATGGGACCCAATCTAATGTATATGTTATAGTCATATGAGGGGCCCATAGTGGCGGGGCCCCTCCACTATGCCGATCTCTCTCTCCTTCTCTCTATTTATCTATCTCTTCCCTTTTCCTTGTTGATGGCCCACCTAATATGTGTGTGTGTGGCCCACCATGAAGTATGCATTCTATCTAGGCCGTCCACCGAGTGGTCCACATGGTCATCCGTTTGGACGTGCCTGATCAAAGGAAAACACAATCATCGGATTAATCAAGTGGGCCATGTTCATGTGGGACCCACCTTGATGTGTGGGCCACGTACAGGTGGGACCCACCACAATGATGTGTTTATCTATGCCGTCCAGCGTCCCTGGATGCTGGACGTGCTAGTGCCTAACGTGGAGTGCATGTACTGACATGGGTGTGTACTAACAAAGCTAAAAAAAATTACTTTTAGGGTGGACTGCTCATATAGGCCTCACCTTGATGTATGTATACAATCCAAGCCGTTCATCCTTCTCCTCAGATCATTTTAGGCATTGAGCCAAATTTTGGGACCAATCTAATTCTCATGCGGGCCATACCATAGGAAATAGCGGTAATACCATTAAAACCCACCTTGAATCTTCTATTCACCGAGAATATGTCGCATATTGGTCTCATTTGGACGATCATGGACCATAGAACCCAGTGGTCAGGTTGGATTTTTCGTACGCGGGCCCCACCTAGGAAAATCTGTAGAAAAACAAATTTAAAAAAAAAGGGCGGCCGCTGCTTCTACTGCTGAGGACGCAGTAGCATCCTGCGCAGGCGGGCGGACGGACGGGCGGGCTGGGCCTCACGGCCCCAGCTGTGGGCCCCACTGTGATGCATTTTGAACATCAACGCCATGCATTTGATGGGTCCCCTCGGACCAGGAGGCCACCCTAAAAATCAGCCATATATGGAACTCAGGTGGGCCACACCATCTAAAATCATGTGAAGACATGCCTAAAACATATAAAATCACTTGGTGGGGCCTACCTGAAATTTAAATGTAGCTGAAACCTAGTCTGAACCCTCAGCCAAGTGGGACACACATAATGGGTGGGCTAGATTTGCGAACCACATTACGGTGGGCCCCTGACCGTGACCCTATGAACAGTTTAGGTGGCAAATAAACATTCCAGTGGGCCCCCATTTTCCTAGGTCCACATGACCTTTTTAAATAAGTTGGATGTTAGATAAAAATCACGGTGGGCCCCATGTATACGTTGGATGGCAAATACATATCACGGTGGCCCAAGTCCACGTGACCATATGAACAGATTGGATGCAAATAAACAGTACAGTGGGCCCCCAGGTCCACGTGACCTTATAAACAGGTTGGGTGCAAATAAATATTATGGTGGAAAATAAACATTTCGGTGGGCCCCAGGTTGGGTGGGCAATAAACATTATGGTAGGTCCTACTTAGAACCCACTTATGTATGTATTGTGTCCACACCTTTCATCAGTATGGACCTCCACCATGAAGTATGTGATTTATCTATGCCTTTCATCACTATGGGACCTACCATGATGCATATGTTTAATCCAAACCGTCCAACCATTTTGGAGGTTATTTTAAGGCCATGTGATAACGCCCATCTTGGTGTGTTTGTGAGCCGTCCGTTGAGGCCCACCTTGATTCGTATAAGGCCCATATTATGAGGCCCATTGTGACGTATGCAAGGCTCATGTGATTATGCCCAGCTTGATGTATTTGTGGCCCACCCACTAAGGCCCACTTGAGATATATGAGTTCATGGTTTGAGGCCCATTTGATGTATTTGGGCCCTTGGGTCGAGGCCCAACAAGATCTATATAAGGCCCATTGCAATACGTGATTCATGGCAAGCTGTGCCTTGGGAGTAATGATGGTTTGATATCCACATTGTAAGGATGATGTTGGTTAAATGTCCGCATTGTCACTCTTCCCCTAGGGCCCATTAATAGGCCCATACATGTAGCATATAGGCCGTCTGGGCCCATCTTCGTTTCGATCAGAGCCCATCACCACATAACATGTATAGTATAGATCCATGATTCATGATCATACGCATCATATGTATGCCTGATATGAGAAGTGACTGATCATAGCATATGCCTTTGGGCAGATCGTTTATGGGCTCCCTGATAGGCGGAGCTGCCCCACATGAGCGCTCGGTACGCGCAGGATTGTTGCATGTTTGATAGTATGATTCATGCACTTGCATTAGTGTGATTGCGATTACTGTATGCCCTAGTGACATCAGGGCCATAGCCTCCACAAACACATCGTGGGGGGCTGGATTGAATACCAAAAATATTGTTACTAAGCATAGGGGAGCCATAGATGTCCCTGGGTGAAAATCTCTAAACCCGATGGTACCAGAGGATGAGCGTACAAGGGCCGAATACCAAGAGGCCGTGTCTCCCACTGTGTCGTGGTCGCTTGGAAAGGGGTGTGGCCTTACTCGCCTGAGGGTAGGGGGCAATACTAGGCTGAGTTTGACCAGCTCGTGAATGTGTCCACTATCGACATGCCAGATAGGTATTGGCAGACTATTGGCCCGGCGGATAATGAGGTTTCTTACGCTCACTTGAAATGTGTGACTAGGAGAGCTGCAATGCCACTTGGAGTGTATTAAACCCCAGTGATTATCCAGAATGAAAACTGTACTGATATATGATGAGGATTGGCATGCTTGAGCTACATCTCGCATCGCATGGCCGTGTTATGGCCGATAGCATTCATATCTTACACCTCATAGCCATGGTACGGCTGATTGCATTCATGTACTTATCACCATGATTCCACATTACTTTGACCTTGCATTTTGAGCACGCTCATATTGCGCACACACTTACACCACCCTCTAAGCTTTCTATAAGCTTATGCACGATTGATGCGTGCAGGTGACTCCAGGACGCAGTCGTAGCATAGTAGCAGTGGGAGCATGTAGTCGAGCTTTTGGAGTTTTCGTTATTTGTATTATCTTGTATTTCCTTTTAGACGCATTATACTTAAAAGTTTTTTATCATAGTGGATTTTATGATGGTGTTCTTGTGGTTATTGTTCGTGGGTTTTGCTTACGATTATGATCATTACAAATTAAATTGATATTAGAAATCCTCCTTGTAGGATCCCAGGATCAGAACCTGGTAAATGGGTGCCGGGAGCCGAGAATGGGGTTCTACGGAAGCTGTCGGCACCGGATTCGGCGATCGGGAATTTTGTGAGCCCGGTTCCCGAGTTAGGGGCGTGACAATTAGATTGATAGGATTTTAAATAACTATAAAATATTAAAAAGTCCTATTCATCCCCCTCTAGGACATATTGGCATATTCCCACTTTAACTAAAGCGTTCATTACTGTAATTTCACTAGGGGTGTACACGAACCGTGCTAGCTCGGTTGGCTCGCTCGATTCGACTTGAAAAAGCTCGACTCGACTCGATTCGAACCTGAGTTCGAACCGAGTCGAGCTGATTTTTGGAGCTCGAAAATGAGTTTGAGCCGAGTTAGAGCTTACCCCAGCTCGACTCAACTCGGATCGAATCCAGCTCAAACTCAGCTCGACTCGGTTTGACTCGACTCGACTTGGTGCAGGGGTATATATACCCTTTTATTAAAAACCCTATTACTCTCTACTACTCCTCCTTTTCCCTTACCCGCACAGTCGGCGCCCCTAAACCTTAACCCATTTCCCTTGCCCAGCGCCCCTAATCTCTAACCCCTTTTTCAGTTTTCCTCTCTCTCTCTCTCTCTCTCTCTCTCTCTCTCTCTCTAGTCTCTCCCTCCTCTCTTAGGTGCTCACCTCGATCTTCCTCCCTTTGATATTGATGTTGCTTACCAAGTGTTTAATGAAATGACTCAACGAAGTGTGGCTGGTGGCAAGGAAGGTATGTACATGAAATAAAAATCCATTTTTTCTTGGTTTTTATGTTGCTCAGAAGGTGTTTGATAAAATACGTGTAAAACCATTACCACCATTTTACAAACAGTGGGATTTTGAAGATATAGTCCAGGTGTTTGTGGAAATGTTACACATGAGAACTAGGCTTGATCTTTGCTCGAACTCGACTCGAACTGGCCCGAACTGCTGACTAAACCGAGTCAAGCTGGCCAATCAGGCTCGAGGACCAAGTTGAGCCGAGTTCAAGTAGAGGTCAACTAGTGGCCGAGCCGAGTCGAAATGAGGCCAGCTCGACTTAATGTACACCCCTACGAATAACACAAGTTAATTATCAAAGTCCTTCTACAAGAGAGAGAGAAGATCAAGTTATTAGTAAACTATTAAATGGTATTTATAATTTAATTTATATAGATTTTTTCCAATTCTCTTTATCTCAGATCTTTCAAGTTTGATTATAAAGAGAGTAAACTGTACTCCTCTTTTGAGATTTAAGAGAATTGATTCAAGTAGCCTTTGGGTTTAACATAATTAAAATCAATAGAACTGTAACGCCCTAAATTTCGAGGGTCGAGCAAAGCTCTACTCCCGAGATCCAGCACATCACTTATGCAATATGGATAATGATGTTCCAATTTCACCCATATTAATGAGTTAAACATGAGTGAGATTAAACTAAAACAGCATAGCATACTCTGGATATAATTAAATTAAGCAAGCAGAAGTCTGAAACATATATATTTAAACATGTAAGTGTTTCACAACCTCCAGAGTATGAGTATGTAACCGGGTTGAATATATACATGTATTGTTTCAAAATAAACAAAATGTGAAAAAGTATATGTGTCCACCTAAGCCAAATATCCCTGTAGTCCCTGGTATCGGTACGAGGTCTACATAGACCCGCTCGAGAGCTGAAAGTAGGAGAATTCCTCCTTATCCATAAAGTCCTGCTCCATCGCATAGACTTCGTCCACCTGCATCTAAACCAGAGTCTGGTTGGTGTTTTAAAACACCGTCCCAGAGTGAGAGTGAGTAGCCAACTCAATGGTACTATAAGGCAAAAGTTAACATGTTATCAAGTCAATCAAGCAATAATGATAAAGCAACATAATAATCACTTCCTAACTACTCTTGTTAATGCACGAATGGAGTGCAAGTAATGATGTAAGCCCTCACATCAAAGCTCCCTCACAAGCGACTCTGATAACCTATTTCGCATATAACATCACTGCCTTCGGTGCAACTTCACTGCCTTTAAAGCACATCCTAACTAATGCAGTGCGATGCATGGTCATGTTAGCCAAGTAGTTAATTAAGCTTATTCATATAGTAGATTTGGGATTATATCATCGACCCGCGAACCGAAGGATCCATCTAAGTTCATCACTCCTAGTTAAGCACATATGATAGGCAAGTTGTAAGGTCATCACTCCTAATGGAAAGCAGTTGATAGGAAAATTCAAAAGCTTATACTCACGGTCACTACGGGAAGGCTCATCACCTCAGCGTAAGTCGATAGCACGAACACAGTGTCCTATACCACCATGCCCGACTCACGAGTCTTAGTTGCTCACTAGACACTATGGGGAGGCTCGTCACCCTAGCGTAGGCCAACATCTTGAACACGGTATCTCATACCACCATACCCAGCTCATGAGTCTCAGCGGATCGTGGTACCATGGTTAAAGTGGGCCTTTACATTGGTGAGGAGTACCTTAGATTCAAGCAGTAGTGTCCATACATGGTAAACACACAATAGGCTAATTGGTTTATAAAGCAAGTTCGATTAGTACGGGCACACGCTGATTTAATCGACATGGAGCGCATAAGCACCCCTCGGGGCCTAACCACTGTCGACAATCGTCGTGCGACCCGGATTCATCGAGCCTACCCAATGTGGCGAGACTAATTTGGCCACCCAAACAGGGACTGTTACTAATTGCCTGGGCTATGTTACAGCCCCAATCTTACTCGGATGCAGTAAATAAACACATGTGATAATCATTTCAGCATTTGACAACCATCCAAATAAATTCCTCATTTGAGCATTTCATCGAACACATTGATCACGTTACCAAACACTTGCATTTCATCCATAAATTGCGTAGAGGCAAATATGATTACATAAAAGAAACTATACATATATATAAGGCAATTAAGAATCCTATCTTAATACTGGTAATAAATACAAATCATCAATAATTTCTCATTCAAACAATTCATCAAACAATTAGACTACACTTCACCAAATATATAGACCAGGTTAATTACAACATATATTTTTACAATTCCTTATACAGAGAGATCAATGTGCATATGACAATGATTAATCCTAGATCGGTAAACATAGCAAGCACAAATCATATTCAAATGCTCATTCAAAAATTTCAACAAACACATGGAATGCATCTTTTACTCATCACAATTCATGTGTTCATTTCATACAGAAATCAGTGTATCTAAGACAATACGGTAGCAATCAAGTCAGACATAAATCATTAGCTAACATGAGAGCATTAATAACCGTAAGCTAAGCATTTATAGTCTGCACCTTTCATCGGGATGCTCGATTTGGACTCGATTCAGTTCTACGTTTCCGAAAACGGAATGTCGGGCACCTAAATAACGTAATAGGTTAGCTAGTTTGACGAACAATCAACCTGGATCTCTACAACAACATTAGGGTTAGGTTTTCTTACCCAAAATTGTAGCCGAAATAGGTTATGTAGCGTAACGTGATTGAGATTCGGTGCATGGAGTTATGGGAGAGGATTCCTGCAATGATCTCCCGAGATCTCTCTTCTCTCTTTCTTCTTTTCTCTTCTTCTCTCCTCTCTCCCTTAGGTTTGATGAAATTCGTATATGAGGGAGGTGGGGCAAAATTAGGGCTATTTATAAGCCCATAAGTGATGCAAATGACCTCAGGGCTACCGTATACGTAGGTTATATCCTTTGGGCAGCTGGTTTTGACAAACAGGGCTCACAGGGAGGCCCACTACTCACCTACATCATAGGGTCCATTTCCTGATAATGGATCTATGCTAGGACATGATTTCGATGTGATCGAATAAGCTGATCGGCCGTGGAGGACCTGCGTCAGATCAACGGTCATACTTACTCAATTGGGGCCGCAGTTATACAGATATGTGAAGGGAAATTTCATTTCCCCATGGGTGAGGTTTGGTCAGAAACTGACGGTCCGAAATCTTCAATTTCACGTAAGAGTAAACGTCCCAATTCACTTAAGTTTTGGTTCGTTTTCTAAAGGTATTCGCGTTTCTCACACACTTTACTCATGGCTCAAATTGTATGTTTCTGTACACTATCTGGACTTGATTCCCGTGATGGTTGTCAAGCCCTGCAGGACGGATATAGTCCTATAGTTTCATGGTCATCAGACCCTCGTCGTGCAGTCTAGGTCCGACACGGGGTTTCAATGTACTCTCGAGAGCGATAGGCTCTTCGAATTTCTCCTAGGTCTTTAAGTGACGTTGAATCAATGGTATTAATGGTTTTAGGCCTTCTCATTTGTGGAAATGGTGGCCCGAGCTTAATCCATTGATTATTTACTTTAGTACTTAACTAATTTCCACCTAAATTACGACAGGATACAGTCCTTGGGTAGTCCTACCTGAGGTGGTACTCGGGTCCTTTTACGGATTTTTCTGAGACCTAAAAATCTACCCCCCTTGAAGAAAAATTTCATCCCCAAAATTATTACCTTTTCGTATTCCTCGAGGATTTGAGGTTAGTTCTTAAGGACGTCAGCTTCCGTTTCCCAAGTAGCCTCCTCTTCGATGTGGTGTGTCCATAACACTTTCACTAGTGGGATAACTTTGCTGCATAGCACTTGTTCCTTCCTATCTAGAATACACGTGGGCCACACGTAAAACCCTGTACTTTCCAGTACTCGGGTGTTACTGTAATGACCTGAAAAATTTTGTGCAAAGACCCGAGTACTACTTCAAATTCCTTAGAAGTTTGATGTGGGTTATTTAGCGCTAACCTCAATTTGCTTGTGAAATTAGCATCAATCACTTTAAATTCGATCTGCAGGACTCAAAACCTGTAGAATCGTTAGCGCTATGTTGCCCTGAAATCTGGGATTCAACGCTAAATTTAGTTGCTCTGGGGAGTACTTGGAATCTTTGTATCAGACGTGGACCGCGCGTCGAAAGTCTGACAGTGATGATCTTAGACATTTATGATCTCCTGGTTGGGCTTGACTATCACCTTAAAAATCAAGTCCAGATGATGTCCTGGGTCAATTTGCTTGAGTCCGGAGTAAAGAGTGTGAGAAAGCTGAGAAATTAAATATAAATTTGTGAAATCTGAGTCGTGTCGCTTGTGCGCCGATTCTAAGCTTTCTGACCATTGGATTCTGACCTAATTTCACCATCGGATCAGGGAAGATGGCCCGGGCATGTCATAGTGCTTGTGGACCTGATCGAGTTTCGGTGACCGTTGAATTGAGATTGGTCCGCCACGGCTGATCTGTAAATCCAATCGGTATGAAAACTCAGACTGACCTAGATCCATGGTTAGTGAGCTTAAGTCCGACCGCACGTGGAAAAAGGGCCACCGGAAGTGCTCCGCTGGATCGAAATAGACCCGATTTGGTTATAACCTAAGTATACCTTAGCCCTGGGGCTATTTTCATCAATGTTAGGCCTATAGATAGACCTTAAAACCCTCACTCTCTATTCCATACGAATTTTCTAACCCTAGCTAAGAGAGAGGAGAAAAGAGAGAGAAAGTGAGAGAGAAGTTGGTGAATCATCTTGAGATTCTTTCTTGCTACTCTGCATCCTTAAACCATCACTTCTGAATCGTTATTCCGGTGATTCTAAGTTTATTCTTAGGTAAGTCAATCAAACCCTAGTCTGTTTTTGAGCTTAGAATAGTCTAAGTGTTGATGTAGCTCATTTCTATTCATGCCTTAGGTTATCTAGTCGCCGTTGACGAAGACTTATCGTCTGAATCAAATCGGTGCACTTTTTCTAGTTTAAGGTGCAGACTATATTCATATAAGTTATGGTTTTCGAGGCTTTCAATGTCAGATAATGGTTTATGATTGTTGTGGGTGCAATTTCACATGCCAAATGCGATGTTTATATTGCATTCCTGATATATATGAGATGTATTGAGATTTGTGTATTCCTTGTGTATGTAGAAAGTATCATATACGTATGAAATACGAACACGTGTTGCCATGATTAATTGTCGTGTACTTGTGTTAGTTGTATGTGTGTCAACTCCTTGGCAAAAGGAATTGTCCAAAGGTGTGTTATCACCAACATACGTCATGTATGTTGGAATATGTAGTCTAAGTGTTTGTAGAAATGTCTGAATGATCTAATGTGTAATATATTATCCTATTTACGGGCGTTGAGAAGAGATTCTCAACTCTCCTATTGGTGTGTATGATTTCCTACATACAATTTACATTCTTTGTTATTTAAGTTCAAGCACTACTTATGTGTAAATCCATGTTAAGTTGATATTCTTCAAATGCTCACATACTGTATGATTTGAATTATTGTTCCATTACTGTTTTAAATTATTGATATGAATATCTGTTATAATTGAATGTGTTTGGGACTATGAAATAGTCCAGGAAATCGGTAATAAACCATGAGTTCGTGGCCGAGGTTGTTTTCACCACGTAGGATGTGTTTGACGAACCCGAGTCGTATTAGGGTTATCGGCAGTGGTTTGGCCACACGGAGTGTTTGCGCACTCTATGTCGTTCAACTCAACGTACGCTCGTGCTAGTCGAGTTCGTCAAGTAACCTAATTGTCCCGATGGATGTATACCATGTATGGACGCTATTGTTTGAATCTAGGGTACCAAACTTACCAATGCAATTCTGTTAACCATTGTACCTTGATCCGCTAAGATTCATGAGTCGGGCATGGTGGTATGGGACAGCATGGCCGAGCTGTCGGCCTACGCTAGGGTGACGAGCCTCCCCGTAGTGACCAGTGAGCACACCAGACTCGTGAGCCGATTATGGTGGTATTGGACACTATATTCGTACTGTCGGCCTACATTGATTGGTGACGAGCCCTTTGTAGTGACCTCGAGCATACCTTGATACTGCATTAAGGCGACGAGTCTTAGGGTAGTAACTAAGGTATGATAGACATGCATTGATTGGTGACAAGCCCTTTACAGTGACTTAGAACCATATGATCGTATGAGATTGCCTAGGACTGACGACCCTAGAATGGATCACTGTATGGGAGTTGATATGAGGAAGGTACCTTAGCGTCCCAATCTTGCTGTATGAAAAGGACTAATAACAACTTGGTAATCATGTTCATGCGCCGCATTGCATGTGCTTTGGAGTCATTGGCACTGCAAGAGGTTGTCATGCGTACCATAAAATGAAGACGCTAAGGGAGTGCAGGCGAGGGCATGCATCATTTCTTCATACATCCTTGCATTAACAAGAGTACTTAGGACGTGTTGATGGTATTGCCTTATCATTACTGCTTGATTGATTTGATATCATGTTAACTCTTACTGTATAGTTCCACTCAGTTGATCACTCACTCCCACTTTCTAGGACAGTGTTTCAACACCAACCAGACTCTGTCTTAGATGCAGATGATGACGCGACCCTTGAGGCAGAGTAGGAGTATGAGGATAATGAGGACACATTTTCTGATATACAGTTCTCAGGCAGGTTCATGTGAGCCGTGTCCTGATCTACGGGATTCTGGGTTTTCTTTTGTAATGGATAATTTCATTTTGATACTTATATTTTGGTAATAACACTTGTAATTATTGACCTAGTAGAGTATACATATTACAGGGACTTGTACATGTACACATATATTTCTTTAAGTCTTCCGCTTGCATCTTTCACTTATCCCTAGATTATGTTTACATTTTGGCTTAATCTATTCCATGTTTTATGCACTCACAGACAACATACATCCATCATTAAATATGTTGCATTAGTGATGTTTTGAAACTCGGGAGCTGAGTCATGCTCGACCCCCAAATTTCAGGGCATTACAAGTTAGTATTAGAGCATGATTTAGATTAAACTAGACCTAGGTTATGGTCACACACCGCACACTGCCGCTATCTTAGTGTAGGAGGGTGTAAGCTTATTTTAGAAATTGTGTAAGTTTTCCCGTTGCTCCTATCGGCGAAAGTTTACTGAAAATGATCGCCGAGATCGAGTCTGTGCACACTCCTGATCACACATAGCGACCCTAAATCTCTTCTAGACCGTCCATTGACGAGTTTAGATGGTGTATCATCCCATCCCAGCCATTAAAATGTCTGTAAACCTGCATCTGTATCAGATTCTATTCATAGTGGCCTGATATGCGTCAAATCGGACTAAGGGCCCAATCGGGGTAATTCCAGGGGGACCCAGGGGGGACCAACATCATTTTCTAACTTAGGGGCCAGGAGGACCTCGCCCTAATGGTGAGCCATCGCCGGAATGTCCAGAGACCGGCTGTCACGCCCCGAACTCGGAAACCGGGCTCACAAAATTCCCGATCACCGAATCCGGTGCCGACAGCCTCCGTAGAACCCCATTCTCGGATCCCGACACCCATTTACCAGGTTCCGATCCTGGGATACTACAAGGAGGGTTTCAAATCATTAGTCTGATTCATAATGAGCATAACAAAAGCATAACCCACAATCAATAAGCACAAGAACACTACTACAAAATCCACTATGATCAAAAACTTTTTAAGTACAATACGACTGAAAGAAAATAAAATACAATGTAACAAAAGAAACAGAACTCCAGAAGCTCGGCTGCACGCTCCAACTACAACGAGACTATGGCTGCGACTGGCGTCAACTGCACGCATCAATCGTGCATAAGCTTATGGAAAGCTTAGAGGGTGGTGTAAGTGTGTGCGCAATATAAACGTGCTCAAAATGCAAGGTCGAGTGATGCGGAATCATGGTGATGAGCACATGAATGCAATCACCGTACAAGGCTATGCGGTGCAAGATATGAATGCTATCGGCCATAACACGCCATGCGATGCAAGATGCAACTCAAGCATGCCAATCCTCAACATGTATCAATATAGTTCTCATTCTGGATAATCACCGGGTCCAATACACTCCAAATGGCACTGTCGCTCTCCTAGCCGCATACCCAAGTAAGCGTAAGAAACCTCACTATCCGCCCGATCAATAGTCCGCCAATACCTATCCGCACGTCGATAGCGGACCCATTCACGAGCTGATCAAACTCGGCCTAGTATTGCCCCCTACCCTCGGGCGAGTAAGGCCACACTCCTTTCCAACCGACCACGACACGGTGGGAGACGCGGCCTCCCTGGTATTCGGCCCTCATGCGTTCGTATATCCACTCGGTCTCGACGTTGGAGTCATCCTCTGGTACCATCGGGTTTAGGAATTTTCACCCGGGGACATCTATGGCGCCCGTATGCTAGAACTAAATATTTCCGGTATCCAATCCTGCCATCCACGATGTATCTGTGGAGGCTATGGCCCTGATGTCGCTAGGGCACATAGTAACTATAATCACACAAATGCAAGTGCATGAGTCACATTATCAGTCATGCAATAGTCTGTATGTACCATGCACTTATATGGGGCAACTCCGCCTATCAGGGAGCCCATAAACGATCCGCCCAAAGGCATATGCTATGATCGGTCACTCCTCACGTCATGCATACATATGATGCGAATGATCATGAACCATGGATCTATACTAAACATGCATATAGGGATGGGCTCTGCGTATCACGGAAATGGGCAGACGGCCTGCAGAGTATAAATATGAACCTATCAGTGGCCTTAAGGAGTGTGACAATGCGGACATTTAACCAACATTGTCCTTACAATGTGGACGTCAAACCAACATTGTTCCCAAGGCTTAGCCCGCCATAAAGCACCATTACACAAACCATAGGAAATCACACATTGCAATGGACTAATATACATCTCATTGGGCCTCGACCCATAGTTCTCAGATACATTAAATGGGCCATCTCCTATGGGCCTTATATAAATCAAGTGGGCCGCATTAGTGGGCCTTATGTACATTGCAATGGGTCATACTCCATGAGCCTTTGAAAACATCACAATGGGTCTCGTAACATGGCCCTTATATATATCAGAGTGGGCCTCGACATCGGGCCACCAATACGTCGAATGGGCCTAACCTCATGGGCCTTATATATATATCAAGGTGGGCCTCCCAAAGGCCCGAAATACATCAATATGGCTCCACCACATGGGCCTAGGGCCCACCATAATATTTATTTGAAATCCAACCTATTCATAAGGTCACTTGGACCTTGGGTAAGGCCCACTGAAATTTTTATTTGGAATCCAACTTATTCATAAGGTCACACAGGCAAGGGAGGAGGGGAACAACAATTTTCAGCTTGATCTGAAACTTCTGTGGACCCGAAAAGGGTTTCAATGGTAGAGTTCAATTCACACTTTTTCTTGTGATGTGGGCCGCCCGAGCGCTGGATTGACCTGATTTTTGAGGGGGGTCCATGTCAAATGGTGGCCCACCAAATGGACGGTGTGGATACAAAATATACATCATGGTGGGGCCCACGGATGGAGCCGTGGGTCCCTGCCTCCTGGCCGCCCGCCCGCCAGCAAATTTTTTTTTTTTTTTTTTTTTTTTTTTTTTTTTTTGGGGCCCACCGAGATGTGATTCACAATCCAGCCCATTCATTATGTGGGTCCCATCTAAATGACTGTACAGACCAAGTTTAAGCAACATCCAAAACTCAGGTGGGCCCTGCCAAATGATTTTATATGTTTTAGTATGTCTTCACATGATTTTCAATGATGTGGCCCACCGGAGTTCCATATACAGTTGAATTCTGGGGTGGATGGTTGAAATATGGGGACCCATCAAATGCACGGTGTTGATGGCCGAGATGCACCAAGGTGGGACCACAGCTGGGGGGGCCGTGAGCCCAGGCCGTCCGTCCGTCAGACGGTCTGGCGCAGCCGCAGGCAGCGCGCTTTTTTTTTTTTTTTTTTGAAAATTTGTTTTTCTGCGGATTTTTATAGACGGGGCCCACATCCGCAAGATCCACTCCAGCCATGGGTCCCTATGGCTTGATACAAGCCCATAGAGTCCAATATCGGGGTATTTTTGATATGCAGGAGCCTTAGGGAGTAAACCGAAAGTAGGAACACTGTTTCCTATGGTACGGCCCGCCAGAAAATGGGATCAACTTCATTTTTCGGCTCAACGCCTAAAATGAGTTGAGAAACAATATGGACGGCTCGGATCTTACATATACATCAAGGTGGGGCCTGCATGAGTGGCCCACCTCTCCCTACTCTCTTTTTTTTTTTTTGTAACACAAAGGGGGTTGCTCGTCCAGCGTCCAGTGACGCTGGACGGCGTGGATAAACACATGTCTTGTGGTGGGTCCCACATGGACGTGGCCCACCAAAATATATATGTATATATATATATATATATATACATATAACATATATATCATATTATATATATAATACATATTAAGTTATATATATATTATATATTATATAAAGTATAACATATAAGTATATATATACAAAAAAAGTGCATTGGGCCCATCCAAACAGTGGATGGTGTGGATCATCACCTGTGATAGAGTGGGCCACGCCGTCTGGTGTAGATGGACGGGGTAGACGTAGCACATATTGGTGGGATCCACACCATTACAAAGAGAGAGAAAGAGAGAGATAAAGGGAGATATACGGTGAGATAGAGGAACCCCGCCACTATGGGCCCTCTTGATTAGATCACATACATCCAAATGGGTCCCACCAACAAGTGGGCCCTGAAATTCAAAATAATGACAAAGCACCCACCTTATCTTCCTTCTTCTTGGTCTCTAAGACTCCAATGCCCCTCAGCTTCAACTTTGATGGAGGATGATGGACTCTTGATGGTGAGGATGAGAGATAGGAGGGTGTAGATGGATGATGAAAGGTGGACCACACTTGAGAGGGAGAGGAGGCTTAGACGTTTGGGGCTTGGGGTTGCTTGGAGAGATATGAGAAAATGAGAGAGAAAATGAGAGGATGGGAGTGATATGAGGTGATGGAGTGATGGGTGTAATTAATGGGGCATGGGTTTGTTTGAAAAGTGAGTAAAGGAGGGATGGGTGAAGAGAGAGAGAGTTGACTTTGTGAAGAGAGAGGTATGGGTTGTTGTACTTGAGATAAGGTTGCATTTATGTTTAATTAGTGGGACTAATTGTGTAGAGATTCCCTCGAAATCCGTAACGCGCGGTGTTTCTTCGGAATAAACGCTGATCGGCATCTTCTTACCTGGGTATCGGTTCGGTGCGCAAGTCACGGCGTTGGAACCGCGGCGACGACGCGATCACCAAGACATAAGTTTCGGATCGAGCCGACGTCGGTGTGCGGGACCTGGCTTAAGATCGTGCGCAAATACCGAATACGGTGCGAAGGTTGCCGGAATTTGACCGGAAGGACCGCGGAAGCTAATGAAATGGTACGGATTAGGACACGGGTCTTACACCGGCGATGACCTCCCCGGTTCGGCGAGCCCTCGCCGCCCAGTGGGCCGACTCGGGCCGACGCATGTGGGGCCTAGTGTGGCCCACTCCTCCATGGTTGCATGAATTTAACCCCTTTTAAACCCTCCTTCCTTCATAAACCCACCCTCCAAGCTTCCCTTTTCTTGAAATTTCTCTCAAAACCCCATAAAAATCTCTCTCCAAACCCTTCCTTCTTCCATTTTCATGCATCCCCATCCTACCCGTCTCAAAACCCATCTCCATTGTTGTTTTCCCTCTCTTTCCTTTTCATTTGAGCACTCAAATCCTTCCTTGGAGTCTCAAATTCATGGAAGCCTCACCATTCTTCCCATTTCCCTCTTTTCTCTCATTTTCCATGGCCCTATTTGAGTTTGTTACGGCCATATTCTCCATCTCCTCCATTCTCTCTTTCATGGGGAAGAAGAGAGCACCCATTGATGAAGCTGGGCCTAGCCGTCAACCCATGCACGGAGGCCGAGAGGTGCCGCCGCGAGCACGACTGCCACTCGAGAGTTTCAAACAAAGCGGGACCTCGATCCTCAAGCTCCCGTTGGAAGAACCTTGTTGGCGGAGCTATCTCATGTAGTTTATGAAGGCTGTAGGGTCCTTTTTGAAGCTCATGTAGATCTGTGGCTATTTGGTAGATTTCTCTTATTGGAGTGCTTGGAAGGGGCCGGTTGGTGTCCCCTGTTTGAGGGCGAATACCGTGCCAATGTGGGTACTGTCTGAGCTTTTTATAACCTTATTCGGGAACCTTCACTGGAGCCTTTGCAGTTCAAGATCCCTTGTGGAAGAGATTGGGAGGCCACGATCAACGTCGCTTTGATAGCGTGACTCCTGAACGTGCCGCTTAGCGAGGTTCATGCTAGTGAGAAGAATTTGAGTAGTGCGCGCGAGAGGGATCGCCGCACACGGTTCCTGTGTGGTCGTCTGGTCGAATGGCAGCCTAACAAAAGCCTTTTAGCTACCAACATGATGGACGATTTTCGCTTGCTTCACCATATGTGCACATTCAATGTCTATCCAAGGTAGAGAACCGCAGCGAGTGTACGTGCCTGATGGTGGATTTCCTGTATCAGGTGGGGCAAGGAGAGAAGCTTTGTGTGCCAACGTTCATCTTGCGTCAGATTATCCTTATCGCTCATTCGAATAGGAGGACCAAATTGCTCCCATTTGGCCGACTCATTTGTAAGCTTGCACATGAGTTTGGCTTCAGGCCTAGGGCGAAAAAGCCGGTACCTGTTCGCTACATTAATGAGACGACCCTTAATCAGATGGACATTGGGCCTCGTTGACGACAAGCCTCACTTGAAGAAAGTGAGGATGAGGACGTGCAGAAGACCGCATTCAGGACTAGCTTCGGCCATTATGAGTTCCTTGTGATGTCGTTCGGTCTTACGAACGCACCAACCATGTTCATGGATCTGATGAACAGGGTGTTTCGGCAATTTTTGTTCCGATTCATCATTGTCTTTATTGATGACATTTTGATATACTCTACGAGTCGGGAAGAGCACGAGGAGCACTTAAGAGCGGTTTTGGATACTCTCAGGAAGAATTAGCTTTTTGCGCAGTTCAAGAAGTGTGATTTCTGGAAAGAGGAAGTCAAGTTCCTAGGACATGTGGTGTCCAAGGAAGGGATAGCTGTCGATCTCGCTAAGGTAGTTGTAGTTCAGGATTGGAAGAAGCCTGGTTCGGTTATTGATGTGAGAAGCTTTCTGGGTCTAGCAGGCTATTATCGACGTTTCATTCGAGACTTCTCGAAGATAGCCAGACCGTTGTCTCAGTTGACATAGAAAGACTTGAAGTTTGCTTGGAATGAAAAGGCAAAAATAGCTTTGCAGGAGCTGAAGGACAAGTTGACATCCGCCCCTGTGCTAGTATTATCAGAGCAAGGGGTTAAGTATACGATATATACTGATGCCTCTCGCATTGGTCTGGGTTATGTCCTTATGCAGAAGGATAGGGTGATTGCATATGCCTCGAGATAGTTGAGGAAGCATGAAGAGAATTACCCCACACATGACCTGGAGTTGGCAGCTGTCATTTTCGCATTAAAGCTCTGGAGACATTACCTCTACGGAGAGGAGTTCGAGCTCTTTTGTGACCACAAGAGCCTTAAATATATTTTCACGTAGCGTGACTTGAATATGAGGCAACGCCGATGGATGGAAATATTGAAAGACTTTAAGTTCGATATCTCTTACCATCCGGGTAAGGCGAACCTTGTGGCAGACGCGTTGAGTCGCAAGAAGGCTATAGAGTTTGCGGCTCCGCTAATGATAGTAGAATGGGACATGATAGAGTTTGTGCGAGACTTTGAGAAGAAACTCATGGTGGAAGAGCCGTATGAGGTTATCGCACGCATTCGAGTACAGCCCCTCATTGATGAGAGGATCATTGCAGCTCAGGCAGATGATGAGCTATTGGTAAAGATGAGAGAGCGGGTTGGTACAGATGAGGACTCTGAGTAGAGTGTTGGTTCAGATGGGGGCTTACCATATCGTGGCCGGCTATGTGTCTCAGACATTCCTGACTTGAGACGGGAGGTTCTCGAGTCAGCCCATAATTATAAACTTGCGATGCATCCCGGTAGCACGAAGATGTATCGAGATATGAGAAGATCCTATTGGTGGGACAACATTAAGGTTCACATTGCTGAGTTTGTATCTCATTGTCTCACGTGCCAGCAGGTCAAGGCAGAGCATCGTCGACCTCCTGGACTGCTTCAGCCCATGCCCATAGCAGAATGGAAATGAGACTTCATCTCTATGGATTTTATTTCAGGGCTACCGAGAACGAAGAAGGGACATGACTCTATTTGGGTGATCGTCGACCGATTAACGAAGTCAGCTCATTTCTTACCAATCAGAGTCACAAATTCTGCAGACGAGTTAGCTAGGTTATACATCTAGGAGATTGTATGTCTGCACGGAGTTCCCTTGGAGATTGTGTCTGGCAGGGACACGCGATTCACATCTATCTTCTGGACTCGTATCCAAGAAGCGATGGGTGTGAAATTGAAATTCAGCACCACATTTCATCTGCAGACAGACAGGCAGACGGAACATGTGAATCAGATTCTGGAAGACATGTTGCGAGCTTGTGTTTTAGATTTCAAGGACAGTTGGGATGATTGTCTCCCTTATGTAGAGTTCGCGTATAATAACAGTTTCCAGGCGAGTATCGGCATGGCTCCCTCTGAGGCATTATATGGTCGCCTGTGTAGAGCACCGCATTGCTGGGTAAAAGTTGGCGAGCGTAGTTTGATTGGCCCAGAGTTGGTGCAGGCGACTTCAGAGAAAGTTGACATTATTCGACGTCGACTTCTGATAGCCCAGAGCAGGCAGAAGAGTTACGCTGATACGAGGCGGTGACCGCTTGAGTTTGAGGTTAGAGACCATGTATTTCTTAAGGTTTTCCATATGAAGGGAGTTCTGTGGTTCGGTAAGAAGGGAAAGCTCACGCCGAGATTTATTGGTCCATTTCAAATTCTAGATCGAGTGGGAGCGGTATCAAACCACCTTACTTTGTCCACACCACTTGCGGGTGTGCATAACGTATTTCATGTTTCTATGCTGAAGAAGTACGTTCCTGATCCTTCGCATATTATCAGTTGAGAGCAAGTGCAGTTGAGCGAGGATGCCACATATGTACTGCGACGACGCGTATCCTATACAGAAAGGAGCAGGTATTGCGTAGCAAGATCATCCCTCTTGTGAAAGTATTGTGGACGCATCATAGTGAAGAAGAGGCTACTTGGGAGACTGAAGCTGAGGTCAGAAAGAGCTACCCTCAGATCCTTGAGAAGTATGAGAAGATACGAATTTCGAGGATGAAATTTTTCTTTAAGGGGGGTAGATTGTAATGACCTGAAAATTTTCGTACAAAGACCCGAGTACTACCTCAAATTCCTTAGAAGTTTGATGTGGGTTACTTAGCACTAAGATCGATTTGCTTGTGAAATTAGCATCAATCACTTTATATTTGATCTGCAGGACTCAAAACCTGTAGAATCGTTAACGCTATGTTGCCTTGAAATCTGGGATTCAACACTAAATCCAGTTGCTCTCGGGAGTACTTGGAATCTTTGTATCGGACCTGGACCGCGCATCGAAAGTCCGACAGTGATGATCTTCAACATTTATGATCTCCTCGTTGGGCTTGACTATCACCTTAAAAATCAAGTCCAGATGATTTCCTGGGTCGATTTGCTTGAGTCCGGAGTAAAGAGTGTGAGAAAGCTGAGAAATTAAATATAAATTTGTGAAATCTGAGTCATGTCACTTGCGCGTCGATTCTAAGCTTTCTGACCGTTGGATTCTGACCCAATTTCACCCTTGGATCAGGGAAGATGGCCCGGGCATGTCATAGTGCTTGTGGACCTGATCGAGTTTCGGTGACCGTTGAATTGAGATTGGTCCGCCATGGCTGATCTGTAAATTCGATTGGTATGAAAATTCAGACTGACCTAGATCCATGGTCAGTGAGCTTAAGTCTGACCGCACGTGGAAAAAGGACCACCGGAAGTGTTCCGTTGGATCGAAATAGACCCGATTTGATTATAACCTAAGTATACCTTGGCCCTGGGGCTATTTTCATCAATGTTAAGCCTATATATAGACCTTAAAACCCTCACTCTCTATTCCATACGAATTTTCTAACCGTAGCTAAGAGAGAAAGGAGAAAAGAGAGAGAAAGTGAGAGAGAAGTTGGTGAATCATCTTGAGATTCTTTCTTGCTACTCTGCATCCTTAAACCATCACTTCTGAATCGTTATTCCGGTGATTCTAAGTTTATTCTTGGGTAAGTCAATCAAACCCTAGTCTGTTTTAGAGCTTAGAATAGTCTAAGTGTTAATGTAGCTCATTTCTATTCATGCCTTGAGTTATCTAGTCGCCGTTGACGAAGACTTATCGTCTGAATCAAATCGGTGCGCTTTTTCTGGTTTAAGGTGCGGACTATATTCGTATAGGTTATGGTTTTCGAGGCTTTCAATGTCAGATAATGGTTTATGATTGTTGTGGGTGCAATTTCACATGCCAAATGCGATGTTTATAATGCGTTCCTGATATATATGAGATGTATTGAGATTTGTGTATTCCTTGTGTATGTAGAAAGTATCGTATACGTATGAAATACGAACAGGTGTTTGTCATGATTAATTGTCGTGTACTTGTGTTAGTTGTATGTGTGTCAACTCCTTAGCAAAAGGAATTGTCCAAAGGTGTGTTATCACCAACATACGTCATGTATGTTGGAATATGTAGTCTAAGTGTTTGTAGAAATGTCTGAATGATCTAATGTGTAATATATTATCCTATTTACGGGCGTTGAGAAGAGATTCTCAACTCTCCTATTGGTGTGTATGATTTCCTACATATAATTTACATTCTTTGTTATTTAAGTTCAAGCACTACTTATGAGTAAATCCATGTTAAGTTGATATTCTTCAAATGCTCACATACTGTATGATTTGAATTGTTGTTCCATTACTGTTTTAAATTGTTGATATGAATATCTGTTATAATTGAATGTGTTTGGAACTAGGAAATAGTTCAGGAAATCGGTAACAAACCATGAGTGCGTGGCCGAGGTTGTTTTCACCACGTAGGATGTGTTTGATGAACCCGAGTCGTATTAGGGTTATCGGCAGTGGTTTGGCCACACGGAGTGTTTGCGCACTCTATGTCGTTCAACTCAACGTGCGCTCGTGCTAGTCGAGTTCGTCAAGTAACCCGATTGTCCCGATGGATGTATACCATGTATGGACGCTATTGTTTGAATCTAGGGTTCCAAACTTACCAATGCAATTCTGTTAACCATTGTACCTTGATCCGCTAAGACTCATGAGCCGGGCATGGTGGTATGGGACACCGTGGTCGAGCTGTCAACCTACGCTAGGGTGACGAGCCTCCCCGTAGTGACCAGTGAGCACACTAGACTCGTGAGCCGATTATGGTGGTATGGGACACTATATTCGCACTGTCGGCCTACATTGATTGGTGACGAGCCCTTTGTAGTGATCTCGAGCATACCTTGATACTGCATTAAGGCGACGAGTCTTAGGGTAGTAACTAAGGTATGATAGGCATGCATTGATTGGTGACAAGCCCTTTGCAGCGACCTAGAACCATATGATCGTATGAGATTGCCTAGGACTGATGACCCTAGAATGGATCACTGTATGGGAGTTGATATGAGGAAGGTACCTTAGCGTCCCAATCTTGCTGTATGAAAAGGACTAATAACAACTTGGTAATCATGTTCATGCACCGCATTACATATGCGTTGGAGTCGTTGGCACTGCGAGAGGTTGTCATGCGTACCGTAAGATGAAGATGCTGAGGGAGTGCAGGCGAGGGCATGCATCATTTCTTCATACATCCTTGCATTAACAAGAGTACTTAGGACATGTTGATGGTATTGCCTTATCATTACTGCTTGATTGATTTGATATCATGTTAACTCTTACTGTATAGTTTCACTGAGTTGATCACTTACTCCCACTTTCTGGGACGATGTTTCAACACCAACCAGACTCTGTCTTAGATGCAGATGATGACGCGACCCCTGAGGCAAAGTAGGAGTATGAGGATGATGCGGACACATTTTTTGTTATGCAGTTCTCAGGCGGGTTCATGTGAGTCGTGTCTTGATCTACGGGGATTCTAGGTTTTCTTTTGTAATGGATAATTTCATTTTGATACTTATATTTTGGTAGTAACACTTGTAATTATTGACCTAGCAGAGTATACATATTACAGGGACTTGCACATGTACACATATATTTCTTTAAGTCTTTCGCTTGCATCTTTCACTTATCCCTAGATTATGTTTATAGTTTGGCTTAATCTATTCCATATTTTATGCACTCATACAGACAACATACATCCATCATTAAATATGTTCCATAAGTGATGTTTTGAAACTCGGGAGCTGAGTCATGCTCGACCCCCGAATTTCAGGGCGTTACAGTTACCATAAGAATCTGAATCACTTTACATGCGTTTGATAAACACACATAGCTTTCCTTACACATCGGCACCTAGTGATCCTCAAATAATCCATCTTAACTACCTAGAACAACATTCATTCGTTCGACAAGCTGTCCACCAGATTTATTCCAAAATTAGTCCATCATAGCTTCTGAAACGTTGATTTCAATCGTTTCAATAGATCAAAATTTATAGGTGTAATTGATAATTTATTTATCATATAGAAACGTATAAAAATGTATTGAAATAGGGTGATATGTGCATATTTAATGTATATGAAATATTACGAAAAATAATATTATATTAAATAAACATAAAGAGTGAAAATTTTACAATGTATAATTAAAATATAAATATTAATATAGTAGTAAACATCTTGTATAAATATGTATACAAAAGATTACTAGATATTTTAATAAAGTTGTAAATTATTTAACAATGTAGTTTTAAATATGGTGTTGTACAATTTCCAATTCATGTATATGCATAGTATGATATTGTATATTATGAATTATATGCTAGTAAAGGTGTGGTCAATAGCATGTATATAGTGGTATGTTAATATTAAAATTTTATTTATATAATTGTGAATTGTTTTAATTAATGTAATTATAAGTAAAGTACAATAGTAATAGATTTTATAGTAATATATGGTGGGAGCCTCACAAATGGCCCATTAGGATTTTCTAACCATTGACACTCAATATTGGGGTGATCCGACCCTCAGATCGATGGTAAACCACCATTGGAGCTAGGAATCGACCCGTATGGCCCACCTGGGGCTCACATGTGCCCCAAACTGGGCCAGGACCCTTAAATAGGGACCCCTAAGAGAATGGACGGAGTGGATTCATCATAGACATTACAGTGGCCCCCACACAAAGTGTGCATACACCATATGCCATAATGTAAGAAGTGCACTAGACATAACTTGTTGGTCGAAAGACCTTTGATGATCCATTTCACAAAAAGAAGCAAAATCCTCCCGCCAAACGTGAGTTTAAATCTGGGAGAGTTCAAGCCCCAAAGTGGGCCACCCTGGCCACTTTCTGGACAATCTAAACTGTCCATTTCACTCGTGGTGGGCCACTGAACAAAACCGTATAGGGTCCTTGACCCATGTATTGAAACAACAAAGATCAGCCCAAACTGTCCATTTCCTTTATGTGGGGCTGAGATTCAATGAGGGGGACCATCAGGTAGCTTGTTGGGCAATCCAAAACCCCATGGACCAGAGGTTTTCAGCCTCCCTCCTTGCCAGTGGTCTTCTCACAGCCCAAAAACGGCTGACAACTAAGAAGGAAAAGGAGACTTTCCTCTTTTAATTACTAATGGCTGTCACATTGGTGGCCGTCCGATGGGCTTCATCTCAGCCCTCCTATATGGAAGGTACGAAATGAGATAAAGGGTTTTCTCATCTCATGAGAATGAGGAGGGAGATAGAGAAGATCTCATGAGATGGAGCAAGATCTCATCTGAGATCTGAAAAGTGGGCCCCACACTGCTAATGGAACCCATCCAGACCAATCAAACGGTCTGGATTTACCTGAGATCCCCTAAGTACGAATCCACCATTGTTGGGTGGGTCATCTTCCTCATAAACCCACCCAACCACCAACTTAAGATGGGCCCTACCTGGCCTAGAAGTTGTACTCCTAGGTAGCCCAGGATGCCACCACTGCATCCCCAAACGTGGATGGGCCCCATGCAAGCTCTTTCTTCAATCCCAACCAATTAGTGTGGAAAGCTTTTGCCAACCGTCGGTCTCTTCTCTCCCTGTCTATAAATAGGACACCACTGCCCTCTATTTTCACACCAGAACAAAAGAGAGAAAAGGAAAGGAAGACAAAAAAGAGAGAAAGGAGAGAGAGAGAGAGAGAGAGAGAGAGAGGAGTCCAGATTCGGCCAGGTAATCGGCCCAACTTCTGTTCTTTTCTTTCTCCTCTATTTTCTTCTTCATTGTGTGCAGATAGTAGCCCTACTGTAAGCCACACTTTAGACCAAAACATGGCCTGAAACCAGGCTTTGTTGAGGGGCCAAAAATGGCCTGTGAATGGCCTCAGCAAAGAGCTGAGAACCAACCTTAAAGCAACTTACTAGCAGGCCCTGTTTGAGTTCTAAAACTGGTTAAAAAATGGCCTGCAACAGGGGTCATGCACATTGACAGTGGTGGGCTACACTGACTGTGGGCTTCACCTTACAAATGGGTGGCCCGCACCACACACCTGTGCGCCGTTTCAAAAAGGCAGCAGGCCCTGGACGTGCATAAAATAGTATTTTTATATATACAATATATATATATATAGAGTCATGCTCCCCTGCGCACCTACGCACGTGCGCACCTTTGCACACGTGCTATGCGTGTCTAATTTGAACGGTCCATGTGATGCGGAATCCCATAAAACCTCATGTGATAAATTTTCACCCCGATCTAAAATTCTGGTGAGCCATAGCAAAGAGAAATGCAAATCAAGGGAGGAAACTGTTTTCATTTTTCATGGCCCATCAAAGTTTTAGATCAAAGTAAAACCTGGACTTAAGGGGTTTCTGGAGGTGCTGCTTCACATGAACGGTTCAGATTTTGGATCCACATCACATATGATGGGTTCCCAAAAAAGTTCGTACGTAGTACGTATGAACTGGTTCGCAGGTGAGCGTTTCCCTATATATATATATATATATATATATATATATAGAGAGAGAGAGAGAGTCATGCTCCCCTGCGCACCTACGCACGTGTGCACCTTTGCACACGTGCCATGGGTGTCTAATCTAAACGGTCCATGTGATGCGGAATCCCACAAAACCTCATGTGGAAAATTTTCACTCTGATCTAATATTCTGGTGGGCCATAGAAAAGAGAAATGCAAATCAAGGGAGGAAACTGTTTTTATTTTTCATGGCCCACAAAAGCTTCATATCAAAGTAAAACTTGGGCCCGGGGGGTTTCAGGAGGTTCTGATTCACATGAACGGTTCAGATTTTGGATCAACATCACGTATGATGGGTTCTCAAAAAAGTTCGTACGTAGTACGTACGAACTGGTTCGCAGGTGAGCGTTTCCGTATATATATATATATATACACACACACAACTGGTGGGCCACACACATGACCCACCTTAATGTTATTGCATCTAACCGTCCATTGGAGGACGCTGTTGGACTAATGTCTAGCAGCTGTGAGATCACCATGATACATGTATTGGACGGTGGGGATCACCATTGAATATCGCTGATGTTTTGACGTCAACGAGTTGTGTGGGTTTGATCCACACCGTCCATTTGCATAGACCCACGTGCTGTGTGGGTTTTATCCACACCATCCATTTGAGGACCCTACCAGCAGCCAGTGGCTGCTGGATTAACCCTAGCAAGTTCTGTCTGATCATGAGGTATGTGTTATACCCTAACCGTCCATCCATTTGGGTCTCACCCATGATGTATGTGTTTCATCCATGCTTCCCTGCACGTGGAACCCACTTGAGATATGTATTATATCCACACCGTCCCAGTATGTGGGATGGTGTGACCCACAGTAGTATATGTGTTGAAAGCACATCGTGCATCCAGGGAACCCACGTATGATGTATATATTTCATATATTCCTACTATCTACACACTTGGGCCCTACCATGATGCATGTTGAACATCAACACCGTCCATTTGATGGGTCCCCTTTATATATGGGGTGCCTCCAAAAATCAGTCATACACAGAGCTCAGGTGGCCCACGCCATCTATAATCTTGTGAAGACATGTTAAACCATATAAAGGCACTTGCTGGGGTCCATCTGAGATTTGGATGCACCCAAAACTTGGTTTGACCCCTTAACCTAGTGGGACACACATAATGGATGGGTTGGATTTGTGAACCACAACTTGGTGGGCCCAACAAATGATTACGAATGCTTTAATGGCGAATTATAGTATCTACTATCATGATTAAACCCACAATTTTTACTTGATAGCTATTTTATTATCATTAGTATTACGATAATAATTGCAATTATTAAATACAACTGACCATTAGTAGATTATCCATGCTAATAGTAGTGCTTACAAACAAAATTATCATTATTAAATATAAGTCATTTAATTTTCATTCTTAGGTACAAACATTAATAGTAGCTCATAGCATTATTAGCATCATAATGATTATTATTAAGAAATTGGCTAACGTTAATTATAGCACCAATGTTAACTATTAATTATTAAATTAATATGGTAAATTATCATATGCCAACTACAATCCAAACCCTGGGTTGGGGCTTTAACCATAAGCAGGATTAACCATTAGTTGATTCTTCATATTAGCATTAAATATTATAAATAAAACTATGATTATTATACACTTACATTCCTTAAGTAGACAATAGGTTATTAACCATTATAAGAGTATTACATAAGCTCGGTACATTTAAATATGAACTTATGAACCATCATTATTAATATTGATGGATTAATACCCCTATAATAAATATTATTCGGTCAGTTGTACGATAATAATATTAATATTAATATTAATAATTCAGGATTCAAATTTAGAATCTAAGTTTAAAACTAAACCCTAAGATGAAAACCCTAATCCTACATTAAGACCCTAAGATAAATAATCCAAACCCTAGGTTATAATTTCAACCATAAATAGTGTGTAGAACTCGATCTAGCCATGTAATTTCCTAATTCATGTTGGACTCGATTATAAGGGACCACACGTCCCCTAGTCATGCTGGTAGGCAATCCAACTACAAGGTGATGATTCTTCCCCTTGAGCTTTCCATCTTGCCATTAGCTTAAGTTATAGTTTGTATTTTTATTTATAATTAATATCTCCCTTTTATCATCACATGTGTTGGCTGGTGGAAATTGAATTGCTATATTACATGCTTAATGTTCATCTTGCATATTTATTCTTGCTTGTGGATTATTTATGGATTGCTTATGGAACTTAAGTTGGTACATCAGTGGGAAACCCCCACCTATATGTGTACACCCATACTTGGGATGTAACCCGACTGGTTATGATTGTAATGAACCTTCGGCTTAGTGGTTATTGAATGGTGGTTTAAATTGACCATTGATGCAGGCCTACCATCCAAGGTTGTTGTGTCTAAGTAGTTTTCAAGGATGGTCTTTTGTCGCATGGTTTTGATACTCGCCTTATGTAGCTTATTTTGATATTTGCCTTATGTGGCTTGTTTTGATATCGCCCTATGTGGTTTGTTTTGAGTATTTTCTGTATATGGGTTCGATGTTCTATACTGTGCAACCATGCGAAGGTAAGCCCCATATATTGTAATATGATTGGCCACTAGTCGACGGATTTCCATTAAACATCTTAAGATGGTAGTATCATGAGCCGGGGATGGTGGTATGGGACCTATGCCCGAGCTGTTGGCCTACGCTGGTGACGAGCCCCCATAGTGACCTTGAGCTTGTTTAAATTGGCTGATTGTAACTGGACTAATAATGACTTGGCTAATCATGCATCCATGGCATATTGGCGATGACGAGTGGCTAATTTTGGATGCTTTAGCACGTGCCCTTAGGATAATTGGGATATCATTTCGCTAGCTCCCAGACCATGGACTGTCAATCTATTATTCTGACTGGATGATTTTCCTAGGTTGATGATTTGCATCTGTGACGAGCCCATATTCCGCACGGATGAGCATCCCCGAGGCATGACTGCATTCACGCATCCATGCATCTAATAAGACCTGCATTATATATTGTTTTGTATGCTTTGCTTTATGACTATGCTTACCTAATACGGCGATGTATAATCTTGAGGAAAATTCACATTGAGTTGGCCACTCATCCATCAAATATATAACCGTACAGGTAGCACAGGTGGCCCAGACGACATTCAGGTTCATATTGATGAGGAGCAGGCTATGGTTGATAAGGGTGCATGATTGTATTTGTTAAGTGTTGCTTTAGGATTTCACATCTCAAGATTGTTGTAATTTACTTTATTTCACATTTAATATTATTTCATTTTGTAATTGTAAGAATGGGGGCATTGGTTTGTATAAGTCATTATGGGCAGCTTCATGTATATTTGAATGATAATAAAATTTTCCTTTATATTGATTTGTCCACTCTACACTCATCTGCTAACTCTGAATAAAAGGAAAAAAAATGTATACTCGAATTTGACCATCCTTTAAAGTTGACACTCGGATTTTTGGGAAACGGGTCATATACTTGGGTCCTGAAAAGTTGGGGCGTTACACTGCAATACATAAGTAGCGTCTTCACTTAACTGCACTTGCTCCCACTTGATAATATAGGTAGAGTTAGGAACATATTTCTTCAGCATCGATACATGAAATACGTTGTGCACACCTACGAGTGGTGTAGGTAAGGTGAGACGGTATACTACCACACCCACACAGTCTAAAATCTGGGACGGGCCAATGAATCTTGACGTGAGTTTTCCCTTCCTGCCAGAACGAGGTATCCTTTCATTGGGGAAACTTTAAGGAATACATGGTCCCCAACTTCGAATTCCAACTGTCTCCGTCTCGTATCAATGTAACTCTTCTACCTACTCTGGGCTATAAGGAGCCGACGCCTGATAATATTAATATTTTCTGAGGTTACCTAAACCAGATCTGGGCCAACCAAGCTCTTCTCGCCAACTTTCACCCAACAATGCGAAGCTCGACATGGGCTTCCATACAAGGCTTCGTAAGGAGCCATGCCAATGCTTGCTTGGAAGCTATTGTTATAAGCAAACTCAGCATAAGGGAGACAGTCATCCCAGCTGTCCTTGAAGTCAAGTACGCATGCTCGCAACATGTCCTCAAGTATCTGATTTACCTGCTCCATTTGCCCATCAGTCTGAGGGTGGAACACAGTACTGAATTTCAGTTTCACCCCCACTGCTTCTTGGATTCGAGTCTAAAAAATAGACGTGAATCATTTGTCTCAGTCCGACACAATCTCTATAGGAACCCCATGCAGTCGTACTATCTCCTTGATGTACAGCTTGGCCAGATCATCTGCCGAATTAGAAACTTTAATTAGGAGGAAATGGGCCGATTTCGTCAACCAGTCCACAATCACCCAAATGGAGTCATGCCCATTTCTCATCTTTAGTAACTCGAAAATGAAATCTATAGATATAAAATCTCACTTCCACTCCACTATGGGCATGGGCTGAAGTAAACCAGGGGGTAGGCGATGCTCGGCCTTGACTTGCTGGCACGTGAGACATTGGGATACAAAGTCTGCTATTTGGGCCTTCAAGTTGTCCCGCCAGTACGAACGCTTCACGTCTCGATAAATCTTTATACTACCCGGGTGCATCGCTAACTTTGAATTGTGAGCGGCCTCTAGAACTTCTCTCCTCAAGTCGTGAAGGTTCGGGACGCATAGGCGGCCACGATACCTCAAACCTCCATCTAAGCCAATCATCCATTCTGATTCTTCATCATCACTTGCATGCTCTCTCATCTTCACTAACAGCTCATCTTCTTTCTGAGCCACAATGATTCAGTCATCAATAAGTGGTTGCACGTGGAAGTGTGCGACGCTCTCGAATGGCTCCTCCACTGTTAGCTTCTGTTCGAAATCTGGCATAAACTCCACCATATTCCACTCTTCTATCATCAGCGGGGCTGCAAATTCTATAGTTTTCTTATGGCTCAACGCATCGGCCATAAGGTTGGCCTTGCCAGGATGGTAGGAGAATTCAAACTTAAAGTCTTTCAAAGTCTCCATCCAACGGCATTGCCTCATGTCTAGGTCCCTCTGTGTAAAGATGTACTTGAGGCTCTTGTGGTCACAAAAGAGCTCGAACTCCTCACCGTAGAGGTAATGTCTCCAAAGCTTTAATGCGAAAATGGCTGCCGCCAATTCTAGGCCATGAGTGGAGAGTTTTCTTCATGTTTCCTCAACTATCGTGAGGCATAGGCGATCACCCTATCTTTCTGCATAAGTACACATCCCAAACCGACTCGAGAGGCATCAGTGTAAATAGTATATTTGGCCCCTTGCTCTAGCAGTACTAGCACGAGCGCAGACGTCAGCTCATCCTTTAATTCTTGAAAGGCTACCTCCACCTTTTCATTACAAGCAAATTTAAGATCTTTCTGAGTAAGTTGAGACAACAGTCGAGCTATCTTGGAGAAATCTTTAATGAATCGGCGATAATAGTAGGCAAGTCCGATGAAACTCCTCACTTCTGTAACTGAGTCGGGCTGCTCCCAGTCTTGTACCGCAGTTACCTTGGCAAGGTCCATGGAGATTCCTTCCTTGAAAACCACGTGCCCTAAGAACTTGACTTCTTCCTTCCAGAAGTCGCATTTTCGGTACTATGCAAATAATTGATTCTGCCTAAGAGTATCAAGGACTACTCGCAGGTGTTCTTCGTGATCTTTCCGACTCTTTGAGTATATCAAAATGTCGTCTATGAATACGATGACTAATCAGTAAAGATACGGTCGAAATACCCAGTTCATGAGATCCATGAATACGGCCGGTGCATTCATAAGTCCAAACGGCATCACGAGGAATTCATAGTGCTCGAAGCTGGTCCTGAAAGATGTTTTCTGCACGACTTCATTCCTTACGCGCAATGATGATACCCAGACTATAAGTCTATCTTAGAGAAATACTACACCCCCTTCAACTGGTCAAATAGGTCATCTATCCTGGGCAGAGGATCCTTGTTCTTTACCATGACGTGATTTATCTTGCAATAATCTATACACAACCGCAGCGATCCATCCTTCTTTTTCACAAACAACACAGGTACTCCCCAAGGAGATATGCTCGGCTGTATAAAACTCGAGTTCAATAAGTCATTAATCTGCTTCCTCAGTTCCTCCATTTCACACAGAGACATGCAGTACGTCGATACGGAGATCGGTGTCGCACCTGGCATAAGGTCGATGGTAAAGCCAATCTCGCGCTGAGGAGGTAGTCTAGGGTTCGTTTTAAACACGTCCGTAAAATCTTAGACTACCGACGTGTCCCCAAGGGACGGACCATCAAAATTTTCTAATAAGGAAGCATAACAACAAATGCGGTAGGGACAACTGACCTGAACTAGGAAGGTGAATGTTGTGCTCTCGAGCCCATGGGCTGTCACCAATTTGCTTTCACAATCAATCTCTACCTTTATTTCGGTGAGCCAATCCATGTCGAGGATGACGTCTTACTGATATATCTTGGTTATAATCAGGTCAATGTATGCCACTCTGCTCCTTAAGTCTATCAGGCATTCTAACAAAGCTTAGTGGCGTCTAGGAAGGTCCCTGCTATGATGATGACTCTCACCCCTACCATAGGGGTAGTGTTCAACCCTAATCGCTTAACTGTAAAGCATGCTATCATTGAATGGGTGGACCCGGTGTCCACTAATAGAAATACTGGTGTACCTTGGATGTGGGCAGTGACCTCAAAGGCTAGCGGTACTGCAACCGCAGATTCAGATGCTTCGGTAGCGAGTGCATGTACTCGAGCTTGTTGAGGACAATTAGGTTGCGCTGCCATAGGCTGTTGAGGTGGCCAATTTTGAGATACGGGAGGTCAGTAGAATGGTTGTGCTGGGAGTGCAGATTATAGAGGTGAAGCTGAAATAATATGTGATGGCTAGCAGTTGACCTTCTGAGGCGGCGTGAAGCCATTATCCTTCATTTTGGTAAAATAAAAGGGGTCAATATGGCCCGCTTTGTTACAATAAGTACACCAAAGATCATATTGTCTCTGCTAAGCCGACGGAGCCATTGGTCTGGGAGGTGAGTTTATACGCGGCCTCTTGCCAAGAAAAGGTCGTTCTGTAATTCGAGCCTAGGCCTCGGGCCCATTGGCATGAGTGTTCAAGACACTCTTTCACCATCCTACTCAGCTCGTAGGGACATGCTCACTAACTCAGCATAGTTGGGAATGCTAGAACGACACATCTTGGTGCGGATATCAGCTTGCAACCCTTCTAAAAATCGACGCATTCTCATCGTCTAGTCTGCCAAAATCAAAGGAGCATATCTAGCCAGCTCCGTGAAACAGTTCTCGTATTCTGCCACTGTCATTCTCCCCTGTCTGAGGCGAAGGAATTCGCCCTCCTTTTCATTACGGTAAGTGAGGGAGAAATACTTCTCGTGGAAGCGTACCTCAAATTCATCTCATGTCCACGTAAATCCTGTGGGAACGATTCAAAGGGCACTGTCCCACCATAGGCTAGCTTCCTTCTCAAACATATATGTGACTAGCTCAACCTGTTCCACCTTGGTACAGTGTAACAGCCTCAACATCTTAGAAATACGATCTAACCAGTACTCGGCCTCCTCGGATCTACGAGTAGCCGCAAAAGTGGAAGGATGGAGGCACTGAAAGCGCTCGAACGGGCCACTTGTAGTCATAGTCCCAATAGGCTATACGGGTGGCATTGGCAGGGCCACATTCATGTTTTGTGCGATGGCCCCTGCTATAGTTGCCAGAACTTGTCGTTGTTGTTACATTAGGATCATCATCTGCTCCAACCTATCAGGGGGAAAGGCCGCCTAAGGCATGTGTGGTGTCGACAAAGACGCACGGTTCTAACCTAGAACCAGTGGTGCACTCGGTGTTGGCCCATTTGTGAGGCAAGTGGCCGGTTGTGAATCCGGCATCGTATCGCTACTCGGACCCAAACTAGGGTTCGTTTGGCTACCACTCGGGTGAGGAGCCCCGTCAATCATTCCGCTAAGTGGGAGACGTGCCATGTTCCAAGTAGTTTTAGGAGGCATTCCCAATATACAACATAGGGTGCAACATTAATAAGATTAGGATAACATCGTCCACTTTTTCCAAACATTCTACACATTTCTAAACAAAGAAGCTTCATGCATTTCATTTAATAAAATTTGTCACAGTTACATATGATGTGGTATTACATGCACTATGACAGAGGATGCATGTAAGCTAATTTTAAAAAAAAAAAGCTTTAACACGTATTAACCTAGCACCCAAACTAAGCCTGTCAAGGCTATTACAAAAAGAAGGAAAATAACTATAAATACACTACTCGTCCTCCAATTCTGGCGAAGGTGGAGGTGTTCCCTTATCCTGCATACAGCACAGGGGGGCCTTTAGGGTGGGGGACATTCTCTTAAACTTTTGCTTCAAGTAGGCCTGATTCTCCTAGAACTTCTGCTTTAAGTAGGCCTGATTTTCCTCGATCTTGGCCATACAGGCTAATAGGGCGGCCCGGTCATAGCAGTCCTCATGGATAGTAGGAGGTCCCCTGTCTGTGTCTTGGGCCTCCTCTTCTTCACTGCCTTCCTCTTCATCAGTCTCTTCTTCTATCTCATCCTCGAACTCATCAATTCTGGCTTGGCACTGCTTAGGGCCTATTTTCATATTATTGAGTGTAGTCTCATTGATGAAATGAATAGGCGAGAGGTTGTCCATGTGAAGCCTGAATCTGAAGTTGCGGGCGATCTTACAAATGAGTCGGCCGAATGGGAGTGAGGCATCCCCCGAGTAGATCGTGTAGTATTGATTATCTAAGTCAAGGCGAGAGTAGGCAGGCACACTTTTTCTCCCTGTCCAACTTGGTACAGGAAGTCCACTATAAACCTAGTGCATTATATGCGGTTACTCCACCTACGATACACGTTGTACGTGCATATATGGTGGAGTAGGCAGAAATCTTCCGTCATATGTGTCAATGTGAGACTGTTCCCTCGCCTCCAATCAACAAGTTGGCCGTAAAGAAAATGGGTGCGAGGATCTCTCTCCCGTCCACTAGCGAGATTAGTATCGCTGGCATGCACCACACCATGCTCTATTCCCATGATACAGGCCATGACATCCACATCGACCCTTGTTTGAGTCCTTTCCAATGAGATGGTAAACTGGAGAGGCTCAAGAGTTAGGTCCCTTATGTGTGCATAAATGGCTCATACGGTACCTTCACTTGCATGTGTTTTCCTTCAAAAATGGGACCCCACCCATTCTCCAAGAGGAGGTCGATCACTAGATATAACCCAAATAACTTCTCATCAACTTGAGCTTCAAAGACAACCTTACGATCACGGAACTTACCGAGTTCGGCGCCCGCCGGTAGAGACCTCTCTATCGAGATTTGAGGGTCAAGGTCCTGTTTCGACATCCACTCGGTGCTTGCACTTGTCTCGGCACTCGTCTTCTTTTTAAAACAGCTTGGACAACTAGGCCCGGCCTCAGCTGGTGCCACTCTCTTCTTTTCCATAAGGGAAAGGAGCGTTGAGATGGAGAAAATGGCGGTCACAATCTCAAAGAGAGTCATTGAGAATGAAAAACTTTAAGAATGAAGTGGATTTGAAAGTATGAAGGTTATGAGACACAAAAAGGAGGGTTTTGTGCTCAAATGAGTGGGAATAATAGAAATGAGAAGATGTAAAGGGTAGTTTTAGAGGAATAGTGGTGGAGGAGTGTAGGATGTAGAGAAAATGAGGGATTTGGATGTATGAAAATGAGTATTTGAGAGAGAAAGAGTGTTTTTGGAGGGTTTGGAGGGGTTTGTGGGGTAGGAAATAGGAAAAATGAGAGAGAGAGTAGCTTTAGGTAGGCCATGATTACTTATAAGGGAGGGTGGCTAGCAATAAATGTTTATAAGAAGGCAAGGGGATAGGGTGGTTATAGCTAGGGTAGGGTGGCTATAGCTAAGGTAAGGTGGCTATAACTAGGGTAGGGTGGCTATAGCTAGGGTAGGGTGGCTATAACTAGGGTGATGTCATCCATCACCCTCATGATTACCTAGAGATTGGTGCCACATGGGATGGGTGGGTCCCGCAATGTGCGGTCCACGGCCATTATAATGCACGGTCCACAGCTTATGATCTAAGCATTGGGTGGGTGCATGAGACGTGGCATTGGATCCGCGGCGACGGTGCGGTCGCAATGGTACATGGCTCGGATAAGTTGACTCAAATCTACAAGATATGGTTTAGGATTGCGCATAAATGTCGATTATAGGTCGCAGGTTACCGAAATTCGACGGGAAGGATCGTGGCAGTCGAAGGAACAGTACAGACTAGGATACGGGTCTTACAGCTCTCCCCACCTAATAAAAATTTTATCCTCGAAATTTGCACTACCATCGCAGCTGACCGTAACTCATAAGGAAATAGAAAACATAACATCATCAAAACACAGTACAACATACAATCAAACATCGAAAAGATGGGGATAGCGCTCATGAATCTCCGCCTCACGCTCCCAAGATGCCTCATCCACACTATGATGGCCCCACTGCACCTTCACCAAGGGAATGACCTTAGTCCGCAAGACCTGTTCCTTTCAATCGAGGATACGAACTGGCTGCTCAACGTAAGAAGCGTCCTCATGAACCTCTAACGGCTGTCAATCAATAACAGGCACGATGTCTGACCCACACTTCCTCAACATAGAGACTTGAAAAATGTTGTGGACGCCAGACAACTGAGATGGCAAGGCAAGCCGATAGGCCACAGCACCAACGCGCTCGATGATCTCGAAAGGTCCTATAAATCTCAGGGCAAGCTTGCCCTTTGCTCCAAAATGAATCACACCCTTCATGGGTGAGACCTTGAGATACATGGTCCCCAATGGAAAACTCCAAGGGACGACGTCGACGGTCAGCAAAACTCTTTTGCCGGCTCTGAGTTGTGCGCATCCTCTGCCTGATGATGTCGATAGTCTCTGACGTCTGCAGCACAAGCTCGAGACCTAGGAGACGCCTCTCTCCAACTTTGATCTAACAACTCAGAGATCTACACGGTCTGCCATATAATGCCTTAAAAGGAGTCATGTCAATGGTCGCCTGATAGCTGTTGTTGTATGCAAACTCATCCAATCGCAGGTGCTTGTCCCAACTACCCGAGAAATCAATCGCGCGGGCCCGAAGCATATCCTCAAGGATCTGGTTGACCCTCTCGGTCTGGCCATTAGTCTATGGATGATACGTGGTGCTGAGCTGCAAATCAGTACCCATTGCTCTCTGGAAGCTCCTCCAAAACTGAGACGTGAACCTCGGGTCTCGGTCTGAAATGATCGAGACAGGAACACCGTGTAGTCTCACGATCTCATCAACAAACATCTTAATGAGCCGGTCCGTATGCCAAGTCTCACGAATCGCAAGAAAATATGCTGACTTCATCAGACAGTCCACAACAACCCAGATGGCGTCATGACCGCACTGTGTCCTCGGCAAAGCTATAAAAAAATCGGTAGATATGTGCTCCCACTTCCACATCGGGATGCTCAACGGCTGCAATAGACCAGGGGGTCTCCGATGATCTGTCTTGACACACTGGCATGTGTCACATCGGCCACAAAACTGGCTATCTAGCGCTTCATCCCTAACCAAAAATACTGATGCCTCATATCATGAAACATCTTCATCGAGCCAAGGTGGATGAAGAACCGTAATCGATGTGCCTCGGTCATAAGATCTCGGCGTAACTTAAGAATATCCGGGACGCATAATCGGCCTCTTAAACGAAGTCCACCATCAGAACCAATCTTCCAATCTGTCTGACTCTCAGATGCTGCCTCTGCTCAGTAATCTTGTAACGACTCGTCTGTCTACTAAGCCTCGATCACCCTTGCGACAAGAGAGGGTTGAATCGATAGACTCGATAACTAGATGATAGAAGACTGCAAACCAAACTCGAAGTCGTACTCTGCTATATCCTCGAGCATCCTCCACTCTTAAATCATCATGTGTGCCACCAGGCCTCGTGGCTGACGGCTGAGGGCATCCGCCACCACGTTCGCCTTGCCCAGGTGATACTGGAGATCAAAATTATTGTCTTTCAGGAGCTCCATCCAACGCCTCTGCCTCATGTTCAGCTCGGACTAAGAGAACAGATACTTCAAGCTCTTGTGGTCGCAGAAGAGCTCGAACCTCACCCCATAAAGATAGTGCATCCATACCTTTAGTGCGAAGACCACTGCCGCTAGCTCCAAATCATGCGTAGGGTAGTTCAGCTCATGGACCTTAAGCTGACGAGATGCATATGCCACCAGCTTCCCGTGCTGCATCAGGACAGCACCCAAGCCGACTCGCAAGGCATCAGTAAATACAACAAATCCATCACTCCCAGAAGGAAGAGTGAGAACAGGAGCAGATGTGAGGTGGTCCTTTAGCTCCATAAATGCCTGCACATAAGTGTCACTCCACATGAACTCGGCACCCTTCCGGGTCAACCTGGTCAACGGGGCTGCAATACGAGATAATCCCTCAATAAAATGTCAGTAGTAGCCCGCCAAACTAAGGAAACTGCGGATCTCGGATGCGTTCGTGGGCTGGCCCCACAGACGCACGGCATCAATCTTCGAGGGGTCTACAGCAACGCCCTGCCTTGTCGCCACATGACCGAGGAACTTCACCTCCTCCTACCAGAACTCGCACTTCTCCAGCTTCGCGTAAAACTGGTGTGCACGAAGGGTCTACAAGGTAATCTCCATATGCCGCTCATGCTCCTCACGGGTCCTCGAATATATCAGAATGTCATCAATGAACACCACAACAAACTGATAGAGATATGGAAGGAAGACCTCGTTCATCAACTGCATGAATACTGCGGGCGCATTGGTCAGTCCGAAGGACATGACCTGGAACTCAAAATAACCGTAGCGAGTCCTGAAGGCTGTCTTCGGGATATCCTCATCTCAAACCTGAACCTGATGATAACCGGACCACAAGTCTATCGTCAAAAAGAACCGCGCCTCCTGCAGTTGATTAAACAAATCATCAATCCTCGAAAGCGGGTACTTGTTCTTAATTGTGACCTTGTTGAGTTCGCGGTAATCTACGCAAAGCCTCAACGAGTCATCCTTCTTCTTCATGAAGAGTACCAGCGCTCCCCACGGTGAACTGTTTGGACAGATAAAGCTTAACTCGCGCAACTCGTCCAACTGCTTCTGCAGTTCCCGTAACTCCAACGGTGCCATAAGATACGGGCCTTCGAAATAGGCACGGTACTGGGCATGAGATCAATCTGAAATTCAGTGTGCCGACGAGGTGGTAACCCCGGAATCTCCTAGAACACATCGAGAAAACCACAAACGACCAGCAGTTGGTCGATACATAAAGAAACTGACTCCTCAACAGCACATGATAATAGGCAAGAAAGCTGCTCTCCCCTGGGCTCGGCAACAAACTGAAACTCTGGCACGCCGGGTATACAGAACGTAACTATCCTCGCAGAGCAGTACAATATAGCGTGGTACTCGGTGAGCTAGTCCATACCCAGGATAACATCAAAATTGGACATCGGCAATACGAATAGGTTGGCAGGTAAGAAGATATCCTCAATCAGAATGGGGTAAGACGAGTAAAATTAGTCTAATACTGCAGTCTTCCCTAAGGGCGTCGATACTAACAAACCCTCACGAGTAGACTCCATCGGCAAACCGGTCGATCGACAGAAATTAGTGGCCACAAAGGAATGCGATGCACCAAAGTCCAATAATACACATGCAATGCATGCAGAAACAGGAAGAGTACCCTCGATGACTCCTCTTGTTGACTGAGGGTCCTGCTGTGTGGCATAAAATCTACCCTGAGCCTGCTGGGGAGGTGCAAGTCCCCTTTGAGGTCTCTGCTGTTGCTGCTGCCACTGTGGTGACCTGATCTGCTGCCTCTGCTACTATGGGGGAGGCCCTGGAGGCTAGTGCTGTGGTCACTGCTGCTGCTGTGGTGGCTGTCGTGGGGGCTGATGCGGTGTCCTCGGCTGCTGCCACTGTGGATGGGGACACTCATGCACGCAATGTCCTGTCCTACCGCACCCAAAGTAAGTACCTGCGAACGGTCCCGGAGGTGGTGCTGAGGGTACTGCTGGTGCTCGAAATGCTGGGTGGGTCGTGCGTCGCTGCTGTGAATGATGCTGCTACTGTTGGGAACTATTAGAGGGCACCTTCCTTTTCTAATCTTCTCTCTGGTCATGGGCTCTCTACAAACTTGCCCAATCTGACTCATAAATCTGTGCCCTCTCCACGATCTGCTCATATGTTGGAAGCAGGTATCCGATCACATGACTCCTAAGGGCAGGATGCAAACCGCTCTCAAAACGGTGGCCTTTCACCCCTCATCATCAACAAGATACATCGTGAATCTCGATAGTGCGATGAAACGTGCCTCATACTGGGACACAGTCATGTCTCCCTGGACCAGAGTCTCAAACTCTAATGCGCGCAACTGTCGCACATGCTCAGAAAAGAACTTTCGGTCAAACTGGTCCACAAAGTCCTCCCAGGTCCACTCAAAATCGGCCGCTACCAATCAGGTTACAAATGCCCACCAATGTTGAGCCTCACCCTGGAAAAGGAATACAGCTAATGGGACTCGTTGTTGGGTCGTACATCCCATGGTGTCAAATATCGTCTCCACCTCGGAGCACCATATCTCTGTTGCAGTAGGGTCAGGCTCACCCCGGAAACATAGGGGATCGTGCTGTCGGAAGTCCTTGAGAAGGGCGCTGGCATGCTCTTGCTCGGCCTCGGCTGGTGTAACAGTGGGACGCCTACTCTGCCCCTAAAGAATTGTGGTCATCGCTTGAAGCATCTGCTACACCTGGGTGGCACTCACGGGTACGGTCGGATCCGCACCGGTCTCAGGTAAGGGAGTGGCATCCTCGGGCTGAAAAGCAGGGATATCCAGTGGCGGAGCGGGAGTCGCAGGTGGTAAAGCGGGAGTAGCAAGTGGTGGAGTGGGAGTCGCAGGTGGTGAAGCGGGATTCGTTCAGGTCGATCTTCTAGCCATTACGTCCTACAGGAAGGAACAAGGGCCTATCAGCCTTGAGAATTCTCGAAGGCATATATATTAAGGGTCTAGGTCGAGAAATCGCTAAGTTATTCAGACTCGAAACCTTTCTATCCTAAGTTCATAGAAGATATGTGATGTGATCCTTAGGTATTCCCAAGTTATGCTCTGATACCAACTTCTGTTACGCCCCAAACTCAAAAAACGGGCTCACAAAATTTCTGATCATCGAATCCGGCGCCGACAGCCTCTGTAGTGTCCCATTCTCGGATCTCAACACTTGCATGCCAGATTCCGATCTTGGGATCCTACAAGGAGGATTTTCAGTATAATTTTTTTTTGTAATGGAGCATAACCACAAGCATAACCAAGTCATAAAATAATATCACCACATATCCATTATATCAAAAACTTTTAATTATAATGTGAAAAAGGAAATACAAGGTGATCAAAAAGCTCTAAAATGATCAGATGCATGCTCCTGCCTCAACGCTACTGCTGTCCAACGACACCTGCACGCAACGGTCGTGCATAAGCTTACAAAAGCTTAGAGGGTGTTGTAAGTGTGTGCGCAAGGTGAGTGTCAAGTATACAATATCAGAGTAATGCAGAAATATGTGGTAAATCCATGAATGCTATCAGCAGTACCAAAACTATGTGATGCAAGACCTGAATGCTATCAGCCATACCAAAGCCATGCGATGCGAGGCCTATGTAGCTAAATTTCATATGCGAGATGCAAAGCAAGCGTGCTAGTACTCATCAAGTACACATATCAATACAGTTTCTCTCTGGATATCACCGGGGTCTAATACACCTCACACTGACTGCCTCCTCCCTAGCTGCATAGCCAAGTAAGTGGAAGAGACCACACTATCCACCTGACTAGTAGTCTGTCAACACATACCCAGCTCGTCGATAGCGGACTCATTTGCGAGCTAATCAAACTCAGCCTAGCTTATAGCCCCCTCACTCAGGCGGGTAAGGCCACACCCCCTTCCAACTGACCATGACACAGTGGGAGACGCGGCCTACTGGTATTCGACACTCGGGAGCTCGTGTATCCACTCTGTCTAAACGTTGGAGCATCTCCTGGTACCAAAAAGGTTCTGGGATTTTCACCCAAGGACATCCTAAGTGCCCATAATGCTAGAGCCAATATTTCCGGTATCCGATACGACCATCCATGATGTGTCTATGGAGGCTACGGCCCTGATGTCGCTAGGGCATGTAGTTGATCAAGTCACGCATATGCGAGATGCATGGGTCACACCGTACAATCATGTAGCAATCCTACGCGTACTACGCGATCATGTGGGGCACTCCGTCTCATAAGGAGTCCCGTAAATGTTTCAGCCCAATGGCTTATGCAATGATCAAACATTCCTCATATCAAGCATACATATGATGTGTATGCGCATGAGTCATGGAAGTGTACTAAGCATGTTATAAAGTAATAAACTATCCTTACACCGAAGATGGGCCTAGACGGCCTACACATAATCAATATAGGCCTACCCATGGGCCCAAGGGAGAGTCATAATGCGGACATTTAACCAACATTATTACAATGTGGACGTCAAAACGACATTGCTCCCAAGGCATGGCCCGCCATAAAACATCATTACACAAACCATGGGGAAATTATACATTACAATGGACCCTAAGGACATCCCATTGAGCCTCGACCCATGGGCCTTGGATACATCAAATGAGCCGCATCATATGGGCCTTATATAAGTCAAGTGGGTCACATCAATGGGCCTTATGTACATTGCAATGGGCCATAATCCCTAGGCCTTGAAATACATCATAATAGGCCTTATAACATGGGCCTTACATTCACATCGAGGTGGGCCTCAACAACGGTCTCATACACATCAAGGTGGGCCTCAACAACGGACCATAAATGTGACAAGTGGGCCACATCACATGGGCCATAGGTGTATACCAAGGTGGGGTCCACTTGCACTATAGATCCGTCTTATTTTTAGCCTCAAGCTCTAAGATAAGCTTTTAAAATGGTTGGGCAGATTGGATGCAACACATGCATCATGGTGGGGTGTCCACATGAAGGCCCACCATCATGTATATATTATATACAATATAATATATAATCTATAAATAATATATATAATATATACAATATAATATAATGTGTGTATATATATATACACACACACCACAGTCCCATACGTGGGGTGGGTCCCATCAGGATGGATGGCATAGATATAGCACATACCTTGTGCATGGGGCCCACATGGCCTGGGAGGCCAGGGGACGTCAACACAGCAGCTATTACGCTGCTGTGTGCATGCACCAGCCAATCCACTTACAAGTGGGTCCCACGTGGGGCCCACATAATGTTTATCTGCCATCCAATCAGTCCATGAGGTCAGGCAGACCTAGACGTAAAAAAAGAAACCAATTTCATCTTGATCCAAAACTTCTGTGGCCCATAAAAGGGTTTCAAGGGCAGACGTACAATCACCATTGTCTCCTATGATGTGGGCCACCTGAGTCTTGGATGTGGCTGAAATTTGGAGGGGGGCCACTTCAAGAAGAGGCCCACCTAATGAACGGTTTGGATGACAAATATACATCATGGTGGGGCCCACAGATGGAGTCGTGGGTCCCTGCCTACACTGCCGCCCGCCTCCACGTGGCAGGCACTGCCTGTGCCTCTGGCAGCAGCAGCGTCTGCTGCCTATTTACTATTTTTTTTGAGAAAAACCGATTTTTCTGAGGTTTTTCACATGTGGGGCCGGCATCAAGCGAATCCACCCCACCCACTGGTTCCCATAGCTCGAGACAAGCCAAACAAGCCCAATATCGGATATTTTTCGGTATAAAGAAATGACAGGGTGGTTTTTCAATGGTAAAAACCACTGTTTTATGCACTATGGCCCGTTAGAAGATCGGATGGACTTCATTTTTTGACTCAACGTCTAAAATGAGCTGAGGAAAGAAATGGATGGTGTGGATTAAATACATACATCAAGGTGTGGCTTGCATGAGCAATACACCCCAAATCCCCTTTTTATCTCAACGTTAGTGCACCCATTGTCAACTCACACTTCACACTTCACTATGTATCCCGTCCAACGTCCAGGGACGCTGGACGGCCACATCTAACCCATTTAAGGTGGGCCCCACCCATAGAAGTGCTACTAGGGTGGGCCACCAAATGTTTGGATGGGGTGCATGAGACCCACATCAAGGTGAGATCCCTTTAATGAATGGTTTGGTCAACTCACAACTCCTTGAGTGGGCCACACAATCATACCCTCACACACAAAATAAATGGAAAATAGGGAGAGACAGAGAGACACACGTGCATGGAGGGCTCCTCCACTATGAGCCCTCCCTTCCATACATCCAATCATACATCAAGTGGGTCCCATTACATGTGGGCCCACCAAATCAAAAAAAATCAACGGTGAAGATTCTTTCTCCACCAAAATGAAGGTCTAGATGACCTCTATCCTTGCAAATAAAATAAACATCATGATAGGGTCTATGGAGAATGGCCCCACCATGGAATAATCATGAGGATCTAGGTGGGCCATCGGCCACACCTAGGGTCCAAAATGAGATCCATACCATCAATCGGTAGGCCTCACTTGGCCCATCATCAAAATATGAAAAATCTAGCCTAATGAGCACCCACCGTCGATCTTCTTGGTCCGTTGGAAAGTCGATCTCCTTATGCTTTACTTTGATGGAGGGAGATGAGAAGTGGATGGCTTGGATGAAGGATTTTTGGGATGGGAAGTGGGCCACCAATATCACTTTTCTCTCTTGGAGGAGCTTGGACGTAAGCCTCTTCTCTTGCTTGGAAAAAGTGATGAGAAATGGGAGAGAGAGAGAGGGTTGTAAGGAGAGAGAGAGTAGCTCAGGTAGGCCATGAGTACTTGTAAGGGAGGGTGGCTAGCAATAAATGTTTGTAAGAAGGCTAGGGGGTAGGGTGGCTATAGCTAGGGTAGGGTGCCTATAGCTAAGGTAAGGTGGCTATAACTAGGGTAGGGTGGCTATAGCTAGGGTAGGGTGGCTATAACTAGGGTGATGTCATCCATCACCCTCATGATTACCTAGAGATTAGTGACACATGGGATGGGTGGGTCCCGTAATATACGGTCCACGGCCATTATAATGCACGGTCCACATCTTATGATCTAAGCGTTGGGTTGGTGCACGAGATATGACGTTGAAACTGTGGCGATGGTGCAGTCGCAATGGTACATGGCTTATATTAAGCTGACTCAAATCTACAGGATATGGCTTAGGATCGGGAGCAAACGTCGATTATAGGTCGCAGGCTGCCAGAATTCGACGGGAAGGATCGCGGCAGTCGACGAAATAGTACAGACTAGGATATGGGTCTTACACCCCACACGTGGGAGGGACCCACCATAGTCGGTCAGATGACGGTGCACCGCTGATCCCACGGTGCTGCCGTGCTTGGTTTGGGAGGTCAGCGGTGCATCGCCGATCGGGCAGTGCCGCTGTACTCACCTGGCGGTGCCACTGCACCCACCTGGACTGTCTGGCAATGCCTCCGCCATGGGGTAGTGGCCACCCCCCCCCCCTCGGTGATGCATTTTGGTCTGTGGGACCCCCTAGGCCCCACCGAACTCCGCAATTTGGGTCCTGAGGCCCGTAGGACCCATTTTCGTGGTCCAACGAGCACGTATTCAAGCCCCTTAGATCCATTTCAAGTTTAAAATTGTCAACTACCTCCTCAAACCTATCGACTAACTGCCTTAAGGCGACTTAGGTCAATTCACGTGGTCTAAGATACGTTGTGGACTACATTATGATGTTTGGTCTCACCTGTTGGTGAAACTTTGGAATCCTAATGTGGTCTCTAAATTCCATTGCCCCCTTCCTAGGCCAAAGTGTGTCAGAGTGCATCGTGTTACCTATAACCTAGGTCCAGTTTAATCCAAATCATGTTTTGATACTGTAAGACCCGTGTCCTAATCCGTGCTGTTCCGTTAGCTTCCGCGGTCCTTTCGGTCAAATTCCGGCAACCTTCGCACCGTATTCGGTATTTGCGCACGATCCTAAGCCAGGTCCCGCGCACCGACGTCGGCTTGGTCTGAAAGTTATATCATAGCGACCGCGTCGTCGCCGCGGTTCCAACGCCGTGACTTGCGCACTGAACCGATATCCAGGCAAGAAGATGCCGATCAGCGTTTATTCCGAAGAAACACCGCGCGTTGCAGATTTCGAGGGAATCTCTACAATTAGTCCCATCAATCAACCATTAAAGCATCCCATACCTCAAGTACAACAACCCATCACCACCTTTTACTAAAGTCCACCATTCTTTCCACCTCACCACTCCTCTTTTCCAAATTTCAACAACAACCATACTCTTTTTACAAATTTCAACCCAAACCATCCCCCATCACTCCATCACCCATCTCTTTCTCTCTCTCTCTCTCTCCCTTTACAACTATCTCTCTTATTCATTTTTTTTAAAAATCCAATCCAAGAGAGAGTTCCATACGTATGGTCCTCCCATGGTGAGAGACTTGCATTTGTAAGGCCCACCTTTCCCACCCCTTCATCTCTCATCTCAACCATCCATTTCTCATCTTCCACCATCAAAGAGGAGCTCAAGGAACTAAGGAAGCCAAGGGAGCAAGAAGATCAAGTGGTGGGTGCCTTGATAGGGTAGATTTTCATATTTTTAAGATGGGCCAAGTGAGGCCAACCGATCAATGGTTTGGATCTCACATTGGACCCTAAGATGTGGCCGATGGCCCACTTGGATCATCATGATCATTCCATGATGGGGCCATTCTCCATGGACCCCATCATGATGTTTATTTTCTTGTATGTTTAGGGTCATCTAGACCGTTTAATTTGGTGGAGAAGGGATCTCCACCGTTGGATTTAATTTTTAATGGGCCACATAAAATGGGACCCACTTGATGTATGATTTAGTGCAAGGGAGGGCCCATAGTGCCGGGGTCCCTCCATCACACGGTCTCACTCTCTATCTCTCGCTCCTTTGTTTTATTTTATTTTATTTTTGTGATGTTAATGAGATTGTGTGGCCCACTTGAATGGACCCCACCATGAAGTTAGCAGGTTACCCAAACCACTTACCTGTGGGGCCCACTTTGCGTGTATTGTACCCACGCCGTCCATCAGTGGTGACCCTCATGAGTAGGCCCACCTTGCTCGGCCAGAGAGTCCAGCGTCCAAGGACGCTGGACGATTGGTGAAAAAAACACAAATGAAAGCTTGGTTCAAGCTAATGGAGGAGGCCCATTCATGTAGGCCCCACCTTGATGCATGTCTCCAATCCATACCGTCCATTCCCTTCCCAAGCCATTTTTAGGCGTTGAACCCAAAGATGGGACTGATCAGACTTTCAGGTGGGCCATATCATGGCAAACAGTAAGGTTACCATTGAAATGTCCCATATTGCTCCTATACATCAAACAGGCCCAATATTGGGCTTGTTTTGGCTGTCGTGAGGCAAGGAGAGCCAATGGACGGAGCGATCTGCAAGAGGTGGACCCCACCTGCAAAATCCTTAAGAAACGCCCAAAATCAAAAAAATAAAATAACATCATATGTTAAATAAAGTCTGATGTGGGCCCCACGTTGATGTTTATATGTCATCTAATCCATTCATCAGATGGGCCACTCTCTGAAGTGGGCCCATCTCAAAAATCAGCTCGATCCAAAACTCAGATGGCCCATACCATAAGAAACAGTGGGACCGGACTCCTACCTTTGAGATCCTTTTGGGGCCCACAGAAGTTTTGGATCGGGATGAAATTTGTTTTCACCGTTCATCTTGGTCCATGTGACCTTATCAATGGTCTGGATGAATTATAAACACTATGGTGGGCCCCACATGGAGCCACATTGATGTATGTGTTTCATTCCCACCGTCCGCCTGGACGGTGGACGTGGAGCCACTTTGATGTGTGTGGGCCCACTGTGATGAGTGTGTGGGCCCACTGTGATGTGTGTGTGTGTGTATATATATATATATATATATAATATTATATTTCATATAATATTATATACATGTATTATGTATATATATTATATACTATATACATATCATATACTATATTATATGTATATATTTTTTTTTATTTACTAATGTTGAGGCCCGTGATTGAGGCCCACCTCAGTACTTGTGACCCATGGTTGAGGCCCACTTTGATGTATATATAAGGCCCATGGATCGAGGCCCATTTAATGTATTAGAGGCCCATGGGTCGAGGCCCATTTAATGTATTAGGGGCCCATGGGTCGAGGTTCATTTGATGTGATGGGGCCAATGAGTTGAGGCCCATTTGATGTGCACATGGGGTCCAATTGGTGAGGCCCATTTGATGTGCACATGGGGTCCAATTGGTGAGGCCCATTTGATTCATATAAGGCCAGGTGAGTAGACCCATTTGATGTACATATGGAGCCCAATTGTCGAGGCCCATTTGACACGTGTAAGACCCATAAGCTTAGGCCTATTTGATATGTTCTGAAGCCCCCGGGTTATAGCCCATTGCAATGTACATAAGGCCCATTGGTGCGGCCCGCTTAATGAATATAGGCCATATGATACGGCTCATTTGATGTATTGAAGGCCCAATGGGATATACCAAAGGTCCATTGCAATGTGCAATCCCGACATGATTTATGACAGTCGTGCCTTGGGAGCAATGTTGGTTTGACGTCCACATTGCAAGTACGATGTTGGTTAAATGTCCGCATTATGCCTTTCCCTAGGGCCCATCGGCGGGCCCATGCGTGTTATGTGCAGGTCGTCTAGGCCCACCTTCGTTATGCATGACATCCATCCTATATAGCATATTTAAATTCCATAAATTCATGATCATATGCATCATATGTATGCTTGATAAGAGAGATGACTGATCATAGCATAAGTCCTTGGGTAGATTGTTTAGGGACTCCCGCATAGGGGGTGTTGCCCTACATGAGCGCACGATACGCGCAGGATTGCTGTATGACTGGATAGTGTGATTCATGCATTTGCATTGTGTGATATTGTCACTGTACGCCCTAGCGACATCAGGGCCATAGCCTCCACAGACGCATCGTGGTTGGCAGGATTGGATACCGGAAATACTGTTCTACATGGGGTGCGATAGATATCCCTGGGTGAAAGTCCCTAAACCCTTATGGTACCAGGAGGTTGCTCCAACGTCTAGACCGAGTGGGTGCATGAGCGCTGGGTGCCGTTTACCAGACGGTTGCGCTTTCCACTGTGTCGTGGTCGGTTGGAAGGGGGTGCGGCCTTACCCGCCCGAGAGTAGGGGGCAATGCTAGGCTGAGTCTGACCAGCTCGAGGAATGGGTCCGCTGTTGACGAGCCGAGCCCGATATTGGCAGGCGGATAGTGAGGTCTTTTCCACTCACCTTATTGCGCGCGATGGGGCGGCAATCTGGCTTGGAGTGTACTAGACCCCGGTGGTATTCCAGATTTGAGCCGTATTGACATGTGGACTTAGATGAGGATTTGTATGCTTGACTTGCATTTTGCATTGCATGGCCTTGATATGGCCGACATCATTCTTTGCACCGCATGGCCTTGGTACGGCTAATGGGATTCTTAGCATTCATCAGCATGTTCCGCATTACTCTGATACTGCATGACTACATTATCACCTTGAGCATACACTTTCACCACCCTCTAAGCTTTATAAGCTTATGCACGACCGTTGCGTGCGGTGACGTTGGATCGCAGCAGGCTTGGACGCGTGGCTGATCTTCTTTTGGAGTTTTGGTCTATCTTCATTGTATTTCCCTTATGCTCATTGTACTTGGAAAGTTTTTTATTATAGTGGAAATGTGATGGAGTTTTTGGTTGTTGTTTGTGGGTTATGTCTTTGGTTATGCTTATTACGAATCAAACTGATGTACAAAATCCTCCTTATAGCATCCCAGGATCGGAACCTGGCGAATGGGCGCTGGGAGCCGAGAATGGGGTTCTACGGAGGCTGTCGGCGCCGGATTCGGCGATCGGGAATTTTGTGAGCCCGGTCTCCGAGTTTGGGGCGTGACAGATACCAACTTGTAACGCCCTGAATTTTAAGGGTTGAGCAAAGCTTTACTCCTAAGATCCAGCACATCACTTATGCAATATGGATAATGATGTTCAGATTTCGCCCATATTAATGAGTTAAACATGAGTGGGATCATACTAAAATAGCATAACATACTCTGGATATAATTAAATTAAGCAAGCAGAAGTTTGAAACATATATATTTAAACATATAAGTGTTTCACAACCTCCAGAGTATGACTATGTAACCGAGCTGAATATATACATGTATTGTTTCAAAATAAATAAAATGAAGAAAAGTATATGTGTCCAACTAAGCCAAATATCCCTATAGTCCCTGCGTATTGGTACGAGGTCTACATAGACCCGCCCAAGAGCTGAAAGTAGGAGAACTCCTCCTCATCCATTAAGTCCTGCTCCGTCGCATAGACTTCCTCAACACCTACATTTAAACCAAAGTCTAGTTGGTGTTTTAAAACACCGTCCCAGAGTAGGAGTGAGTGGCCAACTCAGTGGTACTATAAGGTAAAAGTTAACATGTTATCAAGTCAATCAAGTAGTAATGATAAAGCAACATAACAATCATTTCCTAACTACTCTTGTTAAGGTAGGAATGGAGTGCAAGTAATGATATATGCCCTCGCATCAAAGCTCCCTCACAAGCGACTCCGACAACCTATTTCGCATATGACATCACTGCCTCTGGTGCAACTTCATCACCTTTAAAGGACATCTTAACTAATGCAGTGTGATGCATGGCCATGTTAGCCAAGTAATTAATTAAGCTTATTCATACAGCAGATTTGGGAAGTTAGGGTACCTCCCTTTATATCATTGACCCAAACAGAATGATCCATCTAGGTTCGTCACTCCTAGTTAAGCACATACGATAGGTAAGTTGTAGGGTCATCACTCCTAATGAAAAGTAGTCGATAGGTAAATTCATAAGTTTATACTCGCGGTCACTACGGGAAGGCTTGTCACCTCAGTGTAGGCCGACAGCACGAACACGGTGTCCCATACCACCATGCCTGGTTCACGAGTCTTAGTTACTCACTGGACACTACAGGGAGGCTCATCACCCCAGCGTAGGCTGACAGCTCGAACACGGTATGCCATACCACCATGCTCAGCTCATGAGTCTTAGCGGATCGTGGTACCATGGTTAAAGTGGGCCTTTACATTAGTGAGGGGTACCTTATATTCAAGCAGTAACGTTCATACATGGTAAACACAAAATAGGCCAATCAGTTTGTTAAGAAAGTTCGATTGGTACGGGCACACGCTAACATAATTGACATGGAGCGTATAAGTACCCCTCGTGGCCTAACCACTGTTGACAATCATCGTGCGACCCAGATTCTTCGAGTCTACCCAATGTGGCGAGACTAATTCGGCCACCCGAACAGGGACTGTTACCGATTGCCTAGGTTACGTTGTAGCCCCAATCTTATTCAGATGTACTAAATAAACACATGTGATAATCATTTTAGCATTTGACAACCAAGCCAAATAAATTCCTCATTTGATCATTTCATCAAACACATTGATCACGTTACCAAACACTTGCATTTTATCTATAAATTGCATAGTGGCAAATATGATTACATGAAAGAAACTCTACATATGTATAAGGTAATTAAGAATCCTATCTTAATACTCGTAATAAATACAAATCATCAATAATTTCTCATTCAGACAATTCATCAAACACTTAGACTACACTTCACCAAATATATAGACTAAGTTAGTTACAACATATATTTTTGGAATTCCTTATACAGAGAAATCAATGTGCTTATGACAATGATTAATCCTAGATCAATAACCATGGAAAGCACAAATCATATTCGAATTCTCATTCAAACATTTCAACAAACACATGGAATGCATCTTTTACTCATCACAGTTCATGTGTTCATTTCATACAGAAATCGGTGTATCTAAGACAATACGGCAATAATCAAGTCAGACATAAATCATTAGGTGACATGAGAGCATTGATAACCATAACCTAAATGTTTATAGCCTGCACCTTTCATCGAGATACTCGATTCGGACTTGGTTTAGATTCTACGTTTCCGAGAACGGAACGTCGGGCACGTAAATGACGTAATAGGTTAGCTAGTTTGATGAACAATCAACCTGGATCTCTACAACGACATTAGGGTTAGATTTTCTTACCCAAAATCGTAGCTGAAACAGGTTGTGTAGCGTAACATGATGGAGATTCGGTGCGTGGAGTCGTGGGAGAGGATTCCTGTAATGATCTCCCAAGATCTCTCTTCTCTCTTTCCTCTTTTCTCTTCTTTTCTCTCCTCTCTCCCTTAGGGTTTGATGAAATTCATATATGAGGGAGGTGGAGTGAAATAAGTGGTATTTATAAGCCCATAAGTGATGCAAATGGCCCCAAGGCCACCATATACATAGGTTATCTCCTTTGGGCAACTGTTTTTGACAAACAAGGCTTGCAGGGAGACCCACTACTCACCTACGTCATAAGGTCTGTTCCCTGACAATGGATCTATGCTAGGACATGATTTCGATGTGATTGGATAAGCCGATCGGCCATGGAGGACCTATGTTAGATCAACTGTCATACTTAATCAATCGGGGCCACAGTTATACGGATATGTGCAGGGAAATTTTCTTTCCCCATTGGTGAGGTTTGGTCAGAAATTGACGGTCTAAAATTCTCAATTTTGTGTAAGAGTGAACAGCTCAATTCACTTAACTTTTGGTTCAATTTTTTAAAGGTATTTGCGTTTCTCACACACTTTACTCATGGCTCAAGTTGTACATTTCCGGACACTATTTGGGCTTGATTCTCAAGATGGTTGTTAAGCCCAGTAGGAAAGATATAGTCTTATAGTTTCGCGGTCATCGAACCCTCATCGTGTGGTCTAGGTCCGATACGGGGTTTCAATGTACTCCCGAGAGCGACAAGCTCTTGGGATTTCTCCTAGGTGTTTAAATGATGTTGAATCAGTGGTATTAATGTTTTAGGCCTTCTCATTTGTAAAAATGGTGGCCCGAGCTTAATCCACCGATTATTTAGTTTAGTACTTAACTAATTTTCGCCTAAATTATGGCAGGATACGGTCCTTGGGTAGTCCTGCCTGAGGTGCTACTCGGATCCTTGTATGGATTTTTTCGAGACGTTACAAGAACCTTAGACCCTTTCTATCTGACTGAATAAGGAACAATCTACATTTAAGAAAGAGGTTCTTCTATTACAAGCTTCTGATACGTCTTCTACGGTGAAGATAAGTATACCTTTTAAACTCTTTTAGGCTTTTCTGAGATAGCCTGTTAAAATCTCAATTAAGGTTTTGTCTGAGATAGCTTGTAAAATCTCAGTTTGGGTTTTATTATGATAGCCCGTGAAAATCACAAGAATTGTATATGGTTATTAAGGTAAACCTAAGAAAACCTTTTCATAGTGAAAGCCAAAATTATGAGAGAAGTAATTTTGGGAGTGGAGTAGGTGTGGTTGTTTTTAACGCATCGAACCACTATAATCCTTTATGCCATGTGGTGAATGCCTTTATTTTATTTGTAGTAGATTGATTGTATTTAATTTCAGTTAAGTAGTGAAGGTTGTAATATTTTTAATGTACTCTTGCAAGTTTGAGGTTTTAATTTTAAAGAAATTCATGAAATAAGGTTGTCCTGCCTAAAACTTTAGGTGAAGGTTGTCCTACGAATTATTTGGAATCAACGTTTCAATACTTAAGCAATTGATATCTTTACTTTATTTACATATTCAGCACTTATTTCGATTATTTAGCAGTCCCATATTCACCTATAAGACATCTTAAGCTCTCCTTTTCAAGTGGTATCAGAAAGAGTTGTTCTATTTTTTAGATTTACCTCCTTGAGCTAGATCCAGAGCTTTATTATGTCAAATTTCAATAACTTGTCCATTACCGGGCCACCTCCCTTTAAATTCTCTAACTATTAATATTAGAAAGCTAGGATGAATATTTTCCTCAAATCCTTAAATGAAAATGTGTGGCAAGACACTGTATCTAAGTGGATCCCTCCTATGATGGAAGTAATAGCCGATGATGGAACCATATTAATGAAAGAAACCGCATTTGCTTTTTGGACTACGGTTCAAAAAAGTGAAACTAGTGCAAATGCAAAAGCCTTAAATGTTATAACTTATGCTCTATCGGCTGATGAATTCAAAAGAATTATTTCTTCTATACAATTAAACAAGCATGGGATATTCTCGAAATGACACATGAAGGAACTACTATAGTAAAAAAATCTAAAATTCAAATCCTCACAACCAAATTTGAGGAGATTCGTATGAAAGAAAATGAGTCTTTTATAGACTTCTATACAAAACTGAATGATATAGTAAATTTCATGTGGGGTCTTGGAGATAGAATCCCTAAAAGCAAGGTTTGCGCAAAAATACTGTGATCACTACCTGATAGGTTTAATTCAAAGGTTACTGCTATACAGGAGTTAATGGATATAGATGTTATGAAAGTTGAGGAGTTAGTTGCTTCTCTTCAAACTTATGAGTTGAATTTCAAAGCTCCTAAAGTTAAGTCCATTGCTCTTAAATCTTCTAAATCTAATTCAAAGGAAACTAATATTAATTCTGATTTTGAAGAAAATGAAGATAATATGGGAATGTTAGTAAAGAAATTCTATAGAATTTTTAAAAATAAGAAAAGAATAGATTTTCAAAAACCATCTGATAAAAGAAAAAGAAAATCAAATTTTTGATAATCTAAAACAAAAGACAGTCAATGTTTCAACTACTATGAATATGGGCACTTAGCTTCTAAATGTCCTAAAAAGGATAAGTCTAAAAGAAAAGGCATGATAGCTACTTGGGATGAATCATCAAAGTTTGAAACTAATTCTGAATATGATGAATCAGACCAAGAAAATACAAATGATTTGAAAGCCTTTATATCGATAGCCAGAGTCACTTCTTCAGATAGCTGTGATATGTCTAACTATGAAACTCAAAGAAATGACCCTGAAAATGAAGATAATCTTCAAGATGCTTATAATGCCCTATACAAAGAGAGTTGTAAGATTATTGTCAAATTGAAAATTCAAAAGGAAAATTATGCTAAACTAAAATTAGAACTTGAAAAAGTTGTTTTAGAAAAATCTCATTTTTTCGATTGTTGTTAAAAAAAAATAGATTTAAGTTTTAAGTCTTCTAAATTGCAAAAATTTAAAACAGAAAATGAGAAACTAAAACTTGAAATTTCTTCCCTTCAAAGTTCAAATGACACTTGAAAATATGCCCTTGGTGACCAAAAACTTGAAAAATTGTTAACCTCATCAAGGCGATGTGGTGATAAGCTTGGTCTGGGTTATATTAAAAATAACTCTTTGAAAACCAAGGATTTTGCTCCTATCTTTGTAAGAGGAAAATCCTTGAACTCTAAAGGAAAGACTCTAAAAGATTCAAATTAAAAAAAGAATAACTTAAAAAACTCAAAACCTTTTCAAGTCTCTAAAATAAATAACAACGCCATCAGCTATAAACATCAAAGGTATAATAAACATCCCTTAACTGAAAAAATTGTGGACTTGCTTAAAGAGCTATTGAAATCCAACTCGAATAAGACAAGATTATATAGAAAAAGGAGAAATCCTAACTCCCAAATACAGTGAAAAACAAGAGATCCTCCTAAACCTAAAAATGTAATGAAATGATTTCCAAAGGTTAAGTGTCTTGTTGCCCACATAGCTTTCAAAGCTATTAGCCATTCAAGATGGTACCTGGATAGTGGATGTTCGAGACACATGACAGGTTATAAGGCGATATTCTCAAAGATCAATGAAGTAAATGGCAGCTCAGTTACATTCGGAGATGGAAGCAACTACAAGATAATTGGCCAAGGTAATGTACAACTTCCTAACTTGCCTCTCTTAAAAAATGTGTTATATGTTGAAGGATTAAAATATAATCTTTTAAGCATATCTCAAATCTGTGATAATAAGCATAATGTAAAATTTTCAGATCACGGATGTGAGATTATAAATGAGAAAGGAAGTTTAATATTAAATGGTCGCAGAACATCTGAAAATTGCTATATAATTGATAACTCTTGCTCAACAAACCATTCATGTTACATGGTTCAAACAGATGAGATTGAACTATAGCATAAACATCTTGGACATGTAAACTATAAAGATCTATATAAATCGAGTAAAAGAGATCACTTACGGGACCTACCCAAATTGAAAAAGATAGAAAAAGTTTGTGACGCATGTTAAATTGGCAAGCAAATTAAGAGTACTCATAAGAAAGTGAACTCCTTAGCTATGGCTAGACCTCTTGAACTTCTCCATATGGATTTAGTTGTACCAACTAGAACGGAAAGTAGAAGTAGAAAGAAATATTTTCTGGTTGTATTTGATAACTACACCAAATATACTTGGGTAGCCTTTCTAAGAAAAAAATCAGATACTCTTGATGAAGTCAAAAAAATTTTAAAACATATCCATATTGAAAAAGAGTTATCTATGATCAAAATTAGAAGTGATCATGGTACCGAATTTAAAATAGAAATTTTGAGAAGTACTACAATGATCATGGTATATCACATGAATTCTCTGCTCCAAAAACACCTCAACAAAATAAAATTGTTGAAAGAAAAAATATAATTCTTCAAGAGATGGCTAGTGTAATGCTAAATAGATGAATCTATCAAAAAATTTATGGGCTAATGTTGTTAGTATTACATGATATATAATAAATTGTGTTTATATTAGAAAAGCTAAAAACAAAACAGCTTATGAATTATGGTTTAACAAAAAGCCCATAGTTAAATATTTCTGAACTTTTGAAAGCAAATGTTTTATACGTGACCAAGAAAATTTGGTAAATTTGAGAAATTTTGAAGCCAAGAGAATGAGGAAATATTTCTTGGTTATGCTCTAAATAGTCGGGCATACCGTGTTCTTAACAAAAGAACTGGGGTGATACAAGAATCTATAAATGTTGTGATAGATGATCAACAGATCACACCCAGTCCTAATCAAGATGATGATGGTGATGTCAATTTGATTAATATATCTGACTCTTCATCTAAATCAGACAATACTAAGTTAAGGTTAGTCAAAGACTGTCCAACTAATCAAACACTTGGTAACCTTCGCACTTGCGTTCAGACAAGAAGAGAACTAGAAAGTATATGTCATCATGTCTACTTCACTTCTCAAATTGAACCACGAAATGTAGATGAAGTACTCGCTGATGAAAGTTGGATTAATGTCATGCAATAAGAACTAAATCAATTCATTAGAAATGATATATGGTTTCTGGTTTCCAGACCTAATGATAAACATGTGATTGGAACCAAGTGGATTTTTAAAAATAAAACTGATGAAATGGAAAACATTATCAGAAATAAGGCACAACTAGTGGTACAAGGGTATACTCAAATAGAAGGTATTGATTACGATGAAAACTTTGCACCAGTTGTGCGCCTTGAATCAATCAGGTTATTTATTTCCATTGCATGCCATAAAAAAATCAGAATTTATTAAATGGATGTCAAAAGTGCATTTTTAAATGGTGATTTGAATGAGGAAGTATATGTTGAATAACCAAACGATTTTAAAGATCCCAAACTTTTAAATCATGTTTACCATCTTAAAAAGGCTCTTTATGAGTTGAAACAAACTCCTAAAGCATGGTATGAAAAATTGACTAAATTCTTACTTAGTCATAATTTTATTATGGGTAATGTTGATAAAACTCTATTCGTCAAGAAATATAATGATCATATCCTGATAGTTCAAATCTATGTTAATGATATCATTTATGGATCTACGTGCGCTAACTTAGCTATTGAGTTTGCAGATCTAATGAAAGCCAAATTTAAAATGAGTATGGTTGAGGAACTAAACTATTTCATTGGATTATAAGTTAAACAACTTGAAGATGGAATGTTCATCCCACAAACTGAATATACATTAAACCTTGTAAAAAGGTTTCGCTTTGAAAATAGTAAAGATTTCGATACTCCAATGAGTACAACTCTTAAACTCTCAAAAGATGAATCAGGTAAAAGTATAGACTCTCAATTATACTGAAGTATGATTGGTAGTCATTTGTACTTAAATGCTAATAGACCTGATATTGCATTTACTATTGGAATATGTGCTAGATATCAATCTAATCTTAAAGAATCGTACTTAACTGTTGTTAAACGGACAATCAAATATGTCGCAAGTTCTACGAACTTAGGACTATGGTATCCATATGATACGTTTGTACAAATTTTCGGATATATAGATGCAGACTGGGCAGGAAATGTTGATGATAGAAAATCTACCAGTGGTTGCTTGGTATCTTGGCTCAGCAAGAAACAAATTTTCATATCTTTTTTTACTGTTGAAGCTGAATATATTGCAACAGAAAATGGTTGCACTCAGCTAATTTGGATGAAAAGAATGATAGCTGATTGTGGAATTATGCAAGATATAATGACTTTGTATTGCGATAATTAAGCGTAATTAATATCTCTAAAAATCCCATTAAACATTCTCGTACGAAGCATATCAATATACGATACCGTTATATTCAAGAATTAGTTAAAGATAAATCTATCATGTTGGAATACATTCAAACTGAGAAGCAGCCTGCAGACATACTGATTAAGCTGCTTGACAAAGCTAAATTTTCAAACTTGAAGCATGATATTGGTTTGTGTATCGTTAAATAATTATTTTATTTCTCTTTATAAATTAATGTTTATGTTTATTTTTAATAATGAAATGCATAAATTAAAAATAAATTTTTTAATAAAAATTAAGTGTCAAAAAATCCAAATTTTTGAGATTTTTCGACTAGCCAAACACATGGGGGGAAAATCCCCAAATCCATTTCATTCCACATCTTCTTCCTCAGCTAGCCGGTGCCCATTCGACCAACCCATCTTCCAAACTTGCTAGTAAGTGATTTCTTTTCAAATTTCTTTTAGTATTTAGTGGTCTCTTGCTAGAAAAACATATTTAAGTAGTTTTTTTTATCATTTGAAACCCTATTTGTTGTGGGTTTTGATCAAAATCTGATCTACACATTTTCATATCATTTTCTTTGATATTTTTCTTATACAAACTGATATGGAGCATAGATCTAAGAAAATGAATCGAAAGAATCATGCTAGTTCTTCTTCTAGATCAACTCCCATTAGTGTTCAGACCCTACAGTCGACGGAGGATGATCTAGAGTATGTTCGATATTTTCGCACAAGAGATATCATCATTGAAAAAATATGTTAACTTAGACCATGTTGCTTGATTTGGTCTTGTTCCTATTCTCTCAAAGGTTGGATGGGAAAGCATCTTGGGTTGGGGTGGAACGGCATATCGCTCCATTGTACAGGGCATGTATGCGTCCATTTGTGACGTCTCACTTGAGAATTTGACATTCTCAGTTAAATTTGTTGAAGAGACATTCAAAATAACCCTGCAAGTTATTTAGACATTAATGGATATAATTTGTGTGGATGATGGAATACCAATAGCCACATTATCAGAAAAAATGTCAAACTTTGAAAAACAAGTCATCACCCGTAAATTATGTCACTTTAATGCTAAATAAAGATCGGATAATGCCCTCCCCGTAAACCAAATGCTCCCAAAATACTGCATATTGCATCAAATTTTTACATCCAATGTTTATCCTCAAGCCGGGAATAAGACTGATCTTACTCCCTTCATGGTTAGAGTCTTTCATTATGTTGTGTTTGGTATGCATGTCAGTTTTCCGTCCTTAATTTGTTATATCATCATTCAGTTTCGCTTGCATCCCAAGCATGATTTGATTCCCTTTGCTCATCTCATGACTTGTCTTGCATTTCATTACAATGTCCAAATTCCTACGTTTGAGGCACCAGAATCTGAACTCCTATTTAATAACTTCAATCTGAATATGATGAACCTCGAACCTCTTCCTGGATAAAACGAAGAAGAAGAGGAAGCACAGCCAGCTACAGACACGACCATGGAAGATATTTTTAATGAGTTGGATGATTCAGATTATCACGCCCCAAATCCGGGGACGGACAGCTTCCGTGATGCCCCAAATCCAGTACTCGATTCCATACACCAAGTCCCGAGTTCGGCGCACCACAAGGAAGATTTTTGATTGAATTTTTTTTATTGTATATACATATAATAATACCTGAGCATGAAGATCCATGATCAAAATACTAAGCAATACTCTCCATTATAAATCCTGATGGTTACAAGTACAATGTTTTCCAAAAGGTACACGATGTCAACATTGTCAAATTGAAAAATACATACAATGCATCAAAAAAGCTAAGTCTTCCAAGCTACTCCAACCCTGAAAAAAATGGAAAATAGAAAACTTCGACAAAAAGCCTAGTAAGTACACATGTGTATGCAGTGTGTCCTACGTGCAAGCAAGATAAATATGCTACAAGGAAATCATATATGTGAAAGGCGTGTAGCACATAAGTATGATGTTAATGCCAATGCAATGCATATGCATTATAGTAATACTCTGAGTCAATACTACTAGCATCACCAAGTCACGTTTTCATTTCTTCTTTACCACAGCCATAACCGTATTACACGCATCTGTAATCACATCATCATTATCATATTGTCATATCATATCATAATTATATATCTCAAGAAGCACTATGGTCAACACCCATGCACCAGACACTAGCAATCGACCTCGCATACCCACCCTGTTGTGGACTTCCACCAATTGTATATCATGGGAAACACCGTGGTCGACACCTATGCACCAGATACCAGTAATCGACCTCACATACACGCCCTGCGGTGGACTTCCACTCGGCATGCCAGTAGCAGACTTCATTCGCGCTTCTCCTCGCCGACGAGTCAGACCGGTCCCTGTTTGCACCTCAACCTTTGAGCAGGTTGGACCCACCTCTTCTCAACCCGACGTCGTCAGTGGGAGTCAAATCCATGACCCATGTATCCACTCAGCCCGAAGATGAGGCAACCCTAGCTAACATAGGGGTTTAGGGACTTTCAACCCAAGGGGCACATCATCCCCTACTATTTCCACACTTCCAGTGTCCCTAAAAATTCCAAGTCATCATCATAGATGTACATTTCATCATCAAGATCCAACTCATGTTATACGGCACGACTGTGGTATTTCAATCATCATGTATGTCATGATTATACATGAATTCAAGCAACCATAATAAGGCATACATTCAAGTGCATGTGGTATGCATATAATGTCATGAGTTTAGGGTCTGCTTAACCTTTAAGGCAAAAATGTCGTATAATCATCATATGCCACTATCAACTATATCAATCCATGATCATGTGACTAAACTGAAGAGGACATATCTTACACATGAACAAATGTATTGAAGTACACTTACACATACCATCATTCCATAGTACATGAGTATGATCAATATCAACATGGTTAAGTAGATGAATTTAGTATGCTAGGGAGTGGAACAACATTAATCAAGTATTAAATCACATGCTTCTATTAACCACAATTACTGACATCACTAATATCATCCATAACTATCATAATCACGAGCATTAATTGTAATAAGAGTTACATTATATCCTTCGCAAGATAAATATTCCATTAGTGGCTTTGGCCTGATATGATTTTCTTCTATTGGGACCACATGGTTATACCCTAACTGGGCCTTATGGTTAATGAGTGGTGGTGACACGAAGTACATGCACCAAGTGGTTATGAGATGAAAGGCTTAGACATAACATATAGTAAATGAGCCACAGGATGAATGGTGCTGGCGAAACTCATATAATGTAGTGAACTTCATCTTCACATGGGTTGTTAGTAGATTGGATTTATAAATAATTATTGTAGTAGTTCTACAATAGTTTGGAAGGCACATGTAAACTTCATAAAATATAGTGAGCCCTAAGTTGAATGACTTAGTATATAATATACACATAAGAGTTAGTTACGGTTGGATAATGCGGGTTTGTCTTATACAACGTACTGGGTCCTACTTCCAAATGGTACTACAAGCAGACGGGTCTACACATAAACATTATAGTGGGTCCCAACAAGTAGAAAGTATAGGTATCTCACATAAATTAAGGTAGTACAAGGAAGAACAGTTCAAATGCACAAGGCACACGTCAACGGGTTCCATCATCAAACTATTTGGTTAGCAAAACAATTGAACAGTGTGGATAAAATACATACATTGAGTGGGTTCACAAGTGTTTGAAAGTTATACATTCAATTAACACTATTTCATGTCATTTAACTTATTTAGGAATTGGATCTAGGTCATTTTGGAATCATATTCTAGATTTAGCTAGCCCAATGAATAAATGATGAAATATGCAATACTCACATCAAGGTAAGGTCTATAATCAATCTGACACATGCCCTAAGTTCACATATAGAAGAGGTTACACCATCAGCATAGTCCACGAGTCTGATAAATCACATAATTCTCATATGCCCACATGGTCTTATGGCTACTCCATTATCAGAAGTCCGTATGGTTGAGTGGCCATAGAAATGTTACTCTACTTGTCATAATAAGAGACTTAAGGTGAGATGGTTACTTACTATTATTATTATTATTATTATTTTAATTATACCATAGCTCGCATAATGGGGCAACCACTTTACTAAACTTTCACATGGTCAGGCGGTAAGTACCACAATTTCACATAGTTTAGTATGTATACGATTACTATCATGATCTAGTGTCCACATTTCAAAATATCCAAACTAAATCGAGCAATCATAATCCTACACACTAATACAAGGCTACACCAATTATGATAAGTCTTATATTACAACCACTTCACATGTCACATAGTTAATGACTCATATTCGGTGTCGCATGGTTAAGGGCCAAGGGCCACATTTCATCATACCATTTACGATTTAGAGATCACATCGCATAGAATCTAGGACCTTGATAGCATTAGCTTTGGTAACATAACCCTCCATCACATTTGGTTTAGTATACAACTTGGTCATATGTGATTCAAGTGGCGGTATCTATATCGATAAGCGCAAACCTACATTGTTGAATGGCCATCAATGCTACTTGATTTCATATGGTTAGGTGGCCTTGTACGTATTTCACATTCATATAGTTAGATGACTATATATACTACATATACTCCACCATTACCTATGATTAGGTGGCTATACATATATCAAATACCCACATGATTAATGGGCCAAACATGTATATCACACCCTCACACCACTAGAGTCTACATATTTATTATAATTAAACATGTTTAAGGGTTTAAACACAAATCACATGATCATATTACTTGGGGCCGCACTCTAACCAAAGTGCCAAGTGATCAAGGGTTGTCCACAATCAGCCCATTTAAGGGATTAATCATTATTACTCCAAAAATTACAATACCAGTTCGTCATATATTTAACACATGGAGATTACAAACTCTTGTCGAAGAGACCCAATGGTTGGCCCAAACAAGGCTACCACTGATGGGCCCACATGGTATTCACTTAAAATGGGCCTTAACATTCTTGAGCCAATACATCAATGGAATTCACAATGGGTCTTATGCAGTGGAGTCCATGGGGATTCCCATGAGGTTGAATTGTGTGTGACCCACTTAAGACTTAGGTCTGCTTTGATTTTAGTCCAAATCCTAAAATGATATGAGGAAGTGGATGGTCCGCATGGATTAAATAAATACACCATGGTGGTCTTAGCTTGGATTCAATAGTTAGGTACTTATTCTCACAGCCTTGTATTGTATGGTCCAATTCAGGTTGGATTGACTAATCTTTTGGACAATGCCCTAAAGGGGACCCGGTACATGGGCTAGATGGGTTGAATATATAATACATCATCTGGATGACCCATAACAAATTTTTAGTGATGAGAGTTCAATTTACATTATTTCATAATGTACGACTATCTAATCATTGGATGGGCCTGATTCATGGTAACATACCGTCAAAAGGGTTAATAAAATAGATAAACAGTAAGGATCTTAAATATATATCATGTCATAGCCATGGTAGATTAAGTGGCATAACACTTACATCAAAGTGGGTCATACCACACACAAGTTAAGAGGGTTATCCTCCATTAAATATTCATAATCATTTGTTGGGCCCACGAAGATGTGGTCCATGAATCCAGCCCATCTATTATGTGTCCCACTTGGTTAAGGGGTCAAACCAAGTTTCACATGCATCAAAATTTCAAGTGGAGCCCGCAAGTGCTTTTATATACTTAAGCTCCGAGTTATATGAACGGTTCAAGGAAATCAAAGTTACATGGGTCCCAAAGTGATGTATTTATTACATATACAGAGTTCATCTATTTTTATTTTTATTTTTTATTTATTTATTTTAGAGATCATTTTATAGAATTATTCAAAAACGAATTATATCCAAAGATTATCTAGACCTCACCACAAACAGTAGTGGAGATAATGATTTCACCATTAAACAATTTACAGGGCCCACCTTAATGTTTATTTTCCATCCAATCTGTTCATAAGGTCACAAAGACCTGAATTAAGGGGGAAAACAAATTTCACACTGGTCCAAAACTTCTGACCCAAAAAGGGTTCCAATGGTAGATGTTCAATCCCTGCTGCTTTTGTAGTGTGGCCCACTTGATAGTTAGATCTATCTTATTTTTCTTCTCAAGCCTTAAGGCAAGCTCACCAAATGGATGGACGATTTGGATATAACACATACCTCATGATCAGATTGATGCAACTTCTTTTTTTTTCTTTTTCTTTTTTTTATTTTTTTTTATGGTGTGGGCCATTCGAGTTCCATGTACGGCTGAATTTTGGGGGTGACCCATTTTTAAAGGGGACCCATCAAATGCATCGTGTAGATGCTCGACAAGCATCAAGGTGGGGCCTGTGGTGGGGCCCACTTCCCTGCCCGTTCTAGGAAGCAGCGTCCTCTGGATGCTGGACATTAGCAAGGGGCTGACACCCTTGCCATATATTTTATTTTTATTTTTTTTATTTTTCAATGGTTTTTCACAGGTGAGGCCTATATCCTGGTGATCCACTCCATCTATTGGATTTTATCGCCCGAGACAGATTTAAGAAGCCCAATATTCAGTATTTTTCAATGTATAAACATCACAGAGTGCCCTAATAGATTATTACTGTTAAAATAATATTTTTGATGGTGTAGCCTACTAGAGATTTGGATTGGCTCCATTTTTCGGCTCAATGCCTAAAATGAGCTGGGAAATTGAATGGACGGCGTGGATTGAATATATACATCATGGGTGGGGCCCGTTATGGACCCACATCCTCTTCCTTTTTTTTCTTTCAACAGCAGCAAGGTCTGGACGCTGCAGCAAGCAGCGTCCAGCCTTCCTCTCTCTTTCTTTCTTGGTTTATTTGTGGTGTGTGCACGTGTGTGCATAGGTGTGTGTGTGTGGCCAGCCCAATGGGCCATATTTGGATGGTTTAGATGGCTTAAAAACATCACAGTGGATCCATGCCCTTTTGTCAATTAATATTCATGTATTCCCTTCATCTAGGTCTTGGAATGTTATGGACAGTGGATGAATGTCAAACATCATAGTGGGGCCACGATCAACAAGTCCCACATCCTCATCATCATCAATAACAACAACATGTTATCATCATGATCATCATTATCCAAACCATAAAAGAATAAAAGACTAAGTGAAAAGGGGGTGTACTCACCTTGATGAATTAGATGGATGGTTAAGATGGATGGAAGGGATGGGGTTGATGGCCCACCAAGATCACTCCTCTCTCTCTCTCTCTCTCTCTCTCTCTCTCTCTCTCTCTCTCTCTCTCTCTCTCTCTCTCTCTCTCTCTCTTTGTGTAGAAAAATGGTGAAATGCTAAGGGATAGAGGGGTATTTGTAGAGAAATTGATAAAAATTTGGTTAAGTTAGGCTAATGTGATTAATATTAGCTTAGGCTAGGATTATGGCAATTAATTCATGATTAGTAATTAATGATGGATTAAAGGAGCATGGGATGGCATGGTGTGATGATGTCATGCATGGGGTATGACATGGAAAAGCGTTGACTTGAGGTATACATGAGAGAGAGGTATGGGTATGTGAAATCACACACATGGGTAGAGATTCTCTCACCCATGTGTGGCATATACATGTGTGCATGGCATGTGTTGTGCACATGTGTGGAATGGAGTACATGGCACATTGCGCACATGATACACTGATGATTCTTCACGGCGTATCTCACTAATGGAGTATCGTATAAATGCATGGGTTGTACCTACGCGATCGCAACGACAGGGCGATCGATATGAAATAAGTTTCGAGGTCTTAAGGTTCCGGTTAGTTGGGTGTGTACTATGAACGGCTAATTCAGGTTTAGCTAAGGGCATCAATCATCATGTACATATGCATAGAAAATGGTACGGAATGGACGGGGTGTAACACAGATGATCCAGCTGATTCCACTACCAACCCTCTTAAGTTGATAAGAGACTTAAATCACTGGAGGAGAAAGTCGAAGCCTTTCATGTATCGCGTGAATCATTGGTCCAAACCCAGAAGTCTATAATGAAGTACATGAAGAAGCACTTCCATCACGTCACCCAGAGTTTGAGCCAACATGATCCATCGATGCCTACTCCTTCTTCCTCTGGGTCGAATTGAGCCTGATTCTCTTTCTTGTTCAAACTTATTATGGTTCTGTAACTTAACTTTATTTTGTGTCTTGGTACTTGGATGATTTCACTGACACTTAAACTTTAATCCCTTTCATATGCTTTCCTTTATGATTTACTGTTATTAGCACTTTCATATGCTTAATACTATTCTCTTTCTATATGTTCCTTGGTATTGGAAATTTCATATGCTTTATGAGATTTATCTTATTCTTCCTTTATCAAACTTGTGACAAAAGGGGGGAGAGTAGTTATAGAATTATTGATACCAATGCTATTATTACTATATTAGTATGGGGAGAATTAAATGGAAAGAATGGCATGAATGTTATGTATATGGAATGTTATATGTGTATTTCACAAGGGGAGTGCTAGTTGAGGGGGAGTGCCAGTTGAGATTCATCGGTTACTAAGCTGAAGATTATAAGAAGATCCTTTACAAGACTTACTTCAAATTACCAGACTTCAATGATTACATATTTGTAATGATAATTGTCTTGTCACAAAATTGACAAAAGGGGGAGATTGTAAGTGCTAAAATGTTGAGCACACTTTAGTTGTCAAATTTCATAAAAACAAAACCACTTAATAATAGATTTTCAAGATCGGTCTATGTTCAAGAGAAGGTCAAGCTTAAAACTGGTCTATACTCCAGAGAAGATCAAGCTCAAGATCAACTAATGTTCAAGAAAAGATCAAGCTCAAAGTCAAGATGAAGTCCGATACTAAGTTTAAGTTAAAGAAGTATCATATATTTGATATATCTTAGGTGGTATAAAACCCCTAGAAAGACCTGAGGACTAGATACTTTTAAAAATGTGTTTTTTTGGGCTTTTATACTTGTTTTGCTTAGAATTGGGCCAACCTAAGCTTTCTCAACTAGCCCAACTTCAAGCCCGAATTAACAACTAATTTTTGTTCCAAATTCGGCTAGCTCGAGTTTTGGTTCCGCTAGCCCGAGAAAGTTCGAGTCAAATTCCAGCAACAACATCTTTTGGAATTTGGGGAAATTTGACCAGCCGAAGGGCAAACTCGGCTAGCTAAACTGTGTTGTTTGGCCAGCCGAAGTTAACCTCGGGCCAGAAGATTTTTGGATAAATCTTATCCCATGCGATCCAAAATCTGTTGAGCCGAATCCGCTGAACTTAGGGTAGTCGAAGACTAACTCGGGCTAGCCGAAGTTCTAACTTCTTTCCTTATAAATTGAGTTATTCTCTCATTCTGAATAACACAAGTTAATTATCAGAATCCTTCTGTAAGAGAAAGAGAAGCTCAAGTTATTAGCAAGCTATTGAATAATATGTATAATTTAATTTATATAGCTTTTTTTTAATTCCCTTTATCTCAGAAATTTCAAGTTTGATTATAAAGAGAGTAAACTATACTCCTCTTTTGAGATCTAAGAGAATTAATTTAAGTAGCCTTTGGGTTTAATATAATTAAAATCAATAGAACCCTAGACCCTTTCTATCAGACTGAACCAGGAACAATCTACATTCAAGAAAGAGGTTCTTCTGCTACAAGCTTCTGAAACGTCTTCTATGGTGAAGATAAGTATACCTTCTAAACTCTTTTAGGTTTTTCTAAGATAGCCTGTTAAAATCTCAGTTAAGGTTTTGTCTGAGATAGCCCGTAAAATCTCAGTTTAGGTTTTATTGTGATAGCCCATAAAAATCACAAGAATTGTATAAGGTTATTAAGGTAAACCTGAGAAAACCTTTTCATAGTAAAAGCCAAAATTACGAGGGAAGTAATTTTGGGAGTGGAGTGGGTGTGGTTGTTTTTAAAGTACCGAACCACTATAATCCATGTGGCGAATGCCTTTATTTTATTTGTGGTGGATTGATTATATTTAATTTTAGTTGAGTGGTGAATGTTCTAATATTTTTAATTTACTCTTACAAGTTTGAGGTTTTGATTTTAAAGAAATTCATGAAATTAGGTTGTCCTGCCTAAAACTTTAGGTGAAAGTTGTCCTATGAATTATTTGGAATCAACGTTTCAATACTTAAGCAATTGATATCTTTGCTTTATTTACATATTCAACACTTATTTCAATTATTTGACATTGTCCTATTCATTCCCCCCTCCCCCAAGGACATCTTAAGCTCTTCTTTTCATTTTCCATCTAACATATTGGTCAAATCACTTATATCTAGATTAAGGAATAATGTAGATGTAAACTTAATCCAAGATCATTGGACCCACCCCAAGATGGCCAAGCAAATGGATGGGGTGGATTGTGTTGAGATTCAAATATTGCATATTATCCCCTATTTATATCTTGGTTTTATAAACATGATAATGCTTAATATTTTATTTTACTCATGTTTGTGTTGTAAGGTGAATTTAAAAGCTTGAATTAAAAAGGGTGCTTAAAGCATAGATTTGATGCTCAAGAATCACCAAGGCAAGGGATGGATCTTAGGAGACCAAGATTAAAGAATTCACATGTCAAAGATCCAAGAAAACTAAGTGAGGAATGAAGAGAATCAAAGATTTGAAGTGGAGAAAAGAAATCCTAAAATCGTCCTGAAAAAGCATATTTTAAAACTCTAGGTCATTTTGTGAAATTGCGCAAAGTGAAGTATATTTTTAAAAACTGCGTAGAGTGAAGTCTATTTTATCAAACTACGTAAATTTGAGGCAGTTTCGAAAGTTTTCCAACTAGGTGCGAAAGTTGGAGTTCCACAACTATAAATAGGACTCCCTAGGATGTTCCTAAGCATCTTTTAGGGTTTAAGGAGTGGACCAAAAGGGTGGAGAAGTCGTCGCCAAGAATTTTTCTTCTTCTTCCTTAGTTGTTTTCACGCTTTCTTCTAGGGTTTTAAATCCAATCATGTCTATGGTTAGCTAAACCTCTTAGATAGGGCTAAGAGGTGAAACTTGTAGCATGATGGGATGTTTCTATTGCTTTGATTCATGTTTATGTTGAACTCAATGGATTCTAATTTGATATTTAAGGAATACTTTCAGATTTTAATGGTTTATTATGACTCAAATTACAGTAGATCTACAATAGCTTTGAGTATCTTCTTTTTCTGATTTGAGATTGTGAAATTAGTAAGTCCTATTATTCACCATCGTCCCTTGGGCATGGTAGGGTGGTGCAATCCTTCCTAATCTTCACAATTCTCCTTCTTTGAGATTATGGGATTGGCAAATCATGTTGTTTGTCATTGTCTCCTATGCATGGTTTGGTGATGGAATCCCTGCCAATTATCATACTTCTCCTTAATTAAGAATTAGGTCAATGAAAGTTTAGATTTGGTTTTATTGAGATATCTTCCAATTAGATAGGATAGGACTCCAATTCCAATTGTGTTACATGAATCAAGTAATAGGGATCCCTGATCACTACAAGTGGATCCTTAGCACCGTAGTTCCCACCTTTAAATTCTTAGTTTTAATTACTCTATTCACCATTACTCTCAAATACTTCAGAATTAGTTTCACATCTTCTTCTAGTTCTACTTCTAGTTAATTTCAGAAACGTACAAGTTTTAGTCCCTGTGGATTCGACCTCGGTCTTACCAAGATTATTACAACATCGTGACCCTACACTTGGGGTTGTGAACAGATTGCCACTTGGATGAAGAATTAAAAAAAAAAAAGTTTTTAGATGCTGGTTGTCCAGTGACCAAGGGCGGAAGCTCTATTTGGGCGTGACTAAAGGCCCAATTTGTAGGGCCCATCTTGATGTATATGTTTCATCCATTCCGCCCATCTACCTTGCCATATCATTTTAGGCATAGAGACCAAAAATCAAGTTGATCCAACTCTCGAGTGGGCCACACTGCAAGGTGCATGCATCATAAGCTCTTTGCACGAGGAAGGTTGGGGTGGGTTTCCACTAATTAGACCCACCCTGATGTCTTATTCTAATCCACACTGTCCATCTGTTTCTTAGCTCAAGTTAGTTGTAGGGCCAAAAAATCAGGCTGATCCAACCATCAGGTGAACCACACTATAGGTGACAGTGGGGGTGGGAGCACCCCCTCACGTCAGCCATGCAATGTGGAGGGGGGAACTCCCCACTCGTGCACCCCACCTTGATGTATATGTGAAATTCATGCCATCCACCTATTTATCCAGATTATTTTAGGCCATGGGCTGAAAAATGAGACAAATCTGATTTATGAGTGGGCCGCATGGAGGGAAACAATCCCCTACTGTTAAAATCTTCCAAGGCCCATCGTAAGGTCACTATTCGCCCAAACCAGTCCAAGTCAGGCCCATTAGACCCTGCTCGAGATGGCCTACTATTAAGTGTGAAATATTGCATATTTCCTCCTATTTATACCTTGGTTTTATAAACATGATAGTGCTTAATTGATCTAATTATGCATGTTTTCATGTGCGAGGTGATTTCGAGAGCTTATGGTGAAATCGATGCCAAACGGAAGATTTATGCTCGAAAGATTACTAAATGAAGATTTAGAGATTTGAAAATTATTAATGAAGAATTCACATGCCAAAGATCTAAGGAAACCAACTAAGGAATGAAAAGAATCAAAGATTTGAAGTGAAAAAAAAGAAAAGGAATCCTAAAAATTGTCCTAAAAAAATATATTCCTGAAAATTATCTTGAAAAAGCATATTCTGAAACTCTGAGTCTTAAAAAGGATAATTTTGAAAGTATATTTTGGGAAACTGCGCAGAGTGCGTAAATTTGAGGCGGTTTCTAGCTTTTTCTAACTCCATGCAAGAGTTAAAGTTCCACAACTATAAATAAGACTCCCTAGGATGCTCCAAAACATCTTCTAGGGTGGGTTTGGAAAGGGAGAAAAGGCCTAGGCGAAGCGCTAACAACGTTCTACCACTTCTATTTCTTCATGTATTCAATATATCTTTTACTTTTTCTTTTGTTTTTGAGTTAGCTATGATTAGCTAATCTTTTAAGTAGGGCTAAGAGATGAAGTTGTAGTTTATTTTGATGTTTCCTTTACTTTGATTCTTGTTTATGTTGAACATCATTGATTTATAGTTTGAATTTAAGGAATATTTTCAGTTTTCTATGATTTATTGTGACACAAATTACAATAGATGTTGTAATAGCTTTGAATATCTTTTTTTTCTATTTTGAGATTGTGAGATTGGTAAAACTCGTGATTCACCATCGTCTCCTGGGCATGGTAGATGGTTGAATTCTTTTCTAATCTTCACAATACTCCTTCATATGTGAACTAATTCGATAAAAAGTTCAGATTGTGCTTTAATTGCCTATCCTCCAACTGGATAGGATGGGACTTCGATTCTAGTTGTGTTTATTAAATCAAGTGAGGTATTATCCTGGTAGCTACAAGTGGAGCATTAGTGCTCTAGTTCCCTTTTAATTATTGATAATTCATTCACAATTATTCTCAAATATTCCAGATTTCAATTTAGATTTTATTTTTCTAGTTCTAGTTCTAGTTATTTTCAGAATACGTACAAGTTTAGTCCCTGTGGATTTGACCTCGGTCTTACCAATTTATTACTACATCGCGACCCTACACTTGGAGTTATGAACACCTACATGGTGGACGGAGTAGATCATCCTCGTAGGGCCTATTTTTCTGCTGAGACACTATATATAAAGAGGACATTGTTACTAGCGCCCTGGTTAGGTGGACGCCTAGCGTGGGCGTGAAGTGGGGCCCACTCGTGGGACCCCCCATGATGTATGTATCTTATCCACTCCGTTCATTAGTTTTACCGTTTCATGTTAGGCCATAGGGCCAAATTTCAGGCCAATCCGAATCTCAGGCGGACCACAACTAGGGTAACAATGGGCTAGTTAGTGTTGTCCATTTTGGCAGCAAATGGGGCCCACTCATGGGACCCACCTCGATGTTTCCGTGCCATCCACATTGTTCATCCTTTTCTTCAGGCCGTATTGGGCCATGGGCCCAAGGTTCAAGCCGTTCCAGGTCTTAGGTAGGCTGCACCACGGGGAACTATGGGGGTGGAAACCCCTAGGACTTTAGAACTCATGGACTTGGAATTTTCTTGGATTTGGGAATCCCTGAATGTGGGATCCCTTGGATTTAGAGCTCTCTTGGACATTGAATTCCTATATTTTTGGAATCCTGTGGTTAAGTTTGGCACCCTGGATTCAGAATCCCTATAATCCTAAGTTAAATGCAAGATGCATTTGCAAGGTTTGAAATTAATTATTAAATCAATTTTAAAATCCTTAATTGGTGTGTGTATGTAATGTTGACACTATGGTTGTATTAAATCCGTTGAGGCATGTACTTTGCTTGAAATGATGAAATTCCAAGACTCAAATGGCCACAAGCACAGGATCACATCCTAATGACTAATCAAATGTCGATTACATCGGCAATGTTCAAACTATGCAAATCATCCTATTAGAGTAATTATAGTGATGTTAAAGATATTCTGGTCATTTTGGGATATCATTAGTGGGCCATGTGCCTAATAGATTGATAGCCTGATGGCACATATTTTGCGCATGTGGGTGTCCATCCAAGTCTTTGCCAATGGACCCTGCCTTTGCATATGTATCTTATCCATGTCTTACATCCAGTTACTAGATTTTTACATACAGGCTACATGAGGAGCCTAAAATTGCCCTTATTTGTCAATATATGTGAATGGTAAGTTTGTCTGTCAAGTAAGCCCCAAATTGAAGACCACAAGTTCAAGACTCATCAAGATGAAGATATACGAATGTGATTAAAAGGTAAACTAAGCCTCATCTACCCAAACAAAACCTAATCAAGTATATGCCCTAATATAAAAACATAAAACTTACCCAAAACTGCTTCTGGATATCCCTTGGTAATCTTGGTTTTGTACTTTGAGTATTGGAGGAAAAATGAGCTAAAATAGGTAAACTCAATGTCCTAACAATTACATCGATATGCAATCGAGGACAATTTTGATGGCATCGAACATGGTTCGATTGCATCGAAACCAAGCCCATATAGTCCAGCAACAAGCTGAACATATGCTGGGGATTGTCGATGACATCGAAACTTCTGTTTCAATGGCATCGAACCCACTTTGATTAAATCGACCTTGGGCTTATTCCCTCCATTTCTAAAATACTAAAAGTGTTCCTCGATGTAAATGAACCTTCTTTGATAGCATCAAGAGTAAGTTACAATGGCATCAAAGCTCGTTCGATTACATCGATATAAGGACTAGTTTGTCCAATAAGCTTTTTAGGAAAATTTAATATTTGCAATTGCATCGAAGATAGTTCGATCACATCGAAATTTAAATTTTGATGGCATCGAAGGTCTGTTCAATTGTATTAAAAAAGGGACAAAAATTCCAACAACCAAAGAGAGCCTTACAAAGAAAATCTGGATGGAATCGAAGCATGTATTGATGACATCGAAGACCTCTTTGATAGCATTGAAGTATGTTGATAGCATCGGACAAAATCTACTCCGCACCTATTTGAAAAACTTTGGTACATTAAGTCGATGGCATTGAAGACTATTCGATGACATCAACAAGAGCAGATTTCTGCCCATTTTTTTGTCATTGGGATTCCTCTTTATATAAACTATTGGGTTACTACTTGTGAAAAAGAGCTAAATTTGAAGAGAGCTTGAGAGAATTATTGTAATAGTTAATACCCTCATCCTCAAGCCCTATTTCTCATAAGAGTTCATCATTCAATCCATAGCTCAAGCATTAATTCTCATCTTCCTTGCTTGGATTGAATTATGAACTCTGGCATTCATTAAATTTCCAACAACATCCTTTAATGGCAAATCATTGTGTTGGAATACTTGAATGCTTAGCTCATGGGAATCTTCTCTAACATCTAAAGACAAATCATTTATTAAAGAAGATCAGACCAAACCTTAAACCAACAACCTTAGATCATTGATTAGATCATCAATAGACGGTTGCGGTTTGAGGGAGCTGAAGACTCTTCAACAACAGAAAGATCTTCACCAATATGTGATGACAAGGGGCTCGCTCACTTATAAGTAATAGAGTCCATAGAGTCTGAAGCCTCTTCCTTGTGTAGGATTTGGTTTTAGAGTTTGTTCTCAAACTTACTAAGACCTTTTGTAGACCTCCGACAGGAGAATATGTGTAGTGTCCTTGTGTAGGACCTATTTCCTTGTGTGGGCATGTGTGTTAGCCCTGTGTAAGCATAGTGTGTTTTCCTTATGTAGGCATTATGAGTTACCTTGTGTAGGCACCTAAGGATGTCTTATATAGACTCATTAGTTAACCTTGTATAGGTTGTAAAGGTTTATGGTTAACTTGATTTAAAAGCATCGATAGTAAAATCTGGCACACTTTAGGATGGAGTGCGTCAGTCGAGAGTGGAGTAGGCATGTAGCCGAACCACTATATATTGTTGTGTTTGTGATGATTTCTCTTGCTCAATGTATTGATTATTAGAATGTTTACATTATGCATAATACATGTTTGATATAATGCAACACTTAGATTTCTCACTATCTTAGAAATTAAATATGAATGACTTCGTGATAATCCTACTTAACTTGTTTTTAAATTGGTGGAATTTATAGTTTAGTAGGATTAGAGTTTTAAAAGTCATATTCACCCCCTTTAGGACACTTGAATATATATCCATACTTCAATAGTAGCGGTCCTACCGCAATTTCAAAGCCAAAGTTAGTCTAACGTGTGTCACACCACATAGACCTCTATTGTAAGGCCTATATCCTAGTAAGTACCATTCTGTTGGCTTCCGCGGTCCTTTCGATCAAATTTCAGCAACCTTCGACCCGTATCCGACGTTTGCACGTGATCTTAAGCCGAGTCCTACATGTCGAAGTCAGGTCAAACTGAAACTTGTACCTTAGCGACCGCGCCGTCGCCGTGGTTCTAATGCTACGACTCGCGCATCGATCCGATACCCAGGTCAAGAGATGTGGGCCTGCATTCATTCTGAAGAAATGCCGCACGTTGTGAACTACGAGGGAATCTCTACGATATGTCACATCAAATCAAGTCAGGTACACCACCTTACCTCCATGCCACCTCACCCAACAACAAGTACAAGTGGCCTCTCTCTCTTTTCCCATAAGTCCACTCTCTCTCTCCCTACCCATCCCTCTTTTACCAATTTTCAAATCAAACCATACCCATCCATCTCCTTTCCTTACAACCACCACATCATCCCATCCATATCATTTCATCCCCTCTCTCTCTCATTTCTTAACCCTCCCAAACAACACCACACGTCCAAGCTTTTCCAAACTATCCCAAAGCAACAAGTGTGGCCCACCCTCTCATCTCCCATCTCAACCATTCATCTTTCATCAACCTCCATTAAAATCGAAGGCAAGAAGCATAGGAGTCCAAGGGATCAAGAAGAAGGAAGATAGGTGGGTGATTTACCATTGTTTTTTATTTTAAGGGCCACTTGTTGTGGGACCCACATGATGTATGCTTTGTATTTAGGGAGGGCCCATAGTGGCGGGGTCCATCCCCTTCTCACCGATCTTCTCTCTCTCTCTCTCTCTCTCTCTCTCTCTCTCTCTCTCTCTCTCTTGTAATGGGCGTGGCCACTGGATCAACACCGATCGTGGACCCACCATGATGGATGTATTTTATTGATGTCGTCCATCTGTTTTATCCAAGCGATCCAGTGGGCTTGGATGATGAGAAAACACAAATATTAGACCCATCAGGTGGGCCACGTTCATGTGGGACCCACCTTGATGACACGTGGGCCACCTACATGTCGGATCCACTATGATGATTGTGTTATATCCATGCTGTCCAGCGTCTAGGAGACGCTGGACAGGGAGTGGCTAACATGGAGTGCGTGTGCTGACATGGGTAAGTACTAACAAGCTAACAAAAAAATATATATATAATAATATAATATTATATTGCAAATTTGGGGCAGACTGCTCCTACAGGCCTCACTTTGATGTATGTAGTTGATCCAAGCCATCCATCCTTTTTCTCAGATCATTTTAGGCGTTAAGCCGAAAAATGAGGCTGATCTGGTTTCCTGGCGGGCCATAATATAGAAAACAGTATTCCTACCATTGAAATACTCCCTGGTGTTTCTATACATCAAAAATCATCCAATATTGGACTTGATATGTTTGTATTGAGCCACAGGGACCAACGGCTTGGTTGGATTTTTCTGATGCGGGCCCCACCTATGAAAAACCGTAAGAAAACATTTTTTTAAAAAAAAAATGAAGGAAAGGAAGCAGCCGCCGCTGCTGCTGCTGAGGACGTAGCAGCGTCCTGCGCTGGCAGGCGGACGGACGGGCTGGACCCATGGTCCAGCCGTGGGCCCCATCATGATGTGTGTTTTGTACATCCACGACGTTCATTTGTTGGCCCCCCTCCCTAGCTGTGGGCCACCCAAAAATAAGCCATATTCAATGCTCAGGTGGCCTACGACAAAGGAAACAATGGGATTGAATGTATACCATTGAAACCCCTTTTTGGGGTCAAAAGTTTTGGATCAAAATGAAATTTGTTTTTCCTCCTCAATTCAAGTCACGTGTGACCCTATCAATAGGTTTGAATGGCAAACAAACATTGCAGTGGGCCCAGGTCACGTGTGACCTTATCAGCAGGTTGGGTGGAAGATAAACATTATGGTGGGCCCCACATGGGACCACTGATGTATGTATTGTATCCACGCCCTTCATTGGTGTGGAACCTCACCATGAAGTAGGTACTTTATCTATGCCGTCCATCCCTATGGGACCCACCATAATGCATGTGTTTCATCCAAACCGTCCAACCATTTTGGAGATTATTTCAAGGCCTGTGATGGAATATAAATATATATATATATATATATATATATATATATATATATATATATATATATATATGTATATGTATATAAAAGACAGATCTAGGATCAAGTGGGTCATATTACAAGAAACAGTGAGTTTGAATGTCCACCATTAAAACTCTTGGGGGCTACCAGGTTTGGACCAAAATAATATTTGCTTTCCCTCTTAATTCGGGTCTGTGAGACCTTATGATCAGATTGGATGGGAAATACATGATTTGGCAGGCCTTGAGAATTTTAAATGGTGAAAATCATTATCACCACTTATATTTAGGTGTGGCCTATTTGATATAGTTAGGGCCTATTGGCGTAGCCCATTATAATGTACATAAGGCCCATTAGTGCGGCCCATTGATTTGGCCCACCTGATGAATATAATGCCCATGTGATTAGGCCCATCTTGATGTATTTATGGACCGTTGTTGAGGCCCACCTTGTTATATATACGAGACCCATGTTATAAGGCCATTTGATGTATTAGAGGCCCTTGGGTCGAGGCCCAACAGGATGTACATAAGGCCTATTGCAATGTGTGATTCGTCATGCCTTGGGAGCAATGTTGGTTTGATGTCCACATTGTAAGGATAATGTTGGTTAAATGTCCGCATTACGACTCTCCCTAAGGCCCATTAATAGGCCTATACTTGTAGTGTGTAGGCCGTCAAGGCCCATCTTCGTTATGAACAGAGCACATCACCACATAACATGCTTAGTATATATCCATGATTCATGATCATATGCATCATATGTATGCCTGATGTGAGGAGTGACTGATCATAGCATATGCCTTTGGGTAGATTGTTTATGGGCTCCCTGATAGGCAAAGTTACCCTACATGAGCGCGTAGTACGTGCAGGATTGTTGCATGACTGGTAGTGTGATTCATGCACTTACATTTGTGTGGTTGTGATTATTATATGCCCTAGCGACATCAGGGCCATAGCCTCCATAAACACATCGTGGGTGGCTAAATTGGATAACGAAAATATTGTTACTAAGCATCGGGGCGCCATAGATGTCCCTGGGTGAAAATTCCTAAACCCGATGGTACCAGAGGATGACTCCAACGTCAAGACCCAGTGGATATATGAGCGCACAAGGGTCGAATACCAGGAGGTCGCATCTCCCACTGTGCCATGGTCCGTTGGAAAGGGGTGTGGCCTTACTCGCCCGAGAGTAGGGGGCAATGCTAGGCTGAGTTTGACCAGCTCGTGAATGGTTCCGCTATTAACGTGCCGGATAGGTATTAGCAGACTATTAGCCAGGCGGATAGTGAGGTTTCTTACGCTCACTTGGACTGTGCGGCTAGGAGAGCGACAGTGCCATTTAGAGTGTACTGAACCCCGGTGATTATCGAGAATGAGAACTGTACTGATATCTGATTAGGATTGGCATGCTTGAGCTGCATCTCGCATTGCATGGTCTGGACATGGCCGATAGCATTCATGTTCTACACCGTATAGCCTTGGTACGGCTGATTGAGTTCATATACCCATTAGTATGACTCCGCATTACTCTGACCTTGTATTCTGAGCACGCTTATCTTGCGCACACACTTACACCACCCTCTAAGCTTTCTATAAGCTTATGTACGATTGATGCGTGCAGGTGATGCCAGGACGCAGCCGTAGCCTCGTCAAAGTTAGAGTGTGCAGTCGAGCTTTTGGAGTTTCTGTTATTATCATTATCTTGTATTTTCATTTCATACGCATTGTACTTAAAAGTTTTTTATCATAGTGGATTTTGTGATGGTGTTCTTGTGGTTATTGTTCATGGGTTATGCTTATGGTTATGCTCATTATGAATTAAATTGATATTAGAAATCCTCCTTATAGGATCCCAAAATCGAAACCTGGTAAATGGGTGCCGGGAGCCGAGAATGGGGTTCTATGGAGGTTGTCGGCACCGGATTCGGCGATCGAAAATTTTGTGAGCCCAGTTTTCGAGTTTGGGGCGTGACATCTATATTTCTGGCAGGGCCTATCATTCGGCTCTCACTCTCTGTGTATGATGTGCCAATTAGGGCCGATTATATCATGATATGTTTAATAACATGCTAGTGTGTTTGGCCTGATAGGACACATTGATAACATGCTTAGTGTAATGGATATCATGCTCGGTTATATGTCCATACGCATCATTTATATGCCTATTGTGGAAGAAAATTGTTCATAGCATATGGCCCTTTGGCTTAAGACACTTAGAGGACTCTAGATGAGATAGGATCGCCCTGCATGATTCATGCAGTACGCACGGGTTTGATGCATGTCCTAGATAATGTGGTTCATGCATTGTGTATTATGTGCAACACATTACATCAACTCCCTGGTGACATCAGGGAGGTGGTCCCGTAGCCTTGTTGTGGTTGGCCGATGATTTTATGGATACTGTTGATGCAAATGTCCGATTCCTCCTCTTGGACCTTCGTGTACCTGCACAAAAGAAAAAGGGACAAAGGAGACCCTGGCTTGAGCAGGGGACCCTCCGATGCCAAAGTCAGGCCTGGATTCTAGGTCTAAGAGTATTGAGGAGCTTTTTAGAGAGGATTTGTTCCGTACCTCTCAAGGTGACAGGGGTCCTTCTTTTATAGCTACTGGGGCATGTGTCGCACGAGGATTCTCTTCTCGATATTGAGCGCGGGATCTTCTCCTGGGATCACGGGGATAGGATCGTGCCCATCTTGAGCCTTCATCCGATCCCGTGAGCTTCGGGGTCGGAGATCTTATCCCAAGATATCCGGGATGAGGCTCGTCCTAGCGATGGTCGGTCTGGCAGGGTGGTCCGCCCGACGCATGCCCGGGACGCTGATGAGTCGTCCGAACCGACTCAACCTTTGTCTCGGTTTAGCGCACCATGCCTCGGACTTGACACATCCTTTTGTGATCCGAGGCATTAAGTCCGAGTCTGCGGACTTGTATTTTTTATCCCCAACAGTAAGCCCCCCCTACTCCGTGTGTTTCATATGACACTTAGGAGTAGCGAGTTTTGAGTCGGTTCATAACCCAGTCCGAGACAGTAGGTGGTCATTTAATGCGTTCCATGTCGCCTTTGACGGGAGGCGGTTCGGTTCCTGACATCGCATGCGCCGTCAGCCGTCAAGTCGCTCATCCCGCCAATGAGGGTTGGACACGTAGCAAGGCCATTATTGTCGTCAGTCGACGAGCGCCACGTGTCGAGTGGGGGAATCGATGCAGGCGTCGAATCATTTCCTCATTAATTACTCCCGCCGTATGGCGATCTTATAAATTGGTGGGGGTCCGCATTTTGAACTTCTATTGCCATTCCTACTTTTCATTCCCTTTGGAGCCTTCTCAGTCTTTCATCTTCTTCCTTTCCTCTCTCTTAACCGTCAGCGCTTCCTTCCGCCATTTCCGTTTTCCTTTCTCCCTCCGGTGAGTTTCTCCTTCCTCTCTATTAGATAATAATGGCGGATAGGGGTTCTCGAAGTCCCCAGGGGGGAGCTTCCGGAGACGAAGGCGAAGCGCAACGTTTTTGGAATGTTGCGGAATCGCCTTCCTTACTGACGGAGATAGCAGTGGATGCCAACGCTGCTTTTCTATCTGAGAGAGTCATTGAAGCTCCGGCGGAGCGCCGTGCTTCCGTTGTTCCTTCTCGTGGTGGGTCGTCTTTATTAACCCGCCCGGGAAGGCCTAACTTCCCAAGGGGCATGGAGGAAGATGAGGAGGAAGAAGATGAAATGTTGATTGCCGAGGGAACCTCTGACCCAGTTCCTGTCGATGAATCGGAGCAAGCTCGGGGGAAGATTTAAGCGGTCCAGTTCCCTCAGTTTTAACTGAGACGGACTTAGACAGAATCCGGATCGGGTATCACATCCCCGAGTCGGTCATCACCTATCTCCCCCGTCCAAATGACTTGCCGGATCACCCTCCTGCCGGGGCGGTCGCCATTTACCAAGTGTCAATGCAATGCGGCTTGCGTCTGCCCCTTCAGGCCATTGTCCGGGGAGTATTGTCTCGCATTCAGATTGCCCCGGGGCAGATAGTCCCGAATGGGTGGAGGAACTTATTCGGGTGTGCGGTGTTGTGGGCCGAGATGGAACAGCCACCGCTTACAGTCGACGAATTTCTCCACCTGTACCAAGTGCGGGTGAATCCGAACTACCCTGGCTTCTACGTCTTCGCTGCTTGGCGAGGCGGAGGCGGTTCCTTGATAACTGACCCTCCCACTTCCAACAAACATTGGAGAGAGCGTTGGTTTTGGGCGTGTGGTCGATGGGAGACTGATGACTCCGGGTCTTACGAGGCTCGTGTTCCTCGGACATTCTAGAGAGCAGGTGACTTGGGTCTTCTCTCTCTGGCCCTTCTTCATTTTTTGTAATATTCTGGGTCTGAAGGACTTGTGTCTGGCAGATATCCCGAAGAAGCGGGCGAAGCTCGGCTCCTGTGCCTCGGCTCGGATCAAGGAGTTGAGGACGTTGGATCCGGCAGACAGGTCTTGGAAGGTGCTTCTACAGCCGGAACGCCTTCATCTTGCAGGTCTAGACTCGGAAGTCACAGGTAATTGAAAACGTATCTTCTGAGTATTCCGAATTTCCCCTGACTTACTTCGTTTTTTTTTTTTTTTTTTTTTTTTACAGATCTGCCTGAAGCCCGTCCCAATCTCAGGGTTATTCACGAGCCGGCTCCTTCTGAAATGACTGGAGCTCGTCCTCCCCTTAGGGCAGTCACGAAGTTGAAGGCTCCTCCGCGGTCAGTTCTTTTGTCGGAGCCTCGGCCGCCTAAGAGGCAAAAGGTGGTGCGGAAGGAGAAAGAACCAGCGAGTTCTTCTGCCCCTCCCGTCGTCGTAATTCCCGACCCAGAAGAAAGGGCTGAAGAGACGGCGGTTGCTGCCTCGGAACCTCAGGCGGCACCCGACTCGGCGAACGTTGAAACGGACGTTCCGAGACGGGAGGAAGAGACCAGGGCCGCGTCTTCCAGAGGGGAAGGTGAGACGAGGACCGCATCCTCCGGAGGGGAGGAGACGAACCAGGAAGGGCCGTCTGTCCTGCAGCAAGTGGTATCGGGGATGGTTCCCTGGGCCTTAGCCCACGGTGGCGAAAGAGAGTTCGTGAGGCTCTATAACGCCCCGTCATCGCAAACCGTCAGCCATGCAGCGAGGATGCTTTTCGAACTCGCTCCCTGCTTGATTAAGGCCAGCAAGGAGCTATCCTCAACTCATCGGCTGCAGACCCTTCTGTCAGAAGCTGAAGGGCGGCGCGAGGAGGCCGAAATCTGGGTCGGCATCCTGACAGGCGAGGCGGCTCTTGCCCGGAAGGCTGCCGAAGATGCGAGAGCAGAGGCGGCTTCCTCCAGAAGAGCCTTGGATGAAGCGAGAGCGGAGGTCGCTCGGGTACTGGCTCTGCTCTCCGAGGCTGAAGAAGAGAACCGGCGAATTCTCGCAGTTCATGCTTCGTGCGCAGATGACTTAGCTCAGGCTAAACTTGAGGCGGCGGAGCGTATTCGACAGGCCGACGAGAAGGCTCGGGAGGCTGAGAAGGCCAGGGACCAAGCCGTCCAAGCTTTCCTTGAGTCGGCAGAGTTCGAGGACGAGAGGGACCGCTTGTTCCAAAGCGGATATCTGGAATGCGTCAAGGATATAAAGGAATCTTTTCCTGACCTTGACCTTTCGGAAATCGAGGATGGAGCAGCCCCGGAACCCAAGAACCCGGACGCCGCTGCCGAAGACACTGCTGCTGGGGGCGAGGCCGGTGCATGAGGACAGTTACCAGGGCCCTTTGATTTTTTTTTTTATTCACTTTGATGTAGTCACACATTGTATTTGTACGTGCTTTGATGAATGAAAGAAAAATACTTAGCTTTATTCTTTTGATTTGGCTTTAACCTTTCTTAGTTCAGAGTCTTTAAACATTGAGTACCGAGCTAGGGATAGTAGACCTTGAGGTGTTCAGCGTTCCAAGGGTGAGGCAATGGTTGTCCGTTTAGGTCTTCTAGCCGATACGTTCCTGGTCGTATGGTGCCCGAGACGATATAGGGTCCTTCCCAATTGGGTCCCAGCGTACCCGATCCAAATTCCTTGGTGTTGGAGAAAACTTTCCGGAGAACCATATCTCCCATTCGAAACCTTCTAACCTTAACTCGGGTATTGTAGAACCGAGCCACTTGTCGTTGCCGCGCCTCCGTGCGCAGCCGCGCCACTTCCCTTTGTTCGTCCAAAAGGTCGAGTCCGAGTGCAAGGAGTTCTTCATTCTCTTCTGCATTGAATGAGGTGATTCGAGCCGAAGGTAATCCGACTTCAACGGGAGTGACGGCTTTCGAGCCATAAGCTAGTGAAAACGGAGTCTCTCCTGTGGCTGTTCGAGCTGTAGTTCGGTAAGCCCAAAGAATCTTCGGGAGCTCTTCGGCCCATGCTCCTTTGGCCCGGCCAAGCTTGGTCCGAAGATGTTGCTTGATAATCTTGTTAACCGCCTCAACCTGTCCGTTGGTTTGAGGGTGATGAGGTGAAGAATAAACGTTTCTGATTCCGAGGTTGTCGCACATCTCGCGAAAGCTCCTATTATCAAATTGCCTTCCATTGTCTGTGACAATGGTACGGGGGCACTCCGAATCGGCAGATAATGTTTTTCCACACAAACTCGGTGATCTTCTGCTCGGTTATTTTAGCTAATGGCTCCGCCTCGGCCCATTTCGTAAAATAATCTACTGCTACCACAGCAAACTTGGTCTGACCTTTTCCCATAGGGAGCGGGCCTATGATGTCGACACCCCATTGTGTGAAGGGCCAGGGACCAGTCATCGGCGTCAGTGCCTCGGGGGCTTGCCTCGGAATTGCTGCGAATCGTTGACATTTGTCGCATTTTTGGACGAGCTGGCGAGCGTCGTGTTGGATAGTGGGCCAGTAATATCCCTGTCGTAGGACCTTATGGGCGAGAGATCGCCCTCCAGAGTGGTTTCCGCAGATTCCTTCATGGATTTCCCGTAATACATAGTCTGCCTCGCTGGGTTTGAGGCACCGCAGCAACGGGGCGTAGTAACCTTTCTTATAGAGGGTTCCGTTGAGTATGGTGTAACGGGAGGCTCGGATCTTAATTCGTCGAGCCTCGGCGCGATCCTCGGGCAACTTCCCTTCGTCAAGGTATTGGCGGATTGGATCGATCCAGGATGGTTCCGAGTTGATTGTATTGACGGCCTCGCTAATTGGTTCATCTATACTCGGCTTATCGACGTATTCGACGACCTGGGTATTTCATCTTCATCGGCCGAGGCGAGCTTTGCTAGTAAATCGGCTTTGCTGTTTTCCGTGCGAGGGATCCGAGTGACACGACAGAGTTGAAATCCGTTGATAAGTTCTTTCACTTTCTGCATGTACGCCCTTAACTGGTCTTTTCGTGTCTGGTATACACCGGTAACTTGATTAACAACCAACTGAGAGTCGCTGAAAACACTGAGGTGCGTGACCTCCAAGCTAGCGGCGAGACGGAGGCCGAGTAACAACGCTTTATATTCCGCCGTATTGTTCGACGCTTGGAATCCAAGTCGTAAGGCATACTGTATATAGGTATGATCGGGGGTTTCTAGCACAACCCCAGCCCCACTTGCCTTCGAGTTGGAAGAATCGTCGACAAATAGTTTCCAGGGAATAGGGTAGGTAAGGGTCGGGGGAGCGGTTGTTGTTGGAACTGCAACATCCTTTGGCATATCGTTGACCGGGAGCTCGAATGGTGGAGTTCCTTCGGCGATAAAATCAGCTACTGCTTGCCCTTTGATTGCTGCCTTCGGTTTATATTGAATGTCAAATTCACTCAATTCGATGGCCCATTTCGTGAGTCGGCCGGAAGCTTCTGGTTTCTGCAATACCTGGCGAAGCGGAAGATCGGTCATTACGATGATGGTATGGGCATGGAAGTACGGCCTGAGTCGGCGAGAGGAAGTGATTAAAGCCAAGGCCATTTTTTCCAGGCTTGGGTATCTTGTTTCCGCCGGCAATAATGCTTTGCTGACATAGTAAACCGGCAGTTGCTTTCCTTCGGATTCTCGTATCAAGGCCGAGCTAACCGCTGCCTCGGACACCGCTAGGTAAAGGAGCAGAGACTCCCCCGATTCGGGCTTTGATAAGAGAGGTGCGGAACCGAGACATGATTTTAATTGTTGGAATGCCGCTTCACATTCTTCCGTCCAGTCCATTGTTTGTCTTCCTTTCAACTGTCTGAAGAAAGGGAGACATTTATCGGTGGCTCTGGACAGGAACCGATTAAGTGCTGCGACTCGTCCAGTCAACCTTTGTATGTCCTTTATGGTTTTAGGGGATTCCATATCAATCAAAGCCTTTATCTTCTCAAGGTTTGCCTCTATTCCTCGCTGACTAACCAAGAAACCGAGGAACTTTCCAGAGCGCACCCCAAAAGCGCATTTATTTGAATTCAGCTTCATCCGAAACTTTCGTAGGGTGAGAAACATTTCTTCTAAATCATTCACATGATCTGCCGCGTGTATACTTTTGACGAGCATGTCATCAATATATACTTCCATGGTTCGGCCTATCAGCCGAGCAAAGATTTTATTAACTAATCTTTGATAGGTTGCGCCGGCATTTTTCAGACCAAATGGCATCACTCGGTAATAATAAAGGCCTTTGTCGGTGACAAAGGTAGTTTTTGATTTATCTGTCTTATGCATTGCAATCTGATTATATCCTGAATAAGCATCCGTGAAGCTAAGGAGCTCATGTCCGGCGGTGCTATCTACTAGTTGGTCTATCCTTGGAAGCGGAAAGCTATCCTTTGGGCAGGCTTTATTTAAGTCAGTATAGTCAATACAGACCCGCCACTTCCCGTTGGATTTCTTTACGAGCACGACATTCGCGACCCACTCTGGATAGTATACTTCTTCTATGAAATTAGCCTGGAGGAGTTTGTCGACTTCTTCCTCAATGATAGCGTATCGTTCAGGGCCGAGCGGTCGCCGCTTCTGTCGGATCGGTCGATACGACGGATTGATGTTGAGTCGGTGAGTTACCACAGAGGGGTCGATCCCGGGCATATCTTCATGACTCCAGGCAAAGACGTCGGCGTACCTACGGAGCAGGCCTGTCAGCTTTTCTTTCAAAGGGGACTGCAGAGACGAGCCAATTCGTACCGTCTTGGATCCATCTGTCTCGGCCAAGGGGACCGAGACAAGATCCTCGACCGGCTGTCCTCGTTCATAATTCTCGCCCCGAGGGTCCAATGATTCAATCGTTAATATGTTGGTCGAACTTTTGTCGGCGGCTCCTTTTACGGCTATCATGTAACATCGCCTTGCATCCTGCTGGTCTCCTTTGACAATTCCGACTCCCGACTCGGTCGGGAACTTCATTGAAAGGTGGTATGTGGATATCACGGCCTGGAGGAGACTCAATGAAGGTCGGCCGAGTATTGCGTTGTATACTGAGGGTTGATCAACGACCAAGAAGTCAACCATCATCGTCGTCTGACATGGGGCACTACCAGCGGTGAGCGGCAACGAGACAATCCCTTCAGGCAGTACCTGTCCTCCGAAAAAACCGGTCAATGGGGTCCGAACTGGGCGTAGTGTGGACCGTTCGATCCCCATTTTGTCGAACGCCTGGGTAAATAACACGTCTGCAGATGACCCCGTATCGACGAGTATCCGAAACACCTTTCGGTTAGCGATAGCCAGGGTGACAATCAATGCGTCATCGTGGGGGTGATAGATGCCTCGGGCATCTTCGTCCGTGAAAGAGATGCAATATCTTTCTCTTTTCTTCTCCTTTGGTGGCCGATCTATGATCATGAGCTCGGACTGAGGCTGAGTAAGTTTTCTTGCATGATTCCTTCGTGCATTGTTTGAGTCGCCCCCACCTTGTGGACCGCCGATAATCGTCCGGATTTCTTCCATAGGCTGGCTCTCGGTCGGGCGCGCCTCGGACAGCTTTAACCATATGTTCTCTGAGTCGGCCGTCTTTTATGAGTCGTTCGATCTCTTCTTTTAGATGACGGCAATCACTTGTGTTATGTCCGTGATCACGGTGATAATGGCAGTATTTATCCTTGTCCCGCCGATTAGGATTACTCCTGAGCTTACTGGGCCAGTTAACAAAGCCTTCATTTTTTATTTCCATCAATACCTCTTCCTGAGTCTTGTTCAAGGGAGTATACGCGGAAAATCTTCGGTCCGGCCGCTTTCCCGACCTTCGCTCATCGCGCGCTTGATCATCCTTGCGTTTCCTTCCTCCGGCCGAGTCGGCTTCCTTTTTGGTTGACTCTTTGGCTAAGGTTTTAGTTTCACGCAGGATTCGCGCTTCCTCGGCATTCGCATACTTATCCGACCGTGCCATAAATTCTGCCAGAGTATCGGGCGGAGTTTTGTCTAGAGATGCCAGGAATGGCTTATCTCTAACTCCTTGCATGAGCGCATTGAGAGCCGTTTCTTCCGAATGTTTTCGAACCTGAAGGGATTCGAAATTAAAACGCTTGATGTAATCTTTCAGTAGCTCTCCCTGCTTTTGAACTACGTTGTTCAGATGTGCAGGGGGCTTCAATTTCTTCTTTCCGCCGATGAAATTGGTGAGGAAGGCGTCACTCAGCTCAGCGAATGAACTGACGGACTTTGGTTTCAACTGTTTGAACCACAGTCGAGCTACATCGGTCAATGTAAGAGAAAAGGCCCGACACATTACTGCGTCCGAGGCATCGTGGAGCTCCATATAGGTTCTGAAGCATTCGATGTGCTCCGTTGGGTCGGTCTTGCCGGCGAAAGGAGTGATTTGAGGTAATCGAAACCTCTCGGGCAACCGGGCCTTCAGTACCGAGTCCACAAAGGGGGACGCCTTCGCTTCGGATCCGGTTGGATATACATTCCGGCCGTGCTTTATGTCCGCCATCTCTTTCGCCATTTCTTCCCGCACTTCTCTTTTAAAATTTTGAATGTCGGCTTTCCAAGGTTCACTGCTCTCTGTCGTGCCTTCCATGGATGGGCGATTGCGCCTTCTTCGTTCTATCTCGTGCCGAAGATCAGTCGGGGGGAGGGAAGCGTTGGCTGACTGCGCTGGAGATGGTTCTGATCCGCCTTGGGGTTGGCTCAGTCGGAAAGACTGCGGCGCGGAAGGTTGAGGATCAACCGCCGCCGCCGGTACGTGCGCTGTCTCCCCTTGAGGATGCGGGAGTGGCTGCATTTGCTGCTGATACATTCGTTCCAGCATCTGCTTCATCATATTCATATCGGAGCGGATTTCTTGAACCTCCTTGTCCAACCGCCCATCGTCGCGACCCCGCTGATTGTTGCTTGTTCCGGTCGCCCCTTGTCGGCGGTTGTTAGGTGGGTTCTGGGCTGCGGGAACCGCGATTGGACCCACTGGCCCTGTAATCGCATTCTCATTCAAATCTTCTTCTGGGACCGTCCTTCTAGTCATCACCATTGAAATCGGTATAGAGATACGAGATGGCTTTTTGTACGTTTCCCACAGACGACGCCAAGCTGTTGATGCAAATGTCCGATTCCTCCTCTTGGACCTTCGTGTACCTGCACAAAAGAAAAAGGGACAAAGGAGACCCTGGCTTGAGCAGGGGACCCTCCGATGCCAAAGTCAGGCCTGGATTCTAGGTCTAAGAGTATTGAGGAGCTTTTTAGAGAGGATTTGTTCCGTACCTCTCAAGGTGACAGGGGTCCTTCTTTTATAGCTACTGGGGCGTGTGTCGCACGAGGATTCTCTTTCCGATATTGAGCGCGGGATCTTCTCCTGGGATCACGGGGATAGGATCGTGCCCATCTTGAGCCTTCATCCGATCCCGTGGGCTTCGGGGTCGGAGATCTTATCCCAAGATATCCGGGATGAGGCTCATCCTAGCGATGGTCGGTCTGGCAGGGTGGTCCGCCCGACGCATGCCCGGGACGCTGATGAGTCGTCCGAACCGACTCAACCTTTGTCTCGGTTTAGCGCACCATGCCTCGGACTTGACACATCCTTTTGTGATCCGAGGCATAAAGTCCGAGTCTGCGGACTTGTATTTTTTATCCCCAACAGATACCAAAAACTATTGAGGTTACAGGACGTCACATGTGTCCCTAGGTGAAAGTCCAAAAACCCTGTGGTACTAGTAGGATGCTCCAATGTCTAAACCGAGTGGATTTATGAGCACACGATGACTGGATATTAGTAGACTACATCTCCCACTGTGTCAGGGTTAGTTGGAAGGGAGTTTGACCTTACTCATCCGAGTCTAGAGGGTTATATGCTAGGTTGAGTTTGACCAGCTCATGAAATGGGTTCGCTATCGATGGGCCAAGTGGTTTTCTGTGTACCACTGACGAGGCTAATAGTGAGGTCTTTTGCACTTACTTGGTCTTGCGCACAATGGGCGGTAACCAGTGTCGGAAGTGTACTAGACCCTGTTGATGATACAATTATGAACTATTCTGACATGTGGACTAGTGGAGGATTGGCACGTTAGATTACATCTTTAGCATATGACATTTAGCCATGTAGGCCCTTGCATGGCATAGCTTGGGTATGGCTTATAGCATTTATGGACTTACCAATTTGTCCCTCCATCATTTTCGCTTACTCTAATATTTGTATGCTTGGCACATGCATTGCGCACATACGCACGCACTCTATAAGCTTCCTAGTGAGCTTACGCACGTTGTTTATGTGCAAGTTATGCTAGACCGCAGCAATATTGAGGCAGGAGAATGTGCCTGATCTTTTAGAGTTTTGTTATATCATGTATTTCAATATTGTACTCAAAGATTATATTAGTGGATATGTGGTGATGATGTTTTGTGACTTGGGTACACTTGTGGTTATTCTCCTTTACAAAAAAAATACCCTGAAAATCCTCTTTGTGGGACCCAGGATCGGAACCTAGCGTATGGGAGCTAGGAGCCGAGAATAAGGTACTATAGAGGTTGTCAGCACCGGATTCGGTGGCTAAGAATTTTGTGAGCTCGTTTCCTAATTTTGGGGCGTGACACTGCCCTTTCCTCCCCTTAGGCTTTATAATGGAGGAGAGATGGGCAATGATATCTTGTGGTGATCTATTGATTAACTTTTGGTAATGGTTTTCCCATCAAACAATGAAGGTGTCCATCACCCGAGGCTGATTTGGATAACAGGGAAAGATGAGAAATATGTTGTGTTCTTGAAAAGAAGAGATGAGAGAATGGTAAAGCTCGACGTTGTCTATGATCAGCCGATTATAAGGTGGTTGATTGCATGTTAATTAAGTAAATGAGCAGAGGATACACTGGACTAGGCCAAATTGGAGAGCAAGCAAATTCGGGCAATATTGTTTGACCCCGACTTAGCATTCTTGCTAGAGTCAATCGTCCATAAGGTAGGTCTCTACAGATGAGATAGCTTTCCCATGACTAGTGGAATTGGGTTGTCTCTTGATTATGTCTTAGTTCGAATAGGACAGTGAACTAGCCAAGGCCATATTATCCATCATGGAATGGAGTGAATGTCCAATTTTTCTTATCCTTATCTAGAGAAAAGAATAAAGTGCTCATAAATTCAGAAAATGATCAAGTTTCTTGAGGAGAGTGGATAACGCATTTACCGTAAGAAGAATAAACGGCCTTAGTGTGGATGGAATGATGTACAAGAGACAGATTTAAATACTCATAAATACACATTTGAAGAAGCCACAATGGTCATCCTCCTTGATATAGACCTTTGGTGGTGACTTCGTACATGCCTCTGTATAGGTGGCCAAGTACATAAGGTGCTAGAGCAAGTTTCCGACCTTGAGCTAGTGCCTCAGCCAGTGGAATATATTTAGTTGTATTTGCAAAGCATTCACACGGATTAAATGTCGGCAGATTCAGAGTAGCAAAAAATTTATATGTTCATCATAATCGATCGATCCACTACACTCGCGATAAGCCTATAAGATGTGAGAATAGGCTTTTCCGGCCTTGTTTGTGAAGCGCTTGGTCTCTTTTTACACAAGACCAGGAAACACAGCTTCACCAAAAGGAAGAAGCTGAGTCAGGGCCGTAACATCCAAGACATTTGGACTCATGGGGCCGCAACTAAAGAAAAATGTGTTAGTCGACAACTCCAAAATGTTGAAGCTGTGGTAAGGAGAGTAAGATCTTATAGATAATCGTGGATGGAGATCTTGATGCATTCATAGATACCCGATTCTCTCCATGTTACCTCATATTGAGAGGAAACACGAGCGAACCAAGCATCCCATTCCAGTAGTGGCTTCAGCTACGTCCAAGGATCATTCAGAGCATTGGCAGAATCAAGGATCGATTCGGATTGAATCAACGGAGTTTCACTTAGACAAATGGGAAATAAGGGGTCCATCATGCTAACATCATTAACATCTGTTATGGGGGAAAAGGGTCGACCAATGGGAAAAGGTCAGGTCAGAACCTCACATGCTCGACCGAGCCATGCAATGACAGAAACTCCATACCCGACCTCCAGCTCTAAAGCTGAAAAAGAAACAAGGTCAAGCTCAATGACCCGCCAGCAAGCCGGAGGGACCATGGACCTCAATGAAAGAAATTCGGCCACTCAACTAAGGAGACAGGTCGACATGCCCCAGCTCGGCATGACCCAGCTTGGCGGGACCCAGACCGGCACGTCCCGGGTTAATATACTTTAGATCAACACAGACCGCCTACTATCGAGATCCGACCTCACCCGCCTGAGATCTTGGCCGAAGATCAAGGAAGCCTATTGCGATACGGATTCACCCGACCTCAGTTGAGAATCTAGGGCAGATATTAGGACTCCCAATAGGATTGTAATCCTATTATGAGATATCATACTAAATGAGGAGACACCTCTTACGTCACCACCTCTCCTAAAACTATAAATACAGGTACCTCTAATGGTGAAAGGTACACATAATCTTCAGCCTACAACCCCCTACTCAACTAAGACCCAAATTCCCTACCTGACTTAAGCATCGAAGAGTCCCTTGCTGTAGCAAGGGTTTCCTTTATCTGCTCCCTGTGGAGGTATTCAAAGGTTTAGGGATGGCTACCAGATTTCTGCATTAATAGTTACCAGAAAACTACAATGGTAAAAAGAAAGAAGAAAGCTCTAGCTGTCATTGTTACAGCCATCCCAGCTCTTCCTGAATCATCAGCCAAGCAAGGTGCCCAACCCTACCAGCATACCAACCAACATCCAGAAAGTTACTTCCATTGGTACACTCCCTTGAACACCTAGCTAGAGTATGTACTGAAAGAAGACGAGTTGAACCAATTGACCAAGCTCGGTAATAAGACTCATCAACCAACTCTAACCTCGACATCAAATACTGAGAGACTTATCGAATAGAAGACATGGGGGGCTCTTACCTTGCCCATGGAATACTGGCCACTTAAAATATCTACTACTCCTGAGGACTCAAGAAGTCCTCTGACCAGAAGTGCATTAACTGACCGACCTACTTGATGAGGGTAACCTCCCTTTCTAAAAGGGAAAAAGGTGTTCGCGATATTATCGCCGTGCTTTCTACTATTTGACAATTTTCTACAATAAAAGAACTTCCCTAGGTCAGGGAAGAGAACTTCTTTCAAATTTCTACAATTCGAGATATACGAAGTACTGAGGACTTCCCTTAGTGCAAGGGAAAATTAATCCTCAACTAGTCGTCCGACCCTTAGAGAATAGGTCGGACCATTAATTAATAACACTACTCGGATTGCGGGATCTACAATAAGGACTTCCCTTCGTGACCGACTAAAAGACTCCATTTCTTATGTTACTTTATATGTATTGAAAAGTCTTTTCATATGGAAGGCAAATGTGTAACACATCATCAGTCGGTGAGCCCTACCGTCTGATTATCGCTTGATCATGTTTACACATTGAGTGAGTAGCTGAATAGGTGACCGATCTCATCAGATATCGATCATATGCTACGTGTCTACTTGTAACGTCTCGAAAAAATCCGTACAAAGACCCGAGTACCACCACAGGCAGAAATCTTTAATAAGCGAATCCTTTAGAAATTAGATGAAAATTAATTAAGTAATAAACTAAATTAATCAGTAAATTATCTTGAATCACTATCTATATGAACTGCAAGACCCAAAACCATTAAAATCGCTAACTCAACATTACCTAGAAACTTAGGAGAAATCTCAAAACCCAGTTGCCCTCAGGAGCGCATTGAAACTCCGTATCGGACCTGGACTGCGCATCAAAAGTCCGATTATCATGAAACTATAAGGTTATGACTACCTTATTGGGCTTGACAAGCATCACGGGAATCGAACCTAAACGTGTCCAGAAACGCATAACTTGAGCCCTGAGCAAAGTGTGTGAGAAACGTAAATATCTTTAGAAAATGAACTCAAACTTAAGTGAATTAGACCATTCGCTTGCGGGCCAAATTGAAGATTTCAGATTGTCAGTCTCTGACCAAACTTTACCCATGGATCAGGGAAATTTCGCTACACATGTCAGTATACTTGTGACCCTGATCGAGTAACGATGACCGTTGAACTGAAACAGGTCCTCCACAGTCGATCTACAAATTTGATCAGACCAAAACCTTAACCTGGCCTAGATCCATGGTCAGGGAACTCACTCCATGACTTAGGTGAGAAATGGGCCTCCAGACGAGTCCCGTTAGCCCAAAATGAACACCCTTTGGCTATAACCTAAGTATACAATGACCCTGGGGCCATTGACATCAGTTCTGGGCCTATATAATGCCCTTAAATCACCCCTCTCTCATTCCATACGAATTCTCTAACCCTAGGAGAGAGAAGAGAGAAAAGAGAAGAAAAGAGTGAGGAGAAGAGAGAGAGATCTGTGGATTGTCACTGGGATTCACTCCCACTACTCCACGTACCGAATCTCCACCACCCCATCGCTACACCATCGATTCCAAATACGATTTGGGTAAGAAATCCTAGCCCTAATCTTATTTTAGGGATTCAAATAGAGGAAACGACAAAATAGCTAACCTATTTCGTGATTTAGGTAGTCGTTGTACTGTAAACGGAAGCGTAGTGTACGAACCGAGTTCGTAACGAGCAAACCGACGAAAGGTGAGGACTATGTTTAGGTTATGGTTTTTAAGGCCTTCAATGTCAGCAATGATTTATGTCTGGCTTGATTGCGACCACATGACCTTAGTTACAATATATTTGATAAGTTATACATGTGTGTGAACTATGCGAATATATTATGCATTCCATGTGTTTGTTGAAATGTTTGAATTAAAGTGAAATTATGATTTATGCTTGCCATGACTATTAATCTATGATACATGTGTGTTGTGTGTATGATAACTCCTTTATAAAAGGATTTGCCAAAATATATGCTATAACTAATTTAGTTTGTGTACATGGTATTATATAGTTTAAGTGTTTGATAAAATGTTTGAATGAGAAAGTGTTTGATAAATTGCTTCCAACAAGGGTGTTGAGATAGGATTCTCAACTACCTTGTCCACAATTATAGTTTCTTTCATGTAATGTAATTTGCTACTACGCAATTTATGGTTGAAATGCATATGTATGACAATAGGTTCAATGTGTTCGATAAAATGCTCGAATGGGAATTATATTTAAGTTGTCTGTTAAATGTTGTTATGAATATCACATGTATCCACATGTTGCGTTTGAGTATGTTTGGGACTACCACATAGTCTAGTCAATCGGTAACGATTCTCGATTTAGTGGCTGAATTTGTTTTGCCACATTAGACACGTTCAATGAATCCGAGTCGTAAGCCGATTATCGACAGTGGTTAGGCCACGCGGAGGGCTTACGGGCTCCATGTCGATCAATTCAACGTGTACTCGTACCAGTCACACTTGTCAAATAACCCGATTAGCCTATTGAGTGTTTACCATGTATGGACACTACTGTTTGAATCTAAGGTACCACTTACCAATGTAAAGCCTATTTAACCATGGTACCAAGATCCCCTAAGACTCATGAGCTGGGCATGGTGGTGTATGGGACACCGGGGTCGAGTTATCGGCCTACGCTGGGGTGACGAGCCTCCCCGTAGTGACCAGTGAGCAACCCAAACTCGTGAGATAAATATGGTGGTGTATAGGACACCGTATTTGAGCTGTCGCCCTATGTTCAAGTGATGAGCCTCTCATAGGGACCTCGAGTGTAAATTTAGGCCTACGCTGAGGTGACGAGCCTCTTCGTAGTAACCTCGAGTGTAAACTCAAGAACTTACCTATCCACTGCTTTTCAATAGGGGTGATGCCCTACAACTTGTTTATCGTATGTGATTAACTAGGACTAACGACCCTAGATGGATCATTGTTTGGGTAAGTGATATAAAGGGAGGTACCTTAGCTTCCCGAATCTACTGTGTGAATATGCCTAATAAATTACTTGGCTAACACATTCATGCACCACATTGCATGTGCATTGGCGATGAAGCGCACGTTTAGGGAGTTTGTCATACGCGACTGTGAGATGAAGTCACTGAGGGAGTGCAGGCGAGGGCATGCATTATTACGCATTTCATTCCTGTATTAACAAGAGTTATTAGGATATGATTGTTATACTGCTTTATCATTACTGTTTGACTGAATTGATAACATGTTAACCTTTGCCTTATAGTACCACTGAGTTGATCACTCACTCCCACTCTGGGATGATGTTTTAAAACACCAACCAGACTCTGATTTAGATGCAGGTTATGATGCGGCTTACATGGCGAAGCCGGACTTCATGGATGAGGAGGAGGAATTCTCCTATATTCAGCTATCAGGCGAGTCTCTATAGACCTTATTCTAATTCGATGGGATTACAGGGTTATATGGACTAGTTGGACAGTTACATCTTGATATTTTGTGATTTTTGGAACAAACACTTGTATATATTCAGCCTAGAACAGATTCATACTCCGGATGGTGAAACACTTTCATGTCATAATTCAAGTACTTAAGTCTTCCGCTTGCTTAATTTAAATGCACCTGGAGTATGATAAGTTATTTTGGATTAATCCCACTCATGTTAAATGCACTAAGATGAACAACATTTAATCATCATTATCTATGCTGCATAAGTGATGCGTTGTAACTCAGGAGTTGAGTTTTGCTCGACCCCCAATTTTCGAGGCGTTACACTGCCTATCTTAGCACTTGGGGGTCTTAGCTATTCGCTTTAAATTGAGCCGCAAATCCAATTCTGACGCGTCCGCACATATACACTCGAAAACCAATCACCAATAATAGTTGTTCGGTTGGAATTGGGCCACAAATTCAATTCCGACATGCCCGCAGTTATCGCGTGACAAAATTGGAAAAGACTGGCAACAAATATCAGTTTTCATTAGGGTTGTACATTCAGCCGAGTCGAGTCGAGGTGGGTCAAGGTTGGCTTGGCTTGTCCGTGCTCTCCTCGAGCTCGAGTTCTGCATTGAGCTTACCATTGGAGCTTGGCTTGTTTGCCAAACCTTTCAAGTCGAGAGCTCAAGGCGAGCTAGGGATCGAGTCAAGCCGAGCTTACCTCGAGTCGAGTCGAGTCTGCTCCCAACCTGACCCAACCCGTACCTGACTCAACCAAGCAACCAGACCCAACTGACCCAACCCCATGAATCAAATATTCAATTAATAATTTATATATGTATATAATATTAGATAGAGTTATAGAGAGTACCTTGTTGTTTATGCAGAGAGAGAGTGAGAGATAAGTTCAAGTGTGACGAGTTATATAAGGAATGGAAAGGGTAAGAAAGAGACGGACAGGTATGGTATGTTTTAAGTTTTCTTATTTTAAAAAAAAAAAATTAAATATAATATATAAAATATAAAATATATTCAAGTCGAGTCGGTCAAGTCGGGTTCAAGTCGAGTCGACTCAAGCTCTACTATATTCAAACTTTGGCTTGTTTTCAAAATAAGCCGGGTGATATGAAGTTTGGCTCACCTCGGGGTCATCGTTCGAGTTGAGTCAAGTCGAGCTGGATCGAGGCAAGCAGAGCGAGCTTTTCGAGCTATCTTGTCTCATGTACAGCCCTAGTTTTCGTGCAAGTCATGCCGAGGCTAGTTAGATGAATAGATTAGATGGCATGTAAACACCATAGTGGACCTCCCATACAAGTAATGCTGGCCAGAGTTTTGGATGGTCCTGATTTTTTAAATACTGGATGGACATGGGGCTGCACACCTGATGGACGGCGTACATCTTATGCACGTTTTCTCCTCCACAAGTGATACGCTGGCCACGCAGCGGTGTTGATGTATTTGGGAATTTGGACGGCTACGAGAAGATAGTTTTACCGCATGCCTTTCCCAACGTGGGACAGGAAGCGGATTGCATGGTGTGCCAAACACCACCAACCTCGTAGTGTGTTGACGTCACCAAACCTCTGGGCTACCATGATGCATGTATTATATCCAAACGGTCCATCGGTTTGGCAAGATCATGTAAAGGCATGAGACCAAAAATACAGTGGATTCAAAGTTCAGGAGGACCACAATAAGGAAATCAGTGTGGATAATGATGTGCACCGTTGAAAACTTGTGGAGGGCCACGGAAGGTTTGGATCGATTGATATATATTTTTTCCCTTCACCTAGGTACGTATGACTTTTGGTTGGATGGCAACATGGTAGCCTTAGGAATGTTTCAACGGTAGAAAATTAAAAATCATTGTCCCCATTGCTGTGTGTGGTGTGGTGTGGTGTGGTCCACCAGAGATTGTGATCTGCCCCGGTTCTTCAAATAGATGAAGGGGGTGGAAATGAAACATGAATCATGGTGGATTGAACTAGTGAACTTAGTGACAACAACAAACCATCGAGGTCGGTGGTGTGCAGCACACGACACAATCTGCTTCCCGTGGAACGCGACTTTCCAAACACGGGCTTTAACGGTAACTTTGTGCCACAGGAAGTTAGGTGGGGCCCACCTTCATGTTAGTGGGAAATCCACCTTGTCCATCTGTTTTTTCAAATCATTTTAAGTAGGGGTGTACATCGGGCCGAACCGAGTCGAACTGGGCTCAACTCGGCCTGGCCCGGTCACCAGCCAAACCCAACCCGAACCCGGCCCGGCTCGGTCACCGGGCCAACATGTCTAGCCCAAACTCGGCCCAATTGACAATCAAGCGAGTTCGGGCTAATTTTGGACCTTACAGCAAGTTCATGGGTCGGGCGGCGTTCTCACTTTTCTATCTCAAATGGTTAGAGTAAGGATTTAAGATATATATATATATATATATAGTCGGGTCAGGCCAGGTCGAGTCCGGTTTCGGACCGAGTCGAGCCAAACTGGGATCTGTTGGAACTCGGCCCCATCTCAGTTTCGAGCTGAAGAAAATGGTCCGTCCCGGACCGAACTCAGTTCCGGGTCGGGCCGAGTCAAGTGAGTTAACCGGGCTAGCTCGGTTCATGTACAGCCCTAATTTTAAGACATGGCGAAGAATGACACAAATTCAAAACTCAAGCTGACAGTACAACGTAGGATTGAACGTCCACCGTCAAAACATTCGTAGGGCCACCAAAGTTTTGGGTCAGGTTACTATTTTGTGTTTTCAATTCAACCTAGTAGGAATGCACTTATGAACGGTATGGATAGCACATAAACATCACGGCCGACCCATGATAAATTTCAACGGTAGGCGTTAAGATGGTCCCACCTAACTTCAGGTCGCAGGAAGTTCCCGCCAAAGGCTTTCTTTCGTACGGAATCCCGTCCCGAATTTCCGAAACCAAAGCGGACTGAAACACCACCGACCTTAGCGGTGGGATGATTTCACCAAATTCTGTGGGTCCTACGACGATGCATGTGTTATATCCTTACCGTTCATCCATTTTTTGAGATCATTTTATGGAAAGAACTTAAAAGTGAAGTAGATATAAGGTCAAGTGGATTTAAATGCTTACTATTGAAAATTTGGAGAGACCACTCTTAGATATCTTAAGAAGGTTTCAAAACTGTGTGCGTCTGCTTCCTGGTGTGGTATGGTCACGTGAGCTTTGGATCTTCTTCACTTCCTAAAAATCACGGCGAAACTTTCTAACGTGAACATACCATCGACGTCGGTGGTGTGTGTGACACGACGTGATCCGCTTTCACGCATAGGGACGCCGATTTCCTGCGAAAGGCTTTCACATAAAGTTCCCACGCAAGGATTCTGTGTGGGGCCCACTGTAATGTTTGTGAGAAAGCCAATCCGTTCATCCGTTTTCTGATCTAATCTTAGTACATGCGACCAAAAATAAAGTGTATCCAAAACTTAAATGGGCCATACGAGAGGAAACAGTGGGGATTTAGTGACCACCGTTGAAACATTTATATGGCCACAAAGTTTTGTATAGGTTTAAGTACTTGCTATTTTCACTTCATCTCAGTAAAAATGACCTTATAAACGGTTTGGATGGAATATAAACATCAAGGTCGAGCGTAGGAAGGTTTCAACGGTAGGTATTCCTTTATCCACTGTTTCTCTCGTACGGCCCACTTAATTTCGGATCTGCCGGACGCGGATTGCCTAATACCCCGCCCGTCCCTAGCTCCGAACGGGCAGGTCTGTGGGTGGGCCCACTGTGATGTATCTGTGCAGCCAAACCGTCAATCCCTTTTCTTATATTATTTTAAGGCATCGACACAAAAGTGAGGCAGATCCAACGCTCAAGTGGGCCACACCATATAATAAGCTTGGTTGCATTAAAATGCACAAGCATTAAATGTCAGCTGCATTAAATGCAAGAGTCATCTTTGGTGTGGTCCATTTGATCGTTGGATCTTACCTCATTTTTGTTTTGATGCCTTTAAATAATATGAGAAAAGGGATTGACGGTTTGGATGTACAGACACATCACGGTGGGCCCACCCACGAACTGCCCGTTCGGAGCTAGAGACGGGCGGGGGTAGTACGCAATCCGCGTCCCGGATCTTCCTCATTTTTTGCCACGGGTACTAAAATGTGCTTGGAAAACGTACGGACGGGTTGAATTTCTCACGAACATCATAGTGGCCCCACCCAGAATCCTTGCGCAGGGACTTGTTGCGAAAGGCTTTGGAAGGAAATCCAAGCCCCCCGCTGAGAGGCAGAAGCGTCGGACCAACACGATGTCCGTGTGATAAATCCACTCCCTTCAATCAGTTTCGTCAGCTTAATGTGTTAGAGGCAGATCCGAACCCTAGTGGGCCACTCCATGAGAGGCAGTAGGGGTCCGTCCATTCATGATGACATGTAACCGTCACAGCAGGCCCCGGAAGGTTCCGACGGTGGGCGTTTCCACGTTGAATTTTGAATCTGCCTTGTTTTTGGGGTCAGCGAAACTAATGGATGGATTGGATTGGATTGGATTGGATTGGAGTTCATGCGGACATCGCGGTGGGCCCCATATAGCTTCTGCGTAACTGGAGTAAGAGAGTCGCGTGGAGACGACTCCTTGTCCTACTACAACAACGTTAAGGGTTTTATTTTATTTTGTTTCTATAAAACGGTAAGGCACTTCCCTCTTTTCTTACTGCTTCTGTTTTCTTGTTTTCTGTTTTTATCGTCGAAATATGGATATGGAAGAGGAAAGGAAAGAAAAAAGTAGTTTCCCTCCACCTCAATCAGGCCCTTGGCTTGTATTCCATCATGGAAAGCGTGGCCATCGCCAAACCTTTTTCAGCTTACGCGACGGAATCAATCGTGTCACAAACATACCGAATATGCGCCGTCAATACTGTTTGGTCTCCTCCAATGGCTGGCTCCTGCTTCACGGTCGCAAATCCAATGACTGTTCCTTGTTGAACCCTCTCTTCCCTTCAGAGAAAATCCAACTACCCCCGTGGAACACACGCAACTACTTCATCCCCGTGCTCTCCTACTCATCTGAGACTCAGACCATCCCCACCGTCGTTTTCATTCGAACCGACATACCTTTCTTCTTCTTTTGGAGGCCCAACGACCGTGAATTCACTAAGCAAGAGTATAATCATCTTAGAGAAGATGATTTTTTCACTACTGCCATGGGTTGCGGCAATAAAATATATGCTTTAACGCTCAAAGGGATGGTGGCAGTTATCGATTTTTTTGTTTCTTACCCTATAATGAGAATGACGCTATTCCAACCGGAGATCTCCGAAAGCTTTTTTGGACATGGACACAGGAACTATCTTCTTGAATCTTCCGGCGATATCTTCCTTGTCACTATGATTATCTTTGGGCTAACAGAAAGTAAAGTCCGCACCTTGCATGTTTTCCGGTTGGATTTCACTAGGACGGCATGGGTACAGGTATACAGCCTCGACGGTCGCGTTTTCGTCATAGACGTTGATGGTTGTATGTCATGCTCCGCAGACGAAGAATCTGGATTTAGAGGAGACTGCATCTATTTTACACAGTGGGACGATGAAAGCTTGTACATGTTCGACGTAGTGGATGGAAGTCTCACTTTGGATTCGCCATTTCCAAATTTGTCCAGCCCTTGGTTGCTACCGTATTGGTTGATGCCTAATCAACCTAACCATTCTTCTTCTTCTTCTTCTTCTTCTACTTCTTCTTCTTCTTCTGAATCTAGTAACTAATTAACATGAAGCAGAGCGTAGCATCTCTTCTTATCAGCCACCTAAAATAAGTGTATTTACAATCCAAATTACATTAGTTATTGCTCATTTGTGTAACTAAATAGCTTATTTATATTTCATGAACTAGTTTTATCATCTGAATTCATTGTTAGGTGTGGATCCCTTCTTATGGCTTGGCCCTTCATGAGAAAAAAAGAAAAGAAAAAAAAAAAGAAATCACATTGATTGTTTAGGTGAAGGGAATACATTCATCTATATGTCAGCATGAAATGAATTTGTTCACAGGTCAGGACTCAAGATTACACTGGATTTAGGTATAGCTCAAAACATTGCTTCTATTAATGCAAATCGTCTAATTAGCAAGCTGCCAATGCACAGTCAGATGACAACAGAGTAATCAACCACCAAAACTGTTTTCTCTATTGTCTATTGGCAATCCTGAAATTTGGAAGTTCGGTTCCAAGTGTTTGTTCCGACTTACGTAATAGGGTGTGTTGGTTCAAGATCAAACGAGAAAATACAGACAAGACTCATAATTTGCTCCAAATCCCAACTCTTTTATAAATAATATAAAATAAAAAAATCATATAAATAGTAAGATAGATAATGAAACCAACAAAGAAAGCAGCTACTCCAAGCCCCCAAGGTAATAACTTTGAAGTTAAAAGGCTACAAAAACGCGGGAAAACTTGCCCGTTTCCTGATATTTTTTTTTAAACCCCCACCATGTCTACATTAATTTCGACATATCCCTATTCAACTCACCGAGTCAGCCAATTTTTTTTCTTTTTTCTTTTTCTTTTTTTAATTTAAAATGCCCACAGAAGGCAGGAAATCCACGTCCCGCTTGTTCGGCAATACAGCCACCTGGCGCTCCTCCAAATCCGCATCCAATTCGCTAGGCCCATTATAATATATGGTACATCCACATGACCATTCATTTTGTAAGGTCATCCACCTGCATTTTGGTTTCTTGACTTCTCCATCCACAATGCAACCATAAAATTAGGATGGTCAGATGATAAGTCACTGCTGTATTCTCAGAATGTCACCCAACTACCACAAGAGAAGAAGAAAGAGAAGGTTGCTTGGGTCAAGGGACTCATCTGAGCCACCTGAGTCATACAAAAACGCAGGAAAACTTGCCCACTTCCTGCAATTTTTCACCTTCCACCGAGTCTACATCAATTTCAGACATTCCTATTCAACTCACCGAGTCAGCCAACCTTTTTTTTTTTTTTTTTTGAAACATGCCCACACACTCACACCACAATACGTACTCGAACCCATGACCCCATGTTGAAACTCTTGTGAGTCTACCACTAAGGCATGAGTAAAGACCCAAGTAAGCCAACCTCAGGCAGGATGAGAAATTGATAGTTTACACTAGTAGAAACCCAACATTGACTCTGATTCTGAAATAGACCAACTCACCCACACTCCAAAATAGCAGTCTACACAATGTCGTCGGATCAAATGGTGAATCGGTGAGGGATCTTATGTTCACCAGCTGGAGATAGCACAGGGATTGATTGCCAGGACGATGTGGATTTATTTCAAGTGCAGCTTTGGTAAGCTTGAACACCAAACCTCCACATTCCAACCACACCGATGACCTCACCTTTTAATAGTGGATAGCTTAGATGGGTTGAGAAGTCTCGACTTGTCCCACACGTGCAGCTATGCCTCACTTAAGGAAGGTCTGGTGGAGATTTTACATGAATGTTTCAGGCTTTTCTAATTCGAGGATTCAAAATAAGATATATGAATCCATGTGGAGGTTTCTTTCTTTGCAGCAAAAGGGGCAAATAAGAGAATATTAAGATCTGGAAATTGTTGTTGCTTCATGCACTCGATGATTTCAAGTGAATCTAGATATTCCATTTCAGAAAACATTTTGGATGCAGCTACCATTTTGAAATTTCAAATTTCAAAATATCATGAAATTTCACCATACATGAGGCAACCAAACACACCCTAAATTATAAATGGCTGTTAGGATAAATTACTAATAATGAGATATCCAACTTCATTAATTAGTGAGAAGCCCCAAAATGGCAATAGGGTGCTTTTCATTCATTTGACAAAACAATAACCAAAGTAAAACCTCCCATGGAAATGTGTGGCACATCATCGGTGAGTTTGCAGGTGCTTTTGGTTGCACCAAACATCAAGGAGTTTCATGTGATTATATCATGGATCACCAAAAGAAATTGGAGTTTTGTTTTGGGTTTCTTGCATGGAAACAGGCCTTTATAGCAACCTAGCCTAACATCCATGACTGCAAATTAAATCAGGTTACTAGCTTATACAAGCTTAGTTTTATATTAAAACCTACCATACCGGAATGAAAGTTGAACACTTCTGTAAAACGTTCAATTGACGTTGTTAAGCAGAAATACAGAATTTACATATGACTTACAATGCCCTGATGGAAATGTACTCTCTAATAAACAAACCTTCAACCCATCTTCAAAACTTGATTGTTCGGATGGATTTTCATGTGATCTGCTCACAATCTTACACCTGTTCCAAGACCACACTGGTATACAGGAGATCCACAAGGAAATTGAATTGTTGTCTCCTCAGTTGACCAGGATGCTGCCAGACATGGTTGGAATGTACTGCTCCCAAAAGTTACTGAGATTTGATTGTTGAATGTCATGATTGTCTTCTGATGAACAGATTTTCCTAGGCCCGTCAAAGCGAAAGACCTTTGTTTCATTGTTGTTGGTTTTAGATGGTGTTGAATCGCTGACCTTCCAAGTGGTAGAAAGCTCAAGGTATTTCCCATAGAGTGCTAATGCCATTGCAGGATTGATTTGATTACTCCTGCAAATGCACCCACACTACAAAGTGAGCAATAGAACAGCAGGACAGGACATCAAATCCACTGATAAGAGAGAGAATCAGTATTGAAACATTCATACTCAGTCAGATTTACTTCCAAAAAGAAGATTATATGCCTTTTTTCCAAATATTGATTTCTGATTTCTTGATTGAGGAAATATGGAGTGCTGGCGCATCAGGGCATGTATAGTGTACTAATGCACCAACTCCATGCGAGTGGCCCATGTTGGGTGATCCAAACCATTGATCTCTTGGGCCACACTTTATATGGGAGACATTAAAAACCTCCCAGCTTGGAGGGGTTCATCAATGTGGTAGATTCTGAAATATCCCCATTCCATCCATCTACTTGGGGCTCATCAAGGAGGATGTGAATTGCCTATAACCAGGGATTACAGGAATCCCCTGTAACCCTTGAGATGGCCCGATGACAAAGCATTGAGAAGGTCAAAATCATCATTTCGCACAGGGGAATCTCTGCGTTTCACTGCAAGCTCCACATCTGACACACGCACGTGAAACTTTTTTATTCGGCCACCTCATGAACTCTGTAAAACTTGGTTACAGGCAAGTCAAGTGCCATCAAATAAGTCTTGACCACCAAATTCATGGGACCCACTTATACAGACTGAGTGCATCAGAAGTCTCTCAACTCTATACATTTCCTGATGCCTTAGCATCTATAGTTCCTCTTTATAACGGGTATCTTCTTCAATGACGTGATAAATATCACCAATTCGCGGAAGCATCCAACTCAAAGTCGTTTGGATGCTAAAATTCCACAAGAGATTGAGCACCAACGAGATCAGCTAAAGTAATGCTAGGGCGATTCATTTGAGGCTATTGGCCCAAGAAAATTGCCCTGTTCTTTTGACACGTCTTCATTTGCACCAATAAATTCGACAGAGTTCATTTGAGTAACAGAAATCTGTGTGGGCTGTACAAAATCCAGTCCATCCATCACACACCAAGTCCTTTTAGGATATTAAATAAACAATTAGATTGATCCAAAATTCTAGTGGGCCACACCATAAGAAACAATGGGAAGGTGAATGTCCACATTGAAACCTTCCTGGGGTCCATTGATATGTTTATATGACATCCAACCCGTTTAAAAGGTAAGCACGGTTAGGTGACCAGGAAAATCAAAGATCAGCCCGATCTAAACTTCAATGGGTCCTATACTGTTTCAAAGTTGCGCATCCTGTCCACGTTGTTCCATTTCAGGTGGCCCACTAGTTTTTTAATTTTTTTTAGTCCTGATGTATTATCTCAAGCCTAAGCATGAGCTGGTGCACATGATGGACGGAATGGATTTCGCATGCATCATGGTGAGCCCCATGGCGATTTATGATAGCTAAGACTCCATTGCAATAACTACCAGCCAAGAAAAAACATTTAATGTGGGTAGAGGGGGCACTTGGTACAATAAGGTGTCAAATCGCCGTAGCATTACTTTAGGGAAATGAATACCCATTCGGAAGGTGAGATTGTGTTCCAAAACTTCCGCCATGGCAGAAATCCCTATGCACATCAACAAGGGACTTTTTTATATAAGATTTGAAATCCCATGTTGAATATGCATTGGGATTCCTTCCCATAGTTAATGGACAGTGGGAGATCGGGAAACATGAATTGGGAACTTATCTTTACAGTAAAATGAGGTCAATCAGTGTATGAGAGGTGTAATGACTGCCGAACCTCACGCCAAAATGAGTTAATGGTCTTCAGAGATTAGAGAGGCAATAATACTTGAAACCAGAAAGGACCATAGCATACAAGATAACAATGTAACTTCAGTTAAATGCTATCAAATGGAAGAAGATGGAGAGTATCAAACCATTTGTGCCCACTGTTCAGAACTTTACTCCACCATACAATGGCTTCCACGAGATCTTTCTCCATTTTTCTTGCACTAATTAAAAGCACATTAAGATCGGGCGCGCAGGCAGTCTTCTCATAAGGCTTCATAGACACCCAAGGCTTTGCAGCCGATCTTTGTATGGCATCCAAGACATCAAAATTAACATAGTCACTCAAGTGTTTACTGCAGTCCTCAGCAGCTGCAATGGCATAGCTTCTCAAATCAATTCCAAAGAGTTCTTCAATGCTTCCCTGTACATGCAAAACAGAAAACACCGACAGTCACTGAGAGAAGACGAGAATCATTGGCTTCATGCAAGTTGCAAGGGACGAAGAAATGAAATCTAATCCCGTTACTTTGGGGTTCGTTAGAATCTTTCTGATTTTTTGCAGCAGATGGAGTGGACTCACCCAAACTGATATACATTTCCTTAGGACTACCAAAAGCAGCATATGATGATATGTGGTGGAAAAGGTGGGAAGACAGTTCGCATTTTCCTTGCCGCCCAAATGCCAAGCATTGGGTTTCACCCAAGAAGCAAACCGTAAGTGATTAGAGAGTACATCCAAAGAGGCCTTCATATTACCATTTATACCTAATCAACACATAGAACAGCCCAACCAGTATCCATTGGGAAGAGGACCTCAAACTTTGAACTATTTTACCCAAGTAATGCATGGGTCCACTGTTGTCATGTGTATATCCATATGTGCATATCATATGTGCATATCCATATGCAATCATGGCACATATGCAATCATATATGTGGCATATTGATGCAGACAACAATGGTGCACCCTTTAGAGTGTACCAAAGGAGGAGGCGTCGCCGATAGAGTACCAAAACGGAGGAGTTGATATGAATATACGTTAGGTCCATCAGACCCATTTTCTGACGCGCTACAAGTGCAGGAGCGGCATAACCGCGCCCTGACCACAGGCCCATGAGGCGAATTTCATAGCCTGTCGCACGGGTGTTTTAGTTTTAGGCTTTTTTTTGTTATTTTCCTTGTTCAAGGGCTTTAGTGCACTTTTTTTCTCGTCTTTTTATTATTTTTCTTGTTTTCGGGAGCTTTAGTACACTTTTACTTTTTCAATGGCTCATATATACATTGAGAAATCCTATTTTGAGGATAGAATGAATAAGAATTCGTATGTTTTATTTTCTCCCTCTTATATCAAAGATATTAGGGTTTCAGGATTAGCCCTTGGGTGCTGAGGATTCCACCCCAGTTTCAGGTTTCCTTCTTTCTAGATCTTCGAAGTGCAGGAAAAGGTAAGAATCAGTCGTTTTCTTTTCTTTGATGCCCTAGAATCCATACCTTCTTCATCTCGAACCTATTTCTTCTTCATCCCTTTCGTTCCTTTCTGGACATTCCCTTTTGGTTTGAACGGAAAAGAGTAATGGCTAGTCAGGAGAATCAGATCCAAACTTGACCGTGGACTGACTTATGTTAAATCCAGGATATCCTTATATCCCTAGGTCCTCCCTTTTTACTGTTTACGTGATTTTAAGCTAAGGGGCATGATCCTGACGGAATGATTTCATATCTATGTTGAAATTTGTTTAATCCCCTTGATTGAAAATGGTTAGTTGATTAATTTATTTATTTGAATCACTTTACCGTGATTATACATGCATCTAGGGTTAGTTTATCACATGTCCCTGCATCACATATGCGATGTACATGATCGCATATAGCATATGCGATCACATATTGGCCATGGCATATTAAATTTTTATTTTTATTTTTTGCAAAAAAAAAAAAAAAAAAAAACTTTTTGCCTATAAAAAGGCTTCCAAACCTCCTCCATTTGCAATATTCTCACCCCAAAACTCTCTCTCTCTCTCTCTCTCTCTCTCTCTCTCTCTCTCTCTCTCTCTCTCTCTAAAGTTGGAAGATCAAGATTCAAGCACTTTCAAGTATCAAGGAAGATAGCTTGTTGATTTTCTACAATAATAAATAAATAGATTGTTGATTTTGTTGTTACTTCTTACTTGTTAACTATATTGTTTAATGTTGATGACTTGATGTTTAATTCATTGTTTAATTGATTTTATTTTTCTCAAATGTATTTTAAATATGTAAAATTAGTTATCTATTAACTTAGGAAAGTTCCCCTTTGTTTTTTTATGTTTTTTTACATTTTTTTAATTTATTTTAGTTTCTTTAGTTATTTGGAAAAAAAAAAATTTGCGGTCACATATGTGATTGTGCGATCGCATATGCACATAGGCATATGCAATCACACATGATCACATATGCGATTCGACAACATTGCATGGGTCCACCATGGGTATATAGGTCTTGAATCAGCTTTATGTTTTGGAATTAGATACAACCCCTTTTTTTTATGTTTACAGGTAATATAGTTTTCAGATGGCTCGTTAGAATCATGGTTCAAAAACCCGAAAACTTGACTGGATGTGCAGCCAGGTTGGGCTGACATGATGACTTGACCAAGTACTTGCTTGACTCAACTCGATATTGAATAATAAATTAAAAATACTTAGAGGAATAGTAAATATTTGAAATAGGTAAGTTAAAATATATAAAAAGCATAAGACAGTAAGATGGGACATGGCACGCTGGTTAAAAACTTGGACTCAATCAAGACCATGTATATTATACTGGACATTGAGCATGGCTAAAATGTTCACATTGATTCAACGATCCAGAGTCCCAACCATACAAGCATTGGTCATCAAAAGAATAGACAGAGAAGTCATAAATGGTCCAATTCAACAGCCCAATATCCATATATTGGGCTACTCTTATCCAGTGGGGCTCACAAGATGGTCTAAATTGAGTGGAAGTACTCGTGTACAGTGGATGCATGCATGGGTATCTGCAATATATCATATTAGCTCATGAAATAATATTATCTGGAAAAACATGACCAGATAAATAAAATAAATTAAGAGCATCTAAATAGTATCTAAATTATGCCAGGAGATCACTGAAAAAAAAAAAAAGGATCAACTTAGACTTCTTACAATTCTGTTGATGTGTGCGTCTGGCACATATTTGACACTGAAACTAGTCCGATAGAGCGAATTTTTAAGTTGAGTGCCCTTTTTACATAGGATGCAACCAGAATATAAAATGATATCAAAATATATTTTCACGTTTAGGTAAACTAATCATGATAATACGAAACAGCAACAATTAGTATAAAACATCAGACGTGATGCTTGTGAACAATATCATAACCACTGTTTTTTTAACCCCGAAACCAAAAAAGAAAAGAAATCATCATCAACATGCCTTATCCCAACTAAATGGGGTTCGCGAAAAAGAAAAAAAAAATCTGAATGATTATAAAAAGTGGAAAATAACTAATAAAGTAATTTATCAAGATTTGAAACAAAGAAGAGAAACAACATGAACAATGGAGTCGACAAACCTTCAAGATTATATCCGGCGAAACATATATGAACCTGCTCAAAGATGGATGGGTGCTTGGGATGATAAAAGGTGCTATTTCATGAAGAGAGGGCCACACATTTTCACCTAGAGAGGTAGCAATCTTCAATTTCTCTTTGACTTCCTTTTGCCTGTATTTGAAAAACCTCATAAACATATGAACTCAAACGATACACCAAAAAGTAGCTGTTAACTAGGCTATGCTTACCCTATGATATCAAGGTTTGAATGTGGAAATAGCACTTTCAGCTTATAGTAGGATACTTTATCTTCATTCCCTTCAGGTGTGAAGAAATGGAAATGAATGCGCTCTGGATATCTGGAAAAACAGAAGCAACGAAGCTGAAAAGCGTGAGATAAATATTCAAATATAGATAACAAATATTTAAAAAAAAAAAATTGAGTAATTGGTGTTGATAGTAAAGGCCTTGTCCCAAGTTATTGCACTTGAGAACTTCACTTTCGAAGCCAGGTTCTTGATTCCTGCATAGTAGAGTTTCCCCTTCATAGTACTATGACCATTGGAGCTAAAATGTTCTGACATCGCATATGTTTTCTGAGAATTTTCAGCTTTAACAAAATGAGAGGTATTCCAATCACAAGGGGATACTAATGGTCCTTCAAACTCTTGCATTAGCCATCTCTAGGGCCATGAATGACTTAAAAGCTTCACTAAGATTGTTGTTAAATATTTTCTATGTGCATGTTTCAGTACCACCAACAAAAAAAGGTTATGGCCGACATGTCAGAGAAACTGTCCTCACCTTGAAACTGTGTGCCAGATGTGTGAGACCCAAATGCATAGAACAAACATGTAGGCTGAAGTCGTGGGGCATAATCTAGCCAAGTACAAGTTCCCAAAAAAACTCATTAAACCCATTTTTCACTGGCACCCAAACGTGCCTTAAGATTCTTCTCGTTCAACTTGCAATTGATTCCCTCTAATAAAAAAGCATAGTTTCATTCTGATTAGGAGGGCGACACCATTTGATTTGAATTTGTTGTTCTACACATCGGTATTGGCAAGCATATTAGCTCGACCGAAAAACAATACGGCGTGAGTGCGTGCGTGCGTGCGTGGTGTATTGGACCATTCTTTGGTAAGAAAGCTATCCTGTTGCAAACTATAATGTTGAGCCTTTGAGCTATAAATTTTTAATGTATGTTGTAAATTGACATGATAGATGATATAATGATTATACTCTTTTAAGATAAAAAGTCCAAGAAAACAACATATAATTATAGACATCCCACTGTGAGTAAATCCATATAAAAAATACAAACTCAAGTTGATGAAATTTCGAATGAATTTGGATGATCTATGAAGATGTGTGTGCCCACATGTCCATTGGATGGCCCACCTTGATTTCCGGCACGAAAGCCTTGTTTAGGCGAGTAAAATTTACACGCTTGTCAAGGCGAGTAAATTTTACTTGCCTATTATTGTGCAGGAGTAGCAAACTTCGGAACATGATCCCTCATTTTGAATTTGATGATCTTAGAGACTATCAAGTAGTACTCAAAAAGATCTACACAATGGTAATGTATTTCTGGGATCAAATGAATATATTGTGATTACTGGGCCCCGCAAGTGAACAATATACTCACCCACCATTGACAGATGAGGCTAGCATTGTCCAAAGATGGTACATGCTCCCACTTTACGTCCGATTGGGTTGATCATGGACCCATTCTGAAGCACTTTGAAAGATCTATCAGTCCTAGGAAAGCTTTTGTCGAATGGATGCGCTGATTTTGAATAATGAGTCCCACGAGAAAATGTGACTCATTGGGCCCAAGTGAGTGGACCATGATCAGGATATTTTAACCATACTTTGGATAATGGTCATAATTACTCTTGATATTCTATACCATCGTAACAATTAATGAAATAGCTTTCTGGTGGTATAAAGATCATGAGATTTAGGCCTAGGAATTGGAAGATTTGTAGCCTTATTTAGCCACTTCTAAAGGATTCTAAGCCTAATCTATTTTTTCTCCTTTATAAGCTTGATTATTGAATAAAATCATTTTTTTAATCTCTTAAACCCAAGGATAAGTCCAAGGAATCTTTCTAAAAACTACATGAACCAAGAAAATTCTAAAAATAACCTAAATGGGCAACTTCTAGGAAATTTTCCAAGATTCCTTCTTAACTACCTATTGTTATCCAAAAGAGGCAATGACAATTTTATCCTTGCAGATTTAATGGAGGAAAATAAGCCACCCAACTTTGTTCACGCCATTTTTATTGCCACTAATATTCTCTTATTTTATAGGATTTCCATCAAGGATGCTTATAAAATAGAGGTGACTTCTGCAAGATAAAGACTTTTTGACCTTTAAACTCTCATGTGTTAGAAACCTAGCCAATAGAGATAAATGAGAGTTAGAGAAAGAGAGAGAAATGAGCAACGAAGGAGGAGAAGGGATGGTATTTGAGTGGACGGGATCGGGGCTCAAAAAGGATTATTTTGGCTCGAGTCTGTCTTGATAAGCCAAATACCGTCAATCGAAGAGAAGTTGCTGACATGAACCATGAGACCAAGGCCTAAATAAGAAAATCAACGGGAGTTTAGCTCATTTAGTTTCATTTCATGTGTCCTATTTTCTGATATTTTTATTATAACTTGCATCATTTTCATATGAAATGCAATGAAATTTGTCTTGAATCTTCACTTCCTTTCTTCGTTCGATGTTGGAGACCACATAGTCGAGCAGGAGGAGGTGCCTAACACCTTCTCCTTCCGTAATTGGATCCCTTGACCATGTATTCTTTGGGATAAGTCAATGAGTTTGGATTCATTTTTCATTTTCATGTAGTTCTAACTCTCTACATGTACTGATTTGCAAGAGCTAGTGGCAACTCCCATTTGTTTGACAATTTCAGTTAAACCATACCTAGCTTCAAATAGTGATCTTGTAGCCACAATAATCATGTTTAATATAAAATTTAAAATAAAAAATAAAAAAATAATAATAATAATAAAGAAACAAAGTTAAGAAAATCGTTTTAAAAAAATTTTAAAAAAAAAAGAGAGAATGTGAAAATAATTGGATTGATCTCATACATGCATAAATATATGTTTAAAATACTTACAACATCTAGATCCCCAAAGAAACTAAAAAATGTCCCCAAAAAAAAAAAAAAAAAAAAAAAAACGATGAATAGTAGTCAAGTTACCATCCCCAAAAAATGGCTCGAAAATGCAAAAATATTTGGAATTGAGCACATCGATGCTAGATCTATGTTCTACACACATTGAACAATAATTCCCCAAACTGTTTTTAGATTTTATTTTTTATTTTTTCAAAAAGTTCTGAACAATGGTAACCCATGCCAAAAAATGGCCTGAAAATGACCAAAAATACTCAAATACCTTTAAAATGTTCAAAACAATTGACTTAATGAATGACACTATAGATCTAGACTACCATCATGTTATTCATGCATTGTTGTAAGAAACATTTGAGAAAAAATAAAAAGAAAAGAAGAAAATATGGAAATTTATGAAAAAACAATGACAATTGAAACATTGGAAAATAACCAAAATGCCCAAGTTGAAAGAATCTTCCTTGGAATTTTGATGGGGACATCACGCGCACACGCGCACTCAAGCTGCCCCCCTACGCACGTACGCCAGAAGAAGGAGGGCCCCACCGTCAATCTGGATCGATGACGACGTCCAGGGAGGGCCTCCTAGTTAAAAGACGGAATTTTGGTTCAAGAGAGTGGGCCCAATAGCCAAGAAAAGCCCATCATGGGATCTCATGATCGTGGCCCACTAGTCGGATAGATTTTATATTTTAGGTTTTATTTATTGTTATTATTTAGAACATCATGAACATTTTAGATTTCTTTGATTGATTTTTATTTTAGTTTACTTCATCGCCAAGTAATAGGTTGCGCACATGGTGCAAGTTTTGGGATATAGAGTTTTCTTATAAATAGGCACCCCTTGTAGCTTTTTTTCATTCATTGAAGATTAATAAAAATTCTGCGTTTTCCTACTCTCTGAGTTGTGAAGCCTAATTGGGTGCGAAGCCCTCTCTTTATCGAAGGGTTAACTACCGTGGTGCGAAGCCACATCTATCCCGATTCGCCCCATCCATCGTCATATCTAATACCCATCTTCTACCATCCATTCTTCTCATCTCACTCCATCATATACACTTCGAATCAATCATCTATTGCAGCAATTCTCCTCCCCACAGTAGAATTTCAGAATCTGGCCCTACAGGAGGGCTGAAACTTCGGCAGAGCACCACGCATAAACCGTACATCGGATCGAGCTGAGATTTGGGGTTTTGAAGTCCATCCTTGGCCGACCAGGGCCAAGGTAGCCTTTTTCTGAATAGTGGGCCTCACACACATGCGGCCAGGATCACACGCACGTGCATCTGGGCCATTATTGTTGTCCACGCGTGCGGTACTTCTCTGGTTCGTCTCTCTCCTCTCTTTCACTCTGTTTTCACCCAAAATCCCTAAACCTAACCCTAAATTACTCAAATCTCCAATTTTATACCCTTTTTCTTACCCTAAGGTTCCCCAAATTGGAATTTCTGAATCCCTTGGATTAGGGACTGATTACTATACATGTGTGGATGATTATTTCTTATCTTTGAGTATTGTTTGGTTCATAATTTTTATTGATCCAGCCCTATCATGTGTAGGTCTGGACCTGTATAGATTTCCCTTAATTGAATGTTTGGACTTTCATGTGGGATATGGAATTTGTGTAAATGTTTCTGAACTAACGTGATCTTAAGCCTGAAATCTCGCATATCATATTTAATTTTTATGTCCTGCATCAAATTTGGTATCAGAGCCTAGGGTTCTTGTAGGGGAATTCATTACATGTTTAGTGTTTGGTTGTTTATGTCCATTATGCATCAATTCTCATCATATATGGCTGTTTAGAAGTCCATAAACCCTGACATAAGCTGCTGAAATTTTTGTTGTCCCCTTATTTGAATTATTTTAGAAATTAACTTAGCTTTCTATTTATAGGTTTAGAAACTTTCCTTGTCTGTTTTTTAGAAACTTTCTTAATCTGTTTTTAGAAACTAATTTCCTTTCCTTTTTTCTTTTTTAGAAACTAGTTTACTTTCCTTTTTGTTTTTTAGAAACTAACTTACTTTCTATTTTTAGAAACTTTCCTTTTTCGTTTTTAGAAACTAGGTTGCTTTTCTTTAGAAACTTTCCTAATTTGGTTTTTTTAGAAACTTTCCTAATTTGGTTTTTTTAGAAACTTTCCTAATTTGTTTTTCTTAGAAACTTTCCTTTTTCATTTTTAGAAACTAGGTTGCTTTTTTTTAGAAACTTTCCTAACTTGTTTAAAAAAATAAAATAAACTTTCCTTTTCATTTTTATAAACTAGGTTGTTTCTTAAAAATAAAATAAAATAATCTTATATTTTGACAACTATATTGCTGAATTTTGGTTGGCACCCTACACTAAACATGGAACAATTGCAAAAGTCACTAAATAAGTTGTCCCAGAAGTTAGAGTTTTTGATTAAGCGCTTGGAAATTGACCAATGCTTTAAACAGCTTGATGTACGTATTACCCGACTAAAGACCATCGCCAAGACAAACCCCACTATTGGGGTAAATGTCCAATCTCAAGCAGGTGGCCTGGAGGATAAACCAATGAATGAAGTTGGTGAAGGAATCAATTATGGGTGTGCACCCGTGCACCCACCCCATGAGAGACATTAAGACCACTATTTTGAGGGGTACGACATGTGCGGCCTTGTAGCAGGAGAGAGTGCACCAGAGGCTAGTATAGAGTTACCCACTGAGGCCATTCCGATAATGGATGAGTTACGTGATGTCTTTCCAGATGATCTACCGGATGAGTCTCCCCCTAGGAGGGATATAGAGCACACCAGAACATGGGACACCGTAATACCTACAGCCGAGTTTGCATTTAATAGTTCTGTCGATAGGTCCACAGGTCTCAGTCCTTATGAAGTCGTTACTGTTTATAAACCTGGGAAACCTATTGATCTTGTCCCTATGTCACTATCCCATAGGGTGTCAGAGCCTGCAGAGTCTTTTGCACATCACATTCATTCATGGCATCAAGAAATCAAGCAGAAGATCACTACTAGTAATGAACATTACAAATTTTCTGCAAACCAACATAAACGTTTCAAAGAATTCAATATTGGGGGACTTTGTGATAGTCCGCATCTGGCCCGAGTGGTACCCTCCGGGGGCCGTTCGTAAGTTACACGCGCATAGCGCTGGACCCTTCAAAATTATAAAACGAAACGGTCTCAATGCGTATGAGGTAGATCTTCCACCCTCTATGGGAATTCGTTCCACATTCAACATGGAGGATCTAGTTACTTTTCAAGGGACCACTGATACTTGGTCCGGCCCTTCGCCTACCCGTCCTCATTCCCCATATTTATCCCTTGAACCATGGCCCCTTCCCGACCCATTTTTCCAGCCTCTACCTCCCATACCCACTCTTCCTGACCTTTCTTCCCAACCTCTACCTCCCATACCTACCCTTCCCGACCCATTTTTCGAGCCTCTATGTTTCATACCTACCCGTCCCGACCCATTTTTCCAGCCTCTACCTCCCATACCTACCCGTCCCGACCCATCTTCCCAGCCTCTACCTCCCATACCAATCCTTCCAACTCATTTTCCCAACCTCTACCTCTCATACCTAACCTTCACACACCCAAAAAGGAAATAGATGATATCCTGGACCAAGGTGTCCCGTATCGGTATCGGTTGGCGTAACGGTGACCTCCAAAACCGATACGGATACGGGGGCGTAACGGTGATACGGGGGCATAACGGCCCGTAACGGCGCAAAATTTCTTTTTTGCCAAAAAAATATGAAAAAATATGAATTAAATCCGGAATATTCTAAGCATTCCAAATATGCATTCATTTATAAATTGGAACATGTTTATGGTGGTGTAACGGTCCACTCTTTGGTGAGAAGTTGTATCGGACTGTCTGATGAATTTATGAACCAGATAACCTGAATTTGACTACAAAATTCATATATTTAATTTTCTAACTATCTACTATCAATGATAGACATATTAAAATGAATGTAATATGAAAATATCTTACATTTAGGTGTTTGCAATTATTTTTGAGGGCCAAAATTCATGCGTAAATAGAAAAAAATATTTAAAAAAATATAAAATGGCACCCCAAATATGTAAAATGCACATTAACATGTTCTACTATGATTAACACATCATATGACATCATTAAAACAGCAAAAGAATCATTAAAAAAATGAATTTTCGAATTTTCAAAAAAAGGGCCGAAATAAATAGAAAAAAAAAATATTAAAAAAATATAAAATGGCACCCCAAATATGTAAAATGCACATTAACATGTTCTACTATGATTAACACATCATATGACATCATTAAAACAGCAAAAGAATCATTAAAAAATGTTTTTTCGAATTTTCAAAAAAAGGGCCGAAATAAATGCGTAAATAGAAAAAAATATAAAATGGCACCCCAAATCTGTAAAATGCATATTAACATGTTCTACTATGATTAACACATCATATGGCATCATTAAAACAGCAAAAGAATCATTAAAAAATGATTTTTCGAATTTTCAAAAAAAGGGCCAAAATAAATGCGTAAATAGAAAAAAATATATAAAATATATAAAATGGAACCCCAAATCTGTAAAATGCACATTAACATGTTCTACTATGATTAACACATCATATGACGTCATTAAAACAGCAAAAGAATCATTAAAAAATGATTTTTCGAATTTTCAAAAAAAGGGCCAAAATAAATGCGTAAATAGAAAAAAATATTAAAAAAATATAAAATGGCACCCCAAATCTGTAAAATGCATATTAACATGTTCTACTATGATTAACACATCAAATGGCATGATTAAAACAGCAAAACAACCATTAAAATTTGATTTTTCGAATTTTAAAAAAAGGGGCCAAAATTCATGCGTAAATAGAAAAAAATATTAAAAAATTATTAAATGGCACCCCAAATTTGTAAAATGTACATTAACATGTTCTACTATGATTAACACATCATATGACATGATTAAAACAGCAAAACATATTAAAAAAAGTATAAATACCTATTTTTGACGAATTTCTGAAAAATGGCCCACCGAGCTTTGATTCAAAAAAATCTGTAATATAATGTGTTTTTATCTTAAATACCTAGCTAAGGTTGGTCGAAATTAGTAGTAGAATGAGTGAAAAACAGTTTGGAAGCAAGAGGTTTCAAAAAAACAGCAAAAAATGAAAAAAAAAAAAAAATTTTACTGATACGGCCCCAAAACGGGTAACGGTTCGCACCGTTACCGTTACGTATCGGCCGATACGGCCGATACGTAACCGATTTGGCACACCCTGTCCTGGACCATCAGATGGTTTCAACGTCAGACGTTGGGTTTCAGAAGTACGTGGTTAAATGGAAGTCACGCCCAGCTTCAGACAGCACGTGGCTCACTGAGGAGGAGCTTCAGAGACTTGATCCTGGCATCCTAGAGCAGTTCAGGAGTTTTATTTCGCCAGTGGCGAAATCTTTACAGCCGGGGAGAATTGATGGGGACATCACGCGCACACGCGCACTCACACCGCCCCCCTACGCACGTACGGGAGGAGGGCCCCACGGTCGATCTGAATCGATGACGACGTCTAGGGAGAGCCTCCTAATTAGAAGACGGAGTTTTGCTTCAAGAGAGTGGGCCCGATAGCCAAGAAAAGCTCATCATGGGATCTCATGATCGTGGCCCACTAGTCGAATAGATTTCATATTTTAGGTTTTGTTTATTGTTATTATTTAGAACATCATGAACGCTTTAAATTTCTTTGACTGATTTTTATTTTAGTTTACTTCATCGCCAAGTAATAGGTTGCGCACATGGTGCAAGTTTTGGGGTATAGAGTTTTCTTATAAATAGGCACCCCTTATAGCTTTTTTTCATTCATTAAAGATTAATAAAAATTCTGCATTTTCCTACTCTCTGAGTTATGAAGCCTAATTGGGTGCGAAGCCCTCCCTTCATCGAAAGGTTAACTACAGTGGTGTGAAGCCACATCTATCCCGATTCACCCCATCCATCGCCATCTTTACTACCCATCTTCTACCATCCATTCTTCTCATCTTACTCCATCATATACACTTCGAATCAATCATCTATGGTAGCAATTCTCCTCCCCACAGCAGAATTTCAGAATCTGGCCCTACAGGAGGGCTGAAACTTCGGCGGAGCACTACGCACAAACCGTACATCGGATCGAGCTGAGATTTGGGAGTTTTGGAGTCCATCCCTGGCCGACCAGGGCCAAGGTAGCCTTTTTCTGAATAGTGAGCCTCACACACGTGTGGTCGGGATCACACGCACGTGCATCTGGGTCATTATTGTTGTCCATGCGTGCAGTACTTCTCTAGTTCGTCTCTCTCCTCTCTTTTACTCTGCTTTCACCCAAAATCTCTAAACCTAACCCTAAATTAGTCAAATCTCCAATTTTATGCCCCTTTTCTTACCCTAGGGTTCCCCGAATTAAAATTTCTGAATCCCTTGGATTAGGGACTGATTACTATGCATGTGTGGATGATTATTTCTTATCTTTGAGTATTGTTTGGTTCATCATTTTTATTGATCCAGCCCTATCATGTGTAAGCCTGGACCCGCATAGATTCCCCTTAATTGAATGTTTAGAATTTCACGTGGGATATGGAATTTGTATAATTGTTTCTGAACTAACGTGATCTTAAGCCTGAAATCTCACATATCATATTTAATTTTTATGTCCTGCATCAAATTTTCTCTCGACTAGATTTAGATGAGATAAGTAAGCGCTTCCAATCTCAATCTAAAAATAGGAACTCCATGGAAAACTATAGATATCACTTGCTCACCTTACAGCATCAGAAGAATCACTTTCCACTTTAAATGGAATAGAGTACCACGTTGGTAACTCTTTACAACTTGTATACAGCTAAGAGTATCTGCCTCATTAAAATTGTAAACCCAAATCAGCCCTTGTAATACCCTTTTCACCTCCACAAGTGGTTCCAAAATAATGCAATCCACTTCAGCTGGATCCGAAAATTGCAATCAGGACACCAGTTGAGACCCTTTGTCTAATATTCACTCAAAATCCAGTATTTTACCAACTATGCATAGCAACCTCCTTTTTCGTCATGTACAGGAAATGCAAAGATTGTCTGGAACCTTGTTACAAATAAAATATTTTAAGAAAAATCTCATTAGTTCTTTCCTGCAGTCTACACTTCACATACATAACTCAACATTTGGATAAATTGGCATAATGTAATCCTCATGATTCTGATTCTATTGTTTCTGATCTACGTATGACCACCTCAAATATCACAATCCAAAGCTAGCTTTCTAAGGCCCCATTTGGATGTTTCTGCCAGCAGATACCAGTATCCTTCCAAGGGAGAGTTGGGACAAGGCTATGATGATGATGATGATGATGATCCTTCAGAGGGATAGCTGGATTAAACCAATTATGATTGTTAGTGAAAATGCTGGAAAACAAAGAATCTTACTTAATGTGATTGCACTTTCCTTACCACCCCAAATGCCAAGCGGGGCGAACATTCAAAAATATGACAAAGCAAACGCAATTTTGGATGGCTTATCAAAAAGAAAAAATTGAAGTTACACTCATTTGGACCCTAACCAAACAGGTGATAGGAATGAGATTTTGAACTCTCAAAAGCAAAGTAGATCCAGGGGCACTGTAGCAGATGTAACCTAATAAAGTAGCTTTAGGATTGTTAGAAAGATTCAACCAACTTTGGCAAAGAAACCATTATTCTGTCTCTGTAATAAATCCAACTGACCAAGAATCAGAAAGAAATATGCTGGACGCACGTTGCAGATTGTCACTCACAGAGAAAATTTACATTGCATTGCTTCACCAGAATGACTTTGACCAACAAAAATATACCCAGATAGATTTATTGATTTATTGGCCTATCAAGTTGTCAACACCTTATCTATGATAATTTGATAACACAAGTGCTTTAAAAGGTTCTTCCAGTCAATAAGCAGGGATCGGCATACCATAACAATTTAATTGGAACTTGAGCTATCATAAAGAAGGGCAAGTGACTTGTGAAACTTTAGAGCGCAGGGAAAATTGTCCCTGGGAAGTTAAAGCATTGGCCACTATCATTAGAAGCCTCTCAAGCTTCTCACAAATTGGTCTTATCATATACAGTTGGAGGGAATGTGCCAGAGCTGCCATTCCCTTGCCAAAAAAAAAAAAAAAAAATTTAATAATAAAGGATGGTTCTTATCAGTCATCATATCCTCAATTTGTGCCTCCTGATCCCCATATCTCCATAGCCAAAATATATTACTAACTGTAATTTTTGTTTGTTTACCCTCTATATGATAGCTTAAACTCCAAGTAAATCATAAAAGTATATTTGAAGGAACATTCCTTGCAAAAACAAATCCAAGAACCCAAGAGCAGTAGCAGGAGCGTGAATACAAGAATGGAAGTGCAAGACTACAAGTGCAAGAAAGGCATGGATTTCACATTTTGATTTGATATAAAACATATATATACCTCTTGGGCCTTTTATCTTCTTGGGATGTAATTCACTTGGGCTGTATTCTTCCCCCACTTTGTGTGTCTGTGTGTGTGGATGTTAACTACTATAGATATCTATTTTTTTTCTTATTTAAATAACACACCATCATGTTAGTATGTATGAAGTGTTTGTTTGTATATATAGACAGAGGCTTACAAATCTCAAATGCACCTTTACACAGCACACTCCCAACTACAAGCCAGTTGGACATCCAAGTGGTGCATATGGTGGCCCCAACCATAAAGATGACCATATGATCAAGTGAAGCATGTGACTATGTTGAACATGGAACGTTGGGTAGTTCTTTTTTTAACCATCCATTCTTTCATCATATTGTTTGGATTCATGATGAAAGTTACAGCTAAGGAAAATTAACAGGGAAGAGTATGTAGCAGATTGATGAAACGAAGGCGCTAGCATAGCCTGCGTTCAAGAGACCAAGTGGAAAGGGGCTAAAACTAGAGAAATTGATGGATATAAACTTTGGTCTATAGGAAAGGACAATAATAGAAATGGGGCACTGATAATGGTATATAAAGATTTAAAGAATAAAGTTGTAGACGTTATGAAAATGATAGGATTTTATTAATAGAACGTGTGTTAGAAGAAGAGATAATCAATGTTATTAGTGCATACGTGCCATAGATAGGATTAGAGAATAGAATCAAGAGACAACTTTGATAGGGTATTGGATCGACTAATGCAAGGAATTCCAAACATAGAAAGGATATTTGTAGGAGGAGACTAAAATGGTCATGTAGGAAAAGAAAGTAGAGGATATGAGAGGGTATGGAGGATATGGAGGATATGGTTTTGGGAAAAGAAATGAGATTGAGGATGCTATCCTTGATTTCGCTATACCATACAATCTAGCTCTAGCAAACACATACTTTAAAAAATCAAGTGAACATCTAATAACTTTCAAAGTGGACCGCTTACAAGGCAAATAGCTTTCTGTCTACTTAAGAAGATGGAACAATCAAGATGTAAGGATTGCAGGGTTATAGTAAGAGAGAGTTTGACCACGCAACACAAGTTAATGGTTATGGATGTTTACATTAAGAAATGGAAGAAAGGAAATCAAATTAATAAGTGTCCAAAAACTAGGTGGTCGAATTTAAAGGGAGAGAAAATATTGTTATTCATTAACACATTGATGGAAGAACAAAAGTGATATTTAGAGGAAGAAGTAAATGTTATGTAGAATGAGAAGGTTGAGTGCAAGATATTTTAGAAGTATCTAGAGGAAAATGCAAATCATTTAAGGAAATCTAGTGATGGAATAACAACATACAAAAAGCTATGAACAAGAAATGTTCATGTTTCAAAGCCTAGAAAGGACTAGAAATGATGAAATTTTTGAACAATATAGAAATGACAAATGGATTGCTAAAAAAGTAGTGAGTGAGGGTAAATGTAGTGCTTATGATGATCTTTACAATACAATGGGGATAAGAAAAGGCAAGAAAGATGTCTTCGAACTTGCAAAAATGAGAGAGGAAGAATAGGGACCTAGAGCATGTTAGATGCACTAAGAGCTATAATCAAAGGGTACTAGTCAAGGACAATGAGATGAATCAAAAGTGGAGAAGCTATTTTCAGAACTTGTTAAATGACAACCACTCTGAAAACATAAGGATAGAAGGAACCATAAACTCAATTCACGTCAGAGACCATACATACTTTCATAGAATTAGGATATCTAAAGTGAAAGAAGTTTGAGAATGACGAAAACAAGAAAGGCTGTCAGACCGAATGGCATACCAATAGAGGTTTGGTTTGAAAGTCTATAGGAGACACTAGGTTACTTTGGTTGACAAAGTTGTTCAATAAGATTGTAAGATCAAAGAAAATGCCAGAAGAATGGAGGAAAAAATGCAGGGGCATTTTCACGCCGGGCTCGAGTGGGGTTGCCTATGGGATGCAAGGGCACACTCGGGGTAAGCGGCCCGTGTGAGGTGAGTGGTTTGTGTGAGGCAGGCCCCACCCGTGTAAGGCGGGTGGCTCATGTGAGGTGGTACTCATGTGATTTGGGGCCCATGAGGGGGGTTCGGTTGAGGTCCTAACCCATGAGACGTGGGGCCTGGGCTATGAGATAAATGAATCAATTTGCCATGCTCTATTAATTCGAACTTTTAGAGCAAGTGGTTAATTGTCTTGCATCAAATTGGTATCAGAGTGGGAGATCTCATGTTCGAAACTTCTCACCAAAGGTGATTAATGCAAGGGCATTTTCACACTGGGCTCGAGTAAGGTTGCTTGTGGGATGCAGGGGCACACTCGGGGCGAGTGGCTCATGTGAGGCGGTACCCGTGTGATTTGGGGCCCACGAGGGGGGTTCGGCTGAGGTCTTAAACCATGAGATGTGGGACCTGGGCTATGAGATAAAGCGATTAATTCACCATGTTCTATCAGTTGGAGCTTTTAGAGCACGTGGTTAATTGTCCTGCATCAAAAAGTACCATAAAACCTATTTATAAGAATAAAGGTGACATATATAGCTACACTATTTATCGTGGAATTAAACTTATGAGCCATACTACGAAACTTTGGGAGAGAGTGATTAAGTGAAGTCTAAGGCATGGACAAATATCTGAAAATCAGTTTGGTTCATGCCAGGCAGGTCTACCACTAAAGCTATCTTCCTACATAGACAATTGATGGAGAAATAAAGGTAGAGGAAGAAGGATCTTCACGTGGTCTTTGTTGACTTATAGAAAGCATAAGATAGGTCCTTAAAGAGTTAATCTCGTGAGTGTTGAGAGAAAGGAGTTTCAAGAGGATATACTAACATAAAAGCAGTAACAAGTGTGAGGATTACTAGTGGAGAGAGAAGTGAGTTCCCGATTACTGTAGGCTTGCACCAGGAGCATTGAGCCCATACATTTTCACATTGGTTAATTGACAAGGCGTGGGCAAAAACACAAAGCTGGATTTATGTAGGAGTGCTTTACAATCTAAAGAATTAATTGAACTAAAACAGAGTATATGTAGTACAATTTTACTAACAATAGGAGTGCAAACGAGGAATTAGTTAAGGTTTTTTTCCAAAGATTGAAAATTATTATTAAAGGGAGCTGAAACAATCCGAGAGAGAGAGAGAGAGAGAGAGAGAGAGAGAGAGAGAGACTAAAACAAAGCAAAGCTAGAAAAAACTAAAAACTATACAACTCAAACCAGCCCTGGAGGCAATTCGAACTAAAAATATATACAACTTGAACAAACCCCGGAGACCACCCGACCTTTATATATATCTATATATATATATATATATATATATATATATATATATATATATATATATATATATATATATATATATACACACACACACACGGAAACGCTCACCTGCGAACCAGTTCGTACGTACTACGTACGAACTTTTTTGAGAACCCATCATACGTGATGTGGATCCAAAATCTGAACCGTTCATGTGAAGCAGCACCTCCTAAAACCCCCCAGGCCCAAGTTTTACTTTGATCTAAAACTTTGATGGGCCATGAAAAATGAAAACAGTTTCCTCTCTTGATTTGCATTTCTCTTTTCTATGGCCCACCAGAATATTAGATCGGGGTGAAAATTTGTCACATGAGGTTTTATGGGATTCCGCATCACATGGACCGTTCAGATTAGACACCCATGGCACATGTGCAAAGGTGCGCACGTGCGTAGGTGCGCAGGGGAGCATGACTCTCTCTCTCTCTCTCTCTCTCTCTCTCTCTCTCTCTCTCTCTCTCTATATATATATATATATATATATATATATATATATAACTCCCCGATATCAGTGTAATCTTCTATATAAAAAAAAAAAAAACAAAAAGAGGACTCTTGGGAGGCTAAGTCGCTTAAGGAGACGAGCCAAAAGAGCCCAGGAGCGAATTGATCAGGGAACCGTCACTACAATTGATGTTTAAAGACTAGTCCTTCAGAAGTCTGCAAGCATGCGAACGGGTACATGAGGCAAGGACAGCTTTGTTCCGGAAATAACGAATATTTCTCGATCCAAGTTGCCTAAAGAGTAGCCATAAGGGCCAATCATCTAATCTCTTTGAGGTCTCTACCGGGACCAGAACTATGCCAAGATGACAGGAACCCGATAATGGTGCTAAGCATCACCCAGCTAGAGTGGAAGATGGCGCAGGAGGAAAACCAAACTTCGAAGGCGTAGGGGCAATGCTTGAACAAATGTGGGATAGATTCGACTTCCTTGTAGCAAAGAAGGCAGATATTTGGGATGATTAAAACTCTCCGTTGAAGGTTGTCAACGGTGAGGATTCTCCCTCCAACAAGCGACCAGACAAAAGATGTCACCTTGGGAGGATCTTCGCAAGACCAGTGGAAGCAAGGAAAGTTCGCAGCAAAAGAGGAATTATGAGTCTGAATTAGATTCCAAAAGGATTTGGAGGAGAATATGCCGAAGGGAGAGCATCCAGAAGAAGAAGTCTTCCGAGTCCTACGAAGCCTAAATACCTTGCAGCATCTTTAGCATTTCTAGGAGTTCAAACAATTCATTGTCCAAGAGAGCTCTCCTGCGCAAAGGGCACCAAACACCTGACCCAACCATAGAAAAGCAATCAAAAACTAAAAATTAGTTGATCAAGATGTTTCCCAAAATTACCACTTATGATATCTCGGGCCGATAAGTCATGAAAGCAAAGAGATTGAGAATGATGTTGCCAATAAAATTCAAGCTAGGTGGAAGAAATGGAGATGTCTCTAGAATTTTATGCGATCACCGTGTAACACTCAAACTAAAAGGGAATTTTCTAAGATAATTATAAGACCAGCCATGTCTTATGGGATATAATGTTGGGGAGTTAAGGAACAACATTGTTACAGAATCAGTGTAGCTAAAATGAGGATGTTGAGATGAATGAGTGGCAAGACAAGGAAGGGTAGAATTAGAAATGAATGCATTCGAGGGAAGTTAAGAATTGCACCAATAGTCAATAAGATAAGGGGAAGCGGAGTACGATGGTTTGATCATGTGTAACATTGACCAAAAACCGCAACAATTAGGAGTGAAACGGTATAAGTTCAAGGCTCCAAAGGGCAAAGGGAAGCCTAGAAGGACGTGAATGGAGGTAGTAAGAAAAGACTTGATGACATATGGTCTAATTGAAGGTATGGCCTTAAGAGTGTAATGGCATAATAGGATTCATGTAGCCTACCTCAATTAATTGGTATAAGGCTTATATGATGTGGTATACCATAACAACCATTATAGGAAACAATAACTGTTGAGGGTCAAATATTGCATATTATCCCCCATTTATATCTTGGTTTTATGAACATGATAATGCTTTATGTTCTATTTTACTCATGTTTGTGTTGCAAGGTGAAGTTAAGAGCTTTGATTGAAAAGGGTGCTAAAAGCATAGATTTGATGCTCAAGAATCACCAAGGCAAGGGATGGATCTTAGGAGACCAAGATTGAAGAATTCACATGCCAAAGATCCAAGAAAACCAAGTGAGGAATGAAGAGAATCAAAGATTTGAAGTGAAGAAAAGGAATCCTGAAATCATCCTGAAAAAGCATATTCTGAAACTTTGGGTCATTTTGTGAAATTGCATAGAGTGAAGTCTATTTTGGGAAATTGCGCAAAGTGAAGTTTATCTTAGCAAACTGCATAAATTTGAAGCGGTTTCTAGAGTTTTCCAACTAGGTGAGAAAGTTGGAGTTCCAGAACTATAAATAGGACTCCGTAGGATGTTCCTAGGCATCTTCTAAGGTTTAAGGAGTGGAGCGAAAGGGTGGAGAAGTCGTTGCCAAGATTTTTTTTCTTCTTCCTTAGTTGTTTTCATGTTTTCTTCTAAGGTTTTAAATTCAATTATGTCTATGGTTGGCTAAACCTCTTAACTATGGCTAAGAGGTGAAGCTTGTAGCATGATGGGATGTTTCTATTGTTTTGATTCATGTTTATGTTGAACTCCATGGATTATAATTTGATATTTAAGGAATACTTTCAATTTTTAATGGTTTATTGTGACTCAAATTACAGTAGATCTGTAATAGCTTTGAGTATCTTCTTTTCCTGATTTGACATTGTGAAATTAGTAAGTCCTGTTGTTCACCATTGTCCCTTGGGCATGGTAGGGTGATGGAATCCTTCCTAATCTTCACAATTCTCCTGCTTGGAGATTATGGGATTGGTAAATCCTGTTGTTTGCCATTGTCTCCTGGGCATGGTTTGGTGATGGAATCCCTGCCAATTATCATAGTTCTCCTTCATTGAGAATTAGGTCAATGGAAGTTCAGATTTGGTTTTATTGATATATTTTCCAATTGGATAGGATAAGACTCCAATTCTAATTGTGTTACTTGAATCAAGCAAGAGGGCTGCCTAATTACTACAAGTGGATCCTTGACACCATAGTTCCCACCTTTAAATTCTTATTTTTAATTACTCTATTCACAATTACTCTCTCAAATACTTCAGAATTAGTTTCACATCTTCTTCTAGTTCTACTTCTAGTTAATTTCAGAAACGTACAAGTTTCAATCCCTGTGGATTCGACCTCGGTCTTATCGAGATTATTACCACATCGCGACCCTACACTTGAGGTTGTGAACAGTAACTACATGTCATGGGCCCATAGCAGCTGTAAAAAATAAAAATAAATAAAAATAAAATAAAAAGGGACTTGTAATGGTCTGTTACAGAGCCGATATAGGTTTTCTTCGCGAGGGGGGGGGGGGGGGGGGGGTGTTAAGTTAACGTTAGGGAATACCTTGTTAAATGATGGTGGTGGTGGTGATTATGCACTCTTTTTGTACAGGTGTGGCCCACACAATTAGTGGACCAGCCTAACTTTTGTTTATGACCATTTTCACAACAGAGGCCACCTTCTTTACCACTCAATGCCCCATGCAATTGCTCACTTGGCACTTGTACTGCATCTTAAGCACTAGTGGCACTTGCAAACCTCATGTGCTAATACATATTTTATATCTTTCGCACATTGATTTTAATCAACCTGTGAAATTGACTGCTAGATGGCTCCTGTGGGAGCTTCGTGCCCTCATTGCTAGTCCCAAGCCCAGAAAAAGGAGGGTTGCATCAGGATGGCAACCAGAGTGAAACTTTTGACACAACTTTTAACGTGAATCCCGACAATATGAGTATATGGTCCGTGATAGAGTGGAATGGAGTAATAAGATTCGTGTAGCTGACCCCAATCAGTTGGGATAAGGTTTTGATGATGATGATGATGTGCTTGAGTAATTGACATTGTTGATCAATCAATTTTTTATGAATAACAAATTATTAATTTGAAGAGGCAATAGCTACAAAGAGTAAGTAACTACAACAATGGGAAAGAGTCACCTACACAAAACGAAAACCACACCATTCCTTCCTTGGAAAGAGCATCAATGATAGAGTTAGGTGTTGGCTTGTGTGCCCTTGAGAGCCGATCAAACATTCACTTTACCCACAACCATCGTACTATAGTTGTGGAATGATGATGTTTGTTCCCATTCCATATGATTGTGCATCATATGGTTTGTATTTTATACATTCATTGGTTCATCGAATGTCCACAAATGACATCATAGTGGACCAAGTGCGTTAGTTCGACCAATGACACAGAGAGATGTTTCCATGCATGATCCTTATATGATTAAAAGTGATTTGTGGCCAATGATGGTCTGGACGGCTAATCAGTAAGGTTGTCATATTACTGGATGACTGCTTAAGCAGAACGGCTAGATCTAGGCCAGTCTAAGTGGTTTATGAAACTCAGTACATGAGTGTGCACATAATTGGATACGGCATATCGAGCGGGATAACCGTGAAGCAATGCTCTTTTGGCCACAATAAAAATGCATATACTTCCTCTGTGCCACTTACAAATTCGCTGACCTAAGTTTCGACATGGAGATTTAGAGTACTCCTTGGCGGACCTAATCCACTAAAAATGAGCTTCACAAAAGAGATTCCTAGGTGTTTTGGGTCCACTAAAAGAGAGGCTTTGCATGCCCATGTGTACTCAAATGGAATCCATAAGATAGTTTCTTAAAGACTATCTACTGGTGAAGATCATCATTGACCATCAGCCCATACAAGTCATCTAGCATCCATCTTGTGTCAAAGGATGTTTTCTCAAAAAACATACTCTTTTATGAAGAGATTTTTGTCATGGTCAATTGGTAAATTGGTGGTAGATCATCACGTTCCAAAGAATGGGCCCCTACTTTTGAGGCTTGAGCCCACTTTTGGAGGGTACTAGACGAGTGTAGGGAGAATGGATTTATTGAAAAACGAAATATGGGTGTTGGATTGGACAAAAAGACACCTCTTGCTTATGAATAATAATTGAATTTCATAGTTTGCCAATTTCCCCCATAAGGATCCCGCGCCTAAGCAATTATAGGGTCTTCTCTATCTCTAAAATTAGTGTTTGGGAAAGAATAAAAGGAGATCACAATCCCCATCATCATCATCTAAACCTTATCCCAATTAGATGGGGTCGTACATGATTCTTGTTCCACCATTCCACTCTATCAAAATAAAGGACTATCAAAATAAAGGGCCAAACATTCTGTTAGACCATAAGTCATCGTCCTTTCTCAATACCATGGCCATAATCCTATTGAGAGAAATTCCAAGTGGTCTTTGGGGGGTGAGAAACTTACGTCGGAGCTCGGATCACAGAGACTGCAGCTAGTCCTCTTCTTTGTTGTTCCTTCTTCAAAGAGGGCTGATCTCTCCTTTTTTTTAATTCCCTATTGCATGAATGAATGAAATGTTTATATTCCCTTTTGCTTCACATGATCACACACCCACCTAGGAAGGCTATATGAGTCTTTTTTAACCGAAATTACCTGGGAAAACAAAATGTTTAACCCATCTGTAATTAACCAATTTCGTCAAAATGAAAGCAAACCTTCAAGGCTTGGTGAAATCATCCTCATCCGAATAGATAGCATCTCTGGAATCTCTTTTGACTCTTCAAGTGTCAAAAGCATTTGAGAGTATACAAAGACCTCTCTAAGAGCTTGAGCTCTGCCTCACTATAATCTCGAATATTGGCAAAGCCAAAGCAAGTTATAATGATATCTCCATTGCTATCCCTCAAAAAAATGTCAATTCGAAATGCCTTGGGTTAATGATAGAACTTAGAAGAACCATCAATATTTAGCTTCCAACTACCAACTGATGGGGACATCTCGAGCACATGCGCGTACCCCCCCCCCCCCCCATACGTAAGGAGAAAGAGGGCCCCACCATCGATCTGGATTGATGGTGACGTCCAGGGAGGGCCTCCTAGTTAGAAGACGGAGTTTTGGTTCGTTGGAGTGGGCCCAATAGTCAAGTAAAGCCCATCATGGGACCTCATGATCGTGGCCCACTAGTCCAATTAATCTCATATTTTAAGTTTTGCTTGTTAATGTTACTTAGAATATCATTGATGCTTTAGATTTCTTTGATTAGTTTTTATTTTGGTTTACTTCATCGCTAAGTAATAGGTTGCACGCGCACATGGCGTGAGTTTTGGGGTATAGGGTTTTCCTATAAACAAGCATCCCTTGTAGGGTTTTTGAGGCATTGAATTGTAATAAAAATTCTGCGTTTTCTTACTCCTCTGAGTTCCTGAGTTGTAGAAATCCAATTAGGTGCGAAGCCCTCCCTTCATTGAATGACTAACTACCGTGGTGCAAAGCCATATCTATCCTGATTCGCCCCCATCCTCTATCATCCATATCCCTCACCTTCTACAATCATCCTCACTTCGAATCCGCCAGTTTTTGCAGCAGTTTTTCTCCTTACAGCAGAATTTCATATTATGGCCCTGTAAGAGGGCTGAAACTTCGGCGGAGCACCACGCACAGCCCGTAGCTCAAATCGACCCGAAACTTTGGGATTTTGGAGCCCACCCCTGGCCGACCAGAGCCAAGGAGGGGCTTTTTGCGTTCGACGCCCCCTTGCACATGCGGCCAGGCCCCTACACACGTGCAATCGGCCCGGCCCGCTGTCCACGCACGGGAGCTATCTTCAAGTTCTGATTTCTTGCTATTTTAATTCTCTCATACCTTTTTTCCCTAACCCTAACCCTATATTGCAAAACTTTCAGTTTATTTGCCCCTTTTCTAATCCTAGGGTTTTCTGAATTGAAATTGGTGAATCCCTTGAACTAGGGGCTGATTGTTGTGCATGTGTGGATGATTTTCACTTTCCTTTGAATATCGTTTGGCTAATAATTTTTATTGATCCAACCCTAGCCCGTGTAGGCCTGGACCCATGCAGATTCCCCTTGTTTGAATGTTTGAGCTTTTGTGTGGGATGTGGAATTATTATGTGATTGTTCCTAAATTAGTATGATCTAAAGCCTGAGATCTTGCATATCATATTTAATTTTCATGTCCTGCATCAAATTTTGGTATCAGAGCCTAGGGTTCTTATAGGGGAATGCATTACGTGTTTAGGGTTTAGTTTGTTTATGTTCATCATGCACCCAGTCTCATCATATATAGTTGTTAGAGCACCATAGTTCCTGATATTAGTTGCTGAGATTTCTGTTAACAGTAAGTTAGCAATTCCCATTGCTGTAACTTTTTGTTATCCCCTTATTTTGACAACTATATTGCTAGATTTTGGTAGCGTTGTGTAGTTTTCCTCATATAGAGTCTCATAGGGTCATTTAGTCTCATTTAGTTGCATATAGTCGTAGTAGAAGGTCATTAGGTGGAGTTAGCAATTGTATGCCCACACGTACGGGTCGTGGTTTTGGCATGCACCCTACACTAACATGGAGCAATTGCAAGAATCATTGAACAAGTTGACCCAACAGGTTGAGTCTTTGGGCAAGCGCTGGAAACAATGTATGGACCAACACTTTGAGCAGCTTGATGTGCGCATTACCCAACTAGAGACCTTCGTCAGGCAAACCCCACCATTGGGAATGATGCCCAATCTCAGGCAGGTGGTCAAAAGGCTAGTGTAGAGTTACCCACTGAGGTCATTCCGGTAGTGGATGAGTTTCGTGATATCTTTCCTGATGGTCTATCAGATGAGTTTTCCCCTATGAGGGATATACAACACACCAGGACGTGGGACACCGTACTACCTATAACCGAGTTTGCGTTTAATAGTTTTGTCGATAGGTCCACAAGTCTAAGTCCTTTTGAAGTCACTACTGGTTATAAACCTAAGAAACCTATTGATCTTGTCCCTATGTCACTGTCTTATAGGCCGTCAGAGTCTGTAGAGTCTTTTGTGCATCACATTCATTCATGGCATCAAGAAATCAGGCAAAAGATCATGACTAGTAATGAACATTACTCACTTTCTACAGACCAACATAAACGTTTCAAGGAATTCAATGTAAGGAACTCTGTGATGGTCCACATCAGGCCAGAGCGGTACCCTCAGAGAGCCGTTCATAAATTACACGCCCGTAGTGGCGGACCATTCAAAATTATAAAATGAAACGGTCTCAACGCATATGAGATAAATCTTCCACCTTCCATGGGAATTGGTCTCACATTCAATGTGGAGGATCTAATTGCATTTCAAGGGACCACTGATACATTGTCCGGCCTGTCACCTAACCATCATGAGTCCCCAAACCTTTCCCTTAATCCATGGCCCCCTTTCAACCCATCTTCCCAGCCTCTACCTCCCATACCTACTCTTCCCACACCCAGAGAGGAGATAGAGGATATTCTGGACCATCAGATAATATCCACGTCGGACAGCGGGTTTCAGAAGTTCTTGGTCAAGTGGAAATCACGCCCAGCTTCAGACAGTACGTGGCTCGCTGAGGAGGAGCTTCAGAGACTTGATCCTTACATCTCAGAGTAGTTCAGGAGTTTTGCACGTCCCTTCGTCCCCCCCCCCCCCCATACGCAAGGAGAAAGAGGGCCCCACCATCGATCTAGATTGATGGCGACGTCCAAGGAGGGCCTCCTAGTTAGAAGACGGAGTTTTAGTTCATTGGAGGGGGCCCGATAGTCAAGTAAAGCCCATCATGGGACCACATGATCGTGGCCCACTAGTCCGATTAATATCATATTTTAGGTTTTGCTTGTTAATATTATTTAGAATATCATGGACGCTTTAGATTTCTTTGATTAGTTTTTATTTTGGTTTACTTCATCGCCAAGTAATAGGTTGCGCATATGGCGCGAGTTTTGGGGTATAGGGTTTTCCTATAAATAGGCACCCCTTGTAGGGTTTTTGAGCCATTGAAGTTTAATAAAAATTCTGTGTTTTCTTACTCCTCTGAGTTCCTGAGTTGTGGAAGTCCAATTGGGTGCAAAGACCTCCCTTCATTGAAGGGCTAACTACCGTGGTGTGAAGCCACATGTATCCCGATTCGCCCTCATCCTCTATCATCCATATTCCTCACCTTCTACAATCATCCTCGCTTCGAATCAGCCAGTTTTTGCAGTAGTTCTTCTCCTTACAGCAGAATTCCAGACTCTGGCCCTACAGGAGGGCTGAAACTTCAACGGAGCACCACGCACAGCCCGTAGCTTGGATCGACCCAAAACTTTGGGGTTTTGGAGCCCACCCCTAGCCGACCAGAGCCAAGGAGGGGCTTTTTGCTTTCGACGCCCCCTCGCACGTGCAGCCAGGCCCCGGCGCACGTGCGATCAGCCCGGCCTGCTGTCCGCGCACGGGAGCTATCTTCAGGTTCAGATTTCTTGCTATTTTAATCCTCTCATACCTTTTTTCCCTAACCCTAACCCTAGATTGCAATACTTTCAGTTTATTTGCCCATTTTCTAATCCTAGGGTTTTCTGAATTGAAATTTGTGAATCCCTTGGACTAGGGGCTGATTGTTGTGCATGTGTGGATGATTTTCACTTTCCTTTGAATATCGTTTGGCTAATAATTTTTATTGATCCAGCCCTAGCCTGTGTAGGCCTAGACCCGTGCAGATTCCCCTTGTTTGAATGTTTGAGCTTTTGTGTGGGATGTGGAATTATTATGTAATTGTTTCTGAATTAGTATGATCTAAAGCCTGAGATCTTGCATATCGTATTTAATTTTCATGTCCTACATCACCAACCAAGGAGAACTTCATGTGCACGCTTGTTTAATGTGACTTCACCACTGCCAAGTACAAACTAGCACCTTGGAATCTCTAAGGAGATCTGCAGCCCAATAACCTTCGTAGCCATCTAACACCCAATTTATTGGGGAGTTTTTTCTTATGGCCTTTTTATTCTTCATAAGAACATATCGATGCTTTGAATGAAAGTTCTGATTGTGAAGAATCGTACAATTTATGATCACTAACTCTATCATGGTTTAACATCCGTTCACAATTTTCATAAAAAATAATGAGTGCATTCACCCTTTACTTACAGTTTTGGATGCATATATGCACCTCATTTTGGCTTCATGTACATTCGTTCTTTTTATATTATCAATTTGTCATTTGGTAAAAAAAAGGTCATGTGCATCGGTACCTAGGATTTTGGTCCATATTAATATAGAATGCAATTAATAATTTAACTCCTCATTTTTCATATACAACCAAAGCTCATGCTTTGTAGCCTGGTGAAATTGAGATACTAAAGCTATGTCAGAAAAGATATTTTTTCATCAAATATAGCTTTTTCACATAACAAAACTAGCAACACTGATTGATGGCTGTGCACTTCATCTTGAATTATTAGTGCTCATACTTATTACATCACATTATATCCAAATATTTACTAACATCCCATATCATAAAATGAGTAAAACAGACCTTGAATTTGACAATGTTGAATTTGCAAGAACTGCAAGCATTCGAAGATCCAAACAGTCCATCCAAGAAACGACATGAATAGTTCCAACCTCCCCGCCTCCTGTTGAGTTAGGTGCTCTTGAATTGCTAGACTGTGAACACAAATTGTATCAGGATTCAGGTCCTAATCTAGCTACTAATAAGGAAAAGCTACCAAATGCCATTTTACATAAATCATTGAAACAAGACTCTCCATAGTGCAAACATAAGGTTGCAAGCAAGTTTGGCTGGCATGTGCATCAATTGGGACCCAGCTTGCTTTGAACCAGGGGGTTGACTTGAACCTAGAGGCCCATGGTTGGGCTTTGGTCCTAATTTTTTTAGCCCCAATAGCTAATCAACCCGGGCATGTGGTTGTGCTAAAAGACCTGACCAGGCCTGAACTGATCCAGTTAACATTCCTGGCTGAGAATTTGATTGGAAGTCGCAGCCCCAGTCCCATTTCTTAGATCATAGGTGAGCTGGCTTGGGCTTGAGTCTCACCTAGACAAGCTTCAGCTCAACCTAGCCAAGCCCAATTGCAACTCTATGCATATGTGCACCCACACACGCCGGCCCATATCCAATGTGATGATTACCAGAAATAGAACAAGGAAATTGTGATAGAGAAGTACAAACAACATCAAACCTGAAATAGATACAAAAGGAACAGGTAAAGTGCAAGGTTTTAAAATTTGATCATGAACAATCGCAGAAGCCAACTGAGAGTGGCAAATCATTTCTATGATTACATAAGATGCAACATACAACTTCCTAATCATTTCTATGATTACATAAGATGCAACATACAACTGCCTTCTATGCTTGAGAATTATTAAGCTTATCATGGAACATAATATTTACATTAGCACCACCTTCAACCTACCTCAATTTGGGAAGAGATGAAGGCAAGGGTGAAATGGAGATTCCAACCATCAAACAACGAAACCAAATGTTCAGGGAACTTTGGATCTGCAACAGGAGAGGTTGGTTGTTGATGATTACACCGAAAATTACATGTACTGATGGTGAGATGGAATCATGTGATCCAGTGGAGCCAAAAAGTGTAGCAGGTAGCATGATATTGTCGAGGATTCAGAAGGGACATTCTTAGTGAATTGATAAAGGTTCAACTGGGAAGTAAAGACGAAGCATATCAAATTGCATTTTGAGCACAAGAAAAGTACACAGTGACAGATAGACCCAATGTTCGAAATATCGGTATCGTGTTACGTATCACACCCTTGGTATACAGATACGTATCGGTTATCGCATGGGATATCTCGGTTGTATCGCTTAATGTATCGTTGTTGTTGGAAACATGGGGGAACATTGGAAATTGGTCGAATTTTTCAACGAAATTTCAGTGATTGTTAAAAAAGACATCAATACACACTTACAAATCAAAACATTACAAAAAACAAGTGCACATAATGGGTTTTCTTTGTATGGGGTCCTAATCCATGCGTTGTCTAACTGAATTGATGCAAGTATATTCAAAGTCTATTCGTATAATTTATAAATGTACGAAGACATGTGGAAACACAAGCAATACATTCAAAAGCAAAAGAAGAATCACTAGAATAGGTTACATACATGTTCGACTTTGATTTTATTTTTTTTTTCAATTTTCCGCAACTCGGTCCTCCTCCAAATCTCGAAATCGAAGTTCCCAATCCATGATTTTTCATGCCATGCAAAACATGAAAAATCATGGATTTGTAACAATTTAACACTGATTTAACATGATTTCTAGAGAAAAAAAGAAAATAATAATAATAATAATAATAATAATAAAATGTTCGCCGGATTGAACATGTGGGACATATCCCACTACTAGTGTGTTTCGTATCGCACAGGTGGGATACAAGATACATCATGGGATATATCGGCCGATATCGTCGATATTTAAAACACTGGATAGACATAGCAACTACCACTCTAGAATGTATCCATCTCGAGCTACCCCTACTCATGTAGTAATACCTCACCTAGACAACCATCACTAACTCCCATTATCACCAAAGGCCACAATCAATGGACCCCATAAATAATGGTCCTGGGATGGTTAAGGATGCAAAAGAGACATTAAAGGGCAATTGTAGTGATGTCTCCTGTTAGAAGTCCAGCGGCACAGGCCGGTTTGTAGCCATGAGCCCGACAAAAAACCTTAACCTTTCTGAAGAGAACGTGGATGGGGAAGAGCCATAAAAGAGGAACCAAGTGCAGACAATGCTAATGTAGCACTGGATGGTCTACAGGAGAGTCCATATTGTGTGCAATTAAGAGCATCCTGACTGCACCGGAGGAAAAAGAGAATGAGGACCTGGTTGTGTATTGATGTCTTCCACACATGGGCAGTTGCGAAGGAAAGACTGTCCCAGCCGTTCTTGATATCAGCAGCAGAAAGAACTTTGCCTCACAGAGACTGGTTGAGCAACTGAAGACTAAGACAAAGGAACATCCACAACCTCATCAGGTTGCTACAATGAAAGATAAGACTTTTCACGTAACCCATCGTTGTCTAGCGAATTATTAATTGCAACAACATTACACCATGTAGGCTGAGATTTTGTACCAATGGGGTTTTTCCATATCCCACTTGGTCATTCGTAGATGTACGATACATTTAAGGTACCTAATACAGGCCAAAACTCCCAAAGACAAAAGAAAATGCGACCTCATCTGGATAAATCCATTTAATGATGGAAGCTGAGACCATTTAATAACAGAAGATGAGAAAAATCCACCAGTTTTATCTTCTAGAGCCAACGTGTATTATATACACGACCAAGCTTGATGGTTCCCTGCAAAACTATAATACGGAGGTTGAATGTGACAGGTACGTCAAGATAATAATAAATGAGTCAGTGGGCAGACCACATGTCAAGTTGTATTTTTAAACATGAAGTATTTGAATTGCAAGAACCTTCTGGTGAAGGTACAGTTCCTGCCATGGTATCAAAAATGGTTACATTACGGCCACAGGGCCATTACACAAGGAAACAGTCACCCCCATTACGTGATATGTGGATCAATCGGTCCATTATGAAGGGGGGCTGTATCGGCTGATACAGGCCGATACACCCCATATCGGATTGTAACAGTGTTGATAGAGCCATTGCAAGCCGATATGGCCATAAAGGGCCCATTGTGAAAGTTCTCATTTTCAAAATTTCTCTCATTTTTACACTTCTTTATTCATTAACTTTATGGAGCCAAGCTTTTTGAAAGATGGAAGAAATTCATGCAATCACGCAACATCCCACATGTGTGCACAAGAAAAGGCCCAATTTCCTTTTTTAACTTGTTTCTAATTTCCTTTCTTTCATATTTCTATGTTATGAAAAATATCTCTTTGCTAGGAAATAAGTATTATTAGATTTTCATGTTTACAGGCTTTCGATTTTAGATATCCTGGCTAGCAAGGAATTCTATTTTTAGATTATGTTAGAGATTTTCCAAATGAGGAAACCTTGTAAACACTCATTATAAATATGAGATATTTTCTTTGAGCAAGTTTTCTTGTTTCTCTACAGTAGTGTGCAGGGGGGAAGTTGTGATCTCTAGTATAAGACTACAGGACTGTTGAGCTTGCTCAAAGTCATTGCATCTTTTCCTGTGTGATTCTAACTTTCAATTAAGTATGTTAAACTTCATTGCAATTAATTTCTTCCTTGATCTAGTTGATTATTCTGGTAACAAAGCAAGTTCTGCTCTCGGGAGATTATTTTCTCTTTTGCTTTTCTATTCTTTTCCCACATCTTCAGCAAATTTTGTCCCAATATTCAGCCCAAACATGTCCTTAACACAGTTCTCTAAACCAACCTGTTATTTCAGCCCTTCACCACAAACTTTATACAACCTCCATCTAGCCTTAAGCCATCACCCTATTTCTATCCTAAATAATAACAAACCCTACCTGTTGTTCAGCCCTCAAACAGCAAACAGCCAAAGAAAAAAAAGCCTTATAAAAACCTTCCCCATCAAATAAAATACAAAACCAAACTGTTCCCTTTTCTTCCTTTCCAAAAAGGAAAACAAAAATCCAAAGCCATTCTGCGTGTTATGCCTAGACCTGTTGTCACGTGAGCACCAAAAGGGGGGACAATTTACAACCCTGGGGTGGCTACTGACCTTAAGATGAGACCGTATCGACCTTGCAACGAGTGGTTGATTTGATCACAAAACAGTTAGACAATATAGAGGCTCATCCATGACCAGAATAGATATTGAGTAAGGACAGGTTACTTTTCTTGAAGAAAAAAGAAAGGGAAGCAATTCAAACCATCAATCATCTACGGATGGCCTTAAGGGAGACTTGGAAGGTTTGATTAGAAATAAAAAGTACGTGGGCCCCAAGAAGGTTTCAATGGTGGGCATTTGCCTCCCACTATTTAGAATGGTGTGGCCCACATGGGTCTTAGATCTGCCTCATCTTTTGTCCCCCATCCTAACATGAGCCAGTGATATTGATTAATGGAGTGAATTTCATGCAGACATCATGATGGACCCCACGGAGCCTTGGATCATATGGTCCACACATATGACGCATATGATAACCCTTTATAGGATTATATCATATATGATACTCAGGTTGCGTATGACGGTCGATACACAGGCACTCAGAAATTGAACATGTGGAATTTATTAACACAAGTAAAACCACAAAATTGTGCAGTCGCCAATTCATGGGGGCAAGATCAAACAATCCTAACCTCTGTTTTGTGGACACTTGTTTGTGGAAATAGGACCATTGGATTTATTCACTTTTAACCATCCAATAAATGTCCACCAATCCAATAGTAAGATAATCAAATAAGCTTAATTTTTGTTTCATGACACATATACACTAGTTACAATAATTTGAAAGGTTTAATCTGGCTAATTGCATACCACGTGTGGAATATCTTAGTGATTTATAAGTGCCTAAATATCTTCATCATACTCTGACAGTGTATCAAAGTTTTTCTCCATTTTTGATACTCATGTAGCGTCACATGCACAAAGATTTGAGGCCCATGGCGATGTGTACAGGGGATCTAGTGATGCAAGACCGATGCATGAACTAAGCAACATGTGAGATCAAATAGTTGAATTAAGATATTTAACAAAAAAAAACACAAACATCGCTATAATAATCACAATTATTATGAAAATCAAAGAAAACCATGCATAATCATATCCTAAGCTACCAACATCATAACTCAAGATCATTAAATAAAAAGAAACTGGGATCTAATGGATGTAAGGACATCCAATTAACATAGGAAATAGTCTATTTCAAAATAGGAAACCTAATACAACCTAAGGTGAAATTTAGGGTTTGGGTAATTTGGGAAAGTAGGAAAATTAGGAATTTTAGGTCTAGGGTTAGGGTTTGGATTGCGGATGGGTATGAGAAAGTTGGGTTTGGGAGAAGACGAAGATTTGGGATGGGAGAATTAATAATCTGAAGGAAATACCTGGATGGTGAAGAAAAGAGAAGGTGTGGGGATAGATGGAGACCTCGCACCTCCGTTGATGAAGATTAGCCTCGCACCAATCTTCCTAGAGGTCACACACCCTCCTCCTTTTATAAATCCAAGAAGTTTCAAAATTTACAAAAATCCCCCTCTTGTGAACTTTAACAAAAATAACCCTAATCTAAGTAAAATCAACTAAAACACCAATAATGTGTCCAAATATAAAATAATCAAAAACTAAATCCTAAAATATGATAAGTCTAAAACTGATGTGGACGATCAACGATCAATGGGCCGATCATGTGATCCATGCGATCTAATGGCCTGATCGTCGCGTCCCTCCGATCCAGCGGTCTGGATCACTCCATAAAGCAGCCCATGTGCATCTTCCCAGTGTGGGGTCTTCCAGATGCTCGCAAATGCACGTGGAGTCTTCAGCACGATCACGGGTACTGCCCTAGCCACAGGGAAATCGGCGCGGCCTACTTCCTCCTCTGATACATACGTAAGGGTGTACGTGACGTGATGTCCTCATCATCTAATCAGTGCATTTTGTGTGTCATATGATGCCCTCATAAGGTCCTAAATAATCTACGGATTGATTGATCAAGTCTCACTTGTTTCTTAAGTAGGACCATTGGATATCATTAATCTCTTATCCATGCATCTGATTGATCCAACGTATGTACTGATGGTATGGCCTAACTGAAATTAATATCAGCATGATTTTTCAGGGCCATGAAGAAGATGAGGGGATGCGAATGATAGATGGTTGGATGTACTTCACACTAGATGGACCATTGGCACTTGTTGTGCAAATAGGTTAGTCTCTCATCCATGGGCACTTGTTTGTTAAAATAGGATCATTGGATACCATTAATCTATTATCCATAGGCATTTGTTTATTGAAATAGGGCCATTTGTGGGCCCACTTTTGTGGCCAACCAGATGATTGGTTTAGCCAAAGAATCGGATCAAAGATTTATCTAGATGTGCTCAACCCAATGACATATCTTATGCAAGCATTTTTATGTGATTTGAAAATTTTGGACTGATTCCTTACTCTAAGCTTTGTTTGGTGTGAATACACACTTTATTACCTAGAAACACCTTACAAGTTGCCCAAACGCGAAAAATTGTATACATATGTAAGTGACTTACATCCAAAAAAACAACATGTGAACAAGTTACACCTGAAAGTAAGTTTCAGCTTAAAGAGTTACAGGCATCCAAACAACCTCTAGAGCACTGTTGAACTTGCTCACAGTCATTGCATATTTTCTCTTGTGTGAGTCAAACTTTCAATCTGGTATATTGAACTTCATTGCAATAGTTTCATCATCGATCCTGTTAGACATAGGCCAGTGGGGCCCACTTGTGAGCAATCACTAGTGGGTGGGTCCCATGTGTTTAGGCCTCTTTCGGCCTCTTCCTTTCAGTTGCATTTCAAATTCAAATTTGAATTTGGTTTTAGATGGGGAGATTAGGATAAGACCAGATAACTTCTGGTCTCATCCAAACTCCCATCCTTTCCTATAAATAGGATAAGGCTCTCTCGTGAAAGGATATGAAAAATAACGAGAGTAAAAAGGAGGAATAGTAGTACATAGAAATTTGTCCATTTAGCTTGTCCTTGGAACAATCTAAACCATAGATCGTGATCTGGGGCCATCTATACCATAGAATTAGAGGGGTGATTAGATCCATCTGCTCCAATAGTGGTTAGGCAGACCGCTAGATCTGGACCGTTCATCTTCAGCTTTGTGGAGGTTCCATATCGTGTAGACCGTCGGATCTTGAAGGCTCACCCTTCTGCACATTCTATCAGTGGTATCAGAGCAACTTAACAGCGGATCTCCGATTTATTATTTTCATCACGAAAGGTAAGTGGCCCTCCTTTTTTTAAGGTGAAAATTCCTTTCAGATAATCTGCTTTGGACAAGATTCCTGTCCATGGTTTTTGAATGGTATCAGATCACTCAGTGTGCGCACCATGACTCTCGATGTGCACATATGCACCGAATTTAGGCCTACACGGATGCATGTGCACATGTAAAATCTGGACTCATGAATGTGCATGTTGAGGACAGCGCACACCGCACGGTTCCGTTTTGGAAGCGTCAGAATGCATGTCATGTGGAAACATAAGAAAGCGTAGAAATTCATGTAGAAAAAGTTAAAGCCTCTTTTCTCATCCATTCTCCCCAGGAAATGATGACTTGGCCTCAACACGGCTTAGAAACGTATTGGGTCATTTGACTTGCCTCTCATAAGTGGGACCCATCCTTTACGTAAATCGGACTGTAGTTTTGTTGGGTTCTTACATGCATCATGAAAATGGATGGTTAGAGAAAGAAATAACAAGATGGCCCACAACTTGTGACTAGGATCTTTTGATCTTGGATATTTTGGGGACAGCATCTATCAATGGTGGGTGGTAATAGAACAATGATTTGGATCACGGATGCATGGTTCCCGTTTGTCAGAAACGCAATCAGCGTCACTCATGTGGAAGTATCAAAATCACGGAGTAATTCGTGCAGAAAAGTAACGCTCCCTCATCTGTTCTCCCTAAGGGATGAAATGACTATATTGCCCTCGTTTACATCTTTTTCTCAAAAAAAAGGGGGCATTTGCGGGGCCACGCTGTGTGCGTGACATCCAAACCGTCCAAAGGTACATCTGGTATGATGATCATAGTGGAACTAAAAATTAAGCCGATCGGATCGTCAAGTGGGACACAAATGAATGTGGAGATGTTTGGGTGGTGTATGTTTTCTTATATAATGTGGTCCACTTGCCGATTGAATTGGCCTGATTTTATGTTTCATCATATCATCACGGTGGGGTGCACCATTGGAAGTGTTTGATGTCATAAACACATCTTGTGGCCTTGGGATATTGAAGCTCGCATGGGCTGGGCGTTGACCTGACTGGTGAAGCCCACGATAATTGTGGGTTGGGTCCTGGTTTTCTAAGGAAGGCCCAACTAGGGTTTAATGCATTGGTGGCATTCCATGGTACGAATGCGGAACATGGGGTGGCAATACCTTCCAGTCAACTAGCCCAACCCGCTTAAATGGGTAGCCGGGTCGGGCTTGGGTTGGAAATGAGACACGTTTAAGTAAATGGGTTGGGCCAGACAACCTTACCCAACCCAAAACCTGTGCACCATTGGAAGTGTTTGATGTCATAAACACATCTTGTGAGCCCAAAATGCTCAACTTCATTTTTTAGAGAAAAGTTTATGGCGGGCATTTTGGCCATTTAATCTCTCATGAAACATATTCAACTGCTCAAAAAGGTCAAGTAAATTTTTTTTTTGGGCCACCTAAACATATTTTAATTCTTAAAAGGTCACGGCTAGAATTATCCAAACCATGTGATTAATTTTTGGCATGAGCCCACGGAGCCACGCTTAAATAATTCCCCTAACAGGGAACAGAGAACAACGAATGAGACAACAACCATTTATGGGCCCATGTCAAAGACCAACAGGTTGGACGACAAATAAATATCACGTTAGGCCCCAGGAAGGTTTCAACGGTGAATGACCTTCGCCCACTATTTTCAAGCTTATAATATGCTTCAATCTTGGGCTCATGCTTACAATGAGCTAGCAATACAGATGGATGGTGCAGATAAAATCGACTTTGAGAATTAGTGATCTAGAGATCATTGGTGATCGAAACGATCATCAACCATGATGATCAATGTTGATGATAGGATCCATCATCGACAATGATCATTAACGATAATGATCGGATCCATCGCTAATAGACATGATCACTGGTGATGATAGAACTCTCTTTATATCTAAGCACTACATTTTTTTTAGATCTGATGATAATGTTTATATGTGTGATATAATTTGGCTTGATGTGATTAGATCTAAGCCCTCTTCATTTCTCATTGGAAAATAGAAAACTTGGTGCTAAAATGCTACCTATATAAAAAGGTTGTGCTTAACCTGAGTGGGAGTTAATTCTCCTCTACCAAATGATGCATGCAACCAAGTAATGAAAGTTTGCACGTTATACAAATATATTCTTATAAAAGCATTAAACTCATCTTAAAAAGAGAACTTGATTGATCTACACTGCCTATTCGGGTATGTGGACTTTCAGATCTCGTTAAAATGTGTTGACTACTTTTATACTTTGAAAATTTGAATAACACGTAGAAATACTGATGATTACTATTAATACCTTAGATCATAGTTAAGTAGTGATACTTGATGCAATGTAGAAATCGCCACCAAAGCCTTAATCGCTGAATAGCTCAAAGGACAACAATTCAACAGTAACAACTACGAAGACTGGTCCCGCGTGGTGCAAAGCCTTCTGAACGAGGACGACATCTCGCATACACTCGATGAGGTTCAAGAGGAACCTATATTGGCTGAAAACGAAAATTTAGGAGAACATAGGGCTGCAATGACCCACCACAATAAGTGGCGTAAACAGAATCATTCTGCCCGTAATATCCTAATTAGCACTATGCACAAAGAACTCGTACCAACGTATGAAGTGCATGACACCGCTAAAGGAATCTGTGAAGTACTGACAAATGCCTATGCGCAGAAGTCAAATGCAAAAGTTCGGGCAATGGAATTAGAATTCTAGGAGTATAAGATGTCAGTCGGCTGCCCCATTAAAGATCATATCCGTAAGATGGAGCAGATGATAGGTGCCCTTAGGAATGTTACATATAAATTGACTGAAAATCAAAAGATAATAGCAATGCACCATTCCTTGCCTGAATCTTGAGCCCCAATCAAAAGAATCCCGAATCATACTGATTTTATCACTACGTTCAAAAACTTTTGTGGCCATTTGGTACGAGAAGTTGAAATGAATGCAATTCAACCAAATTCGGGCAAGGCCTTTGCAGCAGAGACCCATAAGCGGAAAGCTAACAAGAAACGGTTCAAAGCTCGCAAGAAGGTGAAAAAGAATGACCAAGAACATAAGTCCACAGCACCTACTCTAAATCTCAAGAAGGGAAATGGAAAAAAGAAGCAGAAAAAGACTAACATAATCTGCTTTATCTGTGAAAATTCCGGTCATTATGCACGACAATGTGCTCATAAAAAGATGGTAATTCTTAGGTCACTAGATACTTTATATGTAGGGGTTTGTTTTGAAATCCTTTCCATTGATACTATATCTAACGAGTGGATTTTGGATTCAGGCACAACACAGCACGTGACACGGAATCGTCGAGGACTTGAGGAATTCCGACCGGTAGCCAAGGAAAGTTACAAGGTGTATATGGGAAATAATATTGTTGAAAACGTACTAGGGATTGGCGTTTACCATCTCCATACGCACATAGGGCAAACAATAATCCTCCGTGATACTCTTTATGCACCGGGCATGCGTAGGAATTTAATTTTTGTTTCTGGATTATTATTTGATGGTTTTGATATTCCTTTTTCCGGGACACAAATTTCTTTAAGACTAAATAACCTCATCTTTGCATGGAAAAATTTAATTTCAGATTTATTTATTCTGGACATAGAAAGTGATAATCCACCTCTTGTTTTATCTGCCATGTCGAATGAAACTATACTATCTAAATCTTTAAAATGGCATGCGAGGTTAGGTCACATCGGAAAGGATCGTATGACAAGACTAGTACGTTCTGGTCTATTAGACTCCTTATCCAAATTTGATTTATCATTTTGTAAACATTGTGTGTTCAGGAAGACTTCGAAGAAACCATTTCCTAAAGTGGCTTGGTCCAAGGGCCCACTAGAGATAATCCATTCAGATATTTGTGGACCCTTCAATGTACATGCCATAAATGGATATCAATATTTTGTCACTTTCATTGATGATTACTCGCGCTATGGATATATGTATCTCATCTCACACAAATCTGAGGCTTTTGATTGTTTTCTTAAATATAAAGCTGAGATGGAAAATCAGCTTGAGAAAAAGATTAAAATCCTTCGATCTGATAGAGGTGGCGAGTATACATCTGAAACGTTCAAATCATATTGTGAAAACGTTGGCATTGTTCGGCAGTACACAATGGCTTACACTCCACAACAAAATGGTATTGCAGAGAGAAATAATATGACACTATTAGACATGGTGAGATCGATGATGGCACAAGCTAATCTCTCTACCACATTCTGAGAAGACGCACTGCTAACAGCTGTCTACGTCCTTAATAGAGTCTCATCAAAATCCATTCCTAAGACCCCATATGAGATGTAGTCTGAGAGGATTCCTTCTCTAGCCAACCAACGCCCTTGGGGATCTTTGGAATATATTTTGCTACCTACTCCGCATAGAGGTAAACTTGATAGTAAAACCATTGAATGTATGTTCATAAGGTACCCTATGCATTCAAAGAGATACGTTCTAGTTTATGAGGACCATGGACGATGGATTAAGATAGAATATCAGGACATGACCTTTGTCGAAGATAGATACTCCAGCCGAATGAAGCAAAAAGTTCCAATAGAACTTTTTGAAATACCCGATATATCAGGAGAGTGGGAGTTCTGCTTCTCAAAATGATGACGCTCCTATAGTTCGTCAGGACAGTGGGAGAACATCTCAACAGGCTCCTGAGTTACGTCAAACCGAAAGAGGATTGATTCTCGAAGATACTTCGATATTGAGGGGCAGACATTCTCTTGCATTGCGGTTGATGATGATAAACCTGATTCGTATCAGGATGCGTTATTATCTTCTAACTCAACCAATTGGGTGACTACTATAAACGAAGAGATCGCTTTCATGGAGAAGAATAAAGTCTGGGAACTTATTGATCTGCCTTACAATTGCAAAGCGATAGGTAATAAGTAGGAACTAAAGATCAAAAGAAAGGCAAATGGTAGAATGGACAAGTACAAAGCACGATTAGTTTCTAAAGGTTTCACACAAAAAGAAAGCATTGATTACGAGGAGACTTTTTCACCTGTTGCAAAGTTCTCCTCAATCCGCATGATCTTGTCCATTGTCGCAAGTTTAAACTTAGAGTTATATCATATGGATGTAAAGACCGCATTCTTAAATGGTGGCTTGGATGAAGAGATATACATGCAACAGCCCAAGGGTTATGTGGACAAAAAGCATCCAAAGAAAGTCTGTAAATTATTGAAATCTATAGATGGGCTGAAGCAATCTTCAAGACAATGGTACATGAGGTTTCACTTAGCCATCACTACTTTTGGATTCACAATAAATGAGGAAGATTATTGTGTATACATGAAACGGTCTGGAAGATCTTTTCTGATACTATCTCTATATATAGACGATATCTTGGTAGCTGGTAATGACATTGAATTGTTGATATTGACTAAAGATTAGCTATTCTCGAACTTTGAGATGAAAGATCTCGGTGAAACCAACTCTATTCTTGGGGTAAAAATCATCAGGGATCGCCCTAAGAAATTTTTACGCATATCGCAGGCCACCTATATACAAAAGATCTTACAGTGGTTCAGGATGAAAAATTCAAAAGCTGTTGAAACCCCTATGGATAAAGCTACCAAGTTATACAGAAAATCGTGTCCCCAGACTGAAGCCGAGAAATTAGCTATGTCCTCAGTACCTTATGCAAGCGCAGTAGGGAGCTTAATATATGTTATGCTTTGCACTAGACCGGATATTAGCTATGCAGTTGGCATAGTCAGCCGTTATCAAAGTAACCCGGGACAGTCTCATTGGCAAGCCGTCAAACGTATATTCCGCTATCTCAGAGGAACAAAAGACCTAATGTTGTGTTATGAAGGCACAAGCCTCGAACTTAAAGGATATTCTGATGCTGTTTGGAGAAATGACGCTGACGAGAGAAAGTCTACTTCAGGATATGTATTCTTACTTGGAGGGGGAGTTATCGTATGGTCAAGTAAGAAACAGACATCTACAGCTCTTTCATCTATGGAAGCCGAATACATTGCATATTGTGCTGCAGTTCAGGAGTGTATATAGGTTCGTAGATTTTTACTAGGTCTGGGTGTTGTACCGAGCATTCGTCAACCTATATCATTGAAGATAAACAATACTTCTGCCATTGACTTGGCGAATGACCCTAAACACCACCAGAAGTCCAAGCACATTGAAATCAAGTAACATTATGTCCGTGATCAAGTAAGAGATAAGAAGGTCACTCTCAACTACATTTCTACTAAGGAGATGATGGCTGATCTCATGAAGAAACCTCTAGCCAGAGATCTATTTTAGGTTCACGTCAGGCAGATGGGATTGAGGAAAGCTTGAGTGATATGCTTGTATTTAGTACCTTTGATCTTTCATTAATAAATAACACATTTCATTTATTCAATATTGAATACTAATATAAACTAGGTAAGTAGATCATTAACATTTACCATGAGATCGTGTAAGATTTCTATTTTTTTTGTCAGCAAGCCGGTCACCCACTCGCACGGGTTGATCAACCTTGAATGTACAAGAGAGGTACATTTGGGGTGATGTTCATACACTGAGGTATGAACTTCTGATGCAGGACAATTAACCACTTGCTCTAAAAGCTCGAACTGTTAGAGTATGGCGAATTAATCCCTTTATCTCATAGCCCGGGCCCCACATCTCACGGGTTTAGGACCTCGGCCGAACCCCCTTCGTGGGCCCCAAATCACATGGGCCGCCCACCCCGAGTGTGTCCTCGCATCCCACGGGCTACCCCACTCGAGCGTGGTGTGAAATGTGCATTAATCACCCCTAGTGAGGAGTCTCGAACATGAGACCTCCCCCGTGGGCCCCAAATCACATGGGTCACCCACCCCAAGTGTGCCCCTACATCCCACGGGCGACCCCACTCGAGCCCAGTGTAAAAATGCCCCTACATTAACTTCTCTTTATTGTGAAAAATAAGGATAAGGATACGAGTGAGTCGTATCCGCCTACAATCTTTTAAGATTGAGGATGAGACTGATCAAGTCGAATAACATAATCGCGACATTCTTTTTCATGCGATCAATGTTATGGCCTAAATTAATAGCCAAGTTATGAGGTTATGAGATAAGTCATACCTCATATAGAATAACCTGCGTATTGTAGACCCGACCGACATATACCTAGTATTGTCTACTTTACGACATGGATTGTAGCCACGTGCAGGGACCTTTTACCTACAGATTACTTTGATTCGATCTAATCATTGCAATGTGCAAGTATCCAGTCCCGTAGGTGACTCTTTGTGTCCTTAGCTACCCTCCTCTTGTGTATAGGAGGATGAGATTGAGTGTCGCTACTTTAGTGTACTATGATGAAAGGTCCTTGATTGGCCAGACTCAGTTACGCTAAGAAAGCAGCTTGATTGATTCCAAATTACGCATCTGCGTAGGGAAGATCCCGTGACAGCTACAACAAGTTTCTAGAACTATAAATACACATTTGAAGACTTATCCACCAGCAGTATCCAGTTGTTTTTATTAGACTTTTGCAAACAAATACTCTTTCTTAAAAGAGTGTGTGTGTGTGTGTGTATTGCTTTAAATTGATTTTAGTCGAAGTTTGTGAAAATTAGAGTTTCCAGAATAACTCGATAAGTTGGATAAGTGCGTATGTTGGCCTAGTACTCCAGATCGGGAGTTTAACTCATCTGGTGTGGTCATGCGGACTAGGACAGGCATTGTAAAGCTTGGGTTATTAAGTACTAGTTAGGTGATCACTTAGTACTTAAACACCTATGAGAAGATTACGATGATCCAGCTGGTCCTATGCCTCTGATTGTTTTGATCACTATGTTTGTTTTTTTTTTTTTTATTAGGCAAGTTGGATGGACAGATTTTTGTGCCTATCCCACAATGTGATTAAATGCTAGACATAGGCCAGTGGGGCCCCCTGGTGGGCAATCACTAGTGGGTGGGTCCCATGTGTTTAGGCCTCTTCCGGCCTCTTCCTTTCCGTTGCATTTCAAATTCAAATTTGAATTTGGTTTTAGATGGGGAGATAGAGATAGTGGTACATAGAAATTTGTCCATTTAGCTTGTCCTTGGGACGATCTAAACCATAGATCGTGATCCGGGGCCATCTATACCATAGAATCAGAGGGGTGATTAGACCCATCTGCTCTAGTAGTGGTTAGGTGGACCGCTAGATCTGGACCGTTCATCTTCAGCTTTGTGGAGGTTCCATATCGTGTAGACCGTCAGATCTTGAGGACTCACACTTCCGCACATTCTATCGGATCCAGTTGCATTAAAAAATATTATGAAATTGGTGCAACCAAACGCACCCTTAAATATTAGGAAATAGCAACCGATACTTTCTCTCCTCTATATAGACTGTAATCTTCACAGCTAAGGAATAAAACCAACGCGTAGACATCCAATTCTTTCAGTTTTCAAAAGGAAAGAAAGAAAGCAACTTACAGAGGAGGAGTTGTCAAAGGGAATCCAGCTGCGGAAGGGATCGGAGGGATCACGGAAATGGGTAGGGGGCAGGAACTGAAGGTATGAGAAAAAGAGGATGAGACCAAAGGCAAGGAATTGAGCAAGGGGCCATGGCTTGGGAGGAGGATCTATGTCTGGATGGATAACAACAACGGGTGCAGCAGCAGGAGTTTTGGAAGCGATAGGTCTTCTTGAGATTCCTTGCCTCCACCACCAACTCCTCTGCTGCTGCTGCTGCGGCTGCTGGACTACCGAAGCTGATGGAGACGACATGGCTCGCTCTCTTTCCCCCCTCCGTGCCTCTTCTGGCCGGACTTTACTCGAGGGAATTCAAAGCCGACTGTATTATGCTCTGGCTAAGTGCGATGGTTCATACGCACACACTTGACGTGTACGTGTGCAATCGAAATTAACCGTTTAAATATTTGGACCCAGCTTTGAATGGATCCAGTGTATACTCATCCGCCCTGAAAAGATTCTCTCAACATAACTATGACTGGACATCTAATGGACGGTTGAATTGAAAAAGATTCAATAGATCAAATCTGACAAACAAGCGTCGTAGTCGATCCCATAATGCGAACGGTCGGATTCAATTTTACATTTGGATAGTCGTTTATCAACCCTCGCACTCAGCCAAAGTATCCTCCCACGCCTGCAATGGCAACATAACTATTTGAACCATGGACACACATCCCCACCTCCTCTGCCATAGCACGCGACTTAGCCACGACCCTGGATCCACCTATTCCGGCGGCGTTCGACCCTATTTCTAACCATTCAGGCAAGAGCCCGTGAGGAAAGGTTGGCCGTAATTTGGGGTAATTGAAGATCTTTAGACTTATGCCAGGAAGATTTTATGGTAATCCGCCCCGTGTTTATCAAGTAACGTTACATTATCTATTAAAAGACACTGGTTAAAAGAAAAGTGGTCATACAAAAGCAGTTATCGAGACAAATAGCAAGATTAAAAGCTATAAAAATAAGTAGCACTGAAACGGTTATAGCAACCATCACAACCTGGGAAACATCCAAATAATCGGGTTAAAGCTATAAATAGTAAATGAATTCATTAAAAAAAATCATCTCATACCAACCAAACCAAATCAAGCTAAAACTTTTTTTCAATTATCTATTTATCTTCATCAATCATATATATTCCTTAGTATAATCATTTTATCTTAATCAGTCATTTACATTCCTTAATGTAATTTTTACCTTTATCAATCATTTACATTCCTTGGTGTAATTTTTACTTTCAGTTGTCATTTACATTACTTAGTGTAATCCATAGTAGTAATCAAGTAGTTGTTACCTTTAGCTGTAATTCGAGACTACACTTGTACGTTGAATTCAGTTCGATTATTAAGCAAAGTTCTCTATCCAGAGAGGCGTTCTGCAGTTGTTCTCCATTGCCGATTGTAAGAATTTCTTTTTTTTATTTTATTTGTATTGAAGAAAGAAAGTTCTTTCATATGGAAGGTAGAGGTGTGACCCACTTTCAGATGATGAACCCCACCTTCTGACTATTGCCTGATCAAGTCAAGAAATACTATGCGAGTAGTTAAATAGGCGACCGATCTTATTAGAACTCAGTCATATACGGTTGATTTCCAACGCATCTGTCTATCTTGGTGCTTAGTGTCATAGTTATTCGATTTGAATTAAGCCGCACATTCAATTCTGGCATGGCCACACTAATCACATGACCGAATTTGAAATCGAACCACAACAAAAGTTTGGCATGCTCGGTAGGACCGTTGTCCTAGATTACTTATCGGTGCGATATTGTTAATCGATCAATCGAGAATATGAACAAAATAAGCAATCGAATTGCTAGGGTTAGACCCTCAACACCAACCACACCACCTCTGACTGATGAAGTGACAATTCAAGCAGCCCCTGAATCATTGAATCTAAACAATAGTCCAATGCTTAGTCTCACAAACCAGGAGGGGGCATCAACCTCTTGGACCTCATCTCTTGAAGAGATAGCAATCGGACTTTGGAATGTGCAAATGAGTATTCAACACGTTCATGAATACGGAAGAGCTCAGGCGAAGCTGGAACACGCTCAAGCCGAGCAATTCTGTGTTTAAACTGAGATTGTAAATCAATGAATGGCTAAGTAAGTCGAGGCATGCACCGATTGATGGCCATCATCACCGAAAGAGCCAAACGGCAACACGATATAATATCAAATAAAGTTCTATTAGTAACATGGCTCATCTACCACCGATACCTCCCCTTCAACGGACCTCGCCTCCCGTCCCAATGCAGGAAGGGTGAAGTGTTCCATTGCATGCCGAGTTCAGGCAGCCAGAACGGGATGTTAGGAATTTTATTCCTGAAATTTGGAATCAGGGTACACCGGGGAGGACAGTATTTTCCTATAAATTTGTTATTTCATGAGGGACAGAACCGGGTATGTTCTGATCCACCGCACGTGGTTGAACCACAGCGGATAGATCGTGATCAAATCATGCAAATGGTCCAAGAGATTGCAGGCCAGATTATCGGCCACAATACCATCCCGGTCTACCATAAGCCTTATCCCGAATGTATTGACCGACAACACCCATTACCGAAGAATTATCGACCAGATTTTGCCCTACTCTCGGGCGACCCTGGTCAATCGACCATCAAGCACGTAGGTCAATGTACTATGCATTGTGGTGAACTAGCTAACAATGAATATCATAAGTTGAAACTATTTGCTCATTCATTAACTGCAACAACCTTTACTTGGTACTCCAACTTACTGCCAAACTCAGTCCATACCTGACAGGAGATGGAAGAGAACCTCCATGCCCAGTTCTTTTCCAAGAACAGGGAGATGACTATGGCCAATCTTACATGTTTCCGACAATTTCTTGGGGAATCTTGCAGTAGTTACATCACATGGATGAAAAGAGTGAAAAGTTGGTGTAAGGTTGTCACGACTGAGGCTGAATTTGTGCAACTTGCACGAGACAGTCTATAATACAAACTCTGGAAGAAATTCATTAGAATGGGGTCTGCCGATTTGTACGATTTAACTAGGAAAGTTTCTAGGTATGAAGAGGTTCTCCAGGAGGAGCTAGGCAAAAGAATTTGTCAATCAGAACATATTATCACAACCCCAACTACGAGGTCGTTATTGTAGAAGTAGAGGCAAAAAAGTCACTCATTTGCTTAGCACTAGTCAAGGCGGAAAATTTTGCTCTGACCACACAAAAGGCCCAGAAGATATGCACCTTTGATATCACTGAGTCGATGAGATATTGGATATATTATTAGCAAGAAAGTTCACCAAAGTACCCAGTAATCACAAAATACCCACGACCGATGAATTAAAAAAGGTCAAATATTATAAGTGGCATGGAATGTGTTCTCACTCCGCTAATAAGTGTGTTGTGTTCAAGAATGTCATTCAGGACAACATCGATCGCGGACTGTCGAAATTCTCGAAAAAAATGGGAAGAAGCAATGCCAGTAGATATTGACCCAATCTCACATAATATGGATGCCAACATGGCTATAATGAACCTGCGGAGATTAGCAGAGGGTTGATCGAGTTCCTGGTCATTACCGCAGTGCGCTGCAACCGCCGAGAGCAAGACGATACTAGTCCTATCTACAACCACAAGTTCCACAGAACAATCGAGAACAACGCAACGTAGTAATCAAGCCTCGCCACTATGCAGCTGATGCACCAAAATGACCTAGGACATGGAAGTTCCACGTCGGCCAGCAAGGCAGGTCGACACATGCAACTCCGAGAAGGACCGATAGGAGAGATATTGATCGACCATGGAAAACATTCACATCCCTCGACCACTAGCTTTAGTAGAGAATTTTGAGTCAAAGGATAGTCAAGCCTCCACCAACTCAGAAAAGAGTCTGAAAAAGGGTCACACATCCCAAATTTCTGGTTGCCCCTAAAGTAATGACTTTAATGCAAAAGCGTTGATGGTAGTGGCATCAAGCGGCCGTGAGAAGAGAATTAACAGAGGTTGAGAATGCATCTCGGCCAAGGGTCGTGCCATTGTGACCATTCTGGAGGATTCCTCAATCAGAGGAACAGCTAACCGTGAACACGATCGAAGAAATTTTGAAGCTTGTTGTGCATGATCAGGTCATGAAAGATCGTATCCAGCCAAATAGTACCGCGAAATTAAGCAACATTAGTGATTGTGACGGTTTTATCTGATTATCTCAGTGATGAGCGATTTTAAGGGGATGATCTGCTAATTGAGGAACTGACGGTGACAACAGAAGCGTTGGAGGTGTCATCACCCGTTTTCAAGCAGGTAGAGGCAATTTCAATAGCCAATGAGACTATCAAGCGTGCCAGTATAAGTTTTGAAGAGCATCACGGCTTGAAAACACTTGGAGGGCAATGTCCAAGTTTGGAAATTTTTTTTGGATCATTATCACCTGTGGTATTTGATTGCAACATGGTGCTCACCCTTCCATCCAGTTTTCAAGCTAGATCGTCCTAACCTAGTTGAATGGCGGGCAATATGAAAGAACTCAGTCCCCCTGTAGCAATACGACATGCTTCTTTTCTCCTATGAGATGTGATTAAGGAACCACCGAGAACGAACGAGATACCATAGGTAAATACTATTACCATGGAGTTAGGGGCATCGTTCAAGAAGATGGTCATAGAAAGGCTCACTTATGATATGACCCAGCATCTTAAACTACTATACATATCTACTCATCTTGAGGGTTGCCTAGTCACCAGAATCCTAGTTGACAACGGAGTCGTTGTTAATCTTCTCCCAGCAAGAATGATGCCAAAATTGGGAATAACTACGGCTGATCTTATTCCATCTGAGATAGTGGTCAGTAACTTTGTCGGACATGTCACCAACACATATGGTGTGCTACCGGTCGACTTGACTGTAGGCACTAAAAGAGCATTGGCTCCTTTCTTCGTGGTCGATACCTCATCTAGTTACAATGTGTTGCTCGGGAAGGACTAGATCTATTCCTTTTGCATGCATCACATCGTCCCTACATCAATTATGATATTTTGGAATCAATATAAAGTTGAATTAGCTTTGGTTGATAACAAGTCATTCTTGGCTACCTTAAATGCGAATGAAGCTTATTACTCCGAAGATGAAGTGGGACCAATTAACTTTACTGAAAGAAATAAGCACGAACGACCAATTAGGATATCTATAAAAAAGAACCCAGATAGCAACATGCAGGATATTGCCGTTGTAATTTGTCCGGTCAACATCATGCCAAGGGACATTGTACCTTCTTAGTCAGTTCCACATTGTACCATCGAAGATGTCCTATGGCCAATACATTGATAGATGGGAAGTAAACGGCCGATTTCAAGGCTAAAATAAAAGGGCTTGAAGAGAGCTTGAAAAATGTTGACGATGGTTGCTTTATAAATCTAGGCGACACGTTTGTTCCGGCCGATGAGTATGAGATAGACATGGAATTAAAGGAAGCGCCCGATAAACTGGAAGACTCTCAGGCTTAGGTTCTGGATCTCTTAGTTGAGGTGAATCTAGGAATCGAGTAGGACCCAAGCCATTTGCTAAGAGAGTTTGCCAATTGTTTCGCGTGAGATTATCATGAGATTTCAGGACTAGATTGAAGTTTGGTCAAGCACAAATTACCAATAAAGGAAGTTTATCGATTACACAGGCAACCACTTAGGCGGATGACAATAGAGGTCACGTAGAAAATAAATGAAGAGATTGAATGGCTACTAAAGGCCGATTTCATCACGCTCATTAAGTATGCCAAGTGGATCTCAAATGTGTTCCTATAGACACCCCACCCAGGATAACAACCCGATGAAGCCTGGATGATCTTTATGAACAAATTTAAACTCTAAAACCTTACTCATTTCCAAGCCTAATCCAAACCCTAGCTAAACCCAAGCCATTATCTAAATTGATTCGTACCCAAGCCACTACCTCAATCGAGGCATACATAAGCTATTTCCAAGCCAAAGCCTTAAACCCAAGCCTTAAGCCGCTTTCTAGGCACGAATGAGCCAGCTGGCTAAAATTGCAAAGATGAACAGTAGACAGAGGTAATCCAATTACCACCTCCTCTCGGAATATGTGTCTTAAGGTACAGCTTTTACTCCCCTGAAAGTCAACTATGTTGGGACCTGCTATACCCCTAGACTTCCACCCATTTACCATTTTACCAAGGCCTTTTAACCCATAAGAAAAGTGTCATGTGGTATATCCCTTCCCTCCACCAATGTTAGGCTGACACATCATCATTTACCCTTCATAATCCTTATAATTACCAAAAAATCATCCCAAGAGGCTATAAATACCCCCTTTTTTATTCATTTCATGCCAACCCAACTCTCACAGAGAGAGAGAGAGAGAGAGAGAGAGGGAGAGGGAGTAAGTGAGTGAGAGTGAGAGGGAGTGTTTGAGTTCTCAAGCTCCCATCTTCTTCAACCATCTTTAACCTCATCCAACCCTCTCTTAGCCTCGTAGTCCCGCTTAGGTCAACCCTTCCAAACCATAGTGCGCCCAAACATCCAAGTCATTTCAAGTACAAGCCAAAGATCGTGTCATCATCACTATAATTCATGCATACTTCGTCAATCGCATCATTACTTCCCCTCCCAACTACCCTGCTTCTTTAGATTTTCATTAAATGTATGCTATGTGACTTGCCGGAACTCCAGATCCTGTCACATCATAAACTCATAATAGCCTAGTCCTCTTATGTAACATTATAGTATCATCACATCTCTTCTTAAACCCCCTTTCTAGATATTCTCTATACGTAAGCTCCGTGGCTTGTCGGAATTTTGGACCCTGTCACATCAGAAAAATGAGTATGCCTGGTCTCATTTTAATAATTTACATCCTATTATTTTATCCCCTAAGGTTAAATTACCAAATGAAGTAGAGACTGCACACACGTACAGGCATGGAGGGTACCTTAATACCTTCCCTCTCTGTAACTGAGGTCTCTTACTCAGAATCTCAAGTCGTATATCAGGAGTCAACTTAAAGTAAGAGTCTTCGGATTCTCTAGCTTTTACAGATTCTGCAGGTTCTAGTCGACTGCGGGATTTTAAGCTAATTGGCTAGTGACGACTCTAAGTCTACTACATCATCAATCCAAATCAACCCATACACCTAAAAAATAAAGATAAAAGCATGGGCACCGATTTCCATCATTCACAAGTCTCAATCGTCAAGAAGAATAATAAGTTGCGCGTATGTATTGATTTTAGAAATTCAAATTTAGCAATACCCACAGACAAATAACCTATGCCTATAGTTGATTAGCTGATCAACCAATCAACCAGCCATCAGATGGTTTCTTTCATAGATGGCCATTCTGGTTAGGGGTGCACATTAAACCGGTAGAACCATGGAACCGACCAAACGGTTCGGTTTGGTCCGGTCCTAGAGTGCATTGGTTTCGGTTCCAAAAATTAAAGAACCGTTTAGTTTGGTTCGGTTCTAAGTTCCGGTTCCGGTTCCAAAAATTAAAGAACCGTTTAGTTCGGTTCAGTTCCGGTTTGGGGGTATGTAAAACCAAACTAGAACCGAACTAAACCGAACCGTGATCCGAACTGTGGATCCGATCCGTGGAACCGAACATGGAACCGAACCTAGAACCGTGAGTTTACAATATATTTTAGTTGTATATTTGACTCATGATTTATGGTTTACAATGCACCTTTTGATTGTTTTCATAAATGTATTTTTTCACACCATATACAATATCTAAACCACTCATCAAATGGATCACAACACGAATGGACATGGGCTAAATTATAAAATAGAATATGCAATTGGGCTGGATTATAAAAAGCTCAGAACCATGGAACTGATCCGGTTTTCACGGTCCGATTCCGATTCGGTTCTAGGGTGGTAACGGTCCGGTTTCAATTCCGAAAAATCTTAGAACCATAAAGAATGGTTCGGTTCCGATTTCACCCCAGAACTGGACTGAACCGAACCGTGTGCACCCTTAATTCTGGTTATAATCAAATGATGTACTTAAAATAACATTCAGGTGTCCCAAGCCTTTAGGAACCTATTACTGGATAATCATGTCATTCAAGCTAAAAAAATACAAGGGCTACATATCAAAGGGCAATGAATGTCATATTTCATGACATTATCGACTAGTTCATGGAACTCTATGCTGATGATGTAGTGGTGAAATTGGCCGATGTGAATGATCATTTCACTCATTTACGCAAGTCATATGAGTGAATGAGGTTCCAAGGTTGTCGGCCGATATTTTTTTGAGTTTTCTAGTACATCAGCATAGAATCGAAGTAGATCAGAATAAAGCTCGGACGATCATAAACACTCCCTCATCAAGGAACAAGTCAGAATTACAACACTTCATTGTGTGGGTCAATTTTATGCGAAGATTTATTTCTAATTGTGTAGGAAAGACTAATGTTTTATCTCCTTTGATAAAATTGAAACAGGGTGTTGAATGCAAGTGGGAGGTAGAACATTAGTAGGCTTTCGAAAATATTAAGGAGTATTTGATGAAGCTGGCAATGTTAATGCTACCAGTCAAAGGTCGACCGATCAAGCTGTATGTCAGAGCAACGACAGAGTTGGTCGGAACACTACTGGCCCAAGATGACGATGATAAAAGAGAGCGATCGGTCTACTATCTGAGTTGGACAGTCCTTGATACCAAGAAACAATACTCGATAACATAGAAGTTGTGTTTATCTCTATACTTTGTGGTTACCAAGCTGAGACATTATTTATTGGCTGAAAGAGCTAATGTAATTGCATCGACCGATCTAGTAAAATATATGTTGAACCGACTGGTTTTGAGTTATCGAATTGGTAAATGGGTTTTGATTTTATTTGAATTTGATCTTAGGTACTTCCCCCACAAATTACTAAATGGTGAAGCTATAGCCAACTTTCTTGCCAATCATCTGTCTGACCTAGAGAGATAACTTTCCTTCGAGGTTCTAGACATGTATCATGTGTCTTTGACTCCCTGGAAGCTGATTTTTATGACTCAAAGACCCATAAAGCTTCAAGTGCTGGGATCATTCTAATTGCACTTAATGGGGACAAGCAAGAATTCGCATTCCAGTTGGAATTCGAATGCACCAATAATCAGGCCGAGTACGGGGCTATGATAATTGGTTTAGAATTACTAATGAAATTTGGGGCACTAAATGTGATAGTAATGAATGATTCAAAATTAGTGATAAATCAAATGCCAGGACTGTTCAATTGCACCAACCCAACACTATTGCCTTACCATGCCTTGGCATTCCAAATATTGGACAACTTTGATGAGGTAGAATTAATGCATATAACCCAAGATCACAACATAGACACTAGTGAATGGTGCAGCTGGCCGCAGGGATGGACATCCTAAAAGGGTTGACTGAAAGGACAGTTACCCTGTAAAGTTCTTTACCTTCAGTCTTCGAGAGATGGGCAATCATGGAAATATATCAAATTGAGACAGAAGATGACAACTAGAGAGATCCCCTCATGGGTTATCTTCAAAGGTCGTGGATCAAAGCTAGCTAAAATATGAAGAGATCGACCGTCAATTATGTCATGATTGACAATGCGTTGTACCGAAAAGGGGTCGATGGTGTGCTACTGAGGTGCTTAACTACGAGAGAAGTTATGCTGGCAATGGGTGAGGTTCACAAAGGATTATGTGGAGCCTATCAGGCTGAGAGAAATGTGAAGCTTACACTCAAATGTTACGGATATTTTTAGCCGACAATAACGACCGATTGTATTCGATATGATAAAGGATGAGAAGCATGTCAAAAAAATGAGTTGATAAAACACATGCCCACGATCGAGATTCACCATATTATCAAGCCATGGCCTTTTCTAGGGATGGGTGATCGATTTAATAGGCCAGATCCATCCGCCCTTGTCGCGTATGGACTCGTTTATCATTATGGCCACTGATGATTTCACCAAATGGGTGGAGGCAAGACCAGTGAAAGGAGTTAACCACAGGGAGATTATTGATTTCATTGAGACCCATATCATCCACAAGTTTGAGATTCTTGAATCAATTACCATGGATTGAGGCGCAACATTCTTAGTAAAAGATGTTAACGATATGGCCGACTAATATAAAATTAAGATTCTGCATTCGACACTATATTATGCGCAAGCAAATGGCCAGGCCAAGGCCAACAAAGAAGTGATAAAGAATATATTAAGAAAAATGATTGAAGAAAATTTTCGAGAGTGGCATACAAAACTATCTAAGGCACTTTAGGCGTACAGGAATTTACCTCGTACCAATACATTGATGAGTCCGTTTACATTAACATATGAACATGATGTAGTTATGTAACGCCCTGAAATTCGGGGGTCGAGCATAACTCAGCTCACTGGTTTTCCAAGGTCGTTACAAGTTATGCCTTTGGAAATCATTATGCCATCATTAAGGATCACACATCAAGCCAAGTTAACCCCCTTTAAGTCTATAGACGCCATGCTAGTCAAGTTTGAAAGGTTAGATGAAAGTCATATGAAGGCCTTAAATTCTATAATCATTAACAAGGTTGATGTCGCTCGGGCATATTATAAGAGGGTAAAAGGAAAATTCTTCGGAGACGGGGATAAGGTTTGGAAGGCAGTGTTGCTGATAGGACGTAGAGACCAACCTTTGGAAGGCAGGATCATTAACAAGGTTGCCCACTTGGGATGGACAGTCACACCCCAAACTCGAAAACCGGGCTCACAAAATTTTCGATCGCCAAATCCGGCCCCGACAGCCTCTGTCGTACCCCATTCTTGGCTGCCAGCGCCCATACGCCAGATTCTGATCCTGAGAATCCTACAAGGAGGATTTTTCAACATACATTTTTCTCGTAAGAAGCAAACCACAAGTTTACCCAAATCACAAAGACAACAACATCATCACATATCCACTAATATAAACAGTTGAATACAGTGCTAAAAGAAAAATACATATATCGATAATCAAGCTCCAGAAGACAATTGCATGCTCCAAGCTCAACGCTGCTGCGACCTAACGCCACCTGCACGCATCTATCATGCATAAGCTTATAGAAAACTTAAAGAGCGGTGTAAGTGTGTGCGCAAGGCAAGTGCCAAGTATGCAATATCAGAGTAATGTGGAAATATGCTGGTAAGTCCATGAATGTTATCAACCGTACCAAGGCTATGCAATACAGAAGCATAGTAAATCAAATGTTATGTGTTGAGGATGCAATGCAATGTATGGTGCGAATGAAATGACCAAGCTGGAGTGTGAAGTCGGGATGATAGTACGTAGTATCGCAGGCTACAGGGTCCATCACAAGAGACTTCTATCCAAACCAGTCTCATACTTAGTCAGATTTAATGTGGTAAACTCCTGATCTCAGGTTAGTCGCGCACCCCAACCGAAATCCTGACCATTGCGAAGGTACACATAATAATTAGTTGCGCACCACCAGCCCAAGTGGATAGTGAATGAATGAATGAATGGGTAAAATGCCGAGTATGCAACTCCTGCTCAATAAGTCCACATATCAATACTGTATATTTCTAGGATCATCACCGGGTTCTAGGGCACTCACACAGGCTGCCACCTCCCTAGCCGCACAGCCATGCAAGTAGAAAAAACCTCACTACTTGCCTGCCAGCAGTATACCAATGCCTACCCGGCTCGTCGATAGCGGACCTATTTGGGAGCTGGTTAAACTCAGCCTAGCTTATAGCCTCCTCATTCGGGCGGATAAGGTCACACCCCCTTCCAATCGACCATGACACAGTGGGAGCCCGACCTACTAGTATTCGGCACTTGGGCGCTCATGTATATCCACTCAGTTTATACATTGGAGTGTCTCTTGGCCACGGAGGTTTAAAGACTTTCACCCACGGATATTCAACGTGCCCAGATGCTTGAACCAAATATTTTCGGTGTCCCATCTGACCATCCAGGACATACCTGTGGAGGCCACAACCCTGATGTAGCTAAGGCGTATAGTAACCACATCACATAAGGCAAGATGCACGAGTCATACAATTCAGTCATGCATCAATCCTACACGTACCGTGCGCTCATGAGGGACGACTCCGCCTATCAGGGAGTCCCGTAAACAACCTGTCCAAATGCATATGAAATAGTCAACCACATCTTATCACTAGAATGTAGGTGATGCGTATGGGCACGTATCATGATGCTATGCTGTCAAATACTTATAATCGGCATCGATAATTGGCCTATATGCAAGGGCCTAATGGAAGGTCACAATGTGGACATTTAACCATCATTGCCCATCAATATGGACATTTAACCAACATTGCTCCAAATGAGTGGCTCATATAAAGCCTAAAATATAGTGGGGCCCATGGCCTCACACAAGGGCCTAATATACATGACATCGGGCCTCATCATTTGGGCCAATATACATCACATCGAGCCTTGCTCATGGACCACATGCACATCATAATGGGCCACGTCATATGGGCCATATATACATCATATTGGGCCTCGCTCATGGGCCACATACACATCATAATGGGCCACGTCATATGGGCCATGTATACATCATATTAGGCCTCGCTCATACACATATTGGGCCACATACACATCATAATGGGCCACGTCAAATGGGCCATATATACATCATATTAGACCACGTCCCATGGGCCTCGAATACATTACAATGAGCCACAACCCATGGGCCTCCAACACATCATAAAGGGCCTCATATTTGGGCCTCAAATACATTATAATGGGCCACAACCCATAGGCCTCAAACACATCACAATGGGCCTCATATCTGGGCCTCAAATACATCACAATGGGCCTCATATACATTAAGTGGGCTGCATCACATGGGCTGCACCAATGGGCCCACCGACCTAGCCGGTCCATCTACACCATTCATCTAATTTAAAGATCATTTTAGAGCATTTTCTAAAAATGAATCATATCGAAAGATCATCTGCACCATACCACAAATAACAGTGGAGATAATGATTTAAAGATCATCTGGACCACACCATAATCTTGATTTTCCATCCAAACTGTTCATACGGTCACAAAGACCTGAATTAAGAGGAAACAAATTTCATATTGATCCAAAACTCTCGTGACCCCAAAAGGGTTTTAACAGTAGACATTTAATCCCCACGGTTTTTGCAGTGTGGTCCACTTGATAAATAGATCTGTCTTATTTTTTAGTCTCAAGCCTTAAGATGAGCTCACCATCCGGATGGACGGTTTGGATGTAACACATACATCAAGGTGGGCCCGCGGACGAATGGCACGGACATAGAATACATACATCAACAGTGGGTCCCACCGTCCAGCCATCTGGATGGTGTGGATAAGGCCCATACATCAGCGGTGGGTCCCACCATCCTGGACAGATGGACGACTGGGAGAAGCACATATATTAGGTGTCTCCCACCGTCCCATCTGGTGGACGGTGCAGACATCACACATGCCAGGTGAGTCTCACCGTCCAGACAGTGGACGGTGAACATATAGCACATACCTCATGGTCAGCCTCACTTGCTAACGTCAGCATAACAGCAAGGCAGGTGGGGCCCCAGCAAATGGACATTTTGGATGCTGCACACGTGTAGTGAGTGGGGTCCACATCCCAGCCCCAGGACAGACGGTTGGGATATAACATATACTGTATGATGGGGCCCACAATACTTGCTGACTTCAATACAATAGCTATATACTGTTGTAGGTACACCAGCCAACCTGCTATCCATACCAGGTGGGTCCCATGTGGGGCCCACCAGATATACCTATATATATTATGTATATTACATATATATATATTATTATATTTCTCTTCTCTTTTTTTTTTTTTTTTTGAGCAGCAGCGTCCAGGCCCTGGACGCCCTGGATGATACATCATGGTGGGGTCTATCGTCAGATGGACAGACGGATGGACGGTGTGGATGATGCATATGCCAGGTGGCCACACCGTCCTACATACATCATGGTAGATCCCATAGCTTGGAAGAAACGCATGCATCATTGGTGGGTCCGCACGTGTGGCACACCATAACTTTGGGATAAAGCCGATATTTAAGCTTTCCCTTTAACCAGGCCTGTCCAAACGGACAGCCGGGTGGGTCGTCTGGACCGTCATAAGGCGGGCCCCACGGGTGGCCGGTATAGATAAAATACATGCATCATGGTGGGGTCCACAATACATGGGAAAGAGAAACAGATAGAGAGAAAGAGAGAGAGAAATCGATGGAGATGGGAGGAGCTCCGCCACTATGAGCTCCTCTATGTACATGCATACATCAAGATGGGTCCCAAATGGGATCCATACCATCAATCGGCCGGCCCCACTTGGTCCATCACAAAAATTACAATCTAATCCTATAAACACCCATCGATTTCGCTCCTTCTTGGCTCCTTGGAATGCTAAACTCCTAAGCTTTCTCTTTGATGGTGGGAGATGGAGATTGAAGGGTTGGATTAAGAGATATGGGGTAGGGAGTGGGCCACATACTTGGCTCTCTCATGGAAGAGCTTGGACGGTCTCTCCTCTCTTAGGTTGCTTGGTAAATGGATGGAGAATGAGAGAGAAAGGAGATGTAAGGAGAGAGCGATGGGTGTGATGGATGAGTGATGGGTTGATGTAAGAGAGGGGACATGAGAGTTAACTTGTGGAGGGTGAGGTGGCATGGGGTATGGGTTGTTTGTCTTTTTTTGGTAAGAAAGGGATGGGTTGGTACTTGACTTGATGGGTTGTGTACTTGATTGATTGATGTGATGGGTTGTAGAGATTCTCTTGGGATTTGCAACGGGCGGCGTTTTGTTCGAAATAAACGCGGGCCCACAACTCCCGGCCTGGGTATCGCATCGGCGCACGAAATGTAGCGTTGGAACTGTAGCAACGGTGTGGTCGCAATGGTATAAGTCTCGGGTCGAATCGACTCAGATCTACAGGATGCAACTTAAGGTCGCGCGTAAATGCTATCTACACGTCATGGGTTGCCGAAATTTGACCGGAAGACCGCAAAAGCCTACGGAACGGTATAGAATAGGATACATGCCTTACATGAACCTTAATCCTTAAAGGTGTAGCCTATCTCTTACACAATAAGGACGAAAAAATTGCAAAAACTCCAATCAACAACCGATTTTTAAAGGCCTAGTATCCCTCCTTATGGGAAATAGTGCAGGGTTAGATCGAGTAATATGAAGGGAACCGATGAGCTCCTTGCTACTGGTTTAAAAAAAGGAAGAGATTGTAAGTACTATGTTATAGATCTAGTACCCTATATTGTCAAATTTTGTTGTGACAAACCACTTCAGAATGATTGACTTGTTTGATAGATGGAAAGTTCACCTTCAAGTTCAATAGATGGAAAGTTCACCTTCATACGAAGATGAGCTTCAAGTCATCTACTTCAACATCAATTGTTACTACAACTTCAAGTCAAAGTGCATGTTCAATTGCAAGTACAAGATTAAGTTCACGTATTAGACCGAGTGCAAGTGCGACTTCAAGTCCATGTGCATTACATGATCAAGATCAAGTTTCAAGTTTCAAGTATACAAGCTTCAAGTTTCAAGTATACAAGTTTCAAGTTTCAAGTATGCAAGTTCAAGTTTCAAAGTATACAAGATCAAGCTTCAAGTACTTCAAGTATATTATCTACCGAAGCGACCGAAGTTACAAGTTTGATGTTAATATTTGAGGTATATATGACCCTAAAAAGACCTTAGGTTTAGGTCATTCATCTTGCATATTTAATTTGGGTCATTGTACTTATTTTAAACATTGCTTCGACTAGTCCTAGTCAATGTTCGACTAGTTCAGGTACTGGCTCGACCAATCTAGGGTTTTTCTCGACCAGTCCAAAAATTAACTAAAATTTTCGGATAATTCTGGTAGGCCCTTGACCAGTCGAGCACCCTACTCGATCGGTCGTGGAGACTGGCTTGACCAGTCGAGCAGGGCTCGACTCAAAGTCCAGCAACCATTTTGAGCCCCACTCGACTAGTCGAGTAGGCCACTCGACCAGTCGAGAATCGGTTTTATCCAATCACGCCATAATTTTAAAAATTTGGTTGATGCCACGACCAGTCGAGACAAACCTTAGACCAGTCGAGGGAACCGAATTTCAGCCTATAAATAGAGGACTTTTCTCAGCTTTTTTCATGAATTCCAAGTTAATTCAAGCATCCTCTCTGAGAAACAAGTCCTCGTGACCGTGAAGCTATTGTACGGTAATTTAAGATTCGTATTATAGTTTTTTTATTTTTACTTTCTTGATCTCTTGCTATTCAATCTTATTTGATAAAAGAAAATTTTGTTTTACCCTTTTGAGATCCAAGAAATTGAACAAAAGTAGCCCAAGGTTGGATTTAATTTAAAATTCATTTAGACCTAGAACCCTTTCATTTGTGAGATTGAACATTGAACATATACGTCTTTAAAGAAGCGGTTCTGCCAGGCTACATCGTAGAAGAATCTTCAGATAAGTATTATTTTTTCAATTTACTGTTTTTGGTTTATGAGATTGCCAGAAAATCTCTATTGTGGTTTTGACTAAGATAGTCAGAAAATCTCAATGTGGGGTTTTTAATTGTGGTAGCCTATTGAAAACGCAATTGTAAAGGTTTTAAGATGAACCTTGGAAAACCTTCTTTCATAGTGAAAGTCAATATTACGTGGGTTGTGGATATTGGGAGTGGAGTAGGTGTGGTTGTTTGAGAACAGTTGGTGTACATACCGAACCACTATAATTCTCGGAGTTTGGATGATGATGATGATGTATGTGATGTGGTGAATGCTTATATTTATTTTCATATACTTGTGATGAATGGTGCAATAGCTAGATTTGTTTCATTTGCCTTTTGTATTAGTTTGAGTTTTTAATCCTTACTGAGTTCAAGTAATCAGGTTGTCCTACCATAAACCTTGGTTTTTGGTGTAAAACTTTCCTTTAAACAAAGTTTGTATCAACCTCTCAAGACTAGTGCATTTAAGGTTGCTATTTATTTTTGCTATCTGCATTTATTTTTCACATTTATTTTTTATTTGGCATTGTCCTACCCCCCCCCCCATCTCTAGGACTAAGAGCTCACCCTTTTCAGAGATTTCATTACTATGGGAAGGGACTTAGGCCATCAACCAATACAAAAATACATAAGAACAAAAAATGTGTGTAATAAGGATGTGTAATCGTCCAATCGAGTAACTCAAATATAAGCTGCCCGAATTTCTTAGAACTCCTTGAGTGCTGATGCTTTAGCCTCCTTTGACAGTGCCTGCTTACTCCATGACAGTCTCTCGACTGAAAATCGGTTGAGGAAGCTTATCACTTCATCGATGTGACGACCGATTTCGACAACATCACTATCAGCTTCTTCCTTGTGAGCGCCGCTCTCTTTGCGATCGAGGATATGAGAATCGATGAAGGCTAGGAGCTTGTGGGAGTCAGGCTGTGTGGACGCTGGAGAGAGGATTTCCCGAGGGGACGGAAGATCAACTCTCTTTTCCACTGGTCACCTCGCTTGAGGGCTTTTGTTTAGGGGCAAGAGTGTATAATATTTGACCAGAGTCACCACTAACCAATTATTACGATCCTATAGTCGGCTAGACCATTTAGAAACGCTTAAGGTTGAGAACCCAAAGATCATTGACTCTAAGATGACTTGTGAGTTTACGTTTCAAAGATTCCGAGTAAGGGACCGTGGTTACAGAGAGGGAAGGTGTTTGGCACCCACTCTACCCACATGGATGTACGATCTTTGCTTCACAAGATCTAACTAATTTATGGAGAATGAGACTTGTTCTCACATGCAGAAGATGTAATGCGATGTAATGGAAATGATGATTAATTGATCCGAATTTCTAATGGACAGGATCCAATTATATCAACAAGCCGCAGAGCATAAGTTTAAAATAATCAAGTGTAGGGTGCAAAGTATGTATGTGTAGGATGCTTAATGCTGTATTGATGCTTATAATAAAATGACAGTCAACTGGCTAAGGTTTCTAGTGGACCTGCTATGATTATATCGGCAGGTCTCATAGCATACGCCCCTTAGTCAGATATGAGAAATTGATGGAATGCAATATATATCTCAAAATGACAGCTAACTTTTAGCACCTGCACTAAAGGAGTTCGAGGAGATCCATGCAGCTTATGTATGAACTGCTCAATCGGCCGATTGACCCTCCCCCCTTATATATGTATTTTTGTAATCCCACATGTAATAATGAAATCCTCTTTCTTTTCATGACCTATGGTAAAATATTTATTAATCATCTCTTCTTTTTTGGCTACTCAACCTGATCCTGTATTACCTCCCACAAAGAAGGGTAGTAAGGCTTTAAGAATCGGCCGTTAATTGAAGTCTTCACGATATTTCCTTCTTTATCGCGCAAGAGATAAGCTTCACCCTTCAGGACTTGGAGGGCAGTATAGGGCCCATCCCAAGTGTACAACCACTTCTTGCCCAAGGTTTGGTCTTTGTGCCCTATGGGTAACACTACCCTTTAGACCTTATCTCCTTCCCCGAAGGACTTTCCTTTCACTCTTTTATTATGCACCCGAGTGACTTTGGCCTTGTTAGTAATGATAGAGTCTAAGGCTCTCATGCGGGTCTCATCTAATCTTTTTAGCTTAACCAACATGACTTCTATAAGCTCAGGAGGGGTCGGTCCAACTTAATAAGAGACCTGCAATGATGGCACAATGACCTCTAGGGGTACCACTGAATCATGTTTTATATCAACACAAATGGACTCATTTCGGTACTAGTAAGGGGCGAATTTCTATAATATGCTTAGAGTGTCACGCCCCAAACTCGGGAACCGGGCTCACAAAATTCCCGATCGCCGAATCTGGCGCCGACAGCCTCCGTAGAACCCCATTCTCGGCTCCCAGCGCCCATTCGCCAGGTTCCGATCCTGGGATGCTACAAGGAGGATTTTTAACATCCGTTTGATTCGTAATAAGCATAACCAAAGGCATAACCCACAAACAATAACCAAAAACTCCATCACATTTCCACTATAATCAAAAACTTTACAAGTACAATGAGCATAAGGGAAATACAATGAATATAGACCAAAACTCCAAAAGAAGATCAGCCACGCGTCCAAGCCTCAGCGCTGCTGCGATCCAACGTCACCTGCACGCAACGGTCGTGCATAAGCTTATAGAAAGCTTAGAGGGTGGTGAAAGTGTATGCTCAAGGTGATAATGTAGTCATGCAGTATCAGAGTAATGCGGAACATGCTGATGAATGCTAAGAATCCCATTAGCCGTACCAAGGCCATGCGGTGCAAAGAATGATGTCGGCCATATCAAGGCCATGTAATGCAAAATGCAAGTCAAGCATACAAATCCTCATCTAAGTCCACATGTCAATACGGCTCAAATCTGGAATATCACCGGGGTCTAGTACACTCCAAGCCAGATTGCCGCCCCATCGCGCGCAATAAGGTGAGTGGAAAAGACCTCACTATCCGCCTGCCAATATCGGGCTCGGCTCGTCAATAGCGGACCCATTCCTCGAGCTGGTCAGACTCAACTTAGATATTTCTCTCTGGCATGTAAGGCCGCACCCCATTCCAACCGACCACGACACGGTGGAAAGCGCAACCGTCTGGTAAACGGCACCCAGCACCGCTCATGCACCCACTCGGTCCTAGACGTTGGAGCAACCTCCTGGTGGTTTAGGGACTTTCACCCAGGATATCTATCGCACCCCATGTAGAACAAGATTTCTAGATCCAATCCCGCCAACCACGATACGTGTGTGGACGGCCCTGATGTCGCTAGGGCGTACAGTAACTATACCACACAATGCGAATGCATGAATCACACTATTCAGTCATGCAGCAATTCCTGCACGTATCGTGCGCTCATGTAGGGCAACACCCCCTGTACGGGAGCCCCTAAACAATCTGCCCGAAGGCTATGCTATGATCAGTCATTTCTCATATCAAGCATACGGATGATGCATATGATCATAAATCATGGAATTAAATATGTTATATGGGGTGGATGATGCTCATAATGAAGACGGGCCTAGACGGCCTACATATTACACATATGGGCCTATCAGTGGGCCCAAGGGGAAAGTCATAATGCGGACATTTAACCACACTACACTTACAACGTGGACGTCAAACCAACATTGCTCCCAAGGCACAACTGCCACAAATATCATTTCATAAGTTATTTGGGATCATACATTGCAATGGACCTTAGGTACATCCATTGGGCCCTTAAATACATCAAATTAGCCAAGTCATATGGGCCTTATATTCATTAAGTGGGCCACACCAATGGGCCTTATGTACATTGCAATGGGCTATAACCCAGGGCTTCAGAACATATCAAATAGGCCTAAGCTTATGGGCCTTTCACGTGTCAAATGGGCCTCGACAGTTGGGCTCCATATGTACATCAAATGGGTCTACTCACCTGGGCCTTATATGTATCAAATGGGCCTCACCAATTGGGCCCCATGTGCACATCAAATGGGCCTCAACTCATTGGCCCCAATACATCAAATGGGCCTCGACCCATGGGCCCCTAATACATTAAATGGCCTCGACTCATGGGCCTTATATATACATTGAATGGGCCTCGACCCATGGGCCTTATATATACATTGAATGGGCCTCGACTCATGGGCCTTTTATATACATCAAGGTGGGCCTCAACCATGGGTCACAAGTACTGAAGTGGGCCTCAATCACGGGCCTCAACATTAGTAAAAAAATATATATATATATTCATATAATGTAGTATATAATATGTATATAGTATATAATATATATACATAATACATGTATATAATATTATATGAAATATAATATTATATATATATATATATATCTATATATATATACACACACACGCACACATCACAGTGGCTCCACGTCCACCGTCCAGGCGGACGGTGGGAATGAAACACATACATCAATGTGGGCTCCATGTGGGGCCCACCATAGTGTTTATATCCCATCCGAACCGTTGATAAGGTCCAGCAGACCTAGATGAAGGGTGAAAATAATTTTCACCCTAATCCAAAACTTCTGTGGACCCCAAAAAGGTTTCAAAGGTAGAGGTTCAGTCTCACTATTCCATACGGTGTGGGCCACCTGGGTCTTGGATCGAGCTGATTTTTGGGGTGGGCCCACGTCAGGTAGGGGCCCACCATATGAACGGTTTAGATAGCATATAAACATCAAGGTGGGGCCCACGGCTACAGCCGTGGGTGGCCGTACACAGACCCGTCCGCCCGGACGCTGGCGCAGGCAGCGCCTGCCGCGCTTCTGACGCAGCAGCAGCAGCAGCTGCTGCTGTTTTGTTTTTTTTTTTTTTTCGTTTTTCCACAGATTTTGCAGGTGGGGTCCACCTCTTGCAGATCTGCTCCGTCCAAAGACTCCCCATGCCTCGCGACAGTCAAAACAAGCCCAATATTGGGCCTGTTTCAGCATATAAAAGGATTAGGAAAGGTTTCAATGGTGCAAACCTCCATTTGCCACGGTATGGCCCGCCTGAAGGTCTGATCTTCCAGGTCAACGGCTAAAAAGAGCTTGGGAAGGGAATGGATGGTGTGGATTTAATACATGCATCAAGGTGGGGTCTACACAAGTGCACCACCCCAAGGCTTGGGACAAAGATGATATTTGTGTTTTTTTTTTTTTTCCCATTTAAACGTCCAGCGTCCAGGGACGCTGGACGGTCTTGAAATTTGAGGTGGGCCTATTCAGGTGGGCCACCACTGATGAATGGCGTGGGTACTATACTCATAAGGTGGGCCCCACTCAAATAAAATGCTTACTACATGGTGGGGTCCATTCAAGTGGGCCACACAATCTCATTAACATCACAAAAATAAAATAAAATAAAATAAAACAAAGGAGCGAGAGATAGAGAGTGAGACCGTGTGATGGAGGGACCCCGGCACTATGGGCCCTCCCTTGCACTAAATCATACATCAAGTGGGTCTCATTTTATGTGGCCCATTAAAAATTAATTCCAACGGTGGAGATCCCTTCTCCACCAAATTAAACGGTCTAGATGACCCTAAACATACCAGAAAATAAACATCATGATGGGGTCCATGGAGAATGGCCCCATCATGGAATGATCATGATGATCCAAGTGGGCCATCGGCCACATCTTAGGGTCCAAAGTGAGATCCAAACCATTGATCGGTTGGCCTCACTTGGCCCAACTTAAAAACATCAAAACCTATCCTATCCAAACACCCACCGCTAGATCTTCTTGCTCCCTAGGCTTCCTTAGTTCCTTGAGCTCCTCTTTGATGGTGGAAGATGAGAAATGGATGGTTGAGATGAGAGATGAAGGGGTGGGAAAGGTGGACCTCACAAATAAAATTCTCTCACCATGGGAAGACCATACGTATGGGACTTGCTATGGGAGAGTTTGAATGAGAGAGAGACTTGTAAGGGAGAGAGAGAGAGAGTGAGATAGGGTGATGGAGTGATGGGGGATGGTTTGGGTTGAAAATGGTAAAAAGAGGTATGGTTGTTGTTGAAATTTGGAAAAGAGGAGTGGTGAGGTGGAAAGAATGGTGGACTTTTGTAAAAGGTGGTGATGGGTTGATGTACTTGAGGTATGGGGTGCTTTGATGGTTGATTGATGGGACTAATAGTAGAGATTCCCTCGAAATCCGCAACGCGCGGTGTTTCTTCGGAATAGACGCTGATCGGCATCTTCTTGCCTGGGTATCGGTTCAATGCGCAAGTCACGGCGTTGGAACCGCGGCGACGACGCGGTCGCTCTGATATAACTTTCAGACTAAGCCGACGTCGGTGCGCGGGACCTGGCTTAGGATCGTGCGCAAATACCGAATACGGTGCGAAGGTTGCCGGAATTTGACCGGAAGGACCGCGGAAGCTAACGGAACAGTACGGATTAGGACACGGGTCTTACATAGAGTGCCTCTAACAACTTCGTATGCCACTCACGGAAATTCTCTTCAATCATCTTCATCAGAATGTTTTTATTACCTTATTACTAGCCTCGACTTTGTTGTTCGCATTTGCATAGTATGTTGTTGAGTGCATAATCTTAATTTTATATCGATCGGCCATGACCCTGAGTTCTTTTGTTGAGAATGATGTGCCTTGATCCATAGTAATATATTTGGGAATCCCAAAACTATGGATGATATGAGTTTATATGAACTCGATAATTTTCTTATGACCGACTCCCTTCATGTGTCTTGCTTCCACCCACTTAGTGAAGTAGTCAATGGACACAACGATGAATGAATTCATGCATGTGAGGGTAGATGAGTTCGGCCTATCAAATCAATTGCCTCATCCCCGAAACGGCCATGGCTTGATATTTGGATGATTTTCTGCCGCAGACACATGTTGTATTGGCACATTCCTCTAGTATGCCTCGCATCCTTAGGCATATTAGATGCAATCGGCCATCATTATTAGCTAAAAATATCCATAACATTTGAATGTAAGCCTCATTTTCCTCTCGGCTTGATGAGCTCCACACAACCCTTCATGGACTTCGCTCATAGCCAGCATAACTTCCATTTTAGCTAGGCATCTCAAAAGCACACTATCAACCCCTTTTCCGATACAATTCACTATCGACCATGACATAATTGATAACCAATCTTCTTAGATCTCTATTAGCCTTAATCAATGGGCTTTAAAGATAACTCATAAGGAGAGCCCTCTAGTCATCCTCATCTACCTCGACCTGGCATACTTCTATAATTACTTTCCCATAAAAATTGAGGGTAACGATCTCCTTTGCACCGTGATCGTCCTCTCGGTCGATCCTCTTATAATGTTTAGTCCTACGGCCATCTACGTCATTTCTTTGGCGTCCATGTTGTGATATCTAGTTATATGTATTAGTTCCTCCTCCATGAAGCTATCCAATATCTGGGACGTCAAGGTATAAGACTAGTGCGCTTGACATAGTCCTGCCATTTGATTTATCACTAATTTTGAATTACTCATCACCATCACATTTTGCACACCTAGTTCTGTCAGTAATTCCAAACCAATTATCATAGTCTTATACTCAACTTGATTGTTGATACATTAAAATTCCAGTTGGAACGTGAATTCTTGCCTGTTTTCATTCCTTGCAATTAGGATAATCCCAGCCCCTGAAGCCTTATCGGTCTCCGAACAACTAAGAATCAACTTCCAATGAGTCAAAAATACATAATCGAGGAAAGTTGGCTCTCTAAGTCAGACAGATGATTGACTAGGAAATTGGCTGTAAGCTAACCCTTTACTAATTTATAGGAGAATTATCTAAGATCGAATTCAGACAGAGCCAAAACCCATTTATCAATCTGGCCGCTCAAAATTGGCCGATTCAACATATATTTCACTAGATCGATCAATGCTATTACATTAATTATTTCAGCCAACAAATAATATCTTAATTTGGTGGCAGCAAAGTACAAAGATAAGCATAACTTTTCTATTGTCGAATATCATCTCTTAAATAATAGATTGCTCACTCTTTTTGGTCATCGTCATCTTGGGCTTATAGTGCTTCGACCGACTCTATAATTGTCGCAACATACAGCTTTAGCGGTCAACCTTTGACTGGTGGCATTAACATTGACGGCTTCATCAAACATCCTTTAATCTTCTAAAAGCTAGTTGAGGTTCTGCCTCCCATTTGAACTCGATTCCTTACTTCAGTTTTATCAGTGGAGAGAAAATATTAGTCTTTCCTGCATAGTTAGAAATAAATCTTCACATGAAATTGACCTAACTAAGAAAGTGTTACAATTCTAATTTGTTTCTTAGAAGGTGAGCATTTATGATTGCCTAAGCCTTATTCTAATCCATATCGATTTATTGCCGGTGTACAAGGAATCCCAAAAAATTGCCGACCAACACCCTAGAGGCAAATTTAAGGGGATTCATTTTAACTTGTGGAGCATTATTCGCTCAAACGATTTGCGTAAATGAGCGAAATGATCCCTTACGTCGGCCGACTTAACTACAACATCAATGACATAAACTTCCATGAATTGGCCGATCATATGATGAAAGATAATATACATTGCCCTCAATCGATCAACTAGTCGCCTCATGGGCATCGTATATTTATCATTTGGCATGACCAAATTTAAAATTCTAAAACCTATGTATACCAGTATCTTACCATCTACTTTGATTATTTTTACGGTTTACACTAAGGAATATAAATGATTGATAAAAGTAAAGAATTATACTAAAAAATGTAAATGATCGATAAAGTAAATGATTACACTAAAGAATGTAAGTAACTAATAATTGAAAGATAAATTTGGTCTCTTGATTGGTATGAGACTATTTGTTTTGCTTAACTCCGTTGTTATTTATAGTCTTGAATTGATCATCTGAATACCTTTAATTTTCTAATAGTTACTATAATTGTTTTCTTATCATCGATTCCTTGAAATCTTTTTCCTTCTTATCTTACCAGAGGTACTTAGTAACCTCTCCAAACATCCTTGTTGAGTGGACCATCCGCCATTGCTTCATGGATGATGTGGCATTGACTGAACACGCCCGTGTACCCAAAATCCTACATTTACTGGTTCAAAGTGCGTGCGGACAAAGCTTTATTCACCCATACAACAGCTCGAGGAGATATTTTATGGGTAGCTACCATTAAGCCCACCACCGATCTACATGATAGGCGTTTCTTCGCATACGATTGATGACAAATCCCTGCAAGGGTATGCTGCTATGCCATAAGTACGTATTGGTCTGGAGTCAATTCAGCAATGGTGGGCAAAAGTACCAAACCCATATATTTTTGACGGGTTACGCCCATTTCATCTGCACGCAAGCATCCGTGCCATGTATGTCACATATGTATGAGATCCGAGATATCCATAAGATGGCCACACCTTTAAATACTGGGACATTAAAGATTAGGCCACTTCACTCGTTAGGTGGGCAACACAAATGGATGGCTAAGAAAAATAGTGTTAGCTGTCGGTCGATTTTGTACATTCCTGGCTTGAGCTGTTAAATGGCCCATCGTGATGTATGTGTTTTATTCATGCTGTCCCCAGGCCTTAGAGCGGAAAAATTACGTAGATCCAAAGCTCAAGTGGACCACACCACAGACAACAGTGGGGATTGAACGCTCACTATTCAAAACCTCTTTGGGCCATTGGTAGGCTACTGATTCCTTTGGTGTGATCCACTTGAGATTTGGATCTGCTTATTTTTTGGAATCTTGATCTATAATGATTTGTAAAGACTGATAGACGGCGTAGATATACAACACATATATAAATGTGGGCCCCACGATTAGGGAAACACCCACTGCCTTGTTACCGGGGCAACACCTGATCCGCTCCACAAGCAGTGAGCGCTTCTCTTCTCATTTTGAGAAATGTAAAGGCTCTTCGCGCGAGTAGATATTGAACAAGTGAATCGCAGTGAACCTTCAAAATCGATAAATGTAAGCGATATCCTGACCAGGTGGAACTCTATCTTGGGAGTCCTCTTCCAATAACCATGATGGACTGCTTATCTGGTGGGCCACACAATTACTTACAATAAAGACCCTTTGAGTTTAGTTTATAACCGTTGGTTTTCTGAAAGAAAGTAGGGTCTACATGATGTATCTGTCTCTTACAGAAAAGCCCACATAGCGATTGGCGTGGATTTCTCCACGCAAATCAAATTGACATCTGTGCAGCGACTCACTTCTCTTCATCTCAACTCGCGGGAAGCGCGGAAGAATTCCTGTGTCATATTTAACATTAGCGATAGATGGGATCGGACTCCACCACGATTGCGAATATGCGGACAATCCAACGGCTGCGGATTCTCAAAATCCAACGGCGACGATTCATTTAACAGCTTATGTTAGGGTTTCGCAGCCTCCAACGGCGAGGATTTTTTCAATAGCCCATATTAAACGTTTCGCAACCCTCCCCTCTTCCTCCTCTATTCTCTCTCAGGAACCGAGTAGGCGACTGAGAGCTCTCTTCCTCTTTTCTGCTCATCTTCTCTCTGGTATAAAACCTAGCCTCCCCTTTCCTCAATTTCTCGTATTCGTTTCTTCAAAATATCTTCTCTTGCATCGAATTCATGCAAAATAGCTCGATTTTCTGAATAGATTGGTACTTTTTTTTTCTGGGGTAAAAATCGCTTCTTTCCAGAATCGATTTCCGATCTATGAAGTGTTTATGCTTTGATCTGTATTTTTTTAATCTTTTTTTGTGAGTTTGATGCTGCGACTGAAGGGATATCTGATCTCTGAAGTGCTTTCGTTTGATCTGTGTTATTTATCGTATTTCTGCAGCAGAAATGATTTTTGGTTGGATTTTAAAGTAGGGAAATCGTTTTTTGTTAGATGTTATTGGAACATATGTTAACTTGCAAAATGAAATTCGATGATGTTATTGACACATGTAAGTGGTTGGGTTTTTTCTGATCTTGATTTGCTTGATTTGATATGACGATTTCTAATAAAAGTGGCAAGTGGATGGTGTTTGTTTGTTAATGGATGTAGCAGTTAGTTCCTCTCATATGCATTTTCCCCCTAATATGCGGTGCTAGATCTGGAATAAGTAAATTTATAGTGCTTGAATTTCTGTGTTAGTTCTCTGAATATGTTTGTAGATCCGTGGATAATTATTGATATGGATCTTGGAATTTGGAATTGATATTTAAAATTGGTGTATCGGTTGCCATCGATATGGCCTTATATCTCTCTGCGTCAGCCTTTATTGGGCTGATTCGGGCTGATACCAGCCATATTGTTAATGGATGATACTATTATGCATCGCGTGATACATACTGGTTTCAAACAATAAACCTTGGTCCTGCCAAACCATGTGGATTGACCATGTCTTTCAAGTTTCTATAAATGTGTTAGTACTGGGAAGTACTTCAATAGATGCGAAATTGTCTTTTCGAGGGACTTTTGGCATGCACATGCCAACATGGTACATGTGTGTAGATCCAAGCTGCTAATCACAAGGCCCCACCGTCATGATGCCCTTCTCATGATGATCTGCGCATCATGTGCTGCCACATATTAAATACAGACTACTCTCTGTATTTTGTTGGCAATCCATGCGCTTTTGTGGCCTGTTCTCTCGTGTAAGTGCCCAATACGTCCTATTTACGGTTGCTTGTCCATCCCATTATTTTCTCTGCCAATCAAGGTGTTCCATAACAATGACAGCCACCACCGTTACCCTTATGATATGGGCCATAAAGGCCATTACGTTCATTTATTTATTTTTTGAAAAAACCTGTTTTGGGACTGTTACGGGGCCATTACAAGTCTTTTTTTTTTTTTTTGGTAACGGCTGTTTAGGCCATTTTGGCCCCATAACATGTGACGGTCACAACCGGTACTGTTACGCAACCATTTTGGCATACCATACTCCCATGTTGGTAAGCTGATAGACAGCTGTCAAAAACCATGTTGGCAATGAATTATGAACTGTTTCATCCATAGGCAATACAGCTGTATTGTCCTGTTATAGGGCCCAAAATGCTCTGATACAGGGCGATATGTCACGGTATCAGTGGTGACTAGTATAATACACTGGAACTGATTTCAAACCTTGAGATAAACACAGATCTCACTGATTAGTGGCCCCTGGGCACTAGGTGCCCTGACAATCTATATTCTCTGTTTCATTGAACATTGGGGTACCTTCTAGATATTAAATTGTCTCTACCTCATTGGCCTGAATTTTGTACCTGGGATATTGACGCCCATCCAGGGAAAAAAAAATGGGAGAGACTTAGTCAACGGTTTTGCTAGTCACCATTTTGATTGGATTTTTTGGCTTTTGGTTGAGTTAAAATGAGTTCTAGCAGCCTTATCTACAGGAGAAGGCACGTTTTGTTTTTAAAATAGGTTTTTGATTTCTTGTTGCTTTTAAAAAGGGATTTTGATTTCTTGTGCCAACTGATGAGTAGTTTGGTTATTCGAAACTTGCCTTTTTGAATATTTTATCCAGTCCCTTGGGAAATTCAGATATGTGAGTTCTACTCAGTAGGGTTCGATTCCTTATCTGGTACTTTATTTGTAGTCAACTGACTTAAATCTGGGTGGCATACTGGAACTATTATCAATTTTTGATATCTTTGGTTTTGGAAACTTTGCATTTTTATATAATATCCTAGAGTCCCATGGGATGTGCAAATATGTGAATTTTACTGAGCAGGGCTCCACTTCTTATCTAGAACTGTCTTTTAGATAGTTTATTTCTGGGGAACCGTTCTCATTCTTTATGACTCGATGTGCTGCTTAGAAAGGATGTTCGACGGAACCCACGATCATTACTCTTTGGTTTTTTTTATGGTTTATCCGACTGCTGTGGACTTGAGGCAGCTCACTAGATGGTAGATGCATTATGACTTTTTTTTCTACCATCGTCACATTCGAGATTGGGTGAGTGCATCATCGCCTCACTCGAATGCATCCTGAATCATACTGCCGTATATCATTATGGATGTTGTGAATGTAATTTTCTTTTCTTGCTCTCCACGAATTGGATGGTTGTGGAAGCTCGAAAGCTCTCATTTCTCTAATAGGTAGTGGTTCTTCTTAGCTATCTCGATTGACTTGGTTGCTAGTTATATGTTTGGATCATTTGCTGCAGCTTATGTTGATCATAATTTTTTTGTTGGCTTATCTCATTACTTTGTGATGTTTTATTATTATTATTTTTGCACCTATGCAATAGACTGATGCCTTGAGTTTTTCCCTGTTTTCCATGGATATCATTAATCTTTGTTTATCGCAATGTGGTCCCTATCTTGCTTAGACAATGCATTGTCTGTCATCCCTTTTTTTACTACCTGAGCCAGCCTCTGCAATTTCTTCTGTTAGTAGTACAAGTCACAATTTGTGAAATTTCAGTCATTTGTCAGCATTGCTAATATTTAACTTACCATTTCTTCTTGAGGCATGTCTCTGACTTATGAAAGCATGGATGTGGGAGAACTCATGTTCTGTTACCAGGGTACCTGCAAATATATAACAAACTATCATTAAACTTATACTCAAATGTCATACTCTAGAGGGGTGCATAGGAGGTTGAGAACTTAGTTTTAAAACTTGAAAACTTGGCTCTCCTTTTCTTGGCTTGCATATCTGTCTAGTTGTGGCTCACTATATGTCCAGCTGAGGCTCGCATATTTGTCATGTTGAGTCGACTAACTTGGATGTGTTTTTCTGAGTCGTGACACCACAAATCAGTAAAATGTTATAACTTACAAATATTGTGTAGTCTTGACACCACAAATCAATAAATTGTTATAATTTACAAATATTGTGTAGTCTTGTCGAGCTGTGACAAGTGTTGTTGATTTATCCTAAAATTGTATGGAGTTGAGTTTGCTGAGGCAATTATGTCTCAGCAATATGACCAAACCTGAGTTAGTCGTGTAGAGTTCTTTTTTTTCCTCCTCCAAAGTTTACAGATGTAGGCCTAGATGGAATGTTTTTCTGTATAGTCTAAGAATGTTTTAGAGTCATGTGCCTCTTAAGTGATGCCTTGCTGATGACGTATTGATGTAAGTTGAGTTTTTTTTTTTGGGTACAGATATAAGCTTAGACAGCATTTGCGTATAGTCAATATGAATGTTTTAGAGTCCTCTTCTGCTGAAGAGATGCCAATTGGCTCACCATTTCTTCCCCCTAGCCTGCATAGTATAAAAGCTGGTAGAAATCTTATCCAACAGGCTTTGTTTGATTTCCATCACCAATCGATGGTGCATTGAATGCATGAAATGAGATATTTTGTGTTTATTCATCCTGGAAGTTGCCTAGAGTTATTATTTTTGTGGCCCACAGATATAGGCTTTAGACAGTTTGCATCTCTGTATTGTCTATGAATATTTTAGAACCCTCGTCCACTGAAGAGATGCCAATTGACTCACCATTTCTTCCCCCATAGACTGTATAGTAAAAAAGCATGTGGAAATCTTATTGGACAGGCTTTGGTTGATTTCCAACAGCAACAGATGGTGCATTGAATGCATGAATGAAATATTTTATATATTTGTTCATGCTGAAGTTTCTGATGCACATACCATTTCTTAGAAAATTGTCCTATTTTGATTGCTATTAATGGAATTCTCTCTCTCTCTTTTTTTTTTTTGTTTTTTTGTTTTTTTTTTTTGATGGCTGAAGAACTCTTGTCACGAAAATATTGCAGGCCTATCAACTTTTGAGCTCAGTTCTGTTAGACGGATAAAACATTTATCTCTAGTGTGGAATTGCTGTTGTTATTACTAACTGTTGGTCAGTTTTTGCGTGGTGCTTGATCATATTAGTTTAATGATGCAGGAACTTGTCTGCTGAAGTGCCATTTCTCCGGTGAACTTTAAGAGCAGTCAAGATGGTACTGTTGCTGTTTTATTATTTGAAATTGCCAGGTGGCTCCCTTGTGATTTTATTATTATCAACAGCTAATGTCTGTGAATGTTTGATGATGTATGCAGGTGAAGTTTACAGCAGAGGAACTTAGGAGGATTATGGACTTGAAACATAACATTAGGAATATGTCTGTCATTGCTCACGTCGACCATGGTACGAAGTCTCCACTGTTTATATTTGGTGCTGTTGTCAATTTGCATGCTTAAATAACCATACAATGATAATGCATATTTTTTTTTAAATCTATTGTGTCATATGATGGTTTTTTATTTCTTATGTATGTGTTAAAGATATTTTATATTACATAATTTCTTAATTGTGTTTACCGCAGTGTAAGTTATCTAATGGATATATCAGCAGGCTGACCTTGTATTTCTGGATCTCACAGGCAAGTCGACCCTTACTGATTCTCTGGTGGCAGCAGCCGGTATCATTGCACAAGAAGTTGCAGGGGATGTTCGGATGACGGATACCCGCCAGGATGAAGCAGAGCGTGGAATCACCATTAAATCTACTGGCATCTCTCTTTATTATGAGATGGCAGATGAATCTCTGAAGAGCTTCAAGGGTGAGCGTCTTGGGAACGAGTATCTGATCAATCTTATCGATTCCCCTGGGCACGTTGACTTTTCTTCTGAGGTCACAGCCGCGCTACGAATTACTGACGGTGCATTAGTCGTCGTAGATTGTGTTGAAGGTGTTTGTGTTCAGACAGAGACTGTTCTCCGACAGGCACTGGGAGAAAGGATCAGGCCTGTCTTGACTGTCAACAAGATGGATCGCTGTTTCCTCGAGCTTCAGGTGGATGGTGAGGAAGCCTATCAGACCTTCCAACGAGTCATCGAAAATGCCAATGTCATTATGGCAACCTATGAAGATCCACTTCTTGGTGATGTTCAGGTCTACCCTGAGAAGGGTACTGTTGCATTCTCTGCTGGTCTGCATGGATGGGCCTTCACTCTGACCAATTTCGCCAAAATGTATGCCTCAAAATTTGGAGTCGATGAATCCAAGATGATGGAGAGGCTTTGGGGTGAGAATTTCTTTGACCCAGCCACCAAGAAATGGACCACCAAGAACACGGGTTCCCCTACCTGCAAGCGTGGCTTTGTTCAGTTCTGTTATGAACCCATCAAGCAGATCATCAACACTTGCATGAATGATCAGAAGGACAAGCTATGGCCTATGCTGCAGAAGCTTGGGGTTACAATGAAGGCTGATGAGAAGGAACTGATGGGGAAGGCATTGATGAAACGTGTCATGCAGACTTGGCTGCCGGCAAGCAGTGCCCTTCTTGAAATGATGATTTTCCACCTTCCATCACCTGCCAAAGCACAGAGATACCGTGTTGAGAATCTGTACGAGGGCCCTCTTGATGACATTTATGCTAACGCTATTAGAAACTGTGACCCGGAGGGTCCTCTCATGCTCTACGTTTCAAAGATGATTCCGGCGTCAGACAAAGGCAGGTTCTTCGCCTTTGGTCGGGTTTTTGCTGGGAAGGTCTCGACTGGTTTGAAGGTTAGAATCATGGGTCCCAACTACGTTCCGGGCCAGAAGAAGGATTTGTATGTTAAGAGTGTGCAGAGGACTGTTATTTGGATGGGGAAGAAGCAAGAGTCAGTTGAGGATGTGCCTTGCGGGAACACAGTTGCTCTGGTCGGATTGGATCAATTCATCACCAAGAATGCCACTCTGACAAATGAGAAAGAAGTGGACGCACATCCCATCAGGGCGATGAAGTTCTCTGTCTCACCGGTTGTACGTGTTGCCGTTCAATGCAAGGTTGCATCAGACCTTCCCAAGCTTGTTGAAGGGCTGAAGCGACTGGCCAAATCAGACCCCATGGTTGTTTGCACGATCGAAGAATCTGGTGAGCATATCGTTGCAGGTGCTGGAGAGCTCCACCTCGAGATTTGCTTGAAGGACTTGCAGGAAGATTTCATGGGTGGGGCTGAGATTCTTGTTTCGGATCCTGTCGTCTCTTTCCGTGAGACGGTGCTTGAGAAGTCAGTTAGGACTGTAATGAGCAAGTCCCCGAACAAGCACAATCGTCTCTACATGGAAGCCCGTCCCTTGGAAGATGGGCTTGCTGAAGCCATTGACGAGGGGCGTATTGGCCCTAGGGATGACCCAAAAGCCCGCTCAAAGATCCTATCTGAAGAGTTCGGGTGGGACAAGGATCTTGCCAAGAAGATCTGGTGTTTTGGACCTGAAACTACTGGCCCAAATATGGTTGTTGACATGTGCAAGGGAGTTCAGTACCTGAATGAAATCAAGGATTCTGTTGTGGCTGGGTTCCAATGGGCATCAAAGGAAGGAGCATTGGCTGAAGAAAACATGCGGGGTATATGCTTTGAGGTCTGTGACGTTGTTCTTCATGCTGATGCAATCCACAGGGGCGGTGGACAGATCATCCCGACAGCAAGAAGGGTCATATATGCCTCCCAGCTGACTGCGAAACCCAGGCTTTTGGAGCCTGTCTATTTGGTGGAGATACAGGCACCTGAACAAGCGCTTGGTGGCATCTATGGCGTCCTGAACCAGAAACGTGGTCATGTCTTTGAGGAAATGCAGAGGCCTGGCACGCCTCTTTACAACATCAAGGCGTACCTGCCTGTCATTGAGTCGTTTGGGTTCTCAGGGACTTTGAGGGCAGCAACATCTGGACAGGCCTTCCCACAGTGCGTGTTTGATCACTGGGACATGATGTCGTCTGATCCATTGGAGTCGGGATCGCAGGCGGGGCAGTTGGTGGCTGATATCCGAAAGAGGAAGGGTCTGAAGGAGCAGATGACACCCCTTTCTGAATTCGAGGACAAGCTCTGAGGAGTCTGATTGGCAATGGAGAGAGATTCAAGTAGTAGGTAAGTTGGTGTCCATTTTGTCTGTTTTTTTTTTTTGTTCTTGTTTGGTTCAGATGCTGCCAGTCTCTGTTGGCTAAGTGGCTGTTTTTGATCCAGAGTTTCGTCTGTCTACATGTTCTTCCAAGGGGATGAGGATATATACTCTGTTTTACCTAACTTTTTTTTATTTTTTTAAATTTGTGATTCTGTTTTGTTTTGAACAAACTTTTTACGGGATTTATGCTTTTTAGGAAGGAATGTTGTTTTTATAAATCCTGCTTATGAAATGTTGCTTTTGTTATTTGCTTTTGAAAATTTCTACACTTGTTTTAGGCTTTTTCCATGGTAGTAGGAAAATACTCTGCTTGCGGAAATAAGGCTTCTCATACTTTGTAGTTCATTCATGCTTGTTTCAAATATAGGTCCTGTCCATCAGCTGGGCCTTGCAGTGAACGTGTGAATTCAGGTTGGTGCACTGACCTGTTCGGATGAAACATGATGATCCGGGATGGATGTGCACTTGGCCCCACCTAACACATGGGCTGTCCTGACATTATCAGGGACCTTTTCCATCTGGTCTGCTTGATGAATGATGGTGGATCGTCTCTTCTCTGTGAAGAGACGCATTTGTTCAGAGTAGCATTAGCTGATGCTGATGGGTAAATGCATCTACCTTCTCTTTGGTATGTGTGGGGTGCTTACCTTTGTTGGTTTAGGCCCAGTCTCATATCAGAGGGCTATGCGGAACCATTGAGTTTATTATGCTTGCATCTCCAAATTACAGTCTAGTTTGCTAATCACTAGTGTCCGAAAGTGTCAATGTGATGCTTACCATCCAATTCCAACGGATGGGTTAAATGGTACCTGTTCTAGTCAGAAGGATGGGTTCACCTAAACACATTTTTTTCAGTTGAGTGTTGTCAATGTGTAATGGTTCAATGGTTAAGGTACACCAACCCAATTTTAATAGATCAGCGGTTGGGTGTGGGTCGGAAATTGCCAACGTAATTTAAAATGGGGTTTGTTTTGTGTTGGGTTAAGTACTGAGTTTGGGTTGAATTCGGGTTGAATTCAGAGTCGGCCCCATGTGTTCATGGATCGCATCTGTGGTGTTAGCAATTGGAAGGTCCCGAAACAATTTAATGAGTCCGTGTTCAATCTTTCGACCCATTAAGAATTTGTGTCAGGTTCAGGTCTCACCTTTTGTATCCTGTTAAAAATTGGGTATAGTTGAGGTTGGTTCCATCAGATGGACCTGGTTAGAGTTGATCCGGTTGGGCCAGGTTGGTTTTTATAGTACAATGATATAGATTTAATATAATATTTTGAAGATATTAGCAACAAAATGTGGTTTCAAAAAGAGAGCCCTTCTACACACCATGCATGTGTCAAAGAGGCACGTATACAATCTAATCCAACCATCCATGCATCCAGTCAGCCCGGCCATGTCAATACTGTTGTTTTTCTTAAACCCAAACTCGAAATCTGTAAGTTTCAGATGGGGTTGCTCCAGCCAGCATGTAAAAAAACTCTTCTTTTCTTTGGCCAGAAATCCCGTCAAGCTCTTTGGCAAGAGGGCTCCCAGCTGATTAAAAATGTTAATGATACCCAACTGATTAAAAATGGTTAAAGATATCCTGCTCTATTCATCTTTTTGGGTCCATCAGTGGCAGATAACTGAAAATTGCATTTCAACCTTTGGTCTTTTGAAGTTGCGCTTGGAAGTGTTTCCATATGGAAAATTTATGGAACCCATTAGAACCAGTGTCCACCAGCTCACCAAAATGGTATCCCACTCCATGATTCCTTGCTAATTTTCTAGGCAACCATATAAACATGATCCAAGTGAGTCACAACTAGCCAAACAGCCGGGAACGAGACACCCTCCATGCTACTATATACATTGGTATTTGGATAGTTTAGACCTGGATCAAGGGGCATGAAAAAAAAATAAAATCAGGCCATTTGCAAACCTGGTAGGACCTGCTGAAATCAAGGGCCGACGTTCCCTCCCAATTCTTTCCCTTGCAGTGGCCCAAAGATACGGACTAGGTTTCGTGGTGAGATGGTCATTGAGAAACGACAATCCGTTCACTACTCCACATGATTGAGCTTCGCAGGTAAGTTGGCCATTGTTTAGACGATTGACCATTCGACACTCAATCGCAATACTTCGTGGTGGGAAGGTCAGTGGGATTACATTTTGTTCGTCTCTTCGGGTCTTCACTCTGTGGCAAGAAGTTGTGGAAATGACTATCAATTTGTTGCTTAGATCCCTACTTTGTGGGCAAGGCTATCATGGGATGACCACCTATTCATATCTCGACCGAGCTTCATGGTGAGGCAACTACAGCTAAACGATGAACTGTTCGTAACTTAGTTGAACCCTCTAGTGAGATGGTCCAGCGGAATCACTAGGCACGTGGTAAGATGCCCTTTGTCCATATGTTCCAAACCTAGGGATCTTCTGGGTTTGATGGCATAGTCGCATATAGAGGGTGTCTAATCTAACTTTAATTTACTCAATGTGGGCTTGTTTTGTAGTGGCTTTGGCAATAAAAGAGTTATATTGAAGAATTATAATGATGATAAGTGTTTATGCGGGTGAAGCAACGTAGAGTTGAAAAGTAGTGTTGTGTTATATTGGAGTGGCATGGGGCCCCAAGTGTCTCTGCTGAATTTATAGATGCGTAAGGCGGTTCACTGGAGACACGTCTTAAGATTAGCCCCTGGGATCTTTTCTTGATTAATTGGTCAATTAGCCGACATGATTGATTATACTTCTAACTCAAGATGAGTTTATGAGGTTTTCTTCCACTTTGCCAGTCGTTAGACAAGTGTAGCTAATCATATTTCTAACTTAAGATAATCTTCCATGATTTATGATAATATGTAATCTGAATAGCTAAATAAACATATCATTTATGCATAAATAATGGAGATTGTACACTTTAATCTTAAAGGCGTACCTTGTAGGGAAGACATTCCCGATGTCGTGATGTTACCTAGAAAAGATCTTAATCTTCCGCACCTTACACCCTTAAGGAAAACCTCTTAACGAGACTAGGATTTATAGGAAAGAGGCTAGAGAAGGTTACTCATCACGCTTCTCCCCTCCGAAGTCTCCAGACCATAGGTTTCCATATCCATCTTAATAATCATGTATAAGGACCTCGATTCAAGCATCCTGCCCTAAACTTATTTATAATAATCATAACTGTAGTGGGATCCATTGTATCGCTCAATCTAAATAATCCAATAGTCAAATCAAAACCGATGATCATGTGTAGCCTACCTAATAGGAGTCTTACATTCTCCCACTTGGGCTTCACTGATTTCCAAAGGAAAACAAACCATTTTATTTTATTTTACAAAAAATATTTTATAAAATGTATTTGTTTCAAAAGTTCCTAATGGGCGCCTACTAATTTTTAAAACATCATTGTTGGATAATTATAAGCAACGCTTGTTAGATTTGGTCCATTAAGACCACTAATATTAGATCGTAGTAGTCAACACAACATTTAATCTTATAAAGATGCGACGGATCACGGTCACGAATACCAATAACCTTAACGACATGGATCAAGAATATGGAGTGTGGTATGAAGATTACACGTCTAATGTGGATACTTAAGGGCGGATTCCCCGAGGGCATGAGAGATCTACTCTCTTCTTCCACCAGTTGCCTCGCTCAAGGACTTTTGTAAAAGGGGGTAAAAATGTAATATTTGACTAAAGCCGCCACTAACCAATTATTACGATTTTACAGTCGGTTAGAGCTCGTAGAAACACTTAAGGTTGAGAACATGAAGATTCTTAACCTTAAGATGACTCGTGAGTTTACGTTCCAGAGATTTCAAGTAAGGGATCAGTGCTAGGCACCCACTTTGCCCGTATGAATGTACGGTCTTTACTTCACAAGATCTGACTAGTTTCTGAAGAGTAAGGGTAGTTCTCGCGTGCAGAAAATGTAATGCGATGCAGTAATAAGGGTGTTTGATCAATTTAAATTTCTGACGGGTGGGATCCGACTATATCGACAAGTTGCAGAGCATATGTTTGAAATGATCAAGTGCATGATGCTTGATGCTGATGCTTATGATGAAACGTCGACCAACCGGCTAAGGTTTCTAGTGGACCTGCTGCGATTATATTGGTAGGACTTAGAGCATATGCCTGCCACTCAGATACAAAGGAAAATGATGAAATGCAAGGTATATGCTAAAATGACGACTAGCTGGCTAAGGTTTCTGATGGGCATTATTCGATTGTATCTGCAAGCCACAAAGCATACGCCCGCTAGTCAAATGCGTGAAAATGATGAAAATACACTATGATGTTAATGTATATGAGGTGTAGGGGGGTTGAGAAAGGAATGAATCTTGTATAATTTTGATGCACTGATTTGATGAAACTGATAGAGGCTTGAACTGTTGGATGAATGGTTGCAAAGCTAGGTTAAGTGGCTTAGATTCGAGCTTAGGTGGCTAAGGAGCCTTGGCTAGGTTAGACTAGACCAGGGCTGGGCGCTTACTCTCACTCTCACTATAACTCTCCTTGGAGGAAGGGTGCTTCTTGGATCTCCTCCTGATCCTTCTCTCTGATGCTTTGAAATGAGAATGGATCCCTTAAGGATGGTAATGGATGCTTGAAATGAGAAGGGGAGGGGGCTATTTATAGTCTCCTAACCTAGTTTTCAAGTAATTCTTGGTGATCCTATGGGCAAAATTTGGTTGAATGGCTGAGATTGAAGATTGTCATATGACATCTTCTCATAGGTTGGATGATTGGTAAAATGGTAATTTTGGGTAAGGAGATGGGTATCAGAGTAAATGGACCTCTACCGCACACTTAAGGTTCGAAAAAGGAGCAACTCACATGTTTGAGGGATGCTACCCAAAAGAGCGGGAGTGCCACGTGGTCGGAGGTAACTTGGTTACCTTTGGTCCCCACTTAGACTCCTTGCTTTGGTAAGCTACATCCTTCAAGCGTGTGGAGGCTCTGCTACGAGGGTTGGTTCTTTGAGATTTTGACCATTTCTTTAATCGGGCTTGGTTTTGGGCTTGACTAGGTAAGTTGACTGGGTTATGGGCTTGGGTAGGTTGACCATGTGAGTTGACTCATGTTTTTAGGATTTTAGATTCATAGGGTTTAAGATCGGGTTGACTAAGTTAATTGGTTTGATTAGGTTGGATGGGCTAAGTTTAGGATTATGTTTCCTAGAGTTTAGGCTTCTAGGGTTAGGGTTTAAGACTAGGGTGTGGCTGTCCATCCATCCGTTCAAACTCAATAAGCTCATCAGCCTATAGTGGGATGTCTACAGATGCTCCTCTTTGGTAGAGGTTGTGCGCGATTGAATGCCAAAGCGAGTGGACACCCCCGCCTTTGCCAGTCAGTCATGAATTACGATATGGATTTGTTGCCTTCCTTTGTGTCTGTGTTAGATGGTTGCTTGAAAATAGATAATTCGCACATATCGCGAAGATTTGAGGAAAACGTTGCGATTGTCCCTGCGTGGGACGCTAATTGCAACCCTTTCACTCCTGATCTGTACCAACATCGAAAAGGTACAATAGAGTCCTTACGCTTTCTACAACCTTACAAGGATATTGACCCAGTACTGGATTGTCCGTTGCTTCCCAGGTTACCTAAGGGGTACTCGTTTTGTTTGATCCTCAAAGTGGTTAGCTGCCATGCGCTTTCTGCGGATTTATGGGGAGCTCACTTTGCTGACTTGGACTCGATCAAATTCCGCAAGCATCTATGCCTAGGTATGTGTGGGTAGCCTTTTTCCATGCAATCTTCTGGTTTTGACACTTAGGTTACAATTTGTCTTTTTCGTCGTTTAGATGATTCCTTCTGACTAGGCTTGACCTATTGTCTTTTTAGAGCATTAGCATTTGATACAATGTAGCTGACACTGGAGTTCAGTCCGATAATATTTTGTCGTGCATTCGGATCCAGTAATCTTCAAGAAAACCATGAGATATCGGATCTTATTTGATTTTGCGCTGACTCCCACATAGTGTAATGCCCTGAAATTCGGGGGTCGAGCATAACTCAGCTCCCGAGTTCCAAAACATCACTTATACAACATATGCAATGATGGATGTATGTTGTTTGTATGAGTGCATAAAACATGGAATAGATTAAGCCAAACTGCAACATAATTCAGGGATAAGTGAAAGTCGCAAGCGGAAGACTTAAAGAAGTATAGATATCAGTATATGTCCCTGAGATATGCATACTCTGCCAGGTTATAATTACATTCATGTGTGTCTCAAAATGCAAGTATCAAATGAAATAAACTATTACAAAATAAACCTTGTATCCCCGTAGATCAGGACACGGCTCACATGAACCCGCCTGAGAACTGCATAAAAGAAAACGCGTCCTCATCATCCTCATACTCCTGCTCTGCCTCAGGGGTCACGTCATCATCTGTATCTAAGACAGAGTCTGGTTGGTATTGAAACACCATCCCAGAATGTGGGAGTGAGTGATTAACTCAGTGGAACTACATAGTAAAAGTTAACATGTTATCAAATCAATCAAGCAGTAATGATAAGGCAATACGATCAAACACGTCCTAATTATTCTTGTTAATGCAAGGATGTATGTAGATATGATGCATGCTCTCGCCTGCACTCCCTCAGCGTCTTCATCTTACGGTACGTATGACAACCTCCCACAGTGCTAACGACGCCAATGCACATGCAATGCGGTGCATGAACATGATTACTAAGTTGTTATTAGTCCTTTTCATACAGCAGGATTGGGAAGCTAAGGTACCTTCCTCATATCAATTCCCAAACGGTGATCCATTCTAGGGTCGTCAGTCCTAGACAATCTCATAAGATCATATGGTTTTAGGTTGCTGCAAAGGGCTCGTCACCAATCAATGCATGCCTATCATACCTTAGTCCTACCCTAAGGCTCGTCGCCTTAATGTAGTATCAAGGTATGCTCGAGGTCACTACAAAGGGCTCGTCACCAATCAATGTAGGCTGACAGCGCGAATATAGTGTCCCATACCACCATAATCGGCTCACGAGTCTGGTGTGCTCACTGGTCACTACGGGGAGGCTCGTCACCCCAGCGTAGGCCGATAACTCGACCACGGTGTCTCATACCACCATGCCCGGCTCACGAGTTTTAGCGGATCAAGGTACAATGGTTAACGGGATTGCATCGGTAAGTTTGGTACCCTAGATTCAAACAATAGCGTCCATACATGGTGCACATCCACCGGGACAATCGGGTTACTTGACGAGCTCGACTAGCACGAGCGCACGTTGAGTTGAACGACATAGAGTGCGCAAATACTCCGTGTGGCCAAACCACTGCCGTCAACCTTAATACGACTCGGGTTCGTCAAACACGTCCTACGTGGCGGAAACAACCTCGGCCACGAACTCAAGGTCTATTACCGATTCCCTGGACTATTTCATAGTCCCAAACACATTCAAGTATAACAATATTCATACCATCAATTTAGAACAATAATGGATCAACAATTCTAATCATACAGTATATGAGCATTTGATGAATATCAACTTAACAAGGATATACACATAAGTAATGCCTGAATTTAAACAACAAGGAATGCAAATTGTATGTAGGAAATCATTCACACCAACAAGATAGTTGAGAATCTCTTCTCAACACCCATAAAAAGTACCATATATAACACACTTGAGCATTCAGACATTTCTACAAACACTTAGACTACATATTCCAACATACATAACGTATGTTGGTGGTAACACACATTTGGACAATTCCTTTCATCAAGGAGTTGCTACACATACAACTAACACAAATACACGACAATTAATCATGGCAAACACATGCTCGTATTTCAGACGTATACGATACTTTCTATATACACAAGGAATACACAAATCTTAATATAACTCATATATATCAGGAACGCAATATAAACATCGCATTTGGTATGTGAAATTGCACCCACAACAATAATAAACCATTATCTGACATTGAAAGCCTTGAAAACCATAACCTATACGAATATAGTCCACACCTTAAACCAGAAAATGAGCAACAGATCTGATTCAGACGATAAGTCTTCGTCAACGGCGACTAGATAACCTAAGGCCTGAATAGAAATGAGCTACATCAACACTTAAACTATTCTAAGCTCTAAAACAGACTAGGGTTTGATTGACTTACCCAAGAATGAACTTAGAATCGCCGGAATAACGATTCAGAAGTGATGGTTTAGGGATGCAGAGTAACAAGGAAGAATCTCAAGATGATTCACCAACTTCTCTCTCACTTTCTCTCTCTTTTCCTCTCTCTCCCTTAGCTAGGGTTTGGAAAATTCGTATGAAATTGAGAGTGAGGGTTTTAAGGTCTATATATAGGCCTAAAATGGATGAAAATAGCCCCAGGGCCAAGGTATACTTAGGTTATAACCAAATCGGGTATATTTCGATCCAACGGAGCACTTCTGGTGGTCCTTTATCCACGTGCGGTCGGACTTAAGCTCACTGACCATGGATCTAGGTCAGGCTGAGTTTTTGTACCGATCGGATTTACAGATCAGCCATGGCGGACCAATCTCAATTCAATGGTCACCAAACTCGATCAGGTCCACCGGCACTACGACATGCCAGGGCCATCTTCCCTGATCGGAGGGTGAAATTGGGTCAGAATCCAACGGTCAGAAAGCTTAGAATCGGTGCGCAAGCGACACGACTCAGATTTCATAAATTCATATTTAATTTCTCAGCTTTCTCACACTCTTTACTCCGAACTCAAACAAATCGACCCAGGACATCATCTGGACTTGATTTTTGAGGTGATGGTCAAGCCCAACCAGGTGATCATAATTGTCTAAGATCATCGCTATCGGACCTTCGACGCGCGGTGCAGGTCCGATACAAAGTTTCCAAGTACTCCAGAGAGCAACTGGATTTAGCGTTGAATCCTAGATTTCAGGGTAATATAGCGTCAACGATTCTACAAGTTTTGAGTCCTGCAGATCAAATCTAAAGTGATGGGTGCTAATTTCACAAGCAATCGAGTTTAGCGCTAAATAACCCACAATTAACTTCTAAGGAATTTGAGGTAGTACTCGGGTCTTTGCACGAAATTTTTCGGGTCATTACACATAGAGATATGGAAGATCTCTTAGTTCATCGGAACTCTGATACTTTATTTTGAAAATATTTTGTGATTTTGAAAATTGCTCCAACTTGGGGAGTGATACTCTATGGGGGGTTTTTATTGCCGGTTGATTTTGTAATGTGTCTAACTACTGGTTGTCTCCACTAGGTATTCCTATGAGACTTCAAGTAAGCTGGTTTTTATTAAAAATATGCGATGGGTTAATGAGCAAACTGGTTGTGATGGTATCTGACTTTAGCTGGGGATTACGAATTTTGAAGATTTTGCATTTTATTGCTTGGATTTTGGTTGTCACAACTAGGACTGAGATCGGTTGGGAGTAGTTCATTTGAGGCAAGTCTGATTAGTTATTATGATCAAGAATCTAATGGTTAATCAGTTTGAAAGTACAAGCTATAGATATCCTAGAGGGGGAGGGGTGAATAGGACAATACAAAATATTTCAATATAATACGAAATAATAAAACAAATACTCTTAATTGCTTAGAGTATTGAAATCTGAATTTCAAATAGTTCGTAGGACAACCTTCACCTAAAAGATTTAGGTAAGAAAACCTTATTTTACGATGTCTTTAAGATCAAAATATCAAACTTAGCAAGAGATAATCAATCACAAAGAAGATATATAAAGAATTAAATAATCACCACAATGCACAAGGAGTTATAGTTGTTCGGTGCTTAAACTGTACAACTACTCTACTCCTAAAATTACTACCCTTGTAATTTTGGCTTTTACTATTTTAATGTTTTCATAGGTTCACCTTAACAACCTTATACAGTTCTTGTGATTTTTACGGGATATCACAACAAAACCTTCTTTGTGATTTTCACAGGCTCACCACAAAACAACCCGCTAAGATTTCCGGGCTATCTCAGAAAAATTCAAAATGAAATTAAAGTAAATACAGTACTTATCTTTAATTGGTGAGTCAAAGACGTAATTGTATCTTGATTGCAGCGATCTTCTTTCTTGGGATATTGATGAAGCCGTATATGTGTTCAATCCAAAAGGAATATAGGGATTTAATATATTTTCAATGTAATAAATAATATCATAATGCTGCAAATTCAATTGTCTAATTCTCAAGTAGAGTGTGGATTACTCTATTAAAAAAGATTAAACTAACTTGAGAAAAAGAATAGAATAAGCTAAATCAAATATAAGAATTACTGCACAAATAACTTAAAGAGGCTTGGACTTTCACTCTTTGCTTGAGAAAATAAATTTCTAATTTTCGTGTTTTGAATGAGTGAGAGAAAGCCTCTATTTATTGCCAAAGGATTGGAAATTCGGTTGGCCCGATTTTAGGTTTGGTTTAGTCAAATTCTAACGATTGTGTTCCAACGGACTTTCAGATTTCACGGTATGAAATCTTTCAAAAGTTCGGTTGACCCATGCCAAAATTTGGTTGGCTAAATACATGGATCGGCTGGCCGAATCTCTATGAGATCCGAAATCTAATCTTACTGGTAACTTGACCGAACATACTTCGGGCTATCCGAGCAGACAGGTTGCGCTGGACGAACTTGCTTCGGAAAAAATCTTTCTTACTGTATACTTACCCAAATTATGTTGGGTTGGCCAAAGGTAGTTAGGCTGACCGAACTTGAGGTCGGGCTAGCCTAACTCCAGTGTATTTTACTTAGAATCATATGTTATCGTGATATCATATGAAATACACCTAACCTAGGGTCAATCTAAGGTTATACCACCTGATGATCGACACATACAAAGTGTTCTGATCTTCGAACCATGTAAAACTTTTAAGGCTTCAGATGTTAAGTCTTTCTTAAGATGATGATTGAGTCTTTACGAGTTCTTCATGAGTTGTTGAAAAGTATCTTCATGAGTGCTTTCGCTCCTTTTAGGACTACGAAATTTGACAATCCTAATTGTGCTTAAGTATAAGCACTTACACAGTTCCATTGTCTCACTAGGTAATTAGACTCAATTGTTTTTGGGCTAATCTGGAAGGCTAGTTATGATTAACTCTGGCTTTAAATGAGGTGGATCAGTTCGTGGTTAGGGGTCAGGATTTCGATTTGTGACTAATTGAGTCCATCGTCTTGCGTGCTCATGGTCAAGATTTTGATTTATGATCGATCGGATCAATCGTCCCACGGGATTTTGACTCTTTTGGGGAAATGTTTTATTATTATTATTTTTTTGGGATTTTTGAAATGTGATATGGTCTATCGGATCGCGAGTTGACGATTACGTTCAATGCCAATTTTTATTGAAAGAATCCAGTCCATTGGACTGTGAATCAACGATCGTGATTGATGATGGTATTTTGGATTTTGAAAAGATCCAGTCCATCGGATCGCGAATCGATAGTCATGATTGATGTTGGTTTTTTAAAAGAATCCAGTCCATAGGATTGACGGTCATGATCGATGTTGGTATTTTAGTTTTTCTGAAAGGATCCAGTCCATCAGATCACGAATCGATGGTCGTGATCAATGCTACTTTTTATTGAAAAATTTGTGAGGTTTTTGTAAATGATCCAGTCCATCGGATTGCGATTTGATGATCGTGATTGATGTCGGTTTTTATTAAGAATTTTGTGAGGTTTTTTTTTAAAATGATCCAGTCCATCGGATCGCGAATTGACGATCTTGATCGATGCTAGTTTTTATTGTCAATTTTTTGAAGTTTTTTGAAAGTGATTCGATCCATCGAATTACGAATCGATGGTTGCGATCGATGTCAATTTTTATTAGAAAATTTGTGAAAATTTTGAAAATGCATCACCCTTCCAAATTCTCATGAGTTATTGGATTTTGGGATTAGATTTGAAATTTTCCCACCATTTTCATCATTTACTCTCTTTTCTCTTTTCCATCACATCACAATGGAAAATCAGTGGAAGATTCCTTGCAAGGAGGTCTTCGCAAGGTCCCTTTCTTCCCAAGGGAGACAGCCAGGCCAAGTCTCATCAACGAAATGGAGACTGGTGGCAACCTGGCTGACGTCAGTCTTCCCTTTGCCCGCTGGTTTCTTCCTAGCGTTGGGCAATGGAGTCTACCTCCTTTATTTATATATTTCGGCTTGAGGTGGCTTGTTCTAGCGTGTGGTATTTCAAGTTTCCTCCTCTTTCTCTCTTTCCTTTCTCCCTTTCAAGTTCTCTTTCTCTGCTTCTCTTAGCTTCAAGTAGGAGCTTTGTGGGGAGTTTTGGATAGCAAAGTGGTGCCCTCTTGGTGTGAGGAGATAAGGGTAAAAGGTAGGGTTCATTTATGCTTTCCCTTCCCTCCATTCGTCCCTTCTTCCTTCGTGTGTTCTCATGCTTTCTCTCTTTCTTCTTATAGGTGCTCTTTGGAGATTTGAGTGTGGTGTCAAGTGGTGGGCAACAGTGACACTTCAAATTTAAGGTGGTGCATGGAGTTGTACTTTTAAGATTATCTATTTTTTCTATTTTTGCTCTCTTGCTCCCATTTTTCCACAAGTGCAAAATGATGCCTTCTTTCATGTGCATGAGGCTACATGTAAGGAGTATTGTTTTCTTTTGGGAGCTTTTTTGTGCTATGTAAATAATGGATCCAAAGTGATTACTTGGGCCTTATGTGCATTTGGGTGGGCCCAAGCTTCATTTTGGATCCTCTTTTCATGCTTTCATTTGCTCATGCCGCCATGCTCTTTTCATCTCTTCCTTTTCATTTTCACAAGTGATTAGGCCCATTGAGTGGAATGGCCCACATTAGATTTTTGGCCTTCAAAATTTTCCGCGGTGGCCCAAGTGTCTTTTGGGAATCCTATGGACAAGAGAAATTGATTTGCAGTGTGCTCTCATGTTTAAACGGGTTCGAGATTTCGTAGTAGGCCCGAATGAGACAAGTGACTCATCCCTCTTTAGGGACTTTTGGGTTGGCTTGCTCCTTTTGTGTGTGTGGGCTTAAGTTGCATGGGCCAAGATAGCTATATCCTCTTATCTTCTTTAGTGGGCCTTGAACAACTTTTGTGGCCCACGTCAATGCTAGTCAAGGGCTTAGCTTCTTGATATGTATGTAAGGCTCAAGTGGGCTCACTTTGGTAAGATCGCTTTCTTTGATATGAGCCACTTTTGGGTCTTGACTTGGAAATCCCGATCTCATTTGCACATGCAACCGTGTGACTTTGCCACTCTTGACCTCGCCTTCTATCCGAGGACGGGGAGCTCGTGAAAATTGGTTCGCGGTCCTCAGCCTTGTCTTAATGTGATCTTGGAGGCGTCCCCGTTTGTAGGCTTCTTAAGTCTCCGATTTTCTCAGGCTAGTAGGATGCTGGTGGTGGTGTTGTGTGAGCGTTGGTGGGACCATACTCACACGTTCCAGCTGCCCTTCGGTGAGTGGGGAATTACCCCATTGGATGTCTTTATGCATGTGGGGCTTCATTCCTGTGGTACACGCGTGCCAAATGCCGAGACTCTTCTAGCCGTTATGAATGCTAACTAGATGAATCACCTTGGTGCCATTCCTCCCAGCTCGAAGTTCTATTACAACTAGTTGAAACTTCGATGGCTAACGACTACCTTCATGCACATCATCTCGAAGGATGATTAGACGACCATCTTAAGGCTCGAGCCATGGTGATATTCTTCTTGGGTTCTCTCATACTTTGCTATGGTAATGAGTGAATGAACCCTAGATTGATCTTTTTGCTGGAGAACATTTTATTCCCGTACAACTGGAACGCAGCTTTCTTGGCTTGTCTGTACCATGGCTCGGACAAAGTTAGCTGTGCCAGTCATTCTTTGACCGAGTTTTAGTCCACCATCGAGGTGACTGCCACTTCCTTAGCTTGATTTCTTGATCCCTTGGATGATAACCATGCTTACTTCTCTTTTTTCTTTTTGATCATCAGACCTATTTTTATGACCATTTCCCCCATTTTATCCCGCCCTTGAAGGATCAGGATCCTCATCGCTACTACTTTATGCCGTGGGGGCTGGAGAATCACCACCTGTCCCACGAGTATTAGAGGATAACTGAAGGGCCGATATCGACGGCCTCACCTAGAGTGATGTAAGTGCTGATCTTTGACCATTGTCTTCCGCTTGCTCTGCTTGATCGACTAATGATTTTCTTCTCCCTTGTTCAGTTTCGAATGACGCCATACGCTCGTCTTCGCATGTTCTCGACCTTATCGACCAGGATGGCTTTTTAGGTGTCTCGTCAGTATCGCTTGCTTTCTGATCCTAATACCTATAGATGGTATGTAATGGCCGTATCTTATTCCGTACCATTCTGAAGACTCCCGCGATCCTCCCTGTCGAATTCCGGCGACTCGCCACCTATAATCGATGTTTGTGCGTGACCCTGAGTCGCACCCTGTCAACCTGAGTCGACTCAACCCGAGACTTGTACCTAACGACCGTGTTGTTGCTGTGGTTCCAATGCCGCGTCTCATGCACCAAGGCGATACCCAGGCCAGGAGATGTGGGCCCACGTTCAGTTCGAGGAAATGCCGCGCATTTGCAATTCCGAGAGAATCTCCGCCTAATGTATCCCATCAATCCCATCAATGGTCAAAGTCAAGTACACACATCACTCAACCCATCACTCAACACATCACTCAACCCATCACAACCCATACCTCTCTTACACAAGCAACCCCAAAAGTTAACAAATCTCTTACACAACCCATCTCTCTCTCCCATCCATCACTCCATCCCATCTTCTCTCTCTCTCTCTCTCTCTCTCTCTTATCTCTCCCTTCTCTTCCAAGCAACCCAAAAACAAAAAAAAATCCCAACTTCCAAGCATTTTAAAGCTCCAAAAAAAAGCCAAGTGTGGCCCACTTCCTACCCTTTCATCCCCTATCTCAACCTTCAAAACTTCATCATCTTCCGTTGAGATCGAAGCCAAGGAGACTACCTTTCCAAGGAGCCAAGAAGAAGAGGATGGTGGGTGATCTTGGACCAACATTTTCATTTTTTTTGTGATTTAAGGGCCCACATATGGTGGGACCCACCATGATGTATATACTTTGTATTAAAGAGAGGCCCATAATGGTGGGGCCCCTTCACCATCGCCGACCTCTCTCTCTCTCTCTCTCTCTCTTTCTTTGTGATGTCTTGTGGCCCACCATTGATGTAGACTGCACCATTTACATGTGTTGTAAGCACACTGTCACGCCCCAAACTCGAAAACCGGGCTCACAAAATTTTCGATCGCCGAATCCGGTGGCGACAACCTCCTCGGTAACCCATTCTCGGCTACCGGCGTTCATACGCCAGATTTCGATCCTGGGATCTTACAAGGAGGATTTTTTTAATGTACATTTAACTCGTAATAAGTATAACCACAAGTTTACCCAAATCACAAAGGCATCATCATCATCACATATCTACTAATATAAACATTTGAATACAGTACTGAAAGGGATATACATATATCGATAATCAAGCTCCAGAAGTCCTCTGCGTGCTCCAAGCTCCACGTTATTGAAACCTAACGCCACCTGCACGCATCTATCATGCATAAGCTTATAGAAAGCTTAGAGGGTGGTGAAAGTGTGTCTGCAAGATAAGCGCCAAGTACACAAATACAATGCCATAATCATACAATGTCGAAAATACTGGCAAGATCATGAATCATACGATATCAGAGTAAGCGAAAACATATTGGTAAGTCCACGAGTCATATAATATCAGAGTACGCAATGTAGATCACAATGAGCCAAATATCATATCTTGCGGATGCAATGCAATATACAAATTCTGCTAAGTCCGTCTAGGTTATATAAGTGCAGAAACATAACAACCTAAAATGCCATATGCCGCAGATGTAATGTAATATGCGATGCGAATGAAATGACCAAGCTGGAGTGTGAAGTCAAGATGATAATACGTAGTATCGCGGGTTATGGGGTCCACCACAAGGGACTTTTATCCAAACCAGTCCCATACCTAAATTTGGATAGTCAGACTCAATGTGGTAAATTCTTGATCTCAGGTTAGTCGCGCGCCCCAACTGAAATCCTGACAATTGTGAAGGTACACGTAACAAATAGTTGCGCACCACCAGCCCGAGTGGATAGTGAATGGATGAATGAATGAGTATGCAACTCTTACTCAATAAGTCCATATATCAGTACGGTTCTCCTCTGAAAAATCACCGGGGTCTAGTACACTGCAAACCAGATTGCCGCCCCATCGTGCACAACAAGGTGAGTGGAAGAGACCTCACTATTTACCTGTCAATATCGGGCCCGACTCGTCGATAGTGGACCCATTCCTCGAGCTGGTCAAACTCAGCTTACCTGTGTCCCTTCCTCTCTGGTAGGTAAGGCGGCACCCCCTTCTAACTGACCACGAAATAGTGGGAGACACGGCCTAACGGTATATGGACCTCATGTCACGCCCCAAACTCGAAAACCGAGCTCACAAAATCTCGATCGCCAAATCAAGTGCTGACAGCCTCCGTAGTACCCCATTCTCGGCTCTTAGGGCGCATGCGCCAGATTCCGATCCTGGGATCCTACAAGGAGGATTTTCAGTATGATTTTTTTTGTATGGAGCATAACCACAAGTATACGCAAATCATAAAGGTAACATCATCATCACATATCTACTAATATAATCATTTGACTACAGTGCTGAAAGGGAAATACATATGTCGAAATTAAAGCTCCATAGGATAGCTGCATGCTCCAAGCTTAATACTGCTGCAACCTAACGCCACCTGCACGCATCTATCGTGCATAAGCTTATAAAAGCTTAGAGGGTGGTGAAAGTGTGTGCGCAAGATAAGTGACAAGTATACCATAATGCCCATAAATCATACATTATCGGAATAAGTAAAAATACTGACAAGATCATGAATCATACGATATCAGAGTAAGAAGAAATATACTGGTACGTCCATGAGTGCTATTAGTTGTACCAAGGCTATGCGGTGTAAAACATAATAAGACAATAACAGATGTTGAGGATGCAATGCAATATGCAAATCCTGACGAGCCACGAATACCATCAACCTCATCTGGGCCATATAAGTGTAAAAACATAGTAACCCAAAATGCTAAGTACTGCGGATGCAATATGATATACGGTGTGAATGAAATGACCATGCTGAAATGTGAAGTCAGGATAATAGTATGAAGTATCACAGGCTATGGGATCCATCACAAGGGACTTCTATCTAAACCAGTCCCATACCTAAATTTGGATAGTCAGGCACAATGTGGTAAACTCCTGATCTCAGGTTAGTCACGCGCCCAACCGAAATCCTGGCCACGCAATGGTACACGTAACAATAGTTATGCACCACCAGCCCGAGTGGATAGTGAATGAATGAATGAATGGATATGCAATTCCTGCTCAATAAGTCCACAAATCAGTATGGTTGCTCTCTGGGAAAATCACCGGGGTCTATTACTCTCCACACTGACTGCCTCCTCCCTCGCTGCACAACCAAGCAAGTGGAAGAGACCTCACTATCCGCCTGCCAATATCGGGCCCGGCTCGTCGGTAGCGGACCTATTTAGGAGCTGGTCATACTCAGCCTAGCTTATATCTCCCTCACTCAGGCGGATAAGGCCACACCTGCTTTCAACTGACCACGACATAGTGAGAGACACGGCCTCATGGTATAGGCACCGACGCTCATATTCGACTCGGTCTAGACGTTGGAGCATCTCCAGGTACCAAGGAGGTTCTGGAATTTTCACCTAAGGACATCCTATGTGCCCACAGTGCTAGAACCAAGCATTTTCGGTGTCCCGTTTGACCATCCACGATGTGTTTGTGGAGGCCACGGCCCTGATGTCACTAGGGCATACAATGACCATGTCACACATATGCGAGATGCATCAGTCACACTGTCCAGTCATGCAACAATCCTGCGCATACCATGCACTCATGTGGGTAACTCCTATCAGTGAGTCCCCTTAATAATCTGCCTAATGGCTAAGCTATGATCAGTCACTACTCATCTCAAGCATACATATGATTCGTATGGCATGAGTCATGGAATTATACTACGCATGTTATAAAGTAATGAACTATTCTCATAACGAAGATGGGCCTTGATGGCCTACACACAAGTATGGGCCTATCAATGGGCCCTAGGGAGAGTTATAATGCGGACATTTAACCAATATTATTCTTACAATGTGGACATCAAACCAACATTGCTCCCAAGGCATGACCCACCATAAAACATCATTATACAAACTATGGAGGAATCACACATTGCAATGGACCTTAAGTACATCCCATTGGGCCTTGACCCATGGGCCTTAGATACATCAGACAGGCTGCATCCATGGGCCTTATATTCATCAAGTGGGCCGCATTAATGGGCCGCACCAATGGGCCTTATGTACATTACAATGGGCTACAACCCATGGGCCTTGAATACATCACAATGGGCCTCATAACATGGGCCTTAAATTCACATCAAGGTGGGCCTCAACAACGGGCCATAAATATGACAAGATGGGCCTAATCAGTTGGGCCTTATATACATACCAAGGTGGGCCTCAATGGACGGCCACAAATAAATCAAGATGGGCGTCATACACATACCAAGGTGGGCATCAATGGACGACCATAAATAAATCAAAATGGGCCCCATACATATACCAAGGTGGGCCTCAATGGATGGCCATCATTAAATCAAAATGGGCCCCATACATATACCAAGGTGGGCCTCAATGGACGGCCATAATTAAATCAAAATGGGCCCCATACATATACCAAGGTGGGGTCCACTTGAACTATAGATCTGTCTTATTTTTAGTCTCAAGCCTTAAAATGGCTTTCAAAATGGTTGGACAGCTTGGATGCAACACATGCATCATGGTGGGTCCCATGAAGGCCCACCATCATGTATATATTATATAATATCATATATAATCTATATATAATATATATAATATATACAATATAATATAATATACGTATATATATGTATATACACACACACACACGCACACACATCAGGTAGAGTCCCACACGTGGGGCGGCTCCCACCGTCCAGTGTTGTGGACGGTGCGGACAGAGCACATACACCATGGTGGTTCCCACCGTCCACAGCCGTGGACGGTGTGCATAAAACCTATATACCAATGTGGGTCTCACGTGGGGCCTACCATAGCGTTTACTTTCCATCCAAACCGTTGATAAGGTTACGTGGACCCAGACGAATAGGAAAAACAAATTTCATAATGTTCCAAAACTTCTGTGACCCAGAAAGGAGTTTCAATGGTATCCGTCAATCACCACTGTTTCCTGCCGTGTGGGCCACCTGAGTTTCGGATGAGGCTGATTTTTGGGGTGGCCCACTGCACTCAAGGGGGTTACCTAATGGACGGTGTGGATATTCAGTGCACATTATGATGGGGCCCATGCATGGGACCCCTGTTTCTAGCGTCTAGGATGCTGCCGGGCGTCCTTTCTTGTCAGCAGCAGCAGCGTCTGCTGCTGTTGCTTAATTATTTTATTTTTAAAAGAAACATGTATTTTCAAGGTTTTTCATATGTGGGGCTTGCATCAGTAGAATCCACCTTGGCCATTGGATTCTACAGCTTGTGACCAATCCAATGAGTCCAATATTCAATGTGTTTTGATGTGTGGAAACGACAGGTGGATTTCAACGGTATAAAACATCGTTTGCCATGCTATGGCCCACCAGAAATTCAGATCAGCTTCATTTTTTGTCTCAACGCCTAAAAAGACTTAGAGAATGGAATGGACGGCGTGGATGGGATCCATACGTCAAGGTGGGGCCTACACAAGCTGCCCTCCCCAAAGCTTGTTGAACCAAGCTTAATATTTATTTATTTATTTCTCCATATCACGTCTAGACGCTGGACTTTTTTTTGTGGCATAACAAATACGTTTAAGGTGAGCCATGCTTAGGTGGGCCACCACATGGCTAGGTGGTGTGGGACATACATATATATACATAAAGTGGGCCCCACCTACAAATGGTTTGGATCAAATACACGCTTCATAGTGGGGTCCATCTAGGTGGGCCACATGGCCATATCGTCACAAAAAAAAGGAAAACAAGAGAGAGAGAGAAAGAGAGAGGGACACGTGATGATGGAGGGACCCCGACACTATGGGCCCTCCCTTGCGTTCGATCATACATCAAGTGGGTCCCAATACATGTGGGCCCATTAAATCAAAATTCAACGGTAGAGATTCCTTCTCTACTAAAATGGACGGTCTAGATGACCTCTATCCATGCAAAGAAAATAAACATCATGATGGGGGTCATGGAGAATGGCCCCATCATGGAATGATCATGAGGATCAAGGTGGGCCATCAGCCACACCTAGGGTCCAAAGTGAGATCCATACCATCAATCGGTAGGCCTCACTTGGCCCTTCATCAAGAAAAGGAAATCTAGGCCTAATAGAGTACCCACCGTTTGATCTTCTTGGTCCATTGGAAAGCTGATCCCCTTGTGCTTTACTTTGATGGAAGATGATGAAAGATGAATGGCTAGGATGAAGGATTTTGGAATGGGAAAGTGGGCCACACAAAACCACTTTTCTCTCTTGGGAAAGGCTTGGACATGAGCTCATTTTGGTGCTTGGAAAATGTGAAGAGAAGGAGAGAGAGAGGGTGGTTGTAAGAGAAGTGATGGGTGGAGTGATGGATGTGAGGTGATGGTGTACTTGACATGTATGGGTGTGTAAGAGAGAGGGTGAGAAAGAGTTGACTTTGGGGTTGTTTGACTTGAGGAGAAAGAAAGCTTTGATTGATTGATTGATGATTGATTGATGGGACATGTTGTAGAGATTCTCTTGGGATTGCAAATGTGCGGTGTTTTCTCGAAATAAACGCGGGCCCACATCTTTTGACCTGGGTATCGGGTCGGTGCGCGAGTTGCGGCGTTGGAACCACGGCGGCGGTGTGGTCGCAATGGTACACGTCTCAGATCAAGCTGATTCAAATTTACAGGATACGACTTAAGATCATGCACAAACGTTGATCATAGGTCACAGGTTACCGGAATTCGACGGGAAGGAGATCGGGAGTCGACGAAAGAGTACAGGTTAGGATACGAGTCTTACACCTCATGTGCTCATGCATCCACTTGATCTAGACGTTGGAGAAACCTCTGGAACTAAGAGGGTTTAGGGAATTTCACCCAAGGATATCTATAACACCCCATATAGAACAGATTTTCGGTGTCCCATCCTGCCAACCACGATATGCCTGCGGAGGCTACGACCTTAATATCGCTAAGGCGTACGGTGGTCATATCACAAAATGCAAGATGTATGAGTCATATCATCCAGTCATGCATTAAACTGGTACCGCGCGCTCATGTGGGGCAACTTCGCCTATCAGGGAGTCCCATGATAATCTGCCCAATGACATGTGCTATGATCAATCACTCCTCATATCAAGCATACATATGATGCGCATGGGCATGGATCGTGAAGCTATACTAAGCATGTTATAGGATGATAGTGTACTCTCCTCATATCAAGGATGGGCTTAGACAGCCTACCCATAACAAGAATGAGCCTCATAATGGGCCCAAGGGAAGGTCACAATGTGGACATCTAACCATCATTGTCCATCAATGTGGACAATTAACCAACATCGCTCCCAAGCAGTGGCCCACATAAACATCATTACATATATTATAGTGAAATCACACATTACATTGATCCGCACATTCATCGCATTGGGCCTCACTCAAGGGCCACACATACACCACATTGGGCCTCGCCATACGGGCCACAAATACATCACAATGGGCCTTATCAAATGGGCCACATATACATCACAACAGGCCACATACCTGGGCTTAATACACATCACAATGGGCCCCTCACATGGGCCTAACACACATCACTATGGGCCGCTCACATGGGCCCAATACACAACACTATGGGCCACTCACATTGGCCTACTACACATCACTATGGGCCGCATCACATGGGCCTAATACACATCACTATGGGCCACTCACATCACAGGGGCCCAATACACATCACTATGGGCTGCTCACACGGGCCTAATACACATCACTATGGGCCGCTCACATGAGCCCAATACACATCACTACGGGCTAGGGCTAAAAGTTGGGCGGGTTGAACCTGACCGACCAGTGACCGACCCGACACTAGGTTGGGCTTGGGTCGGATGTATTGAGTCCAATCTTGGGCTTGGGCTATACAAACACTCTCACGTACCAAATTCAGAAACCAGGCTCACAAAATTTTCGATCGTTAAATCCGGTGCCGACAACCTCCGTAGTACCCCATTCTCGGCTCCCAGCGTCCATAAGCCAGATTCTGATCCTGGGATCCTACAAGGAGGATTTTTCAATGTACACTTAACTCATAAGCATAACCATAAATTTACCCAAATCACAAATGCAACATCATCATCACATATCCACTAATGTAAACATTTGAATACAATGCAGAAAGGAAAATACATATATCAAAAATCAAAGCTCCAAAAGGCTGCTGCACGCTCCAAGCTCAACGCTACTGCAACCTAACGCCACCTGCACGCATCTATCATGCATAAGCTTATAGAAAACTTAGTGGGTGGTGAAAGTGTGTGCATAAGGTAGCAAGTAAACAATATCAGAGTAATCAAAGTAAGCGAAAATACTGATAAGCCCATAAATCATACAATATCAAAAATACTGGCAAGATCATAAATCATACGGTATTAGTGCAAGCAATGCAGATCATAATGAGGAAAATACTGAGGAAGTAATGTAGATCAACTATGCAATGCGAAGACATAGTAAGCCAAGTATTCAATATAATGCCATAAAGAGTCAAGTATCGGATGCCGAGGATGCAATGCAATATGTAGTGCAAATGAAATAACCAAGCTAGAGTGAAGTCGGGATGATAGTATGTAGTATCGCAGGCTATGGGGTCTATCACAAGGGAATTTTATCCAAACTAGTCCCATACTTAAATTTGGATAGTTAGACTTAATGTGGTAAACTCTTGATCTCAGGTTAGTCGCGCGCCCCAACCGAAATCCTAGCCATTGCGAAGGTACACGTAACAAATGGTTGTGCACCTCCAGCCCAAGTGGATAGTGAATGAATGAATGAGTATGCAAGTCCTGCTCAATAAGTCTACATATCAGTACGGTTCCTCTCTGGGATCATCACCGGGGTCTTTTACACTCTACGCCAGCTTGCCGTCCTTATCTGAGTGCACAACTGGGTAAGTGAAAGAGACCTCACTATTTGCCTGCCAATATCGGGCCCGACTCATCGATAGTGGACCCATTCCTCAAGCTGGTCAAACTCAACCTAAATAATGCCCCCTCACTTAGGTGGGTAAGGTCACACCCCCTCCCAACCGACCACGACACAGTGGGAGATGCGGCCTATTGGTATACAACCCTCATGCGCTTTTATATATCCACTCGGTCTCGACCTTGGGGCGTCATCTGGTACCAAGAGGGTTTAGAAATTTTCACCCAAGGCCATCTATGGCAGCCCGATACTCGATCCAAACATTTTTGGTGTCCCGTCTGGCCATCCACGATATGCCTGTGGAGGCTACGGCCTTGATGTCGCTAGGGCGTATAGTAATCACAACACAATGCAAGATGCATGAGTCATACAATCCAATCATGCATCAATCTTGCGCATATGTGCACTCATGTGAGATAACCTCCACCTATCAGGGAGTCTCATAACAACCTGCCCAATGACATATGCAATGGTTAACCACATCTCATAACAAACATGCAGATGATGCGTATGGGCATGTGTCATGATACTATGCTGTCACATACTCATAATCGGTATCAATAATCAACATCAACAATCGGCCTCGACAATGTGGACATTTAACCAACATTGCCCCAAGGAATGGCCTACATAGAGCCTAACATATAGTGGACTCATCATGGCTTTGCACAAGGGCCTAATATATAACACCATTGGCCTTACTCAAGAGCTCAATATACATCACAATGGGCCTTTAACATGGGCCTAAGATACATCACAATGGGTCACAAACACAGGCCAAATACACATCACAATGGGCCTCATCACATAGGCCACATATACATCACATTGGCCTCATCAATCGGAATCAACGATCGGAATCGGCCTCGACAATCGGCCTTGACATACGGAATCGGCCTCGACCTCAATAATCAGAATCGACCTCGACAATTGGCCTCGACCTCAACAATTGAAATCGATCTCGACAATCGGCCTCGACAATCAGAATCAAAATTGGCCTCGACCTCAACAATCGAAATCAGCCTCGACAATCGGTCTCGATAATTGGAATCGGCCTCGCCAATCGGACTTGGCCTTGACAATTGGAATCAGCCTCGACATACGGAATCGGCCTCGTCGATCGGACTCGGCCTCGACAATCAAAATCGATGATTGGAATCGACAATCGGAATCAGCCTCGACAATCGGCCTTGACTAACGGAATCGGCCTCGTAAATCAGAATTGATGATCAGAATCGGTGAGAATAGACCTAGTAAGGCCTAAGGGAAGATCACAATGTGGACATTCAACCATCATTGCCCATCAATGTAGACATTTAACCAACATTGCTCCCAAGAAGTGGCCCACATAGAGCCTAACATGAGGTGGGCCCATGACCTCACACAAGGGCCTCATACATATCACAGTGGGCCTCACACAAATGCCCAATACACAACATAATGGGCCTCACACAAAGGGCTAATATACATCACGATGGGCCTTGCTCATGGGCCACATATGCATCACATTGGGCTTATACAAGGGCCTCATATACATTGAATTAGGCTGCACCCCATGGGTTTTGAAGACATCATAATGGGTAACAACCCATGGGCCTCAAATACATCATAATGGGCCTCAACAAATGGGCCAACATATATCACATCGGGCCTCATCAAATGGGCTTAAATTCATCATATTGGGCCTCATCATATGGACCAAAAATACATCATAATGGGCCACAACTCAAGGGCCTCGAATGCAACAAGTGGGCTGCATCAATGGGCCGCACCAATGGGCCTCATATACAACAAGCAGGTCGCATCAATGGGCCTCATGCCTGGGCCCTAATTACATTTCATCGGGTGTCATCAAATGGGTCACATACACATCATGATAGGCCCCATGATCTGGATGGCCTGGGTGACCCAGATGGCTAGACGGTTTGGATACAACGCGTACCTCAAGGTAGGCCACATGTCCAAGGGGTGGACGACGGAGGTATACAATACATGCATCAATAGTAGGCCCCAGATGGCACCGTCCAGCGATGGACGGTGTAAACATAGAATACAAATATCAAGGTGGGCCGCATTGCATAAGATGGACGGCGTGGATAACAAATACATCACGGTGGAGCCCATGGCACCATCTAAACATTGTCTATGTAAGTCAGCACTGTCCAGACATTGGACAGCACCGTCCAAACATTTTCTATGTAAATTAGCACTGTCTAGATATGTGGACAGTGTGGATGAAATAAATACATCATGGTGGTATCCATGGTCCCTTGGACGGAGTGGATGTACAACACACAATCAAGGTGGGTCCCATCGTCCCATGGACGGTATAGATGAAACACATACACTGTGCAGACCCATAAAACTATTGTCGTCATTCATAGTAGCCATGCTGTAGGGACCTACCGTTCAGATGATGGACGGTTGGGATACAAAATATACACCCTGAGGGGCCTATAGAAGTTGCTGACGTCATCGGTAGCTGCTGTTGCTGCAGGAGATGGATGAACGGCGTGGATGAAATCCCGTCCTCAGGTGGGTCACGTCCAGATGCACGGGTGGTCTGGATATTAGAGGTGGGTCCCACCAAATGGACCGACAGTGTGGATATACATCATACATGGGACCCACATATCTGGGTGATGTCACTTAACCTGCTTCATAGCCGTTCAGGGCTGTTGGGCACCCTGGACGGTCAGGATATAATATCATATATAAATATTATTATGTAAATATCATATATATTCATATATTATATATGTTATAATATATATTATATATGTTTTAATATATATTATTTATTATTATTATTATTATTCCAGTGCCGTCCAATCATTCCAGCACCGTCCAGATCATCTGGATGGTGTGGATGGAACAAATAAAGATCTGGACAGTGTGGATGGAACAAATAAATCATGATGTGGTCCTCATAACTTGGTGGCATCAATACATCCAGGTGGGCCGTGAATGGACGGCTTGGATGAAACCCACGTAACTTGCTGGAATCAATACAGCAGGTACACCGGCCAACCTGCTTCCTATAATAGTTCTCACGTGCTGGGTACAACACATCTTTAGGGTGGGCCCCACGTATTTGATCAAGCTAGTATTTGCGTTCTCACCCCATACAGGGATGCTGGATGTCCGTCGAACGGACGAACGACGTGGATGAGGGATGTACACCATGTGGGTGGACAACATGGATAAAATACATACATCATAGTGGGTCCACGATCGGTGTAGATCTAGTGGGCCATGCCCATCACAAGAGAGAGAGAGAGAGAGAGAGAGAGAGAGAGAGAGAGAGAGAGAGATCGGTCAGAAGGGGGGAACCTCGCCACTATGGGGCCTCTGACCGGGGGGAACCTCTCCACTATGGGCCCTCCCTGTATAATGCATACATCAAGATGGGTCCCACTATATGTGGGCCCTCAAATCATCAAAATCAATAAATAAAATCACCCACCTTTGATCTTCTCCTCCTCTTCCGGCAAAGCATCCTAGAGTTCCAAAGGACGAACTTCAACGGTTGAGATTGGTTTTGGAGGGTGGGGATGGGAGATAGGAAGTGGGTGACACAAAGCTCTCTCATGGAGCTTGCTTGGATGTGGGTTGCTTGGGAGGAAATGAGAGAGAGAGAGAGATGAGAGAGAGAGGTGTAAGAGAGAGAGGGATGGGTGAGTGAGTGATGGATGTGTACTTGTGTAAGAGAGAGTGTTAACTTTTGGGGAGGGTGGTTGTACTTGGGGATGGGATGGATGATGGGTTGTACCTTGATTGATTGATGGATTGATGTGACATTTCATAGAGATTCTCTCAGAATTGCAACGTGCGGTATTTTCCTCTAACTGAATGCGGGCCCACATCTCCTGGCATGGGTATCACCTTAGCGCGTGAGATGCGGTGTAGGAACCGCAGTGACGGTGTGCTCATAAGGGTACAAGTCTCGGGTCGAGCTGACTTTGGAATACGGGATACGACTTGGGGTCACGCACAAACGCCGATAACAGATTACGGGTCACCGGAATTCAACCGGGAGGATCGCAGAAGCTTATGGAACAGTATGATCTAGGATACGGGTCTTATAAACACCAACCCGATAAAACTTGGGTCGGGCTCAGGTTGAGGTCTTGGGTTGCCTGACCCAACTCGAACCCGATCAATATATAATTACTTATAAATTATAATTGAGTGTGGATCATATGTGTTGAAGACATAGGAAACTACGGTGCTGTCGGGTCTCATTGGTCCACATCATTTTCAATGACTCAAGTTAACAAGAAATGCATGATTTCTTTCTCCCAAATAGATTGTGTGCTACACAATACGACTTTTAAATGTGTAGTTGTCCTATATTTTAGCTTGTTTGTTTTGAATAAACGAAGTTCTTTACGATAAATAACTACATATATAATTAATAAAAGTATAGATATAAAAAATAAGACGTGTAGTAAAATATAATAAACTAATGCAATCATTAAAATATTAGCATGTATCCACCTAATCAACCTGACCAACCCGATCGAATTCGCTTGGGTTGGGCTTGGGTTGAGAATTCCCAACCCGAGGTTGGGTTGGGTTGGGTTAGGATTAAGGTGCAAGAACCTTGGGTTGGGCTAGCATTGAGCAGCAACTCGATCCAACTTGCCCGACTTTCAACCCTACTATGGGCTGCACACATGGGCCCAATACACATCACTATGGGTTGCTCACATGGGCCTAACACACATCATTATGGGCCACTCACATGGGCCCAACACACAACACTGAGCCGCTCACATGGGTCCAATACACATCACTATGGGCCGCTCACATGGGCCCAATACACATCACTATGGGCCACTCACATGGGCCTACTACACATCACTATGGGCCTCATCACATGGGCCCAATACGCATCACTATGGGCTGTTCACATGGGCCTAACACACATCACTATGGGCCGCTCACATGGGCCCAATACACAACACTCTGGGCCGCGACCCATGGTCCTCAAATACATCACAATGGACTACGACTAATGGGCCTTATATACATCAAGTAGGCTGCATCAATGGGCCGCACCAATGGGCCCCATATACAACAAGTGGGCCGCATCAATGGGCCCCATATACAACAAGTGGGCCGCACCAATGGGCCTTATATACATCAAGTGGGCCGCACTAATGGGCCCCATATACAACAAGTGGGCCACATCAATGGGCCCCATATACAACAAGTGGGCCGCACCAATGGGCCTTATATACGTCAAGTAGGCCGCACCAATGGGCCCCATATACAACAAGTGGGCCACATCAATGGGCCAAATATATACATCAAGTAGGCCGCATCAATGGGCAGCACCAATGGGCCCCATCTACAACAAGTGGGCCGTATCAATGGGCCGCACCAATAGGCCTCGAATACATCACATTGGGCCTCAGATGCATCACATGGGCCTTGCCCATAGGCCACAAATACATCACAATGGGCCTTGCCCATGGGCCTCAGATTCAAGCGGGTGGGCCCCATCATATAGGCCTTAAATATGAGGCAGGTGGGCCCTATCACATGGGCCTCAAATACAAGGTAGGCGGGTCCTATCACATGGGCCTTAAGTGGGCTTGGACCACACTAAAAATCATTTCACTAGTTGCAGGTGTAACATGTGTATAACTTTACACCATCATTCCATGGGGCACATGGCCACTAATGATGATCAACACTGTCCAATGTTGGACATGCAAATCAGCACCTTCCAACCATTGTCCATGTAAATCCGCACCGTCCAAACATTATCCATGTAAATCAGCACTGTCCAATCATTGTCTATGTAAATTAGCACCATCTGAACACTGTCCAGCCCATCGGCATCGTCGAAATATTGTTCAACACCGTCCAAATAATTTGGATGGTGTGGATGAAGCAGATATGTCATGGTGGACGTATACAGTACCGTCCAAACATTTCCAGCACCGTCCAGACCCCCTGGACAGTGTGGATGAAACATGCGTTAAGGTGGGTCTTGCCGTCCCACGTGTGGGACCATGAGGACAGCGTGGATATAGAAACATCCATCAAGGTGGTCCACGTAGATGGATGACGTGGATGAAACAATACATCATGGTGGTTCACGTCCAGACCCTGGGCGGTTTGGATGACCTGGATAAAACACCAAATCATGGTGGGCCCCATAGAGATGGACGGTGTGGATTAAACTCGTCAGAGGTGGGGTCCCACATCCAGTTCAAACGGATGGATAGTTTGGATCTAACACATACATCGTGATGTGATCACAGAACTTGCTGGCGTCCATCCAGCAGTCGCTGCTGCTGGGACCCACTGCCCACGTGGATGGCAGGATACATAATACATATCACAAGGTGGGCCCCACCCTCACGCTTGTAGCACGTGTGAGGTGGGTCCCACACCCAGAAAACGGATGGGCAGAGGTATAAAATACGTAAATCATGGTGGATTCACCCACCACCATCCAAACAAATGGATGGCGAGGATAAAACACATACAATATGATGGCCCACGTGCTGAGCAGCACATCATCAAGGTGGGCCCCACGTCCCATGCATGGATGGGGTGGATGACATATAAACATCAAGGTGCGTCCCATATGAATGGGGTCCACTGTCAGATGGATGGTGTGGATCATAAACACATCATGGAAGGTACCCACCATCCAGCAGCTGCTGGACGGCTGGGATATAAAATACGTTAAGGTGGGGTCCACACACCACTTCAAGGACTGGATGTCCTGGTTTTGTTGATCAGGTGGGCCACATCAATACCATCCAAAGAGAGAGAGAGAGAGAGAGAGAGAGAGAGAGAGAGAGAGAGAGATCGGGTGAAGGAGGGGAGGGACCCCGCCACTATGGGTCCTCCCTATATAGTGCATACATCAAGATGGGTCCCACATATGTGGGCCCTCAAATCACGAAGTCAAATAATAAAATCACCCACCATCGATCTCCTCTTCCTTCTTTCGCCAATGCGATCTAGAGCTCCAAGGGGTGCGATTCAACGGTCGAGATGGACTTTGGATGGTGGGATTAGGTGGTAGGAAGGTGGGCCACACCTAGCTTCTCTCCCATGGACGTCCACCTCTCTCATGGTTGCTTGGGAGATAGAGTTTGAAAAATGAGAGAGAGATGAGAGAGAGAGGTATTGTAAGAGGGTGATGGGTGAAAAGGTGAGTGATGGATGGGTGTACTTGATGGGTGGAGAGAGAGAGAGAGTTGACTTTAGGGGTTGCTTGGGGATGGGTGTTGTACTTGACATGATGGTATGGAGTACTTGACATTTGATGTGATTGATGGGACATTCTCTTGGGATTGCAACATGCAACATTTTTCTCGAACTGAACTCGGGTCCACATCTCCTGGCCTGGGTATCGCCTCGGCGCGTGAGACGCGGCATCGGAATAGTGACGACGGCGCGGTCGTAAGGATACAAGTCTCGGGTCAAGTTGACTTTGGAATACGAGATACGACTTAAGGTTATGCGCAAATGCCGATAACAGATCGCGGGTCGCTGGAATTTGACCGGGAGGACCGCGGAAGCCTACAGAATGGTACGAGCTAGGATACGGGTGTGACATGCACCGTCCAGTAGCAGTCGCTGCTAGACATAGGTAAAACCCAAACATCGACTTTCTCCAAAGGTTGTGGGTCCACACGTGTGGACCCACCTCAGATGTATGCATTCCATACGCATGGGTCCCACCTTACATCCTAACCGTCCAACCGTTTGAGAATGGTGGACCCCACCATTATGTATGTATCCAGTGTCCATCCAAGTCTGGACGCTGGATGTTGGTTTTAAAATATATATATATATATATATATATTTATGTATATCATGCATGGGCCACACCACGTGGACCCACATGATATATGCACCCGATCCACTCCGTCCGTTCCTGGCCTGACTGAAGTAGATTCAAATCCCTGGTGGGCCACCACGTGGACCTCACTAGGATGTATGTGTTTCATCTACACTGTCCATCTGGACGGTGCCATGTGTAGCCCCACCATGGCATGTGTGTTTCATCTTGCCGTCCATCCATTTTGATGGTGGGCCACCGTGGTGTGTGATTCCCAGCTGTCCATCTGGACGGTCTGGGTGGGGCGCACCATGATATATGTATATATATATAATATTATATTATATTATGATGGGCCCCACCTGGGACCCACCTAGTATGGGGAACGGATTGGTTGGGTGCCTCAACTAGCTATACAGCTATTATATGTGGGACCACAAGTGAGGCGTGTTGGATCTACACCGTCCATCTGGACTGTGGGTCCCATGCAGCAGGCAGCTGCTGCTGCCCTAATGACATCAGTAAGTTCTATGGGTCCCATGCGATGTATATATTATATCTAAGTCGTCTAGATGGTGGGACCCACCGCTGGATTGACGTCAGCAAGTTCTATGGGTCCCACGTGTGGTATGTGTTGGATCCAAACCGTCCATCCACCATAGGGCTCACGTGATGTATTTGTTTCCTCCACACCGTCTAGACAGTGCTGGACGGCGCTGGACAATGTTTGGATGGTGTTGATTTACATAGACAATGTTTGGTTGGTGCTGATTTACATGGGAAATGTTTGGATGGTACTGATTTACTTGGCCAATGTTTGGACAATGCTGATCATCATTAGTAGGCCATGTGCCCCATGGAATGATAGTGTACAGTGATACACATGTTACACCTACAACTATTGAAATGATTTTTGGTGTGGTCGAAGCCCATTTGAGGCCCATTGGTGCGGCCCATCCATGAGGCCCATCATGATGTATTTTTGGCCCATTTTGTGGGGCCCACCTGTTCGTATTGTTAGGCCCATGTCGCGTGGCCCATTTGATGTCTTCAAGGCCCAGATACGTGGCCCATTTGTTATATATTAGGCCCAAGCAGTGCGACCCACTTGTTGTATATGAGGCCCACATATGAGGCCCATGGTGATATATTTATGGCCCATTTTATGAGGCCCATTGCGATAGGTTGGAGGCCCATGGGATGAGGCCCATTGTGATGTATTCGAAGCCCATAGGTGCGGCCCATTAAGATATATCTGAGGCCCATGGGCGAGACCCAATATGATGTATTCAAGGCCCATGGGCGAGGCCCATTATGATGTATTTAAGGTCCATGGGTGTGGCCCATTGTAATACATTTGAGGCCCTTGTATGAAGCCCAATGCAATGTATGTGAGGCCCATGAGTGAGGCCCAATGTGATGTATGTGTGGCTGTTATGTTGCGTATGAATTCCTTATATAGGCCACTCCTTGGGAGCAATGTTGATTAGATGTCCACATTGATGGACAATGATGGTTAAATGTCCTCATTGTGACCTTCCTTTAGGCCTTGTTAGGCCCATTTGCATTATTCTCTAAGTGGGTTGACCCTAATTATTGGGCCCCATTTGCATGATCTATCTATACTCATTAGGCTATCCCAAAATATTGGGCCCCATTGGTTGATAGTAGGATTACTTCTTTTATTTTAGAGTCCATCTAGGACTCATTTGGGCTCTCTAGGGCATCTAGTGGGCCATGCAATAGTATGGTGAAGGAACCCTTTTCGGATCCTTAGGCTTTGGGTAGGCCACTTAGGCCCAACCTTGATATAAGAGGGGGGTACATCGTCATCATGTAACATACTTAGTATAGTGCCATGATTCATGCCCATACGCATCATATGTATGCTTGATATGAGGAATGATTGATCATAGCATGTGCCATTGGGCAGATTGTTATGGGACTCCCTTATAAGGAGAGTTACTCACATGAGCGCGCAGCACGCGCATGATTTTTGTATGACTGGATAGTGTGATTCATGCATCTCATATTGTGTGACATGAATACTGTACACCCTAGCGATATCAGGGCCTTAGCCTCCACAGGCATATTGTGGTTGGAAGGATTGGACATCGAAAATCTTATTTTACATGGGGTGCTATAGATGTCCCTGCGTGAAATTCTCTAAACCCTTATGGTACCAAGAGGTTGCTCTAACATCTAGACCAAGTGGATGTATAAGCGCCGAGTGCCGATTATCAGAAGGCCGCGCTTTCCACTGTGTCTTGGTCGGTTGGAAGGGGGTGCGGCCTTACCCACCCGAGAGGAGGGGACAAAGCTAGGCTGAGTTTGACTAACTCGAGGAATGAGTCTACTATCGACAAGCCGAGCCTGATATTGGCAGGCGGATAGTGAGGTCTCTTCCACTCACCTTATTGGGCGCGATGGGGCGACAATCTGGTTTGGAGTGTACTAGACCACGGTGATATTCCAGAGTTGAGCTATATTGATATGTGGACTCAGATGAGGATTGGTATGCTTGAGTTGCATCTCGCATCGCATGGCCTTGGTATGGCCGACATCATTCATGCCATGCATCACATAGCCTTGGTATGGCTAATAGTATTCATGGATTCATCGGCATATTCCGCATTGCACTGATATTGCATAATTGTATTACTACATTGGGCACACACTTTCACTACCCTCTAAGCTTTTCGTAAGCTTATGCACGACCGTTGCATGCAGGTGACATTGGACCGTAGTAGCACTGAGGTAGGAGTGCATAACAGATAATCTTGGAGCTTTTGTCTATCATTATTGTATTTCCCTTTATGTGCACTATACTTATAAGTTTTTAATCATAGTGAAAATGTGATGGAGTTTTTGGTTGTTATTTATGGGTTATACCATTGGTTATGCTTATTACGAATCAAACTGATGTTAAAAATTCTCCTTGTAAGATCCCAGGATCGGAACCTGGTAAATGGGTGCCAGGAGCCGAGAATGGGGTACTACGGGGTTGTCGGTGCCGGATTTGGCGATCAAGAATTTTGTGAGCCTGGTTTATGAGTTTGGGGCATGACATGGTATCTAGGCGAGTGACTGTTCGATCAGCTTACCGAGGTTCTATATGTACCTTTGTCACCACCCCCAAAGTTGATCCATTCTAGTCCCATAGCTACTACTTGCTTCACCGGAATGCTTGTGTGGGATTTTAGAATGATTGACAAAGATTATTGTAATGACCTAAAAAATTTCGTGCAAAGACCCGAGTACTACCTCAAATTCTTTAGAAGTTAAATGTGGGTTAACTAGCGCTAAACTCGATTACTTGTGAAATTAGTACCAATCATTTTAAATTTGATATGTAAGACCCAAAACCTGTAGAATCGTTAGCACTATGTCACCCTGAAATCTAGGATTCAACGCTAAATCTAGTTGCTCTTGGGAGTACTTGAAAACTTTGTATCGGACCTGGACCGCGTGTCGAAAGTCCGATAGCGATGATCTTAGACAATTATGATCACCTTGTTGGGCTTGACAATCACTTCAAAAATCAAGACCAGATGATGTCCTGAGACGATTTGCTTGATTCCGGAGTAAAGAGTGTGAGAAAGGTGAGAAATTAAATATGAATTTATGAAATCTGAGTCGTGTCGCTTGCGCGCCAATTTTAAGCTTTCTGACCGTTGGATTCTTACCTAAATTTACCCTCGGATCAGGGAAGATGGCCCAGGCATGTCATAGTGCCAGTGGACTTGATCGAGTTTCGGTGACCGTTGAATTGAAACTGGTCCACCACGGCTGATCTGTAAAACCGATCGGTACAAAAACTCAGCCTGACCTAGATCCATGGTTAGTGAGCTTAAGTCCGACCGCACGTGAAAAAAGGACCACCAGAAGTGCTCCGTTGGATTGAAATAGACCCGATTTGGTTATAACCTAAGTATACCTTGGCCCTGGGGCTATTTTCATCAATTTTAGGCCTATATAAAGACCTTAAACCCTCACTCTCAACTCCATACGAATTTCCTATAGCTAAGAGAGAGAGAGAGGAAAAGAGAGAGAAAGTGAGAGAGAAGTTGGTGAATCATCTTGAGATTCTTTCCTGTTATTCTGCGTACCTAAACCATCACATCTGAATCGTTATTCCGACGATTCTAAGTTCATTCTTGGGTAAGTCAATCAAACCCTAGCCTGTTTGGAGCTTAGAATAGTCTGAGTGTTGATGTAACTCATTTTATTCATGCCTTAGGTTATCTAGTCGCCGTTGACGAAGACTTATCATCTGAATCAGATCTGTTGCGCATTTCCTAGTTTAAGGTGCGGACTATATTCGTATAGGTTATGGTTTTCAAGGCTTTCAATGTCGGTTAATGGTTTATTGTTGTTGTGGGTGAAATTTCACATGTTAAATGTGATGTTTATATTGCGTTCTTGATATATATGAGCTATATTGAGATTTGAGTATTTCATGATAGGTAGAAAGTATCGTATACATATGAAATACGAACATGTGTTTGCCATGATTAATTGTCGTGTAGTTGTGCTAGTTGTATGTGTATCAACTCCTTGGCGAAAGGAATTGTCCAAATGTGTGTTATCACCAACATACGTCATGTATGTTGAAATATGTAGTCTAAGTGTTTGTAGAAATATCTGAATGATCAAGTGTGTAATATATTATCCTGTTTACTGGCGTTGAGAAGAGATTCTCAACTATCTTATTGGTGTGTATGATTTCCTACATGCAATTTACATTCTTTGTTGTTTAAATTCAGGCACTACTTATGTGTAAATCCATGTTAAGTTGATATTCATCAAATGCTCACATACTGTATGACTAAAATTGTTGATCCATTACTGTTCTGAATTGTTGGTATGAATATCTATTATACTTGAATGTGTTTGGGACTATGAAATAGTCCAGGGAAACGGTAACAAACCTTGAGTTAGTGGCCGAGGTTGTTTTCGCCACGTAGGACGTGTTTGACGAACCCGAGTCGTATTAGGGTTGTCGGCAGTGGTTTGGCCACACGGAGTGTTTGTGCACTCTATGTCGTTTAACTCAACGTGCGCTCGTACTAGTTGAGCTTGTCAAGTAACCGGACTGTCCCGGTGGATGTGCACCATGTATGGACGTTATTGTTTGAATCTAGGGTACCAAACTTACCAATGGAATCCCGTTAACCATTGTACCTTGATCCGCTAAGACTCATGAGCCAGGCATGGTGGTATGGGACACCGTGGTCGAGCTGTCAGCCTACGCTGGGGTGACGAGCCTCCCCATAGTGACCAATGAGCTCACCAGATTCGTGAGCCGATTATGGTGGTATGGGACACTATATTCGCGCTGTAGGCCTACATTGATTGGTGACGAGCCCTTTGTAGTGACCTCGAGCATACCTTGATACTACATTAAGGCGACGAGCCTTAGGGTAGGACTAAGGTATGATAGGCATGCATTGATTGGTAACGAGCCCTTTGAAGCGACCTAGAACCATAATATCGTATGAGATTGTCTAGGACTGACGACTCTAGAATGGATACCGTTTGGAAATTGATATGAGGAAGGTACCTTAGCTTCCCAATCCTGCTGTATGAAAGGGACTAATAACAACTTGGTAATCATGTTCATGCACCGCATTGCATGTGCTTTGGCGTCGTGGAGCACTGCGGGAGGTTGTCATGTGTACCGTAAGATGAAGACGCTGAGGGAGTGCAGGCGAGAGCATGCATCATTTCTACATACATCCTTGCATTAGCAAGAGTAATTAGGACGTGTTTGATTGTATTGCCTTATCATTATTGCTTGATTGATTTGATAACATATTAACTTTTACTGTATAGTTCCACTGAGTTGATCACTCACTCCCACATTCTGGGACGGTGTTTCAATACCAACTAGACTCTGTCTTAGATGCAGATGATGATGCAACCCCTGAGGCAGAGCAGGAGTATGAGGATGATGAGGACGCGTTTTCTTTTATGCAGTTCTCGGGCGGGTTCATGTGAGCCGTGCCCTGAGCTACGGGGATTCTGGGTTTCTTTTGTAATGGATGATTTCATTTTGATACTTATATCTTGAAAACAAACACTTGTAATTATGTCCTGGTAGAACATACATATCTCAGGGACTTATATAGATATACATATATGTTTCTTCAGTCTTCTACTTGCAGATTTCACCTATCCCTGAATTATGTTTGCAGTTTGGCTTAATCTACTCCATGTTTTATGCACTCATATAGACAACATACATCCATCATTGCATATGTTACATAAGTGATGTTTTGAAACTCAGGAGCCGAGTTATCCTCGACCCCCGAATTTCAGGGCGTTACAATTATGCTTCATGGTACCATTAGTTTGGCATGGGATTGATCTTTCCTCATCTCTTTGATCCCCAACGGACTCACCGATACGTGGGTGGTTTGGTGATGGCTCCTTTGACAGATGAGTTTTATGCAGGGCAACAAGAGAGAGCTGATGATGATGATTATGTGGGTCATCTGTATGGGCTTTAGCGGGTACTCGATCCTTCTTCAACAACTTTTGTACATGATTTTTCTTGTATTTTGTACTATGAAACTTGAATTAAAAGAAGCAATGATGAAAATCTAAGTAATGTAGAGATAAAATTAATAAAATAAAACACTAGAGCACCAATGATTCACTTCTAGCCATTCTCAATGCCTAATTCACTTAATTCAATTAGATAACACAACTGGAATCGAAGTCCTATCCTAACTAGCCAAATAATAGAGCGGTTAATTCAGAATTCACAACCCAATACATATTTAAACTTCAATTGATTTAGTTCCCAAATGAAGCACCATGTTATTAATTACAGGAAATCCAAAGTATCGATTGTGCTAGTAGTCAATGATAAATCCATGAATTTTACAAATCAATCCTTTGCAAAATAGATAAGCCAACAATCTTAGCCTTCTTAAACATCCAAAGTTGCCCTCGAAGTCGACAATGGACCAAAGTAAACCAAAACAAAACCTTTATTGAAACTAAAATGAATGAATTGTTCAACATTCTAACAATCAAACTTGAATCAAAGTAAACTAGGACATTAAAAATAACTACAAGCTTCACCTCATAGCCATAGCTAAGAGATTTAGCCAACTATAGTCATAGTTGAACTAAACTCAAACAAAAACATGAAAAATTAAGGAGCGGATACAAGCACGTGAGAGCTTTGGAGAAGCGACTCAAGAATGTCACATCAATGGGACTCAATTAGACAAGTAAGTGTCATTAAGTGAGTCCATACTCTCTTTCTTTATGTAAGATTGATGGTAAGAGTTTGTGACCCAAACTCGAATAGGTTCTTGTGTAGGACCTAGGCTCTTGTGTAGGACCAAATTCACTGGACAATGGTGCGTACATATTAATCTCTGTAGGAGCCTCCAATGGAAGTAAATGTATGTCAATGGATTAAGACCAAGGTTTTTAGTTAGCATATAGAAAACCAACTAAAGTCTCATGTAGAAGCCTCTAGTGGGAGTGTATGCTAGTAGGTTCTTATGTGAGAACGAAATTCCTAGTGAGCCTATAAAAAACCATGTAGAGTCTATTATGGGAGCCAGTTCTTGTGTAGGACTATGGTTCGTGGTGAGCCTATAGAAAACCATGTAGAGTCTCATGTGGGAGCCGACCATTGTGTATAATTGTAAAGGTTAGAGGTGAATCTGATTTAAAACCTCTAATAATGAAATCTGGTACACTCATGGGTTAAGCGCATCCACCGGGAGTGGATTAGGGAAACCAAACCATTATACATGCTTGTATTTGAGATTGTATATGAGCACTTATTTAATTATGCTTTAGTGATGAATGTTTAATTATATGCATAATTAAATGACTGGTAGGAGTTGATAGGTTGCACATCCCATACACACATGTACACTATTATGTTTATAGAATAGTTGCTTATTTGCCACATCCTTTGTAGCATATGTGATTGGACCCTCTAATTGCTTGGAAGCCATAGAGTTAATTGCCTTACTTAGTTTAATTGCACATTAGTTCAAATAAGCAATCATGTTTAAAAAGGAAAAAAATTTATTTGGTCCTAATCACCCCCTAGGATATAGCCATCATTCCTTAGCTCCGCCAAGTTTTTGCATATAATTGTGGTACCCTATTCCATGCAATTTCACTGTTTGGTAGATTTAGCTCTGTCAAGAATAGGTAAGTGAATCCCAACATGTCTTATATACGTACGATTAAGATAGATGATATAGTTGCTATGATTGATATGTTGTTGTGTTACCATGCTAAAGATGATTCTTGATATATGATTCATGCTTTGAACAAATTGTAATGTGAATTGAATATGTGGACATGTAAATCATTATAATCATAAATCTATTATTTTCTCTAATACTTAGAGATGTATATAATGACTGTGTATGTCGATGCATATGGCATTGGGCATGCAATTCATGCATCTATAATGCTCCTGTGCTGATTCCTAGAGGCCTGCTTTAGATGACTGCATGCACACTTCGTGCCTGGATTCATGGGGGATTTCCCAATAGATTCGTTGCCAGATGCCCGCGTTTAGTGGAAGCCTACTCATGGAGTAGATGTGGGCCTTACCCATGCCTGCCTATGGTAAGTGCAGAAGCGAGTTGACGGGTATCCAACCCAAGCAAGTGGACGATCATCCCACTTTTAATGTATTTCATGACATTCTTTGCATACACACTCATACTTGCATATAAACATATATACTTGGTTGTTCTTTGTGCTATCTTATTTGTGTTATGTATGAATCATGATGGGTTCACTCACTAGCCTGACCAACTAATATTATGGAATGACAACCATACAAAGGCAAACAAAACAGAGAATGTAAATCAAGTGCCGTAGAATGAGGCCTGGTTAGCAGATGAATCATAGGACCAATAGCCATATTTGGTGAAAGATGAATTAGCTACACTGGATTAATAGATTGTTCATAGAGTTTACTGTTTAGGGATTTAGGTTCTTTATTATAGATATTGATAGTTATAATAGATTCAACATTATTTATGAACATGTTATATTGAAGGATAATTACTTTTATGGTTGAATAAAGTCCCAAATGGGTGGAATTAGTTGATTCCAATTTAGATGATGTGGTTCTGAGTATGTGATGATGGAACATTATGAAATTATATAGCACGTGTGGATGTTAAATTTGGATGTGAACTTAGAATACTTTTAATCTAGGCATCTAAGTAATTGTATGATGAGTTGGTTTAAGTACACTTGGTGTACGAGTCATCAATCGTAACTTAGGTCTGATTGTGCATACTCTGTATCCGAATTGCGGGGCGTGACAATATATCATATCCATGCCCTAGTATTATGTTCTAGATTGGAGTATGAATTAGAATCGAGTTGTGTTTATAGATCCAAGACTTTCTTGACATAGCATGGGTTTGAGAAAAATGTAGCGTGAAGAATTGATCTTGGACTTAACCCTAGAACCGGTCCCCAAGTTCGCATGTTGATATGAGAAGGTAAACACCGGTGTTCATACCAAAGACTAAAATTAATTACATTCCAACTCACAAGTGATGTCTGGGACAGACGGGATATGGATCATGCATCTCACTACTGCATAACCATCACATGGATGAGACGGTTCTAATATCTGATCAACGTCCCACAGAATGAATGGTCCATATTAGATATAGTCATCATTGTCATCGTACTTGTTATATAAGCTTTAGCCTAATTAATTAAGATTGGCTACATGAATCCTATTATGTCATTCCACTCTATTGATATTAGATAATTAATTAGGTAGGAAGTCAGATCAATGCCCAAGATGAACGAATGGCTTATCCATGTAAGTGGGATCTAAAAATATCAAATTGTGAATGACTCACCCAAACAATTAAGACTGTGCATTGATTTGATTGATTAATTTAGAAGAAGAAAAGGCCTTATAATGCCACTTAAGAGAAGGGTTATGAACTCATGGTGTGTTATTGATGGATAAAGTCCTAGTGTGAAATGCTCAAGGTGTGGGAAATTCTTTAACAATTCGGATGGCTAAGCAGCTAATTAGGAAATACAACCCATGGCTGGTGGTGATCTTGGAGTCGATGGCTAGGGAGGATCAGCGTGCAAGGATTGTTCTAAAGCTCGGATTACATTCCTCCATTTCCAATGTGGCTAATGGAGGGAAAATTTGGGTCTTCTACAAAGATCAGCTCAATGTAACTCCTCTTTTTTCCTCTAACCAGATGCTTTCTATAAATATTGCTTTGTAGGTCAATCTCCCTCCAATCCTCCTATCCATTGTGTATGCTAGTTGCAGAAAGGTGGACAGGAGAAATCTATGGGGAGAGATGACAGTGATAAGTAGCTAGTTCGGCGTCTTTGGGTAGTTTGTGGAGACTTTAATGCTGTTTTTCTTGAGTCTAAGAGGCTGGGGAGAAGGAGAGGTGCGGATTCAAGCTCAATTGAGTTTGCAGAGGCTATGGACAATGCGGGGCATCTTGATGCGGGATTCTCTGGCAGTCTATTCAATTGGAGCAAGAACCGGGCAGGAAATGCTAGAGCCTAAGTGAGATTGGACAAAGTGCTAATCAACAATGAGTGGACCCATATGTTTAGGCAATTCAGAGTCGAGCATCTTCCCAGGGTGAGTTCAGATCATTCCCCGTTGCTGCTTGTTTTCCCGAGACAGTCCCCCGGTGAGGCCTCTCCCTTCAGGTTTCAAAGGATGTGGACCTTCTATGAGTCCTTCCAGCAGGTGGTTAAGACAGCATGGGAGGGCCATCTCTCTCCCCAACCTCTGCTAAACCTCCAGCTCAAACTCAGAAATGTTAAGAGGGCCCTAAAATGCTGGAATAGGGAGGTCTTTGGGAATGTATTTCAGTTGGTAAAACTGACAGAACAAAAGATGGATGATATTGAAAGCAGGATGTAAAATCAGCCAGTATTGGACCTCTCTAATGAGCTTGTGTCAGCTAGGCAACAATTGGTTAAGGTTGAGCTCATGGAAGAAGTCTTCTGGAAACAAAAAGCCAGGAACTCCTTGCTTAAGGAAGGGTTTAGGAACACGAAGTTCTTCCATGCGTCAGCCCAAAACATGATAAGAAGAACGGAAATTTCTTCCATAACATCTGCTGCTAGCGTGGCTTAAACGAACCAACTATCAATCTAAGAAGAAGTGGTCAGATTCTTTGAAGCCAACTTTAGGGGAGATAATCTCTCAATGGACTCTAATCTCCTATCGCCTATTCCACTCCTAATTTCAGCCCAGGAAAATGTCGAGCTGGCTGCCCCTCCTTTCTTTCAAGAGGTCCTTTTAGCGATCAATGACATGCCAAAGGATGGGGCCCTGGGCCTGGATGGATTCTCAAGAGGTTTCTTCACTTCCTGCTGGCCAATTATCGGTTAAGATATTTTTCAAGCAGCAGAGAGTTTCTTCGAAGGTGGTGCGCTCCCTAAGGAATTCTCTTCGTCCCTTATTTTCCTTATTCCCAAATCTGCGTTGTCTTTCGCCGACTACAAGCCCATCATCCTGTGTAATTGCATGTATAAGATCTTTGCTAAGATCCTTGCATCCAGACTAAGCATCATCCTCCCCAAAATCATTTCAGCCGAGCAGGGGACGTTTACTCTGGGTGGTTTCATTGTAGATAATATCATTCTGGCTTAGGAACTGTTAAGGGAGATTAATAGGAAGGTTAGGGGAGGGAACATTGTGTTTAAGCTTGACATGGAGAAGGCTTATGATTAGGTTGACTGGGGGTTCTTGAAGTTGGTGCTTAGTAAATTTGGGTTCAGCAATAGGTGTATCAGTTTGTTGGAATGTTGTTGGAGTAATAATTGGTTTTTAATCCTACTGAATGGGGTGGTTGCTGGTTACTTCAACTCGTTTAGAGGTTTTCGTCAGGGAGATTGGCTATTTGCAGCCTTGTTTATTATTACTGTTGAAGCTCTGAGTAGAGGGTTCAGGTTGCTAATGGAAAGCGGGGTCTACCATCCGTTTAAACTCAAAGTGCCAATTGATCTCTCACCTCCTCTTTGCTAATGATACCCTCCTATTCCTTAATGGGAGGTGCACATCAGTCTACGGGGCCCTATCCTTCCTCTCCACATTTCAGCAAGCTTCGGGCCAGAAAATTAATCTCAGCAAAAGCTCTTTTATTTGCTCAGATAAAATCCCGGTGAGTAGGATCAGAAATCTGGAATAGTTGCTGAGGTTTCCTCGAGCAAGCCAAGGTATGAAATATCTGGGAGTTCCTATCATGATGGGGAGACTCAAAAAACCTGATTTCCTATTCCTTTAGACCAAGAGCCAATGCAAGATTAGTGGGTGGATGGCGCGTTTCCTCTCGCAAGCTAGCAGAGTGACCCTTATCAAGCACATCTTGAACAACATTCTTGTCCATGTTCTGGCAGCTTCCTCGGTCCCAGTTGGGGTCCTGGATGAAATGGAGAGGAAGTTCTCCAACTTCAAGTGGGGTTGGGCTGATGGGAAGCAGAAATTACACTGGATCAAGTGGAAGAAGGTTAGCAAGCCAACTAGCAAAGGCAAGTTGGGGATTAGATCTCTAAGGGAGATCATGAGAGTTTTCAGGCTTAAGCAGGCGTGGATAACTAAATTTGGGAGGCTTCCTTCCTAGTGGGCTAGTCTAATGAAAGCGAAGCATCCGACAAATTTTCTCCCTCTAGGGAATACCAGCGTGTAGAAGTCTGCCTCCCCTATGTGGAATAGCATCAGAGCACTCTTCCCTCTACTTTAGGAAAATACTCAATGGCTAGTAGGTTGTGGGGATAGTAACGTTTGGGAAGATAATTGGATGGGCCTGGGGCCGCTCTCCCATTAAGCTAAGGTGCAAATTCCTGATCTCCTATGCAATCTAAAGGTCAGAAACTTACTCGGTAAAGATGGTCCCCTGCCTCCTTCTTCTGTATTTTCGTTTCTCCCTCAACAAATGATCGATTTCATCTTTACTGGGGGTTTTGCAACCACGGGCAATTAGGACCGTTGCTTCTGGCCGCGGGATCCGTCCGGCTGCTTCTCAGTAAAATCTGCGTGGGATCTTTGTAAAGCTGGTTCTCAAAGGAGGAGTTGGGCGAATGGACTGAAAGCTTCCCCCTAAGATAGCCATTTTCCTCTGGAGATTGCTTCATGGAGTTGTCGTGGTGGATGAGCGTATCCAATCTAAAGATGTGAAACTACCCTCCATGTGTGTTTGCTGCGCTGAGGAGCCTGGCCACTGCCCTTCCGTTGAAGATCTAGACCACCTCTTCCTCCATGGAGTGCTCGCCTCTAAGATTTGGAAAATTTTTGGTGACTTGTTTGGGATCCCGGCCCTTCTGGCCCACTCGATTAAAGCTAGGCTTAAATAATGGTGGCTTGTAGTGTTGGGTGGAAACAACAATGTAGAGTATAGAAAGTTTGTGCCCAACCTCATAATTTGGGAGATTTGGAGGGTTAGAAACTCCATGTGGATGGGGGGAAAGGCTGCCTCTAGTGCTACCACCATCGCCAGGGTGAAATGGTGGCTGGACTCCCTTTACTCAGACAAGGCCAAGCGTTCACTGAGAACATGTTTTGAGGTGGTGAGGTGGATCAAGCCGCAGGTTGGTTGGGCCAAGCTGAATATTGATGGGTCAGCGAGAGGCAACCCGGGACCATCCGGTGGTGGTGGCATTTACAGAAACTCAGGCGAAGACCTCATCTTTGGCTTCTTGGTGGGGTTCAGGGTGGGCTCCAGCAACATAGTAGAATTTCGATCCAAATGGCATGGCCTCTCCATGTGTAGGAGTTTGGGGCTCTTCAGGGTCGTCGTGGAATCAGATTCGATATTTGTGGTTGATCTTGTGAATAAGGAGTCTCATCCTAGTTGGGTTTGGGATCATTGGCGTAAGAGGATTGATGAGCTTAAAATCGGTGGGTCCTTTTCCTTTTGTCACATTCCTAGGGAGGTAAATGGTCCGGCTGATGGATTGGCTCAGTTAGATAGTGTTTCTCAAGGCAACTTGGCTTATTTTGTCTGGGCCGATCTCCCAAGAGAAATAAGAGGGTTAATTTTGTTAGATAAAATTGGGTTAGGCGCAGTTAGAGAGGGTTGGCCAATGGAGCAGTTTGGTTGATTAGTCATATGATATGCTCCCTTGTTTTTGTGTGAGAGCCTGAAGGTCGGTCTAGTTCATGTAAAGTCCATTTTGGAATGAATATACCTTTCTTTGAAAAAAAAAAAACCGCCACAATTAGATTACCAAAAGGTAAAAATGTAGTAATTAGTACATTGGCATGCTTGTTTCTTTTTCACTCCCCTTGAATCAACATCAACCAGCAGTAATGGGAAAATACATTAGATTTTGTACTCCCTCTTGATACCACTCCTCCATGCTGTCTTTGGTCTGCCATTCACACAAACAAGCTACCCATCAGATTTCAGATTTCAGATTTCTACACTAAATAGGATCTGCATGAAATAATTACGTAGGATATGCACACTATACTTGGCCTTTTCAGTTTCGGCCAGCGGAGCCCATGGTTCAATGATCCAGACCAATGGTGAATGGATGATTTCATAAGATCCCGTTGATGATACGATCCTAACTTTTCAATTTGTGCCACAGAAATAGATGGCCAAGAATGTTCACCTGAAACAAGGCCTAAGATTAGTGTCTAGGATCTTCCAAACTAGGAAGGTTCTAGGGCATGGTCCTTTCATGTGGGACGAACAGACCATACCTGCATGGTTAAACCATTGAAACTTTCATGGGTCCACAGAAGTTTTGGATCACGCTTATATTTGTGTTTTACATTCATCCCATTGGGAATAAGGTTATAAACGGTTTAGATGGCATATAAATATCACAGTGGGTCCTAGAAAGATTTTAACGATGGGCATTTCCATCTACAGTGTTTCATGTAGTGTGGCCCACATGATTTTTGTATCAATTCATTTTTAGGCCAATAGCCTAACAGAACCCAGCGAAACTGATGGATGGAGTGGATGTCACACAGGCCTTGCAGGAAAGTTGGGTCCTGCAAAAACATAGCTTGGTACGCCTCATGTGGATCCTATAGTGTAGATGTCCCTCTGTATAAGTCCTTACAAAATTATGTTGGACAAGGCCTAGAAAAATTGACCAATTTCTTAGTATGGACCAAGGCTTCTACAAGGCACGACCGGCCTTAAGATGGTTGGATCGAATACTGGTGTGCATGCAACATGAACCGGATTTCATTCTTTTGTACAAAAATGGTTTTTTTTTTTCAGTGCCTGGGGCTGGGCAGGTGGGCCATGTATCAGTTATTGGAGCCCCAGCCCAGAATTTAAGCCTGGGAGCAACCCTCGAACCAAATTCTTATGGTATTCCTCTTATTTTCTACGTGTGTGTTTGTGGAAAAGATGTGGTGATGGTACCAGTGGAGGAGAGGAAAGCTACCTGGGAACAATCCTTATGGTATTCCTCTTCTTTTCTCTGATTTTCGCTGTTACTCGCAAATCTTCCTCGGACTCGTCGCCTCCTATCAGCTAATGTTTTCCGGCAAGCATACTGCAAAGGTGAGAGAGAGAGAGGAGTAAATATTTTTGTACTTGGCATCTTAATATGCTTGCACATCTGAAGCCGTTCGGATAAGAGAGAAGAAAAAGGAAAGAAGTTTGTATAGTGGATGGATTTGCCTTGATGGTTTTGTTAAAGTTCCTTTGATTTCTTTTCTTCAAGTATTTTAGGATTCTATCCTTCCTTTCTTCCACGGTATAACGAGCTGCTTTCATAACAGGCTCCCCACTCTTCCTTAATGAATTCCCATGGATTTCCTGAAATTTAAAAATAAATAAATAAAGACACTTATAATGTAAATAGAAATAATAATAATTAATAAAAATACATATTCACAAGTATTAAAATAAATTAAAACTTATTGGTACATTCACCAGGACGTTTCAAGGATTTCATTTTCCTTGAATTATCTTTGAAAGCTTCTAAAATTAAAATTCTTTCTACACAAAATCTTTCCTCCAAAGAGGGAATGATCAGCTGTACTAACTATACACCTGCTAATGGTGTACGGTGTTTTCGATTGATAATTCCTCACATGCAAAGATATGAAACAAAGTGTGGAGACACAAGAGAATGTTCGGTTGATAAAAATAAATAAATATTTACCCAAAGATCTCGAGCACCATAGACAGGCCAAAAATCCATATTAAACCCACCGTCTTCTTCTACCAACTCATAATTAGCTCCCGGGCAGAACCCAAAGGCAGGACTTTGCATTGGAACCACGTCACAATATGGATTCGAGTCGAATTCCGGTAAAACAGGTCCTGCTACATTGGTCTCAGTAACTCCAAACCGATCGGGAAACGAAGTGTGGAAATCTGAAAGGCCCATGTCGGTCTTCTTCGACGATATTGCTTCTAAAGATCCATCATCGAATGGAAAGCTTTCTACATTGGGCAATCCAAAGTCTCCTTCCCCAGCAACACAAGGAAGAATTTGATCTTGAAAATCAGTAGAGAAAGAAAAATCACAACTGAAATCAGATATGGAAGCCATGGAAAAGTTTAGGTGTTGGAAATTAAGTGGAATTAGTAAGTGACATGGAACTGTGGGTCGTGGAAAGGACAATTTATAGAGGAGTTGTTTGATACGCTCCCTCCCGACTACATCAATCATATAACCCAAAAGTCATCGTGCATAGATATGGCATTCTTGATTAATGGTCATCAAATGGACGGTTCAAACGGAATAAAGTATTTGTAGAGGTACAAATTCAACAAACTAATGTCCACTTATCAGATGATGGTCCAATCAATCAGATTTCGCGGCTGTCCCATATTTGAAGTGGGGCCCATGAGTTTTGCCTGCTTGTCATTCTGGATGTAAATTTCAAGTGACCATGAGTACGAATGGCCACACTCTATCAGAGCATCAATACTTTGTCGTTTTGCGTGATTGGGATGCGAATTGCATGTGCCCCCGACCACATGAAGCTCTCATGTGGTCGGAAACTATGTGGGGCCCACAGATATTCTCGTGACAAAGCCACTCCGTCTATCAGTTTCTCGAGACCACAATAAGTAGGCCATATAAAATGAGGCAGATCTAAAACTCAGGCGGGCCACACCACACGAAACAGAAGGATTGAATGCTCATCATTGAAAACTTTGTGGGGCCGGTGAAGTTTTGTGTCCCACGTATATTTACTCGGCGGGTGTTACTACCCTTACTGTAGGGCCCACCTTGATGATGTGTTGTATATCCAGGCCGTTCATTCCTTTCTCCAGCTCATTTTAGAACGTGGTCCCAAAATTTAAGTAGATCCAACTCTCAGGTGGACCACACAACAGCAATGACTGTTGATTGTCTCACCATTAAAAATTTGAAAAGGCCTATCGTAAGGTTTTGGTAATGTTCAATTGTCATCCAACCTCTTGATAATGCCAAGAAGAACTGGATGATTGAAAAATACAAAGATCGGCTCGATTTAGAATTTTCGTAGCTCATATATTATTATTTTTTAATAGCCATTCATCACTGTTTTTAGGTTTAAGATCGCTTCTAAAATAAATGATGGGCGTGGATATACAACAAATACATCAAGGTAGGCTCACACGGCACCGACTAATTCGCTCCCGAGAGACTGATGGACAGTGGATTCGTCGGGGATTGTCAGCTGGGAGCTCACAGCGCTTCCACGGACGTACGTGTGGCAAACAATCAGCTGTCCTGTAGCTCGGTAACGAACTTGGTAGTCCTCAGCTCAGACAGAAGGGGAGTTTTGACCATGCTCTCAGAAGGGCATGCGTATATTTACTCGGTAAATAGGTCATAAAGTCAGAAATAGCTTGCAGATATTAGTATCACGTTAATACCGTGAGATTCTCAAATTCTTAGCAGATTTCTTATTTATTTATTTATTTATTGTGTCATGAAAATATCACTAAATTATCAAAATCTAAATAATATTTATATATGTGTTTTATTAAAGCCCCACCTTCCTGCAACGTCAGCAACATCTCCAAGATTTCGAGTGACACATCTGATATCCCAATATTGTCCTAAATATTTCTTTCTTTCATATATACAACTAGGAAGAATCCATGGTACAAAAATCACATCAGTAGAAAGTTTTTAAGTGATACATGTAATGACTTATTATTGATATGAATTGTCCATTTGTTTATACAACTAAAAACTTGCTATGGTACAAAAATCATGCCAATTAAATGATACAAACATCATATCAATAGCATGGAAATGAACGGTTAAGATTGAGTAGAGGAAAAAAAATAAGTCCACTCAACATCTTGAGACAACTATTTTATAGACCCCACTAGATATTGTTTAAGATTCTAAAGTAACATGTTGGTTTGGTTATTTTAACCATGTGATCTATGACTTAGCAAACTATGGATGGTCGTAACAAATTGATCTCACCAAGAAGGTTAGGATCATCCAATTGGTCTGATGCATGTACCATGGCTTGTGAGCTCGCCACGTCCCTTTTTACCTTTTCAGTGGCATATAAGGTGACTTATCATTCATCCGGACTGTTAACTCATTCATAAAATTAAAAGTAAGCCATGGACAAGAATCACATCATTCATTGATCTTAACCTTTTAAGTGGGCCAATTTGTTACAACCGTCTATTGTTTACTTACCTTAAATTACATGGTTAGAATCATTAAATAAAAGTGTTTATTTAGAATTATAAGAAATATGAAGTTGGGTTTATTGGGTAGATGGTTTAGGATAAAAACTTGACCTATTGTTTCTTCAATTAATCTTGACCGTCCATTTTCATGCTATTGATTGGAATATTAGTATTACCTAATTGGCATGATTTTTGTAGCATAGATTGCTTTTAGTTGTACAAATGAACGAACGGTTTAGATCCACAGTAGGTCATCCTATGTTCAATTGAAAAGATTTAAGACTGCTGATAACCTCTCCTGGCATTAGCAATACATATATAGGTACTATGAGGTCAACTTCATGAAAGCTCCCCATGAAGTCGACCCCCACGGTGCCTTTTCTCTTAAGAGCAAGCTCTCATGGGAAGCCTTTTAGAACTATTCCCTTTGTCATGGCCCTTTTAGAAACTATTCCCTCTGTTGCTGCTATGCAATTCAGGCCATCAAAACACTTCATTTGATTTAGACGAAAAGTCATGCAAAAAATGATGATGTTTTGCAGCTCAGGAGGACATCGTGGAATATATATATATATATATATATATATATGGGAAAATTTGTGCCGACTTCAACAAAGGTAGACTTGGTTCGGCCAATTGAGCAGTTGATATATATATATATATATATATATATATATATATATATATATATATATATATATATATATATATATATATATATATATATATATGGGAAAATTTGTGCCGACTTCAACAAAGGTAGACTTGGTTCGGCCAATTGAGCAGTTGCGCTAAGGCAAGTGAATTCCGACCCTAATTAAGGAAAGCTCGGCTCGGTCAGTTGAACAAGCTCATCCTAGTAGGATGGACGACAGAGGTCGATGAGCCGAACCTCGGATCGGTGATAGTTCGTCTACACCGACCTGGTCATAACAACCAAGGTTCAGCTTCCAAGTTCTTTTGTAGAGCTTTGACATCAACCTAGAATCCGGAAGAAGCCATTACACACTTCGCCCAATTATCCCGACCAAACTCTCGTCGGCGAGCGACCAGGGCCAATTTGTTTGAGGACCCAGACTATAAGGGTCGGCTCGGACGAAGGAGTGTCTTATAATCACATTTAAGGATCAACTCCAGTAATGCATGTCTAGAGTAGCATCCGGTGCACGATCTCAAGGTAACGGCCAACATCAGTGCATGCACCATTCTCGCTCAACGGCAAGGATTGTGCCGAGAATGACGGACATGTTCACCTCAAGGGAAATGTATAAATAGGAGACATAACTACAAGAGCAAGTGTGCAAAATCTCACACCCTAAGCTCCAACCACACTATTTAGACCCAGATTCCTAGCCTGACTTTGGCATCGGAGGGTCCCCTGGTCTAGCCAGGGTCTCCTTTGCTTTTTTCCTGTGCAGGCTTATAGGACTTGATCCCAAGCATTTCATTTCATCAATAATATATATATATATATATATATATATATATATATATATATATATATATATATATATATATATATCTATAAGGGAAATGGTTCTATGCGGTCAAGCTCATGGGAACTTCCCATAAGGTCATGCTGTGTGGGCCCCCACCATGATGTGTGTCAAGCATCAACACCATGCATTTGATGGGTACCCTTTAAATTATGGGATATCTAAAAAATTAGTCTTATACGAAACTCAGGTGGGCCATACCATCTAAAATCATGTGAAGACATGCCTAAAACATATAAAATACTTGGTGGAGCCCACCTAAAATTTGGATGCATCTGAAACTTGGTCTGACTCCTCATCCAAGTGGGACACACTTAATGGATGGGCTGGATTTGTGAACCACACATCAGTGGGCCCAATTAATGATTATGAATGTTTTAATGGGAGGGTAACCCCTCTTAACTTTTGTACATGGTGTGGCCCACAAAAGTTATTGATTGACTTGATTTTTATGCCCGAGGCCCACCATGGAATGTTGCGTCTGACTGATGATGTAGATGTTCAACACGCATCACGGTGGGGCCCACACAGCTTGACCTCATGGAAAGTTCCCATGAGCTCGACCGCATAGAACGATTTCCATATATATATATATATATATATATATAGAGAGAGAGAGAGAGAGAGAGAGAGAGAGAGAGAGAGAGAGAGAGAGAGAGAGAGAGAGAGTCATGCTCCCCTGCGCACCTACGCACGTGCGCACCTTTGCACACGTGTCATGGGTGTCTAATCTGAACGGTCCATGTGATGCGGAATCCCATGAAACCTCATGTGCGAAATTTTCACCCTGATTTAAAATTCTGGTGGGCCATATCAAAGAGAAATGCAAATCAAGGGAGGAAACTGTTTTAATTTTTCATGGCCCATAAAAGTTCTAGATTAAAGTAAAACTTGGTCCTCGGAGGTTTCACTAGGTGCTGCTTCACGTGAACGGTTCAGATTTTGGATCCATATCACGTATGATGGGTTTTCAAAAAAGTTCGTATGTAATAGGTACGAACTGGTTCGCAGGTGAGCGTTTCCGTATATATATATATATATATATATATATATATATATATATATATATATATATATATATTCATCTCTTGTAATATTTGTAATATGGGTGCAAGATTCAAACCGTCCATGTCATGCGGCATCCCATGAAACCCTAAGGGCCCAACTTTTACTTTGATTCAAAATTTAAGTGGGCCATAGAAAAATGAAACAACTTCCTTTTTTTTTGTTAGCTTGTCAGTACACCCACTGTCAGATCACACTTCACTGTTAGCCACCCCCACTAGGGAATCGATGCCAAGATGTCAGTGCTGAAACGAGGTATCTTTCACTCAGTCTACCACTTGAGCTATGGATCTGGGTGTAACTTCCTCCCTTGACTTTCCTTTCTTTTGCCATGGCTCACCAAAGTTTTAAATCAAGATAAAAGTTGGCCCTATGGGTTTCGTGGGGTGTTGTATCATGTGACGGTTCATATCTCAGACTCATGTCACGGTTGATGAGTTCTCAAAAATTTCTCACAAGCATTCCCATCTAAAATCATGTGAAGACATGCCTAAAACATATAAAAGCATTTGGTGGGGTACACCTGAAATTTGGATGCATCCGAAACTTGGTCTGACCTCTCATCCAAGTGGGACACACATAATGGATGGGTTGGATTTGTGAACCAAATCTCAATCAATGGGCCCAACATATGGTTATGAATGTTTTAATTGGAGGGTAACCCCTCTTAACTTTTGTATGTGGTGTGGCCCACACAAGTTATGGATTGGCTTGATTTTTAAGGCGGAGGCCCACCATGGAATGGTGCATCTGACTGATGGGGTAGATGTTTGACACGCATCACGAGCCTAACCTCATGGGAAGTTCCCATGAGGTCGATCACATAGAACCATTTCCTATATATATATATATATATAGTAAATGGTTCTATACATATATGATGCAAAAATTTGGTTCACCCTCGCCAGGCTGCTGGACCTTCAAGCTCCTGCACAGGAAGAAGACAAAGGAGACCCTGACATAAGCATGGAGCCTCCGATGCTAAAGTCAAGTTAGGAATCCGAGTATGATATTGTTAAGGGATTTTGGGTGAGAGATTTTGTAACTTTATCATGTAAATAGGTCTCCTATTTATAGTTTAGGTGGACAAGAGTTGGTTATTAACCTTATGCATGATTCTAGCGCAACTTCCTCACCCGTTACACGAGATTTATGGCAATGATAAGGGTCGATGCAATTGGCTCCAAAATTACGCAGCGGGCGGTCAAGGCTGACCTGAGCTAGATCCTTTAATTGATCAGGATGAGGCCGAGATGAGCTGAACCCTTGAATAATTGAGTAGATAAACTTGGTCGGAGCTTGAACAAATAAGCTTCATTGAAGCTCGGACAAATGAGCTTAGTCGGAGCTCGGACATATAAGCTTGGTCGAAGCTTGGACAAATGAGCTTGGTCGGAGCTTGGACATATAAGCTTGGTCGAAGCTTGGACAAGTGAGCTTGATTGGAGCTCGGACATATAAACTTGGTCGAAGTCAGACAAATAAGCTTAGTCGGGGCTCAGACATATAAGCTTGGTTGAAGCTCGGACAGATAACTTTAGTCGGGGCTTGGACATATAAGCTTGGTCGAAGCTCGGACATATAAGCTTAGTTGGAGCCCCGGAAGTGTTTGGGATGCTAAGGCGTACGGAGTATCTACCCTTCATAAAAAAGGTTTACTGACTATCATCTAAGAACTCTTTGGCCCAGATGTACATGCTCATGAGTTTGAGCTAACCTCATGAGTGGTCAAGCCATTTTTACCGATAACAGAAGATCCCTACTTCTTGAGTTCTTGACATGAGCTCAGGAAATAAGTCGGTGGAATGAGGTCGAGTGAGCAAGCCACTTCACATTCACTACTAGTTGGTGGGAAGATCGATGAAAATCGACAATGATGGTCTGGCACAATCGAGGTGTGATACTCTGTCATAACAAAATTTTCATCTTCTTGCCTATAAGGTGCAAACACGTGGCACTGCTCAGGAAGTCTGATCGGCGGAGTGAACAGAGAGCTGCCGCGTGTAAAGTGGTAGGCGCTGGGACATATCTTTGGTTGCAACATTTAATGCTTGTCATTAAAGCCCATAGTCGAGGATGGTTATAAAAGCAGAAGATCCTGTTGGCAGCTTGACTATTTTCTTTTTATCATCCCTTTGCTGCTTCAGAGCTCCCGGAGTACGCAATTTCCGATGAGTTCTTCTTCGACAACCATTTCCTTCCTTTTCTTGCTTTTTTTTTTTCTTGCCTCCCCTAGTCAATATGTCAGGTTTATCGGAAGAGGAATGAGAATTTTACGCCTTTAAAGGTGATTCTGACTGAGGAAGCGTCGATTTCCAGTCTCGAGTCGCATCGGAACCAGTTTCTCCGGTCCCGTTGGGATTCGCACGAGAAACTCCTGCCCTTACTCAGAGGGCGGTTGCTCAGTCCTCAGCTGAGCAGTTAGTCAGTGTTGCCCCTGGGGGGTGTCAATCTTGAAGGAGGGGGACTTGGCCGAGATCCGCTCGGAATTCCAGATTTTGGACTCCGTGCAGATCCGAGCTCCAACCCCCTTTGAAGACCTTGGTAATCATGTCGAAGGGTAAGTTGCCATCTTCACCATTGCTCTCCAGTGCGGACTCTGGCTCTCGCTCCATCCATTTGTGAGCACTATGACAACTCGTCTGTAGTTGGCCACAGGGTAGCTAATCCCAAACGCATGGAGGGCTCTGTCGGGGACGTGCATCCTCTGATTTTTAACTTAAGAACAATGAGCTGGCACCCGAGGAGTTCGTATATCTGTACCAGACCAAGCACAATCCCGTGCAGCCGTGCTGGTACTACTTCTCAGCATGAGTGAACAGAGGTCAGAGCCTCACTGTCAATCTCCCAACTTCCAATAAGGATTGGAAAAAGAAATGATTTTGGGCATCGAGGGAGTGTGAGGCGCTTGCTGCCGAGCTGTCTCGTCTGCGAGTCAGGGTCCCCACCAAATTTGCCACTCCAGGTTGGGTGCATCTTGTGGTATTGTGCTTAGATTTTCCCTTGTTCACGTCTCCTAACTTCACAATGATCTTTCCGTCTGTCTACTTTTGTAGTCTATCCGAAGGATCGGCCCGAGCTGTTAGACCCCCTCCGTAGACAAGTGCATAAGACGAAAGTTTTGAAGGGCGAGTTTCACCATTGGAACGTCTTAATTATCCTGGATCTGCTTTACAGATCTGAGCTTAGTCGATCAGTTCCTGTTTCAACAGCCGATCCCTTTTCGCAGTTCTGCTTATATTTCTTCTGGTAAGCAGTAGGTCATCAGGTTGTTGATTACAGCTTAGCACTAACATTTAGTTAACTTAGAAAGTTTTTTATGCAGGCATGGCCGAGGTCCAGAAGTCAAGGAAGAGGAAGCAGCCTCCTCCCATTGAGGAGGTGATGAGGAAGAAGACTGTTGCTCAGAAGAAGGTAGCGGTCCCCTCCATTGTTGTAACGCCCTGAAAATTGGGGGTCGAGCAGAAGCTCAACTCCCAAGTTCCAACGCATTACTTATGCAACATAGATAATGATGATTAAATGTTGTCTGTATTAATGCATTTAAACATGAGTGGGATTGTACCAAATCAACATATCATACTACAGAGATAGTTAAATTATGCAAGCACAAGACTGTGATAAATATATAGAGCATGTAAGTGATTGTAAGTCCCCAGAGTATGAATGTCACCAGGTTAAATAATTACATGTATAATTCTAAATTTTACAAAATCGTAAAGTGTAATGTCATCTAATCCATATCCTTGTAGCCCTAGTGACGCAACTCAAGATCTATATAAACCCGCCAGAGAGTTGCAGATAGGAGAACTCCTCCTCATCGTCATAGAATGCAGGCTCCGTCTCGTAAGCCTTGCCGTCATCTGAAACTATAACAAAGTCTGGTTAGTGTTTTAAAACACCATCCTAGAGTGGGAGTGAGTGATCAACTCAGTGGAGCTATAAGGCAAAGGTTAACAGGTTATCAATTTAGTCAAGCAGTAATGATAAAGCAATACAACAAGCATTACTAAGTACTCTTGTTAATGCAAGGATGGGATGCGATAATGATGTATGCCCTCGCCTACACTCCCTCTGCGACATCATCTCTCAGTCGCCCATGCAACACTCCTGCTGTGCTCAACTCCAACGCTAAAGGCACATGCAATGCGGTACATGTCCGTGATTAGCCAAGTTCTTAATTAGAATTATTCATATAGCAGGTTTGGGAAGCTAAGGTACCTCCCTTTATATTTTGACCCAAATAATGATCTATCTAGGGTCGTCAATCCTAGTTAATTACATATGATAGGCAAGTTCGCGAGTTTACACTATAGGTTGCTACGGGAGGCTCGTCACCTCGGCGTAGGCTTAATTCACACTCGAGATCACTACGAGAGGCTCGTCACCTAATCGTAGGGCCATTTTATACTCAAGGTCACTACGGGAAGGCTCATCACCTTAGTGTAGGCCGACAGCTCGAATACAGTGTCCCATATGCCACCATATTAGGCTCATGAGTTTGGGTTGCTCACTGGTCACTACAGGGAGGCTTGTTACCCTAGCGTAGGCCGACAGCTCAACCATGGTGTCCTATACACCACCATGCCAGCTCATGAGTCTTAGCAGATCGTGGTACCAAGGTTAAACGGGCTTTGCACTGGTAAGTGGTACCTTAGATTTAGGCAATAGTGTCCATAAATGGTAAATACACATTAGGCCAATCGGGTTACTTGACAAGTCTGATTGGTACGAGCGCACGCTAAGTTAATTAACATAGAGCACATACACACTCCTTGTGGCTTAACCATTGTCGATAATCATCGTACGATTCGGATTCATCGAACGTATCCTTGGTGGCAGAACCAATTAGGCCACTCCAACGGAATCTGTTACCAAATGCCTAGACTACGTCATAGTCCCAATCACACTCCAAGATAATAGAATTCACATATGGTGGTCATAACAGTATAGAGCAAACAATTCAAGCAGTGTAATCATTTGAGCATTTCATAAAAATACAGAATAAACATATTATCGCACATATGCACTTCGTACCTAAATCACGTAGTTGGATTGAGGTTACATAAAGGAATCAATGCATATAGTTAAGGTGGTTGAGAATCTTATCTTAACACCTTTAATAAATGCATTTTATCAAATAATTACTCATTCAGACATTTTATCAAACACTTAAGCTACACCTTTCGACATACATGATAACTTGGTTATAACATGTATTAGGGCAAATCCTTTCACAAAGGAGTTGTCACACATACAATAATCATATATTCTCAATCAATAATCATGGCAAGCACAAATCATAATTTCATATTCATTCAAACATTTCATCAAACACATGGAATGCATTTTATTCAACATAGTTCATGTATATGTGTAATATACAGTAATCATCGTATCTAAGTACATGTGATAGCAATCAAGTCAGTCATAAATCATTAACTGACATTGAAAGCCTTGAAAACCATAACCTAAACATTTATAGTCCGCACCTTTCGTCGGTAAACTCATATCATACTCAGTTTGAACACTACGTCTTTGTCTACAACACAACGACAACCTATAGCATGAAATAGGTCAGCTATTTTACCATTTATTCTATTTGGATACCTAACATAGATTTGAGTTAGGATTTCTTATCTAAAAATGGATTCGAATTCGATGGTGTAGCGATACAAGAGGGATGATTCGGCACGTGGAGCGGTGGGAACGAATCCCAGCAACTACTCTCACTCTCTCTCTGTCTCTCTGTCTCTCTTCTCCTCACTCTTTCCTTCTCTTTTCTCTCCTCTCTCTTAGGGTTAGGAAATTCATATGGAATGAGAGAGGGGTGGGTTAAGGCCCTTATATAGGCCTAGAACTGATGTCAATGGCCTTAAGGCCATGGTATACTTAGGATATATCCAAAGGGTGGCTGTTTCGGGCCAACGGAGCTCCTCTGGAGGCCCATTTTCTACATACGGTCTACAAAAAGTTCCCTGACAATGTATTTATGTTAGGTTAAGTTTTCGGTCCAATCAGATTTACGGATCGACCGTGGAGGACCAGTTTCAGTTTAACGGTCATCGTCACTCGATCAGGGCCACAAGTACATTGACATGTGTTAGAAAATTTTCCTGATCCAAGGGTGTAGTTGGGTCAAAAATTGATAGTCTGAAACCTTAAATTTGAGCTACAAGCGAACGACCCAATTCCCTTAAGTTCGAGTTCATTTTCTAAAGATATTCACGTTTCTCACACACTTTACTCTGGGCTCAAGTTGTGCGTTTCTGGATACTATTTGGACTTGATTCTCGAGATGATTATCAAGCCCGGTAAGGCGGTCATAATTGTAAGTTTCGCGTTAATCGGAGTTTCGATGAGCGGTCCAGGTTCGATATGGAGTTTCAGTGTGCTCCCGAGAGCAACTAGGTTTTGAGATTTCTCCTAGGTTTTTAGGTAATGTAGAGTTAGAGATTTTACTGATTTTGGGTCTTGTAGTTCGTATAGAAAATGATTCGAGCTAATTCGCTGAGTAATTCAGTTTATTCTTAATTAATTTTTGTCTAATTTCTAAAGGATTTGGTCCTTAATGATTTCTAACTGAGGTGGTAGGTCTTTATACAGATTTTTTCGAGACGTTACAATCTACCCCCCTTAAAGAAAAATTTCATCCTTGAAATTAGTACATTTTAGTACTCCTTGAGAATCTGAGGGTAGTTCTTTCGGACCTCGGCTTCTGTTTCCTAAGTAGCCTCTTCCTTAGTGAGATGTGTCCACAACACCTTCACAAGTGGGATAACCTTATTACGCAGCACCTGTTCCTTCCTATTTAGGATACGCGTCGGTCGCAGTACATAAGTAGCATCTTTACTCAACTGTACCTACTCCCATCTGATAATGTGGGAAGGGTCAGGAACGTATTTCTTCAACATCGATACATGAAATACATTGTGCATGCCTGCGAGTGGTGTGGGCAAAGCAAGGTGGTACACTACCACACTCACTCGATCTAGTATCTAGAATGGGCTAATGAATCTCGGCGTGAGTTTCCCTTTCTTGCCAAACCGAAGGACTCCCTTTATGGAGAAAATCTTGAGAAACACATGGTCCCCAACTTCAAACTTTAGCAGTCACTGCCTCGTATCGGTGTAACTCTTCTGTCTACTTTGTGTTGCAAGAAGTCGACGCCTAATAATATTGATATTCTCTGAGGTCGCCTGTACTAACTCGGGGCCAATCAAACTCTTCTCACCAACCTCTGCCCAGTAATGCAGTGCTCTACACGGACGCCCATATAGTGCTTCATAGGGGGCCATGCCAACACTCGCCTGATAGTTATTGTTATAAACGAACTCAACATAAGGAAGACAGTCATCCTAACTGTCCTTGAAATCAAGCACACAAGCTCGTAACATGTCCTCTAACACCTGATTCACTCGTTCCGTCTGCCCATCCGTCTGTGGGTGGAACGCGGTATTGAACTTCAGTTTCACACCCATTGCTTCCTGGATATGAGTTCAGAAGATAGATGTGAATCATGTGTCTCGGTCTGACACGATCTCCATAGGCAGTCCATGCAGACGAACTGTCTCCTTGACGTACAGCCTGGCCAAATCATCTGTTGAGTTTGAGACTCTAATAGGGAGAAAATGAGCCGATTTCGTCAACCGGTCCATGATCACCCAAATGGAGTTGTGTCCCTTCCTCGTCTTTGACAACCCTGAAATGAAGTCCATAGAAATGAAATCTCATTTCCATTCCACTATGGGCATGGGTTGAAGTAGTCCAGGAGGTCGTCGATGTTTGGCCTTGACGTGCTGGCACGTGAGACAACGGGATACATAGTCTGCTATGTGGGCATTTATGTTTTCCCACCAGTACGAGCGCTTTATATCTTGATACATCTTCGTACTACCAGGATGCATCGCCATCCTCAAATTGTGAGCAGTTTCGAGAACTTCCTTTCTCAAGTCATGAAGACTTGGGACGCATAGGCAGCCACGATAATGTAAATCCCCATCCGAACCAACTCTCCATTCCGAGTCTTCATTGTCGCTAGCTCGTTTCCTCATCTTCACCAATCATTCATCCTCCCCCTGGCCACTATGATTTGGTCATCAATGAGTGGTTGTACCCAAATGTGTGCGATGCTCTCGAACGGCTCCTCTATCATAAGCTTCTGCTCGAAGTCTCACACATATTCTACCATATTCCACTCCTCTATCATCAACGGAGCCATAAATTTTATAGTCTTTTTGCAGCTCAACGTGTCTGCCACAAGGTTGGCCTTGTGTAACGCCCTGAAAATTGGGGGTCGAGCATAACTCAGCTCCCGAGTTTCAAAACATCACTTATGCAACATATTTAATGATGGATGTATGTTGTCTGTATGAGTGCATAAAATATGGAATAGATTAAGCCAAACTGTAAACATAATCTAGGGATAAGTGAAAGATGCAAACCGAAGACTTAAAGAAATATATGTGTACATGTGCAAGTCCCTGAAATACGAATACATGCCAGGTCATAATAACAAGTGTTGCTTTCAAAATATAAGTTTCAAAATGACATCATCTATTGCAATTGTAAAGAAAACCCAGAATCCCCACATATCAGGACATGGCTCACATGAACCCGCCTGAGAACTGCATAAAAGAAAATGCGTCCTCATCATCCTCGTAATCCTGCTCTGCCTCAGGGGTTGCGTCAACATCTGCATCTAAGATAGGGTCTGGTTAGTGTTGAAATACCGTCCTAGAATGTGGGAGTGAGTGATCAACTCAGTGGAACTATACAGTAAAAGTTAACATGATATCAAATTAATCAAGCAGTAATGATAAGGCAATACAATCAACACGTCCTAAGTACTCTGGTTAATGCAAGGATGTATGAAGAAATGATGCATGCCCTCGCCTGCACTCCCTTAGCGTCTTCATCTTATGGTACGCATGACAACCTCCCGCAGTGCCAACGACTCCTACGCACATGCAATGCGGTGCATGAACATGATTACCAAGTGGTTATTAGTCCTTTTCATACAACAGAATTGGGAAGCTAAGGTACCTTCCTCATATCAATTTCCAAACAGTGATCCATTCTAGGGTCGTCAGTCCTAGACAATCTCATACGATCATATGGTTTTAGGTCGCTGCAAAGGGCTCGTCAGCAATCAATGCATACATTTCATACCTTAGTTACTACCTTAAGGCTTGTCGCCTCAATGCAGTAGTAAGGTATGCTCGAGGTCACTACAAAGGGCTCGTCACCAATCAATGTAGGCTGACAGCATGAGTATAGTGTCCCATACCACCATAATCGGCTCACAAGTCTGGTGTGCTCACTGGTCACTACGAGGAGGATCGTCACCCCAGCATAGGCTGACAGCTCGACCACGGTGTCCCATACCACCATGCCCGGCTCATGAGTCTTAGCGGATCAAGGTATAATGGTTAACGGGATTACATCGGTAAGTTTGGTACCCTAGATTCAAACAATAGCGTCCATACATGGTGAACATACATCAGGACAATCAGATTACTTGACGAACTCGACTAGCATGAGCGCACGTTGAGTTGAACGACATAGAGTGCGCAAACACTCCATGTGGCCAAACCACTGCCGACAACCCTAATACGACTCGGTTTCGTCAAACACGTCTTGCGTGGTGAAAACGATCTTGGCCATGTACGCAAGGATTGTTACTGATTTTTTGGACTATTCCATAGTCCCAAACATGTTCAATTATAACAGAGATTCATAATAACAATTTAGAACAGTAATGGAACAACAATTCTAATCATACAATATGGAAGCATGTGATGAATATCAACTTAGCATGAATTACACATAAGTAGTGCTTGAAGTTAAACAACAAAGAATGTAGATTACATTTAGGAAATCATACACACCACTAGGATAGTTGAGAATCTCTTCTCAACGCCCATAATAGGTTAATATATTACACACTTAACCATTCAGACATTTCTACAAACACTTAGACTACATAGTCCCACATATATGACGTATGTTGGTGATAACGCACATTTGGACAATTCCTTTTGCCAAGGAGTTGACACACATACAACTAGTACAAGTACATGACAATTAATCATGGCAAACACATGTTCATATTTTATACGTATACGATACTTCCTACATATACATGGAATACACAAATCTCAATATAACACATATATATCAGGAACGCAAAATAAACATCACAGTTGGCATGTGAAATTGCATCCATAACAATAATAAACCATTATCCAACATTGAAAGCCTTGAAAACCATAACCTATACGAATATAGTCCGCACCTTAAACCAGAAAAAGTGCACAGATCTGATTTAGACGATAAGTCTTCGTCAACGGCGACTAGATAACCTAAAGCATGAATAGAAATGAGCTAGATCAACACTTAGACAAGTCTAATATCTAAAATAGACTAGGGTTTGATTAACTTACCCAAGAAGGAACTTAGAATCGCCGGAATAACGATTCAAAAGTGATGTTTTAGGTACACAGAGTAACAAGAAAGAATGTCAAGATGATTCACCCACTTCTCTCTCACTTTCTCTCTCTTTTCCTCTCTCTTTCTTAGCTAGGGTTAGGAAATTCGTATGGAAAAGAGAGTGAGGGTTTTAAGGTCTTTATATAGGCCTAAAATAGATGAAAATAGCCCCAGGGCCAAGGTATACTTAGGTTATAATCAAATCAGGCCTATTCCGATCCAACGGAACACTTCTGGTAGTCCTTTCTCCACGTGCGGTCGGACTTAAGCTCACTGACCGTGGATCTAGGTCAGGTTGAGTTTTCGTACCAATCGGATTTACAGATCAGCCATGTTGGACCACTCTCAATTCAACGGTCATCGAAACTCGATCAGGTCCACCGGTACTAGGACATGCTTGGGCCATCTTCCCTGATCCGAGGGTGAAATTGGGTCAAAATTCAAAGGTCAGAGTGCTTAAAATCGTCGCGCAAGCGACACGACTTAGATTTCATAAAATCATATTTAATTTCTCAGCTTTCTCACACTCTATACTCCGGACTCAAGCAAATCGACCCAGGACATCATTTGGACTTGAATTTTGAGGTGATGGTCAAGCCCAACAAGATGACCAAAAATGTCTAAGATCGACGCTATCGGACTTTCGACGCGCGGTCCAGGTCCCATACAAAGTTTCCACGTACTCCCGAGAGCAACTGGACTTAGCATTGAATCCTAGATTTCAGGGTAACATAGCGTTAACGATTCTACAGGTTTTGAGTCCTGCAGATCAAATTTAAAGTGATAAATACTAATTTTACAAGCAATTGAGTTTAACGCTAATTAACCCACACATAACTTCTAAGGAAAAAAATAGAGGTAGTACTCGAGTCTTGGCACGAAATTTTTTGGGTCATTACACCTTGTCAGGATGGTAGGAGACCTTGAACTTGAAGACTTTCAAAGTTTCTATCCATCTCCGCTGCCTCATATTCAAGTCTCTCTGTGTGAATATGTATATGAGGCTCTTGTGGTCGCAAAAGAGCTCGAACTCCTCTCCGTAAAGGTAATGTCTCTAGAGCTTTAATGCAAAGCTGACCGCTACTAACTCTAGGTCGTACGTAGGGTAGTTTTCCTTGTGTTTCCTCAATTGTCGTGATGCATAGGTGATCACCCTATCCTTTTGCAAAAGGACACAACCCAAACCAACACAAGATGCGTCGGTGTATATCGTATACTTGACCCCTTGCTCTGGCAATACTAGCATAAGGGTAGATGTCAACTTATCCTTCAGTTTCTGAAAAGATGCTTCTGCCCTCTTATTCCAGACAAACTTAAGATCCTTCTGAGTTAGCTGTGACAATGGTCTGGCTATCTTGGAAAAGTCTCTAATGAATCGATGGTAGTAGCCTGCAAGGCCAAGAAAACTCCTCACTTCTGTAACCGAACCGGGTTGTTCCCAGTCCTGAACTGCGGTCACCTTAGCAAGGTCCACAGCTATTCCTTCCTTAGACACCACATGTCCCAGGAACTTCACTTCTTCTTTTTAGAAGTCACACTTCTTGTACTGAGCAAACAACTGGTTCTTCCTGAGAGTATCAAAGACTACTCGCAGGTGTTCCTCATAATCTTTTCGACTCTTGGAGTATATCAGGATGTCATCTATAAATACGATGACGAATCGGTATAGATACGGCCGAAACACCCAGTTCATCCGGTCCATGAACACGGCCGGTGTGTTTGTGAGTCCAAACGACATCACAAGGAACTCATAGTGCCTAAAGTTGGTTCTGAACGCTATCTTCTGCACTTCCTAATCCCTGACGTGCAACCGGTGATACCCTGATTGTAAGTCGATTTTTGAAAAATACTATGCCCCTTTCAATTGATCGAACGGATCATCTATCCTGGGCAAAAGATACTTGTTCTTCACTGTCACTTGGTTCAACTTGCGATAATCAATACACAATTGCAGTGCTCCATCCTTCTTCTTTACAAATAACACAGGTGCTCCCCAGGGAGATACACTCGGTCGTATGAAATCTAAATCCAACAGGTCATCAATCTGTCTCCTTAATTCCTCCATTTCACATGGAGGCGTGCGATACGTGGGTAAGAAAATGGGCGTCACACCAGGCACAAGGTCGATAGTAAAGTCGATCTCATGCTGGGGAGGTAATTTAGGTATCGTCTTAAACACTTCCCAGAAGTCCTGGACCACGGCCGTGTTTCTAAGTGTCAGACCATTTTGATCTTTCAATAGGGCAGAATAACAAAGAACCCGGAAGGGGTAACTGACCTGAATGGAAAATGTGAAGGTCGTGTTTTCGAATCTGTGTACTGTTACCAGTCGGGTCTCGCAGTCGATCTCGAACCTCATTTCAGTAAGCTAATCCATACCGAGGATGACATCGTAATGGTATATCATGGTGACAATCAGGTCAATGCATATCATTCTGCTCCTTAAATCTATCAAGCAACCCTCTCACAACTTAGTGGCATCTGTAAAAGTTCTTGCTGTCGCGATAATTCTCATCCCAACCATAGGGGTCACATTCAGCCCTAAGTGCTTGACCATAGAACATGATATCATAGAAATAGTGGACCCAGTGTCCACTAATAGAAATACGGGTGTACCTTGGATGTGGGCAGTGACCTTGAAGGCTAAAGGCATTGTAGTTGCTGACTCAGATGCTTCAGTTGCAAGCGCATGTACTCGTGCCTGTTGAGAATGGTTCGGCTGTGGTGCCATAGGTCACGGAGGCGACCTAAATCGAGGTGCAGGTGGCCTGTAAGAAGGCTGTGCAAGCGGTGCTAAACGTAGAGGTGGAGCCGAGATAGCTGGTGGCATCTGACAGTTAATCTTCTGAGGAGGCATGAAGTCATTGTCCCTCATCCTGGTAAAGCAGTAGGTGTCAGCATAACCTAACCTCTTGCAGTAGGTACACTATATATCAGGTCGCTTTGGTTGTATCGGTGGAGCCGTAAGCCGAGGAGGAGAATCTGCTCGTGGCCTCTTGCAGAGGAACAGTCAGCTCGGCAAGTTTGGTCGAGGCCTAGGAACCATGGGCACGCGCATATGGGATAATCTGTCCCCGTCCTGCTTAGCTCGCAGGGACATTCTCACTAGCTTAGCATAGTTATTAATGTTAGCGTAACACATCTTCGAGCGGATCTCAGGCAGCAAACCCTCAGAAAATTGCTGCATCTTCATCGACTCGTTTGCTAGGACTAAAGGAGCATATTTGGCCAGCTCTGTAAACCTATTCTCATATTCTGCTACTGTCATTCCTCCCTGCCGGAGGCGAAGAAACTCTCCCTCCTCATTACGGTAGGTGAGAGGAAAATACTTCTCGTGGAAGCGTGTCTCAAAAACCTCCCACGACCACACGTAACCAGGAGCAACATTCCTAAGGATGCTGTCCCACCAGAGACTGGAGTCCTTCTCGAACATGTAGGTGACAAACTCGACCTGCTCTGCCTCAGTGCAGTGCAATGGCTTCAGCATCTTAGAGATGCGATCAAGCCAATACTCGGCCTCCTCGGGTTTATGAGTACCTGCAAATGTAGGAGGTCGAAAGCGCTGAAATCGATTAAACAAGCCACTAGCACCCACTTTTCCATCAGGGTGCACAGGTGGTGCAAGTGGAACTGCACTCAGGTTCTGGGCAAGGGCCCCTGTGATGGTGGTCCATATCTGCTGCTGCTGCTGCTGCTGCATAAGGAGCATCATCTGCTCCAGCCTCTTGGAGGAGAAGCCACTTGAGGTACATGAGGCGTCGAAGTAGACGCATGGTTCTGCTCAGGAACCGGTGGTGCAAAAGGAGTTAGCTCATTAGTGGGGCTAGTGGCCGGCTGAGAATCTGGCATAATCTCATGAGTTAGGCCCAAACTGGGGTCCATATAACTATCGCTTAGGGGAGGTGCCCCGTCAATCGAGTTGCCAAGTGTAAGATGTGTCGTACTCCGTGTGGCCTTAGGTGACATTTCCTATATACAACATAGGGTGCAACCCATGTAAGATTTAGCATAAGAACATACACTCATCCACACATCATTCACATTCTAACTCAAAGAAGCTTCATGCATTTCATTTATCAAAATTTGTCACAATACATGAGATATAGTTTTACATGAGTCATGACAGAAGATGCATGTGAGATAATTTAAACAAGCTTTAACCACTAAACACACTAACTACCAAGCAAGCCTACTAAGAGCAAAGTAAACTAAAAGATAACTACACATGTGACTAGTCGTCCGAATCTGGTGATGAAGGAGGGACGCCCTTATCCTGCATACAACACATGATAGCCTTTAAGGTGCGAGACACCTTCTTGAATTTCTGCTTCATGAAGGTCCTATTCTCTTCAAGCTTGGCCCAGGTCTCATTGACTTCTTATCACAGGGCGACCTGGCCCTCCTCGATCTGAGCCAAGTGGGCTTCTAAAGTAGCCCAATCACTGTTGTGCTCATGTGTAGCAAGAGGAGAGCCCTCATCAGTGTCTTCGGCCTCCTCTTCTTCCTCTTCCTCACTTTCTTCCTCTATCTCATCTTTGCCTTCCTCATCACTCTCTTCCTCTTCACTTCCTGTCTCATCCTCACTCTCATTGAGTCAGGCTTGACGTTGTCGTGGCCCAATATTCATGTTGTTGAGAGTAGTGTCGTTGATGAAATGGATCGGCGCAAGCCTTTCTGAGCCAAGTCTGTAACCGAATTCACGAGCAAGGTTTCATATAAGTCGACCGAATGGGAGTAAAATGTCTGTCCTAGGAGAGCGTGTGATCTGAACTATCTGTAGTAGTACATACGTAGGCAGGCACAACTTATCTCCTTACCTAGCTCGGTATAAGAAGTCCACCATCAAACGCGTGCATTCGGAGCGATTGCTCCATCTAGGATACACATTGTGCGTGAATATGTGGTGGAGTAGGTGGAAGTCGTGAGTCATTTTGGTTGCTAGGAGGCAGTTACCTCGACTCTAATGGACCAGTCAGCCACAAAGAAATCACGTGCGACAATCTCTTTCATGCACGCTCCTAAGATTTTTCTCAATAGCATGAACCTCTCCACGTGACATCCCCATAATCCGGGCTATCAGATCCACATTGACAATGACTTCCCGCCTTCCCACGGGGATAGAGAACTATAGAGGCTCTAGCAGTGGCTCTCGTATATGGGCGTAGAAGGCTCAGACAGTGCTCTCATTCACCCGAGACTTGCCCTCAAATATGGACCCCACCCGGCGTCCAACAAAAGATCCACCACCGGATAAAGTCTAAATAGTTTCTCATCCATGTGTGCTTCAAAGAGAACCCTACGGCCTTGAAACCTTCCATGTGTCATATCCGCCAATAGAGCTCTTTTGAGAGGAACCTGAGGATCCAGATCCCGCTTCGTCCTGATCTCTCGATCAACACTTGAGCTTGCTTTGATGCCCGATTTCCTCATGGGACGGGTAGGGCGGCTAGGCCCAGCTTCATCCATAGAAGCCCTCTTCTTTCCCATGAGGGAAAGGCATGTGGAGAGAGAGAATATAGCCGTCATGAGCTCGAAAAGAGTCATTTGAGTGAAACAAGATGGAGGGATAGAATGGGTTGTTGGACTTTGATATTTTGAGACACAAAGTAGGGTTTGTGTGCTTAAATGGAAGGAAATGAACGAGATAGGAGATGAATTTGAGGGATATGATGGAAAATGGGTATGTAGCGAAGAAGACGAAGATAGTATGAGAATGAAGGGAGGATTTGAGGTGGGAAATGAGATTTTTTAAAGTTTGGAAAGCTTGGAGGGGTAGAATTGAGGGAAAAGAAGCAAATGGGGGTGGTATAGGGGTCCCCAAACAATTTCATGGGCCCCACTAGCATGTACATTGGCCAGCTCGACCGGGCCGCAGGACTGCGAGGGCTTACGGTTGGGGCGATGCCATCGCCATCCACTGGACATGTGGGTGATGGCTCGCCCCAGGGGCGATACTATCCCCCCCCCCCCAACAGCCCCCCGGGGTGCCATATGTGTGCGGGGACCACTTTAGTCCCCCCCGATTTGGGCCGTTTGGGCCCCTGAGTTCGTTTGGTGCGGTTTCGGGTTCCTTGTCACGTATATTCATGCTCTTTGGGTTATTTGAGTGTGGAATATATTAAATCATCATTTAAACTCATCGATTAATGGTCTAGAAAAGAACTGAGATCACCTCACATGATCACGATGCGTACGGGTCCGATTTCAATGGTCGGTTTCGCTCGTTTGCGAAACTTGGAATCCTACGATCGTTTCTATGTTTTATCAACCCCTCCTAAGTCAAAGTATGTCAGAGTACATTGTGTGTCCATAACCTAGGTCTAGTTTAATCCAAATCATGCTCTGATACCAACTTGTAACACCTTGAAAATCAGGAGTCAAGCAGAAGCTCAACTCCCGAGTTCCCACGCATCACTTATGCAACATAGATAATGATAATTAAATATTGTATGTATTAGTACATTTAAACATGAGTGGGATTGTACCAAATCAGTATATCATACTTCAAAGACAGTTAAATTATGCAAGTGGAAGACTATGATAAATATATAGAGCATATAAGTGATTGTAAGTCCCTAGAGTATAAATGTCATCAGGTTAAATAATTACATGTATAATTTTAAAATTTACAAAATGATAAAGTGTAATGTCATCTAATCCATATCCCTGTAGCCCCGGTGACACAACTCCAGATCTATATAGACCCACCGGAGAGTTGCAGATAGGAGAACTCCTCCTCATCGTCATAGAAGGCAGGCTCCGTCTCGTAAGCCTCGCCGTCATCTGAAACTACAACAGAGTTTGATTGGTGCTTTAAAACACTATCCCAGAGTGGGAGTAAGTGATCAACTCAGTGGAGCTATAAGGCAACGGTTAACATGTTATCAATTCAGTTAAGTAGTAATGATAAAGCAATACAACAAGCATTCCTAAGTACTATTGTTAATGCAAGGATGGGATGCGATAATGATGTATGCCCTCGCCTACACTCTCTCTGTGACATTATCTCATGGTCGCGCATGCAACACTCCCGCTGTGCTCAACTCCAACGCCAAAGACACATGTAATGCGGTGCATGTGCGTGATTAGCTAAGTTCTTAATTAGATCTATTCATATAACAGGTTTGGGAAGCTAAGGTACCTCCCTTTATATCATTGTCCCAAACAATGATCCATCTAAGGTCGTTAATCCTAGTTAATCACATACGATAGGCAAGTTCGTGAGTTTACACTATAGGTCGCTATGGGTGGCTTGTCACCTCGGCGTAGGCTTAATTCATACTCGAGGTCACTACGAGAGGCTCGTTACCTGATCGTAGGCCTATTATATACTCAAGGTCACTACGAGAAGGCTCATCACCTTAGCATAGGTCGATAACTTGAATACGGTGTCCCATACACCACCATATTCGGCTCATGAGTTTGGGTTGCTTACTGGTCACTATGAGGAGGCTCGTCACCCCAGCGTAGGCCAATAGCTTGACCATGGTGTCCCATACACAACCATGCCTGGCTCATGAGTCTTAGCGGATCGCGGTACTAAGGTTAAACAGGCTTTGCACTAGTAAGTGGTACCTTAGATTCATGCAGTAGTGTCCATACATGATATACACACATTAGGCCAATCGGGTTACTTGATAAGTTCGATTGGTACGAGCGCACGCTAAGTTAATCAACATGGAGCGCATACACACTCCTTGTGGCCTAACCACTATCGATAATCACCATACGACTCGGATTCATCGAATGTGTCCTTGATGGCGGAACCAATCCGACCACTCTAACGAAATCTGTTACCAAATGCTTGGACTACATCGTAGTCCCAATCACACTCCAAGATAAAAGCATTCACATATGGTAGTCATAACAGTATAGAGCAAACAATTCAAGCAGTGAAATCATTTGAGCATTTCATAAAAATACAGAATAAACATTTTATCGCACATATGCATTTCGTACATAAATCACGTAATTGGATTGAGGTTACATAAAGGAATCAATGCATATAGTTAAGGTAGTTAAGAATCTTATCTCAACACCTTTAATAAATGCATTTTATCAAATAATTACTCATTCAGACATTTTATCAAACACTTAAGCTACACCTTTCGACATACATGATGTAACTTGGTAATAACATGTATTAGGACAAATCCTTTCACAAAGGAGTTGTCACATATACAACAACCATATATTCTCAATCAATAATCATGGCAAGCACAAATCATAATTTCATATTCATTTAAACATTTCATCAAACACATGGAATGCATTTTATTCAACATAGTTCATATATATGTGTGTAATATACAGCAATCATCGTATCTAAGTACATGTGATAGCAATCAAGTCAGTCATAAATCATTAACTGACATTGAAAGCCTGAAAAACCATAACCTAAATGTTTATAGTCCTCACCTTTCGTCGGTTAACTCGTATCGTACTCAGTTTGAACACTGCATCTTTGTCTATGACACAACGATAACTTATGGCATGAAATAGGTCAGTTTTTTCACCATTTACTCTATTTGGATACCTAACACAGATTAGAGTTAGGATTTCTTACCTAAAAATGGATTCGGATTCGATGGTGTAGTGATATAAGAGGGATGATTCGGCATGTGGAGTGGTGGGAACGAATCCCAGCAACTATCTCTCTCTCTTCTCCTCACTCTTTCCTTCTATTTTCTCTCTTCTCTCCTAGGGTTAGGAAATTCGTATGGAACGAGAGGAGAGTGGGTTAAGGCCCTTATATAGGCCCAGAACTGATGTCAATGGCCCTAGGGCCATGGTATACTTAGGATATAGCCAAAGGGTGGCTGTTTCGGGCTAACGGACCTCATCTGGAGGCCCATTTTCTGTATACGGTCCAGAGAAAGTTCCCTGACAATGGATCTATGTCAGGTTAAGTTTTTGGTCCGATCAGATTTACGGATCGACCATGGAGGACCAGTTTCAGTTCAACGGTCATCATCACTCGATCAGGGCCACAAATACACTGATATGTGTTGAAAAATTTTCCTGATCCAAGGGTGTAGTTGGGTCAAAATTTGACGGTCTGAAACCTTAAATTTTACCTGCAAGTGAACGGCCTAATTCACTTAAGTTCGAGTTCATTTTCTAAAGATATTCATGTTTCACACACACTTCGCTCTAGGCTCAAGTTGTATGTTTCTAGATACTATTTGGACTTGATTCCTAAGATGATTGTCAAGCCCAGTAAGGCGGTCATAACTCTATAGTTTAGCGTTAATCGGACTTTCGACGCACGGTCCAGGTCCGATACGGAGTTTCAGTGTGCTCTTGAGAGCAACTGGGTTTTGAGATTTCTACTAGGTTTTTAGGTAATGTAGAGTTAGCGATTCTACTAGTTTTGGATCTTGCAGTTCGTATAAAAAGTGATTCGAGCTAATTCGCCAAGTAATTCAGTTTAGTTCTTAATTAATTTTTGTCTAATTTCTAAAGGATTCAATCCTTAGTGATTTCTGCCTGAGGTGGTTCTCGGGGCTTTGTATGGATTTTTCTAAGACGTTATAATTGCCCAAATACTCACTCCTCTAGCAAAAGTGAGGTAGGGGGTCAACGCCGAATGGCCCCTGACGGGCCGACCGGCTTCGGCCGAGGTGGGTGAGAAGGAGACCTTCGTCCTAACTGTTCCTTCATGGCCAAATACCGTGGAGGTGGTAGACTTAGATCTAGAGGAGGTGCTCATTGCTCCCACAGTTCATAAAGTCGAGGACACTGAGGTCATTCATGCGGCCGAAGAAACTGAGGTCGAGACTACGGGCGAGACCGCCCAGACCGTAGAGGGGGTAAAGCTTCCAACGACTGAGGAGACTATCCCCTCAGTGTCCTTAGCTAGTGCTGAAGGGGGGTAGGCCTTAAGCCCATAGGCTAATGAGGAGGTGAGGACATTCTCGTCGAGTCATCATATGTCACATTTGTCAGACTACGTGACGAGACATGCCCCAGAGGAAGAGATTGCAGATCTGAAAGATTCCCATCCAGAGGCCTTCCTTACTGACTTTTTCGTGCTCTTCTTTAAGGTATGCCCCTCCCCTTGATATTATTTCTACTCTGTTTCATCATGTTAACTCATTCCCTTTACGTTTAGCTCATCCAGGAACTATTGACCACCCGTCAAAAGGTGGGGCGGATAGCTAATGAGTGCGAGCAGAATGAGGCGACGCTCAAGGAGAAGACTGCTAAGGTCGAGGCCCTTAGTTTGGGTCTTAAGGAGGGGGCAGTGGAGGCCGAGTCCCTAAGGAGGGCTCTGAAGTATGCTGAGGAGGTGCGGGATGCTCTGAAGATCCAACTGGACGAGCTTCGAGATAAAGAGGGTCTGGTCATGGTTGAGCTTGAAGGGAAAAAGTCTCACCTTAGATCTGCTGGAGCTGAACTGGAGAGGGTGAAGTTGCACCTCTTGTTCGTCCAATCTAATGCTACAGGGCTGAAGGTGGAGCTGGAGTGGGTGAAGACAAGCTCGACGGCTAAGCTAGCTGAGGTTAAGAAGGCTTTGGTCGCTCAGACATCTGAGTCTACGGCGGCCATCCCAGCGATCAAGGCTACAGCCGTAGAGGAGTATAAAGCCTTGAAGGAAAGAGTCGACGAGATGGATGTAGTCTACAACTGCGGTTACGACCTTTGTGTCGAGGACGTCAAGCGGCTGTACCCCGAGATGCACTTGGACGCCCTCTTTAGCGACGAAGTCTCGAAGGGGCCCTCACAGCTTGAAGCCAAAGTCAAGAAACCTCCTCCATCCAAATAGCTTCCCTCACATTAATTGTATATTTTGTAACCCTTTTGGGTTTGAAATGAAAAGAAACTTTTTCCCTCTTGCTTGCTCGTCCTCTATGTATATGAATGGTAGATCTTTGGAATCGCGCATGTGCATTGATCGACTAGTTTTAGCCATGTCCAGTTGAAGGGACGAATGTTGTTATGACCTGTACACTACAAATTAGTTCATCTGTTGCCATAATTAATAATCTGACCTCTTCTCTAAGGGTCAGACTACTAGATGAACATTTAAGTAATAATCTGACCTATTCTTTAAGGGTCGGATTATTAAAGGAACTTTTTTCCTTGCATTAAGGAGGTCCTCGGTAGTTCGAGTAGATAGAGAATAGTAGAACAAACTTCTTATGCTGAGTAATCTTTATTGAAGAACATAAGTGGATTTACATGTCATTCCATCATTCCTCGGTCCTGACGATCCATGGATGATAAATCTTTAGATGCTCGACATTTCAGGGGTGTGCTAAAGGCTGCCCTTCTAGATTCTTTATTCAATAGGTGCCTGGTCGAGCTATACCTGCCACAAGATATGGTCCTTCCCAGTTTGGTCCCTGCACTCCTAATCCAGGCTCCTTAATGTTCAGGAATGCTTTTTGAAGGACCAAGTCTATTAGTCTGAATCTTTGGATTTTTACTTTGGAATTGTATAACCGAGCGACCTGCTGCTGTCGTGTTGCGGTCATAAGACTAGCTAGTTCTCTTGTTTCTTTGAGAAGGTCAGGATTAGCGGTTGTCTGCTCCGTGTTTTGGGCTTCATTGTAAGACTACACGCATGCTGTAGGGAGTCCCGCCTCAACTAAAATGATGGCCTCAGCCCCATAGGTTAGAGAGAATGGAGTCTCTCCAGTTGTTGTTCGGGCAATGGTCCTGTAGGCCCAAAGTGCATAAGGAAGTTCCTCAGCCCAATCTCCTTTTACTTTTTCGAGCCTGGTCTTGAGGTGATTTTTTATTATCTTATTGATTGCTTCCACTTGCTTGTTAGCTTGGGGGTGCCAATGAGATGAGTAGGCGTTACGGATATCGAACTCCTTGTACATTTCGTAGAATTTGTCATTATCGAATTGCTTCCCATTGACTGAGACAATGGTATGTGAAATTCCAAACCAGCAGATAATGTTTTTCCAAACAAAATCGGTGACCTTTTGCTCAGTGATTTTGGCTAAGGGCTCTGCCTCGGCATACTTAGTGAAATAGTCAACCGCCATGACCGTGTATCGGGTCTGCCTTTTTCCTATGGGTAATGGACCGACGATTTCGAAACTCATTGGGCGAATGGCTGAGGTCTAGTCATCGGGCTCAGTTCCTCTATAGGTTGATGAGGAATGGTCTCACATAATTCCCGATCGCCGATTACGGCGCCGTGAGGCTCCGTAGAACCCCATTTTCGGATCCCGGCACCCATTCACCAGGTTCCGATCCTGGGATACTACAAGGAGGATTTCAAATCATCATCTGATTCATAATGAGCATAACACAAGCATAACCCACAACTAATAACCACAAGAACACCACCACAAAATTCACTATGATCAAAAACTTTTTAGTACAATGCGACAAAAGGGAAAAATACAATGTAACAAAAGAAGCAAACTCCAGAGCTCAGCTGCACGCTCCAACTACAGCGAGACTATGGCTGCCGTCCTGGCGTCACCCGCACGCATCAATCGTGCATAAGCTTATGGAAAGCTTAGAGGGTGGTGTAAGTGTGTGCGCAATATAAACGTACTCAAAATGCAAGGTCGAGTGATGCGGAATCATGGTGATGAGCACATGAATGCAATCACCCGTACAAGGCTATGCGGTGCAAGATATGAATGCTATCGGCCATAACACGGCCATGCGATGCAAGATGCAACTCAAGCATGCCAATACTCAACATGTATCAGTACAGTTCCATTCTGGATAATCATCAGGGTTCAATACACTCCAAATGGCACTGCGGCTCTCCCCGCGCAGTCAAATGAGCGTAAGAAACCTCACTATCCGCCCGACCAATAGTCTGCCAATACTATCCGGCACGCCGATAGCGGACCCATTCACGAGCCGGTCAAACTCACTAGTATTGCCCCCTACCCTCGGGCGAGTAAGGCCACACTCCTTTCCAACCGACCACGACACGGTGGGAGACGCGGCCTCTGGTATTCGGCCCTCATGCGTTCGTATATCCACTCGGTCTCGACGTTGGAGTCATCCTCCGGTACCATCGGGTTTAGGGATTTTCACCCAGAGATATCTATGGCGCCCGTATGCTAAAACTAAATATTTTCAGTCTCCAATCCTGCCATCCACGATGTATTTGTGGAGGCTATGGCCCTGATGTCGCTAGGGCACATAGTAACTATAATCACACAAATGCAAGTGCATGAGTCACATTATCAGTCATGCAACAGTCTGTATGTACCATGCACTTATATGGGGCAACTCCGCCTATCAGGGAGCCCATAAACAGTCTGCCCAAAGGCATATGCTATGATCGGTCACTCCTCATGTCAGGCATACATATGATGCGAATGATCATGAACCATGGATCTATACTAAACATGCATATAGGGATGGGCTCTGCGTATCACGGAAATGGGCCGAGACGGCCTGCAGAGTATAAATATGAACCTATCAGTGACCTTAAGGAGTATGACAATGCGGACATTTAACCAACATTGTCCTTACAATGTGGACGTCAAACCAACATTGTTCCCAAGGCTTAGCCCGCCATAAAGCACCATTACACAAACCATAGGAAATCACACATTGCAATGGACTAATATACATCTCATTGGGCCTCGACCCATAGTGCTCCAGATACATCAAATGGGCCATCTCATATGGGCCTTATATAAATCAAGTGGGCCGCATTAGTGGGCCTTATGTACATTGCAATGGGCCATAACCCATGAGCCTTTGAATACGTCACAATGGGTTTCGTAACATGGCCCTTATATATATCAGAGTGGGCCTCGACATCGGGCCACCAATACGTCGAATGGGCCTAACCTCATGGGCCTTATATATATATCAAGGTGGGCCTCCCCAATGGCCAGAAATACATCAATATGGCTCCACCACATGGGCCTAGGGCCCACCATAATATTTATTTGAAATCCAACCTATTCATAAGGTCACTTGGACCTTGGGTAAGGCCCACTGAAATGTTCATTTGAAATCCAACTTATTCATAAGGTCACGGGACCAGGGGGCCCACCAGGATGTTTATTTGATCTGAAAATTCTGTGGACCCAGAAAGGGTTTCAATGGTAGAGTTCAATTCACACTTTTTCTTGTGAGGTGGGCCGCCCGAGCGCTGGATTGACCCGATTTTTGAGGGGGGTCCATGTCAAATGGTGGCCCACCAAATGGACGGTGTGGATACAAAATATACATCATGGTGGGGCCCACGGATGGAGCCGTGGGTCCCTGCCTCGTGGCCGCCCGTCAATGCAGCAGCAGCAGCGCTGCTGCTGCTTTTAAAAAAAATTTTTTTTTAAAATTTTTTTTTTTGTTTTGGGGCCCACCGAGATGTGATTCACAATCCAGCCCATCCATTATGTGGGTCCCATCTAAATGACCGTACAGACCAAGTTTCAACGACATCCAAAACTCAGGTAGGCCCTGCCAAATGATTTTATATGTTTTAGTATGTCTTCACATGATTTTCAATGATATGGCCCACCGGAGTTCCATATACAGTTGAATTCTGGGGTGGACGGCTGAAATATGGGGACCCATCAAATGCACGGTGTTGATGTCTGAAACGCATCACGTGGGGCCCATAGCTGGGACCGTGAGCCCCAGCCCGGTCGCCCGTCCGTCACCCGCCGTACGGCGTGGCAGCAGCAGCGTCAGCGCTGCTGCCTCCCTCTTTTGTTTTTTTTTTTTTTTGAAAATTTTATTTTTTTACGGATTTTCATAGACGGGGCCCACATCCGCAAAATCCACTCCAGCCATGGGTCCCTATGGCTTGATACAAGCCCATAGAGTCCAATATCGGGCTATTTTTGATATGCAGGAGCCTTAGGGAGTAAACTGAAGGTAGGAACACTGTTTCCTATGGTACGGCCCGCCAGAAAATGGGATCAACTTCATTTTTCGGCTCAACGCCTAAAATGAGTTGAGGAACAATATGGACGGTTTGGATCTTACATATACATCAAAGTGGGGCCTGCATGAGTGGCCCACCACTCCCTTTCTTTTTTTTTTTTTTTGTTTACCCATTGTTGCAACGTCCAGCGTCCAGGGACGCTGGACGGTCCGTATATTTTCACAAAAATGGGGTGGGTCCCACGTGAATGTGGCCCACCAATATATATATATATATATATACAAATACATTTAATATTTATCTTATATTGTATATATATATAAGTACATATTATATTATATATTATATACATATATATACATGTATTATATAAAATATATCATACATATATATATATATACACATATAAAAGATGCATTGGGCCCATCCCAACAGTAGAGGGTGCGGATCATCACCTATAATAGAGTGGGCCACACCGTCTGATGTGGATGGACGGAGGAGATGTAACCTATCGGTGGGATCCACACCATTACAAAGAAAGAATGAGAGAGATAAAGAGAGAGATACACGGTGAGATAGAGGAACCCCGCCACTATGGGCCCTCTTGATTAAATCACATACATCCAAATGGGTCCCACCAACAAGTGGGCCTTAAAATGGAAAAACACCCACCTTATCTTTCTTCTCCTTGCTCCCTTGGACTCCTTAGCTCCTTACCTTCACTTTTAATGGAGATTGATGAAGGATGAATGGTTGAGATTGGAGATGAGAGGGTGGGCCACACTTGAAGTTGAGAGAGGAGTGTTGGATGAGTGAAATTTCTCATGGGATTTGGAAAATTTGCTAGAGAATGAGAGGGAGAGATAGAAATAATGGATGGAGGGATGGGTGGAGTGGTGGTTGTAAGAAAGGAGTGATGAGAGGTATGGTTTAGTTTGAAATTGGTGGAGAAGAGGGATGGTTGAGGTTGAAAATGAGAAAAGAGGAATGGTGAGGTGGAAAGATGGTGGACTTTTGGAAAAAGAGGGAATGGGTGAGGTACTTTGAGGTATGGTTGCATTTATGGTTAATTAGTGGGACTAATTATGTAGAGATTCCCTCGAAATCCGCAACGCGCGGTGTTTCTTCGGAATAAACGCTGATCGACATCTTCTTACCTGGGTATCGGTTCGGTGCGCAAGTCACGGCGTTGGAACCGCGGCGACGACGTGATCACCAAGACATAAGTTTCGGATCGAGCCGACGTCGGTGTGCGGGACCTGGCTTAAGATCATGCGCAAATACCGAATACGGTGCGAAGCTATGGGTAATGGACCGACGATTTCGAAACTCATTGGGCGAATGGCTGAGGTCTAGTCATCGGGCTCAGTTCCTCTATAGGTTGATGAGGAATGGTTTGAAAATCTTTGACACTTGTCACAGCTCTGAGTGTACTGCTTAACATCCTTCTAAGTGGTCGGACAGAAGTATTCCTGTCGGATGACCTTATGGTCAAGAGCTCGACTCCCTGAATGATTGCTACGTATTCCTTCATGGATCTCTCTCATGACATAATTGGCTTCATTAAGTCGGAGACACTTGAGATAGGGCAGAGAATCCCATTTCTTGTACAAGACATCCCCTATCATCGTATATTGGGCTGACCTACATTTGAGCTTACATGCCTCTAGTTGGTCATCGGGAACCTTTATTCCCAAAGGTATTCGATAATTGGATCCATCCAGCTTGGATTTGAGTGAATGGGTAAGAGCAGTTTCCTGATCGAATTTATGAATGCTTGGCTCGGCCAAGAAGTCGATCGGGATTGACATCGGGACGTCTTCCTCGGCCGCAGATGCCAGTATAGCCAATGCATCTACTTTCGAATTCTCTGACCTCGGGATCAAATTGATGTCTCATTTTTTGAACTTGCTTATTGGTTCCTGAGTTCTCTACAAATACGCAATCATTCGCTTCTCCTTAGCTTGATATTCGTTGGTGACCTAATTAACAATGAGCTAAGAATCATAGTGGGCTTCTAGGACCCGAGCTCTCAGAGATGTTGCTAACTTGATCCCTTATAATAATACCTCATACTCGGTGACATTATTAGACGCACAGAACCCGAACCGTAAGGCATACTGGACAGTCGTCAGGTCGGGAGTAATAAGGATGATACCTGCCTCGCCGCGCATGGAGTTGGAAGATCTATCAACATACAATGTTTAGGCGCGATGGTTGGCTTCAGGTTTTTGGGTGTCATCCATCGATTGACTAGACCCTGGATCCCTTGGAGTGGCGATCGGCAAGCCCCCGTTGATAGGCCGATCAGGTCCGCTCATGGGGTCATCATCTTTATTTATCTCATCCAAAGCGACTCGGTTCTCACATTCAATAAGCTTGACGATGAAGTTAGCTATCGTCTGACCCTTAATTGCACTCCTCGACTGATATCTGATATCGAATTCGCTTAACTCAACCACCCATTTCATGAGTCTTCTGACACCTTAGGCCTTTGGAGTATTTGGCGGAGGGGTTGATTGATCTGGACTATTATCGTGTGAGCTTGGAAATATGGACGGAGACACCTAGATGAGATCACCAAGGCTAAAGTGAGCTTCTCTAAGTCCAGGTATTTGGTTTCGGTGGGGACCAAGGATTTACTAACATAATATACATGGAATTGTTTCCCTCCAGACTCCTTGATAAGAACTGAGCTAATTACTACTATCGAAACCACTAAGTACAGTAACAAAGGTTCCCCGTGCTCAGGCTTTGAAAGCAGCGGGGGTGATTGGAGGTATTGTTTCAGCTGCTGGAATTCTCGCTCACAGTCCTTGTTCCATTATGCCTTCTTGTTACCCTTCGGTTGTTGAAAAAAGGGGAGGCACTTATCTGTTGATCTGGATATGAAGCGATCAAGGGCGTCGACCCTTCTGGTGAGGCATTGGATTTCCTTGATAGTCTGAGGTGAATTCATATCCAGCAGAGCCTTGATCTTGTCAGGATTCGCCTTGATTCCTCTTTGACAAACCCTGAATGCGCATTTAGCTGGATTCAACTTCATTTGGTACTACTGCTGAATTGAGAACATCTCTTCAAGGTCGCTAATGTGGTCGACAGCTTTGACACTTTTCACAAGCACATCGTCAACATAAACCTCCATAGAACGTCCAATCTATCAAGCAAACATCTTGTTCATATGTCGTTGATATGTGGCCCCGGCGTTTTTCAGTCCAAAGGGCATACCTTATAGCATTAAAGTCCTTTATTTGTGACAAAGTTCATCTTCTGCTTGTCATGCTGGTGCATGGCTATCTGGTTATAACTTGAGTATGCGTCTATAAAGCCGAGGAGCTCATGCCCTGCTGTGCTGTCAACCAGTTGGTCGATCCTGGGAAGGGAAAAATTGTCCTTGGGGTAAGCTTTATTCAGGTCGGTGTCATCAACACAAACCCACCACTTCCCAATATTAGACTTTTTTACGAGGACGACATTTGATATCTAGTCAGGATAATAAATCTCTTTAACAAACCCTGCATCTAGAAGTTTGTCGACTTTTTCTGTAATAACGATGTGCTGTTCTGATTCGAAAGCTTGTTGCTTTTGTCTGACCGGTCTATGATCGAGGTCCACATTTAATTTGTGGACCATCACCTTGGGACTAATACCGAGCATGTCCTGATGGGACTAGGAAAAAATGTCGGCATAACGTCGAAGGAGGTTTATCATTAAGCCTCGAAGCTCAGGGATCAGTGATGAACCGACATACATTGTTCGCATCAGCTTAGACTCGTCAAGCGGAATGGTCAAAAGGTCCTCCATTGGGGACCCTCTTTTAAACAATTCTTCTTTGGGGTCAATGGAGACGATCACTAGGGTATAGATCGGAGTCCTTGCCTTCAGAGCGGTTGAATAGCATTGTCAATCTTCGCACTGGTCTCCTTGGACATAGCCGACCCTGTGATCAGTAGGGAATTTTATTATAAGGTGGTAAGTTGATACTACAGCTCTTATGGAGTTGAGGGAGGGTCGTCTGAGGATGACATTGTGGGTGGAGGGACAATCTACTACCAAAAAGTTGATCATCATTGTGGTTTGATTTTGCCCCTCCCTAGCAGTGACTGGAAGTTGGATGGAACCCTCAGGAATGATCTTGTCGCCCGTGAACCCAAGCAGTGGAGTCCTTACTGGTTGGAGTCGTGACCTGGCTATTCCCATCTTGTTGAATGCCTCGATAAAGAGTATGTCGGCCAAGCTACCTGTGTCCACAAGGATACGATACACCTTACGATTGACTATGGTCAGGGATATGACCAGGGCGTCATCGTGTGGGTGTTGAATACCGCGGGCATATTCTTCCATGAATGTCAGATCGCAAGGGCGCATTCGTAACTCCTTGTGTAGTCTGCTAGTGAGGTGGACATAATCACTTGGGCTGACATTCCAAGTGTGTGCCTTTCAAGCTCGGTTCGAATCATCACCTCCCGCAAGTCCACCAAAGATAGTGAGGATCTCGCCAGTGGGGTTATTATCAATTGTCCTGCTGGGCTGCTCATCCTCCCAAGCTGACCGATCTTGTTTGATATATTCTCTCAAGTGCCCATTGTGAATGAGGGCCTCAATCTCTTCTTTGAGGTCAAAGCGGTCGCTGGTGGAATGGCTGTGGTTGCAGTGGAAGCGACACTACTTTTGTTTATCTCGCCTATCTGCATTGGCCTTCATTCGGTTCGGCCACTTCAACAAGCTTGTCCTGAACCTCCAAAAGAACTTGCTCAGGCGTGGTGTTAAGAGGGTGTAAGAGTTGAACCTACTCTTAAGACATCTGCTTGGTCGTTGTCCTCTTACCAAATCCTTGTCCCTTCTTCTTTTACCGGTGTGTACTTAGGACGAGGCTTCCTCTTTCCGCCTCTTATCCTTAATTGAGCTCCCGGCGTCTCGAGTAGCTTTTCGAGAGCTGAAAAGTTCCTCAGCATTAGAGTATTTTTGTGCCTTGTTCATGAGCTCGCCAAGAGTTGTTGGAGGATTTTTGCCTATCCAAAAGAAGAACCTTCCTTCCCTGAGTCTGGCTATCATAGCGGTTAGGGCTATCTTATCCAAGTAGTTGTCCACTTGTACCACCTCTTTATTGAACCGCACAATGTAATCCTTCAACGCTTCACCTTTTTTATTTGTTTGATAGTGAGTAGATGGGTGGACGGTTTCCTTCGTTCTTTCTCGACGATGAACTATGTCAGGAACGCCTTGCTGAGGTCGAAAAAATAACTTATCGACTTCGGTTTCAATTATCTGTACTAGCTCTGCGTAGCTCCCATTAAGGTTAAAGCAAAGGCTCGGCAAATGATTGGCTTAGATGCCAACTGAAGTTCCATCTATGCCCTGAAAGACTCTAAGTGTTCGGTGGGGTCTCCTATTCACAACCCCAAGTGTAGGGTCCCGATGTAGTAATAATCTCGGTGAGACCGAGGTCGAATCCACATGGATTAATCTCGTGTGTTTTCTAAGAGCAACTAGAACTAGAACTAGAAGAAGATGAAAACCTAAATCTAGAATAAGTGAGAGAATAATTGTAAAAAACTTAATGAAAAACTTGTGAAATTTAAAAATGGGAAACTAGGGTTTCCAAGGATCCACTTGTAGAGATCAGGGAGATCTATGCTGGATTTACGAACACAACTGAAATCAGAGTCTTATCTTTATACAATTGGAAGATATCTCATTAAAAATCAAATCTGAACTTCCTTTGATCTAGTTCTCAATGGATGAAAGGTATTAGAACTAGAAGTGATTCCATCACAAAACCATCTAAGAGAATTGTGAGAGTTAAGGAGGATTCCATCATCCAACCATGCCCAGGGGACGATGGTGAACAACAGGATTTCCTAAATTCGCAATCTCAATAATGAAAAGAACATACTCAAAGCTATCACAAATCCATTGTAACTTAAATCACAACAAACCATTAAAAACTGAAAGTGCTCCTTATAATCAAACTAGAATTAAAGAGAGTTTAATATAAACATGAATCAAGGCCATAGAAAACATCCCATCATGCTGCAAGCTTCACCTCTTAGCCTTAGCTAAGAGGTTTAGCCAGCCATAGACATGATTGACTAGGATCTCTTACGAAAACATAAAAGAATAACTAAGGAAAGAAGAAAAACTCTTTAGGCAATGGCTTCTCCACGCTGTCCTCTTTCTGCTCCCTGCTCCTTGGTGCATCCAGCAAGAGAATGGACCAACCCTTGCTCACGTTCCCTCTCTCCTTTTGCTTCTCCTTAGATAACTCTCTTTTATAGTAGCAAAGAGGGCTTTCTAGATATGTCCTACGTAAGAGGTTTACATACACAACAGAGAATCGGATGGACATTTTGCGCATCCTATTTCTGCGCATGGCTGATTGGAGACCGCATGAACCCATTATTTTGCTTCTGATTACTTCTGCCATCATGGAGGTGGTCGAACCTCACGTTCCTGACGTTTGGATGGTCTGAATCATGACCACGATTCGGACCTTGATCATCCAACAGCTTGCGGTTTTCTGGGCTGCGTCCACAATTTTCGTTTGCATGCTTTATGAAATTTCTTGGCTCTGTGATGGCTGGTGGGCCCATGATCGGTGCAGGCGGGGAAATCCACTCTGTTCATTGGATTCCTCTCGTCATTCTTGGCTAGGATGACGTGGAACAGTTCGGATTCGGTGTGGGCTATGGAATTCTTCTTAGCGCCATCCATCTTGTGTTTAATTCTCCATATACATGTAATATTTGAGGAAATCGAGCAACAGATTAGGGTACGATTGGTTTGACTGTCTAGTTGCAACGAACTGCTTGGATCATCGAATCTAATGATGATGGTGTGTCAGAGATCATCTTAGTGGACGTTCGTCTGGCGCTGGTGGAAGAAGGATTTTGAAAATCCTTCCTTTCTATGAAAATCGTCTGGTCAAACCGTGTTTCACTCGACTTCAGACTTGGTGCGTTGCCAGTGCACATGTATTGTGCACATGCTCCTGCAAGTGGGGCCCACTTTTGGTGTTTCTTGGAGAATCTACACCGCCCATTCATTTCTCCACCTAATTTAAGGAGTTGAGTCCAAAATTGAGGCATATCCAGAGATCAGGTGGCCCCAAACTATCAATGGTTGATCTGTCCACTGGCTTTGATGATTCTTGAGCATTAAATCCATGCTTTTAGCATCCTTTTTAATCCAAGCTGTTAAATTCACCATGTAACACAAACATGATTAGAATAAAACATTAAGCATTATCAGGTGCATAAAACCAAGTAATAAATGGGATCCAATATGCAATATTTGACCCTCAACATCTCTAGAGCCAACATATGGGGTGACAGGTGGCATTCAAAACCTTGTAGGGAAAGTCGAGCTCATGATGTCATTGGTGAAAGGTAGTTCGGCCTCTTCCATCATAGCATGTATTGAGGTCGGAGCTTACGCTCGATAGGCTTGGCATATATCACCAATCTAACCTTGTAATTCGTCAAGTTGAGCTTCCCAAGGATCTTTGTTCTCGGCAACAGCTTTATGGGCGGGCTCTACCTCGAGGGCTTTTCCACGCCTCTTCTTTTCTAACTCATGACGTAGTTCAGACGGGGACAGCGCGGATGTCTCCAAGATGTGAGAGGGTGCATAGCCGGGAGCTTCATGGGATAGGCCTTTTTGAGAATTCGCTGGTGTCGTGACCTCAACAATTGCTCGAGCAGTAGCCTCCTGATTGGGAAGAGGGATCTGTCTTTCTAGCATCTTCCTTATCTGGCCAAGGTCTCTGGCAATATTTTAAAGAAAGAAGCTAACCTCCCCGATTCTGAGACCATCGTGCTGGACCCGTAAGGGTATATTTAGCTTGGAGTTGGGATGATGAGTCCCAATGGACAGGCTATTCTGCGAGCACATGCGATGAGTCCCGATGGACAGGCTGTTCTGCGAGCATAGGATTAGCCACAACAATGGCTGAAGGAGCTTTCTTCCTCCCTCTAGCCATCGTTGCTATGTGAAGAGCTATGAATGGCTTTGACGTCGTTCCCACAGACGGCGCCAAACTGTTGATATAAAAATATGGTTCACCCTCGCCGGGTTGCTGGACCTTCAAAATCCTGCATAAGAAGAAGACAAAGGAGACCCTGGCTAAAGCAGGGGACCCTTCGATGGCAAAGTCAAGCTAGAAATTTGGGTCTGGTATCGTTAAGGGGTTTCGGGTGAGATATTTTTCGTACCTTTTCATGTAAATAGGTCTATTATTTATAGTTTAGGCATACAAGAGTTGGTTATTAACCTTAGGCATGATTCTGATGCAATTTCCTCAACCATTACATGAGATTTATGCCAATGATAAGGGCCGATGCAGTTGGCCCCAAAATTACGTGGCAGACGGTTGAGGCTGACCTGGGCCGGATCCTTCAATTGATCAGGATGAGGCCAAGTTGAGTTAAATCCTTTAATAATCGAGCAGATAAACTTGGTCGGAGCTTGAACAAATAAGCTTGGTTGAAGCTCGGACAAATGAGCTTAGTCGGAGCTAAGACAAATAAGCTTGGTCGAAGCTTGGACAAATGAGCTTGGTCGGAGCTCAGACATATAAGCTTGGTTGAAGTTTGGACAAATGAGCTTGGTCGAACCTTGGATAGATAAGCTTAGTCGGGCTTGGACATATAAGCTTGGTCGAAGCTCGGACAGATAAGCTTAGTCAGGGCTCAGACATATAAGCTTGGTCGAAGCTCGGACAAATAAGCTTAATAAGAGTCCTGAAAGTGTTTGGGGTGCTAAGGGGTACAGATTATCTACCCTTCATAAAAAAGGTTTACTTACGATAATCCAAGAACTCTTCGGCCTAGATGCACATGCTTGTGAGTCCGTGCTGACCTCATGAGTAGTGAAACCATTTTTAACCATAACACACACACACACACACACACACACACACACACACATATATATATATATATATATATATATATATAATAAACATTTTAAGTTTATTTTTATTACACCTGGCCTTTCCATGATAATAACTTGGGAAAAACTTCAAAAAATAAATAAATGAAAATCTCTAAAATAATTCCATGGCGGAAAAGTTGCCAAGAAGGCGATTTATTACTGTGATCTTAGCCACTGATTAATGCATGCATCATTGAATATGGATGGTTAAGGGTTTTTTTTACTATCATTATTCATTCCTCAGTCCATTGCAATAAAACTGTCACGACTAAATCACGGGACACACTGCAGATAGTTGGCATGGCCAGCATGAGATTCATTGAGAGATCCTAATCTGTGATTAGTGGCCATTTTTTGATGCGGTTCAGTTACTATTTTCTTTCAAACCATCACGCTGGATGTCAAGCAATCCGTATTCACTATTCTAGCCTCTTTTTTATTTTTATTTGTTTCCTTTTTCTTATTCTTTTTCCTCTTTTAGTAATAAATTTGTTATGGTTCATGACCCATTTAAGCGTCTCTCACGATCTGGACCATTTAATTCAAGTTACATGAATGCAACTGGTGTAAATGGTGATGCAGCTTACGGCCACACTGCCCAAGTGGCACCATGTACTAACCTCCAGGCCCAGGTGGACCCAAGTGCTCATTGCATCCAAGCTGAACATCAGGCTAGTCCCCTCATCAAGTGGGCCACATGCGGACATAGAAATGAACATATCAAAACGACAATGCATGGGTGGTCTATATTCGAAGTACAAGCATGTAGGCAAATGATAAGTGGACCACAATGATAAGGAACAGCATATTCCTCTAACATATTGCCACTTTGAACTTTGTTGACCAAAATACTCTCATCCCTCCATCTAAGAGAGGTTCAACGGTCTGATCTGGTCGGTAGGATCCACAATGGGTGGGCCATCTAGCCTCCTTCAAGGGTGGGCTCGGGTTGCACTTGCTCATCTTGGGTCATGCACTAACTAACATGTCCAGCACAAATAACCTTGACCAAAGGCCTAGAAATTGGCCGGCTGTCTGAAACATTATCAAGCCCAGCCCATGAGCTAAAGACCTTAGCTGAGGTGTAGGATGGCCCAGGTCTAGATGGGCTCGGCCTGGGTCCACGTACCTGTGATGCAAACCCAAAGAGACTTGAGACTGAGGGCAGAGACGGGTCTGATAGAAGATAATTATATGGTGAATACTTGGATGGAAGTAGTATCCTAATGTAGTAGAGTTTCACGTGCATGGTTTAGGAAAGTAACGTCTTTAGAAAAGCAGATGATGTCCACTTGAAAACAAAAAAGAGAACCTAACATGTGATATCTAAACTCAAAACCTCTGCCTACAGAAGCAGCTACAGAATATATGCCACTGTCTCCATACCAGATTTCCACAATCAAGCTTAAGTGCACTCAATATACCCCCTCCTTTCAAACTTGCCAAAAATTCCTCTGCTTCAGGAGATCCTACTACACTAAAATGTCCAAGATGCCCTCCAGGATACTTGGCTATACCCAACATACTCGAGCTCCTTTGGATAACTAAAACCATTCGTACGGTGGGCCAGAGAAAAATTCTGGGATTCAAGTATTTCAAACATTTGATGGCTTTGATTATTTAAAGTTTAAGATGACAGTCTTTTGAAAATGGACGTGAAGATTCCACCCGACTTAACTCTACATATAATAATTATTTATATAATAGAATTATATAAATACATAAATAGAAAAACTGTGGTTAAGTGCATCTCTTTTTCTAGCTGAGGTCGCGAATCATGTCATGTCCTCTCAACGAGTCTGAATCGAGTCAGACCCAGGATGGGTTGGACTGGCCGAGTTTCAAGTTGACTCAGCTAGTTTTAGAATATGACTGGGCTAGGAACCTAGGTGTTGTGACACCTATCAGTTAGATTTCCAGCTAGTGCTTTTAAAATCTGGTACGTATGTGCAATGTGAGATCTGGCAGTCGCACTGAACTGCCGTGTAGCGTGCGATGCACTGGGCGAACGTGCTATTTGTAGGATGACACAGGCGTAGTTTGGTAAATTCATTAATGCCTTTGGAGATGTTACCATATCTATAAGGAGGAAGTACACGCACTTGCTTTAGCCATAGTTGGAGGCCAAAGCGATCCTCTTGCTTTCCCCTGAATGCAAAAATTCATCGCATTATCGTGTACGGTCTGTTCGCATCAGGTGCTTTCTTTTCTGGCTTAAACTCTTATTATAGCTGACTACCGTCTTAAATACGGTGGAAGATCTTCAACTGTACACATGGCACAGTTTTATGAAAATCAAGACCGTCCAAAGTGGGGATCCGGTTATAGATGGATATCACCAAAAAAGTACATAGAAATTATAATTATAACCACCTGATCTCTCTGTTGGAAGTTGGACCAGTCACTAATTTTCTTTTAACCATCCATTTGATAGCCACCGTTTGGATGTTTAGGAATTCTGGATCAGCTTTATGAGATTAGAGATGTGATCCATCCATTAATGTGGTCCACTATTTGAATAGTCTGGATAGACATAAATGAGTGACATATGGGAGGAGGATGAGTCACCACTGTCTTGAAAATGGTGTACTATTATAGGAGTCCACCTCTTCTTTTTTCGAGAAATTTACGACTGTGGACCCCACCTATTATCCATTGGATATTCTCGAAGCAATACAAACTTAACATACACACTTAGACCTCCTTGTACGGACGATAAATTTCAGGACGAAAATACCCCTCCTTTTAATGGAAACGGATTGGGTACTCCTGCCACCGCTAATGGCGTATCTCAGTGGTTTGTGGGACCCACAATGATGTATTCTTTTCATCCATGCCGTCCATATATTTTTGCAGATCATTTTATGGTATGAGACCAAAAATGAGGTATATCCAAATCTCAAGTGTACCACATTACCAGAAACAGTGTTGAATGAGCGTCAACCATTAGAAACTTAGGAGGAGCCCACTATGATGTTTGTGAGAAATCCTCCCTGTCTAAGTTCATTCATTGGGTCACAAAGACCTGGATGAAGAGGAAAAACAAATTTCATAATGATCCAAAACTGTAACCCCTAAAAGGGTTTTAATGGTAGACATTCAATTCCCCACTGCCTTTTACAGTGTGGTCCACTTGATAGTTAGATCTATCTTATTTTTCGTCTCAAGCCTCAATATGAGCCCGCCAAATAGATGGACGGTTTGGATATAACAAAAACCTCATGATGGGACCCACAAAAGCAATATAGCAAAAAATAAAAATAAAAATCTACAGACTGCCGCGGCATCACCGCCGGTTCGGCGGCAATGCTGCAGCAGTCTGTAGAATTTTTATTTTTATTTTTTTATTTTTATATTTTTACAGGGAGAACTTTTTCTCCCTTACATATTTCTCTAATACATAATTATGTAAATATGTATATATAAGTATATAAAAATATTTTCATATCTTTTAATTCATTTTTTTGTCTATGTATTTAAGAAGCATATCTCCTAAACTAGAATGATTTTTTCTTTTTTTTACACATGCACACACACCCCCACACACTCACACTAGTGGAATTTCACCACCTATGGATACTCGAACACTTGACCGGGTGTTAAAACTCCTAATAGTCTACCACCCGAGCGAGGCAAACATGAAAATGAGCAGGGCAAACTAGAAAAACAGTAGGGCAAACTGAAATATGAGCGAGACAATCTAGAAAAACAGCAGGGTAAACTGAAATATGAGCAAGGTAAACAAGAAAAACAGCGGGGCAAACTGAAATATGAGCGGGGTAAACTAGAAAAATAGCGAGGCAAACAAGAAAAATAGCGGGGCAAACTTGAAAAACAGCGGGGCAAACTGAAATATGAGTGGGGCAAACTAGAAAAACAACGGGGCAAACTGAAATATGAGCGGGGCAAACTAGAAAAATAGCTGGGCAAACTGAAATATGAGTGGGGCAAACTTGAAAAATAGCGGGGCAAACTGAAATATGAGCAGGGTAAACAAGAAAAACAGTGGGGCAAACTGAAATATGAGCGGGGCAAATAAGAAAAATAGCGGGGCAAACTGAAATATGAGCGGAGCAAATTAGAAATACAGTGGGGCAAATTAAAAATACAGCGGGGCAAACTGAAATATGAGCCGGGCAAACTAGAAAAATAGCGGGGCAAACAAGGAAAATAGCGGGACAAACTGAAATATGAGCGGGGCAAACAAGAAAAACAGCGGGGCAAACTGAAATATGAGAGGGGCAAACTATCTGATTTTGCTAATGAATTTAGAACTTTGAACATCTTTTCTTTGAGAGTAATGATCTCCTATAACCAGTTGTTGGATAGCTTACAATACAGTCCATCTAACCTATAAACCTATCATCTGCCTGGGACATGAGAGCCATACTAAAGGAGGGACTCACCTTAAAGAATCATTTGGTGAAAAAACTAGGCCATTGTGCATGAAAAAAATGAAAAAAAACAGAGAGTTTAAATCAGAGATGCTGATGGTGTGCTTCCATGTACTCATAAACATTTTCCTCAGTTGTAGGTCATCTGGTATAAAGAGTTTATCCTTCTCTACTAACCAAATTCCATCGCTAGAGGCAGTCTAGGAGGGCAGCCTGGTTATTTTCAAGTACATAAGTCCAAAAGGAGCAACACTTCGCCAAACTCACTTCATAAGATAAAGCAACAAGAAAGAACCACAGAATTTAACAAATGGTAACTGCGGGATCAATCATATACTGAAGTATTAGAATTCAGCTCTTTGAGAATCTCTTCAGTTTTGGGGTTTCAATTTTCATGTTTGCCCTGCTCATTTTTCATGTTTGCCCCGCTGAATTTCATGCTTGCCCCGCTCATTTTCATACTTACCGAACTCATTTTCATGTTTGCCCCGCTCATTTTCATGTTTGCCTCGCTGAATTTCATGCTTGCCCCGTTCATTTTCATGTTTGCCCCGCTGATTTTCATGCTTACCCCGCTCTTTTCATGCTTGCCCCACTTTTTTTCATGTTCGCCTCGCTCTTTTTCATGCTTGCCCAACTCATTTTCATGTTTGCCCCGCTCATTTTCATGTTTGCCCAACTCATTTTCATGCTTGCTCCGCTGAATTCCATGATTGCCCCACTGAATTCCATGCTTGCCCCGCTCTTTTTCATGCTTGCCCCGCTCATTTTCATGTTTACCCCACTCATTTTCAAAGAGCTTCAAACAATTTATCGAGAAAATGAGCGGGGCAAACATCAAATTGAGCGGGGCAAACTAGAAATTCAGCAAGGTAAACATGAAATTCATCGGGGTAAACAGGATATTGAGTGGGGCAAACTAGAAATTTAGCGAGGTAAACACGAAATTCAGCAGGGCAAACTTGAAATTAAGTGGGGGAAACAGAAATTTGAGCGGGGCAAACACGAAATTGAATGACATATCGAGATTTGAACGTCGATATTATCGAAACATACTTGATATATCGAGAAATTATTGAAATTTCAGTGTTGGATGCTGAACATTTCAAAGGTAAAGTCAATATTATCGAGCAACACTTGATATATCGAAGATTAAATCTTGATATTATCGAGACACTCTCGATATATGTCGATACTTGTATCTTAAACCAAGCTTACCTAGCTGAAGTGATTATGTAACTTTAAGTAAAAAAGTTATTTGTAATTGATCTTAAACCAAGCTTACCGAGCTTACTTATCTCAAATAAACTACTTATCTACTACTGTAGGTATACAAAGTAACAATTTCATTAGAAGTGAAAGAAGGGATACGCCAAGCCAAATGAAAATAATTTACAATACATAGAAATTGTTTCATAGGTACCTTAGTGAGCATTCATGCTTTTATGATGCAATGAGGATCTATTGCGTCAGAGAGGATCAAATAGTATCAATATTATCTAAGTAGCCTGAAATTGAGAGAGCCTAGCATGAGAGGGAGCAAGGAAAACTGAAATTAAAGTGAGCTTAGCATAAGAGGGAGCGAGGAAAACTGAATAGCATACTTTGAAATTTTTCTGCATAATCGCCGGAATTGTAAGTTATGATGTATAGCATACTTTATAATTTTGGTGGATGATGAAATGAACTTTATACTTTGTCCCACTGTATTTTTAGTTTGTCTCGTTATGCTCGTCAATCAAGTTTAATACACATAGAACTCAATGCTTGACAATTGCTCTACATCTTGAATTTCATGTTTGCCCGCTAAATTTCATGCTTGCCCCGCTCTTTTTCTTGTTTGCCCCGCTCATTTTCATGCTTGCTCTGGTCATTTTCATGCTTACCCTGCTCATTTTCATGTTTACCCCGCTGAATTTCATGCTTGCCCCGCTCATTTTCATGCTTGCCCCGCTGAATTTCATGCTTGCCCCGCTCTTTTTCATGCTTGCCCTGCTCTTTTTTCAAAGAGCTTGAAACTGGTATGGATTCCTTCGTTGTAGCTCGAATGCCACAAATCGTTCATGTCACTAGCTGGCATTTGAACCACACAAACCTAACTTGAAAAGGCTAGTTATGTGCAAACCTTAGCATTTGGTTGAATATGTAGTTGTAGTCACTTTCCAAATTCACTCGATGTTTGGAAGGACCTTGAGAAAGAAACCCAACTGAGAAGCTTTTTGTTACCTGAGTTTATACCTTAAATATCCCATTGTTCTAATTGTTTTAACCAATTGTAGAATCCATTAGAATATCAATTTCTGAAAATTTAACTCAAGGGCCAAATGCAGGGTTGAGAATACATGAATAAAGCTTCCATGGAACTTTCATTCTATAAACATGTCTGAGGATATATTTGAGACTATGTCATATAAGCCTTTTTAACATGTATGGTAATCTATTTAGCCTTTTAAGCATGATAGGCTATCCTTAGGTAATTGTTGCATTAGCTGTATACTCTGTACTAATATTTCTATTTATGGTAGTTTATTAGTGCTTGAGGAGGTTCATTGGCTAAATTAGCTTCGCCTACCCCAAAATCAGTATATCATTCTAGTTTAGGAGATATGCTTATTAAATAAATAGACAAAGAAATGAATTGTGAGTTAACTCTTACTCGTAATCTTCATATGGTTAACTCTACTTGATAATCTCATAGTCACTTTCATGACAAACTACATAAATAATTGTGTTCTTTAATTTTCTCTATTGCTTTCACATTTTCAATCAACCGTATGATTGTGAGTTCATAATGGTTTCATACCTATTCAAATAAACATGAAAATCAAAGTTAACAGTAAAACTTGGAGAGGAATGATATAATCGTTGACAAGATAATATGAATAGTACTCTCGGGTCTTGAGTTTATTCAACTGTGACGCATGGTTTGGTGATCCAGGCCAGTCATCTAATGGGTCGCACCATGAACCAAATTTTTTCCTCGCTGATTTTCTAGTTTGCCCTGCTGATTTTCCTCGCTGATTTCCTAGTTTTCCTTGTTGATTTCCTAGTTTGCCCTGTTGATTTTCTAGTTTGCCCTACCGATTTCCTAGTTTGCCCTGTTGATTTTCTAGTTTGCCCCGCTGATTTTCTAGTTTGCCCCGCTGATTTTCTAGTTTGTCGCGTTGATTTTCTAGTTTGCCCCGCTGATTTTTTAGTTTCCCCCGCTCAATTTCATGTTTGCCTTGCTGATTTTCATGTTTCCCCCGCTGATTTTCTAGTTTGCCCCGCTAATTTCCTAGTTTGCCCCGCTGATTTTTTGGTTTCCCCTGCTCAATTTCATGTTTGCCCCGCTGATTTTCATGTTTGCTCTGCTCAATTTCATGTGTTGCCCTGCTGAATTTCTAGTTTGCCTCGCTCAATTTCATGTACGGCTGAAAGTTGGGCGGGTTCAACCCGACCGACCCGACATTAGGTTGGGCTCGGGCAGGATATGTCGGGTCCGATCTCAAGCTTGGGCTATAGAAACACCAACCTGATAAAACTTAGGTTGGGCTTGGGTTGAGGTCTCAGGTTGTCTGACCCAACCCGAACCCGATCAATATATTAGTTACTTATAAATTATAATTGAGTGTGGATTGTTTGTGTAGAAGGTACACTAGTGATGTCGGGTCTCATTTGTCCACGTCATTTCTAAGGACTCAAGCTAACAAGGTATGCCGGATTTCTTTCTCCCAAATAGATTGCGTGCTATGCTACATGACTTTTTAAAGGAGTAGTCCTACGTTTTAGCTTGGTTTTTTAAATAAAAAAATGAAGTTCTTTATGATGAATAATCACGTATATACTTAATAAAATCATAGATACAAAAAATAAGTCCTATATTGAAATATAATAAACTAATGTAATAACGAAAATATTAGCACGTATACACTCGACCAACCCAATCAACCCGTCGAGCCCTCTTAGGTTGGGCATGGGTTGAGAATTCCCAACCCAAGATTGAGTTAGGTTGGGTCAAGGTTTAGGTATAGGAACCTTGGGTTGGGTTAGGGTTGAGCACCAACCCGAACCAACCTGCTCGACTTTCAGCCCTAATTTCATGTTTGCCCTGCTCAATTTCATGTTTTCCCTGCTAAATTTCTAGTTGTCCCCGCTCAATTTCATGTTTGCCCCGTTGAATTTCCAGTTTGACCGTGAATTGATTAAAATTGACCATGAACTGAATGAAATGGATTTTCGACCATCGACCCGATGGAATCTTGGAAAATAACTAGGTTGGTTGGCTAAATTAGCTTCTCCTGCCCAAAAATCATATGTGGTACATTAAGTAAATAATTTTAGTTTAGGAGATATGCTTCTTAAATAAATAGACAAAGAAATCAATGAAAAGATAGAAAAATATTTTTATATACTTATATATACATATTTACATAATTATGTATTAGAGAAAAATGTAAGGGGGAAAAAGTTCTCCTTGTAATAAAAAAAATGCCAGACTGCTGCGGCACTACCGCCGGTTCAGCGGCAGGTTTGGCTGCACTGCTGCCGAACCGATGGTAGTGCCGCAGCAGTTTGTAGATTTTTATTTTTATTTTGCTATATTACTTTTATGGGTCCCATCATGAGGTCTGTGTTATATCTAAACCGTCCATCTATTTAGAGAGCTCATATTAAGGCTTGAGACGAAAAATAAGATAGATCTAACTATCAAGTGGACCACACTATAAAAGGCAGTAGGGAATTGAACATCTACCATTGAAACCCTTCTAAGGGTTACATAAGTTTTGGATCATTATGAAATTTGTTTTTCCTCTTCATCCAGGTCTTTGTGACCCTATGAATGAACTTAGACGGAGAGGATTTCTCACAAACATGACAGTGGGCCCCACCTGAGTTCCCATTGTGGGACCGTCTGCACGCCAGCCAGAGGAAGGCGGGGGTATTTTCATCCTCAAATTCGGTGTCCGTAAGAGGAGGTCCAAGTGCGTATGTTAAGTTTGTATTACTTCGTAAAAACCACTGGATAAAAGGTGGGGTCCACAGTCATAAATTTCTCTCTTTTTTTTCGTTAAGCTGTGATCCAGTATGAACTACTTGTCCCTTGGTAAGGTACGAAAATTGGACGCGGTTTGGCTAGTGGTCCACACACTAGCCTGCTAGCTGGTGTAAAAGCTCTGTGGGGCCTCCATGAGGTATGTGTTTTATCCACACCATCCATCTACTTTTCTAGCTTATTTTAACGCGTGAGCCAAAAAATGAGGTGGATCGAAATCTCATGTGGACCACACCACAGCAAACAGTGGGAATTGAACGATTATCGTTAAAAACTTTTTAGGGGCCACATAAGCTTTGGATCAAGATGGTTTTTTGTTCTTTGTTTTCTCTTCTTCCACATATGTGTGACCTTATCAACAAGTTGGATGGAAAATAAACATCACACTTGACCATAAGAAGTTTTTAACGGTGGACATTCAACCAATACTCTTTTCCTGTGGTATAGTCTACCTACGATTTGGATCTGCCTCATTTTTAGGCTCATACCCTAAAATAATATGGAAAATGGATGGATCATGCCGAGAAAACATATACATCATGTGTTGTCCTATTTTTGTTTGAATTTTAGTCACATGATTTGTGCAAGCGTGCCAGAATTGAGTGTGTGGCTTAGTTCAAACTGAACAACTACCACCCCAAGCACCCAGGTTGACAGATACATTGGAATCAACTGTATGTGATCGAGATCGAATAAGCTCGGTCGCCTATTCAGCCACTTGCACAACCTTGTTTAAAATGATCAGACAATTATCAAATGGTGGGGTTTGTCCTCTTAAGATGGGTTACACCTCTGCCTTTCATACGAAAAGACTTTTTCAATACAAATGAAACAAAAAAGAAATTTTTAGTTGGCAGTAGAGAATAACTGTAGAACACATTTCTAAACAAAACTTGCTTGATGCTCGAACTGATTCCAGCATATGAGTGTAGACCAGAATTCAGATAAAGTTAACAACTACTTGATTACTGCTACTAATTACACTAAGGAATGTAAATGAAAGATAATTCTAAGAAGCACAAAGTAAATAAGGATATATTTAATTTGGTTTGATTGGTATAAGATGCCTTCTTCAGTGAATTTTCTTGCTATTTATAGCCTTAAATTGACCGTCTGGATGTTTCCCATGTTCTGACAGTCGATATAACCATTTTTGCATTACTAACCTTCTGAAGCCTTTCCTCCTTAGCTTGTCACATGTACAGATAACCGCTCTAAGCTTCCTTACCGACTCGACCACGTTCCACTCACTTGTTCCCATTTTATAGATGATGTGGCATTGCTCAATAGATGCCAGCTATATCATCACAAAATCTTCTTCGTGTATCTCCGTAGATCTCAAATATACCATGCAACTCTCGTAAAATTACATATGTCTCTCTTTGATTGACTCTCGCGGGAACAAACAAAAATAAGGTACAACATTTCCTCCCACACCGCTTCGCCTTTGGTAAAAGGTGAAAGCAACATATGACCCCTCATAAATATGATCTTTTTTAAGGCCATGTGGCGACGCTTCATTTACCACGCATGACCGAGACAATTCTAAATGATGGTCGTAATTTTTAAAAAAATAAGTAGATATTCTTGTGGTGACACGTGTATAAGTGTCAGGCCATATAAAATCATGATTACATCTTAATTAATGAACCCAATTTCGGCCGATATAAACCTCATTTCAACACATTTCTCAGTTTCTCAGGCTCTCCTCTCTGTTTCTTTATTTTCAAAACCCTTACTGTCGTATTCTAGTGATGGCTACCTCCTCATCCTGTGTCTCATCAACCTTTCAGTAAGATGATTTATACATACATAAGACGGCCTTTCCAAAAATTTCACTAACGAGATCATCTTCAAATCGTTGATCGAAGATCATTACTTGTAACGCCTCGATTTTCAGAACCCGAGTACATGACTCGGATTCCAAGAACCCAGGAGTTAGCTATTGATAACGATGATCAACTAATAAATCAAAGTGCGATATAGCGGAAATGAAAATCATGTCATAGATATAGCCTCAAAATAGGAACAATATTCAGGCCCACCCAGCTGGGGGCCACTTACAAAACCTCAAGTTTTCTTAAAACCCGAATGTACTGAAATAGAATAGATGACTAAACTATTGATTTAGCCCGTAGTAGGTTGCCGCCTCCTACTGCAACTCATCATATGGCTCCCCCTCGACGGCCACCGCCTCCAGACCTGCCACGTCCTCGACATCTTCCGTACCTGCGTCCTCTGTACGGTTGAATATTGATGAAGAGTGGCCAGCTCAGTGTGATCTCCCCTCAAGATTACACACTGCCACCCTAAACAAGGAATAGCATAAAAGCACACAAGTAATCCAAAACACAGTATATGTAGTCTTATTAAATGCATGAATGCATGAATGCAATCATCGACCCGGGTAAATCATCCGGACGGTCGGTGTCCCAGGAAAAACATCCAGACAGGCAATGGGGTCGTCACTCATGGATGTGATTGGTCATCAGCGCAACACTCGGCGTAATCACATGGGCATGAGGATCCAAGTCATCATCATAAATCGATCGGCTGGTCATTAGCGCAACACGCAGCGTAATCGTATGGGCATAATGCTCTAAGCAATCGTAATATGCTATGCATGCGTGATTTGCCAGCCTATTATTAGTCCAATTTCAATCAGCTGTTTGAATAAGCTCACGGTCACTACGGGGAGCGCAAGGCCCAGCGTAGGCTGACGGCTCGGGCATAGTGTCCCATTACCACCATCCCCGGCCCATGAGACTACCGTCTTAGGGTGTGTGTAGTGTCCACTAACATATGGTCAATTAATTCAACATAAAGGGGCCACCACCAATGCCGACTGGGTATGAAATGTTGGAATCATCAAATGTGGCGTTTAAAACATGACGACATAAATGATACAAAGATGAGCAAACAGCGGTATTTAGAAATGTTGTAAAGTTCATCCCAAGTCAATTAGGTGAATCCCCACATGGATGGTATACCCCATGGTCAACACCACAACAAAAACCTCCATGTCAGGGGCCTACTTAGGCCACAACTAGTCTAGCTACACCCCAAGCACGGACTCTCCTTTGATAGGAATTCCCATAGAGAGATTTTAACAATATGTGTGTCATAGCAACATGCATCACAATTTTGAAAGGAAATAAGGAACAATAACTGAAATCACATAAGATACACGATATAAATGACTGGATTATTCACTTAGGCAGTTCAAGGAAGTAAACATTCTAAACAATAGTAAGCATGAGGATTATCAGGTTAAACAGGTAAACCAAGTTCCATGCACAATTCATCATTAGTCTAGTTAACCATTTACACTACTAAAACTACTATTTCTAGTTTAGTTAGGGATGGAAAGCTTAAGGGGAGGAGATCATCACTAGACAAGTTGTAGAATGCTCCTAGAGGCAAGTTCCCTTGAGAAGACGGTGAATTTCTACCACTCACGCAACTTCCTGCAGAATTTTCATTCGTATTTAGACATGAGTCCCAATGTTTAATATATAAGGATAGGTGGAGGGCCGGGAAGCCTTAAATCAAGGTTGTCTCGGCTGTACTCGAGGGAAAACAAGCTCACCAAGCATGAGTCCCTATCTTGATCAAACTGGGCCTAGTCAGGGCCCACTTGATTACTAGATCTGCCCATTCCTTTCTCAGACCCTTAGAGCGAGTTCGCCCACTGGACGGATGGCATGGATAAATTTCATATATCAAGGTGGGGGATTCCACAGAGTTGCCAGCTGCAATGGGCCCACATAAAATATATGTAGGCATCACATACATGCATCTAGTGGGTCCTACGTAGAGGTGGCCCTTGCTTAATTACATATTACATACACAGAAGGGTTTCCCAGCCCACTACAATAGGTGGGGCCCACCACATATCTATATGTATTCTATCCTACAGGTATGATATATATATATATATATATATATATTTGTTATATAAACAAAATAGATAACAGTAAAATAAAATGAAAAGGACAACGTCCAACCCTGGACGGCCTGGACATAACGTCCCTTGATGGGTGGTCCCCTGCAGCTTAGTGTGGCCCCACCGACAGTGCAGTTTACCTGGTGGATACCTTCACAGGTGTATGCATATACCCTATATATGGTAAAACATTATTTTATTTAGATAGGACGAATGTCCAGGGCTTGACATCCTTTGATGGATGGCCTGGAGATAGAAGCTTAAATCATAGTGGGTACCCACGTGGGGCCCATCACGTATCTCTGTACACTGTCTTGCGTATACATTACATCTATTTATATGTCTGTATACATGTATATATGTATACACACACACACATATATATATATATATATAATAAATAAAATATTAATAAAAATAAAAAGGGAAAGAAGACATCCAGCACTGGACGTTACTGAGGGAACGTCTAGTTCTAGGCTTGCTGCAACGTCCCTGATGGATAGTTAGGGGAGCTCCCAACATCAAGGTGGGTCCTGATGTGGGATCTGCTGCTGAGGCAGGGTGCGGCCCACTTGCTGATGCAAGGTGCAGCCCACCAGCAACTGGGTGGAGTCCAACGTTAGGCAGTCCACCTGCATTTTGTGCAGGGTCCAACGCCAAACCGAACAACCCACCTGAGTTTTTGGTGAGGCTCATAACCTGCATAGCCCATCTGTTGCATATGTAGGGTAAAGGAAGAGACGACCCAACTGAAGCATGTCTCCAATCGTCTACGGCCAGGTTCTGGGTCATCTTCTCAGCCATGAATTGGCGTGGTTTTGACCCAAACTTCCGCCATTGCTCCCGAACTAGGTCACCTTCTTGTAGGGCCGTCGTTCGGCCACTGTTTTAACCTAGTACAGAGCCTGTCGGAAACCTGATTTTTGGCTCTAATCACAGCCATTGAAAGAAGCTGTTCTTAGGCCCGGCGTTATCTTAGAACCATGGCCATTGTCTGGCCCATGTTCAGCTCTAAACAGAGCTCGATGAAGACTCAAAACAGAGCTCCATTTCTACCTGGTTTTGGCCCGGCTTGAAACGGGTACTGCGATAGGGTCGGATTTCTCACCGGAACATCGCCATGGATTGGCTCAGCTCAAGTCCAAAACGGGGACCCTCTGCAAGCAGATTTCTCAGTCCGTCCCACAGTCATTGTCTGGCTTGGGATTGGACTGAACAATGTCAGTCCCTGGCTTTGTTTTGGGCATGATCTCAGCCATTACTTGGCTGGATTTCGGCCCTAACTGCGGCCTGATATTGGCATGAATTTTTTTGGCCATTGCTTAGTCGGCTTCTCATATGGGAAGATAGCCATGGATTGGCACGTTTCCTGATTTCAACTACAAGAAAGGAGAAAGATAAAGGAACAAGGGAGGAGTGTTTTGACAGGGGCGGATGCATTACTTACGTTGAAACAGAGGGTCGGTCTCCCTGTTTCTCCTTTCCTCTCTTTCCTCACTCTCTCTTGCTTGTGGTGCTAATACGGGTCCACACTGACCCGTCTCAGCCTAGTTTCCTATGGCTGAGTCGGTGCAGGGTGCACTGAGTCCACCTAGTTGGTCCTCTGCTCATGGCCACACCCTTTTTCTCTCCTATCTCTCTTTCTCACCAGCCTGTGAAGCTACAATCCCAACTGATCCGACTCGGTCCAAACCTCACACGGACTGAGTTAGAGCAGTGGAAACCGAGACCACACGGTCGGCTCACTCCCTTTTCTTCCTCTACTATCTCTCTCTCTCTCTCTCTCTTGTTGGTCTGATACCCGAGGCTATAGGGCTCTATTTATAGAGGGAAAGGGAGAATACCAACGGCCAGGAATTGCCCTTCCTGTGCACTGCCGAGATCGGGTTTCACCCTTGCATGGGGCCCATCCATCCGTTTGGATGAAAAGCTGACCTTGAGGCCCACCAGAAAAGCATTCTTTCTAATCTAGTGGGGCCCATCTTGTTGTTTCGTGTGGGTTTCCAGCGGGGAAGACGATCCGATCTTTAATAGCGGATCGCTATTTAACGTGCATGGGCACGATCTGATTCATCTGGTCGGTCCATATGGGACCCAGGATTAGCGTGGGGCCTACTTCTCGTGTCCCAAATGCCCATCTCCACATATTTCACGAGAATCTCCAATTCTCGTGAGAGAGAGCTCGAGTTTTCGTCTCCATTTCGTCTCGCCTCGCACCATCGACAGGGATGGAGCCACGTGTCCCCAGGAACGGCTAGGAGAGATTCAGTATCTCTTTCCCGGAGTGGAATGCCGCTCGTTGCTTTTTCTTACATAGCCCTTGCCCGGCCGTTTCTGGAATAGAGAGAGCACGCCTCTCTTTGGAAGTTGGATGGTTGAGATGGCGCCATCGGGCCGATCATGAACCGTCCAAGTAATCCCAGATGGGTTCCATACAGTGGATTTTTGCCACATGTAGTACAATGGATGGTGGTGACCCATCTTTCTTGTCTGTTTACAGCGGCCCAAAAGGCTATACGGTTTTGTTAAGCCAGGCCCCTTGGAGAAAATGAACGGTCTAGATGGCTCGGAAAGTGGCTAGGGTGGGCCACTTGGAGGCCTAAAGATTCAACGTTCAAAAATGAAAATGGCGGGAAAAATGCCATTTCGTGATTTTTTGAGAGAGGGTCGGTCCAAGGCCGTTTGATCGACCCCATGGATCCAGCGCACGTCGTGTACATGCACTCTCAATGTACACGCACCGTGTGGGGACCCAATGGGACGTTAGTGCTCCCATCCACACTGTCCATTCGCACTGGGGGACCCTTAACAGGGGTCCCAACCTACTTTGGGCTGATGGTGAGGCCCAGGTGGGCCGCTACACTCCTCTTTAGGCTATTATTGGCCCAAACACGCGACTCGTCGATCCAGTGTGTCTGATATTTATTTTCAACGGTTAATATTACATACTGGTTGTGATGAAGGTTTGATTTGCCACTAACAAATCCTCAGACATTAGTGATAAGTGGGTTGTAGCAGTCTTCCATTAACATAAGTACTCTAATTTAAAGTGTTTAGGTAATCTCACCCTCTGCGTGTTATAGGGTGCATTCCGGCTCCTGGAGGACCTGGATGGATGACTTTAATTTCGATCGGAACCTCCTTCCTACATGGGCCGAGTTCAAGTCAGTTGATTAATCTAACTTGACTTAAGTTAATGTGGGTTTACAAGGGTAACACCCGAGTACCAGAGGTACGGGGTGTTACAGTCTACCCCCCTAAAAAAAATTTCATCCTCAAAATTACCTGAGGTGTGCTGTCAAACAGGTGAGGGTATTTTTCCTTAACTTCTGCTTCTCGTTCCCATGTTGCTTCTTCTTCCCCATGGTGTGACCAAAGAACCTTGACTAGAGGTATTGTCGTTGTCCGCAAGACCTGCTCCTTGTGGTCCAAGATATGGATAGGTTCCTCGATGTAGGAGGCGTCATCTGTCAGCTCGATCTGCTCCCAGCTAACGATGTGCGACTCATCAGGTGTATACTTTTTCAGTATAGATATGTGAAAGACATTGTGAATACCGGCCAATGCAGTAGGTAGTGCAAGGTGGTATGCCACGGCTCCCACACGATCCAAAATCTCGAACGGACTGATGAAATGTGGTGCTAGCTTCCCCTTTTGTCCGAATCTCATCAGACTCTTCATGGGTGACACCTTCAGGAATACATGATCGCCAGCTGCAAATTCTAGGTTATGACATCGATTGTCTGCGTTGCTCTTCTGTCTGCTCTGGGCGGTATGCAGATGCTTCTTGACCACGTCAATGACTTGAGTAGTAGCCTGTACCAGCTTTGGACCCAATAAGCTTCTTTCTCCGATTTCTGCCCAACACCGTGGGGCTCGGCAAGGGCGACCATAGAGAGCCTCATAGGGTGCCATACCGATGCTGGTTTGGAAACTGTTATTGTACGCAAATTCTGCTAGTGCCAAGTGGTCGTCCCAGTTGCCCTGAAAGTCCAGGACACACGCTCTCAGCATATCTTCTAAGATCTGATTCACCCTCTCAGTCTGCTCATCTGTTTGGGGATGGAACGCCATACTGAACTTGAGTTCTGTGCCCAATTCTTCCTGCAGCCTCTTCCAGAATGCAGAAGTGAATCTGGAGTCTCGGTCCGATATAATCTCTCGCGGCACTCCATAGGATCGTACGACCTCCCGGATATATAATATTGCTAAACTATCGGCGGAATCTGTCGTACGGATTGGGAGGAATCTGGTGGCTTTCGTCAATCGATCAACAATGACCCAGATTGAGTCGTGTTTCCTCTGCGTCCTAGGGAGACCTGATATGAAGTCCATAGAAATGCTGTCCCATTTCCACTCGGCTAGGGGTAATGGCTGAAGGAGACCAGCAGGTTTGCGATGCTCGGCCTTGATTTTCTGGCATACCATGCATTTCGCCACAAAGTCGGCGATGTCCCTCTTCATATTGCTCCACTAGTACTGTCTTTTAACATCGTTATACATCTTAGTACTTCCTAGGTGGATAGCTAACTTAGAATGGTGGGCTTCTACCATTGCTTCTCTTCTTAGTTCGGCGTTGTTTGGAACGCACACTCGTCCCTGGTATCAAAGACCGCCGTCATTACCAACCTTCTAGCCAGGTATCTCTTCATTCTTGCATCTTTCTTTCATCTTGACCAGCCATTCGTCCTGGTCCTGAGTGAAAATCATGTGCCGGACCAGGGTTGGCTTCGCAGTTAATAGAGCCACATATGCATCAGGTTCATCGAGGGTGAGCTGGATATCGAAGTCTTGTACGAATTCCATCATCTCCCACTCCTTGATCATCAGGGTGGCTACCAACTCGTGCTTCTTCTTCCGACTCAGAGCATCGGCCACGGAGTTTGCCTTGCCAGGGTGGTATGAGATGTCGAAGTAGAAATCCTTAAGTGTTTCCATCCACCGACGCTGGCACATATTCAGATCTTTTTGCGTGAATATGTACTTCAGGCTTCTGTGGTCACAGAACAACTGGAAATCTTCTCCATATGGGTAATGCCTCCATATCTTTAAGGTAAATACCACTACTGCCAACTCCAGATAATGAGTCGGGTAGTTCTCTTCATGCTTCTTCAATTGGCGAGAGGCATAGGTGACCACTTTGTCGTTCTGCATCAGAACGCAACTAAGGCCCAATTTTGAGGCATCGCTATATACTATGAACCTCTCCCCTTCTTGTGGAAGAGTGAGCACTGGTGCAGATGTTAACCTCATCTTTAACTCCTGGAATGCTGCCTCGGTGTTCTCGTCCCATATGAACCGAGCATTCTTCGTTGTTAGTTGAGTGAGCGGCCGTGCGATTTTGGAGAATTCCTTAATGAAACGTCGGTAGTACCCGGCCATTCCTAGGAAACTCCGAACTTCGGTCACCGTAGTGGGCTGCTCCCACTTGGATACTGCTTTTACCTTAGTTGGGTCGACCGCTATTCCCTCTGCTTTTACTACATGCCCTAAGAATTTCACTTCCTGCTCTCAAAACTCGCATTTGGACAACTTAGCGTACAGTTGGTTGTCTTTTAGCGTACTTAGGACCGTACGCAGATGCTCTTCATGCTCTTCTTGGCTTTTGGAGTAAACCAAGATATCATCGATGAATACGATTACGAATCGGTCCAAGTAAGGCATGAAAACTTGATTCATCAGGTCCATAAAAACTGCTACAGTATTTGTGAGACCAAAAGACATCACTAGGAACTCGTAATGCCTATAACGAGTCCTAAAGGCCATCTTCGGGATGTCCTCATCTCTGATCCTCAACTGGTGATATCCTGAACGCAGGTCTATCTTGGAAAAGTACTTGGCGTCCTTCAATTGATCAAATAGATCGTCGATACGCGGTAGCGGATATCTGTTCTTGATCGTTACATCGTTCAGTCTTCTGTAGTCTATACAGAGACGCATCGACCCATCCTTCTTCTCGACAAAGAGGACCGGTGCTCCCCAAGGAGAAACACTGGGATGGATAAAGCCCTGAGCTAGCAGCTCATCGATCTGACTCCTCAACTCCTCCATCTCGCAAGGAGGCATACGAAACGGAGGGAGTGATATAGGAGCAGTCCTTGGCTTGAGGTCAATGCAGAAATCTATCGCCCTTCTAGGTGGTAGCCCTGGTATTTCTTGAAATACTTCGGGGAAATCTCGGACTACCGGTATTCGCCTGGTGGTATCTCTTACTGACTCAGCTTCCTTTAGAGCTTGCAGGCTCTCGAATTCGTGGCATCTGCCCCTACCTTTCAGGGTGAATGAGGCTTGCCTCGGGATGGATATAGTCACTGATTTGTCGTGACAATCCATGACCATGTGCACTAACATAAGCTAGTCCATCCCAAGAATGACATCAAAATGTTTGACAGACATGAAAATTAGGTCTACAGTGACCTCGCGATTTGCGAGCGTGATGGGACATGCTCTACACACTTTATCAGTTTCCACAAACTTGCCCATAGGGGATGCTACAACTAAGGGAACATGCATCCTAGTAGTGTTCAGTGCTAGTCTAGATGCAATAGCAGAATCAATAAAGGATAGAGTTGCACCAGAATAAAAAAGAGTGAGTACAGGGGTACCGCTAATGTGTGTTGTGCCATGGATAGTCTGAAGAGGGTCCTGCTTGGCCTCGGTGGCAGCAACAGCTTATACTCGTGCTGGGGGAGCCCTCTGCTGAATCGGGGGGCCCTGCCTGGGCTAGTGAGGCCTTGGTGCTGCTCTTGCTGCTCCCTGGTTCTGTGGTGGTTGATTCCCCCGAGGCGGAATGCCCTGATCCCTCAACCTCTAAAAATAATTCGAGGTGCTGTGGTTGTTCTTCCCACAGTAACTGCAGCCTCCACCAGGGGGCAAAGGCGGTGCTCGCGCGGACAGTGTCCTAGGTCTCCCTGCAGGGAGAGGCGGGGCAGGAGGGGGTTGTCTCAGTCGGAATGGGGCATCCCGAGTAGGTGGGCGGGAACAGACGGTGCGTTCAAAGTCTTTTTCCACCCACATTGCTTTTATCTACCAATTCCAGGAAGTCTCCGAAATCCCAGGTGCATAGACGAGATTGTATCCCGGGCTTCAGCCCTTCCTTAAACTTCTCCAGTTTGTACTCCTCATCCTCTAGGGCCTTTAGTATGTATCGTGATAGTTCATCGAACTTCGCCTCGTACTGGGCGACTGTCATATTTCCCTGTTCCAACTTCACGAACTTTGCAATCTTGGCGCTCCGGCATGAACGTGGGAAATACTTTTCCAGGAACTTTGTCCTGAAGCCTGCCCCAAGTCCATGCATAACCAGCTGGCACCCCTCTCTGAACGCTGCTCCACCAGTTCTCGGCCTCTCCCTCAAGCAGGTATATGGCTAAGGTGACCCTCTGAGAGTCAGTACACTCTACAGGCCCCATCATCTTGGCGATTTTCGCCAGCCAATGTTCAGCCTGGACCAGATCGGGTGCTCCCCTAAAAGTCGATAGACGGAGTCGCGTGAATCATTCGAACACATCAGAACTCCTAATATCCCTATCCCTAGGTGCCACCCGAAGGGCCTCCATCACCAATGCGTGTGTATCCTGCTGCTGCCTGACAAATGTGTCTTGCTGCTGTTGCATGATGGCGGCCATTTGTACAAAGGCTGGGAAAGCTGCTGCCTCTATCGCCGTCTTCGCTTGTGCATCTACCGAAGGCGTCCTCCGCTCAAAGTATGGTGAGGGCAGTTCTGATGGAATGAATTGGGGGGAAGGAGAATCCCCCACTGCTTCTGACCCTATATCATTGTTTGTCACCCCAGGGGGAAGACCTGGCATGTAGACAGGGCTACGTTCTCTTTGGCGTTCTGTCGATGGTATAGGGTGAATGTCGACCGTGTGGGTCTGACGTGACCGTGTCACAGGTGGCATGGCTTCCTGCGAAATTAGATTTTCATGGTTCAGGAACAGAAGTGAAAGAACGGTTCCTAACTAATATGAGGCATTACAAGGGGAGAATTTTACAGTTGCATGGCGGGGGAGTTCATCCTTCAGTTAGTACCTTTGATTTGGATTTTCTAAGGGAGCTAAGGTTTTTGCTTCTAGGTTTTGTTATTTTCCAGGGGATCCTAAGTAATTTATATGCTAAGTTTTTCCTAACTAGTCAGGATCTCAAATATTCATCATTACTAATGCTAAGGGACCTGAGTGTTCTGGTTCATTCATCCTAGTTATTCTCCTAAGGGGAGGGTTTCTAAGTTTTTCCTAGGTTAATCTCTTAAGGTTCATATGTTGTCCCCACAGCCAGGCTGTCTCATACTCTGCTTTGATACCAACTTGTAACGCCCCGATTTTCAGAACTCGAGTACACGACTCGAATTCCAAGAACCCAGGAGTTAGCTATTGATAACGATGATCAACCAATAAATAAAAGTGCAATATAGCGGAAATGAAAATCATGTCATAGATATGGCCTCAAAATAGGAACAATATTCGGGCCCATCCAGCTGGGGGCCACTTACAAAACCTCAAGTTTCCTTAAAACCCAAATGTACTGAAATAGAATAGATGACTAAACTACTAATTTAGCCCGTAGTAGGCTGTCGCCTCCTGCTACAACTCATTATATGGCTCCTCGTCGACGGCCACCGCCTCCAGACCTGCCACGTCCTCGACATCTCCCGTACCTGCGTCCTCTGTACGGTTTAATATTGATGAATGAGTGGCCAGCTCAGTGTGATCTTCCCTCAAGATTACACATCGTCGCCCTAAACAAGGAATAGCATAAAAGCACACAAGTAATCCAAAACACAGTATATGTAGTCTTATTAAATGCATGAATGCAAGAATGCAATCATCAACTCGGGTAAATCATCCGGACGGTCGGTGCCCCAGGAAAAACATCCAGACAGGCAATGGGGTTGTCACCCATGGATGTGACTGGTCATCAGCGCAACACTCGGCGTAATCGCATGGGCATGAGGATCCAAGTCATCATCATAAATCGATCGGCTGGTCATTAGCGCAACACGCAGTGTAATCGTATGGGCATAATGCTCCAAGCCGTCGTAGTATACTATGCATGCATGATTTGCTAGCCCATTATTAGTCCAATTTCAATCAGCCGTTTGAATAAGCTCACGGTCACTATGGGGAGTGCAAGGCCCAGCGTAGGCCGATGACTGGGGCATAGTGTCCCATTACCACCATCCCCGGCTCATGAGACTACCGTCTTAGGGTGTGTGTAGTGCCCACTAACATGTGGTCAATTAATTCAACATAAAGGGGCCACCACCAATGCCGACTGGGTATGAAATGTTGGAATCATCAAATGTGGCGTTTAAAACATGACGGCATGAATGATACAAAGACGAGCAAACAGCGGTATTTAGAAATGTTGTAAAGTTCATCCCAAGTTAATTAGGTGAATCCCCACATGGATGGTATACCCCATGGTCAACACCACAACAAAAACCTCCATGTCAGGGGCCTACTTAGGCCACAACTAGTCTAGCTACACCCCAAGCACAAACTCTCCTTTAATAGGAATTCCCATAGAGAGATTTTAACAATATGTGTGTCATAGCAACATGCATCATAATTTTGAAAGGAAATAAGGAACAACAACTGAAATTGCATAAGATACATGACATAAATGACTGGATTATTCACTTAGGCAGTTCAAGGAAGTAAATATTCTAAACAATAGTAAGCATGAGGATTATTAGGTTAAACAGGTAAACCAAGTTCCATGCACAATTCATCATTAGTCTAGTTAACCATTTACACTACTAAAACTACTATTTCTAGTTTAGTTAGGGATGGAAAGCTTAAGAGGAGGAAATCATCACTAGACAAGTTGTAGAATGCTCCTAGAGGCAAGTTCCCTTGAGAAGACAGTGAATTTCTACCACTCACGCAACTTCCTGCACAATTTTCATTCGTATTTAGACATGAGTCCCAATGTTTAATATATAAGGATTGGTGGAGGGCCGGGAAGCCTTAAATCAAGGTTGTCTCGGCTGTACTCCAGGGAAAACAAGCTCACCAAGCATGAGTCCCTATCTTGATCAAACTGGGCCTAGTCAGGGCCCACTTGATTACTAGATCTGCCCATTCCTTTCTCAGACCCTTAGAGCGAGTTCGCCCACTGGACGGATGGCGTGGATAAATTTCATATATCAAGGTGGGGGATTCCACAGAGTTGCCAGTTGCAATGGGCCCACATAAAATATATGTAGGCATCACATACATGCATCTAGTGGGTCCTACGTAGAGGTGGCCCTTGCTTAATTACATATTACATACACAGAAGGGTTTCCCAGCCCACTACAATAGGTGGGGCCCACCACATATCTATATGTATTCTATCCTACAGGTATGATATATATATATATATATATATATATATATATATATATTTGTTATATAAACAAAATAGATAACAGTAAAATAAAATGAAAAGGAGAACGTCCAACCCTGGACGGCCTGGACATAACGTCCCTTGATGGGTGGTCCCCTGCAGCCTAGTGTGGCCCCACCGACAGTGCAGTTTACCTGGTGGATACCTTCACAGGTGTATGCATATACCCTATATATGGTAAAACATTATTTTATTTAGATAGGACGGATGTCTAGGGCTTGACATCCTTTGATGGATGGCCTGGAGATAGAAGCTTAAATCATAGTGGGTACCCACGTGGGGCCCACCACGTATCTCTGTACACTGTCTTGCGTATACATTACATCTATTTATACGTCTGTATACATGTATATATGTATGCACATATATATACATACATTTATATAAATAATAAATAAAATATTAATAAAAATAATAAGGGAAAGAAGACGTCCAGCACTGGACGTTACTGAGGGAACGTCCAGTTCTAGGCCTGCTGTAACGTCCCTGATGGACAGTTAGGGGAGCTCCCAACATCAAGTTGGGTCCTGATGTGGGATCTACTGCTGAGGCAGGGTGCGGCCCACTTGCTGATGCAAGGTGCAGCCCACCAGCAACTGGGTGGAGTCCAACGTTAGGCAGTCCACCTGCATTTTGTGCAGGGTCCAATGCCAGACCGAACGGCCCACCTGAGTTTTTGGTGAGGCCCATAACCTGCGTAGCCCATCTGTTGCATATGTAGGGTAAAGGAAGAAATGGCCCAATTGAAGTACGTTTCCAATCGTCTACGGCCAGGTTCTGGGTCATCTTCCCGGCCATGAATTGGCGTGGTTTTGACCCAAACTTCCAACATTGCTCCCGAACCAGGTCACCTTCTTGTAGGGCCGTCGTTCGACCACTATTTTAACCCAGTACAGAGCCTGTCGAAAACCTGATTTTCGGCTCTAATCACAGCCATTGAAAGAAGCTGTTCTTAGGCCCGGCTTTAGCTTAGAACCATGGCCATTGTCTGACCCATGTTCAGCTCTAAACAGAGCTCGATGAAGACTCAAAACAAAGCTCCATTTCTACCTGGTTTTGGCCCGGCTTGAAACGGGTACTGCGATAAGGTCAGATTTCTCACCGAAACATCGCCATAGATTGGCTCAGCTCAGGTCCAAAATGGGGACCCTCTGCAAGTAGATTTCTCAGTCCGTCCCACAGTCATTGTCTGGCTTGGGATTGGACTAAACAATGTCAGTCCCTAGCTTTGTTTTGGGCATGATCTCAGCCATTACTTGGCTGGATTTTGGCCCTAACTGCGGCCTGATATAGGCATGAATTTTTTTGCCCATTGTTTAGGCAGTTTCTCATATGGAAAGATAGCCATGGATTGGCACGTTTCCTGATTTTAGCTACAAGAAAGGAGAAAGATAAAGGAACAAGGGAGGAGTGTTTTGACAGGGGCAGATGCATTACTTACGTTGAAACAGAGGGTCGGTCTCCCTGTTTCTCCTTTCCTCTCTTTCCTCACTCACTCTCTCTTGCTTGTGGTGCTACTACGGGACCACACTGACCCATCTTAGCCTAGTTTCCTATGGCTGAGGCGGTGCAGGGTGCACTGAGTCCACCTAGTTGGTCCTCTGCTCACGGCCATACCCTTTTTCTCTCCTATCTCTCTTTCTCACCAGCCTGTGAAGCTACAATCCCAACTGATCCGACTCGGTCCAAACCTCACACGGACTGAGTTAGAGCAGTGGAAACCGAGACCACACGGTCGGCCCACTCTCTTTTCTTCCTCTACTATCTCTCTCTCTCTCTCTCTCTCTTGTTGGTCCGATACCCTAGGCTACAGGGCTCTATTTATAGAGGGAAAGGGTGGATACCAACGGCCAGGAATTGCCCTCCCTGTGCATGGCCGAGATCGGGTTTCACCCTTGCATGGGGCCCATCCATCCGTTTGGATGAAAAGCTGACCTTGAGGCCCACCAGAAAAGCATTCTTTCTAATCTAGTGGGGCCCATCTTGTCGTTTCGTGTGGGTTTCCAGCGGGGAAGACGATCCGATCTTTAATAGCGGATCGCTATTTAACGTACATGGGCACAATCTGATTCATCTGGTCGGTCCAGATGGGACCCAGGATTAGCGTGGGGCCTAATTCTCGTGTCCCAAATGCCCATCTCCACATATTTCACGAGAATCTCCAATTCTCGTGAGAGAGAGCTCGAGTTTTCGTCTCCATTTCGTCTCGCCTCGCACCATCGACAGGGATGGACCCACATGTCCCCAGGAACGGCTAGGAGAGATTCAGTATCTCTTTCCCAGAGTGGAATGCCGCTCGTTGCTTTTTCTTACATAGCCCTTGCCCGGCCATTTCTGGAATAGAGAGAGCACGCCTCTCTTTGGAAGTTGGATGGCTGAGATGGCGCCATCGGGCTGATCATGAACCGTCCAAGTAATCCCAGATGGGTTCCATACAGTGGATTTTCGTCACATGTGGACGGTGGTGACCCATCTTTCTCGTCCGTTTACAGCGGCCCAAAAGGCTATACGGTTTTGTTAAGCCGGGCCCCTTGGAGAAAATGAACGGTCCAAATGGCTCGGAAAGTGGCTAGGGTGGGCCACTTAGAGGCCCAAAGATTCAACGTTCAAAAATGAAAATGGCAGGAAAAACGCCATTTCGTGATTTTTCGAGAGAGGGTCGGTCCAAGGCTGTTTGACCGACCCCATGGATCCAGCGCACGTCATGTTCATGCACTCTCAATGTACACGTACCATGTGGGGACCCAATGGGACATTAGTGCTCCCATCCACACTGTCCATTCGCACTGGGGGACCCTTAACAGGGGTCCCAACCTACTTTGGGCTGATGGTGAGGCCCAGGTGGGCCGCTACACTCCTCTTTAGGCTATTATTGGCCCAAACACGCGACTCGTCGATCTAGTGGGTCTGATATTTATTTTCAACGGTTAATATTACATACTGGTCATGATGAAGGTTTGATTTGCCACTAACAAATCCTCAGACATTGGTGATAAGTGGGTTGTAGTAGTCTTCCATTAACATAAGTGCTGTAATTTAAAGTGTTTAGGTAATCTCACCCTCTGCGTGTTATAGGGCGCATTCCGGCTCCTGGAGGACCTGGATGGATGACTTTAATTTCGATCGGAACCTCCTTCCTACATGTGCCGAGTTCAAGTCAGTTGATTAATCTAACCTGACTTAAGTTAATGTGGGTTTACAAGGGTAACACCCGAGTACCAGAGGTACGAGGTGTTACATTACTGCCTTGGCCTAGCTTCTTTCTTGAAATCGAAGATGATGAGATCCATTCAATGGACTATTTCTTTCCAAACTGCCCTAGTGAGAACATGCTAAATCAATCTTAATTGATTTCATATCCTTCCAATTCCCTAAAAACTTCATGATCCTAGTCGAAACCCTTGTTAAGATGGTGCAATTGGTTTGATCACATCGCTACACAGCATGAGGTTTCTTTGAGAAAGATCGACATCTATGAATGCATTAAATTGTCACTATTTGATTATGCATCAGATACCCCCTTTCTTACTACAGCGTCAACATTCTGTAATCCTTCTACAAACACTTTCTTCTTCGAATCTATCCCCATAAGTCCAATAATTTTGGATGTCTGTGATCTTACCTAACAACTTCCTTTTGGCGGAGCAATTTTTTCAAGCTTCGCTCAGGATGAAGAAAGACATTTCAGTAACAAGGCTAGTAAGGCCTGTTCTCATTTTATACTTGCTTACTGTAAACATGAAAGCCAAGTCGAGTATGAAAAACACACAGCCTTCTTACTGCTATGGATCTGCCGCCACCTATTGTGTGTGAATGCTATCCTGATCACCAATGAATATGTTCAACTAGCTGAGACACTTGCACAAGGTGGAAAATTAGCACTCGTGCCCATTGTACTTGTCCACCTACACAGAAGCATGTATGAGCTAATCACCGAGGGTCTATTTCACAGTGAAGGACCATTATGGCTTCTCCAAATGTGGTTGTATGAATATTTTCATTCTTTTCTTATACATTCTCTTACTCCTACTGATATCATCTATGCCTCTTATGGTCATCTTAACATTCATTTTCTCTAAGAGGTCCATATGTTTTCTACATACATAGACTATCTTTTCTTTCATCTTAATGCTGGTAAGCATTATCACACATTTACCCCTTTTTACTTGAAAGAGTTTGGTCTAGCCTAGTTCACAGGTGATTTTAAAGAAAATTTTGAACAATCAACCTCACTGATGCTCTAGGCTTGGGTAGGTTACCTCATATGTAGGGACCCCCCTTATGCCGGCATGGTAGAAACATGCAAAAATTCTAAGGATGGAATTAAGCGATATTATCTAAATTTACTTACTCGACAATTTAGTCTTGTCCAATGTTATCCCCTGTTCCTTCACCAAAAGGATTTGCAACGTACCCCCTTACTCTCGGTCGATCGTCAATCAGGTTGAACTTTATTGTTCTCTCTATTTCATTTTTTATTCGGCTAGCATATCTTTTGAAATCAAGTACTTCTTCAGCCAATGTTGTATCTTCTTTTGAAAAATATTTCAAAATTAAGTACTAGCCAGGGCTTCCTATTGAAGATTTTGCCACAGAAATTGAGGAAGGCCTCAAACGTCATAGAAACACTCATCATAATCGATGTTAGACCAGATAGTGGCAAGATAGGGAGAGATTAAATAACTCGAATCTTCCTTTCAATGATAAATATCTTACCCCCTATAAACCCAATCTGCCACCATTCCTAACTTTTACTTGATTGGTGGCAATGTTCATTAGAAATCCTCAGTCAGTAAACAATCGATTCACCACTGTCGATGTCTGTTCCGACTTAGGTGGATGTTACTTCATACCTGCCTCTTCATGTTCTTTTTTCATCATTTTTTTTTCTAACTTTACTTCCTTTACTTGTAGTCACTCGAGAGTTGCCGGCCACAGAAAGGCAAGTTGTTCAAGAACTAACACTTTAACTAATCAAATAAGTTGTTGAGGCCGTCAAAGTAACTGAGTAATAGACCATTGATTCTGAAGGAACCTGGAGCAATGAACTTCTTCATCTTCCTCCCATCCAAGACACAACGGTCGATGAGACATAACCCATTCATACAGTCGATTAACTTCAGTCACCCATAATTGTTCTTGACCAAGGGGATGGAGAGGACGAAGCTGAAGTAGATACACACCCTCTTGTTGCCACTCCCTAGAACTCTTAGAGAGCGTCATCCTCATGATCCACTCAATAATCATCTCCAATTTTGGGATCCTCACATGATGAAGAAGAACCACTTCAGTCTTGTATAACATCCGAACTTATTGTCTCTAACCAAGTAACAACAGGAGTTTAAGCGGCCAATGTTTTTGTTTCTCGTCAAGTGTTGATACCCGATCCAACGTCAATGTCAGTTAATGGTTCTTCGGTATCTCCTATGATGACTAAAGACGTGCTTCCAATTAAAGGCATTCTCTCATCCCTATAGTAAGGTCTTAGTGGTGATATTTCTGTGACTGAGTCTCCCGTGCCCTTTACCGAGTTACAACAACTTAAAGAGGAAATTCATGCTCTTGTATGCTTAGGGGTATAGGAAGCTACGTCGAACGAATTGATTGAGAAACTTACTGAACTCATCAATCACTTCCAAGTATTCTCTCTCTCAGACGATGTTGAGAATCAAATATTGCATATTTAACCCTTCAATTACATTAGTTTTCCTGGCATTTAATTGATAATTTGATTTAATTATATATGTTCTTGTCATGCGAGGTGATTCAGAAGTTTATGATGAATATGCACTTAAAAGGATGGATTTAGAGCTCAAAATAAGATAATGAAGAATTGGAGATTTGGAAGTGGGGGTGTACATTAAGTCGAACTGAGTCAAGCTGGCCTCAGCTCGACTCGGCTCGGCCACTAGCTGACATCAACTCAAACTTGGCTCAGCTCGGTCCTCAAGCTTAACTAGCTAGCTTGGAACGGTTCGCTGAGCAGCTCGGGCCAATTTAAGCCGAGTTCGAGCCAAGATCGAGCCAAGTTCTCCATTGCAGCATTTTCACAAACACCTGGACTGCACCTTTAAAATCTCACTGTATTTGAGATAGCAGCAATGGTTTTATAGGTGTTTTATCAAACACCTTCTAAGCAACATAAAAATCAAGAAAAAAAGGGTGTTGGTTTCATATACATACCTTCCTTGCCACTAGCCACACTTCTTTAAGTCATTTCATCAAACACTTGGTGAGCAACATCAATATTAAAGTAATTGAGTCACTGAATTAGTTCGATCAGAGTTTGATTTGAGTTGGGGCCAGCTCGAACTCGACTCGAACTCATTTTCGAGCTCAAAAAATCAGCTCGACTCGGCTCGAACTTAAATTCAAACCAAGTCAAATCGAGCTTTTTTGAGCCAACTGAGCTAGCTCGATTCGTGTACACCTCTATTTGGAAGTCATTAATGAAGAATTCACATGTCAAAGATCCAAGGATACCAAGTGAGAAATGAAGAGAATCGAAGATTTGAAGTGAAAATTTGGCTAGCCCAAATTTTGGTTCGGCTAGCCCAAGCTTGAAATTCGGCCAACCAAAGAAAGTTCGGGTGAAATTCTAGCAACATTTTATTTTAGAATTGGTGAAATTTGGCTAGCCCGAGTTTTGGTTTAGCTAGCCGAAGGTTACACAGATTTTGCGCAGACTGCATAAATTTGAGGCTGTTTCAAGATTCTTCCAATTCAGTGCAAAAGTTAGAGTTCCCTAAGTATAAATAGGAGTTCCTAAGATGCTCCAAAGCATCTTCTAGGGTTTGGAAAGGGATAGGAATCTTAGGTGGAGCGTTGACAATGTTCTTCTACTTCGATTTCTTCATGGGTTCTAGTAGATTTTTTTAGTTTTTCTTTTATTTTTCTTCTAAGATGTTAGTCTTCTTAAGCTAATCTCTTAGCAAAGACTAAGGGATGAAATCTATAGTTTATTTTGATGCTTAGTTTGCTTTGATTCAAGTATATGTTGAACTTCCATTAAGTTTTGGTTTGAATTAAGAGATATTTCCAGTTTTCTATGATTTATTATGACTGAAATTATAGTAGATGCTGTGAAGGCTCTTAATATGATCTTATAAACTTTGGAATTGTGTAGTGTGTACGAGTCGTTATTCACCATCGTCTCCTAGTCATGGTAGGATGATTGAATTCCCCTACCATCATTACAATTAGATGGATATTTGGGAACCAAATTAATGGAAGGTTCAGATTCTGTTTTAACCGCTCCATCATCTGATTGGATAGGATATGACTTTGATTCCAATTGAGTTATAATTGAATCAAGTAGATTGAATATTGAGATTGCTATAAGTGGATTCATAGATCCTTAATCTTTTATCTTTATTATTTAAAACTATTTTTATCTCGCTGGATTAAAAACCCAGACAAACCAAGTTAGACTTAGATTAGTTCTAGACCGTGTTCCCCATTCCCTATGGATTCAACCTCATTCTTACTGAGTATTACTATATCACGACCCTACACTTAAGGTTGTGAATAAGTTTTTAGTGCCGTTGTTAAGGACTGGCATTGAACACGATTAGGTTTAGGTTTTTCTAGGTTTGATTTTTATTTTAGGTTAAATTTTCTTGTTTTCTGAATTTTTCTAATATAGGGTTTTTACGATTTTTCAGATTTTGTTTTTAGGATTCATCTTATTATTTTTTTCCTTCTAACATCACTAACATAGTTTGATTGTTTTGATTTTGTCGGATCTTCAATTCTAGTTCTTCTCTTTTAGTAACTTCTTCCCTCTACTTACTTTCCATATTGCTGTAGGAATTTTTTATTTTTTTTAAGGAATTTTTTTTAGGAATAGATTCAGAATTAATGTTTCACCATGTACATATAAGAGTGGACACGTAAGTATGCTAATCTACTTCTAGAAGATGAGAGATAATGTGAAGGTTGTCAGATGATTATGTTAGGTAGCAACCTATGTCTCAAAATTTTTCTTAAACCATTATCGAGAACTGACTGAAATATAATGCTCCACCGGTTAAGAAGTCTAGACGCGATCATATGCAGGAGAATAATTACACTCCATAGATTAGGAAATCATTACATGATTATTGGAGTGAGAACGATTATCACCCATTTGGCATGAAGAAAACAATGGGTGATTACATTATGGGTGATAATACATACCAACAACCATTAAACCCTCCTGTATATGACTTGTATGACTATGATCAGTGGAAACATCAACATTGGAGAGATGAACCAATGATTGATTATAGTGACTATCCTCTTGGATCCCCTACCTTTGAGATCTAACTAGGAATAATTCAAGAGGAGTTAATTTAGAAATTCATGGATACTTAAGAGAAAATTAACCAACACATCGTGCAATCAGTCATAGAAATTAGAACATCATGTGAATTGCTAGACTCTTCAATTCAAAGAATTCAGTTGCACCTCAATAAGGAGGAAGAGGCTAGGTTATCCCAACCTCAACCCAATCTAGAAACATAATGTGAGGAAAGTGATCCTAAATCGCCTGTAGAGAATATTAAAATTGAGAATGAGGAGTTGGATTATGTTAATGAGTATACAGTTCAATCTCCCGAAGAGTCGATCTTGATGACTGTCCAAAGGAATGATCAAGAGACATGGGTATCTTTCAAATATAATGATGTTGACCCACTCCACCTAAATGACATGCTTGATTTTAAAGTGGAGGATAAGCCCCTTTTAACTTAACCTCACGACTCTTTTGAGGCGTGCTCGGTCCACTCCCCTGATTTAGATTATGGTATGATTAAGGAGATGGACGACTTGCTTAATACGACTCAGATGTTTAAAACTACTCAGTGGAGGCCACTATTTAAGCAACCAACCCTTAATGATACAATGCCTCTACTAACTAGTATCGAGAAACCGAGTCTTCAAATTAAATCTTCGCCTACTGATCCACAATTTGTCTATGCAGGGCAAGGTGAGATGTATCCATTGATGATTGACTCTCACTAAGATGAAGAGCAAGAGAGCATGCTTCCCTCTATTCTCAAAGAAGATGAAGGAGTCCTTGGGCATATCATCACAGACCTCAACGTAGAAAATGAGCTCCTCTCAACTGAATGTCTCGACTCTTTAGAAGTTTGCTTGACACACTCTATAGATTCAAACAATTCTATGTTACAAGACATAGTGGACGCCTTGCATGATAATACCTCAGTAGTTGATACTAATCGGGGGAATCATTCTTCTGAAGCACCTCCTTTCACAGATCCTGAATGTTTACCATCAAAGGAGGAGAACCTGAAAATTGAACCGAAGTCTGAAACTTCGGAATGTGTTAAGACTATACTACCTGATGAGAATTTTTATGAATTTCACCTACTTATAGTCTCTAATTCACTTTGGTGTACTAACATTGAAAACTTTTCTGTCACAGGTAATATTATCCACTTTGGACACCTCAGGAGATTAAAAGAAGGTTTTTGCTGAGGTTCATAAATTTCTCTGGATATTCATGCTCTAGGGCGTTCAAGTTCACACCCTAAACTCGATAACCGGGCTTACAGAATTTCCAATCACCGAATCCGGTGTCGACAGCCTCTGTAGTACCCCATTCTTGACTCCCGGCACTCATATGCCAGGTTTTGATTTTGGGACCTTACAAGGAGGATTTTCAGTCTGAATTTTTTTGGTAAAGGAGCATAACTAAGTCACAAAACGACATCACCACATATCCACTATAATAAATCATTTAAGCACAATGCGGAAAGGGAAATACAAGAATAACCTAAAAGCTCCAAGAAGATCTTTCGTAACTCCTTCCTCAATGCTTCTGCGACCTAACGTCACCTGCATGCAACGGTCGTGCATAAGCTTACAACGAAGCTTAGAGGTTGTGTGCATGTATGCACAATGCATGTACCAAGCATATAATATCAGAGTAAGCGAAAATACTGGCAATTCTATGAATGTTATTAGCCATACCAAGGCTATGCGATGCAAGGCCTACATAGCTAAATGTCATATGCAAGATACAAAGCTGCATGCCAGTCCTCATCAAATCTACATATCAATACGGTCCATCTTTGGAATATCACCGGGGTCTAGTACACTCTACACTAGATTGCCGCCCAAAATGGACGCGCAACCATGCAACTGGAATAGACCTCACTACTCGCTGGACCAATAGTTTGCCAATATCTACCCGACTTGTCGATAGCAGACCCATTTATGAGCTGGTCAAACTCAACCCAACCTTACCCCCTACCCTCAGACGGATAAGGTCATACCCCCTTCCAACCAACCACGACACAGTTGGAGACGCGGTCTACTGGTATTTGGTACCTGGGAGCTCATGTATCCACTCGGTCTAGACATTGGAGCAATCTCTTGGTACCATAAGGGTTTGGGGGCTTTCACCCATGGACATCCAAAGTGCCCATATGCTAGAACTAAACCTTTTTAGTATCTAATCTAACCATCCATGATGTGTCTATGAAGGTCATAACCCTGATATCACTAGGTGCCAAGTGATCATGTCACACAAATGCGAGATGCATGAGTCATACAATTTAGTCATGCATCAAACCTAAGCATACTGCGTGATCATGTGGGGCAACTCCATCTCACAGGGAGTCCCATCAACATCTCAGCTCAATGGTATATGCTATGATCAATCACTCCTCATAAAATGCATATGAATAATGCATATGGGCATGAACCATGATGTTATACTAAGCATGTTCTTACTGTGTCCTACTAGGTTAAGTATACTAGCATGATTATCAGATATAGCAGGCGATGATCGACCTTAACCGGTGTGTCACTTAAAAGAATAGGGGCTGAACAATACGCCTCATATAGAAGTCTATATGGAATGGTCCATGTTAAACTACCATAACCTATTCAAGATAGTAGCATATCATATACCTTAAGGCGGGGTCCCCTGCAAGGATGGTAGATTTAACCCACGAATAGAGATAAGCTTCAATAGTGGATGTACCAAATCTTATAGCACATATTTTTCCATCTATAGCAAGAGATGATTCTCATGAGTACACAACAAGGTGAGTTAAGAGGGTGAACTACATACAACAAGTGGGCTTCGTCACCCTCTATTATTATGAAATAAACAGGGCCTTCCTATGGGGTCCGATATGAATACAAGGTGGGCTCCAAGGTTTGGATAATTCCTACAAGGCATGGTGGAAGCACCATCATCAGTCGGGGCCCAACGGTTTGGGTTAGCCTAATGGGTATTACTAACATCAGTGGGGACCCAATGGTTTGGGTTAGCTCACTAGGTTAAGGGTGGAAATGGGCTTAACAATGGGCCCTAGGGAGGTTTACAACGGTGGACATTTAACCACGATTGTCCTAAGGTGCCGTCCATTTGGTATTGGAATTGGGATCACAACGGGGCCCTCGACTTTTAAGATTTCTAAAAGGATGGATGGATAGTGCATGTACTGTACACACATCATGCTGGGTCTCACACATCACAATTGGGCCTCACACATATAATGGGTCTCACACAAGGGCCTCATACATCACAATGGGCCTCATCTCATGGGCCTCACACATCACATGGGCCTCATCACATGAGCCTTATATACATCACAATGGGCCTCATATATATCACAATGGGCCTCACCACATGGGCCTCATATACAGCAGGTGGGCCCTGCATAACAGCAGGTGGGCCCTGCACAAACAGCAGGTGAGCCCTGCACGTGGTAGATGGGCCCCATTGAGTGGACAGCGTGGATATGAAACACATACATCATGGTGTATCCCACCATCCTTGCTTGGACGGTGTAGATGAAACACATATGGCAAGGTGGGTCCCATCGTCCCAGCTGGACGGTGTGGACACCACATGAACATCACGTGGCCCCATCATCCTCAGATGGACGGTGAGGATAAAACCCATATGTCAGTGGGGTCCATGTCCTCAGATGGACGGTGGGGATAAAACCCATACATCAATGGGGTCCACGTCTAGGTTTTGGACGGCGTAGATAAAACACTTACATCACGATGGATCCCATCATCCCTTGCTGGATAGTGTGGATGCCACACGTGCAGAGGGGGGGTCCCAAACCCCAGGACGGTGTACAGTGTGGATATAAGACATGCAGGTGGGTCCCACCATCCCAGTTAGATGGTGTGGACACCACAAGCATCTGGTGGTCCCACATGCTGGATATAGCACCTACATTAGGGTGGATCCCTGCAGCTGCTGGACACATGGTCCAACAGTGTCCCACCCACTTGGACGGTGAGGATGCAACACATTCACCAAGGTGGGTCCATGTGGTGGCCCACCAACTACCCGATCAAGCTGATATTTGTGTTTTCCCTTCATCCATGTTGGCCTGAAAATGGACAGCAAGGTGGGCCGGCCGGACATGGCAGTGAGGTGGTCCCCGCTTTGGACAGCGGTGTGGTCCACTAAATGTACGATGTGGATCAATTCACGCATCATCAAGGTGGGCCATCAATAGGGGAGAGAGAGAGAGAGACGCGTGATGGGGGAGCTCCACCATTATGAGCTCCCCTAGGGGTGAAAATATACAATGCATACAACATGTTGGGTCCCATGTCATGTGGGCCTTCAATCAAAAGAAAAAATTAGGGTGGGGTCCATGGAGAATCATGGATTAAACATATGAATCATGGTGGGCCATTGGCCACTCTTGGGGTCCAAAATAGGATCCATACCATCAATCGATAGGCCCCTACTTGGTCCAACACTAAAATCACAATCTAATCCTACAAAACCCCCACCGATGGTCTTCTTCTTTAGCTCCTTAGAATCCTTAGCTCCTAAGCTCTCTCTTTGATAGAGGATGATGAAGATTGAAGGGTAGGATGGTGAGATTGGGGGTAGGGAGATGGGCCTTGATCTTGGGTTCTTTTTCTCTCCTTAGAATTTTTCTTTCTTGGTTGCTTGGAAATGGTAGAGAATGAGATGGGATGGAGTGAAATGAGAGAGGAGTGGTATTGTATAAGAGGGATGGGATGAGAGGAATGGGTGTGTAAGAGGAGTGACATGAGAGGTATGGGTTTGGTTAACTTTTGGGTGAGAGAGGGATGAGTGCCATGCCTTGTTGGTAAGAGAGGGAAGGGCTAGGTATGGGTTGAAATGATGGTTGTACTTAGTTGATTGATGTGATAGGTGGGTAGAGATTCTCTAAAATCTCTCAGAATTTGCAACACGCGGCATTTCCTTGAGATATACATGGGCCCACTACTCCTAACCTGGGCACCACATTGGTGCGCAAGACACGGCGTTGGAACCACGGCGACAGCATGGTCGCTAGAGTATAGGTTTTAAGTCGAGTCGACTCAGATCTTCGGGATGCGACATAAGGTCACGCGCAAACGCTATCTATAGGTCGAGGGTCATCAAAATTTGATGGGAAGGATCATGGAAGTTAGTGGAATTGTACGGTACAAGGATTTGGGCCTTACACCAAGCCTATTGTAAAAAGGAATTTTGGATGATCTTGTTGAGAAATCTATTGAGAAGTTTATCAAGATATTGGCCAGAGGAGGAACTTTGCTGCATGATTGAATAATTTTCCTTTGCTTTCCTAGTTTAGGAGTAAAATTTATTTGTTTTCTTAGGATTAGTTTGCTTTTCGCAGTTTAGTTAGTCATTAGAACCACATTTTATTTGAAGATCATATTCACTTCACAAGTGCTTTTCATCTACTTCCCTTTATTTTCATTGCTTTCAATTTTGCTCTTATTGCATAAACTTATACATTGAGGATAATGTAGATTTTACGTTGGGGGTAGGTTTCCTTTCGAAAATTCTTCGAATTTGAGTAAAATTGTTAATTTTTTGAGCTAAAATTCTTCAAAATTCTTAAAATTTCTATAAATTTAAGTGATTTTGAAATTAATCTATAGATTAGAATTATAAGATACTTAATGTTGATGATTTATGACTCTTAGATTTTAGTTATTTGATAGATTTCAAAATTAAGTTGAATTATTAACTCTTAATTATAAGTTTTAAACGTTGATTAAGTTATGATTTCACATGTCACATCTAACTTACACATTAAAGTTTTAGTTCGATATTGAATTGTTAACTTAACGATTGTTAAGAATGATAGCAACTAAAACCTGGAGAATTTGTCCATCATGTTCAACAAAAAAAATTAGAAAAAAATACCCAACGAAAAAATTATTTGTCATCGAAAATGACTATCTATTAAAGTTCATTAAGGACTGTTGAAAAGAAGAAAAAAGTGAAATAGTGTGAAAGCCATCGATGGAAAATCAAAAGCTGGAAGAATAAAGTGTTGAACTGTAAATCATGTTTTGATTATCTTAAACTCTTTTAATTATCAATGTCATCATGAAAATAAAGAATTGAACCTTTGGTTGTGATAAGTCTAGACTGCACTATGCACCCATGGAACTCATTGTTTAGAATTGTTCTAATTAGAAGATTAATCCTTTGAACCTGTTTAGGAAATTTACAAAGTACTAGAGTTTAGGAGAAAGTAATTCTCAACATTAATGTATTTTCGATATTTATAATATGGATTGTTTTTAGAACCACTTGAGCTTATAGAAATTATACATTGGTTTTCAAAATATCTAACATATGTTTTGCTCGGGACTAGCAAAATTCTGGTTGGGGGTGTGTTAAGACTCAAATATTGCATATTTAACCTTTTAATTACATTAGTTTTCCTAGCATTTAATTTAATTTTATATGTTCTTGTCATGCGAGGTGATTCAGAAGCTTATGATGAATATTCACCTAAAAGGATGGATTTAGATCTCAAAAGAAGAGAATGAAGAATTAGAGATTTGGAAGTCATTAATGAAGAATTCACATACTAAAGATCCAAGGAAACTGAGTGAGAAATGAAGAGAATCGAAGATTTAAAGTGAAAATTCAGCTAGCCCGAGTTTTGGTTTGGGTATTCCAAGCTTGAAATTCGGCCAGCTCGAGAAAGTTCAGGTGAAATCCCAGTAACATTTTCTTTTAGAATTTACGGGAATTCGGCCAGCTGAAGGATAAATTTGGCTAGCCTAAGTGTCGGTTCGTCTAGCCCGAGTTTTGGTTCGGCTAGCCAAAGGTTACGCAGATTTTGCGCAGACTGCGTAAATTTGAGGCAGTTTCTGGATTCTTCCAATTCGATGCGAAAGTTGAAGTTCCCCAACTATAAATAGGAGTTCTTAGAATGCTCTAAAGAATCTTTTAGGGTTTGGAAAGGGATAGAAGGCCTAGTTAGAGCGTCAACAACGTTCTTTTATTTCGATTTCTTCACGGGTTTTAGTAGATCTTTCTAGTTTTTCTTTTATTTTTCTTCTAAGATGTTAGTTTTCTTCGGTTAATCTCTTAGCTAAGGCTAAGGGATGAAACCTATAGTTAATTTTGATATTTAGTTTTCTTTGATTCAAGTATATGTTGAACTTCCATTAAGTTTTGGTTTGAGTTAAGATATATTTCTAGTTTTCTATGATTTATTGTGACTGAAATTATAGTGGATGCTGTGAAGGCTCTTGATATGATCTTATAGACTTTGGAATTGCGTGATGTGTAGAAGTCGTTGTTCACCATCATATCCTGGGCATGGTATGATGATTGAATTCCCTTACCATCATTACAATTAGATGGATAATTGGGAACCAAATTAATGGAAGGTTCATATTCTGTTTTAACTGCTTCATCATCCGATTGGTTATGATAGGACTTCGATTCCAATTGAGTTATCATTGAATTAAGTAGATTGAATTTTAAGATTGCTATAGGTGGATTCCTGGATCCTTAGTCTTTTTTCTTTATTATTCAAAACTCTTTTTATCTCGCTGGATTAGAAAACCCATACCAACAAAGTTAGACTTATATTAGTTCTAGACAATGTTCCCCATTCCATGTGGATTCGACCTCATTCTTATCGAGTATTATTACATCGCGACCCTACACTTGGGGTTGTGAACAGACGACAACCTTATGGTCAAACTACTATCACTTAGAGAATTTTTTTTATATGATAAAAGAGTATTGAAAGCTCCATACCATGATCGAGCATCTTGAATCTAAGTAAGCAAACATTACTTCTCAAGTGACTATGGTTAGCGATGTTGTAAAGAAGCTCTCTACCAAACATGAAGATTTAAAGAAATCTAATGCTGAGTTAGAGGGTATGATCGTACAAAATGTTGCTTTAAAAGTGCAATTGGAGGTGCTGAAGAGGTGTTTAGAGGTGTTTCGAGGAGAAGAAAGTGGAGTGTGGTCAGAGGCAGAAGGCGATTAAGGACCTAGCTGTGTTTTCCAAAGCAAAAACAGAGGCGATCAACCCGGTTAGATGAAGATCCTTGAGACATCAGACTGTTTTAGCCAGGAAGAAGGATAGACAGGAGAAAGTGAAGAATGCGATTGCTAGATTTTCTTCTTTTGAGTTCTAACTTTCCTCCTGTACATTCAACAATTAATAAAATTGACCTCCAACCCACCTTTGTTTTGTTTCCTTAGTCATATTTTACTAAGCATTTTCTTTTATTTTTACAATCCATAACTGACTTGGTGATGTGGCACATAAAAAATGAGGAGTCGTGCTCTACTCAACTAAAATAAATGACATGACGACTTCATTTTCTAACTTCCTAAGAATACGAGGCGTTACTACATGTCATTACTTCTTATGATGCATCGAACATGGGGGAGGCATAATCGCCTATATAAATTGCACTCAATTCCATATTGCAGCTCACTAAAAACCCACACACTTCCCAAAACTCCTATATTTGATTTATGAATATGGCTTCTAACCAATCCTCTTCTTCCTTCCTTAATTAGGCCAAGGCTTACAAGAAAGAGATTCTCAATCTCAGCCTTACTAATTATGACCAGTCTTCCCTCTTGTTTGACATTACTTTCTTCATCACTGCTGCCTCTAAAATTGCCACTATTGACATACCTTCGGGAGAACTTCTGGAGGTACTGAGGAAACTCCATCACCCTGGAGAGATATTCTTCAATCTTGAGTTTGAGTTGTAGAGGGTTGGTAAATATTTGAGACATCAAGCCTCTGTATAAGAGAAAGAGTGTTCTTATACTACAAAGGATCATGTCATTCTAGAGGATCTCCTTTCCTTCTTAGTCTTGTAGATTGCCAACTACTAGGCTTGGTCGGATGTGAACCTTGTTGGTAAGAGAGAAGCAAAAGGCAGAGTTTTCTCGATCGATGACCATATCAATTAACTCCTGCACTTCCTGAACATCTTTATGGTTGAGGGATCTCACTAGAAGCACCAGAAGGATACTCTAGAGGTTGATAGATGTGCGCGGTCCATGATTTTGAGAAAATTAAGGAAGCAAATGCCTAATAAGATTTTCTTGGCTAGTGGCCCACCTCTTCATCAATAAAATTGCTCTTTTTTTTTTTCATATTCCGTGTATCACATACGTATTACTACTCACTTGGTCATATTGTTCCCAACTTAGAACAATATTATTACTATTGCAAGATTGGCATTCAACATTTCAAAAAAAAAAAAAACCAAATAATGGTATTGTTGTTGTGATCGACTGCACTCATTTTAGGATACTTGGTCGATGAGAATCTTCTAGCTGTGTGCACCATTAAATGAATGTGAAAATGGATCAAGATCACTACTTTTACTGTAATTTACCTTATCGGCCAATTCCATGTAGAGGAAGTGTTGTCATTGATTAGGTTGCTGGCGATTTTCTGCTCAATAAAATCATCCGACGCAATGTCACATTTCAAGCTCGGCCGCCATCAACAGTAGTTTCCTCTTTCTTTTTGTCATAACTGCGTGGCTGACGGGGCACATGAAAATGGATAGATGTGCGTGTCATTTTTCAAGGAGTCAGCATTTGTTGTGGTTGCATGTTCTAACTTCTAAGGAATATGATTCGGCGCCGTAAACTTTAATTCAGTTATTCCAACCACCACGTCTATTAAATGTAGGCATTAAATGGCTCTGATGACGCTTATAAAAGTATCATTCCTTTGTCCCACATCCTACACCTCTCTACTTCTTCCTCTATCTTTGAACTGTCTACAAACTCAGCCTCATGTCTTCCTCCATCTTCTATGCATAATCCCTATCCTTTTTAAAGGAGATTCTCGTTGCGGGGACTGAGTATTTCTCATAATCTGCTCTCCTCCATGATGTTTATCCTTTCCTCAAGGATGTTATAGAAGCCTCTCAAACATCGGTTGAGTAGAATCAATAGGAAAACAACACGCGGATTAACAGTCAGTTGCATTTATGGTATCGGACAATGGAACAATGTCACTGTCACCTTTTCACTAATAGCGAAGTGACGTGGAGAGTAATGTTGTACCATAATTCTAACAATTCCGAGAAAGCCAATAAGGGAGTGACATATGGCATTGTATGAGAAATAGGATGTGGATAAAAGGATCTTCAAAGATTTGGAGCACTTTTTGTGAGTGTACAACTAGCTTAAGTCTAATTTGACACGTCAGTGGATGGTCGACAGAATATTATGGTCGGTATACAAGAAGCACAGTCAAGCTATTTAAGATAAAAAAAGGCAACCGAGTATAGTAAAAAAAAAACCTTGGCTGACAAAAGTAAAGCAAATGGCCGAGAGGCGTTCGTAAGAGGAATAATCGCAAATGAGAAACGTAACACAAGAAAGATCTAGAAAGAGGCTTTTCGACTGTTGTAACTATTGCAATAATGGAAGAATGATCTTGAGGAATAAGCTACAATAAAAATCTATACACAATAGAGGAATTCAATAGAGCAAGGCATCTCACACCAATCAAACTAAAAAAATCTATCAATTTACTTTATCTCAACTCATCTTAAGAGTAGCAGTAATCAAGTAGTAGTAATTCTTAATTATAATCTTTAGTTGTAATTCAAGTCTACGCTCATACTTTGGATTTGTCCTTTATATGAAATCAAGCAATTCTTTCAAGAGATGTATTCTTGTCGTTGCTCTTAGTGATCGAGTGTGAGTTTTTCCTTTGTTTGATTTATATAGGTATTTTGAAAGTTGAATTTTATTTTATTTTTTTGTGAAAGGCATAAAGTAATCCATATTCGGAGGAACAACTCCACCCTCCGATTATTACCTGACTATTATAAACTTCCACTAGTGGCTAAGTTACCGATCTTCTCATAATCTAGTCATATACGTTCATACTGGATGTATCGGTTTATTTTAGCACTTGAGGTCAAAGTTGATTGGTTTGGTTCGAGCTAATGTATTGATTCTATCATGCCGACATAATTAAAAACAAACCAAGCAGCCAACAAATACATGGCTAAAAAACGATGATATTAAAATATTTATAAAAGAAAAATTCACGAAAGGATTAACTCATCTGATCAGTGTGGTTTCGTAATGTAGCCGATAAAACGTGGTCTAGACTTAGTTCAGATTGATCGATTGGATTTTTCAAGTGTCCAAATGCATGTAAGAGCACTAAAACTTATATTGCTCGGAGAGCACCGGAACATTCTTCCATATTTAATATAAGACCTACTTCGATTAGGGTAAGGTTACCTTGAGGCGTCAAACCGAACCTAACCCGACTCGTGGCCTGGTTGTGGATTGCCAGCAAGAGACCAACCGGAGACCTCAACATACCCTATCCTAACCCAACCTATATATATATATATATATATATATATATATATATATATATATATATATATATATATATATATATATATATATATATATATATATATATATATAAGTGGGCCATGGAAAGCAAAAGATGCAGGAGAGATTGATGTCCCATATCTGACACTTGTGTATCTCCTCATTAGGGAATCCTGTTCTCCACAAGCTTTTGCTACTGATTGATACCATGCATGTGAATCTTTACGTATACCATGTCATGTCGCCTAACAGCATAAGATCACTGGAGATTGGGCTTTTCTTTTTAAAGGGGTCTTCTTCTCTACGTAGGTTTGGCTCCTATCTCTCATCTGGAAGTATTCTTGTTCATTAGGACCCTCTTGCGCCTGTGGGAATTGGGTTGTCTCGCTTTTCATTTACAAATCCAATTCATAGAGATGAAAGTACATTCACTTGCTGTCGGCATCCTCGTGTTATGTTTTCATAAATTTAGAAAAGAAATGTTCTCTATCAGCTGCTATGTAAGCAAACGCTCTATCATTCAGCAAGCTGCACGCTCGTCTACATGATCGGAACCGTTCATCTTTTTGGTCATGCGATGGATGGACGGGACGTACACCAAAACTAGAACCTGGTTCGGTGATTCTATCCACACTGATTGGAGTACTTCTGAGGATTATAGATGGTAATTTCTGGAAAAGGTCCAGACAACGGTCTGACACTCAACTAGCCAAAATTCTCCAAATGAGAGAGCATACGAGCATCAGGCCACTGCATTTTGGGGTATGGTCCACCACCACAGGTGTAAAGGATTAATGGTTCGGATCTCGTATCTGGTGCCATCCAACTCATCAGGTATGCTTAGTGATGGAATTTCCTCCCAGGACTCGACCGGTCGTGAGCCTCGCTCGACCGGTCGTGGGTGGCGCTCGACCAGTCGAGTGGGGCTCGACTCAAAGTCCAGCGACCATCTGATTATTTTCTCTGAGGTGCTCGACCAGTTGAGGGAAGTGCTCGACCGGTCGAGTGGGCCGCTCGACTAGTCAAGGACCCTGCTTGACCAGTTGAGGTTACACAGATTTGAGTCCGGATTTTGTACGGACTGCGGAAATTTGAGGCCTTTCGCAACAGGGTACGGAAGGGAGTTTCCTAAACTATAAATAGGGGTGTCTAGGGCTTTTCTAAGCAATGCAAGAGGGTTTCTTAAAACTTTAAAAGAGTTTGGTAAAGGGTTTAGAGCCATTAAAGGTATGAGAGAAAGTGAGAAAGAGAAAGAGGAAGCTTGTGGAAGGGAGGTTATGCTTATAGAGATGATCTATTGTGCACTTGATATCTCAGCGCTTCTACGTCCTCGTAATCAGTGAGATCTCTCCGTTTTTTCTTTTATTCTCTTATTATTTATCCACTCCTGTGTGAGTACAGAAGGTTGTAATATTCTACTTCATAGTGGATTGTTGATCTGGACGAGGTCTCGTGGTTTTTACCTTTTTGAGGGTTTTTCACGTAAAAATCTCTTGTGTGGTATGGTTTATACTTTGATTTATTTCATTGCTTTATTATCCCATAAATCTGGTTTGTTGTCTCACACTAGATTATAAGGTTTTGTGCAAGGCCCCTAACACTTAACACTCGATCCTTACCCTATTTAGGCAGTGGGCTAGTAGTCGTACTTTTTTATAAAAGTTAAGAGTAATAACAAATCAAATCTTGGTGAGCATCATCATAGCCCCTAACGGAAGCTAATTGGGTCCTATCCTCGCCTGGACGGAAACTGGTATAGGCAAGGCCCTGTGGTTTCCACCTTGATATATGTGTTTTATCCACGCCGTTTATCCATTTCTCCATATGATTTTAAGATATTATCCCAAAAATGAGGGAGATCCAGTACTCAAGTGGACCACACCACAGTGAGGTTTATTTACCATCCAACCTATTTATAAGATCACACAAACCCGAATTAAGGGTGTTGATGCAGTTTCCGTCTCACCCCTTATACTACTCGAACACCTACACAGGAAGAAGACAAAAGAGACCCTGTTTTGTACAGGGGACCCTCCGATGTCAAAGTCAGGCCTAGACTCCTAGTCTAATAACTTAATGATGGGTTAGGGGTGAGAATGTGTGTGTACCTTTCACCATTCGGCGTTTCTTACTTATAAAGGAGGTGCAATCCCGTGGATTTTGGATATTTCTCTAATTTGCAGGAGACCTGGATTCCTTATCCAAGCCGATCCCAAGATCTTCGATCTCTTAGATTTTTAGGATCGGATGTTATCTTCCAAGGATCTCGGGAAGGAAATCTTACATCTCGAGACGTCTCCTTGGTTCGACTCTAAAGGAGATAATGTCGAATGGTGCTGATTGAATTGTTCACCGATCAAATTGCGGTCGGCTATGAACGGCCGATTCATGGCTGACCTAGCGGGTAGACCAAACTAGGGTTGGGCCATGATTCGATCGACCTATGTTTTGGCCGACCTATGCATTGAGTTAGCATTATATGCCTCCAAAAGCCTCGGCTCTTGGCTCGACACTTATTGGCTCTTGGCCTGGCGCCTATTGGCTCTTGGCTCGACACTTATTAGCTATTGTTTCGACGCCTATTGGCTCTTGGCTCGGCGCCTATTGGCTCTTGGCTTGACGCTTATTGGCTCTTGGCTCAACGCTTATTGGCTCTTGACATGTAGGCCTCAGTCAGGCTCAACGCCTAGGGAGCCCGAGCTATGTCTGTAGAGTTGGTCCATTCCATAAGCCATCTTACCAACTTGTCATATTTTTCTCCAACAGTGAGCCCCCTACTCCTTGTGCCGACCTTTGGAGGCCGAGAAGTAGATCAGAATTGGGTCGGATTGTATTTGGACCGAGCTTATGATGGAGCATTTATTGCTTGTACGGCGGCTATCACGAATATCAGGACATGTTACCTCATTCTAACACGCATCGGTTCGTTTCCCGAGGTGCACGCGCTGTAGGGCCGTCATTTCGACGGCGGGACGAATAGGAGGGAGACGGGTGGCAGGGCGCTTAATGGCGGACCCAAACGGCACGCGGTGTGGTGCCATGTGTCAGGATGAGGCGTCCAAGGAGATGCCGATTCGGCTTCCCATTTAATGCCGGAGCCACATGGCACGGCTATAAAAGGGGCGCCTTAGTGTCCTCATCTTCGCATTTTCGCGCCCATCTCCATTTTCTCTTCTACTCTCTCTGCTCCTTCCCTTTTTTCACTTTCTAGCTTCTGCTTTTCTGCATTTTTTGACATCTCCACAATCTCTGGTGAGCTTTCTCTCCCTCCCTTTTCTTTAATTTCACAAATGTCAGGCTCCGTAAGCCCTCGGGAGGGAGTCTATGGTGACGAAGGTGAAGCGAGCGGCTTCTAGGCTACCTCGGAATCACCCTCGTTGCTGGCCGAGATAGCGGTGAGTGTGGATATCGCATTCCGGCATTTGCAGATAGTATTGGAATCTCCGGCGCAAAGGCCGACAACGTCTGCCAGAACATCGAATTTGCTCCCAGGTGGGATGCAGTAGTGGAAGATTTTCCTGGCTGGTCTGACCCTCCGTCTGAAGATCAAGCCGAGGAGGCTGAGGTAGAGGAAGGGTCTAAGGGGCCAATACCCTCGGTTTTCACTGAGGATGATCTGTTTCGGATCCGAATTGGGTATCATATTCCCGAGTCGATCATCCTACGTCTCCCTCTGCTGGATGAGTTGGTCGACATACCCCCTGGGGCGGTCGCAATCTTCCAGGTCGCACTGCAGTGCAGCCTTCGCCTACCACTTTAGGAGGTCGCTCGGCATCTCCTGGGTAGCCTTGGTATGGCTCCAGGGCAAGTTACCTCGAATGGGTGGAGGGACTTCTTCGGTTGTGCAGTTCTGTGGGTTGAGATGGAGCAGCCAGAGCTAAGTGTGGAGGATTTCCTCCATTTGTACCAAGTACAGCCGAACCCTCAGCAGCCCGACTATTATTATTTCTGCTCCTGGTGGAATACTGGCGGGGCTCTAATAACCGACCCTCCGTCCTCCAATAAAAACTGGAGGGATCGGTGGTTCTGGGCCTTTGGTCGCTGGGTGACGGTCGAGTCAGGATCCTTCATACCTTGTGTTCCCCGAGCCTTCTCCGAGGCAAGTAATTCGAGTAATACTGTGTGTCGCTTTAATCAGTTCAGTATTCTTTTCACATTTTCTGACTGTTAGCTCCTTACTTTTCAGTCATCCCTAAGCGGTGGCTGAAGCTCGGCCCTGGTTCTGTAGCGCGAATCTGGGATCCTCGAGCTCCGAGCCCGGAGAGGAGATCTTGTAGAAGGCTTCTCTTAGTTGGCTCTAGACGCGGCTTTGACAGGTAGCTGATGATCTGAACTTTATTTATTTTTTTTACAATGATTTTGCTGCTAACGCTATTATGTTCTCATATGTGGTGCAGAGATGTCTGAAGCTCGGCCTCCTCTCCGCCCTCCCTCCAAAGTCAGAGCTCCTCCTCGAGGCGATCCTCGGGCTTCGAAGAAGCAGAAGACGTCCTCTAAGGATAAGGGGAAGGCCGCCCCTCCTCATCCGACCGTAATCGAGGTTGTGGACAAGGGTTCAGAGGTGGCGGACACGGCCCCTCCTGAGCCTCGGGAGGTTCCCAAGCCAGGACCTGTTGCAGAGCAGGTCCCCCCGAGGAGGGAGGAGGATGAGCATCCCAAAGGGGAGGTAGCTGAGGAAGAGAGAGGAAGCTTCCATCGGCAACTTGAAGGGATCCTCACCTGGGCGAGTCATCAGGGGATTGAGGATGAGTTCACCGGCCTCTTCGAGCCACCTTCTGTGGAGCGAACGCTCGCCAGGATGACGACGACGCTCTTTGAGGTAAGGACATAACTGTTGTTGCTTATTTGTTCATCTTGTCTCTTACTTCAATACTGATTCATTCATTTTCTTTTGTGCAGTTTGCGCCGTGCACGTTAAAGGCCTGCGTCGAGCTGGCTAAGGCCAATAGGCGGGCCGCGGAAGTGGAGGCTCAGCTATTGGGCGCAGAGGCTCAAGCGGCCTTTGCGATAACCGAGCTAGGGGTGACAAAGGCTGCTCTAGTGGAGTCTACAACAGAGAGGGCCCGCTTGGCCTCACGATTGGAAGAGGTCAGAGCGGCGTATGATAAGAGCCCTAAGGAGTGCATTGAGACTTGTGTTGCAGCCAATCGGATTAGGGTGGAGACCAAGCTGCTCTCGTCATTGCTTGGAGAGAGGCTGTGGAGGAGTATCTGTCATCCCAGGCCTTTGAGGATGAGAGGAACACTCTTTGCCGTCAGGGTTACGCCGAGTGCGTGAGGGGGATGAATGAGATCTTTCTCGAGCTTGACCTCTCTGGCTTCGACGAGAGTGAGTTAGGATCCGACGGTCTAGGCGAGGGAGTCGCGGTTGACCCTGAGGCATACACTGAGGTGACTCCCGATGCTGCTCATAAGGCAAGTCCTTCAGCAGCCCCTGAGTTAGCTACTGATGAGGCGGTCGAGCCTAGAAGTTAGCTTTATGGAGTAAAATTCCTTTCTGCTCCCCACATATGCTTCAGGCACTTCAAGCACACCGAGCGTCGAGCTCGAGAGCATTTGCAGAAGCGAGCATCGTCCACCCTCGACATTATGTACTTTTGTTGTTTTTTTGCCAACGTAATACTGATGTAAATGCTGAGTCAATATCAATGTGACATTTATGATTTGATCAATGAATACATTTTTCCTTACAATCCATTGTTCGATTTACACTGTTTGTCATGGATTCATGCATGTTTGCCAATGAAGGTTGAGCAATGATTGTCCGTTGGCTGATTAGGGATAGTAGATCTTGAGATGCTTGGCATTCTAAGGATGAGGCAATAGCTAGCTGGTCAGATCTTCCAATTGATATGTACTGGGTCAGACGGTGCTTGCAATCACATAGGGTCCTTCCCAGTTGGGCCCCAACGTACCTACACTGACCTCATTGGTGTTTTGGAATGTCTTTCGGGGGACTAAGTCCCCCACTCAGAATCATCTAATCTTGACTCGTGTGTTGTAGAATCGAAACACTTGCTGCTGATGGATGATCGTCCGAAGCCGAGCTTGTTCTCTTCGTTCTTCCAGAAGGTCGAGGTTAAGCGCTAGTAGTTCCTTGTTGTCATGTTCATCAAATGCACTTACTTGGGTGGTCGGCAGTCCGACCTCCATAAGGCTGACCGCTTCAGAACCATAGGCTAGGAAAAAGGGAGTTTCTCCTGTCGTGGTCCGAGCTATAGTTCGGTAAGCCCATAAAACCTTAGGGAGTTCCTCGGGCCAAACCCCCTTAGCCCTGTCGAGTTTGGTTCAGAGGTGTTGCTTGATGATCTTATTGATTGCCTCGACTTGTCCGTTGCCCTGGGGATGTCGTGGAAACGAGTACACGCATCTGATCTTGAGATTCTTGCACATCTCTTGGTATTACCCGTTGTCGAACTGCTTCCCATTGTTTGAGACAGTAGTCTGAGGCAATCCGAAACAGTAGATAATGTTCTTCCAAATAAAGTCTGTAATTTTCTGCTCGGTTATCTTGGCCAATGGCTTGGCCTCGGCGCATTTGGTGAAGTAGTCTACAACGACGACAGCAAACTTGGTTTGACCTTTCCTTTGGGGAAAGGTCCGATGATGTCGATCCCCCACTGAGCGAAGGGCCATGGCCCGACCATGGTAGTGAGTTCCTCTGGAGGCTGTCGAGGAATGGTTGTGAACCTCTGACATTTGTCACAACTCTGGATGAGCTTCCGTGCATCATGCTAGATAGTCGGCCAATAATAGCCTTGTCGTATTACCTTATAAGCTAGGTATCGCCCTCCGTAGTGGTTTCTACAGATGCCTTCGTGAATCTCCCTTAGGACATATTCAGCTTCGTCGGGTAGCAAACATCTCAAAAGGGGTGTAAAGAATCCTTTCTTGTATAATATCTCATTGAGCATAGTGTATCGAGCGACTCGGATTTTTAGTCGTCGGGCTTCGGCATGATCCGCAGTTAGCTCACCAGTCTTGAGATACCGAATAATGGAATCGACCTAAGTAGGTCTCGAGTTAATGGGGAGTACGACCATGGAGTCGGCCTCATCAACGCTCGGCTTGACGACATACTCGATTGGGATGGACTTAGGGATATCATCTTCATCGGCCGAGGCGAGTCTCGCCAGAAGGTTAGCGTTGGCATTCTCAGCCCGCGGGATTCGGACGACGGTATAGTGTTGAAAATCGCCGATCAACTCTCTTGCTTTTTGTAGATAAGGTTTTAATCGCTCTTTTCTGGTCTGGTAAATGTCGGCTATTTGGTTGACGAGCAGGTGTGAATCACTGTATACGTCGAGGTGGGTGACTCCTAAACTGGCTGCTAAGCGAAGTTCGAGGAAAAATGCTTTGCATTTCACCGTGTTATTGGAGCCTTGAAATCCAAGTCTCAAGGCATACTATAGTTCGATCTAGACCACCCAGGTGGCAACTGTACGTCGATATAACTTCAACAATGAAATCAGCCACGGCTTGGCCTTTGATCACCACTCTGGGTTTGTACTGGATGTAAAACTTGCTCAGTTTGATCGCCCATTTAGTGAGGTGTCCTCAGGCTTCCAGTTTTTATAGTATTTATCACAACGGTTGGTTGGTAAGGGCAATAATCGAATGAGCCTGGAAATATGGTCGTAAGTGTCGGGAGGAGATAGCCAGCGCCAGGGCCACTTTTTCCATGGTCAGATACCTCATTTCTATTGGGATGAAGGCTTCGCTGATGTAATAAACTAGGAATTTTTTTCCTTCGTGTTCGTGAATTAAAGTCGAGCTACTGCTCCGTTAGATAGTGCTAAGTAGATCAACAGCGTCTCTCCAGACTCGGGCTTAGAGAGCAAAGGCGGCGATCCTAAGCATTTCTTCACCTACTGGAAGGCTGCTTCACACTCTTCTGTCCAGTTCGCCATCTGCCGACCCTTCAACTGCTTGAACAAGGGGAGCATTTGTCTGTAGCTCGAGACACAAAGCGATTAAGTGCAGCAATTCTTCTAGTCAGCCTCTGAATCTCTTTGATCGTCTTCAGCGAGTCCATGTTAAGCAAGGCCTGACTCTTCTCAGGATTTGCGTTGATTCCTCGCTGGCTGACTAGAAAACTGAGAAACTTGCCCGAGCTTACGCCAAATGCTCACTTGCTCGGGTTCAACCTCATATGGTACTTTCGAAGGATGAGAAACATCTCCTCAAGATCGGCTATATGATCTGTCGCTTTAATGCTTTTAATAAGCATGTCGTCTATGTATACTTCCATTGTTGACCTGATCTGGCTAGCTGTAAGACTCGTATCCTAGTCCGTACTGTTCCGTCGACTTCTGCGATCCTTCCGGATGAATTCCAGCAACCTGCGACCTATAATCAACATTTGCGCGTGACCCTAAGTGGTATCCCATAGATTTGAGTCAGCTTAATCCGAGAGTTATACTATTGCGACCGCACCGTCGCTGCGGTTCCAACGCTGCAACTTACACACCAATCTGATACCCAGGTTGGAAGATGTGGACCCGCGTTCAGTTCGAGGAAAACACCGTACGTTTACAATCCAAAGAGAATCTGTACAACATGTCTCATCAATCCATCAATCAATCAATCAAGCAATCATCTCAAGTCAAGTACAAGAGCACCCATACTTTCTTTCTCCATAAGTCATGCGACCACTAAGTCAACCAATCTCTCACCTCACCCATCACTCACCTCACATCCATCACTCACCTCTCTCTCCCTACAACCCTCTCTCTCCCATTTCTCAAACACATTTTCCAATCACTAAAAAAGTGGACGTCCAAGCCTTCCCATGGAGAGAAAGTGAGTTATGTGTGGACCACTTTTCACTACAAAAACTTTCATCCTAGCCATTCAACTCTCATCACCCTCCATCAAAGTGAAGCACAAGTAGACCGGCGTTCCGTCGGATCGTGAAAATTGAACGGTGGGTGCTTCTATAGGCTTAGATTTCATTCTTTTGATTATGGGCCAAGTGGGGCCTACCGACTGATGCTATGGATCTCACTTTGGACCCTAGGTGTGGTCGATGACTCATCTTGATTCTCATGATCATTCCATGATGGGGCCATTCTCCATGGACCCCCATCATGATGTTTATTTTTTCATGCATGGATAAGGTCATCTAGACCTTTCATTTTGGTGGAAAAAGGATCTCCACCGTTGATCTTGATCGGTGGGCCCATATGTCATGGGACCCACTTGATGTATGTTGTAAATCATGCAAGGGAGGGCCCATAGTGTTGGGGTCCCCCCATCACACGTGTCCATCTCTCTCTCTCTCCCTCTCGCTCTCTCTCTGTCTCTCTCTCTCTCTCTCTTTATTTTTATGAGATGATGTAGTTGTGTGGCCCACTTGGATGGACCCCACCATGAAGTATGTATATGATCCAAGCCATTTGTAGGTGGGGTCCATTTTATATATGTGTTGTATCCACGCCATCCATGATTTGGTAGCCCACCTTTATATATGTGGTATGCCCAAATTGTCCAGGGACGCTGGACATAAACAACAAAAATAAAAATATTAGCTTGGTTTAAAGCATTTGGGGTGGGCCACTTGTGCAGGCCCCACCTCGATGCATGAATGTAATCCATACCATTCATCCTATTCTTCAGATTATTTTAGGTGTTGAGCCGAAAAATGGAGCTGATTCGATTATCTGGCAGGCCATTTCTTAGAAAATAGAATTTTCTACCGTTGAAACTTACTCCAATGTTTCTATACACCGAAACATGCCCAATATTGGGCTTGATGGATTTGTTATGGACTATAGAATCCATTAGTTGAACTGGATTCAGCTGATGTAGGCCCTACCTTTGAAAAACCACAGAAAATGTATTTTTTTTCAAAAAAATAATAGAAGGAGGTAGCAGGCGCTGCTGCTGGCCAGAGGACTCTGCGCAGCGTCCTGCCGCGCTCCTGCGGTGGGCGTGAAGGGCCAGGGGCCACGGGTCCCGACCGTGGGAGCCACCGTGATAAGTGTGTACATCAACACCATGGATTTTGTGGGCCCCCTCTAAAAATTAGGCCTATCTGGAACTCAGGTGGCCCACGTCACAGTGAACAATAGGGATTGAACGACTGCCATTGAAACCGAGCTTGGGTTCACAGCAGTTTTGGATCATTATTAAATTATTTTTCCTCTCATCTGGGTTTGTTTGACCTCGCCAATAGATTGGGTGGAAATAAACATTATGGTGGGCCCCACGTGGGACCCACTGAGGTATGTGTTGTACACCACACTGTCCACCAATGTGGATACCACAGTGATGTATGGGTTATATGCCACCGTCCAGAGGCATGGACGATGGGAAGATGTGATGTATGTGTTTTGTTCATGCTGCATAGCAGCTGTCATGTGTGGACTCCACATAATGCATGTGTTTATCAATGTGATCCATCTGTTTTGCATCCACTGTCCAGATGGCTGGACGGTGGTGCATACTGTGATGTATGTGATTTATACCCTGGCCGTCCATCCCTGGTTGGGACGTGGACCCCACGTGATGTACGTGTTGTATCTACTTTGTCCATCCATTTGATGTGGTCCACCATGATCTAGACGGTGGGTCATACCATGAGTCATGTGTTGTTCATCCATGTCGTTCATTTAGTGGACACATTTGGAAGGTGTAGGCCCAAGTGCAAGGCCCACCTGTTGTGTATACTAGGCCCATATGCAGGGCCCACCTGTTGTGTATTTGTGGCTCAAGTATGAGGCCCATTGTGATGTATTAGGGCTCGTGGGTTGAGGCTCATTGTGATGTATTTCCAACCCATTTGGCGAAGCCCATTGTGATGTATTTGGAGCCCATGGGTTAAGGCCCATTGTGCAGTATTAGGGCCCATGGGTTGAGGTCCATTGTGATGTATTTGGGGCCCATGGGTTGAGGTCCATTGTGATGTTTTAGGGCCCGTGGGTTGAGGCCCATTGTGATATATTTTTAGCCCATGTGATGAGGCCCATCTTGATGTATTTGTGGCCTACATGGCTAGGCCCGATGTGGTGTATATGTGGCTCAATGCGAGGAATGTGAACCCGATGTAATATGTGATTTCACTATAATGCAGGTAATGATGTTATGGCGGGCCGTGCCTTAGGAGCAATGTTGGTTTGACATCCACATTATAAGAATAATGTTGGTTAAATGTCCGCATTATAACTCTCCCTAGGGCCCATTGATAGGCCCATATTTGTTGTGTGTAGGTCATCAAGGCCCATCTTCATTGTGAGGATAGTTCATTACCATATAAAATGCTTAGTATAACTCCATGATTCATGCCCATATGCATCATATGTATGCTTGATATGAGGAATGTTTGATCATAGCATACGCCATTAGGCAGACCATTTACAGGACTCCTTATGAGATGGAGTGCCCACATTATTGCGTAGTACGCACAGGATTACTGCATGATTAGATAGTGTGACTCATGCATCTTGCATATATGTGACTTGATCATTATACGCCCTAGCGACATCAGGGCCGTGGTCTCCACAGGCACATCATGGATGGCTAAAAGGGACACCGGAAATACTTGGTTCTAGTAGTGTGGGCACTGAGGATGTCCTTGGGTGAAAATTTCAGAATCTCTGAGGCCAAGAGGTGCCCCAACGTCTAGACCGAGTGGAACATGTGCGCTCGAGTGCTGAATAATAGTAGGCCACGTCTTTCACTGTGTCGTGGTTGGTTGGGAGGGAGTGTGGCCTTATCTGCCCGAGTGAGGGGGTTATAAGGTAGGCTGAGTATGACCAGCTCATAAATGGGTCCACTATCGATGAACCGAGTAGGTATTGGTAGACTACTGGCTAGGCGGATAGTGAGGTCTCTTCCACTCGCTGGGCTATGTGGTTAGGGAGGCGCGGTCGTTGTGTAGTGTAATAGATCCTGGTGATTTTCCAGAGAGCAACCATACTGATATGTGGACTTATTGAGCAGGAATTACATATCCATTCATTCATTATCCACTCAGGCTGGTGGTGTGTAACTATTTATCACGTGTTCCTTCGCATGGTCAAGATTTCGGTTGGGTGCGCGACTAACCTAAGATTAGGAGTTTACCATAGTGAGTCTGACTATCCGAATTTAGGTATGGGACTAGTTTGGAAAGAAGTCCCTTGTGATGGACCCCATAGCCTGCGATACTATGTACTATCATCCTGACTTTACATTTCAGCATGGTCATTTCATTCACACTGCATATTACATTGCATCTGCAATACTTAGCATTTTGGGTTACTATGTTTTTGCACTTATATGGTTAGACGGACTTGACAGGATTTGCATATTGCATTGCATCCTAGACATCTGTTATTGTCTTATTATGTTTTTGCATTGCATAGCCTTGATATGGCCGTTAGCATTCATGCCTTGCGTCGCATAGCCTTGGTATGGTTGATAGCACTCATCGACTTCCCAGTATATTTCCACTTACTCTGATGACTCTGATATTGCTTACTTGGCACTTATCTTGTGTACACACTTTCACCACCCTCTAAGCTTTCTATAAGCTTATGCACGATAGATGCGTGCAGGTGGCGTTAGGTTGCAGAAGCGTTGAGCTTGGAGCATGCAGCTGTCCTCTGGAGCTTTAATTTCGATATATGTATTTTCCTTTCAGCATTGTATTCAAATGATTATATTAGTGGATATGTAATAATGATGTTGCCTTTACGATTTGGGTATACTTGTGGTTATGCTTTTTATGAGACAAATGTACGTTGGAAAATCCTCCTTATAGGATCCCAGGATCGGGACCTAGCGTATGTACGCTGGGGTCTGAGAATGGGATACTATGGAAGCTATCGGCATTGGGTTCGGCGATCGGGATTCCTGTGGATCCGATTTTCAGGTTTGGGGCGTGACCAAAGTTGGTATCAGAGCATAACTTGGGAATACCTAAGGATAACATCACATATCTGCTGATAACTACCTTATACTGTATGATTGTTGTGAACTTAGAACGATTAGATTCCTGAGTTCGAACAACTTAGAGATTTTCTGATATAGCTCCCTACCGTTGAGATTGCGAGGCTGTATAGTATTCTAGTTTCGATCGTTTCTGATCCAGGATTTGAAGTCCAGTTGGATCATTGTAGTGTTGATGAGGTGTCTTGGGAGGAAGAGGTTGAGATTTATGGGCATTGTCCCCATCTCTTAGGTGTTTGATTATGTTGGCATGTTGTGTTCGGATAGGATTTCCCTCCCTTGGTGAGCACTGTATTGGTCGTGATCTGATTTAAATTTCGAGGACAAAATTTTTATTAGGTGTGGAGAGCTGTAAGACCCCTATCCTAGTCCATACTATTCCGTCGACTTCCATGATCCTTCCCAACGAATTCCAGCAATCTGCGACCTATAATCGTCATTTGCCCGTGAACCTAAGTTATATCCCGTAGATTTGAGTCAGCTTAATCCGAGACTTGTACTATTACGACCGCACCATAGATAAGCAAGCAGAAGACTGAACTAATTATATGAAGCATATACGTGTTTCATAACCTCTAGAGTATGAACGTGCTATTAGGCTGAATATGTACATAATTTGTTTTAAAATATATAAAATGAAAAAATGTGAATGTATGACTAATCCATGCAATCTTGTAATCCCGACGACGTAGCTCTAGGTCTACATAGACCCGCCCGAGAGCTGTACATAGGAGAACTCCTCCTCATCTAAGAAATTCGGCTTTGTCACGTAAGCCTCACCATAACCTGCATCTAAATTAGAGTCTGGTTGGTGTTTTAAAGCACCGTCCCAGTGTGGGAGTGAGTGATCAACTCAGTGGTACTATAAGGGTAAGGTTAACATGTTATCAATTCAATCAAGTAGTAATGATAAAGCAATACAGCAATCACTTCCTAATTACTCTTGTTAATGCAAGAATGATATGTAGTAATGATGCATGCCCTTGCCTGCACTTCCTCAGTGACTTCATCTAACGATTGCGTATGGCAAACTCCTTAAACGTGCGCTTCCTCACCAAAGCACATACAATGCGGTGCATGATCGTGTTAGTTAAGTACTTAATTAGATTTATTCATACAACAGATTCAGGAAGCTAAGGTACCTCCCTTTATATCATTAACCCAAGAAGGGATCCATTTAGGGTCGTCAATCCTAGTTAATCACATACGACAGGCAAGTTGTAGGGCATCACCCTTGATAAAAGCAGTAGATAGGCAAGTTCAAGAGTTTATACTCGAGGTCACTACGGGGAGGCTCGTCACCTCAGTGTAGGCCCAGTTTATACTCGAGGTCACTACGGGAGGATCGTCACTTGAAACGTTGGCCAAAAGCTCGAATATGGTGTCCCATACACCACCGTATTCGGCTCACGAGTTTGGGTTACTCACTGGTCACTACGGGGAGGCTCGTCACCCCAGCGTTAGGTGACAGCTCGACCACGGTGTCCCATACACCACCATGCCCGGTTCATGAGTCTTAGTGGATCTTGGTACCATGGTTGAAACGAGCTTTACATTGGTAAACGGTACCTTAGATTCAAGCAGTAGCGTTCATACATGTGTTAAGGCATAAAAAGAAAGGGAAATAATAGAAAAAAGCGTTGTGCGCAATCAAGGTGGTCAAAAAGAGTATTGTGCGGAACAAATAAGTATTATGCGGAAAAATGGTCGTTGTACAAAAATGGCCATTGTGCGTAGGTGATTGGAGTGTATACCGAGTTCCACGCAAAGGTTAGTGCACACTGAGTTCCGCACCAAGTCTCCCACACAATGGAATCGCACAAAGGTGGTTAACACAAAGAGGACCGTACAATGATGACGTGGCATGTTTGCACGTGTGAGAAGGCTATATATACCCCTTGACCCCTCTAAAGGGGTCTTTAGCAGCCAACGAGAAGCAAAGGAAGATTTAAAGAGAGAGAGAGAGAGAGGTATAACTTCGTCACTATTGTACGGAATGACTGTTGTGCGGCGCACAACACTACTGGTGCACAAACATCATTCACACACAACAAGTGCCAGCGCGCAAAGGATGCTAGCACACAAAGGCCACCAGAGCACAATGTCTCCAGCGCACAATGGCTCCAGCGCACAATGGGCTCTACTGCATAATGGCTTTTGGGGCAGCAATTTGCAATACATGATGCTTCCACCAATAATTGCCTCAACTCATATCATTCCTATTATTACTTTTCATCGTCATCATAAGTCTATTTTGGAATTAAAGGAGAAAAGGATGTAAAAGAACTTAGAATATATAAATAAAGTGATTATCTTTCTTGCTTTCTTCTGGTAATCAATTCAATGAATGAAATTTCCTAAACGAAATGCATTTGTTTCTTCTTCGAAACAAAATGGTGACTCCGCTGGGAAATCATATTCATTTGAATATTAACCTAAGAATCACAAAGAAGATAATCACAACTGTTTGGTTCCTTCAAGGCACCAAAATGGTGACTCTCAATGGGAACATCCTACCTTTCATCTCCAAAATAGAATGCAATTTAATATAAATACTAATTTTCCTTCACTTCATGCATATGAACAACAAGAGAAGAAGAATATTGCAACCAACCAATCAATGACAGTAGTTCAAGGAAACACAATTTTCTACTTTACCATGATAGGATTTGTTGTGGAATATGCTGATAAATGAGCTGGATTTAGTAAGGGTAAAGCGATAGCAAACAAGTAAACAGAATCACGGGCGGCTGTTACGGTCATGAATGCTTTGCTAGTGGCACAAGGAGAAAGAGACGAATGGATCGTTGTCACCCGTGGAAGGACAAGGGCCCAGAATGTAACTGCAACGAGAACAAGCTTGCCGCTGAGAAGAGTTAGGGGGCCAATAACATGAAATGCCGCCAGAAAAAATCCTGAACTCGCCCCTCCTGCGCTATACCCCAAGCGAATAGTCCCACAGGTGACATCGCATGACTTCCTAGCTTTAACGACCCCGAGAGCCAGATGGACGAAAGAACAAAAGGGCAAAGCACTGCTGGTAGGTTCACCGGCATCTGTTTCACTTTGATTGATCAATGGCAATGGGAGCACAGCGAAATCGAATGAAACCCTATCCTCCCCTTCTTTTGTGAGCCCTATCACGTCAACTTATTCTCATCCCACTTCGACCACGACTTCATCAAAGAGTGGAAAAGCCGCAGTTCACATGGCTGGAATAAATCAGGAAAATACGCCAACCACAGAGGATCATGTAAATGAAATGGCGGAAGCACATAGAGCACTGATGGAAGAATACAGGAATCTCAGAGAAGCCTTAGCAACCCTTGCACGCAATGTTGCCCGAATGATAGCTCCCCCAGTAACTGAAGATGTGAATGAAAGAGAGCAACACCCCGAAGGGTCGCAGCTGCCGAGGACTGGGTCGCACGGATCTGTTCTCATGACGAGAATAGTGACACAGGAAGAAGTACGATAAGTCGTTGAAGAAGCGGTTCGGTCGGAAAGAGAACGTGAGGGCATAGGAAGATTCAAATATTGGATGCCATACCCGAGAGAAGTAGAGGATATCCCCTTCCCAAACAATTTTAAACATCCAGACTTTCAGAAGTTCAATGGGGATGGATAGCCAGAAGATCACTTGATGCACTTCATCACCAGTATGGGGAATTTCTCCACAGTACCCCAATACTATCTCCGATTATTTGGATCTTCTCTAACAAATAAAGCGTTTAGGTGGTACGCTAGCCTAACGCCTGGGTCAATAAGAACATGGGAGGAGATGCAAGATGTGTTCATGTCAAATTTCTTCTCATCAGAACATGATGTCAGTATCACGGAACTAGCTTCAGTACGACAGAGAGAAGGAGAGACAGTTGAAAATTTTATAGACAGATGGAAGACATTGGGGGCTTCTTGCAAGCAATTACCAGAAGAGAAAGAACAGGTGAAAATGTGCTTAAACTCCATGGAAACTAGAATAGCATTTGGTCTCACCAGCGCAGACATCAGGACCTTCCACGACTTGGCTACAAAAGCGCATGCTCTAGAATTAATGACTCGGAACATGCCGGCGTTTAATTATGAAATGGTCAAAAGAGGACCTCAGAAGTTGATCACACATGTGGTCAATCATGAAAAAAGGGACCAGGAATTAAGAGAAGTGAAAGGCAAAAGGGTGGAAAGGAGAGAGGAGCTGAGTCACCCCAGAGGGAGGTTTTGTGATAAGAGGCCCCGATCGTTGAATTCTCATGAGGGTTTTGCATTTGAAAAAGAGGACGTACTCCCCATGATGAATCAGTTGCTAAAAGCTGGAACAATTGAATTGCCACTATTAAAATGTCCTGAGGAGGCTTTTAAAATAAAGGAAAGAGATTTCTGTCATTATCACCGCCTAATAGGGCATCCGATAGAAAATTGTTATACACTGAAGTGTATTATATAAAGGATGATAAACGAGAGCGAAATAATAGTCAGGAAAGAGAAAGAAAGGGACATAAGAGCGATAGCAAATGTACTCACCTTATGAGAAGACCATCAGGAGAAGACAAAGGTGAGTGATCAGAAAACAACAGGGAAAGTTGCCGTAACTACCTTACGATCAGGGAAAAAGATGGCTATCCCAACGAGTTCAAAAAATGGAAAAGCAAAAGTGGAAGCAGCCAAGAGTCACGCCAGCAACGATAATAGCGGTGAAAAGAAAATGGAAAAGGAGACAAGGAAAGTGACTTATGACATTATAAGTCACTTGAAAGGCATTCCAACCCAATTGAGTGTTTATGATGCTCTGAAGTTGTCAAAAAACTCCCGACAAAGCCTAATTAAAGCATTATCTAATGAAAGTATAAGGGAAGTGTTGCTGACTGAATTAGAAAGTGAGAAACAACAAGATTGTCTCCCAGTGATCTCCTTCTCTGATGAAGACTTAGCCTGTGATGAGGAACATAATAGGCCGTTGATGATAATGGGTCATGTTCGCGGTAAGCAAGTAAAACAGATAATGCTCGATAATGGTTCCACTATAAACCTGTTGCCATTAACAATGCTGAGTAAATTGGGTTATTGACGCTCGAACCTACGCCCTAGTGGAATGATGACACAGGGCTTATATCAAGACGGACAATGTGCACTTGGGAAGATCACGATAACACTGGAGATAGGATAGCTAACTATGAATGTTGTTTGTCATATTATAAATGCAGTGACTATATATAATCTCCTTCTGGGAAGACGGTGGATGCATCAGTATGGCATCATACCTTCTACCCTGCACCAGTGTTTCAAATACTGCAAAGACGGAATACAACATAAAGTTTTAGCCGATGAGAGAGCATATATAGAAGTTGAAGCTTTCTTCGTAGATGCGAGTTATTATGATACATTTGCTAGCAAGGAAGAAAAAGAGAATGATGAGAATAAAACCAGGAAAATGCTTGCACGGAAATAGTGAAGGAAAAAGGAACGAAGTCGCCTGTAATAGAGAAAGCAAAGAAGAAGTTCTATTTTGTCTCGAAACATCTGTGACAACCAGGGCAGTCGCTGTTAATGTTGCTATCGCCTGAACAGTTGGAGATTCTGCAATCAAATTATACAGTACCACTCCCATATGTTGAGAGTAGGAAATTTCCCTTCATTCTGAAAAGGTTTCGTGTTAAACCTAGCGCAAGATATCCAGAATCGATCAAATTCTATGCTCCATCAGAAATAAAACAAGATGAAACAGTCAGCAGTGGGGTGGGAAATGGAAGTCTAATGCCCAAAGAACTGGAAAGATGTAGTTTGGTAAGTTGAAAAATCGTGAAGAAAATGGGCTTTGACCATGAAGAACCTGTTGGTTTAAATTATCAAAAAGGAATTCAGATTCCGGTTGGGGCCAATTAAAAGAAGCAAGAAAATTTTCGAGGACTGGGGGCAAAATCTTCCGTAAATATGGTAACGGCCGATCAAATAGTAGAAATGGACCTTGATATAATCAGCAAGCCAGAGACAGCTCCAAGGCAAATGGAGGACGGGGAGCAACCGACGATCGACAGATTGAAAGAGATAAATTTGGGAATAGAGGAAGATCTGTAGAATACTTTCATAAGTGCCAGTTTATCAGATGAAGAAGCTGGTCATTACATTAGTCACCTGAGGGAAAATAAAGATGTTTTTGCTGGGGTGTACACAGAAATGCCAGGTCTAGAGCCGACAATGGCGATACATCGGTTGAATATCTCTGGAGACAAAAGACCCATTAAGCAAACACAAAGACGGTTTCATCCAGATCTAGTTCCCAAGATAGAAGAAGAAATAGGTAAACTGATAAAGGTCGGATTCATCAGAGAAGTTAAATATCCCAAGTGGATATCAAATATCGTCCCAGTAAAGAAGAAGAATGGGCAGATCAGGGTTTGCATCGACTTCAGAGATTTAAATGAAGCATGTCCTAAAGACGATTTTCCACTGCCGATAACCGAAATGTTAATTGACAGTACCATGTAGTATGTTGTCATGTCCTTCATGGATGGTTACGTCAGGTACAATCAAATACGAATGGTGCCTGAAGATGAGGAGGCGACATCTTTCAGAACTCCATTGGGTATATATTGTTATAAGGTCATACCGTTCTGTCTCAAGAATGCAGGGGCAACGTATCAAAGGGCAATGCAGAACATACTTCAAGACATGATGTATAAGCATGTTGAGTGTTACGTAGATGACTTGGTGGTCAAGTCAAATCATCATGAGGAGCATCGCGAACATCTGACGTCGATTTTCCACCGAATAAAAAAGAAACAGTTGAAGATGAACCCGATAAAATGTACGTTTGGAGTATCGTCGGGAAAATTCCTGGGGTTTCGTGGTGAGACACAGGGGTATTGAAATAGACCCAGAGAAAGTTAGAGCTATTTAAGATATGCCGCCTCCGAAAACATTGAAAGAGCTAAAAAGCTTTCAGGGCAAGTTAGCATATATCCGCCGCTTTATCTCAAACCTAGCAGGAAGTGCCATCCGTTTTCTCATCTGATGAAGAAAGGGACAGAATTCATATGGGATAAATCCTATCAGAATGCCTTTGATTCGATAAAAGAATTGTTGAAATAGCCCCCAGTATTAACAGCCCCCATGAAAGGAAGGCCCCTCATTTTGTATATATCAATAGCTGAGAATTCACTAGGAGCCTTGTTGACACAAGTGAATGAAGATGGGAAAGAAGCAGCACTTTATTATTTGAGTCGAACATTAATCGGTGCAGAATGCAACTATACGCCTATCGAGAAGATATGCCTGACACTAGTGTTCGCGATGCAGAAATTAAGACATTATTGTTTGTCCCATGACATCACTCTGATATCTCGAGCAGATCCCATTAAGTTTTTGATGACAAGGCCAATGTTATCAGGAAGGTTGGCAAAATGTATGTTACTATTATCAGAGTATGCGATCACGTACGAGCCGGCAAAAGCAGTAAAAGGACAAGCAGTGACATATTTTCTAGCAGCTCATCTTGTGGCAGGTTGTGAAGCTATTTTCGATGAATTCCCAGACGAACAAGTCATGATGATAGAATCACCAGAAGTGTGGCAAATGTTCTTTGATGGGGTGGCTTGGGTGATGGGGGCAGGTGCTAGAGTAATATTCATTTCCACACAGGGCGATTTGTTACCTTATTCTTTCACGTTAGGTATGGCATGTACGAATAACAAAGCCGAATATAATGCCCTTATCATCGGGATGGAGATAGCCAACGAACTGAGAATAAAAGATCTGCGAATTTCAGGATTCTAAGCTAGTCATAAATTAGGTGGCTACTAAATTTGAAACATGAAAACCAGAACTCTTGCCATACTGTCGAAGAGCACAACATTTATTGGAGAAATTTTTAAACATTGAAATTAAGCATTTACCTCAAAATGAGAATGCGAAAGCTAATGCTCTGGCCAGTCTAGCAGCGGCGCTGTCTTGCCTAGATTGAAGCCCCCTACAAGTAACAATTGAAGAACGAAGATTCTTGCCTTCTGCGGAGGTGATTGGTGAAACGATGGAAGCCCTACCCGTATCATGTTTAGAAGTGACAATAGATGATTGGCATTTGTCTTTCATCGACTATCTCAAATATGACAACCTACTAGATGATCCAGAAGCGAAATCACAAATTAAGCAGAAAGTAAAAAAGATTCATTTTGTGTAATGAGGAATTATACAAAAGATCTTATAATGAAATGTTATTGCGATGCCTAAACAAAGAAGAGGCAAGCCAAGTGCTACGCGAGGCACATTCTGGGGAATGCGGGGCGCATCAAGCTGGGAGGAACCTGTTCCACCGAATGCATCGTATGGGATATTATTGGCTGACAATGTTTAAAGAAGCAATAGACTACGCGAAATGGTGCCACGGGTGTCAAATCTACGTAGACATCATACATGTACCTCCTGAAGACCTTCATCAGTCAGCCACTTCCTGGCCCTTTACCGCATGGGGACTTAATGTCATTGGCCCCATAAATCCGCCATCGTCTAGAGGAAAATAGTATATATTAGCAACACCAGACTACTTTTCCAAATGGACAAGCAGTTGCACTACGAAGCGTCAAAGAGAGAGATGTTGTTAATTTTATTCGGCATGTAATAATATATCGCCATGGTATTCCAAAGAGAATCATTACAGATAACGACACTCCTTTCAAGAACAGGGGGGGTGGAGAAGTTATGTCAGAAGTTCGAGATTCACTAGTCATTCTCAACACCCTATTATCCACCGGCCAATGGGCTGGCTGAAGCGTTCAATAAGACAATTGTGAAAATACTGAAGAAAACGGTGAATGGGAATAAGCGTGACTGGGATGAATAGCTGAAGGAAGCTCTATGGGCCTATAGAACAATGCACCGTACAACGACACAGGTTACTCCATATTCATTAGTTTATGGTGTGGAAGCTGTCGTGCCAATCGAGATACAGGTCGCTTCACTCAGGGTAGTGGTGCATCAATCAATTACAAATGACGAAAATGCACATATACGGCTGAAAGAATTGGATTTGCTTAATGAAAAAAGGCTGGTATCTCAACAGCGCTTACAATTATATCAAGCTAGAGTTTCTACTGCCTTCGATAAAAAGGTTAAACATCGATCTTTTAGAAAAGGGGATTTGGTTTTGATGTTGAAAAGGCCGATAGTAGTCACTCAAAGAACAGGGGGCAAGTTTGACCCTAAATGGGACGGACCGTATGTAATAACTGAAGTTTACTTCAATGTAGCGTACAGTGTAACAGATCAAGACGGACGAGGCATCAGCATACCAATTAATGCTTGCTTCATTAAGAAATACTACTCATGACAGTCGGAGAGATTTTGATTTAGAAGATTACCAAGATAATTCTTCTATATCAAAAGGGGGCAATCACAGATGAAGAAAAGATGAAATGATGAGATAACCTCTACAGGCACAGCCTTATATTCTATCTTCATGAGCAAGAGAGCTATGAAGGACAAATTTATGTACTCTCCCTCATGAGAATGAATAAAAAGTGCAAACTTTACCGCCAAAGTGTTGATGATCGCTAAGCATCTATGATTATTGTCGCGTCTATGATTATCACCAAGCGTCAATGATTATCGCCAAGCGTCAATGATCATCGCTAAAGTAGCAACTGTTGCTGTCATCATCAATTGTTCATATAAGCTCATTTTAATCAAAATTGCTATCATCGCCAAGTTGATTCATTATGTTAAACACAATACGAATGTCCTTGAGACATCATCAGCGACGGTGAAATATCAATTTTGATTTATCAACTTTGGCAGCGGAACAGACTGTGCAGCCAACCACATATAAAATTGATGACAGCGATGGTAGCTTACTTCTTAAGGCAACTTAGCCAAGCCTTACATGGCCAACTACGCATAATACCTATCACTTTTGCCATTTCGGGCAGCAATGAGAAGCCAATGGCCCTCGAAAGCCCGTGAAGGCCATCATGAGCAAACCTATGCGAGCAGCGGGTAGAGCTAGTGACGAAAAGCTCTAAAAGGCCAAAAAGTCATAAAATGGTCAGTCACATGTGAGACCAATGCCATTTGTGAGCTCTCCGATAGTGTCATGGATGAGGACGAAAATACCCTCACAGACGAAGAAAACCCAGATCCCTGGTGTGATTTTGGTATTAACTCATGAGGAAGGGCATAAACCTACTCATCAATGGACTGACGACCTTGAATTTGGTATCTAAGGTACCTTGGTAAAGCCCCGTGAACTCTAGAGAGTTACTGTGGCCATCCCTGTGCGTAAATCCCACTCACGGCCGTGATTGCTCCAACTACTCAAGAGCTTAAACTGTGTGTGTCTATCAAACTAAACTAAAATCTAGCGCCACCTATCAAGGCATAAATCACATAGGGAAACCCCATAATGATAATCATAATATGTGGTGGTTAATAGTGCTTTGATGAAATATCATGCTAAGATAACTACACAACAAATGAATATGCTTAAAGTGATGAAAGAAGTAGAATATCTTGAAATATCTCCGATAAAATTTTATAAGTTATTTATACATCACAGTACAAAAAGAATGTCTACATACAATGCCTACAAATCTTCAGTTATGTTCAAAATCTCTAAGTAATGCTGCAGCTCTTCTTTCAGTTGAGATTGTGCCACAACATTTGTGTGCTCAGCTTCGAGGATCATGCTGGCCTGATCAGGAGTACCACGTAGTTCAGATTCCAAAGAAGCAATAGCTTCCCCATTCCTTGTCTGCTCAGCTTGTACGGTATCAATTAATTGATTGTTTGTTTCAAGTTCTACTCTGATCTGACAAATAGTTGCGTCTTCCGCTTCCCATTGACTCTTAAGCGATAAAATCTCCCTCTCGAGAAAAGCAATTTGATCACCAATGTTTGCTTTATTTCTGTCGAAAACCTTCAACTTCTCATGAAGAGACTGACTAACAATATTATAGTTAGTAAGAACATCATCCGCTTGATAGAGTTTCTCTTTAAGAAGCGCCAATTCCTTCTAACTATTGAGAATCTCGGGAGCAATGACCATGTTCCGTGCTACTTCCAAGTTCTTCGTAGAGTCATGAAATGGTGATAAGGAAGTGTAAAGAGGCTGAACATCCACATGCGTCAGGTGAGCTGAATGAGTGAGGACTGTTAGAGCACTATCCAAAAAAGGCCATTGAGCTAGATCTTTAAAAGTGCCAACAATGACAGAAATTGCATGCTTGAAAAGCCCCAACATAAGACGTGGCACCGTTTTTAAGGAGAATTTATCGAAAGCCGCCATCACTGAGTTGGATCCTTCAGATCCACTAGGAGTTGGCACGACTGAAACTAAAAGATAAGAGGAGAATATAAGTTCAAAAGAAAATATATGCATATTCAATACTGAGGTAAAATAAGAAAAGAAAATATATACCCGGAGTAGGAATAATAGCAGAGACAATTGGAACAGAATGAGTTATGGGTGCTATGAAATTGGGAACTTCCATGGTCATAACAGCATTGAAGGAAAGTTCTTGAGCCCCTACGGTGCTTGAGTTGAGAGTATTTGGAGTGGGGACATCAACTGGATCAGAAAGAAATTCCAGACTCCGAGCCACCGGTTGGATAGGAGAAGGGCGTGCAGTAGGGGACTTGTTAACCTGATCAGGGGAATTGGATGTTTGAGGGACTAATGGCCAAGTTTCTTCTAGATCGAGAAGAAGAAGTATGTTCCCCGTTACTGCCTGAATGTTTGACGTTTGAGCTTCTACAGCCCTTGAAGTTGATGTTCCACGAGCAGCCACTTCAGCAATATCCACGATACATGGGGAATACGAAGCATCGAAAGAGAGAAAGATATTCACACTGGGAGGACCGCCGTATTCACCATAATCAAGTTGTTCTTCATGATCCAGAGAAGTCTCCGGAATAGGTTGGGAAATGTCGGGATGGGTAGTAGGAGCATCGGGAAAAGAAGACCTAACTTCAGTATTGCTCTCTTCTCCAACATTTATCTCAACATCAATATCTGCATTTAGCAAAGCATCTCCTTCATCAGTGAGACTTGTGGGAGAAGATGTATCTTCGCTTACAGTGTTTGCAGAATATTCTGACGAGCTGTCTTCCTCTGACACGGTTTGTTTCCCCTTATAAGCAGTCTTCACAGGAAGAAGACGGGCACCTCGAGAAGAAGGAATTGGTTGGGCCAAAACCTCAGGAGACAGTGACTTGGCGCGAGAGCGGGTCATGGGAGAAGTAGTAATGACAATTCAACATATAGCTGAAGAAGTTGGGGCAATGGCACGATTGGCTGCGGTTCCTATGAGATCCACGATAGGGACAAACGTGGCAGCCGCATGTTCGACAGGCTGAGAAGCTGCAGGAGGGACATGTTCTGTAACCAGAGGAATGACAGGAGCAGGATTTGCAGGTTGATTTTCTCCTGCTGGATTAGAAGAATGCAGAACACCCCCTGTAGGTTTAAGTTCGTCGTGGGGACTGGCCGATCTTTCTCTCCGATTTATTAAATCCAGAGGGGAGCCAAAAGCAATCCAGCCTTTAAGAGTGTTTGGGGGCTTTATCTCTCTGCTAGGCTCTTCTACAAAAACTTTTAGATGAAGTTGCCCTGAGACAACGACTTGATCTTTCTCATAAAAGTACCCAATCCCCTGTTTCGGCCTGTAATTCCTCAAGCGCGAGGGAGGAATCCAGGTAGGAGGATCCACTGAAAAGCAATTGCGCACTAAATAATAATGATGACTCCACCATCACATCCAGGTATAGGAAGTTGTTACTCTGCGATTATACCCTGGGAGGATGAATCGAGAGCCAAAATTTCTAGTTAGGAGCTGCTTCCATATCAGAGTCTAGTTGTAAGGACCAACTCCGTAACTCCTCATGGTTCTGGTAACTTCCTCACCTGTTTGGGGCACGGCCTGATCATACCCAAACTGTCTGGCAAATTGGCTCGGATAATATGGCTCTCACCAGAACTCTAGCCCTTCCTGTAATGGAAGACTGCAAGAACGAATACAGAGAAAGAAAGTCCTTTCAATGGGGTCCAAGGCTTGGTTATCCTCTACATCTCTATCTTCGGTTTGATGTTCTAAATAAAAAGGCAAGAATTCAATGAATTCTATAGTATCAGTTTTATCCATTATCCATTTGTACCCCTTCCTTATCATTTTCTGCTTCAGAAAATGCCACAAAGGCAGATGATCAGGATGGACATAAGCTTTCTTGGGATTGTTGTATGTCCAGGAGAAATAGATGCCGAGCAATCCAGAGAAGTAACGCCATGGAGTAAAAGCAGATGAAACTCTTAGTGCCGGGCTTGAGCAGTGCACCACGATGTGACTGAAAGCTCTGTATAACGAACACAAGATGGGAGGGGCTAAGGAATATCTCTTTCTGCCCTCTGCCATCACACCCACTACTACAAATAAAGTCGGCCAAATAGAGTCCAAACTTTTGGAATTGGGAAGCACGACTAAGCTTAACCAGTAAGCCAGAAAAGCAGCTAGTTCAGTTTCAGTGGTGAATTCGGCCGGGCCCCTTATTTTCTTGTAGTTAGCTTCTAGCTCAGCACAGTGACTGCTAGGGAACCTAGAAAAGAGGGAGAAAGAAGGGGAAGGAAATGTCAGTGAGCAATTCACGTTTATAGATAAGCATTATCTAAGAAGGAAAGAGAATGTTAAAATACTTACACCAAGTATTGGGAAAAATGGGCTAGCCATTGAAGGGGAAAAATCTTGTGAACATCAGCAAAGTAAGATGTTTCCCGAAAGAGCTCAATGGTTGTTGCTGTAATCTTAGGTCATCTGTTGGGCGCAACATAGGCAAACTCTTGGTTTGAAGGAATATATTCATCAAGAAAGGAGCCGGAGATGGGCAGGCTGGCCATCCTATATAAATCCCATAAAGTAATACTCACTTCCCCTACCGGTAGATGGAAAGAATTCGTAGTAGAAGACCAATACTTTAGAAAACCTTTATATATCGTCGTATCTTTCTGAAAGAAGTCTGAAGTGGCTTCTATGGCATGATACATCCTTGCCACAGTAAGGACGTCTTTGTGTTTCTCTAAAATCATTGTGGCCCAAGCACTGTAATACAGACGAATAGTCCAAAGACCTCATGTCTGGAATTCATCTTTCCCCCACAAAAATTGCGGTGACGAAAGCGTTGCTGAAATGTCTCGAAGAAATGGGTGTGATATAAGGAGTGAGGGTCGTGGCATGGTACGAGAAAACGCATGTATCGGATTTGCCCGGTCTTCTAGGTTAAACCTTTATCTATGACGTAACCCTCGAGAATTTGCAGCTCTTTGATCTGTGCCATGTAGTCTATGGGTTCGCTTCGAAGAATGGATCGGTGGCGCCAAAGCTGTAAAGGAAGAGCGATGGTTTCATCTTTATATGGGTTGTGAAATTTGATCGCTTCAGTGGCCAACTTGACTGAGTCCTAAGCTTTCTAAAAACGTCTTCGGTTGTGCTTTCGAATCTTCTCCTGGAAGATTTCATCTTGACTCTTTTCTCTTACTTGTTTTAGGACTAATGGGGGAGGAGAAGCCTCTGCCGTAGAAGGACAATTATCGTCAGTACGAAAGTTGGTTGTGCATTTTAACCAATCTTCCTAATCGGCTTCTTGTCCAGAGAGGGGTGGTCCTTCTATCTCCGTCATGATTATGGCCATGCGGATATGCTCGGACAAGCGTTGAATAAGATTAGTAAAATTCACAATGAAAGGAGCTGGCTCTTTGAAAAAGGAGCTGTAGTTTTTGCTGGAGCGAAGTCTTTTCTGATTGTGGGCTTCCACAAATTGTGGGTCAGATGGTCCCGTAGTACTTGGGGAAGCGAGAGGCCTTTTCGAGCTAGCCATTTGAAACCTACATAGGAGGAAGAAAAAGCGTTAAGCTGAAATGAAAGTATCTTAAAGTGTTGAGAAAGAAGAACGAGTAAATTTAAAAGTCTAAATTTATCAACATAAATCGCTGTGCACAGAGTATTGTGCATGAAGTGATTGTATGCAAAGTGTTGTGTGCATAGTGTTGTGCGCAGGGTATTGTGCGCGGGGTGTTGTGCGCGGGCTATTGTGTGGAACAGTCAAATTTCGCAAAATGAAATGTGTAAGGTGTTAAGAGAAAAAGTGTTGTGCGCAAGTCATTGAGCGCTACCTTCTATGCACTGGATTTTTGATTAAGTACAGGAAGAGTTGTTGTGCGCAAAGGGGCTTTGTGCGGAACAATGGTTGTGCGGCGTACAATAGGGTTAGCGCACAAAGTTAGAAGTTTGATGTAAAAGATAGTACGGAGTAGAGAGGAAAGTGATGCAAATAGAGACTGAGTCCTATATTTATAGGTAGCAGGGAGGGATGTTGTACGCTAACGGTTGTGCCCAAAAGCATTGTGTAAAAGCCATTGTGCGCAAATTGGCCAGCGCACAGTGAAGAAAATATGCTCACAATGAAGGAGATTAACAAAACAAATGTTTGAAAGAATTGCTATTGATCCTACATGTTTATTTTGTAGGTATAAAATAAAATAATAACAATGTGCATTGTGTTGACTGACTTTCCTCTTAAACAAGTTCTCTAGAGGCCCGAAGTTTCGGGTTGGCTAACCAAGTGGGCCATCGAACTTGGTGAATTCAACATCCAGTTTCGTCCGAGGATAGCAATTAAGGGTCAAGCCGTGGCTGACTTCATTGCAGAATTCACCACTCCGAGCAAAGAAGGGATCAGTACTGAAGTCGAGACGACTCCTTCGCCTGTTCCCCCAAGCAATCAAAAGGCAATATCAGAACCAGGATGGGTCCTCTACGTAGACGGATCATCTAATGCCAAACGTGCCGGATCAGGAATTGTCCTGATTGTGCCTGATTCCATGCCCATCCAGTACGCAATCAGACTCAGCTTCAAGGCCTCTAACAATGAGGAGTACATGGCTCTGCTCGTTGGACTCAGACTGGCGGCAAGTATAGGGATCCAGTCTGTTCAGGTCCGATATGATTCTCAGCTGGTAGTAAACCACATCTCCACCGAGTATGAAGCCAAGGATACATGAATGGTTGCTTATCTAGATGAGGCCCATACAGGATCAAGGGCGCATCTGTTGAGGCATAAAAAGAAAGGGAAACAACAAAAAAAAGTGTTGTGCGCAATCAGGGTGGTCAAAAAGAGTATTGTGAGGAAAAATGGTCATTGTGCAGAAATGGCCATTGTGCGTAGGTGATTGGAGCATACACCAAGTTTTGCACAAAGGATAGCACATGCCGAGTTCCGCACCATGTCTCCCATACAATGGAATTCGCACAAAGGTGGTTAACACAAAGAGGACCGCACAACTTGATGTGGCATGTTCGCACGTGTGAGAAGGCTATATATACCCCTTGACACCTTTAAAGGGGTCATTAACAGCCAATCGAGAAGTAGAGGAAGATTTAAAGAGAGAGAGAGAGAGGTATAACTTCGTTACTATTATGCGGAATGACTGTTGTGCGGCACACAACACTACCGACGCACAAACATCATTCGCGCACAACAGGTGCCAGCGTCAAAGGACACCAGCGCACAAAGGCCACCAGAGCATAATGGCTCCAGTGCACAATGGGCTCCAGCGCACAATGGGCTCCAACACACAATGGGTTTTGGGGCAGCAATTTGCAATACATGATGCTTCCACCAATAATTGCCTCAGCTCATACCATTCCTATTATTACTTTTCATTGTCATCATAAGTCTGTTTTGGAATCAAAGGAGAAAAGGATGTAAGAACTTAAAATATATAAATAAAGTGATTATCTTTCTTGCTTTCTTCTGGTAATCAATTCAATGAATGAAATTTCCTAAACGAAATGCATTTGTTTCTTGTTCGAAACAACATGGTAAACACACAATAGGCCAATTGGGTTATTTGACAAGTTCGATTGGCACGAGCACTCGCTGAATAAATCGATATAGAGTGCATACGCACTCCACGTGGCCTAACCACTGTCGACAATCACCGTACGACATAGATTCATCAAACATATCTAATGTGGCAAAACTAGTTCGGCTACTCAATGAGGAACCGTTACCGATTGCCTGGACTGCGTAGTAGTCCCAATCATACTCAAATGCAATAGGGAGTCACATATGTTAATCATAATAGCATTTAACGAATAATTTAAACATAATTCTCATTTAAGCATTTTATCAAACACACTGAACAAGTTATCATATATATGCATTTCATCCATAAATCACATAGCAGCAATGTACATTATATGAAGGATATTATAAATATGGATAAGGTAGTTGAGAATCCTATCTCAACACCCTTGTTAAAAAAAATGAATCATCAAATAATTTCTCATTCAGACATTTTATCAAACACTTAGACTACACAATACTACATACATAAACTAAATTAGTTATAGCATATATTATGACAGATCCTTCATAAAGGAGTTGTCATATATACAACAAACATGTATTCTACATTAATAGCCATGACAAGCATAAATCATAATTGCACTTTCATTCAAACATTTCAACAAACACATGAAATGCATTATATCTTCACTTAGTTCACACACATGTATGGTTTATCGAATACATCGTAACTAAGATCATATGGCAGTAATCAAGTCAGACATAAATCATTGCTGACATTGAAAGCCTTGAAAACCATAACCTAAATGTTTATAGTCCACACCTTTCGTTGGATTTCTTGTTTCGAACTTGGTTCGAATCCTACGTCCCCGTATACAGAACAACAGTACCTAAACATCGAAATAGGTTAACTATTTTGCTAATTACCCTATCTGGGCTTCTAAAACAAGTTTAGGGTTAGGATTTCTTACCAAATCATAGTTAGAATCAATGGTGTAGTGGTGGCAAGGAGACGAAACGACGTATGGAGTCATGGGAAAGGATCCCAGCAGTGATCTCCCTATCTCTCTCTTCTCCTCACTCTTTCCTTCTCTTTTCTCTCTTCTCTCACCTAGGGTTTGAGAAATTCGTATGAAAGAGAGAGGGGTGGTTTAAGGTCTTTAAATAGGCCCCGAAGTGATGTAAATGTCCCCAGGGCCATGGTATACTTAGGTTATAGCCAAAGGGTGTCTGTTTTCAATAGACAGTGCCCTTAGGAAAGTTCATTTCTCACCTACGTCACAGGGCAAATTCCCTGATAATGGATCTATGCTAGGACTGTATTTATGGTGCGATCTGACAAACGGAACGCTCATGAAGGACCTGTATCAGATCAATGGTCGTCGTTCCTCGATCAAGGCCACAAGTATACGGATAAGAGTAGAAAAATTTCCCTGATCCATGGGTAAAGTTTGGTCAGAATCTGACAGTCCAAAGTCTTCAATTTTGCCTGTAAGTGAATGGCTCAAATCACTTAAGTTTCATGTCAATTTCTAAAGATATTCGCGTTTCTCACACACTTCGCTCAAGGCTCAAGTTATGCATTTCTGGATACTATTTGGGCTTGATTCCTGTGATGGTTGTTAAGCCCAATAAGGCGGTCATAACCTTATAGTTTCGTGGTAATCGGACTTTCGACGTGCGCTCCAGGTTCGATATGGAGTTTCAATGTGCTCCCGAGAGCAACTGGGTTTTGGGATTTTTTCGAGGTTTTTAAGTAGTGTTAAGCTAGCAATTTTAATAGTTTTAGGTCTTACCATTTGTATTAATAGTGGTTCAAACTAAATCCACCGATTATTTAGTCAACACTTAATTAATTTTTGTTTAATTCCTAAAGAATTAAGTCCTTAAGGATTTCTTCCTGAGCTGGTACTCGGGTCTTTGTATGGATTTTTCTGAGACATTACACCATGCAAAAATGTCAGCATATCATCGCAACAGAGAGATCATCTTGTCCTTCAATAGTGGTATCATGGACGAGCCAAATCGGATTATTTTGGAAATGTCGGACTCGTCCAGTGGTCTCTGGACGAGGTCTTTTACCGACTGGCCTTGTTCAGGTGGCTCGTCGCGAGGATCCAAGGGACTCGATCGTTGTTACCTCGGATGGGGCTTTCAGAGCTATAGCATAGCATCGTCGGGTGTCATGCTAATCCCTTTTGACGATTCCAACTCCCGACTCAATCGGGAATTTCATGGAGAGATGGTACGTTGAAACTATGGCTCGGAGAAGGCATAGTGAGGGTCGGCCGATGATAGCATTGTAGACTAACGGTTGGTCAACTATGAGAAGTCAACCATGACTGTTGCCTGGTTTGGTGCATACCTGACAATGAGGGGAAGTTAAATGGTTTCCTTAGGGAGAATCTGTCTGCCCGAGAAACCGATCAAGGGAGTTTGTACTGGTCATAACGTGGACCATTCGATACTCATCTTGTCAAATGCCTAGGTGAACAGTACATTGGTGGATGACCCTGTGTCAACGAGGACCCTGAAGACTTTGCGGTTTGCGATAGTGACAGTGATAATCAAGGTGTCATCGTGTGGATGGTAGATACCTCAGGCATCCTCTTCTGTGAATGTTACGCTGTATCTTTCTAGTTTCCTCTCCTCTGGGGGTTGAGCTAGGATCATGACCTCGGACTTAGGCTGACTAATACTCCTCGCCTGGGTTTTTTTAGCATTGTTTGAGTCGTCTCTGCCTTTGTGACCACCGACGATGGTTCAGATTTCCTCCATTGGTCAGTTATCATTCGGGCGTTCTTCCGCGGTCATGGTTCTATTGGCCCCTTGATGCACGTGCTCGCTGAGATGACCTTTTCAAATGAGCCTTTCAATTTCTACTTCAGGTTGTAGTGTCACTCGTATTGTGTCCATGATCACGATGGAAATGACAATACTTGTTCCTATTGCGCCGATTGGGCTTGCCCCGTAGTTTGCTTAGCTAGTTGATGAAGTTCTCACCCTTTATTTCCATCAGGACTTACTTTTGAGTTTGTTGAGCAGGGTGTACATCGTGAACTTGTTATCGGGTTGCTTATCCGACTTGCGTTCGTCCCGAGGCCAATCGTCTTTCCGTTTCTTGTTGGCCTAGTCGGTCTCCTTCTTCGTCAATTCTTTTGCCAAGGCATTTCTGTTTTGGGCTACCTCTCGTAGGATCCTAGATTCCTTTGCGTCGGCGTATATTCTACGACTGATTCATGAACTCGGCCAACTTAGACAGGGGGTTCTTATCCAAGGAGAAGAGAAAGGGCTTATCTTTTAGCCCTTGCATGATGACGTTCAGGGCCATTTCATCCGAGTGCTTTCGGACCTATAGGGCTTCGAGATTGAAGCATCTGATGTAGTCTTTGAGGAGTTCCCCTTCTTTCTGAACTATGTTGTTCAGATGTGCTGACTAAAAGTGCCCTAGTTTATCAATTAGCATGATAGTTGAGTCGATGAGTTAGGTTTGCCCCATATGAAGATTGATCAAGCTATTGCCTCAACCGGATGTGTGTTTCGAGCTCGTCATAGGTAAATCAACCTCACATCCCAAATTCCAAAATACCTAGGTATATAAATCCTTAAAAAGCTTAGAACAACATAGGAATATAAGTATGAAAACTAATTTTGCAAATAGGAAAATTCTCTAAGTTTTCAGCTTTCCTCGATGTATCGAGCTTACATCGATGACATTAAACACTTGTTTTCGATGAGATCAATACAGCCTTGATGACATCGAATTGAGGTCTTTTATGTCCAACAACTAACATGATATTTAGACAATATTCTCGATGAATCGACTGAGCTTCAATGACATCGAAATTCAAATTTCGATGACATCGAGCAAGGTTCGATGTCATCAAATATAGGCTAGTCTGTGTCTAGCAAGCTTCAAAGGTAAATCAAGAATTTCGTCGATAACTTAAAACGAGCCTCGATGACATTGGAATTCAAATCCCGATGACATTGAGGAAGCTTCGATGTCATCGAATTCGGACAAGTCATGTCCAGCAAGCTTGATAGGAAAATCATCTGGATATGTTCGAGGAATCGAGCTACCCTCGATGACATCGAAATTCAAATCTCGATCATATTGAAACTAGGTCGATGACATCGATTTTGGACAAAGGAATGTCTAGCAAACTCTCAAGGAAAATCTTCTAAAAGATCGATGTATCGAACTAGGTTTCGATGTCATCGTCATTTGAAATCCGATAACATCGAAGTAGGCTCGAGGACATCGAAGCTAGCCTGTTCATGTCCAGCAAGCTCCTTTGTATTTATTATCGAGGATTCAAACCTTGGTTCGATTACATCGGAATTCAAATCTCGATGCCATCAAAGCAGGTTCGATATCATCGAGCTTCTGTAAAAAAGTTCCAGCTGTGTTTGTCAGTTGAGTTCATATCATCGAACTGACATTCGACGTCATCGAAAGTATACGTTCGATGACATCGAACTCTATAAAAAACTGACTATTTTATTACCGTTGGATCTTTTTACCTAAATAAGGGGAGCTTGTTCTTGGTTGTTGTATTGAGAAAAATAGTGAGAGTAATTGCATAGCACCTACCCTAAGCTCATTTTCTCATGGAAGTTCATCCTTTAATCCACCCTCATCATTGACATTCAATAGAGTGGATTGAGAAATGAACTTCCCCATTCAAGGATCATCCAACTACTATCTTAATGGCAAATCATTGAGCTGGGATACCTTGAATGCTTGAATGCTTGGAAAACATTTATTAGAGTAGGATTCCAACACAACCTTGACCCAACCCGTCGCCTTTATTGGAACATCATCAAGTGTTGCGGATCAAGGGAGTTGAAGAATCTTCATCATTAAGGAGGAGATCTTCATCAACGTGCTTAATGGAGCTCATCTACTTATCTATAAGTCACTAGAGTCCAGAGACCCTATTGATCATTCCTTATGTAGGATTGGGTCACAAGTACATCTCACCCCTTATAAGTCCTCATAAGAGGCCTCCGACGGGAGAGTACGTCTGGGTGTTGTGTGTTGACCCTTGCTCTTATGTAGGGCATTAACTTAGGTTCTTTGTATAGGTCCTTGGCCTGTGGGGCTTAAACCTAGGTTCCTTGTGTGGATCCTTGGCTTGTGTGGAATAAAACCTCGGTTCCTTGTGTGGATCCTTGGCCTGTGTGGCCTAAAACGAAGGTTCCTTGTGTGGATCATTTGCTCTTATTTAGGGCATAAAACTTAGGTGCTTCGTGTTGACCTTTGCTCTTGTGTAGGGCATAAATTTGTGTCTTGTGTAGGCACGTCTTAGGTACCTTGTGTAGGTCCTAGAGTCAACCTTGTATAAGTTGTAACGGTTTGAGGTGAACCTGATTTGAAACCTTCGTTAGTGAAATCCGGTACACTCATGGGATGAGTGCGTCCACCGAGAGTGGATAGGCACATAGCCGAACCACTATAAACGACTGTGTTTGGGAATGATTCTTGCTTGAACTTTCATCATGTTAATCTTTTACATGCAAGCTTGATAACATGAATGCCTTGATTTGAATCACATCTCACACACATTCACACCACTCATCCATCCTAGACTATATGTTGAATCATGCTTAATATTGAGTAGTCTTGTGGTTGGATCCTCTACTTGGCCTAGAAGCCATTAGAGTTAAATTGGGGATATCTTGATAGTAGCATAATTAGATCAAGATTAAGGTAATAGGATTTAAAATAAGGCATAAAATTTTATAAAGTCCTATTCACTCCCCTCTAGGAAACCTTGAGCTATTTTCACTTCAACTAAAGCGCTCCTCATCGCAATTTCACTGACGCTTTAAGCTTCTTCTTTCCCTTGATGAAGTTCGTGACAAACACATCGCTGAGTTCAGCAAATGAACTGATAGACTTTGATTTTGATTGTTTGAACCAGAGCTTGGCAGCATCCGATAGAGTAAGTGAAAAAGCTCGGCATATGACTACGTCTGAGGCATCGTGCAACTCCATGTAGGTCCAGAAGGATTCTACATGCTCAGTTGGGTCAGCCTTTCCAGTGTAGAGTGCGATCTTCAACAGGAGAAACCTTTCTGGTAATCGAACTCACAGTACATCAGCTACGAATGGGGATTCTTCCTCCTCTTTTTCGAAAGGGTTGACGAAAGGGTTGACTGACTGATTTTACTTCATATTTGCAATCTGTTTCTGCAGGTTTTGGATCTCAATCTTCCAAGGTTCATCACTCTTCGTGGTTCCCTTGGCCGGGGGTCGGTTGCGCCTCCTACGATCTATCTCATGGTGAAGGTCGGAAGCGGGCAAGGGGACAGTCCCCGAAATATGAGTTGGTGTCGGCTCAGTCGAGTCCTGACATTGGCTCGGTTGAGGAAATGCTCGTGGGGTAGAAGGTTGTAGGTTGGATTGACGGACGCTAGTCGATCACCCTTCCCTCTGATCAGGTTCCTGCGCTTGTCGAGACTACATCTGTTCCAACATCTCCCTCATGTAATCCAGGTTGGATTTGATGTCTTTTTCCTAAGCATCACGCCGGCCATTTTCCCAGTTCTGTTGAGTATGCCTAGTGCTTAGTGGGCTGGAGAGCCCTGACAAGTCTCCGGTTGGGCTGGATGGTCCATGGGTCATGGGGCTTGACCAGCTGCTGTTAGGGTTGCAATCGGAGTCACCTCAGAAGGGGTTGAAACTTTCTTTTTCCCTCTTACCATGGTAGGTTGTGTAGTGTTCTTGGTAGAACGAAAATGACTTACAATGTCGTTACCACAGACGGCGCCAAACTGTTGATGCAGTTTCCGGCTCACCCCTTCTACTACTCGTACACTTGCACAGGAAGAAGACAAAGGAGACCCTGTTTTGTACAGGGGACCCTCCGATGTCAAAGTCAGGCCTGGACTCTGGGTCTAATAACTTAATGATGGGTTAGGGGTGAGAATGTGTGTGTACTTTTCACCATTAGGCATTTCTTACTTATAGAGGAGGTGCCATCTCGTGGATTTGGGATATTTCTCTGATTTGTCGCAGACCTAGATTCCTTATCCAAGCCCAAACTGTTGATACAGTTTCCAGCTCACCCCTTCTACTACTTAAACACTTACATAGGAAGAAGACAAAGGAGACCCTGTTTTGAACAGGGGACCCTCCAATGCCAAAGTCAGCCTAGACTCCGGGTCTAATAACTTAATGATGGGTTAGGGGTGAGAATGTGTGTGTACCTTTCACCATTAGGCATTTCTTACTTATAGAGGAGGTGTAATCCCATGGATTTGGGATATTTCTTTGATTTGCAGGAGACTTGCACTACCAGAAAAATGGGCAAAGGCTACGGATAAAAGCCGTAGCTAAAGACCTATGGCTACGGTTTTAGTCCGTGACACGACCGTAGTTGTAGGTGTCGTAAAAATAGGTATAAAACCTATGGCTACGGATTTAATCCGTAGCCATAGATTAAAATTGCTACAGATATAATTCGTAGTAACTATTTCTGTAGCAAAAAGTATATACATGTCATGCCCTAAACTCTTAAAACGGGTTCACAAAATTCCCGATCGCCGAATCCAACACCGACAGCCTCCGTAGTGCCCCATTCTCGGATTCCGACACTAACATGCCAGATTCTGATCCTGGGATCATACAAGGAGGATTTTCAGGATGATTTTTTTTTTTGTAATGGAGCATAACCACAAGCATAACCAAGTCATAAAATAATGTCACCACATATCCACTATATCAAAAACTTTAAGTACAATACGGAAAGGGAAATACAAGGTAATCAAAAAGCTCAAAAATGATCTGATATGCGCTCCTACCTCAGCGCTGCTGCGATCCAACGACACCTGCACGCAACGGTAGTGCATAAGCTTACAAAAGCTTAGAGGGTGGTGTAAGTGTGTGCGCAAGGCAAGCGCCAAGTGTATAATATCAGAGTAATGCGGAAATATGTGGTAAGTCCATGAATGCTAACATCTGTACCAAAACCATGTAATGCAAGGCATGAATGCTATCGGCCATACCAAAGCTATGCGATGCGAGGCCTGTGTAGCCAAATGTCATATGCGAGATGCAAAATAAGCATGCCAGTACTCATCGAGTACACATATCACTACAGTTCTTCTCTGGGATATCACCAGGGTCTAGTACACTTCACACTAACTACTGCCTCCCTAGCCGCAAGTCCAGTGAGTGGAATAGACCTCACTATCAGCCTGAACAGTAGTCTGCCAATACCTACCTGGCTCATCGATAGCAGACTCATTTGTGAGCTGGTCAAACTCAGCCTAGCTCTCGAGTGGATAAGGCCACACCCCCTTCCAACCGACCATAACACAGTGGAAGACACGGCCTACTAGTATTCGGCACTCGGGCGGTCGTGTATCCACGCGGTTTAGACATTAGAACACCTCTTGGTACTAAAAAGGTTCTTGGACTTTCACCCAAGGACATCCTAAGTGCCCACAGTGCTAGAGCAAAGTATTTTTGGTATCCGATACGGCCATCCACGATGTACTTATGGAGCCACGGCCCTGATGTCGCTAGGGTGTACAATGATCAAGTCACACATATGCGAGATGCATGAGTCACACCGTACGGTCATGCAGCAATCCCGCGCGTACCACGTGCTCATGTGGGGCACTCCATCTCATAAGGAGTCTCGTAAATGTCTCAGCCCAACGGCTTATGCTATGATCAAACATTCTTCATATCAAGCATACATATGATGCGCATGGCATGAGTCATGAAATTATACTAAGCATGTTATAAAGTGATGAACTATTGACACGTATGGGCCTATCAATGGGCCCTAAGGAGAGTTACATTGCGTACATTTAACCAACATTGTACTTACAATGTGGGCGTCAAACCATCATTGCTCCCAAGGCATAGCCCGCTATAAAGGTCAACACATAAACTACGGTGGAATCACATTACAATGGTCCTATATGCATCTCATTGGGCCTCGACCCATGGGCCTCCGATACATCAAATGAGCCTCATAAAGTGGGCCTCATATATATCAAAGTGGGCCTCAACAATGGGCCACAAATGCATCAAGATGGGCCTCCTTAAATGGGCCTTGTAATATCAAGGTGGGCCTCAACAACGGGTCTTATATACATCAAGGTGGGCCTCAACAACGGGTCTTATATATGTCAAAGTAGGCCTCAACAATGGGCCACAAATGCATTAAGATATATATAATTTTTATATAAATGAATCACCTCAAAAGATCAACTGGACCGCACTCCAAATAACAGTGGTAACAATGATTTCCACTATTAAAATCCTATAAGGCCCACCGTTATGTATTTTTGGGATTTGACCTATTCATAGGTTAACATGGAGATAGATGGAGTGAGAACAAAAACATTAGCTCGATCGAAACTACCGTGGCCCTTAAGAAGTTTTGAACGGTGAATGTCACTGTCCCTACTATTTTTTAGCAGTGGGGATCCATTTGAACCATGGGTCCGACTCATTCTTTAGTTGATGTCATAAAATGAGCTTTCAAGGTGGTTGGACGATTTGGATGCAACACATGCATCATGGTGGGTCCCACTGTCCAGGTGTGGACGGTGTGGATAACACACATAAATCATGGTGGGTTCCACTGTCCATGCTGTGGACGGTGTGACTAAAACACATACATCATAGTGGGTTTCACCATTCACTGCTGTGGACGGTGTGGATAGAACACATACATCTTGGGGTCCAATGTGGGGACCACCATAATGTTTATATGCCGTCCAACCTGTTGATAAGGTCACACTGACCTGGATGGAAGGAGAAACAAATTTCATATTGACTCAAAATTTTGTACCCACGAAAGGGGTTTCAATGGCAGCCATTCAATCACCATTGCTTCCTATGATGTGGGCCACCTGAGCCACATATACGGCTCAAATTTGGAGGGGGTTCATAGTAAAAAGTGGCTCACCATCTGTATGGTGTGGATAAACAACACACAACAGGCACTACACCTATTTTGTTTTTATTTATTTTTTTAATTTTTTTCAAAATGTAGTTTTTTCGCAGTTCTTCGTGTGTGCGGCTCGCATCAGGTAAATCCACCCCAGCCAGTGGCCCCCATGGCTCAAGACAAGCCAAACAAGCCCAATATTCAATATATTTTAGGGTACAAAAATATCAGGGAAGATTTCAATGGTAGACACATTGTTTGCTATGCTATGGCCCACCTGAAATTCGGATCAGCTTCATTTTTTGGCTCAACGCCTAAAATGATATAAGGAATGGAATGGACGGCTTGGATCAGATCAATACATCAAGGTGGGGCCTGCATGAGCATCTCACCTCAAAATCTTAAACCAAGCTTATATATATATATATTATCTTTTCTGTTGCCATCAGTACACCCCTGCTCACTCTTCATTGGACCACGTCCAGCAGCCTTGGACGCTGGAGGGTTTGAATGTAACACATTTAAGGTGGGCCTCACCCACAGACCTACTACTAGGGTGGCCACCAAATAGTTGGATGGCATGGATAAGGTACCCATCAAGGTGGTGTCGATCCGGGTGGACCACACGGCCACATCATCATACAACAAAAATGAAAGAGAGAGGGAGAGAGAGAGAGAGAGAGAGAGAGAGAGAGAGGGAGTGAGACACACATGTGATGGAGGGACCCCAACATTATGGGCCCTCCCTTTCAAGCATCCAATCATACATCAAGTGGGTCCCAGTACATATGGGCCCACCAAAGAAAAAAATCAACGCTCTACCAAGATGCAAGGTCTAGATGACCCTATTTATGCAAGGAAAAATAAACATCATGATGGGGTCCATGGAGAATGGCCCCATCATGGAATGATCATGGGAATCAAGGTGGGCCATCGGCCACATCTTAGGGTCCAAAGTGAGATCCATACCATCGATCGGTAGGCCTCACTTGGCCCATCATAAAAACATGAAAACTAGCCTATAGAAGCACCCACCGTTCGATCTTCTTGACCCAATGGAAAGCCGATCTCCTTGTGTCTCACTTTGATGGAAGGTGATGAGAGATGAAGGGCTAGGATGAAGGATTTTGGGAGAGGAAAGTGGGCCACACAACTCACTCTTTTCTCACATGGAAGTGCTTGGACGTGGGATTTTTCCTTGCTTAGGAATGTGGGTTTGAGAAATGAGAGAGAGAGTAGCTTAGGTAGGCCATGATTACTTGTACGAGAGGTATGGGTGGCTATAGCAATAAATGCTTGTAAGAAGGGCTACGGGTAGGGTGGGTAGCCATAAGTGCTTGTAAGAAGGGTTAGGGGTAGGTAGGGTGGTTATAACTAAGGTAGGGTGGATATAGCTAGGGTAGGGTGGCTATAGATAGGGTGATGTCATCACTCTCATAATTTTCTAGGGATTGGTGTCACATGGAGTAGGTGGGTCCCGCAATATGTGATCCACTACCATTATAATGCACGGTCCACATCTTATGATCTAAGCGTCGCATTGGCGCATGAGATGCGGCGTTGGAACCACGGTGATGGTGCAGTCGCAATGGTACAGTTCTTGGATTAAGCTGACTCAAATCTACTGGATATGACTTAGGATAACGTACAAACATCGATTATAGATCGCAGGTTACCAGAATTCGACGGGAATGATCGCTGGAGTTAACGGAATAGTACGGACTACGATATGTGTCTTACAGCTCTCCCCACCTAATAAAAAATTTCGTCCTCAAAATTTATACTGCCATCGCAGCTAATCATAACTCATGAGGGAATAGGAAACATATCATCATATATAATCAAAACACAATACGACTCATAATCAAACATCAAAAAGATGGGGATAGCACTCTCGAATCTCCGCCTCGCGCTCCTAAGATTCCTCATCCACACTATGATGGCCCCACTGCACCTTCACTAAGGGAATGACCTTGGTCCTCAAGACCTGCTCCTTTTGATCGAGGATACAAACTGGCTGCTCAATGTAAGAAGCATCGTCACGAACCTCCAACGGCTGCCAATTAATAACAGGCATGATATCTGACCCACACTTCCTCAACATAGAGACATGAAAAATATTGTGAACACCAGACAACTGAGATGGCAAGGCAAGCCGATAGGCCACGGTGCCAACGCACCTGGTGATCTCGAAAGGTCTAATAAATCTCGAGGCAAGCTTGCCCTTTACTCCAAAACAAACCACACCCTTCATGGGTGAGACCTTGAGATACACATGGTCCCTAATGACAAACTCTAAGGGATGACGTCGACGATCAGTAAAACTCTTCTGCCAGCTCTAGGCTGTGCGTATCCTCTACCTGATGATATCGATAGCATCTGACGTCTGCAGCACAAGCTCGGGACCTAGGAGATGCCACTCTCCAACCTCGGTCCAACAACTCGAAGATCTGCATGGTCTGTCATATAATGCCTCAAAAGGAGCCATGCCAATGGTCACCTGATAGCTGTTGTTATATGCGAACTCAGCCAATCGCAGGTGCTCATCCCAACTATCTAAGAAATCAATCACGCAGGCCCAAAGCATATCCTCAAGGATCTCATTGACCATTTTGGTCTGCCCATCGGTCTGCGGATGGTAAGCGGTGCTGAGCTACAAATCAGTGCCCATCGATCTCTGGAAGCTCCTCCAAAACTGAGACGTGAACCTCGGGTCTCAGTCTGAAATGATCGAGACAAGAACATCGTGCAGTCTCACGATCTTATCAACAAACATCTTGGCGAGCCGGTCCCTATGCCAAGTCTCATGAATCGCAAGAAAATGTGCCGACTTCGTCAGACGGTCCACGACAACCCAGATAGTGTCATGACCGCGCTGTGTCTTCGGTAAACCCATGACAAAATCGGTAGATATGTGCTCCCACTTCCACATCGGGATGCTCAACGGCTGCAATAGACTAGGGGGTCTTTGATGATCAGCCTTGACACGCTGGCATGTGTCACATTCGGCCATAAAGCTAGCTATCTGGTGCTTCATCCCTGCCCAAAAATATTGATGCCTCATATTGCGATACATCTTCGTCAAGCCAGGGTGGATAGAGAACCGCGATGGATGTGCCTCAGTCATAAGATCTCAGTGCAACTCAGAAACATTCTAGACACATAATCGGCCTCTGAAGTGAAGTCCACCATCAGAACCAATCTACCAATCTATCTAACTCTCAGATGCTGCCTTTGCTCGGTAACCCTGTAACGACTTATCTGCCTGCTGAGCCTTGATCACCCTTGCAATAAGAGAGGGTTGAATCGACAGGCTCGATAACTGGATGATAGAAGACTGTAGACCAAACTCAAAATCGTACTCTGCTATATCCTCGAGCATCCTCCACTCCTGAATCATCATGTGCGCCAATAGGCCTCGTTATTGTCAGCTGAGGGCATCCGCCACCACGTTCGCCTTACTTGGGTGGTACTAGAGATCAAAATCATAGTCTTTCAGGAGCTCTATCCAATGCCTCTGCCTCATGTTCAGCTTAGACTGAGAGAACAGATACTTCAAGCTCTTGTGGTCGGAGAAGAGCTCGAACCCCACCCCATAAAGATAGTGCCTCCACACCTTCAGTGCGAAGACAACTGCAGTTCCAATCACGCGTGGGGTAGTTCAGCTCATGGACCTTGAGCTGGCGAGATGCATAAGCCACTGGCTTACCATGTTGCATCAGGACAACACCCAAACTAACTCGCGAGGCATCGGTAAATACAACAAATCGATCACTTTCAGAGGGAAGAGTGAGGACAAGAGTGGACGTGAGGCGGTCCTTCAGCTCCATAAATGCCTGCTCACAAGTATCACTTTAAACAAACTCGGCACCCTTCCGGGTCAACCTGGTCAACGAGGCTGTAATACGAGAGAATCCCTCAATAAAACGTCGGTAGTAGCCCGCCAAACCAAGGAAACTGCGGATCTTGGATGCATTTGTGGGCTGGCCCCACTGACGCACGGCATCGATCTTCGAGGGGCCCATTGTGACACCCTGCCTCGTCACCACATGACCGAGGAACTTCACCTCCTCCTGCCAGAACTCACACTTCTCTAGCTTCGGGTAAAGCTGGTGTGCATGGAGGATCTGCAATGTAATCTCTAAATGCTGCTCATGCTCATCACAGGTCCTCGAATGTATCAGAATGTCGTCAATGAACACCGCAACAAACTAGTCGAGATATGGATGGAAGACCTCGTTCATCAACTACATGAATACAGTGGGCACATTGGTCAATCCAAAGGACATGACTTGGAACTCAAAATGACCGTAGCACTTCCTGAAAGCTGTCTTTAGGATATCCTCATCTCGAACCTGAACCTGATGATAACCGAAATGTAAGTCTATCTTCGAAAAGAATTGTGCCTCCTGCAGCTGATCAAACAAATCATTGATCCTCGGGAGTGGGTACTTGTTCTTAATCGTAACCTTATTGAGCTCGCGGTAATCTACGCAAAGCCTCAACGAGCCATCCTTCTTCTTCACAAAGAGTACCAGCGCTCCCCACGGTGAACTACTCAGACGGATAAAGCCTAGCTCACGTAACTCATCCAATTGCTTCTGTAGTTCCCGTAACTCCAATGGTGACATACGATACGGGGCCTTCGAAATAGGTGCGGTACCAGGCATGAGATCAATCTGGAACTCGGTGTGCTGACGAGGTGGTAACCCCAGAATCTCCTAGAATACATCGCGAAATCCATAAACGACCGGCAACTGGTCGATGCTCAAAGCAGCTGAGTCCTCAACGACACACGATAATAGGTAAGAAAGCTGCTCTCCTCTGGGCTCGGCAACAAACTGAAACTTTAGCATGCTGGGTATACAAAACGTGACTGTCCTTGCAAAGCAGTCTAATATGGCGTGGTACTCGGTGAGCTAATCCATACCTAGGATGACATCAAACTCAGACATCATTAATACAAATAAATCAGTAGGCAAAAAGATACCCCCAATTAGAATGGGGTAAGACGAGCAAAATTAGTCTAATACTGTAGTCTTCCACAAGGGCGTCGATACTGACAAACCCTTATGGGCAGACTCCATCGGTAAACCAGTCGATCGGCAGAAATCAGTGGTCATAAAGGAATGAGATGCACTAGAATCAAACAATACACGTGCAATACATGCCGAAACAGGGAGAGTACTCTCGACGACTCCTCCTGATGACTGAGGGTCCTGCTGGGTGGCATAAAATCTACCCTGGGCCTGCTGGGGAGGTGCAGGTCCCCTCTGAGGTCTCTGCTGATGCTGCTGCCACTGTGGCGGCCTGATTTACTGCCTCTGCTATTGTGGGGGAGGTCTCGAAGGCTGATGTTGTGGTTACTACTGCTGTTGTGAGGGCTGTCGTAGAGGTTGATACAGTGCCCTCGGCTGCTGCTGCTGTGGATGGGGAAACTAGTGTCTACGATGTCCGGTCCTACCACACCCAAAGCAGGTACCTGAAAACGGTCCCGGAGGTGGTGCAGGGGGTGCCACTGGTGCTCGAAAGCTGGGCGGGTCATACATCGCTGCTGTGGACGATGCTACTACTGCCGCGAACCACCGGAGGGCGCCTTCCTCTTCTGATCTCCTCTCTGGTCACGGGCTCTCTGCAGACAGGCCCAATCTGACTCGTAGATCTGGGCCCTCTCCATAATCTGCTCAAACGTCGGAAGCATGTGTCCTACCACACGGCTCCTGAGGGCAGGATGCAAACCGTTCTCAAAACGGCGGGCCTTCCGCCCCTCATCATCAACAAGATACATCGCGAATCTCGATAGTGCGACGAAATGTACCTCATACTGGGACACAGTCATGTCCCTCTGGACCAGAGTCTCAAACTCTAATGCGCGCTGCTACCGCACATGCTCGAAAAAGAACTTCCGGTCAAACTGGTCTGCAAAGTCCTCACAAGTCCACACGAAATTGGCCGCTACTGATCGGGCGACAGATACACACCAATGCTGAGCCTCACCCTGGAGAAGGAATACAGCTAATGGAACTCACTGCTGGGTCGTACATCTTATGGTGTCGAATATCTTCTCCACCTCAGAGCACCATATCTCTACTGCAGTAGGGTCTGACTCACCTTGAAAATGCGGGGGATCATGCTGTCTGAAGTCCTTGAGAATGGCACTCGCACGCTCCTGCTTGGCCACAACTGGCGTAATAGTGGGACGCTTAGTCTGCCCTTGAAAGATAACAGTCATCATCTGTAGCATCTGCTGAAGCTGCTGTAGTCATGGGTGCTGTCGACGCTGTGCCAGGCTCACACAGGGGACCGGGAGTCACTTGGGTCACTCTCCTAGGCGGCATGTCCTATAGGAATAAACAAGGGCCTATCAGCCTTGAGAATTTTTGAAGGCATAAATGTTAAGGGGGTCTATGTTGGAAAATTGCTAAGTTATTCAGACTCGGGACCTATTTATTTTAAGTTCATAACAGGTATGTGATGTGATCCTTAGGTATTCCCAAGTTATACTTTGATGCCAACTTCTGTTATGCCCCAAACTCATAAAATGGGCTCACAAAATTCTCGATCACCGAATCCGGCGCCGACAGCCTCCGTAGTGCCCAATTCTTAGATTTCGGCACTAACATGCCAGATTCCGATCCTGGGATCCTACAAGGAGGATTTTCAGTATGAATTTTTTTTTTAAATGGAGCATAACCACAAGCATAACCAAATCACAAAACAACGTCACCACATATCCACTATATCAAAAACTTTAAGTACAATGCGGAAAGGGAAATACAAGGTAATCAAAAAGCTTTAAAATGATCTGATACGCACTCCTGCCTCAGCGTTGTTGCGATCCAATTACACCTGCATGCAACAGTCATGCATAAGCTTACAAAAGCTTAAAGGGTGGTGTAAGTGTGTGTGCAAGGCAAGCGCTAAGTGTATAATATTAGAGTAATGTGAAAATATGTGGTAAGTCCATGAATGCTAACAGCTGTAGCAAAGCTATGTGATACAAGGCATGAATGTTATCAGCCATACCAAGGCTATGTAATGCGTGGCTTGTGTAGCCAAATGTCATATGCGAGATACAAAGCAAGCATGCCAGTACTCATCGAGTACACATATCAGTACAGTTCCTCTCTAAGATATCACCGGGGTTTAGTACACTCCACAGGGACTGCCGCCTCCCTAACCGCACAGTCCAGCGAGTGGAATATACCTCACTATCTGCCTGACCAGCAGTCTGCCAATACATACCTGGCTCATCCATAGCAGACTCATTTGCGAGCTGGTCAAACTCAGCCTAGCTTATAGCCCCCTCACTTGGGCGGATAAGGCCACACCCCCTTCCAATCGACCACGACACAGTGGAAGACATGGCCTACTAGTATTCGGCACTCGGACGGTCGTGTATCCACTCGGTCTAGACGTTAGAGCACCTCTTGGTACCAAAAAGGTTCTTGGACTTTCACCCAAGGACATCCTAAGTGCCCACAGTGCTAGAGCAAAGTATTTTCGATATCCGATACGGCCATCCACGATGTACCTATGGAGCCACGGCCCTGATGTCGCTAGGGCGTACAATGATCAAGTCACACATATGCGAGATGCATGAGTCACACCGTACAGTCATGTAGCAATCCCGCGCGTACCACGTGCTCATGTGGGGCACTCCATCTCATAAGGAGTCTCGTAAATGTCTCAGCCCAATGGCTTATGCTATGATCAAACATTCTTCATATCAAGCATACATATGATGCGCATGGCATGAGTCATGAAATTATACTAAGCATGTTATAAAGTGATGAGCTATTGACACGTATGAGCTTATCAATGGGCCTTAAGGAGAGTTACATTGCATACATTTAACCAACATTGTACTTATAATGTGGGCGTCAAACCATCATTGCTCCCAAGGCATAGCCCGCTATAAAGGTCAACACATAAACTACGGTGGAATCACATTACAATGGTCCTATATGCATCTCATTGGGCCTCGACCCATGGGCCTCCGATCCATCAAATGAGCCTCATAATGTGGGCCTCATATATATCAAAGTGGGCCTCAACAATGGGCCACAAATGCATCAAGATGGGCCTCCTTAAATGGGCCTTGTAATATCAAGGTGGGCCTCAACAACGGGTCTTATATACATCAAGGTGGGCCTCAACAACGGGTCTTATATATGTTAAAGTAGGCCTCAACAATGGGCCACAAATGCATCAAGATATATATAATTTTTATATAAATGAATCACCTCAAAAGATTAACTAGACTGCACTCCAAATAACAGTGGTAACGATGATTTCCACTGTTAAAATCCTATAAGGCCCACCGTTATGTATTTTTGGGATCCAACCTATTCATAGGTTAACACGGAGATAGATTGAGTAGAGCAAAAACATCAGCTCGATCGGAACTACCGTGGCCCTTAAGAAGTTTTGAACGATGAATGTCACTATCCTTACTATTTTTCAGCAATGGGGATCGACTTGAACCATGGGTCTGACTCATTCTGTAGCTGATGCCATAAAATGAGCTTTCAAGGTGGTTGGATGGTTTGGATGCAACACATGCATCATGGTGGGTCCCACCATCCAGGTGTGGATGGTGTGGATAAAACACATAAATCATGGTGGGTTCCACCATCCACTGCTGTGGACGGTGTGACTAAAACACACACATCATAGTGGGTTCCACCATCCACGGTTGTGGACGGTGTGGATAGAACACATACATCTTGGGGTCCCATGTGGGGCCACCATAATGTTTATATGTCATCCAACCTGTTGATAAGGTCACGCTGACCTGGATGGAAGGAAAAACAAATTTCATATTGACCCAAAACTTCTGTACCCATAAAAGGGGTTTCAATGGTTGCCATTCAATCACCATTGCTTCCTATGATGTGGGCCACCTGAGCCACATATACGGCTCAAATTGGGAGGGGGTTCATAGTAAAAAGTGGCCCACCATCTGTACGGTGTGGATAAACAACACACATCATGGTGGGGCCCACAGTTGGGACTGTGGTCCCTGCCCACCCGCCAAAACGAAGCAGTGTCCTGCTGCAGCGTCAGCGGTAGCAAGCGCTGCACTTATTTTGTTTTTTTTTTTTAAATGTAGTTTTTTCACATCAGGTAAATCCACCCCAGCCATTGGCCCCCATGGCTCAAGACAAGCCAAACAAGCCCAATATTCAATAAATTTTGGGGTACAGAAACATCAGGGTAGATTTCAATGGTAGACACACTGTTTGCTATGCTATGGCCCACCCAAAATTCGGATCAGGTTCATCTTTCGGCTCAATGCCTAAAATGATATAAGGAATGGAATGGACGGCTTATATCAGATCAATACGTTAAGGTGGGGCCTGCATGAGCGTCTCACCTCAAAAGCTTAAACCAAGCTAATATATATATATATATATTGACTTTTCTATTGTTGTCAGTACACCCCTGCTCACCCTTCACTAGACCACGTCCAGCGTCCCTGGACGCTAGATGGTTTGAATGTAACACATTTAAGGTGGGCCCCACCCACAGACCAACTACTAGGGTGGCCACCAAATGGTTGGATGGTGTGGATAAGGTACCTATCAAGGTGGTGTCGATCCGGGTAGACCACACGGCCACATCATCATACAACAAAAATGAAAGAGAGAGGGAGAGAGAGAGAGAGAAAGGGAGTGAGACACACGTGTGATGGAAGGGACCCCGACACTATGGGCCCTCCCTTTCAAGCATCCAATCATACATCAAGTGGGTCCCAGTACATGTGGGCCCACCAAATCAAAAAATCAACGGTGGAGATTACTTCTCCACCAAGATGCAAGGTCTAGATGACCCTATTTATGCAAGAAAAAATAAACATCATGATGGGGTCCATGGAGAACGGTCCCATCATGGAATGATCATGGGAATCAAGGTGGGCCATCGGCCACATCTTAGGGTCCAAAGTGAGATCCATACCATCGATCGGTAGGCCTCACTTGGCCCATCTTAAAAACATGAAAACTAGCCTATAGAAGCACCCACCGTTCGATCTCCTTGGCCCGATGGAAAGCCGATCTCCTTGTGTCTCACTTTGATGGAAGGTGGTGAGAGATGAAGGGCTAGGATGAAGGATTTTGGGAGAGGAAAGTGGGCCACACAACTCACTCTTTTCTCACATGGAAGAGCTTGGACGTGGGATTTTTCCTTGCTTAGGAATGTGGGTTTGAGAAATAAGAGAGAGAGTAGCTTAGGTAGGCCTTGATTACTTGTAAGAGAGGTATGGGTGGCTATAGTAATAAATGCTTGTAAGAAGGGCTAAGGGTAGGGTGGCTAGCCATAAGTGCTTGTATGAAGGGCTAGGGGTAGGTAAGGTGGCTATAGCTAAGGTAGGGTGGCTATAGCTAGAGTAGATTGGCTATAGATAGGGTGATGTCATCACTCTCATGATTTTCTAGGGATTAGTGCCACATGGAGTAGGTGGGTCCCGCAATATGTGGTCCACGACCATTATAATGCACGGTCCACATCTTATGATATAAGCGTTAGATTGGCGCACGAGACGCGGCGTTGGAACCGCGGTGACGGTGCGGTCACAATGGTACAGGTCTCGGATTAAGCTGACTCAAATCTATAAGATATGACTTAGGATCGAGTACAAATATCGATTATAGGTCGCAGATTGTCAGAATTCGAGGGGAATGATCACGGGAGTCAATGGAATAGTGTGAACTATGATACGGGTCTTACAATACAGATACGGATAGTATTTGTAGCTAAATTAGTGCTCAATCCGTAGCAATATGCTAAATTTAATAACAGCTACGGTCAATATCCGTAGCTATATCTTACATTAAAATTTTTATAATTATTCATTCATTCAATTACCACCTGCATAATCATTCATTCATTCAATTACAATCATTCATTCAATAATGAATCAATTACAATCCTTCATTCAATCAATTACAAATACAAATACAAATACAATTATAATTACAATTACAATTGCAATTACAAGTACAGTTATAGTTACAATTACAATAATATACTGAAAATATGAAGAAAATGTCATCAGGTCATTATCCCTTTCTTGGTGAGTCTGCTCCCCAACTGATGAATATCGTAGATCTGACACACGCTACAAAGATCCTCTTCCCTTTGCACCAATCTCCTTTGCATTTCTCTCTATTTTGCAGGAGGCAATACCTTTCCATCTATCGGTTCTTTTTCCTTCAAGATTTGTTACTACCAGTAGAGAGGAGATAATCAACATAGATTGATGAACAACCAAGAGATGAAGATGGGTACATGTTTGTACCCATTCCTAGCCGACGCCCAATTTCCTTAGCAATTGCCAATTGATCACCTGCAATGGTTTCCGTGGGGGACATTAGTGGAAACATATATATAGTAGCACTGACTGGCAGTGCGATAATACAAAGAAAACCAATTCAAACATGAAAAGAATGATTTCGACAATGAGAAAACTAAAAAAAAAAGGTTCACTACTCCCAAACTTCAGTTGGGAAATCTGTAAATATAAAGGCAAAAAAGGAATTGATCAACCATTGTATTTGTTGTTTGGTTGTGGATATCTCTATTTAACCTTTTTCTCATACTATGAAATTTGCTTAGTTATGTTAACTATTGATTCAATTCACATAAATAAAAAGAAAAGAAGTGTTAATATCACAACTGCTGGACAGTACTTGATGCTAAATTCTCATGAATGAGCTACGAACTGTGACACCGTAATCATCAGTATCTGAGCAATTCAGGGATTGGAATTTCTAAAATACAATAGAGGAAAACTATGTAGTTAAGTATGAGTTTATTTAAGGGTTTTCTCAATGTCATCAACGTTTCGAGAGAATTGAGTATTGGTTCTATAAACTGTTCAGAGTCAGTAACATTTCCTGATTTACAATTCCTTGCAGTCTTGGTTGGCAACATCAAAGAATTTGCAATAAGATTCCAATCATTTTTTTTTCAATAGTGCGCTCATTCATATGTATTTTTCCTGTACAGAAAACAATTCACAATACCAATAAAGCTCAATTGTAACAGGTTCTGCCTCAGGTACATCAGGTGCATGTGTATCTCTATGTAGAACATGTAAAAGATGTGCAAGGTTCCACGTTCCAAAAGACCTCCAAAAACAAATTAGAATTCCATCTCCATTTGAATGAGAATGTAAATGCAATTTGTAACTCTGACAAAAACTTTTATGCTCTGGCAAAACAAACCAAAAATGGAGCAATGAAAGAAAAAAATGACATGAAAAGGAAAATAAAGCTACCAAAATCTATGCCACCTCAACAAATTTCTCCATTAGAACTATGGGCTAGAAAGAGACAGCTGAGAATAAATTAATGCCATTTCCAAGATTACATCATGATCTGCTTAGTTGCAGAATTGAAATGGACTGCAAATTGAATTTGAATACAAACTTTTACAAATCATTCCACATCAAGAAACCTTATAAGCTACTAAGAAATTTCCAACCCATAGTGATAGATGATTGATTTGTAGGATGAAGGATATCCATATTAAATCAGTCAGTACAAGGAAAAAAAAATAAATAGATTATGGTTGCTACAAATATAAACAACAAAAATGGCAATATCTTTACATTGTTGTATATCAAGAAGCTTCATAGTAAGCTAGAAATTCATCACTCACAGTAACAGATAATCAAAATAGCTATAAAAAAACTGTAACTTGTTTATATACAATATTGAAGTTACAAGCCATAAATGGTTTACCTCTGATTCTTGAAATTCAAAATGTTTAGTAGTTCCAATCATGAAAGATTCCAATTGCCACTTGAGTTCTTTGGAATCGGTACAACAAAGAAACCCAACTTCAATTCAATGAAATTATCAATGAAAATAGAGAATTATGCATGAAAAAATGTTAAAAAAATTGAACATTTTTCTATGGCACTCTTGCTTTGCGCCAAAGCCTCAGCTCTTCCGGTAAGCTTCACATCAAATTAATGTGTATGATAACCATCAGTCATTTCTCAGCAATGATTCAGAATAAGAAAGAAAGAACAACCATCATACAAAGGTGTAAGACATGCAAAGTTGTAGGGCATTAAAAACAAGAATCATGAGATAAGTGAGAGTGAATCGGCATACTTTCTGCGAGAAGTTTATACAACTTTCTTTGGTATAATGCTAGCTTAAAAAGAATACAAGACAAGCATTTCCCTGCAGGTGTTCATTTTAATAAAAGGAAAAAGGCAGCAGAAAAATCTGTATAGTTCACTCATTTGATGGGTCCACAAGCTACAAAAAAATCTTATTGTTATGATGACTCCAAGCTACTCGCTGAAACTGCCTTGAAAATTCCTCATAAAATCTGAATAGACTTAAAATAAGAGTTCAATCTCCTAACACTTCATCGCATCCCAGGATATGTAGCTTTCTTGTCATGAGTTTCAGCTTCTTTTCCACTTTATTCTGGGATTCCATCTCTAGTTGTAGCTGCCTTTCTAGCTCTATGAGCTGCATCTCCTCTAAAAGGAGATAAGGGAATGAGAAGAAAGAAGGATACTCAATTCAAAATCAAAGCTGACTTAGATTCCCAACATGTAATTTTAACTAAGAAATCCATCAAATTACAATACCCATGAATTTTTTACATGGGAAAAAACAGAGGAGAGTATTCAAAAAATAGAAATTAAAAAAAAAACCCACAAAATTCTACAGATATTATAAAATTATAATATAATAGAAATGACAGTAGTCTTTCCAAAAAATAAAAAAAGAAAAGATAGTAGCAAAAGGAAATGAAGAAACATAGCTTAACATGTGGGTCCACTGTACATTTCTTTTTGTCAATGAAAAAACATAGCTTAACCATTCGGTTTGTGCTTTGGGTGTATTTAGCAGTGGACTATCTTTTATTTATACATTCAGACAAGAGAAAAAAGGTTAGTAATCTGGCAGAGTTGATGGATGGAAGGCAGGCACTTAAAAATTGGTAAAAAAATTACATACCTGGAATGCAAGTAATTAAGTTAAATTGTCCAAACCTGGAATGCACATGGATGGCAGGGCTCACACGCATGTGGAATTAGCGAATCTCTTTCTAATTTTGGCAAACTTGGTTTCAAAGACCTGCTTTTCCATAGCATCAAGGTTGTCCATTACTTTCAACCAAAAAAGGAATGGTAAATCAAACTTGCATAGAATTATGAACTCGGATTGACAATCATTGAGATTCCATAAGAAAAAGGAAAGTGCAGATGAAACAACATTTTTTTTCATCTTGCTGAAATAAAAGAATTAGTTCTTATGCCATTAGCCAAAGTAACAACATTTTTTAAAAAGAAAAAGATGTAGAAGAAACCTCTTTCAAAGCTACACCTGGAATTACAACAAAATGAAACAAAAATAGATGTTTTTTTAATGATTTGTTCTAGCTGGAAAAAAACAAAAAAAGTTATCATGCCATAGTTTTCTATTTTCACTTCTTGGCCGTTGTAGCCTAAGAAGTGACTATTATGAACTATGGAACTGTTCTCTTCCAAGAAACAGAACATGGAACTGTGAACCATTTTTTTTTAGATGAACTGTATTTTTTATTTTTTATTTTTGAAAACTAAATGAAACAAAGTATGGAACTGCTCCAAAACAGATTCATCGGAGGAAAAAAAAATAGAACTATAATCTTTTGTAATTTTGAGATGACGTGCTCCCAACAACACATTTGTAATCTATATGGAAAAAAGAATTAATGAATTATGAAAATTTTGTCCCTTTTTGAAAGATTATCGAGAAAAGTAAAAGAAAAAAAAGGGATTAGCTCAAACCAACAAACTTGGAGTGTAAATCGATTCATCTAAATCATCATCCTGTTGAACAGAAATGCAATGATTAGTATCCATGAGAACATCCAGAACCAGACAGAATGACTTGATAATGAGTTCTTCAAGGAGCCATCATCAACATGTCTGCAAAACTATGCGTGAAACATGCCATTTTTTAATATTTGTGGTAGCATTTATGTGACTGTGTGCAACAAATGCAAGAAATAGGAGGCATGAAAGTAGGTACTTCCAAGGCAGAGGAGACTGGCTTTCTAGTAGTCCTCTAATCTAACCCAAGAAATAGGAACCAAGAAAGTAATTCTTTTAGGATGTGAAAGAGAAAAATAGAGGCATTAAAAAAAGAGCTTCCTATAACTAATGAAATTCACTACGATAGTAAAAAAAACTAACTCCAATTGCCTACATTCTTTAAGGACACTTCTGGACACTTAGCCATAGAACCTGGGGCTTTAAGTATAGACAACAAATTCTCTTTTGGTTGGGGCTCATCACTCAATGATGATAATGGTGAAGTCATTGATGCATCCCCACTTATTGCAGGAAAAAGAAAAAGTATAGAACAGTATCAACAAATAAGCAACTTTAATAAGAAACAATAGTAAAATCTCCTTGACATGAGTGGTGAAAACAATTGAAAACTTCATAGATTTAACAAGACCACCGCAATAATAATTTAAAGAAAAAAATGGTAAGAGTTACATGGCATATGTGTGAAATATAGATGCAATTTCCATCCCGGTCTCATTTTGCATTTTCCTTGGCCAGGAAAATCTATCCCTGAGAGAAAAAATAAGCTTGTAGAATCATCGCCTTGCAATTGTTCGTATCCACTACATCTATGGCTATTGTGAACGTTCTAAAGACATCTAATCTCTGTATATAAGAACCTGCAATGATGAGGAGCAACAATTACAAGCATAATATTAGATTCAGTTGCTAAATAATGTTTTTGTTGTAATATTCTGGAACATTAAAAAATGAACTTCCGTTACTAAAATTTAACAACAAATCTCAACAGTAGAGGCTATATGATTAAGAATTGGCACAGTATGTACTAATGAAGTGAACTGAAATAATTAGTTCTTGAAGTGGAAGTGACAAAATTGCAATTACCTTAATATTCATATTGAGGAACCAGTCTCCAAATTTCAATTATATTAGCATCATGTCAGATACAATTGGAAGTTAACTACAACTTGAGGGCTACTCCCTCATATCATAAATACTAGGACAATTTCACCATTTCCTTTCTATTGAACTAACCATGGTTAATTGGTCACGGTGCATCCAAATGCCCATCATTCAATGAAAGCCCGTGATGTGAAGGTGTGGGACGTGCTAGAATCTAGGTAGACGCCAACATGTGCTGGAGATCTGTGAAATTAATCCATATTCTGAAAGAGTACGTGACACAATTGAGAATATTGGTTGAAGCATTTCTTCAAACATGTAGGGGGCCATGGACAGTGGTAGACATGGCTGCTGCCCAATTTTCGGCTATTAAAAGAGAAAAAAAGAGAGAAAGAGAGAATACCTCGAGTGCCTCTTTTTTTTCTTTTTTTTTTACATGGAGACTATAATTCTTCTTCAAGAGACAATGTTTAAGAAGTTCAACTACTGCTACAACAAGGGCAGATACTTCAGAACCATGAAGAATGAGTAAATCTTTCTATTTTTATTTTATTTATTTATTTTTTATAGGAACGGGATTTCTTAAAATTTCACAAACAAGGGGAGAAATCCGAATTATAAAAGAGATTTCAACATCAAAGCTGGGAAAAAAAAAAAGGAATGTGATACCCAAACACCCAAATCCAGATGGACAAAAAACCATCAAATCCCAAAACAAAACCCCCCACTGAAGAAAGCATAAATTACCATAAACCCAGGAACCTAAATCCCCAAAACACAAAAACCATCATACCCCCAAAAGAAAATGTTGAAACGAACGACAAAAAAAACCCACCCTCAAACCCAACACGATCAGACCCCAAAATCATTTAAAAAATAAAAAATAAAAATTCCCACCCATGAAATGAAAGGAAAAGATGATCCTTTTCCCATTACAGATTCAGAAAAATAAACCATAAAAGTGATTTTTACAAAAGCCCAAATCCTTTTCCCATTACAGATTTTAGGAAAGCCCTAATTCCAATATTGTAAAATATGATAATACGCAGATTTGCAGATCTATAAATAAAAACCTTAAATCTCTATTTGAGAGAAATGAGTACCTGGTTGGGGAAGAGGTGAAAGGGTGAGGGCTACTGGCCGCACCGGATCTGGAGATGATGCTGGAGATGATGTGCTGAGAGAGAGAGAGAGAGAGAGAGAGAGAGAGAGAGAGAGAGAGAGAGAGAGGGAGGGAAGGGCAACGGCGAGCAAAGGCAAGGGAGTGCGAGAGAGGGAAGGTGAGGGCGAGAGGGACAGGGAGAGGGAAAGTGAGGGTGAGAGCGAGAGGGAGAGGGAGAGGGAAAGGGAAAGTGAGGGCGGGAGTGTGCGGGGGTTTCTTTTACCAAAAGAATAAGCTAAAATTTTTGGGACCGTCATTGCATGGACGAACCTGTCATGGGCTCATGGGGCCCACCATGATGTACATGGTTTATCCAATCCATTCATTCATTTTAGGATCTAATTATATGTGTGATACAAAAAAAGGAGGCAGATCGAAGGACCACATGGATCACACAAATATAAATGGCGGCGACTTAATATCGGCTATTTCCAATGGTGTGGTCCACTTGAGCCTTCGATCTGCCTCCTTTTTTAGGCTTATGCTTTAAAATGAGCTGTCCAAATGGATGGACGGCTTAGATAAAACATGCATGTTGCGGTAGACCCATGGAGGCTCTTAGGGTACTGTAAAACATCAGTAGGCTGTGGGGGGTGCAATATCCTTTAGCTATGGATTAAAACCGTAGTAAATTAGCTACGGTTTATATCCGTAGTAAAAAAATCTCATAGTCTGTAGCGTTTGGTCATTTTTTTGGTAGTGTTGGATTCCTTATCCAAGCCCAAACTGTTGATGCAGTTTCTGGCTCACCCCTTCTACTACTCGAACACCTGCACAGGAAGAAGACAAAGGAGACCTTATTTTTTATAGGGGACCCTCTGATGCCAAAGTTAGGCCAAGACTCTGAGTCTAATAACTTAATGATGGGTTAGAGGTGAGAATGTGTGTGTACCTTTCACCGTTAGGGGCTTCTTACTTATAGAGGAGGTGCAATCCTGTGGATTTGGGATATTTCTCTGATTTGCAGAAGACCTGGATTCCTTATCCAAGCCCAAATTGTTGATGCAGTTTCTGGCTCACCCCTTCTACTATTCAAACACCTACACAGGAAGAAGACAAAGGAGACCCTGTTTTGTACAGGGGACCCTCCAATGCCAAAGTCAGGCCTAGACTCCGGGTCTAATAACTTAATGATGGGTTAGGGGTGAGAATGTGTGTGTACCTTTCACCATTAGGCATTTCTTACTTATAGAGGAGGTGCAATCCCGTGGATTTGGGATATTTCTCTGATTTGTAGGAGACCTGGATTCCTTACCTTAGTCGATCCTAAGATCTTCGATCTCCTAGATTTTCGGGATCAGATGTTATCTTCTGAGGATCTTGGGAAGGAAATCTTTCATCTCGAGACGTCTCCTTAGTTCGGCTCTAAAGAAGATAATGTCGAATCGTGCTGATTGAATTGTGCACCAATCAAATTGCGGTCGGCTGTGAATAGTTGATTCATGGCCGACTTAGCGGGTAGACTAAACTAGGGTTGGGTCATGATTTGATCGACCTATGTTTTGGCCGACCTATGCATTGAGTTGGCATTATATGCCTCTGAAGGCCTCGACTCTTAGCTCAGTGTTTATTGGCTCTTGGCCCGGCGCCTATTGGCTCTTGGCTCACATGGGCCATGTTTGTAGAGTGGGTCCATTACATAAGCCAACTTACCGACTTGTCATATTTTTCCCCAACAAAGGGAAAACACAAATACCAGCTTTATCTAAAACTTCTGTAGCCCCAAGAAGTTTTCAATGGTGGGCACTCAATCCCAGCTATGTAGTCCACTTGAGCCTTGGATCTGCCGCAGTCTTCGGTTAATACCCTAAAATGATCTGGAAAATGGATGAACGGTGTGGATAGGATCCATGCATCATGGTGGGCCTCACGGAGCCCCTACCTGGACTGATTCAGACAGGGCATGCAGGACGTAATCCGCTTCCATCCTTTTGTATGTGTTTAACACAAATAACTAATCAATCAAAATGTTGACGCTTGATTACACAGGTGGGCCTCACAGGGATTCATCACAGTTTCTATAATAACCGATCTACCTTTTATGATTTTGATCAATTGGATATATATGCACACATATACACTCAATATCCAACAATACAAGGATCCAACGATACAAGGATCCGATAAAGAAATAACACGTGGCATTATACTTGGAATAGGTGTATAAATAGATTTTCTGAGAGATTTAGTATAGAATCATAGATGACACTAATTTGGCTCTACACATCATCAGTGGAGGATGCGTTACCAGTAATATACTGTATTTGAGAGAAATAAAAGTTTAGAGTACGGTTGAGAGACAAAATGCAGATGAGAAGAATGAACTATGACCAAGGGAAACAAAGTGCGATCAATATGAGAAAAATCGTCACAAAAATGTAACAAAAAGAATGATTTAGAGAAAAGCTTTTGGACTACCATAACTGCTAAAGTAATGATAGAAATTCATAAATAAAAGAGGAAATCTAAAGAGCAAGCACCAAACACAACCCAATCCAATACCAAACAAATTTATCAATTTACTTTATCTTAATTTATCCTACGAGTAGAAATAATCCAGTAGTGGTAATTCTTAATTGTAGTTCTTAGTTGTAATCAAAATCTATGCTCATACATTGGATTTGACTTTTATCCAACATCACACAGTTCTTTCAAGAGACCCATTCTTGCAATTGCTCTTAGCGAGTGATTGTGAATTTTTTCTCTTTTTTAATTGCACGGTATTCTAAAAAATCCTTTCTTGGAAAAGGCAAAACGCAACCCATCTTCGGAAGAAGAATCCCACCTTCCAATAATTACTTGATCATTACAAAATTTTTCTAGTGGTTGAGTGAGCGACCGATCTTCTCATAATTTGGTCATATACGTTGACGTTGGACATATTTGCTTATTTCAGAGCTCGGGGTCAAAAGTTGTTCAATTCAAATGAAGTAGATATATCAATGCTGGCATGCTTGTGCATTCACACACACCCAATGGAAAGAACAAAAAAACAAAAAAAAAATTAAAAAAAATAAAAAACAAAACAAAACAATCAGTGCCGACACCGTGAACATCACTAAAAGGCCCCTTATCAAAATCAAGATCCTAATGTGATCACTTACGATCATAAACAAATCACGAATATGGATTCTTGTGCATTCATCCACCACACATCATCATCATCTCAAAATTAAACCGTACAACAGGTCCCATCGTGGGAAAGACTCGTTGGAAAACCCAAGTTACCTTGCAAATTTGTCTCCTCAAAAGATATTCCCAATTTTGACCAAAGAATAATGGGCCTAAATATTTGACCCATGACCTTTGCACATCTATGTGGGGTCCACACATGTTTTCCAGATACCCAAGAACTGTGTGTACCAGTTCCCACAAGTGAATAAGTTTTTTAAGGGATCAAACTGTCTCACAAAGATCACAAAATGAACATGAAACTAACAACCAGATCCACACCCAAATGTGGACCCAATTCAAAAAATAAGGGTATGGACAACCTTTAAACCATGAGCATTATTGTCTAAGGATTTGATTGAGCATTAATTGGACTCATACCTCCAAAAAAAAAAAAACCTAACTGGTGCAACTTGGCCCAGTAAAAAAGCCCAAGAAAAGAAATAAGAAGAGGGGCAGAAAATCAACCATAGCAGTGTGCTTGGAGGTGACTTTCCATTAAATTGGACGTAATAGTGGTGGATGTGGCTAGTGGCCAAATCACATTGGCCATGGCCATGGTCCCCATTATCATCCTGGCAATGGCCATGGCAATAAAATGTCGGCTGGGCTGTTACTCCATGTGTGGTGGTGTATACATAGCTAGCCAGTCTAGATGACCACCTAAGTTTGCAATATGTTACAAATTTCATATTTATATATGAAGAGTTATAGAGAAGGGTTCATTTATTTGTCTAAGAGGAAGATGAGAATGACACAACAGTCACTGGCCATGGGAGAGTATTGGCCCATGGTTTTCAAGTATTGGTCCAACAGATTCATCTATTATCCATGACTACTTTAGTCGGTTTGAGCTAAATGTGATAATGTTTTTGTGGTCATCCTGTGTGATGATGGGAACCAATGTCAAGTTTTAAATGAATAGTCACTACTAAAAAATCGAGCAAAGGCTATGGAAGTTGAAAGCATTTAGCTACGGATTTAATCTGTAGCAAATTTAGCTACGGATTTAATCCATAGCTAAATCCTAGCTGATCTGTAGCTAAAGTGTAACTCCTCTCCTAAACGGTATTAAACATAGATGGTGCTATGGGGCTCCATGGGGTCATCTAAGGTGCCCATTAATTCTGATATATAATTTTAGTAGATGAGCTCAAAAATTATATAAATTAAATGTCTAAGTGGACCACACCATAAGAAATAATAAAAATTAAATATCTACTGTTCATATGTTGTGTGGTTTCTTTACAGATTCGATCTGACTCATTTTTTGTATCGGCATTTAAAATAATAATTTAAAATTAATGGACGGAGTGGATATATAAAATACATATCCAGTGGGCCCTATGGTCCTAAAACTCAACTCTCAAAGGGGTCGTCCATTACGCGCCCCTTCAGAAACTCCCTAAATGGAATTGCGTACTAAGTTGTACGCTCTTATCGTACTAAGTAAACTCAATTGGGCCCACCGTGAATGCAATTGTCATATCCACTCCGTCCATCCATTTTTTCAAATCATTTTAGTGGTTGATACCAAAATTGAGGTATATTTAAAACTCAAGTGGATACATACCATAGGAAACCGTGGGAATAATGATTTCCACCGTTGAAACATTTCTATGGCCCACAGTGATGTTCATTTGTCATCCAACCTGTTCATAATATCACCAAGACATGGAAGAAGTGAAAGCACAAATATCATATTGATCTAAAACTTCTATGGCCCCCATGAAATTTTCAATGGTAGATGTTGAATTCACACTGTTTCCGGTGGTGTGGTCCATTTGAGCTTTGGATATGCTTCATTTTTAGGCTAAAGACCTAAAATTATCTTCTAAAATGTATAGACGGAGTGGATAAAATTCGTGAATGACTATGGGACCCATAGAGTTTAGTTAACGTACGCTTCGAAAACGCCCTTCCCAAACCAAAACCTTTCCATCCGCCATTTTCTCCCACGCGCAGGCAGACAAAAACCCATCTCTCCATCTCTCTGTCCATCTCTCTCTCTCTCGCACTCATCCTCTCTCTTTCCCTTGCCCTCTCTTGATCTCCCACTCTCCCTCACCCTCTCTCCCTGTCTATTGGCCGCATTCCCCTATCTCTGTTGTCAAAACCCCCTTTCACTGCAAGAAGGAGAAGAAGAAGGAGAAGAAAAAGAAAAAGAAGGATGGTAAGTTTCTCTCTCTCTCTCTCTCTCTCTCTCTCTCTCTCTCTCCCTCTCTCTCTCTCTGTTTCTGAAATCTATGGTATTTTTTTATTTTTTTTACACACGCACACACACCCCCACACACTCACGCCACACGCACACACACCCTACACATGCACGCCATGGGATTTCACCACTGTGGTGATTGAATTCCCACCATTAAAGCTGAATACAGACCACTATTGCAATGGGAGGGCTTGTATTGAGGGGATTTTTGGGTATGGCCCGTCTGATGGGTTGATGGTTGCTGTTGAGGGCCAATGCGAACTGTATTGGCCTGTCTATTATGGTTCATATTGGCCAATGTGAAACCGTATAAACCTAATACAATGCCAGAAATGCATTGCAAATAGGACGCCCTGAAAACTGATTTTTAAACACTGGTGTAAATCTTAAGTGAATGCCCACCATTATAATTAAACTTAGCTGCCTTGAAAGTTTTGGATCAAATTAATATTTGTTTTTTCCCTTCATCAAGTTCTTATGACCTAATCAACAAGTCGGATGTCAACCAAACATTACAGTGGGCTGGAGGTTTTTAATGGTGGACATTCAATTACTACTGTTTCCCTATGGTGTGGTCCAAAACACCTACAAGATGGTCTGCCTCACAGGGCACTAACCAGTAGCCGCCACGTGGCTATACCAGTGCCCTCTAAAGCCTTGCCAAATATAAAATACATTATAAAAAAAAAATGATGAAGAGAGGGTTTTAGGGCATCCCTTTAGTGTAGCTGGAGAACTTATTGGCTGTTGCATCATCCTAACTCATTTTCTTGTAACTAGGGCTGAAAGTCCTGACATTAGGTTGGGCTCGGGCAAGATGTATTGGGTTTGGTCTCAAGCTTGGGTATATAAACACCAACTCGATAAAACTTGGGTCTGACTCAGGTTGAGGTATCAGGTTGCCCGAACCCAATCGATATATAAATTATAATTGAGTGCGGATTGTCTTTCTTGAAGGCACATGAAATTCCTATGTCTCAATATTGATATTATTAATAGGAAGAATTTTTATTTTTATTTTTTTGATAATTCTCCACTCTAAATATTTTCTATCCGGATTTCTTCCTTGTATCCCCACCTATATAAAATGATTTAGCTTCATGCGTGCTGTAATTATATTGAATCTCTCCGTCTCCCAATTACTTGTAATGGCGATCTATAAATATATGAGCCCTTCCTGACCTCATAGGGTCTCATTGGTCATGCCATTTCAGATGACTTGAGCTAATAAAGTATGTCAGATTTCTCTCTCCCAAATAAATTGCATGCTACACAACATAACTTTTAAAGGAGTAGTTGTCCTATATTTTACCTTGTTTGTTTAGAAAAAATGAAGCTTTTTTACTGTAAATAAATGAATATATAATTAATAAAATCATAAGTATAAAAAATAAGACGGGTATTGAAATATAACGGATTAATTTAATAACAAAAATATTAGCATGTATCCACCTGACCAATCTGACCCGACTTTCAGCCCTACTTTGACTTTTTTACATTTTACAGAAGTAAAAGGCATCCAAACGGCCCCTACAGAGTTATAAACCTATTAAATGAAAATCCTCAAAAGAAATCTTTCTCAGTGTCTATAACTGTGGATGATTTATTTTTTGTTCGTGTTAGATGGTAAGGCTATTGGCCTGTTATAATGAGTCTTGATAGAAAAAAGAAAAAGAAAAGAAGGGTGTGATGATGCAAGAGAAAGGAAGAAGAGAGAAAATTGGAACATGCCTAGGTACCCCGCCTGGGTACCTTGGGTTTCTTTTACTAGCTTAGGGGTAAACATTTTTGGCTTTTATTCAAAAAATTAGACTGTTTCAACTCTTAGTCTAGCCACTTATAAAATTGGATCATGCCTAGGTACCTCGCCTGGGTACCTTGGGTTTCTTTTACTAGCTTGGGGGTAAACATTTTTGGCTTTTATTCAAAAAATCAAGTTGTTTCAACTCCTAGTCTGGCCACTTATAAAATTATACCTAAAAATTCAAAATATACACTGTATGGTCCACTTTAGTCTTGGAATAATACAATTTTTGGGTAGTTTTTTTCATCATGATGAGTCAATACTATATGAATGGATTGGATGCACACGAAATAGTGGTAATTCACCATTAAAACTTAATGTGGGTTGAAGAAATTTTGGATAGAGATGATATTTATGTGGTTTCTTCATCCTAGGTCTTTGTAAGCATTCCATTGCCCTTATGTGGTGAAGTCTTTAACTAGTACAATCCATCATTTAGCTTGATATATTAGAATTGCATGCAAGACTTTTCATCTATGCAAATGGTTTAAGATTTTACTTATAAATTACATTATTAATTTATTGTAAAAATATAATGATTGCAAACTCCTTAATACATTGTATTTGGTAGACAATATCTGTATGGGTCCAATCATCTTATAGCACTTCCTTCATTTCTAACTTTTGAGGAGGATGGTGCATTAGGCTAATTTCCAACTTTAATTTTTGGTAAGGTGCAGGTTGAAAATGGACCCGTTTGTTAATCGAGATTTGGCTGTAATGAATAGCGAGTGGATGACACTAAGTTTCCCAGACCCACGTTTTCTTTTTGAAATCAGAAGTTTTTCAAAGTTTGCACAAGAAAACCTTCCTGGTAGAGAATTCGTTCCTTGTCCATGTACCACTTGCAGATGTGTACATTTTCTGGTTTCTTATGATGATATAGAAATACATCTAGTGAAAAATGGATTCGACCCAAGCTATAAGGTTTGGAACATGCATGGGGAGCATGTATCACCTAAGTGTACTGTACGTGAATCAAGTTCCCAACAATACCACAGTGTCCCGAACTTAAATGAGGTTCACAACGTGATTGTTCAAGAACTTAGTGGTAATAACCTAAATGAATTTGTATAGGATGAGCCCAACGTGGCCCCTATAGTTGAAGGTGTCTTTGGAGAAAATGAAACTAATGAGTTTGAAGCAAATCTACAAGACGCAATAGCTGAGCTATACCCTGGGGCCCAAGATTTCACCTTGTTGACTTTCATTGTACAACTTTTCAAATTAAAGGTGAATCATGGATGGAGTGAAAAAAGCTTTAAAGAGCTCCTTCAACTACTAAAGAAGGTGTTACCTTCTGGTAACAAGGCCCCAACTAATACCTACCAAGCGAAGAAGATCAATACAAAGTTAGGTCTTAATTATGTGAAAATCCGTGCTTGTCCAAATGATTGCATCTTATACTGGAGAGAGAACGAGATGAAAACCATTTGTCCAAATTGTAAAACTTCTAAGTACAAGACTGAAATGAATTCTGAGAAAAAACAATCTACAAAACCAAGGAAGGTGTTAAGGTATTTTCCATTAACACCAAGGCTACAAAGAATGTTCAGTGTGCCATGGTTGGCAAAAGAAATATCTTAGCACTTAACCAGGAAATTTCAATATGAAAAGATGGAGCATCCGGCCGATTCTATTACATGGAAGAATCTTGATGACAAGTATACAGATTTTTCAGCTAAACCTCGCAATGTTCGATTGGGTTTGGCTACGGATGGGTTTAACCCATTCGGCACTTTCAGTATGTCGCATAGTTCATGGCCCATTATGTGTGTGACGTACAACCTTCCACCAAATCTTTACACGAAACCTCAGTTTACTATGTTGACTTTGCTCATTGAGGGACCGCGACAACCGGGAAAAGATATTGACGTTTATTTACAGCCATTGATTGATGAACTATAAAAGTTATGGCGAGAAGGGGTCACGACGTTCGATGCATACCATGAAAACAAATTCAACATGCATGCCGTTCTGCTTTGGACAATCCATGACTTTTCAACATATGGTAACGTTTCTGGTTGTAGGACAAAGGGTAAGTATGGTTGTCCTGTATGTGGTCGTAACACAGATTCATTTCGACTCCAATATGGAAAGAAACATGTTTATATGGGCCACAAACGATGATTGCCAATGTCAGAACAGGCTAGGAAGGATACAAGTGCTAGCACATTCAATAAGAAGGTAGAGATACGACGTCAACCGATCCGTCTGGATGGGATTGAGGTCAAAAGACAAACCACTAACTTGAATATGCAGTGGGGGAAGACTGGGAAGAGTAATATAAGGGGTATTGATGGAGGCCGACAAGAGCTAGCGGATGATGTTGAATCACCATGGTTCTTCAAACGGTCTATATTATTTGATCTAGAGTATTAGAAAGATATTCCCGTGCGTCACAACCTTGATGTCATGCATATTAAGAAAAATATATGTTAAATCCTTGTTGCCTTGATGTTGAACATGCCTAGCAAAACCAAGGATGATGCTAATGCAAGCAGGGACCTGAAATAATTGGGAATTAAGAAGCGTCTATGGCTGAAAAAGAACAATGGCAAGGTGATTTAGAAACAAGGTCCTTTCTGTCTAGGAAAAGAAGAGAAAAAACTTTTCATCCAGACTTTGCATGAGCTGCATGTTCCGATCGGTTTTAGTGCGAATTGGAAGACCATCATAAAGGAAGATTGCGTGGATTTAAAGGGAATGAAGTCTCATTCTTATCATGTGTTGATGCAACATTTGCTCCCAGTTCTCATCCAGCATGCATTCAGGGATAGAAAGGTCATTCGTCTTATAATTACAAGCTTTTGCACCTTCTTTAATGCCTTGTGCTCGACAATCGTAGACCTTTAAACACTCCGTACTTTCGAGAGGGGCATAGCTAGGACGTTATGTCAGCTTGAGACTATATGTCCGCCATCGATATTTGTCATTATGATGCATTTGTCAATCCATATGGCTTACGAGGCACGCATATGTGGTCCTGTATACTATCGATAGATGTATCCATTCGAAAGGTACGTTGTGAGCTTAATAAGAATAAATCGGCTTAACATCTACATTTACATGTATATATAATGTATCATTAACTTTGTCAGGTTCATGAAGACATTCAAGGCCTATGTCCGTAACAAGACATGACCTAAGGGTTGTATTGCAGAGCAGTACATCCAAGAGGAGACAGTTATATTCTCAACCAATATAAAGGAAAACAGAAAACAAGCCTACTGGAAAAGCTGAAAAAACGTTTTAACAGAGTCATTCCAAGACTACGTAAGTTGGAAGATATCATTGATGATGACCCTAATGATGACGATGTTGGTCCAGTAGGTTCGGGTCAAAGTGTTATCCTAGCGGGTATCGAATATGAACAAGCTCGTAGATGGGTACTGAAGAGTTTTCCCTGCTACGACAGTGGGAAGGGTATGTACAATAAGCTCATATATATATATATATATATATATATATATATATATATCTTCCTTACTTTATGCGATTTTAATATAACAATGTTATTGAATATCGTGTAGGAAGCACAAAGATTTCTTGCAGCGATGCTATAAGAGGACCAACAGGGTGCCTAGCGAGGATGAATTCATATCTTGGTTGAAGAGGCAACCAGAGTTCATTGAATCTGACGATAATGAATTCAAAGATGTTGTGAGAGGACCTCTAGCTTTTTCTATGCAATATAATAAATATTATATTAATGGTTTCCTCTTTGTCACTAAGGACTATGAAGAGAATAAAACAAACCAAAACAGTGGGGTTAGGACAGAGGGTATGACAACCTTTCGATCAAGTGCTAAGGATATCAATACAGTAGATGAAAATTAACCTTACTATAGAGTCCTTCATAGAATTATCCAATTGGAGTACCGAACAGGGTACAAGCCCATCCTATTTAAGTGTGATTGGGTGAAAGTGACGCATCATGGTGTTTCTTTTGATGCAGAAGCGAATTTGAGATTAGTAAATTTGTCTAGTCTTTACAGTTCAAACATAGTCAGTGACGAGCCCTTCATTCTTGTAGAGCATGCCACGCAAGTTTTCTACTCCAGAGATCCAAAAAACCCTGACTGGCATGTGGTCTTGGAGGTTCCAAAAAAATTTTTGTCGAAGAAGAGACGTGCGTTCTATCAGAACAATTAAAGGCTGTAAGTAATGCCGATGCAGGACCTGATCTCACCTCATTAGTAATGGTTGATGAGTTGATATTCAATGAATCTGAAGATGTCAGTGTTGTGGTCGAGAAAACAAAGAAAAGAAAACGATCGAAGAGAATCTACTGATTTGTTTGTATTTTCTAAGCATGTTACAGAATGATATTTATTGAAGGAAATCTAATCAAGGTTTGGATAATATAATAAATTTTTTATACTTTATCTGTGATCTAAATTATTTCTTAACCATTAGTTTTTTTTTCTTTTCTTTTCATATTAGGGAAGAAATAGGCACGTGGATTCACAACCAGAGGTATAGGGTGCGCAGGTGCTTGGGAGTACAGATTCAAGTAACACCAAAGGTAATAAGATACTTCTCCTTAATTATATATGTAAATTTCCTTTTCCTTATATATTGGCAGTAATCAATGACGTGTATATATAACTGTTATTCTTTTTATGTAATTGTGTCAGCTTCTTCTTCATCTAAAAAAAGAGGCATTACTAGGGGGTCTCTTTACTTGTGCCACCTGATAGAAAAAAAAGTCCTAAAGACGAATGAATTCGGGCAACCAAATGAGGATTGTTCCGATCACAGAGACTTTGCATCGCATGTCGGTGTCCTCACCCGTTCTCATATCCCGATCATATACCTGAACTTTCGTCAGGTGCCTCATAAACAAATTCATATGGTCACAGAAAGATTGTCACAGTTTTATGAGTTTGAGGGTCAAAGTTGGGCTGCAAGTCTTGATTACGTTACAAAACGCATCAATGAAGCGTTGAGAAATTACAAGAGAAGATTGACTGTAAAATATATTACAAATAAGGATCATATTGTTGTGAGAGATGGTCCTGCCCCCCAGGTATCCCTATGGAGGATTGGAGGGCCTTCGTGGATTAATGTACCACCGAGGAATTCAAGAGGGTAAGCATAAGGAATAAAGTCAATCGGGCTAAGCTAAAAGGACCTGCGTGTCTTGGGAGGCACAGCATGGCTGTTACTCGCTATAAGATGGTATGTATTTAAAAATAGATATTATAGTTTAAAATTGAATTTAAATTTGAATTATCATTCATCTAAATCTATTAATGATGTGTATTTGAATGATATGTAATGTGCTAAAGGCGATGGAGAAGAATCTTACCTCTGATGTCAAGATAGGTAGATGTGAAGTCTTCTTAAGAGCCCATACAAGAAAGGACAAAGTTGTCCAGTATCCTGACCTTGTTGTAAGTGCATCCCTCATACCACTAACTAGTACCCTTATGAAAAGCCTATGTATAACTTTGAATTATATTGAATTCATTTGTATTTTTTCACAGGAAAAACTAGATGAGCTCTATAGTAGCAATCCTGCTTCTAGGATGACCGACATGGATGATGCCCTTACAGAGGTACTAATAAAATTTAAAAATTACTTAAGTTTTATGGTAATTATGAATATCCTAATAACTTGATTTACAATGTTTTACAGTTGGTTGGTTCTGATAATAGAGGGCGAATGCAGGGTCTAGGTTGCTCAATAAGCAAGGTAGGACTGAAGAAGTCAACCCCTGCTCGTTCGAAGGTAGAGAATGTGACAAAAGAAAAAGAGAGCGTAACTCAAGAGTTATCTCAGGTGAAGAAAAAATTGGATGGTATGACTCAAGATATAGTTGAGATGAAGAAAATATTGGTGGATATGCAGAAAGAGAGATAGTATACTCAAAATCTCTCATCACCAACCGTCGCTAAATCTACTCAGGCATCGTCAGTATGCAAGTATAAATTTTTTACTGTATTGAGCTTACAATTATATTATAAACGCTAACAATACCAATGCCATTTTATGTGTAAATGTAGCTGGATATTATATATATCGGTATGAGATGCGACTTGCATGGTTTTGGAAAACGTGGTGTAGTTGCTCGTGGTGAAGTACAAGAAGTTAATCCAAATACAACTGTCCATTGCGAGCCGTTGGAGGATGGAACTTTTGTTGTTGTCCTGACTGAGGTTATACAACCTCACGCTCCTTTGTGGAAAGAAGATGAGTTCGCATCTACACTTGGAGAAGCTGGTCCAGGATCATTTGTGCAATGGGGGAAAGAGGCATTGAGAATTCATAATTTGAACAAATTTGGTACTGTATAATTGAACATGTGTTGTGTGCATTTTGAACTAATTTTGAACTTGTTGTGTGCATTTTGAACTAATTTTGAACTAATTTGGCACTTATTTTTTTTTTTTTAAAAAATATTGAATGAATTTTGTACTCTATATATGAAAGTATTTATAGTGTTAAGCTCCATTTGGTAATCACATTAGTATTTATGAAAACATTTTTTTTAAAAAACCAAATGGAGCCTAAGCCCTTTTTTAACTCCGCCAATGCAACTCCTTGCATTGCCGGTCCCAAGCCCGAGTAAAGGAGGAGGGAGAAGGGCTTTAGAATGAATCATCAACTATGGAGGAGATCCTGAAAATGCAGTGAGTATCTCTAGTTTTATGGTTTTACTTGTACATTCTTATATTGATTACTCAAGCATGACGGTTATGCGCATTCTTTCAGGTGGATGTTTCATGTGGGAGGGTTGGAGCTGCATATTCCAGATTCAAGCATCTAGTATGTCTCTTGTCAAGAATGCACATGTATAGTTCATCAAATAAGACATTATGTGATATCGTGTGCATGATATCTATGTTGTAATTTCCCTCATGCATTTTGCTTAAAATCCATGTTTATGCATGATTCTCATGCATTGACGTAGATTTGGGCCAAAAAAGATCGAAATGGAAAATTTGAGAAAACAGGAGAAATTTTCTTTTATAAAGTAAGTATTTGGGGCCAAGTGGTTATGTATTTGTGCCATTAAATTTGTTCGAAATTAATGGAGCAAACCCGGATGTGCGTCAGAGCTATCCGGATGAATGGGGGTCCTTGGAAGGTGGGAACCGCTGTTATGACCATAATGAAGCTGTCCATTTCCTATGGACAGCATTGGAGGGGCCTGGCCATTTGGACAGGCCGTGTTTATGTATTTGCTCAAAAATAATGGAGCAGATCCGGATGTGTGTCGGAGCTATCCGGATGAGCCGGGGTCCATGGAAGGTGGGAACAGCTGTTATGACCATGATGAAGCTGTCCATTTCCTATGGACAACATTGGAAGGGCCTGGCCATTTGCGCTGATGGTCGTGTTTATATCTGTTTTTATAGGGACCATACCCTTAACCTAAACCACACCTTAAACATATAACCTAAACCTATTCTCAATTACCTAAACTTATAACCTATAACTTAAACTTAAACCTTAACCTATTCTCAATTCCCGAAACCTATAGCTTATAACCTAAACCTAAACCATAACTTAAACCTATAACCTTAACCTAAACCAAAACCTATGACCTAAAACCTTAACCTATAACCTAAACCTCAACCTTCACCTATAACCTAAACCTAAACCATGACCTTAACCTTAACCTAAACCTAAACCCTAACCTATAACCTATAAACTAAACCTAAACCTAAAACCTAAATGTATTTTCAAATCCCTAAACTTAAACGTACACCTAATCCTAATCTCAACTACCTAACCTAAACCTATACCTAAACTTGAAAACCCAAACATAAACCCGATCCTGAACTTGAACCCGATTTCCTAAACCAAAACCTTAACCTATTCTCAATTCCCTAGACCTATAGCTTATAACCTAAACCTAAACCTAAACCTAAACCTAAACCTAAACCTCAACCTAAACCTATAACCTTAACCTAAACCAAAACCTATGACCTAAAACCTTAACCAATAACCTAAACCTCAACCTTAACCTAAAACTAAACCTAAACCTCGACCTTAACCTTAACTTAAACCTATAACCTAAACCAAAACCTAAAATATAAATGTATTCTAGAATCCCTAAACCTAAACCTACACCTAATCTTAATCTCAACTCCCTAACCTAAACCTAAACCTAATCTTGAAAACCCAAACATAAACCCGATCCCGAACCCGAACCAGATTTCCCAAACCTAAACCTTAACCTATTCTCAATTCCCTAAACATATAGATTATAACCTAAACATAAACCTTAACCTAAACCTAAACCTAAACCTTAACCTATACCTATAACCTTAACCTAAACCAAAACCTATGACCTAAAACCTTAACCTATAACGTAAACCTAAACCTAAACCTTAAGCAAAACCTATAACCTTTACCTAAAGCCTATAACCTAAACCTAAACCTAAAACCTAAATGTATTCTCAAATCCCTAAACCTAAACCTACACATAATCCTAATCTCAACACCCTAACCTAAACCTAAACCTAAACTTGAAAACCCAAACATAAACCCGATCCCGAACCCAAACCCGATTTCCTAAACCTAAACCTTAACCTATTCTCAATTCACTAAACCTATAGCTTATAACCTAAACCAAAACCTAAACCTAAACCTTAACCTATACCTATAACCTTAACCTAAACCGAAACCAAAGACCTAAAACCTTAACCTATAACCTAAACCTAAACCTATAACCTTTACCAAAAACCTATAACCTAAACCTAAACCAAAAACCTAAATGTATTCTCAAATCTGTAAACTTAAACCTACACCTAATGCTAATCTCAACTCCCTAACCTAAACCTATACCTAAAGTTGAAAACACAAACATAAACCCGATCCCGAACACGATTTCCTAAACCTAATCCTCAACTTATTCTCAATTCCCTAAACCTATAGCTTATAACCTAAACCTAAACCTTAACCTAAACCTAAACCTTAACCCATACCTATAACCTTAACCTAAACCTAAACCTATGACCTAAAACCTTAACCAAAAACCTAAACCTAAACCTAAACCGAAACCTTAACCTAAACTTATAACCTTAACCAATAGCCTAAAACCTAAACCTAAACCTAAAACCTAAATGTATTCTCAAATCCCTAAACCTAAACCTACACATAATCATAATCTCAACTCCCTAACCTAAACCTAAACATACACTTGAAAACCCAAACATAAACCCGATCCCGAACCCGAACCCGATTTCCTAAACCTAAACCTTAACCTATTCTCAATTCCCTAAACATATAACTTATAACCTAAACCTAAACCTTAACCTAAACCTAAACCTAAACCTTAACCTAAACCTATAACCTTAACCTAAACCAAAACCTATGACCTAAAACCTTAACCTATAACCTAAACCTAAACCTAAACCTTAACCTAAACCTATAACCTTTACCTAAAACCTATAACCTAAACCTAAACCTAAAACCTAAATGTATTCTCAAATCCGTAAACTTAAACCTACACCTAATGCTAATCTCAACTCCCTAACCTAAACCTATACCTAAAGTTGAAAACAAAAACATAAACCTGATCCCGAACACGATTTCCTAAACCTAAACTTTAACCTATTCTCAATTCCCTAAACCTATAGCTTATAACCTAAACCTAAACCTTAACCTAAACCTAAACCTTAACCTAAACCAAAACCTATGACCTAAAACCTTAACCTAAAACCTAAACCTAAATCTAAACCTAAACCTTTACCAAAACCTATAACCTTAACCTATAACCTAAATCTATAACCTAAAACCTAAACCTAAACATAAAACCTAAATGTATTCTCAAATCCCTAAACCTAAACCTACACATAATCCAAATCTCAACTCCCTATCCTAAACCTAAACCTAAACTTGAAAACCCAAACATAAACCCGATCCCGAACCCGAGCCCGATTTCCTAAACCTAAACCTTAACCTATTCTCAATTCCCTAAACCTATAGCTTATAACCTAACCCAAAACCTTAACCTAAACCTAAACCTAAACCTTAACCTATACCTATAACCTTAACCTAAACCAAAACCTATGACCTAAAACCTTAACCTATAACCTAAACCTAAACCTTAACCTAAACCTATAACCTTTACCTAAAACCTATAACCTAAACCTAAACCTAAAACCTAAATGTATTCTCAAATCCGTAAACCTAAACCTACACCTAATGCTAATCTCAACTCCCTAACCTGAACTTATACCTAAAGTTGAAAACACAAACATAAACCCAATCCCGCACACGATTTCCTAAACCTAAACCTTAACCTATTCTCAATTCCCTAAACCTATAGCTTATAACCTAAACCTAAACCTTAACCTAAACCTAAACCTTAACCTATACCTATAACCTTAACCTAAACCAAAACCTATGACCTAAAACCTTAACCAAAAACCTAAACCTAAGCCTAAACCTAAACCTTAACCTAAACCTATAACCTTTACCTAAAGCCTATAACCTAAACCTAAACCTAAAACCTAAATGTATTCTTAAATCCCTAAACCTAAACCTACACATAATCCTAATCTCAACTCCCTAACCTAAACCTAAACTTAAACTTGAAAACGCAAACATAAACCTAAACCTTAACCTAAACCTAAACCTATAACCATAACCTATAACGTAAAACTTAAACCTAAACCTAAAACCTAAATGTATTCTCAAATCCCTAAACCTAAACCTGACATAATCCTAATCTCAACTCCCTAACCTAAACCTAAACATACACTTGAAAACCCAAACCTAAACCCGATCCCGAACCCGAACCCGATTTCCAAAACCTAAACCTTAACCTATTCTCAATTCCCTAAACATATAGCTCATAACCTAAATCTAAACCTTAACCTAAACCTAAACCTAAACCTTAATCTAAACCTATAACCTTTACCTAAAACCTATAACCTAAACCTAAACCTAAAACCTAAATGTATTCTCAAATCCGTAAACCTAAACCTACACCTAATGCTAATCTTAACTCCCTAACCAAAACTTATACCTAAAGTTGAAAACACAAACATAAACCCAATCCCGCACACGATTTCCTAAACCTAAACCTTAACCTATTCTCAATTCCCTAAACCTATAGCTTATAACCTAAACCTAAACCTTAACCTAAACCTAAACCTTAACCTATACCTATAACCTTAACCTAAACCAAAACCTATGAGTAAGAACCTTAACCAAAAACCTAAACCTAAACCTAAACCTAAACCTAAACCTTAACCTAAACCTATAACCATAACCTATAATTTAAAACCTAAACCTAAACATAAAACCTAAATGTATTCTCAAATCACTAAACCTAAACCTACACATAATCCTAATCTCAACTCCCTAACCTAAACCTAAACCTAAACTTGAAAACCCAAACATAAACCCGAACCCGATTTCCTACACCTAAACCTTAACCTATTCTCAATTCCTTAAACCGATAGCTTATAACCTAAACCTAAACTTTAACCTATAACCTAAACCTAAACCTAAAACTTAACCTAAACCTATAACCTTTACGTAAAACCTATAACCTACACCTAAACCTAAAACCTAAATGTATTCTCAAATCCCTAAACTTAAACCTATACCTAATCCGAATCTCAACTCCCTAACCTAAACCCATACCAAAACTTGAAAACCCAAACATAAACCCGTTCCCGAACCCGAACTCGATTTCCTAAACCTAAACCTTAACCTATTCTCAATTCCCTAAACCTATATCTTATAACCTAAACCTAAACCTAAACCTTAAACTAAACCTTAACCTATACCTATAACCTTAACCTAAACCAAAACCTATGACCTAAAACCGTAACCTATAACCTAAAGGTAAACCTAAACCTAAACCGTAACCTAAACCTATAACCTTAACCCATAACCTAAAACCTAAACCTAAACCTAAAACCTAAACGTATTCTCAAATCCTGAAACTTAAACCTGCACCTAATCCTAATCTCAACTCCCTAACCTAAACCCAAACCTAAACTTGAAAACCCAAACATAAACCCGATCCCAAACGCAAACCCGATTTCCTAAACCTAAACCTTAACCTATTCTCAATTCCCTAAACCTATAGCTCATAACATAAACCTAAACCTTAACCTAAACCTAAACCTAAACCTTAACCTATACCTAAAACCTTAACCTAAACCAAAACCTATGACCTAAAACCTTAACCTATAACCTAAAACTAAACCTAAACATAAACCTAAACCTTAACCTAAACCTATAACCTTAACCTATAACCTAAAACCTAAACCTAAACCTAAAACCTAAATGTATTCTTAAATCCCTAAACCTAATCCTACACCTAATCCTAATCTCATCTCCCTAACCTAAACCCATACCTAAACTTGAAAACACAAACATAAACCCGATCCCGAACCCGAACCCGATTTCTTAAACCTAAACCTTAACCTATTCACAATTCCCTAAACCTATATCTTATAACCTAAACCTAAACATAAACCTTAACCTAAACTTATAACCTTAACCTAAACCAAAACCTATGACCTAAAACCATAACCTATAACCTAAACCGAAACCTAAACTAAACCTTAACCTAAACTTATAACCAAAACCTAAAACCTCTAGCCTAAACCTAAACCTAAAACCAAAATGTATTCTCAAATCCGTAAACCTAAACCGACACCTAATCCTAATCACAACTCCCTAACCTAAACCCATACCTAAACTAGAAAACCCAAACATAAACCCGATCCCAAACACGAACCCGATTTCTTAAACCTAAACCTTAACCTATTCTCAATTCCCTAAACCTATATCTTATAACCTAAACCTAAACCTATACCTTAACCTAAACTTAAACCTAAACCTATAACCTTAACCTAAACCAAAACCTATGACCTAAAACCTTAACCTATAACCAAAACCTCAACCTTAACCTAAACCAAAACCTAAAGCTTAACCTAAACCTATAACCTTAACCTAAAACCTAAAACCTAAACCTAAACCTAAAACCTAAATGTATTCTCAAATCCCTAAACCTAAACCAACATCTAATCCTAATCTCAACTCTCCAACCTAAACCTAAACCTAAACTTGAAAACCCAAACCTAAACCCGTCCCAAACTCGAACCCGCTTTCCTAAACCTAAACTTTAACCTATTCTCAATTCCCTAAACCTGTAACTTATAACCTGAACCTAAACCTTAACCTAAACCAAAACCTAAACCTTAACCTATACCTATAACCTTAACCTAAACCAACACCTATGACCTAAAACCTTAACATAAAACCTAAACCTAAACCTAAACCTAAACCTTAACCTAAACATATAACCTTAACCTAAAACCTAAAACCTAAACCGAAAAGTAAAACCTAAATGTATTCTCAAATCCCAAAACCTAAACCTAACCCTAATCCTAATCTCAACTCCCTAACCTAAACCTAAACCTAAACCTGAAAACCCAAACATAAACCCGATCCCGAACCCGAACCCGAGTTCCTAAACCTAAACCTTAACCTATTCTCAATTCCCTAAACCTATAGCTTATAACCTAAACCTAAACCTAAACCTTAATCTAAACCTATAACCTTAACCTAAACCAAAACCTAAGACCTAAAACCTTATCTTATAACCTAAACCTCAACCTTAACCTAAAGCTAAACCTAAACCTCGACCTTAACCTTAACCTAAACCTATAACCTTAAACTATAACCTAAAACCTAAACCTAAACATAAAACCTAAATGTATTCTTAAATCCCTAAACCAAAACCTACACCTAATCTTAATCTCAACTCCCTAACCTAAACCTATACCTAAACTTGAAAACCAAAACATAAACCCGATCCCGAACCCGAACCCGATTTCCTAAACCTAAACCTTAACCTATTCTCAATTCCCTAAACCTATATCTTATAACCTAAACCTAAACCTAAACCTAAACCTAAACCTATACCTATAACCTTAACCTAAACCAAAACCTATGACCTAAAACCTTAACCTATAACCTAAACCAAAACCTTAACCTAAACCTTAACATAAACCTATAACCTTAACCTAAAACCTAAAACCTAAACCTAAACCTAAAACCTAAATGTATTCTCAAATCCCTAAACATATACCAACACCTAATCCTAATCTCAACTCCCTAACCTAAACCTAAACTTGAAAACCCAAACCTAAACCCGATCTTGACCCGAACCCGATTTCCTAAACCTAAACCTTAACCTACTCTCAATTCTCTAAACCTATATAGCTTATAACCTAAACCTAAACCTAACCCTAACCCTAAACCTAAACCTATAACCTAAACCTGAACCTAAAACCTATAACCTATAACCTAAACCTAAACCTAAACCTAAACCTAAACCTAAACCTAAAACCTAAACCTAAACCTAAAACCTAAATGTATTCTCAAATCCCTAAACCTAAACCTACACATAATCCTAATCTCAACTCCCTAACCTAAACCTAAACCTAAACCTAAACCTAAACCTAAACAAATAACCTATAACCTAAACCGAAACCTAAACCTACCCCTTAACCTAAACCTAAACCTAAACCTATAACCTATAACCTAAACCTAAACCTAAAACCTTAACCTATAACCTAAAACCTAAACCTAAACCTAAAACCTAAATGTATTCTCAAATCCCTAAACCTAAACCTACACATAATCCTAATCTCAACTCCCTAACCTAAACCTAAACCTAAACTTGAAAACCCAAACATAAACCCGATCCCGAACCCGAACCCGATTTCCTAAACCTAAACCTTAACCTATTCTCAATTCCCTAAACCTATATCTTATAACCTAAACCTAAACCTAAACCTAAACCTAAACCTATACCTATAACCTTAACCTAAACCAAAACCTATGACCTAAAACCTTAACCTATAACCTAAACCAAAACCTATACCATAACCTAAATGTATAACCTTTACCTAAAACCTATAACCTAAACCTAAACCTAAAACCTAAATATATTCACAAATCCGTAAACCTAAACCTACACCTAATGCTAATCTCAACTCCCTAACCTAAACCTATTCCTAAAGTTGAAAACACAAACATAAACCCGATCCCGAACACGATTTCCTAAACGTAAACCTTAACCTATTCTCAATTCCCTAAACCTATAGCTTATAACCTAAACCTAAACCTTAACCTAAACCTAAACCTTAACCTATACCTATAACCTTAACCTAAACCAAAACCTATGACCTAAAACCTTAACCAAAAACCTAAACCTAAACCTAAACCTAAACCTTAAGCTAAACCTATAACCTAAAACCTAAACCTAAACCTAAAACCTAAATGTATTCTCAAATCCCTAAACTTAAACCTACACATAATCCTAATCTCAACTCCCTAACCTAAACCTAAATCTAAACTTGAAAACACAAACATAAACCCAATCCCGAACCCGAACCCGATTTCCTAAACCTAAACCTTAACCTATTCTCAATTCCCTAAACCTATAGCTTATAACCTAAACCTAAACCTTAACCTAAACCTAAACCTAAACCTTAAGCTAAACCTAAAACCTTAGCCTAAAACCTAAAACCTAAACCTAAACCTAAAACCTAAATATATTCTCAAATTCTGAAACCTAAACCTACATCTAGTCCTAATCTCAACTCTCTAACCTAAACCTAAACTTGAAAACTCAAACCTAAACCCGATCCCGAACCCGAACCCGATTTCCGAAACCTAAACATTAACCTATTCTCAATTCCCTAAACCTATATCTTATAACCTAAACCTAAACCCTAACCTAAACCTAAACCTAAACCTTAACCTAAACCAAAACCTATCACCATAAACCTTAACCTATAACCTAAACTTAAACCTAAACCTAAACCTAAACCTAAACCTATAACCTTAACCTAAAACGTTAAAACCTAAACCTAAACCTAAAACCAAGATGTAATCTCAAATCCCTAAACCTAAACCTACACCAAATCCTAATCTCAACTCCCTAACCTAAACCTTAACCTAAACCTAAACCTAAACCTTAACCTAAACCTAAACCATAACCTAAACCAAAACCTATGACCTAAAACCTTAACCTAAAACCTTAACCTAAACCTAAACCTAAACCTTAACCTAAACCTATAACCTTAACCTATAACCTATAACCTAAACCTAAACCTAAAACCTAAATGTATTCTCAAATCCCTAAACCTAAACCTACACATAATCCTAATCTCAACTACCTAACCTAAATCTAAACCTAAACTTGAAAACCCAAACATAAACCCGATCTCAAACCTGAACCTGATTTCCTAAACCTAAACCTTAACCTATTCTCAATTTCCTAAACCTATAGCTTATAACCTAAACCTTAACCTTAACCTAAACCTAAACCTATACCTATAACCTTAACCTAAACCAAAACCTATGACCTAAAACCTTAACCTATAACCTAAACCTAAACCTATACCTTAACCTAAACGTATAACCTTTACCTAAAACCTATAACCTAAACCTAAACCTAAAACCTAAATATATTCACAAATCCGTAAACCTACACCTACACCTAATGCTAATCTCAACTCCCTAACCTAAACCTATACCTAAAGTTGAAAACACAAACATAAACCCGATCCCGCACACGACTTCCTAAACGTAAACCTTAACCTATTCTCAATTCCCTAAACCTATAGCTTATAACCTAAACCTAAACCTTAACCTAAACCTAAACCTTAACCTATACCTATAACCTTAACCTAAACCAAAACCTATAACCTAAAACCTTAACCAAAAACCTAAACCTAAACCTAAACCTAAACCTTAACCTAAACCTATAACCTTAACCTATAACCTAAAACCTAAACATAAACCTAAAACCTAAAAGTTTTCTCAAATCCCTAAACCTAAACCTACACATAATCCTAATCTCAACTGCCTAACCTAAACCTAAATCTAAACTTGAAAACCCAAACATAACCCCGATCCCGAACCCGAACCCGATTTCCTAAACCTAAACCTTAACCTATTCTCAATTCCCTAAACCTATAGCTTATAACCTAAACCTAAACCTTAACCTAAACCTAAACCTAAACCTTAACTTATACCTATAACCTTAACCTAAACCAAAACCTATGACCTAAAACCTTAACCTATAACCTAAACCTAAACCTTAACCTAAACCTAAACCTAAACCTTAACCTATACCTATAACCTTAACTTAAACCAAAACCTATGACCTAAAACCTTAACCTATAACCTAAATCTAAACTTAAACCATAACCTAAACCTATAACCTTTACCTAAAACCTATAACCTCTACCTAAACCTAAAACCTAAATGTATTCTCAAATCCGTAAACCTAAACCTACACCTAATGCTAATCTCATCTCCCTAACCTAAAGCTATACCTAAAGTTGAAAAAGAAACATAAACCCGATCCCGCACACGATTTCCTAAACCTAAACCTTAACCTATTCTCAATTCCCTAAACCAATATCGTATAACCAAAACCTAAACCATAACCTAAACCTAAACCTTAACCTATACCTATAACCTTAACCTAAACCAAAACCTATGACCTAAAATCGTAACCAAAAATCGAAACCTAAATCTAAAACTAAACCTTAACCTAAACCTATAACCTTAACCTATAACCTAAAACCTAAAACTAAACCTAAAACCTAAATGTATTCTGAAATCCTTAAACCTAAACCTACACATAATCCTAATCTCAACTCCCTAACCTAAACCTAAACCTAAACTATCAAACCCAAAACAGAAACCCGATCCCGAACCCGAACCCGATTTCTTAAACCTAAACCTTAACCTATTCTCAATTCCCTAAACCTATAGCTTATAACCTAAACCTAAACCTTAACCTAAACCAAAACCTAAACCTTAACCTATACCTATAACCTTAACCTAAACCAAAACCTATGACCTAAAACCTTAACCTATAACCTAAACCTAAACCTCAACCTTGACCTAAACCTATAACCTTTACCTAAAACCTATAACCTAAACCTAAACCTAAAACCTAAATGTATTCTCAAATCCGTAAACCTAAACCTACACCTAATGTTAATCTCAACTCCCTAACCTGAACTTATACCTAAAGTTGAAAACACAAACATAAACCCAATCCAGCACACGATTTCCTAAACCTAAACCTTAACCTATTCTCAATTCCCTAAACCTATAGCTTATAACCTAAACCTAAACCTTAACCTAAACCTAAACCTTAAACTATACCTATAACCTTAACCTAAACCAAAACTTATGACCTAAAACCTTAACCAAAAACCTAAACCTAAACCTAAACCTAAACCTTAACCAAAACCTACAACCATAACATATAACCGAAAACCTAAACCTAAACCTAAAACCTAAATGTATTCTCAAATCCCTAAACCTAAACCTACATATGATCCTAATCTCAACTCCCTAACCTAAACTTAAACCTAAACTTGAAAACCCAAACATAAACCCGAACCCGATTTCCTAAACCTAAACCTTAACCAATTCTCAATTCCCTAAACCTATAGCTTATAACCTAAAACAAAACCTTAACCTAAACCTAAACCTAAACCTTAACCTATACCTATAACCTTAACTTAAACAAAAACCTATGACCTAAAACCTTAACCTATAACCTAAACCTAAACCTTAACCTAAACCTAAACCTAAACCTTAACCTATACCTATAACCTTAACCTAAAACAAAACCTATGACCTAAAACCTTAACCTATTACCTAAACCTAAACCGAAACCTTAAGCAAAACCTATAATCTTTACCTAAAGCCTATAACCTAAACCTAAACCTAAAACCTAAATGTATTCTCAAATCCCTAAACCTAAACCTACACATAATCCTAATCTCAACTCCCTAACCTAAACCTAAACCTAAACTTGAAAACCCAAATATAAACCCGATCCCGAACCCATAACTAAACTTGAAAACCCAAACATAAACCCGTACCCGAACCCGAACTCGATTTCCTAAACCTAAACCTTAACCTATTCTCAATTCCCTAAACCTATATCTTATAACCTAAACCTAAACCTAAACCTTAACCTAAACCCAAACTTAAACCTATAACCGTAACCTAAACCAAAACCAATGACCTAAAACCGTAACCTATAACCTAAAGCTAAAGCTAAACCTTAACCTAAACCTATAATCTAAAACCTAAACCTAAACCTAAAGCCTAAATGTATTCTCAAATCCCTAAACCTAAACCTACACCTAAACCTAATCTCAACTCCCTAACCTAAACCTAAACCTTAACCTAAATCGATAACCTCAACCTATAACCTAAAACCTAAACATAAACCCAAAACCTAAATGTATTCTCAAATCCCTAAACCTAAACCTATACCTAATCCTAATCTCAACTCCCTTACCTAAACTTAAACCTAAACTTGAAAACCCAAACATAAACCCGATCCCGAACCCGAACCCGATTTTCTAAACTAACCTATTCACAATTCCATAAACCTATAGCTTATAACATAAACCTAAACCTTAACCTAAACCTAAACCTAAACCTTAACCTATACCTAAAACCTTAACTTAAACCAAAACCTATGACCTAAAACCTTAACTTATAACCTAAACCTAAACCTAAACCTAAACCTTAACCTAAACCTATAACCTTAACCTATAACCTAAAACCTAAACCTAAACCTAAAACCTAAATGTATTCTCAAATCCCTAAACCTAAACCTACATCTAATCCTAATCTCAACTCTCTAACCTAAACCTAAACCTAAACTTGAAAACCCAAACCTAAACACCATCCCGAACCCGAACCCGATTTCCTAAACCTAAACCTTAACCTATTCTCAATTCCCTAAACCTATATCTAATAACCTAAACATAAGCCTTAACCTAAACCTAAACCTTAACCTTAACCTATACCTATATCCTTAACCTAAACCAAAACCTATGACCTAAAACCTTAACCTATAACCTAAACCTAAACCTAAACCTTAACCTAAACCTATAACCTTTACCTAAAACCTATAACCTAAACCTAAACCTAAAACTTAAATGTATTCTCGAATCCTTAAACCTAAACCAAAACCTAATGCTAATCTCAACTCCCTAACCTAAACCTATACCTAAAGTTGAAAACACAAACATAAACCCGATCCCGAACACGAATTCCTAAACTTAAACCTTAACCTATTCTCAATTCCCTAAACCTATAGCTTATAACCTAAACCTAAACCTAAACCTAAACCTTAACCTATACCTATAACCTTAACCTAAACCAAAACCTATGACCTAAAACCTTAACCTATAACCTAAACCTAAACCTAAACCTTAACCTAAACCTATAACCTTTACGTAAAACCTATAACCTACACCTAAACCTAAAACCTAAATGTATTCTCAAATCCCTAAACTTAAACCTATACCTAATCCGAATCTCAACTCCCTAACCTAAACCCATACCAGAACTTGAAAACCCAAACATAAACCCGTTCCCGAACCCGAACTCGATTTCCTAAACATAAACGTTAACCTATTCTCAATTCCTTAAACCTATATCTTATAACCTAAACCTAAACCTAAACCTTAACCTAAACCTAAACTTAAGCCTATAACCTTAACCTAAACCAAAACCTATGACCTAAAACCGTAACCTATAACCTAAAGGTAAACCTAAACCTAAACCTTAACCTAAACCTATAACCTTAACCTATAACCTAAAACCTAAACCTAAACCTAAAACCTAAATGTATTCTCAAATCCCTAAACCTAAACCTACACCTAATCCTAATCTCAACTCCCTAACCTAAACCTAAACCTAAACTTGAAAACCCAAACATAAACCCGATCCCGATCCCGAACCCGAACCCGATTTTCTAAACTGAAACCTTAACCTATTCTAAATTCCCTAAACCTGTAGCTTATAACATAAACCTAAACCTTAACCTAAACTTAAACCAAAACCTTAACCTATACCTAAAACCTTAACCTAAACCAAAACCTATGACCTAAAACATTAACCTATAACCTAAACCTAAACCTAAACCTAAACCTAAACCATAACCTAAACCTATAACCTTATCCTATAACCTAAAACCTAAACCTAAACCTAAAACCTAAATGTAATCTCAAATCCCTAAACCTAATGCTACACCTAATCCTAATCTCAAATCTCTAACCTAAACCCATACCTAAACTTGAAAACCCAAACATAAACCCGATCCCGAACCCGAACCCGATTTCTTAAACCTAAACCTTAACCTATTCTCAATACCCTAAACCTATATCTTATAACCTTAACCTAAACTTATAACCTTAACCTAAACCAAAACCTATGACCTAAAACCATAACCTATAACCTAAACCTAAACCTACACCTAAACCTCAACCTAAACTTATAACCAAAACCTATAACCTAAAGCCTAAACCTAAACCTAAAACCAAAATGTATTCTCAAATCCGTAAACCTAAACCGACACCTAATCCTAATCTCAACTCCCTAACCTAAACCCATACCTAAACTAGAAAACCCAAACAGAAACCCGATCCCAAACACGAACCCGATTTCTTAAACCTAAACCTTAACCTATTCTCAATTCCCTAAACCTATATCTTATAACCTAAACCTAAACCTATACCTTAACCTAAACTTAAACCTAAACCTATAACCTTAACCTAAATCAAAACCTATGACCTAAAACCTTAACCTATAACCTAAACCTCAACCTTAACCTAAACCAAAACCTAAACCTTAACCTAAACCTATAACCTTAACCTAAAACCTAAAACCTAAACCTAAACCTAAAACCTAAATGTATTCTCAAATCCCTAAACCTAAACCAACATCTAATCCTAATCTCAACTCTCCAACCTAAACCTAAACCTAAACTTGAAAACCCAAACCTAAACCCGTCCCAAACCCGAACCTGCTTTCCTAAACCTAAACTTTAACCTATTCTCAATTCCCTAAACCTATAGCTTATGACCTGAACCTAAACCTTAACCTAAATCAACACCTATGACCTAAAACCTTAACATATAACCTATACCTAAACTTAAACCTAAACCTTAACCTAAACCTATAACCTTAACCTAAAACCTAAAACCTAAACCGAAAACTAAAACCTAAATGTATTCTCAAATCCCTAAACCAAAACCTAACCCTAATCCTAATCTCAACTCCCTAACCTAAACCTAAACCTAAACTTGAAAACCCAAACATAAACCCGATCCCGAACCCGAACCCGATTTCCTAAACCTAAACCTTAACCTATTCTCAATTCCCTAAACCTATAGCTTATAACCTAAACCAAAACCTAAACCTTAACCTAAACCTATAACCTTAACCTAAACCAAAACCTATGACCTAAAACCTTATCCTATAACCTAAACCTCAACCTTAACCTAAACCTAAACCTAAACCTCGACCTTAACCTTAACCTAAACCTATAACCTTAAACTATAACTTAAAACCTAAAACTAAACATAAAACCTAAATGTATTCTCAAATCCCTAAACCAAAACCTACACCTAATCTTAATCTCAACTCCCTAACCTAAACCTATACCTAAACTTGAAAACCCAAACATAAACCCGATCCCGAACCCGAACAAGATTTCCTAAACCTAAACCTTAACCTATTCTCAATTCCCTAAACCTATATCTTATAACCTAAACCTAAACCTTAACCTAAACCTAAACCTATAACCTTAACCTAAACCCAAACCTATGACCTAAAACCTTAACCTATAACATTAGCCTAAAACCTAAAACTTAAACCTAAACCTAAAACCTAAATGTATTCTCAAATCCCTAAACCTAGATGTACTAAATGTATTCTCAAATCCCTAAACCTAAACCTACATCTAATCCTAATCTCAACTCTCTAACCTAAAGCTAAACTTGAAAACCCAAACCTAAACCAGATCCTGAACCCGAGCCCGATTTCCTAAACCTAAACCTTAACCTATTCTCAATTCCCTAAACCTATATCTTATAACCTAAACCTAAACCTTAACCTAAACCTAAACCTAAACCTTAACCTATACCTATAACCTTAACCTAAACCAAAACCTGGCACCTTAAACCTTAACCTATAACCTAAACTCAAACCTAAACCTAAACCTTAACCTAAACCTATAACCTTAACCTAAAACGTTAAAACCTAAACCTAAACCTAAAACCTAGATGTATTCTCAAATCCCCAAACCTAAACCGACACCTAATCCTAATCTCAACTCCCTAACCAAAACCTTAACCTAAACCTATACCTAAACCTTAACCTATACCTATAACCTTAACCTAAACTAAAACCTATGACCTAGAACCTTAACCTAAAACCTAAACCTAAACCTAAACCTAAACCTTAACCTAAACCAATAACCTTAACCTATAACCCAAAACCTAAAACCTAAACCTAAACATAAAACCTAAATGTATTCTCAAATCCCTAATCCTAAACCTACACATAATCCTAATCTCAACTCCCTAACCTAAACCTAAACCTAAACTTGAAAATCCAAACATAAACCCGACCCCGAACCCGAACCGGATTTCCTAAACCTAAACCTTAACCTATTCTCAATTTCCTAAACCTATAACTTATAACCTAAACCTAAACCTTAACCTAAACCTAAACCTAAACCTTAACCTATACCTATAACCTTAACCTAAACCAAAACCTATGACCTAAAACCTTAACCTATAACATAAACCTAAACCTAAAACTATAACCTTTACCTAAAACTTATAACCTAAACCTAAACCTAAAACCTAAATATATTCTCGAATCCGTAAACCTAAATCTACACCTAATGCTAATCTCAACTCCCTAACCTAAACCTATACCTAAAGTTGAAAACACAAACATAAACCCGATCCCGTACACGATTTCCTAAACCTAAACCTTAACCTATTCTCAATTCCCTAAACCTATAGCTTATAACCTAAACCTAAACCTTAACCTATTCTCAATTCCCTAAACCTATAGCTTATAACCTAAACCTAAACCTTAACCTAAACCTAAACCTTAACCTATACCTATAACCTTAACCTAAACCAAAACCTATGACCTAAAACCTTAACCAAAAACCTAAACCTAAGCCTAAACCTAAACCTTAACCTAAACCTATAACCTTAACCTATAACCAAAAACCTAAACCTAAACCTAAAACCTAAATGTATTCTCAAATCCCTAAACCTAAACCTACACATAATCCTAATCTCAACTCCCTAACCTAAACCTAAACTTAAACTTGAAAACGCAAACATAAAAACGATCCCGAACCCGAACTTGATTTCCTAAACCTAAACCTTAACCTATTCTCAATTCCCTAAACCTATAGCTTATAACCTAAACCTAAACCTTAACCTAAACCTAAACCTAAACCTTAACCTATACCTATAACCTTAACTTAAACCAAAACCTATGACCAAAAACCTTAACCTATAACCGAAACCTAAACCTTAACCTAAACCTAAACCTAAACCTTAACCTATACCTATAACCTTAACCTAAACCAAAACCTATGACCTAAAACCTTAACCTATAACCTAAACCTATACCCTTTACCAAAAACCTATAACCTAAACCAAAACCTAAAACCTAAATCTATTCTCAAATTCGTAAACCTAAACCTACACCTAATGCTAATCTCAACTCCCTAACCTAAACCTATACCTAAAGTTGAAAACACAAACATAAACCCGATCCCACACACGATTTCTTAAACCTCAACCTTAACCTATTCTCAATTCCCTAAACCTATAGCTTATAACCTAAACCTAAACCTTAACCTAAACCTAAACCTTAACCTATACCTATAACCTTAACATAAACCAAAACCTATGACCTAAAACTGTAACTAAAAACCAAAACCTAAACCTAAACCTAAACCATAACCTAAACCTATAACCTTAACCTATAACCTAAAACCTAAACCAAAACCAAAAACCTAAATGTATTCTCAAATCCCTAAACCTAAACCTGCACATAATCCTAATCTCAACTCCCTAACCTAAACTTAAACATAAACTTGAAAACCCAAATGTAAACCCGATCCCGAACCCGATTTCCTAAACCTAAACCTTAACCTATTCCCAATTTCCTAAACCTATAGCTTATAACCTAAACCAAAATCTTATCCTAAACCTAAACCTAAACCTTCACCTATACTTATAACCTTAACCTAAACCAAAACCTATGACCTAAAACCTTAACATATAACCTAAACCTAAACCAAAACCTTAACCTAAACCTATAACCTTTACCTAAAACAAATAACCTACACCTAAACCTAAAACCTAAATGTATTCTCAAATCCATAAACCTAAACCTACACCTAATCCGAATCTCAACTCCCTAACCTAAATCCATACCTACACTTGAAAACCCAAACATAAACCCGTTCCCGAACCCGAACTCGATTTCCTAAACCTAAACCTTAACCTATTCTCAATTCCCTAAACCTATATCTTATAACCTAAATCTCAACCTAAACCTTAACCCAAACCTAAACTTAAACCTATAACCTTAACCTAAACCAAAACCTATGACCTAAAACCGTAACCTATAACCTAAAGCTAAACCTAAACCTAAACCTTAACCTAAAATCTAAAACCTAAACCTAAACCTAAAACCTAAATGTATTCTCAAATCCCCAAACCTAAACCTACACCTAATCCTAATCTCAACTCTCTATCCTAAACCTAAACCGAAACTTGAAAACCCAAACATAAACCCGATCCCGAACCCGAACCCGATTTTCTAAACCTAAACCTTAACCTATTCTCAATTCCCAAAATCTATAGCTTATAACATAAACATAAACCTTAACCAAAACCTAAACCTAAACCTTAACCTATACCTAAAACCATAACCTAAACCAAAACCTATGACCTAAAACCTTAACTTATAACCTAAACCTAAACCTAAACCTAAACCTTAACCTAAACCTATAACCTTAACCTAAAACCTAAAACCTAAACCTAAACCTAAAACCTAAAACCTAAACCTAAACCTAAAACCTAAATGTATTCTTAAATCCCTAAACCTAATCCTACACCTAATCCTAATCTCAACTCTCTAACCTAAACCTATACCTAAACTTGAAAACCCAAATATAAACCCGATCCTGAACCTGAACCTGATTTCTTAAACCTAAACCTTAACCTATTCTCAATTCCCTAAACCTATATCTTATAACCTAAACCTAAACCTAAACCTTAACCTAAACCAAAACCTATAACCAATAACCATAACATATAACCCAAACCTAAACCTAAACCTAAACCTTAACATAAACTTAAAACCATAACCTATAACCTAAAGCCTAAACCTAAACCTAAAACCTAAATGTATTCTCAAATCAATAAACCCGAACCTACACCGAATCCTATTCTCAACAACCTAACCAAAACCCATACATAAACTTGAAAACCCAAACATAAACCCGATCCCAAACACGAACCCGATTTCTTAAACCTAAACCTTAACCTATTCTCAATTCCCTAAACCTATATCTTATAACCTAAACCTAAACCTATACCTCAACCTAAACTTAAACCTAAACCTATAACCTTAACCTAAACCAAAACCTATCACCTAAAACCTTAACCTATAACCTAAACCTCAACCTTAACCTAAGCCAAAACCTAAACCTTAATCTAAACCTATAACCTTAACTTAAAACCTAAAACCTAAACCTAAACCTAAAAGCTAAATGTATTCTCAAATCCCTAAACGTAAACCTACATCGAATCCTAATCTCAACTCTCCAACCTAAACCTAAACCTAAACTTGAAAACCCAAACATAAACCCGTCACAAACCCGAACCCGATTTCTTAAACCTAAACCTCAACCTATTCTCAATTCCCTAAACATATAGCTTATAACCTGAACCTAAACCTTAACCTAAACCAAAACCTAAACCTTAACCTATACCTATAACCTTAACCTAAAACAAAACCTATGACCTAAAACCATAACCAAAAACCTAAACCTAAACCTAAACCTAAACCTTAACCTAAACCTATAACCTTAACCTAAAACCTAAAACCTAAGCCTAAACCTAAAACCTAAATGCATTCTCAAATCCCTAAACCTAAACCTACACATAATCCTAATCTCAACTCCCTAACCTAAACCTAAACCTAAACTTGAAAACCCAAACATAAACCCGATCCTGAACCCGAACCCGATTTCCTAAACCTAAACCTTAACCTATTCTCAATTCCCTATACCTATAGCTTATAACCTAAACCTAAACCTTAACCTATACCTATAACCTTAACCTATACCAAAACCTATGACCTAAAACCTTAACCTATAACCTAAACCTAAACCTAAACCTTAAACTAAACCTATAACCTTTACATAAAACCTATAACCTTCACCTAAACCTAAAACCTAAATGTATTCTCAAATCCCTAAACCTAAACCTACACCTAATCTGAATCTCAACTCCCTAACCTAAACCCATACCTAAACTTCAAAACCCAAACATAAACCCGTTCCCGAACCCGAACTCTATTTCCTAAACCTAAACCTTAACCTATTCTCAATTCCCTAAACCTATATCTTATAACCTAAACCTAAACCTAAACCTTAACCTAAACCTAAACTTAAACCTATAACCTTAACCTAAACCAAAACCTATGACCTAAAACCGTAACCTATAACCTAAAGCTAAACCTAAACATAAACCTTAACCTAAACCTATAACCTTAACCTATAACCTAAAACCTAAACCTAAACCTAAAACCTAAATGTATTCTCAAATCCCTAAACCTAAACCTACACCTAATCCTAATCTCAACTCCCTAACTTAAACCTATACCTAAACTTGAAAACCCAAACATAAACCCAAACCCGATTTTCTAAACCTAAACCTTAACCTATTCTCAATTCCCTAAACCTATAGCTTATAACATACACCTAAACCTTAACCTAAACCAAATCCTAAACCTTAACCTATACCTAAAACCTTAACCTAAACCAAAACCTATGACCTAAAACCTTAACCTATAACCTAAACCTAAACCTAAACCTAAACCTTAACCTAAACCTATAACCTTAACCTATAACCTATAACCTAAACCTAAACCTAAAACCTAAATGTATTCTCAAATCCCTAAAGCTAATCCTACACCTAATCCTAATCTCAACTCTCTAACCTAAACCCATACCTAAACTTGAAAACCCAAACATAAAACCGATCTCGAACCCGAACCCGATTTCTTAAACCTAAACCTTAACCTATTCTCAATTCCCTAAACCTATATCTTATAACCTAAACCTAAACCTAAACCTTAACCCAAACTTATAACCTTAACCTAAATCAAAACCTATGACCTAAAACCATAACCTATCACCTAAACCTAAACTTAAACCTAAACCTTAACCTAAACTTATAACCATAACCTATAACCTAAAGCCTAAACCTAAACCTAAAACCTAAATGTATTCCCAAATCCGTAAACCTAATCCTACACCTAATCCTAATCTCAACTCCCTAACCTAAACCCATACATAAACTTGAAAACCCAAACATAAACCCGATCCCAAACACGAACCCGATTTCTTAAACCTAAACCTTAACCTATTCTCAATTCCCTAAACCTATATCTTATAACCTAAACCTAAACATATACCTTAACCTAAACTTAAACCGAAACCTATAACCTTAACCTAAACCAAAACCTATCACCTAAAACCTTAACCTATAACCTAAACCTCAACCTTAACCTAAACCAAAACCTAAACCTTAACCTAAACCTATAACCTTAACCTATAACCTATAACCTAAACCTAAACCTAAAACCTAAATGTATTCTAAAATCCCAAAACTTAAACCTACATCTAATCCTAATCTCAACTCTCCAACCTAAACCTAAACCTAAACTTGAAAATGAAAACCTAAACCCGTCCCAAACCCGAACCCGATTTCCTAAACCTAAACCTTAACCTATTCTCAATTCCCTAAACCTATAGCTTATAACCTAAACCTAAACCTTAACCTAAACCAAAACCTAAACCTTAACCTATACCTATAACCTTAACCTAAATCAACACCTATGACCTAAAACCTTAACATATAACCTAAACCTAAACCTAAACCTAAACCTTAATCTAAACCTATAACCTTAACCTCAAACCTAAAACCTAAAACCTAAACCGAAAATTAAAACCTAAATGTATTCTCAAATCCCTAAACCTAAACCTACCCCTAATCCTAATCTCAACTCCCAAACCTAAACCTAAACCTAAACTTGAAAACCCAAACATAAACTTGATCCCGAACCCGAACCCGATTTCCTAAACCTAAACCTTAACCTATTCTCAATTCCCTAAACCTAGCTTATAACCTAAACCTAAACCTAAACCTTAACTTAAACCTATAACCTTAACCTAAACAAAAACCTATGACCTAAAACCTTAACCTATAACCTAAACATCAACCTTAACCTAAACCTAAACCTAAACCTCGACCTTAACCTTAACCTAAACCTTTAACCTTAAACTATAACCTAAAACCTAAACCTAAACATAAAACCTAAATGTATTCTTAAATCCCTAAACCTAAACCTACACCTAATCTTAATCTCAACTCCCTAACCTAAACCTATACCTAAACTTGAAAACCCAAACATAAACCCGATCCCGAACCCGAACCCGATTTCCTAAACCTAAACCTTAACCTATTCTCAATTCCCTAAACCTATATCTTATAACCTAAACCTTAACCTAAACCTAAACCTATAACCTTAACCTAAACCAAAACCTATGACCTAAAACCTTAACCTATAACCTAAACCTCAACCTTAACCTAAACCTAAACCTAAACCTTAACCTAAACCTATAACCTTAGCCTAAAACCTAAAATCTAAATGTATTCTCAAATCCCTAAACCTAAACCTACATCTAATCCTAATCTCAACTCTCTAACATAAACCTAAACCTAAACTTGAAAACCCAAACCTAAACCCGATTTCCTAAACCTAAACCTTAACCTATTCTCAATTCCCTAAACCTATATCTTATAACCTAAACCTAAACCTTAACCTATACCTATAACCTTAACCTAAACCAAAACCTATCACCTTAAACCTTAACCTATAACCTAAACTTAAACCTAAACCTAAACCTTAATCTAAACCTATAACCTTAACCTAAAACCTTAAAGCCTAAACCTAAACCTAAAACCTAAATGTATTCTCAAATTCCTAAACCTAAACCTACACCTAATCCTAATCTCAACTCCCTAACCTAAACCTAAACCTAAACTTGAAAACCCAAACATAAACCCGATCCTGAACCCGAACCCGATTTCCTAAACCTAAACCTTAACCTATAGCCTAAACCTTAACCTATAACCTATAACCTATAACTAAACTCAATTCCCTAAACCTTAACCTATAACCTAACCTAAACCTAAACCTATAACCTAAACCTAAACCTAAACCTAAACGTAAAACTTAAACTTAAACCTAAAACGTAAAACCTAAACCTAAACCTAAAATGTAAATGTATTCTCAAATCCCTAAGCCTACAACTGGAGTCGCAAACGCCAACAGGGAGAATCTTTCGACGATTTCACAACCTGCCTGGTGAGTACCCAAGTTTGTATTTGGGTCATGTTATTTACAACATCTGAATTTCTTCCAGCCATACTTGCAACTTGAATTATTTCATGGATTTTGGGATCTGAAATTTAGCAAATGTCTAACCATTTTTAAAAGAACACTACCATAGAAAATTTCTATATCAGTAATGTCTTAATGCTTGGTTTTGCCCCATTTTCATCTACATATCATTCCTGGGGCAACTAATAGAAAATTCAAACGGTTCTATACCAGCAAAGTAAGCATACATTAAGTTTCTTCCTATCCTATGCAGGGCTTTGACAAACAGAAAGAGACAGTTGAGAAGTGCGAGGGCATAACAAAAGCATCGACACGATTTAATCTAAAGCTTTTTGCTGACAAAGACACGTATGAAGACATGGATGAGCTTGTAAAGTTGTAGAAGAAGACTACTCACCAGCTGGCCATAGAAGTCATCCGCAACTGAAATGAAAGTGTTTCTCTTGCCTTGCTTCAATCTGAGGCAGCTCATATGAGGCCAGAGAATGGTTCTTGGTTCACCATTGCTGAATGGTCTTGTAACTCTTCACCATTAGTAATTGCTTCAATCTGAGGCAGCTCATATGTGATTGTAATTGAATCAATGAATGGTTATGCAGGTGATAATTGAATGAATGAATAATTGTAATTGAATGAATGAATGATTATGTAGGTGGTAATTGAATGAATGAATGATTGTAATTGAACGAATGAATGATTCTGAAGTTGGTAATTGAATGAATGAATGATTATGCAGGTGGTAATTGAATGAATGAATGAATGATTATAAAAAAAAAAATTAATGTAGGCAATAGCTACGAATATTAACCGTAGCTGTTATAAAATTCAGGATATTGCTACGGATCTAACACTACCTTTAACTACCAATAATATCCGTAGCTGTAGGTTTTTTTGGCTACAGAAAAATTTGCTACGGATTATATCCGTAGCTATTTTAACCTATTGCTACGGATTAGATCCGTAGCCATAGGTTTTAGACCTATTGTTTCGGGACCTACGACGACGGTCGTGCCACAGACGTGCTACGGATTTAATCCGTAACTATAGGTCTATGGCTACGGATTAAATCCGTAGCCTTTGCCCATTTTTCTGGTAGTGAGTTTCCACCTTCCAACATCATTTTCCTTTGCCCTATCTCACGGAAGTGTGAGTATTCAGCATGTTTGTAAGTTCTCATCGTTAGGACTAAATGAACACTTACATTGAAATATAAGTCTTTGATTCATGGGACATATCATGTTTGAGTTAGATTTATTTGATCATGTATTAGCTTGGACTAATCCTTAAACTAAGAATGTAAGAGAATTTGAGATTTTAGTATTATCTACACTACATTAAAAAAAAAATGCTCAAAAAGACGAAAATGCAGATTTAATTATTCGATGGGAGATGCCACTGAAATTTTGAACTTGGGTATAACAAATTGGGCAAGAGATGCCCTAATCTCTCTCATCCTTGTTCCTCTTTCTCTCCCTCCCTCCCTCTCCGAAACCAACGCTGTAATCTCTCTCTCTCTCTCTCTCTCTCTCTCTCTCTCTCTCCCTAGTTGCAATCTTCATAGGCCCTACCATGATTGAGCGTATCTAGATTTCAGGTGGGCCACACTACTGGATCTTTATAAAAGTGGAAAAATGCCCGTCATCGACACTCCACTAGGGTCCATGATCAAACCCAAGGGTTAACAACCCCAAGTACATGATTGTGATGCAGCAATAACTCAGTGAGACTGAGGTCGAATCCTAAGGGAATGGGGAACACAACCGAAAACTACTCTAAAGGTAAAGGTTTGTCTGAATTTTAATCCAGCAAATAAAAAATGGTTTTAAACAAATAAATAAACTATTAAGAATTCAAAAATGCAATTATAGTAATCACAATATCTCATTTACTTATTCAATTTATAACTTAATTGGAATCAAAGTCATATCCTATCCAATCAGAAAATAACTTTATTAAACCAATCATCAACACCAATAATATATGATTTTGATTGAATGATTCTCTTATGAAGCATTCAGACATCAATCGCAGGGTGTCAAGAGTGTATAAAGCACCATTAGGAAACAATTGATTTATCAATTATACGGATGAATTTCTTCTCTAATTTAGGCTAAGCAATTGTTAAATTAAAGCATTCATTGTAACCACAGTTCAAAAGAAATTCATAAATCAACAACTCAAAGACTCTAAAGTAAAATCCAAACCAATTCAATTTACTGTCATTAATATTGAATCAAATAAACTAAATATTATAATTAACTACCAGCTTCATCCCTTAGCCTTATCTAATAGATTAGCCTAACATGGTTAACATCTTATAACAAAAGGAAGAGAAAAACATAAAAGACAAACTAGAATTGAGGGATTGAAGAAGGAAAACGGCTCCGTAGAAGCTCCACCACCCCTTAGTGCATCTCTCAAGCCATAATTCGTACCTAGAAGAGCTTAAAACACCTCATTAAATAGAGAAAATTAACACCAACTTTGAAATAATTTCAAAAGTTCGTTCTTTGTTATACTTCAATCACACCAAACATTAGTTCGATCAGATTGAATTTGCTTATCGGTTGCAGTCGAATTTCTTCAATATTCATTTGAAGTCTCTGTCTCCCTCAGGTTGGACCAAACCCTCATTTGATGGCATCGAATAAACTTCAGTCGAACCTAAGTGTTAAGCCAAATTAACTCTGTAAATTAAGATTTCTTATTGAACCGTTCTGGGTACTTTCAGTCAATCCGAACCAACCTCAAGTGGGATTGAACAACCTCTTATTTTTGTTAATGGACTTTGTCATTTTTCAATATTTTCTCTATCCTTTGTACTTGGTTTTCTTGAATCTTTGACAATTGAATTCTTCAATATTTTCTTCTAAATCTCCAATTCTTCATTAATTATTCTTTTGAGCTTTAATTCCTCCATTTAATCATGTATTCAACTTTGTATTCCAAATTACCTCGCATGTACAAAACATATCTTAGTGAATTGATTTAGCACTTAAATACAACTGAAAATAATGCAATTGAAAGGATAAATATACACTATTTAGGCTTGATCATACCCTCCAACTAGCATTTTGCTAGTCCCGAGTAAAATATGTGAAAGATATTTCAAAATAAAATGAATATATTCCTATAAACTCAAACAATCCAGATTATAGAAATCCAAATCCCATTAATGGAAAGTGCAACTTTCACCTAAACTCTATGTAACATCCCAAATTTTCACGGCTAGAATTTGTACTCGTGCCTGAGAAAATCGGGTGTTAATAATGTATAAATTGGATGCCTTAAAAATTACACTTTTTTTTTTCATTTGAATCACATTCAGATACATTCATGAAGGTAACATTTACGAGAAAAAAAATCGACTGTATTGATTATTTCATTAAAGTAAAAAAATTCATTAAATAATCAAATGCCTTCTAAATGTGATCTTAATTACATTATCGAGTTCGTAGCGGAAGTATAAAACTAAATCATAAAATTATCTTCTTATTCTTTCAGTAAAATCTTCTATAGGGAGATGGTCTTATAAGTCTTCAATCTATACATCACCTACATCATCTGTACGATTGGAGAGGGTCAACTCTCTACTCATAATGATGGTTATCCTTTAAGATTAACAATAATTCAAGAGGTTCATAAAAGTAATATAAGGGTTCTAATACATCTCATACTCCATTACTACGAGGGATATCAGCATGCGCAAACAACCTACAGGAGATGCATGCCTAACAAAGTGTGTGCGGCTCATCATACGTAGTGATCATCATATGTAGAATATAATTTATAGAAAACCAGATCATCACGCATTCTCACACTATGAAGATTCACCGACATGTCCGACGCTACCATAGATTTACGTGAACACCTTGAGGTGGCACAACACATGAGTTGGATGAATTATATAACATGATTTGTTCATGGAGCGACTATTTACGACATCCAATCCCGGAAGTGACGTAATTCGCATTGCGAATTACTTACATCGATTTGTGTACTATCAAAACCCATGGAATTACGTGTCGAGTAAGAGGGTCTCTACCTAGAACGCATTAGGTCCATGATAAAATATTTGAATCACTAGTTGTAATACCCTCTTAACACATTACTTGCACTTATAGAGGGATAAATTGAATTATGGGAGTTATGGGATATCAAGACAATATGTCCAAGCCTTAAAGGTAAATAACACAAGGCTAGTAAAGTAAGAGGAGAGTAGTAATGACTAACTTACAAAGAGAAGAGTGGCAATGACAACCTCAATAAGAAGAAGAGTAGAAAAGGGTAACCTAACAAAGAAGAGAGTGGCAATGGCCAACTCAAATAATAAGGAGAGTGACAATGGCCAACTCAATAAAGAGAAGAGTAATAAGGGCTAACTCAACAAAATTGGTAAGGCAAAGGCAAGGCCCACATAAATTCATAAAGATCACATGTAATTAAAGTCATACTATAATTTTCCAAATAATAGATAATTGATGGTGGTAAAATTATATGATTGTAAGGAGAGAATCATAATAACATATAAACATATAAAAAGGCAATTAGATCATACCAACTTAAATTAAGGTAATTATAAAGGATAAAACCTTCACATCTAGTGTTGCTCCATCCTTGAAGGTGGGTATGTGTTGAAGAATTAGGTCCTTAATCTAGTATTTAAGAATTTGGATGGTTAGATTTGATTTAAACTGACTAGTCTTCTTAGCTTGAATTCTGGATCGAAGCATTGGGAGAGGAATGAGAAAAGAAGTCTGGGAGAGGAAAGGAATCTAGCAAGAAGGAAGAACTAGATGTGGGCCTACCTCGAGTCTGGCTTGGCTCGGTGATCTCCTGCCTTCTATGGACGTCTCCCTCTCTTTCTTTTTCTCTCTCTTTATTTCTCTCTCTTTCTTTGCTTTTCTTTTCTTTCTCTCTCTTTCTCTCTCTCTCTCTCTCTCTCTCTCTCTCTTTCTTTTTCTTTTCTTTTCTTTCTCTTTCTATTTCTCTCATTCTCCTTCAGCATGTGAGTGGAGAGGGGAATGCACGTGTGAGGCACGTATCCTAGACTATACCGTTCCGTAAGCTTTTGCAGTCCTTCTGGTTGAATTTCGGTGACCCGCGACGCGTAAATAGTATTTGCGTGCATCCCTGAGTCGTATCCCGTATTTCAAAGTCGGCTCAACCTGAGACTTGTACCCTAGCGACCGCACCGTCGCCGCGGTTCCGATTTCGCGTCTCGCATGTCGGTGTGATACCTAGGCCAGGAGTTATGGGCCTGAGAATAGATCGAGGAAACACTGCGGGCAATGTGTGCGCCATTTCCAGGAAGAGTCCTAGTTGAGAGAATGGAATCTGTACCCATACCCCCTCTTTCCACTAAGTCAACCAAGACCTTACCTCTCCCTTACCTTTCATGCCAACAAGGTAATGCTACCTAAACCCCATCTCATCTCATGCCCAAAAAGTCAATTAACCCCATCCCTCACCCATACACTCCATGTCATCCATCCTTACAACTTTCATCACTCTTTCATTTCTCTCTTCACCCCATTTAAGCAACTCCCAAGAGAGCCAGCGTCCATGGCTTCCAAAGAGATTAGAGAGCGAGTGTGGCACACCTTCCTACCTCCCATCTCCACCATCCAATGATCATCTCCACCGTTGAAATGCGTCCCTCGGAGCTTTGGGATGCGTTGATGGAGGTGGAAGACCAAGAAGATCATAAGGTGGGTGATTTTTTGTTTGTATTTGTTGATTAGAGGGCCCACATATGTGAGACCCATCTTGATGTATTATCCTTACCGTCTGATCTGGAGGCCCACCATGTTGCTTCCCATTTTAGGACAGATTTGATGAAAGAAAAATATAAATATCGGTCTGATCCAAAGTTGGCGGGCCATGCCGTCATGGACCCCACCTTAATGCGTGGTGTATCCATACCATCCTGCTGTGAGGACCCACCATAATATGTGTTATATCTGTACCGTCATGGGGCCCACATATGACATACACGTCTTATCCACGTCACCCCAGCAGACGGTGGGCCCTACCCAGATGTACGTGTCTCATATCCAGCCGTCCATTCGTGGCAGCATCACCGTGATATATGTATTTTATCAATGTTGCACAGCAGCCGTGGGACCCACTTGACGGACTTGTGTATCCACACCGTCCATCAAATGAACAGATTCAAATCTATGGTGGAAACCACCTTGATGTACGTTTTTTATCCACGTCCGTCCATCCATTTTACTGGTGGGTTCCACATGTGTGGACCCACCTGCCACGTGTGGACCACCTCCCCTCTGGCGTACGTAATCCAGACCGTCCACGGACAGATATCCAACCCCCTGGACGGACTATATATAATATTATATATTATATATGATATATATATAATATAATATAATATAAAATATATTTATATGTTATATATAATATAATATAAGATATATTATATATTATGTCTGATGGGCCCCACGTGGGACCCACCTTGATGGTGTGAACGTCCAAGCTAACAAAGTATATTCACATATCAGGTGGACAGCCGTCCATACGTGAACCCACCATGATTTATATTTAAATCCACACCGTCCATATATCTGAACGGTGGAAATCCGATGTGGGCCTCCACCATGAGTCATTGTTATATCCAAACCGTCCATCAATGATGGTGGGGCCCACTGGCGTGGATGTTTTATCCACCGTCCATTCATATGAACGGTGGAGCCCCTCTAATGTATGTGTTTTATCCACCGTCCATCATCCGGACGGTGGAGCTTCCTATGATGTATGGGGTTTGCATACACCGTCCATCTGGTGGGAATCACCTGGTGTATGGGTCTTACCTGCACCGTCCAGTAGGTCTGGACAGTGGGTACCCATCATGAGATATGTGTTTTATCCCAGCCGTCCATTGTCTGGACGGTGGGTGTCCATCATGATGTATGTTTCATCCACACTGTCCACTATTTGGATGGTGGAGATCCACATGATGCACGGGTTTTATCCTCACCATCCGTCCACTTGCTGGGACGTGGGACCCACCTGCTGACGTGCTGCATCTAGCACTTGGGGACACCATGATGTATGTTTTATTCACACCATTCATGGGACAGTGTGACCCACTATAATATATGTATTTTAGACGGTGAGTGATACAGTGATGTACGTGTTATATACCCATAGTCCATCTATGGGACCATCGTAATGTATGCGTTGTATATCCAGTTGGTGGGGCCCATTCTGTGATGCTTAAGGCCCACCTTAATGTGTGTATTGGAAGCACACGGTCCATAGGGCTGACCCGTGTGGCCCACCATGACGTATGTGTATTACATGTACTGTCCATTTATTTTTGGGCCGTAGGCCTCATTACCTTGAGAGGCCCATGGATGTGGCCCATATGGTGTATTCATGGCCTATGGGTAAGGCCCATTATGATATGTATTAGGCCCATGGGTCGTGGCCCAATTTGATGTGTATGAGGCCCGAGTGCAGGGCCCACCTATTATGTATATTAGGCCCATGTGTAGAGCCCACCTATTACGTATATTAGGCTCATGTGCAGGCCCGCCTGTTATGTATTTGTGGCCCTTTTCGGCATGGCCCATTGAGTTGTATTCTAGGTCCATATGATGCACCACACTTGATGCATTTTCGACCAATATGTTTGGCCCTATATAGGTCACTCCTTGGGGGCAATGTTGGTTAGATGTCCACATTGATGGGCAATGATGGTTAGATGTCCTCATTGAAACCTTCCCTTAGGCCTCATTAAGACCATTCTCTGCGTGGGTTAACCCAAATAAGTGGGCCTCATTCGCTATAGATGGATGGTTCTGCGCTATCGGACATTGATATAACCACAGTCGAAAGTCGATCTTTACATTATAGTTGATTGATTGTCTATCTATGGACCCCGCCTTATTTATATATGCTGGTTGTCGGTGCTGATTATCGATGTTTATTTTCGGTGCTGATTATCGATGTTGATCCGAATGTCAAGGTCGATTATATAGTCCGATTCCGATTGTCGACGCCGAGTATCGAGGTCGATTATCGATTCTGATTTGTCGTGGCCGTTTGTCGATTATCTATCAAGGCCGATTATCGATTCTAATTTATCGTGGCCGATTGCCGATTATCGATCGAGGCTAATTACCGATTATGATTTGTTGTGACCGATTGCCGATTATCGATCGAGGTCGATTACCGATTCCGATTTGTCGTGGCCGATTGCCGATTATCGATCGAGGTCGATTACCGATTCCGATTTGTCGTGGCCGATTGCCGATTATCGATCGAGGACGATTACAGATTATGATTTGTCGTGACCGATTGACCGATTATCAATCGAGGTCGATTATCGTGGTGGATTATTGATTATGATTGTCATGGCCGATTGATCGATTATCGATCAAGGCTGATTATCGTGGCTGATTACCGATTATCGATCAAGGCTGATTATTGTGGCCGATTGCCGATTATGATTTATCGTGGCCGATTGACCGATTATCAATCGAGGCCGATTATCGTGGCCGATTACTGATTATGATTGTTATGGCTGATTAACCGATTATCGATCAAGGCTGATTATCGTGGCGATTGCCGACTATGATTGTCGTGGTCGATTGACCGATTATCGATCGAGGCCGATTATCGTGGCCGATTGCCGATTATGATTATCGTGGCCAATTGACCGATTATCAATCGAGGCCCATTATCGTGGCCAATTACAGATTATGATTGTCGTGGCTGATTGACCGATTATCAATCGAGGCCCATTATCGTGGCCAATTACCGATTATGATTACCATGGCCGATTGACCGATTATCGATCGAGGCCGATTATCGTGGTCAATTGACCGATTATCGATCGAGGCCAATTATCGTGGCTGATTACTGATTATGATTGTTATGGTCGATTGACCGATTATCGATTGAGGCCGATTATCGTGGCCGATTACCGATTATGATTGTCGTGGCCGATTGACCGATTATCGATCGAGGCCGATTATTGTGGCCAATTACCGATTATGATTGTCATGGCCGATTGACCGACTATCGATCGAGGCCGATTATCAGAGCCGATTGCCGATTATGATTGTCGTGGCCGATTGGTTGATTATCGATCGAGGCCAATCATCGTGACCGATTGTGGATTCTGATTGTGATGTATATTCTGCCCGTGTTTAAGGCCCAATGTGATGTATATGCGGCTCGTATTTAAGGCCTATTGTGATGTGTATTCTGCCCGTATTTAAGGCCCAATGTGATGTATATGAGGCCTATGTGATGAGGCTCATTATGATGCATTTGAGGGCCATGCGATGGAGCCCATTGTGATGTATGTTAGGCCCATATGAGAGGCCCATCGTGACATATATTAAACTCTTGAGTGAGGCCCATGGTGTTGTATATTTGGCCCTTGTGTGAGGTCATGGGTCCACTACATGTTAGGATCCATGAGGGCCATTCCTTGGGGGCAATGTTGGTTAAATGTCCACATTGTCGAGGTCGATTGTTGATGCCGGTTGTTGATACCAATTATGAGTATGTGACAGTATAGCATCATGATACATGCCCATATGCATCATCTGCATGTTTGTTATGAGATGTGGTTGATCATTGCATATGTCATTGAGCGTGTTGTTATAAGACTCCCTGATAGGTAGAGATTATCTCACATGAGCGCACGGTATGCGCAGGATTGATGTATGATTGGATTGTATGATTCATGCATCTCGTGTTATGATTACTATATGCCCTAGCGACATCAGGGCCGTAGCCTCCACAGGTATATCGTGGATGGCCAGACGGGAAACTGAAAATTTGTTCTAGCATCGGGCTGCCATAGATGGCCCTGGGTGAAAATTTCTAAACCCTCTTGGTACCAGAGGACGCCCCAACGTCGAGACCGAGTGGATACATGAGTGCCCGAGTGCCGAATATCAGGAGGTCACGTCTCTCACTGTGTCGTGGTCGGTTGGGAGGGGGTGTAGCCTTACCCGCCCGAGCGTAGAGGGTATTGCTAGGCTGAGTTTGACCAGCTCGTGAATGGGTCCGCTATCGACATGCCGGATAAATATTGGCAGACTATTGGCCAGGCGGATAGTGAGGTTTCTTACGCTCACTTGGACTATGTGGTTGGGAGAGCGGCAGTGCCATTGGGAGTGTATTAAACCCCGGTGATGATCCTTGAGATGAACAGTACTGATATGTGGACTTATTAAGCAAGAGTTGCATACTACTTCATTCATTCATTCACTATCCACTCGGGCTGGTGGTACGCAACTATTTGTTACGTTTACCTTCATAATGGCCAGAATTTTGGTTGGGATGCACGACTAACCTGAGATCAGGAGTTTACCACATTGAGTCTGACTATACAAATTTAGGTATGTGATTGGTTTGGATAGAAGTCCCTTGTGATGGACCCCATAGCCTGCGATACTACGTACTATCATCCCGACTTCACACTTCAGTATGGTCATTCCATTCGCACTGCATAATTGCATTACATCCGCGGCATATGGCATTTTGGGTTACCTATGTTTTTGTATTTATATGGTTTTGATACGGTATCTGATATTTGACTCTTCATTTGTATAGTTGATCTGTATCGCGTATTCTGATCTTGTTCCTCATTTGTATAGTTGATCTGTATTACGTATTCTGATATTGTTTGACTCATAGACTTGTCAGTATTTTCACTTACTCTGATAACGTATGATTCATGATCTTGCGCCTATTTCGACATCGTATGATTATGGCTTTGCGTTGAATACTTGACACTTATCTTGTACACACACTTACACCACCTTCTAAGCTTTCTATAAGCTTATGCACGATAGATGCGTGCAGGTGATGTTAGGTTGCAGCAGTGTGGAGCTTGGAGTATGTAGCTGACTTCTGTAATTTTTCATATGTATTTTCCTTTCAGCATTGTATTCAAATGTTTATATTAGTGGATATGTGATGATGATGTTGCCTTTGTGATTTGGGTATACTTTTGGTTATGCTTATTAAGAGTTAAATGTACATTAAAAAAAATAAAAATAAAAATCCTCTTTGTAGGATCCCAGGATCGGAATCTGGTGTATGGACGCTAGGAGCCGAGAATGGGGTACTACGGAGGCTGTCGGCACCAGATTCGGCGATCGAAATTCCTGTGAATCCAATTTCTGGGTTTGGGGCGTGACAGAAGTCGGTATCAGAGCATAACTTGAGAATACCTGAAGATAATATCACATATCTGCTGATAGCTATCCTACACTGTATAATTATTAAAAACTTAGAATGGTTAGATCCCCGAGTTTGAATAACTTAGAGATTTTCTGATATAGCTCTCCATCGTTGAGATTGCGAGGCTGCATAGTATTCCAGTTTCGATCATCTCTGATACGGGATCCGAAGATTAGTAGGGTTACCATAGTGTTGATGACGCATCTTGGGAGGGCGAGGTTATGATTAGAGAGTGCTATCTTCATCCTTTAGTAGATTGATTGTGCCTTGACTTATATACTTGATGATGTTTCCTCTTTCCTTGCCTGATCTGTAAATTTTGAGGACGAAATTTTTATTTGGAGGGGAGAGCTGTGAGGTACGTATCCTAGACCGTACCATTCCGTAAGCTTCTGCGGTCCTCCCGGTCGAATTTCGGCGACCTGTGACGCGTAAATAGCATTTGCGCGTATCCCTGAGTCATATCCCGTATTCCAGAATCGACTCAACCTGAGACTTGCACCCTAGCGACCGCGCCGTCGCTGCGGTTCCGATTCCGCGTCTCATGTGCCAGTGTTATACCCAGGCCAGGAGTTGTGGGCCGGAGAATAGATCGAGGAAACACTGCGGGCAACGTGTGCGCCGTTTCTAGGAAGATTCCTAGTTGAGAGAATGGAATTTCTACCCATACCCCCTCTTTCCACCAAGTCAACCAAGACCTTACCTCTCCCATACCTTTCATGCCAACAAGGCAATGCTACCCATAACCCATCTCATCTCATGCCCAAAAAGTCAATTAGCCCCATCCCTCACCCATACACTCCATGTCATCGGTCCTTACAACTCCCATCACTCTTTCATTTCTCTCTTCACCCCATTTAAGCAACTCCCAAGAGAGCCAATGCCCATGGCTTCCAAAGAGATTAGAGAGCGAGTGTGGCCCACCTTCCTACCTCCCATCTCCACCATCCAATGATCATCTCCACCGTTGAAATGCGTCCCTCGGAGCTTTGGGATGCGTTGATGGAAGTGGAGGACCAAGAAGATCATAACGTGGGTATTTTTGTTTGTATTTGTTGATTAGAGGGCCCACATATGTGAGACCCATCTTGATGTATTATCCTTACCGTCTGATCTTGAGGCCCACCATGTTGCTGCCCATTTTGGAACAGATCTGATGAAGGAAAAATATAAATATCGGTCTGATCCAAAGTTGGTGGGCCATGCTGCCACGGACCCCACCTTGATGCATGGTGTATCCATACCGTCCTGCTGTGAGGACCCACCATAATATGTGTTATATCTGTACCGTCATGGGGCCCACATATGACGTATGCATCTTATCCACGTCACCCCAGCAGACGGTGGGCCCTACCTCGATGTACGTGTCTCATATCCAGCCGTCCATTCGTGGCAGCATCACCGTGATATATGTATTTTATCAATGCCGTACAGCAGCCGTGGGACCCACTTGATGGACGTGTGTATCCACACCGTCCATCAAATGAACAGATTCAAATCTATGGTGGAAACCACCTTAATGTACGTGTTTTATCCACGTCCGTCCATCCATTTTGCTGGTGGGTTCCACACGTGTGGACCCACCTGCCACGTGTGGACCACCCCCCTCTGGCGTACGTAATCCAGACCATCCACGGACAGACATCCAACCCCCTGGACGGACTATATATAATATTATATTTTATATATATATATATATATATATATATATATATATATATATATATAGGGAAAAGGTACTATACGCTCGACCTTACCGTGGCACTCCGTAAGGTCGAGCGCTGTCGTAATGCTGGCCGTCGGATGCGGCAATTTTAAATCAACGGTGGGCGTCAAAACGGGATTCGAAGGAGGGAGACCGGTCGTTCCGGTTACCTTGAGGCCCTAGCCGTGCAACCATCACTCTCCCCCTCGTTACCTACCAGCAGTGGAAACCCCGTCCAGCCCTCTCTCTCCCTCAATCCCTACCACCAGCTACGCCCGCGTACAGCCCTCTCTCTCTCCCTCACTCCCTACCACCAGCTACGCCCGCGTACAGCCCTCTCTCTCTCTCTCCCTCAATCCCGACCACCAGCCACATTCGCCTCTACCTCTCTCTCTCTCCTTCTCTCCCTCAATCGGTACCACCAGCCGCGGCCGCCTCGACCTCTCTCTCCCTCGTTCCCTACCACCACGCTGTGCAGCCTCAGATTGAGCGTTACAGGTAAGGCCCCTACCAGCACGCTGTGCAGCCTCGGATTGAGCCTTACAGGTAAGGCCTCTGTTTTTTGGTATTTTCTTTCTTCTTCTTCTTCTTCTTTTTTTTTTTGACCAGGTCACCCTTGATCGTAGATGATTGAGTTGCTCTTGATAGACCTCTGGATTCTGCAGTTTTATCACGCCTAAAGCAGTTCTCTGCAATGAACAAACTTAAAAAGATGGCCTTTGCGGGTAAGCTTTTGATGATATGTTCTGAAAGATCACTGCATCATTCCAACCAAAGTCATGTTATGTTGCGATTGGGGTCCTGTTCAAAGATTTTTGCCATGCTTCTGCTGTAAAATCTTGCAACCGCAGGCTACTTTTGGAAGTTCCAGGTTTCCAAGTCTGGGTGCAAATGGGGTTGACCTGGGACAGGCTAGGCTGGTCTGGGCTGAGGCTTAACCCAAGCCTGATCCATGTTCTAGATACCCAATCCCAGGCCTGTTCCACTAGATAAGCATCTAGGTACAAGCCCCTCAATATGAATGATAAATTGCAAATCAAATTTTAGTGCAATTTAGTGCCAAGCCCCTCAATATGAATGATAAATTGCAAATCAAAATTTGAAATCACCATAAGTGCAATTTAGTGCTAAGCCCCTCAATATGAATGATAAATTGTAAATCAAAATTTGATTATTTCCACTTTGGTGGACTGAAATTTCAATTCAATTGGATAGTGAATCTCAGGCTGTGTTTGGCTGTGCACAAATCAGATAAATTATGAACATTGAGTTTAATCGAGAATACTAATATAATATGAATGCTGAATCATTATTATTCATTTTAACAATTAAGAGGAAATGACGAGAAATAATGACGTCTCCTAGTATTCATAATAAGCAGTAGCCCTCAGTTTGTAGTTAAATGTCTCCTAGTATTTTCCAATTGAACTGCAAAATAATCTCGGAGAACAGACATAACAAGATTTCAATTTTCCATCTTCAGCGTTCATATCGAAGGTTTGGGCTCCAAATTGCAGTTATTTCATGTTGAAGTAGGAATGTAACTGCAGTTCAAGGGATACTTCTTTGTTTTGATTACTAGGAAAGATCTCTAATTTTTTCACTGAAGCTTCGTGATTTAATCCAACTCAACCCTATAACATCTCCAGTGCTCTGTTGATGAGGCTGATTGCAATACATGCAAGTGCTTTGTCAAACCAGTGTTTTAAATAGCTTATGCTATGTAGCATAGCCTAGTTTTGTGCTACATTGCTCATGAAAATAGCAAGTGACCTGCAGCTTACACTACAAGCTATGCGATACACTACGTTACCTATGCTGCACGCTCTGTAGCGTCCGCTACATGTTATTTTTCACTTAAATAAGTAAAGATCAATTAATGTCTTTAATGATTTCCTTTTGTTACATTTGGATATTTTCACTAAAAATTAGTAAATGTTTTCAATGATTTTAGTGAAGTAATACAAACAACAGTATTATATCCATTCCGTTACTGTTTTTATCTTTATATTTACTCCTTGCCCTTTTTTTTTCCCTGAAATTTTGATTAAAAATATAAAAGTAGCAGCTTCCGCTTCACACTTTAGAGGGGTAAACACTACATGTTATTCCCTATTTAAAACACTGGTTCAAACACTCAAGTGTGCATTTATGTATTTCTTTGTTAAACTTTTAAAGATAACTTAGATACTTGTGAACTAACCAAACTTCATATGATTATGTTTGGAATTGGACAGGCTGGCATTGACAACAGTGGCACCATAGATTATGGCGAATTTCTTGCTGCTACAGTGCATTTGAACAAGATGGAGAGAGGAGAATTTGATATCTGATTTCTGTTTTTTCGACAAAGATGGCAGTGGTTACATAACAATTGATGAACTTCAACATGCCTGCCGTGAGTTTGGTTTAAGCGAGGTCCACCTTGATGATATGATCAAAATAAATTGATCAAGACAATGTGCGTCTCTCTCTCTCTCTCTCTCTCTCTCTCTCTCTCTCTACTATTTCTGGAATCACAAATTTATTTACTGTTGCAGATCTTTCTCAATATAGTATACATTTTTGTCTCTTTGGGTTTTCACTTCCAGTCTGGAAAGAACTGCTAGACTATGGTGCACATTTCCACCATCTTAAAATCCAGACCATCCAAATTGTGGGCCCCATTTAGGATAGAGCATACTCCAAATGTTACACTGATTGGAATTGGATGATCCTAGCCTTAAAATGGATGGTTAACACAAAAGGGTCGTAGTAATAAAACTGCATCTATTGAATGGTTCATACCTTCTGATCAGAGTGATTTTTGCAGTAGGCTCCATCCACTGAAAGTTTTGGAATTCTGGATTGACATAAAAGATTTCAGTTGTGAATTATCTTATGTCCCCTGAAATTCCATCTGTTCTGCATGTATTCCTTCCCAAGTGTTGCTGAATTTTATCATTTGAGTGTATATTTTCAGGATGGCCAGATCGATTACAGTGAATTTGCTGCGATGATGAGGAAAGGCAATGGTGGCATTGGGAGGAGAACAATGAAAAATAGCTTGAACATCAACTTGGGTGATGCCCTCAGAATGGCAGACCACGCTCCCTTGTCGAATCAGAAGTGAAAGCGATCACTTTCTTTATTTATAGTATAACTAGGAAATACTTAATGACTGAAAGAACATGAGGGCTAAATCTTCTAATATTCATTGCCCCAGCTATTGTTTACATCACTTGATAACATAGCAGGATTCAAGCTTACCTCGGGATGTTTTTTTTTTTTTCACACCATAAGTTGTGTTTAAATGGACTTTCTAATCATTCGCGCAAATGACCCCGATGTCGAAAAATTGGTAGGCTGATGCTGGGGCACGGAAGGAGGGTGGCCAGCTTTCCCACCTGCAAATCGAAGGTGATTGAACATCATGCGATGGACTGCACATGAATCTGTTCTTGGGATCTTTCTTCCATTTTTCATGTAATCTTTGAACGAGTCTTTGCTAAGGTTAGGTTTCCTACATGCTTTAGGAGTGTAATCAGTGATGTGTTGAGATTTGTGAAATTGGTTATTGTTAGCATACGAGAGACATTATTATAATTTCTATCAGGGCATGTACTACAATGGTAAGAAATCCCATTATTGTAATTTATTGTCTTTTTCCTAAAAACAGTAGGCCCTCGCTACAGCTATTAACCGTAGCTTTTACGTACGTTAGCCTATTGCTCCGATTAAATACAAATATATTCCGTAGCTATATGTCTTTTGAGTTATCAAAAGTGTAGCTACAGATTTAACCCGTATGATTTATTCGTACCCATATCTTGAAGGCCTATGAAACGATACCATTGATACCATATACTACGGCCTTTATCCGTAGCTTTTCTACTTTCTCTGTTAGCGTTAGTTAATACAATCTGTTGCATAAATTGTATTTTTGATTTCATATTAGTGTTAGTTAATACAATAGACATGTGATATGTTGGCCAGAAAGACAGTTGCATGTGAAAGTTCACAATCACATGCATCCCATGAATGGAAACTTCACCAAGAAGCAATGTGTGACATGCATCAACTGAACCCAAGCGCAGTTAAAGGAGCAGAAGTTATGTCCAGTGAGCAGCCCATTGTAGAAATTTTTCCAAGAATCATAAGAATTCTTGCTTTGGATATGATTGGCAAAACGGAATAGTAATGCCAACCCCAAATAGTTGGGAGTTGGGACAAGGCTATAATGATGGGTTGAACACAATAATGAAAATTTGCACATGAGGTGCGCATATTTATTAGCTTTGTTCACCTGCAGTAATGTTCTTCTTCACACCCTCGAGGACATGGAATGACCGAAGGCAATGTAAACCGCTTAGAGTGAGGCAAAGCCAAGCTACCATTTACTAGCGCCTCCAAGACCTCTTTTGGTACAACATTGTTGTTCTTCATATTACTTGAAGAACATGACTGTACACTGTCATAGTTCGCCATGAGAGTATTATCTTCTTCATCCGATAATTCAACTGGACAAGCCTCTTCTAAAGAATGTGAAGATGTCCCATGATCATGTTCTGTATTTGCTGGTAATCCCAGAGATTGCAAATAGAGTTTCCTACCAATCTGAAGTTCTATTGAACCAATATAACAAAAACAGTAGCTACATACAAGGCAGTCAACCTGCAAAACATAAGAAATTAGTGAGCGATATGTATATATGAGAGGCCAATGTAAGAAGAGTGAGACTAAACCACTGCATGACCTCCACACTTGTTGGATGGCGGTTACTCATCCACCATACACGTGGGACATGGCATATATGTATTTCAATGCCAACCACCAAAATAGTCAGCCCCACTGTGGGTGCAGCAAAGCCCAAAAATCACACCGAATGACTGATCTTAACCACACATCCAAAAATCTCACTTTACCATCTGCTTATGTCACACTTGTACTTTCCCTTGCCTTCCCTAGTTTACTGTCAATCCAAACACACCCTAATAGATCACAAAATGTAAAAGATAATCCTCAACATTGAAAAGGCAAAGCATGATCTACGAATTGTTTCTAGCATCATTCGTGATGCCTTTTCTAACTTTTCCAATTTTTCCTGTTTTCTCACACACTAGTAATTGAGCACAAAACTTTTTAGACCCAATCTGCAAAAAACCATAATCTTCAGCAAAGCATTGGAATGTAGCTGCAATATACTATAACAGAACTGTACTCTATAGTATATACTGTACCGAAGCGGGTTAAATTGTATTAACTAACACTATAACAGAAACTCAGAAACATTTCAAATTAGATTGATTGGGACTCTTCCCTCTCAAAGAAAACCACAGCAGAAACCACCCTTCCCATCTCCTTATGAAGCTTTCTCACCCCTTCAAAAATCTCCCACAAGCCTTGCAGGGATGCCTGCCCCTCCAGGCCTTTTCAATGCTACCAGCTGCATCTTACAAACCCATGAGAGGTTTCTCATACATCACTACCACCACCACCATCATCCACACTATTCATATCAAATGAAAGATGGAGCTTACATGCTTGGAGGGGAGAAGATATTCAATGGCTTCAATGGGCTGTGGGGAGAAGTTCCATTAGAGTATGGTTATGAATGATAGCTTTTTCTACGATGCAAGTGCAATGATGTTGGAGGGAACAAAGCCCAAGGGAGGGATATGTACAACTGACTGTAAAATCATAAATTGGATTGTTCCAGTCTATGAAACACAAGGGAAAGCACAAAATCTTGCAATCATACCAAGTCAATTAATATTTCTCACTTATTTACTTCTATGTATGTTATTAAAAAAAAGAAAATGTTATTCAAAATTTCAACGACCTTAAAACACCGATCAACAATAGTTGAATGTTTCACTGTCCTTGAAACATGCACGCAAATATTTTATAATAAGAATATGAAAATCAAAAAAATAAAAATAAAAAATGCACGTTATTGCCATGAAAATGAAATCAATCCACATCGTCGACATTAAGAGTAGTGGATGCTTCAATCTTCCGTGATCTATAATAGGTATCTTCTTAGTAAACAATTTCAAGTTATTCCTGCATACAAAACGACCAGAAAAATTTTCAATTATACATCCATTGAAACTTAACTATATGCATGAAAAGGAAAAGAACCAAAAAAATGTAGTTATCAAAAGGAAAAGAACATATATTTAAGTTATTGTTTTAATAAAAGGGTTAGAATTCGTACATGTAGCCGATGGCGCAAGCTTGTAGACATTTAAGACACCATGCCTTTGGTACCGATCAATCTAATCATGTGAGATTATGTAAGTACGTGAAAATCGAAAGTATATATTAAGCATTCATTAATAAATGCCTTGATAGTTATTTTTTAATTACCTTGATTTAACATCCTACCACGACCCTGTACTATATTTTTTCCTCTTGGCCTACCAACTGCTTTTCCCTTTCCTCTTTCAACGTTACTGCCATAACTGTGGAGATAATGAATGTAGTTTAAAATAATGCAATGTATGTAAGAAATCAAATAAAAATACAAGAAAAAAATATATACCTGGCTTCTTCAGATGCATTATCAAGTTGGTTATATATAGGACAATTTCGTTTATCATGCCCAATAACCCACTTGTTACACCCACGACATAACTTACTACTCTCCTCCCTGCCAGATTTAAATCTTTTACTCGTTCGGCCTTTAGTACTAACAACCATCGGATCAAGTACTACGTAAGAGTTCTTAGAATGTGCATTGAACAATAGATTGCTTTCACCACCCTCAACATTCTTGTCAATACTGGTTTCTTCTTCGACTCCACATTTTTGACGAACATTTGCAACCAAATCTTCTAAAGCTGATAACACAGGTTCCATTATTTTTGGAGTCCTCGTTCCTTCATTTATTAAATAGTTCATCATACGAGACATTTTATTGCGCCCCAAGATGGTTGACTCATCAATGTTTGAAGACAGAGGAGTTGAGTCACTTTTATTTTTTTCTTTCGCATTTCGTGTCCACCTTTTAAGTATATAATGAAAAGGCATTTTTATGATGGATTCTTCCTTGAACACAACTAATAAATGCCTGCAAACAATCCCACGAAATTCGAAGCTCTGACAAGTACAAGAACCGAACCGTTCATCATGGTTCCAAATAATTGTATACATTTTATCATTCCTTCTATAGTCGAATATATTATATTTACTTAATGGTCCTTCCCTTACTACCAACTTATTAACAAGTAAAGCACTTGCCTTCACCTCTACTTGAAAGTCATAAAATACTTCTCTTGTATAAATTTTTGCCATCTCTATTTCAATATCAATCGAGGTTATTGCTACAGGTATACTATATAAAGTGTCACAATCTGATTTCAACTCATTATGCCGACGTTTTTGTAAAGCGCGATCATATCCTTCTGCAAATTCTAATAACGTTGACTTATGACTTACAAAATAATCAAAGAAGGCATTCATACCTTCACTCCGTTGTGTCGTTGACATCCCTGCATAAAATGTTTTCTTGACATAAGCTGGAATCCACATTTTACGTATTGTGTACAAATCTTGTAACCATTTATTTTCTTCAAGATTATAATCTACAATCATTTTCGACCATAATGCATCAAATTCGGCTTCCTGATCGCACATATATACACAATTTCTCCAATCAGTGTTGAATGATGGGTTCTCATTAATTACTTTACCTAACTTCTCTGGAAGCTTCTGAACAATGTGCCACATACACAACCTATGCTCGGTATTTGGAAATACACTTGCAATTGCAGCAGCAATTGCTGGATCCTGATCTGTGATTATGGCCTTTGGAAGCTTCCCACCCATAGCTTGTAACCATGATTGAAATAACCATTCGAAATCTTCAATGGTTTCACCAAATAGAAGCCCGGCACCAAACAAGATAGATTGCTTATGGTGGTTGACTCCGACAAATGGACCAAAAGGCATATCAAATTCATGTCTTGTATGTTGTGTCAAAACATACAACGTCACCAAAAGCTTCATAGTCTATTTTTGAAATATTATCAGCCCAAAAACAAGATGTCAATCTACATTCATTATCAATTTGGATTGCATAAGTAAAATTATCATCATTCTTCTGTTTATTTTGAAAGTAAAGAAGCAACTCTTGAGCACTTTTGCCATGTTTGTCACGCCTTTGAATTTTTAGAGCATTTCTTGCATCTTCATCAATAAAACCCATTTTCTCAGGTCCTCCAGCTTCATTTGTAAAAAAATTTAACACTTTAGCTGCGCCAATACCTGCTTTTCTCATGTTATCCATGACAACCTTGTGAGAATCTGTAAAATGTCGATGTGATCGTAAACAATGAACCTTGCTTGGACTCATTAAATTGTGACTATGTGCTTCCACAAATGTCTTAATTTCCCATCTATCTGATCCATTCTTGTGAACTATAATCTTTGCCTTGCAATCACATCTTGTCATGGCTCTTGGTCTCTTTTTATGATCTGTTGCTTCTATATGCTTGCGATGTCGATACCCTTCCTTAGAACATATAAAACTTCGCATAATTGTTTCACCTGTTTTCATACTATTCCGCGTTGAACCTTTTCGTATACTAAATCCACACCATCTAGCATATTCATTGTAGAAATCATATGCAACATTTTCAGAAATGAACACCATACCAACTATTGGTTTCACTTCCTTGGGTGCTTCTGGAATGAAATCATATGGATGTGAGATTGTTTCTTCATTATGATTTTTTTGGTGTTCATTATGATTTGTCTGGTGTCCATTATGATTCTCTACACCTGCATTAGGTTGTGACTCCATTTCCCCAACTACAAGTTCAAAGTAAACATAAATTCGGTTAATCAAAAGCTACGAAATAAATATGAGAGCACAAAAATTACTATTTATAAATGAAGAAGAAAAAATATATTAAAAAAAAAAAAGCAATAACAACCCTTAGCTTAATCTAGTGAATCATATTGGCATATTCTACAAAAGTATTAAATTACTCTCTTCTATATAATTTTAGGAATTGAAATCAATGAGCATGCAAAAAAAAAAAAATTTAATTGTAGAAACATAATGATGAAGTAACCCTTGAATCAGCCCAATTAATCACTAATCAGGAGAAAGCAATAACTATTCTATTTTCAAAACATAAGACTAGTGGAAACATGAGAGAGAGAGAGAGAGAGAGAGAGAGAGAGAGAGATGCCACTGACATATAAAACTTCCTTAGAACATATAAAACTTCCTTAGGCATGTGGCTCTTGGCCTCTTTTTATAATCTTAAAAAAAAAAAAAAAAAAGCTCAAGCAGGCAACCCAAATGCTACGTTGTCACATGTTGGGCTAAACTTCATTCATACCTCAAGCAGCCAACCCAAATGCCAGGTTGCCACATGTGGGGCTAGCAAACCTCTATCTTAACAATTTGACTGTATGACCCAAATTGTCATTGGGAGCATAATACACCTGTTGTTTGGGCAGCATGGAAAACAGAACCTGCATTAAATGGGCATTTTCTCTTCTTCATTCTTTTCATTTTTTTAATTCTTCCACCCAGAATCACAAGTCAGATGAGAACTGTTTTGTAGCACATCTCATCACCCTTGGGAACTATGGTCACCCAAATAGATTCCACATGCCTCTCATTCAAGCATTTAAAAAAAAAAAAAAAAAACAGAGAGAGAGAAAGAAGGTAGTGGAGTCATTTGATCCAATGGCAGAATATGACAGTTGATATGCAGATGCTCAAATTGTACATGTGACATACATTAACTCAAATTAAACTGACTAAATTATCGAACCCACTGTCCCGTAGTCAGTCCCAAATTCAGGTTCGTTGAATAACCTAACCTCTGATTTGTGGCCACTTGTTAGTTTAAACATCCAATAATTGTGTGATCATCAAATAACCAGAATAAGATTTTGAGCCTTCAATTTCGAGATTTGAGGGCAAGTGGCCTGATTTAGGAAAATTTTGAGAAATTTCAAATTTTCCAAAATTTCTACCAAATTACTTGCAATCTTACTCTCCAAACATGAATTGAAACATGGATGAGGCCTGATCTACTGATTTATGATGTTTTTGTAAAATTTCAGGAAAAAATTTATATATATACATTCTTCATGATTGCAAATTCTTCATGATTGCAAATTGATGGTTATGAGAAAACATGCAGCCATTCCACATTCAGAAAAAAAAAAAAAAAACCTGCATACAAATTATTCTTGTTGATGTTAATGGAACTTGGAACCTCGGCGCATAGCTGTGGAGAGTTCCGTTTGTCACAAAAGCTTGACCACATTATTGCGGAATCACCAAAACATGTGTATTGTCATTGTCCAAACACTAGAAATTTTGATTTGCAATTTATCATTCATATTGAGGGGCTTGGCACTAAATTGCACTAAAATTTGATTTGCAATTTATCATTCATATTGAGGGGCTTGTACCTAGATGCTTATCTAGTGGAACAGGCCTGGGATTGGGTATCTAGAACATGGATCAGGCTTGGGTTAAGCCTCAGCCCAGACCAGCCTAGCCTGTCCCAGGTCAACCCCATTTGCACCCAGACTTGGAAACCTGGAACTTCCAAAAGTAGCCTGTGGTTGCAAGATTTTACAGCAGAAGCATGGCAAAAATCTTTGAACAGGACCCCAATCGCAACATAACATGACTTTGGTTGGAATGATGCAGTGATCTTTCAGAACATATCATCAAAAGCTTACCCGCAAAGGCCATCTTTTTAAGTTTGTTCATTGCAGAGAACTGCTTTAGGCGTGATAAAACTGCAGAATCCAGAGGTCTATCAAGAGCAACTCAATCATCTACGATCAAGGGTGACCTGGTCAAAAAAAAAAAAAAAGAAGAAGAAGAAGAAAGAAAATACCAAAAAACAGAGGCCTTACCTGTAAGGCTCAATCCGAGGCTGCACAGCGTGCTGGTAGGGGCCTTACCTGTAACGCTCAATCTGAGGCTGCACAGCGTGGTGGTAGGGAACGAGGGAGAGAGAGGTCGAGGCGGCCGCGGCTGGTGGTACCGATTGAGGGAGAGAAGGAGAGAGAGAGAGAGGTAGAGGCGAATGTGGCTGGTGGTCGGGATTGAGGGAGAGAGAGAGAGAGGGCTGTACGCGGGCGTAGCTGGTGGTAGGGAGTGAGGGAGAGAGAGAGGGCTGTACGCGGGCGTAGCTGGTGGTAGGGAGTGAGGGAGAGAGAGAGGGCTGTACGCGGGCGTAGCTGGTGGTAGGGATTGAGGGAGAGAGAGGGCTGGATGGGGTTTCCACTGCTGGTAGGTAACGAGGGGGAGAGTGATGGTTGCACGGCTAGGGCCTCAAGGTAACCGGAACGACCGGTCTCCCTCCTTCGAATCCCGTTTTGACGCCCACCGTTGATTTAAAATTGCCGCATCCGACGGCCAGCATTACGACAGCGCTCGACCTTACGGAGTGCCACGGTAAGGTCGAGCGTATAGTACCTTTTCCCATATATATATATATATATATATATATAATATAATATATATTTATATGATATATATAATATAATATAAGATATATTATATATTATGTCTGATGGGCCCCACGTGGGACCCACCTTGATGGTGTGAACGTCCAGGCTAACAAAGTATATTCACATATCAGGTGGACAGCCGTCCATACGTGAACCCACCATGATTTATATTTAAATCCACACCGTCCATATATCCGGACGGTGGAAATCCGATGTGGGCCTCCACCATGAGTCATTGTTATATCCAAACCATCCATCAATGACGGTGGGGCCCATTGGCATGGATGTTTTATCCATCGTCCATTCATCTGAACGGTGGAGCCCCTCTAATTTATGTGTGGGTTTGCATACACCGTCCATCTGGTGGGAATCACCTGGTGTGTGGATCTTAACTGCACCGTCCAGTAGGTCTGGACGGTGGGTACCCATCATGAGATATGTGTTTTATCCCAGCCGTCCATTGTATGGACTGTGGGTGTCCATCGTGATGTATGTTTCATCCACACCATCCACTATTTGGACGGTGGAGATCCACATGATGCACGGGTTTTATCCTCACCATCCGTCCACTTGCTGAGACGTGGAACCCACCTGCTGACGTGCTGCATCCAGCACGTGGGGACACCATGATGTATGTTTTATTCACACCATTCATGGGACAGTGTGACCCACTGTAATATATGTATTTTCGACGGTGTGTAATACAGTGATGTACGTGTTATATACCCATAGTCCATCCATGGGACCACCGTAATGTATGCGTTGCATATCCAATTGGTGGGGCCCATTCCATGATGCTTAAGGCCCACCTTAATGTGTGTATTGGAAGCACATGGTCCATAGGGCTGACCCGTGTGGCCCATCATGACGTATGTGTATTACACGTACTGTCCATTTATTTTTGGGCTGTAGGCCTCATTACGTTGAGAGGCCCATGGATGTGGCCCATATGATGTATTCGTGGCCTATGGGCAAGGCCAATTATGATATGTATTAGGCCCATGGGTTGTGGCCCAATCTGATGTGTATGAGGCCCGGGTGCAAGGCCCACCTGTTATGTATATTAGGCCTATGTGCAGAGCCCACCTATTACATATATTAGGCCCATGTGTAGGGCCCACCTGTTATGTATTTGTGACCCTTTTTGGCGTAGCCCATTGAGTTGTATTATAGGTCCATATGATGCGCCACACTTGATGCATTTTTAGCCCACATGTTTGGCCCTATGTAGGTCACTCCTTAGGGGCAATGTTGGTTAGATGTCCACATTGATGGGCAATGACGGTTAGATGTTCTCATTGAGACCTTCCCTTAGGCCTCGTTAGGCTCATTCTCTTCGTGGGTTAACCTAAATAAGTGGGCCTCATTCGCTATAGACGGATGGCTCTGTGCTATTGGACTTGATATAACCACGGTCGAAAGTCAATCTTTACATTATGGTTGATTGGTTGTCCATCTATGGACCCCGCCTTGTTTATATATGCTGGTTGTCGGTGACGATTATCGATGCTTATTGTCGGTGCTGATTATCGATGTTAATCCGAATGTCAAGGCCGATTGTATAGTCCGATTCCGATTGTCGAGGCCGAGTATCGAGGTCGATTATCGATTCTGATTTGTCATGGTCGTTTACCGATTATCGATCGAGGCTGATTATCGATTCTGATTTGTTGTGGCCGATTGTCGATTATCGATCGAGGTCGATTACCGATTCTGATTTGTCGTGGCCGATTGCCGATTATCGATCGAGGTCGATTACTGATTCTGATTTGCCATTGCCGATCGTCGATTATCGATCGGGAACAATTACCGATTATGATTTGTCGTGGCTGATTGACCGATTATCAATCGACACCGAATATCATGGCCGATTACCGATTATGATTGTCATGGTCGATTGACCGATTATCGTGGCCGATTACCGATTATGATTGTCATGGCTGATTGACCGATTATCGATCAAGGCCGATTATCGTGGCCGATTGCAGATTATGATTTGTCGTGGCTGATTGACCGATTATCAATCAAGGCCGATTATCGTGACCAATTACCGATTATGATTGTCGTGGCCGATTGAGCGATTATCGATCAAGGCCAATTATCGTGGCCGATTGCCGATTATGATTGTCGTGGCCGATTGACTGATTATCTATCGAGGCCGATTATCGTGGCCGATTGCCGATTATGATTGTTGTGGCCGATTGACCGATTATCAATCGAGGCCCATTATCGTGGCCGATTACCGATTATGATCGTCATGGCCGATTGACTGATTATCGTGGCCATTTGATCGATTATCGTGGCCGATTACTGATTATGATTGTTATTGTCGATTGACCAATTATCGTTCAAGGCCGATTATCGTCACCGATTACCGATTATGATTGTCGTGGCCGATTAACCGATTATCGATTGAGGCCGATTATCGTGGCCAATTACCGATTATGATTGTCTTGGCCGATTGACCGATTATCGTGGCCGATTGCCGATTATGATTATCGTGGCCAATTGGCCGATTATCGATTGAGGCTAATCATCGTGACCGATTGTGGATTCCGATTGTAATGTATATTCTGCACGAGTTTGAGGCCCAATGTGATGTATATGAGGCTTATGTGATGAGGCCCATTTGATGCATTTGAGGGTCAGGCGATGGAGCCCATTGTGATGTATGTTAGGCCCATGTGAGAGGCCCATCGTGACGTATATTAAACTCTTGAGTGAGGCTCATGGTGTTGTATATTTGGCCCTTGTGTGAGGTCATGGGTCCATTATATGTTAGGATCCATGATGGCCATTCCTTGGGGGCAATATTAGTTAAATGTCCACATTGTCGAGGTCGATTGTCGATGCCGGTTGTTGATACCGATTATGAGTATGTGACAGCATAACATTATGATACATGCCCATACGCATCATCTGCATGTTTGTTATGAGATGTGGTTGATCATTGCATATGTCATTGAGCATGTTATTATGAGACTCCCTGATAGGTGGAGGTTATTTCACATGAGTGCACGGTATGCACAGGATTGATGCATGACTGGATTGTATGACTCATGCATCTCGCGTTATGATTACTGTATGCCCTAGCGACATCAGGGTCGTACCCTCCACAGGCATATCGTGGTTGGCCAGACGGGACACCGAAAATTTATTCTAGCATCGGGCTGCCATAGATGGCCTTGAGTGAAAATTTTTAAACCCTCTTGGTACCAGAGGACGCCCCAACATCGAGATCGAGTGGATACATGAGCGCCCGAGTGCCGAATACCAGGAGGCCGCGTCTCCCATTGTGTCGTGGTCGGTTGGGAGGGGGTGTGGCCTTACCCGCTCGAGTATAGGGGGCATTGCTAGGCTGAGTGGACTAGCTCGTGAATGGGTCCGCTATCGATATGCTGGATAGGTATTGACAGACTATTGGCCAGGCGGATAGTGAGGTTTCTTACGCTCACTTGGACTGTGCGGGTGGGAGAGCAGCAGTGTCATTTGGAGTGTACTAAACCCCGGTGATGATCCTAGAGATGAACACTACTGATATGTGGACTTGTTAAGCAGGAGTTTCATACTCATTCATTCATTCATTTACTAACCACTCGGGCTGGTGGTGCACAACTGTTTGTTACGTGTACCTTCGCAATGGCCAGAATTTTGGTTGGGGCGCACGACTAACCTGAGTTCAGAAGTTTACCACATTGAGTCTGACCATCCAAATTTAGGTATGGAACTGGTTTGGATAGAAGTCCCTTGTGATGGACCCCATAGCCTGCGATACTACGTACTATCATCCTGACTTCATACTTTAGTATGGTCATTCCATTCGCACCGCATAATTGCATTACATCCGCGACATATAGCATTTTGGGTTACCTATGTTTCTGTATTTGTATAGTTTAGATACGGTATTTGATATTTGACTCTTTATGACTCTTCATTTGTATAGTTGATCTGTATTACGTATTCTGATCTTGTTCCTCATTTGTATAGTTGATCTGTATTGCGTATTCTGATATTGTTTGACTCATGGACTTGTCAGTATTTTCGCTTACTTTGATAACATATGATTCATGATCTTGCGCCTATTTTGACATTGTATGATTATGGCTTTGTGTTGAATACTTGACACTTACCTTGTACATACACTTACACCACCCTTTAAGCTTTCTATACGCTTATGCACGATAGATGCGTGCAGGTGATGTTAGGTTGCAGCAATGTGGAGCTTGGAGTATGTAGCTGACTTTTGTAATTTTTCATATGTATTTCCCTTTCAGCATTGTATTCAAATGTTTATATTAGTGGATATGTGATGATGATGTTGCCTTTGTGATTTGGGTATACTTGTGGTTATGCTTATTAAGAGTTAAATGTACATTAAAAAAAATAAAAATAAAAATCCTCCTTGTAGGATCCCAGGATCGGAATCTGGCGTATGGACGCTAGGAGTTGAGAATTGGGTATTACGGAGGCTGTCGGCACCAGATTTGGCAATCAGAATTCCTGTGAATCCAATTTTCAGGTTTGGGGCATGACAGCACGCCCCCTTTTTAAAAGGGAGTGTGTGTATGAGAGGGGCGTGTTTCACATCACACTTGGATTTGGTTTCTCCAATTTTTCCTTTTCTGATGATATTTCTTTAAATATAATTCGTCCATTATGTTAAGGTCATCGAATAGAGATCAGGTATATGATTTTCTTGGTGATCCAAAATTTAGATTGGCCAATCTTGAAAATTCTCCTAATGGGTGCCAAAACGAACTTGATCTCAATTAACGGTCCACACTTAATGATCAGGTCCCAATTTTGGAGAAAATGTGTAGTCAGGATAGGCAAACGGTTGGAAAAAATTTAGTGGTTGATTGATGGTGGAAAAGGCTTAGATTTAAAATATCACTTTTTGCATCAAAAGGAAGGAACTGTCTTCAGCGTTCAACGGTTCGGGATCATAGATGGGGAGTCTAAATTTTGTATAACTTCATAGTCATATAAGACCAAAGTGTGGTCTAAATTTAAGTTGCAGCGGATGGAAGAAAGTGCTTAAATCGAAAAATCCAGATTTATAAGGAGTTAATAGGCATTGAAATGATAACATCGCGCCTAAGGAAAAGCCTACCAAAGTGGGGTCTTCATATTTCACACTTGATCCATATTATAGGCAATCCAAGTCATTCATATAAATGGAAATATCCTACTATGACTACTCATAAAGTTTCTTCACTCGATAGATACCAAAATCAACGGTTAAGGGGCTGATTTATCAATTGGGTCACTTTTACAATGATCTAAGAGCTGGAATTTGGCATGTATGGTTCATTTATGATACATAGGCATGATATAAAATTTCACATGAAACGGATCGTGAGAACCATTTGATCTAGAATTTAGGGGTCTGGGTTAATGGCATTTTCATAATTATTGTTGATATGAGAGTTTTGAGAAATCTAAAGGTTCTACATGGTTATAGGCATATTTCTAAGCAATCCTTAAAAAGAACTTATGTCTAAATCATTATGAATAAAGAATTATTCACCAAATTAACTAAGGGAACGTACATATATCAACCAACATAATAGATGATCAGATGACATGTTAAAAATAGAAAAAATTAATGGTTAGTACTCTGATCATGTATGTGAGTGGGTGTATGGTCAGTTTTGTAAAGGGATGATCACAGGTGGATTTCGTGAGTGATCAAGAGGCAGAACATGTATACAATTAGATTCAATTGACTTATTCACATGTGTAAGTTTCTTAAATTGTAGTTTTGATGGTAGGTTAAGCATATTCATAGGTGGTGAACAAGATGAACGGGTCAGAATCTTAAGTTAATGTGTGTACGAGCGGATGTAAAGAGCAAGTAGCTAGTTTGCTACGATCGAGTGGTCCAAAATCAAAGTGGACAGTTAGATGTCTCTACCTAGCAGTGCATATTTAACTGAACGGTTGGTTATGATGGACAAGTGAGAATATTTAAGTATATGATGATCCTATCTGAAAATCAATGGTCAGATTACTTGATCTATATGAATGGATATTATTCCCAACGGTTAGATTCATGTTGGAGAATAGGTGTAAGGTTGGGATAGCTAGATTGGTATCGTATACATGTACATAATAAGTTAAATTTCATGATAACACTCGACAACTTTCAATACTCGGGTATTGAAAAGTTCGGCGTGTTACTGTCACGCCCCAAACTCAGAAACCGGGCTCACAAAATTTTTGACCGCCGAATCCAGTGCCGACAGCCTCCGTAATACCCCATTCTCAGTTCCTAGCGCCCATACACCAGGTTCCGATCCTGGGATCCTAAAAGGAAGATTTTCCAATGTACATTTATCTCGTAAGAAGCATAACCACAAGTATACCTAAAACACAAAGGCAACATCATCATCACATATCCACTAATATAAACATTTGAATACAATACTGAAAGGGAATTTCATATGTCAAAATCAAAGCTCCAAGAGTCCGCTGCACGCTCCAAGCTCAACGCTGCTGTGACCTAACGCTACCTGCATACATCTATCGTGCATAAGCTTATAGAAAGATTAGAGGGTGGTGAAAGTGTGTGTACAAGGTAAGTGCCAGGTATGCAATACAATGTCATAATCATACAATGTCAGAAATAAGCGAAAATATTGATAAGATCATGAATCATACGATATCAGAGTAAGTGGAAATATACTGGTAAGTCCATGAGTGCCATTAGCCATACTAAGGCTATGCGATGCAAGGCATGAATGCTAACGGCCATATCAATGCAGAAACATGACAACCCAAAATACCATATGCCGCAGATGCAATGCAATATGTGGTGCAAATGAAATGATTAAGTTGAAGTGAAGTCGAGATGATAGTACGTAGTATCGCAGGTTATGGAGTCCATCACAAGGGACTTCTATCCAAACCAATCCCATACCTAAATTTGGATAGCCAAACTCAATGTAATAGACTCCTGATCTCAGGTTAGTCGCGCGCTCCAATTAAAATCCTTACCATTATAAAGGTACACAACAATTAGTTGTGCACCACTAGCCCGAGTGGATAGTGAATGAATGAATGAATGAGTATGCACCTCCTGCTCAATAAGTCCACGTATCAGTATTGTACATCTCTGGGATCATCATCGGAGTCTAGTACACTCTATATGCAACCACCACCCACTGAAGCGCGACCATGCAAGTGGAAAAGACCTCACCATCTGTCTGGCCAGTAGTGAGTCAATATTTACCCGGCACGTCGATAGCCCATTTACGAGCTAGTCAAGCTCAGCCTAACTATGCCCCCTAACTTCAGGCGGATAAGGTCACACCCCTTCCCAACCCACCACGACACAGTGGGAGACGCGGCCTCCTAGTATACGGCCCTCATACGATCATATATATTCACTTAGTTTAGACGTTGGGGCGTCCTCTAGTACCAAGAGGGTTTAGGGATTTTCACCCAGGGCCATCAATGGCGGCCCAATACTAGTAACAGATTTCTGGTGTCCCATTTGGCCATCCATGATATGCTTGTGGAGGCTATGGCTCTAATGTCGTTAGGGCGTACAACAATCACAACACACAATACAAGATGCATGAGTCATACAATCCAGTCATGCATCAATCCAACACATACCGTGTACTCATGTGAGATAATCTCCGCCTATCAGGGAGTCTCATAATAACATGCCCAATGACATATGCAATGGTCAACCACATCTTATAACAAACATGCAGATGATGTGTATGGGTATGTATCATGATGTTATGCTGTCACACATTCATAATCAGCCTCGACAACCGGAATCGACGTCGATAATTGGAATCGGCCTCAACAATCGGCCTCGACAATCGGAATCGGCCTCGATAATCGAAATCGACCTCAACAATCGGCCTCGATAATCGGAATCGACCTCGATAATCGAAATCAACCATAACAATCGGAATCGGCCTCGACAATTGGAATCGGCCTCAACAATCAGCCTCGACAATCGGAATCAGCCTCAATGATCGAAATCGACCTCGACAATCGGAATCGGCCTCGACAATCGAATCGGCCTTAATAATTGGAATCGGCCTCGACAATGAGAATCGGCCTCGACAATCGAAATTGGCCTCAACAATCGGAATCGGCCTCGACAATCGGAATCAGCCTTGACAATCGGAATCGGCCTTGACAATCGAAATCGGCCTCGACAATTGGATTCGGCCTCGATAATTAGAATCGGCTTCGACAATCGAATTTGGCCTCAACAATTAGCCTCGACAATCGAAATCAGCCTCGATAATTAGAATCAGCCTCGACAATCAGTGTAACAAAGGGCCTAAGGGAAGGTCATAATAAGGACATTTAACCATCATTGCCCATCAATGTAGACATTCAACCAACATTACTCCCAAGAAGTGGCCCACATAGAGCTAAAACCAAATATATAGTGGGCTTATGGCCTCACATAATGGTCTAACATACATCACAATGAGCCTCATCATATGGGCTGGGATACATCACAATGGGCCTAATCGTGTGGGCAGGAAATATACCACAATGGGCAACGGCATATGGCCCAAAAATATATCACAACGGGCCACAACATATAGGCTAGAAGTACATCTCATTGGGCCTTACCAAATGGGCCGAAAATACATCACAAAGGGCCTAATCGTATGGGTCGGAGATATATCACAATGGGCCTAATCGTATGGGTCAGAGATACATCACAATGGGCCACAACCATAAGACCCTCATACATCACATTAGGCCTCACATACATCAAGTGGGCTGCATCAATGGGCCGCACCAAGGGGCCTCATATACATCAAGTGGGCCGCACCAATGGGCCTCATATACATCAAGTGGGCCGCACCAATGGGCCTCAAATACACAATTGGTGGTCTCAAATATATCTAATCGGACCCACCGTCTTGGTGAACTATCTACACCATACATTTATTTTAAAGATTGTTTTAGAGCCTTTCCCAAAAAAATGAATCATATTGACAAATCACCTGGACCATACCACAAATAACAGTGGTGATAATGTTTCCCGTCATTTAAAATTTCCAGGGCCCACCATAACGTTTATTCTCCATCCAATCTGATCATAAGGTCATAAAGACTTGGATTAAGAGGGAAAAACAAACTCCATATTGATCCAGAACTTCTGTGACCCAAACAGGTTTCAATGATAGACGTTTAATCCTCCACTGTTTTCTACAGTGTGGTCCACCTGATACACGAATCTTCCTCATTTTTAGTCTCAAGCCTTAAGTCAAGCTCACCAATTGGATGGATGGTGTTAATGAAATACATATATCATGGTGGGGTCCACGTCAAATGTTTGGACGGTATAGATGAAACACATACTTCGTGTGGTATTGTGTGAGGTACTCAATGTAAGACCCGTATCCCAACCCGTACCGTTCCGTAGACTTCCGCGATTTTCTCGGTCGAATTTCGGTAACCTTCGACCCTTAACCGGTATTTGCACGCGACCTTGAGTGTCATCCTGTAATTTCGAGTCGGCTTGGCCTAAGACCTATGTCATTACGACCGCATCGTCGCTGCGGTTCCAACGCCGCGTCTCATACGGCGTTCCGAGTTGTACATCAAAGGATATAGATCGCGCTCTATTTGGACCATTGATTGTGTTTTGGTGGGGCCCACCTATCACATTGGCACTTTTTCCAAGGCTAGGGTGACATCACCCTAAGCCATCCATAAATTCTAGTCAAAGCAATAATGACCCTAGCCTATACTTACTACCTTTTTCCCAAAGCATTTATTACCTAGCTAAGAGAGAGAGAGAGCTATCATCATTACTCTCTCTCCTTCATCTCTCTCCTCCCTTTTTCATTCTCCATTTTCCACCATGGTAGCAAGACCTTGGACGTCCCAAGCTCTCCAAATTCCTAGCCCTTTTCCCACCTTAGATCCCCCATATCCTGCCATCAAAAGCTCATCTCCACCATTGAAGGAGCTCCATTGGAGCTTTGAAGCATCAGGGAGGAATAAGGTGGGTGCTCCTTTCTCCCTCTCTCCCTTCCCTTATTCTTTTGTGATGGTGTGATCATGTGACCCACTTGAATGGACCCCACCACAAGGCATGTATTCTATCCAAACCATCTATAGGTGGGGCCCACTTTGTGTGTATTGTACCCGCACCATACTCCGTTTGGTGGCCCACCTAGCTGGGCCCACCTTGTGTACATGCGTTGCTCAGACCATCCAGCGTCCCTGGACGCTGGACGTCAACGGAAAGCATGTATCAACTTTGATTTTCAAAGCTTTTGGGAGTGTTACTTATGTAGGCCCCACCTTGATGTATGTATTCAATCCATGCCGTCCATTCCTTTCTCAAGCTCGTTTTAGGCGTCGATCCGAAAGATGGGACCAATCAGACTTTCAGGCGGGCCATAAACATGACAAACAACGGGTTTACCGTTGAAATGTCCCCTGTTGTTTCTATACACCGGAACAGGCCCAATATTGGACTTGTTTTGTTTGTTTTAAACCATAGAGGGCCATTGAACGGGTTAGATTTACCTAATGTGGGCCCCACATGAGCAACCCTTAGAAAAACCAGAAATCAAATAAAAAAAAATCTCACAAGCAGCAGTTGCTGCTGTTGTCAGTACGGCAGCACGGCAGCAGTGTTGCGTGCGGGCGCTGGGCGAGCGGGCAGAAACCCACGGCTCTAGCCGTGGGCCCCACAGTGATGCTTGTATGACATCTAAACCGTTCATGAGGTGGGTCCCTGCTTGACGTGGGCCCCCTCTAAAACTCAGGCCCATCCCAAGCTCAGATGGCCCACATCACAGGAAACAGTGTGACTTGAACCGTCTGCCATTGAGACCCTTGTTGGGTCCACAGGGGCTTTGGATCAAAATGAAATTTGTTCTTTCCCTTTCATCCAGGTACTGGCGACCCTACGGATGGGTTGGATGGAAGATAAACGTCATGGTGGGCCCCACAGGGATGTGTGTATTCCTTTTTGCACCGTCCACTGACTGTGGACGGTGGCAACCCACCAAATGTATGGATCTAATCCACACCATCCACGTGTACTTGGATGGTGGGACCTAATGTACGTGGGCCACACTGTGATGTATGTTTTGATCCACCCGTCCAGCCGTGGTACTCACCTTGACTTATGTATTTAAGCTGCACCGTCTAGATGCACGGGAAGGTGATACCACCTTGCTGGATGAAGAGCAAACAAAAATATCAACTTGAATCACAGCAGTGGGCCACGTGTGTATGGGACCCACACGCTGTATGTGTTGTATTCCCACAGTCCACACGTGGGACCTACCTAATGCCTGGCTCATCCTCACCGTCCAGCATTTCTGGACGGTGGAAAATCCACAAATATCAGTCATATTCACGGCTGAGGTGGGACACACGTGTGAACCCACCTCTGACGAATGCGTTTAATCCATGAGGGAAGCAGTGATGAATGAGCCTTATCCAGACCGTCCATCCACCAGCCAGAAAACTGCTGGATCGACATCTGCAGTTCTGTGCGGCAGATCATATGGGATGCATCACATCCAACCGTTTATCGGTGGGCCATCTCTCAAGTGGACCACACTGCAAAACAGTGAGGATTGACGTCAGCAGGTTATGTAGGATCCACCTCGCTGTGTATCCACATTGTCCATTTGGACGGTGTGATGTGAGTCTCACTGTGCTCTGCAGCCACACCTCCCATCTGACGTGTGCTGGGTGGGCCACCATGACGTGTGGGTTTGATCCACACCGTCCAGTTTATTGGGTGGTAGGACCCACCTTTGATGTATGTCTTTCATCCAACCGTCCATCTGGGTATGGGCCACCTAGATGTATATCTCTACCACCCACTGCCATATGGGGTCCAGAATGATGCATGTCTTTCAGCCAGATCATCCGTCAGGGGCCCTGCTCGTGTTGCAATTCACACTATCCACTGTTTGGGACAGTGGGACCCACTGTAGTGTGTTTTATCCTCGCCATCCGCCCAGACTGTGGGACTCCACCGTGATGGTTGTATTGCACAGCGTCCATCTGTGGGGCTAGCTGGGATGTATTTGTTATCCATGTCGTCCAACTATATAGACCCCCACCAGCAATTCACTTGTGGTGTCAACATCAGCAAGTTTGGCCTGATCATGGGTATGTGTTATGTCCCAACCGTCCGTCCATAGGGACAGTGAGTCCCACGCTGCATGATGTCAGCAAGTCATGTGGGTCCCATTTGATGTAGGTGTTCTTCACATCGTCCATCTGTTTTGCCAGGACCCACCATGTTTCATCCACATCGTCTAGGGGGTCTAGACGGTGTTGGACAATGTTCGGATAGTGTTGATTTACATGGACAATGTTTGGGCAGTTCTGACCATCGCTGGTGCGTCATGTGCTAAATAGAATGATAGTGTATAATGATACACATGTTGCACCTGTCACTATTGAAATGATTTTAGATGTAATCCAAGCTCTCACCCACATCCTAGTGGGACCCATCGTGATGTATTTGTTATCCAGGCCGTCCTTTGACTGGACCGTTGGTAGGCCTAGCTATGATGAGTAGGCCCACTAGCTGCATGTACAAGGCCCACTTGTGATGTATATTTGAGGCTCACCTGTTGTGTATTTGAGGCCCGTGTGATGAGGCCCATATGATGTATTTGAGGCCCAGGTGCAGGGCCCACCTGTCGTGTATTCATGACTCTCTTTGACGTGGTCCATTTAGCTATATCTGTGGCCCTTGTGAGGTGTGTTGGGCCCATTAGTGCGGCCCATGTAATGCAGCCCATGTAATGCGACCCGCTTGATATTCAAGGCCCATGGGCGAGGCTCAAAGTGATGTATTCTAGGCCCATGGGCGAGGCTCAAAGTGATGTATTCTAGACCCATGGACGTGGCCCATTGTGATACACTCGAGGCCCTTGTATGAAGCCCAATACGATGTATGTGGGGCCCAATGTGATGCATGTATATCCGCTGCGTTACGTATAAATCCCTTATGTGGGCCACTCCTTGGGAGCAATGTGGGTTAGATGCCCACATTGAGGGGCAATGATGGTTAGGCGTCCTCATTGTGACCTTCCCTTAGGCTTTGTTAGACCTGTTCTCTTCGTGGGTTAGCCCAAATAAGTGGGCCCCATTCGCCACAGACGGATGACTCTATGCTATCAAATTTGATATAACCACGGCCGAGTGTCGATCTTTATACTATGGTTAATCGGCTGATCACCTATGGACCCCGCTTTGTTTATCTACTGATTATCGGTGCCAATTATCAAGGCCGTTTATCTTGACCGATTGTCGATTAGCGATCGAGGCCGTTTATCTTGACCGATTGCTGATTAGCGATAGAGGCCATTTATCTTGACCGATTGTCGATTAGCGATCGAGGCCGTTTATCTTGACCGATTGTCGATTAGCGATCGAGGCCGCTTATCGTGACCGATTACCGATTAGCGATCGAGGCCGTTTATCTTGACCGATTGCCGATTAGCGATCGAGGCCGCTTATCGTGACCGATGTGCTGATTCCGATTATTAACCGATTTCAATTGTCAAGGCCGATTATCGAGACCTATATGGTGTATATGCAACTCGTAGTTGAGGCCCCTTTGTGATGTGTGTTGGGCCCATGTGAGGGGCCCATCGTAATGTGTATTAAGATCTTGAGTGAGGCTCATGGTGTTGTATATTTGTCCCTTGTGTGAGGTCATGGGTCCATTATATGTTAGGATCTATGAGGGTCATTCCTCGGGAGCAATGATGGTTAAATGTCCACATTGTTGAGATCGATTGTCAATGCCGGTCATTGATACCGATTATAAGTATGTGACAGCATAGCATCGCGATACATGCCCATACGCATCATTTGCATGTTTGTTATGAGATGTGGTTGACCATTGGATTGTCATTGGGCGTGTTGTTATGAGACTTCCTGGTAGGCGGAGATTGTCTTACTTGAGTACACGGTATGCGTAGGATTGTTGCATGACTGGATTGTATGACTCATGCATCTTGCATTGTATGTTGTGATTACTGTACGCCCTAGCGACATCAGGGTCGTAGCCTTCACGGGTATTTTGTGGATGGCCAGATGGGACACCGGAAATCTGTTCTACATGGGGTGCTATAGATATCCCTGGGTGAAAGTCCCTAAACCCTCTTGGTTCCAGAGGTTGCTCCAACGTCTAGACCGAGTGGATGCATGAGCGCATGAGGGCCGTATACCGATAGGCCGCGTCTCCCACTGTGTCGTGGTCGGTTGGAAAGGGGTGCGGCCTTACCTGCCCGAGAGGAGGGGGCAATGCTAGGCTGAGTCTGACCAGCTCGAGGAATGGGTCCGCTATCGACGAGCTGGGCCCGATATTGGCAGGCGGATAGTGAGGTCTCTTTCACTCACCTTGTTGCGCGCGATGGGGCGGCAGCCTGGTTTGGAGTGTAATAGACCCCGGTGATTTCCCAAAGAGTAACTGTACTGATATGTGGACTTATTGAGCAGGAATTGCATATTCATTCATTCATTCCTTCACTATCCACTCGGGCTGGTGGTGCGTAACTATTTGTTACGTGTACCTTCGCATGACCAGGATTTCGGTTGGGCGCGCGACTAACCTGAGATTAGGAGTTTACCACATTGAGTCTGACTATCCAAATTTAGGTATGGGACTGATTTGGATAGAAGTCCTTTGTGGTGGACCCCGTAGTCTGCGATACTACGTACTATCATCCCGACTTCACACTCCAGCATGGTCATTACATTCGCACCGTATATTACATTGCATCCGCAGTACTTAGCATTTTAAGTTACTATATTTCTGCATTATATGGCCTAGATACGACTGATGGTATTCGTGGACTCATCAGGATTTGTATATTGCATTGCATCAGCGGCATCTGATATTTGGCTTGTTGTCTCCGCATTGCATAGTTGATCTACATTACTTCATCAGTATATGATATTGTTTTCATTATATTTCTACGTCGCATAGCCTGGATAAGACTGATGATATTTATGGGCCTATCAGTATGTTTTCGTATTACTCTGATTACTCTGATATTGCTTACTTGGCACCTACCTTATGCACACACTTTCACCACCCACTAAGCTTTCTATAAGCTTATGCACGAGAGATGCGTGCAGGTGATGTTAGGTTGCAGCAGCATTAAGCCTGGAGCGTACAGCGGTCTTCTGGAGCTTTGATTTATTTTATATATGTATTTCCCTTTCAGTATTGTACTCAAACAATTATATTAGTGGATATATGATGATGATGTTGCCTTTGTGATTTGGGTAATCTTGTGGTTATGCTCATTACGAGATAAATGTACATTGGAAAATCCTCCTTGTAGGATCCCAGGATCAGAATCTAGCATATATACGCTGGGAGCCGAAAATGGGGTACTACGGAGGCTGTCAGCACCAGATTCGGTGATCGGAAATTTTGTGAGTCCGGTTTCCAAATTTGGGGCGTGACACTCAAACTAGTCCGCACCCACCATTTATGGTATGGACGGTTGGGATATGCCCATACATCAGGTGGATTTCACAAGCACCGTCTAGAGGGACGGTGTAGACATAAATACATCAATGTGGGCCCCACATGAGGTCCACCACATAAATATAATATATATATATATATATATATTTATTTATTTATTATAAATGCATCAACGTGGGTCCCACATGGGTGGGCCACCCCACTACTCCCTCTTTATATATATATATATACATATATTATATTATATTTTAATTATATTGCCATTCATTCAAAGTCCAGCCATGGATGTCCTTTAATGGACGGTGTAAGTGTTATGGTTCATGCTCTTTGGTTGTCAAATTTTGTTGTGCCAAAACTCTATTTGTGTCTTGTGTTTGTATGTTGTTATATATGTTCCAGACACTGGTTCACAAGTGCTTCAAGTTAAGTACAGTGATCGACTTCAAGCCAAGTCAAGCCATGTACTGTAAACATCAATGCTCAGAGCTACATTAATAAAGAGTACAAGACTCAAGTACATTTCAAGACTCAAGAGCAACTCAAGTTGAAGGTTGATGTCAAGCTTTCGAAGATCTCAAGATCAAGCTTCTTCAACTAGAAATCTTAAGCTTTGTTAATTCAAAGGTCAACAATCATTTGATAGAATGGAGTTTCAATGTCCATACTTCAAGTCCCAGGTATGATTGACCTTAGATTGACCTTAGGGCAGGTCATTTCAGATACAAAATTCATACTGTATGTTTATATATGAATTTAGTCTGTTCTAAGACTAGTCCTGGACCTTGTTCGACTAGTCCTAGCACTGGTTCAACCAGTCCAAGAAATTCCACGACCAGTCCTAAGTTGTTGAAGATTTTTAAAATTTTTTGGTTAGGCCACGACCAGTCCTGGAGGTCCTTCGACTAGTTGTAAGTGTGTTCATGACTCGAACTTCGACCAATCGTGTGTCCTTGACTCAAACTACAGCGACCAACTCATGTGGTCTACAACCAGTCTTGGGTCATCTACGACCGGTCGTAGGTGGTCCACGACCAGTCGTAGACACCCCACGACCAGTCGTAGAACGGTTTTCAAAGATCGTGCTTAAAAATTCAAAATGTCGTTGAACTACGACCAGTCGAAGTTTCCCTAAGACCAGTCGTAGATGTGAGTTCTGCTTCTATAAATTGAGCATGAATCTCAGAATTTAATAACTCAATTCAAAGAAATTCAAGGCTTCACTCTAAGATTAGTTAGTGTTCATTTTAAGCTACTTTGTGCATAATTAATATTTTCTTTTGTTAGCTTATTTTTATTTGATTTTGATCTACATTCCAATCTGATTTGAAAAGGAAAAATTCTGTAATTCCTTCTTCTTGGAATCAAAATCAATAGAGCTAGCCCATTTGATTTAATTTAAAATCAATTAGAACTTAAAACTATTTTAAGTAAGTATTGGACATTGAACGTTGATTCGAACTTCTACTCTGATTGGTTCTTCTGGGCTGCTACGAAAGGAGAAATCCAGGTATTTTACGTTTATGTAAAATCTCTATTCTTTTGGTTTTTGTTTGAGATTCGCCAGAAAAATCTCATTATGTGGTTATCTGAGGAGAGCCAGAAAACTCAAAAAGTGCGGATTTTTCGATTGTGTAAGCCTAAGTTAAAAGGACACAATTGTGAAGGTTTTAGGTGAACCTGTGAAACCTATTTTGTTAGTGAATGCTAATATCCCCTGTGTGAGGATATTAGGAGTGGAGTAGCATTCTGTGGCTATTGTGAAACAGTTGGTGTACACACAGGCGAACCACTATAATTCTTTGTCTTGTGATTTGAATGCTTGCTTAAGTTTTATATCTTTTATTATTCAAGTTTGTGGGATGTATGTGTGGATGTAAATGTTGTAAAATTTACATTTCAAGCAAGTGTATGGAATACTATAATAATTTAGATTTAAATTCCTGGAATTTATTTCAATTCCATGCTATTTATTTATTTCTCTTCAGATTGAGTTTTTGATACAAAGGACGTTCTAGAAATAAGGTTATCCTGCCATAAACCCTTGGTTTTTCGAGTGTAAGGTTGTCCTTAGAATTGAATTCGTATCAACCTCTCAATACTTATTTATTGAGGTTGATTTTATTTCAGCATTGTGAATTGATTTATTTTATTTGGATATCTCTTTATTTTATTCCATTGTTATAATTATAATTTGGCATCGTCCTATTCACCTCCCCCTCTAGGACATATAGTTAGGCAGTTTCAAGTGGTATCAAAACCTAATAGCTCGCTCTTATTGCTTTTTATTTGGATTTATTTCCTGAGCTAACGATCTAAGCTATATAAAAGATGTCAAATTTTGATAGCCTATCAGTCACTAGGTCTGGACCCTTTGATGGCTCCAACTATGACTATTGGAAAGCCAGGATGAGGATCTTCCTCAAATCAATGGATGAGAGTGTGTGGCAAGCCACAGTGACTGAATGGAATTCTCCTACCACTGAAGTGATTGGAATTGATGGTTCAAAATCAATGAGAGTAACTCCTTATTTCTCTTGGACCACCCTTCAGAAAAATGAGAGTAGTGCTAATGCAAAAGCACTAAATGCAATCACTTACGCACTATCACTGGATGAGCTCAAAAGAATCATATCCTGTGATACTGAAAGCAAGCCTGGGATATATTAGAAATGACACAAGAGGGTACTACAATTGTAAAAAAATCTAAAGTCCAACTCCTCACAACCAAATTTGAAGAAATTCATATGGAGAAAAATGGAATGTTTATGGACTTTTACACAAGATTCAATGACATTGTAGACTCAATGTGGGGTCCTGGCGATAAAATCCCAGAAAGTAAAGTGTGTGCAAAGATACTATGCTCTCTTCCTGAATGGTTCAACTCTAAAGTAACCGCGATCCAGGAACTTCGTGATACTGACAATATAAGGGTAGAAGAACTAGTTGGTTCTTTACAAACCTATGAGTTAAACTTTAAAGCTCCTAAAAGTAAATCCATCACTCTTAAATCTTCTAAAGGTATTTCTCAAGAAAACTCAGATTTAGAAAATTCTGAAGATGATATGGCTCTTTTAGCGAAAAAGTTTTACAAGATTTTCAAAAACAAGAAAAGGATAGATTTTCAAAAATCAAATAATAAGAAAAGATCTAAATCTAAAAATTGAAAGTCTTTGAAAGATAGTTAATGTTACAATTGCCAAGAGTACGAGCACTTAGCAAACAAATGTCCTAAAAAGGACAAAACAAAAAGGAAGGGTATGTTGGCTATTTGGGATGAATCGTCTGATCCTGAACCTTCTTCTGAATCAGAAGATTCTGAAACTAAGTCGGGCAATGAAGTTAAAGCCCTTATGACTCTAGCCAAGTTCACTTTTTCAGATCATGATAATTCAACTAGTGAGGAAAATCTGAACAGTGAATGTGAAAATGAAGAGGATCTTCAAGATGCTTATAATGCCCTATACAAGGAAAGTTGTAAAATTGTTGTTAAACTTAAACTTCAAAAAGAAAAGTTTTTTAAACTCAAAGAATGTTTTGAATCACTTGTTTTAGAAAAATCCCAAATTTTAGATTGTTTTGAAAAATCAAAATGCGATTTAAAATTCAAAACCTCCCTGATTGAAAATCTGAAATCTAAAAATGAGAAACTTAAAAATGAAGTATCTTCTCTTCTGAGTTTAAAGGACACATGAAGATATGCCCAAGGTGATCCAAAGTTCGAAAAACTATTATCTAGATCAAGAAAATGTGGCAATCGATCCGGGTTGGGCTATGATAAGAATATATCTCCTAAACAAAAGAATACTCCTCCTAAGTTTGTGAAAGGAGAGACCTCAAACTCAAAAGGGAAAAGTACTTATCAAGGTTTTTCTAAAAATACAAAAACTTTTCAAAAACCTAAAAGTAGCTATGTCAATCAGAACCGAAACCCACTAGCTGAAAAGATAGTTGATTTACTCAAGGAGCTCTTAAAATCTAACTCAGTAGGTCATTCTTACAACATCAGACAGAAGAAGACCAACTATACTCCTAAACCCAAAACAGTTCTGAAATGGGTTCCTAAAGTTGCCTGTTTGGTTGCCCACACTGCTTTCAAAGCAACGAGCCATTCAAAGTGGTACCTAGATAGTGGATGCTCCAGGCATATGACAAGCGACAAGGCTTTATTCACCAATCTAAAAGATATGACTGATGGGTCAGTCACATTTGGTGATGGTAGCAATTGCAAGATTATTGGCAAAGGTACGGTCCAACTCTATAACCTCCCTTTATTTAAAGACGGTTTATATGTTGAGGGGCTAAAACACAACCTATTAAGCATATCTCAAATGTGCAATAACAACCATAGTGTGAAATTTTCCAATCAAGGTTGTGAAATAATAAACAAAAAGGGTTCTGTTATATTAACTGGTCGCAGAACTTCTGAAAACTGCTATATTGTAAGCGATGGTAGCTCATCTAATCAATTGTGCTACATGGTCCATATCGAGGAGACAAATTTATGGTATAAATGCCTTGGACATGTACACTACCGGAATTTATACAGATTGAGCAAAGGAGAACTAATTAAAGGTCTACCAAAGTTGTAAAAAGTAGATAAAATATGTGGTGAATGCCAGTATGGTAAACAAACTAGGTGCTCTCATAAAAAGGTGAAATTCAATGCCATATCAAGACCACTCGATCTGCTCCACATGGATCTTGTAGGACTAACCAGAATGGAGAGTCAATGTGGCAAAAAATACATCTTGGTTATCGTAGATGATTATACCAGATTCACTTGGGTTACATTTTTAAGGGACAAATCAGAAACCCTTGATGAAGTGAAAAAGATCATCAAACGAATCCAAATTGAAAAAGGTTCTCATGTTAGTAAGATCCATAGTGATCATGGATTTGAATTCAAAAATAGTAGTTTTGAGAAATTTTGTAGCGAGCAGGGAATATCACATGAATTCTCTGCACCCAAAACCCCACAACAAAATGGAATTGTAAAAAGGAAAAATAGAGTGCTTCAAGAAATGGAAAATGTAATGTTAAATAGTATAAAGCTCCCTAGAAATCTTTAGGCTCAAGCAGTGAATACCGCCTGTTATATTATTAACCGGGTTTATACTTGTAAATCTAATAATAAAACGGCTTACGAACTTTGGTTTGATAAGAAGCCTACTATCAAATACTTTCAAGTTTTTGACAGCAAGTGCTATATTCTACGTGACCATGAAAATTTGGAAAAGTTTGACACTAAGAATGATGAAGGGATCTTTTTAAGATACTCTTTAAACAGTCGTGCATATCGTGTACTGAACAATAGGACCAGTGTGATTCAAGAGTCCATTAATGTGGTCATTGATGGTCAATTGAATACACTTGCCCCTAGTCCAGATTATGATGAAGTTCTTTTAATTAACAAACCAGATAATTCATCAAATCAAGTTAATTTTGAATTAAGGACTGTTAAAGATCATCCAACTACTCAGATTCTTGGAAACCCTCTCACTGGTGTGCGCACTCGTAGACAATTAGAAGACATATGTAATTATGTATGCTTTACATCCCAAATTGAACCAGCTAACATAAAAGAAGCTCTTTCTGACGAAAACTGGTATCTCGTTCCTAGACCTAAAGATAACTGCTTTACATCCCAATTAGTTGTCATGCAGGAAGAACTTAATCAATTTGTTCGTAATGATGTCTGGTATCTCGTTCCTGGACCTAAAGATAAACACATTATCGGAACAAAGTGGATTTTTAAAAACAAGTCTGATGAATTTGAAAATATAATTCAAATTGAAGGCATCGATTATGATGAAACCTTTGCCCCAGTTGCTCGCCTTGAATCAATCAGACTTTTTATATCCATTGCATGCTATAGAAAATTTAAGATTTATCAAATGGATGTAAAGAGTGCCTTTTTGAATGGCGATTTACATGAAGAGGTATATGTTGAACAACCTAAGTTAATTGATCATGTATACCGTCTTAAAAAGGCTTTCTATGGTCTAAAACAAGCTCCCAGGGCATGGTATGAGAAATTGACTAAGTTTTTACTTAATCATAATTTTCAAATGGGTAGTGTCGATAAGACGCTTTTTGTTAAGAAGCACAATAATGATATTTTAATGGTTCAGATCTATGTTGATGATATTATTTATGAATCAACTTGTACTAACATGACTATTGAGTTTGCAGATTTAATGAAATCTAAGTTCGAGATGAGCATGGTTGGGGAATTAAATTATTTCCTAGGGTTGCAAGTAAAACAACAACCTGATGGAATTTTTATTTCTCAAACCAAGTATGCTTTGAACTTGATTAAAAGGTTCGGATTTGAGAATGGTAAGAATTTTGATACTCCCATGAGTACAACTTTAAGACTCTCAAAAGACTCTACAGGTAAAGATGTAGATCCTAAATTATATCGTATTATGATTGACAGTTTACTTTATTTAACTACTAGTAGACCTGATATTGCTTTTAGTGTTGGTATTTGTACTAGATATCAGTCTAATCCTAAAGAATCTCATTTAACTGTTGTTAAGCGAATTATGCGATACGTCGCAAGTTCTGCTAATTTGGGTCTTTAGTATCCATATGATACTATTGTTCAGTTGGTTGGGTACTCATATGCTAATTGGGCTGGTAATATAGATGACAAAAAATCAACCAGTGGCGGTTGTTTTTATATTGAAAATTGCTTGGTTTCTTGGTTTAGCAAGAAGTAAAGTTCTATATCGCTTTCCACTGTTGAGGTTGAATACATCGCAGCAGGAAATGCATGTACTCAGCTTATTTGGATGAAACGTATGTTAAGCGATTATGGAATTTTACAAGACTCAATGGTTTTATATTGCGATAGTTCCAGTGCAATAAATATTTCTAAAAATCCAATCCAGTATTCACGTACCAAGCACATTGACATTAGGTATCATTACATTCATGAATTAGTGGAAGAAAAAATAATATCTGTGGAATACATTCCAACCGAGACTTAACTTGCTAACATTTTCACGAAACCGCTCGACAAAAGCAGGCTCAATAAATTAAAGTTTGACCTCAGTATGTGCAATTTATATTGAATATTCTTACATAATTGTAACATATTGTATATATGTTTATGTACTTTTGTGGTTAAAATTTTAAATCAGCTGAAAAATATAATTTTTGGCCGATACTCGACCAGTCGTGGTCATACACGACCAGTTGTGGTACGACCGGTCGTGTATTTCCCAAGACCGGTCGTGGAGCGCGTTGACCTCTTTAATTTGAAAAAATCTCTCTTCTTCCTCATTTTCACTTTTCTCTCCAACAAGTCGAGCTACGACTAGTTGAACACGGGTGTTCGATTCAACCAGGTTAGAGCATTTTGCTTGTCTTTCTTGTAGATTCATGGTTTATTTTCTTCAATTTCTTCATTGGAGTAGTTGATTTCAAGTTTGCCTTGAGCTTTTTGGGGTTTTCTTCTCCATTTGCCGATATAAAAAACCCATCTCTACTTCTTTGAGATTTCTTATTTTTACTCAAGAATATGGACTCTAGAAGGAAAAAGAAAAATATTAGAGGTCCCTCATCATCCAGATCAACTCCTATTCCAAAATGCCATCTTCGGTCTCCCGACGATGATCCACCTTATGTGCGTGATTTGCGTCTACGTAATGTCATTGTGAAAAAAGTCGTTGATTTAGATCACATCGCTCGTTTCGGTCTCCTTCCTCTTCTCCAATCTGCAGGTTGGGATAACATCCTACGTTAGGGCGGGGCGGCATACCAATCCATTGCGCAGAGCATGTTTGCATGCATATCCGAATTTTCTACTGATCAATTAACTTTCTCTATTATTACTAGAGAAGGGCCTTTTCCTGTTGATTGTCATTTAATTTCAGGCCTTATGGATATACCTATTAATGATGATGGTATTCCACCTAGTACTCTAGCTGAGAAAGTTTCTGAATCTGAAAAACATATTTATACTAAAGCACTTTGTAACATGGATGCTCAATGGACTCAGAACGAGAATGCCCTCGCAACCAAATATTTGTTACCCAGATATAGAGTTTTGCATCGTATCTTTACTTCTAATCTGTATCCTTGTTCTATTAATAAAATAGAACTAACTATATTCATGGTTCGTATCTTGTATTCTATCATCACTGGTGCAAATGTTTGTCTGCCCTCTTTGATATGTCATTCTATCATTCAGTTCCATATCCATCCAGGTCATAGTGAACTTCCCTTTGCTTACTTAATGACTGTGTTAGCTACTCACATGCTAGTCGTTATGCCTGTTGGAGAGGCTCCTATCCAACACCTCATTTTCAACAACTCCAACTTAAACAAAATGAAGTTACGATTGGCTGAGGGCCAAGTAGATGTTGGAGAAGGTGGAGCAGCAGGTGTGAATGAAGAAGAAGGGGATAATCTTCCTCCAAACGATGTTAATATGGATGATATATTTGATGAAATAGATTCTAATTCTGAAAATGATCCTAACTTTGTGCCGTCTGTCTTTGATGAGAGATTGCGCTCTCTTGAGGAACAGGTGGCTGATATTCGTGTAATCCAAACTTCTCAATTTGCTTATATGTGCAAGTATATGCGGCGCATTACTAAGGGTTTGCACAAAATTTATCCTTCTATTCCTGCTCCTTCTTCAGGATCTGACTGAATGTTTTTATTTACTAGTCTGTAATAACTCATATTCTATTTTGCTTTATCTCAGTTTGTATGACTATTTTTATTTGTCTTTGGACCTAACTAGTTTTTAGTATTTGGATATATGGACTTTATTTCATCTCTTGCTTACTTTGCTCTCCTACTTATCATTATTATCCTTGTGATCTGCCTTTGTCCTTTTGTGACAAAAAGGGGGAGAAGACTTTTTGAAGCTAATTGGTTATGGATTAAGTAGCATTTTTTTAATATCTATGTGTGCTACTCAGGGGGAGTGGGGAGTACTAAGTATAGAGGAGTATTGAGGAGACTTGCCTCTAAATAAATGTGTGTGCTAGTTTATGATAACTGGTGAATGATTCTTTGTTGAACATGTTGTGCTTCTCTTATTCTCTTTGAGAGTGTTTTATCACAAATTTGACAAAGGGGGAGATTATAAGTGCTATGATCTCATGCTCCTTTGGTTGTCAAATTTTGTTGTGTCAAAACTCTATTTATGTCTTGTGTTTGTATGTTGTTATATATGTTCTAGACACTGGTTCACAAGTGCTTCAAGTTAAGTATAGTGATTGACTTCAAGCCAAGTCAAGCCATGTACTGTAAACATCAATGCTCAGAGCTACATCAATAAAGAGTACAAGACTCAAGTACATTTCAAGACTCAAGAGCAAATCAACTTGAAGGTTGATGTCAAGCTTTCGAAGATCTTAAGATCAAGCTTCTTCAAGTAGAAATCTCATGCTTTGTAAAATTTAAAGGTCAACAATCATTTGATAGAATGGAGTTTCAATGTCCATACTTTAAGTCCCAGGTATGATTGACCTTAGGGTAGGTCATTTTGGATATATAATTCATACTGTATGTTTATATATGAATTTGGTCTGTTCTAAGACTAGTCCTGGACCTTGTTCGATTAGTCCTAGCACTGGTTCGACCAGTCCAAGAAATTCCATGACCAGTCCTAAGTTGTTGAAGATTTTTAAAATTTTTTGGTTAGCCCATGACCAGTCCTGGAAGTCCTTCAACCGGTCGTAGGTGTGTTCACGACTCGAACTTCGACCAGTCGTGGGTCCTTGACTCAAACTATAGCGACCAACTCATATGGTCTACAACCAGTCTTGGGTCATCCACGACCAGTCGTAGGTGGTCCACGACCAGTCGTGACACCCCACGACCAGTTGTAGTTTTCAAAGATCGTGCTTAAAAATTCAAAATGCCGTTGAAGCTACAACCAGTCGAAGTTTCCCTAAGACCAGTCGTAGACGTGATTTCTGCTTCTATAAATTGAGCACGAATCTCAGAATTTCATAACTCAATTTAAAGAAATTCAAGGCTCCACTCTGAGATAAGTTAGTGTTCATTTTAAGCTACTTTGTGCATAATTAATATTTCCTTTTGTTAGCTTATTTTTATTTAATTTTGATCTCCATTCCAATCTGATTTGAAAAGGGGAAATTCTGTAATTCCTTCTTCTTAGAATCAAAATCAAATAGAGCTAACCCATTTGATTTAATTTAAAATCAATTAGAACTTAGAACCATTTTAAGTGAGTATTGGACATTGAACGTTGATTCAAACTTCTACTCTGATTGGTTCTTCTGGGCTGCTATGAAAGGAGAAATCCAGGTATTTTACGTTTATGTAAAATCTCTATTCTTTTGGTTTTTGTTTGAGATTCGCCAGAAAAATCTCATTATGTGGTTATCTAAGGAGAGCCAGAAAATTAAAAAGTGTAGGTTTTTCAATTGTGTAAGCCCAAGTTAAAAAGACACAATTGTGAAGGTTTTTGGTAAACCTGTGAAACCTATTTTGTTAGTGAACGCTAACATCCCCTGTGTGAGGATATTAGGAGTGGAGTAGCATTCTTTGTGGCTGTTGTGAAACAGTTGGTGTACACACAGGCGAACGACTATAATTCTTTGTCTTGTGGTTTGAATGGTTGCTTAAGTTTTATATCTTTTATCATTCAAGTTTGTGGGATGTATGTGTGGATGTGAATGTTGTAAAATTTACATTTCAAACAAGTGTATGGAATGTTGTAATAATTTAGATCTAAATTCCTGGAATTTATTTCTATTCCATGTTATTTATTTATTTCTCTTCAGATTGAGTTTTTGATACAAAGGACATTCTAGAAATAAGGTTGTCCTGCTATAAACCCTTGGTTTTTATGGTGTAAGGTTGTCCTTAGAACTGAATTTGTATCAACCTCCCAATACTTATTTATCAAGGTTGGTTTTATTTCAGCATTGTGAATTGATTTATTTTATTTGGCTATCTCTTTATTTTATTCTGATGTTATAATTATAACTTGGTATCATCCTATTCACCCCCCCTTTAGGACGTATAGCTAGGCAGTTTCAGATGGTCTGGATTTACAGCAGCTATACAGCTGCACGCCTCCACGGCAGGTGGGTCCCACGTATGTGTGGGCCACACGTGCCATTAAGGTGGGCCCACATTAAGAATGGATGGACGGTAGGATATAAAATACATACTATCAAGGTGGGACCCACAGAGCCTGCTAACGTTAAACAGATGGACAGTTTGGATGTGATGCATACATCAGTGGGCCCCACAAAACTGTTGACGTTATCACATCAGCCATATAGCTAGTGTGAGTTACACCAGCCAATCTATTTCCTAAGGTGGGTCCCACGTACATCAGGGCCCACCGTAATATTATATTAAAAGAAAATATTATATAAATATCCAGCGTTCAGGTGCACTGGACGGACGACTTGGATGTAAGGTACATACATTGGGTGGGTCACACCGTCCAGGAGGCTAGACGGTGTGGATAAATCACATGCATCATGGTGGTCCCATGAGGGTGGGCCACACGTGTTAAATCAAGCTGTTATTCATGTTTTCACTTCATACAGTCCGGCAGACTGTGCTGTTGGATGGTCTGGATCTCACACATATATTAATACAAGGTGGGCCCCACACGGTTGGGGTAATACACATGCGTCAGGTGGGCCACTTCCAGACAGCTGGACTATCTGGATACAACACATACAGACCTAAGTTCAGGTGAGCCCCACGTCCATGTAATGGATGACATGGATATACATCATTGTGGGTCCAGCACCGTCCACAAGCTACTGGACGGTGTGGATCTACATGCATCACAGTGGGTCCAACGCTGTCCCAGGGCTGCTGGACAATGTGGATTCAACACGCGCGTTTGGTGGGTCCCACACTCAGCGCCGTCCACAAGGTGGACCATTTGCACAAGGAAAGAGAGAGAGAGAGAGAGAGAGAGAGAGAGAGAGAGATCTGAGTAGTGGAGGGACCCCGCCACTATGGGCCCCTCATATGATCACAACATATATATCAAGATGGGTCCCACCATATGTGGGCCCTAAATCAAAAGAAGAGGCACTAAGAACACCCACCGATAAATCTTCTTGGACTTCTTTTTCCATCAACACATTCTAGAGCTCCAATGGATGAGATTCAACGGTCGAGATAAAACTTGGATGGTGGAGATGGGAGGTAGGGAGGTGGGCCACACCAAGTTCTCTCATGGGGGGTTGAGATGTGGGTTGCTTGCTTGGAGAATGAGAGAGATGAGAGAGATGAGAGATGTGAGTGATGGGTGAGTGAGTGATGGGAGTACTTATGTAAGAGAGAGAGTTGACTTTGGGAAGGGTGGTTGTACTTAGAGATGGGTGTGAGTGATGGGAGTGATGGAATATATACTTGACATTTGATGTGATGGATTCTCTCGGGATTGCAACGCGCAGTGTTTTCCTTGAACTGAACGCGGACCCACATCTCCTGGCCTGGGTATCGCCTCAGTATGCGAGATGTGGCATCGGAACCACGGCAACGGCGAGGTCACAATGATACAAGTCTGGGCTAAGCCAACTCAGATCGAAAGGATGTAACTCAAGGTCGCGCGCAACTACCGATAACAGATCACGGGTAATTGAAATTCGACTGAGAGAACCACAGAGGCCTATGGAACAGTATGGGCTAGGATACAGGTCTTATAGCTACACTCTAGCACTTGGTAAATACCATAATTTAAAAGGCTGAGCTAAGAGTCTTAGAGGGGGGTGAATAGGACTATGCCAAATTAAAAATTAAACGCGAAAATGAACAAATATAAATGAAGATAGCACTTAAACAATCCCACAAAGCATAAATTAATAACAACCTCAAATGTATAAGTATTGAGAGGTTGATACAGATGTTATTCTAAGGACAACCTTACACCAAAAACCAATGGCTTATGGTAGGACAACCTGATTCCTAGAACAGTCTGTGTATCAAAATCTCAAACTGATATAAAGGAATAAAGAATAAAAATAGCAAAGAAAATAACTAAGCTATTACGGCATTCCCACACTTGCATAAAAGAGATTACAACATTCTCCACAAATGCTTAAAATGAAATTACAACATTTACGTAAAGCCACAATCAATCATCCACCACAAGACCAGAAATTATAGTGGTTCATTTGTATGTACATCAACTGTTTAAAAAAACAGCCACACAACTACTCCACTCCTAATATCCTCACACAGTGGATATTAACGTTCACTATGCAATAGGTTTTTCAAGGTTCATCTAAAACCTTCACAATTGTGTCTTTCAAGTGGGCTTACACAATTCAAAAACCCCACACTCAGAGTTTTCTAGATCACCTCAGACAAACCAAAAAGAAAGAGATTTTTCCTGGAACAATCTCAAAAAAACCAAAAATAGATTTACAGAAATGTAAAATACTTATCTGGATATTCTCCTTTGATGAAGCCCGGTAGAACCAATTCAGAGTAGATGTTCAACGCTGATGTTTAATGTCCACTTATGAAAATGCTCTAAGTTCTAATTGAATTTTAGATTAAATCACCTTGGGCTTGCTTGATTTGATTTTGATTCCAAGAAAGGGAAAAACTTCAATCCCTTCTTCAAATAAGATTGGAATATAGAACTCAAAATCAAATACAAAAAGCTAATTAAAGAGAATATTAAATGAGTACTAAATAGCTTAAGAATATCACTAACTTATCTCTCAGAGTAGTGTCTTGATTTTGCTTGAATTCAATGAAAAACTCTAAAAATCATGCTCTATTTTTAAGTTCAGAAAATGTTCACTCGACTGGCCCGGAGGACAGCTCGACTGGTCGAAGGACTAATAAATTTTTGAAATTTTGGGTGCGATAAGAAAAGACCGTTCCACGACTGGTCGAGCGACATGCTCGACTGATCAAGTAGCTTGCATGACCAGTCGAACCCTGCTCTCGACTGGTCGTGTGGGACCCAATTTAGTTGCTGGACTTTGAGTCAAGCTTGCTCGACTGTTCGAGCACTATTCACTCGACTGGTCAAGTAGTCTCCAGGACTAGTCAAGGGTCGAATAAAAAATCTCAAAAATTAGTAACAAATCTTGGACAGGTCGAGGAAATTCTTGGACTGGTCGAGCCAGTACAAGGACTAGTCAAACATAAGCTAAGACTAGTCAAGAAAAGGCCTATAGAAGTATATAGTGACCCAATTTTAGTATGCAATCAATATGACCTAACCTATGGTCAATCTAGGGTCTTACATACCTTAAAAGTGAAATTTGAATATTGAATCATCATTTGCTTTGGTTGATAGTTGATCTTGAAGTACACGAAGCTTGATATCTTGGCTTACTTTGAATCTTGAACTTGAAGTACTTTGAAGCTTGAACTTGAAGTACTTTGAAGCTTGAACTTGAAGTACTTGTGAGTTGTATTTCACCTTGAGCTTTGAGCAAAACACATTGCCTTGACATAGTTGAAGTTTTGAAACCTTGAACTATCACTTGATGTTATATTTGAACTTGTATATCTCTTATACTTGTGATGCTTGAATCTTGAATTGGGACATCTTGAACTTGTACTTGAATTGCATGATCTTGAATAAGAAGATGAACTAAACAAGATACAGATTCCAAGAGTTTTTGGCACTACAAAATTTGACAATCACAAGAGCTAGAAAACATAACACTTACAATAATTAAGTTTGAAGTGTTAATCCTATAATTAGAAAAATTCTAAACATTAAGTTCCATGGGTGCATACTAAGTCTAGGCTTAACACAATTAAAGCTTTACCTATTTACTTTCATGATAACATTGATAATAAAAAGAGTATTCGAGATAACCAAATACTAAACTAAAATTTTCCTTACAGTTCAACATTGGACTCTTATAACTTTTTATTTTTTCATTGATGAATTTTGTTCACAACCCCAAGTATAGGGTCACGATGTAGTAATAACTCAGTGAGACCAAGGTCAAATCCACATGGACTTATATGTGTATCTTTCTAAAATAAACTATAACTAGAACTAGGAACTAGATTTAAGTAATAATTTGACGAATTGAGAAATCAATGATTTGATAATAAAAAATAAAAGGGAAACTAGGGCGCTAAGGATCCACATGTAGCTATTAAGATGCTACCTTACTTGATTCAAAAAGCTACAACTGGAATTAGAGTCATATCCTATGTAGTTGGATGATAGAGCAGTAAAAACCCAAAAAACTGAATTTTCCATCAACATAGTTCTCTCGTGAAGCATTCATGTGATAATCTTAGGGAATCCAACCATCCACCATGCCATAGACTATGATGAATCATGAATTTCATAGATCACACACTTCTCAAAATAGATTAAGAAGATATTTAAAGCTATCACAACATCTATTGTAATTTGAGTCACAATAAACCATAGAAAACAGAAAATATTCCTTTAATCAATTTATAAATCAATAGGAATTCACCATATATTTGAATCAAAGCAAAAGAATCATCAAAATAAACTACAGCTTCACCTTTTAGCACTAGCTAAGAGATTAACTAGTCATAGCTAGTGTTTGAATTATCTTCGATATTATCGAAATATCTCCGATATTATCTTTATCTCTAGCTCAGCGATACCGTTAACACTGGTAGCGATTCCGATAATGCTGGTAGTATCAGAAATTTTAGGTATTAACAATGTATTGCTAAGTATTGCCAATGTATCAATATCGCTAATGTAATTGCCAATATTTTTAACTATGTAAATTTTAGGTGTCGCTTGTATTGCCAATGCATCAATATCGCCAATGTATCACCAATATTTTCAACTATGTAAATTCTAGGTAATGCTAGTATCATAAATGTATCAATGATATTTCAATAGTATTGCCAATGTATTGATATCATTAAAATTTTGTTTATTAGAAAAAAAATTATTTCAAAATTTTTTCATGGGCACATGGTTGCATATAGTGTTCAATTTGTCATTGATAATATTGATAATATCTCGATATTATCGATAACGTAATATGCACGATATTGAGACCACAATCTTTCATTTCCTTTACAATTGTTGATGATTTCTTGGTGAAATATCATGTGCTATTGATATTTTGCAATATCAATGAATGTTTGGATGGAATGTTGGATGGTTAAATAGGCCGAATGGGATGGTTAAACTGATTTCTTACAACAACACATGCTTTTAAGGCCCCATTAAATGGAAACTTGTTATGTATGCATTCTTTTTGTATATATATATATATATATTTTTAATTTTTTAAATATGCAAATATGTACATTTTAACATCTCCTAAAGTTTCGTTGAAAATTCGATCATTTTTCCCATGTTTCCCTACATTTCCATTTATCAATGATATTATCAGCGATATTAATATTGTTTCCGTATCCCTAGCCAGCGAAACTTGTAGTGATACCGATACTTCAAACACTAGTCATAGTTAACTCAAAAATAAAAGAAAATTTAAAAGATATACTAGAATCCATGAAGAAATCAAAGTGGAAGAACGTTGTCGACGCTCTACCTAGGCCTTCTCTCCCTTTCCAAACCCTAGAAGATGATTTGAAATAGCTTAGGGACTCCTTTAAATAGTTTTACAACTCAAAATTTCGCACAAACTTTGAAAAAGTTCACAAACCGCCTCAAATTTATGCACTCTGCACATGTTCTTAAAATAAACTTTTAGAACTTTCATTTTTTAAACTCGGAGTTTCAAAATATGTTTTTTCTAGCTAATTTCAGGATTCCTTTCCTTCACTTCAACTCTTTGGTTCTCTTCATTCCTCACTTGGTTTCCTTAGATATTTGGCATGTGAATTCTTCATTAATGACTTTCAAATCTCTAAATCCTCATTTAGTAATCTTTTAAGCATAAATATTCCTTTTAGCATCAAGTTCACCTTAAGCTCTCGAAATCACCTCGCATATGAAAACATGCATAATTAGATCGATTAAGCACTATCATTTTATAAAACCAAGACATAAATAGGGAGAAATATGCAATATCACTCAACACACCCCCCAACCAGCATTTTGCTAGACTTGAGCAAAACATGCAAACACAACTTCTCAAAACTTTTAAATTATAACCCTCCCTTAGATAGCAATTTTCTGCATGATCCTAATGTCCTTAGCAATCAAATGAACTAAATCTTCATTCATTACTTAACAAATAGAATAAGTCCAAACATCAAGTTTCTAGTGTGTTTAGTGAGTTCTAACTTAAAATTTCATGAATTTGTTATACCTTCCAAATGTTAGCCATGTTCATTACCATAAAGTGGACAGTTCAACACAAATACTGATTTTGATCATGTCTCCTATTTCACTTATTTTGTAGCTTTTGATTTTATATCAATGGCTTTCACCTTTTCTTCATTCTTTTTCTAAATTTTTTATTTAAGACAAATCCCGTAGGTGGCCATGATCTTAATGTTTTCTAACTGGTTTGTTTTTCTTCTTTTAATCCTTTTTAAGTAGACAATAATCTCAAAATTTGGTTCATAATCACTTTTAAGTAATTCACATGTTATCACTTAGAAAGTAAACAATTTCATAGGATATAAATTAGATGTGAAATATGAGCTGGACTTAATTAATGTTTTAAAAATTTCTATTAATAAACTAATTAAGAAAACTAAATCAAAACTTACCAATTAACTTGTCACTAGATTTTCAAAGATTTATTCCATATCTTATCATAATACTCAGCATGCATTTAAATCACACAGAATTTTGCTTTCCATGAGAGTTTTGAAACAGAAAATTCAAAATTTTTTAAACAATTTACTTAAAATCTAGAAAAATACTGATTAGATCCATCTAATCCCCACTGATTAGATCCATCTAATCCCCCCCCAAACCTAAAATTTACATTATCCTCAATGTAAGAAATAGTTAATAATACCAACATGAGACTGACAAAGATAACAAAATGAGTAGTGAGTCAGGAAGATATACCTGAGAAGGAATAATGCCGTAATATTCAAAATCCTTACTATGTAAGGGTTAAGCAATGATAAACACGAATAACTAAAGCAAAATTCTATCTAACCTAATCATAAGAAAGCAATAATCCTAACTATACCTCTATTAGACTAGGAAGTCAATCTTGATAGACAGGATCAGTTAAAGGGATGGACATATGCTCTGAGTCAAATTTCTCAACAAATGGATTGAGACGATAACCGTTCACTTTGAAAATGTTTTCATTCATTGGATTCTGTATCTCAATGGCCCCATTAGGATAAGCAGTTGTAACAAGAAAAGGGTCGGTCCAATAAGATTGAAGCATACCCAGAAAATGTAAACGAGAATTATACAAAAGGACCTTATGACCCGACGTGAATGATTTTCGAAGAATATTTTGGTCATTAAACACCTTCATTATGTCTTTGTAAATTCTCGAGTTCTCATATGCATCATTCTGAATTTTCTCGAGTTCATTCAATTGAAGTTTGCGTAGCGAGCCGACGTTGTCCAAATTGAAGTTCAAATTCTTAATCGCCTAGTAGGCCTTATGTTTTAACTCCATAGGCAAGTGGCAAGTCTACTCGTAGACAAGTCTAAAGGGAGACTTTCCAATGGTGGTCTTGTAAGGTGTATGGTAAGCCTATAAAGCATCAAATAGTCTGATTGACAAATCTTTGCGATCGGCGTTAACCATTTTTTCCAGAATTTATTTGATTTCCTTGTTAGAAATTTCAGCTTGACCGCTTGTTTGCGGGTGATAGGGGATACTGACTTTGTGATAAATGACATATTTCTTCATTAAGGTCTCGAATGGCCTGTTGCAAAAGTGTGACCCTCCATCACTTATGATGGCTCGAGGTGTTCCAAACCAGGAAAGGATGTTTTCTTTTAAGAATCGAATGACCGTTGATGATCATTGTTCTAGCACGGGATTGCCTTGACCCACTAACATAGTCTACTGCTAACAAGATGTAAATGTTTTCAAATGATTAGGGGAATGGTCCCATGAAATCAATGCCCCAGCAATTAAATGCTTTAATGATTAGAATGAAGTTTAATGGCATCATGTTTCGATGGGACAATCCTCTTAATTTTTGACAACGCTCATAAACATTACAAAACTCATGAGTATCTTAGAACATTGTGGGATAATAAAAGCCACACTGTAAAATTTTGGTCGTGGTTTTTTAGCAAAAAAGTGACAACCACAGGCCTTAGAGTGATAAAAGGAGATTACGCTTTGATGTTCATTGTCAGGCACACATCTCCTTAGAATTTGGTCTAACCAATATTTGAACAGGTATGGATCATCCCAGACAAATTTGCGTACCTCAGTGTATAATTTCTTCTTATCTTGCGTAGTCTAATGGATCAGCGTGAAACCGTAGCAAGATAATTTACAATATCAGTAAACCAAGGTAATTAGGAAAGTTTAAATAATTGTTCGTCCAGGAACATGTCGTTTATCAATGTCAGCTCAAGGGAATCAGGTAGGTCAAGTCTTGAGAGATGGTCAACCACTACATTTTCTACTCTTTTTTTATCACATATTTCAATGTCAAATTCTTGGAGTAGGAGGATCCATCTTATCAAACCATGCTTGGCATCCTTCTTAGAAAGAGGGTACTTCAGCGCTGCATGATCAGTGTAGATGATGATCTTGGATTTGATCAAGTAGGACCTAAATTTGTCTAAAGCGAACACTACAGCTAAGAGTTCCTTCTTCGTAGTAGAGTAGTTCACTTGGAAAAAATTTACAGTTCTACTCACATAGTAAATCATATAGGGCTTCTTCTCCTTTCTTTGGCCTAACACCACCCAATAGCGTAATCAAACGCATCACACATAATCTCAAAAGAAATATTCCAATATAGTGATTGCATGATAGGAGCGGTGGTCAACATAATCTTGAGCTTAAAGAAAGCTCTTTGGCATTTTTCACTCCACTCTTATGGAACATCCTTTTTAGGAGATTACATAAAGGACGAGAGAGATGATTAAAGTCCTTAATGAATCTCTTATAAAACCCAGCATGTCCTATAAAGAATCACACATCACGTATGCTTTTGGGTAGAGGTAGGTTAGAGATTAAATCAATTTTAGCCTTATCCACCTCAATTCCCTTGGACGAAATTATATGTCCAAGAACTATTCCCTTGGGAACCATAAAATGACATTTTTCCTAATTTAGTATAAGAATTTTCTCTTCACATCTTTTCAGCACAAGTTAAAGATGTTCAAGGCATTCGTTGAAAAATGAACCGAAGGCAGAGAAATCGTCCATGAAGACTTCTAAATATTGCCCCACCATATATGAAAATATGTTAAACATACACCGTTGAAATGTGGTAGGGGCATTACATAGTCTGAATGGCATCCTTCGATAAGCAAAGGTGCCAAAGGGGCATGTGAACATTGTTTTCTCCTGATCTTCAAGAGCTATCTCTATCTGATTGTAGCCTGAATACCTATCCAAGAAACAGTAGTAGGAATGACCAGCTAACCTTTCTAAAATTTGATCAATGAAAGATAAAGGAAAGTGGTCCTTCCTTGTGACGGTATTTAACTTTTGGTAGTCAATGCACATCCTCCAACCAGAAGTAACTCTAGTTGGCACGAGTTCATTATCGGCATTGGCTACAATGGTGATTTTGGACTTCTTAAGAACCACCTGTGTTGGACTCACCCATTGACTGTTTGAATCGGGTATATGATACCCACATCCAACAACTTAAGTACCTTAGCCTTAACCACTTCCTTCATGTTTGGATTTAAGCGATGTTGTGGTTGTCAAGAGGTTTTTTCATTTTCTTCTAAGTGAATGCGGTGAGTACTAATTAAAGGGTCAATTCCCTTGAGGTCCGCAATCGTCCATCCAAGGGCTCGCTTATGTTCCTAGAGAGTAGAAATGAGCATGCTCTCTTATTTTTCATTAAGGTGGGAGGAAATCGCCACTGGATATGTCTCGTCTTGACCTAAATAAACACATATAAGATCAGTGGGCAAAGATTTTAGGTCAAGCTTTGGTGCCTTGAGAGTAGATGGTAGAGGCATTGTATTGGTTTGGGACAAAGTCTCAAATTATGGCCTCCACCGGTTAAGTTCTACTTAGATCGAGATGGAAAGTTCAAGTTAAGTTCAAGTTCTACTACAGTTCAAGTAGAAGATCAAGCTCCATCTACAAACTTAAGCTCTATTTGAAGAACCAAGTAAAAGAACAAACTCCATAAAGTTTAAGCATTCAATCTACTTCAAAGTTCAGTCATTTCAGGTATAATAAACCCTAGAAAGACCTTAGGTTTAGGTATTTTCAGAATCTAATTTAAGTGGATTTTTATGCTTATAGTTGGTTACAGGTTCTACTAGACTAAGAAAATTTTGACTAATCCTAGTTCCAATCAAAGAAAAATAAAAATTTTATTACACCATCGACCAGTCGAGGAAGCTACTCGACCAATTGAAGGTGGGCTTTCGACCAGTCAAGGGATGCTTAACTAGAAGTCCAGCGACTGAATCAACTTAGATTTCTGGCACCCTCGACCAATTGAAGACCTTGCTCAACCAATCAAATAGGGCCCTCGACTAGTCGAGCAGGGCCTTCAACCAGTCAAAGATCTCTTTTATCTTATCGTGCTCAAATTTGAAAATTTGTTGGAACGGATTCCAGTTCTTTGACGAGTTGAAGACTGTCTTAGACGAGTCAAAACAACAATCTTTTTGCCTATAAATTGAGGCTTTCTCTCAATTCAAAACTATAATTTAAGTACATCAAATCCTTCATCAAGAAAGAGAGAAGTCCATGTTATGCTCAAGCTATTGCATGGTATTTATTAAATATTTTTAATAGCTTTTTGTTCAAATTCCTTGATCTCCTAATTTGTCTATTTCATTTTATAAAGAAAGTAAATACTCTTCTTTTGAGATCTTGAAGGAATTCAAACAAGTAGCCATTGGTTTGAATCTATTTAAAATCAATCTAGAACCTTGAACTCTTGTTTATATGACTGAACATTGAACGATCTATATTTAAGTGAAGTGGTTATATGGCTACATCGACAGATACGTCTTCAAAGGAGAAGATAAGTATATATTTCTTTTATATTTTGGTTTCTTTGAGATAGCCAAAAAATCTCATTTGTTGGTTTTCCTGAGATAGCTAGAAAATCTCGGTGAGGGGTTTTTTGTTTGTAATAGCCCTTTAAAATCACAACTGTATCAGGTTTTAAAGTGACCCTGTGAAAACCTTATTTATAGTGAAAGCCAATATCATGGGGATAGTTATTATTGGGAGTGGAGTAGGTGTGGCTATTTGAGAATAGTTGTTGACACACCGAACCACTATAATTCTTGGTGTTGTGGTGAATGATTTTTATATTTATGTAGTGAATTGTTGTAATCTCTTGAAGTTAAATTGGTGAATGCTTGTAATAGTTTTTAAGCTTTTATTTACTCTTGCTTGGTTTGGAATTTTGATTTTAACAAGTTTCATGAAATAAGGTTGTCCTGCCAAACTTGTTTGGGTGAAGGATGTCCTACGAACCAGTTTGAATCAATGTTTCAATACTAATGCAATTGAGACCTCTGATTTATTTACTATTTCTGTACTTTATTTTTTATTTGGCATAGTCCTATTCACCCCCCCTCTAGGACTGGTTAAGCTCTCCTTTTTTAAATCCGGTGATTCCTAATTACACAAGTGATGGTTGGGCTACTTGGATCCTTGTATTTTTGTGGCACATCTTGCTTGAAGATGACACTCACTTTTTCTGTCAAAAAGATTTTCTTTTGTATATTTTACCGAATTTTGGTAGTGCATAGATTTTTTAGGAATTTAGTATATGAAGGAATTTGTTTAATGGCATCCAATAGAGAAATGATCTTCACTTGTTTTAGAACTTCCAAAATATCCTAAGAGTTAGATAGAGGTTTTGGTGCAATCAATCGTTGGGGGAATGGCGCAACTGGCTTGTATGCTCTTTCTGACTCTTCCTCTTGTAGAGCAGTGCTAGGTCTATCACTCTCAGCTTCTTCTGAGTCCTTAGGCTTTTTAACCCTCACCAGAATAGTTTTATCAATTGCCTTTCCCGTTTTAAGAGTAGTGAAGGACTTAGCTTGCTCTATGTTATGCAAAGAGCTCGGGTCACTTATTTCACATTGTCGTTTTTGATTGGGTAAAAGGTTGGGCTGGAAATGTCCCTTTCTCCCCAGTCGCTAAGTATGACTTAATCCTTTGTATGGCCTTAGTAAGGTCTTAGAATGCTTGTAATGTGCCTTAATTAAAGAGCTCTCTGTCTTGGATGTGCATTAAAACCGAATCCTCTCGAGGTTTCCTTTTATTTAAGAGTTAAGTAAGGGCCTTTTAAGGATTAATTGTTTGTCCGTTCCTCCAACTGAAGTTTGGATGGTTCCTGCAGCTGGGATTGTATGTATTTGAGGTGGGTCCGTTGTAACGCCCCAGTTTTCAGAACCCGAGTATACAACTCGTTTCCTGAAAACTCAGGAGTTAGTGAATCAATAAGTGGCAATCAAAATAGAATCAAAGTGCAAATAGCAAAATCAAGCATAGTTAAGCCATAAACCAAAAGACAACAATATCCTGGTCCACTCAGCTGGGGACCCAAATACAAAACCCTCAAGTTTAAATGTTCTAAACAAGCCAACAACATCTATATCTACTGATTCAATCCAAAGTATTTTGTCGCTTCCTGATGTAGTTCCTCCTCTTACGGCTCCTCATCTGCTCCAGCTGCAATAGTCTCAAGATCTGTGTCATAATCACTCATACCTATACCTGCGTCCTCTGTATGGTTGAACATTGATGAATGAGTGACCAGCTCAGTGTGAATTCCCCTCAAGATTACACACCACCGCCTTAGACAAGAATAGCATGAAAACAACTGCAAACAAAACATAACAAAATGTCATCTATTATATGGATGGATGCTTGAATGCATCATCGACCTGGTGATTGCCCATCATACATTACATACTTAAATTGATAGTCAGTGGTCTGATAGCTAGCGAAACGATACCCCTAATAACTCGGAGGGCACGTGCTACAGCATCCAGAAATATCCACCCGTCATCGCCAATATACCATATATGTATGATTAGCCAAGCCATTATTAGCCCAATTACAAACAGCCAGTTTAAATAAGCTCAAGGTCACTACGAGAGGGGCCTCGTCACCCAGCCGATGGCTCGGGCATAGTGTCTCATTTCACCATCCCCGGCCCATGAGTTTACCGCCTTAGGATGTGGATAGAACCCATCAACACGTGGCCAATCAACTCTCAATGTGTGGGAAACTACCATTGTATGTTGAATAGGAATGAAGTGTTAAAGATATTAAATACAACGATTAAATGAGTAGTGTGTATGATTCAAATGCAAATAAGCAACAACGATAAAAATGTTAAAAGGTTCATTCCATAGTCAGGTAGGTGGAATTACTCCATAGATGGTAAATCCCATGAATTTAAACTGCCACTAACATAACCTCCATGTTGAGGGTCTAGTCTTATCACAATCAATCTCGTTACACCCTAATTAGGGACTCTCTTTAAATAAAAGTTTCTCTAGAGAGATTTCAATTCATATGTGTCTTGCAAACAATACAATAATATGAGAGGATGATATGAAGATTAAGTAGCGAACTATCTGAAGTGACTGAGGCATGATTCAGTAATCAAAGTAAAACTCATGTATCCATATAATTCAAGAGTCACTTAAGTAGTCAAGTTCTAACATTCAAATTAGGTATGTATGAACATAACTTATCAATTCTAAGGCATGCATTTAAGTAAGCTAATCAAGTGATTGAATCAATGTATTCAAGTAATCTAATCAAGTGATTTAATCAATTATACGACATGTATTCAAGTGAACTAACCGAGTGATTAACCAATTCTAGGATATCATTCGTAGTTATTATAAAAACTATCATTGGTCTAGTTTAAAGATAGAAAGCTAAAGGGGAGAAATCATTACTTATAGGGTCGTATTCCCGTCCTCGATCCAAGTTCCCGTGAGTACCTTGCTGCCCAAAATCACATAAGTAATCTCCTAAAGTCATAGTTTGTATTAGTCAAATGTTCCCAAGGTTTTATCTAACTAACACATTAAAGTTGTGTGGGTTTGAAAGGTCCCATGAATAAGGTTATTTGGGCCTGCATTAGAGTGACCAGGCCCACCAGATTTTTATCCAACAAGTGGCCCAGATTAAGCCTGAAATTTACACATAATTAAGGCCTAAACTAGGCCTAACTGGGCCCATCCTGTTAGTGTAACGCCCTGAAATTAGGGGGTCGAGCATAACTCAGCTCCCGAGTTCTAAAACATCACTTATGCAACATATTTAATGATGGATGTATGTTGTCTGTATTAGTGCATAAAACATGGAATAGATTAAGCCAAATAGCAAATATAATTCAGGGATAAGTGAAGAAAGCAAGCGAAAGACTTAAAGAAATATATGTGTATATGTGTAAATCCCTGAAATACATATACATACCAGGTCGTATTTCAAGTGTTACTATCAAAATTACAAGTATCCAATTACATCATTTAATTCCAAAAGAAATCCCAGCATCCCGTGCATCAGAACAAGGCTCACTAGAACCCGTCTGAAAACTGCATAAAAGAGAAAGCAGCCTCATCATCATCAATCTCCCACTCTGCCTCAGAAGTCTCATCAACATTTGCAGCTAAGACAGAGTCTGGTGGGTGTTTAACACCGCCCCAGAACGTGGGAGTGAGTGATCAACTCAATGGAATAATAAAGCAAAGGTTAACATGTTATCAGTTCAATCAAGCAGTAATGATAAAGCAGAACAATCAAACATGTCACTCTTGTTAATGTAAAGATGTATGAAGAATGATGCGTGCCCTCACGCGTACACCCTCAGCGTCTTCATCTTACGTTACGCATGACATCGCCTCAAAGTGCGCCACATCTATAAAGCATATGCAAATGCGGTGCATGAACATGATTACCAAGTTGTTATTAGTCCTTTTCAAATAGCAGGATTGAGAAGCTAAGGTACCTTCCTCATATCACCATCCACACAGTGATCCATTATAGGGTCGTCAGTCCTAGACAATCTCATATGATCATATGTTTTCAGGTCATTGCAAAGGACTCGTCACCAATCAATGCACGCCTATCATACCTTCGTTACCACAATAAGGCTCGTCATCTCAATGCGGTATCCCGGCATGCTTGAGGTCACTACAAAGGGCTCGTCACCAATCAATGTAGGCCGACAGCACAAATATAGTGTCCCATACCACCATAATCGGCTCACGAGTTTAGTTGCTCACTGGTCACTACGGGGAGGCTCGTTACCCCAGCGTAGGCCGACAGCTAGACCACGGTGTCCCATACCACCATGTCCGGCTCATAAGTCTTAGCGGATCAAGGTACCATGATTAATAGGATTTCATCGGTAAGTTTGGTACCCTAGATTCAAACAGTAGCGTCCATACATGGTGAACATACATCGGATAATCGGGTTACTTGACGAACTCGACTAGCACGAGCGCACGTTGGGTTGAACGACATAGAGTGCGCAAACACTCCGCGTGGCCAAACCACTGCCAACAACTCTGATACGACTCGGGTTCGTCTAATCACGTCCTACGTGGCGAAAGCAACCTCAGCCACGAACTTAGGGTCGATTATCGATTTCCTGGACTAACTCATAGTCCCACACACATTCCACTACAACAGATATTCATATCTACAATTCAGAATAGTAATGGAACAACAACCGAAATCATACGGTATGTAAGCATTTGAAGAATATCAACTTGACATGGATTTAAGCATAAGTAATACTTGAATTTAAACAACAAGGAATGTAACTTGCATGAAGGAAATCATACACACTAGTGGGAGAGTTGAGAATCGCTTCTCAACGCCCACAATTAGGTTAAAATGTAGCACTTTAGATTATTTAGACATTTCTACAAACACTTAGAATACATAATACAACATACATGACGTATGTTGAAATATACACATTTGGATAATTCCTTTTACCAAGGAGTTTTTGCACATACAATAAGCATAAGTACATGACAAATAATCATGGCAATCACATGTTCATATTTTATACGCATATGGTACTTTATACATACACATAGAATACATAAATCTCAATGTAACACATGCATATCAGGAACGCAAAATAAACATAGCATTTAGCATGCAAAAACTCATCCATAGCAAGAATAAACCATTCACTGGCATTGAAAGCCTTGAAAACCATAACCTATACGTTTAAAGTCCGCACCTTAACCAGAAAAGAACACTGAACTGATTTCAAACGATATGTCTTCGTCAACGGCGACAAGATAACCTAAGGCAAGAATAGAAATGAGCTACAACAACACAAGGACTATTCTAAGCTCTAACACAAATTAGGGTTAGGTTAACTTACCCAAGGATGAACTCAGAATCGCCGGAATAACGATTCAAAAGTGAAGGTTTAAGGATGAAGAAGAACAGGAAAGAATCTAAGATGATTCACCAACTTCTCTCTCACTTTCTCTCTCTTTCTCTCTCTCTTTCTTAGCTAGGGTTAGGAAATTCGTATGGAAAAGAGAGCTAGGGTTTTAAGGTCTATAAATAGGCTTAACATTGATGAAAATAACCCCAGGGCCAAGGTATACTTAGGGTATAACCAAAACAAGCCTCTCTCGATCCAACGAAGCACTTCCGGTGGGCCTATTATCACGAAAGGTCAGACTTAAGCTCACTGACCATGGATCTAGGTCAAGCTGAGTTTTCAAACCGACCGGATCTTCAGATCAGCCGTGGCGGACCACACTCAATTCAATGGTCACCGAATCTCGATCAGGTCCACAAGCATTAGGACACGCCTGGGCCACCTTTCCTGATCAGAGGGTGAAATTGGGTCAGAATCCAACGGTCAGATTGCTTAAAATCATCGCGCAAGCGACACAACTCAGATTTCATAAAATCTTATTAAATTTCCAACCGTTCTCACACTCTTCACTCCGGACTCAATCAAATTGACCCAGAACATCATCTGGACTTGATTTTTGAGGTGATGGTCAAGCCCAACATGGTGACCGCAACAGCCTAAGATCATCGCTATCAGACTTTCAACGTGTGGTCCAGGTCTGATCCAGAACTTCCAAAAATTCCCAAGAGCAACTGGCTTTAGCGATGAATCCCAGATTTCAGAGTAACATAGCGCTAACTATTCTACAGATTTAGAGTCATGCAGATCAAATTTAAAGTGATTGATGCAAATTTCACAAGCAATCGAGTTTAACGCTAATTACCCCAAAAAGCTACTAAGGAAAGTAGAGGTAGTACTCGGGTCTTGACACAAAATTTTCAGGGTCATTACAGTTAGACCCAATAGATGTCCAAAAATTGGGTTGGGCTAGCCGTCCCTAGCCCAACAACGGATGTCCCGGCTGGCCAATGGGCCACCCTCGTGTGCTAGTTGAACTAGGCTGGTGTAAGTGCTATGTTGTATATCAAGCACCCTGTATTGTCAAATTTTCTAGTGATAAACCACTTTGGAATGATGGACTTGTTCATGATGGAAATTTCACCTTCAAGTGATGGAAAGTTCACCTTCATACGAAGATGTGTTACAAGCCACGAAGACTGTTCTATCTACATCAACTTCAAGTGCTACATCGACTTCAAGTTCAAGACTAAGTTCAAATACATGTTCAAGTTCTAGACCAAGTTTAAGTGCTACTTCAAATGGAAGATCAAGTTTGAAGTATACAAGTTCAAGCTTCAAGTACTTCAAGATCTACCAGATCTACCAAAGCTACAAGTTCAATGTTCAACATTTCAGGTATAAATGACCCTAGAAAGTCCTCAAGTTTAGGTCATGCATATTGCACATTTAATATGGGTCATTGTGCTTATTATAGGCTTTACTTTGACTAATCCTAGTCAATGTTTGACTAGTCCAGGCTCTGGATCGACCAGTCCAGGGTTATTCTCGATCAATCCATGTTTAAATTCAAAATTTTAGATTTTTCTAGTAGGTCCTTGACCGGTCATGGAGACTGGCTCGACCAATCGAGCAGGTCTTGGCTCGAACTCTAGCAACCATTTTGAGCCCCACTCGACCAGTTAAGTGCTATTCTCGATCAATCGAGTAGGCCACTCGACCAGTTGAGGGTCATTTTTATTCGATCGTGCCAGAATTTTTAAAATTGGTTGCTCATGGGACCAGTTGAGGCTGGCCTTAGACTAGTAGAAGGAACTTTTTTCAACCTATAAATAAAGGACTTTTCTCAACTTTTTTCATTTATTCCAATCTAATTCAAGCCATCATTCTGAGAGATAAGTCCCCGTGATTGTCAAGCTACTGTTCGGTAATTTAAGATTCTTGTTTATAGCTTTTTGATTTCTAATTTCTTAATCTCTTGCTACTTCAATCTGAATTGATAAAAAGGAATTCTGATCTACCCTTTTTGAGATCAACAAAATTGAATGAAAGTAGGCAAAGGTTAGATTAATTTAAAATTCATTTAGGCTTAGAACCCCTCTATATGTGTGAATGAACATTGGACATCTTCATCTTCAAAGAAGTGGTTCTACTTAGCTATATCGAAGAAGAATCTTCATATAAGTATTTTCATTTACAGCTTTTAGTTTATGAGATTGTTAGAAAATCTCTATTGTGGTTTTGGCTGAGATAGCCAAAAATCTCAGCGTGGGGTTTTTAATTGTGATAGCCCATTGAAAATGCAATTGTAAAGGTTTTAAGGTGAACCTTGGAAAACCTTCTTTCATAGTGAAAGCCAATATCATGTGGGTTGTGATTATTGGGAGTGGAGTAGATGTGGTTATTTGAGATCAGTTGGTGTACACACCGAACCACTATAATTCTTGGAGTTTGGTGGATGATGATGTATGTAATGTATGTGTGGTGAATGCTTGTATCTATTTCATGTACATGTGGTGAATGTTGTAATAGCTAGATTTATTTCTATTGTTTCTTGTTTTAGTTTGAGTTTTTTATCCTTACCGACTTCAGGAAATTAGGTTGTCCTACCATAAACTTTGGTTTTTGGTGTAAGGTTGTCCTTTGAACAACGTTTGTATCAACCTCTCAATACTATTGCAATTGAGGTTGTTATTTGTTTCAGCTATCTACATTATATTCCGCATTTATTTTTTATTTGGCATAGTCTTATTCACCCCCCCTCTAGGACTAAGAGCTCGCCCTTTTCAGCTGGATTCATATCTGACCCAGCAATGATATCGACTCGAGGGGGGACAGACTGGGCCATTCTTGGCCCAGCACATTACAAATCCGAGGTGGGTCGACTGGCTTCCGGCCCACTAGTTACCATTTTTAAAAAAAATTCAAACGCCAGTTAGGCTGGCTCATCCTAGCCCAGCGGCTACTTGAAGTAACTATAGGTTGGGCCGTTTACTGGCCCAGCAATGCACCCTACTCACAACTCACAGGCTAGGCCATCTTCTAGCCCAGTGGTGATATAATTACAGGAGGGGGTTAGCCGGGCCATTTCTGGCCCAGCAGCACCCATCATATGCCAGCCCAAAGGCTAGACTGGGTTCACTGGCCAATTAATATGATTTGCAAAGGCGTTGGCTATAACATCTCGAAAAAATCCGTACAAGAACCCGAGTATCACCTCAGGCAGAAATCACTAAGGACCAAATTCCTTAGAAATTAGGCGACGTTTAATTAAGTATTAAATTGAGTTAATCGATGGATTAGCTTGAACCACTTTCTATATGAACTGCAAGATCCAAAACCATTAGAATTGCTAACCCAACATTACCTAGAAACTTAGGATCAATCTCAAAACCCAGTTGCTCTCGGGAGCACATTGAAACTCCGTATCGGACCTAGGCCGCGGGTCGAAAGGCTAATTACCGCGAAACTATACGATTATGACCGCCTTACTAGGCCTGACAACCATCGTGGGAATCGAGTCCAAATAGTATCCAAAAATGCATAACTTGAGCATGGAGCGAAGTGTGTGAGGAACGCGAATATCTTTAGAAAATGAACTCAAACTTAAGTGAATTGGGCCGTTCGCTTGCAGGCCAAACTTAAAGTTTCAAACCATCAGATTCTGACCCAACTACACCCTTAGATCAGGGAAATTTCACTGCACATGTCAGTGTACTTGTGGCCCTGATCGAGTGACGATAGCCGGTGAACCGAAACAGGTTCTCCACAATCGATCCACAAATCCGATTAGACCAAAATCTTAACCTAGTATAAATCCATTGTCCAAAAACTTTCTTCAGACCATATGCGAGCAATGGACCTCCAAATGGGCTTTATTAGCCTCGAACAGCCACCCTTTGGCTACACCCTAAGTATACCATGGCCTTGGGGTCATTTACCTCACTTTTGGGCCTGTATAAGGGCCTTAACCCACCCCTCTCTCATTCCATACGAATTTTCCTAACGCTAGGAGAGAGAAGAGAGAAAAGAGAAGAAAAGAGTGAGGAGAAGAGTGAGAGATCTGTAGAATGTTGCTAAAATTCACTCCCACCACTCCACGTGCCAAATCATCTCTCCCGTATTGCTACACCGTCGAGTTCAACTTCATTTTTGGGTAATAAATCCTAACCCGAATTTGTTTTAGGGATCCAAATAGAGAAACCAGTGAAATAGCTAACCTAATTCAATGTTTAGGTAGCCGTTGTGCTGTAGACAAGGACATGGTGTACGAACCGAGTTCGTAACGAGCGCACCGACGAAAGGTGCAGACTATAAACATTTAGGTTATGGTTTCCAAGGCTTTCAATGTTAGCAATGATTTATGTCTGACTTGATTACTGTCATATGATCTTAGTTACGACGTATTCGATATATCATATATGTGTAAACTAGGTTGTATACTAAAATGCATTCCATGTGTTTGTAGAAATGTTTGAATGAATAGGAAATTATGATTTATGCTTCCCATGACTATTAATCTAGAATTCAAGTTTGCTGTCGGTATAACAACTCTTTGGAGAAAGGATTTGCCATAATATATGTTATAACTAATTTATTATATGTATGTTGAAGTGTGTAGTCTAAGTGTTTGATAAAATATCTGAATGAGAAAATGTTTGTTGAAATATATTTAATGAGGTTGTTAAGATAGGATTCTCAATTACCTTATCTATAATTACAGTTTCCTTCATATAACCTATCTTGTTATTACTTAATCTATGGATGAAATGCCTATGTATGATAACATGTGCAATTTGGTTGATAAAAAAACTGCTCAAATGAGATTTATATTGAATTGGTTGTTAAACACTATTTTGACTATCACATATGAATATCTATTGTAATTGAGTATGATTAGGACTAATGCGTAGTCCAGGCAATCGGTAATAGTTTTCGATCGAGTGGCCGAATTAATGTCGCCACAATGGACGCGTTCGAAGAATCCGAGTCGTACGGTGATTATTGACAGTGGTTAGGCCACGAGGAGTGCGTATATGCTCCATGTCGATTAATTTAGCATGCGCATATACCAATCGAACTTGTCAAGTAGCCCGATTGGCCTAGTGTGTGTTTACCATGTATGGACGCTACTGCTTGAATCTAAGGTACCACCTACCAATGTAAAGCTCATTTCAACCTTGGTACCATGATCCGCTAAGACTCAAGAGCTAAACATGGTGGTGTATGGGACACCGTGGTCGATCTGTCGGCCTACGCTGGAGTGATGAGCCTCCTAGTTATGACTAGTGAGCAACCCAAACTCATGAGTCGAATATAGTGGTATATGGAACACTGTATTCGAGTTGTCAGCCTACGCTAAGGTGACGAGCCTTCCCATAGTGACCTCGAGTATAAACTAGGCCTACGCCGAGGTGATGAGCCTCCCGTAGCGACCTGAACTTACCTATTCACTGTTTTTAAATCAGGGATGATGTTACTCTATAACTTGCCTATCATATGTGATTAACTAGGATTGACGACCCTTGATGAATCATCGTTTGGGTAAGTGATATAAAGGGAGGTACCTTAGCTTTCCAAATCTGTTGTATGAATAAGCCTAATCAAGAACCCGGCTAACACGACCATGCACTGCATTGCATGTGCCTTTGGCTTGGAAGAGCACAATGGAAGTAGCATGTGCGACCGTGAGATGGTGTCATTGAGGGAGTGCAAGCGAGGGCATGCATCATTATAGCATATCATTCCTGCATTAACAAGAGTACTTAGGACATGATTGTTGTATTGCTTTATCATTACTACTTAACTGAATTGATAACATGTTAACCTTTGCCTTATAGCTCCACTGAGTTAATCACTCACTCCCACTCTAGGATGGTGTTTTAAAACACCAACCAAACTCTGTTGTAGATGCAGGTGGTGATGACACCTACACCTTTGATTGAAAATTCATAGACGAGGAGGAATTCTCCTACGTTTAGCTATCAGGCGGGTCTACGTAGACCATGTATTGATCGATGGGATTACAGGGACTATATGCTCTAGTCGGACTTTCACATTTTTTTATTTTGTAAATTTTGGATCAACACATGTATATATTCAACCTGGTAAAATATTCATACTCTAGGGATTGAGAAACACTTTTATACATTTTATACTTATCTCAGTCTTTTGCTTGCCTAACGTAATTATCTCTGGAGTATAATATGTTGTTTAGTGTAATCCCACTCATATTTAATGCACTAATATGAACAACATTTAATCATCATTATCTATATTGCATAAGTGATGCATTAGAACTCGGGAGTTGAGCTTCTGCTCACCCTTCGATTTTCAGGGCATTACAAGTTGGTATCAGAGCATGATTTGGATTAAACTGGACCTGCGTTATGGTAACACGACACACGCTGACGTATTTTGACTTATGTGGGGGTGATAAAATGTAGAAACGAACGTAGGATCCCCAGTTTCACTAACGGGTGAAACGGACCACTGAAATGTGTCCCGTATGCGCCTGAGATCACATAAAACAATCTCAATCTCCTTCTAGACCTTCAATCGATGGGTTTGGACAGTAATTCGGTGAATCCAATGCTCAAAACATGCCAAAAAGCGTGAATAAGGGCAAATTGGAACCCGGAAGCACCACCAACGGATGTGGGGGCCACACCGTAAATTACAGAGGGACCCAAGGGGGTCCCACATGTTTTTCGCATTTCAGGGAGGGGTGGACACCGCCCCTAGGCGGAACCACCACTGGCGGTCCAGAGTTCGAGCGGCGGCACCGCCCAGTCGGCGGTGCACCACCCACCGCCCGGTAAGGTGGGCCCTAGCACACGTGTAGGACCACTCTACCCTCCCTTTAAACCCATTTAGGGTTGTTTTAACCCATTGTAAACCCCCTCCACTCCATTTCCACTTCTAAATAATCCAAAGCTTCCTTTCCCTTTTTAAATCTTTTCTTCCATACACTTCCAACCTTCAAATCTTCCATCTTATTCATCGTTACCCTCCTATTCCTCAATTTCATCTCCCCATCTCCACTATTTTCACCCATTTGAGCACAAAACCCCTCTTTTATGTCTCATAATGTTTCAAATCTCCATCTATTGAGCATAAAAGCTCTCCTTTTGTGTCTCAAACTCTCTAAAAACCAACCAACCCATCTCATCCTTCAAGAATTTTCACTTCTAAGGGCCCCTTTTGAGTTGTCGTCACCACCTCCTCACTCTCTACTCTCCTTTCTCTCATGGCATGGAAGAGAGTGGCCCGGGACGAGGCCGGGCCGAGCCGACCATGTCGTACTACAAAGAGGGCGGACGTCGAGGCCAGTACGAGTGTCGCGCATGAACGAAGGTCCAAGCAGGACCTCAATCCTCGAGTTCCGTTAGAGAGATCGCTACCGCCAGACGTCACTCTTAGTAAGTTCTGCAACCGCAAGGTCGTGTTTGAGGCTCATGTCAATGAGAAGTTGTTTGGGATGTATCCAGTCCTCGAATTTCTCCTAGAAAATGGGTGGGGTCCCATATTTGAGGGGAACACTCATGCGAACGAAGGCACGGTGTGCGCCTTCTACGCTTACATTTGGAATCCACTGTTGAAGCCTCTCAAGTTTGCTATCCCTTTAGGAAGGCAAGAGGCTATAGTTGATGTGGATGAGATTGCCCACATTATGGGAGTTGAAAGAGGTGTGGTACATGTCAGTGAGAAGAACCTCGCTAGTGAGCGAGAGAAAAGACTTCGCACACATTTCCTATGTGGCCATCTCGAGCATTGGAGGCGGGGAAATAGCCTCGCTTCATCCAAGATGACGAATGACTTCCGCCTGCTCTACCACATATATATATATAACGTGTATCCTAAGTGGAGTAACCGCACCAAATGCACAAGATTCATGGTGGATTTCTTGTATAGGGTTGGGCAAGGAGAGAAAGTGTGCATGCCTACTCTTATACTATCCCAGATAATCCACACTGCGCGGTCTGCTAGGGAAAGCTCCTCGCTACCTTTCGGTCGACTTGTATGCAAAATTACCTGCCACTATTGTTTCCAACTCCATATGAATGACGTCGCCCCAATCTAAATTATTAGCAAAAACACGCTTGACAATATGGGCATTGGCCTTAGGCGACAAGGAGCCCGACTTGAGGAACAGAGTGATGATACGGAAGAAGAGAGTGAAGATGTCAAAGGAAGTGAAGGGGAGAAAGAAAGTGGTGACGAAGAAGGAAGTGGTGAGGAAGGCAGCGAAGAAGAGGGGGATCAGGAAGATGAAGAGGAGGCCCAAGAGTCTGATGAGGGACCTCCTCCTGCTAAACATGAGCACTGCCGTGATCAAGCTGCCATAGAGGCCCGCTTGGCTCAGATTGAGGAGGGCCAAGTCGCCCTGAGACAGGAGGTCAGAGAGACCGGGACCAAGCTTGAAGAGAGTCAGACCTACATGAAGCAAAAATTTAAGAAGGTGTCTCGGCCCTTGAAGGCTCTCCTGTGCTGTATGCAAGATAAGGGGGCTCCTCCACCATCACCAGATTCGAACGACCAGTCATATATGTGGTCGTCTTTTAGTTTGCCTTATTGCTAGTTTTCTTTTGTAGTAGCCTTGGTAGGCTTGGTTGGTTGTTAGTATATTATGGTGTTTAAGGCTTGTTTAGATTGGCTCACATGCATCTTCTGTCATAATCCATGTAAGACTATATCTCATGTATTGTGACAATTTTGGTAAATGAAATGCATGAAGCTTCTTTTGACTTAGAATGTGAATGATGTTTGGATGAGTGTGTGTTCTTATGCTAAATCTTACACGGGTTGCACCCTATGTTATATATAGGGAATGCTACCTAAGAGCACTCGGAGCACTGCACATCTAGTACTTAGTGGATCATTTGATGGGGTACCTCCCCTAATCGATAGCCACATGGACCCTACCTTGGGCCCTGATAGTGACACCATGCCGGATTCTCAGCCAACCACTAGCCCTATGAACAGGCCAACACCTAGTGTACCACCGGTTCCAGAGCAGAACTGTGTATCTACCTCAACATCACACATGCCTCAGGCGGCTCCTCCTCCTGATAGGTTGGAGCAGATGATGCTCCTAATGCAACAATAGCAGCAGATCTAGACCACGATTAAGGGGGCCCTTACCCAGAACATGAATGTGGTTCCACCTGCACCACCTATGCACCCTGTTGGAAACCTGAATGCCAGCGGCTTATTTGCGCGATTCCAGCGCTTCCGACCTCCCACTTTTGCAGGTACTCACAGACGCGAGGAGGCTGAATATTGGCTTGACCGCATCTCTAAGATGCTGAAGTCACTGCACTGCACTGAGGCAGAGCAAGTTGAGTTGGTCATGTACATGTTCAAAAAGGAGGCTAGTCGATGGTAGGACAGCATCCTATAGATAGTTGTTGCTTGGTACATATGGACGTGGGAAGCTTTTGAGACCCGCTTCCATGGGAAGAACTTCCCCCTCACTTACTGTAATGAAAAAGAGGGAGAGTTTCTTCACCTCCGACAGGAAGGGATGACCATGTCGAAATATGAGAACAGGTTCACGAAGCTGGCCAGATACACTCCTTTGATCCTGACGAATGAGCCAATGAAGATGCGACGATTTTCAGAGGGCCTGCAACCCGAGATACATATGAAGATGTGTTGCGCTAACATTCCCAACTATGCTGAGCTAGTGAACATGTCTCTCCGAGCTGAGCAGAATGGGGATAGGCTATCCCATACACGTGTACCCATGGGCCCTAGGCCCTGACCTGATTTGTCGAGCAGACCATTCCTTGGCAAGAGGCCACATCCAAATTCACCTCCTACGCTCATTGCTCCACCAACACAGCCTAGGCGGTCAGATGTGTGGTGCACCTACTGCAAGAGGTTAGGCCATACTTACACTTACTGCTTTACCAGGATGAGGGACAATGGCTTTGCGCCGCCTCAAAAGATCAACCATCAATTACCTCAAGCCATTTCAGCTTCACCTCTATGATCAGCACCGCCTGCACAACCATCTTACGGGGCACCCGCGCCTCAATTTAGGCCACCTCAATGACTTATGGCACCGCAACCGAATCATCCGCAATAAGCTTGTGTGTAGTCACTTGCAACTGAGGCATCTGAGATAGCAACTATGACACCATTGGCTTTCGAAGTCACCGCACACATCCAAGGTACACCCATATTTCTGTTGGTGGACACTGGGTCCACTATTTCGATCATATCATGCGTAGCAGTCAAACGACTAGTGTTAGAAACTACTCATATGGTTGGGGTGAGACTCCTTACCGCCACAGGGACCTTCTCAGACTCCATGATGTTTTATTTAAACTAACCTGATTTAAATTGATTTTAAACTCACAAGTATATGAGTCAAGTGTATACACGGTACGTATTATGAGATCGTTCCCACGAGAACTGGTTGTCACAATTCGAATTTTATGATTCTTCTTAACTAATCCAACAAATAGTTTATCTAGTTATTAAGTAAAATAACAAAAATCAATGAAAAAAATGAAAATAAGAAGAAAAATTCACTCAAGGAGAACACTAGGACTTTTGAATCCACCCCTAATTATTCTAACTCTTGTTTTACTTGTTGATTCACTCTAATTCAGATTGATATACATTCAATAAATAAAGCAAAATCTTTGTCATTGTTCAGGCACACAGGATGTATAATTCCCTTGAAGCACAAGTGATTTTTTCCTTAACATCAATTGTTCCTAATGCATGCACATCAATTATCATGTATATATAGACATTAAGAATCAACCAAACCACTTAAATACACATCCACCATCTAATATCTTGATTATGAATTACAGAAGATGAAATTGGGAAAAAATCTCAAGGATCACATCTTTCCACCCATGTTTAGGCATGAATAGATGTAAATTCCTATTTCTTTCTCTGTAGGAAAATCTGTTCATGGTCAGACACAAGCACACCTTAGAATAAGATTCCAAACAATATCCACTTCTAGACTTTGGGTAAGCTCATAGATTGGAGAGGTATGGAGTTTTCATTTAATCAAAATAGATAAAGAAATAAATCAACTAATTCTAGATGAAATCAACAAACAACAAGAATCATTTAAATTAGGGGCTTCATCTCAGCCCTAGCTAAGAAATTAAAAATTCATGGGAACTAACATAGATTCAAATGGAAAGAAGAAAAATATAATTGATAAGAAGCACATCCCTTATACAACCCTCTGATTTCTTTCAATCTATGATGAATCTGTCAACCCCAACACTGTAAAAAGAAATCTCTTCTAGAGCCATCCCTTCTCGAGCAATCTCTCCTTTTCTTCTCCTCTCTCTCTCTCTCTTTCTTCTCTTTCTTTTATAGTTACTGGAGGTCGATTGGGAGTGCATAACTAGAGTCGGTGGAACTTTCGCCGTTACGTGCGAAGCAAGAACGCGAAAGCTCTTGCGCTGGTAACCGGTGGGGCCCATCTTCTATGACGTTTGTGAAATCTACACCGTTTATCATCTTCTCTTCGAGATTTCGACCGGGGCTGAGTGGTTTTGGAATGTTATTGATGTAGCTAAAGGTAGTAATCAGGCTAAAATTGGTGCAGGACTATCCGTCTGTGACTGTTGAAACCAGCACGTGCGTGCATGAGTACACAATATCAACATGGGTTTGACCAGATCACACCCCTGTACATGATGTACGACTCGGATTAATCGTTTGGTCCATGATGATGGCCCACTGAGATCATCCATAGCCTCTATTTCATAGACAGAAATAGAGGACGCAATTGCTAATTGAGTCAGTGGTGTCTGTGGGCCCATGATTGACTTCTAATGGGAAATCCACGCCGTCCATTAAAATCACAACAAAAAAAAACATTCAAAGATGGCTGGTTTTGGATCGAGTTAAGTGTGGCCCATTGAATTTTAAACCTGTCGTTTGTTAGATGTAGTGGCGTGGTTTCCATACATACATGCGCATGGGTCTAAAAGACTACCGTGTATACGGTCGGTTTCCCCTCCCAATTCGAATAGACGGTTCAGATTGTCCACATGATCAACGGTAGTGGACCACGCACCATCCCAGTGAACGGGCTGTGTAAAAGCACGAAGAAGAAAATTTCCTTCTTTTGAAAGCATTGGTCAAGAATCGGTTTGACCGACTCTCTGTTGCCGTGCACGGCTAGTGCAATTGTGCACTATGTACACTCATGCTTAAGTGCGGTCCACTATGATAGGTATGAGAAATCCAATCCATGCATCCCTTTTCTCAGATAGTTTAAGGAGTTTAGCCAACATTTGAAACATATCCAGCTTGCAGGTGGGCCCAGAATCAACGATTTATGGGCTGATCTGTCAGTTGGAACACTTCCACAGGGATCCAAGGGTTGAAATTTGACGTGTATAGTTCATTTATGGTCCTCAGGCCAAATATAGAGTTTTGAGCCAAACGGATGGTGGAAACCCTGTGATCTTGCATTCTGGATGATTTTTGGGCACGTTTAACATGAATGGCCTGATTTTTTCGAATCTCTTGCATGTAATTTCTTCGATCTCAGTCCCCTGGGGTGTCCCTTGCTTTGGTGACTTCGAAGCGTTTATTCCATGCTTTTAGTATCCTTTTTCAGTCCAAGCTCCTAATTACACCCTACATCACAAACACGATTAAAATATGACATTAAGCATTATCATGTACGTAAAATTAGGTAATAATTGGGGTCTAATATGCAATATTCGACCCTCAACACAACCTCCAACCAGCATTTTGCTAGTCTCGAGCAAAGTATGCGAAAAATAATTTTAGAAATACAAGACAATTCCTGTAAACCCGAATGACTTGTGAAAAAAAATAGTCGAGATGCGAGAATTCTAAGATTCATGAATGGTGAGTAGTATTTTCTCCTGGAATCAAGCTCACGGTAAACTTCATAATCAAGTTCAAAATATTAATCCATTAATTAGAACAATTCTAAACATTGAGTTCCATGATTGTATAGTGTAATCTTGGCTTACCATCATTAAGAGATCTAATTGTCAATTTCCATGATACCATTGGTAACCAACAAGAGCATTCAGGACACCCAAAACCTAAACTAAAATGTGCCTTACAGATCATTCTTTTTCTTTCTTTCAGCTTTTGATTTTTCTATTAAAAGTAACGCCAAGGAGGGGAATCAAATCCTCACCTATAGGGAGCAAACCTATGGTGAAAACCAGTCGCCTAACTCTTTCTAAATGTCAACCATAGGGAATCGAATCTAAACCTATAGGGAGCAAACCTATGGTGAAGTTCGATCGCCCAACCCTTTCCGCAAGAAGCTATCTTATAGCTGGGTATTTCCTTTTTCTTTCATTCTTCTTATTGAACATGATGGACAAATTCCCCAGGTTGGTTCCTTCCATGCTTAATGATCACCAAGTTACAATTCAATATTGAACTGAAACCTTACTGTGTAAGCGAGATGTGTCCTATGAAATCATAACTCAATCAATGTTTAAAACTTTTAATCATGGGTTAACAATTCAAACTTAACTGTGAAATCGAACAGATGGCTGAATCTAAGAGTCATAAATTACCAACATTTTGTATCTTGTAATTCTAAAACCACGAATATCCTTCAAAATCACTTCAAATTCACAAGAAATTCTAGAAAAAATTTTAAAAATTTTCACAATTTTTTTTTGCTCAAGTCCAAGAAAATACTGATTAGGTAACCTAATCTCTGACCCCAACCTAAAATCTACATTATCCTTAATGTAAAAGATATGAGCATGCAATGCACATGAGATAATGAAATTAAAAGAGAAGTTTTGTTAGTCCTCAAGAAAAATAAAAATAATAAAAATAAAATCCTACATACACCACTTTCGTAAGTACTCTCGATTGCATTTAGCGTATGGAACAAGCCTTTAAACCCCTAGGTTGCCCCTAATGGACGAGTTGTAGTCTCGTGAGGGTTTGCAGTAATGTTACCCACAAACATTGAACTAGCTAACTAGGAAGAAGAAATGAAATGAAAGGTTAGGTTGCCTCCCAGGAGCGCTAAGTTTAACATCTTCAGCTAGACAAGCAATGAAAGCAACCATGGACCATGAATTAATCAATCTTGATAACCTGGGTCCTCCAAATAAATTTTCTCAACATCTTGATTAACCAAATCCTCTAAATATGGTTTCAGCCGTTGACCATTTACTTTGAAAATATTCCCATCCTTTAGATTTTGAATCTCAACTGCTCCATGAGGAAATACTTTTATTGCCTGATAAGGACCATACCATCGCAAACGTAGTTTTCCAGGAAAGAGGCATAACCTAGAATTATACAATAATACTTTCTGGTCCGGTTCAAATGTCTTGCGAAGAATTGATTTGTCATGAAAAAAATTTTGTCCGGTCTTTATAATTTTTTGCATTCTCATATGCCTCATTTCGAATTTCTTCTAACTCATTGAGTTGAAGTTTACAGTGCGATCCAGCCTTGTTTAAGTCAAAATTAAAGGTTTTGATGGCCGAATAAGCATGATGTTCTAATTCCACAGGCAAGTGACATGCTTTCCCAAAGACAAGCCTATAGGGGGACATTCCAATTGGGGTTTTGAAAGCCGTACGATATGCCCAAAGAGCATCATTCAAATGTTGCGACCAATCCTTATGATCAAGGCGAACTGTTTTCTCTAAAATTTGTTTAATCCCCCGATTCAAAACCTCTACTTGACCACTTGTTTGTGGATGGTATGGCGTTGCAACTTTATGGGTGATGGAATATTTCTCCATTAAAGATTCAAACGATTTATTGCAAAAATGAGTACCCCCATCACTTATAATTGCTTGAGGAGTACCAAAATGAGAAAAGATATTTTCTTTCAAGAAGCGGACCACAACTTTATGATCATTCATTTTACATGGCACTGCTTCAATCCATTTAGAGACAGTCGACGGCCACAAGGATATACATATAACCGAATGACAGGGGAAATGAACCCATGAAGTTAATACCCCAAACATCAAATATCTCAACAATGAGAATATTAGTAAGTGGCATCATGTTCCTGTGGGAAATATTACCCATACATTGGCATTTATCACATGTAGAACAAAAGGCGTGGGTGTCTCGAAAAAGTGTAGGCCAATAAAATCCACTTTGTAAAAATTTTGCAGCTATTTTCTTTAAACCAAAATGACCACCACATGCATGGTCGCGACAAAAGGAGATTATACTATGAAACTCACTCTCAGGCACACATCTCCTAATAACCTGGTCAGGACAAAGTTTGAATAAGTATGGGTCATCCCAAAAGAAATGTTTAACCTCAACAAGAAATTTGGATTTATCCTGTTTAGTTCAATGCGAAGGAAATTGACTTGTAACAAGATAATTTACAATATCTGCATACCAAGGTAATTGGAAAATAACTAAAAGTTGTTCATCAGGGAAAGACTCGTTCATTGGCAAAGGATCCACTATGGACTCCAAGACAAGTCTAGAAAAGTGGTCGGCTACCACATTTTCAGAACCCTTTTTATCCCGAATTTCAATGTCAAATTCTTGTAGCAAGAGAATCCAACGAATCAATCGAGGTTTAACATATTTTTTAGAAAGAAGATATTTCAATGTTGCATGATCTGAGAACACTATAACCTTTGATCCTATAAGATACGACCTGAATTTGTCAAGAGCAAATACCACTGCCAACAATTCTTTTTCAGTGGTAGAGTAGTTAAGTTGAGCATCATTTAGGGTCCTACTAGCATAATAAATGACATGAGGCATTTTGTTCAATCTTTGTCCTAAGACGGCTCTAACAGCATAATCAGAAGCATCACACATAAGCTCAAAAGGTAAACTCCAATTAGGTGGTTGGATGATTGGAGTAGAAGTTAATAAATGCTTTAACTTATCAAAAGCTTTCCGACAATCATCATTAAGGACAAATGCAATATCTTTAGCTAATAAATTGCATAAGGGTCGAGAAATTTTGCTAAAGTCCTTAATGAATCTCCTTTAGAATCCTGCATGCGCTAAGAACGATCTAATCTCCTTCACCATTCTGGGTGGAGGAAGACTATAAATTAAATCAATCTTGGCTTTATCAACTTCAATGCCTTTATTTGAAATAACATGCCCGAGTACAATCCCTTTTTGAACCATAAAATGACTCTTTTCCCAATTCAATACCAAGTTTATTTTTTTACATCTTTCCAAGACAAGAGATAGATGGAATAAACATTCATCAAATGAAGAGCCGAAAATTGAAAAATCATCCAAGAAAACCTCGAGGAAATGCTCAACCATGTCTGAAAAAATACTCATCATGCATCGTTGAAAAGTAGCAAGCGCATTACACAACCCAAATGGCATACGCTGATAGGCATATGTACCAAAAGGACATGTAAATGTGGTTTTCTCTTGATCCTCGAGAGCAATGGGAATCTGATTGTACCCGTAATAACCATCCAGGAAACAATAGTAGTTATGCCTTGCCAATCTCTCAAGCATCTGGTTTATGAAAGGAAGAGGAAAGCGATCCTTCCTTGTGACCAGGTTCAGTTTATGGCAATTAATACAAACTCGCCAACCCATAGTCATGCGAGTTGGCACTAACTCATTATCATCATTTTTTTCATCGTAATCCCAGACTTTTTGGGAACAACTTGAATTGGGCTGACCTATGTGCTATCTGAAATGGGGTAAATGATACCAACATCTAACAATTGAAGCTCCTCTGCCCGAACGACCTCTTTCATGTTAGGGTTAAGCCTCCTTTGCATTTCACGTGACGTTTTTACAATTTCTTCAAGATGAATACAATGCATACACACAGTGGGGCTTATTCCCTTAATGTTCACTACTGTCCACCCAATAGCTACCTTATATTCTCTAAGAACATTAAGCAACTTACCCTCCTGTTCCTTATCAAGGTTAGAAGCTATAATGACAGGAAGGGTCTCAAAAGGACCTAAAAATGCATACTTGAGACTTTCAGGTAATTGTTTAAGGTCAAGTTCGGGTGTTTTCTCAATAGATGGGACCAGTTTAGACTCAGATGGTGGAAGAAGTTCCACTTTAGCTTTCAATTTTGTAGTATCCATTATAGGATTAGAGTCAAGTAATGCATTAACTTCTAGTATGGAACTTCCTATGTCAAAATCTATGCCAAAATGTGCTAAACAAGTCTCAAGAGTGTCTTCGGAAGATTTAAGGAAAGAGTCATGCACTAGACTCTCAATCATGTTCACTTCAAATATATCATCCGAGTCTAACGGTTGTTGTCCAGCATTGAAAACATTGAGTTTAATATTCATGTTACCAAAAGACAACTTCATAAATCCATTCCTGCAATTTATGATAACATTGGATGTGGCAAAGAATGGATGTCCCAGGATAACCGGGATTTGAATAGTAAGATTCTGGACAGGCGAGTATTTAGAACGATGAAATCCACTAGAAGATAAAACTTATCAACCTGGATTAACACATCCTCAATAACACCACGGGGCACCTTGACAGATCTATCAGCTAGTTGTAGTGTTATTTTGGTTGATTTCAGTTCACCAAGTCCTAGCTGCTCATATACAGAATATGGCAACAAATTAACGCTCGCCCCTAAATCAAGCAATGCCTTCTCAATCCTATGATCTCCTATGACACAAGAAATGGTGGGAGCTCCTAGATCCCTAAATTTAGGAGGGGTGTTGTGTTGAATCATGGAGGTGAGTTGCTCCGCAAGGAAGACCTTCTTGTGAACATTCAGCTTACGCTTTTGAGTGCATAAATTTTTAAGAAACTTAGCATAAGCAGGGACCTGCTTGATAACATCAAGCAACGGAATGTTAATTTGCACCTACTTAAACATGTCCAATATATCATTAAAGTTGTTTCCTTTCTTAACTAGTTTCAGACGTTGAGGAAAAGGTGCTTTAGGCACATAGGATGGCACATGAGTGGTTCCTAGAGAGTCAGAGTGCTTTTGGACTTTGGAGGCACTAGTATGTCTCTCCGCTTCATTTTGGTCTTCCGATTTGGAATTTAATTCTTCCCTAGGCTTCTCTACTTTGTTCTCGATCTGTTTGCCGGACCTAAGGGTAATGATTGATTTGGCTTACTCATAATATTGTTCTTGGTTTGAATTTGAGCCAATCTCATACTGTCCTTTAGGATTTGCCACAAGTTGGCTAGGGAACTTGCCCTTCTCTCTCTCACTTAATGTGGTAGCAAGTTGACCCAACTGTACTTTCAGCTTGGCAATGGATTATGCATTTGCAAGTAAGCTTTGCTAGTTAGCTTGTAAGGTTTGTTGGGTGTCTTTTTGAAATTGAAGAGAACTCTGCATAAAAAGATTTAGTGTATCTTCAAGAGATGGTTTCCTTGATTATGAAGGAAGTTGTTGATATTGCGAAAATTGTTGAAGTTGTTGACTGCCAACTTAGGGGTAAGGTTGCATTAAAGGATTTCCAGATGGTCCTCCTTGTTGTGGTCATTTTGATCAAGAAAAATTTGGATGTCTAGCCCACCCTGGGTTGTAGGTGTTTGAGTAAGGATCATTCCCAGTTCTTCGAAAAGTGTTCATAGCATGCACTTGTTCAGAGAGAAATTTCAAAAATGTTGCACCAGATGGACAAGACTGCGTAAGATGGGCAGGACTGGAACATATGGCACATGACTCGATTTGAGTTGTTTTTGGAGGTTCATTATTTAACATCAAAGCATTAACTTTCTTTGTCAGGCTATCAATCTTGGCATAAAGATCCGTCGTGACTCGTATCTCATATATGCCACCTTTCTTCTATGGTTGGGGACTTCTTTCACCTCTATTTGAATAGTCCCATTACTGGGAGTTTTCACACAAGGTTTCAAAGAAATTCCAAGCTTCGACATCACTTTTGGTCATGAATGACCCTCCACTGGTGGCATTAACCATGCGACGGTTTTGGGGTGTCAAACCATCATAAAAGTATTGAACCTGTTACCACTTCTCAAAACCATGGTGTGGACATTTAAGAAGCAAGTCCTTCCATCTTTCCCAACATTCATGAAAGTGCTCACCCTCTTTTTGTGTGAAATTAGTAATTTTTCTACGGAGAGCAATAGTTTTATGAATAAGGAAGAACTTGTTTAAGAACTTCTTAGACAGTTGGTCCCATGTAGTGATAGACCCAACTTCTAGAGAATTCAACCATGCTTTCACCTTATCCTTCAAAGAAAAAGGAAAAAGGCACAAACGGATCGAATCATCTAAAAAGTTTTAGAACCTAAAGGTAGAGCAAATGTCTAAGAATTCTTTCACATGATGATATGGATCCTCCTTATCAAAACCATAGAAGGAGGGCAACAATTGCATGACCCCAGGTTTAAGTTCAAAGTGTGTTGCCGTGGTGGCTAGCAACACTACGCATGAAGGTGCATTAAATTGGATAGGAGCTGAATAATCTTTAAGAGCTTTAATTCCATTCTCGCCCGCCATTTCAAATAGAATGTTTCTCATTCTTCTACGAAATGTTCTTTCTATTTCAAGATCAAAAGGTGTTAGTTCTATGTTCAGAGATCTACGTCCTAGCATAAACTGAGTTATTGCAATGTAGGAAAGAAAGTTAAACTAAGATGCAACCTAAGAGAAATAAAAATAGAGCTAAAAATCATGAATTCCTAAAAATAAGATGAAACTATGCAAACAAAAATTGGAAGAAAGAACTCGAAAAAGGAGATGATTGATATCCGAATAATTGGGAGCACCTCCTTCACTTTGAAGACAATTTTTTTTTCAACTTCCTTCCTTAATTCCTATAGAAAATAAAGACAAAAATAAATTAAGTTTCTAAATTTTGTGAAATGATGCGAGAAAATTCCTAGGGCTATGAATTGTGATAAGAGAGAATCCTAAATCCAATTGGACCGAAACAGTCCCCGCTAACGACGCCAAAAAACTTGATGTTTTATTTAAACCAACCTGATTTAAATTGATTTTAAACTCGCAAGTATACGAGTCAGGTGCAGACACGGTACATATTATGAGATCGTTCCCACGAGGACTGGTTGTCACAATTCGAATTTTATGATTCTTCTTAACTAATCCAACAAATAGTTTAGCTAGTTATTAAGTAAAATAACAAAGTCAATGAAAAATAACTGAGAACAAGAAGGAAAATTCACTCAAGGAGAATACTAGGACTTTTGAATCCACCCCTAATTATCCTAACCCTTGTTTTACTTGTTGATTCATCCTAATTCAGATTGATATATATTCAATAAATAAAGCACAATTTGTGTCCTTGTTCAGGCACACGGGATGTATAATTCCCTTGAAGCACAAGTGATTTTTCTCTTAACATCAATTATCCCTAATGCATGCACATCAATTGTCATGTATATATAGACATTAAGAATCAACCAAACCACTTAAATCCACATCCACCATCTAATATCTTAATTATGAATCACAGAAGATGAAATTGAGAAAAAATCTCAAGGATCACATCTTTCCACCCATGTTTAGGCATGAATGGATGTAAATTCCTATTTCTTTATCTGTAGGAAAACCTGTTCATGGTCAGACCCAAGCACACCTTAGAATAAGATTCCAAACAACATCCACTTCTAGACTTTGGGTAAGCTTATAGATAGGAGAGGTATGAAGTTTTCATTTAATCAAAATAGAGAAAGAAATAAATCAATTAATTCCAGATGAAATCAACCAACAACAAGAATCATTCAAATTACGGGCTTCATCTCAGCCCTAACTAAGAAATTAAAAATTCATGGGAAGTAACATAGATTCAAATGGAAAGAAGAAAAATATAATTGATAAGAAGCACATCCCTTGCACAACCCTCTAATTTCTTTCAATATGTGATGAATCTGTCAACCCCAACACCGTCAAAAGAAATCTCTTCTAGAGCAATCCCTTCTCGAGCAATCTCTCCTTTTCTTCTCCTCTCTCTCTCTCTCTCTCTCTCTCTCTCTCTCTCTCTCTCTCTCTCTCTTTCTTCTCTTTCTTTTATAGTTATTGGAGGTCGGCTGGGAGTGTGTAACTGGAGTCGGTGGAACTTTCGCAGCTACGTGCGAAGTAAGAACGCGAAAGCTCTTGCGCTGACTACCAGTGGGGCCTATCTTCTATGACGTTTGTGAAATCTACGCCGTCTATCATCTTCTCCTCAAAATTTTGACTGGGGCTGAGCGGTTTTGGAATGTTATTGATGCGGCCAAAGGTAGTAATCACACTAAAATTTGTGCAGGGCTGTCCGTTTATGACCGTTGAAACTAGCACATGTGCATGCATGAGTACACAATATCAACATGGGTTTAACCAGATCGCGCACCTATACATGATGTACGACTCGAATTGATCGTTTGGTCCATGATGATGGCCCATTGAGATCATCCGTAGCCTCTGTTTTGTAGACAGAAATAGAGGACGCAATTGCTAATTGAGTCAATGGTGTCTGTGGGCCCACGATTGAATTCTAATGGGAAATCCACGCCATCCATTAGAATCACAACAACAAAAATGTTCAGAGATGGCTGGTTTTGGATCAAGTTAAGTGTGGCCCATTGAATTTTAAACCTGTCGTCCGTTAGATGTAGTGGTGTGGTTTCCATACATACATGCGCATGGGTCTGAAAGACTACCGTGTGTACGGTCGGTTTCCCCTCCCAGTTCGAATGGACGGTTCAGATTGTCCACATAATCAACAGTGGTGGGCCACGCACCCTCCCGGCGGACGAGCTGCATAAAAGCACGAAGAAGGAACTTTCCTTCTTTTGAAAGCATCAGTCAAGAGTCAGTTTAACTGACTCTCTGTTGCCGTGCATGTCTAGTGCAATTGTGCACTATGTACACTCATGCTTAAGTGCGGTCCACTATGATAGGCATGAGAAATCTAATCCATCCATCCCTTTTCTCAGATAGTTTAAGGAGTTGAGCCAGCATTTGAAACATATCCAGCTTGCAGGTGGGCCCAGAATCAACGATTTATGGGCTGATCTGTCAGTTGGAACACTTTCACAGGGATCCAAGGGTTAAAATTTGACGTGTACGGTTCATTTATGGTCCTCAGCCTAAATATAGAGTTTTGAGCCGAACGGATGGTAGGAACCCTGTGATCTTGCATTCTAGACGATTTTCGGGCTCATTTAACGTGAATGGCTTAATTTCTCGAATTTCTGGCATGTAATTTCTTCGATCTCGGTCCCCTGGGGTCTGTCCCTTGCTTTGGTCACTTCGAAGCGTTAATTACATGCTTTTAGTATCCTTTTTCAGTCCAAGCTCCTAATTACACCCTACATCACAAACACGATTAAAATATGACATTAAGCATTCATGTACATAAAATTAGGTAATAATTGAGGTCTAATATGCAATATTCGACCCTCAACACTCCACCAAGACTTGCAGAGGTTGCTCAATAGACTTAGGAAGCAGGACAGTGCTCGTTGACCTGATGGTCACCCCATTATGTCATTACGATGTCATCTTCGGTTTGGATTTGCTCACCGTGATGAAGGCAGAGATCAATTGTGATACTAGAGTGGTGATAGCCCATGGATCTGAGGGCACGACCTTTACTTTTCCAATGCAGGTCAATTGGTACTACCACACTAGTTATTATGCTACCTTACTAGAGAATGTTGATGGTCTGACACTTGGGAATACGCTCATAGTCCGAGACTTCACGGATGTGTTCAGGATGATGCCTGGACTACCTCCTAGGCGTGAGATTGATTTTACCATTGACCTAGTGTCAGGTGCGACACCTATATCTCTACCGACATATCACTTGCCTCCATGTGAGATAGAGGAACTGAGGAGATAGATTGATGATCTGTTGGATGCAGGCTTCATACGACCGAGTATATCTCCTTAGGGAGCACCCATGTTGTTTGTGAAGAAGAAGAATGGATCACTGCGATTGTGTATTAATTATCACAGGTTAAACCAAGTGACAGTGAAGAACAAGTATCCTTTGCCCAGGATTGATGATCTGTTCGACCAGTTAAAAGGGGCACAGTATTTCTCAAAGATTGACCTACAGTCAGGGTATCACCGTTGCGCGTCAGGGATGAAGACATGTAGAAAACAGCGTTCAAAACTAGCTTTAGGCACTACGAGTTCCTAGTGATGTCGTTTGGACTCACAAACGCACCAGCCGTGTTCATGGACCTTATGAACTGGGTGTTTCGGCCGTATCTGTATCAATTCGTCATCGTATTTATAGATGACATTCTGATATACTCCAAGAGTCGAAAGGATCACAAGGAACACTTGTGAGCAGTCTTTGATACACTCAGGAAGAACCAGTTGTTTGCCCAGTGTAAGAAGTGCGACTTCTGGAAAGAAGAAGTCAAGTTCCTGGGACACGTGGTGTCCAAGGAAGGAATAACTGTGGACCTTGCTAAGGTGACCGCAGTTCAGGACTGGGAGCAGTCCGGTTCGGTTACTGAAGTGAGGAGTTTCATCGGCCTAGTAGGTTACTATCGTCGATTCATCAGGGACTTTTCCAAGATAGCCAGACTGTTGTCTCAGCTCACTCGGAAGGATCTCAAGTTTGCCTAGAATGAGAAGGCAGAAGCAGCCTTTCAGGAACTGAAGGACAAGTTGACATCTACACCCATGCTAGTATTGCCAGAGTAGGGGGTCAGATATACCATTTACACCGATGCCTCTCATGTTGGTTTGGGTTGTGTTAGAAGGATAGAGTGATTGCCTATGCATCACGATAGTTGAGGAAACACGATGAGAACTACCCTACGCACAACCTGGAGCTGGCAACCATCATTTTTGCATTAAAGCTCTGGAGACATTACCTCTACGGAGAGGAGTTCGAGCTCTTTTGTGACCGCAAGAGCCTTAGGTACATATTCACATAGAGAGACTTAAATATGAGGCAACAACGATGGATGGAGACTTTGAAAGACTTCAAGTTTGAGGTCTCCTACCATCCCGGCAAGGCCAACCATGTGGTAGACGCGTTGAACCGCAAGAAGACAATAGCATTTGCAGCTCCACTGATGATAGAGAAATGGAACATGGTAGAGTTTGTGCGAGACTTCGAACAGAAACTTACGGTAGAGGAGCCGTTCGACAGCATCGCACATATTCATGTGAAGCCACTTATCGATGACCAAATCATTATGGCTCAAGGAGAAGATGAATGGTTGGTGAAGATGAGAAAATGAGTTATTGATGATGAAGACTCTGAATGGAGAGTTGATTCGGATGGGGGTTTACGTTATCGTGGCAGCCTATGCGTCCCAAATCTTCATGACTTGAGAAAGGAAGTTCTCGAAGCTGCTCACAATTCGAAGTTGGCAATGCATCCTGGTATTACAAAGATGTATCAGGATATGAAACATTCATACAGGTGGGACAACATGAAGGCCCACATAGCAGACTTTGTGTCCCATTGTCTCACGTGCCAGCAGGTCAAGGCCGAACATCGCCGACCTCCTAGTTTACTTCAACCCATGCCTATAGCGGAATGGAAATGGGATTTCATCTGTATGAATTTTATTTTAGGGTTACCGAAGATGAGGAAGGGACATGACTCCATTTGGGTGATTGTTGACCAATTGACGAAATAGGCTCATTTCCTCCCTATTAAAGTGTCAAACTCTGCTGATGATTTGGCTAGGTTGTACATCAAGGAAACAGTACGTCTGTATGGAGTGCCTATGGAGATTGTGTCGAATCAAGACTCGTAATTCATGTCTATTTTTTGGACTCGTATCCACGAGGCAATGGGGGTGAAACTAAAGTTCAGTATCGCGTTCCACCGACAGACGAATGGGCAGACGGAATGGGTCAATTAGGTGTTAGAGGATATGTTGCAAGCATGTGTGCTCAATTTCAAAGACAGTTGGGATGACGGTCTTCCTTATGTAGAGTTTGCTTATAACAACAGCTTTCAAGCGAGTATTGGCATGACTCCTATGAAGCACTATATGGGCGCCCATGTCGAGCACCGTATTGCTGGGTAGATGTTGATGAGAAGAGTTTGATTGGCCTAGATTTGGTACATACGACCTCAGAGAAGATCGACATTATCAGACATCGACTTCTTTCAGCACAAAGCAGACAGAAGAGTTACGCCGATATGAGGCAACGACCACTAGAGTTTGAGGTTAGGGACCACATGTTTCTGAAGTTTCTCCAATGAAGGGAGTCCTTCACTTTGGTAAGAAAGAGAAACTCACGCCATGATTTATTGGTCCATTCTAGATCCTGGACCGAGTGGGTGTGGCGGCATATCGCCTTGCTTTGCCCACACTACTCGCAGGTGTGCACAACGTATTTCATGTAACAATGCTAAAGAAATGCGTTCCTGATCCTTCCTACATTATCAAATGGGAGCAGGTACAGTTGAGTGAAGATGCTACTTATGTACTACGACCGATGCATATCCTAGACAGGAAGGAATAAGTGTTGTGCAGTAAAGTTATCCCACTTGTGAAAGTACCGTGAACTCACCACACTGAGCAAGAGGCTACTTGGGAAACAGAAGCCACGTGAAGTCCGTAAGAACTACCCTCAGATTCTCGAGGAGTACGAAAAGGTACTAATTTCGAGGATAATATTTTTCTTTAAGGGGGGTAGATTATAACGTCTCAAAAAAATTCGTACAAGAACCCGAGTATCACCTCAAGTAGAAATCACCAAGGACCAAATTCCTTATAAATTAGGTGACGTTTAATTAAGTATTAAACTAAGTTAATCGGTGGGTTAGCTTGAACCACTTTTTATATGAACTGCAAGATCCAAAACCATTAGAATCGCTAACCCAACATAACCTAGAAACTCAGGATCAATCTCAAAACCTAGTTGCTCTCAGGAGCACATTGAAACACTGTATCGGACCTGGGCCACACATCGAAAGTCTGATTACCATGAAACTCTATTGTTATGACCGCCTTACTGGGCCTAACAATCATCGCGGGTATCGAGTCCAAATAGTATCCAAAAATGCACAACTTGAGCCTAGAGAGAAGTGTGTGAGGAACGTGAAGAAAATGAACTTAAACTTAAGTGAATTGGGTCGTTTGCTTGCAGGCCAAACTTAAGGTTTCAGACCATCAGATTCTGACCCAACTACACCCTTGGATCAGGGAAATTTTCCTACACATGTCAATGTACTTGTGGCCCTGATTGAGTGACGATAGCAGTTGAACTGAAACGGGTCCTCCGCGATCAATCCACAAATCCGATCAGACCAAAATCTTAACTTGGCATAGATCCATTGTCCAGGAACTTTTTTCAAACTGTATGCGAGCAATGTACCTCTAGATGGGCTCCATTGGCCTGGAACAGCCACCCTTTGGCTATACCCTAAGTATACCATAGCCCTGGGGTCATTTACTTCGCTTTTGAGCCTATATAAGGGCCTTAACCCATCCCTCTCTCATTCCATACGAATTTTCCTAACCCTAGGAGAGAGAAGATAGAAAAGAAAAGAAAAGATTGAGGAGAAGAGTGAAAGATCTGTGGGTTGTTGTTGGGATTCACTCTCACCACTCCATGTGCCAAATCATCTCTCCCATATTACTACACCGTTGAGTTCAACTCCATTTTTGAGTAAGAAATCCTAACCCTAATTTGTTGTAGGGATCCAAATATAGAAACTAGTGAAATAGCTAACCTATTTCAATGTTTAGGTAGCCGTTGTGTCATAGACAAGGACGTGATGTACGAATTGAGTTCGTAACAAGCGTACCGATGAAAGGTGCGGACTATAAACGTTTAGGTTATGGTTTTTAAGGCTTTTGAATGTCAGCAATGATTTGTGTCTGACTTGATTGCTGCCATATGATCTTAGTTACAACGTTTTCGATATATCATGTGTGTGTAAACTAGGTTGATACTAAAATACATTCCATGTGTTTGTAGAAATGTTTGAATGAATAGGAAATTATGATTTATACTTCCCATGACTATTAATCTAGAATTCATGTTTATTGTACGTATGACAACTCCTTGGTGAAAGGATTTGCCGTAATATATGTTATAACTAATTTATTATATGTATATTGAAGTGTGTAGTCTAAGTGTTTAATAAAATGTCTGAATGAGAAAATGTTTGTTGAAATATATTTAATAAGGTTGTTGAGATAGGATTCTCAATTACCTTATCTATGATTACAGTTTCCTTCATATAACATATCTTGTTATTACTTGATGTATGGATGAAATGTCTATGTATGATAACATGTGCAATTTGGTTGATAAAAAAACTGCTCAAAAGAGATTTATATTGAATTGGTTGTTAAACAGTGTTTTGACTATCACATATGAATGTCTATTGTAATTGAGCATGATTAGGACTAATGCGTAGTCCAGGCAATGGGTAATAGTTTCCGATCGAGTGGCCGAATTAGTGTCTCCATAACGGATGTGTTCGACGAATTCAAGTCGTACAGTGATTATCGACAGTGGTTAGGCCATGAGGAGTGCGTATACACTCCATGTCGATTAATCTAGCATGCACTCATACCAATCGAACTTGTCAAGTAGCACGATTGGCCTAGTGTGTGTTTACCATGTATGAACGCTACTGCTTGAATCTAAGGTACCACCTACCAATGTAAAGAGCATTTCAACCTTGGTACCGCAATCCGCTAGACTCATGAGCAGGACATGGTGGTGTATGGGACACCGTGGTCGAGCTGTCGACCTACGCTGGGGTGACGAGCCTCCCCGTAGTGACCAGTGAGTAACCCAAACTCATGAGCCGAATATGGTGGTGTATGGGACACTGTATTTGAGCTGTCGACCGACGCTAAGGTGACGAGTCTTCCCGTAGTGACCTCGAGTATAAACTAGGCCTACGCCGAGGTGACGAGCCTCCCATAGCGACCTGAACTTGCCTATCCACTGTTTTTAAATCAAGGGTAATGTTGCCGTATAACTTGCCTATCGTATGTGATTAACTAGGATTGACGACCCTAGAAGGATCATCGTTTGGGTAAGTGATGTAAAGGGAGGTACCTTAGCTTCTCGAATCTGCTGTATGAATAAGCCTAATCAAGAACTCGGCTAACACGACCATGCACCATATTGCATGTGCCTTTGGCGTGGAAGAGCACAGTGGGAGTAGCATGTGCGACCGTGAGATGGTGTCGCTGAGGGAGTGCAGGCGAGGGCATGCATCATTATAGTATATCATTCCTGCATTAATAAGAGTACTTAGGACATGATTGTTATACTGCTTTATCATTACTGCTTGACTGAATTGATGACATGTTAACCTTTGCCTTATAACTCCACTGAGTTGATTGTTAACTCCCACTCTGGGATGGTGTTTTAAAACACCAACCAGACTCTATTGTAGATGAAGGTGACGACGATGCCTACGCCTCTGATTGGGAATTCATAGACGAGGAGGAGGAATTCTCTTACATTCAGCTATCAGGCGGGTCTACGTAGACCATGTACTGATCGATGGGATTACAGGGACTATATGATCTAGTCGGACTTTCACATTTTGTATTTTGTAAATTTTGGATCAATACATGTATATATTCAGCCTGGTAATTATTCATACTCTGGGGATTAAGAAACACTTTTATACATTTTGTACTTATCTCAGTCTTCCGCTTGCCTAACGTAATTATCTCTGGAGTATGATATGTTATTTAGTGTAATCCCACTCATGTTTAATGCACTAATATGGACAACATCTAATGACCATTATCTATGTTACAAAGTGATGCTTTGGAACTCGGTAGTTGAGCTTCTACTCGACCCCCAATTTTCGGGGTGTTACACTAGCCCACTACATAGTTTCAAAGGGGCTAGGCCCAGCGCCTGTGTGATGCGGCCCACTGAGATTTGTTCACAACCCCAAGTCTAGGGTCGCGCTGTAGTAATAATCTCGGTGAGACCGAGGTCAAATCCACAGGGACTAATCTTGTGTGTCTATTTTGAAAGTAATTAGAATCAAAACTAGGAGAAGATCTAACCTAAATCAGGAAAGTAGAGAGAGCAATTGTGAAGTGTTTATTAAGAACTCTAGTAATTTAAAAGTGGGAACTAGGGATTTCAGGGAACCACTTGCAGCTATTGGGATGTTTCCTTATTTGATTCAAGGCACTCAATTGGAATTGGAGTCCTATCCTATCTAATTGGAAGATATTCAATAAGATCCAATCCGAACTTCCAATGACCTAATTCTCAATGGATGAAAGTCGTGAGGATTGGAAGTGATTCCATCACCTAACCATGCCCAGGAGACTATGGTAGACAACGGGGTATACCGATCCAACAACCAACATGGGAGAATTGTGAAGAATAAAGAGGATTCCATCACCCATCCATGCCCAAGGGATAATGGAGAACAACAGGATTTCCTATTTTCACAAACTCTAAATAGGAAAAGAAGATACTTCAAGCAATTGCAGATCCATTGTAGTTTCAGTCACAACAAACCACTAAACACTAAAAGCATTCCTTAAATATCAAAATAGAATCAAAGGAGTTCAATAATAACATGAATCAAACAAGAAAAACATCCCAACTATGCTACAAGCTTCACCCCTTAGCCATAGCTAAGGGATCTAGCCAACTATAGACATGATTGGATTAAAAACCCTAGAAGAAAGCATTAGAAACTAAGGAGAAGAGAAGAAAAACTCTTGGAAAGTGGCTCCACCCTTTTTCTCTGCTCCTCCAAACCCTAGATATCCCAAAAAGTGCTAGGAACTCCTATTTATAGGCAAAGTTCCATAAAATCATGAAACCGGATCAAATTTACGCATTCCTTGTAACCGGTTCATTGTCATCGAACACCTTCAATGTCATCGACAGACTGGCTTCAATGTCATTGAACAGACTTCGATATCATCGAATAATGTATCCAATTTGTCCAGCGACTAAACTTGTTTCCTGTAATTCTTTGATGTCATCGAACAGCCTTCGATGTCATCAACAAACTAGCTTCGATGTCATCGAACTGCCTTCGATGAATCAAAAAGAGCACCCAATATGTCCAACAACCAACTCAATTTTGATATAATTCTTCGATGTCATCGACCAGCTTTCGATGTCATCAAAGACTGGCCTTCGATGACATCTAAGCTCAAATCCTGTGAATTTTTGCACCAATTTCTACACTATTTTCTGCAGTTCCTGTCATTCCCCAAACTTGAAAACTGGGCTCACAAAAATTTTCGATCGCCAAATCTGGTATTGACAGCCTCCGTAGTACCCCATTCTCGGCACCCAGCATCCAAACGCTAGATTCCGATCCTGAGATCCTACAAGGATGATTTTCTAATGTACATTTAACTCGTAATAAGCATAACCACAAGTATACCCAAATCACAAAAGCAACATCATCATCACATATCCACTAATATAAACATTTGAATACAATGCTGAAAGGGAAATACATATATCAAACCCAAAGCTCCAGAAGACTGCTGCATGCTCCATGCTCGACGCTACTACAACCTAACACCACCTTCACGCATCTATCATGCATAAGCTTATAGAAAGATTAGTGGGTGGTGAAAGTGTGTGCGCAAGATAAGTGTCGAGTATGCAATATAATGTTATAAATCATACAATATCGAAATAGGCAAAAATACTGACAAGATTATGAATCATACGATATCAAAGTAAGCGGAAATATACTGATAAGTCCATGAGTACCATCAGCCGTACCACAGCTATGCGATGTAAGGCACGAATGCTAACGGCCATATCAATGCAAAAACACGGCAACCCAAAATGTTAAATATTACGGATGCAATGCAATATGCGGTGCAAATGAAATGAACAAGCTGGAGTGAATTCAAGATGATAGTACGTAGTATCACATGCTATGGGGTCCATCACAAGGGACTTCTATCCAAACCAGTCTCATACCTAAATTTGGATAGTCAAACTCAATGTGGTAAACTCCTGATCTCAGGTTAGTCGCGCACCCCAACCGAAACCCTGGCCATTGCTAAGATACACGTAACAAATAGTTACGCACCACCAACCCAAGTGAATAGTGAATGAATGAATGAGTATGCAACTCCTACTCAATAAATCCACATATCAGCACCATACATCTCTGGGATCATCACCGGAGTCTTGTACACTCTAAGTTGGCTACCGCCCCAGCCAACCACTAGCCCAGCGAGTGGAAAAGACCTCACTACCCGCCTGCCAGTAGTATACCAATGCCTACCCGACTCATCGATAGCGGACCCATTTGGAAACTAGTCAAACTCAGCCTAGCTTATAACCCCCCCACTTGGGCGAATAAGGTTACGCCCCCTCCCAACCGACCACGACACAATGGGAGACACGGCCTACTGGTATTCAGCATTTGGGCACTCATGTATCCACTTGGTTTAGACGTTGGGGCATCTCTTGGCCTTAGAGGTTTAGGGACTTTCACCCACGGACATCCAATGTGCCTAGATGCTCAAACCAAACATTTTCGGTGTCTCATTTGGCCATCCACGATATGCCTGTGGAGGTCACAGCCCTGATGTCGCTAGGACGTACAGTAATCACAATCACACATTGCAAGATGCATGAGTCATGTAGTCCAATCATGCATCAATCCTGCGCATACTGTGAGCTCATGTGGGATTACTCCACCTATTAGGGAGCTCATAAATCATCTGTACTATGGCATATGCAAGGGTCAATCTCATCTCACAATAAACATGCAGATGATGCGTATGAGCATGTATCATGATGCTATGCTGTCACATACTCATAATCGGTATCCATAACTGGCATCAACAATCGGCCTCGACAATGTGGAAACTTAACCAACATTGCCCCTAAGGAATGGCACACATAGAGCCTAACATATAGTGGACCCATGGCCTCACACAAGGACTTAATATACAACACCATGGGCCTCACTCAAGAGCTTAATACACATCACGATGGGCCTCTCACATGGGCCTAATATACATCACAATGGACTTCATCGCCTGGCCGTAAAATGCATCACAATGGCTCCATCACATAGACCTCATATTCATCACATTAGGCCGTTAAACACGGGCTGTATATACATCACATAGGTCTCGACAATCGGCCTTGGTAATCGAAATTGGCCTTGGTAATCGAAATCGGCCTCGACGATCAAAATCAGTCTCAACAATCAGAATCGACACTTAGGATCGGCCTCAACAATCAGAATCGGCCTATACAATCAACCTCGACAATCGGAATCGGCCTCAATACTCAGCCTCGACAATTGGAATCGGCTTCGATACTCGGCCTGGACAATCGAAATCAGCACAATCGGCCTCGACAAATTGAAATCGGCTTGGATAGTCGGCCTTGACAATCAGAATCGGCCTATACAATCGGCCTCGACAATCGGAATCAGCCTATACAATCGGAATCGGCCTCGATACTCAGCCTCGACAATCAGAATCGGCCTATACTATTGGCCTCGACAATCAGAATCGGCCTCGATACTCAGCCTCGACAATCGAAATCGGCCTATACAATCGACCTCGACAAATCAGAATCGGCCCCGATACTGAGCCTCGACAAATCAAAATTGGCATCGACAATCGAAATCGGCCTCGATAATCGGCCTCGACAATCGGAATCAGAATCGGTAATCGACACCGATAATCAGCATCGATAATTGGCACAGACAATCAGCATATAAACAAGGCGGGGTCCATAGATGGATAGCCGACCAACCATAATATAAAGATCGACCCACGGCCGTGGTTATATCAAATCTGATGGCACGGATCCATCCGTTTATGGCGAATGGGGCCCACTTATTTGGGTTAACCTACTAAGAAAATGATGAGAATGAGCCTAATAAGGCCTAAGGGAAGGTCACAATAAGGACATCCAACCATCATTGCCTATCAATGTGGGCGTTTAACCAACATTGCTTCCAAAGAGTGGCCTACATAAGGGATTCATACACAACGTAACGGCCACACATACAGCATATTGGGCCTCATTCATGGGCCTCTCATATATCGCGTTGGGCTTCATATAAGAGCCTCAAACGTATCACAATGGGTCACGCCCATGGGCTTCGAATACATCACAATGGGCCTCACCCATGGGCTTCGAATACATCCCAATGGGCCACGCCCATGGGCCTCGAATACATCATAATGGGTCTCGCCCATGGGCCTTGAATACATCATAATGGGCCACGCCCATAGGCCTCGAATACATCATAATAAGCCTCACCCATGGGCCTTGAATACATCATAATGGGCTTCGCCCATGGGCCTTGAATACATCATAATAGGCCTCACCCATGGGCCTTGAATACATCATAATGGGCCACGCCCATGGGCCTCGATGCTGGGCCTCATATATAATGAGTGGGCCGCATCATATGGGCCGCACCAGTGGGCCTCATATACATCAAGTCGGGCCCACCCTTATGTATTTTGGGATCCGACCTATTCATAAGTTAACATAGAGATAGATGAAGTGAAAACCAAATATCAGCATGAATGGAAACTACTGTGGCTACTAAGAAGTTTAAACGGTGGATGTTACTGTCCACTATTTCAATGGTGGGGTCCACTTGAACTTGAGATCTGACTCATTCTCTCATTCATGCCACAAAATGATATCTTAAAATGTCTGGATGGTATGGATACAACGCATGCATCATGGTGGGCCCCACCGTCCAAATAGTGGACGGTGTAGATAAATCACATACATCATTGGGGCCCACACCATAAGGATGAAACATATACATCTAGAGTGGGTCCCACCATCAGATGGATGGCATGGGATACAAAATATACATCAAAGGCGGGGCCCACGAAACTTGATGACGTCATACAGCAGCTAGCCGTGGGTCCACATATCTGGACGGTGTGGATTACATCCACACGTGCAGCAGGTCCCTCCAACCATGCTGACGTCAATAGAGCAGCTATATAACTGCTGTACATGCAGCCTTACTGCCTTAAAAGGCAGAGGTGGGTCCCACGTAGGGCCCACCATCGTATATATTTTTATAATATATAATATAATATATATATATATATGTATATTATATCAACGTCCAGGCCCTAGATGGCATGAACAGATGCATACATCCAAGTGTGGCCCCACACGAGGAGTGGGTCCCACCATCCAAGGACGGTGAGGATAGTCTAAACCTCAAGGTGCGTCCACGTGGGGCCACCCTCATATAATATATATAAATATTAATTAATTTAATTTTAAATTTTTTTATTAGCTGGTTAGTACAATCCATCGTCAGTTCACACTACACTGTTAGCCACACTTCACTGTCAGTTCACACTCCTCTGCTGGCCACGTCCAGCATCCATGGATGTTGGATGGACGGTGAGGATATAATATATATATATATATATATATATATATATATTACAAGGTGGGTCCCACATTGACTGATTTAGCTTGAATTGAATATGAAACTCTGAAATTCGTGCCCTATTTATAGTTGAAGAAATCACATTCTTGACTGGTCCTGAGGTCGGCACAACTGGTCGTAGGACCAACAGATTTTTAAAATTTTGAGCGTGATAGGATAAAGCCGTTCCACGACTGGTCGTAAGCTTGATCTTGGTCATGATGAAGTTCAAGAAATGCAAGTTTACTTTGTCATACTCCCCCTTACACAAAGAAGGCTATATGTCTACATGCCGACAATCCACATGCCATATATCATAAACACCATACTTAAGCATGACAAAATTCTCCCCCTTTTTGTCACAATATGACAAAGGAAGAAATCAATACATGAAACAGGACATAGATACACAAGGAAGAATAAGTTGAGCAAAGGGGAATAATGGATCAAGACAGTTAAGATATTAAATTCATAAGCAAGTAATGTTCAGGCAAAATCAACCAACATCAACAGTTCTACCAAATACAATCCCACAAACCGAAAGAAAACTAAGTATCATAAGAGTTATTACAAGCCATATAAGAAAACACTAATCAGATCCTGAAGGAGCAGGTATGGTAGGATCAAGTTTATGAAGTCCCTTGTTCAGGCGCCTAAGATATTTGTGCATATATTTGAACTACAAATCATGGGACACATTCATATTCTTTACCTTCTCCTCAAGTGAGCGCAACCGCGCATCAAAGTCAAATGGCTGATAGTCAGGATCATCTACCGAATCAAACGCGATCTCATCAAAAATATCATCCACATTTATGTCATCTGGAGGTAAATCACTTTCTTCTTCATTGACTGCAGTAGCTCCTCCAACACCCTCATTGACTTGGCGTGTGGCCAACCTTAGATTCATTTTGTTTATATTAGAGTTGTTGAATATTAGGTGTTGAATGGGAGCCTCTCCAACAGGCATAGCCACTAATAAATGGGTGGCTAACACAGTCATTAGATAAACAAAAGGGATATCACTGTGTCCAAGATGGAGACGGAATTGAATGATGCAATGACAGATTAAAGAAGGAAGACATACATTAGTTCTAGAAGCAATGGCATGAAGAATTCGAACCATGAAAGTAGTGAGTTCGGTTTTATTACCAGAACAAGGTTACATATTGAAAATGAATATCCTATGAAGGAATCTGTTTCTGGGTAACAAATACTTTGAAGCAAGTGCATTTTCATTAGTACTCCATTGCGCATTTATATTGCACAATTCTCTAGTAAGCATATATTTTTTTCTGATTCAGATGGTTTAACTACTAAAGTACTAATGGAAATACCTTCGTCATTAACAGGCATGTCCATTAGACCAGAGATCAAATGTCGGTCTATTTCAACTGGACCTTCTCTAGTAGCAATAATAAAAGTTAGATTTTCAGTTGAAAAATTAGAAATACATACATACATAGCTTGTGCAATGGACCAGTATGTCGGCCCATCCCAATGTAGAATGTTTTCCCATCCTACAGATTGGAGAAGAGGAAGGATTTCAAATAGAGCTAGATGTTCAACATGAACAGGTCGTTCAACTATTACATTATGTAACCTTATATCCCTCATATAGGAGGGATCATCTTCGGGTGACCGAAGGTGGTGCCTTGTGATAGGTGTCGATCTAGACGTTAAAGGACTACGAGAACTTTTCTTTTTCCCTCTACCTTCCATTTGTAACTAGAAAATCAAGGAACCAAGTGATTGCAAAAGAAGTAGAGTGGGTTTTCTCAAGATCAGATTTTGGAGAAGAAAACCCCAAAAACCTCACAAAAATAAGAAATAAATCACTTCAAAGATGAAAAAGAAGTGATATGAACTTGAATCTACATGGAAAATGGCAATAAAGCACTAACCTTGAAGAACAAGGAGATGGGTTCGACCGGTCGACCTAGGACCCGTTGGAGAAGAAGCCCAAAATGAAGAAAAATGAATTTTTTGTCTAAATAAAGGTTAAACCCGCACTACACGACCAGTCGATTACATGCTCGACCGGTCGTGCCACAACTGGTCAAGTATGTACTCGACTGGTCGTGCACAGGCAAAAATGTGCAATTTTCATATAATTTAAAACTTTAAACATAAAATAACAAATATATATATATATACACACATTATGATACAGAAATGCATGAATAATCAATTCAAATTGTACATACCAAGATCAAATTTCAATTTAGAAAACCTGCTTTTGTCAAGCGATTTTGTGAATATTTCTGCAAGTTGAGTCTCGGTTGGTATGTATTCTAAGAAAATTGTCTTTTCTTCCACTAATTCATGAATATAGTGATATCTAATGTCAATGTGCTTGGTTTATGAATACTGGATTAGATTTTTAGATATATTAATTGCATTAGAATTATCACAATATAAAACCATAGAGTCCTGTGCAATTCCATAATCGCTTAATATTCTTTTCATCCATACAAGCTGAGTACATGCATTACCTGCTGTAATGTATTCAGCCTCAGCAGTTGAGAGCAATACAGAACTTTATTTCTTACTTTGCCAAGAAACTAAATAGTTCCCAACAAAGAAACAACCACCACTGGTTGATTTCCTATCATCAATGTTACCGGCCCAATCAGCGTCAGTGTAACCAGCTAATTGAACACTAGTATCATGTGTAAGGGTGTACACGGGCCAGGCCGAGTCGAACTGGGCTCAACCTGGCCCAGCCCAGTCACCAACCACACCTAGCCCGAACCCGGCCTAACAACAATCGGGCAAGTTTGGGCCGAGTTCAGGCCAGTTTCGAACCTTCGAGTTCGGGCCAGTTTTGAACCTTACAACAAGTTCATGGGAAGGGCTTTGACAGGTAATCCGTATCCCATTACAAGGCCCTCAATCAATGGTTTAGATAGTTGAACTATAGACTCCACAAAAAATCTAACTAGTCAGGACATTATAATTCGTTTTTGTATTTGGATGAATGTAGGTCGTTCAAGTTATACATCTATGAGATGGATGAGTCACTGTCACTTCAAAGATGGGCGGTGAACTATCCCAGAAGTCAAGAGAGAGATTGAGAGATTGAGAGAAAGGGAGAGAAAGATTGAGAGAGAGAGAGAGGATATATTATAATTTTACTACATTTACATACATTTGACAAAACATAAAACAAAATATTTTATACAAACTGAATACAGTCTACACTATTGACTACTGTCGAGGAGACTCATCTGCTGAGCCCGAGCTGCTATCTAAATCTTCATATACGTACTCATTCACCTCTCCCTCTTCAGAAGGTGGAGATAACTTTTTATCGCCCTCCTCTTATATAGTTTGAATTAGATTTTTCAAACTATTTTTGTGAGAAGATTTATACGTAGTTCCCAACATCCTATAAAACGCACCCAGACTGGAGAGAAACTTAGTTAATTTCTTACTATTCTTCTTTTTATCGGTGCAGCTTAAACCTGCTTTAACATCATGTGGTCTTGGAGGATATCGTTGATGTGTAGAAGCCTCTTCTATACTGTGCTTTAAGGCGAGTTGGAATTGTTCTTCTTCCAATGCTAATAACTTAGCTTCCTTCTCTGCCTTAGAAAGTTTAGATTGGGGAGTAGAAGCTTTTTTGTTTGAATTAAGAACTGCTTGGAAAAGAACTTGGATTTCTTTTGAAGCTTTAGGACATGGTTTTGCATCTCCACCCCGACAAGATAAGTGTAATATGAGCCGATTAGTTTTGTTAACAAACTTAGCTCCACACAAATTACACAAAATCTTTAACTTTCTAGACTTTGGAGAATGGACTAAGGAACCATAGTCTCAAACGTTAATCGATGGTTCACTTGAAGACATATCTACATATTGTGTTGAAAAAGTATTTTAGGCCTTTTAGCAATAATGAAATACCGACATAAAATAAAAGCAATTTATGGATTAAAAAAAAAGAGCCATTAATGCATTGCGCAGCTTGCATAATATCCATCCTAAACATCCATCATATTGTTGTTAATAGATAAATAAAAATAAAAGTCAAACATAACAGATAAATAAAAATAAAAGTCAAAAGAGTACCCATTACAGCATTTGCAAATTCTAATAAACTAACAAGATCATAACATCCATCCTAAACATCCATCATATTGTTGTTGTTTCCTTTGTTGCGGCTTCATTCACATTCTCCTCCTCTTCCTCATCAAGATCATAACCTCCTAGACTCGGACGCAACCAATCTTATGTACAAATTAATGTTTCCACTGTATTTGGTGCAAGGAAACTTCTAGTCTTGCTCACAAACCTACTCCCTATGCTAAACGCAAATTCCGATGCCACGGTTGAATAGGAATGACAAAATATCTCGTGTCATCATCGATAGTGTAAGATATTTTCTTTCACTAACTCGCAATTTCCACCACTCTAAAACATTGAAATCTGCATCCTGCCGTAGTACGACTGACTCTTTGAGATACATGTCTAACTCTAATTCTTTCGTGTCTGTGTCTGTATTTTCTTTTGTTAAGAAAGACATGTAATCATCATCGAAGCTTGAAGCAACTTGTGATCTAAGTTCAGAAGCACTTGGTGTGGACACTGTGGTTGTGTACACCTTGTACAATGCTTCGATTGTGTCACGAACCTTCAAGGTTTCAGATATTACCTTTTGAGTAGGATAAATCCTCGTAAAGATATACTTAACATAACTCATCTTGCACCAAGGATCAAGAACAACAGCTGAGGACATTATCAGATGACAATCATCCCAGTACTTATCGAACTTCATTTGCATACCACCTATCATGATTTGGAGAAAAATGGACCGTCATCAGCAGCTTTCTTCAGGGCATCCTTGATCTTCCACATAGATGAAAGAAACATATTTGCCGTAGGAAACTTATTGCCAAAAAATATTTTCGTATAGTCATAAAAAACCTTCAAAATTTTGTGAACTTCTTTCGCTTTGCTCCAATCATCATCAGTAGGCAACCAAGCATATATTCTATCACGCGCTGCATATTCTAGAAATACATGTTCAAATTTCAGGGCCAAATCCAACATCTCAAAAGTGGAATTTCAACATGTGCATACATCTAGTTTCAACGTTTCTGGAGACTTCAAATTCAAATGTTGGACGATGTCATTCCATATACTCAATCTTGACGGCGAGCCTCTTATGTACTTCACATTCTCCCTCACATTCTCTATAGTTTGGTCAATCGATTTCAACCCTTCTTGTACAATTAAGTTGAGAATGTGTGCACAACACCGAACGTGAAATACTTTTCCCTCAAAAAATAAATTGTTGGTTGCCTTAAACTGGTTACATAAGAATGATATTACACTGTCATTTATCAAAGCATTATCTAAAGTTAATGAACTGACTTTTTTTTCAATGCCCCAATCTCGTAGACAGTTGTAAATGCAATCTGAAATAACTAAACCGAAATGGGGAGGTGGAAGGTGGTGAAAGTTCAATATTCTCTTATAGAGTTTCTAATTTTCATCAACATAGTGTGCAGTCAATAAAATGTAACTCTTTCTTTGATTTTGCGCCGTCCACATATCAGACGGCAAGCTTACCCTTGAAACCGAATCTAAAACTGCTTTCAGCTTCATTTTATCACTGGCATACATCTTCATGCACTCCCTCTTCATAGTAATACGGGAGACCTTCTCAAACTAAGGATTAAGGAATTTATTATATCCCATAAATATTTTACTCTTTACCATCTTAAATGGCAGCTCATCAATGATAATAAGCTTTGCAAATCACTTCTTCAACTTTTCTTTTTCAAACTTATGAGTGGTAAGTGTACCTTTAGAAGCAGATCCTTCGAACTTTGTAAACGATAGCAATTGTTAGCCTGAAGGTGGAAGTGTAGGTCTCCTTACACAACTTTGTTTATGTCGGTTTAAATGAAATGTTGACCCCCCGACACTTTTAGTGTATAGTCTTTTGCAATACAGACATCTGATCTTGGGGACATTATTAACTACTACTTCTTCAAAATCATCCCAGACAGCTGACCGTTTCTTTCCTTTATTTACAGCTGAATACCCCTCCTCAATAACAAATGGTGATGTGGCTAAGGCATCGACACTAGGGGTAGTTGAGACTTCATCCTCACTAGCCATTTCTAAAGATATGAAACAATTTCATTTATCCTTAAAGCTTAGTAAAGAATTTCTTAAGCGGATAAATCAGTTACCCATTCAATATTGGATAGATAATAATGCTTTCATTATTCAATTTAAATGCTATGCCAAAATTTCGGCAACATCTCCCCGTATCTCTCGAGAATATATTAATCTTGGATTTGATTCACACGTCAACTATCCACACAAATTGTGGATATTTGATGAGAAAGTAAATGTAAGAAATATATCTAGAGAGAATTAGGAGAGACGAACCGAAACAAGAATGTGTATTTAAATTAGAATAAATGAAAACATTAATATCTATCCAACATTGAACTGTCCAAAAAGGGACAATATGAGAATTTCTATGCATCCAAAAACACACTCAATCTATGTCTGGCAACATAGAAATCCTCAAATGGGTAACTGATTATCCTATACTACAATAATAACGTAAAAAATAATTAAATCAGTTACCCATTCAATGTTGAATAGATAGTAATGCTTTCATTATTCAATTTAAATGTCACACTAAAATTTCGGCAGCATCTTCCCTTATCCTTCCAGAATATATTAATCTTGTATTTGATTCACACGTTAACTATCCACACAAAGTATGGATATTTGATGAGGAAGTAAATGCAAGAAATATATCCAGAAAGAATTATGAGAGATGAACCGAAACAAGCATGTGCATTTAAATTAGAATAAATGAAACCATTACTGTCTATCTAATATTGAACTGTCCAAAAAGGGACAATTTGAGAATTTCTATGCATCCAAAAACACACTCAATCTATGTCTGACAATATAGAGATCCTCAAATGGGCAACTGATTATCCTATACTACAACAAATATATATATATATATATATCCAATAGGCAATTGATATAAGCAAACAAGTTGTTATTCTAAAGAAATCAATTATATAATTGGGAACTAATAGTCCTATACTTAAACAATCGTAAGTATCATTAATCATCAAACTAATTATTAACAGCATTTACAAAAATATAAATGACTACTTAATATGCACATATTTATTTAATCAAAACGAAATCAATTATCAAATATTGCAATGAAAGATATAAATAAATCACAAATCAAATGACAATTCCAAGATATAAATAAAAGCTTTAAACTAACTCTTTCTACTTGGATGGCATATAAACTAGCAATGGAATAAAATTCATCTCTCACATTTGCTTTAAAGAGAGCTAAGCCCTGACCATAGGGCTAGACTAGGACCAGGATCAAGAAAAGAGTGATTTGGTGTGATTTGTCGCACTAGTCTATTAGGACGCTGCTAGGTAGATAGATACTTTTGAGATTGCTGTTCTCAACTAGACATGGCCCACCTCTTTTGCCAATTGTTATTTGCTTGTGTCATCAATTCAGTTTCAATGTGCATTTTCAGTCGTCAACATGACAAGGACATTGTAGGTCTAGGTTATAATCTAATGTGTAATTTCAACGTGGTTTACATCCTATTATTTTAGTCAAACTGTTTGATTTTTTTTATTTATAAGCTTGTTCACTTATGTTTCATTTTATTTTCCATGTATTTATTCCTATCCAAACACACTTCAACCGTTATTCACCTTCATCTACTCTTAATTCCTATCCATGTAGAATCATGCATTTTCAATTTTTGTTGCAATGATTTTAAGTGATTTGTAGCCAAAAAAAAGATTTATTAAAATCGAAAAAAAAAACTCACCATTTGCAAATCTAGCCCACCCAGCCACCCCTCTTCAATCTCGATTTCTACATTAAACTGTCTTTCCTCTTAAAAATCGAAAAGATTTAGTCATTTTGTTAGAAAACGTTAAGAAAATAGCAAAACATAAGTCTGATGGCTAACAATGGTGATCGAATGCCTCTATTAAAAACTTCATAAGGCCCAGTAATTTTTATTTACCATCCAACCTGTTGATAACATCAAACAGATCTGGATGAAGGCAAAATAGAAATATCGGCTTGATCCAATGTGACCCACGAGAAGTTTTTAATGATCAATCACCACTGCTGCCTATGGTGTGGTCCACCTGAGAATTGAATCAGCTTCATTTTTTGTCCTATGAATTAAAATGAGCTAGAAAAATGGGTGGACAGTAGGGATATACAACATATACATCAAGGTAGGCCCCACGGTACCTGACGAAACTTGGTCAAGTTGGGACCTGGTTCAATTTGCACCCCCAAAAAAGAGTTTTAGGATGAAGCCCTTGATTTTTAAGGGCCTACTGTGATGTTTATCTGAGATCCAGTCTGATCATTAGATGTGTAATCTCATATTGGGCTAAGATATATATATATAACACAGCTGACTGTAATTTGGGTGGGCCACACTTAGGGAAAAAGTTGGAAGAGAGATGTCCACCTTTGATTTTTGTAAGGTCCACTGTGATGTTTATACGAAATCCACTCCAACCAAAAGTTAAGTCTAAAGTCTGAAAATTCAGGCCCATCCGTAGTTCAAGTGGGCCACATTAAGAGAAATAATCTGAAGAATGAACTTTTTTCAAGAGCAATCCACACTCAATCACTACAACAAATGTGATTAGCAATCCACACTCAATCCATTCGCAACAGTACCCACAAGATAAATAGTTCAGATTGCCTTAACCATAGCTTTGCTTACATGTAACAGAGATTCAAACCCATAACCATTCTATCAATCCCATCAAACTTAACAACCTATTTCTATCCAAATAACATAAATCAAATCCATTCAATAAATTGCACAAAACCCATTAAAAAATAGGGAAATTTGTATCCATTTAAGAGAGAGAGAGAGATCATACCTTGGTCGGACGAGAGAGAGAGTGAGATTAGAGAGGTGAGAGTGTCAAGTGGGGCGCTAGACTGTGGTCGCCTGGTTGGACAGCGTCTGTTCGCTGGTCGGACGAGAGAGAGAGAGAGAAAGAGAGAGAGAGAGAGAGAGAGAGAGAGAGAGAGATTAGAGAGGTGAGGCCGTGAGGGTATCGAGGGGGCGCTGAATTGTGATCAAACAGCGTCCACCCGCTGGTTGGACGAGAGAGAGAGAGAGAGAGAGATTAGAGATGAGAGGGAGATTAGAGATGAGAGAGAGAGAGATTAGAGAGATTTAGTGGGGTCGGGCCATCGGGTAGGGAGAGAGGGAGCAGGGTTTGGTGGGGTCGGGCACTGTTGCAGGGGTCGGGCAATCTTAGAAAGCGAAAGGGGAAAGGGACGGGTAGGGTTAGGTTATAAAAAGAATATATATATATATATATATATATATATATATATATATACACCCGACCCGATATATATACACCCAACCGGGTCGGGCCGGGTCGAGTCGGGTTTCGGACCGAGTCGGGCTGAACTGGGACCTATCCAAACTCGGCCTGAACTCAGTTTTGGGCTGAATAAAATGGCCCGTCCCGACCCAAACTCAGTTCCGGGTCGGGCCGAGTCAAGCGAGCTAACCGAGCTAGCTCGGTTCGTGTACACCCCTAATCATGTGGATACCAAAGACCCAGATTTGTAGAGCTTACAACATATCGTATAATCCGCTTAACAGCAGTTAAATGTGACTCTTTAGGGTCAGATTGATATCTAATGCAAATTCCTACGCTAAATACAATATCAGGTCTACTTACAATTAAATAAAGCAAGCTTCCAATCATACTTCAATATAATTTAGGATCCGCACTCTTACCTGTAGAGTCCTTTGAGAGTTTCAAAGTAATATCATGGGAGTATCAAAAATTTTCCCATTCTCAAATCTGAACTTTTTAACTAGGTTCAGAGCATATTTGGTTTGAGAAATAAAGAAACTATTAGGTTGTTGTTTAACTTGCAACCCTAGGAAATAATTCAATTCCCCAACCATGCTCATTTCGAACTCAAATTTCATGAGATCTGCAAACTCAACAGTCATGTTAGCACAGGTAGATCCATAAATTATATCATCAACATAAATTTGTACTATTACAATGTGATCATTATGTTTCTTAACAAATAAATTTTTATCAATACTTCCCATTAGAAAATTATGACTCAATAAAAACTTAGTCAACTGTTCGTACCATGCTCTAGGAGCTTGTTTCAAACCGTAGAGAGCCTTTTTTAGGCGATGGACATGATCAGAATTCTTAGGGTCTTCAAAACCCGTTGGTTGTTCAACATACACTTCTTCATGCAAATCGCCATTTAAGAAAGCACTCTTTACATCCATTTGGTATATTTTAAACTTTTTAAAACATGCAATGGATATAAATAGTCTAATTGATTCAAGACGAGCTACTGCGGCAAAGGTCTCATCATAATCGATGCCTTCAATTTGAGTGTACCCTTGTACAACCAGCCTAGCCTTGTTTCTAATGATATTACCAAGTTCATCAGACTTATTTTTAAAAATCCATTTAGTTCTAATAATGTGTTTATCTTTAGGTCTTAGAACTAAATATCAAACATCATTTCTAACAAATTGATTAAGCTCTTCTTACATCGCAACTATCCAGTTTTCATCAGTAAGAGCTTCTTTTACGTTAGCCGGTTCTATCTGAGATGTAAAGCACACGTAATTACACAAATCTTTTAGTTGTCTATGAGTGCGCACACCAATGAGAGAGTTTTCAAGAATCTGATTAGTTGGATAATCTTTAACAGTCCTCAGTTTAAAGTTATTTTGACTTAATGAAGTATCTAGTTTATCAATTAGAAGTACTTCATCATTTTCTAAACTTAAAATAGGTGTATTCAAGTGATCGTCAATAACCACATTAATAGACTCTTGAATAACACCGGTCCTCTTATTAAGAACCCGATATGCTCGACTATTCTGAGCATACCCTAAAAATATTCCTTCATCACTTTTGGTGTCAAACTTACCCAGATTTTTTCGGTCACGTAAAACGTAGCACTTGCTACCAAAAACTCGAAAGTATTTGACAATATGCTTCTTATCCAACCACATTTCATAAGCCATTTTACAATTTGATTTTCTAGTATAAACACGGTTAATTATATAACGCGCAGTATTTACGGCTTTGGCCCAAAGATTTTTAGGGAGCTTCGTACTGTTTAACATTAAATTTGCCATTTCTTGAAGCACTCTATTTTTTCTTTCTACTATACCATTTTATTATGGAGTTTTGGGCACAGAGAATTCATGTGATATTCCATGATCACTGCAAAACTTCTCAAAACCGCTATTCTCAAATTCTGATCCATGAATGCTACGGATCTTACACGCTTGAGACCTTTTTCAGTTTGGATACGTCTAAGTACCATTTTTACTTCATCAAGAGTTTCTGATTTGTCTCTTAGGAAGACTACCCAAGTGTATCTGGTAAAGTCATCGACAATTACCAGGATGTACTTCTTGTTACCTCGACTCTCCATTCTAGAAGTCCAATAAGATCCATATGGAGGAGTTTGAGCGGTTTAGATGTGGCATTGGAGTCCACTTTTTTGTGAGAGCTCCAGTTTGCTTGCCAATCTGGCATTCGCCACATATTTTATCTATTTTTGGTATTTTGGGTAAGACTCTTACTAACTCTCTTTTGCTCAATTTATACAAGTTGCGGTAATGTACATGTCCGAGGCGTTTATGCTATAACTCGATCTCATCGGTATGGACCATGTAACACGATAGATTAGATGAGTTAGAATCACTTACTATATAGTAGTTTTCAAAAGTTCCGCGACCAGTTAATATTACAGAACCATGTTTATTTTAAATTTCACACCCTAGGTTGGTAAATTTTGCTTTATGATTCTTATCGCATATTTGAGAAATGCTTAATAAGTTGTGTTTTAACCCTTCTATATATAAAACATTCTTAAATAAAGGGAGGTAAAAAGTTGGACTGCACCTTGGCCAACAATCCTGCAGTTGCTACCATCACCGAATGTGAGTGAACCATCAGTCATGTCTTTAAGATTAGTGAACAAACCTTTGTCACCTGTCATGTGTCTAGAGCAACCACTGTCTAGGTACCACTTTGAATGGCTTGAAGCTTTGAAAGAGATGTGGGCAACCAAGCAGGTAACCTTAGGAACCCATTTCATTATAGTCTTGGGTTTAGGAGTATAGTTGGTCTTTTTATTTTTGTAGTTGATATAAGACCAAACCACTGAGTTAGATTTTAACAGCTCCTTAAGTAAATCAACAATTTTCTCAGCTAAAGGATTACGATTCTGATTTTTATAGTTGATATGGTTGCTTTTAGGTTTTAAGGATTGAAAAGTTTTATCATTTTTAGGATAATTTTGATTTAGGCTATTCCCTTTTGAGTTTGAAGACTCCTTTCACAAACTTAGGAGGAGTATTCTTATGTTTGGGAGGAATACTTTTGTCGTAGCCCAATCCAGATCGGTCGCCACATTTTCTGGATCCGGATAATAGTTTTTCTAACTTAGGATCACCTTGTGCATACTTCCATGTGTCCTTTAAACTTAAAAGTGAAGAGATTTCAAGTTTTAGCTTTTCATTTTCAGATTTTAAGTTTTCAACTTGGGAGTTTTTGAAATCTAAGTCACACTTAGTTTTTTCAAAACAATCTAAAATGTGAGATTTTTCTAAAACAAGAGAACAAAATTTTCTTTAAGTTTTGAAAACTTTTCTTTCTGAAGTTTAAGTTTAATAACAATTTTACAACTCTCCTTGTAAAGGGCATTATAAGCATCTTGAAGATCTTCTTCATTTTCATGATCACTATTCAGCTTTTCTTCACTAGTTGAATCATCATGATCTGAAAAAGTAAACTTGGCTAGAGTCATAAGGGCTTTGACTTCATTACCCGACTCGATTTCAGAATCTTCTGATTCAGAAGAGGCTTCAGAGCCAGAAGATTCATCCCAAGTAGCCAACATACCTTTCTTTTTAGGTTTGTCCTTTTTAGGACACTTGTTTGCTAGATGCCCATATTCATGGTAGTTGTAACATTGACTATTTTTTAAAGATTTCCAGGTTTTAGATTTCGATCTTTTCTTTTCATTAGGTTTTTAAAAATCAACCCTCTTTTTACTTTTGAAATTCTTATAAAACTTTTTAGCTAAAAGGGTCATATCATCTTCAAAATTTTCTAAGTCAGAATTACTATTTTCTTGAGAAATACATTTAGAAGATTTAAGGGTGATAGATTTACCTTTAGGAGCTTTAAAAGTTAACTCATGGGATTTTATCACCGAGACCCCACATAAAGTTGACAAGGTCATTCAATCTAGTATAAAAGTCCATGAAAGTTTCACTTTCCTCCATACGTATTTCCTCAAATTTAGTTGTGAGGATTTAGACTTTAGATTTATAAATGATTGTTGTTCTCTCGTGTGTCATTTCTAAAATATCCCAGGCTTACTTTGCAGTATCACAGGATATAATTCTTTTGAATTCATTTGGTGATAGTGCGCAAGTTATGACATTTAAAGCCTTTGCATTGGCACTACTCTCATTTTTCTGAAAAGTAGTCCAAGAAAAATAAGGTGTGACTTTCATAGATTTGGATCCATCGATACCAGTTACTTCAGTAGTAGGAGGGGTCCATTCAGTCACTATGGCTTACCACATGCTTTCATCCACAGATTTTAAGAAAATCCTCATTCTGGCTTTCTAGTAGGCATAATTGGAGCCATCAAATGGTGGAGGCCTAGTGATTGAAAGGCTATCAAAATTTGACATCTCAAATAGCTCAGATCGATTAACTCAAGAAATAAATCCAAAAAGAATAATTAAAAGCAAGCTATTAGGCTATGATACTACTTGAAAAGGCCAAGCTATTAAGTCCTAGAGGGGGGGTGAATAGGACTATGCCAAATTAAAAATTAACTGTGGAATTTAATCAAAATATAAATACTGATAGCAATAAAAATTCTCACAATGCTGAAAATAAATACAACCTCAGATGTACGAGTATTGCGAAATTGATATAGATGTTGTTCTAAGGACAACCTTACACCAAAAACCAAAGGTTTATGGTAGGATAACCTGATTCCTAGAAAGGTCTGTGTATCAAAAACTCAAACTGATACAAAGGAATAAAGAAATAAATAGCAAGGAATAAAATCTAAGCTATTACAACATTCCCACAATTGCATAAAAGAAATTACAACATTCTCCACAAATGCAAAAAGAGAAATTACAACCATCCACAAAAAGAAATAAACAATCAAACCACAAGACCAGAAATTATAGTGGTTCACTTGTGTGTACACCAACTGTTTAGAAAAACAGCCACACAACTACTCCACTCTTAATATCCTCACACAGTGGATATTAGTGTTCACTATTAAAATAGGTTTTTCCAGGTTCACCTAAAACCCTCACAATTGTGTCTTTCAAGTGGGCTTACACAATTCAAAAAACCCCCACACTCTGAGTTTTCTGGATCACCTTAGACAAACCAAAACAAAGAGATTTTTCTAGCATAATCTCAATGAAACCAAAATAAGGAATTTACAAAAACTATAAAATACCTAAATATTCTCTTTTTTATGCAGCCCGGAAGAACCAAATCGGAGTAGAAGTTCAACGTAGAAGTTCAATGTCCATACTCACTTATGAAATGGTTATAGGTTCTAAATTGATTTTAAATTAAATCAAGTTGGGCTAGCTCTATTTGATTTTGATTCCAAGAAAAGGGCAAGTCCCAATCCCTTCTTTAGATACGATTGGAATAAAGAATACAAAATCAAATATAACAAAGTTAAATTAAGAGAATATTAAATGAGCATGATATAGCTTAAAAAGATGACTAACTTATTTCTCATAGTGGCATATTGATTTAGCCTGAATTGAATATGAAATTCTGAAATTCGTGCTCTATTTATAATTGCAAAAATCGCATTCTCGATTGGTCCTGAGGTCGGCACGACTGGTCGTAGGACCAACAAATTTTTAAAATTTTGAGCGCGATAGGATAAAGTCATTCCAAGATTGGTCGTAGGCTCTGCTCCAAGACTGTTCGAGGCTTTAACAAAAATTCCTGAAAATCAGTAACAACCTTAGGACTGGTCGAGGAATTCTTGGACTGGTCGAGCCAGTGCTAGGACTAGTCGAACAAAGTCTAAGATTAGTCGAGAAATAGTCAATGCACTTATAAAGTGATCCAATTTAAATTATGCATTCACAATGACCTACCCTATGGTCAATCTAAGGTCATTCTTACCTTATACATAATGTATGAACATTGAAACTTCTTTTCCTTTTGTTGAAAGTTTATCTTTGAAGTTCACGAAGTTTGAGATCTTTACACATGATGAAGCTTGATCTTGAGACCTTTTGAGGCTTCAACTTGAAGTATATTGAAACTTGAATTTGTAACCTTTGAACTTAAAACATCTTGAAACTTGAGCTTGAGGTTCAAAGTAAAGAACTTTGTCTAGTAAAGAACTTTGTCTTGACTTGAAGCTTGACCTTGAATTCACACTTGATGTTGTATTCGAACATGACCAAGTAAACTTGCATTTCTTGAAGTAAAAATCATTGTTCTTGAGAGATGCATTGTCTTGAATATGTAGATGCGCTACACAAAACACAAATTCAAAAAGGTTTTGGCACTACAAAATTTGACAATTATAGGAGCTAGAAACCATAACACTTATACCCTGGCCCTCAAATGCATCACAATGGGCCTCATCACATAGACCTCTTATTCATCACATTAGGCCTTAAACACAGGTTGCATATACATCACATAGGTCTTGACAATCGGCCTTGGCAATCGAAATCGACCTCGACGATTGAAATCGGCCTCAACAATCGGAATCAACACTCAGAATCGGCCTCGACAATCGGAATCGGCCTCGACAATTAGAATCGGCTTCGATACTCAGCCTCGACAATCGGAATCGGCCTATACAATTGGCCTCGACAATCGGAATCGGCCTCGATACTCAGCCTCGACAATCAGAATCGAACTATACAATCGGCCTCGACAAATCGGAATCGGCCTCGATATTCAGCCTTGACAAATTGAATCGGCCTATATAATCAGAATCGGCCTCGATACTTAGCCTCGACAATTGGAATTAACCTATAGAATCGACCTCGACAATTGGGATCAGCCTTGATACTCGGCCTCAACAATCGAAATCAGTTTATACAATCGGCCTCGACAAATCGAAATCAGCCTCGATACTCGGCCTCGACAATCGAAATCGGCCTATACAATCGGCCTCGACAAATCGAAATCATCCTCGATACTCGGCCCCTACAATCAGAATCAGCCTTAATACTCATCCTCGACAATCGGAATCGGCCTATACAATCGGCCTCAACAAATCGGAATCGGCCTCGATACGTGGCCTCGACAATTGGAATCGGCCTCGACAAAAGGAATCGGCCTATACAATTGGAATCGGCCTCGATAATCGGCCTTGACAATCAGAATCGGAATCAGAATCGGTAATCGGCACAGATAATCAGCATATAAATAAGGCGGGGACCATAGATGGACAGCCGACCAACCATAATATAAAGATCGGCCCACGGCGTGGTTATATCAAATCTGATGGCACGGTGCCATCCGTCTATGGCGAATGGGACCCAATTATTTGGGTTAACCCACTAAGAGAATGATGAGAATAGGCCTTACAAGGCCTAAGGGAAGGTCACAATGAGGACATCTAAGCATCATTGCCCATCAATGTGGGCGTCTAACCAACATTGCTCCTAAAGAGTAGCCTACATAAGGGATTCATACACAACGTAATGGCCACACATACATCATATTGGGCCTCATTCATGGGCCTCTCATATACCACGTTGGCCATACAAGGGCCTCAAACGTATCACAATGGGCCACGCCCATGGGCTTCGAATACATCACAATGGGCCTCGCCCATGGGCCTCGAATACATCACAATGGGCCACACCCATGGGCCTCAAATACATCATAATGAGCCACGCCCATGGGCCTCGAATACATCATAATGGGCCTCGCCCATGGGCCTTGAATGCATCATAATGGGCCTCGCCCATGGGCCTTGAATACATCACAATGGGCCTCGCCCATGGGCCTTGAATACATTATAATGGGCCACGCCCATGGGCCTCAATGCTAGGCCTTATATATAACGAGTGGGCCGCATCATATGGGCCGCACCAGTGGGCCTCATATACATCAAGTCGGGCCCACCCTTGTGTATTTTGGGATTCGACCTATTCATAAGTTAACATAGAGATAGATGAAGTGAAAACTAAATATCAACATGATTGAAACTACTGTGGCTACTAAGAAGTTTGAACGGTGGATGTTACTGTCCACTATTTCAATGAGGGGGTCCACTTAAACTTGAGATCTGACTCATTCTCTCATTCATGCCAAAAAATGATAACTCAAAATGTCTGGATGGTATGGATACAACGCATGCATCATGGTGGGCCCCACCGTCCAAACAGTGGACGGTGTGGATAAAGCACATACATCATTGGGGCCCACACCATAGGGATGAAAGACATACATCTGGAGTGGGTCCCACCATCAGATGGACGGTGTGGGATACAAAATATACATCAAAGGTGGGGCCCATGAAACTTACTTACGTCGTACAGCGGCTAGCCACGGGTCCACATATCTGGACGGTGTGAAGTACATCCACATGTGCAGCAGGTCCCTCTGACCATGCTGACGCTAATAGAGCAGCTATATAACTACTGTATGTGCAGCCTTATTGCCTTAAAAGGAAGAGGTGGGTCCCACGTAGGGCCCAGCATCATATATATTTTTATAATATATAACATATAATATATATATATATATATATATATATTATATCAACGTCCAGGCCCTAGACAGCCTGGACAGATGCATAAATTCAGGTGTGGCCCCACACGTGGGGTGGGTCCCACCGTCCAAGGATAGTGAGGATGGTCTAAACCTCAAGATGCATCCATGTGGGGTCACCCTCATATAATATATATATATATATATATATATATTAATATAATATTAATTATTTTAATTTTAATTATTTTTTATTAGCTAGTTAGTACACTCCACCGTCAGTTCACACTACACTGTTAGCCACACCCCACCGTCTGTTCACACTCCTCTGCTGGCCACGTCCAGCGTCCATGGATGCTGGACGGACGTTGAGGATAATATATATATATATATTACAAGGTGGGTCCCACATGGACGTGGCCCACCTGATTTGGATCGATCTGATCTTTGTATTTTCCCTACATCTGGGCCGGGGCTTGTCCAAACAGGATGTCAGGTGGGTCCATTCGATGGACAGTAAGGATAAGATGCATACTTCATGGTGGGGACCATCCGGGGGGGGGCCACACGGCCATATCATCATCAAACAAAATGAAAGAGAGAGAGAGAGAGAGAGAGAGAGAGAAAGACAAGTGATGGAGGGACCCCAGCACTATGGGCCCTCCCTTCCATGATTCACAACATACATCAAGTGGGTCCCATTACATGTGGGCCCACAAATCAAAATCAACGGTAGAGATCCTTTCTCCACAAAAATGCAAGGTCTAGATGACCCTATCATACAAGGAAAATAAACATCATGAAGGGGTCCATGGAGAATGGCCCCACATAGAATGATCATGAGAATCATGGTGGGCCATCGGCTACACCTAGGGTCCAAAGTGGGATCCATACCATCAATCAGTAGGCCCTACTTGGCCCCTCATCAAAATACAAAAATCTAAGCCTATGGAACACCCACCTTTGATCTTCTCCTCCTCCTTTCGCCAAAGAATCCTAGAGCTCCAAAGGACGAACTTCAATGGTTGAGATAGGTTTTGGAGGGTGGGGATGGGAGATAGGAAGTGGGCCACACAAAGCTCTCTCTCATGAAGCTTGCTTGGACATGGGTTGCTTGGCAAGAAATGAGAGAGAGAAATGAGAGAGAGAGGTGTAAGAGAGAGAGGGATATGTGAGTGATGGGGTGTGATGGGTGAGTGAGTGATGGATGTGTACTTGTGTAAGAGAGAGTGTTGACTTTTGAGGAGGGTGGTTGTCCTTGGGGATGAGATGGGGTGATGAGTTATACTTTGATTGATTGATGTGACATATCGTAGAGATTCTCTCGAAATTGCAACCCGCGGTATTTTCCTCGAACTAAACACGGGCCCATATCTCGTGCCCCAAGTATCGCCTTAGTGCCCGAGACGAGGCTTCAGAACCGCGGCGACGGTGCGGTTGCACTGGTACAAGTCTTGAATCGAGTTGACTCAAATATGCAGGACTTGGCTTAGGCTCATGCACAAACATAGGTTACAAGTCGCGGGTTGTCAAAATTCGACCGGTAGGACCGTAGGAGTATAAAGAACGATACGAACTAGGATGCGGGTCTTACACTTCCTTCCTTTTCCACTTGATTTTCTTGAATCTTGCGGTCTTGAAATATTCCATCTTGGTCTCCAAAGATCCATTCTTTACTTGATGATTCTTGAGCATTAAATCCATGCTTTTAGCATTCTTTTCAATCCAAGCTCTTAAATTCACCTTGCAACACAAACACATGTAAAATATACCATTAAGCCGTATTATGTTTATAAAACCAAGAAATAAATGGGGGATAATATGCAATATTTAACCCTCAACAAGATTCGACTCAGGTGTGTCCCATCCAGAAGGTGGCGTGGTCCACCGAGATTTGCATTAGGCAGGCCCATTGTGCAGCTGGACCTTACATCATCCCACTATGTTTTGGCCAGGACTTGGGTTGATTTCAGCCTGTTTCAAGGACTGATCTTGGCCCTCGTTGCTGCTGGTTTGGTGGCTAAAACCCAGCTCGAGCTCGACCCGTAGAGATGGACCTAAGTCCGGCCCAGCACCCCTACTAGAAGTTTGACTCGGTACAAAGCTTGTGGTTGAGCTGGGCCTGGTTTCTGGCCACGGCCTAAGCCTGATTTCAACCTGGTATGAAGCTGATTTTTGAAACAGATTCGAACCTGACTCGGCATGGCCCTACGTTGCACCCAACCCAGATTTCCAGCTCAGGTTTGTGACCTTCCTTGGCCCAAAACTGTGGCCGATCTTGGCCTTGATTAGCAACTAGTTTGGCTCTGAGCATCACCATATGAACGGGCTGGATGAGATATGAACATCACGGTGGGCCAGGGACGTTTCAATGTTGGGCATTTCCATTCTCATTGTTCCCTTTGGTTCTCATCATTTTTTTCGTTTCACAGACCAAGATGATCTTAATCTGGTGAAACTGATGGACGTCTGGCTCGGCCCAGAACATCTGCTGGACGTCCCTCAGATGATCCTGGCCATCTGATGAGATGGACACTAACGATTAGTGATCCATCATCATCTATTTTCATTAAATAACAGAGATGGGGAGCTTGGCCTTACCTGAATCTCAAGCCTGTTGGGTCGGACCAGCAAGAACACTGATGCTGTAACGGCTTGCGATCGGTCTACAAAGTGAGTTAACTCAGTATTAGGCCGGGTCTGGGAGACTGCCAGAGTCCACTCGAGCTTGGGCTGACCCGGACAACTGGTGCGACCGCACTCTTTCCTCTCACACTCTTTCTTAGCTCTCTCCTTCTCTCCCTCCTACAATGGCTAAACTGGACTGCACTGGTTCAACCCAACCGGCACAAACCAGGTCCTCTCAGTGCGGCACCAAGCTCGCTCTCCTCAAACCTCTCTCTCTTATTTCCTCTCCTCCACTCTCTCCTATTTCTTCTATGGTGCGGATTCTGAGGTGGGCTAACGGCCTTTATAGCTGAGAGAGCAAGCTTGCACGACTCAGCCAACAGCTAAGATGAAAATGCCACGGCCATACTTGATGAATCGTCATGCATGGGTCCATCCGCCCTGGGGATGGATTCCTGCTGAGATGGCCCATCAAAAAACTAACCTTTCATTCATGGTGGGGCCCATCTCGTTATCATGGGTCAGACACTCTAATGAGGAAATGAGAGGGTCATTAATTATAACCTTCCATCTATGGTATTTCCTTAAGAATTGGTCCATTTAAACGGACCGGATGGAACTTCTGATCACCACGGGGCCCACTTTTTGGGCCATTCATGTGTGTTTCAGTTTATCTCATGAGATACTCCCTATCTCGCCACCTTCTCGTGAGACAAGATGTCTCTTGTATTCAACTCGCGTCACCCTAGTAAGAGTGGCTGGGATCGATCCACGTGGCCCAGGGAAAGGCCCAGATCGCGCCAGCATAAATTTCCTGAAAGGGAAATGTCTCCTTTTCCTTTTCTTGGTGCAAGCTACTGCTCGGCCATTTTTGGCAATGGGAGAGCACAATTTCAAATGAGTAGATGGATGATGGGATTGCACGATCAAGCTGATCATGGGTCGCCCATGTGACCACAGGTTGGCCCACTGTAATGCCCTGAATTTTGAGGGTCAAGAAAAGCTCTACTCCCAAGATCCAATGCATCACTTATGCAACATAGATAATGATGTTTAGATGTTGTCCATATCAATGCATTAAACATGAATAAGATTATACTAAAATAGCATATCATACTCCAGATATAATTAAATTGAGCAAGCGGAAGACTGAAACATATATATATCTGAATAGGTAAATGTTTTACAACCTCCAAAGTCTGATTATGTAGCCAGGCTGAATATGTACATGTATTGTTTCAAAATAGACAAAATATCAAAATGTAAATGTCCAATTAATCCATGTGTCCCTGTAATCCTGTCGAATCACTACAAGGTCTACATAGACACTCCTGAGACTTGCACGTAGGAAAATTCTTCCTCCTCGTCCATGAAGTTCGGCTCTGTGGCATAGGCTACATCGTCATTACCTGCATCTACAACAGAGTCTGGTTGGTGTTTTAAAATACCGTCCCAAGGTGAGAGTGAGTGATCAACTCATTGGTACTATAAGGCAAAGGTTAACATGTTATCAAGTCAATTAAGCAGAAATGATAGAGCAATACAATAATCACTTCCTAACTACTCTTGTTAATGCAAGAATGGAGTGCAGTAATGATGCATGCCCTCGCACAAAGCTCCCTCACAAGCGACTCTGACAACCAAGTTCCCGCATGACAACCTCCCTAAAGTGCAACTTCCTCGCCAAAGCACATGCAATGCGGTGCATAGTCGTGTTAGCCAAGTTCTTAATTAAGCTTCTTTATACAGCAAATTCGGGAAGCTAAGGTACCTCCCTTTATATCATTACGCCCAGAAGAATGATCCATCTAAGGTCATCAATCCTAGTTAACTACATACTATAGGCAAGTTGTAGGGCATCACCCCTAATGAAATAGTAGTTGATAGGCAAATTCAAAGTTCATACTCGCGTTCACTATGGAAAGGCTCGTCACCTTAGCATAGGCCGACCGCTCGAACACGGTGTCCCATACCACCATGCCCGGCTCACGAGTTTGGGTTGCTCACTGGTCACTATAGGGAGGCTCGTCACCCTAGCATAGGCCAACAGCTCGACCACGGTGTCCCATACTACCATGCGTGGCTCATGAATCTTAGCGGATCATGGTACCATGGTTAAAATGGGCTTTTACATTGGTAAGTGGTACCTTAGATTCAAGTAGTGATGTTCATACATGGAAAACACACAATAGGCCAATCGGTTTGTTTAGAAAGTTCGATTGGTACGAGCACACATTAACTTAATCGACATAGAGCACATAAGCACCCCGTGTGGCCTAACCACTGTCGACAATTGTCATGCAACCCGGATTCATCAAGTTACCCAATGTGGCAAGACTAACTCAGCCACCCAAACAGGAGCTGTTACCGATTGCCTGGGATAGGTTGTAGCCCCATTCTTACATAGATGCAATTGGTAAACACATGTGATAATCATGCCAACATTCAATAAATAATCCAAATAAATTCCTCATTTGAGCATTTCATCAAATACATTGATCATATTGCCTAACACTTGCATTTTATCCATAAGTCACGTAGAGACAAATAAGATTACATGAAGGAAACTATACATATGCATAAGGTAATTGAGAATCCTATCTTAATACATTTAATGAATACAAATCATCAACATTTTCTCATTCAGACATTTTATCAAACACTTAAGTTACACTTCACCAAATACATAGACTAGATTAGTTACGACATATATTATGATAATTCCTTACACCAAGAGATCATTATGCATACGACAAACATGTGTCTTAGATCAAAAGTCATGGCAAGCATAAATTACAATTTCATGTTCATTCAAACATTTCAACAAACACATGGGATGCATCTTGTATTCGACATAGTTCACACACGCATAATATATCGGATACGTCGTATCTAAAACAATATGGCAGTAATTAAGTCAGACATAAATCAATAGCTGGCATTGAAAGCATTGAAAACCATAACCTAAACGTTTATAGTCTACACCTTTCGTCGGACTACTCGATTCGGACTCGGTTCGAATTCAACGTTCCCGAAAATGGAACGTCGGGCACCTAAACAACGTAGCTAGTTTGTCGATTACTCTATCTGGATCTCTATATCAAGATTAGGTTTAGGGTTTCTTACCCAAATCGTAGCTGAAACCGATGGTATCGTGAAATGGGAAGGTGATTTAAGGTGTGGAGTAGTGGGAGAGAAACACTGCAGCAATCTCCCAAGATTTCTCTTCTCTCTTTACTCTTTTCTCTTGTTTTCTCTCTTCTCTCTCATAGGGTTAGAGAAATTCGTATGGAATAGAAATGGGGTGGTTTAAGGGCTCTATATTGGCCCAGAACTGATGTAAATGACCCCAAGGCCATGATATACTTAATTTATAACCAAAGGGTGCCTATTTTTGACAAACAGGGCTCAGAGGAAGGCCCAATACTCTCCTACGTCACAAGGTAAGCTTCCTGACAATGGATCTATGTCAGGACCTGATTTCGGTGCGATCGGATAACCTGATCAACCGTGAGAGACCTGTGTCAAATTAACGATCATACTTACTCGATCGGGGCCACAGTTATATGGATAGGTGTAGGGAAATTTTCCTTTTTCCTAGGTGAAGTTTGGTCAAAAACTAGCAGTCCAAAATTCTCAATTTTGTGCATGAGCGAATGGCCCAATTCACTTAAGTTTCAATACATTTTCTAAAGGTATTCGCATTTTCTCACACACTTTACTCAAGGCTCAAGTTGTGCATTTCTAGATACTATTTGGATTCAATTCCTGCGATAATTGTCAATCCCAGTAGGATGGATATAACCCTATAGTTTTGCGGTCATCGGACTTTCGATGTGCGATCCGGGTCCGATACGGGGTTTCAATGTACTCCCAAGAGTGACAGGATTTCTCCTATGTTTTTAAGTAGTGTTGAGTTAGTGATTTTGATGGCTTTGGGTCTCGCCATTTGTGTAATGGTGGTTCGAGCTAAACCCACCGATTATTTAGTTTTGCACTTAACCTATTTTCGCCTAAATTTCTATAGGATACGATCCTTAAGTATTTCTGCCTGAGGTGGTACTCAGGTCTTTGTACAGATTTTTTCAAGAGGTTACACCCACCATCCATGATCCTAGCCAATCTCATGTGTCCGATAGGTGTTGTTCTAGAATCTGCATCTCTTTACATGGGTCCAGACAGAACACTAGGTTTTGGCCGTCCGGGCCCCACAAGTCTGATGGACGGTTTGGATTGGCCAGATAGTGGCCGAGGTGCGTCAACCTCGAATCAGACGATCCTTGGTTTGAAAATGCAAATGGGCGGGAGGTTTTTCACTTTTTCACATGGGGCACGGATTAGCGCTGGTCAAACCAGCGGTCTTGTCCCAACCACTTTGTGCACAAGTATCCTTGGTGCACTCACACTTTGTGTGGGGTTCACCGTGATGTTTGTAATAAATCCACTCTGTCCATTCAACTTGGGAGCCCCACCCAGGGGTCCTGGCCAAGTATGGGGCGGATGTGAGGCCCAGGTGGGCCGTATCGCACATCCTAGCCCTATTAGGCCAATGTACATCGATCCAATGGCTGGATCGGTTTGATAATTGGTTTCGATGGTTAAAAGGGGGTTTAGAAGACAGGGGTTGCTTGGTTGGCTACTCACTAGCCCTTGAAGGTTGATCACCAGTGCATTACCCCATTATTCTTCAACCAGATGACTTGGGAACTGTTCTAACTTGAGGTGTTTAGTTAGTGCTTACCCTCCTGGCTGGTGTAGGGTCTTTCTTCGCTCTTAGGGTCTCTGATGGACGGCTTCAATGATGAGTGGAGGCCCCATCCTACATTCATTGAATTACAGTTATTTGTTAATAAATCTTGAAATCTCATTGATGTGGGTTTAATTGGTAACACCCGTATATCAGAGGTGCCGGGTGTTACAATGTACCCCCCTAAAAAAATTCACCCTTAAAATTACCTATGGTGTGTCGCTGAACAGGTGAGGGTACTTCTCCATATCCTTTGCTTCCCTTTCCCAAGTTTCTTCTTCCTTGCCATGGTGCGACCAAAGAACCTTGACCAATGGTATCATTTTCATCCGCAAGACCTGCTCCTTGCGATCCAGGATGTGGATAGGTTCTTCGGTGTAAGAAGCATCCTCGGTGAGCTCAACCCGCTTCTAGCTAACGATATGCGACTCATCTGACATGTACTTCTTTGGCATGGATATGTGGAAGACGTTGTCAATGTTGGCCAATGCAGTAGGCAGTGCCAAGTGGTACGCCATGGCTCCCACACAATCTAAGATCTCGAACGGCCCAATAAATCGCAGTGCCAACTTCCCCTTTTGTCCAAACCTCATCAATCCCTTCATAGGCGAAATCTTCAAGAACACATGATCGCCTACTACAAATTCCAGGTTGCAACATCGATTATCCACATAGCTCTTCTGTAAAACCCGTGTCCTAGTCCGTACTGTTCCGTTAGCCTCCGCGGTCCTTCCGGTCAAATTCCGGCAACCTTCGCACAATATTCGGTGTTTGCGCATGATCCTAAGCCAGGTCCCGCGTACCGACGTCGGCTTGATCTGAAAGTTGTATCATAGCGACCGCGTCGTCGCCGCGGTTCCAACGCCGTGACTTGCGCACCGAACCGATACCCAGGTAAGAAGATGCCGATCAGCGTTTATTCCGAAGAAACACCGCGCGTTGCGGATTTCGAGGGAATCTCTACACAATTAGTCCCATTAATCAACCATAAATGCAACCCTACATCAAGTACATCAACCCATCCCCTCCTTTTTCAAAAATCTACCATCTTTCCACCTCACCACTCCTCTTTTTCCCATTTTCAACATCAACCATACACCTTTACATTTTTTTCAACCCAACCCATCACTCCATCACCTCACCTCACCCATCCATATCTTCTTTCTCTCTCTCATTTCTCATATCTCTCCCAAGCAACTCAACCCCCCTCACGTCCAAGCTTTCTCTCCCTCTCAAGTGTGGTCCACCTTCCATCTTCCATCTACACCCTCTCATCTCTCATCCCCACCATCAAAAGTCCATCAACCTCCATTAAAAGTGAAGGTAAGGAGCTAAGGAGTCCAAGGGAGCAAGGAGAAGGAAGACAAGGTGGGTGATTTGTCATTATTTTAAATTTTAGGGCCCACTTGTTGGTGGGGCCCATTTTGTTGTATTTGATTTAATCAAGAGGGGCCCATAGTGGCGGGGTCCCTCTGTCTCACCGTATCTCTCTCTCTTTCTTTGTAATGGTGTGGATCCCACCACTATGTGTTACATCTACCCCGTCCATCTACATCAGACGGTGTGGCCCACTCTATTGCAGGTGATGATCCACACCATCCATTGTTTAGATGGCCCAATGTTTATATATATATATATATATATATATATATATATATATACATATATATATATATGTATATACTTATATGTTATATAAAATATATATAATATAATATGTATCATATATATAATATAATATATATTATATACATATAAGATGGTGGGCCACATCTACGTGGGACCCACCATAGCAATGTAATCAGAAGTTTGGTCCCCGGACGTTGGAAGTGAAGTGTGTGCACTGACGTGGATGTGTACCAGCAAACACAAAAAAAAAAGAAGAAGAAAAGGGGTTAGTTGCCTTTTTGGGATGGGCCACCTATGTAGGCCCCACCTTGATGTATGTGCTCAATCCAATCCGTCCATCCTCCTCTCCAGCTCATTTTAGGCGTTGAGCCGAATTTTGAGGGTAATCTGATTCTCAGGTGGGCCATACCATAAGAAATAGCGGTATCACCCTTGAAAACCACCTAGATCCTTTTTCTCGCAAAAACAAGCCGTATATTAGACTCATTTGATCGGTCTTGGGACCGTGGAATCCGATGGTTGGAGTGGATGCCATGGGCCCCGTTTGTGGAAAACCACAGAAAATCCCTTTTTCAAAAAAAAAAAAAGAAGAAAGAAGAGGCAGCGCATGCTGCTGCCGTCAGAGCGCCACAGGCGCTGCCTGCACTCGACGACGGACGGACGGCGGGCTGGGGGTCACGGCCCCAGTTGTGGGCCCCACCTTGATGCCTTTCGACCATCCAAGCCGTGCATTTGATGGGTCCCCATGGACTGACCGTCCATCCCAAAAATCTGCCTCATTCAGAACTCATGTGGGCCATACCATCTAAAATCATGTGAAGACCTGCCTAAATCATATAAAATTGCTTGGTGGGGCCTACCCGAGTTTTGGATGCCTCTGAAACTTGGCATGGACCATCAGTTAGGTGGGACTCACATGTTGGATGGGCTGGATTTGTGAACCACATTCGGTGGACCCCACATCTGTCCCAAGGTCCAATGACCTCTTCAACAGGTTGGACGACAATGGGCAGCACGGTGGGCTCCCTGCCCACGCAGATTAGATGGCAAATAAACATGCAGCGGGCCCCAGTTCAGTGGGCCTTCCTCTGGTCCTCACGACCCGTGAATAGTTTGGATGGTAAGCAAATAAACATTTCAGTGGGCCATTTGATATATATATATATATATATATATATATATATATATATATATATATATATATATATATATATATAAAATAAATAAATAAACAAATAATCGCAGTGGGCCCATTTTGTATGAAACATAAGTATTAGTGGGCCCTATCCAGGCCCACGTGACCTTATGGATAGATTGGATGATAAAAAAAATATATATATATATATATATATATACAATGGGCTCTACCCTAGTCCACATGACCCTATGAATAGTTGGGTGGAAAATAAACATCATATTGGGCCTTAGGCTGGGTGGAAAATGAGCATTTTGGTGGGCCCCACTTATGTAAGTATTGTAAACCACACCTTCTATTAGTGTGGGCTCCATCATAATGTATGTGTTTCATCCAACTATCCAACTGTTTTGGAGATAATTTAAGGCCCATTATGGAGGCCCATCTTCATGCATTAGTGGTCCTTGTTAAGGCCCACCTTGATTTGTATTAGGCCCATATTATGAGGCCCATTGAGGCCCACCTTGATATAGATATGGGGCTCATGTTATGTAGCCCATTTGATGTAGTTGGGTCCTTGGGTCAAGGCCCAATTAGATGTACAAAAGGCCCATTACAATATGTGATTCATGGAAGGCCATTCTTTGGGAGCAATGTCGGTTTGATGTCCACATTGAATGGATAATGTTGGTTAAATGTCCGCATTATAACTCTCCCTAAGGCCCACTGATAGGCCCAAAATTATGGTAAGAAGGCCGCCTAGGGCCATCTCCATTATATCTAGAGCTCATCTCTTTATACATGTTTAGTATAGATCCATGATTCATGATCATTCGCACCATATGTATGCCTGATGTGAGGGTGACCGATCATAGCATATACCTTTGGACAGACTATTTATGGGCTCCCTGATAGGCGGAGTTGCCTCATATAAGTGCATGGTATATACAGGACTGCTGCATGACTGATAGTGTGACTCATGCACTTACATTTGTGTGATTGTAGTTACTGTATGCCCTAACGACATCAGGGCCATAGCCTCCATAGACACATCGTGGATGGTTGGGTTGGATACCGGAAATATTTGGTTCTAGCATACGGGCGCCATAGACGTCCCTGGGTAAAAATCCCTAAACCCGATGGTACCAGAGGATGACTCCAATGTCGAGACTGAGTGGATATATGAGCGCACAAGGGCCGAATACCAGGAGGCCGCGTCTCCCACTGTGTCGTGGTCGGTTGGAAAGGGGTGTGGCCTTACTCGCCCGAGGGTAAGGGGCAATACTAGGCTGAGTTTGACCAGCTCATGAATGGGTCCGCTATCAACATGCCGGATAGGTATTGACAGACTGGCCAGGCGGATAGTGAGGTTTCTTACGCTCACTTGGACTGTGCGGCTAGGAGAGCGACAGTGCCATTTGGAGTGTATTGAACCCCGGTGATTATCCAGAATGAGAACTGTACTGATACATGATGAGGATTGGCATGCTTGAGTTGCATCTCACATCGCATGGCTGTGTCATGGCCGCTAGCATTCATATCTTGCACCGCATAGCCTTGGTACGGCTGATTGCATTCATGTGCTCATCACCATGATTCCGCATCACTCTGACCTTGCATTTTGAGCACGTTTATATTGCGCACACACTTACACCACCCTCTAAGCTTTCCATAAGCTTATGCACGATTGATGCGTGCAGGTGACGCCAGGACGCAGTCGCAGCCATAGTCTCGCTGTAGTTGGAGCGTGCAGCCGAGCTTCTGGAGTTTTGTTTCTTTTATTACATTGTATTTTTCCCTTTTGGTCGCATTATACTAAAAAGTTTTTTATCATAGTGGATTTTGTGGTGGTGTTCTTGTGCTTATTGTTTGTGGGTTATGCTTTTGTTATGCTCATTATGAATCAGACTAATGATTTGAAACCCTCCTTGTAGTATCCTAGGATCGGAACCTGGTGAATGGGTGCCGGGGTCCGAGAATGGGGATGGGGTTCTATGGAGGCTGTCGGCGCCGGATTCGGTGATCGGGAATTTTGTGAGCCCGGTTTCCGAGTTTGGGGCATGACATCTTCTGTCTGCTTTGAGTGGTGCACAGTCATTTCTGAACGACGTCAATGACCTGAGTAGCTTGGACAAGCTCGAGCCCTAACAAACTCCTTTCTCCAACTTCTGCCTAGCACTGAGGGGCTCGGTAACGATGGCCATAGAGAGCCTCATATGGCGTCATGCCTATGTTGGACTGGTAACTGTTATTGTACGCGAACTTTGCCAGAGCCAAATGATCATCCCAGTTACCCTAGAAGTCCAAAACGCATTCTCTCAACATATCCTCCAAGATCTGATTCACCCTCTCAGTCTATCCGTATGTCTGAGGATGAAACGTCGTGCTGAACTTGAGCTCTGTGCCCATCTCTTTCTACAACCTCTTCCAAAAGGTAGAAGTAAACCTGGAGTCTCAGTTTAATATGATTTTTCGCGAAACTCCTTAGGACCGTATGACTTCCCGAATGTATAACCTTGTTAAACTATCGGTCGAATCGGTCATACAAATCGGAAGGAACTGGGCAGCCTTTGTCAGCCTATCAACAATGACTCAAATCGAGTCATGTTTCCTCTGTGTCCTAAGAAGGCCGAATATGAAGTCCATGAAGATGCTGTCCCATTTCCATTCACCTAGCGGCAGTGGTTAAAGGAGGCCAGCGGGCTTGCGATGCTCGGCCTTGATCTTCTGAAACACCATACATTTCGCCACAAAGACTACTATGTCTCTCTTCATGTTGTTCCACCAATACTACATCTTGACGTCGTTACATCTTAGTGCTACCCAGGTGGATAGCTAACTTAGAATGGTGGGCTTCTACCATAACCTCTCTCCTCAAGTCAGCATTGTTGGGTACGCATACTCGTCCCTGATACCGAAGACCGCCGTCACCACCAATCCTCCAATCAGGCATCTCTTTACCCCTACACCTCTCCTTCATCTTGACGAGCCTCTCATCCTAGTCTTGGGCAGATATTACTTGTCAAACCAGGGTCGGCTGTGCAATCAAAAGAGCCACGTAAGCATCCGGCTCGTCGAGGGTAAGCTGGATGTCGAAGTCCTGAATGAACTCCATCATCTCCCACTCCTTCATCATCAAGGTAGCTATCAACTCATGTTTCTTCTTCTAGCTCAATGCGTCAGCCACAGAATTCGCCTTACCCGGGTGGTATGTTGAAGTGGAAGTCCTTGAGCATCTCCATCCACCAACACTGGTGTGTGTTCAAGTCCTTCTGTGTGAATATGTACTTTAGGCTCTTGTGGTCGCAGAACAACTGGAATTCTTCCCCATAGAGGTAGTGTCTCCATATCTTCAGGCCGAAGACCACTGCTACCAATTCCAAATCATGCGTTGGGTAATTCTCCTCATGCTTCTTCAACTGCCTCAAAGCATAGGCAATCACTTTATCATTTTGCATCACCACACATCCTAGCCCCAACTTTGACGCATCGCTATATAACATGAACGTCTCTCCCTCTTGTGGAAGAGTGAGTACTAGCGCGCAAGTCAGTCTCATCTTCAGCTCTTGGAAGGCTGCTTCCGTCTTCTCATCCCACGTAAACCGGTTATTCTTCTTCGTCAATTGGGTGAGCGGCCACGTGATCCTGGAGAATTCCTTAATAAAGCATCTGTAATACCCTACCATGCCCAGAAAACTTCAGACCTCAGTGACTATGGTGGGCTGCTCCCATTTAGATAATGTTTCACCTTGGCTGGATCAACTGTTATTCCTTCTACTTTCCCTACATGTCCCAGGAACTTCACTTCCTCTTCCTAGAACTCGCACTTGGTCAGCTTGGCATACAGCTGATTCTCCTTTAGAGTGTTCAATACTGTACGTAGGTGCTATTCGTGCTCTTGTCGACTCTTCGAGTAAACCAGGATGTTGTCGATGAACACAATTACGAACCGGTCCAAGTATGGCATGAATACCTAGTTCATCAGGTCCATAAACACGACTGGGCATTAGTGAGGTCGAATAAGATAACCAAGAACTCGTAGTGCCCATAGCGAGTTCTGAACGCCGTCTTAGGGATATCCTCATCCCTGATCCTCAACTGATGGTACCCTGATCACAGATCTATCTTGGAGAAATATTTAGCATCCTTAAGCTGATCAAATAGGTCATCAATGCGCAGTAGGGAGTATCTGTTCTTTATCCTCACATCGTTCAGTCTTAGGTAATCTATACAGAGACGCATCGACCCATCCTTTTTTTCACGAAAAGGACTAGCGCTTCCCATGGAGAGACGCTAGGAGAATGAAGCCTTGGGCTAGTAACTCATCAATCTAGCTCCTCAGCTCCTCCATCTCGCAAGGAGGCATGCGAAACAGAGACAGTGATATGGGGGGCGGCCCCTGGCTTAAGATTAATATAAAAATCCATCACTTGCCTAGGGGGCAGCCCTGGTATTTCTTGAAACACCTTGGGGAAGTCTCACACTACTGGTATGTGACTGATGGTGGCTTTAATTGTTTCAGATTCACCTAGAGCCTGCAAGCTCTCAAACATCTCGCTCCTACACCTCCCTTTTAAGGTGAAGAAGGCCTACTAAGGAGTGGATATAGTAACTGCCTTGTCGCAACAGTCCATAATCTCTCGTACCAATGTAAGCCAATCCATCCTAAGGATGACTTCAAACTGTTTGACAGGCATGACGATCAGGTCCATGGTTACTTCACGATTTGTGAGAGTTATCGGACATGCTCTACATACTTTGTCTATTTCTATGAATTTACCCATAGGGGATGCTACGACTAAGGGGGCAAGCATGCATTCGAGTTGTATTCATTTCTAATCTAGATGTGATAGCAGAATCAATGGAAGACAAAGTTGCACCAGAATCAAATAAAGTGAGTACAAGGGTACTGTTGATGTGAGCGGTACTGTGAATGGTCTAGATGGGGTCCTCTTCAGCCTCCGTAGCAGTAACTGCATACATTCGAGCCGAGGGAACCCTCTACTGAGCCGGGGGTCCCTGTCTTGGCTGTTGGGGCCTGGGTGCTGCCCTGGCTACTACCTGGTTCTACTGGGGATGATTTTTCGGTAGTGGAATTCCCTCATCTCTCATCCTTTTGCAACAATTTCGGGCGATGTGATTCCCTCTACCACAGTAGTCGTAGTTCTTACTGGGGCGCATGGGTAGAGCTCTCGCAAGTAGCAACCTGAACCTCCTCTCTGGGACAGGTGGAGTAGGAGGAGCCTGTTCGGTCTGACCGAGGTGTCTCGGACTGGGTGACATGACCTGATAGTGTGCTCAAAGTCTTTCTCGACCCTCATCACCTTATCCACCAATTTCGAGAAGTCCTCGAAATCTCATGCACACAATCGTGACTGTATCCAGGGCTTGAGTCCCTCCTTAAACTTCTGTAGCTTATACTCTGCATCCTCGAGGGCCTTGGGCACGTATCGGGAGAGCTCATCAAACTATGCCTCATACTGGGTGACAATCATGCTTCCCTACTCCAACTTCAGAAACTGCACGATCTTCTCATTCCGGCACGATCGTAGGAAATATTTCTCTAGGAACTTCATCCTGAAGCCTGCCCACGTCCATGCGTACCCAGATGGCACGCTTCGTTGTACACCCTGCCACTAATTTTTGGCCTCTCCCTCTAGTAGATACATGGACAGATTGACCATCTGAGCATCTGAGCACTCCAATGGCCTCATCATCTTGGCAATCCTCGCCAACCAATGCTCTGCCTATACTAGATCAGGCGCTCCTTCGAACATCGGTGGCCGGAGCCTCTGGAACCGCTCGAAAATGTCTGCGCCCCTAACATCTCTATCTCGCAATGCCCCCTACGGTCCCTATCTCGAAGAGTTTCCATCATAAGCGCATGCACATCCTGCTGCTACTACATGAATGTATCCTACTATTATTACATGGCCAAGGCCATCTATGCAAAGGCTGCGAAAGCCACAACCCCTGTCTGTGAGTCTACATGTGCATCAACTGAAGGCGTCCTCTATTCGAAGTATTGTGAGGGCAACCCTGATGGAATAACCTAAGGGGGAGGAGAGTCTCCTACAGCTTCAGACCCCATATCTAGATTTTCCACTCCAGGTGGAAGGCTTGGCATATATACGGGGCTGCACTTCGCTAGCGCTTTGTCGGTGGAAGAGGCTTTATGTCGACTGTATGGGCACGCTGTAATCGTAATACGGGCAGCATGGCTTCCTGTGGGGTCAAATTTTCATGGTTCCGGTATTAGGAAAAGCAATTTCAGCCAATTAACAAAGCAACACAAGAGTTAGAGATTTGTTATCCTGCCTGTCGCATTCACGTCATGGTGGGCACTCGCCCTCACACGACACACAAGTTTAGCTCCTTATCCAACCAATATTCCTGTTTAAGGGGATTAAGGTTTCTGTTTCTAGATTCAATGAGTATCCTAATATTTTCTAAGGGATTCTAAGTTCTTTTCTAGGGAACCTAAGACTTCAATTCACACTCTAAATTCCTCCTAGATGTTGGGGATTTCTTCGTAGGTTCAAGTGTTTATTCTACTAATATCTGAGAGTGCCTAAGTGTTTTGTTTCTACATTCATTCATCCTAGCTACTTCCTAAAGGAAATTTCCTAAGTTCCACCTAAGTTAATCCCTTAAGAATTTTGTATGTTAATCCCATAGCCTGGCTATCTCAAACTTTGCTTTGATACCAACTTGTAACGCCCTAGTTTTTAGAACTCGAGTATACAACTCGTTTCCTGAAAACCCGGGAGTTAATGAATCAATAAGTGGCAATCAAAATAGAATCAAAGTGCAAATAGCGAAATCAAGCATAGTTGAGCCATAAACCAAAAGACAACAATATCCTGGTCCACTCGGCTTGGGACCCAAATACAAAACCCTCAAGTTTAAATGTTCTAAACAAGCCAACAACATCTATATCTACTGATTCAATCCAAAGTATTTTGTCGCTTCCTGATGCGGCTCCTCCTCGTACAGCTCCTCGTCTGCTCGAGCTGCAACAATCCTGAGATCTGTGCTATAATCGCTCATCCCTGCACCTGTATCCTCTGTACGGTTGAATATTCATGAATAAGTGGCCATCTCAGTCTGAATTCCCCTCAAGATTACACACTGCCGCCTTAGACCAGAATAGCATGAAAACAATGGCAAACAAAACATAACAAAATGTCGTCTTATTATATGCATGGATGCATGAATGCATCATCGACCTGGGGATGCTCATCCAGTTGGCAGTTAGGCTCGTCACCCATGTAAAGGATGGCCATTAGTGAAGTACATCATGTGCGTACATCACGTACCGCATAATGATTGCCCATCGTACATCACATACGTAAATCGATAGTCAGTGGTCTGACAACTAGCAAAACGATACCCCCAATAACTCAAAGGGCACGTGTTATAGCATCCAGAAATATCCACTTGTCATCGCCAATATGCCATGTATGCATGATTAGCCAAGCCATTATTAGTCCAATTACAAGCAGTCGGTTTAAATAAGCTTAACGTCACTACGGGGGGCTCGTCACCCAGCATAGGCCGACGGCTCGGGCATAGTGTCCCATTCCACCATCCCTGGCCCATGAGTCTACCGCCTTAGGGTGTGGATAGAACCCATTAACACGTGGCCAATCAACTCTCAATGTATAGGAAACTACCATCATATGTTGAATAGGAATGAAGTGTTGAAGATATTAAATACAGCGATTAAATGAGCCGGTATGTATGATTCAAATGCGAATAAGCAACGGCAATAAAAATGTTGAAATGTTAATTCTATAGTCAAGTAGGTGGAATCACTCCATAGATGGTAAATCCCATGAACTTAAACTGTCATTAACATAACCTCTATGTTGAGGGTCTAGTCTTATCACAATCAATCTCATTACACCCTAAGTACAGACTCTTTTTAAATAAAAGTTTCTCTAGAGAGATTTCGATTCATATGTGTCTTGCAAACAATATAATAATATAAGAGGATGACATGGATATTAAGTAGCGAACTATCTGAAGTGACTAACATGTGATTCAATAATCAAAGTAAAACTCATGTATCCATATAATTCAAGAGTCACTTAAGTAGTCAAGTTCTAACATTCATATTGGGTATGTATGAACATAACTTATCAATTCTAAGGCATAAATTCAAGTAAGCTAATCAAGTGATTGAATCAATGTATTCAAGTAATCTAATCAAGTGATTTAATCAATTATAAGACATGTATTCAAGTGAACTAACTAAGTGATTAACCAATTCTAGGATATCATTCGTAGTTATTATAAAAACTATCATTAGTCGAGTTTAGAGATGGAAAGCTCAAGGGGAGAAATCATCACCTATAGGGTCGTACTCCCATCCTCGATCCAAGTTTTCACGAGTACCTTGCGGCCCAAAATCACACAAGTAATCTCCTAAAGTCAAAGTTTGTATTAGTCAAATGTTCCCAAGGTTTTATCTAACTAACACATTGAAGTTGTGTGGGTTTGAAAGGTCCCATGAATAAGGTTATTTGGGCCTACATTAGAGTGACCAGGCCCACCAAATTTTTATCCAACAAGTGGCCCAAATTGGGCCTAGAATCTACCCATAATTAAGGCCTGAAATAGGCCAGACTGGGCCCAGCCTATTAGACCCAATAGATGTCTAAAATTTGGGTTGGGCTAGCTGTCCCTGGCCCAACAACAGATGGCCCAGCTGGCCAATGGGCCACCCTCATGCGCTAGCTGAACTGGGCAGGATTCATATCTAACCCAGCAATGATATCAACCCGAGGGGGGGCTGACTGGGCCATTCTTAGCCTAGCACATTACAAATCCGAGGTGGGCCGACTAGCTTCTAACCCACCAGTTACCATTTTTTTAATTCCAATGCCAGCTAGGCTAGGCTCGTCCTGGCCTAGCGGCTACTTGAAGTAACTATAGGCTGGGTCATTTGCTGGCCTAACAATACACCCTACTCACAACTCACAAGCTGGGCCATCTTCTGGCCCAGCGGGGATACAATTATAGGAGGGGTTGTCTGGACTGTTTCTGGCCCAGCAGCACCCATCATATGCTAGCCCAAAGGCTGGACTGGGTTCACTGGCCAATCAGTATGATTTGCAAAGGGGCTAGCCCACTGCACGATTTCAAAGGGACTGGGCCCAGCGCCTGTGTAATGAGGCCCACTGAGATTCGACTCAGGTGTGGTCCATCTAGAAGGTGGCGTGGCCTATCGAGATTTGCATCAGGCGGGCCCACTATGCGGCTGGACCTTGCACAGTCCCATTGTGCTTTGGCCTGATTTTTTTCGTAAACTTGGGCTGATTTCAACCCATTTTTGGGACTGATCTTAGCCCTCGTTGCTACTGGTTTGGTGGCTGGAACCCAGCACGAGCTCAGCCCATAGAGCTAGACCTGTGTCCGGCCCAGCACCCCTATTGGAAGTTTAGCTCGGTCCAGAGCTTATGGCCAACCTAGGCCTAGTTTTTGGCTACGACCTAGGCCTGATTTTAGCCTAGTATGAAGCTGATTTTTGAAGCACATTCGGACCTAACTCGGCATGGCCCTACATTGCACCCAGCCCAGATTTCCAGCTCGGGTTCGTGACCTTCCTTGGCCCAAAACTGTGGCCAATCATGGACCTGATTGGTGACTGGTTTGGCTCCGAACATCGCCATATGAACGGGCTGGATGACATATGAAAATCACGATGGGCTGGGGACATTTCAATGGCGAGCATTTCCATTCTCATTGTTCCCTTCGGTTCTCATCATTTTTTAGTTTCATAGACCAAGATGATCTTGATCTGGTGAAACTGATGGACGTCTGGCTCGGCCCAGAACATCTGCTGGACATCCCTCAAATGATCCTAGCCATCTGATGAGATAGACATTGATGACCAATGGTCCATCATCAACTGTTTTCATTGAATAACGGAGATGGGGCGCTCGGCCTTACCTGAATCTCAAGCTTGTTGGGTCAGACCAGTAAGAACACTATTGTTGTAATGGCTTGGGATCAGTCTACATGGTGAGTTAACTCAGTATTAAGTCGGGTCTGCGAGACTACCAGAGTCCACTCGAGCTTGGGCTGACCAGGACAACTAGTGCGACCACACTCTTTCCCCCTCTCACACTCTTTCTTTGCTCTCTCCTTCTCTCCCTCCTACAATGGCTAAACTAGACTGCACTAGTTCGACCCAACCCGCACAAACCGGGTCCACTGAGTGCGGCACCGGTTCGCTCTCCTTAAACCTCTCTCTCCTACTTCCTCTCCTCCTCTCTCTCTTATTTCTTCTCTAGTGAGGATTCCGAGGTGGGCTAAAGGCCTTTATAGCCGAGAGAGCAAGCTTACATGACTCAGCCAACAGCTGAGATGAAATCGCCACTTGCCACGGCCATACTTGAAGAATCGTCATACATGGGGCCCATCTCATTATCATGGGTCAGACACTCCAACGGGGAAGATGAGAGGGTCATTAATGGCAACCTTCCATCTACGGTATTTCCTTAAGATCTGGTCTATTTAAATGGACCAGATGGAACTTCTGATCACCGCAGGGCCCACTTTTCGGGCCATTCATGTGCATTTTAGTTTATCTCACGAGTACTCCCCATCTCGCCACCTTCTCGTGAGACGAGATGTCTCTTATATTCAACTTGCGTTGCCCTAGCAGGAGTGGCTGGGATTGATCCACGTGGCCCAAGGAAAGGCCCGGATCACGCTAGCACTCATTTCCTGAAAGGGAAATGTCTCCTTTTCCTTCTCTTGGTGCAAGCTGCTGCTCGGCCATTTTTGGCAACGGGAGAGCGCAATTTCAAATGGGTAGATAGATGGCTGGGATTGCACAATCAGGCCGATCGTGGGTAGCCCATGTGGCCACAGGTTGGCCCACCATCCATGATCCTAGCCAATCTCATGTGTCTGATAGGTGTTGTTATATAATCTACAACTCTTTGCATGGGTCTGGACAGACCCCTAGGTTTTGGTCGTCCAGGCCCCACAAGTCTGATGGACGATTTGGATTGGCCAGATAGTGGTCGAGGTGGGCCATCCTGGGATCAGACGATCCTTGGTTTGAAAATGTAAACAAGCGAGAGGTTTCTCCTTTTTCTCATGGGGCACGGGTCAACGCTGGTCAAACCAACGGTCTTGTCCTGTGAACGAATCTTGGTGCACTCACACTTTGTGTGGGATCCACCGTGATGTCTATGATAAATTCACTCTGTCCATTCACCTTTGGGAGCCCCACCCAGGGGTCCTGGCCAAGTATGGGGCGGATGTGAGGCCCAGGTGGGTCGTATCACACATCCCAGCCCTATTTGGCCAATGTACATCGATCTAATGGCTGGATCAGTTTGATAATTAGTTTCGACAGTTAAAAGGGGGTTTAGAAGACAACGGTTACTTGGTTCGTTACTCGCTAGCCCTCAAAGGTTGATCCCTAGTGCATTGCCCCATTATTCTTCGATCAGATGACTTGGGAACTATTCAAACTTGAGGTTTTCTGTTAGTGCTTACCCTTCTGGCTGGTGTAGGGTCTTTCTTTACTCTTAAGGTCTCTGATGGATGGCTTCAATGATGAGTGGAGGCCCCATCCTGCATTCGTTGAACTACAGTTGTTCGTTAATAAATCTTGAAATCTCATTGATGTGAGTTTAATTGGTAACACCCGCGTATCAAAGGTGTGGGGTGTTACATCCGTTGAATGGTCATTGATAGTTATTTACAATGTTTGATTGTTCGTTCAATAGCTCCTAAAAAGTAGAAATTGTGGGACAATTATGCGTTACATGTATGTTGCTAGCACAAATACTGTAAATAACTTCCCCAACCTCCTTAGGTTTGACAATTTCCACCTTCTTAAGTTCCATGGCCTCAACTTTCCTTGTGAGATTGGCCACCCTTGCACTCATGTTGTCTTGTTTCTTTAAGATGTAAATTCCTCATTTCTCTCTTGACTGAATAGGCGTAGACATGGTGGGTCTTGGGGAGGTGTCCCATGATTGTGCATTCTCTGCAAGTTGATCAAAATAGTCCCACGCATCATCAGCCTCCTTGTTCATGAATTCACCATTATAGAAAAAGATTATTACCCGCTAGATTTCATAGCCATAATGTGGACACGAATTCGTGAGGTCCTCATCTCTACAAACTGGCTCATGGATGAAGTCAGTCCGTTATAGAAAAAGCTTATTACCCACTAGATTTCATAGCCATGATGTGGACACGAATTCGTGAGGTCCTTGAACGTCTCCCAGCATTGGAGGAAGGTTTCTTCCTCTTCTTGGGTAAAGTTCATGATTGTCTTCCTTAAATTATTTGTTTTACAAAACGGGAAGAACTTTTTAAGAAATTCCTGGGTCATCTCAGCCCATGTGCCGATAGATCGCAGCTTTAATAAGTGGAGCCACGACTTAGCCTTCTGCTTCAATGAGAAGGGGAACAACTTCAGTCTTACTGTGTCTTTAGACACGTTTGGAAAGTGCAATGTGGTAACTATCTCATTAAATTCTTTAATGTGCAAGTATGGACTTTCAGAGTCAAGTCCATGAAATTTATGAAGGAATTATATCACTTCCGGTTTGAAATTCATGTTTCCTGCATTAAGTGGAAACACCATGCAGGAAGGTGTAATCACTCTCGCCAATTGTAAGTAATCTTGTAAAGTACGAGGCAGGGGAGCATAATGCACATCATTCTCATCTTGAACTTCCTTAACTAAATGTTAAGGTTGATTTGCAGCCATAACTTCAATTAACTCAGAGGATCCAAGTGGTGTCTAATCCCGTGATGGATAGGCAACCCTTTGACTAAACCTCCTTCACTTAGAAGATGTAGAGTGTTGTCACGGACCCACTTGGACATGAAACACTCTCAACTCTCGAGTTCTAAACAACTAAAACCTAAGAAAAAGAAAACTACAAAAATAAGAGATCTGGAAAGAAAAAAAAAGTTGAAAAGAAGTTACCGGATTGGAGTTGCTAAGTTAAATTTCTACAAAACAGAAAACAAGGTTAGTTTCTAAAAAAAAAATTAGAAAAATCCTAACAGCAAAAATTAACCTTAATCTTAACCAAATTCTAATACTAATCAATCTAAAAAAAAACGTAGCTGAAGTCCCTGGCAACAGCGCCAAAAATTTGTTCACAACCCCCCAAGTTCAGGGTCACGATGTAGTAATAACTCAGTGAGACCAAGGTCGAATCCAGAGGGACTTATATGTGTATCTTTCTAAAATAAACTAGAACTAGAACTAGGAACTAGACTTAAGTAATAATCTTAAGAATTGAGAGATCAATGATTTAACAATAAAAAATAAAAGGGAAACTAGGGCGCCAAGGATCCACATGTAGCTATTAATATGCTACCTTACTTGATTCAAAGAGCTACAACTAGATTTAGAGTCATATCCTATCCAGTTGGATGATAGAGCAATAAAAACCCAAAAATTTAAATTTTTCATCAACATAGTTCTCTCATGAAGCATTCATGTGATAATCTCATGAATCTAACCATCCACCATGCCATAGACTATGATGAATCATGAATTTTATAGATCATACACTTCTTAAAACAGATTAAGAAGATATTTAAAGCTATTACAGCATCTATTGTAATTTGAGTCACAATGAACCATAGAAAACTAGAAATATTCCTTTAATCAAACTATAAATTAATAGGAATTTAACATTTACTTGAATCAAAGCAAAGGAATCATCAAAATAAACTACAGCTTCACCTCTTAGCCCTGGCTAAGAGATTAGCTAGTCATATTTAACTAAAAAACAAAAGAAAAACTAAAAGATATACTAGAATCCATGAAGAAATTGAAGTGGAAGAATGTTGTCGGTGCTCCACCTAGGCCTTCTATCCCTTTCCAAACCTTAGAAGATGATTTGGAATAGCCTAGAGACTCCGTTAAATAGCTTTACAACTCAAACTTTCACATAAACTTTAGAAAAGTTCGCAAACCGCCTCAAATTTACGCACTCTACGCATGCTCCTAAAATAGACTTTCAGAACTTTCATTTTTTAGACTCAGAGTTTCAGAATATATTTTTTATGGCAGGTTCCTTTTCTTCACTTTAACTCTTTGATTCTCTTCATTCCTCACTTGGTTTCCTTAGATCTTTGGCATGTGAATTCTTCATTAATAACTTCTAAATCTCTAAATCCTCATTTACTAATCTTCTGAGTATAAATATTCCTTTTAGCATCAATTTCACATCAAGCTCTCGAAATCACCTCGCATATGAAAACATGCATAAATAAATCGATTAACCACTATCATGTTGATAAAACCAAGACATAAATAGGGGAAAATACACAATATTTCACACTCAAAAGATTTCACACTATTTTTAATCTTTTCTTCTTTTATTTTCATGGACTTCAGTAGGTAGTCCTTTCAGCGACAACTATTTTTTCTTTTTAATCCTTTTCATTGAACATGATGGACAAATTCCCCGGGCTTTGTTCTTGTCATTCTCAATAATCATCAAGTTAATAATTCAGTATCAAACTTAAACTTTAATGTGTAAACTAGATGTGACATGTGAATTACATGACTCGATTAATGTTTAAACTTCCAATTAAAGATTAATAACTTCGAACTTAACTTTGAAATCTTTCAAATAATTAAAATATAGACTTAAAAAATCTTTAACATTAATTATCTTATTATCCTAATCTCTAGATTATCTTCAAAATCACTTAGATTCAAAGAAAATTAAAATATATATATATATTAACTCAAAAGTTCAAAAATTCAGCACAAATTTGTAAAATTTTCAAAGGAAAACCTACCCCCATCTTAAATTCTACATTATCTTCAATGTATAAACATATGCAATAAGAGCAAAATGAGAGCAATGAAAATAAAGAGGAGTAGATGAAAAGTACTTGAAAGGTGACAACATATAAGTACTAGGATAAATTGCCTTTCAATTGATGTTTTGCCAACTAAACTAAACTAATAAATCAAACTAATCCTAAGAAAGAAAAGGGAAAATTTACTCATTCGTTATAGACATTTTTCTCCTCTGGCCAGTATCTCGATTAATTTCTCAATAGACTTTTTAACAAGATCATTCATAAACCTACTTTATAGTAAGTTTGGATGTCCTGGAACATAATCATCCAGAGATTAAAAATTTTCTTTTTATTGTTGTGAGGAGTCCAAAGAATATATGCAAATATTTGTTTAATATTAGTGGACCATTGTGAACAAGAGACCACAAATAATTTTATATTTTAAAAAATATCTTTAGATAATGTAGTCTCAATAAAATCGAAAGCTTCAGACTTTAGTTCCAATTCCAACTCCTTCACCCTTAATGGTAAATATTTAGAATTGGTGGAAGGACAATTTTCTCCTAGTAAATGTCAGGGGGTACAATCTCGCAAGACATTCACTATGTCTCTAATAATAAGATCGTTTGAATATGCAAAGTATCCAAAACATACTTCTAAAGGTTTGGAATATTTGTTCGATAGAGGTTCATCATCCTTAAATGTATCAATCAAATTAACCTCATGAATCACATCCTCATCCTCTTATAGCTTATGCAAATTAAACACGTTCATTCAGCTTTAAAGTCATATTCCAAAATGATATTTTTATGATTCCATTCCAACAATTGATTATAACATTAGTAGTAGCTAGGAATGGTCGGCCTAATATTACGAGGATTCGAGTGCCCTTATTTATAATCGGGTGTGTATCCGAGATAATAAAGTCTACCGGATAGTAGAATTTATCAACTTGGACCAACACATCTTCTACCACTTATCTTAGTATCCAAGCCGAGAGGTCAACCAAATGTAGCATTGTCTCGGTAGGTTTTAACTCACCACGTCCTAATTGTTCATATACCGATTATGGTATCAGATTAACACTCACTCCGAGATCTAAAAGTGCTTTATCGACTCGAAAGTTTCCTATTATACATGAGATCGTATGAATTATGGGATCCTTGTATTTTGGGGGAGTGTTATGATTAATAATTGCACTCACTTGTTCTGTTAAGAAGGCTTTCTTATGTACATTCAGCTTACGCTTTACCGCACATAAATCATTTAAGAATTTGGCATAAGATTGAAACTGTTTAATTGAATCCAACAAAAGGGATGTTGATCTCGACTTGTTGGAAGACATCTAAAATATCACAATTTTCACTTGGCCATTTTAATGAGGCAAGACAATAAGAAAATGGGGCCACAGGCTTAGGCTCATGCTCTGGCTCTTTGTCATGTGGAGCATGTTAAATTCACCATCATCCTTCAAATCTCTAGATTCCTAAGGTTTCTCAACCTTCTTAGGAATTTCTTTATTAATATATTTACTACTTATCAGGGTGGTGATGGATTTAACATGTTCCACATGTTAGGCTAAAGAATTGGGATCACTTATCTCAACTTACCCCATGGGTTAGGTTAAGGTTGGGTTAGAAAAGTCTCTTTCTCCCTAACGCTTAGTTGTCTCAATTATTACAACTGAAGTTTTAAGTTCAATGATGGTTTGCATTTGCCCTTGCATAATGCATTTAACATATCCTCAAGGTTTATCTTCAATGTAGGTCCAGCAGATGGCTATTGAGAGTTATTAGGACATTCGCAATTGGTTCATTCCTCCAACCAAGATTTGTATGATTCCGCCAATCAGGAGTGTGCATGTTAAAATTGGGTGCACTAAAGGGACGTTGATATGCATTCCTACCATTCACTTGATATGCAATACCTCTTGAAAAGTGAGGATTATAGGACATCCTTAGTTAGGTAAGCATCACTCTCGCAAATACCACATACAGTTTCAATGGCTTCGATGGGTTAGACCTTTTCCTTCCTAAGTTTCATGGCCTCAATCTTCCTTATGAGATCCGCCAACATTGCACTAACATTATCCTCCTCTTTAAGCACATGTATTCCCTTCTTTCTTGACATTTCCTTGAGATTACCAGCTTAGTTGGATGTGTCCCATGATTGGTCATTTTTAGCTAGCGTGTCAAAGTAATTTCATGCATCTTCTGGATCATTACTCATAAATCCACCATTACACATCACCTCTACGAAGTGGCGCATGTTTGAGCTTAGTCCATCATAGAAAAAAATAATCACTCGTCAAATCTCATAGCCATGGTGTGTAACATCCCAGAATATTTTATGCAAGGACCCAAGCACCACCTCAATCAGGTTTCTCTTGGGACTCAAGCCTTTAGAAGTTAAATGTGAATTAACTAGCGCTAAACTCGATTCCCTGTGAAATTAACATCAATCACTTTAAATTTGATCTGCAAGACCCAAAACTTATAGAATTGTTAGCGCTATGTTACCCAGAAACCTAGGATTCAACGCTAAATCCAGTTGCTCTCGGGAGTACTTGAAAACTTTGTATCGGACCTGGAGCGTACGTCAAAAGTCCGATAGCGATGATCTTAGACAATTATGATCACTTTGTTGGGCTTGACAATCACCTCAAAAATCAAGTCCAGATGATGTCCTGAGACGATTTGCTTGAGTCCGAAGTAAAGAGTGTGAGAAAGGTGAAATTATTTAGAAATTAAATATGAATTTAAGAAATCTGAGTCGTGTCGCTTGCACGCCGATTTTAAGCATTCTAACCGTCAGAATCTGACCCAAATTTACCCTCGGATCAGGGAAGATGGCCCATACATGTCAAAGTGCCGGTGGACCTGATCGAGTTTTGGTGACCGTTGAATTGAAACTGGTTCGCCACGGCTAATCTGTAAATCCGATCCGTACAAAAACTCAGCCTGACCTAGATCCATGGTCAGTGACCTTAAGTCCGACTGCACGTGGAATAGGGACCACCAGAAGTGGTCCGTTGGACCGAAATAGACCCAAATTGGTTATAACCTAAGTATACCTTGGCCCTGGGGCTATTTTCATTAATATAAGGCCTATATAAAGACCTTAAACCCTCACTCTCAAATTCCATACGAATTTTCCAAACCCTAGCTAAGAGAGAGAGAGGAAAAGAGAGAGAAAGTGAGAGAGAAGTTGGTAAATCATCTTGAGATTCTTCCCTTTTACTCTGCGTACCTAAACCATCGCATCTGAATCGTTATGCCAGCGATTCTAAGTTCATTCTTGGGTAAGTCAATCAAACCCTAGCCTGTTTTGGAGCTTAGAATAGTCTAAGTGTTGATGTAGCTCATTTTATTCATGCCTTAGGTTATCTAGTCGCCGTTGACGAAGACTTATCGTCTGAATCAGATCTGTTGCGCACTTTCTGGTTTAAGGTGTGGACTATATTCGTATAGGTTATGGTTTTCAAGGCTTTCAATGTCGGTTAATGGTTTATTATTGTAGGTGCAATTTCACATGCCAAATGCGATGTTTGTATTGCGTTTCTGATATATATGAACTATATTGAGATTTGTGTATTTCATGTATATGTAGAAAGTATCGTATACGTATGCAATATGAGCATGTGGTTGCCATGATTAATTGTCGCATGTTTGTGCTAGTTGTATGTGTAACAACTCCTTGGCAAGAGGAATTGTCCTAAGGTGAGCTATCACCAACATACGTCATGTATGTTGTAATATGTAGCCTAAGTGTTTGTAGAAATGTCTGAATAAATTAGTGTGTCATATATTGTACTTTTATGGGCGTTGAGAAGAGATTCTCAACTATCTTAATGATGTGTACGATTTCCTCCATGCAATCTATATTCTTTATCTGTTTAACTTAGACATTACTTACGTGTGAATTCATGTTAAGTTGATATTCAACAAATGCTCACATGCTTGTATGATTGGAATTGTTGATCCATTACTGTTCTGAATTGCTGGTATGAATATCTGTTATACTTGAATGTGTTTGGGACTATGAAATAGTCCAAGGAATCGGTAACAAACATTGAGTTCATGGCCGAGGTTGTTTTCACCACGTAGGACGTGTTTGACAAACCTGAGTCGTATTAGGGTTGTCGGCAGTGGTTTGGCCACAGGGAGTGTTTGCGCACTCTATGTCGTTCAACTCAACGTGCGCTTGTGCTAGTCGAGCTCGTCAAGTAACCCGATTGTCCCAGTGGATGTGCACCATGTATGGACGCTATTGTTTAAATCTAGGGTACCAAACTTACCAGTGCAATCCCGTTAACTATGGTACCTCGATCCGCTAAGACTCATGAGCCGGGCATGGTGGTATGGGACACCGTGGTCTAGCTGTCGGCCTACGCTAGGGTGACGAGCCTCCCCGTAGTGACCAGTGAGTAATTCAGACTCGTGAGCCGATTATGGGGGTATGGGACACTATATTCGTGCTGTCAGCCTACATTGATTAGTGACGAGCCCTTTGTAGTGACCTCGAGCATACCTTGATACTGCGTTGAGGCAACGAGCCTTAGGGTAGTAACTAAGGTATGATAGGCATGCATTGATTGGTGACGAGCCCTTTGCAGCGACCTAGAACCATAATATCGTATGAGATTGTCTAGGACTGACGACCCTAGAATGGATCACCGTTTGGGAATTGATATGAGGAAGGTACCTTAGCTTCCCAATCCTGCTATATCAAAAGGACTAATAACAACTTGGTAATCATGTTCATGCATCGCATTGCATGTGCTTTGGCGTCGTGAAGTACTGCGGGAGGTTGTCATATGTACCATAAGATGAAGACGCTGAGGGAGTGTAGGCAAGAGCATGCATCATTTCTACATACATCCTTGCATTAACAAGAGTAATTAGGATGTGTTTGATTGTATTGCCTTATCATTACTGGTTGATTGAATTGATATGTTAACTTTTACTGTATAGTTCCACTGAGTTGATCACTCACTCCCACATTCTGGGACGGTGTTTCAACACCAACCAGACTCTGTCTTAGATGCAGATGATGATGCGACCCCCGAGGCAGAGCAGGAGTATGAGGATGATAAGGACGCGTTTTCTTTTATACAGTTCTCAGGCGGGTTCATGTAAGCCGTGTCCTGAGCTACGGGGATTCTGGTTTATTTTGTAATGGATGATTTCATTTTGATACTTATATTTTGAAACAAACACTTGTAATTATGACCTGGCAGATCATACATATCTCAGGGACTTATATAGATATACATATATGTTTCTTGAGTCTTCCGCTTGCAGATTTCACCTATCCCTGGATTATGTTTACAGTTTGGCTTAATCTAATCCATGTTTTATGCACTCATATAGACAACATACATCCATCATTGCATATGTTGCATAAGTGATGTTTTGAAACTTGGGAGCTAGTTATGCTCGACCCAGAATTTTAGGGCGTTACATGGTGTGGGCAAGCAAGAAGTCTTTGAATCATTCCCAACATTGGAAAATAGTTCCATCTCCCTTCTGGGAGAAGTTCATAATGTCACGCCTGAGATTGTTATTTTTATGAACTGGGAAGAACTTTTTAAGGAATTCCCAGGTCATCTCGCGCTATGTGCCAATAGATCTCGACCTTAAGGGGTAAAGCCATGCTTTTGCCTTCTCCTTGAGAGAGAATTGAAATAGCTTCAATCTAATCATATCTAGAGGAACAATGTTAAAGTGTATGATTGTGATAATCTCTTTGAACTATTTTAAGTGCAATTATGGACTTTCTGAATCAAGTCCATGAAATTTAGGGAGTAATTGGATCGCCCCTAGTTTAAAGTCATGTTTCCATCATTGGTTGGGAAAATCATGCAGGAATGTGTACTTGTTCTCGCCAGTTCTAAATAATCATGTAAAGTCCAAAGCAGTGAAACTTAGTGTACCTCATTCTTGCCACCACCATCTTAATCAATGGTGTGTTCCGCATAGGATTCTAATCAAAATATTGTTCAATTTTCTCCATATTTCATATGATGTTTAAAGAGTATTTAGGTGTTTTCTAATTCGTTAATGGATTACAAGCCCGTTGACCAAACCTCCTTCGCTTAAAGTCTTAATGTATAATCCCTTACCCACTTGTGCAGGAACCACACAAAATCTAATTTTAACCCTAAGTTCTAAGTCCTACAACAATTAAGAAAGCAAGTAGAGGGAGTAAGGAAAGATGTTACCATTAGGGAAGAACTAGAATTGAAGATCCTACAAATAAAAATAAGTAAACAATGCTAGTGATGTTCGATAAAAAATTAGTTAACTAAAAAAATTCTAAAATTAGAAAACCTAAAAACCAAAAGTTAGAAAAATTCATAAAACTTAAAAAATCTAAGATGATACAGAAATCAAACTAGGAAACCTAAAACATAATTTGTTCAATGCCACTCCCGAGCAACGACGTCAAAAACTTAATCGAACCCAAGGGTTGACAACCCCAAGTGCAGGGCTGCGATGCGGTAATAACTCGATAAGACTGAGCTCAATCCTCAGGGAATGGGGAACAAAACCTAGAACTAGCCTAAATGTAATGGTTTATCGGGGTTTTAATCCAGCAAATAGAAAAAAAGATTTAAAAACAAATAAATAAAATATTAAGGATTTAGGAATCCACTTATAGTAATCACAATATTTGATTCACTTATAATTCAATTTTAATCGAAGTCCTATCATATCCAATCAAAAAATAATTCTATTAAACTAATCATCAACACCAATAATATATGATTTTGATTAAATGATTCTCTCATGAAGCATTCAGACATCAATCAAGAGCTTCTAAAGCACCTTTAGGCATCAATAGATCAATCAATTATATAAATTTATTCCTTCTCTAATTCAAGTTAAGAAATTGTTAAATTAAAGCATTTATTGTAACCGCGGTTCACAACAAATTCAGAAATCAACAACTTAAAGTTGAAGTAAAATCCAAACCAATTCAATTTATTACCATCATTTATGTCATTGTTATTGAATCAAATAAATTAAATATTATAATTAACTACGAGCTTCATCGCTTAGCCTTAGCTAAGAGATTATCTTAACACGGCTAACATCTTAGAACAAAAAGAAGAGAAAAATATAAAAGATAAACTATAACTGAGGAATTGAAGAAGGAAAATGGCTTTGTAAAAGCTCTATCACCCCTTGGTATCTCTCCCAAGCCCTAAGCATTACAACTGAATCCCCTAGGAATTACAACTTCTCATTAGTTGTACGAGATTCTACCCATTCTCCCATCACCTTGGTCACTGAAATGAACATCACATGCAAGGTGGTTGATCTTGGAGCTGTAACATTGACAACACATTGGCATCACGATCAGGGAAGCAATGGGAGCTGATTGAAGCATATGAGAGCATCGATCTAGCAACTCGAGAATGCACTACAAAAGGAGCTCAATCCGACAAATGAGTTATCATTTGTAAGAGTTCATATACACTCCTTCCTTGTGTAGGATTGAGTGTAAGAGTTTGAATTGTCAAACTCGACTAGGTTCTTATGTAGGAACTTGGTTCTTGCGTAAGACATTGGTTCAGGCCACCGGATACAGATGTGTATGTGTTAGTATCCATGGGAGCCTCTAACGAGAATAAACATAAGTCCTTGGACTAGGACCGAGGTTGTTGGTTAGCCGATAGAAAACTAAATAAAATCACTTGCGGGAGCCTCCGATGGGAATGTACACCACTAAATTTTTGTGTAAGACCGAGGTTCATGGAGAGCCTATAAAAAACTATATAGAATCTCTTACGGGAGTCGGTCCTTGTGTAGGATTATAAAGGTTAGAGGTGAACCTAATTTAAAACTCTGATAGTGAAATTCGGCACACTAATGGGTTGAGTGTGTTTGCCGAGAGTGAAGTAGAGACACCGAACCACTATATATGCTTATGTTTAGAATTGTCTTTGAGCACTTATTTAATTATATGTATGCATGATTAGATGAATGCTAAAAGGTAGATACTAGCACATCCCACACACACATGTACATTATCTCTTATAGACTAGTTACTTGAATGGCATATCATTTGTAGTCTATGTGATTGGACCCACTATTAACTTGTAATCCTTAGTGTTACATTGCCTTAGTTTAAATTGCATATTAGTTTAATTAGGCAAGTGTGTTTAAAAGTCATAAATTTTATTTGGTCCTAATCACCCCCCTCCCCCCTCTAGGACATAGCCTTAATTCCTTAGCTCCACCAAGCTTCCGCACACATAGCCCGTCAGCCACCATGCGTAATTTCAATTGATATCAAAGCAGGTTCCTCCTGAAAGGCTTAATCGCTCGAAGCGAGATTCGAATGAGCCTTGGGATAATGTCTTCCTATAAAGGGAAATCTAAGGTTATCAAGAATATGAACGCATTTGTAAATCTAGTATGGATAGCCCTTCTGGGACAATAGAGGATTTAAACTTGATAGTCATATCTTTGCCTCCATCCATCTAGTAATCCAAAGGCAATTGTCTATTTCTGTAAGTAGACTAAAATGTTGGGCACCTTAAATTTGAATGTGATATCTTAAAAATGGTTCAATCCACCTTAGTCTCAAACCATAGTGGTAGATTTTTCGTGATTGAGAAATTGTCACACCAATAAAGAAGCATCCCTAAACGATCACCAGAAATAAGAGAGTTCCTAAACCTTCCTAAAAAGACTGATCGGATGAAGGTGTTTCTAACTCTAAATATATGGCTTAATGAAAAGGCCAAGTTAATGCTAATCAAGATAGGACTACCATAGATAAATCACTTACCGAACATAGATATCCAACTAAAAAATTACATAAGGGAGTGAATTTTAAGAAAATCACTTCCCCTCTAAATGTAGTTCGGGTCCAAGGAAATTCACAGCCAAGTGGATTGTGAAGAGGAATGGGTGACCTTTGAAGGCTTATTTGAGCTGAATCATTAAATCAAAGGATCAAGCCTCATCTTTGAGCTCAACTGATAAATCTAAGGATTTCAACCTCATTCATGAGCCTTATTAAAAATTTGAGGATTTCAACCTCATATTGAGCATATAGGAAAATCTAAAAATTCTAGCATCATATTGTGCTTAATTAGTAAATCAAAGTATTAAGCCTCATTATTTTGATAGTTTAAGCCCTAAAGTTGTTGAATTTTGATATCACAAATTTTTAGCTTAGACTATTATTGGTCATTCTTAATTTGATTAGTATATCCTTTGAATAACCATAACTAGCATGCTCCATGTTTTTAATGATTATATGCACCCTTTATGTCACGCCCCAAACCCGAAAATCAGGCTCACAAAATTCCCGATTGCCGAATCCAGTACCGATAGCCTCCGTAGTGTGCCATTCTCGGCTCCCAGCATCCATACGCCAGATTCCGATCCTGGGATCGTACAAGGAGAATTTTTCAATGTACATTTGTCTCATAAGAAGCATAACCACAAATATACCCAAATCATAAAGGCAACATATCATCATCATATCCACTAATATAAACATTTGAATATAGTGTTGAAAAGTAAATATACACATATCGAAAATCAAAGCTCCAGAAGATTGTTCTACGCTCCAAGCTCGATGCTGCCGCAACTAACGCTACCTGCACGCATCTATCATGCATAAGCTTATAGAAAGCTTAGAGGATGGTGTAAGTGTGTGCACAAGTGCCAAGTATGCAATACAACGTCATAAATCATACGATATCAGAGTAAACGGAAATATACTAGTAAGTCCACGAATGTTATTAGCCATATCAAGGATATGAGATACAAAAACATAATAAGCCAATATCATATGCTGAGGAAGCAATGTAGATCAGCTACGCAAATGAGGAGTCGTAAGGAACCATATATCAAATGCCAAGGATACAATATAATATGCAATTCCTGATGAGTTCACGAACATCATCAGCTGTATCTAGGCCATGCAGAAACATAATAACCCAAAATGCCATATGTCGCGGATGTAATACAATATGCGGTGTGAATGGAATGACCATGCTGGAGTGTGAAGTCGGGATGATAGTACATAGTATCGCAGGCTATGGGATCTACCACAAGGGACTTCTATCTAAACAAGTCTCATACCTAAATTTGGATAGTCAGATTCAATGTGGTAAACTCCTGATCTCAGGTTAGTCACGCGTCCTAACCGAAATCCTGACCATTGTGAAGGTACAAGTAACAAATAGTTGCACACCACCAGCCCGAGTGGATAGTGAATGGATAAATGAATGAGTATGCAACTCCTACTCAATAAGTCCACATATCAGTACCGTACATCTCTGGAATCATCACCAGGGTCTAGTACACTCCAAGCTGGCTACTACCCCTGTAGGCCGCTCAACCCAACGAGTGGAAAAGACCTAACTACCCGCCTGTCAGCAGTATACCAATGCCTACCCGGCTCGTCGATAGCGAACCCATTTAGGAGCTGGTCAGACTCAACCTAGATATGCCTACTCCCTCAAGCAGGTAAGGCCACACCCCCTCCCAACCGACCACGACACAGTGGGAGACGCGTCCTCCTGGTATTCAGCACTCAGGCGCTCATGTATATATCCACTTGGTCTCGATGTTGGGGCATCCTCTAGTACAAGAGGGTTTAGGGATTTTCATTCAGGGCCATCTATGGCGGCTTGATGCTAGTAACAAATTTTTGGTGTCCCATTTAGCCATCCATGATATGCCCGTGGAGGCTATGGCCCTGATGTCGCTAGGGCATACAGTAATCACAACATATAATGCAAGATGCATGAGTCATACAATCCAGTCATGCATCAATCCCGCGCATACCGTGCTCTCATGTGAGACAATCTCCGCTGATCAGGGAGTCTCATAACAATCTACTCAATGACATATACAATGGTCAACCACATCTCACAATAAACATGCAGATGATGCGTATGGGCATGTACCATGATGCTATGTTGTCACATACTCATAATCAATATCAATAACTGGCATCAATAATCGGCCTCGACAATGTGGACATTTAATTACCCCCAAGGAATGGCCCACATAGAGCCTAACATATAGTGGACCCATAGCCTCACATAAGGGCCAAATATACAACACCATGGGCCTCAATTAAGAGCTTAATACACATCATGATGGGCCTCTCACATGGGCCTAATATACATCACAATGGGCTCCATCGCATGGCCCTCAAATGCACCACAATGGGCCTCATCACATAGGCCTCATATACATCACATTGGGCCTTAAACATAGGCTGAATACACATCACAATGGGCCTCAATTACATGACGCATATGTATCACATTAGGCCTCAATAATCGGTCTCAATATTCAGCCTCGATAATAAGAATCGACCTTGATAATCGGCCTCGACAATCGGAATCAGCCTCGACATCAGAATCGGCCTTAACAATCGAAATTGGAATCGGCCTCGACAATCAGAATCGGCATCGATAATCGAAATTAGCCTCGATAATTGGCCTTGACAATCAGAATTGGCCTCGATAATCAGAATCGGCCTTAACAATCGGAATCAGCCTCGATAATCAAAATTAACCTCAACAATCAGCCTCGACAATCGAAATCAGCCTCGATAATCGGAATCGGCCTCAATAATTGGCCTCGATAATCAGAATCAACCTCGATAATCAGAATCAGCCTTGATAATCAGAATCAGCCTTGACAATCAGAATCGGCCTTAATAATCAACCTCGACAAATTAGAATCAGCCTCGATAATCGGCCTCGATAATCGAAATCATCCTCGAAATCAAAATTGGCCTTAACAATCGGAATCGGCCTCGACAATTGGAATCAGCCTCGATAATTAGAACTGGCCTTAACAATCGAAATCGGCCTCGATAATCTCAGTGGGTCACATACAATCACAATGGGCCACATACAATCACAATGGGTCACATACAAGTCTCAATAGGCCACCTACAATCACAATGGATCATATACAATCACAATGGGCCACATACAAGTCTCAATGGCCACCTGTAATCACAATGGATCATATACAACCACAATGGGCCACATACAAGTCTCAATGGGCCACCTATAATCACGATGGATCATATACAACCATAATGGGCCACATACAAGTCTCAATGAGCCACCTACAATCACAATGGGCCAAATACAATCTCAAGGGCCTTACTTAAGGGTCTCATACATCAAGCGGGCCACATCACATGGGCCTTATACATCACATCACTATGGGCCGCATCACATGGGCCTAACACTCATCACATGGGCCTAACACTCATCACTATGGGCTGCATCACATGGGTCTAACACACATCAAGTGGGGTTTATAGCACTACCCAAAATTGTCTAACACCGTGCAAACATTGGACAGTGTGGGTCAAAATACATACATAAAGGTAGTGCCACACAGCATCGTCCAAATGATTCTAGCACCGTCCAGCACTGTCTGGACGTGTGGATTAAACACATACATCACAGTGCAGTCCACAGTGCCGTTGAACGGACGGTGTAGATATAGAATACATACATCGAAGGTGGGCCCCAAATATGTAGCAAGTGGGCCCTGTGTACATAACAGGTGGGCCCTGCAGATGAACAGCGTGGTTATACGTGCATTAAGGAGGGTTTCCACCGTCTCGACCACTGGATAGTGTGGACATAACAAATACCTCATGCGTGGGGTCCACACAGATGGATGGTCAAAATAAAACCCATACACCATAGACGGTGTAGAAAAATCACATATAAATCAGGGTGGGCCCGAGATCTGGCAAAACGGATGGACGTTTTAGATATAACACACACCTCATGATCAGACCCAACAGAGCTTGCTGACGTGCAATAGGCAACAGCAAGCTACTGGCCCACCATCCAGATGGACGGTGTGGATACAAGATGCATACATCAAGGTGGGTCCCACCCCCAATGTGTCACACGTATGGGATGGGCCCCACGCATCTAGAAATGGACGGATGGAGTGTATATATAACACATACATTGTGTTGGCCCCACAGCGATGATGGACGATCTGGAGGTAACACTTACATCATGACAGGCCACACACGTGGCAGGGATAGAATACGTACAACCAGGTGGGTCCCACACCTCATCATCAACAACATAAAAAAATTAAAGAGAGAGAGAGAGAGAGAAAGAGAGAACAGTGGAGATGGGAGGGACCCCGTCACTATGGGTGCCTCAAAATACATTGCATACATTGAGTGGGTCCCATTACAAGTGGGTCATAAATCAAAACGGTGAGATAATGAATACCCACCTCAAGATCTCTTCTTCCTTCTTCCATCAACGTGTTCTATAGCTCCAAAAAATGTGATCCAACGATTGAGATGGGGCTTGGAGGGTGGAGATGGGAGGTAGGAAGGTGGGCCACACATGGCTTCTCTCATGGAGATAGCTTGGACGTTGGGTTGCTTGGAGAATGAGGGAGAGAGATGAGAGAGAGAGGTTGTAAGAGAGAGAGAGAGATGGGTGAGAGTAAGTGATGGAGTGATGGAAAGTGATGGGTGTGTACTTGACATGTATGGGTGGGAAGAGAGAGAGTTGACTTTAGGGGACAGGTGTTGTACTTGGGGATGGGATGGTTGTACTTGACATTTGATGTGATTAATGGGATTGATTTGAAAGGTTGTCATGGTTTTGTAAATGCGCGGCATTTTCCTCAAACTGAACGCCGGCCCACATCTCCTGGCCTGGGTATTGTCTAGGCACGCGAGACACGACATCGGAACCGCGGCGACGGCGCCGTTACAAGGGTACAAGTTTCGGGTTGAGTCGACTTAAATCTATAGGATGCAACTTAGGTTTGTGCACAAATGCTGGATACAGGTCACGGGTTGCCGAAATTTGACTGGGAGGACCGCGAAAGCCTACGGAACGGTATGGTCTAGGATATGGGTCTTATACTTTAATCCCCTATTATCATGTACCTTATGATTGGTAAATATATGACTTATAGGGTTGTTCCATGCTATATTTTTATTAGTATATTTATTGGAACTAACTCTTTGTCAAATATTGATAAAAAGTGGGAGAAAGATCAAGTCCGACCAAAACAATAAATTCTATTTTGCAGGATTTGTTTGTTCTATAAAGGGATTGATGAAGATAAGGGAGAAATTATGGGAGAGCATCATTAGTGTTACATGCCTTGAGTCATATATTTAGATTTGTAAATTATTCTAATCTTAGACATATAATATTTTGTGTTGTTTTAGTATGTCATTGGTTTGGACTATGATATTATTGAGGTTAGGTTTTTGTCAAGGAATTGATAAAGGGGGAGATTGTTAGTGCATAGATTTATACATCTTGTTTGTTAATCACATGATTTCATGTGTCATATAGTCAATTGAGCCCTTAGAAGTTAAAGATCAAAGATATAAGAGGACATAACCATTAAGGAGCAAAGAATAAGTAAATACAGTGCCTTTATAACCCTAACCCTTAACCCAAAACAACCCATTGAACCTCTAGATGATTTTGATCATATAGGTAATTCTTGTTGATCATCCCTTAGCCTTAAGAGCCTAATTGGAACATGATAAATAAGTCAATAAGAGGTGCAAAGCTGTTGTGAAATCATATGCCCAAAAGAACAATTTTTGTGAGGAGTTCGATCCCATCAAGCGATCCTCGATTGGTCTTGATCAATCGGGTTCGATCGATCGAAGTGTCCAAAAATGTCCAGCAATAAATTGATAATTTTTTAGAATTTCTTAATGCCATAAAGCGATCCTGGATTGGTCTCAATCGATCGGGCTCAATCCATCTAAGGTGCTCAGAAACATCCAGTAATAAACCACTTATTTTTTGGAATTTTTCGATGTCATCGAACAATCTTCAATCCCATTGAAGGGAATTCAATCGATCGAAGTCATCGTTTGATTAATTGAACCAACCATTTTTTGCCCTTTTTTTTTACCATTGAAACTTAGTTCCTATATATAGGGCATTCGACATTTTGGCATTTTTATGAGATTTTAGTACAATAAAAGCTTAGGTGATTCCATGATCATATCTCTCATTCCAAGCCTCTTTGTCCATGAGATTTAAGTTATCTTCATTGTGATTTATCACTTGAAAGAGGATTTAGCCTCAATGATGAAGATAAACTTATTCTCCACCTTGTTCTAAAGATTAGACTTGAACCAATAGTTAAATCATTATCTAAACTCTCTAGAACTGAATCCCCTAGGCATTACAACTTCTCATTAGCTAGGAGATTCTACCCATCATCCCATCACCTTGGTCAACAAAATGAGCATCACATACAGCTGAAGCATTGGCAACACATCAGCATCATGATTGAGGGAGCAATGGGAGCTGATTGAAGCTTGAGAGAGCATCGATCTAGTAACTCGAGAAGGCACTATAAAAGTGGCTCAATCTGACAAGTTGTCATTTATAAGAGTCCATGTATACTCATTCCTTGTGTAGGATTGAGTGTAAGAGTTTGAATTGCCAAACTCGACTAGCTTCTTATATAGAACCTTAGTTCTTGTGTAAGACATTGGTTCTTATGTAGGACATTGGTTATTTTGTAAGACCTAAATTCAAGTCCTTATGTATGCCACCGGACACAGGTGTGTATATGTTAGTCTTCGTGAGATCCTCCAATAGGAATAAACATAGACTAGGACTAAGGTTGTTGGTTAGCCAATCAAAAACCAACTAAAGTCTATTGTGAGAGCTTTCGGCAGGAGTGTACGCCAGTAGGTTCTTATGTAGGACCGAGGTTCATGGTGAGTCTATAGAAAACCACATATATCTCTTGCGGGAGTCCATCCTTGTATAGGATTGTAAAGGTTAAAAGTGCACCTAATTTAAAATATCTGATAGTAAAATTTGGTACACTCATGGGTTGAATGCATCCACCCGGAGTGGAGTAAGGAAACCGAACCACTATACATGGTTGTGTTTGGGATTGTCTTTGAGCACTTGTTTAATTATGCTTATATGATTGAAAGTTTAGTTATATGTATTTATGATTAGATGATTACTAGGAGTTAGATAAGTAGCACTTGTGGTTCAATTTATAATTTTGTCACATGACAAGTGCGAGTGTGTTAGAATTGAATGTGCTGCTAAATTCAAACCTAACAACTATGAACCTAAGCACCAAGATATGTGCTAGAATTGAATGTGCTGCTCAATTCAAACCAAACAACTATGAACCCAAGCACCAAGATAGACAAATACAGAGTATGTGACCGATATCGAATAAGATCGGTCGCCTATTCAGCCACTCACACAGTATGTTAAAATGATTAGACAATAGTCAGAGGGTAGGGTTCATCCTCTAATAATAGGTTACACATTTGCCTTCTGTACGAAAGGACTTTTCAATACAGATAAAGGAACAAGAAAGGAATTCTGACAGTCAGTTGTGGAGAACAACTGCAAAACACTTTCCTGGTTGGAGAACTCTGATTAGTGTGAACTGAATCCAGCATATGAGTATAGGTTCCAAATTATAGCTAAAGTTAACAGTTACTTAATTAACATAACCATTATAATTCTAATTTTAAAAAGACATTTTCAGAAAGCTCAAAGGTCACTATAGGGTTTTGTCACCAGCATAGGCCGACAGCTTAGGTATAGTATCCCATACCACAATTCCTGGCTCATGAGACTCTACAATAGGATGTTTAAAAATAACCTCTTCAACTAGTGGCTAATCATAGTTTAACAAGTGGAACTTACCATCATAGGGTTATATAAAAATAATCCATCAAGTCGTAAAGGGCAAATAGTCAATCAAAGCCATATAGGGCAAATTGTCCATTCAAGGATACGATAGAAATGGATTGTCCCCAAAAAGCCACAAAGGCACAAGTGATCCACAAAATCTCAAGTCCACGACATAATCTTAATTAGCCCATTACATAATTTTCCACTAATTCAAGGTATTTTTTTTAAAAAAAAAAAAAACACCATAAAGTAATCACAAGTGGTGAAATAAGCCACGTACAATATTGATAGCACTTACTCAGATAAAGTCTGTAATTTAAATCAGAATAAGAATATTAAAGATCACTAGCATGTTCGAATACTTAAATTTAAATCTAAATATCCATTATTTACGAAGAATCATTCAAATAAAAACTATTAAAACAAGCATTATATACGATTCCAGCCATACATGTGAGGCCAACGGGAAGACTTATGGATAGGAAAATTGAGAGAAATGAAAACAAAGTTACTCGGAATAGCTATTATATCTAGGGGGGCATCAACCCTCCAAATGTAACAACAAGGGTATTTAGTCCATATCCCAATACAAAAGTTAGAAATGAGACATGGATTAGATATTGCTTCACCTTAATCAGGCTCCCTACATCATTGATGTGGTGGGATTTGATTGGAGGGTAGGCCACTGTTAGAGATGGGGCCTATGCAAAACACATTAGAAAGTTATATGGTCAAGTACTCAACTAGGCCCGGCCTATTATCCGATCAAATCTTGCTATGTTAAGGCGTGATGGAGCTTGGTCCATGGGGATGGCTTACCATCTAATCAAATCCCACCACGTTAAGGGTGGAGGGAACTCGGTCTATAGGGGTAATACCCAATCCATGTCCCAAAACTTTACATGGCCTGAATGTGGTTTTGGTGGATGCGAATTGCATCCTGCCACTGAGACGTAGGCACTTTGTGGGGCCCACCATGACTTATGTTTTTTATCCACATCGTCCATCTATTTTAACATATTATTTTAGAGCATGAGCCTGGAAAGGAGGCAGATCCACAGCTCAAGTGGGCCACACCATAGGAAGTGGTGATGATGATGACACTTGCTATTGAAACATTCCTAGGGCCCACCATGATGTTTATTTACCATCCATCACATAGGCATGAATGAAGGAAAAAACAAATATCCGCTTTGATCCAAACTTTTGCTACTCAAAAGTTTTTATCGGTAGAGCCACAAAAGTTTTAGATCAAGTTGATATTTGTATTTTCCCTTATTCAGGTCCAAAAATCTTAGGTGCCACAAAAGTTTTGGATCAAGCTAATATTTATATTTCCCCTTCATCCAGGTCCATGTGACCTTACCTACAAGTTGGATGTCAAATAAATATCATGGTGGGCCTTAAGAAGTCTTCAATGGTGAATGTCATTATCCTCACTGTTTTCAATGTTGTGGTCCGCCTAAGATTTGAATCTGTTTCATTTTTAGGCTTATTCCCTAAAATGAGCTGGAAAAACTGATGGAGGGTATAGATACAAACACATATGTATTGGTGATAGCCCAATAGCCATAAGGCCTGGTGTCACACCTTAAACTCAGGAATCGGGCTCACAGAATTTTCGATCACCGAATCCGCTGCCGACAGCCTCCATAATACCTCATTCTCGGCTCCCGACAGCCTCCATAGTACCTCATTCTCGGCTCCCGACACCCATATGCCAGATTCCGATCATGGGATACAAGGAGGATTTTTAATATGAATTTTTTTGTAAAGGAGCATAACCAAGTCACAAAATAACATCACCACATATCCACTATAATAAACCATTTAAGTATAATGCGGAAAGGGAAATACAAGAATAACTAAAAGCTCTAAGAAGATCTGCCGCAACTCCTGCCTCAATGCTGCTGCGACCTAACGTCACCTGCACGCAATGGTTGTGCATAAGCTTATAATGAAGCTTAGAGGGTGTGTGTGTAAGCATACAATATTAGAGTAAGCGAAAATACTGGCAAGTCCATGAATGCTATCAGCCATACCAAGGTTATGCGATGCAAGGCCCATGTAGCCGAATGTCATATGTAAGATGCAACGCATGCATGTCAGTCCCTAGATGCGCAACCATGCAAGTGGAAAAGACCTCACTACCCGCCTAACCAGTAGTCTGCCAATATCTACCCGACTTGTCGATAGCGGACCCATTTATGAGCTGGTCAGACTCAGCCTAACCTTGCCCCCTACCCTCGAGCGGATAAGGCCACACCCCTTTCCAACCGACCATGACATATGGGAGAAGCGGCCTACTGGTATTTAGCACCCGGGCGCTCATGTATCCACTCGGTTTAGACGTTGGAGCAACCTCTTGGTATTATAAGGGTTTAGGGGCTTTCACCCATGGATATCCAAAGTGCCCATATGCTAGAACCAAATATTTTCAGTATCCAATCTGACCATCCACGATGTATCTGTGGAGGCCACAACCCTGATATCGCTAGGGCGCCAAGTGATCATGTCACACAAATGTGAGATGCATGAGTCGTACCATCCAGTCATGCATCAAACCTGCACGTACAGCGCGAACATGTGGGGGTAACTCTGTCTTACAGGGAGTCCCATCAACATCTCAGCCCAATGGCATATGCTATAATCAATCACTTCTCATAACATGCATACAAATGATAGGTGTGGGCATGTATCAAGACGTTATATTAAGCATGTTCTCTATGTGTCCTACTAAACTAAGTACACTAGCATGATTATCAGATATAGCAGGCGATGATTGGCCTTAACTGGTATGTCACTTACAAGAATAGGGGCTAAACGATACGCCCCACTAGACATATAGAAGTCTATATGGAATGGTCCATGTTAGACTATCATAACCTATTCAATATACTAGCATATCATATATCCTAAGACGGGGTCCCCTATAAGAACGGTGGATCTAACCCACGAATTGAGATAAGCTTCAAAAGTAGATATACCAAATCTGATAGCACATATTCTTCCATATACGACAAGAGGTGATTCTTATGACTACACAATAGGGTGAGTTGAGAGGGTGAACTATGTACAATTAAGTGGGCTTCCTCGCCCTCTCTATCATGAAATAAACTAGGCCTTCCTATGGGGCACGATATAAATATAAGGTGGGCTTCAGGGTTAGATAATTCCTACAAGGCATGGTGGAATACACCATCATCAATGGGGGCCCAACTGTTTGGGTTAGCCTAATGGGTATTACTAACATCGGTGGGGACCCAAATATTTGGGTTAGCCCACTAGTGTAAGGGTGGAAGTGGGCTTAGCAAAGGGCCCTAGGATAGTTTACAACAGTGGACATTTAACCACCATTGTCCTAAGGTGCAGTTCATTTGGGATTGGAAATCAAGATCACAACGGGGCCCTCGGCCCTTAAAACCTCTAACAGACGGATGGTCCATATGTATATCATATACATCATGGTGGGTCTACATATGGCGGTCCATAGTCTACTTAAATGAATAGATAGTGCGCATATAACACACATCATGGTGGGCCTCACACATCATAATTGGGCCTCACACATATAATGGGCCTCATCACATTACAATGGGCCTCACATATCAAATGGGCCTCATCATATGGGCCTTACACATCACCATGGGCCTCATCACAATGGGCCTCGTACAATCACAAGGGGCCTTATACAATCGCAAGGGGCCTCACACATCGCAATGGGCCTCATCACATCAGCAAGTGGACCTCACATACAACTGGTGGGCCTTGCATATGGCTGGTGGGCCTCACCGTCCCACAGATGGGCGGTGCGAATACAACACATGCAGGTGGGTCCCACCGTCCCAATCTGCTGGACAGTGTGGGCATTGTGCATACATTAGGGTCCCACCGTCCCAGCTGGACGGTGTGGATAATGCATATACATCACGTGGGTCCCACCATCCCAGCTGGACGGTGGAGACAAAACAGATACATCAGGTGGGTCCCACCATCCCAACTGGACGGTGTATGAAACACGTACATCAGATGGTCCCACTGTCCCAGTTGGACAATGAGGATGAGGCACATACATCAGGTGGGGTCCACGTAGGTAGCCCACCAGCTGGACTAAGCTGATATTTGTATTTTCCCTTCGTTTAGGCCTGTACAAACCAACAGGCAGTAGGGCCTGCCCGCTGGATAGACAGCGTGGATAAAATACATCACATTGGTCTGCTGGCCCTGGATGGTCGAATATAAATACATCACAGTGGGCCTACTGACCCTGGACAGTGGGCAGCAAGGTGGGTCGGTCCCATTATTTGGATAGCCATGTGGTCCACCATTTGGACAACGTGGATAATACTCATACATCATCAGATGGGCCATCATACAAGGGAAAGAGAGATAGAGAGAGAGAGAGAGACATGTGGTGATAGAGGGAGCTCCGCCACTATGAGCTCCCTTCTATGATACAATGCATACATCAAGATTGTGTGGGCCCTCTATTAACCAATCCAGATGGGGATGTCATCCCCACCACAAATCAAGGGTCTAGATGACCCCTTATATGTTGGATAAAAAATAAACATCATGGTGGGTTCCATGGAGAATGGCCCCATCATGGGATTCATATATGTATTATGGTGGGTCATTGGCTGCACCTTGGGCCCAAAATGGGATTCATACCATCAACCGGTAGGCCCCACTTTGCCCATCATCAAAATCAATGATCTAGACCTACAAGCACCCACCGATTTCTTATCTTCTTTAGCTCCTTGGACTCCTTAGCTCTTAGGCTTTCTCTTTGATGGAGGATAATGAAGTTTGGATTGTTGGATGGTGAGATCTTGGGGTAGGAAAATGGGTCTTCTCTTAGCTTCTCTCCTTAGTCTTTTTCTCTCTTGGTTGCTAGGGATTTGGGTAGAGAATGAGATGGGATGGAGTGAAATGATAGAACAGTGGTGTTGTGTAAGAGGGATGGGATGAGAGGAATGGGTGTGTAAAAGGAGTAACATTAGAGGTATGGACTGTGTTAACTTTTGGATGAGAGAGGGATGGGTGTCATGCCTTATTGGTATGAGAGGGATGGGCTAGGTATGGGTTGTAATGGCTTGTACTTGATTGACTGATGTGATAGATTGGGTAGAGATTCCTCTCTCGGGCTAGGTATGTATTTCCTCAAAATATATGCAGGCGCACTACTCCTAGCCTGGGTATCGCGTTGGTGCGCAAGATGCGGTGTTGGAACCGCGGCAATGGCGCAGTCGCTAGAGTATAAGTTTCGAGTTGAGTCAACTCAGATCTTCGGGATGCGGTTTAGGGTTACGTGCATTTACTGTCTACAGGTCATCGGTTGCCGAAATTCAATGGGAGGATCGCAAGAGTTGGTGGAACAATACGGTACCAGGATACGGGCCTTACATTAGGGCCAACCAAGAATTCCCTTCCGTTTTACATGAGTAAAAAAGAATTGCATACTATTCGAGTCCCCTATAATGACGGGGCTAATAGGGAATTCCCTTCTGTTTTACACGAGTAAAAAAAGAATCGCATGCTTTCGGGTCCCCTTCAATTTTGCCATACGGAGTGGGTGACCTTGGATGGTCTATTTATTCCTCTTAATAACAGGACAATTGTTATGTCCAACATCACATAAGTATTTTACCCTAAGCTTGTTTGGTCCACCCTCATATCCATCGTCCATCATGTGGGGCCAATCTTTGATGTGAACCATTCATTGTGTGGGCCCCACCTTTAATGTAGGTTGTCCATCATGTGGAGCCCACCTTAGATGTGCGCCATTCATCATTAGGGACCGACCTTTAATGTTCACCGTCTATTATGGAGGGCCCACATTTGATGTTAATCATCCATCGCGTAGAGCCCACCATCAATGTTATTGTCCATCATGTGGAGATCACCTTTAATATCCACGACCCATCTTATGGAGCCCACCTTTGATGTGGACGATTCATCATGTGGGCCCCACCTTTGATGTGGGCCAGCCTTCATGCGGGCCCATTGTGGATGTGGGCCACTCATCACTAGGGTCGACCTTTGATGTGGACTATCCATCATGTGGGGCCCACCTTGATGTGGATCATCCATCATGTGGGCCCCACCTTCAATGTGATTTTCCCATCATGTGGGGCTCGCCTTGGATGTGGGTCATTCATCATTAACGGTCGACCTTTGATGTAGACCATCCATCATGTGGAGACCACCTCGATATGGGTCATCCATCATGTGGAGCCCACCTTTGATGTGGATTGTCCACCGTGTTTGCCCCACCTTTGAAGTAGGTCATCCATTATACCAGCTTGCTTTGGATGTGGGCTATTTATCGTTAGGGGCTGACCTTTGATGTGGACCATCCATTATGTGGGTCCACATTAATATGGGACATCTACCATGTGAGCTCACCTTTGATGTAGACCTTTCATTGTGTGGGCCCCATCTTCGACGTGAACAGTCCATCGTATGAGGCCTCCTTTGACACGGACCAAGAGACAGAAGCAGAAAAGTAACAAGTTCAAAAGTTAACAACAAAGAAAAAATATATAGAGATAAATAATAGCTTTTAAAAATTACTTTTATAATGATGCTTACCAAACTAATTTAGTGGACAGTTTGGATTCATGAAAAACATAAGAAAATAAATAATGTTTATTAGGAAACCTTGTTTTTAAGAAATTGTGGGAAAGGAAATATTGCTTTCCTTATTTGTTTTTTAATAAGATTTGCATAAAAATTTAGAATCTATTTTTAAGTTTATTGTTTAACAAAACAAAAAATTTTCTTAAAAAGATTTTAGGTAGTCACTAGCACATGCTAGATTAGCACATGTGACACATGTGGCATATGTGGGATACTTAGAGATGAATAGTTGGACATGTGGCATACATGACATGTGTGGGCACTTAACGCTGAATTGTGACATACACACATGGTAAATGTGAGGTGTTTGAAGTTGTACGGTGGCACATGTGGCACAAGATATGCATTGGCATACTTGACATGTGGCCATTAAGGCTAAATTATGACACTTATGTACATTGACACCACTAGCATGGGGCACATTTGGAGAATTGAAGATCGATAATGACATGTGTGGCACATTGGTGCATGTGGCGTGCTTTGCACATGTGGGGCACAAGTAAGATGAATAAGGGTACATGTGGTACAATACCACATGTGGGGCACAATAGAAGATTGATGCTAACATATGTGGGAAATTAGTACATTGTAGGCTCGTTGCACATGAGCGGCATAAAATAAGATGGATGGTGGCACATGTGTCAGTCACACATGTAGGGCTTGTGGGGCATGACTAAAGATGGACAATATCTCATTTGGCACATGTGACGCATCTGCGGTAATTAAACATGGATAGTAGTGCATTTGGGATTTAACCCTTGAGAAACTCATTTCCCTTCCACCATGGAAAAATACATTACTTAGAAGTGGAAGTGGAAAAATAAGTTCATTTATTTTCCTACAAAAATAAAAAGTGAAAAAATGATATTTTCCATAATTTCTCACAAAGAAAACCTTATCAAATAACGGAAAGTGAGTTTCATGAGAAACAATATTTCATTTTCCATACTTTGCATGAATCCAAGTAGGAAAAAAAATAACTTATTTGATGGCATCCAAGAAGGTTGTAATTGTAGAGCAGTATTTTACTTACTTTTTTTTTTCTAATGGTTCATTTTCTAGGTCTGCATAACTAGAGTTGGGCACGGGATGACTCAACTCGGTTGACTCGACACGTTCAACTCATTTAGACCCAACTCGACCTGAACCAAATGTGTGAGTCGATCCGAATCAAGTAGACTTCGCCCAATCTAAACTCAAACCGAGTTGAGTCCGAGTTACCCCGTAACTCGACCCGACTCGACCCAAACCTGACTCGTTCACACTTAACTCGATTTGAAACCCGACTCAACTCATGTACTATATAAAAAAAAACTAATTTTATTTTTCACCGTAACCCTACCCGCTACACCTGACCGATCTCCCTCCCTCATCCTCCTCTCTCTCGAGCCCAGCAGCCAGCCACAACCACCACCACCAGCCACCAAGCATCCATCCATCCATCCTCCTCTCTCTCTCTCTCTCACTCTCTCTCTCTCTCTCTCTCTCTCTCTCTCTCTCTCTCTCTCTCTCTTCCTTTCCACTTCCTCCCTCATCTCTCGAGCCTGGCATATAGCAGCTCATTCAGATGATCCGCACCCACCCGACCACCTGGCTACACTTAATTAAGGTAATTATAGAGTTTTATTTTATTAATTTTTAATTTGAGAGGATTTTTGAAATTTGGTATAGTATGTGTGTGTGTTCGGCCTATCTCGGGTGCATCCAAGTTGGTTGTGGTGTATCAGGGCTAGTCTGGATGTGGGGTGTGTGTGTGTGTGTGTGTGTCTGGTTTACCCTAGGTATGGAGTGTGGACCATCTGGTGCGGTCGGGCTAGGTGTGGTGTGTTGGGTTGGGTGTGGACCGTGTGGTGCATCCTGGCTGTGGCTCGAGTGCGGTCGGGCTAGCTTGGGTGCGGACGGACTGGTTGTGGTGTGTCTGGGTTTGCTCGAGCTGAGCCATTTCTAAACCCTAAAATAACCCTAACCTTAAACCTAAATCCTAAACCCTAAACCCAAACCCTAATCCCTAAACCCTAAACCTAATCCCTAAACTCCAAAACCTAAACCTAATTCCTAAACCCTGAAACCCTAAACCCTGAAACCTCAACCCTAAACCTAATCCCTGAACCCTAAACCCTAAACCCTAAAACCTAATCCCTAAACCTTGAAACCTCAACCCTAAACCTAATCCCTGAACCCTAAACCCTGAATCTTAAACGGCTAATGTGTTTTATTTTTTTGAATTAAACAATTAGTGGTTTATTTTTATGAATGATGGATTAAATTACTTATTGCTTAGCTTACTATTGTGCATTAGACAATTAGCCTAATGTGTATGAATTACATTACTTATTGTTTAGCTTATTATTATGCATTAGAAATTGGGCTAATGTGTTTTATTTTTGTGAATTAGACAATTAGCTGCCCATTTAAGAATTCCTATGTGGACGGACATATATATAGTGCGTTTTTGTGGCATAGAAATCACTCAAATTGTCCCATTTAGACAGTTCAAGGTTAGATAGATAGTATGCTTTCATATAACCTATTTAAATGCTCATGTCTAGTCTGCACTCCATTTCCCTATTTCTCTCTATATATGTTTCTACCTTTTTTTTCTCATGTCAAATATATTCACATTGCTTAGATATTTGGCATGAGAATGAAATGGAAGATCAACTTATTTGGACAGACATGGGAAGATGCTACCAGAATTTCGGTGTGGGCATTTAAACGGGAATATGAAAGTATTACAATCTATCCAACCTTGAATGGGTGACTAATTTAGGGTTTAGTATAAACTTTTAAGGCAATATAGTGCTAATCTGATTTACTATCTTTCAATTAGTAGATGACTAGTGAGGAAATTTCCAATACCCCTGGCAGTTTGTCAGTCACTTTGCTAATGATCATGAATGAAGGATTAGGTGTACAAGATGTATATGTGCCCATTGATGTTAGTACCTCACAGTCACAAAGTTCAGTAAAAGCAAAAAAGAATAAGATTGGTAGTGTGGGAAGATTTTAAAGAAGTAACCCTAAAAATGGCATGATGAAGATACAATACAAGTACTGCAAGGCTCAAAATATTAAACAAGTATATGGGTCGACCACAACTCTGAAGAAACACCTTTTGAAGTGTCATAAAAAGTGAGAAGCCAGACCTCATGCCAACAGACACTTTCATTTACCCAATCTTTGATGGATCCGTAACAAGGTACCTTGTCCACTTATAATTATAACAAAGACCATGTGAATGAATTGACAGTCAAATTTATTATTGCCAATAAAAAATCATTTCATATGATAGGGAGTCCATCTTTTATCGAATTAGCCAAAGTCCTTAACCCAAGATACTAGAAGGTCTCTCGTACAACAATAAAGAGAGTGTGCATGAAGATGTATGTAAGTAAGAAGGTCAAGTTAAAAGGATAGTTGGCATCGGTTTCCCGAATTAGCATGACATCAGATTTGTGGATGGCATCCAATCAACAAAATGGGTATATGTCACTAACTACCCATTACATTGATGTCGAATTGAGGCTCTTCAAAAGAGTTATAAACTTCCATTATCTTGCACCTCCTCACATTGGTTTGATGATTTCGAACTGCATCTATAGATGCCTTGTGGAGTGCGGCATTGAGAAGAAAATCTCATTGATAACTTTTGACAATGCCTCTGCAAATGATATCATGATAAAAAAAATTGTGGAACCAGTTTAGGGGCACCGATGACTTATATTTTGGTGGAAAAATATTTCATGTTAGGTGCTATGACCACATCCTAAACTTGATTGTACAAGATGGGATTAAAACAATTGAGCTAATGATTGAGAGCATAAGAGAGAGAGTGAAGTATATATGGGGGTCACCTTCATGATTAAATACATGGAATGAGATCATGAAACAGTTGAATTTGTCATCTCAAAGAACGATGAAGCTAGATATTATGACATGTTGGAATTCAACTTACGAAATGTTGGATTCAACGATAGCTTTCAGAGATGCATTCTCTCACTATGCGGAGTATGATAGTGTATATCAGTGATTACCTTCTGATGATAATTGGACAAGAGTTATAGCAGTTCGCAAGTTCCTTTCAATTTTTTACAACACAATGAATATATTTTCCAGAAGCAAGTATCCAACAACAAATATATTTTTACCAGAACTTTGGAGAGTAAAAGATGTTTTATACAGAAGATGTAGTGGACCAGACTTTCTACAATTAATTACTATGGGTATATAGGTAAAGTTTGATAAGTATTAGTACGATTGCAATTTAGTAATGCCTATTGCAGTCATTCTTGATCCTTGATACAAGATGTTCATGGTTATATTCATTTTTTATAAGTTGTATGGTGAGAAGAGTGCCACTGAGGTCGATAATATTTGTGATGCATTGAAGATTTATACAATTTCTATGTAGAAACTTTAGGGGCCACAAAGGATAATACCGTAGGTCAGACTCCTCAAGTGGGTTCTAGTTCTAGTGTTGATGCACAAAGAAACACGATCGACAATTTCATGTCTTTCATGGCACATGTCACACCCCAAACTTAGAAACCGGACTCACAAAATTCCCGACCAATGAATCTGGTGCCGACAGCCTTCTTAGTACCCCATTCTCGGCTCTCAGCTCCCATACGCCAGGTTCCGATCCAGGGATCCTACCAAAAGGATTTTCAGGGTGAATTTTTATTATTATTATAAAGGAGCATAACCACAAATGTACCCAAGTCACAAAACATCATCACCACATATCCACTAATATAATCTTTAAGTATAGTGTTGAAAGAAAAATATATCATTTAACAAAACTCCAAAACATCGGGCACATGCTCCTACCTTAATGTTGTTGCGGTCTAGCATAAACTGCATGTAACGAATGTGCATAAGCTTACTACGAAGCTTAGAGAGTGTGTGTGTGTGTGTGTGTGTGTGCGTAATGCATGTACTAAGCATATAAATATCAGAGTAAGCGTAAATGATGGACGGCTAAACTGGCAAGTTCATAATGATGTTAGTCATACCAAGGCTACACAATGAAAGGCCTACATGGTCGAATGTCATATGCTAGAGATGCAACGCAAGCATGCCAATCATTAACTAGTCCACGTATCAGTACAGTTCATCACTGGAAACATCACCGGGGTCTTGTACACTCCAACACTGGTTGCCGCTTCATGATGTGTATGACCAAGTGAGTGGAAAAGACCTCACTATCCGCCTTACCAGTGGTATGTTAATGCTCATCCGATTCATCGATAGCAGACCCATTTGCGAGCTGGTCAAACTCAACCTAGCTTACAGCCCCCTACGCTCGGGCAGATAAGGTCACGCACCTTTTCAACTGACCACAACACAGTGGGAGACATGACCTACTGTATTTGGCACTCGGGCACTCATGTTATCCACTCGGTCTCGACGCTGAAGCATCATACTGGTACTATAAGGGTTTGGGGACTTTCACTCAAGGACATACATAGCGACGTAATGCTAGAACAGATATTTTTGATATCTAATCTAGTCATCCATGATATGCCTGTGGAGGCCATAACCCTGATGTTGCTAGAGAGTAAAGTGATCGTGACATACAAGATGCGAAATGTATGAATCGTACCATCTAAGTCATGCATCAAACTTGAGCATACCGCGTGATCATGTGGGGCAACCCTATCTCATATTGGGTCCGCTAAGTATCTCAACCCAATGGCATATGCTATGATTAATCACCACCCATAATATGCATACAAATAATGCGTATGGGCATATGTCTAGGCATGATGTCATTATACTAAGCATGTTCTTAGTGTGTCCTAATATACAGAGAGTGGGAACTAAACGACATGCCCCACTAGAAATATAGAAGTATATGTGGCGTGGCCCACGTTAGACTAACATCAGCTCCTCATGTAGCCTGCAAGGTATGAATAAAATATATATAACAAGGCGGGATCCACTGGGAGTGACCCGGATGGACACCCTCATGTACAACATGTGTGTCACTAGGCTATCAATCCATTTGGGCACATGGCCTACTAATGATGTCCCAAAATAATCATATTATCAATGATATCACTGTAGTTACTTTAGTAGAATGATTTTCACCGTCTGATCATTGTTAACGTAAATCGACAGTTACAGATCATTGGTTAGTCATTAGGATGTGATCCTATGCTCATAGCTCATATGAGTCTTGAGATTTCATCAATTCATGCAAAGTATATGCTTAAATGGATTTAATAAAATCATAGTTTCAACATTCACACACCAACTAATTTAAGGATTTGCATCCAAGATGTCAAACATAACTAAAGACCCAAGGGATCTCGATTCTAGGGATTCCAAAGTCCAAAGGATCCCAAAACTAAGGATTCCCAAGTCCAAGGGATCCCAAAATCAAGGAATCCAAAGTCCAAGAGGTTTCTACCCCCACATTATCCTATGGTGTGGCCCACCTGAAATCTGGATCAACCTGAGTTTTGGGCTCATGGCCTAACATGATCTAATAAGACAGATGAACGGAGTGGATATGATACATACATCATGTAGGGTCCCATGTATGGGGGCAGCCCCCTCACGTCACTGGGAAAAATCGCTCAGTAACATCTTTCTTTTCTTTGTTTCTCTTTTTTTAATACACTATTAGTGCGGGCCCCACGTGGATGTTCTACTCCATTCACCGCGTAGTCCATCTCGAGCGAGTCTAATGGGCTCTGATTTGGGTTGATTTGGACAAACAGGGACACCACAGTGAGCCTTGGAATAATTCAACAGCAATGGTTTGTTTCCCTCATTACAGCCCACTTGAGACCCAAATCTATCTCATCTTTTCGCTCATGGCCTAAAATGATCTTGAGAAGTCGGTGGACGATGCAGATTTAATATAGACATTAGAATGGGGTCCCACTTGTGAGACCCAAAATTGGCCAGGAATGGGGTTACCGCCCACGTGCATGGCATATATAGATTTTATTATTATTATTATTATATTTGTTGTATGTTTTGTATACATTATTAAGGTGGGCCCCAAGTGGAGGATCTAATCCGTTCACCGTCTTGACCACCTCAAATGAGGTCAAATAGAGATTGACTAGGACTGGTTTGGATGATCAGGGACTCCACAGCAAGCCCTAGAAGGTTTCAACAAATGGGCAACTTTCTCCTTAGTACGACCCAATCGAGACTCAAATTTGCCTCAAAATTTAGCCTATGGCCTAAAATTATCTGAAGTAGATGGTGGACAGTGTGGATTAAACACATTCATCATGGTGGGGTCCACGTGTGGGACAACCCTCACGTCACCGGGCAATAACGCCCAGTGACACTTTTTTATTTTTCTTTCTTCCTTGTTTTTTAATGTTATGTGGGGTCCACCAGTGGATAATCCATTCTACCCATTATATCAGCAAGCTCTCTATGGACCAAAGGAGTCCAATGATGGGTAAGTCCACCACCTACACACACAACAGTCGACCTTAGAAAGTTCCAACAGTGGGACTTTGTTTACCTTATTGTGGTCCACTTGAGGCTCGGATCTGCCCCATTTTTCGGCCCATGGCCTAAAATATTATGTAGAAACTAGTGGAAGGTGTGGATTAAACATATACATCAAGGTGGGGTCCATGGGACGCCTCCCACCCCACGTCCGTATGGCTGACGTGAGGGGTGCTCCCAACCCCACCGTCAGTTGTGGTGTGGTCCACCTGCTGGTTGGATCGGCTAGATCTTTAGGCTCCAAGGCTAAAATGAGCCAGAAAATGGATGGATGGTGTGGATGATATATGGATTCATCATGATGGGGCCCACGAGGGAAGCCCATACATTGGCTTTGAAAGGTAAATGGCGCCAGAGGCATGTCTTTGGACATTGTTGTGTCCAGGAAGGATGGTGCCACTACCCCTCTCCCTCTCTTGTGTTTTAAGGGTGAGGTAGGGCCCACCTAGGAAATCCATCCATTTAAATGTCCAACTCATGGTGGGGCCAAGAAGCTTTGGATCACATACATTTTTTGTGTATTTTCATCATTCAAGTGTGTTTACACAATCAATTGGTTTAAATAGAAAATAAACATCACAGTGGGCCACACAAGGTGGTCCACGCTATGATAGCATACGAGACACGCTCTCCAATAGCATGGCCCACTTGTGGGTCCCATAATATCATGAGAATAAGAAAAGAAAGGGAAAAGAAGGGAAAAAAATTCGGCCATTGGGATGGCCCCCCACCACTATGGGGTCCACCACATACTCAATACATGACCAAGGTGGGTCATACCTTTATGGGCCCACCAACATAGAGAAATCACAAATAAGGGGAGGGTTTTGACCCTCCCATGTACTCACTTAGAAGGATGGACGGTTGGATCGTCTCGAATCGACGATCGGATGGCCAACCAAGCTCCTCTTCACCCCTAATCTTCTTTAATCTCATTTTTCTCTTTCACTTACTCTCTTCATCCCTCATAACCCTCTCTTAAGCTCTCTTTCTAATCTCTCCTAAATACTCTCTTTTCTTTTAATCTCTCTTTACTCTTTCTTTCTTTTCTCTCTTAATCTCTCCCTAATCTTTCTAATATTTTTCTCTCTTAATCCTTCTCTACTCTTATTAGGAAATGGTAAAAATAAGAGGGAGTTAGAGAGTTTTTGTGGTAGAAATTTTAGGATAAGGAGGGAATAAAGGGAAGATGGAGGGGCAAAATGAGGAGAAAAAGAATAAAAGAATGATGGCTAGCATAGGTAAGGGTATGGGTTGCATGAGAATGGCATGGATTTGTTTGACTAATGGGGAGAGAGTGACATGAGTGTTGGATGGCTTGATTGATGGATGGATGGATTGGTTGATTGATTTGACAACATAAGGATTTGTGCAAGTGGGGCCCACATGCATTGTGCGGCCCATCTTGAATTCTGCCAAAATTGTAACTTCTAATCTAAGGGTTGAAATGAAGCGTGCCGCGCGGCATTGGAATCACAACACCCGCGTGGTCGCTAAGGTATAAGTCTCAGGATATCGTTGTACAAAAGTAGGGTAACGATCAAAACTTGTCGATTTGGTCCGCCGAGAACATGTCATTGTTTGAGTATAAGTGTACGGAAGGTCTCGCGAGGTTACGGGTCTTACAGTACAAGTTGAGACAAACATAGACAACTCAAACAGAACTTGACCACTATCTCAATAAGCCACTTGCAAAGTATAAAGGCGAAGAATTTGATGTTTTAAACTGGTGGAAGTCGAAAGCTCGTCAATCAAAATACCTTGTGCTCTTGTTAATAGCACGAGAAATATTATCAATTCCAATTTCAACCATGGAGTCAGAATTTGCTTTCAATACGGGGAGTAGGGTTATGAACAATTATCGAAGCTTACTTACACTGGAATCAGTTGAAGCACTCATTTGTACACATGATTGGCTGCATCCAATCTAGGGAAAAGGAAACTCTATTGATGAGAAGTTTGAGAAAGAGGAGAGTGATAAGCAAGATGAGACAGTACCTGCAATAATTGTATGAAGCAGGATGAAACACTGTCTTCTCTTTCCTTTGCATTTACTTACGACAACTTGACAAGTATTATTTGTGAACTTGAATTGAAAAATTTGATGGGTGGATGAATATTTTCTATGCTTATCACTTATTAGCTTGTGTATTTTAATATTTTTATATATATATTTTTCCTCTTTTCATTTATGCTTTTAAATAACTTAATGTTGCTTAATACTCATATGGTTAGTTGGTTACATTTATTTATTTTTATTCCTTAATTATTATGTTCCTAACCTCTAACCAAATATTCTTTCTTTTAAAATACACACTTATAGATATGTCATTGAAAGATAATCCATCGACAAATATTTGGGATTATGGAGCCCAAGTCTATTCTCAAGACGTAAAGATAAAGTTGCTATGTAAGTTGTGTGGAAAATAATTTGTAAATAAAATAAATTAGTTAAAATTACATTTGGCTTGTTGGGGAGGAGACGTTGCCCCATGTAGTAAAGCTTCTCTAGATGTCTGGGATTTATTTCGAGTCATTCTTGACTCAAATACAAAGGCTTTCACTACCCCTTTTCGTACAACCAATACAACCAGCTACAGAAGATATAAAAGTAGGCATATTATAATTGAAGAAGGGTCAAGCAATGGAACTGCCCCCACAGTTAGTAAAGAAGAATAAAGGTTTGTTTGTTAATGCTGAATTTTTGCACTTAACGCGGAATTTGGAAAATGTTCCATGTTTAGTGGTGTTGTTAACGCGGAAGAAGGAAAGCGCTCCACCATTTTATGCCAAAAATTTTCCATGATAGGAGTCTAGCTTAATGGGGAATCAAGAATGCGCTCTGTGATTATTTTTTTAATCCAAAATTGTCCTTTGTGACAAAGATTTTCTCCCTTGTGTACACATCCCAACTTTTAACATGGGGCACTTCTCTGAGCCCACCATGATTTATGTATTAGATCCACACCATCTATCAACTTTTTTATATTATTCTAAAGCATGATCCGAAAAAAGATGTACATCCAAAACTCTAAGTCAACCACACCACATAAGGACAGGAACGACTACCGTTAAAACCTTCCTAATGTCCACTGTGAAGCTTACTTGCCATCAAATCTCTTTATAAGGTCTGTGGATGAAGGAAAAACACAAAAATCAGCTTCATCAAAGCCTTATGTGGCCCCAAGAAGTTTTTAATGATAGGCACCCAATTCCCACAATTTCTTGTAGTGTGGCCCACTTAAGCCTTATATTTGCCTTGTTTTTTTGTCTTAATTTCTAAAATAATATGAAAAATGAATGGATGGTATGGATAAAACATATATATCATGGTAGGCCCCACAAAGCCCTTAATTGTTCATATTTAGGTAGATCTTGGTGGGGTAGTACACAATCCCCTCTTAAATTTGGGGTGCGAATTATGTGCAAATGCCTTTCGCAAGAAGTTCTTGCACTGGAATCTTAGGCGGAGCCCACCATTATGTTTGTGATAAATCTAATCTATCCATCCATGTTTTGAGATCATTTTAGGACTTGAGATAAAAAAATGAGGAGGATACAAGTCTTAAGTGGGCCACACTAAAGGAAAATGTGGGTAGGAAAATTCCTATTATTGAAACCTCACCAGAGTCGACAGTAATGTTTACATGCCATCAATACGGTTTATAATGTCATTCCTAGTGAGATGAACTCAAACCACAAATATTAGCATGATTGAAAACTTTTGTGGCTCCACGAATATTTTAATTATGGGTGTCCAATCCTCACATTTTCGGCCCATTTGAGTATTGGATACGATTCATTTTTAACACTATGTCCTAAAATGATCTTATAAACTGGATAGATGGGGTGGATTTCACACAAACATCACGGTGGGCCCCACTTAGATTTTCAGTAGTGGACTTCCTAGGAAAGGCTTTTCCATAAAATCTGGCTCACACTCGAGGCCTACTGTGATATATATGACTACATCCATATAGTCCATCTATATTGAAAGCTTATTTTAGGGTATGATCCAAAAATAAATTAGCTTCAAATCTTAGATGGCCCTTTGTATATGAAACAGTGGTTATTGACCATGTAAAAAATCTTCTGGGCTACAAAAGCTTTGGATCATGTTGATATTTGTGTCATCTCTTCATGTAGTTATTGGTGACATTTTCAATAGGTTGGATGACAAATAAACATTTCAATGAAATTCATGGAGTTTTTAAAGGTAAGGATTCAATCACAATTATTTCATATGGGTAAATGTGTCAAATTAATATATTTCAAGCATTCCAGACATTAGTTAACAAACAAGTTACCGTAGATTCACTATTAGTTTTCTGACGTCAGATTCAAATTTCAAATTTAGACTTCGGATTTCAGATTTAACAAACAGGCCCTGAGATAGACTATTAATGGAATAAGAAGAACATGATTATAAAGAAGCCGTAAAACAAAGTTTGATATTGGCACAGAACCAGATGATAACATCAATCCCCTCCGAGACAACATGATGCCGAAGCAGGCACGAGTACGTGACATAAGCCAAGCAATAAATCATCAAAGTTTCTTAAAAGTCTTGTAGCATTTTATATGTGGTTGGGAATCCCGTACAAATTGGATCATAAAAAGAGGTTGAAAAAACTTATTTAATTGATGAATGAGGATGATGGAAAGGCATCTCCATTATTCGATTCAACAGAGGTAAACAATAATCTTTTAAACACCTCCAGCTCGGACTTGACCGAGAGTTCTCCCGCAATTTAAGTTGTAAAAAGAGAACCAATTGATGATTATGGCAACGAAGGTGAAGGAGGGGTTATTATTATAAACAATGTTACTTGGGTTACATGCCACAAAGATATTCATGATATAAAGGATATAGAATGAATGAATGATTTATTGGTTTGTATGTAGAACTCCATCTCAGATTCTGAACATACTTTTAATTTTTGGCAATGTTTATTTACTTTGTTCATTTTTAAATTACTTTTAAGTCTTTGATAATATTTATTTTGAACTCAAGTAGGATAAAAAATATATGGGAAAAAAGCTCAAATCAATCCGACTCAGTATTGACTCGACCTGACTCGATAATGACTCAACTCGACTTTGTTATTGTGATTGACCCGGACTCGGTTCGGATTAGTCTAGGCCAGACCTGGACTCGGATCGGGTCATGCATGCTGGACTTAGTACCGAGTCGGGTCGAGTTCGGGTCAGGCCTATTTCAAAACTGGAACGAGTCGGGTCAGCTTTAACTGGGTCCGACTCGACTCGATGCCCAGCTCTATGCATAACCCACCTGACCAAGAAGCGGACTGCCACTTGCCCCTATCAGGATGGAAATTGGAAAATGTAGGAGCTATGTGGGGCCCACCATGATATTTGGGTTTGATCCACACCATTCATCCATTTTTCCATTTCATTTTAAGGTATCAGCCTAAAAATGGGCAGATATACCACTAAAACCTTCTTACGGCTCACCAATATATTTATTTGCCATCCAATTTGTAGGTGTTCAAAACTTCTTTGGCCCATAAGAAGTTTTTAATGGTGGGTGTTCAATTCCCACTATCTGGTCCACTTCAGCGTCAGATCTGCTACATTTTTTAGGATCATACCCTAAAATGAACGGCACAGATAAAACACATCCATCATGGTGGGCCCACATAGCGGGGGAACACATTCAACTTCCAAGTTTCACCTAACAAGCGGATTGATCCAAAATTTAGGCCTGGACATGTTTAAGCAGGCCCACATTCGATGAATGGACCAAATCTGGTACCTGTATGCCGAAGTTCATACGTTTGCTGGAGTCCGGATCCTCTGTTATCTAGTCAACAGAGATTTCCTGATACCGTAATCCTCATTGGTCCACGTCATCACTCACTAAAAAAATAAAAATAAATAAATAAAAAAGCTTCAGACGTCAAACCATTGGGGTAACAGGAAATCCCTGTTTACCAGATAACAGAGGATCCCGACTCCGTTTGTTGGCAATGCCTCTTCAGATTGGAAGTGGATTGCATGGGGAGAGCATTAAGTGAGACCCCTGACTGTGGGGCCCATTGTGATGTAAGTGACTACATACATGCCGTCCTTTGCTATTGAAATCTCATTTTAAGGTATGATATAAAAAAATGAAGCAGATTCAAATTTCAAGTGAACCATTGTACGCAGAACAGTGGTAATAGGCTATTAAAAGCTCATTGGTGTAACGCCCAGAAATTCGGGGGTCGAGCATAACTCAGCTCCCGAGTTTCAAAACATCACTTATGCAATATATGTAATGATGGATGTATGTTGTCTATATGAGTGCATAAAACATGGAGTAAATTAAGCCAAACTGTAATGACCTTGGAAATTTTGTGCTAATCTTTCCTTAAGTAGTTGTTTTTGGGGTAATTAGCGATATACTCGATTGCTTGTGAAATTTGCATCAATCACTTTAAATTGTATTTGCATAACTCAAAACCTGTAGATTAGTTAGCGCTATGTTACTCTGAAATCTGGGATCCATCGCTAAATCCAGTTGTTCTGGAGAATTTTTGGAAGTTCTGGATCGGACCTAGATCGCGCGTTGAAAGTCCGATAGCGATAATCTTAGGTTGTTGCGGTCACTATGTTGGGCTTGACCATCACCTCAAAAATCAAGTCCAGATGATGTTCTAGGTCGATTTGATTGAGTTCGGAATGAAGAGTGTGAGAACGGTTGGAAATTTATTAAGATTTTATGAAATCTGAGTCGCGTCGCTTGCATGATGATTTTAAGCAATCTGACCGTTGGATTCTGACCCAATTTCAACCTCTGATCAGGGAAGGTGGCCCAGGCATGTCCTTGTGCTTGTGGACCTGATCGAGATTCTGTGACTGTTGAATTGAGTGTGGTCCGCCACGGCTGATCTGAAGAGCCAGTCGGTACGAAAACTCAGCTTGACCTAGATCCATGGTCAAAGAGCTTAAGTCCGACCTTTCGTGGTTATAGGCCCACCAGAAATGCTTCGTTGGATCGCGAGAGGCAGGTTTTGGTTATACCTTAAGTATACCTTGGCCCTGGGGTTATTTTCATCAATATTAGGCCTATTTATAGTCCTTAAACCCTAGCTCTCTTTTCCATACGAATTTTCTCTAACCCTAGCTTGGAAAGAGAGTGGAAAAGAGAGAGAAAGTGAGAGAGAAGTTGGTGAATCATCTTGGATTCTTTCCTGTTCTTCTACATCCTTGAACCTTCACTTTGAATCGTTATTCTGACGATTCTGAGTTCATCTTTGGGTAAGTTAACCTAACTCTAACCTGTGTTAGAGCTTAGAATAGTCTTGGTGTTGTTGTCTCTCATTCCTATTCTTGCTTTAGGGTATTCTATCGCCGTTGACGAAGACAACTCGTCTGAAATCATTTCGGTGTTCTTTTCTGGCTTAAGGTGCGAACTTTAAGTATATAGGTTATGGTTTTCAAGGCTTTCAATGCCAGTTAATGATTTATTCTTGTTATGGATGAGATTTTACATGCCAAATGTTATGTTTATGTTGCGTTCCTGATATGCATGTGTTATATTGAGATTTGTGTATTCTGTGTATGTATAAAGTACTGTATGCATATAAAATATGCACTTGTGTTTGCCATGATTATTTGTCATGTACGTATGCTAGATGTATGTATGACAACTCCTTGGTAAAAGGAATTGTCCAAATGTGTGTATTTCAACATACGTCATATATGTTGTATCATGTATTCTAAGTGTTTGTAGAAATGTTTGAATGATCTAAAGTGTGTTGTTTCAACCTAGTATGGGCATTGAGGAGCGATTCTCAACTCTCCCACTAGTGTGTATGATTTCCTTCTTGCAAGTTACATTCCTTGTTGTTTAAATTCAAGCATTACTTATGCTTACATTTATGTTAAGTTGATATTCTTCAAATGCTTAAGTACCGCATGATTTGAGTTGTTGTTCCTTTACTGTTCTACCTTCAATGCGATTATCTGTTGTAGTGTAATGTGTGTGGGACTATGCATTAGTCCAGGAAATCGGTAATCGACCTTAAGATCATGGCTGAGGTTGCTTTCGCCACGTAGGACGTATTAGACGAACCCGAGCCGTATTAGAGTTGTCGGCAGTGGTTTGGCCACGCGGAGTGTTTGCGCACTCTATGTCGTTCAACCCAACGTGCGCTGGTACTAGTCGAGTTCGTCAAGTAACCCGATTGTCCGATGTATGTTCACCATGTATGGACGTTACTACTTGAATCTAGGGTACCGAACTTACCAATGAAATCCTATTAACCATGGTACCTTGATCCGCTGAGACTCATGAGCCGGACATGGTGGTATGGGACACCGTGGTCGAGCCGTCGGCTTACGTTGGGGTGACGAGCCTCCCCGTGGTGACCAGTGAGCAACCAAACTCGTGAGCCGATTATGGTGGTATGGGAAAGTATATTCGTGTTGTCGACCTACATTGATTGGTGACGAGCCCTTTGTAGTGACCTCGAGCATACCTGGATACCGCATTGAGGTGACGAGCCGAACTGTGATAATAAAGGTGTGATAGGCGTGCATTGATTGGTGACGAGACCTTTGCTACGACCTAAAACCATATGATCTTATGAGATGTCTAGGACTGACGACCCTAGAATGGATCACTGTTTGGATGGTGACATGAGGAAGGTATCTTAGCTTCCCAATCCTGCTGTATGAAAAGGACTAATAACAACTTGGTAATCATATCCATGCACCGCATTTGCATGTGCTTTGTAAATGTGGTGCACTTTGAGGTGGTGTCATGCGTAACGTAAGATGAAAACGTTAAGGGTGTACGCGTGAGGGCACGCATCATTTTGCATACATCCTTGCATTAACAAGAGTACTTAGGACTTATTTAATTGTTCTGCTTTATCATTACTGCTTGATTGAACTGATAACATGTTAACCAGTGCCTTATTATTCCACTGAGTTGATCACTCACTCTCACGTTCTGGGGCGGTGTTAAACACCCACCAGACTCTGTCTTAGGTTCTGATGTTGTAGATGTGGATGCGACTTCTGAGGCAGAGCGGGAGATGTATGATGATGAGGCTGCTTTCTCTTATATGTAGTTTTCAGACAGGTTCTAGCGAGCCTTGTTCTGATGCACGGGATGCTGGGATTATTTTGGAATTAAAATGATGTAACTTGATACTTGTAATTTTGATAGTAACACTTACATTACGACCTGGTTTGTGTATGTACTTCAGGGATTTGCACTTGTACACATATATTTCTATAAGTCTTCCGCTTGCTTTATTCACTTATCCCTGAATTATATCTGTGTTTTGGCTTAATCTATTCCATGTTTTATGCACTAATATAGTCAACATACATCCATCATCAAATATGTTGCATAAGTGATGTTTTGGAACTCGGGAGCTGAGTTATGCTAGACCCCCGAATTTCAGGGCGTTACACAAACTGCAAACATAATCCAGGGATAAGTGAAATCTGCAAGCGGAAGACTTAAAGAAACATATATGTATATCTATGTAAGTCCCTGAGATTTGTATGCTCTGCCAGGTCATAATTACAAGTGTTTGTTTTCAAAATATAAGTATTAAAATGAAATCATCTATTACAAGGAAAAACCCAGAATCCCGTAGATCAAGACACGGCTCACATGAACCCGCTTGAGAACTGCATAAAGGAAAATGCGTCCTCGTCATCCTCATACTCCTGCTCTGCCTCAGGGGTCGCATTATCATCTGCATCTAAGACAGAGTCTGGTTGGTGTTGAAACACCGTCCCAGAATGTGGGAGTGAGTAATCAACTCAGTGGAACTATACAGTAAAAGTTAACATGTTATCAAATCAATTAAGTAGTAATGATAAGGCAATACAATCAAACACGTCCTAATTACTCTTGTTAATGCAAGGATGTATGTAGAAATGATGCATGCTCTCGCCTGCACTCCTTCAGCGTCTCCATCTTACAGTACGCATGACAACCTCTCGCAGTGCCCACAACGCCAAAGCACATGCAATGCGGTGCATGAACATGATTACCAAGTTGTTATTAGTCCTTTCCATACAGTAGGATTGGAAAGCTAAGGTACCTTCCTCATATCAATTTCCACACGGTGATCTATTCTAGGGTCGTCAGTCCTAGACAATCTCATACAATCATATGATTCTAGGTCGCTGCAAAGGGCTCGTCACTAATCAATGCATGCCTATCATACCTTAGTTACTACACTAAGGCTCGTCGCCTCAATGCAGTATCAAGGTATGCTCGAGGTCACTACAAAGGGCTTGTCACCAATCAATGTAGGCCAACAGCACGAATATAGTGTCCCATACCACCATAATCAGCTCACGAGTCTGGTGTGCTCACTGGTCACTACGGGGAGGCTCGTCACCCCAGCGTAGGCCGACAGCTCGACCACAGTGTCCCATACCACCATGCCCGGCTCACGAGTCTTAGCGGATTAAGGTACAATGGTTAACGAGATTGCATCGGTAAGTTTGGTACTCTAGATTCAAACAATAACGTCCACACATGGTACACATCCACCGGGACAATCGGGTTACTTGACAAGTTCGACTAGCACGAGCGCACGTTGAGTTGAACGACATAGAGTGCGCAAACACTCCGTGTAGCCAAACCACTGCCGTCCACCCTAATACGACTCGGGTTCGTCAAACACGTCCTACGTAGCGAAAACAACCTCGGCCACAAACTCAAGGTTTGTTATCGATTCCCTAACTATTTCATAGTCCCAAATACATTCAAGTATAACAGATATTTATACTAGCAATTCAGAACAGTAGTGGATCAACAATTCCTATCATACAGTATGTGAGCATTTGATGGATATCAACTTAACATGAATTTACACATAAGTAGAGCCTGAATTTAAACAACAAAGAATGTAAATTGCATGTAGGAAATCATACATACCGATAAGATAGTTGATAATCTCTTCTCAACGCCCGTAAAAAGGATAATATATTACACACTAGATCAATCAGACATTTCTACAAACACTTAGACTACATATTCCAACATACATGGCGTATGTTGGTGATAACACACATTTAGACAATTCCTTTCGCCAAGGAGTTGATACACATACAACTAGCACAAATACACGATAATTAATCATGGCAAACACATGTTCGTATTTCATACGTGTACGATACTTTCTATATATACAAGGAATACACAAATCTCAATATAGCTCATATATATCAGGAACGCAATATAAACGTCACATTTGGCATGTGAAATTGCACCCACAACAATAATAAACCATTATCCGACATTGAAAGCCTTGAAAACCTTAACCTATACGAATATAGTCCGCACCTTAAATCAGGAAGTGCGCAACAGATCAGATTCAGACGATAAGTCTCCATCAACGGCGACTAGAGAACCTAAGGCATGAATAAAATGAGCTACATCAACACTTAGACTATTCTAAACTTCAAAACAAGTTAGGGTTTGATTGACTTACCCAAGAATGAACTTAGAATCGCCTGAATAACGATTTAGAAGTGATGGTTTAGGGACGCAGAATAACAGGAAAGAATTCAAGATGATTCACCAATTTCTCTCTCACTTTCTCTCTCTTTTCCTCTCTCTCTCTCTCTCTCTCTCTCTCTCTCTCTTAGCTAGGGTTTAGGAAATTCGTATGGAATTTGAGAGTGAGGGTTTAAGGTTTTTATATAGGCCTAAAATTGATGAAAATAGCCCCAGGGCCAAGGTATACTTAGGTTATAACTAAATCGGGTCTATTTCGATCCAACGGAGCTCTTCTGGTTGTCCCTTTTCCACGTGCGATCGGACTTAAGCTCACTGACCATAGATTTAGGTTAGGCTGAGTTTTTGTATCGATCGGATTTACAGATCGCTCATGGCGGACCAATCTCCATTCAACGGTCACCAAAACTCGATCAGGTCCACCGGCACTATGACATGCCTGGGCCATCTTCCCTAATCCGAGGGTAAATTTGGGTCAGAATTCAACGGTCAGATTGCTTAAAATCGTCGCGCAAGCGACATGACTCAGATTTCATAAATCCATATTTAATTTCTCACCTTTCTCACACTCTTCACTCCGGACTCAAGCAAATCGACTTAGGACATCATTTGGACTTGATTTCTTAGGTGATTGTCAAGCCCAACAAGGTGATCATAATTGTCTAAGATCATCGCTATCGGACTTCTAACGCGCGGTCCAGGTCCGATACAAAGTTTCCAAGTACTCCCGAGAGCAACTGGATTTAGCGTTGAATCCTAGATTTCAAGGTAACATAGCGTTAACGATTCTACAGGTTTTGAGTCTTGCAGATCAAATTTAAAGTGATTGGTGCTAATTTCACAAGCAATCGAGTTTAACGCTAGTTAACCCACATATAACTTCTAAAGAATTTGAGATAGTACTCGGGTCTTTGCACAAAATTTTTCAGGTCATTACAATTGGGGGCTACAAAAGTTTTGGATCAAGCTAACATTCGTGTGGTCTCTCTATCTATATCTTTTAGACCTTATCAACAGGTTGGATCTGCTTGTTTCTGGATCATGCTCTAGAATGAGCTTTCAGAACAGTTGCACGGAGTGGATTTAAGGCACATATTTCACCTTGAGCTCCACAGTCAAGGTCTCACCCACCACGTTGGATTCGGCGTATCACTTAATCAGGTCCCGATTACGTGGTGCGATGCACACAATACTTGGTGTGACACACAAGACGCGTCACGAATGAAATCAGATTGCGTACTGAGTTACTTAGTAGGCGTTTATCCTAGTAAGTAAATTCAGTTAGGCCCACTTTGAATGTATATGGTTTATCCACACCGTCCATCCATTTTTCCTGCTAATTTTATGGGTTGATCCCAAAATTAAAGTAAATCCAAAGCTCAAGTGGACCATTCCATAGTAAACAGTGTAGAATAATGATTTCCACCATTGAAACCTTCCTAAGGCCCACAGTAATGTTTATTTGTCATCCAACCTCTTCATAAGATTAAAAAAAATGACTTGGATGAAGAGAAACCACAAGCATCATCTTGATCCAAAACTTCCATAGCCAAAAAGAATTTTTCAATGGTAGAGGTTCAAACACACTGTTTCCTTTGGTGTGGCCCACTTGAGCTTTGGATATGCTTCCGTTTTGGGATAAAGCCCTAAAATTATCTGTTAACATGCATGAACGGAATGGATAAAATAAATAAATAACGGTAGACCCCACAGAGTTTACTCAGTACGCTAATGGTATTGAGTTACTCAGTACACAATCCGCTTCCGTCACGAATATACGTGAACTGAAATCGGATTGGGTACTGAGTTACTCAGTACCTCTTATCCTACTGAGTAAATTACGTTGGGCCCACCATGAATGTACGTGGTTTATCCAGGCCGTCCATCCGTTTTTCCAGCTCATTTTAGGGGTTAAGCCTAAAATTTAAGCGTATCCAAAGATTAAGTGGACCATACCACGGGAAACAGTGGGAATAATGATTTCCACCGTTTAAGCCTTTCTAGGGCCCACATTGATGTTTATATGTCATCCAACCCGTTCATATGATCACACAGATATGGATGAAGGGAAAAAATAAATACAATCTTGATCCAAAACTTCTGTAGCCCCTAAGAATTTCCAACGGTAGATGTTCAATTCACACTGTTTCCTCTGGTGTGGCCCACTTAAACTTTGGATATCTTCATTTTTAGGCTCAAGCTCCAAAATTATCTGGTAAAATGGATGGACAGAGTGGATAAAATGCGCAAGTCACAGTGGACCCCACAAAGTTTACTTAGTACGCTTAGGGTACCGAGTTATTCAGTACGCAATCTGCTTCCACGTGAACTGACACTGTGATGCACATGTCATATCCACACCGGGAAAGGATTGGCTACTCCCCTTGCCACTAGCCCCGTGGCTGGTGGTCGGTGCTATGTGGCCCCACCATGATGTATGTGTTTCATCCATTCTACTCATCCATTTTTAAGATCATTTTAGGGCCTGACACAAAAATTGAGAGGGATATGAATCTCAGGTGGACCACACCACAGGAAAACAATAGTGATTGGATATCTACCATTACAATCATCCTAAAGCCCACTGTACTGTTTATTTGACATCCAATCTGTTAATTAGGTCATACATGCATAGAAGAAGGGAAAAAACAAATATCAGCTTGATCCAAAACTTTTATGCTTTTATGGCCCCCAAAAGGTTTTTAATGGTCGAAGCTCATTCGACACTGTTTCCTGTTATGTGGTCCAAATGAGATTGATATATACCTCATTTTTGGCCTCATATTGTAAAATTATATGGACGGCATGGATGAAATACATAAGTCATGTTGGGGCCCACAGAACATCGACCACCAGCCATTGGCTGGTGGCAGGGGGAGTAGCCAATCCGCGTCCATCCACACCATCCATTAATTTTATAGCATAAACACAAAACTAAGTCAGATCCAAATGTACCACACCATAAAATGCCATTGGGATAATGATGCCCTTTGTTGAAACCCAGGCCAACCATCATGTTTGTTAAACATCCAACCGGTTAATAATTTCACTCAGAAATGCGTTAAAATAATAATAATAACAATAATCAATTCAAAACTCCTATAGCCTCCAAAGAGTTTTCAATGGTGGCCATCACTCTCTCCACTGCTTTATGTGGTATGGTACACATTTTTGTTTTTATTTCATAAAATGGGGAGCGGGTTGGCCACTCCCCCTACACCAGCCAATGGCTGGTGGTCGGTGCTCCGTGGGCCCCACCATGATATATGTGTTTCATCCATGCTGTCTATATACTTTTACGGATCATTTTACAGTATGAGACCAAAAATTAGGTATATCCCAATCTTACAGGAAACAGTGTTGAACCAGTGTCCATCATTAAAAACATTTTTGGGGCCATAAAAGCTTTGGATCAAGCTGATTTTTGTTTTTCCCCTTCATCTGGGACTTATGATCTAATCAACAGATTGGATATCAAATAAACAGTATAGTGGGCCTTAGGAGGATTTTAATGGTGGATATCCCATTGCTATTGTTTTCATGCGGTGTGGACCACCTTAGATTTATATACCTCTAATTTTTAAAATCAATCCCTAAAATGATCTTTAAAAATGGATAAAGGGAATGGATGAAACACATACTTCATGGTAGGCCCATAGAGCACCGACCACCAGCCACGGGGCTGGTGGCCGGGGGAGTAGCCAATCCGTTTCCCATAAAATGATCTCTCAAAAGGGATGAACGGCTTGGATATAACACCTGCAACATGGTGGAGCCACAGAATTTGTTGATGTAAACACCAGGAAGGTCGGTGGTGTGTTGCACCACGCAATCCGCTTCCCTTCAGATTCTCTTCGCGTAAATCGCCCCCGAGAAATCGTTGCCTCGAAAGGCAAAAATTTCAGTTGCCGAGTTTTATTTCCTTCTGCTGCATCGAAAGCAGAACCCACCCAGTGACTGCGGTTCCAATTACCAGACATATACGCGCTACGTTGTTTAATCCTTCGCTTCTCTGCCGCTCACTCCTCGCGATAGAGAGAGAGAGAGAGAGAGAGAGAGAGAGAGAGAGAGCTGCTATGGAATTTGAGGTGAGGGTTGTTGGAGGGATGGAGAGCTGCTTCGTCTCTCTCCCTCTCTCTCTCATCCAAACCCTCCAATCAACGCATCTGGGCCTTCTTCCACCGATTCTCGCACTCGAGCTCCGGTCTCGCCGCAGCAGCGACGATTGCTGGCATCTGGCCTGGTCGGGCTCAGCTTCCAAATCGTCGGCTATCGAGGTAATTTGCCCATTCTTCCCTACTTTCATTTCCTTCAGACGATATCTACTTTTCAATGTACACACTCCCATTTCCCTTGTTGTTATGTTCTTTTTTCTGTGTTGCTATTATCATGTCCATTAAAAATTGTGGGCCGCTGTACCATGTACAATACCAACTCTTCAAATTCACCTGTTTGAATTTGGAAAGTTAAATTTCTTTTTAATTGTCGACAGCTAGTGATAATCTGATCATTAATCTCAATCGGTGCGTTTTAAAAACTGGACCAGATCCCAACCTGTTTGACAGTGGTTCGGTGCAACTGCTGGTTAAACTGGTTCAAGCTGTAAAGTGAACATGATGTCATAATTAAATTAATCATTTCTGAAAGTGAAAACTAAGAGAAACCTTGTAGATAGAAATTATTCTGACTGATCAATAGTTGGGATGGTATGCTTACCATTACTAACCATCAAGGATTGTATTTGGGGTCACCTAGAGCCAAATACGACAGAATGTAATAGTTTACCTGTGAAACTCTTTCCAGGTGTAATGTGTTTGCAACTAAAAATTTTACAAGTTAAGAAGAAAATACAACATTGGTTCACATTCAACAGAAAAAAGGCAAAAAATTCTATAGCTAGGGTCTTAGGGAGGGAGGTACTGAAATAGTTGCACTTGACAAATCCATGATGCATTGTAGAGGACTACGTGTACCAACCCATTGTTTTGATGGGGCACCAAAGCCCAGTCTCATATTTGCACATCTACACTCTATTACAATAAAACATAAAAAAATGATACTATCATTATATACCGAAGGTCTACTACATCCTTATGTACATATGGTTAAGGCTGGACACTTCATCTCTACTTTGAACTATATGCATGTCTGGTGACATATATTAGTTCAAACTTCTTTTTCTCCTCACTTGCACGTGTATACATGTCCAGATTTTTTGTATGTACCTTTTGTTTCCCTGTGACTGTTAAGCTTTTAGCGTGTTGCATAAATATTGATTCCTTTGTAGTAATGTCTTTTATGAATCTAATTTCTACTGATTGAAGTTTTTATTATTTTTGAAGAACCCACCATGCCTTTTCTATCTTTATCCTAATCATAATCATCATCAAAGCCTGTCCCCAGCTATTGCGAGTTGGCTGCACTGAATGCCCCATGTGGGAAATGCAACTACATATTTGTGCCTATCTCTCATCCTCACATTGTTTATCTTTTATCCTATCTGTTTGTATTCAAGTCCCCTTTGCCATCAATTCACTGTAGGTTGCTCAACAACTAGCGGAATGTATTTCTCTACCTGATCGTTCTGAAGTACAAGTGAGAGCAATTGCTAATTTGCCCAAAGCTATACTAGTGACAATAGAGCCTAGTACTGAGGATGACTGGGAAATTTTAGAGCTTAACTCAGAGCTTGCAGAGGTGGCCATATTAAAACAGGTGTGTGAAATAACATCTTTTGGATGCTTCTCCTTTGGCGTAGGAACTGATTAATGTTGGCCTTTATTGATGATGAGAACCATTGGACTCCATTGGACTTTTCATCTGATAGTTTGTTTTTTTTTTTTTTTTTTTTTTTTTTGCATAAAAAGTTATTTATGAGGAGTATGCTTATTTATTTCTTTGCTTTGTTATTGAATTTTATGATTGTGGTGTTTCAGTCTTAGTACTTGCCAGTGTTGTCAAGATCCAATGAATTATGATTTGAGTAGAATCTTAAGCAAAACGATTTGAATCGAATCCTACCGTTGAATCCCTTTTCATATGAATCCTATGATTTTATTATTTGAATCCTAGGATTTATGATTCGAATCCTGATTTACGATTCAAATTATACTTACTCTCCGTAGCTTCACTTGGCTTTCATTTTATGTTTTTAAATTGGTGGGGGCTTTAAGAATCATTTAGAAAAAAACCTTCAAAAAAAAGAAGAATCATTTAGAAAAGGTAAATTATTTTATTTTGTTCTTTATAAGAGATTAAATGATATATACTCTTTAACGTTAAATTGTAGAAGGTTTTTTTTTTTTTTTTTTTTATAAAATGGTTTCTTACTTCTTAACTAGTTGAAACAACAAATCGATTTATGACTTACCTGGAATGTTTTTATGACTGGTTACAGTCATGCTAACTTAAATGTATTGTGGAATGATCGTTAGAAATCAAAATATCTTTTTTCGCCAATCTACATAATCAAATGCTGCATTTCCAACGTGATTCTACATTCAAGAAAGTTAACAAGAATGTAAATTATTAAAGGATCCTTGTATGTTTTTGAAGGAAAATTTCTTTAAAGACAACAAAAAGGAAAGATAATAATCCTTTAACACTATCATGACATAGAATTACTTGGAGAGTTAATGCGGTTGGCAGATATATTTGGGTGTAAGAGTGGAGACTTTCCTTCCACTTTTCTCAAGTTACTCTGCATAGGGAAGTTGACAAAACACCTTAGACACGGTGTTAGAAAGAGTGGAAAGGAGGTTATCAAGTTGAAAGGGCTGGTATCTTTCTACGGGAGGTCGTTTAGAACTCATCAAAGTGGCCCTTTCCAACATGCCTGTTTACTTCTTGTCTCTCTTCAAATGTCCTAAATCAATCTTGGATAGAATTGATAAGATGAGAAGAGATTTCTTATGGAAAGGGACCGAGGACAAAAGAAAGTTCAATCTTCTTAATTGGCATGAAGTTTGTAAGCTGATTAACGAGGGAGGAGCTGGCTTAAAGGATTTAAGTGTCATGAATACTGCTTTTCTCGGTAAGTGGCATTGTAGTTTTGGATCCGAGGTGGGTAAATTATGGAGGGAAATTCTTATCTCTAAGTATGGCACTTAGGTGGGCGATTGGAGCATAAAATCCTCATCTCTTTATTGAGCTTCTTATGTGTGGAAGGCTATTGTTTCAACAAAGTATCTGTTCTGTGAAAGTGTTTCTTTTTCATTAGGAAGGGGAAACCGTATACACTTCTAGATAGACGTGTGGTGTGGAGACCGCCCTCTAAACGAGCTCTTTCCGAGAATTGCTAATCTTGCTTGCGACCCATGTATCCTTGTTGATCGTTGTTACTCCTTAATTGTTGGAGAAGTGATTTGGTCGCCCCCATGTCGGAGGAACCTTTTCGAAGAGGAGTTTGAGGAGTTTATTAGATTGCTTGAGCACTTGAAGCTTTACCTACCTCCCCCAAGAAGTCGATACGATGGTTTGGAAAGGTCATAGCTCAGGCTTTTTTTCAGTGCATTCATTCTATAAAATGATCTCTAAATTGAATTCTTCAAAGTCTTATCCGTTCTTCTAGTGGTCTTATGGAGCTCCTCCCAAGGTTGCAGCTTTTGTTTGGTTAGTGGGGAGGAAGGCGTTGACTATCAACAATCTTCAAAAGAGATCCATCATCATTCCCAACATTTGCTTGATGTGTATGGTGAATGTTGAGTTGATCGATCATCTTTTCATTCACTGCCCATTTGCGCGCAAAATTTGGGATCATTCCCTCCTTTTGTTCCACATATATTGGCTAATGCTGAAGTTAGTTGACCCTCTCTTATGGGCTTCACATGGTGGAGTCGTAAGCAGTGTTCCAATTGTCGTCGATAGTATCAAAATTTCAGCGAAATTATCGTCGTTGAGGACTCTGCGAAACCGAAACCCCACTATGTCGTTTCTCTTCAAGATGTCGTCGATTTCTCGGTGAAATTATCGATTAGTACGGTAAATTGATTTATCAACGAAAAAAATGTTGTAGCCACCTACCCATTGGCGAGAACATTCCAGCGTAAATACATGTAAAGTAGGAAAAAAAATAAAAATAAAAAGACAAAAGCTTTGAATTGGAATTTTTGAGAGAAATTTGTTTGCGAAAGTGTTTTTCGACACCATTGGAGGAATTTTGGTGCATCTAAAAGTGGATTTAGTGGGCCAATCACGGATCAACAACGTGTGGGCCAGTTTTCAAAGGTACAAAAAAAACTCAAAGAATCCCTTTTTTCTTGGATTAAATGATTGATTTTGCATTAAGGAAGGATTTCAACAAGATTTTTGGGCTTTTTTTATGCAAGACATGAAATTCAAATATGATGTGCAAAATTTTTAGGCTTTAGATCACGTTAGTTCAGAAACAATTACACAAAATTCCATATCCCACACAAAAGTTCAAGCATTCAATCAAGGGGACTCTATGCAGGCCCGAGCCTACACATGTTAGGACTGAATCAATCAAATTATAGACCAAACAATAATCAAAGGATGGGAAATTCATCCACACATGCACAAAAATAATTTCCCAATCCAAGAGTTTCATATATTTCAATTCAGGGAACCCTAAGGTTGAAGAAATGGCATAAAATTGGGGATTTGAGTAATTTAGGAATCGGGTTAGGAATTTGGAGTGAAAGGGGCGAAAGAGAGGAGAGAGACGAACCAAAGAAACGTCACATGCGTGGACAGCAGTGAAGGCCCAAACGCATGTGCGCTGGAGGTGTCCCGCACGTGTGTGGGGCCCACAAATCAGAAAACGGCCATCTTGGCCCTAGTCGGCTAGAGCTGAGCCCACGTGGCTCTACTATCCAACATGTCATCAACAAAAACGCACACTTCTTTAGGTTGGCGTACAATTTCTCGGCTTTAAGGATCCCACAAACCTGCCTCAAATGGTTGAGGTGTTGTTCCTTGGTTATGCTATAAATCAAGATATCATCAAAGTATACGACTAGAAACTTCCCCATGAAAGGCCTCAACACTTGGGTCATCACACGCATGAAAGTGCTTGGGGCGTTAGTTAACCCAAAAGGCATAACTAGCCACTCGTATAGCCCATCCTTCGTCTTAAAGGCCATCTTTCACTCATCACCAGGGCGTACATGGATTTGGTGATAACCACTTTTGAGGTCAATTTTTGAGAAGATAGTAGCATTGGCCATCATATCCAACATGTCATTAAGATGCGGTATGAGAAACCGATACTTAACTTTGATTTTGTTGATGATCCTACTATTAACACCCATCCTCCATGTGCCATTCGTCTTAAGGTGTAAGAAGGGCGGGCACGACACACGGGCTCATGTTCTCTCGAATGAAACCCTTCTCTAGGAGTTCGTCAATCTGCCTCTTCAACTCAGCGTGCTCCTTTGGATTCATTCTGTAATGCAGGAGGTTTAGTAGAGTCGCCCCAGGGATTAAGTCAACGGCATGCTGTATATCCCTCATAGGGGGAAGCTCATTCGGTAGATCATCAAGAAAGACATCACGAAACTCATGCACTACCTGAATGGCCTTAGTGGGTAACTCTACGCTAACCTCTGTACACTCTCCCTAGTCACAAGGGCGTATACCATCGAGCCTGCCTCCATTTCTCGCTCAAAGTCCTTGGCATTTAGAATATGGAGTGGTTTGGACTTAGACTTCGACTCCTTCAATTCTTTTGAGCCACTTGCACCGCTCTGTGTGGACTCCTTTCCAGTCGTGTTTTTGGGTGGTAATGGGTTTAGCTTGACCTTCTTGCCCTCAAACCAGAATGTACACGCATTCGAGCGACCAAATATGGTAACATCCCTGTCGTAGAGCCATGGCCTGCCCAGAATGATATGACTAACGTCCATGGGAACAACATCACACCAAAGAGTTTCTTTATATGATCTAAACTGAATAGGAACAAGACAACGGTGCGAGATTGGAATGGACGTTTCATCAACCCTGGAAACTCTATAGGGTTGAGGATGGGCTTCCAGCTTCAAGCCCAAACGGCTCACAGTGTTAGTCGATGCCATGTTGGCACAACTACCACTTTCCACGATCAACTTATAGCTCTTTTCTCCACACTTTGCATAAATATAGAAGATCGTGTTGCGGCGCCGGTCATCAGTGTTCTTGGCTTGAGCCAAAGCGCAACGTACAATTACGAGGGTCGCAGACTCTTGCGCTCCCTCTTCCTCATCATTAGGGGTCTCTATGGGCTCATATTCTTCCTCTTCACCGTCACTCTCTGGAGGCACTACTACTTGCCAATCAATAAGGAATACTTTCGTGCCCTCTCTCGTGCTGCGCTGGTGGGCAAAGTGACCAAACCCTTGACACCTAAAACACCTAGTTGCCCCATTTCCACGTGAACTAGACCCGACAATTTCTTTACCCTTATCATCCTTGGGTTTGGGTTGAAAATTGTTGGAAGGTTTGTTTTGGTATCCAGTGTTAGGTCTAGCCCCAAAGGGGTTGGCCTTAGCACCAGAATCGCGAAAGTCAAACCGCCTTCCCACAGATGCTTTGAGATATTGCTCGACGTCTAACATTACCTGATACAACTGCTCAATAGTGTCTATGTCTTTAGCGAGCAACTCTCTCCTAATGTCAGGACGGAGACCCGTTTTAAAACGAGCAAGGGTAAGTACAGGGTCCTCATCCACCTCGCAGCGGGTCAAGTACTCTTCGAACTTCTCAATATAGTTAGCAACGCTCATGGAACCCTGTCGAAGAGACTGCCACTCCTCAATCAACTGTAAGCGATAAGAGAAAGGGAAGTACTTCTCCTTAAGTGTTTATTTCATTTCTCCCCAATGGACTATTGGGAGTTCCCTCGCTCTTTCTTTCTTTCGCTCTATCGTCGCCCAAAACCTTTTTGCTTGACCCACAAGCTTCATCTTGGCGAATCGGATTCGGCGAGCATCCGACATGTCATACCATTCAAAATAGTGGTCCATATCCGCCAACCAATCTAAAAAGGCTTTAGGGTCCACGTGGCCATCAAACGTAGGGGCGTCTACTCTTAACTCCTTTGAGGGGTTGCGTATCTGGGTCATTTTGATCATGATGTCCCTCGCAGTGTGGGTACACAGGTGCGCGCTCATGACCAATTCCTTGGCTGTCTCCATTCGTTGGTCTAACCTTATGACTACCTGCCTGAGAATGACATCTTCCCCAATGGTGGGGTTTGCGTCGAGGGAGGTCTCTAGTTGGGTAATGCGCTCATTAAATTGATCAAGGCGTTGGTCCATACGTGTTTCCAAGCGCTTACTCAAAGACTCAACCTGCTGGGCCAACTTGTTCACTGATTCTTGCAGTTGCTCTATGTTTAGTGTAGGGTGCAAACCAAAACCACGACCCGTACGCGTGGGCATACAACTACTAACTCAACCTAAGAACCTTCTACTGCGACTATATGCGGCTAAATGGGACTAAACGATCCTATGAGACTCTATATGGGGAAAACTACACAACGCTACCAAAATCCAGTAATATAGTTGTCAAAATAAGGAGATAACAGAAAGTTACAGCAATGTGAATTGCTAACTTATTGTTAACAGAAATTTCAGCAACTAATATTAGGAACTATGGTCCTCTAACAGCTATATATGATGAGACTGGATGCATGATGAACAAAAACAAACTAAACCCTAAACATGTAATACATTCCCCTATAAGAACCCTAATCTCTGATACCAAATTTGATGTAGGACATGAAAATTAAATATGATATGCAAGATCTCAGGCTTTAGATTATACTAATTCAGAAACAATCACATAAAATTTCACATCCTACACAAAAGTTCAAACATTCAAGCAAGGGGAATTTGTGCGGGTCCAGGCCTACACAGGCTAGGGCTGGATTAGTAAAAATTATAGACCAAACGATACTCAAAGGGAAATAAAAATCATCCATACATGCATAGCAGTTAGTCCCTAATCCAAGGGATTCACCAATTCCAATTCGGAGAACCCTAGGGTAAGAAAATGGGTAAATAAATTGAAAGTAATGCAATCTAGGGTTAGGGAGAATAAGTATGAGAGGAGTAAAATAGGTGAAAATCTGAACCTGGAAATAGTCCCTGTGCGCGGACAGCGGGCTGGGCCGATCGCACGTGCGCAGGGGCCTGGCCGCACGTGCGAGGGGGTGACGAACGGGGAAAGCGCCTCCTTGGCTTTGGTCGGCCAGGGGAGGGCTTCCAAACCCCCAAGTTTCAGCTCGATCGGATGCACGATTTGTGCGTGGTGCTCCGCCGAAGTTTCAGCCCTCCTGCAGGGCCAGAATCTAGAATTCTGCTGTAAAGAAGAAAATTGTTGCAATAAAGGGCAGATTTGAAGCACGGATGATGGTAGGAGATGAGAAATAGAGATGGTGGAGGATAGGGGTGAATAGGGATTGATGTGGCTTTGCACCACGGTAGTTAGCCCTCCGACGAAGGGAGGGCTTCGCACCCAATTGGATTTCCACAACTCGAGAACTCAGAGGAGTAGAAAAAACGCAAAATTTTTATTAAGCTTCAATGAATAAAAAACCCTACAAGGGGTGCCTATTTATAGGAAAACCCTATACCCCAAAACTCGCACCATGTGCGCAACCTATTACTTGGCGATGAAGTAAACAAAAATGAAAACTAATCAAAGAAATCTAAACCGTCCATGATAGTCTAAATAACATTAATAAGCAAAACTTAAAATATGAGATTAATTTGACTATTGGGCCACAATCATTAGATCCCATGATGGGCTTTACTTGACTATCGGGCCCACTCCAATGAATCAAAACTCCGTCTTCTAGCTAGGAGGCCCTCCCTGGACGTCGTCATCAATCCAGATCGACGGCAGGGCCCTCCTCCTTGCGTACGTGCGTAGGGGGGGCAGTGTGTGTGATGTTCCCATCATGATGTCTTGCAAGAAGTGCTTTATCCAAGTAACTTCAGTGGCTGTGCAAAAAGGAATAAAAAACTAGATATGATTATGACGTATCTCTTACCTCCACCCCTCAAGTGACTGTTGAAGCTTGACGAATGAGCAACTTGAAACCAAACCATTGAAACTGGTCTTTTGTGCCTCTTGGATGTGGTTTTCCTTGAAGCAAAGCGTCTAGTCATCGATTGGGCTTCCTCGTTAAGCTGTTGGGAATCAATGAGGTGTACTCTCTTTTCTGTAAAAAAAAAAAAAAAAAAAAAAAAAGAAGAAGAAAAAACTGGTCCTTTAGAAGACCTTAGTGAAAGCACCAGCTAGCTGATTCTTTCCATGGGAGTTGGGACATACATAGGGTATGTTTTGCAAAGGCCTGTTTACTAATGAAGTGATAGTCGATTGCTATATGCTTTGTTCAGATGTGAAAAAATAGGTTTGTTGGTGCATGCGTTGCACTATAAAATGATCACACTATAGAGTAGCAAATTGAAATATGAAGGCCTTGATGTCTCGCAATAAGTGCTTTATCCAAGTAACTTCAGTGACGCTAAATGCTACAGAACAATGATAGGCTTTTGAACTCAAGATAGTAATGACAAGTTTTGGTCAGTGAATGGAAAGACCAATTTAGGCCCCAAAAACACAATAAATGCTGAGGTGGGTCATCATTTGGACTTTATTTGCATTAAGAAAGGTGGGTAAACTAAGAAGCATTGATGGGAGTAAAGGTAAGTAATGTAGGGGCATTTTCACACCAGCCTTGAGTGGGGTTGCCTGTGGGATGCAAGGGCACACTCGGGGTGGGCTGCCCGTGTGAGGCGGGTGGCCCATGTGAGGTGGTACCCATGTGATTAGGGGCCCACGAGGGGGGTTCGGCCGAGGTCCTAACCCATGCGATGTGGGGCCTGGGCTATGAGAAAGGGATTAATTCGCCATGCTTTATCTGTTCAAGCTTTTAGAGCAATTGGTTAATTGTCCTGCATCAAATTGGTATCAGAGCGTGAGGTCTCGTGTTCGAGACTCCTCACCTGGGGTGATTAATGCAGGGGCATTTTCACACTTGGATCGAGTGTGGTTGCTTGTGGGATGCAGGGGCACGCTCGGGGTGGGTGGCCTGTGTGAGGCGGGTGGCTCGTGTGAAGCGGTACCTATGTGATTTGGGGCCCACGAGGGGGTTTCGGCCGAGGTCCTAACCCATGTGATGTGGGGCCTAGGCTATGAGACAAAGGGATTAATTCGCCATGCTCTATTAGTTCGAGCTTTTAGAGCAAGTGGTTAATTGTCCTGCATCAATAAGACTTCTCTTAATGCAGGAGAGTATATCTTTAACAATGATATGATTTGTAGATAAACAGGATTGTGCACAATTTAGCATACTACATTGGCAAGGAAGATAATATCCAACCTAGAAGGAATAGATGCATTAAACATTCTGCAATGCTTTCATAGGAGGCTTAGGATCTCTTACTTGGGGTGTTCAATGGTTATAAGTATGAAACACTGTTCTGCCTCCTTTCTATTTCTCCATCTTCTTTAATGTAGCAATTACTTTTGTATTATACTTTGCAGAAGGGATTGAATGGCATTTGCATCTTCTCTTTTCATGATTGTAAATTCTGCTGTGCTGATCTTAGTCAAAGATGAATATGTAGGTGTTAGAGAATGTGGTGCTGCATGGTTTTCCTTTTTGTGGTGCCATTTGGCTTCAATCTTTCACTTCTTTATTACTATTCGTGTTATGGGAACTTTGATTTACGGTTTCATGAACCTTCTTAAGCTCCCTTTTGATGAGTATTCAGAAATCAGTTTTTGATAACTCCATTATGTGGATATGCAGTTTCTCAAAACTCATTTTATCTAGTAGTGTTGTTTGGATTACAACGTCTGTTTTTCTATTTTTTCTCTTACAATGTTGTCTGGATGTCAATGTTTAAAAAATCATTTTATGGAAAGTCAATGCAGTATAACGTAGTTATCAACACCACTGCATCTTTTGAGTCCTACAGCCAATGTAATGTCCTAAAATCTCCTGATTAGGACAAATCTTCAATGAAGGCTATGATCTCCCAATCTGGCAGATATTTGGGGCATGGGTCATCCACTTTCCTATTTCGCAACTGGACATTTAAAAAGAACAAGTGCAATAAAATTTCACATACAACTCAACAGGTCCAATATTGGAGGCTATAACTAAAAAAAATCACATTGGCATCTTGAAAATGGATGGACAAGAAACAACAACCAAAAAAATAGGCACTAGACCACATTCAATGTACATGATTGCATGGATTGGATGGAAACTCTCACTTACCACTATTTTTTGGGCTATTTAGCATGTCAATGTAGTGGCCTAGTTGAATCCGTGGTTCCCATTTCCTACACATTTGCTTGTTCCAGGAGATGCTCATCCATTCATAATAAGGCCCATGATTTTTCCCTGCACATTTGCCCGTTCTAGGAGATGCTCTTCCATTCATAATGAGGCCTATGATTTGGACAATCTACATTAATATACATTTCTTCCAAAGCAGATCTTCACCTTGTAGGAAAGGGAGACACTATTTACACCTCTTTCTATTTGCTTACACGCCACCCCCATTGTGTACTATTTCTTCCGAAAATGGAAGGTACATGCATGAAAAATCAATCATGGTGGGTTTAAATCAAGGTGTCCCAAATCAGTTACGTATCGGCTGTAACGGCTGATACATAACGGTAATGCCGGTTACCGTTACACGATACAGGACTGAAACAGGGAGGTCCATAAAAAACGAATTGAAACGGTTGTTACGGGGCCATAACAACTTTTACAAGGCATAACGGCTGCTACGGCCCCGTAACAATTGTTACGCCCAAGAACCCTAAATGAAAACAGAAAAAAAGGAAAAAAAAAGGAAAAAAAAAAAAGAAGGAGAAAAATGCACCCGATTCTTCTTCTTCTGCGGCTGCTGCTGCTCCTTGCCCCCTTTGGTGCAGCTCCCCCACTCTCTCCGCCCTCTTTCTTTTTCCCTCTCGTTTTCTCCTGTCTCTCTTGGAGTGTTGTATATCTATGTTGTCCATTAGTTTTTCCTATTCATTTAAGGCATGGTCCCTAAAATGAAGTAAATATAGATCTCATGTGGACCACACAGTAGGATTGAATGCCCACTGTTAAAAACTTCCTATGGTCCACTGTAATGTTTATTTGCCATCGAACTTGTTGATAAGGTCGCATGGACTTGGATCAAGTGAGAACACAAATTGCACTTATCCAAAAAATAATAGAAGTTTTAATTGTTGGAATTCAATCCCTACTGTGTGGTCCACCAGAGATTTGGATCTCCCTCATTTTTTGGATCATGCCCTAACATGAGTTGGCAAAAAGGATGGACGGTATGGATATACAACAAATGCATCGAGGTGAGCCCTATGTTCAGATGAGGTTTATATTTGCTTGATTTTTTGGACCATGCCTTAAAATGAGTTGGCAAAACAGATTGACATCATGGATATATAAATACATCAAGGTGGGCCCCAATTTCAGGGCCTCACCCGCTAGTGGTCCACCTGAGATTTGGATTTGCCTCATTTTTGGACCATGCCTTAAAATGGGTTGATAAAACGGATGGACGACATTGATATACAATAAATACTTCAAGGTGGGCCCCACATACATGGCGCTAAAAAATTGTACACGAGGCAGACATTAGCTCAAAATTAATAAATTATATTATGGCACTATTGTTGCTAAGTCACAATCCCAAAATTAAATTGTTTAAAAGATTTTCATCATTAATTTGCAAACACTTGTTTGTTTGAAATAGGACCATTTGATATTTTTCATTCTTTACTATTCAATAAATGTCCACCAATCCATTAGTGAGATAAGTGCCGATAGATTGCATGAATTTGAGGTTGATTTGGGGCATCGAAGGGTCCACCGAATCAACTCCAAATTGGCAACACTATTTACTTGACTCTAATTTCAATTTCTTTCTTAAGATTTATTGGGGAAAATGATATTACATTGTTGGATATATGAATTACATAATAGGACACGAAAGTCCCTAGATTGTATGTTGAAATAAAATGTACGCGAGTCACAAGGTATGTAATACACCAATACCTACAAATATGCGATATTTTGGGATTAAATTCTTTCTAATTAATTTATATTGATATTATATAGTTAGATAATTAAAAATAAAAGATCTACAGCCAATACTAGGTTGTCAAATTCATAAATTCATTAGACAACCCGATGCAACATTCTCACTAAAGATTGGACCGTTACACTACCATAAACACGTTCAAAATTATAAATAAATGCATTTTTTGGAATATTTACAATTTTTTAGATTTTCTGAATATTTTTTCAGATTTTTTGAAGCAATAATAATAATGATAATAATAAATAAATAAATAAATAAAATTGATGGATACATGGGCGTATCCATCGTTATGCTCCCCATATAGGCCGTTACAGTAGAGAATGGTTTGATGATTGTAGTGTGAAGAAAAGAGAAGAAGAGTGAGAGAGAAGAAGAAAGACGAGAGTTTTGGGAAAAATGTTGTGTTAGCTCAACATGCCCTAACACACAATATTTTATTATAATAGAGCATATAGTACATCGCAGGAGAAGAGGAAAGTGTGCGTATGCACTTATATTAAAAAACTATACACTAACATTCTCTATACTCCCACTCAAGTTGGAGCATAGATGTTATTCATGCCCAACTTGTCACGAACACAATGAAGAGCATCTCGACTCAAGGACTTTGTAAGGACATCAACAAGTTGATCCCCAGATCAAACGAAAGAGGTGACAATTTCTTTAGAAGCAACTTTCTCCCGAATAAAGTGACAGTCGACCTCAATATGCTTAGTTCGCTCGTGGTAAACTGTGCTACGAGCAATATGGATGGCCATTTGGTTGTCACAATGAAGAGGAACATGATCCGAAGGAGGATAGCCAAGTTTTTCAAGAAGGTTGCGAAGCCACACGAGCTCACATGTCGCATGAGCGATAGCATGGTATTTTGCTTCAACCGAGGATTGAGCAACAACCGGTTGCTTCTTGCTCTTCTATGTTATAAGATTGCCACCTAGGAAGGTATAGAAGCTAGATGTAGAGTAGCGATCATAAGTACTACGCGCACAATCAACATCGAAATAGTCAAAAAGATGAAAATGACCATGTAACTGAAAGCGGAGGCCAAGACCCGGGGTTGATTTTAAATACCGAAGTATGCGGTAGATAGATGTGAGATGGGAGGAACGGGGAGCTTGCATGAATCGGCTAACAACGCCCACTGCAAATTAGAGATCTGGGTGAGTAATAGTCAAGTAAATAAGCCGGCCTACTGCAAATTAGAGATTTTGGTGAGTAATAGTCAGGTAAATAAGCGGGCCTACAAGTTATCGATACATCCCGAGATCTGTAAAAAGAGCACAATCATCTGGTCGAAGCTTCTGCGAAGTATCGATGCGAGTGGTGGCGGGTTTGCACCCTAACATGCCAGTCTCCGTGAGAAGATCGAGTGTATATTTTTGTTATGACAAGACCAATCTGGATGAGGAGCGACCAACTTCAATTCTGAGGAAGTAGCGAAGAGGACCACGATCCTTGATTTCAAACTTGGTCTTAAAAAATTCTTTGACCTCCCGTATTCCAATAGAATCACTACCGGACAGAACAATATTATCCACATAAACAATGAGAACCATGATGCCCGTCGATTGACGACATATAAAGAGAGAATGATCGGCATGACTACGAACAAAGCCGAACTCTAAGAGAGCCTAACTGAATTTTTCAAACCATGCATGTGGGGATTGTTTGAGTCCATAAAGAGTCTTCTTCAACCAACATACAAGCGCAGGGTTGTGGGAAGCAACAAAGCCAGGAGGTTGATGCATGTAGACTTCAGGTTGATGCATGTAGACTTCCTCTGTAAGGTCCCCATGGAGAAATGCATTCTTAACATCAAGTTGAAATAAGGGCCATGATAAATTAATGGCCAAGGAGATCACAACACGAATCGAATTTGAGTTTAGCCACCAGAGAGAATGTCTCGAAGTAATCCACACCATGAGTTTGTCTGTAACCCTTAGCAACAAGACGGGCTTTATAGCGAACAATGAAGCCGTTTGGAAGAAACTTGATCGTATAAACCCATCAACATCCAATAAGTTTATGCCCTAAAGGAAGAGACATAAGGTCTCACGTATGATTCTTCTCAAGAGCAGACATTTCTTCTATTATCAACTTCGCTCAATCAGGACTTTGAAGAGCATTTGAGAGAGACCGAGGAATAGTCTGTGATGAAAGGGAAGCTGCAAACGACTGAAAAGATGGTGAAAGATGATCATATGAAACGAAATTACTAATGGGGTGTTGAGTATAAGATCGTGACCCTTTGCGCAAAGCAATGGGGAGATCTAAACTCAAGGTAGGAGAGTCACCTGAGCCAACATCCAAAGTGAGCGGAAGGGTGGATGGATAAGCGTGTGAAGATTTTTCCCAACAATGATACACCCACAGAGGCTTAGGGTCACCCAAATCACTAACATGATGCTGAACGGAGGGGAGAGGAGTTTCCCCGTGATCGCTAGTGGAAAGAGGAGGAGGATAAGAGTCATACTCCCCCTGACTCGCAAGAGGATCACAGAGGGATCAACCTAGAGCCGAAAAAAAAGAAATATCCTCAAAGAATGTTACATCGGCAGAGACATATTTCTTGCGAGTCAATGGGTCAAAACATTTATACCCTTTCTGACTCCGAATATACCCTAAGAAGACACTTTTAATTGCCCTGGGGCTAAGTTTATCATTACTTCCATCCAAAATTTGAGCAAAGTATGTGCAACAAAAAACTTTAGGTGGTAGAGGAAATGAATTATCATGAGGATACAATATAGTAAATGAAAATTTGTAAAACAGGATACGTAAGGGTATACGATTAATAAAAAAAGTAGCAGTTAGAAGAGCATCACCCCAAAAATGTTTAGGTAGGTGCAAACTAAGAAGAAGGGTGCGAGCAACTTTAAGAAAATGACAATTCTTTCGTTCTGTGATACCATTTTGTTGAGGTGTGCGAGCAAACGACGTCCTAGACAAAATACCATGTTCCTGCAAGAAGGACAAAAAGGCAGTAAACATGTATCCCCCCCCCCCCCAAAATTAAAATGTAGGGTTTTGATGGAATATTGAAATTGAGTGCACACTTCATGATAAAACACTTTCAATGCACCAAACACTTCACTTTTAGATTTCAAAAGATAAATCCAAGTCATGCGTGAATAATCATCAATAAAGGTAACAAAATATCTAAATCCAAAAGTGGAGGTAACCGGAGCTGGTCCCCAGACAACCGAGTGAACCGGAACAAAAGGTTGAGATTTCCTCCCAGAATGATGCAGGACATGGAAATTAACGATGATATACAAGATCTCAGGCTTTAGATCAAACTAATTCAAAAACATTCACATGAAATTTCCCATCCCACACAAAAGTTCAAACATTCAAGCAAGGAAAATCTGTGCAGGTCCAGGCCTACACATGCTAGGGTTGGATCAATAAAAATTATGAGCCAAACGATACTCAAAGGGAGGTAAAACTCATACATACATGCACAACAATTTGTCCCTAATCCAATTGATTCCACTAATTCAATTCCGAGAACCCTAGGGTAAGAAAATGGGCAAACAAATTAAGAATAATGCAATTTAGGGTTAGGGTTATGAAAAACAGTTATAAGAGAGTGAAATAAAATGGAAAACCTGAACATGTGATAGTCTGCGCGTGCGGACAGCGGGCTGGGCCTGGCGCACGTGCGCAGGAGCCTGGCCGCACGTGCGAGCGGGCCCCAATTCTCCTAACTGACTTCTAGGGTATGGTCGTCTAGGGGAGGACTCCAAAACCCTTGATTTTCAGCTCGATCCGAGATGCCGTCTGTGCGTGGTGCTCCGCCGAAGTTTCAGCCCTCCTGCAGGGCCAGATTCCCAAATTCTGCTGTGGGGAGAAGAATTGTTGCAATAGATGACTGATTCGAAGTGTAGATGATGGTGTGAGATGAGAAGAAGGGATGGTAGAAGATGGGGGCGAATCGAGATAGATGTGGCTTCGCACCACGATAGTTAGCCCTTCGATGAAAGGAGGGCTTCGCACCTAATTGGATTTCCACAACTCGAGAACTCAGAAGAATAGGAAAACATAGGAATTTTTATTAATCTTCAATGAGAAAAAACCCTACAAGGGGTGCCTATTTATAAGAAAAACCTATATCCCAAAACTCGCGCCATGTGTGCAACCTATTACTTGGCGGTGAAGTAAACAAAAATAACAACTAATCAATGTAATATAATCCGTCCATGATATTCTAAATAACATTAATAAGTAAGACCTAAAATATGAGATTAATCAGGCTAGTGGGCCACGTTCGTGAGAACCCATGATGGGCTTTACTTGACTATCGGGCCCACTCCAACGAACCAAAACTCAGTCTTCTAACTAGGAGGCCCTCCCTGGACGTCGTCATCGATCCAGATCGACGGTGGCGCCCTCCTTGCATACGTGCGTCGGGGTGGCGGCGTGCGTGCGCACGTGATGTCCCCATCACAGAAGAGATGGGAGGAAACGTAGCAGGATGATATTTAGACAATTCACAAATATCATAGTATAACGGTTTGGTGATAGATAAGGAGGGAAATAAAATTCTCATTCTAGCTATTAATGGGTGGCTTAAGCGGCAGCTGGCAGTGCCACCGTGTCATGGACTTTCAATCCAAAGAAAGGGTATTAGAAGCAGCAACGAGTGTATCATCGAGAAGATAAACACTTCCTCGCTCATGCCCCCACCAATCACTTCTTCGTTTGTAGGTCCTGGAACAAATAATAAGAAGGGAAGAAGGTAATGGAACAGTTTAATGATTTAGTAAGAGAGCTAACAAACAATAAGTTTAATGGAAAACGAGGCATATGCAAGACAGAGGACAGAGACAAGGAAGAAGAAAGAGGGATGAAACCAATCCCAGAAATGAGAGTTTGGGTTCCAGCCGCAACTGTTTTATATTGAGTGTGGGGAGAAAGAGAATAAGAGGAAAAGAATTGAGACTTACCAGTCATTTGGGAAGAAGTTCTAGAGCTTATGATCCAGGAGCTAGGAGAGGATGATGAAAGAAGAGCAATACCTGACTAGGCTGAAGCTGCGTGAGATGGCTCAGGAATATCACGAACGTGAAGCCACATAAGTGCATTATATGCGGCCTGCGAAATGATGAGAGACTCCCCTGAAGTAGACTGCTCAGCGCTCGGGGTGGAAGACTGTGTCTTAGGAGCAACTGTGGATGCAACAGAAGCAGTGACATACGTAGGACGACCATGGATCTGCTAGCAATAATCAACAATGTGATTAGTTCCACCGCAATGTGAACAAATGCGAGAACCATCACGTCCTCGTCCACGTCCACAAACTACAAAGATTACGACCGCCATGACTGCGATCTCCCTCGCAGCCTCTACCACGAGCATCATAACCAGAAATGCGCCCTGAACTCAAGGATGGTACCCCAAGGCAAAGAGAGGACTGATCGCTAGCAAGATATGCCGAACGCTCTGGTGGCACAAATGAATGAGAAGGAAGAGCAGAGACAATAGCGCGCTGACACATGGCATAGACTGTCGTCAATGGGGGATATGATCCTGCATAACAACCTGATCTCGAACATGAAGATAATCGGAATTCAACCCAGTTAGGAACTGCATGATACGAGTATCATCCCGCTGCTTATGGGCATGTTCATGATCTTCTTTACATTTGGAAGGAAGAGGCTGATACAAGTCCAACTCATCTCACATGCCCCAAAGCGTCGAATAATAATCTTTTAATGATCTTGGGTTTTGTTGGAACCGACCAATTTCTTAAATAAGCTGAAATACCCGTGAAAAATTCTGAGACTCCGAGAACATATCATGAAGTGTATCCTAAATGCCTTCAGCCGAGGATAAAAACATCATTGAGTGGTTAATTGAGGAATCCATACTATTCAACAACCATGCAATAACTTGATAATTCTCCTTTGTCCAAGACTTGTAGGTAGCATTTGTAAAGCTTGGAGGATCATCCAAAATATACGACTACTTCTCACGGGCTCCTAAGAACACTTTTACAGATTGTGCCCATTGAAGATAGTTGTCATCATTCAACTTAGTGGAGGTAATCTTGAAGGGGTTGGATTCAAAAGACCCCATGCCAAGAGATGAGGGCCCTTTGTCAGCCATAGGAGACTCAAATAAGAAGGATTGATTCAAACAACTCTATCTCACTCAATCCTTTAAGATAATAAGAGATAAACCTCAAACAAATAACAATCATCCAAAATAACAGGAAACCCACTCAAAAATGGCCTAGCCGCACGTCCATTTGAGGTTAAAACCCTCTCAAACATGGATCTTAGGGAAAAAAACCCTCCATGAGTAGCTTGGGAGGAAGATTTCGATCCACCTTGAGCAAATAAACCAAAGAAAAGTTTACCGATTTGAGGTAGATCGAAGAAAAATGGAAGATGGGCCCGATTTTCGAATTTCTCTATTTCGCCCAAAACACTATGAAAGGAGGTCCAAAAAATTCTGAAAAAATCACGACCAATCTTCTAAAATCAAGATCTATTAAACCCCTAAGCTTTTTGCTCAAATGAAGTCCATGCATTCGTACAACGCTGATGTCAACTGTATAGCTATTGACGTCAGCAAGGTGACGTGTTGCCTCTCAACCTATTGGATGCTAAATGCCTGGACCTATGCTCTGATACCAAGTAGAGAATGGTTTGATGATTATATTGTGAAGAAAAGAGGAGAAGAGAGAGAAGAAGAAGAAAGAGAAGAGTTTTGGGAAAAATGTTGTGTTAGCTCAACATGCCCTAACACACAATATTTTATTATAATAGAGCATATAATATACCACAGGAGAAGAGGAAAGTGTGCACATACACTTACATTTAAAAAAACTATTCACTAACATTCTCTATAGTTACGTTGATTCGGCATATCTGTTACCGCAATGGGACACCTTGGACTTTAGATATCATTTCCTCTTGATGAAAAGCTAAAGAAACGCAATGGGTGTAGTGTAGGTATCAATTACCAAAATAAGTTTGTAGCTCACTTGCTTTTCAAATTGCAATGCACAAACAAATGAAATAGCCAGGAGTATAGTTAAACAAGGAATGAAGCCCCTCCATATTTATAGAAACCATCATTTTTTCAACAATATTAGAAAATTTACATGCTTCCAAGGACGAAGGCTCATTTAATGACAAAAACACTCACCGATGCGGGGGCATCTTGGTGCGACTTCAAGGATGCACCGTATCTCCAAGGGGGGGCATGAGGTGGGGCTTGTTAGATGCAAGATGGCCACAGGGTGGGGCCCATTGTGGGACCTTGTGATTTGGGGACCCGTGCAACGTGTGGATTGCCCACAGGCGCCTGGGAGAACCTGTATGTAGAGATAAATCGGTCCTTCTCCATTAGTTCTGGAGCTTTTGGTGCATTGGTGAGTTGTTTGTTGTCACTCACACTACCATCAAATGCATCTTTCAAAAGACTCACACTTCCTGTCAAGATATGCAACTGTAGAAGGTACCAAAAACATATTATTAAACCAGATTAGGCCATGAATGCGAATGCCCATGAGTGTAGATATTTCATCAACATGACCAAACCCTCTTGCAATTAAAATAAAACAGCGTGCCACCAGTGTTTTAAATATCGACGATATCCCCCAATATATCCCATGATATATCTTGTATCCCACTTGTGCGATACGAAACACACAAGTAGTGCGATATATCCCATATGTTTGATCTGGTGAGCATTTTCGATTTTTGACCCTTTTCTTTCTTTTGTAAATCATGTTAAATTAGTGTCAAGTTACAAATCCATGATTTTTCATGTTTTTGTATATATACCACCATATGATTGATTTGCATACACACAGTAGCATGGAAATGGGCATGCCCAAATCAATCATAGGGTGTAAATATCAATTCAGAAACGAAAAAAAAAAAAAAGGGAAAGAAAAGAAAAAGAAAAGAAAATTTTACATTTCTGTTTTCCAATACAATCACTCACACCACCAAAGTGTCTCCCTAACCAAATTAATGCCCTCTTGCTTATCTTAGGATGCTTCTTTAGATTCAGTCCCTTTCAACTTGCTCACATCATCTCAAGAAAACCCTAGCTATTATCTTTAATCCCAATCCAACTTGCTAGAAGAAGACTTCAATGCACAAATGCTTTGATATTTCCAACAAAACCCATGATTGCTGATACCATACCTAGGACATGGTTCAAAATATCATTCGATACTGATTATATCATTTGAACTGTGATTTTCTTTTTTGTCAGAATCGGCCTGAGTGGTACCCTGGTGCACCAAAAATGGACAACTCGGTTCTGACCTGGTCTGACTCACTTAGCATCACAACGATTCACACTGAGTCACAATGAGTTGAGCAAAAGTTCAAGACACTACCATATTGTAGTGAAGTTGCACCACGCAACATGTGGCGTGCCATGAATGAGATAGGTCTGCATCATCCATCCCATCCCATCAAGTCACATGCCAGTTTGTCCACCTCCCTCCTCCTTTCCCTCTATTTGACAAATGCATGAGAACAAGAGAAAGTGGTGGTCGGCGGGCCAGGCTAGGCCAAGGCCTAGTCTGATAGTTAAGGTCCAAAGCCTGATCCCAGCCCAAGCTTGGCACATGCCTAGCAAAACAGGCCTAAGCCCAAGCCTGAGCTCGTAAAAATGTGGCTGGGCCTAGGCCCGGGCCCGACCCGACATGAAACCGGCCTGAAAATGGATAAAATCCCTGTTTCCCACTTGAATGTTCCTAATCTATCTGTTGATCTAGTGGGCTGCATGGACCAAGAAATAGACACCCAGATGAACGATATCTTGGTCTACATTCAAGATGCATGGGTTGCCTAATCAAGGGATTAGAATGGCATATTTGCAGGATGTATGATGATGAACAAATCAGCAACCTTATTCTCTTCAAGCTAAAGCAGCGGATCTAGAATAATCTCCACATCGATCATAGGCTCTTAGTGGAGTCTCACCACTAGCACTAATGGTATCAATGCTGCAGAGAAACAAGTCACAGGTTAAAAAGGCAAAGAATAAAGTAATTATTATTATTATTTATGTAGCATTCCATTCATAACACCTGGCCATTCGGGGTCTATTATATTGAAAACATACTGGAAAATTACGCAATATACAGCATGTTTAGATGGTTTACCGCAATCCCTGCTGGGATAAATCTGGTCCATTATATGTTGCTGATTAGGCCCCTTTGAAGAGCTTGTCAATGTTCATGTTGAAAATTTGCAAGCCATGGATGGATTATGTAGACAGAGGCAGGAAATAACGTGGAAGAGAATCAGATCTATGAGTGACTACCAAATGAACAGCCATTGCTCATCTTCCCTACAACAGGCATAGGGGGGAGTTAAGCTCATCCCTTTTATTACCAGTAACAATCGCTCTCACTCAATCTGGGCATCCCGTCATCATCCCAGCTCATCATAGATCATCTGAACAGCCAACCTGGAGGGCCCCATCATGAAGGGGCCAATGGTGATGAGCCTCAAGCATGAATGCTGACGCGATGACATCATAAATGCAAATGCAATGCCAACCTAGTCAAATTAAGTCAGGATGTGGAATGAGATCCGCAAATGTATACATTCAAGCATGGAATTTCTCAACAAGATTGCAATGGTTGTAAGCATTCAACTATCCACAAAAAATCATTGGAAATCAATGCAGAATCTGCCAAATAATAATAATAGTAAAATCAACAGAAATGGTCAATCAAACAGAGATCAAAGATGTCTAATTGAAAACTAGATGCTCATTGAAACTCGAAAAACTCACCAAAACCCAATGAACATGCTAGAGCTGCAAGAACAGTCTAAAAAGAAGCTGAAAATTCTGATTTTTTTGTTATTATTTTAAAGAGTATGAGAGTATAAGATACCTTACTATAAATAACTATTTAGACATATTCATGTATATTTGTTGAGATATTTACAGATCTTTATAGATCTCTCACCTCTTCTATATATTCCTATTATTGTCAATGAAATAAACAAGTCATAGCTTCCACAATGTAGTCTCTTGTGGTTTAACATGGTATCTGCCTTTGATCCTGACAGTTCATCCTCCTCTCTTCTTCCCTACTTGTAAATCTCGACTATTTCCCAAATATGAGATTGATTCACCTTCCACCTTCCACCGTGGATAGCCTTGAATCATGATCTGTTGCCTACTACTTCCCTTTGACTACGTCTATAGTCAATCTATTTCCACATATAGAGAGCCTGCTGCAAGAATCTATCCCATGCCTGAACCTCTCTACACTCTGGGCCGGATCGTTGTCTGGTTGCTCTCAAAGATCACCTCACTGCTGGAATCTTATTGCCTGCATTTTTTGTTGTTGTAAATGTCACTATCACGATTCACCTGCACCCATCATCATCTGACAAATCTGTCACCGCCAGCAAATTTTTTTGAGAGATAACAACAATTTTATTAATAAAAACTTGCAAAGCAAGGAAAGAAAACAAACCCCAAACAAGCCAAACAAACGCCTAAAGGGGGAGGCCAGCCAAGGCTGCCTTTACAAAAATTGCCCAATCCTTGATTAGCAAAAGAACCTTAGAAATTACCTTGTTCACCCCCTCTCCTGCATTCCGGAAGCAACAACCATTCCTAGAACCCCAAATGGCCCACATGACGGCCAAAATGAGCAGATGCCAATAGACTTTACGCCTGTTCCTAGAAGCCCGAATGTCACTGTCAACAATTGCCAAACCCAACATTTGATCGCTGCTCTCGACACCACCTTACATCTCATGTTGGAACTTTGACCAGATCTACTGCCTGTTCAGCCTCTGTTTCAGATTTGCGTCAAACACATCGAATTCTTTGTTTCAGCCACCCACCACCATCAGATCCCGTGTATGCTCTCACCAAGCCCATCTCTTCCACCATTAAATCCGGCAAATGTCTTCTGCATCTCTATCCATCTTGGTTCGCCAAATCTACCATAATCAGACTCATCTGCCATTTGCAGCACTGACTATCACACCTGCTATCTACAGTCCATCATCTGCCATGTAGCACAACTACCCATTTTTAGTTTATTTCTCATTTGGTGTTTCTTGAGTGCACCCAGTTTCATGCACCCGCAACTTAGATCCCACCATTTGCTCATCTTGGTCTGCATCTCCACCATTTACAACAACCATCACAGTGCTGCCTATCCATAACCTCGTCTGCTTCGACTCCAAACACCTCAGTCATTTTCTCCAACCAACACGATTTTCGATAAGCTTGATCTTTGCCAACTCCTCCATACTCCAAAAATATATCTTCCCCATACTCGGCCTATTGACAATGTGTTTTTTTTTTTGGTGCCGGGCTTTTTGGCCAGATTTGTTATTGCACCGGGTTTTTGGACCAGATTTTTTATTAGGCCGGGCTTTTGGACTGGACCTTGTTACCCCGCTGGCCTTATCTCATGACCTGTTTTTTTTTTTTGTTGTGAGAACATCTAGAGCGATCGGAAGAGAAACGATTGGAATTTTAGCCATCAGAAGTGTGTATCTACTGGAAGAGCAATGATTGAAATCTGAAGCATTGGTGGTGTCACTAAATAATTCACTAGTCATTGAAAGTGCCAATGATTCACATCCCATAAGTTATTAGGCGCGGGGGGTGGGGGGGTGGGTGTGGTGGGGGAGGGAATGTTAGAGTTTAAGATACCTCACTATAGGTAGTGACTTAGATTGTTCATGTCTATCTGTTGAGATCTCTACAGATCTCTTTCAAATCTCTCACCTCTTCTATATATTCCTATTATTGTCAATGAAATAAAACAAAGTACAGCTTCCACAATGTATTCTTTTGTGATTTAACATCTACTAATCTCTGTAGATTTTCATGAATCCATCTAAATAGCTATCTATTGTAAGGTATTTTATACTCTAACAAAGGGAATAACAAAACTAAATTAAATTAAGAAAGGGGAAGATAATTCCCCAAACATAGCAAATCTCAGGGATCCTGAAACTGGATGGGACACCTCAGGAGCCAAAAATCCTATGGGAAAACAAAGTGTTTAACCTGTCAGAAATTACCATAATTTCCTTAAAAACGAGAACAAGAATCCTTGGGATAAAATCTTCTCCGTTAGCCCATTGAGCAACAACCAAGATTGAGCCAAAGAAATCAACCTCAATCTAGGGGAGAGAAGACACTATCCTGATGGATTCCCACAGAGCAATCATTGTGGCATGAGTGGCAAAAATAGCTGCAGCAGGCCAAGAAGAAACTGTGGCAACACTACCTGCGGGATCGGGTAGAAGACCACCTATGCCAGCATATCTGTTCTCCTGGTTACAGATCCTGTGGAAGATAAAGACCAACAGCGAATCAATTGAAGAAATAGTGGTGACCTGCAATGGGGCTGAGCGTTTCTCCCAAAGGAATTTCTTCCAGAGATGTGAGTAGGACTCGTAGGGATTTCTTTAAAAGCCTCGTGAAAATTCTGAGATTCAGAGGTGAAAAATTGCAGTATAAGCTGCCATTACACACTGCTCTGTTCCACTGGATGGGAATTAAGCCCAAAATGCAGTTTTGATGAATGGACTTTGGGAAGGGTGTCATCCAAACAACCTCAAAGTTATTGTCCAATGGACATGATTATTGGACAGTGTTTTAGGTGTTGTCCAAACATACCCGTATAAATGCAAAATGATTTTCTTCATTTTGTTTTCTCCTGAAAATGTGATCTAAATGTTCAATGCTTGCCGAGTTTCTTCTTCTTCTTCTTCTTCTTCTTCTTCTTTTTTTTTTTGTACAAATATATTCCAGTCTAGATTACCAATTATCAATTACCGCCAAACATGGCTATCTAGTTCATCTATAAACTAATACACATCTAGATCCATGTTTTGTGGCTTATGAGCATCCGGTGCTATTGACCTTGTTCATCATTCACCATGGGTTTGTTGCTGCGAATTTATGATGACTTACCATTAAATGTAACTTGCTACTAAATGCAGGTTGGTATTGTCCACGAGGGGATGAGGTTTCCTTTGTGGGTGCATGGCCACACAGTCATTGTGTTTTCTGTGGTTTCAACTTCTCCAAGTAAATCGGTAGGTAAGAAGAATTTTATTTCATACTTCCACACTCATTTCACATGATATCAATAATGAAGGCCGTGAAACAAGAATTCTGGTCTAATTAATTGACATGGATTGTAATGCATTAGTTGTTTGGATTATTATCATATCTTCTTCTTTTCTTTTTGATTGGGCAACCTACAAATATCACAGGCAATGCAATGCTTTTCATGGGAGAAAAGGGTGGAAGATTTTGATTAATTAAATGGTTCTTGTTAGGAGTCTGGCATAGTAACATAAGAATCATTACATGTAAGCGATTATTGTAACAAGAAGAGAGCCCTGAGAAGAGGTTTGCTAATTTCACATGTTTGCATAGCCTTGGCCCCTCTACACTCCTTCACGTGTGCCAATCTGGCATGTCTTGAACATCCTAGCTGTTGATAACGTGAGTCATGACATGTAGATGCCCTGGCCAAATGATAAGCTGGTGACTGCTGGTCACTCTGTATGAAACAAATTGATGGCTGCTTGTTTGTTGGGTTTTTTTTTTTTTTTTTTTTTTTTTTTTTTTGTCATTGTGTGAAGATTGGCTGTTTATTTCATTGTTTGCCACTGATTCCACTAAATGAGCTATCTTGCTTCTGGATATTTTCGTTTTTGTTTCATTTAGCCAGTTTCTGAACTTATTGAGTGCTTTGTTTTCATGGAATCCCATCCAATACATGGAGCTGTTCAATCCTCTGATGGATTTCAGATGTTCAGTGGGGAGCAAATCTTTTGCGTGACAGATAAGCAGATTTTGATTTTTACACTGACCATATGGCATCATATGCTGGGCTATCCATCCTTGTTTTTGCTGCTGTATGTGTCCTGTGTATTGTATTGTGAAATAGCCTTCTTTTCATTTGAGAGAAAAAAAGCCTCAGAGAAATTGTCTTGAATTCTTCTTCTGTGGAGCTGAGACTAGTTCATCCTGATAGGACAAGGCTACTCCTAAAGTTGTGACTGTGATATATGGTATGAGAATCCACACGTGTCTCAATCCTGCCCATCAACATGGAAGGTGTGCTGACTTGCATGCATGTATGAGATCCAAACTGTTCATCAGGTCGGTCTACAGCAGTGTTTCCATTGTCGACGAAAAATCGATAATATCGCCGATATTTTCGGTGTCGCTGGACCGGCGACACCGAAACACCAAAAATTCGTTTCTCTTCCTAATGTCGACGAAATATCGGCGATATTTTCGATTTTATCGGGAAAAAAATAATTATCAGCGACAACTCTCCCCTATTATTAAAAAAAAAAACAAAACAGATACAGAAAAAAAAATCTCTTACCATTTTTTTCTCAAAATCTGCCGGCGGGAGTGGCTTTCGGATGGATTTGGTGGGCCAACCACGGTTGATAGCGCCGGATTTTCAGAGGTAAGAAATCTCTTCTTTTTTTTCTTTGAAAAGAATAGGTTCGAAAGAAACCCAATTTCGACGAGGTTGAAGGGGATTTGGGTTGCGATTTGAAAAACAAGAGAAATTTCGGGAAAGATAATCAGAATTTTTTTAGGCGGAAAAAACGATGGAAGCCCTTTCGGTGAAGATGAGACGACAGGGGCGCGGATTAGCTACTGACAGGTTGAGTAGCTAGACTAGCTACTGAGTGACGTCACTAAGTTCCGTGGGCCCCATCATGATGTATGTTTTGTATCCACGCCTTCCATCCATTTGGAGAGATCATTTTAGGGCAATATCCAAAGAATGAGTTAAATCCAATGATCCAGTGGGCCCCAGCACAGAAAACTGTGGGAACAGTGACGTCCACCATTAAAAACTTCTGAAGGCCACAAAAGGTTTAGATCAAGCTTATATTTAAGTTTTCCCTTATTTTATGTATTTTTTAACTTTTGAATGGGTTGGATTTCAAATAAACATTATGGTGGGCCGTAGGATAATTTCAACGGTGGGCACTCTCCCCACTGCTTTCTGTGGCGGGGTCCGGTACAGATTTTTATCTCCCTCATTCAATGGCTCCTGCCCTAAAATGATATCTCAAAATGGATGGACGGTGTGGATACAACACATACATTATAGTGGGGCCCACATAACTTGGTGACGTCACTTCCATGGCGGACTGGCGATACAACCTGTCAGTATCTAATCCGCATCCGCGTGGGTACGTGTCATGCGATGACGAGTGCTGAAGCTCCTCGAGCTCCGAGTTGTACGAACGGTTTAAAGGTTATCAAAATTAAATGGGCCCTAAATTGATGTATTTATTACATCCATACCATTCATTTATTTTTCAAATTCATTTTAGAGCATGAATCAAAAAATAAATCATAACCTAATCTCAAATGGACCACACCAGAAATAGCAGTGGTTAATGATTTTCACCGTTAAAACATTCATAGGGCCCACCATAAAGTTTATTTTCAATTAAATCTGTTCATAAGGTCAAAAATACCTAGATTAAGAGGAAAAATACATAATATTGATCCAAAACTTATGTGACCCCAAAAAAGGTTTCAATGGTATACATTCAATCCCCCACTGCTTTCTGCGGTGTGATCCACTTGATCTTTATATCTATCTTATTTTTCAGCTCAAGCCTTAATACGAGCTCATAAAATGAATGGACGGTTTGGATATAACACATACCTCATGATAGGACTCATAGAACTTGCTGACGTCAGTACACCCAGATACTTGTACACCAACCAAGACGAAAGCTCCCTTTTAGAGAATGAACTCGGTGCAATTACGGGGCTTTACAAACAGTGGTGCGTCTCTCACGACGGGGCCCACATTGATATATTTATTTTTTATGCACGCCGTCCATAGGTTTTTTCAGATTATTATAAGACACTAGCCCAAAAAATGAAACAGATTGATATCTAAGCTGGGCCATATTTTAAGAAAGAGTGTTGGTTGAACCTCCACCATTAAAAACTTCTTTGAGCCTACATTAATGTTTTTATGTTTTTGTAATGTTTATTTGTCATCCAACCTAAGGTCTCGTAAACCTTTATATAAAAAAGAATAAATATTAGGTTGGTCCAAAACTTCTGTAATCCATGAGAAGGTTTTAATGGCCTATCACCACTGTTTCTCATGTGAAGGTCCACCAAAGATTTGAATCTGCTTCATTTTTTAGATTATACTCTAAATTGATTTTTAAAAATAGATTATTATTATTATTTTCAATTCATCCCAGCAGGAAGGGGACCATGAATTGTTTGAATGTATATAAACATCATGCTGGACCAAGGAGATTTATTTGTCATCCAAGTTGAAACCTTCCTAAGAGCTATGGCCCACAGTGGTATTTATTTGTCATCCAAGTTGTTCATAAGATCACACAGAGATAGATGAAGTTAAAATACAAAAATGACATGGATCCAAAACTTTTGTGGCCCCTAATGATTTTTCAACGGTAGGCATGTTCAATTCACATTGTTTCCTGTGGTGTGGTCCATTTGAGCATTGGATATGCTTCATCTTTGGGATCAAGCCTTAAAATTATCTTGTAAAATGGATGGATGGGGTGGATAAAATACATAAATCACAATGGGCCCCACATAGTTGACTCAGTACGATAAGCATACTGATTTATATGGTGCACATGTGTCACTTTTTTGTATCTTTGGATTGATGGGTCGATGCTCTGTGGGGCCATCATAATGATAAATATTTTATCAATGTCGTCCATTTATTTTGATAGATAATTTTAAGGCATGAGTCCAAAATGAGACAGATTTGCATCTCAGGTGGACCACACTAAGGGAAACAGTGGTGATTAAATGCCCACCATTAAAAATAGTGGTATGGCCCACCACCAGATTTTTGGATCTGCCTAACTTTTAGAACATTATCCTATTGTGGCCTTTCAAAACAGATGGTAGGAGTGGATTTGTGACATACATCTCTATCATGCAAAAAACCACACTAATTGGATAATCCAATCCATCCTTCATTTGGCATCTTTGAATTCATTCACTTTTACATGTCTTAATTTCTGTATGCCAGCTTCATTTGTAATATATAAACTCATTTTAGTTGTTATTAAAGTGATTTTTTATGGCATCGCATGCTTTTTTTGTCCCATTAAATGAAAATTTATTATGTAATGTATTTTTTTTGCAATTTTTTTATTCCTGAATCTGTAAATATGTGTATTCATGTATGTCCTGAAGTTTCACAGAAAAATTTCATCATTTTCTCCATATTTCCCCATTTTTTCCTGCATTTCCGGTTATCGGCGATAACAATATTATATCTTTATCTCTGGCCAGCGAAACTTGTAGCGATACCGACAACTCGAACACTGGTCCACAGTACATATACCTGCGCCTAAATAGCTGATCTAATCATCAGGTGGACCAACATGCATGTTTTGAATTTGAACCGTTGGTAACTGTTATTTTCATTTTGTGGATAGTGTGGACCACTACTGTTTAGAACGGTCTTAATTTTTTGACTAGGCTATCTAACTGATGGGGCACACCTGATGATTAGACTGGCCTGACTGTTTGGCATGGGCATTTAGATCTTAAGCATGGAGCAAAAACACATGCTGCCTAAGCACATGTAACCACATAGGTGCATGCTAGGATCCGAGTCCACACCTTTGCTTAGCAAAATGTGTGGTATCATTATTGGTCATGTTCTTGTGCTTTCCCTTCATTGTTTTGATCTTAAAGTCAACACTTTAATCTGCTATTATCTTTTCTTGAAAGATGACTTTAATCTGCTATTATCATTCAATCATCAGAGAAGTGCAGTGCAAATATGTGAGGAAATTGGGTATGCGCAGGCATTGCAGTTTTGTGTGTGTGCTTGTTCTTGCATGTATATGTGTGCATACTTTGCTGCACCAGAAGTTGTAAGCTTTAGATAACTGGAAGTTGTAAGCTTTAGATAACTGAAAATCTTCATCTTGAGTGCTTCAGTATTACTTCTGACTTTTCTGAACTTCTGCTCAGTGCAACTTGTGCCCGGAACTGAAGTTGCAGTTGCGCCGAAGAGACGCAAGAAAGATGTGGATTCATATCAAGTAGCCCCCAAACATACATCCGTAAAAGAACCACCTGTGCCAAAAGCACTCTTGCGTGTTCAAGCACAAAACAAAAGATTGGTTCACAGAATTGAAGTCAAAGGTGTTGAGCTGGGCATAGTGCTCACTTCCATTGCATTTATTCATTCTGAAACAGCTAAGAATCTTTTGTTTGATAATCTTCAATTAGTTATTGTGTTCTCAAGATCAACTGTCAATGATAACGTGCAAAACCAAAAAAATAATACCCTGAGAAAAATGAGCAATTTGTCTGCTAACGAAAGGAATTTGGAGGGTTCAACAATTAGCAAGGGGGCTCCTAGACATGCGATTGTTCGGCTTTTACTTTCAGACTCTGTAGCAAAAGGACATATCATGCTTCCTCAGTCTCTTCGCCTTTATTTGAGAGCAGGCCTACATTCATGTAAGTATGCAGATTCTATTTAAGCTTTCCATGAGATTATTTTCCTCAAAATGCACCTTATTTTGACTCCCCCACTTTTCCTTTTACCACCGGGTATTGATGCACACTCACACACATATGTCCGGTTCTTTATGTTTGTATGTGTGTGATCTTAAATTGATTGAAGTCTTTTTATGTCTTTTGTTTATCTATTTTTTCACAAAGAAACTAGCTTTACTCACTAGATCAACTTGTAAGAAATCTGGTGTATGAATTATGGATCTTTGTATGATCTATTGTGGCACCTAGCACATGCAAATTGCATACAATCTAGTAAATGTATTTTAAATGCTTTCATGGTTAGATGTAGTGACTAGTGCTCTTTACATGTATTGGGATTCACTAAAATTCTTATTTTTGGTTCTGGATCTGTGGGAGCCTGCATTATATATATATATATATATATATAATGGCCATGTAATTTTTATTAGAGATAGAAGAAAAACAAAAAAGGCCCCAAGAAGCCGATAAAACCAACTGAGAGGATGAGGAATCATCTTTTCAAACAAAGCCTAGGCTGCCTCTGCACTCATCAATTTGCTTGGTGCTTTGACTGTTAATGGTTTTAAGCCCCATTGCTCAGCTAACGACTGTGTCCCGAGACTGTTTGATGGTAACTTCCTTTGTTTCTGCCACTGTTCAAAATATCGGTATTGCGTTATGTATCGCACCCTTGGGATATGGATACGTATCAGTTATCACATGGGATTTATCGGTTGTATTGTATCGCGTAATGTATCGTTGTTGTTGGAAACATGGGGAAATTGGTTGAATTTTTCAATGAAACTTCAATGATTGTTAAAAAAGACATCAATACACACTTACAAATCAAAACATTACAAAAAACAAGTGCATATAATAGGTTTTCTTTGTATGGGGTACTAATCTATGTGTTGTCTAACTGAATTGATGCAAGCATATTCAAAGTCTATTCATATAATTTATAATTGTAAGAAGTGTGGGAACACAAGAAATACATTCAAAAGCAAAAGAAGAATCACTAGATCAGGTTGCATACATGTTTGATTTTATGTTTGGACACAAATTGCAACCGATTTGCGAGAAATTAATTATTATTATTATTATTTTTTCAATTTTCCGCAACCCGGCCCATCTCCTCCAAATCTCGAAATCGAAGCTCCCAATCCATGATTTTTCATGCAAAACATGAAAAATCATGGATTTGTAACAACTTGACACTAATTTAACATGATTTACAGAAGAAAAAAAAGGGTCAAAAATCGAAAATGCTCACCGGATCAAACATATGGGATATATCTCACTACTTGTGCATTTCGTATTGCGCAAGTGGGATATAAGATATATCGTGGGATATATCGGCTGATATCGTCGATATTTAAAACACTGGTTTCAGCTTTGTTTCAGAAAGTTATGTTGTTGCGCTCTTTTCAGATTGACCATAACTTCACGAGAAGGGTGAGGTGCCACAACAGCCTCCTCCTTTTCCCCTCATAACCCGAACCATATCTAGCAGTCTGAATTTGACTTGACATCACCCAATCAGCTCTGAATAGCCCAAAGAACCTACTCCAAAAATCTCCAAAAAGTCCACAAATGTAGGAAAAGGTGTTCAACTGATTCATGGAGGTGAAGTATACAAACATTAGGAATGACCATATTTTTGCTCCACATAATTGATTGTGAGGACTTTACCCCTTCCCATGAGCAAACAAAGTGCAATCACCCTTGAGAGCCTGGATAAGTCTAAATATGCATTGTTGGATATCTCCTGTCTACTTGGAGCATACTGACACAATTGAGTAGGAAGACTTGATTAAAAATCCGCACTTCAGTCAATATTCCTCTGCCATTTATCTATTGCTCTTGCTATCGAGTTGCATCCTTTCAAGAGCTCGATAAGGAGAACAAATTACTCATCTCCACATTAAGGGCCATTCCAAATACTGGTAACCACACCACTTGATCACTATTTCTATTGTAATTCAGGGAGATCCTGATCTCTTTTTTTTGAAGCCACATGGTATGCAACCTGGGAAAAGCTTGGCACAAGGCAATGGTGTCAAACCACACATCTTAGTAGAAACTAATGCACTCTCCATTTCAAACTATTGCATTCGGAAGACATTATTTTGAGCACAGCTCTCCATTAACCAGAGGCCTGGTATTGAGATGATGCCCTGGTAAACTTCCCTCTTGACCGAGCCCCATATTTACACAAAATCGCTTGCTTCCATATACTAACTTCTGTTGTCTGGAACCTCCATAGCCATTTTTCTGGGTAGCGAAACATTCAATTACTTCAGCAATTTAATCCCTGCCCCACCTTTCTTTTCCTGTTTGCATGCTAAACTCCAGTCAACAAGGTGACAGTTGTGCTTCTCTTCTGCACCTGTGTGGTATCTATATTTTGTCTTTGGAATTCAGAAAATCAGCTGTTGCAGATTTCTCACAATAAGTTATCAGTCACCAACACCAATTGAAAAAGATGAACAAAGTTATCATCAGTCTCCATGCAGTGAACAAGCTTGCTGCTTATGAATCACTTATGGTTGCTATTGGAAAACATTGATTCGCTAACTTTGGATGTACGTGCCTTAGGTATTGATGAATGTTTAGAAGCCGCATGTTCCTTTACTTCCCATGTAGGTTGAGGGACAAGATGTAGACCTTGGGACTTTGTGGGTCTGCCGGACCTGATTGTGCCTTTATATATATATATATATATTATCATTTGCTAATTTTTAATAGAAATGATATATTGTACATTGGCGCACCTGCATATATCCAGTGTTCGAAGTATTAGTATCGCTAAAAGTTTTGCTGGCCGGGGATACGGAAACAATATCGTTATTGCTGATAATATCGCCAATTTCCGTAAATGCAGGAAAACATTGGGTAAATGGTGGAATTTTTCAGTGAAACTTCAGGAGATGCGAAAATACACATATTTGCATATTTAAGAATCAAATAATAGCGAAAAAGATGGATATTTGCATATTTAGGAATCAAATAATAAGTTTCCCTTTAACGGAGCCTAAAAGCATGTGTCGTTGGCTTAGGAAAACATTGGAGAAACATGGGGAAAATGATGGATCCATCCATCCACCCAACCATCCATCCATGCATGCACATACAAATACACATGCATGATCCATCCATCCATGCATGCGTGCACACACACACACATATACACATCCATCCATCTGTGATCCATCCATCCATGCACGCATGCATACATATTCACACATACAAACATGCATTTCATCGTAAAACCATTTGCCCAAAAAAAATTGAAATGATTTTTTTTAATAAACAATTTTTATTAAAATTTTTTTTTTTTTTTAATTTTTTTAAAAATTATTATTATTATTATTATTATTATTATTATTATTATTATTATTATTATTTTGTGATATTGATACATTAGTGATATTATTGAAATATTGTTGATATGCTGGCGATACAAGTGACACTTGAAATTCACATGGTAAAAAATATTGGCGATGCATTGGTGATATCGATACATTGGCAATACAAGAGACCTGGAATTTACACAGTCAAAAATATTGCCGATACTTAGCGATACATCGCCGATACTTTGAATTTTTTATACTACCAATGTTATTGGTATTGCTACCAGTGTTATTGGTATCGCCGAGCTGGAGATTCAGATTATATAGAGGATATTTTGATAATATCAGGGATACTCCGAACAATGCATATACCATATCGTTCAAGATATGATGTTGATTATGGCATGATGCATATGTTACTTGGATTATCATTAATAACACGACTAACATTTGTTGTTGTTGTTTTTGTTGTTGCTGTTGTTTTCAAATCTTAGATTTTCCCACTACTCTGTAAAAGGATTGCTTCTTTGTACATCTTTGGACTTTTTGAAGTTAGTTCTTGTGGATCTTTGTTGTTGAATTCCTTATCAGGTTTGTGTGGCCTTTCATCTTAGCTATCGTGTTATACATTTCTTGTGCTGCTTCAATCTTTTAAGTGGAAGAAATGGACATATCATACAGGCTAGGATCACTGGAGCAAACAACACATTGTTTATCACAAATTTATTTTTACATGTTCTCAGCATTCTTGTGCTAGTTAGATCAAGAATTTGGAATGAGCTTGCTGCTGATGCATGCAGGGGTTCATGTGAAGAGATACAACATTACTCCCAAGATGAATATTCCTTTGTTGACCTTGTCTCCTTGCCGGTTTAAGTTTGGGAAGGATAACCCTCTTGAAAACAATCGTCTTGATATTCCTGCGAGCCGAAAAGCCCTAAAGAGTAAAAGCACATTTCTGAGGACTGATTTGGTTGCCAGTGCAGATGTAATAGATTGGTCATTTCACGAAGAGGTCCTTGCTTCTCTCTCTTCTGGCTGTCCTAAATATGAAGGCGAAGAGGTCATGTCTAAATCTGTAACTACAAAGGGAAATGAGTGTCTTATTACTGCTTGGTTTATTGGACAACTTGAGGCAATTCGATCATTTACTGGTGGAATAGATGCCAACTCAATAGTTTTAGGAAATGAAACATTGTTTCACATCGAAGTGACTGGTCGGAAGTTTGGAAGCATTACAAAGGAACAGACACCATCTGGTGATTCTCTAGAGAAGAGAAACAGGGCTGGAGAACCTCCAGTTGAACTTCTATTTGTATTGACGGCTGCTTTTGAGGAGTCTTCTTATGATGTCCAGCATGACTGTTACGAGCTTGCTGCTAAGGCAGGAAACATGTGCATTGATAACCTTGGAGGCTTGGAGCTCACACTTGGGAAGTTGAACTTTGGCGAACCTGCTTCTTTTGATTCTGTTAAAGAGAAAAGCTCAGAAAGAAGCTTCAGTTTGACAGTCTCTTCTTTGAGCTGGATGGAGACAGCTATTTCAGATGTCATTAACCGTCGGTATTTCCTTTCTATGCATTTCGGTACACCCTTCAGTGGTGTATTTACTTGTTTATTTATTGATGTAAACCTTTACATGTTTTATGAAGCTTGAAGTTAATCCATCTTGTTGATTTTTACCCCCTGTTTCTTTCTGTAGGTTTGACAGTGCTTTTATCTCCAAATTCTGGAAAGTGTTTCAGCGATTTTCCTTTTCCTGGACATGTTCTTATTTATGGACCTCCAGTAAGCTTCTATCATGTATTTCAATTTTTAGGAAGTTGATGTTTTCTCTGTTAGTCTCACTATTTTGCCTATTGAGCGAAGCAAAATCATTAATCTGTAGACATCATAGCTACAGAATGGCCATACTTTTCTTTTCTTTTCTTGCTTTCTCCATTAGTTGCGTTATTATCCATACTTTTCTTTTCTTTTCTTGCTTTCTCCATTAGTTGCGTTATTATTATTATTTTTCAGATAGCACGCACGCACGCGCACGCGCGTGCGCACACACACACACACACACACACACACACACACACACACACACCGGTATCATCAAAAATTTGTTTAGTAGAAAAAATTTTATTTCAATTTTTTTTTCACGGGCACATGTTTGTATGTAGTGTTCAATTTGTCATCGATAATATTGATAATATCTCGATCTTATTGATATCGCAACATGCGTGATATTGAGACTACAATCTTTTGTTTCCTTTCCAATTGTTGATGATTTCTTGGTGAAATATCATTTGTTGTTGATATTTTGTAATATCGATGGATGTTTGGATGGAAGGTTGGATGATTAAATAAGGCCGGATGGGATGGTTGGGCTGATTTCTTACAACAGCACATGCTTTTAAGGCCCCATTAAATGGAAACTTGTTATGTATGCATTCTTTTTGTAAATTTTTTAATTTCTAAATATACAAATATTACATTTTAAGATCTCCTGAAGTTTCGTTGAAAATTCTACCATTTTTCCTATGTTTCCCCACATTTTTGGTTATCAGCAATATTATCGGCGATATCGATATTGTTTCTGTATCCCTGGCCAACGAAACTTGTAGTGATACCGATACTTCGAACACTGTGTGTGTGTGTGTGTGTGTGTGTGTGTGTGTGTGTGTGTAATCTGAATGGTCCATGTGATGCAACACCCCATGAAACCCCCGGGGCCTAACTTTTACCTTGATTGAAAACTTGTGGGCCATGGCAAAAGAAAACAGTTTCCTCCCTTGATTTGCATCTCTCTTTGCTAAGGCCCACCAGAGTTGTGGATCAGGGTGAAAGTTGGTCCCTGGTGGTTCTCATGGGGTGCCGCATCACATGGACCGTTCAGATTTTAGGCCCATGACACATGTGCAAAGGTGCAAAGGTGAGCATGAGTCTCTCTCTCTCTCTCTCTCTCTCTCTCTCTCTCTCTCTCTCCCACTATATATATATTAATGCACATTCTTCTATTTATATTTTGGAATTACTGGTTTCTGTTTCGAGCATAATGTTGCCTACATCTTGATGATGTAGACCGACATGTTCAACAAGTTCAATTGTTTTAATCATTTTCAATACCACCTCATCCTTTCTCGCAACAATTTGGGGGTGTATTTTGAACTATAATTTGTGGAAGTTTTATGATCGGCTGCCCACAATGCATCAACCTTCTCTTTTGCTTGGGCTCTTTCTTGATTTGGTCATGAAGGATGTTCCCGTTGACACTACTCACATGCCAAAGGCAAGCAAGGTAGGTTCATGGAGGGGTAATTGCCAACAAACTACTAACCACGAAGGCATACAAATGTACCACCATAAGATAAAAAAATGAAAGGGTCTCTCTATATCTACAATCTTCTTGATGGGATGACTAAATTGGCACCCTTTAGTATGTTTAGAAATGCAGGGTCTTGAGACTAAGTCCAACCGTGGCAACAATTGGGCCCTTAGTCGAAGTTTCTTGGGTAGCAATACCTTAAGGAGAATTTAGCTACATTTGGAACTTCTAATAAAAATGGTGTCAGTTGTGGACAAAGGAGGGATTAGAATTATTCATGGTTAGCAAGGTCATTTCTGAATCATTATAAAATATGTCATACTTAAGAAAGCTAATCTAGAGGTATTGATTTAAAAATAAAAAATAAAAAATCTAGAGGTGTTGATTGAGGAAATCAAAGAGTAGATTAATTTGACATGGGGCTTCTAGTCAATCAACTTTGAGATGATGGGAGTAAATTGAGCATCCTTCAAAACAAGTATCATTAGAAGAGGAACTGAAGAAGATTCTCCATAGCATGGACTACTTTTTGGGTAGCACTATTTGCACATGAAAGGTTGAAGTGAATCAAGTCATGGATCAAATTCTTGGAAATTCCTTTTTATGCTTGGTCTTCAGAGACTCTAGTCTTGCTTGTTTCCTTCTAGGTGAGGTTGTTCCTAGATCCATTTGCACGGGGGCCGACTTTGTTGTAATCAAAATCCTCGAATGGAGGTTGTCGTCGAGGAGGGAGCCCAATTAATCCTCATGTAGATAGCATTAAACTCAATGCCTATCCTTCAAGAACAAGAATTCTCTTATCTCCTTCATTGCTACCCTTTTTTGTTGATAGACATCGAGTAGTGTTGCCCAATGCTTTAAATATCGACGATATCGTCCGATATATCCCACAATATATCTTGTATACCACCTGTGTGATACGAAATGCACAAGTAGTGCGATATATCCCACATGTTTGATCCATTCAGCATTTTCGATTCGTTTTTTTTTTTTTTCTTTCCTGTAAAGCATGTTAAATCCGTGTCAAATTGATACAAATCCATAATTTTTCATGTTTTGCATGAAAAATCATGGATTGGGAGCTTCGATTTCAAGATTTAGAGGAGATGGGCTGAGTTGCGGATTTTTTTTTTTAATAAAAAAAACTTTCCAATTTCTTGCAAATTGGTTGCAATCTTTGTGCCCAAACTAGTATTTCAAATAGCGTTCGCTACGTAGCGTAGCGTGGCTGTAGCGCTACGTAGCGTCCCAAATAGCGTAAATCCCCTGTAGTGTACGCTACAGGGGTCGTAGTGTATGCTACAACTATGTAGCATGTAGCGTCCATAGCGTAAGCTACAATGTATTTTTTTACCGTTTTATTTTTTATTCTTTTTTTTTTCACGTTTTCTTTGTTTCTAATGTTGAGGAATGTAACGCTTGTATTGTACTTGATACTTTTAACCTATGGGAATTTTTATTTCTTTTCATAATTGTGACTTGTAATTTCAATTAGACATTATTAATTAAAGTGGTTTGCTTAGAAAATTGTTGACGTGATAATTTTTTAATTTGGCTTATATATGTGGATTGGCTTTTGATAAATGATAACTAATAATTTTTTTGAACATGCTTATAATTGATAAAATGAATCATCTTTTAGGCATTTTTTTTTTTTTTTTTCCTTTTTTTTTTTTTTTCACTATTTATTATATTTGTCCTATTTTTAAATTTAAAAATAGAAGTATCGTGTAGCTTACGCTTCACGCTACGTATTTACGCTACACGCTATAGAGGGCTGAGCACTACGCATCATGCTACCGCTATTTAAAACACTGGTCCAAACATAAAATCAAACATGTATATAACCTGATCTAGTGATTCTTCTTTTCCTTTTGAAAGTATTACTTGTGTTTCCACACATCTTCGTACATTTATAAATTATATTAATAGACTTTGAATATACTTGCATCAATTCAGTTAGACAACGCATAGATTAGGACCCCATACAAAGAAAAACTGTTATGTGCACTTGTTTTTTGTAATGTTTGATTTATAAGTATATTGATGTCTTTTTTTAACAATTACTGAAGTTTCATTAAAATATTCGACCAATTTCCCAATGTTTCCCCATGTTTCCAACAATAGAGATACATTACACGATACAATCAATATATCTCATGCGATAACCGATATGTATCCGTATCCCAAGAATGCGATATGTAACACGATACCAATATTATGAACACTGGTGTTGCCTAGACACGTGGCACGGGTTCCAAGTGTCAAAGTGTCCTAAAGTGTGGTTTTTTATTTTATTTTATTTATAAAATTATTTATTGACAACAGGGTGTCCCTGCAATCACCCGCCAACCATGCACATCGGTTAATCCATGGGGAGGGGACTCGAACTCGTGTCTATGAGGAGCACCCACGGGCCACGATCAAAGTCGTTCACCCAAACTCGTGTTAAAGTTTCCTAAAGTGTTTGACATGACAAACTCCTAAATTCTAGGCATGTGGACGCTTCTACACATAAATAATATTTTAGCTAATAATGGACATAATATAAAATGTGATGAGAACATAAAACAAATGAAATTAGAGAAGAATATTCATGTAGTTCTAATAAAATCTGATTACTAGTAATCTACTGAACCATAATTTATTAACAAAACATAAAAAAACACATGTATTCATCTCAGGAAATAATGGTTTGTATGAATGTTACTTTCTTCTTTAAAAAAATTAGAGAACTGCGATAAAAAGTTTTAAAAAACCAAAAGAACAACATAGCTTGTGCTTTTTTGTTATATGGATCATGGTACCTATAATGGAAATAAACTAAAATTTAGAAAGTGATAGGAATTCCTTATGAATAGCTTTTAACAACAAGGGAATGGAGCCAAACTTGAGGGTTAGGGGTGAGTAGTCAATAATGTTCCAATTATTAGGGATATTATCGATAATATTGCCGACAGTATTATGAGCAGTCAACAATGTTCTTGTTCATCTTGGTTTCAAAAGCTTTAAGCAAGGTGTTATCCAGGGGTTAAGATGTTGGGCTTTTCCATGGCTTCGTGGTCGAGAACTTTCCTCGGCACATTAGTCACTCCAAATTGGAGATGATACTCTGGTTTTTTTGCGAGGGAACCGAATCTATGGTGGACTTCTTGGGTATGACAATCTACTGGTTTGAAGTGGTTTCAGGCCTATAGGTGAATAGATTTAAGAGTGTTTTTTTTTTTTGGGATTCACCTAGCTAGGGAAGAAGTGTCCTTGCTAGAAGTCCTTCAGCTGCTGAGTTGGCTCCCTACTACCATGAGGAAACCCGCGTTGCAGTTATGGGATAAGGTCATTGAGAGGATGGAGGTGTAGCTTTTCCCTTGGGAAGTAATCTCCTATTCACTTTGATGAAGGCATCTCTTTCTAATTTTCCTCCTTATTATATGTTTGTCTTCCAATGTCCTAAATCGGTTTTTCTTTGGATTGATAAACTTTGGAGAGAGTTTTTATGGCAGGGGTTTCCGCCTCAAGAAAATTTTCATTACTTATTCGGAGGGGGGCGGGCATCAAGCACCTGGATCTTGTTAATTATGCCCTGTTGGAGAAGCGGGCTTGACACATTGGCTTAGAGGGGTCTAGTTTATGGAGATCCATTATGGTTGTCAAATACGGATTGAATCTGATAATAGTCTGGTGGACAAAGGAGTCTTCCCTATACCATTCTTCCTTTGGAGGGGATTGCCTGGGTGACCATTAAGGTCTTCCAAAGTTTGGGCTTCTTTCTAAGTGACGGGGCAAGAGTTGGATTCTGCGAGGATACCTAGTGCGGACTCTCCCCGTAGATCTCTTTCCCGTCTCTGGCTAATCTTTGCCCCGTGGCAGACATCTCCGTGCTAGCTGCTTCTAGGTAGGAGGCGAGGAAGGGGTTTGGATTCCTTCTTTTCGGCAGAGTTTACTAGATTCTGAAATAGATGATCTGGTTAGACTTTGTCTTGATTGCAGGGATCCGTGCCTTCTTCTAGAGAGGAAGATTCGCTAGTCTAGAGACACCGCAACTTGGGAGTCTTCTCGATTTGGTCCTTTTACGGCATTCTTTCCCAGTATGAGATCTCTAGAAGGGGTTCGGTCTGGTCATATGGTGCTCCTCCTAAGATGGCGACTTTTGCATGGCTAGCGGGAAGGAACCATGTCCTTAGAGTCGATAATTTCCAGAAAAGAGGTCTGATTCTTGCCTAACGTTTGCCTGTTATGCCTCAAAGAAGTGAAATCGGTCGATCATTTGTTCCTCCACTATTCGTTCTCTTCGGACATCTCATCCAACATCCTTGCCCTAGTGGAAATCTTGTAGGGATCAAACACCTGGATCTTGTTAATTATGCCCTGTTGGGGAAATGGGTTGGCACACTGGCTTGGAGGGGTCTAGTTTATGGAGATCCATTATTGTTGCCAAATACGGATTGAATTTGATAGGCTGGTGGAGAAAGGAGTCTTCCCTATCCTGTTCTTCCTTTATAGGGGATTGCCTGGGTGGCCATTAAGGTTTTCCAAGGTTTGGGCTTCTTTCTAGGTGACGGGGCGAGAGTTAGATTTTGGGAGGATACCTGGTGCAGAGACTCTTCCCCTAGATCTTCTTTCGTAGCGTTGGCTAATCTTTGCCCTGTGGCGGACATCTCTATGGCCAGTTGCTTCTCAGGCCAGGGTGAGGAAGGGGTTTCAATTCCTTCTTTTCGGCAGATTTTACTAGATTCTAAAATAGATGATCTAATTAGACATTTGTCTCGATTGCAAGGATCCATGACTTCTCCTGGATAGGAAGATTCGCTAATCTAGAGACATGACAACTCAGGAGTCTTCTCGGTTCGGTCCTTTTACAACATGCTTTCCCAGTCTGAGATCTTTAGAAGCAGCTGCCACATGGGTTCGGTCTGGTCATATGGTGCTCCCCCTAAGATAGCGGCTTTCGCATGGCTAGTGGGAAGGAACCATGTCCTTATAGTCGATAATTTTAGGAAAAGAGGTCTAATTCTGCCTAACATTTTCCAATTATGCCTCAAAGAAGCGGAATCATTCGATCATTTGTTCCTCCACTATCAGTTCTCTTTGGACATTTGGTTTGGCATCCCTGCCATAGCGGAAATCTCGTGGGTGATGCCTTCTTCAATTGTTAACCTATTCTACTCTTGGCACGTAGTTCAAGGGGGGGAGTTTGGTAAAAAGAGTTGCAAGATTGCCCTTTTAGCTGCCCTCTAGGCCATTTGGGGAGAAATAAACAACCATTGTTTCTGTAATAAGAGTTGGAGGATTTAGACGACTAAAGAGAGTTTGTTCCATTTAATTTAACAGAGGTTAGATCAAATGTATTTACGAATCCAGTTCTAGAATCACTCCTCATCCCCAATTGAAACAAGGGATTAGAATAAATGCCACAAGCTTATAAGAACATGGGTTGGCCTTTCGCGATAGACGAATACCCAACTTGTACATATCAGATGGTATGCGCACCACACTTGAAGAGAATAACCAGCCCACACATCCACATGTTCCAACCAATCACAATGGTCAATGATCACGAACATGGCATCTGACGAAGGCAATCAGTCCACACTCCCATGCATGAAAGGTGATGATCATGAACACTTCATCCCCTTCTCATGCACAGACCATTACAAAGGCTTGACACAAAAAAGAAGAAGAAAAGAAACCCTAGTTTCTTAAAAGATTTTCAACACAAGAGGGATGACAATGATTAAAAATAAAAGGAGGAAAAAGAATTATAGGATAGAAGCAGTGTTTGAAGTATCAGTATTGTTACAAGTTTTGTTGGCCGGGGATACGGAAACAATATCGATATCACCAATAACTGGAAATGTGGGGAAATATTGGAGAAACATGGGGAAAACTGTGGAATTTTTTAGTGAACTTCAGGAGATGCTAAAATATGCATATTTGCACATATAAAAAAATTGCAAAAAAAGAATGCATACATAATAAGTTTCCTTTAATGGGGGGCTAAAAGCATGTGTTGTCCCATCCAGTGATCGAAATATCGATACTATCGACCGATATATCGGCCCACTGCGAGACGAAACACTTCCGATAACACCCGGAAGATACCAAAAATCCAAAACTTCAGATATCGTGCGATATTATCGTCGATATCGTGCGATACATCGTTGATATCGCCGATACAACCCACCCTGATTTAGATATCGCGGTATTTCCGCCTCCATTATTGTCGGAAATCGACAAACAAAGTCACGGACACTCATGGGTGCGTTTGCAGGGGACTCACGAGTCCCACTGTAGCCAACAGCCCATAGGCCACAGCGATAAAAAGCTGATGCGTAGGTTGTGGAGAATAAAAAAAATGAATTAGAAAAAAAAAAGCAAAAGAAAAGAGAGAGAAATCGGAGACTACATGTAGCCGTAGGCTGTAGCGGTGATCGAAGGTGGGCCATTCGACAGGTAAGTATCTGTATCCCCCTTTCTTTGAATTTTTCTCCCTATTTTCTTCAATTTTTCTCTTTCTTCGCTAATTGGAGCGTGCCTTGGCGGATTTCTCGAAGATTCGGTGAGAAATCAGGCCGGATTTGAGGAAACGGAACGAGAAATGCTCCTCCGGAACCCTCGCTGCGTGGGGGAGAGGGAGAGTGCTCGTGACGGAGAGGGAAAATGAAGAAGATGGCGCGGGAGGGGTGAATTAGGGATCGACGCGCAGGAGCTGGTTCACTGAGCACGGTCTTATCGTACTCAGTAAACTTAGTTGGGCCCACCTTTAATGTATGTGGTCTATCCACGCCGTCCATCTGTTTTCCCATCTAAATTAAGGGGTTGATCCCAAAACTTAGAGACGAGTGGTGGATCATACCACAGGAAACAGTGGTCATACTGATTTCCACCTTTGAAACCTTTCTGGCCCTGCAGTGATGTTTATCAGTCATCCAAATCGTTAATAACATCATATAGATGTGGATGAAGGGAAAATAAGAATTTAAGATTGATCCAATCATCCAAGACTTCTGTGGCCAAAAAGGGTATTTTAACGGTGGATGTTCAATTCAACTGTTTTGTAAGGTGTGGCCCATTTAAACATTGTATATGGTTTATTTTTGGGCTAAAGCCCTGAAATTATCTGGTAAAATGGATGGACGGAGTAGATAAAATACATAAATCGTGGTGGACCTCACATGAGTTTACACAATACGCTGAGCGTAGTGCGTTACTCACTATACAATCGCATAAAGTGGTGTCTGTGTTCTGTGGGTCCCACGGTAATGTGTGTGTCGTATCTACACTGTTCATTAATTGGGAAATAATTTTTGAGGGCATGACACAAACAATGATGTCAATCTAAATCTTTAGTGGACCCCGCCACTGAAAAAAGCGGAGAGAGTGACGCCCACCATTGAAACTCGTAGCATTCTTGAGGGCCCATCATAATGTTTAATTGTGATCTAATCTGTTTATAAGTCCAGGAAAATATGGAATAATGCAAAACACAAATATCATCTTGACCATCCATCTCTTGTGGCCCTCAAGAAATTTTTAATGGTGAACGTCACTCTCTCCATTGTTTTCTGTTGGTCCACTCGAGCTCTGGATCTGACTCATTTTTTGGCTCACGCCCTAAAATGATCTATTCAAATGGATGGATGGTGTGGATAGAAAAAATACATCATGGTGGGACCCACATAACTTGATGTTACTTCAGTAGCCATTTAGAGGAAATCAGATTGCGAGTTACCTAGTATGCTCTTATCATACTGAGTAAACTCTGTTGGGCCCACCGTGAATGCATATGGTCTATCCACGCCGTCCATCCGTTTTTCCATATTATTTTAGTGGTCGAGACCAAAATTTAAGCATACCCAAAGATCAAGTAGACCATACCATAGGAAACAGTTGGAATAATGACTTCCACCGTTGAAACCTTTCTAGGGCCCACAGTGATGTTTGTTTCTCATCCAACCTGTTCATAAGATCACACAGACATGGATGAAGGGAAAACGCAAATACAAGCTTGATCCAAATCGTTTGTAGCCCCCAAGAAATTTTCAACGATAAATGTTCAATTGACACTGTTTCCTATGGTGTGGTCCAGTTGAGGTTTAGATATACTTCGTTTTTAGGCTCAAATCCTAAAATTATCTGTTAAGATGGATGGACGGAGTGGATAAAATACATAAATCACGGTGGACCCCACATAGTTTACTCAGTACGCTTCTCAGTACGCAATCCCCTTCCGATTTAGAGTCGGTGCGAGGATGTACAGCGGAGACGGATTGGCTACTCCACGCGACACCGGCCTTTCGCTGGTGGTCAGTGCTCTGTGGGCCCCACCATGGTGTGTGTTTCATCCATGCCTTCCATCTAATTTTTATCGATCATTTTACAATGTGAAACTAAAAATTAGGTATATCCAAATCTCAAGTGGACCACATTACAGGAAACAGTGTTGAATGAGCGTCGACCATTAAAAACATTTTGGGGGCCATTAAAGTTTGGGATCAAGCTGATTTTTGTTTGTTCCCTTCATCTAAGCTGTCCATCCCTTTTTCTCAAATTATTTTAAGCGTGAAAACAAAAATGAGGCAGATTCAACACTAAAATGGACCACACACATGGTTATTAAGCATCATGTAAACATCACTTTCGACCCCAGAAAGTTTTCAACGGTAGGAATTTTCCTACCCACCTTTTACTTTAGTGCGGCCCACTTGAGTCTTGGATCCTTCTCACTTTTGGTCTCAAGTCCTAAGATGAGCTCAAAAAACGGATGTACGGGGTGGATTTCTCAAAAACATCACGTTGGGCCCCACCCAGGTTTCCAGCGCAGGAAATTTGCATCCGTGTCTGCAAAGACGAGCACTGATGCTCCTCAAGCTCCAGTTGTACGAACGGTTCAAAGGAGATCAAAGTTACATGGGCCCCAAAGTGATGTATTTATTATATCTACACCGTTCATCTATTTTTAAAGATCATATTAGAGCATTATCCAACAGATGAATCACATCCAAAGATTAGCTAGACCACACCATAGATGGCAGCGAAGAATATGGTTTTCACCGTTAAACAATTCGTGAGGCCACCGTTAAAGATCAGTTGGACCCACCATAGATGGCAACGGAGATTCTGTGACCCCAATAAGGGTTTCATGGTAGACATTCAATTCACACCGTTTACCTTGATGTGGTCCACTTGATTTTTTAATAAGCTTCATTTTTTGGCTAAAGACTTAAAATTATATAGTGAAATGGATGAATGGGTTGGATAAAATGCATGAACAATGAGACAACTGTACGTGTGGATGGTGCTCTAGTCCACTTGATTTACATGTGGTATTGTTGCATGTATGAACAATTGTACGTGTGGATGGTGCTCTATGGACCATTCCTTCAAATAATCTGACAAAATGGATGAGTGTCATGTATATACAGCACTTGCCCCAAGGTGGGCCCTAACAAGTACTAATATAATATTATTTTACAGATAAAATATGTCGGGAGGAAAAGGTGGTAGACAACCTGATATAGGGTGGAGGTACGGTTGGCCTATTCCCGATAATCGATTCGGGAGTATTTGTAATTTATGTGGCCATGTATCGAGGAGTGGTGGGGTAACCCGCTTAAAGGAGCATTTAGCGGGAGGGTATCGCAATGTTGTGGATTGCCCGAAGTGCCCACAGGATGTGCGAGAACAGATGAGGACCATATTGAAAAAAAATGTGAAGACAAAAGATGAACGACATGCACGGGAGAGGGAGATTAGGGAGGAGTTGGGGCGGCCACCATATGCAGGTGAGGATGATGTAGTGGATCTTGATAATGATGATGATCTCGAATACTGACGTGCAATTCAAGAGTCCATATGGGATCAATGAGAGAGGGATTAGGATAGGAGGTGGGACACAAGTAGGCCTAGATATGAGGGGTCTATCCATGAGCGTGGTGGGGGGAGTGGAGTAGGGGAGAGTGTTAGGGGTGGATTAGGGGAGGGTAGTAGGCGGGGAAGAATATGGGGCATGGGCAGGAGCAGTAGCATGCGGGTGCCGGATCTACCTTCAGATCCGAGGATGTACAAAGAGGCAGGAGAGACACAAAAGAAAATAAAGGAGATGCTTAGTGGAGGGGATGTGAGGAAAAAAGTTGAAAATTTTATAGCAAAATTTTATATATATGATCAAATCCAGGCAAATGCCGCAGCAAGCCCGCACTTTAAAAATATAATAAGTGAAGTGCAGCCGCCCACACCCGCACAGATCATGGGGAAATACTTGGATGATGAACATGTAGAAATGAAGACATACGTTGATTCGTATCGGCAGTCATGGGAGATGTACGGCTGCACCGTCATGTGTGACGGTTGGACTGGATCGACGAAAATGTCGATTATAAATTTTATGGTCTATTCAAGGGGACGGGCGGTGTTCCTAAAGAGTATAGATGCGAGTAGTAAGATCAAGGATTCTAACTACATTTAAAAACTAATGCACAACGTCATGTAAGATGTTAGGAGGAAAAATATTGTGCAGTTTGTTACGGACAATGGGAGTGCCTTTGTTAAGGCGGGGAAGGATATTCAGAGCAAGTGTCATATGTATTGGACCCCCTGCGCAGCCCATTGCATCGATCTCATGCTGGAGGGGATCGGGGATAGGCCGTCGGTGAAGACTGTAATTACTGATGCACGACTCATCACAAACTTTGTATACAACCACGGCTGGTTATCAGCTGCAATGCGCGAGAGGTGTGATGGGGATATAGTGCGCCCCGGAGCGACGTGGTTCGCCACAGATTATATCGTCTTAAGTAGCCTTCTCAAACACAAACAGGGTTACGAGAGCTTTTCGCCTCTCATGATTACGTAGAGTGGAAAAAGAGGTGACAAAAGTAACCTATAGAATTGAGGAGCTGGTGCTGGGAAATTCATTTTGGGATAAAGTGCGTGGTGTTGTGGGTATTCTAGAGTCCATTTATGTGGTGTTGAGGATGGTGGACATGAGACAAATCTGTCGATGGGGTCGCTGTATCCGTCCATACAGCTGATGAAAGAGGCCATCATGGTTAAAGCTCCTAATGCATATAAGTGGGTGCATGCAATAATAGATGACCGTTGGGAAAGAACGCTTTCTCACCCACTACATCAGGCTGGTAAGTACCTATATGGATTTTTTTTTTCCTTTTTCCATATGCAATAATAAACGAGGGTTGTACTGATGTGTTTATGGTGGTTTTCAGCGTATTTCCTAAATCCCAAATACCACTACAGCCAGAACCTCTTCGAAGATAATTCATTAAAGAGGGTTGTGCATGAGGTGTACGATCACTTATTCCCCGACTGTCCGGGGAAAGGCACCTTTGGTAGTGAGGTAAATATGTTCTGCACTTACATTCTCCTTATCTTCATCTCAATCATTAAATACTTATTCTGGTTGCTATACGCCATCAATAGATTGTTAAATTCCGCGACGCTGTTGGAATGTTTGGGTGTCACCCTGCGGTGAAGTCAAGGAACGCCATGATGGCATGTGAGTCACTATAGTAAAGTTAACTTTTATATTATTTTGGAAAATCTAGGATGATGAAAGAATCTTATGATATGCAGGCGAATGGTGGTCCATGTATGGGACTGATTGCGAGGTTTTACAACAACTGGCTGTCCGTGTGCTTGCACAGATGGTGTCCTCGTCACCCTGTGAAAGGAATTGGAGTACATTCTCCCTCATACATACAAATAAATGTAATAGAATAGGGTATGAGAGGCTTCAAAAGCTAGTGTATTGTCACTACAATATGAAGTTACAAGAGAGGTTGCTCCGCTCGGAAGGAAGAAGAAAAGCACAGGAAGACCCACTGGACTTGATGACGGTCGGACAGCATGCATATGCTGAGGATGCGGAGGATGACCCAGTTTACCAATGGGTTAGGTCGGATGACTTAGATACCTCGGATGGGCGACCAGAGCCACATATTGCGGCAGAAGCAGAGACACAAGGGATTGATGTTGACAAACATGTGGAGCAGCAGAGGTCTCCTGATGAGGCATTCGACCCATTGACGAGGAGTCCAGAGGGCAGCCCGCGGCAGTCACTATTACGCGGGACACATGGCGGGGAAACATTGTCTGACACCGAGACTGAGTCAGAAAGTGATGCGGGAAATGAGTCCGGTGATGATGATGGCGGCGATAAGGGTGACGTTGACTCTGATGATAGTAACGATGATGATGATGGTGGTGGCGGCGATGGGGATGGTGGCGGCGCGGGTGAGAGTCAGGATAAGAGGCCTCTTAGCCCTTTTACCAGGGAGGAGAATTTCGATCATTCCATATAGGACCCTGACTATGGTTCTCGTCCAGGAGAACCACGATCTCATCTTGTTTACAATAAGACATACACGCGTTAAAAGCTACTGCAGAAAAAAAAGACTCATAAACTTTCAGATTTTGAGTAGCTGCTGACAAATGCATGAGGGACACAAGCGTTCATGGCAGGCGAGGTAGCTCTAGATTTGGATCACAGATGAGGGAGGGGAGCTTGAGTTATAGGCCACAACATGAATCTGGATCACAAACACTGGAGAGTAGCTCGAGTTCTGTACCACAGTGTGGGCATAGATATGAACCTAGTGGATATGCGACGAGTGACTCCAGCAGTTACGGCACATCATTTTCAACCTTGGTTGGGAGTTCACTTCTGCATATGGGCAAGGATATGAGCAACAGTATGGATATGGCCAACAATATAGATACCAAGGAGCTTCATATGTGCCTTTTCCAGATCCATATCAGTTACAGACTATGACGATTACGCAGTACCCACGGATGGACATATTGATTCAGTTTGGGGAGGATGAGTACCAGCGTTATGTCAGGAAGTATCTTAACTGGTACCACTCTACTATGACTTGAGCATAATATTGTTGATTTGTGGAGCAGCAGTACTATGCCCAGCCCCATCGAGATGGAGATGATGATTACGAGCCACCACGCAACTCTATGTGAGTCTAGACCATAACTAGTCCCCATCATTGATATGTATATTTCTCAAATTTTACTTCTCCAGTTCTTCTTTTGCTTTTCAATGAATTGGTTGTGTTTTCATACATAACTATGATATATTTATTAGTTGCGTTAGTTCAGTTAAACATCGCATAACTTAGGACCCTATAAAAAGGAAATTTATTATGTGCATCTTTTTTTTGAGATATTATGATTTAAAAGTGTGTATTAAGGGCCTTTTTAACAATCCCCAAAGTTTCATTAAAAAATTCAACCATTTTCCTAATGTTTCCCCATGTTTTCCAAAAAGTGCGATAAATTATGCGATACAAACGATATATCCCGTGTGATAACCGATACGTATCTGTATCCCAAGGGTGCGATACATTGTGCGATACCGATATTTCAAACACTGGTCCCATCTATCCATCCAACTATCCCATCTATCTATCCAACCATCCAACCTTCCATCAATATTTCAGAATATCGACAACACAATATTTCGCCGAGAAATCATCAACAACTAGAAAGGAAATGAAAGAATGTGGTCTTGATATTACCCATGGTGCGATAATGATAATATTGTGATATTATCGATATTATCGACAAATTAAACACTACATACAACCATGCGCCATTAAAAAAAATCAAAATGGAATTTTTTTAATAAATATATTTTTGGTGATATCGATACATTGGTGATATTATCAAAATGGTGCCGATACACTGGCGATACAAGCGATGCCTGAAATTTACATAGTTGAAAATATTGGCGATATTGATGCATGACAATATAAGAGACACCTGGAATTTACACAATAAAATATTGGTGATATCGATACATGACAATATAAGAGACACCTGGAATTTACACAATAAAATATTGGTGATACATTGGCGAGATTGATACATTGGCAATACATGGCGATACTTGGAATTTCTAATACTACCAGTGCTACTGGTATTGCTACCAGTGTTATCGGTATTGTCGAGCTGGAGATGCAAATAATATCGGGGATACTTTGAACAATGGATAGAAGGGAGAAAGATCGATTAGATCAGCAACAAGGATGCTCTGGTACGAGAGAGAGAGAGAGAGAGAGAGAGAGAGAGAGAGAGAGAGAGAGAGAGAGAGAGAGAGAGAGATGGGCCGGACAATTGGAGGGCCCACATCTACATCCATTAGGTGGTCTCTTGCAATGTTGCTAGTTTGACTCCTGCCTGAGGATCATATGGTGAATCCTTGTATTAAGTTTTCTGTTTGACTTTTCGATGTGTTGTTTTGTATTCTAAATCCATTGGCAATTCACTTATTCCTTAGTTGCTCTAGTCAATGCACAATCTACAAAAGTGTTGAGGATAAATCGTCCCTTTTTATTTTTTTATTTTTCCATTACATGAATATAAAGCTATTTATTTTCTCAATGACCCTGTTACTCTGTGTCCAGTTCTATGTGCCTGAGAGAGCACTAAAAATCTATGAGTAAAAAATGAATTATGTGAAGTTGGGGAGTTATTTTCTATGAATGTTTATCTGATAGCATGATTGTAGTCGATTGAAACCCAGCATCTTGATTCATTACACCATCGACTCCTGCTGCTTATCCGATGAAAGTTTGAGTGTGTTGGGGTTTTTCTCATTCTTATGCCTTCTGTTTGTCACAGGGTTCTGGAAAGACGTCATTAGCCATGGCTGTTGCTAAATATCTTGAAGAGCATGAAGAAATCTTGGCACACATGTGTGTTTATTATCTTACCTCCCTCTTGTATCATTTATCTGTTCCTTTAAATGGATGGTCATCTCTTAAAAAAAATGCAAGGGGTGGAACTGGAACTCCAAGAGAGTAAACTTGCCCTATTGGGTTTCTTTAATGATGAGAGGGATTTGCAAAGTTGGTTCCCATTTTTTTTTTATCTATTTATGTTTTACATGTGCAGAGTTTTTGTAAGCTGTTCCAAACTTTCTATGGAGAAGGCCCTGACAATTCGTCAATCACTTGCTGGTTACATATCTGAAGCTCTTGATAATTCTCCTTCCCTTCTCATCTTTGACGATCTTGATAGTGTTGTTTCATCTTCTTCTGAGCCTGAGAGATCTCAACTTTCAACTTCCGTCACTGCACTTGTTGAATTTTTTAAGGATATTATCGACGAATATGGGGTAATGTGTATTTCATTCATGTTGTTTGAGATTATATTCATTTTTTCCATTCTTTCATCCACTTGGAGAGCTCTGCTGCAATTCAGTTAACCTGGGGTACTGAAAATTGTTTTGTTGTTTGAGCCAACATATATATCAATATCTCTCTTTCTGTATCGGGCAGGAGAAGAGGCCAAGTTCTTGTGGCATTGGTCCAATTGCACTTATGGCTTCTGTGAAGTCTCTTGGGGATCTGCCGCAATCCTTGAGCTCTTCAGGTTGAATACTTGTCCACAAAGAGCACTCCCATTTTAAACTTTTTATCCTTGCATATGCATAACAATGATATATAATTTATGCCTTTAATTCTTTATTTGCTTCCAATTTCCTCAGTAACTCATTTGACAATATGGTTATTCACAGGGAGGTTCGATTTCCATGTGCAACTGCCAGCCCCAGCTGTCTCAGAACGAGGAGCCATATTGAAGCATGAAATTAATAAACGTTCATTAAAATGCTCTGAAGACATCTTGTCTGATATTGCTTCCAAATGTGATGGATACGATGCATATGATTTGGTACGTGTTTCTGCACAAAGTAATAACACAAATAATTCATTTCCCCAGTATAATATGGATAGTGATTATAATTCATGCTCCCAGTATAATATAAATAGTGATCATTACAGTTTGCAGTCTTTTTGAGTTTTATGTTCTGTTTTGCTATGCGTAGTTATGTGTCTATGTTCCCATAGAGAACTATATAATCAGCTGGGAATCAATCAGAGATTTATTCTTACCTTTATCAGATTCAAAATGCTATTTTCTATTTCTTTTTTTTTTTTGATTAACAGCTCCGTTGTAAGGATGAGTGGCTGTTGTAAGTTACCAAAGTGAAATTGTCTATTGTTCATTGGTTTAAAAAATATTATAAGTTATGAATATGTTGTGAATATTCTGTTCATTCTGAAACTTTAGTTTAGGTTATATTATTGTTATTTTTTATTTTCTTGAAATGTAATGGAGTTGGGTGTAGCAATGGTCGGGATAGTTAAGCTTTAATCATTTCCTTCTTTTATGGAGTGAAAGCAGAAAAGTTATAATCAGAAGTGTAATTGCTAGAACAAGAAACAGATGTGGGGAAACACCTTTTTTGGAATCATTTATTACGGTTGTTTTCTTGAAGCCAGAAATGGATGCAAGAGACATGGATAAAAAGAAACATGGGAACCTGTGAGATCCTAATTTTTTTAGAGGAATGATGGAAGCTTTCACTAAATAGCAGCAAAATGCACCTAAAGGGGGAAATCTGCCTCAATACATATACTAGCTTTTTCCATCCATGCCTTGGCTAGGGAGTTGGTTTCTTTAGGTTCTTTGCCTGCATAACCTAATGGCATATTTAGCCTTGATAGAAATTCAAAGGGGCTGTTGGATACAACATATACTAGCTTTTTCCATCCATGCCTTGGCTAGGGAGTTGGTTTCTTTAGGCTCTTTGCCAGCATAACCTAATGGCATATTTAGCCTTGATAGAAACTCAAAGGGGCTGTTTGGATACAACATAAATTTTAGTTATGCTTAGAAAAAAGACCGGAACTAAAAATAATAGTTATTTACAAACTTTTTTCCATGTTAGGTAAACCCACATGTTAATATGGAAAATTTTGAACTCCGTTAGAAAAATAATGTAGTATTTTAGAATTGGAATTAAATATACAAAGTACCATACATCAAGCATCCACAAATCTGAGAACTAAAATATGATCTCACTATGTTATGTTGGTTATGATCCATCTAAAGTGGGGTTCGCTTATTGGACGGTTTAATTTGAGTTACATATTTGCCATGTGTTTGGTTTATGATCCATCTAAAGAGGGCTGACCATTTGGACGGTTTAATTTTTATTTACATATTTCTCATGTGTGGTTGTGGGAAAGGGTGGCAATGGTATGGGCGGCCCAACGAATCTGACTTAGTTTTCAACCAGGATTGGACCTATTAGCTTGGCCCGTGTCCTAGGATTGGGCCTGACATGCATGGCCTTATTCTTTTTTGCCTAGCTTGGGCCCAGGTCATTTTAGCCCGGCCCAGCCCTAGATGACCCGACTTCATATGTACGTCTTATATCCTACAAAAGTCATTCTAATCATCGATTAACCAACCTATGCATATTGAATATCGAACATTCATTTTGTTTGTTTCAAGTGTTTTTTCGTACGTGCGTCCCACTTGGTCGGCGGATAGATTGGGAACATCCAGATGGGAAATATGGATTTATCAATTTCCAAGGCAAGTTTGGTCTGGCCTTGGTCCAACCAATTTTTTACCAAGCTTGGTCTTGGGCCTGCCATGCTAAGCCCATGCCATGCATGGGCTGAGCTCAAGTGTAGGGCCATAGTGTCAGGCCTGGTTGGATCTAGCCCAAAACCAATGCATTGCTACCCCTAGTTGTGTATTTAGGGGAGAGGGAGAGAGAGATGCAAGGTATTCTGTAATGGTAACAGTGGTCATAATGGCCACCACCATTACTTTTATGATACAGGCTATAACGACCATTATGGCCCCTGTAATAGCCGTTGCAGTCTCTTGTTTTTAATTGGAAAAAAAAAACCCCCCAAAAAGCCTGTATCGGCCCCATAATGCACCATTATGGGAGGGCATAACGGGCCATTATGGGTCATTTTTTCTGTAGCAGCTGTTATGACCCTATAATAAGTAACGATTGCCATTATTACCTTTACGTAACGGCCTTTATGGCCCTTTAATAGCCATTATGGCACACCATGGAGAGCTGTGAAAGTGGTTAAATAGAAAAACCACTATTCGGAGATTTTGAGGGAAAAAAAAAACAATTTTGAGGGTTTTTTGGTTAAAATATTGACCAAGGACAAAACTTTTCCACTCATTCATTGCTTAACCATGAGTTAACCGGTTAATTTTTTAACTTAACCGGTTATTGGTGTGTCCAAATAGCCCCAAAGTGTCACGAAGATGTAGGAGTTTTCAGGCTCTGATCCCTTGTTAGCCAAAGCAATTACATTTGTTGCGTCTACTTCTGCCACGACAATAGTGGAGAAAGGTGGCGAAGCACCTATTTGATGATTTGACATCTTGTTTAAGGTGTACCGTTGCGGTAACTGTGAGCGTAACGGTGCCCACTTGATGAGGACATCGTGCACACGCACGCTCGCACACCACCACCCCTACGCACGTACGTACGCAGAAGGATGACCCCACCATCGATCTGGCTCGATGACGACGTCCAGGGAGGGCCTCCTAGGTAGAAGACAAGTTTTGGTTCAGAAAAGTGGCCCGATAGTCAAGAAAAGCCCACCATGGGATCTCATGATCGTGGCCCACTTGTTGGATTGGTTTTATATTTTAGGTTCTGCTTATTGTTATTATTTAGAACATCGTGAACGCTTTAGATTTCCTTGTTTGGTTTTTATTTTAGTTTACTTCATCGCCAAGTAATAGGTGTCGCACATGGTGCGAGTTTTTGGGTATATGGTTCTCCCTATAAATAAGCACTCTTTGTAGTTCTTTTGATTCATTGAAGTTGATAAAAAAATTCCTGCTTTATTTTTCTGCTCTCTTCGTGAGTTGTGGAAGAATTCAAAACTGGGTGCGAAGCCCTCCCTTTTCGAAGGGCTAACTACCGTGGTGCGAAGCCACATCGATCCCAATTCACCCCCATCTTCCATCATCTTTTTTTTTCCATCTTCCCCCACCATCCGTACTTCGAATTTGTCCTTTTGTTGCATCAGATTTCTTCATTGAAGCAGGTTTCCAGATTTCGGCCCGCAGGCGAGCTGAAACTTCGGCAGAGCACCACGCACAAACCGTACATCGGATCGAGCTGAAATTTGGAGGTTTTGGAGCCCATCCCTGGCCGACCAGGGCCAAGGTGGCCTTTTTCTGAATAGTGGGCTCCACACACGTGCGGTCGGGATCACACGCACGTCCGTCTGGGCCATTGTTGCTGTCCACACACGGGATCATCTTTTGGCTCAGGTTTTTATCCTCTTTTATCCTCTCATAGCCATTTTTTCATGAATCCTAACCCTATATTACATGATCCCTAATTGATTTGCCCCTTTTTATCACCTTAGGGTTCCTTGAATTGAAATTAGGGAATCCCTTGGATTAGGGACTGATTTTTATGCATGAGTAGTTGATTTTATTTCCCTTTGACATTGTTTGGTTTATAATTTTATTGGTCCAGTCCTAGCCTGTGTCGGCTTGGACCCGCATAGATTCCCCTTTAATTGAATGTTTGGATTTTCATGTGGGATGTGGAATTTGTGTGATTGTTTCTGAATTGGTGTGATCTAAGCCTGCAATCTTGCATATCATATTTAATTTTCCATGTCCTGTATCAAATTTGGTATCAGAGCCTAGGGTTCTTATAGGGGAATTCACCACATATTTACGGTTTAGTTTGTTTGAGTCCTTCATGCATTCAGTCCATCATATATAGCTGAATTTTAGTAACAGTGTGTAGTCTCCTTCATATAGAGTCTCATAGGGTCATTTAGTTTTTAGACACATATAGTTGTCATAGCAGGTCCTTAGGTTGAGCAAGTCAGTGTATGCTCACACGTACGGGTCGCGGCTTCGGTTTGCACCACACACTAAACATGGAGCAACTACAAGAAACAGTGGCCAAGTTAGCCCAGCAAGTTGAGTCCTTGAATAAGCATTTGGAACAACACATAGATAAACGCCTCGAAGAAATAGAGGCCTCCTTCAGGGTAAACCCCACCACTGGGGAGGATGCCCAATCTCAGGCAGTTGGTCAGGAGGTTAGACCAAGGAATGGAGGCGGCCAAGGAGCTGGTCATGGGTGCGTACTTGTGCACCCACCCCGTGAGGGACATCATGATCAATATGACCCAGATGCACAACTCCTCAAGGGAGTTAGGGTAGATGCTCCTACTTTTGATGGCCACTTGGACCCTAAAGCTTTTTTAGATTGGTTGGCGGATATGGACCACTATTTTGAGTGGTATGATATGTCGGATACTTGACGAGTCCGATTCGCCAAGATGAAGCTTGTGGGTCAAGCAAAGAGGTTTTGGGCGACGGTTGAGCGAAAAAAAGAAAGAGCGAGGGAACTTCCAATAGTCCATTGAGGAGAAATGAAAGAAACGTTAAAAGAGAAGTACCTCTCTTTCTCTTATCGCATGCGGTTGATTGAGGAGTGGCAGTCTCTTCGACAGGGTTACATGAGTGTTGCTGACTATATTGAGAAATTCGAAGAGTACTCGACCCGCTGTGAGGTTGATGAGGACCCCGTACTCACCCTTGCTCGTTTTAAAATGGGCCTCCGTCCTGACATTAGGAGAGAATTGCTCGCCAAAGACATAGACACTATCGAACAGTTGTACCAACTAGTGTTAGATGTCGAGCAATACCTTAAAGCATCTGTGGGAAGGCGGTTTGACTTTCGCGAATCTGGTACTAAGGCCAACCCCTCTGGGGCTAGACCTAACACGGGATTCCAAAACAAACCTTCCCCTAATGTTCAGCCCAGACCTAAGGATGATAAGGGTAAAGAGATTGTCGGGTCTAGTTCACGTGGAAGTGGGGCCACTAGGTGTTTTAGGTGTCAGGGGTTTGGTCACTTTGCTCACCAGTGCGGCACGAGAGAGGGCACCAAAGTACTCCTTATTGATGGGCAAGTAGAAGTAGTGCCCCCAGAGAGTGATAGTGAGGAGGAGGAATATGAGCCAGTCGGAACCCCTAGTGATGAGGAAGAGGGAGCACAAGAGTCTTTGACCCTCGCAATTGTGTGTTGTGCCCTAGCTCAAGCCAAGAACATTGATGACTGGCGCCGCAACACGATCTTCTACACTTATGCAAAATGTGGGGAAAAAAGCTGTAAGATGATCGTGGATAGTGGTAGTTGTGCCAACGTGACATCGACTAGCACTGTGAGTCGTTTGGGCTTGAAGCTGAAAGCCCATCCTCAGCCCTATAGAGTCTCCTGGGTTGATGAAACATCCATTCCAGTCTCGCACCGCTGTCTTGTCCCTATTCAGTTCGGATCTTATAAAGACACAATTTGGTGTGATGTTGTTCCTATGGATGTGGGCCATGTCATTCTGGGTAGGCCGTGGCTCTATGACAGGGATGTTACCATATTTGGTCTTTCAAATGTGTGTACATTCTGGTTTGAAGGCAAGAAGGTCAAGCTAAATCCTCTACCACCCAAGAATACAACTGGAAAAGAGTTCACCACACAGAGTGGTGTGAGCGGCCCAAAAGAAGTGAAGGAGTCGAAGTCCAAGTCCAAACCGCTCCATATTTTGAATGCCAAAGACTTTGAGCGAGAGATGGAGGCAGACTCGATGATATACGCCCTTGTGGCTAAGGAGAGTGTACCAGATACTAGCGTAGAGTTACCCACTGAGGCCATTCAGGTAGTACATGAGTTTCGTGATGTTTTTCCTGATGATTTACTAAATGAGCTTCCCCCTGTGAGGGATATACAACATGCCATTGATTTAATCCCTGGGGCAACTCTACCAAACCTCCCACATTACAGAATGAACCCGAAGGAGCACACTGAGTTGAAGAGGCAGATTGATGAACTCCTAAAGAAGGGTTTCATTCGAGAGAGCATGAGTCCGTGTGCCGTGCCCGCCCTTCTTACACCTAAGAAGGATGGCACATGGAGGATGTGTGTTGATAGTAGGGCCATCAACAAAATCACAATCAAGTATCGATTTCCCATACCGCGTCTTGATGACATGCTAGATATGATGGCTAATGCTACTATTTTCTCAAAAGTCGACCTCAAAAGTGGGTATCACCAAATTCATATACGCCCTGGTGATGAGTGGAAGACGGCCTTCAAGACGAAGGATGGGCTATATGAGTGGCTAGTTATGCCTTTGGGTTAACTAATGCCCCAAGCACTTTAATACTTGTGATGACCCAAGTGTTGAGACCCTTCATGGGGAAGTTCCTGGTCGTATAATTTGATGATATCTTGATTTATAGCATGACTAAGAAGCAACACCTCAACCATTTGAGGCAGGTTTGTGGGATCCTTAGGGCCGAGAAGTTGTACGCCAACCTAAAGAAGTTCGCGTTCTTGTCTAGTAGTGTGATCTTCTTAGGTTTTATTGTGTCAGCTGAGGGCGTATCGGCGGATCCCGAGAAGGTCAAGGCCATCGTTAATTGGCCTGAACCCCGCAATATTCATGAGGTGCGCAACTTTCATGGCTTAGGCACCTTTTATAGGCGGTTCATTCGAGGCTTCAGTTCCATTGTGGCTCCCATCACGGACTGCATAAAAAAGGGAGAGTTTCAATGGACAAAGGCCGCCTCGAAGGCCTTCAAGGAGATAAAGGTCAAGATGACTGAAGCTCCAGTTATGCGACTTCCAGATTTTTCAAAAGCTTTTGAAGTCGCATGTGACGCGTCAGGAGTCGGCATAGGGGGAGTACTTAGCCAGGAAGGGCACCCTGTCGCCTTTTTTAGTGAGAAACTGAATGAGGCAAAGCAAAGATATTCTACCTATGACAAGGAATTCTACGCGGTAGTGCAATCACTACGCCATTGGCGACATTACCTGTTACCGCAAGAATTCGTCTTGTTCTCAGATCACGAGGCCTTAAAATACTTGAACTCTCAAAAGAAATTAAGCCCCAGGCAAGCTAAGTGGGTTCAATTCCTTCAAGAGTACACTTTTGTGCTTAAGCACAAGGCCGGTGTAGAGAATAAGCCTGCCGACGCGTTGAATCGTCGAGTCGCATTACTCAACTCCATGAACGTTGAAGTTACCTTGAGCGCATCAAAGAAGAGTATTCTGAGTGTCCAGATTTTGGAGTTGTGTATACGTCTTTATTAGAGAGTCCATCAGGAGCTAACAGTGAGTATTTGATTTTGGACGGATATTTATTTAGGAGTGACCGCTTGTGCATACCACGCACCTCCCTTCGCGATTTTCTTGTCTGAGAGTTACATTCAGGGGGGGTTGCAGGTCATTTCGGTCATGACAAGACCATTGCCCTAGTGGAGGATAGATTTCATTGGCCAAGCCTCAAGCGGGACGTGGACAAAATTATAGGGCAATGTCGTACTTGTCAACTGGCAAAGCAAAGGAAACAGAATACAGGATTTTATACACCTTTGCCAGTCCCATTCATCCCTTGGCAAGACATCAGTATGGACTTCATGCTTGGACTTCCCAAGATTATTCGAAAGCATGACTCCATATTCGTTTTCGTGGACCGTTTCTCTAAAATGGCCTACTTCATTCCTTGTTCTAAGACCTCCGACGCCTCTCATGTTGCCAAGCTATTCTTTAGTGAGGTTGTCAAACTGCATGGGTTACCAAAAACCATAGTGTCTGACCGTGACGTGAGATTTATGAGTTACTTTTGGAAGACACTATGGTACATGATGAATACTAGGCTCCAGTTTTCTTCTGCTTACCACCCTCAGACCGATGGCCAGACTGAGGTGGTTTTACTTCGATGTTTAGTGGGGGAGCATATCAGGACATGGGACGCCGTACTACCCATAGCCGAGTTTGCATACAATAGTTCTGTCAATAGGTCCACAGGTCTAAGTCCTTTTGAAGTCGTTACTGGTTATAAGCCTAGGAAACCTATTGATCTTATCCCCATGTCATTGTCTCATAGGCCATCAGAGTCTGCAGAGTCTTTTGCGCATCACATACATTCATTGCATCAAGAAATCAGGCGAAAGATCACTACTAGTAATGAGCATTACAAACTTTCTGTAGACCTACATAGACGTTTCAAAGAGTTCAATATTGGGGACTCTGTGATGGTCCGTATCAGGCCCGAGCGGTACCCTCCAAGGGCTGTTCGTAAGTTACACGCGCGTAGCGCTGGGCCCTTCAAAATTATAAAGCGAAACGGTCTCAATTTGTATGAGGTAGATCTTCCACCTTTCATGGGAATTAGTTCCACATTCAACGTGGAGGATCTAGTTGCTTTTCAGGGACCCACTGATACTTTGTCCAACCCTTCGCCCACCCATCCTGATGTCCCAACCTTACCCTTTGATCCATGGCCTCTTCCCGACCTTTCATCCCAGCCTCTACCTCCCATACCTAGCCTTCACACACCCAGAGAGGAAATAGAGGATATCTTGGACCATGAGATAATTTCCACGTCGGATGGTGGGTTTCAGAAATACCTAGTTAAATGGAGGTCACGCCCAACTTCGGACAGCGCGTGGCTCACGGAGGAGCTTCAGAGACTTGATCCAGACATCCTAGAGCGGTTCAGGAGTTTTATTTCGCCAGTGGCGAAATCTTCGCAGTCGGGGAGAGTTGATGAGGACATCGTGCACACACACGCCCGCACACCACCACCCCTACGCACATACGTACGCAGAAGGATGACCCCACCATCGATCTGGCTCGATGACGACGTCCAGGGAGGGCCTCCTAGGTAGAAGACAAGTTTTGGTTCAGAAAAGTGGCCCGATAGTCGAGAAAAGCCCACCATGGGATCTCATGATCGTGGCCCACTCGTCGGATTGGTTTTATATTTTAGGTTTTGCTTATTGTTATTATTTAGAACATCGTGAACGCTTTAGATTTCCTTGTTTGGTTTTTATTTTAGTTTACTTCATCGCCAAGTAATAGGTGTCGCACATAGTGCGAGTTTTTGGGTATAGGGTTCTCCCTATAAATAGGCACCCTTTGTAGTTCTTTTGATTCATTGAAGTTAATAAAAAAATTCCTGCTTTAATTTTCTGCTCTCTTCGTGAGTTGTGGAAGAATTCAAAAGTGAGTGCGAAGCCCTCCCTTTTCGAAGGGCTAACTACCGTGGTGCAAAGCCACATCGATCCCAATTCACCCTCATCTTCCATCATCTTTTTTTTTCATCTTCCCCCACCATCCGTACTTCGAATTTGTCCTTTTGTTGCATCAGATTTCTTCATTGAAGCAGGTTTCCAGATTTCGGCCCGCAGGCGAGCTGAAACTTCGGCGGAGCACCACGCACAAACCGTACATCGGATCGAGCTGAAATTTGGAGGTTTTGGAGCCCATCCCTGGCCGACCAGGGCCAAGGTGGCCTTTTTCTGAATAGTGGGCCCCACACACGTGCGGCCGGGATCACACGCACGTCCGTCTGGGCCATTGTTGCTGTCCACACACGGGATCATCTTTTGGCTCAGGTTTTTATCCTCTTTTATCCTCTCATAGCCATTTTTTCATGAATCCTAACCCTATATTACATGATCCCTAATTGATTTGCCCCTTTTTATCACCTTAGGGTTCCTTGAATTGAAATTAGGGAATCCCTTAGATTAGGGACTGATTTTTATGCATGAGTAGTTGATTTTATTTCCCGTTGACATTGTTTGGTTTATAATTTTATTGGTCCAGTCCTAGCCTGTGTCGGCTTGGACCCGCATAGATTCCCCTTTAATTGAATGTTTGGATTTTCATGTGGGATGTGGAATTTGTGTGATTGTTTCTGAATTGGTGTGATCTAAGCCTGCAATCTTGCATATCATATTTAATTTTCCATGTCCTGCATCACCACTGTTATCGATACGATTACGCAATGTTTTAAATATTGACGATATCGACCGATATATGCCACGATATATTTTGTTTCCCACCTATGCGATACAAAACGCATAGGTAGTGCTGATATATCCCACATGTTTGATCCAGTGAAAATTTTCAATTTTTAATCCATTTTTTCTTTGTTAAAATTATGTTAAATTAGTGTCAAATGGTACTAAATCCATTGGTTCTTCATGTTTTGCATGAAAAATCATGGAGTTTGAGCTTTGATTTTGATATCCATTGGTTTTTCACGTTCTCCATGTTTTTCTTTTTGAATTGTTCCTTCAACCAGCTATCAATTGAGACTAATTTCGCAATATTTAGAGCATTCGATGAAATGATCATCACATGCATTCTAATTTTGAAATTTGAGTGTAAGTGGTTTGATATGCGAAAAATTCAAAATTTCCCCAATTTCTCCCAAATTGCTTACAATGTTGCATTCCAAACATGATATCAAGCATGTGTAAGGGCTGATCTACTAATTTGTTAAGTCCTTATCAATTTTCGGAAAAAAATCATTTTTTAATTAAAAATTAATAAAATATTTTTTTTTTTCAGAATTTCCCTTCAACCAACTATCAATTGAGACTAATTTCCAAGTATTTAGGTGTGTTTGCTGAAATGATCATAACGTACACTCTAAATGTTATGCATTCAATTTGAATATAGTTGCATTAGTTCAATCAGACAACGCATAGCTTAGGACCCTATATAAAGAAAGCCCATTATGTGCACTTTTGTTGAGATGTTATGATTTAAAAGTGTATATTAAGGTCTTTTTTAACAATCCCTAAAGTTTCATTAAGCAAGATTGCATGTTACTGTAGCAGTATTACTGTAGCATCGTTATTGTAGCGATGGTACTGTAGCACTATTACTGTAGCAAGTTACTGTAGCACGGAACAGGAAATTATGGTTTAGAGTAAGATAAACAAAGATAGTAAATAAAGTAGCATACATACATAAAAAATAAACATGTACACGCTAATATGGCCGCAATAAGCTCTGTCTGAGACATGGACGAGAGGGGATCTGATGTGGACGTAAATATACAGTGCGAGGGAACGGTGTTGTAAGAATAATATCAGTAATAAGGTGAAATCTAGGAAAATTATGAGGAAGCAAATATTTTACACGAATATGAAACTTAAAACAAACACGATAACGTAAAAGCATAAGAGAATTTCACCATTAAAAGCACAATAGCATTAAACTCATAACAGACGAAAAGAGATTTATTACAAGACACTTAAATACTAAAGACTTTACATAAATATCACTTAATATTTACAACGATTTTTCTCTCACACACTCTTTTTCACTCAACTTTCTTCTTATTCTGCTATATCATAACTTGCTGCATCGCCTGGTATTTATAGATGATGGCAGGGCGGTGGAGAGGCGGTGGAGCTTGCGTTGATCTTATCTTCTGTAGCAAGGCGGTGATCGGCCAAGAGACGTGGAAGGCATGGATTGATTACAGGAGCACACGTGGCGGATTGGAGATACTTGTTGAGATGGTGATGGGACGGACGAAATTTTATACAGTGGAAGTGGGCCACGTGTAGGGACACATAGAAGATGCGTTGCAGGAGAAAAAACACGTAAGCATCTTTTTTACAATTTTTACAGCAAACCTTTATGAGGATATTATGTAGACACTATTTGGCATAGTGTTTTGTCATAATGAGTTATAGCATGTATAGTGACATGCATTCATTTCTTCTGGATGAGCTGGAGCATTCTTTTGGCAACGAGTTTCAACTCTTTGAGTTAACTCAACTCAGTCATCATTCGAGTCAGAAGTTGTGGAATATGGAACCATGAAGACGACATAGAGGGAGAATGGGGTGTCAAAATAGTTCCAATGCTGCGCAAGGTTAAAATTTCTGTATCCTCGAATCACCATTTTATCTTCAGCATAAGGCACATAGTAGTGCGAATTATCCACATAGGCAGTGACAAGTTCTCTGGGATTTCGGAATGTGATTTCAATGAATTCACTGTGATGGTGGAGGTAGGTGTGCCAGACGCAAAGTGGATGGAACTTGGTGAAGAAGTTTGTGAGATTTTTCTGTTCTGCAGTGAGTTGATTGTCACCAGAAGTATCATCTTGATGAACCCGAGTGGTGTAGTTATGGAGCGCATTAACAGGGAAGATGAACAGTATGGTCCAACTTTGTACAAGATAATGCAGGAAACACAAAGCTTCATTTGACAGATAATAGAGGTTTCTGAAGGTTATGGGGGTAAGGTAAGGGTAGTGAGGATGAGGAATATGTTTGAATACTAGAGTATTTCTGAAGAGGTGGATTTCAAGGATAGTTTTAAGGCTATGGGTAGGTCTGTTTTCAAGGTAGATATCACGGATTTTCTCTTGGAGTTCTGGAGGAAGGTTTGGGATTCTATCAATCGGAAAAACACATGGAAAGGAGAGTTCTTGGATAACTGAAGAGGGTGTAGGTTCAGGAGGAGGTTTACAAGGGAGACGGGAGAGGAAATCTGCCAGAATATTATCTTTCCCTTTTATCTTGTGAACTGTGAAGCTCCAACGAGAGAACCAATTTGACCATCTGAGTAGCCGTGATTCAGGAATCATCTTCTGCTTGAATTTGAGCATCTTGGGGAATGTAGAGAGATCCATTTCAACCAGAAAATGGTATCCAATAAGATGAAACTGGAACTTAGAGATACCGTATTTCACTGCCAGAATTTCTTTGTAAGTGGAGTGGTAATGTTGTTCTGAGGGTTCGAATTGACCACTTTTGTATCCACAAACATGTCTGGTACCATTGATTTCTTGTAACAAAACAGCACCCCATTGGGTGTCACTAGCATCAGTCTGGAGAATACGAGTTCCAACTGTATTTGGGATCTGCAGAGGAGGAAGATGCTGAATAATCCTTTTAAGAGCATGAACTGCAGCTCTGTGAGAACTATCCCAAGGAGGAGCATCCTTTTTCAACAATTCAGTGCGGACATCGCCATACGAACATACATGAGGGATGAAATCAGAGACATAGTTGACAATGCCGATAAATTGCTGAATCTGTTTAGCTGATGTGAGAACATCTGGAAACTGGAGCAAGTGTTCAGCAACATGAGGTTGTGGAGAGTACTTTTCCATCTCTGATTTCCATTCCAAGAAAATCAATATCAGTCTAGGCCAACTGCATTTTTCTTTCTGAAAGCATGATGCCGTATTCGACGCAAATTGCATGAAACCGTTGGAGGAGATTGCTATGGCTCTTCTCATCAGGAGAATAGAGAAGAAGATCGTCGATGCAGACCAAGCAGTTGTCAAGGATGGGCTGGAAAATCCTTACTATCGCTTTTTGAAAAAGTGATGGGGCGGTTTTCAACCCAAAAGGCATGACTGTCCATTGATAATGTGTGTTTGGGACAGTGAAAGCAGTTTTGTGCCGATCATCTGGATGTACACCCAGTTGCCAAAATCTTACCTTTAGATCAAATTTGGAGAACAGATGGGCATCTATCAAATGTTGAAATAAAGAAGCACGATTTGGCAGTGGAAACTTGTCATCCTGCAAATATTTGTTTAACGGTTTATAATTGATGACAAGGCGAAGTTTTCCGCAAACTTGTTCGGTATGCTTGTTCATGTAAAAAGCTTCACAAGCCCACGATGAATCTGTGGGTTCAATTAATCTTTCTGCTAGAAGGCTGACAAGTTCTTCATTTGCAAGTTTTTGATGGTCGGGATTCGTTCCTGGGTGGCTGGTTTTTGTAGGAGCAACTTCAACATGCTGTTTAAAGGGAAGCTTGACAAAGAATTCAGGCCGGGTCCAAAGGGGAGATAGATGTTTTTTGGTGAATTCTGAATGGGTGGTAGCACAACATTGTTCAATGAGGAGGTTTTTGATGTTAAGAATGGGCTGTGTGAGATGGAGGTTTGGGACTTGGGACCATGAAAGAAAATGAGATTTGTACTGGAGACCAGTGGGTAACCATTGTAGATCTAGAATTTTATGGAGGATGTCAAACCCAAGAATGAGATCTTTCCCAAAAAGAGAGGAACCAAGGAATGAATGGGTGATGCAGAGGTTTGGGAAAAGCTTTAAAGAAAGAGGATGGGAGATTTTATCTACATGAAAAACTTTTCCATTTGCTGCTTTGAAGAATTGAGAATGAGAAGACCAAGAGGATTCTGGGAGAATGGATGGGTTTAGGATGGAAATGGCTGCACCTGTATCAGTAAGTGCAATGACTGGGATTGGAGAAGAGTGTTGGGGATGGAGTTCAACTTGGACTAAGGGAGTTGGACTGGCAATCATGAAGGAGGAGAGTGAGACTGCTTCAGAGATGCTGTCAACCTCATCTGGAGAGGTTTCATCAAAAGAGGAGTCTAATACTGATGACTCTGCATGACTCATAGCTTCTTCAGTAGAGTGGAGAATTGGCAATACGGCGGAGGGATCATCTTCATCACAAAGAGAGTAGAGAGACTCAAGGTAATCATCTTTGTGAGGTAGAAGCGCAAATGCCTTTTCAATCATCTTGGCATACTTTGGGCGATGACGTTAGGACTCTGCTTAGAAAAGTGGCCTTTCTTGTTGCAGATGAAACACCGATCCGTAGTCTTCTGTCTGAAGGGTTTCTTTTTGAGAAATTTCCATACACGCTTTTTCTTGAATTTTCTTCGACGAGAACGTGTATCACCATCTTGGAAGTAACGCTTCTTGTGAAAATGATGCTTCTTTTTCTTGAATGGGCAATCACAAGACTTCTTGTCTTTGCATTTGATGGAGAGATATGGCTTTTCACAGGCGGAACCAAGACGAGTATTCATCTTTTCTGCTCTCTTCAAAAACTTATGTTGATTGCAGAGCTTTTGGACGGCTTGTAAGGAGGTTTGATGAATTTGGCCAAGAGTAGCTGCATGAAGAGGAAGATTTCGTTGTCTCATCGCCAAGAGGATCTGGAAGAGAATTAAGATAGATTTGCTTGAGATTCACATCATCCTTGCCTCCAATGATGTAAAACCTTTTTGACATCTTGGCATAATGTCTATCCAAATTAGCTTTCTCGAACGAATAGACTTTCATTTGTAAGAATTCTTCTCTGGCGATGCGAGCATAGGAGGTTGAGTCACCAATAAACTCAAGATAAATGAAGCTAATGAAGGCTTCAACACTATTTTCTTGCAGGAGCTGAAGCTGGCGATATTCACCAAGCATATTCCACCATTCATGAAGAGTACCACTAAATCTTGCAACGACTTTCTCACAAGTATGGCATGCAGTAGCACCTGGAGTTTGCAAATCTGCTTTCATCCATGCATAAATGTCCATGAGTCTTTGTTGCCATTCATGAGGTGGAATATCATCAAGAGTAAACAGCTTCTTGTGATCATTTTCTGGAGCAACCATGTGAGGAACATGAGGCGGAGGAGGCCTGTCTCCATCAACATCACTAGCTGCTTCATCAATATGAGGATCAAGATGTGGAGCCTAAGGAGGCGGATTAGGCTGTTGCATAAGTTAATCAGGAACCGCTAAATCTACACTGTCGGGCTGAGAGGAATCATCTGAAGCATAATCATCACTAGTCTGCATTAATGCTCGACTTCGAAGGAAGGAAGCAATAGGATTTAATGGCTCTTGAGGCATGTATTCTTCAGAAGGAAGAGAAGAGGCCATCAGATGATAGGTGAACAGATGATCTGAGTCCATGGGCTGTTTGCCTTTTGAGGTGGAAGGAATGGAGGGTTGTGAGGTTTATGGAGGAGACGGGGTAGGTTGAGAAGTAGGTCGAAAAGATTGTGAGGCTAAGGGCTGAGGAGGTGGAGGTAGAGGTTAGCTATAGGACGGAGTAGGAGTAGCCCATGGGACCATTGGGACTGAAGATGGCATTAATGGGAATGGAGGTGGAGTAGGCAGAGGAGTAGGATTAGGTTGAGGAAATAATGGATTTTCTTCAAAAATGGAGGGATTAGGCCGAGGTGGATTCTTGAGAGAGTAAAGCTGAGCCTTTAAATTCTTTCTTTCCATTTCCTTTTGCAGGAGAAGATTAGAATCTCAGACTATTGTGGCTATGGTGTACAGTTCTTTTTCGACAGCAGCAATACGGGCTTCGAGCATAGGAATAACTGGACTTTGCTTTTGAACAGTAGCAGTGAGCCGTTACTGGTTGTGCAAGATTTTCTGCAGTGCACGATTCTGCTGTGTGGCATTCTCAACTTGCCAATTGAGAGCTGCTTTGGCAGCAGAGACACGTTTGGGAGTACCATCTGGCTGAAGACCAGAAGGATCTTTGATTTTCCAAACATAACGTGTACGTTCTGCTGGATGATCAAAATCATCAGTTGGTGGGAAGTGAGGGTCAGCTGCTGGCTCATAGGCGCATACCATAGGCGGAGAGGAGATTGGATGAGGCTTTTAAAGGACAGATTGGGAGCATCGTAAATGGGATAAGGCCTTTTGGTAATATGGCATGAGAGGTGGTTTTTTGGCTTGATTTGAGGTAGCTTAGGTGATGGAGATTGTGGTTTAGGGCATGAAACTGTACATGGAGGAGATGCTGGTGGTGGAGGTTTTGGATGAGGAGGGAAAGGTTTACAGTTGGGAGGAGGAGTAGTAACAGGCTTTTTCTTTGGGTAAAGGACATAATAATCAAATTTGCCAGAAGGTTCACCAAGAAGACCAACTTCAGGATCTCCTTCCTCATACCAACGCTTGAGCTGAGCTTGGAAAGAATTAGAGTTGCTAGATTCATCTTCCATGCAATCATTATAGCACTCATCACAAGAACAAGCATCCCATTCGATATGGAGGTTGTTGCGACGACGCCACCATCACAGTGAATTCATTGAAATCACATTCCGAAATCCCAGAGAACTTGTCATTGCCTATGTGGACAATTCGCACTACCATGTGCCTTATGCTGAAGATAAAGTTGTGATTCGAGGATACAAAAATTTCAACCTTGCGCAGCATTGGAATTATTTTGACTCTCCATTCTCCCTCTTCAAGCGTCAAATGTGTGAACTTAACAATGTCCTTGCTGAAGACATCCCTCGTTCCATCTGGGATACTCCAATCACCACAGCCAATAGTGATCTCTGCTTAGAACATTTCACAACCTACATTGAAAGAAATATGGAGATCCTTGCAGCTTGACCCCATCTTCCAGTGATGACGATGTACCTTCTCCCTATGCCGTCTTCATGGTTCCATATTCCACAACTTCTGACTCGGATGATGACTGAGTTGAGTTAACTCAATGAGTTGAAACTCGTTGCCAAAAGAATGCTCCAACTCATCCAGAAGAAATGAATGCATGTCACTATACATGTCATAACTCATTATGACAAAACACTATGCTAAATAGTGTCTGCATAGTTTCCTCATAAAGGTTTCCTGTAAAAGTTGTAAAAAAGTTGCTTACGTGTTTTTCCTCCTGCAACGTATCTTCGACGTGTCCCTACACGTGGCCCACTTCCACTGTATAAAGTTTCTTCCGTCCCATCACCATCTCAACAAGTATCTCCAATCCGCCACGTGTGCTCCTGCAATCAATCCATGCTTTCCAGGTCTCTTGGCTGATCATCACCTTGCTACAGAAGATAAGATCAACACAAGCTCCACCGCCTCTCCACTGCCCTGCCATCATCTATAAATACTAGGCGATGGAGCAAGTTATGATATAGCAGAATAAGAAGAAAGTTGAGTAAAAAAGAGTGTGTGAGAGAAAAATCGTTGTAAATATTGAGTGATATTTATGTAAGTCTTTAGTATTTAAGTGTCTTGTAATAAATCTCTTTTCGTCTTTTATGAGTTTAATGCTATTGTGCTTTTAATGGTTAAATTCTCTTATGCTTTTACGTTATCGTGTTTGTTTTAAGTTTCATATTCGTGTTAAATATTTGCTTCCTTTTAATTTTCCTAGATTTCACCTTATTACTGATATTATTTTTACAACACCGTTCCCTCGCACTGTATATTTATGTCCACATCAGATCTCCTCTCGTCCATGTCTCAACTAGAGCTTATTGCGGCCATATTAGTGTGTATAGGTTTATTTTTTTATGTATGTATGCTACTTTATTTACTGTCTTTGTTTATCTTACTCTAAACCATAATTTTCTTAATTTTCTGTTCCGTGCTTACTACAGTAACAGTGCTACAGTACCATCGCTACAATAACGATGCTACAGTAACACTGCTACATTACCATAGCTACAGTAACACAATCTTTTTCCATATTTAGGGTTTAGGTTATGCGTGTTTTCTTAATGTTTCTCAAAAAGTACGATAAATTACCTAATATAAATGATATATCTCGTGCGATAACCAATACATATTTGTATCCCAAGGATGCGATACATAATGCGATACCGATATTTCGAACACTGCGATTACAGGGCCGTATTGGCCAATACGACACCTCTAATGGTCATAAATTTATTTATTTTTTGTCTAAACATATCCAAAAAAATATCCATTAAATCCAGAAAATTCTAAATATTCCAAATATGCATTCATTTATAATTTTGAACATGTTTATAGTGGTGTAATGGTCCTCTCTTTGGTGAGAAAGCTGTATTGGGTGGTTTGATGAATTTATGAACTTGACAGCCTAGAATTGACTCCAAAACTCATAGATTTAATTTTCTAACTATCTAATACTAAAGATAGATATATTAGAGTGATTTTTATATCAAAATATCTCACATGTATAGGTGTTTACTAATTTTTTAAAATTGATTGAAAATAGTTCGAAAATTTTAAAAAATACAAAAAATAGAAAATCAGTTGCATAATCTGTAAAATGCACATTCATATGTTCTAATTTGAATAATGCATCATATTCAACCATAACAACATTATTTTAAAAAAGAGGTATAAATACCTATTTTTGAAGATTCTTCGGAAAATGGCACACGGAGCTTTGATTCAACAAAATCATTGAAATAACTCGTTTTGATCTTCAAATTCATGCTGAGAGTGGTCAAAATTTGCTATAAATAGGTTAGGAAAAAATTTGGAAGAGAAGTGTCAAAAATTGAGAAAATTTGCAACTTAAAAACATAAAATAAAATAAAATAAAATAAATAAAAAAATAAAATGAGCCATTTATGACCGTTATGCCTTGACCGTTACGGCCGGTCCGAGCAAAAAATTGGAGGGTCACCATTTTGACCCCTGTATCGCGTAACGGACTCAACCGTTACCGTAACGGCCGATACGTAACCAATTTGGTACACCTTGATCTTGTTACATCCTTAATGTTATCCAAATGAGCAATTGGATTTTTGGTGATTTGATTGTTCATCTCCATCGAAATAGCCCATTTCATCGCAAACATAATCATCTTGCATAGGTTGATGCCTCTCTCCTAGGAAGGACTTTCTCCCCACCCCTTGCATATTCTCAGAGTATTCCTTGGAAAGCCCAAATTAACCAAAGGGAATCAAGGAAAAAATTGTTGCATCTCCCTAGTCTCAAAACAATGATTAAAGAAATTATCCTCCTTCCTTTTCTACATATTTGCAAACCTATATTGAAGATGACCTAAGGTAAGGATCTTGTTAGCTGTTTGTTATAGAAAGAGCCTTAAACCGAAGAACTTGGTTATTTTGGCTTTGTGGAAGAGAGAGAATAAATGACTAATATTTGGGTCCTAGTTCGTTGCATACCCTAGTGTAATTTTCCACATCAGAGACGACAATTAATAGCTGCGAGCTGATCACAAATGCTCTAGATGCTGTGTAATTAGTCATATATGAAAGAAGAGCCACAGAAAAAGTCTGAAACTCTTGCTTCAAATAGAGAATGCATGCTTGAGATTGATGAGTAAAGGTGGTTCTCTAAATGAAGATAGACATCACATGATGTGGTTAGAACAATAACCTGTGTAGTTCCTCAATGAGAGTGGATTGATACTAGACAATATGAATTGGTTAATATAATGCCACATCCAAAATTCTGGGTTCACAGACTCGGGTAAAACATGAGGAGGTAAAAGGGAGCAATCAATAAATTCCTTGAAGTTCTTATAGGCAGAGGAGAGGAAAAACTTTCCTGTTTCCACAAACAATAATTCTGATCTCAGTTAATGAAAATCAAAACACAGCAAAAAGAACAGAACCAGCTGAGCGAAACACAGACACAACCGAATCTAGTTCCCTGAGGAAGGAGTCAACTGGTTGTTGGATCTTCACAAAGAACAAGAGTGAATTCAAAGTAACAACACTATTTCTTTTTTTTTTTCTTTTTTTTTTTTTTTTTGAGCTTTCATTGCATGTTGGAAATCAAAATGGAATTGCCAAATACAAACATCAACTTATCACCAAGAGAGGGTTAACACTTCTTTTCATAGTAAAGTCAATCTTTTCCTTTTGTGTTGAAGCCTTCTTCCACTGCTACTTTTCTCATTAATCATCTTCTTACTATTAATAATGATTATCCTCATAGTATGCTTTTTAGTTGAATTCCTTATTACTCATCTTAGAGTCTTTAAGTGCTTTTCCTTACCCAATATCACCTCTTTTCTGCAACCAAACTCAATCCAAAGTCTTCCTCGTGTTTTTCTAGGGTTTAGAGATTATCACAAACCTTATGTTGTTTTGATCCAGTGTAGGTGAGTATTCATCACACGTCATGTTGTGTTTTATGAGACTTGCTTTCCTTTTGGTGATGATCACTTCAGGTTTGCAACTTAGGGGGAGCCACAAATTCAGTTACCATGCTTCTTTACCTTTAACGCCATTGTCACTTCTTCATCCACTTCAGGGGGAGATATCCTGTTCACTCCTTCCTCATTGGAGATCATTTTCCACATCCTTTGTCTACTCCTTATCGTCTTCTTAAGGTACATGGTGTTTGAAGTATCGGTATCGCTACAAGTTTCGCTGGCCATGGATATGGAAACAATATCGATATCGCCGATAATATCACTGATAACTGGAAATGTGGGGAAACATGGGAAAAACGGTGGAATTTTCAACGAAACCTCAGGAGATGTTAAAATGGACATATTTGCATATTTAGAAATAAAACAATTGTAAAAAGAATGCATACATAACAAGTTTCCATTTAATGGGGCATTAAAAGCATGTGTTGTTGTAAGAAATTAGTCCAACCATCCCATCCGACCTATTTAACTATCCAACCTTTCATCCAAACATCCATCAATATTGCAAAATATCAACAACACATGATATTTCACCAAGAAATCATCAGCAATTGGAAAGGGAATGAAAGTTGTGCTTCAATATTGCACATGTTGTGATATCGATAATATTAAGATATTATCAATATTATCAATGACAAATTGAACTACATACAACCTTGTGCCCATGAAAAAAAATAAAATTTGAAATAAAAATTTACTATTGAAATATCGTCGATACACTTATGATACAAGCATTACCTAGAATTTTCATAGTCGAAAATATTGGCGATAAAGATGCATTGACAATACAAGAGACACCTAGAATTTACTTACTTGAAAATGTTGGCGATTACATTAGCGATATTGATACATTGGTAGAGTTGGGCACGATCCTACTCGACTTGTCCGACTTGTTCGGACCCGACTTGAGCCGAACCGAATGGGTGAGTCGGTCCGAACCGCATAGGGTTCGCTCAATCCGAACTCAAACCGAGTCGAGTTCGAGTTACCCAGTAACTCGACCCGACTCGACCTGAAACTCGATCCGATCCGAAGCTCAACTTGACTCGGGTTGTCGGGTATATATATATATATATATATATATATATATGCTGGGTCTTTTTTTTTTTTTTTTTTTACCCTTTATTTACGGAAGTGGATTGCATCCTACCCTTGCCCGGATGGTATTCCATCCGGCAGGGCTACGTGGGGCCCACCATGATCTAAGTGTTTTTTATCCACGCCGTCCATCGCTTTTCTCAGATCATTTTACGTAATTATCCTAAAAATAAGATCGGTCCACAGCTCCGGTGGACCACACCAAACGAAGATGTAGTGAGAATGACATCCACCGTTGAAACCTGAGGGCCTCCGTGATGTTTTTTCACCATCCAACCTATTCATAAGGTAATGCAGACCTGGATGAAGTGAAAATACAAATATCAGCTTGATCCGAAACTTCTTTAGCACCCAAGAAGTTTTTAATGGTGGATGTTCAATCCCCACTTTGTAGTCCACTAAAGCCTTGGTTCCTCCTTGTTTTGGGTTAATACCCTAAAATTATCTGTAAATATGGATGGACGGCGTGGATAAAATCTTTACATCACAATGGGCCCCACATAGCCCTAAGCGTCCGGGCATGGTAGGATGCAATCGGCTTCCTATATTTACGCAGGGAACTACCTTTGACAGTGACTTGATGTTGACAGTGCATTGAAACCGAGGAAAGATGGATTTTTTCCCACTAAAACCTTTGTGGCCCTCTATTATATATGTACTTGATCCTGCCGTCCATTTGTTTTTTCCTCTAATTTTAGAGGTGAACCCAAAAAATGAGTCAGATCCAGTGCTCAGTTGAACCACACCACATTAAACAGGGGAAAATGAAAGCTTACCGTTTATTTCTTTTTTGGGGCCATAGAAGATTTGGATCAAACGTATTTTTGTGCTTTACCTTCATCTATGTCTATGTGATGATATGAACAGGTTGGATGGCAGGTATTCATTTCCGTGGGACCTACGCTTGTTTTAACTTTCAACGGTAGGCGTTAAATTCCTCTTATTTCCTGTGGTGTGGCCCACTCGAGCCTTGTATCTGCCTCAGTTTTTGGATTATGCCCTAAAATGGGCACGTAGAACATATGAAGGGAGTGGATCAAACACATGCATAACGATGGGCCCCGCAAATGTTACTACCATAATTTCCATCCGATAACAACGGAAGCGGATTGGCTGGTATACCACACCAGCTATATAGTTGGTGTAGGTACGTGTTGTGTGAAGACGACCACTGACGCTCCTCGAGCTCTGAGTTATATGAACGGTTCAAAGGAGATTAAAGTTAAATGGTCCACTTGATCTTTAGATCTTTCTTATTTTTCATCTCAGGCCTTACGACGAGCTCGCCAAGTGGATGGATGGTTTGGATATAATACATACCTCATGACAGGGCCCACAAAACTTGCTGACATCAATACACCAGCTATATAGCTGGTGTGAGGTACACCAGCCAATCCGCTTCCGATAACAACGCTTTTGCGCCCCAGTTTTCGAGGCGGGATTTTGAAAAACAAATAGGCTCGTACCGAGCTCTATGATGTCCATCATCATTTATGTATTTTATCTCCTCCATCCATCCATTTTATCTCCTCCGTCCATCCATTTTATCCTAATGGTCCAATTCTTCCTACTGTCTCGTATCATCTTTTTCGAATAGCTGGCCAGCCTGCCCAATGAACTGATCTGAATAGGTGCCAACTCGATCTGACTCGGTATTTTTGACCGGGTCAGACTCGGTTCGGATCAACCCAGCCCAGACCCAAACTCGGATCAAGTCAGGCATGTTGGACTCGGTACCGAGTCGGATCCAGTTCTGGTTAGGCCTTTTTCAAAACCGGATCGAGTTGGGTTGGACCTAACTCGGTCCGACTCGACTCAATACCCACCTCTATGCGTTGGCGATACTTAGCAATACATTACTAATATTTGGAATTTCTGATACTAGAGCGTTATCGGTATCGCTACTAGTGTTATCGGTATCGCTGAGCTGGAGATAAAGATAATATCAGAGATAATTTGAACACCTTACATCATCCTCAACCCAAATTAGTCTCCTTCCCCTTTCCCCTCCACTTTCTCCATTCTTCCCATGATCACTTGCCTGCATGCTCGTCATGCACAATCTTCTCTTACTCCCTTTGATCCCATTCCACCTTCGCTTACTCTCTTCGAGTCCAATTCTTATCTCTTCAAGTTGAGTATGAGCCTTCTTCATACATTGCTACCCCTAGATCTCATCATTTTGTCAAGCTGTGATGGACTACATGATCGGTATTGTTAAAGTTGATTAATATAGGTTGTATGATCATACGGCCCTCCCAATCCTTCTTTTCTTCCTTTTAGTTTCCCTCATGCATATTTTATACGGTTATGATCGCCTTGCTGGGCTTGACAATCATCTCGGGAATTAAGTCCAAATAATATACAGAAACGCACAACTTGAGTCTAGAGCGAAGTGCGTGAGAAACACGAATATCTTTAGAAAGTGAACTCAGATTGAAGTGAATTGGGCCGTTCGCTTGTAGGCCAAATTTAAGGTTTCAGACCGTCAGATTCTAACCCAACTACATGCTTGGATTAGGGAAATTTCCCTACACATGTCAGTGTACTTGTGGCCCTAATTGATTGACGATGGCCGTTGAACTGAAACTGGTCTTCCACGGTCGATCCACAAATCCGATCGGACCGAAACTTTAACTTGACATAGATCCATTGTCAGGGAACTTTCTTCAGACCGTAAGCGAGCAATGGACCTCCAGATGAGCTCCGTTGGCCTGAAATAGACGACTTTTGGCTATAACTTAAGTATACCATGGCCCTGGGGCCATTGACATCAGTTCTGAGCCTATATAAGGGCCTTAACCCACCCCTCTCATTCCATACGAAATTCCTAACCCTAGGAGAGAGAAGAGAGAAAAGAGAAGGAAAGAGTAAGGAGAAGAGAGAGAGTGAGAGACAGTTGTTGGGATTTATTCCCACCGCTCCACATGCCGAATCATCTCTCCTATATCGCTACACCGTCGAAGCCGAATCCATTTTTAGGTAAGAAATCCTAACCCTAATCTGTTTTTGGTATCCAAATAATTAGATCGGTGAAATAGCTAACCTATCTCAATGTATAGGTACCCGTTATTCCGTATTCGGGAACATAGGATTCAAACTGAGTTCGATATGAGTATACCGACAAAAGATGCGGACTATAAACGTTTAGGTTATGGTTTTCGAGGCTTTCAATGGTAGTTAATGATTTATGACTGACTTGATTGCTATCACATGTATTTAGATACGATGTTTCTCGTATATTACACATATATATGAACTATGTTGAATATAATGCATTCCATGTGTTTGTTGAAATGTTTGAGTGAATATGGAATCATGATTTGTGCTTGCCATGATTATTGATTGAGAATACATGATTGTTGTATGGGTGGCAAATTTATTACATGTATGTTGATAAATGTAGTCTAAGTGTTTGATAAAATGCCTGAATGAGAAAATGCTTGTTGAAATGTATTTAATGAGGGTGTTGAGATAGGATACTCAATTACCTTATCTATAGTTATAGTTTCTTTCATGTTACCTATCTTATTACTACGTGATTTATGGATGAAATGCCTATGTATGATAACATGTGCACTATGCGTTTGTTAAAATGCTCAAATGAGATTTATATTTGAATTGGTTGTCACATGCTATTTGGACTATTACATATGAATGCCTATTGTGTTTAAGTATGATTGTGACTAATACGTAGTCCAGGCAATCGATAACGGTTTACGATCAGTATCCGAACTAGTTCGCCACAACGGATACGTCCGATGAATCTGAGTCGTACAGTGATTATCGACAGTGGTTAGGCCACAAGGAGTGTGTATGCGCTCCATGTCGACTAATTCAACGTGCGCTCGTACCAGTCAAACTTGTCAAGTAACCCGATTGGCCTAATGTATGTTCACCATGTATGGACGCTACTACTTGAATTTAAGGTACTACTTACCAGCGAAAAGCCCGTTTAACCTTGGTACCACGATCCACTAAGACTCATGAGCCGAGCATGGTGGTATGGGACACCGTGGTCGAGCTATCGGCCTATGCTGGGGTGATGAGCCTCCCCATAGTGTCCATTGAGCAACCTAAACTCGTGAGCCGAATACGGTGGTATGAGACACTGTATTCAAGCTGTCGGCCTAGGCTAAGGTGACGAGCCTTTCCATAGTGACCTCGAGTATAAACTAGGCCTACGCCGAGGTGACGAGCCTCCCGCAGCGACCTGAACTTGCCTGTCTAATGTTTAAAATCAGGGGTGATGTTGCCCTATAACTTGCCTATTGTATGTGATTAACTAGGATTGACGACCCTATATGGATTATCGTTTGGGTAAATGATATAAAGGGAGGTAACTTAGCTTCCCAAACCTGCTGTATGAATAAACCTAATTAAGTATTCGCTAACACGATCATGCACCGCATTGCATGTGCTTTGGCGAGGAAGTGCACGTGTCCTGAATGGTGCATGCCATGATCATTAGATGATGTCGCTGAGGGAGTGCAGGCAAGGGCATGCATCATTCAGCATATCATTCCTGCATTAACAAGAGTACGTAGGACATGATTGTTATACTGTTTTATCATTACTGCTTGACTGAATTGATAACATGTTAACCTTTGCCTTATAGCTCCATTGAGTTGATCACTCACTCCCACTTTGGGACGGTATTTTAAAACACCAACCAGACTTTGTTGTAAGTTCAGGTGACGGCGATGCTTACAAAGCTGAGCCTGACTTTTATGATGACGAGGAGTTCTCCTACATGCAACTCTTTGGCGGGTCTATGTAGACCTGGAGTTGCGTCGACGGGATTACAGGGATACAAACTAGTTGAACATTACATTGTATCATTTTGTTAATTTTTGGAACTATACATGTAATTATTTAACCTGGCGACATGTTCATACTCTGGGGACTTACAACCACTTATATGCTTTATATATCTATCACAGTCTTCCGCTTGCGTAATCTAATTGTCTCTGGAGTATGATATGCTGATTTAGTGTAATCTCATTCATGTTTAATGTACTAATACGGACAACATTTAATCATCATTATCTATGTTGCATAAGTGATGCGTTGAAACTAGGGAGCTGAGCTTCTGCTCAACCCCCGATTTTCAAGGTGTTACATTTACCCATGTTCATATATGTTTCAAGGCACTTCCACATATTGATGATGGCATAATCACATGTCATCTGGGACCCGTGGCAATTGATCATCATGATCTACTTGCCAAGATCGTTAATTTCACATCCACTTCACCAGTGGATAAGGTTCACATTAGTTTTCCAGGGCACAACTCCAACACCAAATTCTTGTCCTGCTTGAAACCAAAATATGAGCTAGTGCTTGCGCAAATCTTGGGTGGTAAACATGTTCCGTCATTAAATGAAGTCTTTTCCCATCTTTATAATGTATTCTTTGGTTATAATGTCAAGTCTAGCAGAACCAATGATAGATCCACAGTAGTGTCTATTGGATGAGGTGGAGGTCGTGGTGGACAAGGTAATCAAAGTCATAGAGGTGGATTTCGGAAGAGGGCATGCGTTTCGGAAGTATACTCATTGTGGGTCAAATAATCATACAGTGGATGGGTGTTGGCAACTTGGCATATCCATTGGAACCAACCTGGGCTAATTAGGCCTCTCATCCGACTAGTTCCATGACTGCATCTTAGTCGTTTACTACCTCCGGAGATGTGGTCACACTCTTTAAGGATGAATAAGCCAATTTTTGTTTTAAAGACTAAGCCTACCTCTAGTCCCTCTTCTTCTTCTAAAGAAGTAAAATTGTTAATTTTAATAGAGCTGAAAAACCAGCTAGAAACACAAAATTACATCCAACGAAGAACTAGATACTTGAAGCCCACCCCAACACATCCAGCCTAGCTTTTCTGAACACTTCCAAAACCTAACCACTCCGATTGTGAAATCATCGATCATTCCTATTACCCCGTAGAGGCCAAATACCCACAAGGAGGGAAGCCTCCCAAACATCTTCCTCCTTTCCCGACCCCAAAGAAGCTTTCGATGGATCCCAACTAGAGCTTGAAACTAAGCCGAATTGAGTCGAGCTTGGCATAATTCGGCTCGGTTCGGCTAGCAACCTACCTCAGCTTGAGTTCGGCTCGGCTCAATCCTCGAGCCTGACTGGCCAGGTCGGCTCAATTCGGTCAGCAGCTCAGGCCGAGTGTGAGCTGAGGTTGAGCTGGTGTAGGAGGACACAATGGAGTTGGAAAGGGAAGAAGTTAATAGGTGTTTTTGGTCATTTCAGTTTAAAATACCATCAACCACTGCTATTCTTACCTTGTAGGTGACTGTTTCAAAATGACAAAAAAAGGGCAACTCACCTAAACCGTTAATGGTGGGGATGACCAGGAACTACAAGGTAAATATGCAAGCAATGAGCATTCACAATGCCACAACCCTCGAAAAATATCATTTTCATACGAATGATTCTTGAACTAAAATCTCACAAAAACATCTTTTTAAAGAACTCGAAAAAATAAAATCTCAACAATAATCAGAGGAAAGGAATCTCACCAATGAGAGAGAGATCGTTGAAGGGAGACGAAACTTCAATCGCTTTCTTCTAACAGATCCGAACACCCTTTCTTTTAAGCGAGCCTTAAAAAACCAACGTATAAACCTTAGGGGAGAGAGAGAGAGAGAGAGAGAGAGAGAGAGAGAGCTCGATGAAGGAATGGCAGAAAGGTATTTAAGTGACAACGGTTTTCAAAACAAAAGGAACATTAGGACTTGGAAGAGAAGCTATCGGACGTGGGTTTCCTGCCAAAGCCTTTCATAGGAAGTTCCTGTACTAGGATGTTAGGTGGGGCCCACCTTGATGTTTGGGAGAAATCCACCCCATCCATCCCTTTTTCGAAATCATTTTAGGACATGCGACCAAAAGTGGGGTGGATCCAAAACTCGAGTGTGCCACACGAGAGGAAACTGTGGGGATTTAGTAACCACTGTTGAAACATTCATGCGGCCGCAAAAGCTTCGTATTAGGCTAAGTTGTTTTTTTTTTTTTTTTTTTCATTTCAGCGAGAATGACCTTATAAACGGTTTGAATGGCAGGAAACTCTTTCCCCAATTTTCCCTCTCGCATGGCCCACTTGAGTTTTAGATCCGACTCATTTTTGGTCAAATGTCCTAAAATGATCTTGCAAAATGGATGGACGGGGTGGGCCTCACCTAGCATCGCAATGCAGGAACTTCCTATGAAAGGCTTTCGCAGGAAACCTACGTCCAAAGCTATCGGGGTTTTGGCCCTTTTGGATTAAAGTGGAATGGACACGGGTTTGGAATCTGCAAAAAGGACGAGGGAAATTTTGGAAACACTTTTCTTGAAAATCCAACCTTTTATCCTTTTTTTTTTCCCTAGCGTTAGAAATTGAGCCAAGTCAAACAAGCCAAACCGAGTCGAGTTAGGGCCGAGCTTCGAGCCAAGTCGAGTGAGCTCAAAATTTTTCCGAGCTCAATTAAACAACTTGGCCTGGCCTGAACCCAACTTTCAAGCCGAACCGAGTCAAGCTTATCCGAGCCAAGTCGAGCGAACTAACTGAGCTAGCTTGGTTCGTGTCCAGTTCCCAGCACTACCCTCTACATCCTAAAGCTTCTAAGGAATCTCGCCCACAAACCTCTAGTGAAAGGGCAAAGAATAAGACTGTTACAATGAATAAGAATGGTACTTGTGGTCAGTGAATGGTTTCAGAATTATTTGATATGCTACCAGAGTACGCAAGATTCATACACAGGCGCTAAGATTGTATATGTTGACTAAATTGTAGAACCCATTATCATTGAGTCACAGTCCCAAAATCAGATTGGTTGAACAATCCTAACCTCTGATTCATGGGTACTTTTTTGGCTGAAATAGGATGTTGGATATATTTATCTCATCCTTCTTCAATGTGGCTCTCATATAGGGCCACGTGAATCATCCAAATTATGGGACACGTTGTGGATGGAGCATATCTCTAAGTTCACAGTGATTAAGAAAGCCTAAACATTTGATTTGGAAGGTATAGAGCTCATTTTGCCTGTATTGGTTGATACTGCCAATACTCTTCAGTTTTTTGTCGTGACAGATATTGTACACCTAAAACTGTTTCTACTTTTTGGTGTGTGTGGTACACCTAAAACTGTTTCTAATACTTGGTGTGTGTGTGTGCGCGCGCGCGTCTCTGTGTGCATGTGTTGTGTGCATGTAATGAACAAAATATATGCTATTTTACTATGTGAAAATTGCAATTGACCTATTCAATATGCTCAATTCTAAATGATATATTGCCATCATAAACATGTCTGTCAATAATTTCCTCTCTGCTTCATTTTGTTGATATACTTTCGAATTTTGTTTTTTGATCTCTTTTATAGGCTTTAATCTAGTTGAGAATGGATTCCCATCCTTTCTCTATGCTTGTAGTGTGAGAAAAATGTGAAAGAAAATTGAAAATAGACTCTTATAGGTGTATTGGCTTGTATAAGCCACAATAACAGATCAGATATAGCCCTTTTGGTCTAATCCAAAACTTATTTTTCAATCCTTTAGGTTGGTGGAACTCTTTGTCAAGAATGTGGTGAAAGTATTGGGGAATAGTTGAGGACATTGTGAGCAATATGGTGCCTAGATTCACGAATCAGTTTTGTACAGAAGTTTTTAAGTTTCTAGGGCCACAACCATAGTTACCTAAATCGGTATTTCTGTCCTCAAACTGTGAATCAGTTAAAGTGACCTGATTCACAGTTTGAATCACTAAAAATCTCTGATATTAGTCAATTTAGGGGCAGTTCACAAATAAAGTCAACATAGTTTGGTTCGTAATCTGGACAAGATTGAAACAAGTTCCAGAATTGTATCTAGAAAGTCAGCTATAAATTTGGAAAAGGAATTTTAGTTTGTTTTGGATTTATTAACTTTCAAAACAGCGTACTTGAACCTTTAATTTAGTTCGAATTTGGAAAGTTCCAAAACAGAACCATATTCTACACGGAATGTTATTTAATAAGGAGGCTATAAATCAGATGATCAGATCATCCCTCAGAAAATTTGACCATACAATTTCCGATCATTGCAATTGGAAGACACTTTACCATTCTAATCTAAAACTCCATCGCATGGTGACGCCGTAATTTTCTTCCATTTGTATCAGGCCCATTGATCAATTAAGTGGGCTTACCTGATTTTGGCCTGGGTTGCAGTAACGGTGAGGTACACATTGAGTGGCCAGCCCCACACCAGTACTTTTAGACATACTAATGGCTGTCCATTGATTTCGATGGTTTGTTCCAATTGATCAGCAGGTTGGCCTGATTTTCATATCAATATTCTACGCATGATATGTGGGTGGGGAGAAAAAAAGGCTTGTCGTATGTGATGATCTCCTAGGAACTGAAACTCTATTTGTCTTGAATGGGAGGACTGGATTCCATAATTCTTTAAAACATCTATTGTATTCAGCAGGTAGAAGTGCTTGAGCTTTGTGTGGCCCACCATATTGTTTGTGTAACATTCTTTCCATAAATCGGGTGCACCCCTCATATTTAGGCCCAGGGACCTAAAATCATCCCCATCCACAACCCATGTGGGCCACACTACAGGAATAATGAGTAGGGAATGCCAACCATATGTTTGTGTGTGGGATCCACCATGGTATTTATATTTCATGAAAGACATTCATCATGTGTCACTAATCAAGCTGAAGGGACAATCCAAAAGTCAGCTTGATCCAAAAATAAGGCGAGCCACACCATGTGGACTTAGAGGTTTTAGATGTGATTTACATTGTTCCTTGTTGTGTGGCCCATCTGAATTTTGGATTGTGCTGATTTTTGGCACATACGGTGATCATGATAAGAGTCACCTGACGGACGATAGAGTGGATGTTACACAAGCAACATAATGCGCCCACAAAGCTTGGTGTTAAATAAGCATTTTGCAACCTATGATATAAAATATTTGTATATGAATTGGTTACGTACTATATGAATTGGAAGAAACTATGTTGAATTAGAAGATTGTATTGGTGTGCTGGATTAGGTGAACTTGAACTATGAATTGAGCTTATTAAAAACGAACTAGGAATTTTGAGAAGTGTCGAACCACAACCTATGAATTTGAACTCGAATTGAGTGAACTGCGATTCAGGTAACTAAGGACACAACTGCATTTCTCTAAGAGCTTCCACTCGACAAATTACTAAAGCTAGAGAATCAAAGTGTTACTAGAGGAGTACATGTAGGACTTCCTTCTTGTCAAATAGAACGACTTGGTCCAACTTCAGAATGCTGTAATAAATTACAACGCGTGAGAGGTATGTACACTACCCTTTCGAGCTGGTGACAGGGCAACAAGCACTTACTCCACACATATCGACAATGGGCTAAATGGGAAGAGTCCAACAGCGTATTGGTTTTTTAAGGATTGGCAAAAGAGGATCGATATCGCCATTCCATACTTCGCAGTTTGCTAAATGAATGAAGTGGGCTGATGCGAAGAGGATAATAATGGATGTCGTCATCAATTCAGATCGAAGGTGGGGCCCTCCTTGCGTACGTGCGTAAGGGGGGCGTGCGTGTGCGCGAGATGCCCCCATCAACTATTTGATGCAGGACAATTAACCAATTGCTCTAAAAGCTCGAACTGTTAGAGTATGGCAAATTAATCCCTTTATCTCATAGCCCAGGCCCCACATCTCATGGGTTAGGACCTCGGCCGAACCCCCTTTGTGGGCCCTAAATCACATGGGTACCACCTCACACGAGCTGCTCACCCCGAGTGTCCCCACATCCCACAGGCTACCCCACTCGAGCCCGGTGTGAAATGCGCATTAATCACCCCCGGTGAGGAGTATCGAACACGAGACCTCCCCCGTGGGCTCCGCCCACCTCGTGTGTGCCCCTGCATCTCACAGGGAACCCTACTCAAGCCCGATGTGAAAATTTCCTTGCATTAATCACCCCCGGTGAGGAATCTCGAACACGAGACCTCTCGCTCTAATACCAATTTGATGCAGGACAATTAACCAGTTGCTCTAAAAGCTCGAACTGTTAAAGTATGACGAATTAATCTCTTTATCTCATAGCCTGGGCCCCACATCTCATGGCCTAGGACCTCGGCCGAACCCCCCTCATGGGCCCCAAATCACATGGGGACCGCCTAACACGGGCCGCCCACCCCGAGTGTGTCCCCACATCCCACAAGCTACCCCACTCGAGCCCAATATGAAATGCGCATTAATCAACCCCGGTGGGGAGTCTCAAACACGAGACCTCCCCCGTGGGCCCCGCCCACCCCGTGTGTGCCCCTGCATTAACATGGTGGTGCCCGTTGAGTAAAAAGAGAGGATAAATTGGTGTCAGAGGTATTGCCCTACCAATTCAAAATTTTTTGTAAGGTGCACAAGGGTTTAATATGTTGTTATGAGGGACTACCCATTGTGAGAAATGTGGGCAAGGCCTACCGACTTCACCTACCTACTTGGCTAGAGATCCACCTGATCTTCCATGTGCAATGTCTTGAAGCCATATAATGAGGACATGAGGACCTCATATGATGTTTTTAAGATTGAGCACCAATAATGATACTGAATTCCTTAAGTAATAAGGTTGAGTATGTGCGAGCTGACAACACGATGAGGAAACATGAGGTCCCTGCATGTAAGGAAATACTTGGTAAAGTGGAAGGGACTACTTGAGAACGAGGTAAATTTGGAGTAAGTCGACATATTGTGACAATTCGAAGATCAAATATGGAGCTTCATCAATGATGGCACAACAAGGGCAGCCAATGCGATGGGTGGGGAGAAGAATCAAAATTGAGGTTTAACCCTATGGGGATAAGATCCTTGATAGAGTAGAATGGCATACAAAATTCATCTAGTCGACCTCAATTAGTTGGGGGTTTTACGATGATGAGGTTTAACACTATGGATTTAGTCATTTTAGCTCTATATATACATAGTAATGAGGCTTGGACATAGTGGAAGAGTGTAGAAAGGTCTTAATAGGCCACGTCCTTATAGAGTTGTGTAGAGATCTCTAAAAGATTGTACACATAGTGTGCTGTAATGACCATTATGAGGCTATAAAGGCTGTTACGTAAAGGTAACGGTGGAAACCGTTACACGTTACGGGGTCGTAACGGAGGCTTGGACATAGTGGAAGAGTGTAGAAGGGTCTTAAATAGGCCACGTCCTTATAGAGTTGTGTAGAGATCTCTAAAAGATTGTACACAGTGTGCTGTAATGACCATTACGAGGCTATAAAGGCTATTACGTAAAGGTAACGGTGGAAACCGTTACACGTTACGGGGTCGTAACGGCCGTTATGGAAAAAAATGACCCGTAACAGTCCATTACGAGACAAATATAAATATGCAAAAAATGGCCTATAATGCCTTTTATGGAAAAAAATGACCCGTAGCAGTCCGTTATAGGACAAATACAAGTATGCAAAAAATGACCTATAATAGCTGTTATGAAAAAAAAAAAAAAAATGACCCGTAAAGGGCATAACAGCCTCGTAACAGTCTCCATGGGACATATGGGGTTTTCAGGGTTTTTTTTTCCATTAAAAAAAAAAAGAAGAAGAAGGAGACTATAACGGCTGTTACGGCCTGCATTGTAATAGTAACAGTGGTGGCCATTACAGCCATCGTAACCGTTAGGGAATACCTTGATTGTACAATTCTCTAGTAAGTTCTGTAGCTAGACTCATGTACTGGTAGTCTAGAAGATTTGGAGGTTTCATAGGGTGTTGGATGAATGCTTAAAGTGACATAATCTAGGTCATTGTTGTAAGATAACTTGAAATTTCCTAGACCTATATATAGGTGAACTCTACTCATCTAGGACTCACTCTTCAAGAGAGACAATTGAAGAGAGCTCCTTAAACTTGTAAAATTCTCCTAGTGCAATACAGGTTCTTTCCCACTCACTCGTGTTCTCTGGCATCCTAGAGAAGTTCTTGTGCATGGTTTTCTAGTGTGGATGAGGGTGAAGGATGACTCAAGTAGAATTTAGTAGCATTGGTGAGTGCCAAAGCAAGTTGTGGAATTAACAAGTGTGACATGTTGCTCTCTAGTAGAAGACCTTTGCTGTAGCTTTGTCAGGGTTTCTCTAAGCAAAGGAACAAGTGTTGATCCCTTCCCTTGGCAGAAGAATGATTTGGAGTTGCATTGTCCTTGCATTTGTTTACTCTTTGGTTCTCCTATCCTCTTTGCTCCTAGAGACTACAAGCTGTCCAACACCCCTATTATTCAAAGGACCCAATCTTGCCTTCCCTCATTTTTACCTAGAAATGATTCTCTGGAGAAACTTTTCCCTAGGACATCGTGGTAGTCTTTGGAGAAACTTTTCTCTACTTTGGACAAAGGAAATCTAGAAGCAAGTCACTCCTCAACCCCGACAACATTTCCTTCTTCCTCTTCCAATTCACCTTTTTTTTTTTTTTTTGCCTTTGTCCCATTCCATTCCATTTCCTCTATGCACACCACATAGAACCAGTCCCCTTCCCCAGCTCCATATGTGATTTCTTCACAAAGCTTCCAGCTCCCCCTTAACAATCTACCCAAGCCCATTCTTGTTCCCAAGCTCACGAACGCATTTTTGGGAACTTGGAAGTTATAGATCACTACAGTGGAAAGGGGCTTCGTGCTTGGTAAAAATTGTGTTTTGTAGAAATAACTGTGTTTGAGGGAGCTGAATGGTTTCCAGTGGAGTTACCTTTGTATTGTTAGTTCTCTACTATGTCCCTTTTTCTAGACATCCCATGTGATCTCTTGCCTACAAAGGCACGCAATCTATCTTAGCATTCAGGTGTGAGTGTGACCTTTGTTTCTGTAACGAAGTTTATATTTCTCACTCCTATGAACTTTTTTTGGTGACTTAGTCGATAATATTGTACCAAAAAATTGTTGACCATGCACGTCCTTTTTCCTTCAATATATGTCTCTCTCTCTCTCTCTCTCTCTCTCTCTCTCTCTCTCTCTCTCTCTCTCTCTCTCATTGTTGTGGAATCGCATATGCGATCGCATATTTATTTATTTATTTTTTTGAAAAATTAATATATATATATATATATATATATATAAGGAAAATTTTCAAAAAAATGTAAAAAAAATATAAGAAACTGAGGAGAACTTTTCTAAGTTAATAGATAACTAATTTTACATATTTAAAATATAATTGAGAGAGATAAAATCAATTAAACAATGAATTAAACATCAAGTCATCCACATTTAACACAATAAAATCAACAAGCTATTTATTTATTATGGTAGAATTTCAACAAGCTATCTTCCTTGAAACTTAAAAGTGCTTGAATCTTGATCTTCCAACTTCTGAGAGAGAGAGAGAGAGAGAGAGAGAGAGAGAGAGAGAGAGAGAGAGATTAAGATCACTTGGAAGTAGGAAATACAAGAACGAGGGAGATTAAGACCACTTGTAATTAAGAAATGTAAGAGAAAATTAGAGTAAGAGAGTTTTGGAGTGAGAATGTTGCAAATGGAGGAGATTTGGAAGCCTTTTTATAGACAAAATTTTATTTTTTTTGCAAAAATAAAAATAAAAATAAAAATTCAATGTGTCATGGCCAATATGCGATCGCATATGTGCCGGATCGCATATGCAATCGCACATGACAGCAATTCTCTCTCTCTCTCTCTCTCTCTCTCTCTCTCTCTCTCTCTCTCTCTCCCTCTCCCTCTCTCCCTCTCCCTCTCCCTCTCTCAAATATAAACTCCATCCTTGAAATGTTTTTCATGCTTCTACGTGAGAAACTTGTGTACCTTCTTGACAATAAGGACATTTCTAGAGTTTTGAAAGATCTAGTTTTACTATGATTATAAGTTGTATGCATTTTCTCTAGTGTTCAAATTCATCTTCTTATTTTATCCACTCTCTATCCATCTGTTACAAGTTTCTCTTCAAGATGTTGCTATTGTAGAAACTAATTCTCTTTAATAATGTTTTGTGGATTTGAGGTTTCTTCTTCAAATCAAGGGCCTGGTTTGAACTTCTTAAATGCTTTGTTTGGTTCTTAACCAACTTATTTACTTGCAGGAAATATTGGTTGATAGGGCCGTCCATGCTGCTGTTGGTCGCTATTTGTCTTGTCATGATGTCTTGGAAGAATGCGTAAAGCCTATTTTAGTAAAGGAAGATTTTTTACAAGCAATGCATGATTTCCTTCCAGTTGCCATGCGTGGTATTACTAAATCTGCTTCTGAAGGTGGTCGTGCAGGGTGGGAAGATGTTGGCGGCCTTACTGACATCAGGAATGCTATTCAGGAGGTACACAATATTCTCCTGGTCTTATTTGAAGTTCCTGGACAAATCTACTGGTTTCAAAATTAGTGCATTCAGGTATATGGAATAAATTGCTATTTCAGAAGGATTTCTTTGATTATTCCCAAGGATTGGAAAAAAAGGTTCTTTCCTTGGTTTAACAAAAAAATAATAATCTTGAGTAAAGATCTAGAATGTAACCTTGAGTATATGTTGATGAAACTATAAATGCAATAGGATGAAGAAGATTGAAGATGGAAAAAAGGAGAGGAAAAAAATCTGTGAGAGGGGTGGTGAATCAGGTTTGACTGCCCTGATTATAAGTTTTCAAATAAAACTAGGGATATAAATGCCCTTGAGCACTAAAGTCCATCTAAAACACAGCCATACAACAAATTTATCACACAGACACAAATTTACACACACATTACCCTGCCTGTCTAAAACCGAAAGGAGCTGACAAATGGAATTCGGATTTGATTACTGGTGACTTTCTTCTATATGAAATCATAGTATATGTCAATGTGCTTAGTTACTAAATTAAATAACAGATAAGAAGCAATATGTTGCTGCTTGATTTTTCAAAACAAGGTAATGTAGGGGAAGATCCTAAAACCTACCTCTGTTATCAATGATCAAACTAGTAAGCTATCTTACAGCATGTCATAGCATGTTACTTGATTTGGCAATAACGGACTGCTTCTTACTTCTGCAAGTGACCTACTTTTATCCAACAAAGAAGTGCTTCTTACTTCTGCAAGTGACCTACTTTTATCCAACAAAGAAGTGCAATAACCATATGGTGATCATTGATACCTAATTGAACCGGCTCATGAAAGTATGCTAAAACAGAAAGATGACCATGAGGAGCATAGAGAAAACCATGGCCTGTAGAAGCTTTTCAAGTGCCAAAGAGTCTGACAGCCAACTTCCATATGAGATGCATGAGGATTGTGCATAAGCTGGCTAACAACCGCACAGCATAATATATGCAAAACGGGCACTTTTCAGTTAATTTTTAGCATACAAACCAATCTTTGATAAGAAGAAATTTTTTCAACATGCTATTGTATCAAAGATGGGTAATCATCACGTAAATTAGCTTGCCAACCAATGTTTTATAAGCAACCACATCCTCAGCGGGTTCTCCCTTGCTTGGTGTCTAATTTATGATTAGCATCAATAGGGGAATTAGCCGGTTTAGCACCTAAGAAACTAGTATCACGTAACAAATCTGGGGTATATTTGCACTTGGAGATATAGATCCTTCTTTTTTACCTTGTCAGTTCTATACCCGAAAAATATCACAATGGATCGAAGTCCTTGATGGGAAACATTCATCCCAAGTACTTCTTAACTTCAAGTATTGACTCTTCATCTTTTCTTGTAACAATGATATCAACAAAATGATTAGAATGGATACATACAAATGGAATTTTTAAACTTTTATTTCTCCTCTTAACAAACATGGAATGATTAGAATGGCAGTGAAAGAAACCATAACAGCTTTGCTGAATCTATTAAGCCAAGGCCAAGGAGACTATTTAAGGTCATTATTGCCTTTTTCATCCAAAATACTTTTCTGTGCTCCCCCGGTTCTAAAAACCTTGAAAAAGAGATGTAAATGTTTTGCAGCTCACCGTGCACTCATGCAGAAATGCGTTTTTAACATCAAATAGATGAAGACCCATGACTTATTAGTTGGAAGTCATCATAGCCATTATCTTTTGAAAAAAATCATCTCAGCCATAAGTGTGAATATCTCTAGATAATTGATGCATTTCTTCACTCAAGTAAAGACATGGTCTCCATGGGATATTTCTTCACTCATCATCTAAGCCTTATAGCGAGTAATTGGGTCGGCTACGTGAATCCTTTTCTGTCATTCCACTCTATCGAGGCCATAACTTTAGTTAGACCATAGGCAGTGTTCGAAGTATCAGTATCGCTACAAGTTTCGCTGACTAGGGATACGGAAACAATATCGATATCGACGATAATATTGTTGATAACCGGAAATGCGGGGAAACATGGATAAAACAGTGGAGTTTTCAGTGAAACTTCAAGAGATGTTAAAATGTACATATTTAGAAATAAACAAAATTGCAAAAAGAATGCATATATAACAAGTTTCCATATAATGGGGCCTTAAAAAGCATGTGTTGTTGTAAGAAATTAGTCTAACCATCCCATCTGGCCTATTTAACCATCCAAACATCCATCAATATTGCAAAATATCAATAACACATGATATTTCATCAAGAAATCATCAACAATTGGAAAGGAAACGAAAGATTGTGGTCTCAATATCGCGCATATTGCGATATCGATAATATCGAGATATTATCATTTATCAATATTATCCAATGTTCGAAGTATTGGTATCGCTACAAGTTTCATTGGCCAGGGATATGGAAACAATATCGATATCGCCAAAAATATTGTTGATAACCGGAAATGCAGGGAAACATGGGAAAAACAGTGGAATTTTCAGCGAAACTTCAGGAGATGTTAAAATGTACATATTTGCATATTTAGAAATTAAAAAATTACAAAACGAATGAATACATAACAAGTTTCCATTTAATGGGGCCTTAAAAGCATGTGTTGTTGTAAGAAATCGGTCCAACCATCCCATCCGGCCTATTTAACCATCCAACCCATCCAAACATCCATCGATATTGCAAAATATCAACAACACATGATATTTCACTAAGAAATCATTAACAATTGGAAAGGAAACAAATGATTGTGGTCTCAATATCGCGCATGTTGCGATATCGATAATATCAAAATATTATCAATATTATCAATAACAAATTGAACACTACATACAACCATGTGCCCATGAAATAAAAAATTTCTAATAAACAAAATTTTGATGATCTCAATACATTGGCGATATTATTGAAAATATGTGAACGACTAAATGCCCTGTTCCTGTAAAAAATGTTGATATTCATGAGACAAATACTTGCCATTACCATCATCTGACATAAGTGATTTTATTAAACAACTAAACTTGGTTTACTACAGGATGAAACAATGTAATCATTTGGAAACCTTCATCCTGTATAGAAAGACGAAGACAAATGCTTGTGTGCATACAGCTGTGTGAAGATCCCTATATAGGAAGTGTAGATAGTGTAAAATACGGCTAATAGTGTATATGTTCTTGTCTAATGGAATACAAGAGTTATCTTCTCCACAATACTCCAAATTTCATCTGTCACATCCTGGGTTTTAAACAGATAAACCTCTGTATAACAACTGTAATCATCAACGAACAACACATTACAGCTACCCAGACTATGAAATAACCCAGGCAGGCCTCCATACATCAAAATGAATAACGTCAAATGGCTTCCAATTTCTATGCTGGATGACAAAAAGACAGGACGAATATGTTCAGACAATTCACATGTCTTACACTCAAGAGGTTTCTAACAGAAGGATACCCTAAACGAGCATTCCAGAAGGCATGTGCATGGGGACGTGAGTAAATATGTATGTGTTCTTGTATGCATGGATTGTGAATGCATGTGTGCTTGTGGACAATTACGTGATTACCGTGACAATCTCATCAATGTTGTCAAAATCATTGTCGTATTGAAAATCATAATCAGGGTCAAATCGTGTCAAATTGCAAATCATATCGTAAATCATAAGATTTTTCTTATTTCTTTTAAAAAAATGTCGAAAACATCTGAAACAATACATCAATCTTCCATTTTCCCATCAACATAACATGCACCAAGAAAAGTAATACATATTGTGATATTATCAATTGAGAACATGTATACGGTATATATATATATCATGATAATAAAGGAGAAGTCTGTCCTTTGTTTTCTTTTGTTGAGTCTCAATAACTTTACCTTAAAAAACATACAAGATTCCTCTAGTAATGTCGTTCTTCTGTACGTTTCTTGAGTGTATAATCGCATTGGAGGAGAAGGCATTTGATTGCATTGAGTAATTAGAAAGATCTCTTGATTTCTTTGTTTTGGATTTTTGAATATCAAAATCCTCAAATCTCCTCTCTTTCTAAAAAAGGCAATGAGGATACTTTTAATAGGGGAGAGCCTTTTTTATGTTTTATAAGCAAAAGGGTAAAAAGAAAGAAGAATAAATGAATAATTTTTTAAAATGATTTTTTATGTAATTTTTAGGCCCATTTACTCAGTCTACATGATTTGAAACGATTCATACAATAACAGTACGATTATTTAAAATTTGCAATTCAGGTGTACAGTTCAAATCGCACAATCATACCATACAGTATGAATCGTACAGTTGATATTGTGTATCGTACTATTCTGATGGCACTGCTGGTGATGTTAAAATTTCTGATGACTTCACCAACATCATGTTACATGCATGTGTTACATAAACACTATGGAGAAGGTTGAATGGAAAACAAAAGGAAACTCCTTTATGGTAAGATTTGAAGCCACAATTAGTTTATCTCACATTGGTGTTTACTTTTAACTAGTTACAGCAATTTGGCCAATTTGTTAGGATAGAAATTGATGGCATTTTTCTTTAGCATTTGGGTCAACAAAGGTTGAATTGGAGAATCCAGTATTATTTCCCTGTTAGAATAAAGCATGTGATGGTGTCAAAGTAGCCAAAAACATAATCATGCAATCCATCTGAAAGAAATTGGGGTCATATGCTGATTTCATGCTGCAAGTCTTTCCCTTGCCTTGGCGACGTATTATGAATATTTCCAGAATTTGACTCCGGAGATCCTGTTTTAAAAAGTATGTTTGCTCATGATTAACGTTGCTTAAATGAACCGAGGTTTATCTGGATACTGGTTGCCTGTCATTTTCTGTGGGTTTTCGCTTTTTACTCCTAATTTTGGTAAATTATGTATTTATTAAAGTCAAGCTGTATACAAAACTAGAAAAAGATCAGTTTTTTACTGCATTGATATACCACCTTGTGTGGAGCTTCTATATATTATTCTGATTGGATTGTTTTAACTACACCCTACAGCCCCTTCTTTATTTGTGTAACGTGTCACTGATCATTTCTTTTACTAATATTTGTTCCTTTGCCATGGCAGATGGTTGAATTACCTTCAAAATTCCCTAATATCTTTGCACATGCTCCTTTAAGGTTAAGGTCAAATATTCTCTTGTATGGCCCTCCTGGATGTGGCAAAACTCACATTGTTGGAGCTGCTGCTGCTGCTTGTTCCCTAAGATTTATATCAGTGAAAGGGCCTGAGCTGCTGAACAAATACATTGGTGCTTCTGAGCAAGCTGTAAGAGCCTGGAAGCCTCCCGATGAATATCATTAATCAGAACTGAAGTTTTTTACTTTTCCTTTTCCTACATGGATGATCTGCTTTTGTGGAATGTTATTTCTGTTCAAGTGGGTGTGTGTGACTTTACATACTTCATATGATGTTCATCCTACTCTTCTCTTGATCACCAGCACTCTCCAGTATCCACTGAAGCATCGTAACTGCTTATTTTAATCATTATGGTTATGGGTTCATGATGATTTTGTAACATAAATCCTACAGTGGTTCATATAAGGAGAGATTGGAGGTGAATCTCAGAAATGCATCAACATGGCTGTGTGTGATCGGCCCAATGCCCCAATCATTGTGGAAAGGATGGTGAAAATGCACTGGCCATAAATCAGGCCCATCTATAGTTGTACGAAGCCTGAAGAAAACTAATGACAGATTTTGGTGCTGTAGTCCCCACTCATTTGAGGAAAATGGACGGGTAGAAAAGAAATTTATCAATTGCCTATATCCAATAGGCACATGTGGCCGACTTCATGCATGTCACGAGTCTCTCCTTTTGTGTAAAAAAATACAGCACCAATCATTTTGAGATGTTTCCTGTGCAAAATTGAATTGGTACCAAAATTTTCTTGAGATGACATTAAAAGGGCAACATGTGTGAAGTATACTTTAGAGACCCTCACATGAAGAGGCCTGTTGATCAAAGTGATTCAGTCTTATGGTCTTGATGTTTCCGAATGGAAAATGGCGGCAGCCGTGCATACTTGCATTGCATGCCAGAAAGTAATGTAGATAGACGTCTAAAACAGAATCTTATGGCCCAAATCTTCAGTTGTATCACTAGTACATGATATGCCCTCACAGTTTAGAGAAATTACCTACTCAGTCACATATATGCATTGTTTGAATTATCTCCGATATTATCGATAATATCAGATAATATCTCCGATATTATCGTTATCTCTAGCTTGGCGATACCGATAACACTAGTAGCAATACCGATAACATCGGTAGTATTAGAAATTCCAAACATCAGCAATGCATCGCTAAGTATCGCCAACATATCGATATCGCCAATATTTTTAATTGTGTAAATTCCAGGCGTTGCTTGTATTGCCAATGTATCGATATCACTAATGTATTGCCAATATTTTCGACTATGTAATGACACTTGTATCACAAGTGTATCGGAGATATTTCAATAATTTCATCAATGTAGAGGTATTACAGAAAGTTTGTTTATTCAAAAAAAAAAATTCTATTTCAAATTTTTTTATGAGCACATTGTTGTATGTTGTTTTCAATTTATCATTGCTAATAGTGATAATATCTCAATATTATCGTTATCGCAACATGCTCGATATCAAGGCCATAAGCTTTCGTTTTCTTTCCCGTTGTTGATGATTTCCTGGCAAAATATTGTGAGTTGTTGATATTCTATAATATCGATGGATGTTTGAATGGATGGTTAGATGGGATCAATGGGATGGTTAGACTGTTTCTTACAACAACACATGCTTTTAAGGCCCCATTAAATGGAAACTTATTGTGTATACATTCTTTTTGCAAATTTTTTATTTCTAAATATGCAAATATGTGTATTTTAGCATCTCCTAAAGTTTCACTTCTACCATTTTCCCATGTTTTCCTCCATTTCCGATTATTAACGATATCGATATTGTTTCCGTATCCCCGGCTAGCGAAACTTGTAGCGATACCGATACTTCAACATTGCCAGTGTTCGAAATATCTCCGATAGTATCGAGATATCTCTGATATTATCTTCATCTCCAGCTTAGCAATACCGATAACACGGGTAGCGATACCATAACATTGGTAGTATCTAAAATTTTAGGTATTAGCAATATATTGCTAAGTATCGCCAACGCATCAATATCACTAATGTAATCGCCACTATTTTCAATTATGTAAATTCTCTGTGTCGCTTGTATTGCCAATGCATCAATATCGGCAATGTATCGCCAATATTTTTTACTATGTAAATTCTAGGTAATGCTTCTATCATAAGTGTATCGACGATATTTCAATAATATCGCCAACATATTGATATCATCAAATTTTTGTTTATTAGAAATTTTTTTTTATTTTTTTTCATTGGCACATGGTTGTATGTAGTGTTCAATTTGTCATTGATAATATTAATAATATCTCGATATTATTGATATCGCAATATATGCAATATTGAGACCACAATCTTTCGTTTCCTTTCCAATTGTGATGATTTCTTTGTGAAATATCATATGTTGTTGATATTTTGCAATATCGATGAATGTTTGAATGGAAGGTTGGATGGTTAAATAGGTCGGATGGGATGGTTGGATTGATTTCTTACAACAACACATGCTTTTAAGGCCCCATTAAATGGAAACTTGTTATTATGCATTCTTTTTGCAATTTTTTTTTTTAAAAAATTCTAAATATGCAAATATGTACATTTTAACATCTCCTTAAGTTTCGCTAAAAATTCTACCGTTTTTCCCATGTTTCCCCACATTTCCGGTTATCAACGATATTATTGGCGATATCGATATTGTTTCATTATCCCTGGCCAGCGAACTTGTAGCAATACCGATACTTCAAACACTGCATCCACCTTTAGAGAATTGATTCAATCCTGGACCAAGCTTCCATTTGATGCATACTTGTTGGGTCAGACTTGAGTTTTTGGGTTCTAAACCTTGCATGTAATTAAAAAAAAAAATGGTTAATGCGAGTTAATCATACTCCTTTTTGTTCTTTTGACATAGGTTCGTGATATATTCTCAAAAGCAGCTTCTGCTGCACCTTGCCTATTATTTTTTGATGAGTTTGACTCTATCGCACCAAAGAGAGGGCATGACAATACTGGAGTTACTGATCGTGTAGTTAACCAGGTTGATTCTTTGTATCCTTTATTGATCTGATTACCAGTTCTTTTTCCCTCAATTTCACACTCACCATGGTTTAGTATTTCTTTGTTTGCAGCTTCTAACTGAACTAGATGGTGTTGAAGCCCTCACAGGTGTATTTGTGTTTGCTGCAACTAGGTCTGTCCTCTTTAAACATCTCTCTTGTCAGGAACCCACAGTGTTTCTATGCATGGGTTCTTCAAACAGTTAATGTACAGATCATTTGAAAATCAGATTTTTCTCTTCCGTTTTTTAGGCATTGAGAAAGCAACTTACAGGCATTGAAAGCAACTCTCAGAAGATAGTATCATAGTAGAGGGGCTTTCTTGGCTACTACTTAGAAAGCAACTCCTCTGTGTGGTACCTGCAATGTTCTTGCTACATGAAATTGCTATTGTCAGTAATTATCTTATGCCACTATCAAAAGATAGTATCATAATAGTGGGGCTTGCTTGTCCAACACATGCACAAGGGATCCACTCCATACACCATCTCATGTGCCGATGTGGCCCCTGGGTGCAAGATCTAAGCAGCACCATATAGATGGCCTGCCCTGAAAATCAGACCCGTTCATTCATCAGTTGTGAGCCACACATACATGGGAGAGATTTTCTATTGTTTGGCATGGAGGCTTCACATGTGATGGTGTATTGAGGGCCTTCCTTGTGCACACGTATGAGATTAGCACCACTCATAGACGCGTATGAGATTAGCAAACCTCCATTGTAGGTTTCATTGTGAGCCTCACATACATGGGAGAGATTTTCTACTATTTTTCATTACTGCTTTCTTTATTTTCTGTCGTCTGTGAGTTTATTGACATATTGATCTTCACCATGAAACAGTCGACCAGATCTACTTGATGCTGCACTATTGCGACCTGGAAGACTTGACCGCCTTCTGTTCTGTGATTTTCCATCGTGGCGTGAGCGGGTGGATATTCTGACAGTTCTTTCCAGAGAGGTTTGTAGTGCCAATCTAATGATGCACTCCTTTGTAGGTGGTGTTTGTTGTTGATTGATTATAGAATGTTCTTTTGTTTCCCTGAACTGGAAAGAAAGCTATGAAATCCGTGAAGAATAAAAGTGGCCATGCAAAAGTACTTCCAAGACAAATACCGTGCAATCTAGCTAACACATATTGCTTGTCGAGGATGCAGAGAGAATGTGGTTTCAAGCTTCTATAACCTTAGTTCCAACAGAAAGAACATAAATAAATAGCATAGGAGGAACCTCTTAATGCAGGTGTGCACTAATCCCCTTCACTTGGAAATGTTGTATCATATGCCATGGCTGGACTTTTGGTCAGGTGGGTACCACTGTGGATGGATGACTGTTCGATGATTAGGTAGAACTATGCCATTCAATGCCCACTGTTGCTTTATATTATTTCCTGTTGTCAAATTTGAAGGTTAGGTTTCCACGTAACAGTGTCCAATCAGTGAGAATCTAATGCTGTTGATCTGAGGTGGGACCAAGGTATTAAAAAATGGTTATTTAACGGCTGTTATGTAATGGTAATGGGGGCAACTGTTACGCGTTAGGGGGCTATAACGGCCGTTACGGGAAAAAAAAAAGAAGCTTGTGCTGGCCTGTAACAAAGCCCATACCCTTTTTTTCTTTTTTCTTTTTTTCCTTTTTTAAAGGAATGGCGATAACAGCACCATTAAAAGGGGGAGGGGGAAGGCTGCCACCATTACCGTTATTAAAAACCTTGGGTGGGACAGCCATTTAATTTTTTGGAATGTATCTAATTCTGAGTGAAGCCTACCAGATGAGAAAATTAGGTAACTAGTAACTGAAGGAGATTAGAGAATACATGTACAGGTGGATACATTTATTTGTAATTTTCCAAGTACATGAGGCATCCAGTTCATGCATCACATGAGAAGGAGCCGGATAGATCTGAGCAATGTTTTATGCATCGGTATCTGACCATGTATTGCACCCTTGGGATATGGAACATCATGGGAACATTGAGAAATATTGTATGTATCGTAGTCTTATGGCCATGTTTGGAAACCATGGATTCCATGCCAAACACTGGAGAAAGGAAAAGGGTTTTCCTTTGATTTGATTATTTGTGTTGTTTGGATAGCCAAGAAACGGGAGAATTCCACTCAACAGTCATTACACTTATCCATAATTTGGATTCTTGACACAAGAAACTAGGTGATTAGTATTGTGAGAGGAATATGAGATCTCCACTTGCTATTCAAACAAGAAGTCGATATTGGAGTCCAATTTTAATAGGTCTCATGAAATCATCATTTGATATATAAAAAAAATTCCTTTCTTTTCCCTTGGATTCCACGTATCCAAAGGTTGCTATGGAAAAAAATAAAAATAAAAATTGAAAGGTGAGAAACACACACTACCGCCCCATGCACGCACGGGTTCTCGAACCCTTGACCTCATATATGAGACACACAGTGTCTACCACTGAGCCAAGAGGAGAGACCTGGTTGCTATGGAATTTTATTCTTTGGTTTTTATCTTTCTCGATAAAGCCCCAGGAAATGGTAAACGTTTTCCAGATATTGTTAATTCTATTTGGTTGAGACTGGCAGCTCTGAGGGAAAGTCTGAAATCTATTTGGTTATCATTGGCGAATCTTGGGAAAAGTTTAAATTCTGTTTTTAAGACACCTATTTTACAAGTGGAAAACATGTGTGGTAGATCTAAGTCATTCATCAATTGGGCCACATGATGAATGGATTGGCCTAAATTTTGGATCAATTGCTAGGAAGATGGACAGTTCATATTTATGTCTATCATGTGGGGCCACCTTTGATTGCACATGATTCTTAAAAGTGACTTTGAATCATAACCAACTGACCAATGGCTATGAAAATACACTGTCCATATTGATTTTTCTAAATACTTAACCATTAATATGGATTGTCCATCATGTGGGGCCAGCTTTCATCGCACATTACTCCCAAAAATTCACTTTGACCGCACCATCCTAACCATCTGATCCATGATTAGGAAATTGATAGTCCATTTTTATATGATAAAAGGTTCGATCATTGTACATCATCCGCGGCCCGCCTTTTATTGCCACCCCTCCAAAAAATCACTTTGATGTGATGCTAAGTGTTTGATTAAAGGAAGGTACATTTTTGTTATATTCAGCACTGTCACATGCGATTGCATACACAAATTTGGACAACCATTGGCACTCATGCAATCGCATACATAAGCCATTTTTATGCGGTTATGCCATCGGCCAATCGCTTAACCTCCCAATCGTTAGATTTCTAGCCATTGGGACTCTTTTCTTTTTTCAACTCTCCCTTTTTTCCTATAAATATGCCCCCCTCTTTCGTTACTCTAATGCTCTTGCTCTCTTACTCTTTTTCTCTCACCTAATCTCTCTCTCAAAAACTCTCGTTTCATCCAACTCTCTAGTCTCATTCAATGATCAATTCAAAGTGAGGCTCTTTCAAGTTTCAAGGAATCAAGAATCAAGTGGTCAAGACTTCTCAGTCTTTCAAGTTTCAAGAATCAAGAGTTCATCTCTCTCTCTCTCTCTCTCTCTCTCTCTCTCTCTCTCTCTCTCGTACCAGAGCATCCTCATTGCTAATCTAATCGATCTTTCTCCCTCATACCAGAGCATCCTCGTTGCTAATCTAATCGATCTTTCTCCCTTCTATCCATTGTTCAAAGTATCCCCTCCAATTGTCCGGCCCACTTAGATTATTTCTCTTTTATATTTAGTGTTTATATTGGATTAGGACTTGTTTGGAATATGAACATTATTAGTGAGGGTATTTTTTTATATTTTGTTTTTTATTAATAATATAAAGGGGGGGAACCCCCCCCCCCGGCTCTCTCTCTCTCTCTCTCAAGAGGTCAAGACTCTGAGTCTTTCAAGAATCAAAAGTTCAAGACTCTCTTTCTCTCTCTTTTACTTTCTCACCTTTTTGTCTTTTCTCTCATAAGTCATAGACTCATTATCTCTTTCAAGTTTCATCATTTTTGTTTCAAGAATTAACACTCTCTAGTCTCACTCTTTCAAGTTTCAAGGAATCATTCAAGAGTCCAATACTCACTCTTTCAAGAATCAACAATCAAGACTCGAGAGATTCAAGAGTACTCTCACTCTTTCAAGTTGCAAGTACAACTACAAGTCTACAATATGAGGCTAGAACTCCAACAAGTTACAAGGGCAAGGCTACAACCAGTGTTCGAAATATTGGTATCGCATTACGTATTGCGCCGTTGGCATACGGATACGTATCGGTTATCGCATGGGAAATATTGGTTGTATCGCATAATGTATCGTTGTTGTTGGAAACATTGGAAATTGGTCGATTTTTTCAATGAAATTTCATTGATTGTTAAAAAAGACATCAATACATAGTTACAAATCAAAACATTATAAAAAAACAACTGCACATAATAGGTTTTCTTTGTATGGGGCCCTAATCTATGCGTTGTCTAATTGAAATTATGCAAGTATATTCAAAGTTTATTCGTATAATTTATAAATGTCAGAAGACGTGTGGAAACACAAGCAATACATTTAAAAGAAAAAATAATCACTAAATTAGGTTATATACATGTTTGATTTTATGTTTGGACACAAAGATTGCAACCGATTTGCGAGAAATTGGGATTTTTTTTTTTTTCAATTTTCCGCAACTTGGTCCTTCTCCAAGTCTCAAAATCCAATCCATGATTTTTCATGCAAAACATGAAAAAACATGGATTCGTAACAATTTGACATTGATTTAAACATGATTTACAGAAGAAAAAAAAAAATGCTCACCAGATGGAACATGTGGGATACATCCCACTACTTGTGCATTTCATATCGCACAAGTGGGATACAAGAAATATCATGGGATATATCGGCCGATATCATCAATATTTAAAACACTGGTAAAGACTTGTTTACTGATCAACTCAGTGTTATCACAAAGACACACATGTATAAGTAGAACTAGATTCTCTCATTATGTCCTCTTCTTCCCAATCCTCTTCTTTGAAACCCAAGCTGGAAACTGAAAAGTCCTACATAGTGTATGAGCTTTGTGGGTTTGTAAGTGCCAGTGGCATTGGATGGCACAAGCAACACCTTGCGCACATCCCGGGATCAAATGCAAGAGCATGTCCCAATGTTACTTTGGAGATTCATTATGAAATCATGGAGTACTTGGAGAAACACGCTAGAAAAAGGCCTGACGATTAGGTACTTAGAAAAGAGTTTATAGAACAAGAAGCATATGAATAGATTGATGTGGATGTTGATGCAAATGATCATTCTACCCCTATGTCAACCGGAACTGGACACTCTAGACCACTGGCACTCAAAAGATATCTTAGGCATGGACCATTAGATAAATGGTTGAGACTACATCTCGAGTACGTGGTAAACCAAAGGGGTAAAGAACCTGCTCAAACAAAAACACTAGAAAACCATTTTAAAAATAAAGATAGGAAAACTACGATCTAATATATTGCTAAATGGTTATACCAAGCCGTTGTTACTTTTAATATTGTTAAATTCAAGAGCTTCAAAGTATTGAAGCAACAAGTCAATTTGGAGTTGGACTAAAGCCTTCTTTATATCATGAAGTAGGGAGACTTGCCTAAAACAAAGATTGAGTTTACTAGAAGTTTTATCATCGAATATAAAGAGGTGTGGAAAATGTATGGATGTACTCTAATGGCCGATGAATGGACCAATAAATCCAATCGGACACTGATTAACTTTCTTGTGAAATGTCCGGCCGGGATTGTGTTTCCTAAGTCTATGGATGCATCAACCCATTCCCACACTACTAAATATTATTTTAAATTATTAGATAGTATAAATTGATCAAAATAGGAAAAGAATATGATGTCCAGGTTATCACAGACAATGCAACCTCCTATGTGGTTGTCAGTCACCTTCTTATGGAGAAGTAACGTTGTTTATTTCAGACTCCATGCGTTGCATATTGTATAGATTTAATGTTCAAAGATACAAGTAAGTTACATATTAAAGTAATTGCTAGGGCTAAAAGAATAATTGTATTTACGTACAAACATGCCCTTCTACTCTATAACATGAGAAAAAACATTGGTTGTAATTTGCCTTTTTCCAGCCGTTACCTGATTTGCAACAACCTTTTTAACACTATAAATATTGTATGTATTAAAATCCATGCGTAGAAACTTTGTAGTGTCAACTCATTGGAAAAATGGACCTTGGTCAAAAAAGGCCAAAGGTAATTTAGTCCAACAAACATCCTTTTGCAATAGTTTTGGACAGAACGACTACCCAGGGCATTAAAATCTTCAAAATCCCTAGTCAAGGTTGATGCAGGACATGAAAATTAACTATGATATGCAAGATCTCAGGCTTTAGATCAAACTAATTCAGAAACGTTCACATAAAATTTCCACATCCCACACAAGAGTTCAAACATTCAAGCAAGGGGAATCTGTGCAGGTCCAGGCCTACACATGCTAGGGCTGGATCGATAAAAATTATGGACCAAACGACACTCAAAGGAAGGTCAAACTCATCCACACAGGCACAACAATTTGTCCCCAATCCAAGGGATTCACCAATTCAATTCTAAGAACCCTAGGGTAAGAAAAGGGGCAAACAAATTAAGAATAATGCAATTTAGGGTTAGGGCTATGAAAAACAGGTATGAGAGGGGTGAAATAAAGAGGAAACTTGAACCGATCGATAGCCCGCGCGTGCGGACAACAGGCCAGGCCTGACGCATGTGTGCAGGAGCCTGGCTGCATGTGCGAGTGGGCCCCAATTACCCAAACCAACTTCAAGGGTCTGGTCAGCCAGGGGAGGACTCCAAAATCCTTGAATTTCAGCTCGATCCGAGATGCGGTCTGTGCGTGGTGATCCGCCGAAGTTTCAGCCCTCCTGCAAGGCCAGATTCTGAAGTTCTGTTGTGGGGAGAAGAATTGCTGCAATAGATGACTGATTCGAGGTGTAGATGATTGTATGAGATGAGAAGAATGGATGGTAGAGGATGGGGGCGAATCGGGATAGATGTGGCTTCGCACCACGGTAGTTAGCCCTTCGAAGAAGGGAGGGCTTCGCACCCAATTAGGTTTTCATAACTTGGAAAGGAGCAGGAAAACACAAAATTTTTATTAATCTTCAATGAGAAAAAAAGCCTACAAGGGGTGCCTATTTATAAGAAAACCCTATACCCCAAAACTTATGCCATGTGTGCAGCCTATTATTTGGAAATGAAGTAAACACAAATAATAACTAATCAAAGTAATTTAAACCGTCCATGATATTCTAAATAACATTAATAAGAAAAACCTAAAATATGAGACTAATCAGACTAGCGGGCTACGATCATGAGAACTTATGATGGGCTTTATTTGACTATCGGGCCCACTGCAACGAATCAAAACTCAGTCTTCTAACTAGGGGGGCTCTCCCTGGACGTCATCATCGATCCAGATCGACGGTGGGGCCCTCCTTCTCCTTGCATACGTGCGTAGGGGGGGCGGCGTGCGTGTGCGTGTGTGCGTGATGTCCCCATCAAAGGTGTTAAAAAACGGTTACGTTACGGGTGTATCGCCCGTTACGTAACAGTAACGGCAGATACCATTACACAACACGGTTAAATCAGTGACCCCCTAAAATTGGAAACAATAACAACCGTTACGGTTCACGTAACAGTTGTCAAGGGCCGGCAGCCTTAAAAGAAAAAAAAAAAAAAACCATTCTTCTTTGGCTGCAGTGGCAGCCCTCCTCTCTCTCTCTCTCTCTCTCTCTCTCTCTCGTCTTTGAAAATGGAAAGCATTAAAAAAAAAATTTTAAATACTCCGGCGGCGTATGTCACTAAGTGCACTTGCATTGTGTCGTAGATCATGGGGCCCACTTTGATGTATGTGTTATATATCCACGCCGTCCATCAGTTTTTCTAGTTTATTTTAGGGTATGGTCCCACTCTAATGTTTATTTGCCATTGAACCTATTGATAAGGTCACATAGACCTAGATGAAGCGAAAAACACAAGTAGCAGCTTGATCTAAAACTTTTTTTTTGGTCCCAACCCAAGAAGTTTTTAGTGGTGGGAATTCAATTCCTACTGTGTGGTCCATCTGAGATTTGGATATGCCTCTTTTTTGTGACCATGCCCTAAAATGGGTTGGCAAAATGGATGGACGGCATGGATATACAACACATACATCGATCTTGATCCATGGATTAATACATGGGAATTTTGTATTCCAGGATTTTTTCGTATCACTAATCTGTGACACCAAAAGTATCAGTTGATATAATTTATAAACTGAACGCTGCTTATAAAAGAGCAGTTCATCAACCTGTGGACTTTCTTACTAATGGCATTTGGTGGAACTGGGTAATCTCTCATGTGGATGGCCTATAAGACAAAAATCATAGTGACTAGACAACTTTGGCCATCAAGATGTTAGGAGACATGCCCCTTCAACCAAGACATCCCTCATCTGAACTAACTGCCCCTTTTTCAAGCCACTGAGCGCATGGCTACCACATTGAACTGTTAACATGAAAGAAACCTCCAAATCAACACCCTGATCACCATGCACAACTGCCACATGTACTGTAGAGATGTTTTGATTTGCATTTCATCGAACCACGATGCACATGCATCATAGTAGCATTCCTCAATTGCAAAACACATATTCCTACATGATTTTTTTATCTTCTCACTATTGATCATTCAGAAATTCATTCTTGTTTACTCAAAGCAAGCAACAAAGCATTATAGTCTCTGAATTTACTGCTTTGTATTTGGTTCATTTCTTTCAAATATAGAGCTGACATTTTATGTTTATTTTGCTTGTACGAATGGGCTCAGCTTCCTTTGGCTAGCGACGTTGATCTGGAAGCCATTGCTTCCATAACGGAAGGATTTAGTGGTGCTGACCTCCAGGCTCTTCTGTCAGACACACAGCTTGCATCAGTTCATGAGCTTCTGGAAAGTGGGGATGTTGATAAACCTGGAAAAAAACCAGTAATCAGTGATGTGCTTCTAAAGTCTGTTGCTACGAAGGCAAGGCCATCTGTTTCAGAAGCTGAAAAGCAGAGACTTTATGTCATCTACAATCAATTCTTGGATTCAAAGAAATCCGTCGCTGCACAGGTCTTCATATGCCTTATTTCTGCCAGAAATGCATACGAGCACATATGCATGCACATGTGCATGCAGCCACCCCACCAATCTTAAACATGTTCTGGTGTAAACACTCTTGCAATCATGCATGCACTACATGCCAAGTGTTGGGCATGTGGGCCCCAGAAACACTGCATTGACCCACTCATTGGATCACACCCATATTTATATTATACTGTCAAGATTACCTAGAACTTAAATTTTCCAGCCTTTAGCTTCACCTATAAATATAAAGTCGACAGATCGAGATGGGCATCTATTTGGTTTCAGTAACAAAAAAGAAAAAAAAATAAAATCAAGTATTAGTGTATGCACAAACATTATAAAAGGTTTGCTATAATCACAGGCATGTGTGTGTATGTGTGTGAGTGGGTGCATGACATCCTACTGACCAATTGATTGCGCCCACCATGAAGATCACTTAGCCCAAAAATCAGTCTGATTGAATAATCAGGTGGGGAATAGTTGGTTGATAACATCCATCAATGTGGTCAGTTAACTCAACACCCAACTAACTGGATGATAACATGTGCGTGTGTATATCGGAATCACATAGTGGGTGATAATTGGTCGATAACATCCATCAATGTGGGCAATAACTCATCATCCAACTAATTGGATGTTGTGCTCGTAGACTAAGAGTAATCATGTAGGGTCAACAGTCAACACTACCGTAAGTTGTGTCTCATGTGTGTGGCGTGTGCAGGTGCCTGTGCATTATTGAAATAAGCAAACAACTAAAGCGAAACGGATTTTCTTAGCTATCTCCTTGCATTCAGTTTGGGTAAAACTTAATCATCATCATTATTATCTAATATCTAGTGGAAATGAGGAAAATGCACAAATTCTAATGGATAGCTAGTGGGTCTACCATATTCCAGCTGGCATCATTGTTACCCTAGATGTCAATGTAGAACTAATTCGCCTTTTGTTTCATCCACGCCCCAGTTGTTCAGATCCAACCACGAGCTTGTGTCAGTGTTAGACAGATGCCAGACTCTAGATCCATCAACCATGGAAGACCTGACACTCACATCTGTTCTGAAGTATCCATGGTGAAAGTTTACCGTTAGTACCATGCAAAAAGAAAAGCTCACCAGGAGTGTATCTTAGTGGCTCCCATCTCCTAAAGCCTCAGGACAAGTGGGGCCCACTTCCCAATACAATTTGACCTTGACTGGAGTTTTTAACAATCACTAAGATACTTTTAAATAATATTCCTTTCAGGAAAAATACATTAATACCATATAAATAACATATAAATAGTGCTACTAAAGAAAAAGAAAATGAGAAAAAAGGACAATAAGATTTTCCCTTAGCAGTGAAACACTCACTTGGCAATCTTTAAAGCATATAGGGTGTCCTGGGTGCATGCTCTGCTTCTATAAGATATCTCCTTCCCTTCTTCTTCTTCTTCTTCTTTCCTGCACCTTAAGATGGGCCTTACTGCCAACTCTCTTATTTCATGTTGCCTCTTATGTTGAAGCATGTCACTAATTAGTTTCTTTCTCTTGCAGGCAAGGGATGTGAAGGGCAAAAGGGCGACTTTAGCATAACCTGGGCCATCATCCTGTGGTAAACAAGTGAGGCTAGCTAAATGGTAGTTTGGTTTGAGAATGGATCTGGTATGTGGCACTTTCTGTGCATCTATCTTCTACACATGGCCGGTGTAGGAGATCCAGAGGTTCATCTGCTGGGCCTTGCTGCAGGTGGACTGTATCCCAAAATCATACAATTGGACAATTCTTAACCATCTGATGGGAGTACTTCTGGCCATTGATTTAGACTTTTGACCCACTTATAATCATCCATCTTCCTACAGTATGGTTAGGATCATCTAATTTGTTTGTAGTAAGACCCTTGCATGGCCCAGCCCGAAGGTTGGTCTCTAACATGGTTCACATTGTTAGGGATGGAGTGGTTGAAAATGGAAGAAAAATGAGGAATTGTTGCCCTGATGTATCAGAATGTAAAGTCTCCTGATGCAGTCATTGTTCACAAGTTTTGAGATTTTAGATGAATCTCCCACCCATGGTGGTCTGGTTAGATCCACTGTATATATTAATGAAACATGCGCCCCATTTTTACAGATTGATGCATTGGGCACCGTTCACATTCTTCATAGAGTGTTCGACACTAGATCCTTCCACATTTGTTTACTTGTGTTCCCTGAGAGAAAAGGAATGACAAAACACTGCCCATGAGTTAACCCTTGCTAATGGGACACATGCCTGGACCACATGCCTGGACTTGTCAAGGGACTAGGGTGGTACATGCCACACGTGTGCAAGATTCAAGCCACTCATCGGGTGGGCCCAACCTGTAGATCCCCGTGCCAAAAGATCAAGTTACTTTTTTCATGGATGGAATAAATTTATTTGTTAGGTGTATACTAGGATCCATCAAGATAGCAGATTAAGAAGGTAGTATATATAGACTATGGCGATCTGCCCCATTCATATCAAGAATATGAATGTCGGATAAGTCGGTTGCTTTTCCAACAAGGTGATTAAATCAGACCACCCCAGTCTCCACTCATCAAACGGGCAGGTGGTTGCAGAGTTGGCCAATGCTCGCCATTTGACATATGCATGGCTGACCAGTTGAGCAGACTGGCCTGAATTCTGGGCCCTAGTATCTACATGGCGGAGACTGCCTAATGGGCAGCTTTGATCACCCGGAGGTAAGCGATGATGGCAAATGTGGCCAGTCTCCTGGCAAGTCTGAAAAGTTTGCATCGTCTCATGATAGTTGTTTGTTCTTGGCAGGTAACGGGAGAGAAGGAATGAGTGGCTGGCAACCTCAAGGTTGGAACTCAAATAATCACTATCTGATGGAGATGAGGCTTGACCCCATATTTCAGTTGTGGGCAAATACTAAACCATATACATTCAGCTCTCTGTGAGAAATGCTCATAGGTGTCTCTTTGTACTGTCAGATCTATGTGGCAAGGGAGCCTGCACAGTTGCTTGACACATCGAAGACTGGACACGTCAGAAACACTTAGCCCATCAACTTTGCTGTAAGAAATAAAACCCTTGCAGACCTGGTCTAGTTAGCATGGCTGCATAGCTCAAGCAGATAAGGCTAAGATCAGAAACCGCCCTGCCAAAAGCATGGGATCCCCCTGTGGGTATTGGTGGGGTTTATGTGGGCAAAAATCAACCACAACCAACATTCCTAAGATCAACACATGTAACACGGTTTGCAGACTGATGATGGTCTTGGAGCAAGATGTTTTATGTTTGCATACCATTTGAAACATTAGAACTAGAACATCTATGATGTATCTAACATGGGCAGCTTTAGACATTTTTTGCCCTTGCCATTACATATCATAGGGAATAAAACTTTGAATATTCAAAGGACAGGGAGATATTTTAAATGAAGTCAAGGGTAATTTGGGGATTGGAAAATGTAGCTGTCATCTGGTGTATGATTCAAATTTCACCTCAAAAAGGCTGCAACGGCTTAAATTTCACCTACATCTTTTCAATTCATCATGCAGAATGTCCTAGTTCTCTGCCTCACGTGTAGCCATAGTAGGAGGGAGATGGTGCAACAAAAGCTTTATGGGGAGCCCTTTGTGATAATTATGTGAAATACACACCATATATCTGTTGAGCCTGCTGTTGTTGGGATGGCAGCTAAAAAGAGGTAGATCTAAAGCTCAAGTGGCACATAGCACAGATGGTGGCCCACTACAGAATTGATATTGGGAGTTTGGTTATGTGGTTTGCATGCTATCAGTTTATTCGGAATGAGTAGGAAATCTTGCACAATGGACCATCCATAGTAAAGGCCTATGGATGAATGATTCTAATTTGAGCTAATCATTCCTTTGCAGTCCTCTGATTCTATCTAGGTGGTGGCTCAGCGTATCAATCCTCGTCATCATCACCATATCAATACATGGTATATGTTTGATGTGTAACATGCATTTCTTGCTCTCGAGAATGTTGAGAACACATTTCAAAATGGATTTTAGTTTATAGACAGACAAACAAATGAAAAAGATGTGGGTAAGTTCTTTTAGCAGTCCATTTGTTTACGCACCATGGCCCACAACCAGCCTGTTATTTCTATGGGTGGTCTACATGGTGGGGCCCACCGGGAGTTTTAACGTTTGGTTTGCATTGGCAAAAACTTCCAAAGATGATATCTCAAGTAATAAACTTGCAACAGGTCAGAGCAAAGTATTCCTTTTACTTTAAAAAAAAAAAAAAAAATTTATAGTCGACCCTATGTTTTAGAATGGCAACGATCCATCCACCTTACCATTAGGTATTGGTGGGGAAATCTTAGCTGTCGAAATTCTGGGACTCATTCTATATAGAGAATAGACCAAAACATAAATTGCTTGGATGACCTTAAAAATCTAATTGTGCATGCTGAATTGGGACAGCTAAATGTGATTTTGTTAGGGTGATAGTCATGCATTTGGCTGAGGGTAGGATCATTTAAGAAGTGTGATTTTCTGGTTGGGTTATCCAAAGAGTCCATGTTAGCTGCTTCCTAACATGCTGTTGGTCTTCATTACCGGTGTCTTTGCTGTGTTTGCTTCAAGAAATGAAGAGGAAAATGGCCCTGTTGGACGTAGGGATTTATGCAGGCCCTGTTGGACGTAGGGATTTATGCAGGCATCTCTCTCTCTCTCTCTCTCTCTCTCTCTCTCTCTCTCTCTCTCTCTCTCTCTCTCTCTCTCTCTCTCTCTCTCTCTCTCTCTCTCTCTCTCTCTCTCTCTCTCTCTCTCTCTCTCTCTCTCTCTCTCTCTCTCTCTCTCTCCCTCCCTCTCTCCCTCTCTCTCTCTCTCTCTCTCTCTCTCTCTCTCAATGGGTCAGGCTTCATGTTGCCCAAGCCCTGCCCAAAATCATTCAAACTAGCCCAAATGCAGCCCATGTCAAAAAAAAATTAAAGCCAGTCCCTGCGCAGCTCATATGACATTTAATATGCCTATAACCAGCCCCGCTCAGCCTGGCCATGCCCACTTGCATTCCATCGGACATGGCCCCACAAACGCTTTCCAATGGAGATCGGATGCCACGTGTGGGACCCATATCTGTGAAAAAAAATTTAGTAACATGACTCACCATCGCGGCGGGCTTTTCGTGTAAATGGCGTGTTTTCATGCTGCAACAGACTACTAGTGACGGTCAGAAACGCACTTTAAAATAATGGGCAATAAAGCATGGTCGATAACGTGGTTAAACCTTTGGGTAACTTTACATGGAAGGATCGCCTATGTATGAGCCTTAGTGTAGAGATAGAGCAGCGTTGGGTCGATTGACCACAGTCTATTCAACCAACAATCTTGCGCTCTTTTTCGCCGTTTACTGGCCGCATTTGTACTCAGCCATGGAAAACACTTATTTTCTTTCCTTTTCCCTCTCCAACAGTGCTGTTTCTTCCTCTCTTTGTTTTACTTGCGCCAGACACATATCGAGCTTCGGTATTTCTTGTGATGTCTTTTCCTACGGATGCATTTTTGTTTGTCCACAAACATAAGAATACAACAAAGTCCCCTCTGCAGGTTGAGGACAGATGTGGCTCATAAGCCATGACGTTCCAAGTGGCCCTAGCTTCTAAATCATACAACCCTAATCCATGCCGTCCATCCGTTTTTACAGCTAGTTGGAGGGGTTCAGCCCAAAAGTGAAGTATATCCAAAGCTCAAGTGGACCATACCATAGGAAACAGTGGGAATAATGATTTCCACCATTGAAATCATTTTAGGGCCCACAGTGATGTTTATTTGTCATCCAACATGTTTAAAAGATCACACAGACATGGATCAAAGGAAAATATAAATATCAGCTTGATCCAAAACTTCTGTGGCCCCCAATAACTTTTCAATGGTAGACATTCAATTCACAATGTTTGTTTCTTGTGGTGTGGTCCACTTGAAACTTGTATATGCTTCATTTTTTGTCTCATTTACTTAAAATGTCTGGTAAAATGGATGGACGGAATGGATAAAATACATAGATTACTGTGGGGTCCAAGGAGTTTACTTAGTATGTTTCATACTGAGTCAACGGTACGCAATCTGCTTTCGAAAATAAAAGGAGATGAGGATGTTTCCGTGGCTGAGTACAAATGCGGCCAGTAAACGGCGTTTCGTTTTAGTGACGAAGGAGCATTAAATGCTTTCAAGTGGGCCCCGACTTTTACGCTAATGAAATACGACCACATCAATTCAGTAGTGACGTCGCTACTGAAGCATTTAGTAGCTAATCCACGCCCTCCAGGAAGCTCTTTTTCCTTTGTCGATCAAGGACTTATGGAGTTGCAACAGTTATATGATTGAACCGGGTGAAAGTAGACGGAGATGGATGCAAATTCCAAACATGATCAGTTATAATCTTTTACCACAAAGGCGAGATCGCCGGCCCTGTCTGAGAGCAGCAGCAGTAGTGTGCTAGTGAGCGGGGCGATAGTAATGCCAGAGATTACAACGGCTAATGTTGGCCCAGCATATAAGCATAGGTGGACGTGTCCTAGAGCGAATAGTCTTCCTTCAGATTCAGTGAGTAGGCATAGATGAATGGCAATTACAGCTACTTGATTAAAACTATAAGACGATCTAGCATAATCGCAGGGGCGGATTGATGTTATTCCTAACCTAATGGTCCACGGCTAATGAGCAGTGGATGAACTAAGCTAAGATACTCATCGGCATTGCGATGGTAAGGGGTTTGTGCTCGGATTGAGGATCCCATTTTCGTGTTTTCTTCTATTATTTATGGCTTCTCTTGCTGAAGGTTGAAGATAACTAATGACCCATGTGGTGCCTCCATGTGTAACCAGATGGGAAAGAATGGTTACCCTTCTCTTGACTGTGGCTTGCCTTAGTCGAACGTGCTTTAGTGCTAGCGCGTCCATAATGGCTATTCATCCTTAGCCAAAGATTTTCTGGCTAACATGGCATCTGAAGATTTTATCTACTTTTTTAGATATTTGGCATGCAAGCTGGACATGTTGTACATGCCATGTGGCATAATCTATGTTGATTTGATCTGCCATATTTTGGTGCAAACATTGCCCCCTCACGTTTCTTATCATTCGACAAAGAATGGCGAGAAATGTGATATGATATTAATGGTTGTCAATGTGTCACATACCTCATTCGTCAAATCTTCAAATGACACATCTACTTTTTGTTCTTTTTGCAGTACACTGGCACACGTCCAATAAAGAAGATATTGTAATATCTCCGTGACCGCTTTCATCTCAAAATTTTGTGTGCATCATCATGCGGAAAATAATGTGATGCCTGCGGCCTTGCCTATATAGGCCGACTTATCTTACGTTTCTCATTTTCTCCTCCCACTTGCATTCTCTAAGAACCCTAGCTCCTTCCTGCAATACTTGTTATGGTTCCAAAGAAGTCGAAAGCTTCTGACGTTCCAACAATTCCACATTCTCCTCTTCCTCCACTGTTGGAGTCGCTCCATGAATCCGCATGCTCAGAGGTAATCTTTGAATCTGAATCTTCCGATTTCACCTTCTATTTAGTGCTGATTTTCCTTTTTTGTATACCCCAATTTTGAGCCTATTCTTCCTTATTTCCCTGTCGATAAGGGAGAAGCTTTCCTAACTAGTCGAGAGTCCCTTGATTGGACTTATTGGGAACTTGATAAAACCCCTAGGTCATGGCCAACATATCATGAAAGACGGAAAAAATTGTAGAGACATGTCAATGACGAATACAAGGCTTTGTGGGATAACCTTGGCATAACTGAATGTATTCATCTCTCTGTCTATAATATAAATCCCAATCCTTCTCTTTTTATCGGTGCAACATGTTTTTGGAGTCGTATGACCAAATCCTTCCGTTTTAAATATGATCGTATGAGTCTGGCCATTATGGACGTTTGTGCTTTGACCAGTTTTACTCCCACCGATCTTGAATTTTATCAAGGGTATAATCCTAGAAATCCTCCAGAGAATACCTTTAACCACCTCAACATTCGTAAGTCCTATGGTCCCTTCACGGTTGTAGAAGCAAAAACCAAAGGTGAAGTCTCTTATTAGGTGCATTGTTGCTTCCTTCTAATGTGGATTTGTCATTTTCTTTGTTGTGTTCCAGTGGATTTAATAACAAAAGAGTATACTAGTTTGGTCGAAGCCTTAATCTTTGGCCATAGAGTAGCCCTGGTCCCTTTTTGTTGTCGCATCTGTATTGGAGTCTCCGTGACCTTTTGTCTAAAGGTCCTCAAACGATTAGAAGTCCTTTATGGCCACTTCAATTTTGGTTACGTGAGTATTTTCCACAGCTAAATGAACAGATCACCAAACCAATTAGTCAGTTCACCTCTTATGGTATGTGTCAGGTTCCTGCATCCATGAAACCCCTTTTTCTTTAATGAGAGTTTCGAATTTTTCTACACTCTTCCTTTTTAATTGCCATGACCAAATTGTAATGACCCGAAAAATTTCGTGCTAAGACCCGAGTACTGCCTCAGATTTTTGAGAAGTTTTATTGTGGGTTAATTAGCGCTAAACTCGATTGCTTGTGAAATTAGCATCAATCACTTTAAATTTGATCTGTAGGACTCAAAACCTATAGAATTGTTAGTGCTATGTTACCCTAAAATCTGGGATTCAACGCTATATCCAGTTGCTCTTGGGAGTACTTGGAATCTTTGTATCGGACCTGGACCGCGCGTCGAAAGTCCGATAGCGATGATCTTAGACAGTTATGGTCACCTTGTTGGGCTTGACTATCACCTCAAAAATCAAGTCCAGATGATGTCTTGGATCGATTTATTTAAGTCCGAAGTAAAGAGTGTGAGAACGGTGAGAAATTAAATATGATTTATGAAATTTGAGTCGTGTTGCTTGCGCGACGATTTTAAGCAATCTGACCGTTGGATTCTGACCCAATTTCACCCTCGGATCAGGGAAGATGGCCCAGGCATGTCGTAGTGCTTGTGGACCTGATCAAGTTTCGATGACTGTCGAATTGTGATTGGTCCGCCACGGCTGATCTGTAAATCCGATCGGTACGAAAACTCAGTCTGACCTAGATCCATGGTCAGTGAGCTTAAGTCCGACCGTACATGAAAAAAGGACCATCGGAAGTACTCCGTTGGATCAAGAGAGACCTGTTTTGGTTATAACCTAAGTATACCTTGGCCCTGGGGCTATTTTCATCAATGTTAGGCCTATATAAAGACCTTAAAACCCTCACTCTCTATTCCATACGAATTTCCTAAACCCTAGCTAAGAGAGAGAGAGGAAAAGAGAGAGAAAGTAAGAGAGAAGTTGGTGAATCATTTGAGATTCTTTCTTATTACTCTGCATCCTTAAACCGTCACTTCTGAATCGTTATTCCGACGATTCTAAGTTCATCCTTGGGTAAGTCAATCAAACCTTAGTTTGTTTTAGAGCTTAGAATGGTCTGAGTGTTGATGTAGCTCATTTCTATTCATGCCTTAGGTTTTCTAGTCGCCGTTAACGAAGACTTATCGTCTGAATCAGATCGGTGCGTTTTTTCTGGTTTAAGGTGCGGACTATATTCGTATAGGTTATGGTTTTCAAGGCTTTCAATGTCAGATAATGGTTTATTATTATTGTGGGTGTAATTTCACATGCCAAATGCGATGTTTATATTGCGTTCCTGATATATATGAGTTATGTTGAGATTTGTGTATTCTATGTGTATGTAGAAAGTATCGTATACGTCTGAAATACGAGCTTGTGTTTGCCATGATTAACTGTCGTGTATTTGTGCTAGTTGTATGTGTGTCAACTCCTTGGCAAAAGGAATTGTCCAAATGTGTGGTATCACCAACATATGTTAGGTATGTTGGAATATGTAGTCTAAGTGTTTGTAAAAATGTCTGAATGATCTAATGTGTAATATATTATCCTATTTACGGGCGTTGAGAAGAGATTCTCAACTCTCCTATTGGTGTGTATGATTTCCTACATGCAATTTACATCCTTTATTGTTTAACTTCAAGTACTACTTATGTTGAAATCCATGTTAAGTTGATATTCTTCAAATGCTCACAAACTGTATGATTTGAATTGTTGTTCCGTTACTGTTCTAAATTGTTGATATGAATATCTGTTATAGTTGAATATGTTTGGGACTATGAAATAGTCCAGGAAATCGGTAACAGACCTTGAGTTCGTGGCCGAGATTGTTTTCGCCACGTAGGAAGTGTTTGACGAACCCGAGTCGTATTAGGGTTGTCGGCAGTGGTTTGGCCACACGGAGTGTTTGCGCACTCTATGTCGTTCAACTCAACGTGCGCTCGTACTAGTCGAGTTCGTCAAGTAATCCGATTGTCCCGATATATGTTCACCATGTATGAACGCTATTGTTTGAATCTAGAGTACCAAACTTACTGATGAAATCCTGTTAACCGTTGTACCTTGATCCACTAAGACTCATGAGCCGGACATGGTGGTATGGGACACCATGGTCGAGCTGTCGGCCTACGCTGCGGTGACGAGCCTCCTCGTAGTGACCAGTGAGCACACCAGACTCGTGAGCTGATTTTAGTGGTATGGGACACTATATTCGCATTGTCGACCTACATTGATTGGTGATGAGCCCTTTGTAGCGACCTCGAGCATACCTTGATACTGTATTAAGGCGACGAGCCTTAGAGTAGTAACTAAGGTATGATAGGCGTGCATTGATTGGTGACGAGCCCTTTGTAGCGACCTAGAACCATATGATCATATGAGATTGCCTAGGACTGACGACCCTAGAATGGATCCGTGTTTGAAAATTGATATGAGGAAGGTACTTTAGCTTTTTAATCTTGCTGTATGAAAAGGACTAATAACAACTTGGTAATCATGTTCATACACCGCATTACATGTGCGTAGGAGTTGTTGGCACTGCGGGAGGTTGTCATGCGTAACGTAAGATGAAGACGCTGAGGGAGTGCAGGCGAGGGCATGCATCATTTCTTCATACATCCTTGCATTAACAAGAGTAATTAGGATGTGTTTAATTGTATTGCCTTATCATTACTGCTTGATTGATTTGATATCATGTTAACTTTTACTGTATAGTTCCACTGAGTTGATCACTCACTCCCACATTCTGGGACGGTGTTTCAACACCAACCAGACTCTGTCTTAGATGCAGATGATGACGCGACCCCTGAGGCAGAGCAGGAGTACGAGGATGATGAGGACGCGTTTTCTATTATGCAGTTCTCAGGCGGGTTCATATGAGCCGTGGCCTGATCGATGGGGATTCTGGGTTTTCTTTTGGCATAAATAATTTTATTTTGATACTTGTATTTTAAAGATAAACACTTATAATGATGACCTGGTAGAGCACACATATTTCAGAGGCTTGCACATGTACACATATATTTCTTTAAGTCTTCTGCTTGCGTCTTTCACTTATCCCTGAATTATGTTGCAGTTTGGCTTAATCTATTCCATGTTTTATGCACTCATACAGACAACATACATCCATCATTAATTATGTTGCATAAGTGATGTTTTGAAACTCGGGAGCTGAGTTATGCTCGACCCCTGAATTTCAGGGCGTTACAAGTTGATATCAGAGCATGATTTGGATTAAACCGGACCTAGGTTATGATCATACACCGCACGCTATAGTCACCTTAGTGTAGGAGGGTGCGAGATTTATCTAGAATTTGTGTTAGTTTTTCCGTTGCTTCTATCGGCGAAAGTTTACTGAAAACGGTCACCGAGATCGAGTCTATATACACTCCTGATCATACATAGCGACCCTAAATCTCTTCTAGACCATCCATTGACGCGTTTAGATGGTCTATCATCCCATCCCAGCCATTAAAATGTCTGTAAACCTGAATCTGTATCAGTTTCTTCTCCTAGTGACCCGATATGCGTCGAACCGGACTAAGGGCCCAATCGGGGCAATTCCAGGGGGACCCAGGGGGGACCCACATCATTTTCCACCTTAGGGGCCAGGAGGACCTCGCCTAAATGGCGAGTCATTGCCAGACTTTCCAGAGACCGGCAATGACCTCGCCGGTTCGGCGAGCCCTCGCCGCCCAGCGGGCCGGCTCGGGCCGACTCATGTGGGGTCTTGTGTGGCCCACTTATCCAGGGTTGCTCATTTTTATCACCTCATAAACCTTCATCCCTTCACAAACTCACCCTCTAAGCTTTCCTTTTCTTGAAATCTCTCTCAAAACTCCACAAAAACCTCTTCCCAAACCTTTCCCTCTTCCATTTTGGTGCATCCCCATCCTACCATCCCAAAACCCTATCTTCATTACTGTTTTCACTCCTTTTTCTTTTCATTTGGGTACTCAAATCCTTCCTTTGAGTCTCAAGTGTGTGGAAGCCTCTCCATGCTTCCCATTTCTCTCTTTTCTCTCATTTTTCATGGCCCTATTTGAGTTTGTTACGGCCATATTTTTCATCTCCTCCATTCTTTCTTTGATGGGGAAGAAGAGAGCGCCCGTTGATAAAGTCGGGCCTAACCGCCCAACCCGTGCACGGAGGCCGAGAGGTGCCGCCCCGAGCACGACCGCCACGCGAGAGTTTTAAACAAAGCGGGACGTCGATCCTCAAGCTCCCGTTGTAAGAACTTTGTTGGCGAAGCTATCTCATAGAGTTTATGAAGGGCGTAAGGTCCTTTTTGAAGCTCATGTAGATCCACAGCTATTTGGCGAATTTCTCTTGTTGGAGCGCCTGGAAGGGGTCGGTTGGTGTCCCTTCTTTGAGGGCGAATACCGCGCCAATGTGGGTATTGTTCGAGCTTTTTATGCCCTCATTCAAGATCCCTCACTGGAGCCTTTGCAGTTCAAGATCCCTTACAGAAGAGATCGGGAGGCCATGATTAACGTCGCCTTGATATCCCGACTTCTGAATGTGCCGTTTGGCAAGGTTCATGCTCGCGAGAAGAATCTAAGTAGTGCGCGCGAGAGGGATCGCTGCATGCAGTTCCTGTGTGGTCGTCTGGTTGAATGGCAGCCTAACAGAAGTCTTTTAGCTACCAACATGACGGACGACTTCTGCTTGATTCACCATATGTGCACATTCAATGTTTATCCAAGGTGGAGCAACGCAGCGAGTGTACGCGCCTGATGGTGGATTTCCTGTATCAGGTGAGGCAAGGAGAGAAGTTTTGTGTGCCAACGTACATCTTGTGTCAGATTGTCCTTATCGCTTGTTCGAATAAAAGAACCGAATCGCTCCCATTTGGCCGACTCATTTATAAGCTTGCACATGAGTTTGGCTTCAGGCTTGGGGCGAAAAAGCCGGTACCTGTTCGCTACATTAATGAGACGACCCTTAATCAGATGGACATTGGGCCTCATCGACAAGCCTCACTTGAAGAAAGTGAGGATGAGACTGAGAGCGATGAGGAAGAGAGTTATGGCGAAGGTGGAGTAGAGATAGAAGAAGAAGCAGAGCAGGACGAGGAAGAAGAGGAGGCCCAGGATACGAGTGAGAGTTCTCCCCCTGTGGCAACGGAGCAGGGCGCAGATCAGGCCGCGAAGGATGCTCGTATAACTCGGCTTGAGGAGGGTCAGGCTGTCCTACGCCAAGATATTATGGATCTTCGAGGCCTCATAAAGCAAAAGTTCAAGAAGATGTCTCGAACTCTGAAGTCTATCCTGTGTTGTCTGCAGGATAAGGGTGCCCCTCCTCCATCTCCTGATTCTGACGAGTAGTTGTAGATGTAGTCGTCCTTTGCTCTGTTTTGTTGTTTGTTTTTTTGTGTAGCCGTTATCGGCGTAGTAGTTTGGAAGTTGTTTGTTGTTTGAAGCTTTAGATGTTTTAGCTCACATGCTTTCTCTGTCGCGATCCATGTAATGCTGCGCTTCTTGTATTGTGACAATTTTGTTAAATGAAATGCATATTTTTTTCCTTGAGTTGTGATGTAGATGTGTATGGGTTGTTTGATTGATCTAGGAAACAGATTGATCCTGGTTGACCTTTTTGTCGCACCTCTATACCATTACGATGTCATTTTGGGTATGGATTGGCTCGCGAAGATGTGAGCAGAGATTGATTGTGAAGCTAGGTTGGTGACAGTCCATGGACCTGAGAGTGAGACAGTTACTTTCCCAGTTCAGGTCAGTTACCCTTTTCGTCTTAGTTATTATACTTTTCTATTGGAGAGTATTGCTAGTTTGGCGTTTGAAAGCACGCCTGCAGTTTGGGATTTTAAAGATGTGTTTGAGTCGATTCCTGGATTACCCCCTCAGCGGGAGATTGATTTTACTATCGATCTCATGCCTGGTGCGGTACCCATTTCTTTGCCCACCTATCGTATGCCTCCGAGTGAAATGGAGGAATTGAGGAAGCAGATAGATGGCTTGTTGAATTTGGGTTTTATTCGACCTAGTGTGTCTCCTTGGGGAGCAGCTGTTCTGTTTATCAAGAAGAAGGATGGTTCCTTGCGATTATGTATAGATTATCGCAGGTTGAATCAGGTGACTGTGAAGAATAAGTATCCTTTGCCCAGGATCGATGATCGATTTAATCAGTTGAAGAGGGCATGGTACTTTTCGAAGGTTGATCTGCAGTCAGGGTATCATCAGTTGCGCGTCAAGAATGAGGACGTGCAGAAGACCGCTTTCAGGACGAGCTTCGGCCATTATGAGTTCCTTGTGATGTCGTTCGGTCTTACGAACGCACCGGCCGTGTTCAGGGATCTGATGAACAGGGTGTTTCGGCCATTTTTGTTCCGATTCATCATTGTCTTTATCGATGACATTTTGATATACTCTGCGAGTCGGGAAGAGCACGAGGAGCACTTAAGAGCGGTTTTGGATACTCTCAGGAAGAATCAGCTTTTTGCACAGTTCAAGAAATGTGATTTTTGGAAAGAGGAGGTCAAGTTCCTAGGACATGTGGTGTCCAAGGAAGGGATAGCTGTCGATCTCGCTAAGGTAGCTACAATTCAGGACTGGAAGCAGCCTGGTTCGGTTACTGAGGTGAGAAGCTTTCTGGGTCTAGTAGGCTATTATCGACGTTTCATACGCGACTTGAAGTTTGCTTGGAATGAAAAGGCGGAAATAGCTTTTCAGGAGCTGAAGGAAAAGTTGATGTCCGCCCCTGTGCTCTATTGCCAAAGCAAGGGGTTAAGTATACGATATATACTGACGCCTCTCGCATTGGTCTAGGTTGTGTCCTTATGTAGAAGGACAGGGTGATTGCATATGCCTTGAGACAGTTGAGGAAACATGAAGAGAATTACCCTACACACGACCTGGAATTGGCAACTGTCATTTTCGCACTAAAGCTCTGGAGACATTACCTCTATGGAGAGGAGTTCGAGCTCTTTTGTGACCACAAGAGCCTTAAGTATATTTTCATGCAGCGTGACTTGAATATGAGGCAACACCGATGGATGAAAATATTGAAAGACTTTAAGTTCGATGTCTCTTACCATCCTGGCAAAGCAAACCTTGTGGCAGTCGCGTTGAGTCGTAAGAAGGCTATAGAGTTTGTGGCTCCGCTAATGATAGCAGAATGGGACATGATAGAGTTTGTGCGAGACTTTGAGCAGAAACTTACGGTGGAAGAGTCGTATGAGGTTATCGCACACATTCGAATACAGCCCCTCATTGGCGAGAGGATCGTTGCAGCTCAGGCAGATGATGAGCTTTTGACGAAGATGAGAAGCAGGTTGGTACAGATGAGGACTCCGAGTGAAGTGTTGGTTCAGATGGGGGCCTACGATATCGTGGCCAGTTATGTGTCCCAGACATTTCTGACTTGAGACGGAAGGTTCTCGAGTCAGCCTATAATTCTAAGCTTGCGATGCATCCAGGTAGCACGAAGATGTATCAAGATATGAGAAGATCTTATTGGTGGGACAACATGAAGGTTCACATTACTGAGTTTGTATCTCGTTGTCTCACGTGTCAGCAGGTCAAGGTAGAGCATCGCCGACCTCCTGGACTGCTTCAGCCCATGCCCATAGCAGAATGGAAGTGGGACTTCATCTCTATAGATTTTATTTCAGGGCTGTCGAGAGCGAAGAAGGGACATGACTCTATTTGGATGATTGTCGACCGATTAACGAAGTCGGCTCATTTCTTACCGTTTAGAGTCACAAACTCTGCAGATGAGTTGGCTAGGTTGTACATCAAGGAGATTGTACGTCTGCACGGAGTTCCCTTAGAGATTGTGTCTGACAGAGACACGTGATTCACATCTATCTTCTGGACTCGTATCCAGGAAGCGATGGGTGTGAAATTGAAGTTTAGCACCGCGTTTCATCTGTAGACAGATGGGCAGACGGAACGTGTGAATCAGGTTCTGGAAGACATGTTGCGAGCTTGTGTTTTAGATTTCAAGGACAGTTGGGATGATTGTCTCCCTTATGTAGAGTTCGTGTATAACAACAGTTTTCAGATGAGTATTGGCATGGCTCCCTACGAGGCATTGTATGGTCGCCCGTGCAGAGCACCGCATTGCTGGGCAGAAGTTGGTGAGCGTAGTTTGATTGGCCCAGAGTTGGTGCAGGCAACTTCAGAGAAAGTTGATATTATTCGACGTTGACTTTTGACAGCCCAGAGCAGGCAGAAGAGTTACGCTGATACGAGGCGGCGACCGCTTGAGTTTGAGGTTGGAGACCATGTATTTCTAAAGGTTTCCCCCATGAAGGGAGTTCTGCGGTTCGGTAAGAAGGGAAAGCTCACGTAGAGATTTATTGGTCCATTTTAAATTCTGGATTAAGTGGGAGCGGTAGCGTACTGCCTTGCTTTGCACACACCGCTTGCGGGCGTGCATAACGTATTTCATGTTTCTATACTGAAGAAGTACGTTCCTGATCCTTCGCATATTATCAGTTGGGAGCAGGTGCAGTTGAGTGAGGATGCTACATATGTACTGCGACCGACGCGTATCCTAGACAGGAAGGAACAAGTATTATGTAGCAAGGTCATCCCTCTTGTGAAAGTACTATGGACGCATCATAGTGAAGAAGAGGCTACTTAGGAGACTGAAGCTGAGGTCAGAAAGAGCTACCCTCAGATCCTTGAGGAGTATGAGCAGGTACGAATTTCGATGATGAAATTTTTCTTTAAGGGGGGTAGATTGTAATGATCCGAAAAATTTTGTGCTAAGACTCGAGTACTATCTCATATTTTTGAGAAGTTTTATTGTGGGTTAATTAGCGCTAAACTCGATTGCTTGTGAAATTAGCATCAATCACTTTAAATTTGATCTGCAGGACTCAAAACCTGTAGAATTGTTAGCGTTATGTTACCCTGAAATCTGGGATTCAACACTATATCCAGTTGCTCTCGGGAGTACTTGGAATCTTTGTATCGGACCTGGACCGCGCGTCGAAAGTCCGATAGCGATGATCTTAGACAGTTATGGTCACCTTGTTGGGCTTGACTATCACCTCAAAAATCAAGTCCAGATGATGTCCTAGGTCAATTTATTTGAGTCCGGAGTAAAGAGTGTGAGAACGATGAGAAATTAAATATGATTTATGAAATCTAATTCGTGTCGCTTGCACGAGGATTTTAAGCAATCTGACCGTTGGATTCTGACCTAATTTCACCCTCGGATCAGGGAAGATGGCCCAGGCATGTCGTAGTGCTTGTGGACCTGATCGAGTTTCGGTGACCGTCGAATTGTGATTGGTCCGCCACGGCTGATCTATAAATCCGATCAGTACGAAAACTCAGTCTGACCTAGGTCCATGGTCAGTGAGCTTAAGTCCGACCGTACGTGAAAAAAGGACCATCGGAAGTGCTCCGTTGGATCGAGAGAGACCTGTTTTGGTTATAACCTAAGTATACCTTGGCCTTGGGGCTATTTTCATCAATGTTAGGCCTATATAAAGACCTTAAAACCCTCACTCTCTATTCCATACGAATTTCCTAAACCTTAGCTAAGAGAGAGAGGAAAAGAGAGAGAAAGTAAGAGAGAAGTTGGTGAATCATTTGAGATTCTTTCTTGTTACTCTGCATCCTTAAACCGTCACTTCTGAATCGTTGTTGCGATGATTATAAGTTCATCCTTGGGTAAGTCAATCAAACCCTAGTCTGTTTTAGAGCTTAGAATGGTCTGAGTGTTGATGTAGCTCATTTTCTAGTCGCCGTTGACGAAGACTTATCGTCTGAATCAGATCGGTGCGTTTTTTCTGGTTTAAGGTGCGGACTATATTCGTATAGGTTATGATTTTCAAGGCTTTCAATGTCAGATAATGGTTTATTATTATTGTGGGTGTAATTTCACATGCCAAATGCGATGTTTATATTGCGTTCCTGATATATATGAGTTATGTTGAGATTTGTATATTCTATGTGTATGTAGAAAGTATCGTATACGTCTGAAATACGAGCTTGTGTTTGCCATGATTAACTGTCGTGTATTTGTGCTAGTTGTATGTGTGTCAACTCCTTGGCAAAAGGAATTGTCCAAATGTGTGGTATCACCAACATATGTTAGGTATGTTGGAATATGTAGTCTAAGTGTTTGTAGAAATGTCTGAATGATCTAATGTGTAATATATTATCCTATTTACGGGCGTTGAGAAGAGATTCTAACTCTCCTATTAGTGTGTATGATTTCATACATGCAACTTACATCCTTTGTTGTTTAACTTCAAGTACTACTTATGTTGAAATCCATGTTAAGTTGATATTCTTCAAATGCTCACATACTGTATGATTTGAATTGTTGTTCCATTACTATTCTAAATTGTTGATATGAATATCTGTTATAGTTGAATATATTTGGGACTATGAAATAGTCCAGGAAATCGGTAATAGACCTTGAGTTCGTGGCCGAGATTGTTTTCGCCATGTAGGACGTGTTTGACGAACCCGAGTTGTATTAGGGTTGTCGGCAGTGGTTTGGCCACACGGAGTGTTTGCGCACTCTATGTCGTTCAACTCAACGTGCGCTCGTACTAGTCGAGTTCGTCAAGTAATCCGATTGTCCCGATATATGTTCACCATGTATGGACGCTATTGTTTGAATCTAGGGTACCAAACTTACCGATGAAATCCTGTTAACCGTTGTACCTTGATCCACTAAGACTCATGAGCCGGACATGGTGGTATGGGACACCATGGTCGAGCTGTCGGCCTACGCTGGGGTGACGAGCCTCCTCATAGTGACCAGTGAGCACACCAGACTCGTGAGCTAATTTTGGTGGTATGGGACACTATATTCGCATTATCGACCTGCATTGATTGGTGACGAGCCCTTTATAGCGACCTCGAGCATACCTTGATACTGCATTAAGGCGACGAGTCTTAGAGTAGTAACTAAGGTATGATAGGTGTGCATTGATTGGTGACGAGCCCTTTGTAGCGACCTAGAACCATATGATCGTATGAGATTGCCTAGGACTAACGACCCTAGAATGGATCCCTGTTTGGGAATTGATATGAGGAAGGTACTTTAGCTTTTTAATTTTGCTGTATGAGAAGGACTAATAACAACTTGGTAATCATGTTCATACACCGCATTACATGTGCGTAGGAGTTGTTGGCACTGCGGAAGGTTGTCATGCGTAACGTAAGATGAAGACGCTGAGGGAGTGCAGGCGAGGGCATGCATCATTTCTTCATACATCCTTACATTAACAAGAGTAATTAGGATGTGTTTAATTGTATTACCTTATCATTACTGCTTGATTAATTTGATATCATGTTAACTTTTACTGTATAGTTCCACTGAGTTGATCACTCACTCCCACATTCTGGGACGGTGTTTCAACACCAACCAGACTCTGTCTTAGATGCAGATGATGACGCGACCCCTAAGGCAGAGCAGGAGTACGAGGATGATGAGGACGTGTTTTCTATTATGCAGTTCTCAGGCGGGTTCATATGAGCCGTGTCCTGATCGACGGGGATTCTGGGTTTTCTTTTGGCATAGATAATTTCATTTTGATACTTGTATTTTGAAGATAAACACTTGTAATGATGACTTGGCAAAACACACATATTTCAGGGGCTTGCACATGTACACATATATTTCTTTAAGTCTTCCGCTTGCGTCTTTCACTTATCCCTGAATTATGTTGCAGTTTGGCTTAATCTATTCCATGTTTTATGCACTCATACAGACAACATACATCCATCATTAATTATGTTGCATAAGTGATGTTTTGAAACTCGGGAGCTGAGTTATGCTCGAGCCCCGAATTTCAGGGCATTACACAAATGTTATGTCCCTTTAAAGGAAGACACATTGGCCCAAATTGGTTTATTGATAAGCATTTTGATGCAAGTGATTCGTACATGGCCAAAGATATACCAGTCGGTGATGCTGAAACTAATAGAGAAAAAAATGCGAAGAACAGTGTGGATTTTTATTCTCCCAATTTTTTCACTCAGCAATTTGGTTTTGGTCAATCTATTATATTTCCCCTGTTGCCACTCTCTCTCAATCAACCTTCATATAAGTGTCACCACATTACGTCGCTCAGTGAAATAGCCTCTGCCCTCACTTGTTAGAATCAACCCCTTTCATCATTCAAATTGCTTAAAGTCCCTGGCAAGCCTATATCTTTGAATTCTTTCAAAGCATGGTGGGCTACTTATTATGATAACTAACAGGTTCTTCCAAATCAGGAAGTCATCGAAAGGTTATTGCCAATTCCTTCATCTCCTAAGACATTACCTACCAATCCAGCTACCTCTCGTAAAAGAATAACTCCTTATATAAGTGGTTCTACACTTTCAGCAAGCAAATCTTCTTCCCAACCTTGTTAGTGTATTTTTTTGTACACCTGTTTGTCAATCATATGAATCCATGTGTCAGGGAGTCACTTAAGCCCTTGGAAGGTGAAGATCAAAGACATAAGAGGACAATAAGCTTTAAGGAGTAATGAACATGTAAATTGAGATGCCCTGGTGACACTATCCTTAGACCTAAAACAACCTAGCCTCTAAATGATCCTAAACTTAATAGGTAAACATTTAGTAAATCATCACATAACCTTAGGAGTTATATTGAAACATGATAAGATAAGTTAAAAGAGGTGCAAAGCTGCTGTAAATCAAACAGTTTAAAACAATAGTTTTCAAGTGGTCATCGATCTCATCGACATGTTGCCGATGGGTCTCAATAGAATAAAAAACCAGCTCGATGCAATCGAAAAAACAGTCCAATAACTATACATAAAATCCTAGAGTTTCTTGATGGGATCGAGGGAGAGCTCGATCCTATTGAAGGACCTTTGATCCTGTTGAAGGGCCTTTTGATCCTATCGAAAGAGTTGTTAACTAGCTGTTTTATAGTCGTTGCAACACAATTTATATAAAACGAGCATTCAGTTATTGGGTATGTAGTTGAATTTTTTGTATAATAGAAGCCTAAGTGATTCCCCACTCATATCCCTTATTCTAAGCCTCTAAACCAATGAGATCTAAGTCATCTTCTTGAGCTTTACCATTCTAATAAGGATTCCAATCTCAATTATGAAGATGAACTTGATCTTCACCTTGTTATAGAGATTAGACATGAACCTATAGTCAAATCCTTGTCTAAATTCCCTAGAACACCCGTCTAGGTGAATCTCCTCTTGGAAAACAATTATACATTTAGTTGTAGGAGATTCCATCATCCTCTCATTACCTTGGTCACCTTATCAGAGCATCGCATGCAAGGTGTTTATTCATAGAGCTAAACCATCGGCATCGACAAATGTGGGAGAAATTGAGATGTTAATTCAAGCACGTGAGATCATTGAAGAAGCACCTCAAGACGTTATATCATCAAGACTCAATCCATTAAGTAAGGTTATCAATTTCAGAGTCCATATACTCTTTCCTCGTGTAAGATTGAGTGTAAGAGTTATTGAGCCAAACTTGAATAGGTTCTTGTGTAAGACTTAGGTTATTTGTGTACAGTCGAATTCACCGGATACGGGTGCGTACGTGTTAGGCTTCATAGGGAGCCTCCAGCGGGAGTATACATATGGTCTTAGATTAAGACCACTAGTGGTCATTGGTTAGCCGATAGAAAACTAACTAAAGGCCCTTATGAGAGCCACCAAAACGGGTGGAAACGTGTTCCTCAAACACGGGAGTGTACATGTGTCTTGGTCCTTATGTAGGGTTGTAAACGTTATAGATAAATCTAGTGAAAACTCCTAAGATAGTGAATATTGGTATACTCAAGGAGAGTGAAACTTGAATAGGTTCTTGTGTAGGGTCGAATTCACCGGACATGGGTGTAACGCCCCGAAATCCAAGAGCCGAGTAAGAACTTGGCTCTCAAATTTTCGAGTGCCACATGTATCCTAACGGGCCTCATAAACATGTAAATATGGATATCAAGAAGTCAAAGAAAGATTAAATTAATATAAGGTAACTAATCATCGGAGACTTAAATATAAACCATCCACAATCCAAGTGCTATTGATAAAGTTATGAACCAGCATAAAATCCTTATAATCCCAAGAAAAAAAATATTCATTTGGGACCTAGTCCCATCCTCTCGGCTCTCCTAAAGAAAGTTGAGCCCTGGCGCTGGCCCGAGATCATCCATCGCGCTCGTAAGGTCAATCAAACTTCTGGAAGTACGCTAACTCCTCGTCGTCGTCAACACCGACATCATCCAATGCATCTTGTTCCAAGGTTCCTGCATCTATGCCAGAGTCTGGTTGGTGTTTTAGAGCACTGTCCCAGAGTGAGAGTGAGTGATCAACTCAGTGGTACCATTAGCAATATATAACACAAATAATCATGCATAGAATAGATTTAGCAAACAACATACATCACAGATTCCTAAATCTCTTGTTAATGAAATGCATGGTTCATGATATGATGCATGCCTCTTTCCCCTAACACTCTCTCGAGCGATAACATTTAATGATCGTGAATGACCAATACTCCCTCAATGTGACCTCGACTCCCTAATCGCCAAAGTAAGCAATGCAATGTTATGGATCATGTTAGCCGAGTTAATTAATTAGGTTCATTCATCTAGCAGGTTGGAAAAATCGTAATATCCTTAGTAAAATGTTGCCTTAACCTGATCACGCGGCTCGGGGCTGTGGCTAATTGGCTCTCGCGATCCATAGCCCTCGTGAGTTCGATAATTCCATAGCTCTTAAGCTTATACAAAGTCAATTAGGATTTTTAAGTCCAGCTCGCGGTCACTATGGGGAGGTCGTCACCCTAGCATATGCTGACAGCATGAGCACAGTGTCCCATATTGTTATCCTCGGCTCACGAGTCTTGGTGCTCATTGGTCATTAGGGGGAGACTCGTCACCCCAACGTAGGCCGACAACACGGGCATAGTATCCCATACCACCATCCCTGGCTCATGAGTCTTGTGGGCCGAATATCATAGTTAACAGTGGGCGCAAAGGTCTCGGGTATCTCGAGTTCCTACATATGTGTGCAATCATGGTTAACACACGAGGATGGTTGATTGTGAGTTAATATGTCCCCATAAGTCACACTATAAACCGAACAGCTTGAGAACGATGTCTCGTGTAGTCCAACTACAACCGCCGATCCACAACTTAACTGATCGGGACAGATTTACTCGAGGGTAGGTCCAACGGAAGGTCACCCAAATGATTCAGTTAACCGGCCGATTCATAAGGGTGTAGCATTAGTAAACAGCATGTATCATCAATTTCAAGAATAAGTCATACAAAGCAAGCATAAATCAGTAATTTAAATATATGGACAACAATACACCAAATTCAGCTAGACCATATGAATCCTATTCAACATGTTCCAACGCAAACAGCCATAAGGATAGCCATGCACTAATGCACAATAATTCAGTCATTCATGGGTTAACATGGATCATGTAATTCAGTTATATATTGAGAATCCATGCAAGTAATTCAACAAATCAGCAAATTGACAACATTGCATGCCTTCACTCATAGCATATTTGACATGTAACAGTGATTCAACCACCAATCAGTAACATTTGGGGAAGATTAAATGTCTATACCCTAAAAACTCATGTAATCAACTATTCAAACATTAGGAGTATTAGGGGTTCAAACCCCCTTCCCATAAATTTGGGAAATCCCTAGCCTATGGACCCATTTATGCAATCTAAGAAATTTCAGCAGCATGTAATGGCAATGCACCACACACATTTACTAAACCTACGCTAGGCATGATAATCAACCATCTAAAGGTAATGGTTCACACCTATTGTTGACCGGAAGTCGTTGAAATCATCTTAGCATCGCCGGGTCCACAAACTCGATGTGCCGAGACCCTGCATTATATAGAGTGATGGTCAGTGACATGCATGCAGCTAGAGATTAGGGAAAAGTGCTTTGGGTCTCAACCTTACCTTAGATTGGGCAGGATTTCACTCCAATGACAATTTGGGTCGGCGGTTACCAGCGATCGGGAGGTGCAGGTGCGGGGATTCCCAAATCCCAAGCACCACAGCCAAATTCACACCCCAAATCACCCTTGGTCTCTCTCTCTCTCTCAGCTGTTGGAGTTTATGGAGTGAGAGAGAGGGCTGTATATTTATATCCAGATTTTTATTTCAGTTGACCCTACAGTTAGGTGAAATCCCTCCAATGGCCCTGTGGGCCCATTCTTAGCCTATTGGGGCCACCCCAATGGGCCCCTGGCCCATCCAATTCATGGATAAGGTGTTTCCTGGTTTGATGAAGGGCCAGGTAAAATTTAACGGCAAATGGATGCGAGGTTTTGCCACAGCAGTCCGATTTGTGATCAACGGTTATCGGCCTTCGATCAACAGTCAGAATTTAGGGGCGAGGGCAGTGAAATATTTCTAGCCTTCGGTGTAAATTTAGAAGAGATCCGACGGCTAGAATGCCTGGATTATTTGATCCAAAAAACAGGGTCAATTGATTTAAATTTTTAAGGTTTTCCTTCTTTAAGCCTGGTGATTTGCGATTTCCAAGTGCTGGTTGGATGGCCATGGTTAATCCATCGTTGGGCATTATTTGAATCTGTAGTCCGTGAGAGACCACAAGCCCAGTAAGGCATATAACTTCCCAGAGTTTTAGAATTTTTTGTCCTTCCACAGGTTGTACACAGCTTGTACAGACTGTCGTCAAGTGTTAACCGACCATCTAGCTCTACGATCCATGTCTAGCCCGAACATAATTTGACCTAATTGCGTTAGTGGCTTAATCATGATTAATTTACGGGTAATAAACCCACACGTGCGACTGAAATGTACAGTCCTGCGTCAGTTCGCACAGGAGCGCCTCAGGACACTACTCCAGTTTTGGGCTTGGTGTTACAATCTACCCCCCTTATAAACAAATTTTGTCCTAAAAATTCGTACCTGTTCATATTGCTTGAGTTGGTTTGGGTAGTGTTTGTGAATTTCAACTTCAGTCTCCCAAGTGGCTTCCTCTTCACCGTGGTGTGTCCACAATACTTTGACCAATGAGATTACCTTGTTCCTTAACACTTATTCTTTCTTGTCTAGGATTCGCGTGGGCTTAAGAATGTACGTGGCATTGTCCTTGAGTTTCATGCGTTCCCATTGAATGACGTGTGAGGGGTCGAGAACATACTTTCTGAGCATGGAGACGTGGAACACATTTTGTACTCCGACGAGTGGAGTGGGCAATGCCAGGCGATAGGCGACCGATCCTATATGGTCGAGAATTTGGAGAGGCCTAATGTATTGCGGGGCAAGCTTTCCATTCTTGCCAAAATGTAAAACTCCTTTTATTGGCGAAATCCTCGAGAACACATGGTCCCCTGCTTCAAATTCTAGGTCCCTACACCTGGTGTCTGCGTAGATTTTCTATCTGCTCTGCGCTGTTTGGAGATGTCGCCTAATGATTTTGATCTTCTCGATGGTTGTCCGTACCAAATCAGGCCCCAATAAACTTCTCACCAATTTCAGCCCAGTAGTGAGGCGCTCGGCATGGGCGCCCATATAAGGCTTCGTAAGGCATCATGTCGATACTAGCTTGAAAGTTATTGTTGTAGGTGAATTCGGCATAAGGGAGACATTCATCCCAACTGTCCAAGAAGTCTAGTGTACATGCTCTTAACATCTCTTCTAATATGTGATTTATTCGTTCTGTCTGCCCATCTGTTTGTGGGTGGAAAGCGGTATTATACTTCAACTTCACTCCCATTGCTTGTTGTACTCAGGTCCAAAATATTGAAGTGAATTAGGCATCTCAATCTAATACAATTTCTAAGGGGACACCATAGAGCCGAATTATTTCTTTAATGTACAATTGGGCTAGATCATTGGCAGAGTAAGAAGTTTGAATTGGGAGAAATTGAGCCGATTTTCTTTATCGATCCACAATCACCCAAATTGAATCGTGTCCCTTCCTTGTCCTCGGCAAACCCGAGATGAAGTCCATGGAAATGAAGTCTCATTTCCATTCAGCAAGAGGCATAGGCTGCAACAGGCCTAGCGGTTGCCAATGTTCAACCTTAACTTGTTGACATGTGAGACATCGAGAGATGAAACCAACTATCTCTCTTTTCTTGTTGTCCCACCAATAGTTTCGCTTGAGGTCCCGATGCATTTTAGTGCTCCTGGGGTGCATTGCTAGTTTCAAGTTATGGGCCTCGGTTAGAAGCTCTTCTTTCAATTTGGGGTGGTTCAGGACATAAAGGCAGCCTTGGAATTATAGGCCTCCATTGGAGCCGATTCTCCATTCGGAGTCGCTTCAGACTTCTGCCAGTTCCCTGATTTTTCTCAACAATTCATCGCCGCTTTGAGCCTTGATGATTTGACTGTCAATCATCGGTTGAATGTGGACATGTGCGAAAACTTCATATGGTTCTTCTACCATCAATTTCAACTCGAAGTCCTGCACAAATTCTATTATATTCCACTCTTCTACCATCAAAGGGGATGTAAATTCTAACGTCTTCTTTCAGCTCAAAGCGTCTGCCACTATATTAGCCTTACCAGGATGGTAGGAGACATTAAATTTGAAGTCCTTTAGTGTCTACATCCATTGGCGTTGTCTCACGTTCAAGTCCCTTTGGGTGAAGATGTATTTGAGACTCTTGTGATCACAAAAGAGCTCGAATTCTTCCCCGTAAAGGTAAAGTCTCTATAGCTTCAAGGCGAAGATGACTGCCACCAATTCGAGGTCGTGAGTAGGATAATTTTCTTCATGTTTTCTCAATTGTCGTGAGGCATAGGCAATGACTCTGTCCTTCTACATAAGGACACAACCCAATCTGACACGGGATGCATCCGTGTAGTTCGTGTATTTGACTCCTTGCTCAAGCAGGATGAGTATTGGAGCGAAGGTCAATTTCTCCTTTAGTTCTCGAAAGGTCGCTTTCGCCTTTTCGTTCCAGGTGAACTTGAGGTCCTTCCTGGTAAGCTAGGATATGGGTCAGGCTATCTTTGAGAAGTCCTTGATAAATCGACGGTAATATCCTGCCAGTCCCAAGAAGCTCCTGACTTCCATAACCGAACTCGGTCGCTTCCAATCTTGTATCGTCGCTACCTTGGCTAGGTCCACTGAGATGCCTTCCTTAGACACCACGTGGCCTAAGAACTTGACTTCCTCTTTCCAGAAGTCGCACTTTCGGAACTTAGCAAAAAAATTAGTTTCGCTTGAGCGTCTCTAAAACTGCTTGCAAGTGTCCTTCATGTTCTTTGTGACTTTTGGAGCATATTAGAATGTCGTCAATAAACATGATGACAAAATTGTAAAGAAAGGGCCTAAAAACTCTGTTCATTATATCCATGAACACAGTTGGCACATTTGTGAGTCCGAAGGGCATGACCAAGAACTCAAATTGACCAAAGCTAGTTCTAAATGCCATTTTCGGTATGTACTCTTCTCTAATCCGAAGCTGATGGTACCCGGATTGCAAATTGATTTTCGAGAAGTACTGAGTGCCTCTCAGTTGAACAAACAGACCATCAATCCTACGTAGTGGGTATTTATTCTTCACAGTGACTTGATTCAACCGTCGATAGTCGATGCACAACCATAGGGAGCCATCCTTCTTTCTCACGAACACGACAGGGGCTCCCCAAGGTGATACAATGGGTCGAATGAAACCCAAGTCCAGCAATTCATCTATCCAAACTTGAAGTTCTTCCATTTCATACGGAGGCATTCGGTAGATTGGAAGAGAAATGGGCGCAGTGCCTAGCACCAATTCTATGGTGAAATCGATCTCCTGTTGGGAAGGGAGTCCCAGTAGTTGCTTGAATACATCAACGTAGTCTTTACTACGAGTGTACGAGTTAATGAAAGTTCTTCATCGTCTTTTTCTAACGATGCATAACAAAGGACTTATTGTGGGTAGCTAACCTGAACTGGAAATGTGAAAGGAGAGCTATCCTCTTTGTAGATCGTCACTGTCCGATCCTCACAATCGATCTCGGCTCTCATTGCAGAGAGCCAGTTCATACCCAAGATCACGTCATAGTGGTAGACCCTTGTGACTATAAAGTCCAAGTGAATTCTCTTGTTTCCTAGATCAATGGGACAACCTCGGAAGACAAATGTAGCTTTGGTGAAGGTTCCGGCAGCCGCTATGATTCTCACTCCCGACATGGGAGTAGTTAGTAGCCTCAGATTCTTAGTGGTTGTATACGATATGATCGATGTTGTGGACCCAGTGTCCATGAGAAGAAAGACAGGGTTACCTTGGATATGGGCCGTGACTTCGAATGTTGAGGCTGTGGTCGTGGCCACGGCCGCATCTACACCTTCATTAGTCAGGGCGTGTACGTGGGCTTGTTACGGCCTATTGGGCTGATATGTAGGCCGAGGCGGTGACCTAATTTGAGGCGTCGACGGCCTATGGATTTGCCGAGATGGGCCTGCGGCTCTCTGGGGAGCAGTTGGCAACGCTTGTTGGGGCGGTCGGCTTGCGCGTTGAGGAGGTGCATAGCCATGATCCCTCATCTTCGAGAAGCAATACACCTCCGAGTGCCCCACTGTTCTACAATACCCACAGGTATGATCAGGTCGAGCAAATACAGGTGGAGGAGAATGCTAAGGAGGCGGACTAGGTTGTGCTCTTCTTCCTGAGGCGGAGGAAGATTGTCCCATAGATCTCCCCTGTGACTCGGCTTGGAGGCGCACCCGGGAGACTCGTTCTCCATCCTGCTCCGATCGCAAGGACATCTCGACCAACTCGGCATAAGTCTATATGTTCGCACAACACATCTTAGTGTGGATTCCAGCTCTTAGTCCTTCAGCAAAACACCTCATGCGCGTTTCTTCATCAGCAACAATCTTGGAGGCGTAGCGGATAGTTCGACGAACCGATTTTCATACTCGGCCACCAACATTCCCCCTTGCTGGAGGCGTAGGAACTCATTCTCTTTCTCAATTTGGTATGTACAGGGGAAGTATTTTTGGAAGAAACACGCCTCAAAGTCTTCTCAGGTCCATATAAAATTTTTGGGAACGGTCCTCAACACATTGTCCCACCATACATCAGCTTCCTTTTCAAACAGGTAGGATATTAATTCCACCTGTTCTGCCTCAGAGCAATGGAGAGGCTGGATTGCCTTAGTAACTCGATTGAGCCAACTTTCGGCTTCCTCTGGTCGATGTGTGCCGTCGAAGGTCGGTGGTCTAAGCCGGTGGAAGCACTCAAAAAGATTGTAAGGTGTGGTTGCTGTACATGTTCGATCAGGCGACGGCATGCTCATATGGTGGGCCACGGCTCCCACTAAAGTGTGTAACGACTGCTGCTGCTATTGCATGATGTGCAGCTCCTGCTCCATCATGCCCATAATCAGGGTTGCATGGTGTGAAGAGGTCTCGCCTTGAGTGAATGGCACCCCTAGGAGTTAACCCGGCATGTCATTTTCTATGTCGGGTTGACTAGCTCCGTTCTGGCTATCTTGTGGCTCATTTGGGGCAGTTCATCCACGTTCATCTCTTCCTCCTAGAGCCAAGCGGATGAGGCGGTTATCGCCTTGGGGTCTCATTGGCCTGGAAGGTAAATTCTACATTATTTAGATACAAAAATATCCATGGACATGACATATAATACATACATAAATTGAGAGCTACATTACACGAGTACCATCAATTCTCCAAATATTCTAACATACTCAATTAAAGGCAACCTCATGCATTTCATTAAGCAAAATTGTCACTATTACATGTGCTAGGGCATTACATGTATAATGACAAAAAATGCATGATTACCCATCAACAAGAAAAACTTCCATAACTATTTCCTAAGGCGACCAAACTAAGCCTATCCAAGGCCATTACAAAAGACAGGGATGAGAACATCTACATCATCACTCTCCTAATCCTCCGACTTAGGCGAAGGTGGAGGTGCTCCCTTATCCTGCATGTAGCACACGAGTTCCTTCAGCGTACGTGACATCGTTTTCAGCTTCTTCCTTATATTTTCCTAGTTCTCCTCAATTTTGGCGAGGCGAGAGTCAAGTGCATCCTGACTCTGGCGCCCACTACAGGTGGTGGGAGGCGACCAGTCAGTGTCTTGGGCCCCACCCTCTTCCTCTTCTTCGGCCTCGCTCTCCTCTTCCTCTTCAGTCTCTTCTTCTCTTATCTCGTCCCCTAACTCCCCAAGTTGGGCCTGGTGTTGCTTGGGGCCCGTCTTCATGTTGTTGAGAGTATTCTCATCAATCATTAGGATTGGGGCAAGGCAGTCCACATGCAGCTTGTACCCATAAGTTTGGACAATCTTGCAGATCAGTCAGCCAAATGAGAGGGACTGGTTCTATCGAACAGATTGTGTTGCCAGCACTATCTGGGTCAACACAAGGGGTAGGCAGGAAAACTTTCTCCCCTTGTCCTACTCGGTGGAGGAAGTCCACCATGAATCTGGTGCACTCTATGCGGTTACTTGACCTCAGATACACGTTGTATGTGCATATGTGATGGAGTAGATGATAGTCGGAGGTCATACTCGTCGTTTTGAGGCTATTTTCTCACCTCCATTCCACCAGTCGACCACACAAGTGGCGCGTGCGGCAGTCTCTCTCCTGCCTTTCAGCGAGATTAGTCTCACTGGCATGAATGACACCACGTTCCACTCCAAGAATATGTGCAATGATGTCAACGTTAATTTAGCCTCCTGCTTGCCCATGGTAATATAAAATTCTAGAGGGTTAAGAGAGGGCCTCCGTATGCGTGCGTAGAAGGTTCGCACCAGTTCCGCATTGGCGTGGGACTTTCGTTCAAATATTAGACCCCATCCACTCTTGAGAAGATGGTCTAGTAATGGGTGCTCTCCAAACACCATCTCATCTATGCAGGCCTCGAAGACTATCTTGCGGCGTTAGAATCTACTGTACTCAATGTCCGTTGACATGGCCCTTTCAAGCAGAATTTGAGGGTCGAGGTCTCGCTTGGACCTCCTCTTAATGCTCGAGCCCACACCGGCATCGATTTTCTTCTTTGATTTCCTCTCTCGGCTCGGCCTAGCTTCGTCGGAGGCCAACTGCTTCTTCGTAATGAGTGAAAGAAGCATAGAGATGGAGAAAATGGAGGTCACCACCTCAAAGAAAGCCATTGAGGTGTGAAAGCTTGGGAAAGGTAATGGATTGAGGGAAATAGAGGTTGTGGGACCCTAAGAGAGGGTTTTGGAATGTTTGAAGCTTGGAATGGGTTGGGGATGGAGTATGTGAGGAAGATGAAGGACTTAGAAGCTAGGAAATGAAGATTTGGGAGTGAAGAGAGGTTTAAGAGTGATTTGGAGGGTATGAAATGAGAGAAATGAGGGTTTTGGGTTAAAAAGGGGGAAATGGACGTGTATAGGGGACCCCCACACGTGGGAGGGACCCCACTTGATCAGACCAGTAGCGGCACGCCACCACCATTCGGTAGTGGCCATACACCTTAGGTGCTTCGTCTAAGTCTGTGGGACCCCTCGGGTCCCCCTGAATGTGTTTATTTGGGTCCCTGCTAGGTCAGGTTTGCCCAAAGGGTGTTCCATTGCTTTTCTGGATCCAATTTGGATCTGAAATCCATCAACAAATGATCCAGATGTACCTAGAATCATCTAACTTTGTTCGTTCATGATTAGGAGTGACTAAAATCATTTCTCATAGCCTAAGAATTTCTACTTGTAAGTCTTGGGCTAGTCTACAAGGTTCAATCTTGCTTGTAGGCAGGACCTCAAGATCTTAATATTGTCTTTATGTTCAATCGCTACCTCCTAAGTCAGAGTGCGTCGCGAGAGACCCGTCATCCTAGGCTTGATTTAATCCAAACTATTGCTCTGATACCAAGTTTGTAACGCCCCGAAATCCAAGGGTCGAGTAAGAACTCGGCTCGCAAAATTTTGAGTGCCACGTGCACCCTAACAGGCCTCATATGCCTGTAAATATGGATATCAAGAAGTCAAAGAAAGATTAAATCAACATAAGGTAACTAATCATTGGAGACTTAAATATAAACCATCCACAATCCAAGTGTTATTATAAAGTTATGAACCAGCATAAAAACCTTATAATCCTAAGAAACAAATATTCATTAGGGACCTAGTCCCATCCTCTCGCCTCTCCTAAAGAAAGTTAGGCCCTGGCCCAGACCCGAGATCATCCATCTCGCTCGTAAGGTCAGCCAAACGTCTGGAAGTACACTAACTCCTCGTCGTCGTCCACATCGACATCGTCCAATGCGTCTTACTCCAAGGTTCCTGCATCTGTGCTAGAGTCTGGTTGGTGTTTTAGAACACCATCCCAGAGGGGGAGTGAGTGATCAACTCAATGGTACCATTGGCAATAGATAACATAAATAATCATGCATTGAATAGATATATTAAACAGCATACATCACAGATTCCTAAATACTCTTGTTAATGAAATGCATGGTTCATGATATGATGCATGCCTCTTTCCACCAACACTCCCTCAAGCAACAACATCTAATGATCGCGAATGACCAACACTCCCTCAGTGCCACCCCGACTCCCTAATCGCCAAAGTAAGCAATGCAATGTTATGGATCAGGTTAGCCGAGTTGATTAATTAGGTTCATTTATCCAGTAGGTTGGGGAAACCGTAATACCCTTGGTAAAACGTTGCCCTAACCTTATCACGCGGCTTAGGGCTGTGGCCAATTGGCTCCCGCGATCCGTAACCCTCGTGGGTTCGATAATCCCATAGCTCTTATGCTTATATGAAGTTAATTAGGAAAGCTTATATGAAGTAAATTAGGACTTTTAAGTCCAGCTCGCGGTCACTATGGGGAGGTTGTCACCCCGCATAGGCTGACAGCACGGGAACAGTGTCCTATACCACTGTCCCCGGCTCATGAGTCTTGGTGCTCATTGGTCACTACAGGGAGGCTTGTCACCCCAGCATAGGCCGACAGCATGGGCATAGTGTGTCATACCACCATCCTCGGTTCATGAGTCTTGTGGGCCAAATATTATAGTTAACAGTGGGCGCAAAGGTCTCGAGGTATCTCAGGTTCCTACATAGGTGAGCAATTATGGTTAACACACGAGGATGGTCGATTGTGAGTCAATATGCACCCATAAGTCACATTATAAATCGAACGGCTAGAGAACGATGTCTCGTGTAGTCCAACTACAACCGTTGATCCACAGCTTAATTGATCGGGCCAGATTTACTCGAGGGCAAGTCCAACAGAAGGTCATCCAAATGATTCAGTTAACTGGCCAATTCATAAGGGTCTAGCACTAGTAAACAACATGTATCTTCAATTTCAGGAATAAGTCATATAAAGCAAGCATAAATCAGTAATTTAAATACATGGACAGCAATACACCAAATTCAGTTAGACCATACGAATCCTATTCAATATGTTCCAACATAAACAGCCATAAGGATAGCCATGCACCAATGCACAATAATTCGGTCATTCATGGGTCAACTTGGATCATGTAATTCAATTATTTATTGAGAATCAATGCAAGTAATTCAACAAATCAGCAAATTGACAACATTGCATGCCTTCACTCATAACATATTTGACTTGTAACAGTGATTCAACCAACAATCAGCAACATTTGGGGAAGATTAAATATTTATACCCTACAAAATCATGTAATCAATAATTCAAACATTAGGAGTATTAGGGGTTCAAACCCCCTTCCCATAAATTTAGGAAATCCCTAGCCTATGGACCCATTTATGCAATCTAAGAAATTTCATCAACATACAATGGCATTGCACCACACACATTTACTAAACCTACGCTAGGCACGATAATTGGCCATCTAAAGGTAATGTTCCATACCTATTATTGACCAGAAGTGGCTGAATCGTCCTAGCGTCGCCAGGTCCGCAAACTCCACATGCTGGGGCCCTACATTACATAGAGTGATGGTCAGTGACATGCATGCAGCTAGAGATTAGGGAGAAGTGCTTTAGGGTTCAACCTTACCTTAAATTAGGTGGGATTTCGCTCTAACAATGATTTGGGTCGGCATTTTCTGGCGATTGGGAGGCGCAGGTGTGGGGATTCCCAAATCCTAAGCACCACAGCCAAATTCACACCCCAAATCACCCTTACTCTCTCCTCTCTCTCTCTCTCTCAACTGTTGGAGTTTATGGAGTGAGAGAGAGGGCTGGCTATTTATATCTAAATTTTTATCTCAGTCGACCCTACAATTAGGTGAAATCCCTCCAATGGCCCTGTGGTACCATTTTCTGGCTATTGGGGCCACCCTGATGGCCCCCTGGCCCATCCAATTCATGGATAAGGTGTTTCCTGGTTTAATGAAGGGCCAGGTAAAATTTAACGGCAAACGAATGCGGGATTTTGCCACATCAGTCCATTTTGCGATCAACAGTTATCGACCTTCGATTAACAGTCAGAATTTGGGGGTGAGGGCAGTGAAATATTTCTAGCCTTCGGTGTAAATTTAGAAGAGATCCGATGCTGGAATGCCCGGATTATCTGATCCAAAAAATAGGGTCAATTGATTTAAATTTTTAAGGTTTTCCTTCTTTAGGCCTGGTGATTTACGATTTTCAAGTGCTAGTTGGACGGCCATGGTTGATCCATCTTTGGGCATTATTTGAGTTCGTAGTCCGTGAGGGACCACAAGCCCAGAGAGGCATATAACTTCCCAGAGTTTCAGAATTTTTTATCCTTCCTTGGGTGGTACACGGCTTGTATGGACTATCGTCAAGTGTTGACTGACCGTCTAGCTCTACGATCCATGTCCAGCCCCAACATAATTTGACCTAATCACGTTAGTGGCTTAATCATGATTAATTTTTGGGTAATAAACCCACACGTGTGACTGAAATGTACGGTCCTGCGACAGTTCGCATGGGAGTGCCTCAGGACACTACTCCAGTTTTGGGCTTTGTGTTACAATCTACCCCCCTTATAAACAAATTTTGTCCTCAAAATTTGTACCTGTTCATATTGCTTGAGTAGGTTCGGGTAGTGTTTGTAGATTTCAACTTCAGTCTCCCAAGTGGCTTCCTCTTCACCGTGGTGTGTCCACAGTACTTTGACCAATGAGATTACCTTGTTCCTTAACACTTGTTCTTTCTTTTCTAGGATTCGTGTGGGCTTAAGAATGTATGGGGAGTTGTCCTTGAGTTCCACGCGTTCTCATCGAATGACGTGTGAACATACTTTTTGAGCATGGAGATATGGAAACATTTGTACTCCGGCGAGTGGAGTGGGCAATGCCAGGCGATAAGCGACCGATCCTATACGGTCGAGAATTTGGAAAGGCCCAATGTATTGCGGGGCAAGCTTTCCATTCTTGCCAAAATGTAGAACTCCTTTTATTGGCGAAATCCTCAGGAACACATAGTCCCCTCCTTTTATTTGTAAAATCCTTAGGAACACATGACACCCTCCTTTTATTGGCGAAATGCTCGAGCCTGCACCGACATCGATTTTCTTCTTTGATTTCCTCTCTCGGCTCGGCCTGGCTTCGTCGGAGGCCGAGTGCTTCCTCCTAATGAGTGAAAGAAGCATAGAGATGGAGAAAATGGAGGTCACCACCTCAAAGAAAGCCATTGAGGTGTGAAAGCTTGGGAAAGGTAATGGATTGAGGGAAATAGAGGTTGTGGGACCCTAAGAGAGGGTTTTGGAATGTTTGAAGCTTAGAATGGGTTGGGGATGGAGTATGTGAGGAAGATGAAGGACTTAGAAGCTAGGAAATGAAGATTTGGGAGTGAAGAGAGGTTTAAGAGTGATTTGGAGGGTATGAAATGAGAGAAATGAGGGTTTTGGGTTAAAAAGGGGGAAATGGACGTGTATAGGGGACCCCCACACGTGGGAGGGACTCCACTTGATCGGACCAGTGGCGGCACGCCGCCACCATCTGGCAGTGGCCATACACCTTAGGTGCTTCGTCTAAGTCTGTGGGACCCCTCGGGTCCCCCTAAATGTGTTCATTTGGGTCCCTGCTGGGTCAGGTCTGCCCAAAGGGTGTTCCATTGCTTTTCTGGATCCAATTTGGATCTGAAATCCATCAACTAATGATCCAGATGTACCTAGAATCGTCTAAGTTTGTTCGTTCGTGATTAGGAGTGACTAAAATCATTTCTCATAGCCTAAGAATTTCTACTTGTAAGTCTTGGGCTAGTCTACAAGGTTCAGTCTTACTTGTAGGCAGGACCTCGAGATCTTAATATTGTTTCTAAGTTCAATCGCTCCCTCCTAAGTCAGAGTGCGTCACGATAGACCCGTCATCCTTGGCCCGATTTAATCCAAACTATTGCTCTGATACCAAGTTTGTAACACCCCGAAATCCAAGGGTCGAGTAAGAACTCGGCTCTTAGATTTTCAAGTGCCACATGAACCCTAACAGGCCTCATATGCATGTAAATATGGATATCAAGAAGTCAAAGAAAGATTAAATGAACATAAGGTAACTAATCATTGGAAACTTAAATATAAACCATCCATAATCCAAGTGCTACTATAAAGTTATGAACCAGAATAAAAACCTTATAATCCCAAGAAACAAATATTCATTACGGACCTAGTCCTATCCTCTCACCTCTCCTAAAGAAAGTTGGGCCTTGGCCCAGACTCGAGATCATCCATCGCGCTCGTAAGGTCAGCCAAACGTCTGAAAGTACACAACTCCTCATCGTCGTCTACACCGACATCGTCCAATGCATCTTGCTCCAAGGTTCCTGCATCTATGCCAGAGTCTGGTTGGTATTTTAGAACACCGTCCCAGAGTGGGAGTGAGTGATCAACTCAACGGTGCCATTAGCAATAGATAACACAAATAATCATGCATAGAATAGATATCAAATAGTATACATCACAGATTCCTAAATACTCTTGTTAATGAAATGCATGGTTCATGATATGATGCATGCCTCTTTCCACCAACACTCCCTTAAGCAACAACATCTAATGATCACGAATGACCAACACTCCCTCAGTGCGACCTCGACTCCCTAATCGCCAAAGTAAGTAATGCAATGTTATGGATCATGTTAGCTGAGTTGATTAATTAGGTTCATTTATCCAATAGGTTAGGGAAACCGTAATACCCTTAGTAAAACGTTGCCCTAACCTTATCACGAGGCTCAGGGCCGTGGCCAATTGGCTCTCACGATCCATAGCCCTCGTGGGTTCGATAATTCCATAGCTCTTAAGCTTATATGAAGTCAATTAAGAAAGCTTATATGAAGTCAATTAGGACTTTCAAGTCCAGCTCGTGGTCACTATGGGGAGGTCGTCACCCCAGCATAGGCCGACAGCATGCAGTGTCCCATACCACTGTCCCCAGCTCATGAGTCTTAGTGCTCATTGGTCACTACGGGGAGGCTTGTCACCCCAGCATAGGTCGATAGCATGGGCATAGTGTGTCATACCACCATCCCCGGCTCATGAGTCTTATGGACCGAATATCATAGTTAACAGTGGGTGCGAAGGTCTCAGGGTATCTCGGGCTCCTACATAGGCGTGCAATCATGGTTAACACATGAGGATTGCCGATTGTGAACCAATATGCGCCCATAAGTTGCACTATAAACTGAATGGCTAGAGAACGACGTCTCGTGTAGTCTAATTACAACCGCCTATCCACAACTTAACTGATCGGGCCAGATTTACTCAAGGGCAGGTCCAACGGAAGGTTGTCCAAATGATTCAGTTAACCGACCGATTCATAAGGGTCTAGCACTAGTAAATAGCATGTATCATCAATTTCAGGAATATGTCATATAAAGCAAGCATAAATCAGTAATTTAAATACATGGACAGCAGTACACCAAATTCAGTTAGACCATATGAATCCTATTCAACATGTTCCAACATAAACAGCCATAAGGATAGCCATGCACCAATGCACAATAATTCGGTCATTCATGGGTCAACGTGGAACATGTAATTCAATTATATATTGAGAATTAATGCAAGTAATTCAACAAATTAGCAAATTGACAACATTACATGCCTTCACTCATAACATATTTGACTTGTAACAGTGATTCAACCAACAATCAGTAACATTTGGGGAAGATTAAATATTTATACCCTACAAAATCATGTAATCAACAATTCAAACATTAGGAGTATTAGGGGTTCAAACCCCCTTCCCATAAATTTAGGAAATCCCTAGCCTATGGACCCATTTATGCAATCTAAGAAATTTCATCAACATGCAATGGCAATGTACCACACACATTTATTAAACCTATGCTAGGCACGATAATCAGCCATCTAAAGGTAACGGTTCGTACCTATTGTTGACCAGAAGCGACTGAGATCGTCCTAGCGTCGCCTGGTCCGCAAACTTGACGTGCTGAGGCCCTGCATTGCATAGAGTGACGGTCAGTGACATGCATGCAGCTAGAGATTAGGGAGAAGTGCTTTAGGGCTCAACCTTACCTTAGATTGGGCGGGATTTCGCCCTAACGACGATTTGGGTCGGCGTTTTTCGACGATTGGGAGGTGCAGGTGTGGGGATTCCCAAATCCCAAGCACCACAGCCAAATTCACACCCCAAATCACCCTTGCTCTCCTCTCTCTCTCTCTCTCTCAGCTGTTGGAGTTTATGGAGTGAGAGAGAGGGCTGGATATTTATATCCAGATTTTTATTTCAGTTGACCCTATAGTTAGGTGAAATCCCTTCAATGGCCCTGTGGGCCCATTTTCTGGCTATTGGGGCCACCCTGATGGGCCCCTGGCCCATCCAATTCATGGATAAGGTGTTTCCTAGTTTGATGAAGGGCTAGGTAAAATTTAACGGCAAACGGATGCGAGATTTTGCTGCAGCGGTCCGATTTGCGATCAACAGTTATCGGCCTTTAATCAACGGTCAGAATTTAGGGGCGAGGGCAGTGAAATATTTCTAGCCTTCAGTGTAAATTTAGAAGAGATCCGACCGCTGGAATGCCCGAATTATCTGATCTAAGAAACAAGGTCAATTGATTTAAATTTTTAAGGTTTTCCTTCTTTAGGCCTGGCGATTCGCGATTTCCAAGTGCTGGTTGGACGACCATGGTTGATTCATCTCTAGGCATTATTTAAGTCTGTAGTTCGCGAGGGATCACAAGCCCAGTGAGGCATATAACTTCCCAGAGTTTCGGAATTTTTGGTCCTTCCTCGTGCGATACACGGCTTGTACGGACAGTCATCGAGTGTAGACTGACCGTCTAGCTCTACGATCCATGTCCAGCCTGAACATAATTTGACCTAATCACATTAGTGGCTTAATCATGATTAATTTACGAGTAATAAACTACACGTGTGACTGAAATGTACGGTCCTATGTCAGTTCGCACGGGAGCACCTCAGGACACTGCTCCAGTTTTGTGTCGGGTGTTACAATGGGTGTGTACATGTTATTCTCCATAAGGAGCCTCCAGCAGGAGTGTTTGTACGGCATTAGATTAGGACTGCTAATGGTCATTGGTTAGCCGATCAAAAACCAACTAAAGTCTTTTACGAGAGCCACCGATATAGGTGGAAACATGTTCCTCCAACACGGGAGTGTACATGTGTCTAGGTCCTTATGTAGGGCTGTAAAGGTTATGAATAAATCTAGTGAAAACTCCTAAGATAGTGAATACTGGTACACTCGAGGAGAATGTATATGCTAGGAGTGGAGTCAAGAAACCGAACCACTATATATGCTTGTGTTTGAGATTGTCATTTGAGCACAATTATATACATGCTCATGTGATTATTTAGTTAAACTATATGAATGCTTGAATTAGATTGCATGCTAGGTACTTAACTTATAAGCACACACAATCTCACTATCTCCTATAGACTAATTGCTTGATTGTTATATTTTTTATAGTCTATGTGATTGGACCCACTTTAGTTCAGAAGCCTAAAGTATTATTTTCCTTATTAGTTTTAATTAGTAAATTATTTTAATTAGGCAAGGATTTTTAAAGTGATCCTATTCACACCCCCCCCCCCCCCCCCCCTTAAGACTTAGGCGTAATTCTAAGTTCCGCCAAGCATGTGTCATGGTAGACAATCCACACAATTTCAAACCTTAGCAAGATGAAGAGCATAAGAAGAAGCAAAAGTACACTACCTCTAGACCGGTCAAAGCGGGTTCCTAGCCAAATTTTGACTATCTAATGATTTAAACGATTTTGTAATTTGAAGTACAATCCTATGATACCCTTTGAGGTATATAAACCGCGCATGCAAGAGGCTTTAAGGTGTCGTGAGCAGCTCTTAGTATGGTTATGGGAACAAGACTAAATTGACCTATCTATGTTCTGCAAAGAGTTTCTGACATTCCCAGGAGTTCATCTTACATTAGTCGAGCCTGTTATATCTAGAGCAGCCATCGTTGGCCAATGGTTGTCATACCATTCGACAATTCTAGGTCAATCGCTGGGTATGTAACTATATGGTTACTTTGTCTGTATTTTCTTGCATTTGTTTCTATATGAATATTCTTTCACCATCTCCTTTCTTTGTCAAACAGTAAAGGAAATTCAACTCGGTATGACTTTCAGAAGTGATGTAGAAGCAACAACTACTACCCCAACCTTGCCTATGATGATAGACGGGACAAGTAGATTAGTTGGGACATCAAATAAGCCTATTGTCTCACTGAAACCTAAAGTGAAGATAAATAGTCCACCTTAAGCTAATAAGGAAGAAGAAGAAACTGAGGGTGATGTACTTGCCAGACGCTAGCATTTGTTCCACCCTGAGACTACTCTTAATGCCTTAGATCCTTTAATCTGTGAGATAACTAGTCCAACTGATTCTGTTGAGAGCCCAGCGCAAGAGCATGTTATCATTGAAGCTACTGCTTCTTCTAATGCAACGGCAATAATTTCCACTCCAGCTATAGTAGATTCTCATATGTTGGATCCTCAGCTTTCTCCTATCAAAAATTTGCTGCTAGTTTCAATCAATTCAATGTGCATTAGAGAGTTAGTGGGATCTTTTAGAATGATGAATCCAGATTTTTCTCTTCAGGTTTTGGTGGATATGAAAGCGATGCAAAGTTAACTCCTTCAACTTCTTGAGACATGCGAACAAACAATCGATTCTGCTCTAGCCCTGCGTTCATCTTCTGACCAGTTGTTTGAAGTTAATTTCTTAAAGAAAGAGGTCAAGACTTTATTGGCATCCCAGTTGTCTGATCTACTTGCGGATGGTCGATTGGAATCTCTAATTTTCGATGGTTGCAGTCTCTTAAAGCTCTCGAGAATCCCAACTCGACTTACTACGGCAAATCTCTTTAGTTATTCATAACTACAAAGCGACTAAAGACGATGTTGACCAAACCAAAGTGGCCTTGTAATCTCAATGACAACTAATTTCTGGGATAGCTGCTTCGATTCAGAGTTTGGACATCCAAGTCCAACAGATTGATGCCTTGGCCTTAGAAAGAAATTCTTTAGCTTCCAAAATAGATTTAATCCAGTAATAAATTGAAGAGCTACAAAGGCAACTAACTGCTCTCTCTTAAAGACTTAATACGACTAAGGAAGATAATAGGAAAGAGGATGAAGACTTAGCATCTCTCATGGTAACCTACCGATCTTCTCATGCCAAGGTAAAGGACTCTTCGAAGGATATTGAATTGGCAAAGCAAAAATCATGCGGCTAGAGGGAGAGAGGTACATGGTGAATGACCAGATAAAGGCTATGAAAGAAAGATACAATAGTTTACGTAGCTTTAAATTCTGAACATTTCTTTATCATTTTGGTTTATAATATTTAGGCCATGATGGTTGTTTGACTTCTAACTCTTGTCGGACAAACTATTTTTTGGTTCTCCTAGTGAACCGATTTATCATATCTTTTCTTATCTTACGATGTGACTATTCTTATCAGAGAATCGTATGAAGATCGAAAAAAATTCCTTAGACATATTTTCCCAATTACACGTAAATCTGCAATAATAAGTATGGTGTTACAACTTCCGAATTTGTCATTCTCTTTTACTATGGGGACTATGTTTGAAATCCACTCGGCATACTTGATTGGTTGGATGAACCCAATTCATAGTCGTTCGACTAAATCCTTTACGTTAGTCACAACTTCCGTTGTCATCCTTCTTAGGGGCAGTTTTACAGGTCCATAAACTTCTTTCAAGAGCAGCCTATGTTCTACTAGCTTATGGCTTAAACTGGGCATCTCATGATAATATCAGGTAAAGCACTCTTTATAATTATAAAGCAACTCATTCATTATCTCCTGCTCCTTTGGAAACAAGCATCTGCTGATATAATTTGGTTGGACATTTCGGTCAGTTCCTAAGTTGATTTCAATCAAAGGACCTTACACATCGACTTACAAATCATTGAGCTTGGCTGGAGCAGCCTCCAACTCTTTGAAGAAAATGTCGTCGTCGGCAATCTCATCATGTTTCAATACACACTCGGATATGTTAATTAGGCAACGGTTATCTAATTCACCTTCCTTACAAGCCTTTACGAGCTTTGCAATCCAAGTCGTGAGTTCGGCTGCCTCTTCTTCTTTTAGTGTTAGACAAATCGTGGCAACTCTTAGACAATGTATGAATGTCCTGTCTAAAATATAGTGAGTGTTCTTGCTAATTCTTTACTAATGGCTCTGCTTATGTCTTTTACTTTGATCAACAGGTTCTTGGATACTTATACTCTAGTTGGTCGACTGTGCTTATCTTGACCTATAAAATCATTGGTCTGATGTCATCTTTTAAAAAATAGCCTTTGTTATCTTTAACATCGCACAAAATGGCTTGTCGTCGGCCGAAACTATCTTCAAATTTCCTTTATCCCAAAGGATGATGGATGCAGTAGTTTGCATGAATCCAGTCTCAGCCCAAAAGGGCATTGAAACTCGAAGTCGACGGAACTACAAAAAACATTGTGAGTGCCTTCTTGCTTCCTACTATTAATTCAACCAATAGAATCCCTTCTGCATCAGTGATGCCACCGGTAAAGTCTATATCCATAACTTCTGCAATAATCATGTCAGAGTGGCCTTTTTCTAACCTCTTTAACATATTCCTCGGTAAAATGTTAATTGTTGCCCTGTTGTCAACCATAATGTGAGGAATGGGCATCCATTCATTTGTGCTAATATGAATGAAGGTTTCAAATGTTGTGACATTGCTTAGGATGGTTGGTTAAAGATTACCTTATCCAAATCCACACCCTGCTCTATGGTGATGGTGGATGTATCTTTATGCCTTGTCGGTCCTCGTTCAACTACTTCTTTCTTGACCAGCATTACTTCAGTTTCTTCGATATCACCCTCCATATTATTTGACTGATCTGATTTAGCCAAAAAATAACTGGAAGCATGAATACCATATAGCATTCTACTCATAATGGTGGCAATGTTTCGAACATTATTGTCGTTGTCTCATCTGTCTTTTGTTATCCTATATTTTTATAGCTTGATGAAAATCAACACCGTTCTCCAGCAATTTTGTATTTGCCAACATTTCTTCGATCCATAAACCTTCCTTCAAGGGATTTAGGTCACTTGATTCCTCTTGCAAGGCTTTATTTTTCTTATTTTCTCTAGACGACTTTTGATCATCTTGGCCAGCTGGTACATCTTCGGGCAAAACAATTATTATGGCCTTCTGTTTCCTATTGAAATTAATCTTCTATGCTCAAACTTGACCAAGAGCATATCGACCATGTTTGGTTGGTCTTTTTGATTTATTGTAGACAGGATTTTACATTTCCATTGTTCTTTTTGCTGCTCTTTCTCGTTGTCAATGACATTTTTGAGTCGTTGTCATTTTTTGTGGGAACTACGGAAATTTAGGATGCACAGCTCTAGTCCATTGATTAACCATGGAATTGGTTGGTTTGACCATCCTCAGTCATTTTTGGTCATATCCTTTATCAATATTTTTTTTCTTTTCGGCCAAGCCATTCCCTTTTCAGGTGAGTGGCCTAAGGAATTTGCGTGATACAACCGCCGTGCAAACTCATCCGTTTCTTTGTCATATAATATTTTTTTCGACAAATGCGATCATTAAACTTCTTCATGACAACAGTCACACAATCATCTCTCCTCATTAGCCAACTGACCAATAAAAGAACATTACCCCCTAGTGTTCTTTTCAAGGTTTGATTGCTTGTCTTTATACTTTAAATGATGATCGTGTTGCCTTGTCGTTGGTACAAGTTCTACCTTTTTCTAGGGGTATTTATGTTTCGTAGATCTGTAGTTGTCATATTGATTCCCATCGTTAGAGGAAATGAATCTGTGTCAACTAGCATGGCTTCTCTCTCTCTTTCCAGAAACTTAAGCATTCTGTAATCAATGCTGTCTTGAATTGTGTTTCTTAAAGTGACACACTTTCTCATTGAATGAGATCGAGATCTATGCCATTTGCGATATTCTATTTTCTTTAACTCTTATACCAAAAGAATCCTTTGCTTTGGTAGAATTTGATGACTTTAGCGGCTAGTAAGAGATCAAATATCTCGTTAGCCTTGTTATATCAAAGGAAAACCTTCTACTCTGGTGAGCAGTCCCCCTTTCGGTATTAAGACCTTGAGGAGATGACTCATCCTCCGATTTCACTAAAGTCATACAAATGAATGACTTATTGATGTTTATTTCGGCTAAGACTATCTCATAATTTAGATCACAATAGTAAGTACCCTATGAGGAATTTCTTCATTGGTTTTCTTCACAAAGAAGTCATTCATATCTGGTTGTTCTATCTGACAGAACTACTAGATCCTCAAAGTCCATACCTTCGAACTTCTTTCGAAGTTCTATATCTTGACCTTCTACAACTAACTTAAAAAACTAAGTTTCTAGAAGGAAAATCTGACATACGTTCTTCACTTCTTTAAATTGAGTAATATATTGTTAAGCTAATTCTCCTGGTAATTGTCGTAGGCATGATAAATCAGCCAATGAGAATTCAGGTTAGGTTCGATAAAATTGTGCATGAAACATTTTCTCCATATCTCATTAAGATTATAGTAAATTCGTCAGTAAATTAATATACCATGTGAATGCAGTGTTCGTTAATAAACTCGCGAACCACTTCATTTTTACATACTCATTTTCTGAGAATTCTCTGCATTGCACAGTGAAATGGCCAATGTGTTCTACCATAAATTAGACTATATCTCTAGAGAATAATGAAAATTCTGGAATCTTAGTGCGTCTCGGTACCTCAACATACCTATCAATCCAATCAGGATATGGCCTATGATAAACAGGCCGATTGATACAATGATCATGACATTGGTCAGTTATCACGTTAATCAAGTTATCAATTCATCTCGGCTAGCTAGTAACAAAGTGACAACTCTTGGATCTCGAAGTCATTGATTAACCACTTAAGGTTGTACACCTTGGGCAAGTGGAACATGTCCCCCAAGTATTCCATTATTCAGCATACATTGTCCTACAACAGGTACGTCATAATCATTTTCAATTTTCATTTAGGCCATTAAGATGACCATTTCGTCTACTCCTAATGCCTATTGGTGGTGATATATTTCATCCCACTAGATGTGGGTCTGGCCCGCATTACGTGGAGGAAAAATCGACAGCTTCAAAGGAATATTGCCAAATTGGGGTATTTCTATGTTATACTGATGAAAATTGGACAGTTGTCATCAACATATTAATAGCTTAAGTATGAGCCTTAAAAAATTCAACCGGAGCCCTAGAATATTCAGCTTGCATTCTTCCATGTTCAATTAGTTTCCTCGAGCCAATGTTGACACATCTGAGAACTCCATTAACATCCACAGAGTTATTCTAGAACAGTGTGAAATTACGATAATGACCGCTTTAGTAGAAGTGGGAATAGGTCAAAGTGTCCTAGAGGGGGGTGAATAGGACTTTATAAAATTTTATGATGAATTAAAATCCTATTAACATAATCCTGATTTAACAAAATCGTATCAAAATGACCCCAATATAACTCCAATGGCTTCCAAGCTAAATAAAGGATCTAATCATAAGACTATTCAGAATGTAAACAGTATGCAGGCTTAGTTTATGATGAATGAAGGATACGACTGTGTGTGGAGAGGATGTGATTCTTATCAGTTCTAAATAATCATGTGAGCATGCTTTATGAGAACATTCAAAGTAAACACAAATAGTAAGGCGAAAATATCAATCCCAAACACAGTTGTTTATAGTGGTTCGGCTACATGCCTACTCCACTTCCAGCAGACACACTCAACCCTTGAGTGTACCGGATCTCACTAAAGGAGGTTTTAAATCAGGTTCACCTCTAACCTTCACAACCTACACAAGGTCGACTCTAGGACCTACACAAGGAACCTAAACATGTCTCCACAAGACACAAGTTTAAGCCTCACACAGGAGCAAGGGTCAACACACAGCACCCGGGTTTTATGCTCTAAACACGAGCAAAGGATCCACACAAGGAACCTAGGGTTTTAGGCCACACAGGCCAAGGATCCACACAAGGAACCTAGGATTTTAGGCCACACAGGCCAAGGATCCACACAAGGAACCTAGAGTTTATGCCCTACACAAGAGCAAAGCTCAACACACAGCACCTAGGTTTTAGGCCACACAAGCCAAGGGCCTACACTAAGGACCTAAGTTTATACTCTATAAGAGCAAGGGTCAACACATAGCATCCACATGTATTCTCCCGTCGGAGGCCTCTTATGGGGACTTGAAAGGGGGGAGAATCACCTGTGACCCAATCCTACACAAGGAATGATTAATAGGGTCTCTGGACTCTAATGACTTACATATAAGTAGATGAGCCCTATTAAGCGCGTTGATGAAGATCTCCTCCTTTGATGATGAAGAATCTTCAGCTTCCTTGAACCGCAACACTGATGATACTCCAATGTATGGTGATGGGTTGGGTTAAGGTTATGTTGGAATCCTACTCTATTAAATGTTTTTCTATTTTAGAGACGGAGTGATTTCAAGCATTCAAGCATTCAAGGTATCCCAGCTCAATGATTTGCCATTAAGGTGGTAGTTGGAAGATCCTTGAATGCGGAAGTTCATTCCCCAATTCACTCTATTGAATATCAATAATAAGGGTGGATTGGAGGATGAACTTCCATGAGAAAAAGAACTTAGGGTAAATAGTATGCAAGACTCTCTCATGGCTCTCTCTGTTTTTCTCAATACGGCAACCAATAGCAAGCTCTCCTTAAATAGGGAAAGAGATTCAATGGTAATAAAATAATTAGTTTTTGACAGAGCTCGATATCATCGATCCATCTTTGATATCATCAAACGTATACTTTTGAAGACATCGAGGGACAGATCGATGATATGAACTCTACTGACAATCACTGCTGAATCTCTTATACACAGATCGATCATATCAAACATTCTTCGATGTCATCGGATTTCGAACTCTGATTTTATCGAACTACGGTTCAATTCCTCGACAATGAAAAATAAGAGAGTAGGCTAAACATGAGACAGCTGGCTTCGATATTATCGATCCTCCCACGATGTCATTGGATTTCAAATGTCGATGATATCGATACATAGTTCGATTCATCGATCTTTTATAGAAGATTTTCCTATAAGCTCGTTGGACATTCCATTGTCCGAATTTGACGATATCGACCTAGTTTAGATATGATCGACATTTGAATATCGATATTATCGATGGAGTCTCGATTCCTCGAACATTTAAAGAGGATTTTCCTGAAAGCTTGCTGGACTAGTTTGGTCCGGATTCGATAACATCGAAGATCCATCGATATAATTGGAGTTTGAGTTTCGAGGATATCGAGGCTCTCTTCAAGTCATCGACAATATATGATTTGCCTTAACAGTTTACTGGACACAAACTAATCAAAATTCGACTATATCAAGCCGTCTCAATGATCTCAGAATTCGAGTGTTGATGATATCAATTGTGTCATCGATTCATCGATAATTTTGTTTAGAGATTAAGTTGGTTGCTGGACACAAGAGGTCCTCAATTCGATGGTATTGATTGGATTCTGAGGACATCAATAATTGTTGTCCGATCGCATCGAGTTGATCTCAATATATCGAAAAAAGCTGAAAACTTAAAAATTTTCCTAATTTGCAAGATAGTTTTCATACTTTAAATCCTATGTTGTTCTATGTTTTGGGACATTGGATGTGAGGCTAAGTTTAACTTTGACAAGTTCGGAGTACACATCCAGTTGAGGCAAACGCTTGAATGATCTTCTTATGGGGCTTACTTGACTTGCTGACTCAACACCCACACCAATTGACAAACCAGGGCACTTTCAATCTCTCCCTTTGTCAATTATGTGACAAAATACCTAAAACCACCTAGAACAAACCCTAAATTGTGTGTATATGATCTCTTACACAATTTTACAAAGGTACTACATAGTTCACACAAAAGGTTGTAAAATTCAGTAGTAGCTGCTCCCCTTATCTTCTTACAGCTGCTCCCCCTTACACCTGTACCACCATACATACATAGATACACACAATTTTCTTCATGGTAGGATTTGTTCTCCCCCTTTTTGTCAGTCATTAATAAAGGTTAGAATGTACCAATAATAGAACAAATGACTGAAGTTGACAATTAATAAACGGGAAGAATTAAGGCAATAGGAGAGCTGTAATTTCCCATGTGAGCATATAATCAGTGAAACATTTCAAGATAGATATGCATTGTAAAGTCGGGAATCACCACATCACACACAGTAAACCACTTCTATGGGCATTCAATAATCAGTAGAATCAATTAACATGCATCCCATAGACAGTTCCTATAAAGCTTAAACAGATCATCAGTGAATAATATGAGCAAATAGGCTAGGCAGGAAGTAGGTAGAAAATATATATATAGCATCATTTATGTACCAAAATATCCAAAAGAATTGCCCAAGCTTAGCAATATTTAAAGCATTTAACAACAACCATCCATCAAAGTATTTACCCCATTTATGGGTATATTAAAAAAAAAAGTGTTTTCCTCATTCAGAGGACGAACAACCCCAAAAAAACTGACTAACAACCATCAGAAAATGTTAATATGTCCAATGTTAGCTGACCACCACATACACTCATAGGTACGTAGGGCATTCAAAAAGATACTCATGCCCTAAGTATAAATGCGTAATTGGTTGTATGTGATGGCATAAGAGCAACTGTCATCATGGTGCTGGGGCCGAGTGAGATGGCGCCGTGTCATCTCGACGGCACGTCATTAGATCAATGAGTTGTTGTACTATGTACTGCAGTATATCAATTTTTTCCTCGATCCCAATTAGGCGCCTCTCACAGTTGTGAAGACACTCTTCGATATCGGCTTGTCCCATCAGCAGGTAGTGCCCAATTTCGGTCTGATTATGCCTTTGGTGATTAACTGAGGTTGAACTCTTGAGAGGTGTGTGATTCGAGCCTAATGGAGTCAGATGTTGACTATTTTCTGCATCGTGAATTAGCAGAGGAGGACTAATCGATTGAGAGGAGGTGGTTCGAAGTAATAGTTGAAGAGTATTATCATTGAAACACACCTCCTGATGTATTGCATCGGATGTAGATGGAAGTCCCAAAAACTTTGCAAGCTTACAAATAAGGGATGGAAAAGGCAGTGTGGCAAGGCCTTCGCCTTTGACAATGTGAATCAGTTGTCCTAAAATGAGAGTAGGCAGGCACACAGGAATCTTTATATAGACATCATACAAGACGTTTAGCATGAAATGAGAGAATTGTTTTCCCGAGATGTCACATGGATACACATTGGTGCTAAAAATTTCATGCATGATCTTATAGGTAGTCTCAAGATGGTTAACACAGAGAAGGTTTCCCTCGGTTCTAAGAATAGTGAGACCATTACATAGAGCACGCATTTTCTCTCCCCACACCCCTAACGCATTTAGATTGCGTTTTGTGACGGGTACCCGTGTGACTTCCACATCCAACACGAGTCCGAGTAGCACAGGATGGATAATTTTGTTCTGATTTCTAACTCTAAGACTGACGCTCGGTGGATCTTCACAAATAGAATGGCAACATTGAAAGAACTGGTGGATAAGTTCATATTGGCAGGTTCCTCCCATTTTTAGTATTTTCTCCCATCCGACGACTTCCAGCATTAGGTCTATACCATATGGTTCAATACAGCTAGGAAGGACAACATGGTCAGTAATAGCAGCCTTCTCCCACTCAAGGCATTTAGGAGGAGACCCATGAGCTATCATTTTGCCCTTCCTGAATTTTTTGCCTTTTGAAGGTTCATCAAGGACTTCCTTACCTTTTCCTTTCACCATCCTTCCTCTTTTTAGATGGATTTTCCCCCTTTTTGAGATGGATGTGCTTGAGATGGGGGAAAGAGGATGAAAAAACTCTCCACGGAAGGTTTTAATTTGGATTTTCTACACGTCGGCCGGGTTTTTATACAAAGTTCATCAATGATATCGAATCTATGTCGATGTCATCAATAAAGAACTCATAATGACATTGAATTCTGATCCAATGACCGTTGGGACTAACCAAAGGTCTTTCCAACATTTTAACTTCCTGATGATTTCGATGCAATCCAGGATTGCTCGATAACATCGATTCTACATCGATCTCATCTACCGCCTTAGGTTGATGTTATTGAAGAGGTCTTTGATAACACTTTATAACGTGTGACGCTTTGAATTCTAAAAGGTCGTCGATGATATCGATATAATCGAGGATTAGTCTGATTCATCGACTGACTTATCGAAGAGTAAGAGTATGACATTGATTTGAGTATTTCAATGATCTTCTATATATGCATATCATAGTATATTGTCATATCAGCTTGTATACACCAAAATTTGTACAAAAAGTTGTAACCTTCAAAATTATAAACACTTGCAGTGTTTATTTTCAAAAAGAATTATTGAGGAGTATTTATCCTCAGATATATCATGATAATCACGAAAAAAATACATCTTTTCACATATGTGCGTCCAAAGCTTTAAATGTTGTAGCTTGGACATATTCTCTGTGTTCCCATACTAGAAGGCAGAAGGATCATGTTGCCTCTAATAACATAGCATTAATCAGTAGTGCAAAGACAGTTCATAATTAGTTTACCTGATAGGTCCAAGATCTTGCACTCTTGTGTGGAGAATGTTACCACATGCTTATTATCACATATTTGAGAGATGCTCAAAAGGTTGTGTGTTAGACCTTCTACACAAAAGGCATTCTCATTTTTTAGCATCTCTAATCCAACAATAGTTCCATGCCCTAGTAACTTAGCGGTGCTTCCATCATCGAAGGTGACATTCCCTTCATCAAGATTTGAATAGTTGGAGAGAAGAGTTTTATCACCTGTGACATGTCTCGAGCACCCACTATCCAAGTACCACTTAGTATTATTGCCTATCTTTGGACTTGAATGAGTTACTAGGCAATTTTTCTTTCCTTTAACCACCCATTTTGTAGCAAGTTTCCGTGAGGATGGTTCTTTCATTTTGCCAGGAACTTGTATGGGTACATTGGGTAACTGAATCACTTTTCCTTGTTTCATCAATTCATTTATTTTCTGATTCAGTTAAGCCACCTGACTTAGTAGTTCCTCCATTTTACCCCTTGTATTACTTCCTGAAGCAGTTATTTTCTTAGTTGTTGTTGCTGTAGGGGTAGGAATTGGTTTGAAGTTTTCATATCGTAATCCCCTTTTGTCCTTTTGTGGTCTCCCCATTCCCAAAAGTTTTTCTAATTTTTCACTACTTAGGGAGAATTTGTAACTCAACTCAACAGATTTTTTGAATTTTTCTACATTAAACATGAGTGTTTGATTTTCATTCTTAAGACGCATGTTTTCATCTTTTAATGACTCAATCTGTTTGTTCAGTTTCACCGACTCAGATTTTAGGGATGAGTTGATTCTTTCAAGCCTATCATTACCTGAATGGTATTGCTTGGTATTGCTGAAGATCATTAATTATGTGTGTGTTGGTCTCGAAAGCTTTATCTAGATCTATTTGTAGCAATTTATTCTTATTTTCACTAATGCCAAGTCTTTTAAGGATGTTGATGCTATATATGTAAAGTTGATTATAGGCATCCTGTAAATTTTTCTTTTCTTCTTCTTTCTCTTCATCTGATGGAAATGTCTCTTCAACTCGCGATTCATCAATTTCCTCGGTAACCAATGGAATGTTTGTGGATGTGGAGGCCATAAGTATTTTCAGGAATTTCTGGTCTCCATCACTTTCTGAACCACTGGAGTCTAAGTTTGATTCTTCAGTATCATCCCAAGTGGCTGCCATAGCCTTTCCTTTGGTTTTTCTATTGGGGCATTTAGTGGATAGGTGCCTAAACTTTTAGCACGTGTAACACTGTGGCTTTTTGGACCTTTTAACAGGTTTACTTGTATAATGCTTGTTGTCCGACTGTTTCCCTTTAAATGGTTGACCACAGTTTTTATGAAAGAAATTTCTGAACTGCTGAGCCAAAAGGGCCACTTCTTCATCATCATTTTCCCTTTCACTTTCATCTTTCTCATTTGTGGTGATATGTTTTGAAGTTTTGAGGGCATTATTTTTGGATTTTGGAGTAGGTTTAAAGTGTAGTTCAAATGTTTGTAGGGAACTTACGAGTTCTTCTACTTTCATTCAATCCACATTTCTACACTCTTTGATAGTTGTTACTTTGGAGTTGAATCATTCCAGTAGGGATCTTAGTATTTTCCTATAAATTTTTGACACCAGAATCTTCCCACCCAGTCCACCCATGGAATTACATATGATATTCAATTTTGTAAAGAATTCCATGAAAGTCTTATGCTCCTCCATTCTAAGATGTTAAAATTGTGATGTTAGGAGCTACAGCTTAGATCTTTTTACTATGCTGGTTCCCTCATGGGTTGTTTCCAACAAATCCCATGCTTATTTTGATGTGCTACACATACTAATTTGATTAAACACTTCTTGAGACACAACACAGTAGATAACATTCATTGCTTTAGCTTCAGAAGTTTGTTTTTCTTTATCGAATGCTGTCCATATTTCTTTGGATTTTATTTTGGAGATGGTTGTGCCATTTTTGAGTATTATTTGTTCGGTTGGCGGCACATATCTGTTTTCAACAATGTCCCAAATGTCATAATCTAAAGATATCATAAAGTAATGCATCCTAGCCTTCTAGTAGGCATAATTTGAAGCATCGAAGATAAGAGGTCTAGTTACAGATGAGCCCTCGCCTTTGGCCATGATTCCAACTTCAATCAAGATCACTCTCCAAGCAGTGAAGCCCTTAGAGACCTTGCTCTGATATCAATTGAAATTACGGTAATGACCGCTTTAGTAGAAGTGGGAATAGGTCAAATTGTCCTAGAGGGGGGTGAATAGGACTTTATAAAATTTTATGATGATTTAAAATCCTATTGACATAATCCTGATTTAACAAACTCCTATTAAGATGACCCCAATATAACTCCAATGGCTTCCAAGCCAAATAGAGGATCTAATCATAAGACTATTCAAAATTTAAACAGTATGCAGGCTTAGTTTATGATGAATGAAGGATACGACTGTGTGTGTGTGTGGGATGTGATTCTTATCAGTTCTAAATAATCATGTGAGTATGCTTTATGAGAACATTCAAAGTAAACACAAATAGTAAGGCTCTCTCTGTTTTTCTCAATACTGCAACCAATAGCAACCTCTCCTTAAATAGGCAAAGAGATTCAACAGTAATAAAATAATCATTTTTTGACAGAGTTCGATATCAATCCATCTTCGATATCATCGAACGTATACTTTCGAAGATATCAAGGGACAGATTGATGATATATGAACTCTACTGACAATCACTGTTGAATCTCTTATACACATATCAAACATTCTTCGATGTCATCGTATTATGAACTCCGATTTCATCGAACCACGGTTCGATTCCTCGACAATGGAAAATAAGAGCGCAGGCTAAACATGAGATAGCTGGCTTCGATATTATCGATCCTCCCACATGTCATCAGATTTCAAATGTCGATGATATCGATACATAATTGATTCATTGATATTTTATAAAAGATTTTCCTATAAGCTCGCTGGACATTCCATTATTCGAATTCGATGATATTCACCTAGTTTAGATATGATTGACATTAGAATATTAATATTATCGATGGAGTCTCGATTCCTCGAACATTTAAAGAGGATTTTCCTGAAAGCTTACTGGACTAGTTTGGTCCGGATTTGATAAAATCGAAGATCTATTAATATAATCGGAGTTTGAGTTCCAAGGATATCGAGGCTCTCTTCGAGTCATTGACAAATATATGATTTGCCTTAACATCTTGCTGGACACAAACTAACCAGAATTCGATTATATCAAGTCGTCTCGATGATCTCAGAATTCGAATGTCGATGATATCGATTATGTCATCGATTCATCGATAATTTTATCCAGAGATCAAGTTGGTTGCTAGACACAGAAGGTCCTCAATTCGATGGTATTGATTAGATTCCGAGGACATCAATAATTGGTGTCCAATCGCATCAAGGTGATCTCAATGTATTAAAAAAAGCTGAAAACTTAGAAATTTTCCTGATTTGTAAGATAGTTTTCATACTTTAAACCCTATGTTGTTATATCCACTTTTAAGGGTTTTATCTACCTGGGTGTTTTGGGACATTGGATTGAGGCTAAGTTTTCCTTTGATGAGTTCGGAGTACACATCCGGTTGAGGCAGATGCTTGAATGATCTTCCTATGGGGCTCACTTGACTTGGTGACTCAACACCCACACTAATTGACAAACCAGGGCACTTTCACGATGATCCTACTTTTGGGATGATCAGAAGTAGAAGATTCAGGACCTTTAGATCGGCTTGCATCTGAGATACATCAGGTAACTGATTGAGGTCTTGTTCTTCAATATTCCCATTGCCTCGAGTAGATTGCTTACTCATGTTGTCGTAACATTCAATTAACAATTGTACACCGGTCCCACCAAACATGCCATAAATGGTGTTGGTGTAGTTTCCAGCCACACGTGTGCTTGTGTTGTTGTGCGCAGGTATGCCAGGACCGATGAGGGTCCGATTCAAACCATGATCACCACTGACCCTTGACATAGAGATAGAGCAACGTTGGGTCGATCGACCACCATCTAGTTAGCCAACAATCTTGTGCTTGTTTTTACAAAGATTGAGGCTCCCCCTCCAATGAGCTTTTTTTGTCTTGTCAATCAAGGATTTGAGATGGCACAGTAGTTATATGATTGAATGGGTGGAGTAGATTGAGATGGATGTGGATTCCAAACATGATCAGTTAAAGTCTCTAACCACTAAGGTGGGATTGTCGGCCTTGGCTAAGAGCAGCAGCAACAGCGTACTGGTGAGCGGGGCGATGGCAATGTTAGGGATTACAACAGATAATGTTGTCCCAGTGTATGAGTGTATGCAGACAGGTCCTAGAGCTAACAATCTTCCTTCAGATCTAGCTTGTAGGCACCAATGGAAGAGAATTACAGCTATTGGATTAAAACTATGAGTCAGTCTAGACTGATGCTACTTCTAACCTAATGGTCCACTACTGACTTGCAATGGATGAACTAAGCTAAGATTCTACACTAGGATAATCATCGATATTGCATTGGCAAGGAGTTTGTGCTTGGATTGAGGATCTCGTCTTTGTGTTTGCTCATGCTATTTATATCTTCTCTTGCTGAAGATTAAACATAATTGATGGCCCACGTGGCACCTCTGTGTGTAACCAGCTGGGAAAGAGCAGTTACCCTTCTCTTCATCATGGCTTACCTCGGTCGAATGCTTCAGTGCTGACATGTTCATAATGGCTATTCATCCTTATTCGGAGATTGTCTAGTTGACGTGACATCCGAAGACTTTATCCACTTTTTAGATATTTGGTGTAAAACCCGTAACCCTGCGAGACTGACTGTACGCTTCATTTTCGGTGCCGGCATGTCTCACGCGGACCAGATTGATGAGCTTCGATCATAACCCTAATCCAATACTGTAATAACTCGAGATTTGTACCTTGGCGACCGTGCAGGCACTGCAATTCTAACACTGTGCGACGCACCCCATTGTGACACCCAGATTAGAAGTTATATTTTTTGGCAAAATCTAAAGTGGGTCATGCAACATACGCGTGGCGTGGGCCCCACTTGCACAAATCTCGAAGTAATTCAATCAATCCATTAATCGCACACCTCTCTCTCTCCCCCCATTAGTCAAATAAGCCCATGCCTCCCATCACTCACCCATACCCTTGCCCATGCTAAGCCACTCCCCTCTCTCTTTCCCTCTTCCCATTCTACCCCTCCATCTTTTCATAATTCCCTCTCTATTCAAAAAGTTCTACAATAAAGCCTCCAAACCCCTCTCATTTCCACAAAATTTCTTAACAAATGAGAGTGAGAAGAAAAGATTTAAGAAAATTAAAGAGAGAAGAGAGAGTGCTGGGAGAAAGAAGTATTTTAAGAGAGAGATTAGATAGAGAGCTTAAGGAAAATTTTGAGGGTCAGAGCAAGGACCCACAACTATCAACTTGATCCACAACTATCATGTGGGTCCTTGTTCAGACAGGATAGGGTCATCTCGCATGATTGTGTGGTATGCACAAGATTGATGCATGTTTTTTAATAGTGTTATTCATGTATTGTGCATCATATATGATATGTTGTACCTACTCCCCAGCGACACCAGGGAGTAGTCCCACAGCCCTGTTATGGTTGGCAGATGATTTCATGGACACCAAAAACTATTAAAGTTACAAGGCATCACAGGCATCCCTGGGTGAAAGTCCATAAACCCCGTGGTACTAGTAGGATGCTCCAACGTTTAAACTGAGTGGATTCATAAGCACACGATGGCCAGATACCAATAAGTTGCATCTCCTACTATGTCGGGGTTGGTTGGAAGGGAGTTTGACTTTACTCGCCCGGGTGCGGACGGCTAAATGCTAGGTTGAGTTTAACCAGCTCAAGAAATGGGTTCGTTATTGACGGGCTAGGTGACTTTCATGTACCATTGACGAGGTAGATAGTGACATCTTTCACACTTGCTTAGTCTTACACGCAATGGGCGGCAGCTAGTGTTGGGAGTGTACTGGACCCCGGTGATGATCCAATTATGAACTATTCTAATATATGAATTAGTGGAGGATTGGCATTTTGCATTGCATGATTAGCATCTATGGACTTGCAAGTTAGCCCTCCATCATTTTCACTTACTCTAATATTTGTATGCTTGGAAAATGCACTGCGCACACACGTATGTACTCTTCTAAGCTTCGTAGCGAACTTACACACTTATTTACGTGCAGGTTATGTTAGACCACAGCAGCACTGAGACAGGAGCATGTGCCTAATCTTTTAGAGTTTTGTTATATCATGTATTTCTCTTTCAGCACTATACCGAAATAAGTATTTTAGTGAAAATGTGATGATGTTTTTATTTTTGGTACCCTTGTGGTTATGCTTATGTACAAAAAGAAAAAAAATCAACCAGAAAATCCTCCTTATGGAATTCCAAAATCATAATATAGTGTATGAGAGATGGGAGCTGAGAATAGGGTATTACGGAGTCTATCACTGCTGAATTCGTAGCTCAGGAATTCCGTGAGCCCGTTCACCGAGCTTGGGTTGTGACATTTGATGTGCAAGTTGGAAATGTTGTACATGCCACGGAACATAATTTGTGTTATTATTCTGATCTACCAGATTTTGGTATAAATAATGACATTGATCCATCGATATATCTAGCTTTAGATCAACAGCTAATAATTGAAATTTTCAAATGAAAGTTGAAACCTTGATATGAAATTTCAATGGTTTCGATATAATCGTTCGGCCATGATCAAGCTTCTTTTCTCTACATGTAAAATGTCTAAAACATGCAACTCATCATATTTGTTCACGAGTTTGATATTAATCTGTGCATTAGGCCTTGAATAGCAGCATGACAGTGGACCCAATTGGTACTTGCTTCTTCTCCTGAGATATTATTTCACATGTTCACCATTAAACATGGATTTGACAACCGCATCAAACCATAGAGATGAATCATTGTATTGGAATTAATGCCTGGTGAACTGTTGCGCAGCACGCCAACAATGCAGTGAACTAAGATCCAATCTCTCACCCACAAACGATAAACAAGAAGAAATATAAACTAGAAACAGAATTAAAGCATTCCAAACAAACCATAAGACAAGATATACGTGGAAAAACCCTAACAAGGGTAAAAAACCACAGATGCAAACTTTCACTATGAAGAAAAATGAAGATTACAAGGCAATATACTAACCTCTCCCTTGGAAGTATAGAGAAAACCCTTTGCCCACACCTTAGAATTATTTCCCATCACCTAGAAAAGCTTTCCCATACCCTAGAAAAGCCCTAGGGACACTTATTTATAGTTTAGGCAACTTCTCTTTCACACCATTGCGAAAACCGACATAAAAATCTGCAGTCTGTATCAAACCCGGAAACCAATCTACGTAACCTCGACTGGTCCAGCAAGCCGCCTGACCGGTTGAGCGGACCCCTTGACTGGTCGAGCATGGGCCTCGACCGGTCGAGCAACGCGGAACCAAAAAACCTATGCTCGCTGGACTTTGAGTCGAGCCAGTCCTCGACTAGTCAAGTGGGCCACTCGATCGGTTGAGCAGGGCACTCGACTGGTCGAGCGGCCCTCAGATGTGGCTCCACATCTCAACAATCTTTCACTTGGAGATACATCACCATAAAGCTTCGTCTTCTATATCCAAAGTGCACCACCTCCCCGTCTTCAAGCCTGAAGACCAATTAAAGCTAAACAGAGCTTTAGCTTCTCCCGTGTGACCGCCTTGATTAGCGTATCAGCAGGATTCTCACTTGTATGAATCTTCTCCAGAGTAATCGATCCATCTTCCAGTAACGAACATATGAAGTGATATCTTATGTCAATATGCTTGGTCCTTGAATGAAAGGCTGAATTCTTAGCCAAGTGTATTGTACTCTGACTGTCACATATAGCCAGCAATCTGCTTGCTTCGTACCCAACTCTTCCATGAAACTTTGCATCCACACCATCTCCTTGCATGGTTCTGTAGCCAAAACATATTCTTCTTATGTCGTACTGATAGATATTATCTTCTTTAACTGAGAGACTCAACTGACTGCAACACTACCAAGAGTAAAGACATAACCTGTAGTGATTCTTCTGTTGTCGATATCTCCTACCAAATCTGAATCCACGTAGCCTTGTAACTTGATTTTCGATCCACCATAATACAACCTTATATCCACAGTACCTACGCACTTCACAGCTTCCCAATGTTCCTTCCCGGGGTTATTCATGAACCTGCTAACAACTCCCACTACTTGAGCAATGTCTGGCCTTGTGCTCACTATAGCATACATGAGACTCCCAATAGCTGACGCGTATGGGACTTTAGCCATGTAGTCTCGTTCCTCCTGCATCTTTGCACCTTTCTCCTTAGATAGCTTGAAGTGGTTGGCTAATGGAGTGTTAACCAGCTTAGCACCTCCTATATTAAATCAATTAAGTACCTTGGCTATCTACTCTGCTTATGACAAAATCAGTTTCTTGTTTTCCCTGTCACGTTTTATCCTCATGCCTAGGATTTGTTTTACAGCTCATAAATCCTTCATGGTAAATTCTCTAGACAGTTGTCTTTTAAGATCTAAGATGTCCTTCATGCTTGAACTGACCACAAGCATATCATCAACGTACAGAAGAAGGATAATGTACGACGTATCAAACTTCTTTCTTCAAGTAACAACAGTGGTCTGCATGACATCTCCTAAAACTATTTCCCGACATAAAACTGTCAAACTTCCTATACCACTGCCTCAGGGCCTGCTTCAGGCTATATAGACTCTTCTTTAGTTCGTACACTTTGTTCTCCTTTCCTGGTGCCACGTATCATGTCGGCTGATGTATATATATCTCTTCTTCAAGGTCCCCATGAAGAAAGGCTGTCTTAACATCTAGCTGCTCTAGATGTAAGTCCTCTTTAGCCACTATACTCAAGACCATGCAAATCGTAGACATTTTCACCACAGGTAAAAATATTTTAGTAAAATCGATACCTACTTTTTGTTGAAACCCTTTCACAACCAATCTAGCCTTGTACCATTTCGAACTATCGTACTCCTCCTTCAATCTGTAAACCAACTTGTTATAAAGAGCTTTCTTACCCTTGGGTAGAGTGACTAGCTCCCATGTACGATTAGACTCAAGAGACTCCATCTCATCATCCATGGCCTGCTCCCACTTAACCCGTATATCCGACTGTAATGCCTCTTCAAAACACTCTGGTTCACCATTATCTATTAGTCGTAGATAATGTAAGGAGGGTGAGTATCAGACCATGGGTCTCCTCTCTCGAGTAGACCTCCTCACAACTGGTGTATGCGGCTCGGCCTCATAATGCTCCTATACATGATCATCCTGTGGCGTTGTAACACCCGTGTCCGGTAACTCTTCCAACTCTACGAATTCTTTCTCCTTGGCCTTATTTTCCTTCACATTGTCCTTATGCATCACCTTTTCATCGAAGACTACGTCTTTGCTTCTGATGATTTTTCTATTTTCTCCATCCCAAAACCTGTAGCCAAAATCATACTGCCCGTAGCCTATAAACGTGCACCTCCTAGACTTCGCATCCAATTTGTTTCTGTGCTCTGCATCAATGTGAATGTATGAAGTGCAACCGAACACTCTGAGATGTGCAAGGTTCACTTCTTTTCCAGTCCACGTTTCTTCTGGTAGCCCACCATCCAATGGTGTTGAGGGACTTCTATTAAGGAGATATGTAGTAGTATTCATAGCATCTGCCCAAAAGGTCTTGGGCAATCTTGCATGTAACTTCATGCTCTTGGCATGATCAAGGACGGTCTTGTTAATACGCTCAACCACACCATTCTACTGTGGTGTCCCTGGAATCATTTTCTGATGTTTGATTCTATTTGCTGCACAATACTCCCCAAATCTCTTATCACAAATTTCTCCCCCATTATCAGATCTGAGACATTTTATTGTTTTACCTGTCTCGCTTTCTACCATTACTTTTCACTTCTTAAATACATCAAATACATCAGATTTATGTTTTAAGAAATAGACCCACAATTTTCTACTAGCATCATCAATAAAGGAAACAAAATAACGTGAGCCACCAAGAGATAATACCTGTGTCGGTTCCCACACATCAGTGTGTACAAGCTCCAACAGATGCATCTTTGGAGTGCGTCTGTCTTCTTGAAAATTAACCTCTTCTTCTTGTCGTACCACAGTCCTCGCAGAATTCCAAGTTAATATACTTCAGCCCTGGTAGCTTCCCTTTTGACAATAGCACTTTCATCCCCTCCTCACTCATATGTCCCAACCTCTGATGCCATAACTGCCCATTCACTCCAGTTGATGCGACTGCGAGTAAACTATATGATCCTAAAGTCACGTACAAAGTACCTTCCTTCTTGCCTCGAGATATCACGAAAGCACCTTTTGTGATCTTCCAGGAATCACTGGTGAATGTCATCACATAACCGGTATCGGCCAACTGCCCCACTGAGATCAAGTTCCATTTCAAACTCAGTACATGTCTGACATCCTTCAATTTCAAAGCTGTTCTGTCTTTCTGATTTATATGAACGTCTCCTTTTACAATAATAATACACGGCTCATCATCACCTAGGTAGATTCTCCCAAAGTCACTTGATACATAATCACGCAGAACTTCCTTACACGAAGTGGCATGAAACGAAGCACCCGAGTCTATAACCCAAGACTCATTCCTCGCATCAAGAAGCAAGATCAACTCCTCTGTGTCACTCTCCTCAGATAAATTCACTGAATCTTTCTCGCCTTGAAAGCTGTCGTCTTGTTTCTTGAGTGCCCTGCAATCACGTTTCATGTGACCCTTCTTCCCACAATGCTAAGAACCGTCTTTATCTTTCGGTCCCTTGGACTTTTTCCTTGACTTAGAACGTCAGTGTTTATTGCCTCCTTTGTTCAGTGATCTTCCTCTTTCTTCAACGTTTAGAGCATTCCCTGAATCTCCTGAAACTCCTGATGCCTTTCTTCTACATTCTTCGCTGAGAATTAGACTGGCCACATCATCAAATTTTAGCTTTGTCGACCCTGAAGAATTGCTCACAGCAATCACCAAAACCATCCCAACTATCTGGCAGATTGGATAAGATCAATAACGCCCTAACCTCATCCTCAAAAACAATGCCAACGGATTCCAACTGACTCGTGACTGTATTGAACTCGTTTAGATGTTCAACCACGCTCCCACCATCTGACATCTTCATGTTGAATAGTTGTTTCATAAGATGAACCTTATTGGACGTTGAGGGCTTTTCATACATGGTGGCTAGGGCTTCCATTAATTCTTTTGTAGTTGTCATCTTGGATATATTGAAGGCGACGCTCTTAAACAAAGAGAGTCGGATCGTTCCTAAAGCCTTCCAATCCAATAAAAACCATTCATCGTATGTCATCCTTTCTTGTTTCTTCTCTTTTCCTCCTGGAGAAATATAGAGGTCCTTCTAATACAGATAATCCTCCATCTGCATCTCCAGAAGGCAAAGTTTGGACCATCAAACTTCTCAATTATAGTCTTCCCTTCTTCCGTCATCGCTCCCAATAGAACTAGACCAATAGCTTTGATACCAGTTGTTGCGCAACACGCCAACAACGCAATGAACCAAGATCCAATCTCCAGTCTCACCCGCAAATGATAAATAAGAAGAAATATAGACTAGAAACAGAATCAAAAAATTCCACACAAACCACAAGACAAGATGTACGTGAAAAAACCCCAACAAGAGTAAAAAACCACGGATGCAAACTTTCACTATGAAGAAAAACGAAGATTATAAGGAAATATACTAACCTCTCCCTTGGAAGTACAGAGAAAATCCTTTGCCCACACCTTAGAATTATTTCTCATCACCTAGAAAAGCTTTCCCATACCCTAGAAAAGCCCTAGGGACGCCTATTTATAGTTTAGGCAACTTCTCTCTTGCACCATTGCAAAAACCGACTCAAAAATCCGCAATCCGTATCAAACCCGGAAACGAATCTGCGTAACCTCGACTAGTTGAACAGGCTGCTCGACCGGTCGAGCGGACCCCTCAACTAGTTGAGCATGGGCCTCGACCGGTCGAGCAACGCGGAACCAAAAAACCTATGCTCGCTGGACTTTGAGTCGAGCCAGTGCTCGACTGGTCGAGTGGGCCACTTGACTGGTCGAGTGGCCCCCAGATGTGGCTCCACATCTCAACATGAACAAATCCACAATTGCGACATTTTACCTTAGATTATTAGAAATTTTTCTTGTTTGCCCATGTACATGGAATCATAACATGCCTCGGTTGGAAAAGAAATGGCCTTATATCCTCAGGGAACGAAGCGACAAGGGTCAGAGAATCAGATGAGAAATACCTATGGGTAAATATGGTACAAGCCAATGTGAACCGCTATGCATCCACCGGTTTTCAATTCCACCCGGTGGGGCTCATGGCAAGGTGATGCAGAAGATTTTTCTGTTATGTTCCACTGTGGATTGACTGCTTCCAAAAAAGACCATCTACGACAATATTAACCTTCCAATTTGTGGCCAACAGATGGTTAAGGAAATACAATAAAAAGGGGTAAGCTCTAGTGATTCTGGGACCATCATAAGTTATGTGTTACTGGCCATATGTGGGGGCCTATGTGATGTATTCACACATCCAACCCGTCCATCAGATGTGTGACCTCATTGTACTCTCAGGTCAAGAAAATAAGATCGATTGGAAATTTTGGCGGACCATAGGACAGAGAACAAGTTGGTAGGGAACGGCCACCCTTGATTTCCATCAAGGCCCACATGAGCTGCAGACCAGCTTGATATTAGTCTAACCCTTCTCCCATGACAGATAAGGACATGAATGGCTTAGATTCAATATAAACAAAATGGTGGTCGCCCCCATATAAATTAAAGTGGACGTCCCCTCTTTACTTGTTCCATATGGTATGGGCCACCTGATTCATGGCTCAATCTCAATTTTAGTCCCTTTAGGTACAATGCACAACACATCTGATGGACAGGTGGACGTCTTTCATGTTATGTGACCTAAAAAGCCAATGTTACTTTAATTGCTGATGGTCTGATGTGGACATGTTATTAATATCATAATTAATATATGAATTTACTTTAGTTGTGCATGTATTCATAAGTTAAAAAGGAAATGGTTTCTTCTATTATTCTTGAGAACTTGAGAATAGACACCGGAGCAATTAGTCAATGGAGAGTTACAGGCCATAGATCTGATGCTTATAATCTCCTTACTATTTAAGCAGGTTTAGGCAATCTATGTTGGTAGGAGGTCATCCTTTTATGAGGGGATGGATGACGACTTGGGAAGGAAAGTCTCAACTATCAGATTATAGAAAAAAAAAAAAAAAAAAAGTCATTCGCCCTACTACACGTAGGAATGTGAATGCTCGTAGACATGAGATCTTGACCTATGGATAGTTGCACTAAAGGATTACATCAAGTCTTGTATTATAAGATCGATCGTCTGGTCAAAGTATATTCTGATGTTGATTATTCCTCCTATCGGAAGAGGTATAGGGAGTTCAAGTTCCTAATTTAATGTGCTTTGTCCCTCCTCATGAGTTCATGTTAGTAGCTCCATATTTAAGTTTAGTTACGTGTATACATTAGGATATAGTTGAGGTCTATATGTTTCAATAAGGAATCTTGTTGCGACAATCCCAAGTGTAGGACTAATAATAACTTGGTGAGACCGAGATTGTTCTACGAGAAATTGAGTTGAGAACACAATAAGAATTAATCGGGTAGTCTGGGTTTTTAATCCAACATAGTAAAAGGAGTTTAAACAATAAATAAAAGCAACAAGGATCTAAAAATCTCCAATTAACAGAATTTAAATTTAATTCATCTTCTCGAGTTGATAACTCAACTAAAATTAGATTCTAACCATTCTAATCGAAAGAAAACTCTGTGAAATCAATTAACACTCATCCAATAAGATAATAATCAAGATAGAGTGATCTCTTATGAAGATATAGGTAATCAATCTCAGGGAATCAAAAGCATCTATTGTACCCAGAGTTTACAATACATCAATTGATTTTATAGATTGATTCCTTCCCCAATTTAAAAATTCAATCAGACACGAATCACAGATTCAACTTCAGAAACCATTACTTAAATTAAAAATAAATTAAATATCAAAATCCATCAAGAGGTTCATCCCTTAACTTTAGCTAAGAGATTAGCCTAGCATGACTAATATTTTAAACAAAAGAAAAGAAAAGAAAAACTATAAAATCAAACTAAAACCGAAGATTAGAAGAAAGAACAGTGTTGGAAAAGCTACATCTTCACGATCTCTCCCTTTCAAATCCTAGAATAATTATTAGGGACGTCCTAGAGACCCTTATTTATAAGATTAGCAATCTAACTTTCACACCACCTCAAAAATTTTGTGAACTTGTGCAATCACCACCTTCTTTGATAGGTGCTTCTATAGGAGTGAAACATATCAAACTCTATAGATATGATTTAAGATGTAATCGATGTCATCGAAGAATGTCCAAAAACTGTTTAGCAACGAACTTTTAAAATTCATGATTTTCTCGATAGGATCGAAGTGTCTTCGATGGGATCAAAAGAATAGTCCAACAACCAATCTAGAAAATCCTGAAATTTCTCGATATGTGGTTCGATGGCCTCTCGATGGGATCAACACTCCTATCGATGAGATTTCTGATTTTCTTCAATTCTCCTTCAATGCATTTAATCTTTAATTCATTACTTCCGTACTTTGTTTCCTTGGATCATTAGTCATTCAAATCTTCCTTTTCATGCTCCATTTTTTCATTCTTCAATATGTACTTCTCTTGGGCTTTAAATCACTATTTTTATACATTGTTTAGATTTAGTTCCAAAATCACTTTGTATGTAAAAAAAATATCTAATTAGATCAATTAAACACTTAAATGCATGGGGAACTAGTGCATATGAGAGGATAAATATGCAATATTTGAGTCTCAACACACACCCCAACTAGCATTTTTCTAGTCCCAAGAAAAACATGTGAAAGATTTTTCAGAAGAATTAGTTTTATAAACTCAAACAAATCTTAAAAATGATCTAAATCATAAAATTCCAAGGCACATGAGTTTTTAAAAACTATTATCATCTTATACTCCAACACTTAGTAAATGTCCAAATCAGGCTTAATCCATTAATCATGCATTTGAAATTATTTTAAACATTAAGTTTCATGGGTGCATGGTGAAATCTAGACTTTTCACAACTAGAGATTCAACTTTCTACTTCATGCTATCATTGACAATCAAACGGAATGGTCAGATCAACCGAAGCCTAAATCAAAACTTGTCTTATGATTTAATCAATTTACTTCCTGCTTTCAATTTTTCCTATCTATGACTTTCACACTATCATCCTTTTTTCCTGTCCATATACAAACATTCTTCTTCTTTTTTCAAAAACCAAAATAGTCTTTTCATGGACTATAGTCAATAGGTGGCCTTTTCTGATGCTCACTATTTTTTTTACTGGATCTCTCTCTCTCTCTCTCTCTCTCTGAACATGATGGACAAACTCCTCAGGCTTGGTTCCTAACATTTTCAATAATCATCAAGTCAACATTACCATATCAAACTTCCATCCCAGAGCTATAAGGTAGATGCGAAATGTGAAAATCCATGACTTAATCAATGTTTACAAAATTCTACATGAAGATTAACAAGTTGAACTTCAATTTTAAAATTAACCAAGTAATTAAACTCTAAGTTCCAACAATTCTCAAAACTAATGCCTTTTCATTCTAATCATTAGACTATTATAAAAAATAATAATAATAATAAAAAATAAAAAAAAAATCACCCGAATTAACAAAATCAATCTTCTAAAAATTTCAAAAAAATTTCAAAATTTTGGCCCAAAATTTTTATAAACAAAATTCAGCACTAATTGAAGATTTTTTTCAATTTTCCAATGAAAACCCACCCCCAACATAAATTCTACATTGTCTTCAATGTTATAAAAAAAATGTGCAATATAAATAACACGAGAGTAATGAATATAAAAGAAGAGTGGGTAAGAAAGTTTTTGGTTCATTCAAGAGACCTCGCTCAGCACCTAGAATCATTCAAGGCATGGATGGAGCTTCACAGTGCTTCTGGACCTATGATGTGCAAGGCATTCTCCCTGACATTGACTAGGGCAGCTCGGAAGTGGTATAGAAACCTAAAGACGAAACCCATTAGCTCGTTCACCCAACTCGGTAGGGCCTTTACCACTCAATTAATCGAGGGTAAGGATATAAGGAAGCCAACAACCCACCTCCTCACGGTCACTCAGAAGGAGAATGAGTTAAATGCTAAGGCCGTCCAGGTAGACAGCTATTCTGACAAAGTAGCCCTCACAGCAATGATGGTTGGGCTCAGGCGATGGAAGTTCATCTTTTCCCTCAGAAAAAAATCTCCCAACGACTTTCGCTGATCTCCTTAACCAAGCTCAGAAATATTATAATATCGAGGAATTGTTTGACACCCGAAAGGACGCCAAAGGTGAGAGCAGCATGGCAAGAGACAATAAGAAGCATGAGAATAAGGAGGGATTTGATGCAAACTCTAAAAGAAGAAGTGACAATGTCACTCCTCGAGCTAATCAAGTTCCAAACAGTCTGTTTCACTGGTACACTCAATTGAATATTATGCTAGAGCAGGTGCTCATGGAGGTTAAAGGAAAGAGGATCTTAAAGTGGCCAAACAAGATGATGGCCAACCCAGAAAAAAGAGATAGAAAATAATATTGTCACTTCCATTGCGACCACATCCATAACACGGCATACTGCTTGGATCTCAAGGAGGAGATCGAATCTCTTATTCAAAGAGGATACCTATGTGAATTTTTTTCTAGGCGCCGAGAAGACCGACTAGCTCCTTAGCAAGAGCAACATGAGGAGTGCAATGACAACGTTTTGATCGAAGAAATCTGTATAATCTTTGAAGGACCCGTTGAGGCGATGAGTCGAAACGAGCACGCCGAGCTCATGCTTGGAGCGCAACAATTATCAACGAGGTCCATCAAGTAAACCTCACCGGCCACCCTGGGAAAGAACCCAGGGTATATTCACGCACGATCACATTTAAAAAGGAGAGTGTTAGGGGGATCCAACACCCCCACGATGACACACTTGTGGTCACCATGACCATCACTAACCACAAGGTACACAGATATTGGTTGACATAGGTAGCTCAACAGATATTCTGTTCTCAGCCGCTTTTGACAAGATCGGGGTAGGGAGATTGAGACTGCAACATGTGCGGACCCCTTTACTCGACTTCACAAGAGAGAGGGTAACTTCGAAAGAAGCATCCTTCTACCGGTGATAGCGGTAGAAGGCTCCCACCAGGTCACCACCATAGTAGATTTTCTCATGGTGGATTGCCCCTCGGTGTATAACGTAATTCTGGGCAGACCATTCTTAAACGCCATGTGGGTTGTAGTCTTTATCTATCACCTGGCCATGAAGTTCCTGACCAAGCATGGAATTGGTAGAGTCTGGAGAGATCAGCATGAAGGCCCAACAGTGTTACTCAATAACTCTTCGAAGTAGGGCACAAACTTTGAGCAAAAATAATAGACCTCGTGAGAGAACACAACGATGTGTTTGTGTGGTCTCACTATGACATGCCCAGTATAGACCCGAGAGTCATGGTCCATTGACTAAACATAGACCCCGACCACAAGCTCATTTGACAGAAAAGATAAGCATTTGACACAAAAAGATATGTTGTAATCAATGAAGAGTTGGGCAAGCTTCTTCAAGCCAACTTCATCGAGGAAGTACACTACCTCGACTGGCTGGCTAATGTGGTGTTAGTGAAAAAGGCCAGTGAGAAATGGTGAATCTGTGTGGACTACATCGACCTAAATAAGGCATTCTCAAAAGATAGTTTTCCACTACCGAGGATCGACCAGTTGGTGGATGCTACTGCTAGGTACACACTCCTCAGTACGCGTACTCAGGGTACAACCAAATCAGCATGCACGAGCATAACAAGTAGAAGATTGCCTTCATCACGGAGAGAGGGTTGTATTGTGAAAGGGGTGAGCTTAAGAAGTCCTAGAGGGGGGGTGAATAGGACTATACCAAATAAAAATTAAAGTGCTGAAATAATAAATAAATCAGAAAAGTCAATCACACTAATATTGAAAATTTGATTCAAACTAGTTCATAGGACAACCTTCACCCAAAACAAAGTTTAGGTAGGACAACCTTATTTCACGAACGATTGTAAGAATCAAGATCTCAAACCAAGCAAGAGAAAACAAAGCTATCTATTACAATCATTCACCACTTTTACATAAATAAAATTATAATCATTCTCCACAAATACAAAAACTAAACATTCACCACAACACCAAGAGTTATAGTGGTTCGGTGTGTACAACAATTATTCTCAAATAGCCACACCTACTCCACTCCCAATAATCACTATCCACGTGATATTGGCTTTCACTATAAATAAGGTCTTCACAGGGTTACCTTAAAACCTGATACAGCTATGATTTTAAAGGGCTATCACAAATAAAAACCCTTCACTGAGATTTTCTAGCTATCTCAGAAAAACCAACAAATGAGATTTTCTGGCTATCTCAATAAAACCAAAATACAAAAGTTAGAATATACTTATCTTCCACCTTGAAGACATATCTGTTAATGTAGCCTATAGAACCACTTTTCTTGTAGTAGATTGTTCAATGTCTAGTCATATAAACAAGGGTTCTATGTTTTAAATTGATTTTAAATAAAGTCAAACCAATGGCTACTTGTTTGAATTCCTCAAGATCTCAAAGAAGAGTATCTACTCTTTTTATAGAATGAGATTCATAAAATAGGAGATCAAGAATCAAAACAAAAGGCTATTAAAGAAATATTAAAAATATCATGCAATAGCTTAACAATAATGGGGACCTCTCTCTCTCTCTCTCTCTCTTGATGAAGGCTTTTATCAACTTGAATTGGTAATTTCAGATTGAGTGAATGCCTTTATTTATAGGCAGAAAAGTTGTTGCTTCGACTCATCTAAGAACTAACAAATTTTTAAATTTTGAGCACGATCGGATAAAATAGAACTTCGACTGGTCAAAGGCCCTGCTCAACTAGTAGACGGCCCTGTTCGACTGGTTAAGCATGTGCTTCGACTGGTCGAGGGTGTCAAAATTCAGTTGTTGGACTTCGAGTCGAGCAACCCTCGATTGGTCGAAGGCCTCTCTTCGACTGGTTGAGCAGCCTGCTCGACTGGTCGAAGAAGTAACGGAAAAATCCATTTATCAGAGTTTAAATTAGGACTGGTTGAAGATTTCTTAAACTGGTCGAGTCACAGCTCAGACTAGTCGAACCTTAGCCTAGACTAGTCGAATTTTAGCCTAACATAAGTATAAAAACTCATTTAAGTTTATGTTTTGAAAGAACCTAAGCCTAAAGTTTTTCTAGGGTTTGTTATACCTGATATGACTGAACTTTGAAGTAGCTTGAACTACATGGAGCTTGTTCTTCTACTTGAATCTTCAATAGAGCCTGAAGTTGAAGATGGAGCTTGATCTTCTACTAGAACTTTAGTAGAACTTGAACTCAGTCCTCTTGAACTTAGTAGAACTTGAACTTTCCATCTTGATCCACATTAGATGGACCACTTCATAAGCTATTTTGTCTAAATGAAATTTAACAAACAAAGGTGTGCTTTATATAGCATAGCACTTACATATTGTTACCGAGTCATGCCCTTCGAGTTGAAGAACGTCGAAGCGACATATCATAGACTAGTAAACAAGATGTTCGCCAAGAAGATCAGGAAAACCATGAAAGTCTATATCGACAACATGCTCGTCAAGAGCGCCATGACCTACGACCACGTGGAAAACCTAAGAGAGATGTTCATTATCCTGAGGAGATACCGGATAAAACTCAACCTGAATAAATGCACCTTTGGCATCAGCTCGAGCAAGTTTCCTATGTTTCATGGTCCACTAGAGAGGGATCGAGGCAAATCCCTACAAAATCCAAGCTCTTATAGAAATGAGCTCGGCCAGGTTGACAAAAGAGATCTAATGCCTCACAGGCACAGTGGCGACACTGAACAAATTTGTATCCAGGGCCACAGACAATGCTTGCCCGTCTTTAAGCAGCTGAAGGGGAGTATGAAGCTGACTTGGACAAAGGAATGTGAGCAGGCGTTCCAATAAATCAAGACTTATTTGGGGTCCCCCCCCGCCTCGCACTGCTCTCCAAACTTGTGCAAAGGGAAGAGCTACCATTCTACCTAGTTGTTTCACTAATAGCAGTCAGCTAGGCCCTAGTCAAGGAGGACCGAGGTACCCAGTGACCTATCTACTACATGAGTAGAGCTATGGTCGACACTGAGACGTGCTACCCAGAGATAGAGAAATTGGTCCTGGCCCTAATCACATCATCCCGATGACTCATGCCTTACTTTCAGGCCCATACCATTGTCGTCCCGACCAATCAGCACCTCCACCAGGTGTTGCAAAAACCCAAGGCTTTGGGCCAACTTGCCAAGTGGGCAATCGAGCTCAACAAATTTGATATCATATATTAACCTCAGACAACCATTAAAGGGCAGGCCGCCACCGATTTTATCACAAAATTTACCTACCCTATGGACTCGTCACCCTTGAAAGGGACCGAGCAAAGCACAACACAACCAACATGGACCCTCTATGTAGACATGTCCTCTAATGGACAGGGGAGCGGAGCGGGGCTGATCTTGACCTCTTCGGACTAGGCCAAGATCAAGTGTGTGCTATGATTCGACTTTCGAGCTTCCAACAATGAGGCCGATATACGAGGTGCTCCTGGCAGGTCTACGATTAGCTAAAGCAATGAAACCCAAAAACTTGAAAATCTATAGCGACTCGCAGTTAGTGATCAACAAGTGACCACTGAATACCAAGACAAAGGCAAAAGGATGATCGCCTACCTGACCAGTAGAGCTAGGCATTTCTAACCCGATCTGGTGGATCCGACCCGATTCGAACCAAACCAACGGCCTGGATCGGTGTGGTTGGGGTAAGATTAGACAGATCCGACCGTTTATCGAATTGGGCTTGGATCAATGTCAATTTGGATCGGACCGATCCGAAATCTGATCCGATTGGATCCGATCCGGACCAATTTGATCCAGGTCATATATGGTGTGTATTTTATAGTTTCTAATAAATTTTATTTTATATATGTATGAACACTGATGAACCAATTCTTAAATCATACTTTCTTCAGAGAAAATAAATAATACACTATTATTCTAAAGAGCTAGGCATGGCCGAAATAAGAAGTACAAGTGAAAATGAAAAAAAGGGGGAGTTGCTAAGAACTTACATAAGTTTTGAGCTGGTATGCTGAAAATCATGATTCTTTTGCCATGAGAGTTACAGAGAGAGAGAAAGAGAGAAAGAGGTGCAGTTCATTGCTTCTTGCTTGATATGCAAGGCAAACGGTTCAGATGTTCAAGTGAGTAGTAGACAGGAAGTAGATTGGCTGGTGTACCTCACACCAGCTATATAGCTGCTATATTGACGTCAGTAAGATCTGTGGGTCTGATATCCAAACTATCCATCCATTTAGCGAGCTCATTTTAAAGCTTGAGATAAAAAATAAGACAGATCTAACCATCAACTGGACCACACTGCAAAAACTAGTGGGAGATTGAACGTCTACCATTGAAACCCTTTTTAGGGTCATAGAAGTTTTGGATCAATATGAAATTTGTTTTTCCTCTTCATTCAAGCACTTGTGACCTTATGAAATTTGTTTTTCCTCTTCATTCAGGCACTTGTGACCTTATGAACAGATTGGATGTAAAATAAACGTTATGGTAGGCCCTACAAATTTTTTAACAGTGAAAATCATTATCTCCGCTACTATTTATGGTGTGGTCCAGATGATCTTTGGATATGATTCATTTTTTGGATAATGCTCTAAAATGATCTCTAAAAATAGATGAACGGTGTAGATATAATAAATACATCACTGTGGGACCCATGTAACATTGATCTCCTTTGAACCGTTCGTACAACTCGGAGTCTCCTTTGAACCGTTCGTACAACTCGGAGTTCGAGGAGCGTCAGTGCTCGTCTTCGCATGACACATACCTAGAGCAGCTATATAGCTAGTGCTTGATGGGAATTAGGAAGCTTCTTCAAGAAGATATATAGTTAGTGTAAAGCTTCTTCAAGAAGCTACATAGCTAGTGTGAGCTATAGACAACAGTATGTTTTTATCCTACTAAGTAAACTATGTGGGGCCCATCTTGATTTTTTTTTGGTTTATCCACACTGTCCATTAGTTTTTACAGATCATTTTGAGGGTTGATACTAAATTTTAAGTATATCCAATAATCAAGTAGATCGCACCATAGGAAACAATGAGAACAATGATTTCCACACCATTGAAAAAAATGAACGATCCGAACCTTGCCCAATCTGATCCGACTCGGTTTTCCTGACCGAGTTGGACTCAGATCGGTTCAGGCCAATAGGGGTTCGGGTCAGTTCGAGTTAGATGACTTGGACTCGGTCCCGGATCAGATCGAGTTCAGGTCAGGCCCTGCAAATTTCAAATCGAGTCGAGTTGGACCCAATTCGATCCGACTCGGTCCGATGCCCAGCTCTATTGACCAGGGTTTGTGAACTACTTAAGGAATTTAAAGAGTACAAAATAATATAAGTCTCGAGATCCAAGAACGTCAACGCAAACTCCTTGGTCAGGTTAGCCTCGACCATCGTCTCTGACCTTGTCAGGACCATCCCAAGTGAATTCTTACCTGAGCTGAGCATCAATCAGTCCAACCAAAAAGTGACCCTCCTAGTCAGCCACGCATTGAGCTAGATGGACTCAATCGTATGCTACCTACAACAAGATGAGTTGCCCGAAGACAAACTAGAAGCTCAGAAAATCAGGTATCGATACTCGGTACAAGATACTAGGAGAATCTTATATAAAAAGGGGTTCTCACTACCCTACCTGAGGTGCTTACAACCAGATGAGGCCAAGTATGTCCTGATAGAAATCCATGAGGGCGCATGTGAAAATCACTTGGGAGGGAGAACCTTAATGCACAAAGCAGTTCGACAGGGATACTATTGGCCCACTATGCATGAGGACACCAAGCAGTTTGTAAGAAAATGTAACAAGTGTCAGCTCTTTGCAGTGATGCCGCGACAACCACCCGAGTTGTTGCCCCGATGAGCAGGCCTTGGCCTTTCGCACAATGGGGAGTCGATATCATCGAGCTCCTACTGACCGACAATGGGAGACCAAGTTCACCATCATCATCGTCGACTACTTCATATAGTGGGCTGAGGTTGAGCCCTTAGCCCGAATCACCGAACAGAAAATGACCAACTTCGTTTGGAAGAACATCATCTGCAGATTTGGCATACCCCTACACCATTATTACCGATAATAGTAGGCAGTTCGACAACACCAGGTTCCGAGGGCTATGTAAAAAGCTCGACACTTGCAACTCCTTCACCTCACCTCGACACCCACAAGCCAACGACCAGGTGGAGGCGGTCAATAAAATCATAAAGAGCCACCTTAAGACTAAGCTCGAGAGATTCAAAGGAGCATGAGCTGACAAACTACCACATGTCTAATGGTCATATTCGACTATAGTGTGAACAACTACCAGGGAGACACCCTTTTCACTAGCCTTCGATTCAAAGGTTGTAGTCTTAGTAGAAATTGAAATTCCCTTCGGCAGAACCGAGCTATTCTGAACATATGAGAACGACAACCATATGCTACTAAGTCACGATCTGATTGAGGAACTCAGAGACAGTGAGCAGATGCCACCTATTAGCAAATAACGGCTTGGCATTACAACTCAAGAGTGAGGCAGCGAAGATTCAGAGTGGGAGACTTAGTGCTTTGAGAGGTCTCCCTAAGTATGAAGGAGCCCATCTCGGGAGCCCTAGGTCTAAGCTAGGAAGGACCCTACAAAGTCATCGATATAGCCTGACCAGGGAATTATCAGTTAAAAGACTTAGAGGGACGAGCCCTGCCTCATCCTTAGAATGCAGAGCACTTAAAGATCTGCTATCAGCAGAGACTAATCAGATTAAGCTCTACCAACACCTAAGCCATGCGAGTTCGACAAAACACCTATCTTTTATAAATAACAAATCACATTTTCCTACATCAATGACCTACCATATATAAGTGACAAGCGCGGTAGCTAGAGAGCTTAGGAAATGGTAAAACCCAAGGAGGTTCCCTTCCAATTATGAAAGACTTGGCGGCTAGGAAGCTGAGGAGAGGGAGAGGCCGAGAAGGCACCTTCCAGCTGAGTTTGTTACCCTAATAAGGTAACGAACTAAAGGTCATAACATAGAGACGAAGTTCGACACCGACCTAAGTATTCGGGAGAATATTCTTGAAGAGACTCCTAAAGGGTTTGATCCCTACTGACCTTCACCATCTCACTTCTGAGCTTGAACAAGCTAAGCTCGGAAGTGGGGGGCAACAAGCATACACAGAAGCAAAGGGCGAGCACATTAAAAGTAAAGACAGAGGAGGTAAGATTTTAAATAAGATTCTGTCATTAAAAGGAAATATGGTTACAAGTACAATTATAAAAAAAATACAAAATTTATTAGATAACTAAGGCCCAGAGCAGACGACCTACGAGGGTGGAGGTCCCTCTTGTTTGGGGACAACCTCATTAGCGCTGCCTTCTTTGTTAGTAGTCATCCAAGAGACAGCCTCGCTGACGATCTCATCTCAAGCGACCTGTTGATTGACAACATCCTCAACGGCCAAGACCGCCTCTTCGTCCAGCCATGACAGATCAAGCTCATAGAACTGACACTAGACCTCCTCTCTGCAGTTCTGGAAGCCAGCGTTGAAGAGCTCCTCCAGCTCAGTGTTGTGACCCTCGAAGACCTTGTAAGCCTTCACAGCATCTGCCTCCCTCATTGGCATGCCAGCCTCCACATCGGCCGCCCTGGCCTCAGCCTCCATCGACCTTGCCTCCACCTCAGCCAATCAAGCCCCCAACTCAGGAGCCCATGCCTCCAGCTCAGCGACTTTGAACATTAGCTCAACCTTTTTATGTCGTTCTGCTCCTAGTCGGGAGGCATCGGCCTCATGTTCCTTTGAGGACACCCTCAGGGCATCTTGAAGGGCCTCGGCCTTAGCATGAAGAGCCATTTGGTCTTCCTTGGCTGCCAACGGCTCCAAGGCCTTCACCTCATGATCGGCCCAAGCAATGTCGAGCCTTCGGTTCACCTCGTCGACCAAGGCCTTTAGGTTGAGCGAGAATCGGTGAACCAAGGACTCTCAGGGCCTCCTACAAGAGAGAAATCAAGTTAGCAGAAGGATAGTAAAATAATAATAATAATAAAGGCACTTGACTATGACACCATGATTAACCGACTCATCTTTATGTGTGACGAAGCCATCGCCCCGAGGAGGTGGTCGGGACAGAGGGACAACATTGAATTGACCTCCTCTTCAAGCACATAGCCCCGGCCTTAGTTCACCATCATGGCTAGCTGCCTGGGGATGAAGGAAGAGGAGGCGCCCCCATCGCAACATCATCAGGGGCTGAGCTCTGGTGTTCAGAGGCACCCTTATAGCCCAGAACCTCCTCGACTAGGGCTCGCTTGGTGAGTGAAGAGGACGCATCAAGGTCCACCACAACACTCAGTCAATCATTCCTTGGAGGGGTGTGGGTGGGTGTAGCAGCTACGATGTCATTAGTCGTTGCCTGACCCTTCGTGGGAACAGCAACAGCCTCAGCCTTTGCTTGAGCAATTCGAGGAGTGGTCCTAGTGGTAGCCTTGGCCATTGGCTGCTCAACCTCGAGGGCAATAGACCTGCCTAGGGGGGCACCAGAAGGTGAAGGCCAAGCCGTAGCAGCTGGTGTTGTCTTCTTAGTGGTAGCCTTTATCCGCTCCATCTCAGCCACAACCGGCATCTTCCTCTTCTTTAGCTGTAGGAGACTAGACAGCTCTGTAAAAAAAAGGATAAGTAAGGATGCAACAACAAGAGTAATTAACCAAGTAGCAAAAAATTACGAGACTTACCAGTTGGAGCGAAGCTAAATTGATGAAGAAGCATAGCGGTCACCAACTTCCTGTGGTCCCGCTGGTCAGCAGGTCGTTCCCTTGTGATCCTTATTTGATCTTGGTGGTATACAAAGAGACTAGGATGTGATCAGAGAAATGCTGCAGAGAAGAGCATGACATTAATATATAAAAAAAAAAATCAGGAAAGTGAAGTAGCTCAATGTGTTTCTGACCTGGCAAGGTGTAGGAGGTCGGGACCTAAGACTACGAACCCTTTAGCTCTGCCAATGGAGCCTCCCACTCTCCCGACACGAAGAAACACTTATCCTTCTAACCCTTATTAGAAGACGGGTTGTTGGTAATGATGGTCTAACCTTACCCATCTAGGAAGAGAAATAGTAGTAACCATGCGAGCCTAGGCTACTCTTGGTCTAGTTCAAGTGAAGGAGCTTATCCACTATGAGTTTGGAGTTTTCGACTAACTGCCAGAAGATGCAGTAGCTGAAGATGGCCCATAAAACATTTAGGTTTAGCTGCCCAAGGGCAACCTGAAGACGATCTAACACCTCTCTTACTATGGGGTGGAGAGGCAGACGAAGGCCACAAGGAAAAATGCGGAGTACAAGGCGACCTCTCCCTTAGGAGGTCAGCTAGGAACTTCCCCAGCTCGAGGGAGACGAAGTCCCACCGAGCTGGGAATAAAAAAAATAACTTGAAGGAGTGTCGGTCGACAACACTCGGCCTCAACAAGGAGTCAGCAGTGAGAACTAGGTCACCAAAGGACTGGGAGGCCGTCTCGACTGGCAATGCCACACTTGTGGCAGAAAGAGGTCTCCGGTGACCGGACTTGATAGAGGGAGAGTAGGCCTCAAGGGACTAGACTTGAAGGCCTCATCAATGGGCAGTGACCTGGAATCAAACATCACATCCACTGACTCCTCCTGGAAGTGGTAAAAAATCGTAGTCTCCCTGGAATCTTCCCTGGTAGACATTAGGGAGAGAGAGGAGGAGAAGAAAAAGAAAAGAAGAAAGGAGAAAGGAAAAAAGAGGTCCGACATACCAGAAAAATGCTCGGGCACAAACTCCTAAGAACTAAAGGATGTTGGAAACTGTTTGGTGAGGTGAGATTGGACGCAAGTCGACAAAGCTCAGACTTCTCAAAGCAAACAAATGAAAGGAAAAGGGGGGTCAGGGTAATATTAGAACTCCCCTAATAATGCATTTACTCTTGTACAATGCCACGTGTTAGCACGAGAGCTCGAGGTGACACTTTGACTAGTATGCCCCTCCACGTGGGAATAAGGGATTCACCCAAGCAATATTATGATAGTTGTAGGCCTGTGATATGTCCAGAATCTAAATGACGATCTGCCATTAATGCACATCCCCTTGTATCATGCGTCATTAATCATGCCCTTTTTACTTCTACATCGGGCGCCGACCTTTTAGCTCTTACCTCTACAAGCAAACGACAAATTTAGGCTTAAGTTAAATTTTGAAAAAGATCGAGTTGCTCGAAATTTGAATTTGAATTCCCATACTTTTAGACTAGTTTGAGATCTATCTTCCTGAGCTCGTACAAGTTCAAAAGCCGGGGGGGTCAATTGTTGTGGGCATAACCGAACTAGTCCATCACATGGGAAGAATGAGCAAATATGAGAGAAGTGCTTCAAAGCTGAGGTAAGGAAAGGTCTAGGACAAGTTTTTGGCTCGAGCTGTTAGAGCATAGGGCTCGGAGACAGAACAAGCAACTCTTCCTACGAAGAGGTGAGCCCCCAAATTGAGTCGTCTAAAGATATAACTCAGTAGAGGAAGAGTCATCTCACCAGGAACATCTACAAACACGGGCAAAGGACCTAAAAGGCAAGGAATTCAGGCCTCAAGCTCCCAACATCCTGAGCTATCTAGGTCAACCACTATCAGAGATGAGGAATGAGAAATTTGGAGGGACTCTTGTCCCAGATCCAGGAAAGAAGATTCGGGCCGATATTGATTGAAGATCACACCGACCGAGGTGGGCTTGGTGACATTTTTGGGAGTAATTTTTCATCTAAATAGGGACTTCCCAACGTATCCCGTGGATCCCATAAAGATAAGACGGTTTAAGAAACGCCCAAGAACCCTATAAGTACAAATACCCTAAATGAGAGGAGATAAGCTCAAAAAACCCAAACTCTAACCTTTAATCCTAATCTACTAGTCTAATTTAGGCATAGGAGGGTCCACAATCATTCCCAACACCCCCCGCTATCCACATCTTCCTTATTCTTTACAGGTATATCGGAGTGTATACCTCCCCAAACAGTTGCATCTATTGGCCACAAAATCCAGAGACAACAATACATACATATGTAGAGAGAGTAATACTCACCTTGAAATAGGGTTATACATCAAGTCGAGTCGAGTCAAGGTGGGCCAAGCTTGGCCTGACTCATCCATGCTCTCCTCGAGCTCAAGCTTACCATTGGAGCTTGGCTTGTTTGTCAAACCTTTCAAGGTGATCGACCTAGTGGATCTAGTCGAGGAGAGCTTACCTTGAGTCAAGTTGAGCTTGGCTTGTTTGCCAAACCTTTCAATTGTTGTGGGCATAACCGAACTAGTCCATCACATGGGAAGAATGAGCAAATATGAGAGAAGTGCTTCAAAGCTGAGGTAACGAAAGGTCCAGGACAAGTTTTTGGCTCGAGCTGTTAGAGCATGGGACTCGGAGACAGAACAAGCAACTCTCCCTACGAAGAGGTGAGCCCCTGAATTGAGTCGTCCAAAGATACAACTCAGTAGAGGAAGAGTCATCTCACCAGGAACATCTATAAACACGGGCAAAGGACCCCAAAGGCAAGGAACTCAAGCCTCGAGCTCCCAACATCCCGAGCTATCTAGGTCAACCACTATCAAAGATGAGGAATGAGAAATCTGGAGGGAATCTTGCCCGGGATCCAGGAAAGAAGATTCGGGCCGATATTGATTGAAGATCACACCGACCGAGGTGGGCTTGGTGACATTTTTGGGAGTAGTTTTTCATCTAAATAGGGACTTCCCAACGTATCCCATGGATCCCATAAAGATAAGACGGTTTAAGAAATGCCCATGAACCCTATAAGTACAACTACCTTAAACGAGAGGAGATAAGCTCAAAAAACCCAAACTCTAACCTTTAATCCTAATCTACTAGTCTAATTTAGGCATAGGAGGGTCCACAATCTTTCCCAACACCCCCCGCTATCCACATCTTCCTTATTCTTTACAGGTATATCGGAGTGTATACCTCCCCAAACAGTTGCATCTGTTGGCCACAAAATCCAGAGACAACAATACATACATATGTAGAGAGAGTAATACTCACCTTGAAATAGGGTTATACATCAAGCCGAGTCGAGTCAAGGTGGGCCAAGCTTGGCCTGACTCATCCATGCTCTCCTCGAGCTCAAGCTTACCAATGGAGCTTGGCTTATTTGCCAAACCTTTGAAGGCGATCGACCTAGTGGATCAAGTCGAGGAGAGCTTACCTTGAGTCAAGTTGAGCCTGCTCGCACCTCAATTTATTATTTTTTCTACATAATATAAATTAAAAGTCAAAAACATTAAGTCCAAAAGGTCCCACATGCCACAACATCAAGTCCAAAAAAAAAGTCCCACATATATTATCTAGATGTCATAACATCGAGTTTCAAAAGCAATAATATATTACTGTAACATCCCGGATTTTTTTCCAACTTGGCAATGGACGTCCTTGGACATAGAACTGCCCTAAGACCTTATTCTATTGTAATTAGGGCATAATTTAGTTAAGTATTAATAGCTTGGATCACTTTATATACAAACTACAAAGGCCCAAGTACCACCTCAGGCAAAAATCAACTAGGACCAAATCCTTTAAAAACTAGATTCTCAGTGCAATGGGCCTTAATCACTTTAAATACAAACCGCAAGGCCCAAAACGAGTAGAATCGATACTGCTATAATACCCTAAAACTTAGTATCAATCTCTAAACCCAGTTGCTCTCGGGAGCACCTTGAAACTTCGTATCGGACCTGGACCGCACGTCGAAAGTCCGATTACTGCGAAACCATATGGTTAGGACTGCCTCACTGGACTTGATATCCACCTCAGAAATGAAGTCCTAATGATACCCAGAAACGCACAACTTGAGTCCGGAGCGAAGTGTGTGAGAAATGCGAATATCTTTAGAAAACGAACTGAAACTTAAGTGAATTGAGTCGGTTCACTTGCAGGCCAAATCTGAGGATTCTGACCGTCAGAATCTGCCCCAACTACACCCTCGGATCAGGAAAAATTTTCAACACATGTCAGTACACCTGTGGCCCTGATCGAGTACGATGACTGTTGAACTGAAACTGGTCTGCCACGGTTGATCTATAAATTCGATCAGACCGAAAACTTAGCTTGACCTAGATCCAATGTCAAGGAGCTTAAGTCTGACCGCATGTAGAAAAGGGGCCTCTAGAAGTGCTCTGTTGGACTGAAATAGCCATTATTTGGCTATAACATAAGTATACCATGGCCCTGGGGCCATTGACATCGATTCTGGGGTTATAAATAGCCCTTAAACCCCCTCACTCCTAATCCATACGAATTTCTTAGAAACCCTTGGTGAGAGAGAAAGAAAAGGAGAGAAGAGGAAGGAAGGAAGAGAGATTCTTGGGGATTGTTGTTGGGATCTTTTTCCATAACTCCACACGCCGTTTCGCTTCTTTACTACACTACTCAACTTGTTTCGGTTCCGATTTGGGTAAGAAATCCTAACCCTAATCTCGTTTTAGAAATTCAAATAGAGATATCGACGAAATAGCTAATCTATTTTGTGATTCAGGTAGCCGTTGTGCCGTAGACAAAGACGTAGTATTCAAACTGAGCTTGGTACGGGTTTACCGACGAAAGGTGCGGACTATAAATGTTTAGGTTATGGTTTTCAAGGCTTTCAATGTCAGTTAATGATTTATGACTGACTTTATTGTTATCACATGCTTAAATACGACGTTTCCCGCGCTTTACACATATATATGAATTATGTTGAATATAGTGTATTCCATGTGTTTGTTGATATGATTGAATAAATATGGAATTTGGATCTGTGCTTGCCATGATTATTAACCATGAATATATGCTCATTGTGTATGTGGCAACTCCTTTGTAAAAGGGCTTATCAAGATATATGTTATAACTAGTCTAATACATGTATGTTAAAGTGTGTAGTCTATGTGTTTGTTGAAATGTCTGAATGGACATGGAATTATGATTTGTGTCAGCCATGTCTATGGAATGCAAATACATGAATTGTTATGTGTGTGACAACTCCTTGTTGCGAGGATTTTTCCACATATATGTTATAATCAACATATGTTGTGTATGTTGATATATGTAGTATAAGTGTGTGACACAATGACTGTATGTGAAGTAGTTAGATGAATTGTACTTAATAAGGTTATTGGGATAGGATTCCTAACTACCGCAGTTATATGTATAAATTCCTTCAAGTTGTTGTAATCTAAATAGCGTGGTTTGTGTAGAATACATATATGTAGAATGGCATGTTATATGTGTTTCATTATACATTCAAATGTTTCCATGTTTACATTGATTACTAAATGCTGTATGATTGTCATGTGTACATATTTCTCATATCCGAATGTGTTTGGGACTATAGTATAGTCCAGGCAATCGGTAACAGGCCCTGTTTTGGTGGCTAAGGTTGTTTTAGCCACGACAGATGCGTTCGACGGATCTAAGTCGTACGTCACTTGACGACAGTGGCTAGGCCACGCGGAATGCTTATGCACTCCATGTCGATTAAGTCTACGTGTGCTCGTACTAGTCAAGCTCGTTAAGTAACCCGAATGACCCAATGTATGTTCACCGTGTGTGGACACTACTGCTTGAATCTAAGGTAACAAACTCACCAGTGGAAACCCCTGTAACCTTGGTACCTCGATCTGCTAAAACTCATGAGCTGGACATGGTGGTATGGGATACCGTGGTCGAGCTGTCGGCCTACGCTGGGGTGACGAGCCTCCCCGTAGTGACCAATGAGCAACCCAAACTCATGAGCCAAATACGGTGGTATGGGACACTGTCTTCGAGCTGTCGGCCTACACTGTTAAGGTGACGAGCCCTTTGTAGTGACCTCGAGCATACTCTAAGACCGCGTAGAGGCGACGGGCCTTTACATAGCAACCAGAGTATATACTAGGCCTGCACTGATAAGGTGACGAGCCCTTTGCAGTGACCTAGAACCGCAACATCGTATGAGAATTGCTAGGACTGACGACCCTAGAATGGATCATTGTTTGGGAATTGATATAAGGGAGGTACCTTAGCTTCCCAATCCTGCTGTATGAAAATGACTAATAAGAACTTGGTAATCACGCTCATGCACCGCATTACGTGTGCGTTTGGCATAGCAGGTCAAGCACTGAGGAAGTGTTTCGTGCGCGATCGTGAGATGAAGTCATGAGAGAGCGTAGGTGAGGGCATGCATCATTATTTCATATCATTCTTGCATTAATCACAGTACTTAGGGATGTTTGCTTGTATTGCGTTATTATTACTGCTTGAGTGAATTGATAACATGTTAACCTTTGCTTTATTGTTCCACTAAGTTGATCACTCACTCCCACATTACGGGACGGTGTTGTACACGCTAACCAGACTCTGTTGTAGGTTCAGATGATGGCGTAGCCTGCGAGGCGGAGCCAGACTTTGAGGATGGTGAGGAGGCATTCTCATATATGCAGTATTCAGGCGGATTTACGTAGACCGTTTTGAATCGACGGGGCTTCAGGCCTAATACTTTGCAGAGGACTACCACTCTTTTGACATTTTGTATTTTAAATCAATACTTGTAACTATTTAACCTGGCAATGTGTTCATACTTTGGGGACCTACAATGGTATATATATTGTATCTACTTATCACAGTCTTCCGCTTGCGTAAATTCAACTGTCCCTGGAGTATGAACTGCTGATTTAGCTTAATCTCATTCATGCTTTATGCACTAACATAGACAACATCAAATCATCATTATGTATGTTGCATAAGTGATGCGCTGGAACTTGGGAGTTGGGTACCTGCTCGACCCCTGATTTTCAGGGCGTTACAATTACAAAATACAAACTATTAAATAGAACTTTAAAAGTATACATTCTTTCATGTAGTTTTAGATGCATGTAGCATTCTCGTCTTGACTTATGTTATGGGTAAAATGGATTGGCTAAGGAAGAGAGGACAGCTCAGACCTCTGTGCTCATCACAACATCAGCCAGCACCAGTTACAACAAGGAGCCCCTCAACAACCAGAGAGCATCAATTCATTGCCGAGGAAACAGCCTATGTCACCCCCAAACCTGAAAATCGGATTCTCAGGAATCCCGATTACCGAATCTGGTGCCGATAGCCTTCGTAGTACTCCATTCTCAGCTCCCGGTACCCAAATGCCAGGTTCCGATCCTAAGATCCTACAAGGAGGATTTTTTTTAACATCAATTTGATTCATAATGAGCATAACCCACGAACAATAACCACAAGAACACCATCACAAAATCCACTATGATGAAAAACTTTAAAGTACAATGCGTATGAAGGGAAATACAAGATAATGATAATAACAGAAACTCCTGAAGATCGACTACACGCTCCTACTACGGCGAAGCTACGGCTGCGTCCTGGCGTCACCTGCACTCATCTATCGTGCATAAGCTTATAGAAAGCTTAAAGAGTGGTGTAAGTGTGTGCACAAGATAAGTGCCAAGCATTCAATACAATGCCTTAATCATGCAATATCGGAACTACTGGCATGAATCATATGATATCAGAGTAAGCAAAAATTCTACAAGTCTATAAAAATATCATCAACCTCATCCAGGATATGCGATGAAAAGACATAGCAAGTCAATATCATATACTGAGAAAGTAATGTAAATCGGCTATGTAATGCGGAAACACAATGAATCAGATATCAGATATCGAGGATGCAATGAAACGAATACCATAAGCCTTATCTAGGTCATATAAATGCAGACATAGAGTAACCCAAAATGTCATATGCCATGGATGTAATGCGATATGTGGTGCGAATGGAATGACTATGCTGGAGTGTGAAGTCGGGATGATAGTACGTAGTATTGTAGGCTATGGGGTCCACCACAAGGGACTTCTATCCAAACTAGTCCCACACCTAATTTAGATAGTCAGACTCAATGTGGTAAACTCCTGATCTCAGGTTAGTCGCGCATCCCAATCGAAATCCTGGCCATTGCGAATGTACATGTAATAAATGGTTACGCATCACCAACCCGAGTGGATAGTGAATGAATGAATATGCAACTCCTGCTCAATAAGTAAACATATCAGTACTGTTCATCTCTAGGATCATCACCGAGGTCTAATACACTCTACACCAGCTTGCCGCCCCATCAAGCGCACAACTGGGTAAGTGGAAAAGACCTCACTATCTGCCTGGCCCGTAGTCGGCCAATATCTACCCGGCATGTCGATAGCAGACCCATTCATGAGCTGGTCAAACTCAGCCTAGCTATGCCTACTCCCTCAGGCAGGTAAGGCCACGCCCCCTCCCAACCGACCATGACATAGTGGGAGACGCGGCCTCCAGGTATGCGGCCCTCATGCGCTCATATATATCCACTTGGTCTCGACGTTGAGGAGTCCTCTGGTACCAAGAGAGTTTAGGAATTTTCACTCAGGGCCATCTATGGCAGCTCGATGCTAATAACATATCTTCGGTGTCCCATCTGGCCATCCACATTATGCCTGTGGAGGCTATGACCCTGATGTCGCTAAGGCGTAAAGTAATCACAACACACAATGCCAGATGCATGAGTCATACAATCCAGTCATGCATCAATCATGCGTATATCGTGCGCTCATGTGAGACAATCTCCCCCTATTAGGGAGTCTCATAACAACTTGCCCAATAACATATGCAATGGTTAACCACATCTCATAACAAACATGCAGATGATGCGTATGGGCATGTATCATGATGCTATGCTGTCACATACTCATAATAGGTATCGATAATCAGTATTGATAACCAATACTGATAATTGGCCTCAATAATCAGTCTCGACAATCGGAATCGGCCGAACAAGGCCTAAGGGATGGTCACAATGTGGACATTAAACCATCATTGCCCAACAATGAGGCCATTGAACCATCATTGTTCTCAAGGAATGGCCTGCATAGAGCCATACATAAAGAGGATCCATGGCCTCACACAAGAGCCTAGTATACAACAAATGGACCACGCGACATGGGCCTAATACCTATCACAATGGGCCCTGCCCATAGGCCACGAATATATCATAATGGGCCTTACCCATGGGCCTCGAATACATCACATGGGCCTCATCACACGGGCCTCAAATACACAAGTGAGCCCTACACCTGGGCCTTAAAACACGCAACAGGTGGGCCCTGCTCATGGGTCAAAGATACATCCTGATAGGCCACATGTATATCAAAGTGGGCCTCTCGAATGGGCCACCAAATACATCAAGGTGGGCCGCATCACCTGGTCTGGCATAGATATACAATACATACAACACGGTAATGATAAAACAGATACGCCATGGTGCATTCCATGGACAGATAATAGGGATAAGACATACATCATGGTGGTCCCCACCACTGTTAAAGGCATGGATAGTGTGAATATACATATGCCATCAAGGCGGGCCCTACTCAGCACCGTCCAAATGAACGGTGGAGATACAAGACACATCAATATGGGCCCCACCTGTCCAGGACGGATGAACTACTTGAATAAAACACATATATAATGGTGGGGTCCCACAGTATAAAATAAATACATCAAGTTGGGTCCAACTCCCACACGTGCCACACGTGTAGGGTGGGCCACACCTTAAACAGATGGACAAGGGTGGATATAGAACACATACATCAAGATCGGCCTAGACGACCTACACACTACAAGTATGGGCCTATCAATGGGCCCTAGGGAGAGTGACAATTCGGACATTTAACCAACATCATCCTTACAAGGTGGGCATCAAGCCATCATTGCTCCCAAGGCACGGCCTGCCTAGAACATCATTACATAAACCATGGTGGAATCACTGCAATGGGCCTTAGTACATCCCATTGGGCCTCGACCTAAGGGCTCCAAATACATCAATGGGTTGCATCACATGGGCCTCATATATATATCCAGGTGGGCCTCAACATCGGGCCTCATATATCACATCGGGCCTAGTCAAATGGGCCGAATCAACTGGGCCAAGTCGAATGGGACGAGTTGAATGGGCCTAGTCTAATGGGCCAAGTTCAAATAGGCCGAATCGAATGGGACAAATCAAATGGGTCGGTACAAATAGGCCGGTACAAATGGGCCAAATTAAATGGGCTGATCAAATGGGCTGAGTCGAATACACCATTCATCCATCTATAGAGATCATTTTAGAGCATTATCCAAACAATGAATCAGATCCAAAGATCATCTGGACCATACCACAAATAACAGTGGCATTAATAATTTTAATTGTTAAAATTTAGAGGGCCCCACTATAGCATTTATTTTCCACCCAGTCAGTTTATAAGCTCACAAAGACCTGAGATGAGAGGGAAACAAATTTCATATTGGTCCACAACCTCTCTGACCCAAAAAGGGTCTCAATGGTAGGCGTTCAACTTCACTGTTCCTGCGGTGTGGTCCCCCTGATAACTGGATCCGTTATATTTTTAACCTCAAGTCTTGAGATGAACAGCCACATGGATGAATGGTTTAGATACAACACATAAAGCAGCGAGCCCTACGGGACGGATGTCGTCATGGGGCCCACTGATGGTCGGCATGGATAAAGTACATACATCGTTGTGGGGTCCACGCATGTGGCTGTCCACCAAGTGAATGAACAGTTTGGATGGAAGACATCCATCATGGTGAGGCCACTGGAATGCCAGATGGATGGACGGCGTGATACATACATACATCATGGTGGGTCCCACAGCAGATGGGCCCCACAGAAGCCTCTTTTTTTTAGCTACGAGACATGCAGCGTCAGCTGCTGCTGATGGTCTATATACAAGTGGGTCCCACGTAGGGCCCACCACCATATATCTTAAGGTATATATATATAATATAATATAATATAATATATTATATTATATTATATTATAATATAACATAACATATATAGAAAAGAGCCAGCATCCAATGACCCCTGGATGCTCTGGATGGTGCACATCTGATGCATATATGGTGGTGGGTTCACACGTGTGGCCCACCACATGTATTTGTATTATAATATATATTATATTATATAATATATTATATAGGTATATATGTGTGTGTGTGTGTGGGTGGGTGAAGGGCATCAGCGTCCGGGCCCCTTTTCTTCTTCTTTCTTTCTCTTTTTTGTCTATTTAGGTTAGCTTGTTAGCATACACACGTCAATACACACACTCCGTGTTAGCCACCCCCACTAGGGATCGATGCCAAGACCTCAAGTGTTGAAACTAGATATCTCCACTCAGTCTGCCAGTTGAGCTATGGATCTGGGTGTGCACTTCACGGTGGAGTCCCACCATCCATGATGGATGGTGTGGATAAAACATAAATTAGTGGGGCCCACTACATCAGAACGGATAGAGGGAGAGGGAGAGAGAGAGTGACGGTGATGGAGGGACCCCGCCAATATGGGTCCCTCATGATTACAACATATACATCATAATGTGTCCCACCTACAAGTGGACCATCAAATGCAAATCAACGGTAGAACACCCACCTATCAGCCTCTTTCTTTAGGTCCTTGGACTTGTATGCTCCTTGCCTTCAACTTTGATGGAGGTTGATGGAGTTTTGATGGTGGGGATGAGAGATGAGATGGTGGAAAAGTGGGCTATACTTGATGATTTGGGAGAGCTTGGGAAGGCTTGGACATGTGGTGTTGCTTTGGAGGTTTGAGAAATGAGAGAGAGATAAGTGATGGGATGATATGGTTGGGTGTTGTAAGGAAGGGAATGGGGAGGTAAGGTCTTATTTGAAACTTTTGTAAAAGAGGGATGGATAGGGGAGAGAGAGTTGACTTGTGGAAAAATGAGGGATGGGTGTTGGTACTTGAGGTATAGAGTGTACTTGATTGATTGATTGATTGATTGATGGGACATGTTGTAGAGATTCCCTCGAAATTCGCAACGCGTGGTGTTTTTCCTCAAAATGAACGTGGGCCCACATCTTCTAGCTCGAGTATCGGATTGGTGCACAAGTCGCAGCGTTGGAACCGCGGGGATGGCATGGTCGCTAAGATACAAGTTTCAGGTCAGTACTCGGCTTAGGATCGTGCGCAAACGTCGGATACAAGTCGAGGGTTGTCAAAATTCGACCGGGAGGACCGCGAAAGCCTATGGAACGGTACGGTTTAGGATACGGGTCTTACAGCCTACTCCTTGAGCTCGGCCATCAGGAGATGAAGTATCTACACTCTCATCAGATGTTGAGCCCTTCCATGGTTCCATCCATTTTTGAGCTGCTGCTTGGAACATCTCTTGGCAAGGGCCCCCGAGGCACAACCCTGCACGAGGCAAAAGTTTAAGCCACTACACTCAGGGAAACCCTGTCCCATGCAGTAAGATGAAGAGTAGGGTCATCCCTAATCTCGCCTACATTCCATTAAGGAAAGGAACTCAGTCTCAGTGCTGGACACGAATCCGAAGGGCAGGTCGGCAGCTCAACAATTTGCTCGATACCAAGGGAAAACTCAATCACGACTCACTAAAGAATCCAGGTCGGCAACCTACTCTTCGGAACATTCATCACCTGAGACTTTCCACCTCAACCTCCTACTACGTGCTTCTAATGGTTCTTACTGTCCAAATATGATCGAAGATACCTACCCAAGATTCAGCTGAGGATCTTAAAAGACAACTGCAACATGCATCTACTCGTGATCTCAGCCAAAGATCTCGGGAGATATTCCCAATATGCTCGGGATACGATTCCCTCTACAACACACATTTACTAAGTAGGTAGATCATGATTTACTCCACCCCACTCTTTCAACTATAAATAGGAGCATCTCTAACAGCGAAAGGTACATACAACTCTACACTCAAAACCTTATGCTTTACTAGACCCAGATTCCCTATTTGACTTAGGCATCGGAGGGTCCCCTGCTCTAATCAAGGTCTCCTTTGTCTCTTTTGTGTGCAGGAACTCGAAGGTCGAAGAAGGGTTAACCAGATTTCTACATCAACAACTTCCATTCTGGTCCTCATCCTCCTCAACATCAAAACTGCTACTGCGTCCAAACTGGATGCAACCAATCTTGTATACATATCAGTGTTTCAACTATTTTCGAGGTAAGTGAGCTTCAATACTTGCTCACAACCCAACTCCAACTGCTAAAAGTTTATTCTGATGCCACAGTCGAAATTGGAATTGACAATGTCTCGTGTTATCACCGAAAGTCTAGGGTATTCACAAAATCTCAACTTTCACTACTGTAAAACATAAAAATCCACTTCTTATAACCTAATGACTAGCTCCTTTAAATACTTATCCACTTCTGTAACACTCTGAATTTTCACTATTTTGAAATTTTCAAAAATCCTTAAATTTTCTTTTTATAACTAGCCCCATCATCACTTACTGACTCTCAACACTCGAGATGGGCTTATACGCAGCTGGTACCGATAAAGAACTCTACAAATAAGATTGATCAATCGTAGAAGACCAACGAATCTACCCGATCACTTAAGTATCGAGCTTGGCTTCGGTATTTATTCATGTAAGGTCGAATTCTAGCCGACCTATCACTGAATAATTGAGATGATTGTAACTAAATAAAGACATGCCAAAAGTTGTGGCAACTAAGGGTCGGATCTTAATTACCAAACCAAACTAAGTTAATATCCTTTTAGCCTAAGAACCGATGGTTTAGAGTGATTATAATCGAATCTTTATTTCCACTGGTTGCGAATACGTCACACTATAAACTTAGCTAATATAAACCCTAATAATTGCACATAAGAAATCATGATACCTAATTCATTTCAGAAATGCCCCGATTTCCTAAACAACCCTAGGACCGCATCCTGTCAAATATTCTAGGCGAAAATTAGTTAAGTACTAAACTAAATAATCGGTGGATTAAACTTGGGCCACCATTTCCACAAATGAGAAGGCCTAAAACCATTAATACCACTGACTCGACCTAACTTAAAGACCTAGGAGAAATCCTAAGAGCCTGTTACTCTCGAGAGTACATTGAAACTCCGTGTCGGACCTGGACTGCACATCGAAAGTCCGATGACCGCGAAACTATAGGGTTATATCCGTCCTATTGGGCTTGACAACCATCACGGGAATGGAGCCCAAATAAGATCCAGAAACGCATAACTTGAGCCCTGAGCGAAGTGTGTGAGAAACATGAATATCTTTTGAAAACATAATGAAACTTAAGTAAATTGGGCCGTTCGCTTGCGATCAAAATTGAAGATTTTAGACCGTCAATTTCTGACCGAACTTCACCCTTGGATCAGGGAAATTTTCCTGTACATATCTGTATACTTGTGGCCCTGATCGAGTGACAACGATCGTTAATCAGATACAGGTCCCCCACGGCTCATCGGCATATCCAATCGTGCCGAAATCACATCCTGGCATAGATCCATTGTCAGGGAACTTACTCTGTGATGTAGGTGAGAAATGAACCCCAGATGAACCCCGTTTGCCCGAAACTGGCTGTAATGACCCCAGAAATTTTGTGCTTATCTTTCCCTAAGTAGTTGTTTTTAGGGTAATTAGCGCTATACTCGATTGCTTGTGAAATCTGCATCAATCACTTTAAATTCAATCTGCATGACTCAAAACTTGTAGATTAGTTAGTGCTACGTTACTCTGAAATCTGGGATCCATCGCTAAATCCTGTTGTTCTGGAAAATTTTTGGAAGTTCTGGATCGGACCTGGACCGCGCGTCGAAAGTCTGATTGCAATGATCTTAGGCTGTTGCGGTCACCATGTTGGGCTTGACCATCACCTCGAAAATCAAGTCCATGTGATGTTCTGGGTCGATTTGATTGAGTTTGGATTGAAGAGTGTGAGAACGGTTGGAAATTTAATAAGCTTTTATGAAATTTGAGTCGTGTCGCTTGCGCGATGATTTTAAGTTATCTAACTGTTAGATTTTGACCCAATTTCACCCTCTGATCAGGGAAGGTGGCCCAGGCATATCCTTATGCTTGTGGACCTGGTCGAGATTCCATGACCGTTGAATTGAGTGTGGTCCGCCACGGCTGATCTGAAGAGCCGGTCGGTACGAAAACTCAGCGTGACCTAGATCCATGGTCAGTGAGCTTAAGTCCAACCTTTCGTGGTATTTAGCCCACCAGAAGTGCTTCGTTGGATCGAGAGAGGCTTGCTTTGGTTATAACCTAAGTATACCTTGTCCCTGGGTTATTTTCATCAATAATAGTCCTATTTATAGTCCTTAAACCCTAGCTCTCTTTTCCATACGAATTTTCTCTAACCCTAGCTTGGAGAGAGAGTGGAAAAGAGAGAGAAAGTGAGAGAGTAGTTGGTGAATCATCTTGGATTCTTTCTTGTTCTTCTACATCCTTGAACCTTCACTTTGAATCGTTATTCTGACGGTTCTGAGTTCATCTTGGGGTAAGTTAACCTAACCCTAATCTGTGTTAGAGCTTAGATTAGTCTTGGTGTTGTTGTATCTCATTTCTATTCTTGCTTTAGGGTATTCTATCGCCGTTGACGAAGACAACTCGTCTGAAATCAGTTCGGTGTTCTTTTCTGGCTTAAGGTGCGGACTTTAAGTGTATAGGTTATGGTTTTCAAGGCTTTCAATACCAGTTAATGATTTATTCTTGCTATGGATGAGATTTCACATGCCAAATGTTATGTTTATGTTGCGTTCCTGATATACATGTATTATATTGAGATTTGTGTATTCTATGTGTATGTATAAAGTACCGTATACGTATAAAATATGCACTTGTGTTTGCCATGATTATTTGTCATGTATGTATGCTAGATGTATGTATGACAACTCCTTGGTAAAAGGAATTGTCCAAATGTGTGTATTTCAACATACGTCATGTGTGTTGTTTCATGTATTCTAAGTGTTTGTAGAAATGTCTGAATGATCTAAAGTGTAACTTATTACACTAATTGCGGGCATTGAGAAGTGATTCTCAACACTCCTATTGATGTGTATGATTTCTTTCTTGCTAGTTACATTCCTTGTTATTTAATTTCAAGTCTTACTTATGCTTACATTTATGTTAAGTTTATATTCTTCAAATGCTTGAGTACCACATGATTTGAGTTGTTGTTTCATTACTGTTTTACATTTGATACGAATATCTGTTGTAGTGTAATGTGTGTGGGACTATGCATTAGTCCAGGAAATCGGTAATCTGACTTAAGGTTGTGGCTGAGATCGCTTTCGCCACAAAGGACGTGATTAGACGAACCCGAGTCGTATTAGAGTTGTCGGCGGTGGTTTAGCCACGCGGAGTGTTTGTGCACTCTATGTCGCTCAATTCAACGTACGCTCATGCTAGTCGAGTTCGTCAAGTAACCCGATTATTCGATGCATGTTCACCATGTATGGACGCTACTGTTTGAATCTAGGGTACCGGACTTACCAGTGAAATCCTATTAACCATGGTACTTGATCCGCTAAGACTCATGAGCCAGACATGGTGGTATGGGACACCGTGGTCGAACTGTCGGCCTACGTTGGGGTGACGAGCCTCCCCGTAGTGACCAGTGAGCAACCAAACTCGTGAGCCGATTATGGTGGTATGGGACACTATATTCGTGCTGTCGGCCTACATTGATTGGTGACGAGCCCTTTGTAGTGACCTCGAGCATACCTGGATACCGCAATGAGGTGACGAGCCGAACTGTGGTAATAAAGGTATGAAAGGTGCGCATTGATTGGTGATGAGCCCTTTGCAACGACCTAAAACCATATGATCGTATGAGATGTCTGGGACTGACGACCCTAGAATGGATCACTGTTTGGATGGTGACATGAGGAAGGTATCTTAGCTTCCCAATCCTGCTGTATGAAAAGGACTAATAACAACTTGGTAATCATATTCATGCACCGCATTTTCATGTGCTTTGTAGATGTGGCGCACTTTGAGGTGATGTCATGCGTAACGTAAGATGAAGACGCTGAGGGTGTACGCGTGAGGGCACGCATCATTTTACATACATCCTCGCATTAACAAGAGTACTTAGGACTTATTTAACTATTCTGCTTTATCATTATTACTTGATTGAACTGATAACATGTTAACCAGTGCCTTATTATTCCACTGAGTTGATCACTCACTCCCACGTTCTGGGGTGGTGTTAAACACCCACCAGACTCTGTCTTAGGTTCTGATGTTGCAGATGTTGATGCGACTTCTGAGGCAGAGTGGGATATGGATGATGATGAGGCTGCTTTCTCTTACATGCAGTTTTCAGACGGGTTCTAGCGAGCCTTGTTCTGATGCGTGGGATGCTGAGATTTCTTTTTAGGAAATTAAATGATGTAACTTGATACTTGTAATTTTGATAACCACACTTACATTACGACCTGGTTTGTATATGTACTTCAGGGATTCTCACTTGTACACATATATTTCTATAAGTCTTCCGCTTTCTTTATTCACTTATCCCTGAATTATATCTGTGTTTTGGCTTAATCTATTCCGTGTTTTATGCACTAATACAGACAACATACATCCATCATTCAATATGTTGCATAAGTGATGTTTTGGAACTCAGGAGCTGAGTTATGCTCGACCCCCGAATTTCAGGGCGTTACATAGGCACCCTTTAGTTATAACCTAAGTATACCATGGCCCTAGGGCCATTGACATCAGTTTTGGGCCTATTTAAAGGCCTTAAGCCACTTCACCCCTCTCTCATACAAATTTACTCCAAACCCTAGGAGAGAGAGAGAGAGAGAGAGAAGGAGAGAAAGTGGGAGGAAGGAGGAGAGGTTCTTGGAGATCTTTGCTGGGATTCTTTCCCACAGCTCTAGACACTGAGTCACCTCCCCACCATTACAACACGAACCGTTCCAACTATGATTTGGGTAAGAAATTCTAACCCTAATCTTGATTTAGGAATACAAATAGAGTAATTGATGAAATAGCTAACCTATATCATTGCTTAAGTGCCCGTAGTTCAGTTTACGGGAATGTAGGATTCGAACTATATCCAAATCGAGTATTCCAACGAAAGGTGCGGACTGTAAACATTTAGGTTATGGTTTTCAAGGCTTTCAATGTCAGCAATGATTTATGTCTGACTTGATTACTGCTATATGATGTTAGTTACGATGTATTCGATAAATTATATGTGTGTGAGCTATGTTGAAAATAAGATGCATTCCATGTGTTTGTTGAAATGTTTGAATAAATAGGAAATTGTGATTTCTGCTTGTCATGCTTTCTAATCTAAGATTCATGTTTGTTATATGCTTTATAACCAATGTTGGGTAATGAATTGCTATAGTTCATGTCGTAACTAATCTAGTCTATGTATTTAGTAATGTGTAGTCTAAGTGTTTGATAAAATGTCTGAATGAGAAATGGTTGATGATTTGTATTTAATAAGAGTATTGAGATAGGATTCTCAATTACCTTATCTATATGTATAGCTTCCTTCATGAAATCATAATTTCAATTACATAATTTATGGATGAATTGCAAATATTTAGTAACATGTTCAATGTGTTGACAAAATGCTCAAATGAGTGTTGTATTTGGATATTTCGTTAAATGCTCATATGATTATCACATGTTTCTGCCTATTGCACTTGAGTAAGATTAGGGCCATAACCTGGCCCAGGCAATCGGTAACAATTCCCGTTGGAGTGGCGGTATTAGTCTCGCCACATTTAATACGTTCGATGAATCTAGGTCATACGACGATGGTCGACAGTGGTTAGGCCACATGGAGTGCTTATGCACTCTATGTCAATTAATTCAGCATGCGCTCGTACCAATCAAACTTATCTAACAAAATCAATTGGCCTATTGTGTTTTACCATGTATGGATATCCCTACTTGAATCTAAGGTACCACTTACTAATGTAAAGACCCATTTCAACCATGGTACCTCGATCCGCTAAGACTCATGAGCCGGGCATGGTGGTATGGGACACCGTGGTCGAGCTGTCGACCTACGCTGGGGTGACGAGCCTCCCCGTAGTGACCAGTGAGCAACCCAATATGGTGGTATGGGACACTATATTTGAGCTATCGGCCTGTGCTGAGGTGACGAACCTCCCCGTAGTGACCTCGAGTATAAACTCTTGAATTTGCCTATCCACTGCTTTTCATTAGGAGTGATGCCCTACAACTTGCCTATCGTATGTGGTTAACTAGGATTGACAACCCTAAATGAATCTTCGTTTAGGTTAATGATATAAAGGGAGGTACCTTAGCTTTTCGAATCTGCTATATGAATGAGCCTAATTAAGTACTTGGCTAACACGACCATGCACCGTATTGCATGTGCTTTGGTGAGAAGTGCACGTTTAGGGAGTTTGTCATGCGTGAACGGTTGACGGAGTCGCTTGTGAGGGAGTTTCGTGTGAGGGCATGCATCATTACAACATATCATCCCTGCATTAACAAGAGTATTTAGGATATAATTGTTGTACTGCTTTATCATTACTGCTTAACTGAATTGATAGCATGTTAACCTTTGCTTTATAGTACCACTGAGTTAATCACTCACTCCCACTCTGGGATGGTGTTTTAAAACACCAACCAAACTCTGGTTTAGATGCAGGTGATGCCGAAGTCTATGATGCTAATCTAGACATCATAGATGAGGAGGAGGAATTCTCCTATGTTCAGCTATCAGGCTGGTCTATATAGATCTCGTGCTGATTCGATGGGATTGCAGGGATATATGAATTAGTCGAACACTTTACATTTTGGCATTTTGTATATTGTGAAACAACCTTTGTATATATTAAACCCTATTACATCATCATACTCTGGAGGTTGTATAACATTTACCGTTCTGAGATACCTATATTTCAGTCTTCCATTGCTTAATTCAATTACATCTGGAGTATGATATATTGTTTTAGTATAATCTCACTCATGTTTAAGACGTTAATATGGACAACATTTAAACATCATTATCCATATTTCATAAGTGATGCGTTGATCTCGGGAGTTGAGGTTTGCTCGGCCCTCGAAATCCGGGGCGTTACAACTTCTGATTCAGTTTTCTGCATCTTTGTTTCTTCTTCATCTAATAAAGACATAAAATCATGAAGTCGCTTTCTTCTTGTAGAAGTACTATACATAGATTGAGGAGTAACTATTGTACTAGATGTTGTGACAAAAGTACTAACATATGAAGTGAACAACTCTTTAACTGTAGCATGAATAATGGAAGTCTCTGCTAAAACTCTTTCAAAATTAGAATAAAAAGACATGGAAATGTACATAACCATTTCCATCTTGTACCGTGGATTCATAACAACTGCAATAGCCATTAACAAATGGCAATAGCCTAATACTTATTAAATTTTGTTGATGCAAAAATCTTGTTGATCCTGCCTCACCTCCTGTTAGTCGGAGTACTTGTAATTTATTTGAAAATAATAGAAGACATTGGGGGCACCATGTCAGGCTTGAGTCCTAGTACCATTCCATTCCTTAGGATCCCGCGATCCTCTCCATCAAATTTCGGCAACCTGCGACCTGTAGATAGCATTTGCGAGCAACCATGAGTTACATCCTGTGAACCCAAGTCGACTTAACTCGAGACCTATGCCATTGCGACTACATCGACACTGTGGTTCCAACACCATGTCTCATGCGCCAATCTGATGCTTAGATTGTGAGATGTGGCCTACGTATCATCATGGCCGTGGACCGCATGTTGTGAGGCCATTCCAGTTAGTGCATTTCCCTAGAACAATCATGATGATGACATCACCACCCATGCCTCTTACATGTAATCATTCCAAGCATGCTCTTTCTCTTCCCCATGCTTGTTAGGCCATCATGCTAGGCATACTTCTCTTTATCCCATGTGCAATGATTGATACTTTAGCTAGCCTAACCCTCTCTCCCTCTTATCTCTCTCTCTCCCTCCCTCTTTCCTTTTCATTCTCCCCTTGCTAGAGAGAGCTTGGACATCTCAAGAAACCTCCATGTCCAACCACTTCAAGCTTTAGTTCCCCCAAATCCAACCCTTAAGAACCTATCTCAACCATTAAAACCTTTCTCTTGGAGCTCTAGAACCTAAAGGTGGAAGGAGGAAGAAATTTGAGGTGAGTACCATGTCTAGGAGTAGATCTTTCATTTTCTTCCTTAGATCTTGATTTTTCTTACATGGGGGCATGTAGGACCCACCAATCAGTGGTGGAGATCCTACTTGACCCCTTAGGTGTGGCCAATGGCCCAACCTTGTTGCACGTATGAGCCATGATGGGGCCATTCTCCATGAACCTCATCATGATGTTTCATTTAAATCCATGGCTTTGATGGGTCATCTAGACCTTGATTTCATGGTGGAGATAGCATCCCCACCTTAGATTTTTAGATGAAGGGCCCATGCATGCATGGGACCCATGTGATAATCATGATATATGGTTTGGATCTTTTGAGGGGCTCATAATGGCGGAGCCTCTCTCTCTCTCTCTCTCTCTCTCTCTCTCTCTCTCTCTCTCTCTCTCTCTCTCTTTTCCTTGTATGATGGCCCACTTGATGATGAAGGAGCGTGATCCACGTTGTCCAAATGGTGGACCACATGGCTGTCTAAACAGTGGGACCAGCCCACCTTGTTGTCCACCGTCCAGCAGCCCTCACTGCCTATTTTTGGGCTAGCCTGGATGGAGGGAAAGCACAAATATCAGCCTGATCTGGGGCTGTGTGGCCCACCACATGGACACCACCTTAATGATTGTGTTTTACCCATGCCGTCTACCTGTGGGGCCACTACAACAAAAAGCAGTATAAACGGCATTTGCGCTGCACGTTTATCGGCGATAACGAAGACCCAACAACGGATATCGTACCATATTTAAAAAAAAACTCTCTCACATCTCTCTCTCTCTCGCTCTCGTACCATATTAAAAAATAAAAAACTCTCTCACATCTCTCTTTCTCTCTCTTGCTCTCTCTCTCTCTCTCTCTCTCTCTCTCTCTCTCTCTCTCTCTCTCTCTGCAACTCCACGACTCTCTCCTTCTCTCTCTCCTCTTTCTCTATCACGGCTGCTTTGGGATCTCTCCGTAGTATCTAGATCTGCTACTCTCTTGTTTCCTAGGGTTTTGGATCTGTTTTCTGCACTCTGTTGCAGTTCGGTCTTCTGCTGCTGGTGAATCTCAGATTCTCAGGTATGATCTATTTTAAAATACTTGATTAGGAATATGTTTTGTTAAATACAAATCCCTAATTAGGGATTTGCGTTGTAGAATCCATTTTTAGGGATTTGCATTGTCGAATCCATTTTTAGGGATTTGCATGGTCGAATCCGTAATTTAGAAGTGCTTATTACATCTGCAGATTCTCGAATCAGGGTTGTTGATGGTGTTGATCTGATTCACAAGTTCAAAGGTATTAGCTAAAACCTTCATATATATATATATATATAGAGAGAGAGAGAGAGATAAGGTCTGCATTTTGGAAGATTAGAATGAGAAAGTGGTTTTTTTTTCATTTGAATTTGCATTCTCCATACGCACACAGCGCCCTACACATCTGCACGTGGGCACATGCATGAGAGGTCCGGATTCTGCATCCAGTGGACCACACTGATTAGATCGTATTCCAGGGCCCACGATTCTACCTTGAAAATTAGGTTGTTCTGCTCCTCAGGCGTGAAAATATAATCAAGGTACTTGATGTTTTCTGGATCTATGATTGTCTCTGTTTTTCCTTTTCATCCCTCTTTTTTATTACTTTGATTGTATTGTGTTTGTTTGTTTTTTTTTTTTTTTTTTTTTTTTTGTGCATAAAAGGGCAATACTTGTTTTTGCTCAGAAAAACCAACCATTTCATAGTAGAATATGTATGATGTTTGTCTGAGAAATGGCTAGTTATATATATATATAACTGCATTGCAATAAATCAAGCTGATAAAGAAGGAACTGAACAATGTGGAACTGGGCCCCATATCTGCTGCTATGACCTTTAAAATTATTTGGTACACAACTCGAATTGCATGGAATTGCAACTTGGGCTTCCACCATTACTATGAATTAGAATGGTGCCATGCCAATTTGGAAATTCACTCTTTATTTATCTCAATACAATATAATTGAGCATCCAAACATGCCACTGTGGCTACAAATCCATCTGCATCAGATACTTGTGAGTTTGGGTGTGAAACCATCTGCTTCAGATACTTGTATTATTCAAGATTTTAAGGGGATTAGATAATATGTATTTGGCTCTTGGTTTGTTTAACCTGCATTCTTTTTTGTTCGTCACAACATGAAATACTCATCCTTCTCAAAGGGGATATGACCTCTAGATATGACCTCTTTACATTAATCTTGTATGTGAACTATCGCCATGAAAATATGTTGATGCATTTGTGGAGCAGGCATGCCTGGCTAATAAAACATGTGGATGATGTATGTTTTTTTTTGTCATTATAGATTCTTTTCAAGTATCATCCTACGAAGAGCTTTGCAGCAAATGACATGTTTGGTTTCTCTGTTCGGACCAGGCAAAGGTAAATTGGCTTTGGGTTTTCTGATTTTTGTACCATTAAAAAGAAAAAAAAGATGCACACATTATGAGTATATTAATGTGTATTTTGTATTGGATTGTACTTGCCTGCAAACAGTACCTTTCAAAATGTAGCATATCACAATATGGTAGCTTGTATTCTATATATTTCATTCAAATGCCTGTATCTCACTTTTGCTGTCACCTTTTCTAATTTGGGATTTACCTTAACTGTTGTTTGCAAATTCAAAATGCAAGAGGTTCTTCCACAACCAGCTGAAGCTGTCAAAGCTTTCCTGGACCATGTATAGGAAGCAACATAAGGAGGTGATATTCATTTTATTTCTCTAATTTTGCTTAAGATGGGCCTTCTTGCTTTTTGTTGTGCAATTTTGTCAAGTGGTTTTGCCCATTGATTGGGTGGTGGAAATTAAACTTTGATGGTTCCTCAATGAGGCAACCTAGCACAATACTAGATTGGAGTCTTAGTACATGATAGAGGCCAAAATTGAATGTTCTTTTCTGGCCTCTGTTTTTTGGTGATGCTTTGGAAGCATTGTTGAAGTTTTCAGCCTCTAACTGCTTCTGTATTCCCATTTGAATTTCAAACTTTGATCATCAATGTGGGAATTCAAATGTGTCAACTTAGTGAGTTCTAGATTTATGCTCATGACAATCATGTTTATAGTAGATTTTAGTCATTTTCACTTTCATGTTTGTGAAGATTCTCAATTTGAATCAGTCACATGCTGTTATAAATTCTTCAATCATTTAGGAACTGCTATAGGATGAGGGTGGCAAAAGACCAGTGCTCTCATTAACCTTGGAGCTTTCTACATTGTGGGAATTCCAACTGTTGTTCTCTTTGCTCGTCTTCCATTTTGGAGGAAAGGTGAGCTTTCATCTGTCATGGCTACACCCTTCTTGTAAAGGTTTGTTAATTCAATAGACAACAGACATTCCAACACATGAGAATGTGGCATACATGTGCTACATCTAGGCTGTGCATTAGGTAGACCACCCCAATATGATCTTTTGTGGACCTACTATAGTTTGTATCCGTTTTCTCTTCACTAAGTCATTTTATTACATTTTTTTTTGTTGCAGGGAGTGTTTAGCAAAGTAAAGTCAGCAGCTATGGTGGATACTCACAATCTCATGTTCAGGTGAGATATGGTTGCCTTGCATGTTTGTGTGCGTATGTGCTGTTAACTTGAAAAAAATAAAGAAGCTTTGTGTTTCATGTGCATGTTTTCATGGGGAATTTTCTTTGAAGATGAGTCCTTGCTTCACCAAATGGGTTGTTGTATATCATCTTTAAAATTTTAAAATCCCATGAAGTACCTTTGGTTTCAATGCAGACACTTCATTGGTGCCAGCAAAGAACTGGAAGTTTATTATGTTTTTTTATTCCTTATGTTGAAGAGTTGTTATTATGCAGGTAATGCTTATGTTGCATTATCTTGGATGGATGCGTACTATGTTTCCTTATACTTCAATTAGTTGCCCTTGATTATGTTATACCTTCATGTGCGGAGCATATTTTAGTAATTATTTTTCTGCTTACAGTGAATATGTTATTTGATGCTTTTTTTAATACTAGTGAATATTCTTTTTGTCCAGATTTCCATCATTATTTAACTACACAAATGCGGCCAATGGGAAGCTCGTATGGGGCAGTTCCTTGGCAAGAAGTGAGAGTCCTTGGGTCCAATTCATCTTTATAGACAATCATCTCTTAGATGAAGATTTTTTTGGTGCATGGTTCAGTTTCATCATCTTGAACCTGAAATTGGGTTTTGGAACTTGTAACCAGGGTCTTTTAGCTCCTCTGCATTTTGTTTGCTGATTCTCACTATATTTTAGCTTCTCCTCTTCTTTTTTTCCGCTTTCGTGAGACAGATTTCCAGATCTTACAGACCTTGAACATGTTAGCTTACTTGAATTTCACTGTTTTGTTCTTTACATAGTTTCCTGTGGCTCCACATATCCAGGTCTCATCTTTTTGTGCAGGGCAAGAATCTGATATTTTCTTTTCTTTTTGTGCAGGGTGAGAATCTGATATTTTCTGTTTTTACTCTGTATAGGGGAGTAACTGCTGATCAAACAACTTGGTGTTTTCGCCATTCCTTTGCACAAGCTTTTTACTCTGTTTTTACTCTGTATAGGGGAGTAACTGCTGAAGTTGTTGCAGATCTTTAGTCGCGGTTCTGGCTCTTGTGCAGCGGTTGCCACTGTTCTGAGTGGCCAAGTGAGTTTAGCTATCTGTCCTCTGTTCAGGTATAGGCCTTTTACAGGTTTTGGCTTTTCAAATAGTCACGAGACCAGAGCTACTTTTAGTCTAGTCCTCGGTAACTTTGTGCAGCTGCAACTGGCTTCTTCCATGACCCAAACACAGTTTGTGGTGTTGGCAACTACAATTGGTATTGACAGTGACTTCCCCTATGTCAAGATAGTAAATTCATTCAAATTTTTAAACATTTTTCTTGCTTTTCAGGATTTCTTATTGCCTAATGTATAATGATCTTTTGTACGAGGACAGGTCTCAGCAGAAACAATGATTGGTCTTAGCTAGTAAAGCAGCAAATGCGCACAAATTTCCAAGCTTTGCTGAAGTTTCCCACATATGTCACATGTGCCCCAATTGAGTTTTACTCATTCCCCATTTTAGGTATTTAACGTCAACAAACAGAATAGTTAGCAACTCCAAGACAACATTACTTAGTGTATTCAAGACAATGCAAAAGAAAAGAAGAAGAAGAAGAAGAAGAAACTTTCTCTACATTCTTCATTTCATTTTTCTGATATTCAGTTGTAGTAAACTGAAATTCCTGCAGATTTGTAGACTTGATGCAAGGATCAGGTAGAACCTTGCTGCCATGCACCGAGATCTTGGAATGTGTTCTGCAAAGATCCTCTTGAATAGTATAGGTTTATCTTCAGTATGATGTGTGGCCCACCTGATGAGTGGACCAGCCTATTGGTTGGCCACTGCATGTTCATGATAGGCCCTACCTGATGAAGGGCCTGGATCTCGTGCATTGCACCACGTGTTGTGCAAAGCTCCTCTTCAAAAGTCTCACTTGGATCTCCTTTTCTTTGCTTTCTCTAAAGTCTTATTTTGTCTAAAATGTGAGTATGTTGTTCCTGTGGTGGATCTGTTGTACAGATAACCAAGGCTGGCGAGATTGGGTCTTCCACTATGCCCCACAAAGTCAATCTGATTGATTTTGAAAACAGTGAGGGTAACCTGATTATAGCTAATGGAACTCTTAACAACCTGAGCACGAAGTTACCCATTTCACGTTGGCAAGTAATATAGTTCCGTTTGCATTTCGTTTCTTTTCTTTTCTTTTGTAGTTCTTTAACTCTTTGGTGTTGGTCTTCTTATAAAGAAGAGAGTCTTGATCTGGGCTTGTTGAGCCCAACCCTTGCAATGGGTTTTCTGTTCCTACTATCTGAACTAATGGTAGGTGCATCTGGAAGTTCCCCATTTATGGTGAGGTGGATATGCTCCATCCTAGCTGCAAGTTGTAGCAACTATTAGCACTTACAATCTGGAGTGGTAAGGTTGGTAAATGGGAGGCTAACATTGTTCCCATTTCCTTCTCCATGGAAAACAGATGGCAGATTTGTTCTGCTGGAATAGTAGAACAAATCCTTATTTCACCAAACTTCCAAATGGTCTTTAAAGCCGTGATAAATGGAGGGCATCATGTTTATATTGAAACAGCGATAGCTGTGAGTCTTCTCATTTGGCAAGAGGGATATCAGTGGTCATGTTTAATTTTCTCATTATTTTGTATGCTATTGCCAACGAGACCTCACAGATTCAACAATTTTGAGGAATATTGGCGTGGTATTAGGGCATTCCCTCCTTGCCTATAAAAGTGAACTTCAGGGAATTGGGAAGCTTCAGGTAAGCAAACCCCAACTGAATAGCTCCAAGGCCCACTTTATCGTGGAAGAGGCTGCCCCTGACACGTCCATTAGTTTGGCTACGAATTTGTTGGTGGTTGGAGTCTCATCTTTAATAACCTGGAATTATCAGGAGGAATTAGTAAAGACGAATTGAAATAAACTTTGCAAGTGACGAGTATTTCAGCCTCTTTTCTAATAATCTTATTAATGAAACTATTCATTAAATGGGTGGTTCCCAAGGGGCCATTGTGATCCATGTGCCTGATATCCACGCGGTCCATTTATTTTGATAGTTCATTACAGTGCAATAGTCCAAAATAGAAGCAGATTCAAATCTCATGTGGACCACACCATAGGAAATAGGGATGATTGAATGCATGCCATTAAACACTTCTTTGGAGCCATCGAGGATATTTATTTGCCATCCAAGCTGTTGATAAGGTCACAAAGACATGGATGAAGGGACCACCCAAGTATCAACTTAATTCAAAACTTTTGTCGACCTAAGAAAATTTTAATGGTAGGCGTTCAATCACCACTGTTTCCTGCGGTGCAGTTCACCTTAGATTTGGATCTGCCGCATTTTCTGACTGGCCTAAAATGAGCTGGTGAAATACATGGAGGGCATGGATATAATATACATACATCATGGTGGGCCCCACAAGGATCCACTGTGATCCACCAAGCCGCTTCAATGACATGTGTCATTTCAATAACCAAAAGTCTCCTGCTTGTACTTTTGCTACTATTTTAAAAAAAAAAAAAAAAAAAAACTTTTGCAATTTGATTCAGTTGTGCATCTAAACAAAGCTTAAATAGATATAAAATATTGGTTTTATTGAGCAGAAGTAAGGTCTAAGTCTTTGTGATATCAAAATAGAACTCTTTTGGTTTGGGTCTTGGTTATGTGAGAAAAGGGTTTTTCATTTTCACCTTTATTGTATGGGTATGCTATGGTAGGATTTAAGCTAGCTTGTTGGTTAAAATGGTATTTGTTTTTAGTATGTAGACCATTTGCAAGTGAGGATTCTATTTCAGGAGGATTGACTATATTTATTTTTGTAGTATGACTATATATGCTGCATTTTGATGTTTCTAAGTAGCATGTGTGCTTCTACAGATTGGTCATGCTGATTATGGTTCAGCTCTGGGAGAGTCTCCTAAGTTTGCATCTGATTATGGTTAGTGTTAAACTTTTAGCCATCTATCTAATTCTTTGTACAAATATTACCAGGCATCATTGGCTCGACAGCAGCAGATGTTGAAAGCTCAATCATTGTAAACTGGTTCTGATATGAGGCATGCCATGGCGGCTTCTGCTCTAGATGGAAGTAATAGGTATGGTTCTATTGATGGCATGCTTACTATTTGACATTAATCACTTGAAATCCTTGTTTACCATGTATTGATTGATGCAGTGATGTTGAATATGTTTCCTTTTCCTTCCATCTGTTTTTATTTTCGTAAATGAGAAGTGTCAACCTAACTTCAATACATGCTCGGTAGATTAAATCTTTGTGAGGGAAAATGGTGTCAGCCCTATGCTTTTGGGGGTGTAAAACAATGTAAGAACATCATTAAATTGGCTCCAGTTGAAAGTCTAATAAATTTATTTTTTGACCAGCCTAACATCATGTAATTCTAATACTATTTGAATGACTTAGAACCATTTGGTTCTTTGGTGGAAAGCTTTTAGCCCTTTAGTGAAATTGGTGGGAGCTGCTTTGATGGTTTTGTTCATCTTTTCTGGTACAAAAGTGGAAGCAAATGGATCAAATCTCAAGTATAAGCCCTTTGTATGTAAACAAAGTGGGTCTTTTTCACAATCCGAGGCAATCTTTCTTTTTTTTATTTTTTCTTTTTGGGTCTTTTGAAAATTATGTAGATCTGTATTTATCTTGTTCTCTTTTCCCAAGACAATTTTTAATGAATTTATTTTTTTTTCTTTTATAGACCCCACACTATAAGTAGAGTAACATTGTAACCATGGTTATGCCATTGATGGGAAGCCACGTAAAGCACCGAAAAACCAACTTCCATGGAGCAACTAAGGACTAGCCTGGTTCTGGCTATCATAGGAGCAATTTTCAAAGGGCTAATGGTCGGTGATCCACTCTTCTCGTTGCATACAAGTGGGGCAATCCAGAGTTCAAATCACTTCAGCCTTTTGACGCCACTCGTGCTAGGAGTAAGACCATATAGAGGATTTGTTTTTATTTATTTATTTATATTCAAGACCATTTATTGTAATATTTTTTTTTGTGTGGTAATATAAATTTTGTTTAACATACAGTTTTATTTGTATTGCATCATTTTTATGTTTCAAATATTTAAAAAATACAGGTTTTGATTGAATTATATATAATAATAAAAAATTTACTGGCATGCTAGGGCCTCACAAATCCATACAAAGGCTTCTACCGGCGCTTGTGTAGAAATCTTACGGTGCTTTTTCGCAGGAAAAAGTGTCCACAAACCATTTTTACCGGCGCTCTAAGTGATTTTTAGCGGCGCTTTTTCGCGTCGGAAAAATAGACAGTTATCGGCGCTCAGAAAGGCGCCGATAGAAGTTACCTAGTGCTGCCAATACTTTTAGCGACATACCCATTTATCGGTGCTTGACTAGTGCCACTAATATAATCGCCGGCGCTTTTTGAGACTTATAGCGGCGCTTGTGAGCGCCGCTAAAACTCTCATTTGTTGTAGTGGGCCCACCTTGCTGACGTCCAGCGGCAGGCTTGGACAGTCCAGCATGCTAGTACCGTCCAGCAGGCCTAGACGAAGGGAAACTACAAATATCAGCTTGGTCCAGCTGGTGGGCCACCCACATGTGGACCTGCCTTAACTTATATGTTGTATCTCCACCGTCCAGTCCCTAAATGTTGGGGCCTACCTTGATGAAATGTGTTGTATCTACACTGTCCAATCCCTGGACGGTGGGACCCACATGATGTAACTGTTGTATTCACACCGTCCATCCATGGACCCCACCTGATGTAGGTGTTTCATCCACGCCTTCAAGTGTTTGGACGTGGGCTGGACCCCACCATGATTTATGTATTATATCCACGCCGTCCGGTCCCTGGACGATGGGACCACCATGATTTATGTATTCGTCCACACCGTCCAGCTAGGACGGTGGGACACCCTGATGTATCTGATTCATCCCCACTGTCCAGTTGGGACGTGGGACCCTCCTGTTGAACGTGTAGGATCCACCATGATGTATTGGACCCACACCGTCTAACAACCTGGAACGATGGGATCCACCATGATGAATGCGTTGTATATCCCTGTTGTCCATCTGGTGAGGCCTATCTGGCACGTGCAAGGCCCATCTGGCATGTGCAGGGCCCACCTGCTGCATGTGCATGGCCCACCTTGTTGTACATATATGTTGCCCATCCGTTTTGTTGAATCATGGGCTACCCCATAGGCCCACAATGATGTATGTGTTACACACATTATCCACCCCATGTGATGAGCCCATTGTGATGCATATGAGGCCCTTGTGTGAGGCCTATTATGATGTATGTGAGGCCCTTGTGTGAGGCCCACTGTGATATATATGGGCCACCATGAAGTAATTGTTTTGCCCAGATAATGCATTTGCTGGACCCCGGCAGGCCAGGAAGTTGGGTGGGCTGGATGTCCAGTAAGGGCCCAGAATTTGTTGTATATAGTTGATTGTTTGAAACAATGAGGCCCACTAGATTGGGCGTATTTTGTATACCCTCTATGCCTATGCCTTTATGAGATTGTGGGCCCCGTTTATGCCTTATACAGCCCACTAACCATCTAATTGTATGAGGACCTTGCTGTCCAGATTTTTGGACATCTAGCCTTAGTGTTTTCCCATATGCTAGTGCTGCCCACCCATTGTGCTAGGCCTTGTGGGCTGATTGTAAGCCCAATATGATGTATATAATTGAATCTTTGCTGCCTATCCAACTTGCCCAGTCTTGGGCTGATTTATAAAGCCCACATTGGTGGATGTTGGATATATCTTACCTATTTATTTCAGGGCATATGGGATGCCCATGAGGCCCACCATAATGCATGTATTGGATGTTTTCTTTGGTCATGATGTTTTTGGGCCATGGGCTGCCCTTTATATAACCCATTTTGATGTATGTAGGCCTTGGGCTATTTCTTGAGGCCCACCATGTTGTGTGTAATGTTATGAATGCTACCCATTTACTTTCCAAGTAGTATTCGGGCCATGGGCCCCGTTATAAGTTAGATTTCTAGATGGGCCGCTTTCTAAGGGACAATGTGGTTAAATGTCCACGTTGTGAACCTCCCTAGGGCCCATTGTTAGGCCCATTCTCATCAATTTGGGCCCCCATAGTGTAACGTCTAGGAAAAATCCGTACAATGACCTGAGTACCACCTCAGGCAAAAATACCTAAGGATCGTATCCTGTAGAAATTTAGGCAAAAATTAATTAAGTACTGAACTAGATTAATTAGTGGATTTAGCTCGAACCACTATTTATACAAATGGCAAGACCTAAAATCATCAAAATTGCTAACTCAACCCTGCTTGAGAATCTAAGAAAAATCCCAAAAGCCTGTTGCTCTCGGAAGCATATTGAAACTCTGTATCAAACCTGGACCACACGTCGAAAGTCCGATGACCGCGAAACTATAGGGTTACATCTGTCCTACTGGGCTTGACAATCATCGTGGGAATTGAGCCTAGATGGTGTCCAGAAACGTTCAATGTGAATGTTGAGTAAAGTGTGTGAGAAACGTGAATGTCTTAGAAAACGTAATGAAACTTAAGTAAATTGGGTCATTCGCTCCCAGGAGAAATTGAGGATTTCAGACTGTCAGTTTCTGACTAAACTTCACGTATGGATCAGGAAAATTTCCCTGCACATATCTGTATACTTGTGGCCCCAATCGAATGACTATGACCGTTGATTTGACACAGTTCCTTCATGGTCAATCCGCTTATCCGATCACACCGAAAACACATCCTGTCATAGATCCATTGTTAAGGGACTTAGCCTATGCCATAAGTGAGTAATGGACCTCCAGATGAGCCTTGTATGCCTGAAACAGACGCCCTTTGGATACAAACTAGGCATACCATGGCCCTCGGGCCATTTGCATCAGTTCTGGGCCTATATAAAGCCCTTAAACCACCCCATTCCCATTCCATACAAATTTCTCTAACCCTAGGAGAGAAAAAAGAGAAAAGAAGAGAAAAGAGTGAGGAGAGAAGTGAGAGTTTGGGAGATCGTTGTTGGGATTCCTTCCCACAACTCCACGCACTGAATCGCCTTCCTGTTACGATACATGATCCATCTCAGCTATGATTTGGGTAAGAAAGCCTAACCCTAATCTTGTTTTAAAGATCCAAATAGAGTAATCGACGAAATAGCTAACCTATTTTATTGTTTAAGTACCCCTTGTTCTGTATTCGGGAAAGTAGTGTTTGAACCGAGTCTGAAACGAGTATTCCAACGAAAGGTGTGTACTATAAACGTTTAGGTTATGGTTTTCAATGCTTTCGATGTCATCTAATGATTTATATCTGACTTAATTGCTGCCATATTGTATTAGATACGATGTATTTGATATATTATGCATGTGTGAACTATGTTGAATACAAGATGCATCCTATGTGTTTGTGGAAATGTTTGAATGAACATGAAATTATGATTTATGCTTGCCATGACTGTTAATATAGGATACATGTTTGTCGTATGCATGATGATTTCTTTGTGTAAGGAATTGTCATAATATATGTCGTAACTAATCTAGTCTATATATTTGGTGAAGTGTAATTTAAGTGTTTGATAAAATGCCTGAATGAGAAAATGTTGATGATTTGTATTTATTAAGTGTATTAGGATAGGATTCCTTATTTCCTTAATCAAATGTATAGTTTCCTTCATGTAATCATATTTGTTGCTTGCAATTTATGGATAAAATGCAAGTGCTTGGTGACATGTTCAATGTGTTTGATGAAATGCCTAAATGAGGCTTTTATTTAGATTGTTTGTTAAATGCTGATATGATTATCACATATATATATCTATTGCACCTGAGTAAGATTAGGGCTATAACGTGGCCTAGGCAATCGGTAACAATCCAAGTACAGGTGGCTGAATTAGTCTTACCACATTGGGTAACTCGACGAATCCGTGTCGCACGGTGATTGTCGATAGTGGTTAGGCCACAAGGGGTACTTATGCACTCCATGACGATCAAGTCAATGTGTGCTCGTACCAGTCGAACTTATAAACAAACTGATTGGCCTTTTTGTGTGTTTACCATGTATGGACACCACTTCTTGAATCTAAGGTACCACTTACCAATGTAAAAGCTCGTTTCAACCTTGGTACCACGATCCGCTAAGACTCATGAGCTAGGCATGGTGGTATGGGACACCATGGTTGAGCTGTTGGCCTACACTGGGGTGACGAGCCTCCCCGTAGTGACCAGTGAGCAACCCAAACTCGTGATCCTGGCATGGTGGTATGGGACACCATGTTTGAGCTGTCGGCCTACGATAAGGTGATGAGCCTTCCCGTAGTGACCGCGAGTATAAACTTTAAATTTGTCTATCAACTGATTTTCATAAGGAGTGAAGCCCTACAACTTACCTATCGTATGTGGTTAACTAGGATTGACGACCCTAGATGGATCTTCGTTTGTGTTAATGATATAAAGGGAGGTACCTTAGCTTCCCGAACCTGCTGCATGAATAAACTTAATTATGTACTCAGCAAACATGACCATGCACCATATTGTAAGACCTATATCATAGTCTGTACCATTCCATAAGCTTCTACAATCCTCCCGGTTAAATTTTGGCAAACCTCGACCCGTATCCGACATTAGCGCGCGATCCTAAGCCGGGTCCTGTATACCAAAGTCGGCTCGATCCGAAACTTGTATCATAGCGACCACATCGTTGCCACAGTTCTAACGCCGTGACTCACACACCGATTCAATACCCAGGCTAGGAGATGTGGGCCTGCGTTCAATCCGAAGAAACGTCGTGCGTTGCGAACTTCGAGGGAATATCTACGATATGTCACATCAAATCAAGCCAAGTACACCACCTTACCTCCATGCCACCTCACCCAACAACAAGTACAAGTGGCCTCTCTCTCTTTTCCCACAAGTCAACCCTCTCTATCCCCTCACCACTCCTCTTTTAAAAGTTTTCAAACAAACCCATCACTCTTTACAAAATTTCAAACTAAACCCATGCCTCCCCATCACCCTTCCTTACAACCACCATTCCACCCATCCCTTTTGTCCTTTATTTTCTCTTTATCTCAATTCTCAAACACTCTCCCAAGCTCCATAAGTCCAAGCCTTCCCAAGCATTTCCAAGAGCAACAAGTGTGGCCCATTTTCCCACCCTCTCATCTCTCATCCCCACCATCAAAACTCCATCATCCACCGTTAAAAGTTGAGACAAGGAGCATAGGAGTCCAAGGGATTAAGGAGAAGGCCTAGAGGTGGGTGATCGACCATTGAATTCCATTTTTAGGTCCCACTTATTGTGGGACCTACTTGTTATATGGATCGTATTTGGGAGGGCCCAATAGTGGCGGGGTCCCTCCCCTTCACGTGTATTCTCTCTCTCTCTCTCTCTCTCTCTCTCTCTCTCTCTCTCTCTCTCTCTCTCTCTCTCTCTCTCTCTCTCCCTTAGAATGAAGTGGGCCCAACCGATATGTTAAATCTACTCCATCCATCAGATGGTGTGGCCCACCACATATCAGGGAGATCCATATCGTCCACGATAGGGATGGTGGGAAGTTCCACTCGGGAATGAATGATATATAATATATTATAATTATATATTAATATAAATATGCATGGTGGGCCACGTTCATGTGGGACCCACCATGATGCTTGTGTTCTATCCATGCCGTCCAGCGTCCCTGGACGTTGGACAGAGCGTGGCTAACATGGGGTGCGTGTACTGACAGGGGTATGTACTTACAAGCTTTAAAAAAAAAGAGCTTTTTAGGTGGGCTACTTAGGTAGGCCCTACCTTGATGCAAAAATCAAATCTACACCATCCATTCCATTCTCCAACTCACTTTAGGCGTTGAGCTGAAAAATGAAGCCATTCAGATTATCTGGCGGGCCATAGTGTAGAAAATAGGGATTCTTACCGTTAAAATGCACTTTGAAGTTTTCCATACGCCAAAATACCTCGGATATTGGGCTCATTTAGCCTATAATGAGCTATAGGATCCAATGGCTAGAGTGGATCTGACCGATGCGGGCCCCACGTATGAAAAACCTGAGAAATTCATTATTTTCAAAAAAAAAATATGAAACAACAACAGTAACTACAGCTACTGCTGGCGGAGGACGCTAGCGCGTGGCGCTGTGGACGGTGGCCAGGGACCATGGGTCCCAGCCGTGGGCCCCACCATGATGTGTGTAGGATATCCACACTGTGCATTTAGTGGGCCCCCTTCTGGCCATGGGCTGACCCAAAAATCAGCCGTACATGAATAGTGAGGATTGACGCCTACCATTGAAACCCTTATGGGTTGCAGAAGTTTCGAATCAAATATGAGATTTATTTTTCCTATTCGTTCAGGTCCTGTGACCTTATCAACGGTTTGGATTGCATATAAATATTACGGTGGGCCCCATGCCTATGTGGCCTCGTCAACAGATTGGATGATAAATAAACATTACAGTAGTCCCTGGTCCGTGGGACCTTACCAACAGGCTGGGTGTAAAATAAACATTATGGTGGGCCCCAGGTCTGCATGACCTGGCCACAGGTTAGGTGGAGAATAAACAATACAGTGGGCCCCATGTTTTCTGTGACCTTATCAATGGGCTGGATGGAAAATAAACATTATGGTGGGCCCCACTGATGTATGTATTGCAATCCACACCCTCCATTAGTGTGGGCCCCACCATGGGGTATGCACCTCATCTATGCAGTCCATCCTTCCCATCCCTATGGGATCCACCATGTTGCATGGGTTACATCCAAGCCGTCCAACCATTTTTAAAAGATCATTTTAAGACTTGAGACTAAAAATAAGACAGATCTAGAATCAGGTGGACCACATTATAGAAAATAGTGGGTTTGAACATCCACCATTAAAACCTTAGAAATTTTAATGGTGAAAATCGTTATCACCACTTATATTTGGGTGTGGCCCATTTGATATACGCGTGACCCATTGTTGAGGTCCACCTTGATTTGCATAAGGCCCATGTTGTGAGGCCCATCGTGATGTATACAAGGCCCATGGGTTATGGCCCATTGCAATGCACGTAAGGCCCATTGGTGCGGCCCATTGATACGGCCCACTTGACAAATATAAGGCCCATGTGATTAGGCCCATCTTGACGTAGTTATGGCCCATCCGTTGAGGCTCATCTTAATATATACAAGACCCATGTACATGAGGCCCATTTGATGTATTGGAGGCCCATGGGTCGAGGCCTAGTGGGATATACATGAGGCCCATTATAACGTGATTCTACCATGGTTTATGTGTTGACCTTTATAGCGGGCTATACCTTGGGAGCAATGATGGTTTGACGTCCACATTGTAAGGATAATGCTGGTTAAATGTCTGTATTATCACTCTCCCTAAGGCCCATGGATAGGCCCATACTTGTAGTGTGTAAGTTGTCTAGGCCCATCTTCGCTATGCACAAAGCCCATCACTATATAACATGCTTAGTATAGATCCATGATTCATGATCATACGCATCATATGTATGCTTGATATGAGGAGTAACTGATCATAGCATATGCCCTCGAGCAGATTGTTTATGGGCTCCCTGATATGCGGAGTTGCCCTTCATTAGAGCACGGTATGCGCAGGATTTATCGCATGTCTGGTAGAGTGATTCATGTACTTGCATTTGTGTGATTATGATTATTGTATGCCCTAGTGACATCAGTAGCCAGATTAAATACCGAAAATATTATTTCTAGCATCGGGGTGCCATAGATGTCCTTAGGTGAAAATCTCTAAACCCGATGGTACCAGAGGATGACTCCAACGTCGAAACCGAATGGATACATGAGCACGCGAGGGCTGTATACCAGTAGGCCGCGTCTCCCACTGTGTCGTGGTCGGTTGGAAAGGGGTGTGACCTTACTCGCCTAAGTGAGGGGGCAATTTTTAGCTTGAGTTTGACCAGCTTGAGGAATGGGTCCGCTATCGACGAGCCGGGCCCGATATTGGCAGGCAGATAGTGAGGTCTTTTCCACTCTCCCAGTTGTGCGTTCGGATAAGGGCGACAAGCTGGCGTAGAGTGTACTAGACCCCGGTGATTATCTAGAATGAGAACTGTACTAATATTTGATGAGTTGTATGTGGATTTGGAAGAGGATTGGTATGCTTGAGTTGCATCTTTCATCGCATGGCCTTGTTATGGCCGATGGCATTCATATCTTACACCGCATAGCCTTGGTACGGCTGCTTGCATTCATGTACTCATCAGCATGATTTCGCATTACTTTAACCTTGCATTCTAAGTACGCTTTTATTACACACACACTTACACCACCCACTAAGCTTTCTATAAGCCTATGTATGATTGATGCGTGCAGGTGACGCCAGGACGTAGCCGTAGCCTCGCCGCAGTAAGAGCGTACACTCGAGCTTCTGGAGTTTTTATTACTTTCATTATATTGTATTTCCTTTTCATACGCATTGTACTTAAAGTTTTTGATCATAGTGGATTGTGTGATGATGTTCTTGTGGTTATTGTTCGTGGGTTATGCTTATGGTTATGCTTATACTGAATCACAATCATGCTTGAAATCCTCCTTGTAGGATCTTAGGATCGGAACCTGGTGTATAGATGCCGGGAGCCGAGAATGGGGTACTAAGAAGGCTGTCGGAGCCAGATTCGACGATCGAAAATTTTGTGAGCCCGGTTTTTGAGTTTGGGGCGTGACAGAAGTTGGTATCAGAGTATAACTTGGGAATAACCAAGAACAACATCACATGTTTACTATGAGTTTAGGACGATTAGGTTCCGAGTGCGTAACCTTCTAATTGAATTCCCTAATGTGTGATTCTCAAGGTTGATTGGCCTCCTTATTCTTCCTATAGGACATGACGCGTAGGAAAGTGACCCGATCGACTCCCACTCCACCACCTGAGGCTCCCACTTTACCACATGTGGCTCCTGCTCCACCCCCAAAGATCCCTGCTCCCCAACATGAGGATGTTGTTCCTCCACCTAAGACCGGTGCGGATCCAACCATGCCTGTAAGTGTCTCTCAGTTACAGCAGATGTTACAAGCTGTGACAGCTGTACTTCAGGGACAGGGCAGGTGCCCAGTTGTTTCTCCAGCCCAGGCAGAGCAGGAGCGCGCGAGCACCCTTCTTCGTGAGTTCAGACAACTCGATCCTCCGTGTTTTCAGGGCGAGCCAGATCTGACAGCAGTTAAGAGGTGGTGCTCCAATGTGGAGAAGATTTTTGACACTATGGCGTGTACAACCGAGCAGCGAGTCCGGTTGGCAGTGTTTCTTCTCCAGGGTGAGGTCGAGCACTGGTGGACCTCCATTACCCGTGTTGTAGGGCCTGATTATGTCTAGACATGGGATGATTTTATAGACCGATTCGAGAAGCAGTACTTCCTTGACCACATTCGACGTCAGAGGGTACTGGAGTTCGAGACTCTGGTGCAGGGGGACATGACTGTAGGGCAATACACGGCCCATTTTGTGGCGCTATCGAGGTTCGTGCCATATTTGGTTGACGATTAAGGCCGGAAGGCTTGCCATTTTGAGAACGGCTTACGTTACGGTATTCGAGGTCATGTGATTGGGCATGAGCTCCCGACTTTTCAGGCAATAGTGCGGAGGGCTCAGATTTATGAGACAGAGTGGGCCAGTACACAGAGTGATCAAGATCATAAGAGAGGTCGGAAGAGGCAGGCCCCCTCTAGTAGCTCCCAGTAACATCGATGACCGCAGAGATACAGGAGCCACCCATCCGCCAGAGCACCAGTAGTACCGTCGGCACCCCCAGTGGCACCACCTTAGAGACAGCTTTCTGATACTGCTATGGATGAGGTAGGATAGGACACCGTAAGTCGGAGTGTCCCTAACCTCAGCAGCAGCAGCCGAGAGCACCACAGTAGCCTCCACAGCAGCCGAGAGCATCGCAGCAGCCTCAGCAGCAGCAACGACAGCAGATTCCACCATCAAGGTCCCCTCAGCAGCAGCATCAGCACCAGCCTCCGAGACCACAGCAGTAGAGGCAGCAGTTTCGAGTGCCTCAGCGACAACAGTATCAGCATTCTCTGAGGGGACAGGCACCTCCCGAGCCAGCTCAGGCTATATTCTATGCGGCTCAGCAGGACTCGCAGTCATCCGGAGGAGTCGTTGAGGGTATACTTTCAGTCTCTTCATGCATTGCCCGAGTGTTATTTAATTCTGGTGCTTCACACTCATTTATGTCTGAGGATTTCTGTCAATCGACTGGATTGCCGACAGAGTCTGCTAGTGAGGGATTGATCGTATCGATGCCCTTGGGAAAGACTACAGTATTAGGCCGTTTCTATTCGTCTTACCCTATTCTAGTCGGTGATATCTTTTTCCCCGCTTACTTTTTTGTGCTGCCGATGTTAGATTTCAACGTTATCTTGGGCATGGATTGGCTTACCAAGTACCACGCTATCTTGGACTGTTCTGAGAGGACAGTCACCTTCTGCATACCAGGCTTGCCGCAGTTTCAGTTCATTGCTAAGCTCAGAGGAGAGCCATTGTCTTGTTTGATGTACTGCGCAGTCGAGGAGCCTGTTGCCTTGTGTATCGATCAGTTGTCGATTGTCTGTGACTTTTTCGACGTATTCCAGGAGATTTCAGGATTGCCGTCGCGCCGTCATATTGAGTTCCAAATCAATCTTGTGCCCAGTACCGTGCCTATATCGAAGGCCCCGTATCGTATGGCACCAATGGAGTTGCGCGAGCTGCAGTGACAGTTGGACGAGTTGTGTGGGTTGGGATTCATTCGTTCGAGCAGTTCTCCGTAGGGAGCACCGGTACTCTTTGTCAGGAAGAAGGATGGCTCGTTGAGGCCCTCCGTCGATTACCGCGAGCTCAATGGGGTCACGATTAAGACCAAATACGGCTCCCGAGGATAGATGATTTGTTTGATTAGCTGCAGGGTGCACAGTTCTTTTCAAAAATTGACCTGCATTCTAGTTATCATCAGATTTGAGTCCGAGAGGAGGACATCCCGAAGATGGCCTTTAGGACGCGTTATGGTTATTTTGAGTTTCAGGTCTTGTCCTTCAGACTGACCAATGCACCCGCGGTATTCATGCAGTTGATGAATGAGGTCTTCCATCCATATCTCGATCAGTTTGTTGTGGTCTTCATCGATGACATTCTGATATATTCAAGGACCCGTGAGGATCATATGCAGCATCTGGAGATCGCATTGCAGATCCTCTATGCCCACCAGTTGTATGCGAAGATGAAGAAGTGTGAATTCTGGTAGGAGGAGGTGAAGTTCCTCAGTCACGTGGTGACGAGGGAGGGTGTCGCAGTGGACCCCTCGAAGGTTGAGGCAGTGCGCCAGTGGAGCCAGCCCACGACTACGTCTGAGATCTGTAGTTTCCTTGGCTTAGCGGGATACTATCGGCGTTTCGTTGAGGGCTTCTCCCATATTGTAACCCTGTTGACCAGGTTGACTCGGAAGGGAGTAGATTTTGTTTGGACTAACGCATGTGAGCAGGCATTCGTGGAGCTGAAGGACCGTCTGACGTTCGCTCCTGTCCTCACTCTTCCCTCTGGGAGTGATGGATTTGTTGTATTTACCAATGCCTCACGTATTAGTTTAGGAGTTGTCCTGATGTAGCACGGCAGGCCTATAATCTTTGTGTCCCGTCAGCTCAAGGTCCATGAGTTGAACTACCCCACACATGATTTGGAGCTGGCAGCAGTCGTCTTCGCACTGAAGGTGTGGAGACACTATCTCTATAGGGTCAGATTCGAGCTCTTCTCCGACCATAAGAGCTTGAAGTATCTATTTTCTTAGTCTGAGCTGAACATGAGGCAGAGACGCTAGATGGAGCTCCTGAAGGACTATGATTTTGACCTCCAGTACCACCTAGGCAAGGCGAACGTAGTGGCAGATCCCTCAACCGTCAGCCACAAGGCCTGGTGGCACATATGATGATTCAGGAGTGGAGGATGCTTGAGGATATAGCAGAGTATGACTTTGACTTTGGTTTGCAGTCTTCTATCGTTCAGCTATCGAGCCTATCGATTCAACCCTATCTCGTAGCAAGGGTGATCGAGGCTTAGCAGGCAGACGAGTCATTACAAGATTACCGAGCAGGAGCAGCATCTGAGAGTCAGAAGATTGGCAGATTGGTTCTGATAGTGGACTTCACTTTAGAGGTCGATTATATGTCCCGGATATTCCTGAGTTGCACAGAGATCTTATGACCAAGGCACATCGATTGCGGTTTTCTATTGACCCTGGCTCGACGAAGATGTATCGTGATATGAGGAGACAGTATTTTTGGGTATGGATGAAGCATCAGATCGCCAATTTTGTGGCTGAGTGTGACACATACTAGCGTGTCAAAACCGATCATCAGAGACCCCCTAGTCTATTGCAGACGTTGAGCATCCCGATGTGGAAGTGGGAGCACGTATCTACCGATTTTATCATGGGTTTGCCGAGGACTCAGCGCGGTCATGACGCCATCTCAGTTATCATGGATTGCCTAACGAAGTCGGTACATTTTCTTGCGATCCGTGTGACTTAGCCTTTTGACCGGCTTGTGAGGTTATTCATCGAGGAGATTGTGAGGCTGCATGGTGTTCCAGTGTCGATCGTTTTTTACGGAGACTGAGGTCCACGTCTCAGTTCTGGAGGAGCTTTCAGAGAGCGATGGGCACTGATTTGCAGCTCAGCACCATGTATCACCTGCAGACCGATTGCCAGACCGAGAGGGTCAATCAGATCCTTGAGGACATGCTTCGGGCCTGCGTGATTGACTTCGGGGGTAGCTGGGATGAGCACCTGCGATTAGCTGAGTTCGCATACAACAACAACTATCAGGCGACCATTGGCATGGCTCCTTTTGAGGTATTATATGGCAGACCGTGTAGATCTCCGATTTGTTGGACCAAGGTCGGTGAGTGGCATCTCCTAGGTCCCGAGCTTGTGCAACATGCGTCAGAGGTTATCGATATCATCAGGCAGAGGATGCGCACAGCTTAAAGCTGGCAGAGGAGTTTTGCTGATCACCGGCGTCGTCCCTTGGAGTTTGATGTAGGGGACCACGTGTATCTCAAGGTCTCGCCCATAAAGGGCGTAGTCCGATTTGGAGCGAAGGGCAAGCTTGTCCCAAGATTTATAGGACCTTTCGAGATCACTAGGCGCGTTGGCACCGTGGCCTATCGGTTTGCCCTGCCATCTCAGTTGTCTGGTGTCGACAACATTTTTTATGTCTCTATGCTGAGGAAGTGTGGGTCAGACATTGTTCCAGTTATTGACTAGCAGCCTCTAGAGGTTCGTGAGGACGCTTCCTATATTGAGCAGCCAGTTCGTATCCTTGATCGGAAGGAGCAAGTCCTCCGGACCAAGGTCATTCCCTTGGTGAAGGTTCAGTGGGATCACCATTCTGTTAATGAGGCGTCTTGGGAGCATGAGGCTGAAATTCAAGAGCGTTACCCCCATCTCTTTGATGATTGATTGTCAGTTACATTGTGTATGTTGTCTCCGATTTTATATGACAATGCCTTGTTTCCTCTTCTATTATGAGTTATGTTTACTTGCAATGATTGTGTAAATTTTGAGGATGAAATTTCTTTTTGAATGGGAGACTTATAAGACCTGTATCATAGTCCGTACCATTCTGTAGGCTTCCGCAATCCTCCCGGTTGAATTCCGACAACCCTCGACCCGTATCCGACATTAGCGCGCGATCCTAAGCTGGGTCCTGTATACCGAAGTCGACTCAATCCGAAACTTGTATTATAGAGACTGTGCCGTCGCCACGGTTCTAAAGCCATGACTTGCACACCGATCCGATACCAAGCCAGGAGATGTAAGCTTGCGTTCATTCCAAAGAAACACTGCGCGTTATGAACTTCAAGGGAATCTCTATGACATGTCACATCAAATCAAGTCAAGTACACCACCTTACCTCCATGCCACCTCACCCAACAACAAGTACAAGTGGCCTCTCTCTCTTTTCCCACAAGTCAACCCTCTGTCTCACCTCACCACTCCTCTTTTACAAGTTTTCAAACAAACCCATCACTCTTTATAAAATTTCAAACCAAACCCATGCCTCCCCATCACCCTTCCTTACAACCACCATTCCACCCATCCCTTTTATCCTTTATTTTCTCTTTATCTCAATTCTCAAACACTCTCCCAAGCTTCATACGTCCAAGCCTTCCCAAGCATTTCCAAGAGCAACAAGTGTGGCCCATTTTCCCACCCTCTCATCTCTCATCCCCACCATCAAAACTCCATCATCCACCGTTAAAAGTTGAGACAAGGAGCATAGGAGTCCAAGGGATTAAGGAGAAGGCCTAGAGGTGGGTGATCGACCGTTGAATTCAATTTTTAGGTCCCACTTATTGTGGGACCCACTTGTTGTATACATCGTATTTAGGAGGGCCCAATAGTGGCGGGGTCCCTCCCCTTCACGTGTATTCTCTCTCTCTCTCTCTCTCTCTCTCTCTCTCTCTCTCTCTCTCTCTCCCCCCCCCTTAGAATGAAGTGGGCCTAACCGATATGTTAAATCTACTCCATCCATCAGATGGTGTGGCCCACCACATATCAGGGAGATCCATATCGTCCATTATAGGGACGGTGGGAAGTTCCACTCGGGAATGAATGATATATAATATATTATAATTATATATTAATATAAATATGCATGGTGGGCCACGTTCATGTGGGACCCACCATGATGCTTGTGTTCTATCCATGCCGTCCAACATCCCTGGACGTTGGACAGAGCGTGGCTAACATGGAGTGCGTGTACTGACAGGGGTGTGTACTTACAAGCTTAAAAAAAAGAGAGCTTTTTGGGTGGGCTACTTAGCTAGGCCCCACCTTGATGCAAAAATCAAATCCACACCATCCATTCCATTCTCCAGCTCACTTTAGGCGTTGAGCAGAAAAATGAAGCCATTCAGATTATATGGCGGGCCATAGTGTAGAAAATAGGGGTTCTTACCGTTAAAATGCACTTTGAAGTTTTCCATACACCAAAATACCTCGAATATTGGGCTCATTTAGCCTGTAATGAGCCGTAGGATCCAATGGCTAGAGTGGATCTGACCGATGCAGGCCCCACGTATGAAAAACCCCAGAAATTCATTATTTTCAAAAAAAATATAAAACAACAGCAACAACTGCTGCTGCTGCTGGCAGAGGACGCCAGCGCATGATGCTGTGGACGGTGGCCAGGGACCGTGGGTCCCATCCATGGGCCTCACCGTGATATGTGTAGGATATCCACACTGTGCATTTAGTGGGCCCCCTTCTGGCCGTGGGCTACGCTAAAAATCAGCCGTACATGGGACTTGGGTGGCCCATGTCACATGAACAGTGAGGATTGACGCCTACCATTGAAACCCTTGTGGGTTGCAGAAGTTTCGAATCAAATATGAGATTTATTTTTCCTATTCGTTCAGGTCCTGTGACCTTATCAATGGTTTGGATTGCATATAAATATTACGGTGGGCCCCATGCCTATGTGGCCTCGTCAACAGATTGGATGATAAATAAACATTACGGTAGTCCCTAGTCCGTGGGACCTTACCAATAGGCTGGGTGTAAAATAAACATTATGGTGGGCCCCAGGTCTGCATGACCTGGCCACAGGTTGGGTGGAGAATAAACATTACAGTGGGCCTCATGTTTTCTGTGACCTTGTCAACGGGCTGGATGGAAATAAACATTATGGTGGGCCCCACGTGAGACCCACTGATGTATGTATTGCAATCCACACCTTCCATTAGTGTGGGCCCCACCATGGGGTATGCACCTCATCTATGCGGTCCATCCTTCCCATCCCTATGGGATCCACCATGATGCATGGGTTGCATCCAAGCTGTCCAACCATTTTTAAAAGATCATTTTAAGGCTTGAGACTAAAAATAAGACAGATCTAGAATCAGGTGGACCACATTATAGAAAATAGTGGGTTTGAACGTCCACCATTAAAACCTTAGAAATTTTAATGGTGAAAATCCTTATCACCACTTATATTTGGGTGTGGCCCATTTGATATATGCGTGACCCATTTTTGAGGCCTACCTTGATTTGTATAAGGCCTATGTTGTGAGACCCATCGTGATGTATGCAAGGCCCATGGGTTATGGCCCATTGCAATGTACGTAAGGTCCATTGGTGCGGCCCATTGATATAGCCCACTTGACAAATATAAGGCCCATGTGATTAGGCCCATCTTGACGTAGTTATGGCCCATCCGTTGAGGCCCATCTTGATATATACAAGACCCATGTACATGAGGCCCATTTGATGTATTGGAGGCCCATGGGTCGAGGCCTAGTGGGATGTACATGAGGCCCATTATAACGTGATTCCACCATGGTTTATGTGTTGACCTTTATAGCGGGCTATACCTTGGGAGCAATGATGGTTTGACGTCCACATTGTAAGGATAATGCTGGTTAAATGTTCGCATTGTCACTCTCCCTAAGGCCCGTGGATAGGCCCATACTTGTAGTGTGTAGGCCATCTAGGCCCATCTTCGCTATGCACAGAGCCCATCACTATATAACATGCTTAATATAGATCTATGATTCATGATCATACGCATCATATGTATGCTTGATATGAGGAATGACTGATCATAGCATATGCCCTCGGGCAGATTGTTTATGGGCTCCCTAATATGCGGAGTTGCCCTTCATGAGCGCGTGGTATGCGCAGGATTTGTCGCATGTTTAGTAGAGTGATTCATGTACTTGTATTTGTGTGATTATGATTATTGTATGCCCTAGCGACATCAGGGCCATTGCCTCCACAGACACATCGTGGGTGGCCAGATTGGATACAGAAATATTATTTCTAGCATCGAGGCGCCATAGATGTCCTTGGGTGAAAATTTCTAAACCCGATGGTACCAGAAGATGACTCTAACGTCGAGACCGAGTGGATACATGAGCGCGCGAGGGCCGTATATAAGTAGGCCGCATCTCCCACTGTGTCATGGTCGATTGGAAAGGGGTGTGACCTTATCCGCCAGATTGAGGGGACAATTTGTAGGTTGAGTTTGACCAGCTTGAGGAATGGGTCCGTTATCGGCGAGCCAGGCTCGATATTGGCAGGCGAATGGTGAGGTCTTTTCCACTCTCCTAGTTGTGCGTTCGGATAGGGGCGGCAAGCTGACGTAGAGTGTACTAGACCCCGGTGATTATCCAGAATGAGAACTATACTGATATTTGATAAGTTGTATGTGGATTTGGATGAGGATTTGTATGCTTGAGTTGCATCTCGCATCGCATCGTCTTGTTATGGCCGATGGCATTCATATCTTGCACCGCATAGCCTTGGTATGGCTGCTTGCATTCATGTACTCATCAGCATGATTCTGCATTACTCTGACCTTGCATTCTGAGCATGCTTATATTGTGCACACACTTACACCACCCTATAAGCTTTCTATAAGCTTATGCACGATTGATACGTCCAGGTGACGCCATGACGTAGTCGTGGCCTCGCTGTAGTAGGAGCGTACACTCGAGCTTCTGGAGTTTTTGTTACTTTCATTATATTGTATTTCCCTTTCATACACATTGTACTCAAAGTTTTTTATCATAGTGGATTGTGTGATGATGTTCTTGTGGTTATTGTTTGTGGGTTATGATTATGGTTATGCTTATGCTTATACTGAATCAAAATCATGCTTGAAATCCTCCTTGTAGGATCTCAGGATCGGAACCTGGTGTATAGATGCCCAGAGCCGAGAATGGGGTACTACGGAGGCTGTCGGCACCGGATTCGGCGATCGAAAATTTTGTGAGCCCGGTTTCTGAGTTTGGGGCGTGACAGCATTGCATGTGCTTTGTCGAAGAAGTTGCACTTTAGGTAGGTTGTCATGCATGAACTTGGTTGTCAGAGTTGCTTGTGAGGGAGCTTCATGCGAGGCATACATCATTACTGCATACCATCCCTGCATTAATAAGAGTAGCTATGAAGTGATTGTTATATTGCTTTATCATTACTGTTTGATTGACTTGATAACATGTTAACCTTTGCCTTATAGTTCCATTGAGTTAATCACTCACTCTCACCTTAGGACGGTGTTTTAAAACACCAACCAAACTCTGTTGTAGATGTAGGTGTGGACGAAGTCTATGCAGCTAAGTTCGACTTCGTAGATGAGGAGGAGGGAGGAATTCTCCTATGTTCAGCTATCAAGCGGGTCTACGTAGGCCTCGTGCTGATTCGGCAGGATTAGAGGGACACATGGATTAGTCAGACACTTACATTTTGACATTTTGCCTATTTTGAAACAATGCATGTACTTATTTAGCTCGGCTACATAATCATACTCTGGTGGTTATAAAACATTTACCTATTCAGATATATGCATATTTCAGTCTTCCACTTGTTAAATTCAATTATATCTGGAGTATGATATATTGTTTTAGTATAATCCCACCCATGTTTAATACTTTGATATGGACAATATCTAAACATCATTATCCATGTTGCATAAGTGATGCATTAAATCTCGGGAGTAGAGCTTTGCTCGACCCTCGAAATTCGGGGCGTTACACATAATGTTACCTATCTAGCCTTAGTGGGCTAACCCAAACTGTTGGGCCCCCACTATTGATTATGCTTTCTCCATGCCTTGTAGACTTGTCCAAGTCATAGAGCCCACCTTATGCTTAGTGGGGCCCATAGGAAGCCCGGTTCACTATGTGATGGAACAGGTGAGGAAGTTCATTCCTTGTTCTTAAGCCCATTCTTGATATGGGCAGGCATCTAGGCCCATCCTTGATATGAAGAGAGTACATCATCTCCGTAGGGCATGCTTAGTATAGCTTCATGATTTATGTCCATGCGCATCATATGTTTGCTTGATATGAGGAGTGATTGATCATAGCATATGCCAATAGATAGATTGTTTATGGGACTCCCTGATAAAGGAGTTGCCCCACATGAGAGTGCAGTATGTGTAGGATTGATGCATGATTGGATAGTATGACCCATGCATCTTACATTTGTCTGATGAGATCACTATACGCCCTAGTAATATCAAGGTTGTGGCCTCCGCAGGCATAGTGTGGATGGCAGAATTGGATACCGAAAATACTTGTCACTAGCACTGGGGCACGATAGATGTCCTTGGGTGAAAGTCCCAGAACCCTTATGGTATAATGAGGATGCTCCAACGCCGAGACCGAGTGAATACATGAGCACACAAGGGCCGTATACCAGTAGGTCGCGTATCCCACTATGTCATGGTCGGTTGGAAGGGGGTGTGGCCTTACCTGCCCGAGGGAGGGGCAATGTCAGGCTAAGTTTGACTAGCTTGAGGAATGGGTCTGCTATCGACGAGCCGGACCGATATTGGCAAGCGGATAGTGAGGTCTCTTCCACTTACCCTGTTGTGCGCTTAGATGGGGTGGCAAGCTGGCATAGAGTGTACTAGACCCCGATGATATTCCAAAGATGAGTTGTATTGATATGTGGATTCAGATAAGGATTGGTATGCTTAAGTTGCATCTCACATATGTTATTGGCCATGTAGGCCTCACATCGCATAGCCTTGGTAGGCTGTTAGCATTCATGGACTTACCAGCATGTTTCTGTATTACTCTAATATTGCATACTTGGCACTTACCTTACGCACACACTTATACCACCCTCTGAGTTTCTTGTAAGCTTATGCACGATAGATGAGTGCAGGTGACGCTAGGACGCAATCGAGCTAAGGCAGGAACTTGTGGCTGAGCTTCTGGAGTTTTTGATATTTGTCTTGTATTTTCCTTCATGCCTTATACTCAAAGTTTTTTATTATTGTGGATGTGTGGTGATGTTTCTTGTTGTTGTTGTGGGTTATGCTTATGGTTATGCTTCTTATGAAACAAATTTACACTGAAAATCCTCCCTGTAGGATCCCAAGATCGGAATCTGGTATATAGGTGCCAGGAGCCGAGAATGGGATACTATGGAGGCTGTCAGCGCCGGATTTGGAGATCGAAAATTTTGTGAGCCCGGTTTTCGAGTCTGGGCCTTGACACACCCGTTAAGGCCGGGGACCCTCCGATGCCTAAGTCAGGTAGTTTCGCAGAAGTAGAAGAATCAGGATATTTGTTATATGTACCTTTACTCATGGCAGTGAGTGTATTTATAGGCTTTTGGAGATGGTAGCGTATATGGTAATGCCTCTCTATGATGGATGCATGTCACGCCCCAAATCCGGGGACGGACGGCTTTCGTAATGCACTGAATCTGGCACTCGACTTCCATACACCAAGTCCCGAGTTCGGTGCACTGCAAGGAAGATTTTTTACTAAAATTTTATATATATATAATATTCATACCTGAGCATGATGATCCGTAATCACAATACTAGCAATAGTCTCCATTATAAATCCTGATGATTACAAGTACAATGCTTTTCCAAAAGGTACACAACGTCAATATTGCTAAATCACAAAATAGATACAATGCGTCGAGAAAGCTATATCCTCCAAGTTACTCCTACCCTTTAAAAAATTGGAAAATAGGAAGCTTAGGCAAAAAGCCTAGTGAGTACACTCGTGTGTGCAGAGTGTACAAGCATGCAGTAACAATCAAATATCAGAGTACACAAGTTGAAGCATAGTGACCAAGTAATGTTGCATAAATCCAAGAGGATATGATGCAATGCAAGTGATGATATGCAAAGGTATGCTGGATGTATGCAGGCATGCAAATCCTCTTCTAAAAGTCCACATCACAATACAGTTATCATCACTGAAAATCACCGGGGCTAGTATCCAGAACAAGTCTGAAACTTTTTGAAATGAGACCTCACATACCCGCCTTGTCAGTGGAGGGCCTATAGCCATGCCAATACCCACCCAGCACACTGGTAGCGGACCCATTTTGGGGGTTGGTCAAACCCAACCACATTCGCTCCAACTCTTCGGCTAGGCGTAGCCGAACCTCTTCTCACCGGACCGCATCGACGGAAGTCAGGCCTACAATGGTCTTCGGCACCAGGTGACCCATGGCATCCACCCGGTCTCGATAATGAGGCTCGAGGGTACCACTTGAGGTTTAGGGAATTTCCCTAGGGGTCTGAGACCCAGTATAAGAAACCCAAATTTTTTGTGCCCACAAATACCAACCACGATGCCGCTGTGGTGGTCTCATCAGTATAACCACGGTGTTGCTGTGGTGTTCAATCCATCTCATGAGGATACTATGCAAAATGCAATGATAATCCACAAGCACGCTATGCAGTATAATTGCACTCAAGCAATGCTATGCATGTAAGCCACATATGCATACAAGGCAACCCTAATGCCAATCGAGCTCCTCTGCCAACCACATCCGATCTGCAATCCACGCTCATCGTGGAAAGGATATACATGTAATATGAGCATCAGCATAAACATAAATTACAATGTAGCATCAAATGAGCTTTAAGGACTTCAACTCAGGGACCGTGCCCGATATATTCGCTTAGGGACTTTAACCTAGGGACTGTGCCCGATATATTCGCTTAAAGACTTCAACCCAGGGACTGTGCCCGTGGTCTCTCAGACCAGATAACATCCGCACATACTCCATCATGTGTATCCTGCACCAACATCCTTTACCACATGCATATGATCTCCTCATGATCAAATTATGCACACCATGCACTCCTCATCCATGATGGATGTACATGTATGCTTACATGCAGACGCAATATGCACAAATATCATTAAACCAATCAAAATGATCACGGTACCAACATGGAAAAATAGTATTCTAATGTGCACTCTCCCTCATGATCATGGGGCTATGCGAGTGTCCACATCTTCCACGTCACAAGTGTGCACTAACCACATAATAGCACAATAAGGATCAATCCATCACTCAGCACCAATCTTATGGCCAAAATCTCATACAGTGTCACCACAACAGATTGTATATCAAACATGTGCAAGGAATACGCAAATACCATAACATGTATCAAACCCACGTATGAAGACCCAAGCATTTGGACATAAGCTAGCATTATAACATACAATCATTACATTAAACTACATGTATCATATCACACAATCATCGCACACATCATCATCACCGTAAGTATCACATTACACAATCACTGCACATGTGCCATCACCACATGCATAATTAGATTTTAATCCAACATCTCAACAAGTCTAGCTATCATCTCAAGTGAACTAAGGTCACGTTCAATGCCACACTTGAATGGGCCGATTAGTGGGCCGCTACATCCAAACCTTATGGCTTGTTGGGTGGTCCATTTGATTATCATGAACGGTTCATTCGAGAACTCAATCATAACTCATTCACAAGGCCCAAATGGGACTTGGCATACATACATCACAAGGAGTCTCATGCACTTACCAAGAAGTCCAAACATAGGCCCAATACGTACTTCTCATGGAGTCTTACGTTCTTTGTAAGAGGAAGTAACCTATGGGCCCGATAGGTTTACCGCTAATGAGCCCAGAAGGCGTTCACTCAAGGTGAGCTTTAAGGCTAATAGCCCACCACTCTAATATCATTGTGAACATATTAGTGGAGTCCACAAATCAAGCCCAATATTATTAATAAACTGGGTCCAACAATCAATTTGACACACGTCCTAAGTTCACATACCCAAGAGATTACATCATCGGCATAGTCCACGAGTCTGGAGTGACCACACAATTCTCATTGCCCACATGATCTTATGGCCACTCCGTTATCAGAAGTTCATATGGTTGAGAGGCCACATAAATATCACTCTACTTGTCATAATAAAGGACTTAAGGTTAGATGGTTATGTACTTTCATTACATCATAACTCTCATAATGGGGCAACTGCTTTATTAAACTTTCACATGGTCAGGCGACAAGTACTACAATTTCACATAGTTTAGTATGTATATAATTACTATCATGATCTAGTGTCCACATTTCAAAATATCCAAACATAATTGAACAATCACAATCATACCCACCATTCATGGTTACGCTATGTTATGCTAAGTCTTATACTACAACCACTTCACATGTCACATAGTTAATGACTCATATTTGGTGTCACATGGTTAAGGGTCAATGGTTACATTTCATTATACCATTTACGATTTAGAGATCACATCACATAGAATCCAGGACCATGATAGCATTAGCTTGGGTAACATAACCCTACATCACACTCGGTCTAATGTACAACTTGGTCATACGTGATTCAAGTGGCGGTGTCTATATCAATAAACACAAACCCATGTTGTTGAATGGCCATCAATGCCATTTGATTTCATACGGTTAGGTGGCCTTGTGCATATTTCACAATCGTACGATTAGATGGCTACATATACCACCTTTGTACATGATTAGGTGGCCATACTTACGCCACATGTCCTCATAATTAAGGGGGTTAGACCCAAATCACTACCTCACATTGGTCATGCCCACTATTTCATCGGACCCTCACAAAACTAGTGCCCACACACAAGTGATAATCAAACATGTTTCAAAGGTTGAACACACATCGCACCAACCTACGACTTGGGGTCACACTCCAATCACGATTTCATGTGGTCAAGGACTTTCCAAGCATTATGTAATTACTTAACTAAGGGCCAAAAGTCAATTACATGTAGTTTAGGGGCGCATATAAGTTCGCATGGTTTAGATGCCACCACATGCACACCACAAGTTCACCTAGTTTAGCGATCACCTAAGCATCACATGATCATATGTTTGGGTCACACATTCATAAATCCACTTGGACAAGTAGTTACACAGTTGCCCCAATTTCATAAGCATCACATGATCATATGTTTGGGTCACACATTCATAAATCCACTTGGACAAGTAGTTACACAATTGCCCCAATTTCATACAGTTTAGTGGGCTATAAAATTCATGAACTCACATGGTGTGGTGATCCACATGATCCTACCAATTAACAGGCTAAATGAGGAATAACCATTACAATGAGTACCACGAAAATGGTTTAGGTAGCAATAAATATACAGGCAACCCCACACTCTAAAATGATCTAACAAAATAGATGATTGACTAGTAAAACATATACATTAGGTGGCCCATGATCGGTTAAAAAAGATAAATGGGTAGGTTTCTCAGAACATTATTGCAACTCAGGAAGTCTTTAACGGTGGACAGGTGATCAATATTGCTCCCATAGCATGAGATTTGGATCTAACTAATCTATGGTAACATACCCTAAAATGATAAGGAAAAACTAATGAATGGCATGGATTTACGTCGTACTACAAGGTGGAGCCCATGGGGACTTCCTATAAGGTTGAGTTGTGTGTGACCTACCATGATGCATGTCGACCCTCAATACCATCAGTCAGATGCACCAATCTATGGTGGGCCTAGGGCTTAAAATCAAGTTAATCTGTGGCACAAGTGGGCCACACCACATGCACAAGTTGAGAGGGTTACCCTCTATTAAAACATTCATAATCATTTGTTGGGCCATCGAGGCGTGGTTCACAAATCCAACCCACCCATTATGCGTGTCCCATTTGGTTGAGGGGACAGTCAAGTTTCAGATGCATCCAAATTTCAGGTGGACCCCAGCAAGTGCATTTATATGCTCGAGCTCTGAGTTATATGAACAGTTCAAGGAGATCAAAGTTACATGGGTCCCAAAGTGATGTATTTATTATATCTACACTGTTCATCTATTTTTAAAGATCATTTTAGAGCATTATCCCAAAAAAAAAAAATGAATCATATCCAAAGATTATCTGGACCGCACCTCAAATAGTAGTGGGGATAATGATTTCACCGTTAAACAATTTACAGGGCCCACCATAATGTTTATTTTCCATCTAATCTGTTCATAAGGTCACAAAGACCTGAATTGAGAGGAAAAACAAATTTCATATTGATCCAAAACATCTATGACCCCAAAAAGGGTTTCAATGGTAGACGATCAATCCCCCGCTACTTTTTGTAGTGTGGACCACCTGATAGTTAGATCTGTCTTATTTTTCTTCTCAAGCCTTAAGACAAGCTTGTCAAATGGATGGACGGTTTGGATATAAGGCATACCTCATGATCAAACCCACAGAACTTGCTGATTTAACCGGTCTTCACATGTTTTTAGATGGTGTGGGCCACCTAAGTTCCGTGTACGGCTGATTTTTGGGGGTATCCCATCTTTAAAGGGGACCCATCAAATGCACGATGTAGATATTCAACATACATCAAGGTAGGACCAGTGGTGGGACCCACCATCCCTGCCAGTGTCCAGCAGCAAGACGCTGCTTGCTGCAGCGTCATCTGGACGCTAACAGCAAGTGGCATCCAACCCTTGCTCTTTTTTTTTGGGGGGGGGGGGGGGTATTTCCTAAGTGGGGCCCATATCAAGATGATCCAGTCCATCTGTTAGATTATATGGCTCGTGACAGACCCAATAAGCCCAATATTTAATATTTTTTGGCGTACAGAAATATCACAGTGGGCCCCAACAGTTTTCCAATAGTCAAAATCATTAATACCATTGTTTTCTATGATGTAGCCCACCAGAGACTTGGATTGGCTTCATTTTTCAGCTCAAAGCTTAAAATGAACTGGGAAATTGGATGGACAGTGTGGTTCAAACATATACATCGGCGCGGTATCATGTTGATGCAAAACTTCCACCATGACCTCAAAAGTTTTCAACAGGGGACGTCCAATCTCTCACTATTTTTATTTTTATTTTTGAATAGCATGTGCATGTGTGTGCATGGGTGTGTGTGTGTGTGTGAGTTGGGCCAGCACAATGGGCCACACTTGGACTGTTTAGATGGCATACAAAAATTCTGGTGGGGCACACTATCAATGGGTCCCACATCATCATTATCATCAACAACGACAACATATTATCATCATGATCATCATCATCCATACCACAAAATACTAAAAGACTAAGTGAAAGGGGGTGTACTCACCTTGGTGGACTAGATGGATGGTTAAGTGTTGAGACTCAAATATTGCATAATTTTCCCCATTTATATCTTAGTTATATGAACATGAATCAACTTAATGTTCTATTTTACTCATGTATGTGTTGCAAGGTGAATTTAAGAGCTTGAATTTAAAAAGGATGTTAAAAGTATGGATTTGATGCTCAATAATCACCAAGGCAATGGATAGATCTTAGGAGACTAAGATTGAAGAATTTACATGTCAAAGATCCAAGAAAACCAAGTGAGGAATGAAGAGAATCGAAGATTTGAAGTGGAGAATCCTGAAATCATCCTTAAAAAGTTTATTTTGAAACTCTGAAGTCTATTTTGGAAAACTGTGCAGCATAAAATCTATTTTAAATAAACTGCGCAGCGTAAAGTCTATTTTGAAAAACTGGGTATATTTGAGGCGGTTTCTAGAGTTTTCCAACTTTATACGAAAGTTGGAGTTCCCCATTTATAAATAGGGCCTCCCAGTGCATTCCTAAGCATCATTCAAAGCATTCAAGAGCAAGATTTAAGGTTTTTAAAGGGTTTTCAATTTTATTTAAGTTTTATAAATTATTTTTTTCTTTTAGATTTTTTTATTTGCATTTATTTCTTTCCCTTTGCTTTCTTTCTCTATTCTAATTATGTTTTTCTAAGTTCCCTCTAGCCTAAGCTAGAAGGGAAGCACATTGGTTTAATGTTTTCACAGTTATGATGATTGATTATTTTAATGATAAGAAGAATGGTGTATGCGTGTTATCTATTGTTCAAGTTTAGTTTTGATCCTAATGTGAGATCCATATGTTTCCATCATATGACATCCATATTAATGGGTAGGCTTACCCTAGATCAATTAGATTTCTTAGATAGGAGAGGTTCTCAACCTCCTACATTTCTTTGATTCATTATCTCATTGATATTGAATTCTTAAAATCATTGGCGCTTGAGAATATATATCAATGGTGCAAATCCATGATTTTCTAATCTTTTATATCATTTATTAAAATATTTAAACTGTTTTATTTTCCGATTAGGTTGACCATAGTGCTCAGATCCTAGTTGTGTTATCCAAGTCATCATGATTTTAGAACATTAACCTATGTGTGGAACTTTGAAGCTTGGGTGTTGTTTTAATTCAGTTGAATTACATCCATTCAAAACTCCTAAAATCAAATCATCAGTTTAGCTTTTTTTATTACTTAGTTTGTTTTACATTTGATTTTCTCATTCTCACAATTATTCTCCCTGTAAGATCGACCCTGTATTCATAGGATATTACTTACGAACCTCTACACTTGGAGGCAAGCAATCATTAAGATGAATGGAAGGGATGGGATTGATGGAATGGATGGTTGAGATAGATGGAAGGGATGGGATTAATGGCCCACCAAGATCACTCCTCTCTCTCTCTCTCTCTCTCTCTCTCTCTCTCTCTCTCTCTCTTATTGTAGAAAATGGTGAAAATTCTAAGGGATGGAGGACTATTTGTAGAGAAATGGATAAAAATATGGTTAGGTTAGGTTAATGTGATTAATGTTAGCTTAAGCTAGGATTATAGAAATTTGTGCATGATTAGGAATTAATGGTGGATTAAAGGGGCATGGGATGACATGGTGTGATGACATCATGCATGGGATATGGTATGAAGAAGAGTTGACTTTGGGGTGCACATGAGAGGGGGGGTATGGGTGTGTGACATCACACACATGGGTAGAGATTGTCTCACCCATGTATGGTATGGTGCATGTGTTGTGCACATGTGTGAAATGGAGTATCTGGCGACATGCGCATATGATACACCAATGATTCTTTGCGGTGTATCTCGCTAGTGGAGCATCGTACAGATGTACGGGTGGTACCTCCGCGATCGCGACGATGGGGCGGTCGATATAAAATAGGTTCCGAGGCCTTGGGGTTCTGGTCAGTTAGGTGTGTGACTAGTTCAGGTTTTTCAAGGGTGTCGATCATCGTGCACATAGGCATAGAAAATGGTACGGAATGGACAAGGTCTTACAATACGTATTGTGGAAGGGATCTTCTTCCAAATGCACTGTAGTTATCTCCCCGAGATTCAAGGCGAATATCTCGGGAAGATCTTCTTTAGATAAGATCTTCAAGTAGTCGGGGTCCAAGGAGGTCTGGGTTGATGGTTGAGGCCGACCTCCGGGATGGTGGGGTCGAGATCTTACAAACCAAATTGAACTATCAGCCATGATCGAGAATGGTACAGTGTAACGACCTTGGAATTTTTGTGTTAATCTTTCCTTAAGTAGTTGTTTTGGGGTAATTAGCGCTTTACTCGATTGCTTGTGAAATTCGCATCAATCACTTTAAATTGTATCTGCATGGCTCTAAACGTGTAGATTAGTGAGCGCTACATTACTCTGAAATCTGGGATCCATCGCTAAATCTAGTTGTTCTGGGGAATTTTTAGAAGATCTGGATCGGACCTGGACCGCGCGTCGAAAGTCCGATGGCGATGATCTTAGGCTGTTGCGGTCACCGAGTTGGGCTTGACTATCACCTCGAAAATCAAGTCCATGTGATGTTCTGGGTCGATTTGTTTGAGCTCGGAGTGAAGAGTGTGAGAACGGTTGGAATTTAATAAGTTTTTATGAAATCTGAGTCTTGTCGCTTGCGCTACGATTTTAAACTATCTGACCGTTGGATTCTGACCCATTTTCACCCTCTAATCAGGATAGTTGGCCCAGGCATATCCTAGTGCTTGTGGACCTGATCGAGATTCTGTGACCATTGAATTGAGTGTGGTCCGCCACGGCTGATCTGAAGAGCCAGTCGGTATGAAATCTCAACCTGACCTAGATCCATGGTCAGTGAGCTTAAGTCCGACCTTTCGTGGTTATAGGCCCACCAGAAGTGCTTCGTTGGATCGAGTGAGGCTTACTTTGGTTATAACCTAAGTATACCTTGTCCCTAGGGTTATTTTCATCAAGAATAGGCCTATTTATAGTCCTTAAACCCTAGCCCTCTTTTCCATACGATTTTCTCTAACCCTAGCTTGGAAAGAGAGTGGAAAAGAGAGAGGAAGTGAGAGAGTTAAGTTGGTGAATCGTCTTGGATTCTTCCTTGTTCTTCTTCATCTTTGAACCTTCACTTTGAATCGTTCTTCTGACGGTTCTGAGTTCTTTGGGGGTAAGTTAATCTAACCCTAACCTGTGTTAGAGCTTAGATTAGTTTTGGTGTTGTTGTATCTCATTTCTATCCTTGTTTTAGGGTATTCTATCGCCGTTGACGAAGACAACTCGTCTAAATCAGTTCGGTGGTTCTTTCTTTGCTTAAGGTGTGGACTTTAAGTGTATAGGTTATGGTTTTCAAGGCTTTCAACGCCAGTTAGTGATTTATTCTTGTTATGGATGAGATTTCACATGCCAAATGTTGTGTTTACATTACTTTCCTGATATGCATGTGCTATATTGAGATTTGTGTATTCTAAGTGTATTAATAAAGTACCGTATACGTATAAATTATGCACTTGTGTTTGCCATGATTATTTGTCATGTATGTATGCTAGATGCATGTATGACAACTCCTTGGTGAAAGGAATTGTCTAAGTGCATGTATTTCAACATACGTCATGTATGTTGCTTCATGTATGCTAAGTGTTTGTAGAAATGCATGAATGATCTAAGTGTAACTTATTACACTAATTTTGGGCATTGAGAAGTAATTCTCAATACTCCTATTGATGCGCATGATTTCCTTTATGCAGTTACTTTCCAAGTTATTTAAATTCAAGCATTATCTACGCTTACATTTATGTTAAGTTGAGATTCTTCAGATGCGTATGTACCATGATTTGAGTTGTTGTTCCATTACTGTTTTACATTCCACATGAGTATCTGTAGTAGTGTAATGTGTTTGGGACTATGCCTTAGTCCAGAAAATCGGTAATTGACCCTATATTCGTGGTTGAGATTGCTTTCGCCACGTAGGACGTACTAGACGAACCCGAGTCGTATTAGAGTTGTCGGCAGTGGTCTGGCCACGCGGAGTGTTTGCGCACTCTATGTCGTTCAATTCAACGTGCGCTCGTGCTAGTCGAGCTTGTCAAGTAACCCGATTGTCCGATGTATGTTTACCATGTATGGACGCTATTGCTTGAATCTAGGGTACCGAACTTACCAGTGAAATTCTATTAACTATGGTACTTGATCCGCTAAGACTCATGAGCCGGACATGGTGGTATGGGATACCGTGGTCGAGCAGTTGGCCTACGCTGGGGTGACGAGCCTCCCCGTAGTGACCAGTGAGCAACTAAACTCGTGAGCCGATTATGGTGGTATGGGACACTATATTCGTGCTGTCGGCCTGCATTGATTGGTGACGAGCCCTTTGTAGTGACCTCGAGCATACCTGGATACTGCAAGGAGGTGACGAGCCGATCTGTGGTAGTAAGGGCATGAAAGGCGTGCATTGATTGGTGACGAGCCCTTTGCTACGACCTCAAACATATGATCGTATGAGATGTCTAGGACTGACGACCCTAGTATGGATCACTGTTTGGATGGTGATATGAGGAAGGTATCTTAGCTTCCCAATCCTGCTGTGTGAAATGGACTAATAACAACTTGGTAATCATATCCATGCACCGCATTTGCATGTGCTTTGTAGATGTGGCGCACTTTGAGGCGATGTCATGCGTAACGTAAGATGAAGACGCTGAGGGTGTACGTGTGAGGGCACGCATCATATTGCATACATCCTTGCATTAATAAGAGTACTTAGGATTTATTTAATTGCCCTACTTTATCATTACTGTTTGATTGAACTGATAACATGTTAACCAGTGCCTTATTGTTCCACTGAGTTGATCACTCACTCCCACGTTTCTGGGGCGGTGTTAAACACCCACCAGACTCTGTCTTAGGCCCTGATGTTGCAGATGTGGATGCGACGTCTGAGGCAGAGCGGGAGCTGGATGACGACGAGGCTGCCTTCTCCTATATGCAGTTTTCAGACGGGTTCTAGTGAGCCTCGGTCTGATGCGTGGGATCTCTGGGATTATTTTGGGAACTGAAATGATGTAATTGATATTTATAATTTTGTTAAATAATACTTTCATACGATCTGGCTTGTATATGTACTTCAGGGATTTACACTTGTACACATATTTTCCTATAAGTCTTCCGCTTGCTTTATTCACTTATCCCTGAATCATATCTGTGTTTTGGCTTAATCTATTCCATGTTTTATGCACTAATACAGTCAACATACATCTATCATTAAATGTGTTGCATAAGTGATGTTTTGGAACTCAGGAGCTGAGTTATGCTCGACCCCCGAATTTCAGGGCGTTACATACAGATCAGGCTGAAGTGTTGATCGTGATTAAGGCTCTTCTTCGAGGTCGAGGTCGGCATCCGAGGTCGAAGTTGGTACCTGAGGTCGAGGCCGATATCCGAGGTCGACCTCCAAGGTTGGTAACCGAAGCTGAGGTCGAAGCAATCCATAGTCATTAAGTCTAGCTACTCGGCTCATCTATCCCATACATTTGGTCAGTCCATTTTTACCTATAACAAATTTCATTTGCATTCCCAAAGCCATCACTTGTAAAAAATATGGATCCTCATTAGCATATTTTTTTAGAACGTCCATAATTAAAATAATTTTCAGAAGAAATTGATTTGTCGTTGAATACTTAATCCAAAAAAAAATCTTTGTGCAGTCATAAAAAGCTTAAGAAACTAATGAACATATTCAGCTTTTGTGCAGTCTTCATCACTATGCATGTATGTGTATATTTTATCATGTGCCGCAAGTTCATGGAATGCAACTTTAAATTCTAAAGCAGTATCTAATATTTCATAAGTAGAATTCCAATGTGTGTAAACATTTAACTTGAAATGCTTTTTAGATTTCAAATCCAAACGTTTGATTATAACATCGCACGTACTCAGTCTTAAAGGTGACCCCTTATATATATAACGTTATCTCGTATGTTGACGATCGTGGAGTCAATTGTTTTCAGCTTTTCATGTACAATCAAGTTTAGTATGTAAGCACAACATCTGAATTTGAATATTTTACCCTCAAAAATAAATTTTTGACTGCCTTGAATTGACTATGTAAGAAAGAAACCAATATGTCATTGAAAGATGCATTATTTCAAGTTATTGAATAAATTTTTCTTTTTGATGCCCTACTCAACGAGGCAATTGTAAATGCAGTCCAACATTACTACACCAGTATGAGGAGGATGAACGTAGCAGAAGTTCATAACCTTCTTTTGGAGTTTTCAATATGCATCAATGAAGTATGCGGTTAATGACATATATCCCTCTCTTTGATTTGATATCGTTCATACATCCAAAGTCAAATTTATCCTTGATACGATACTAAAAGAGCTTTCAAGTTTGGATTCTCAATTAAATATATCTTCATGCTCTTTTCATAGTAAGACAAGAGGCCTTCTCACATTTAAGATTAAGAAATTTGTAAAATCTCATAAAAACTTTGCTTTCTGCAATGCTAAACAGCTTCTTATTAATTATTACCGATCTTACATACCACTCTTTCAGCTTTTCTAATCATACTTATAGGTGGAGACTATATCTTGAGAGTCGTCATTTTCAGAAGTGGTAAATGAAAGCAATTGTTAGACTTCACCCATCGACGTTCTTGGTCTCTTCACACATTTATCAAGATGCCTCTGATAATGATTAGTAGAAGAACTAGAATGCTTGTTGTAATACTTGCATCTAATCTTAATCGAACCATCTAGTAGCATGATTTCATCAAAAAAATTTCATATCGCTAATTTTTTTTCCTTTCATTGAACTTGAAGTCATTTCAACTTTACTTTCCAATATGACTCCCTCTACAATAAGAGAAGATATGACTGATACACCGGCACCAGAAATATTTGGCTTTTCCTCACAAGTCATCCATAAATCAAAATATAATAAGGGTAAGGTAAGATCAAGGCTTTTACAGGTTGAAGTAATCAATAAATTACATATATATGTGTATATAAATATATATTGCAAACAATATGGGGGCTCCTCCATAAATTGCATGACAAAAGCATCTTAAATAGTCCCCTAATAAATAAATCTGTCAAGGTGCATACATATACATAACTATATATTGTCCCTAATTGTTTCAAAATTTGTTTACTAATTGTCTCTAAATGTCTCATCTACTCCTACTTGTCTCTATCTAAACGTGCGAATTGTCTCTATCCCATTCTGTAATATACCATGTATTGTCCTCATATAGTTTATATGTGAGCCGAAATTTCGGTAGCAGCTCCCCATATTCTCCATATATATGTAAAAATCAATACAGGTTAGAGGCAACCAATAAGTAAAGAACCACATATCCGGAGAAAATATAAGGAGACACTATCGAAATTCCAACCACATGTAAACTAAAAATAAAGACAATCTAAGTACATGGTATGGTATCAAACTATCCAAAATGGGACAATTTAGGAATCCATAAAGAACAAGCATTTTCAGTTGAATGATTGTACTTATTCAATATAAATTCATAAATAGTGGATACATTGCTAAACCACTAGGTGACTTACATACTAATTAACAACATTAATTAACAAATAATCATAAGCATAAACATTTAAAGAATAAATATCAAAATATACAAGAAAAAGAATATGATAATGATTTAAATGTAGGTTAAGTAACTTAAGTTAGTGTATTTATAGTAAGCAAGTTAAGTTAGTATATTTAATCCATACAAGTAAAAAATTTAATATATCTTTCGTAATTTTAATACTCCTTAAACTCATCTCTTCTATTTAAACTAAGATTAGATCCATCATTTTCATGGTGGTATCTTCTTCAAGATGCTCATTAACCTCACCTGAATCAAAAGGTAGGGAGACTTTTACATCATGTTCTTGTATAAATTCAACTAGCTTTTCCAAACTTTTTTTTAATAAGATTATCTATACAGAATACTCAAGATCTTGTAGAATAAGGCAAATCTAGGAATAAGCTTCGATGGCTTCTTTATAATCAAGCTCGACCCTACTTCATTGTCATGTTGTCAATGAGAAAATCGTTGATATCTAAATACCCCTACCCCTTCCTTACTTAACTTCAAGGTAATTTTTTTATTTCTCTTCTTTCAAAGCTTCCAATCTCACTACCAAAAAAAGGGGCAAAGGCTACAAATAAAATCTGTAGCCATAGACCTATGGCTACGGTTTTAGTCCGTAACACAACCGTCGTCGTAGGTGCCATAACAATAGGCCTGAAACCTATGGCTACGGATTTAATCCATAGCTATAGGTTAAACAGCTACAGATATAATCCGCAGCAATTATATCTGTAGCAAAAACTTCAAACAGCTACGGATATTATTTGTAGCTGAAAGTTCATAGCAATATGCCAAAATTGAAAAGGCTACACCTGTCTGATTAGTGGCTACGGTCAATATCCGAAGCTACTTTGTACATTGAAAAATTAAATCATTTGTTCATTCAATTACCACCTGTACAATCATTCATTCATTCAATTACAATCATTCATTCATTCAATTACAATCCTTCATTCAATCAATTACATCATTCATTCATTCAATTACAATCCTTCATTCAATCAATTACAATTATAATCCTTCATTCAATCAATTACAATTACAATCAATTACAGTTATACAATCAATTACAGTTACAATTATAATAATGCTAAAAATACAAATCTTTGGCTTCATTAGAGAAATGTGCTCGAATTCACCCTGAAATTTCAACAGCTTCGTAAATTCCATCATCCTACAAACAGTCATGTCATTCATAAATTAGAATGCCCATTGGGGAAAAGAAAGACAGTGAAAGAAGTGCATCACGTATAACCACTTTTTTTTTCTTAATGAATTAAAAAAAAAACTCAAGGAGGAATAAAATTGACACAAAAGAAATGGTCTCACCATATGATTATAGGTTTTGGTTTAGATTTAGGTTATAGGTTTAGGTTAAGGTTAAGCTATAGGTTATAATTAAGTTTAGGTTATAGGTTAAGGTTTAGGTTATAGGTTTTGGTTTAGATTTAGGTTAAGGTTTAGGTTTAGGTTTAGGTTATAGGTTATAGCTTTTGGGAACTTGATTATAGGTTAAGGTTTAGGTTTAGGAAATCAGGTTCGGGTTCGGGATCGAGTTTAGGTTTGGGTTTTCAAGTTTAGGTTTAGGTTAAGGAGTTGAGATTAGGATTAGGTGTAGGTTTGGGTTTAAGAATTTGAGAATACATTTAAGTTTTAAGTTTAGGTTTAAGTTAAAGGTTTAGGAAAGGTTATAAGTTTAGGTTAGGTTTAGGTTTAGGTTTAGGTTTAAGTTATAGGTTATAGCTTTAGGGAATTGAGAATGGGTTATGGTTTAAGTTTAGGAAATCGGGTTCAGGTTCGGGATTAGGTTTAAGTTTGGGTTTTCAAGTTTAGGTTTAGGTTTAGGTTAGGGAGTTAAGATTAGGATTAGGTGTAGGTTTAGGTTTAGGGAATTGAGTTTAGGTTATAGGTTTAGGGAGAGGTTAGGTTTAGGTTATAGGTTTTGGGATTTGGGAATAGTTTTAAGTTATAAGTATAGGTTTAGGTTAGGTTATAGGTTAAGGTTTAGGAATTTGAGTTTAGGTTATAGGATTAGGTTACGGTTTAGGTTTAGGTTATAGGTTTTGGGATTTGAGAATGGGTTCGGGTTTAGGTTATAGGTTTTGATTTTGGTTTAGGTTATAGGTTTTTGGATTTAAGAATGGGTTCGGGTTTAGGTTATAGGTTTTGGTTTTGGTTTAGGTTATAGGTTTTGATTTAGGTTATAGGTTATAGGTTTATGTTAAAGTTTAGGTTTAGGTTATAGGTTTTGGGATTTGAGAATGAGTTCAAGTTTAGGTTATAGGTTTTGGTTTTGATTTAGGTTATAGGTTTTGGTTTAGGTTATAAGTTTAGGTTTAGGTTATAGGTTTTGGGATTTGAGAATGGGTTCGGGCTTAGGTTATAGGTTTTAGTTTTGGTTTAGGTTATAGATTTTGGTTTAGGTTATAGGTTATAGGTTTAGGTTAAGGTTTAGGTTTAGGTTATAGGTTTTGGGATTTGAGAATGGGTCCGGGTTTAGGTTATAGGTTTTTGTTTTGGTTTAGGTTATAGGTTTTGGGATTTGAGAATGGGTTCGGGTTTAGGTTATAAGTTTTGGTTTTGGTTTTGGTTTAGGTTATAGGTTTTTGGATTTGAGAATGGGTTATGGTTTAGGTTTAGGAAATCGGGTTCAGGTTCGGGATTGGGTTTAAGTTTGGGTTTTCAAGTTTAGGTTTAGGTTTAGGTTAGGGAGTTGAGATCAGAATTAGGTGTAGGTTTAGGTTTAGGGAATTGAGTTTAGGTTATAAGTTTAGGAAAAGGTTAGGTTTAGGTTATAGGATTTGGAATTTGGGAATAGTTTTAAGTTATAAGTATAGGTTTAGGTTAGGTTATAGGTTAAGGTTTAGGGATTTGAGTTTAGGCTATAGGTTTAGGTTTAGGTCTAGGTTTAGGTTTAGGGAATTGAGTTTAGGTTATAGGTTTAGGGAAATGTTAGGTTTAGGTTATAGGTTTTGGGAATTAAGAATAGTTTTAGGTTATAAGTATAGGTTTAGGTTAGGTTATTGTAACGCTCTGAAATTCGGGGGTCGAGCATAACTCAGCTTCCAAGTTCCAAAACATCACTTATGCAACATATTTAATGATGGATGTATGTTGACTGTATTAGTGCATAAAACATGAAATAGATTAAGCCAAAACACAAATATGATTTAGGGATAAGTGAATAAAGCAAGCGGAAGACTTATAGAAAATAAGTGTACAAGTGTAAATCCCTGAAGTAGATATACAAGCCAGGTTGTATGAAAGTGTTATTTAACAAAATTATAAGTATCAAGTTACATCATTTAAATTCCTAAAAATAATTTCAGCATCCCGCACATTAGACCAAGGCTCGCTAGAACCCGTCTGAAAACTGCATATAAGAGAAAGCAGCCTCATCATCATCTATCTCCCGCTCTGCCTCAAAAGTCGCATCAACATCTGCAACATCAGAACCTAAGACAGAGTCTGGTGGGTGTTTAACACCGCCCCAGAACGTGGGAGTGAGTGATCAACTCAGTGGAACAATAAGGCACTGGTTAACATGTTATCAGTTCAATCAAACAGTAATGATAAAGCAGAACAATTAAATAAATCCTAAGTACTCTTGTTAATGCAAGGATGTATGCAAAATGATGTGTCCCTCACGCGTACACCCTCAGCGTCTTCATCTTACGTTACGCATGACACCACCTCAAAGTGCGCCACATCTACAAAGCACATGCAATGCGGTGCATGGATATGATTACCAAGTTGTTATTAGTCCATTTCATACAGCAGGATTGGGAAGTTAAGATACTTTCCTCATATCACCATCCAAACAGTGATCCATACTAGGGTCGTCAATCCTAGACATCTCATACGATCATATATTTGAGGTCATAGCAAAGGGCTCGTCACCAATCAATGCACGCCTTTCACACCTTTACTACCACAGTTCAGCTCGTCACCTCATTGCGGTATCCAGGTATGCTCGAGGTCACTACAAAGGGCTCGTCACCAATCAATGTAGGCCGACAGCACGAATATAGTGTCCCATACCACCATAATCGGCTCACGAGTTTAGTTGCTCACTGGTCACTACGGGGAGGCTCGTCACCCCAGCGTAAGCCGACAGCTCGACCACGGTGTCCCATACCACCATGTAGTCTTAGTGGATCAAGGTACCATGGTTATTAGGATTTCACTGGTAAGTTCGGTACCCTAGATTCAAGCAGTAGCGTCCATACATGGTGAACATACATCGGACAATTGGGTTACTTGACGAACTCGACTAGCACGAGCGCACGTTGAGTAGAATGACATAGAGTGCGCAAACACTCCGCGTGGCCAAACCACTTCCGACAACTCTAATACAGCTCGGGTTCGTCTAATACGTCCTACGTGGCGAAAGCAAACTCAACCACGAACATAGGATCGATTACCGATTTCCTGGACTAATGCATAGTCCCAAACACCTTACACTACAACAGATATTCATGTTGAATGTAAAACAGTAATGGAACAACAACTTAAATCATGGTACATACGCATCTGAAGAATATCAACTTAACATAAATGTAAGCATAAGTAATGCTTGAACTTAAATAACATGGAATGTAACTTGCATAAAGGAAATCATGCACATCAATAGGAGTGTTGAGAATCACTTCTCAACGCCCACAATTAGTGTAATAAGTTACACTTTAGATCATTCATGCATTTCTACAAACACTTAGCATACACGATACAACATACATGACGTATGTTGGAATACATGCATTTGGACAATTCCTTTTACCAAGGAGTTGTCACACATACATCTAACATACATACATGACAAATAATCATGGCAAACATAAGTGCATATTTTATACATATACGGTACTTTATAAATACACATAGAATACACAAATCTCAATATAACGCATGCATATCAGGAAAGCAACGTAAACACAACATTTGGCAAGTTAAATCTCATCCATAACAAGAATAAATCACTAACTGGCATTGAAAGCCTTGAAAACCATAACCTATACACTTAAAGTCCGCACCTTAAGCAAGGAAAGAAACACCGAATTGATTTAGACGAGTTGTCTTCGTCAACGGCGATAGAATACCCTAAAACAAGGATAGAAATGAGATACAACAACACCAAGACTAATCTAAGCTCTAACACAGATTAGGGTTAGGTTAACTTACCCCAAAATGAACTCAGAACCGTCAGAATAACGATTTAAAGTGAAGGTTCAAAGATGAAGAAGAACAAGAAAGAATCCAAGATGATTCACCAACTTATCTCTCACTATCTCTCTCTTTTCCACTCTCTTTCCAAGCTAGGGTTAGAGAAAATTCGTTTGGAAAAGAGAGCTAGGATTTAAGGACTATAAATAGGCCTCAAATTGATGAAAATAACCCCAGGGTCAAGGTATACTTAAAGTATAACCAAAACCTGCCTCTTACGATCCAACGAAGCACTTCTGGTGGGCCTATAACCACGAAAAGTCGGACTTAAGCTCACTGACCATGGATCTAGGTCAAGCTGAGTTTTCATACCGACCGGCTTTTTAGATCAGCCGTGGCGGACCACACTCAATTCAATGGTCACAGAATCTCGATCAGGTCCACAAGTACAAGGATATGCCTGGGCCACCTTCCCTGATCAGAGGGTGAAATTGGGTCAGAATCCAATGGTCAGATAGCTTAAAATCGTCGCGCAAGCGACACGACTCAGATTTCATAAAAACTTATTAAATATCTAACCGTCCTCACGCTCTTCACTCCGAGCTCAAACAAATCAACCCAGAACATCACATGGACTTGATTTTTGAGGTGATGGTCAAGCCCAACTCGGTGACCGCAACAACCTAAGATCATCGCCATCGGACTTTCGATGCGCGGTCCAAGTCCGATCCAGATCTTCCAAAAATTCCCCAGAACAACTGGATTTAGCGATGGATCTCAGATTTCAGAGTAACGTAGCGCTAACTAATCTACAAGTTTAGAGCCATGCAGATACAATTTAAAGTGATTGATGCGAATTTCACAAGCAATCGAGTATAGCGCTAATTACCCCAAAAATAACTACTTAAGGAAAGATTAGCACAAAAATTCCAAGGTCGTTACAGTTATAAGTTAAGGTTTAGAGATTTGAATTTAGGTTATATGATTAGGTTTAGGTTTAGGTTTAGGGATTTGAGTTTAGGTTATAGGTTTAGGTTTAGGTTTAGGTTTAGGTTTGGGTTTAGGGATTTGAGTTTAGGTTATAGGTTTAGGTTTAGGTTTAGGTTTGGGTTTAGGGATTTGAGTTTAGGTTATAGGTTTAGGTTTAGGTTTAGGTTTAGGTTTAGGGATTTGAGAATGGGTTCGGGTTTAGGTTATAGGTTTTAGTTTCGGTTTAGGTTATAGGTTTTGGGATTTGATAATGGGTTCGGGTTTAGGTTATAGGTTATAGGTTTTGATTTTGGTTTTGGTTTAGGTTATAGGTTTTGATTTAGGTTATAGGTTAACGGTTTAGGTTTAGGTTATAGGTTTTTTGGATTCGATAATGGGTTCAGGTTTAAGCTATAGGTTTTGGTTTTAGTTTAGGTTATAGGTTTTGGTTTAGGTTATAGGTTTTAGGTTTAGGTTATAGGTTATAGGATTTGAGAATGTGTTCGGGTTTAGGATATAGGTTTTAGTTTAGGTTTTGGTTATATGTTTTGATTTAGGTTATAAGTTATAGGTTTAGGTTTTAGGTTTTGGTTTTGGTTTTGATTTAGGTTATAGGTTATAGGTTTAGGTTAAGGTTTAGGGAAAGGTAATAGGTTTTGATTTAAGTTATAGGTTATAGGTTTAGGTTTTAGGTTTTAGGTTTTGGTTTTGATTTTGATTTAGGTTATAGGTTATAGGTTTAAGTTAAGTTTTAGGTTTAGGTTTAAGTTTAGGTTATAGGTTTTAGGATTTGAGAATGGGTTCGGGTTTAGGTTATAGGTTTTGGTTATAGGTTATAGGTTTAGGTTAAGGTTTAGGTTTAGGTTTAGGTTATATGTTTTGGGATTTGAGAATGGGTTCGGGTTTAGGTTATAGGTTTTGGTTTTGGTTTAGGTTATAGGTTTTGGGATTTGAGAATGGGTTCGGGTTTAGGTTATAAGTTTTGGTTTTGGTTTTGGTTTAGGTTATAGGTTTTTGGATTTGAGAATGGGTTATGGTTTAGGTTTAGAAAATCGGGTTCAGGTTCGGGTTTGGGTTTGGGTTTTCAAGTTTATATTTAAGTTTAGGTTAGGGAGTTAAGATTAGGATTATGTGTAGGTTTAGCTTTAGGGAATCGAGTTTAGCTTATAAGTTTAGGGAAAGGTTAGGTTTAGGTTATAGGTTTTGGGATTTGGGAATAGTTTTAGGTTATAAATATAAGTTTAGGTTAGGTTATAGGTAAAGGTTTAGGGATTTGAGTTTAGGCTATAGGTTTAGGTTTAGGTCTAGGTTTAGGTTTAGGGAATTGAGTTTAGGTTATAGGTTTAGGGAAAGGTTAGGTTTAGGTTATAGGTTTTGGAATTTGAGAATAGTTTTAAGTTATAAGTATAGGTTTAGGTTAGGTTATAAGTTAAGGTTTAGGGATTTGAGTTTAGATTATAGGATTAGGTTTAGGTTTAGGTTTAGGGATTTGAGTTTAGGTTATAGGTTTAGGTTTAGGTTTTAGGTTTAGGTTTAGGTTTAGGTTTAGGTTTTGGGATTTGAGAATGGGTTCGGGTTTACGTTATAGGTTTTAGTTTTGGTTTGGGTTATAGGTTTTGGGATTTGATAATGGGTTCGGGTTTAGGTTATAGGTTTTGGTTTTGGTTTTGGTTATAGGTTTTGATTTAGGTTATAGGTTAATGGTTTAGGTAAAGGTTTAGGTTTAGGTTATAGGTTTTTAGATTTGAGAATGGGTTCAGGTTTAGGCGATAGGTTTAGGCTTTGGTTTAGGTTATAGGTTTTGGTTTAGGTTATAGGTTTTAGGTTTAGGTTTAGGTTATAGGATTTGAAAATGGGTTCGGGTTTAGGATATAGGTTTTGGTTTTGGTTTTGGTTATAGGTTATGGGTTTAGGTTTTAGGTTTTGGTTTTGGTTTTGATTTAGGTTATATGTTATAGGTTTAGGTTAAGGTTTAAGGAAAGGTAATAGGTTTTGATTTAGGTTAAAGGTTATAGGTTTACGTTTTACATTTAGGTTTTGGTTTTGATTTAGGTTATAGGTTATAGGTTTAGGTTAAGGTTTAGGTTTAAGTTTAGGTTTAGGTTATAAGTTTTGGGATTTGAGAATGGGTTCGGGTTTAGGTTATAGGTTTTGGTTATAGGTTATAGGTTATAGGTTTTGGTTATAGGTTATAGGTTTAGGTTAAGGTTTAGGTTTAGATCATAGGTTTTGGGATTTGAGAATGGGTTCGGGTTTAGGTTATAGGTTTTGAGATTTGAGAATGGGTTCGGGTTTAGTTTATACATTTTGGTTTTGGTTTTGGTTTAGGTTATAGGTTTTTGGATTTGAGAACGGGTTATGCTTTAGGTTTAGGAAATTGGGTTCAAGTTCGGGATTGGGTTTAAGTTTGGGTTTTCAAGTTTAGGATTAGGTGTAGGTTTAGCTTTAGGGAATTGAGTTTAGCTTATAGGTTTAGGGAAAGGTTAGGTTTAGGTTATAGGTTTTGGGATTTGGGAATAGTTTTAAGTTATAAGTATAGGTTTAGGTTAGGTTATAAGTTAAGGTTTAGGGATTTGAGTTTAGGTTATAGGTTTAGGTTTAGGTCTAGGTTTAGGTTTAGGGAATTGAGTTTAGGTTATAGGTTTAGGGAAAGGTTAGGTTTAGGTTATAGGTTTTGGGATTTGAGAATAGTTTTAGGTTATAAGTATAGGTTTAGGTTAGGTTATAAGTTAAGGTTTAGGGATTTGAGTTTAGGTTATAGGATTAGGTTTACGTTTAGGTTTAGGGATTTGAGTTTAGGTTATAGGTTTAGGTTTAGGTTTTAGGTTTAGGTTTAGGTTTAGGTTTGGGTTTTGGGATTTGAGAATGGGTTCGGGTTTAGGTTATAAGTTTTGGTTTCAGTTAGGTTATAGGTTTTGGGATTTGATAATGGGTTCGGGTTTAGGTTATAGGTTATAGGTTTTAGGTTATAGGTTAACAGTTTAGGTAAAGGTTTAGGTTTAGGTTATAGGTTTTTGGATTTGAGAATGGGTTCGGGTTTAGGCTATAGGTTTGGTTTTGATTTAGGTTATAGGTTTTGGTTTTGGTTATAGGTTTTAAGTTTAGGTTATAGGTTATAGGATTTGAGAATATGTTCGGGTTTAGGATATAGGTTTTGGTTTTGGTTTTGGTTATATGTTTTGATTTAGGTTCTGGGTTATAGGTTTAGGTTTTAGGTTTTGGTTTTAGTTTTGATTTAGGTTATAGATTATAGGTTTAGGTTAAGGTTTAGGTTTAAGTTATAGGTTTTGGGATTTGAGAATGGATTCGGGTTTAGGTTATAGGTTTTGGTTTTGGTTTAGGTTATAGGTTTTGGGATTTGATAATGGGTTCGGGTTTAGGTTATAAGTTTTGGTTTTGGTTTTGGTTTAGGTTATAGGTTTTTGGATTTAAGAATGGGTTATGGTTTAGGTTTAGGAAATCGGGTTCAGGTTCGGGATTGGGTTTAAGTTTGGATTTTCAAGTTTATGTTTAGGTTTAGGTTAGGGAGTTGAGATTAGAATTTGGTGTAGTTTTAGCTTTAGGGAATTGAGTTTAGCATATAGGTTTAGGGAAAGGTTAGGTTTAGCTTATAGGTTTTGGGATTTGGGAATAGTTTTAGGTTATAAGTGTAGGTTTTGGTTAGGTTATAGGTTAAGGTTTAGGGATTTGAGTTTAGGCTATAGGTTTAGGTTTAGGTCTAGGTTTAGGTTTAGGGAATTGAGTTTAGGTTATAGGTTTAGGGAAAGGTTAGGTTTAGGTTATAGGTTTTGGGATTTGAGAATAGTTTTAGGTTATAAGTATAGGTTTAGGTTAGGTTATAAGTTAAGGTTTAGGGATTTGACTTTAGGTTATATGATTAGGTTTAGGTTTAGGTTTAGGGATTTGAGTTTAGGTTATAGGTTTAGGTTTAGGTTTTAGGTTTAGGTTTAGGTTTAGGTTTGGGTTTTGGGATTTGAGAATGGGTTCGGGTTTAGGTTATAGGTTTTAGTTTTGGTTTAGGTTATAGGTTTTGGGATTTGATAATGGGTTCGGGTTTAGGTTATAAGTTTTGGTTTTGGTTTAGGTTATAGGTTTTGATTTAGGTTATAGGTTAACGGTTTAGGTAAAGGTTTAGGTTTAGGTTATAGGTTTTTAGATTTGAGAATGGGTTCGGGTTTAAGCTATAGGTTTTGGCTTTGGTTTAGGTTATAGGTTTAGGTTTAGGTTATAGGTTTTGGGATTTGAGAATGGGTTCGGGTTTAAGTTATAGGTTTTGGTTATAGGTTATAGGTTTAGGTTTAGGTTATAGGTTTTGGGATTTGAGAATGGGTTCGGGTTTAGGTTATATGTTTTGGTTTTGGTTTAGGTTATAGGTTTTGGGATTTGAGAATGGGTTCAGGTTTAGGTTATAAGTTTTGGTTTTGGTTTTGGTTTTGGTTATAGGTTTTTGGATTTGAGAATGGGTTATGCTTTAGGTTTAGGAAATCGGGTTCAGTTTCGGGACTGGGTTTAAGTTTGGGTTTTCAAGTTTATGTTTAGGTTTAGGTTAGGGAGTTGAGATTAGGATTAGGTGTAGATTTAACTTTAGGGAATTGAGTTTAACTTATAGGTTTAGGGAAAGGTTAGGTTTAGGTTATAGGTTTTGGGATTTGGGAATAGTTTTAGGTTATAAGTATAGGTTTAGGTTAGGTTATAGGTACAGGTTTAGGGATTTGAGAATGGTTCAGGTTTATGTTATAGGTTTTGGTTTTAGATTAGGTTATAGGTTTTGGCATTTGATAATGGGTTTGGGTTTGGGTTATAGGTTTTGGTTTTGGTTTAGGTTATAAGTTTTGATTTATGTTATAGGTTAACGGTTTAGGTTTAGGTTTAGGTTATAGGTTTTTAGATTTAAGAATGGGTTCGGGTTTAGGCTATAGTTTTTTGTTTTGGTTTTGGTTTAGGTTATAGGTTTTGATTTAGGTTATAGGTTTTAGGTTTAGTTTATAGATTATAGGATTTGAGAATGGGTTCGGGTTTAGGATATAGGTTTTGGTTTTGGTTTTGGTTATATGTTTTGATTTAGGTTATAGGTTATAGGTTTAGGTTTTAGGTTTTGGTTTTGGTTTTGATTTAAGTTATATGTTATAGATTTAGGTTAAGGTTTAGGGAAAGGTAATAGGTTTTGATTTAGGTTATAGGTTATAGGTTTATGTTTTAGGTTTAGGTTTTGGTTTTGATTTGGGTTTTTGGTTATAGGTTTAGGTTAAGGTTATAGGTTTTGGGATTTGAGAATGGGTTCGAGTTTAGGTTGTAGGTTTTGGTTATAGGTTATAGGTTTAGGTTAAGGTTTAGGTTTAGGTTATAGGTTTTAGAATTTTAGAATGGGTTCGGGTTTAGGTTATAAGTTTTGGTTTTGGTTTTGGTTATAGGTTTTGGGATTTGATAATGGGTTCGGGTTTAGGTTATAGGTTTTGATTTTGGTTTAGGTTATAGGTTTTGATTTAGGTTTTAGGTTAACTATTTAGGTTAAGGTTTAAGTTTAGGTTATAGGTTTTTGGATTTGAGAATGGGTTCAAGTTTAGGCTATAGGTTTTGGCTTTGGTTTAGGTTATAGGTTTTGGTTTAGGTTATAGGTTTTAGGTTTTGATTTAGGTTTATGTTTAGGTTATAGGATTTGAGAATGGGTTTGGGTTTAGGATATAGGTTATGGTTTTGGTTTAGGTTATATGTTTTAATTTAGGTTATAGGTTATAGGTTTAGGTTTTAGGTTTTGGTTTTGGTTTTAATTTAGGTTATAGGTTATAGGTTATAGGTTTAGGTTAAGGTTTAGGGAAAGGTAATAGGTTTTTATTTAGGTTATAGGTTATAGGTTTAGGTTTTAGGTTTAGGTTTTGGTTTTGATTTGGGTTATAGGTTATAGGTTTAGGTTAAGGTTTAGGTTTAGGTTTAGGTTTAGGTTATAGGTTTTGGGATTTGAGAATGGGTTCGGGTTTAGGTTATGGGTTTTGGTTATAGGTTATAGGTTTAGGTTAAGGTTTAGGTTTAGGTTATAGGTTTTGGGATTTGAGAATGGGTTCGGGTTTAGGTTATAGGTTTTGGTTTTGGTTTAGGTTATAGGTTTTGGGATTTGATAATGGGTTCGGGTTTAGGTTATAGGTTTTGGTTTTGGTTTAGGTTATAGGTTTTGATTTAGGTTATAGGTTAACGGTTTAGGTTAAGGTTTAGGTTTAGGTTATAGGTTTTTGGATTTGAGAATGGGTTCGGGTTTAGGCTATAGGTTTTGGCTTTGGTTTAGGTTATAGGTTTTGGTTTAGGTTTTAGGTTTTCGGTTTAGGTTTAGGTTTAGGTTTAGGTTATAGGATTTGAGAATGGGTTCGGGTTTAGGATATAGGTTTTGGTTTTGGTTTTGGTTTTGGTTGTATGTTTTGATTTAGGTTATAGGTTATAGGTTTAGGTTTTAGGTTTTGGTTTTGGTTTTGATTTAGGTTATAGGTTATAGGTTTAGGTTAAGGTTTAGAGAAAGGTAATAGGTTTTGATTTAGGTTATAGGTTATAGGTTTAGGTTTTAGGTTTTGGTTTTGGTTTTGACTTAGGTTATAGGTTATAGGTTTAGGTTAAGGTTTAGGTTTAGGTTTAGGTTTAGGTTATAGGTTTTGGGATTTGAGAATGGGTTCGGGTTTAAGTTATAGGTTTTGGTTATAGGTTATAGGTCATAGGTTTTGGTTTAGGTTAAGGTTATAGGTTATAAGCTATAGGTTTAGGGAATTGAAAATAAGTTAAGGTTTAGGTTTAGGAAATTGGGTTCGGGTTCGGGATCGAGTTTATGTTTGGGTTTTCAAGTTTAGGTATAGGTTTAGGTTAGGGAGTTGAGATTAGGATTTGGTGTAGGTTTAGGTTTAGGGATTTGAGAATCTATTTAGATTTTAGGTTTAGGTTTAGGTTTAGGTTTTAGGTTTTAGCTTAAGGTTTAGGTTTAGGTTAAGGTTGAGGTTTAGGTTATAAGTTAAGGTTTTAGGTCATAGGTTTTGGTTTAGGTTAAGGTTATAGGTATAGGTTAAGTTTAGGTTTAGGTTATAAGATATAGGTTTAGGGAATTGAGAATAGGTTAAGGTTTAGGTTTAGGAAATCGGGTTCGGGTTCGGGATCAGGTTTATGCTTGGGTTTTCAAGTTTAGGTATAGGTTTAGGTTAGGGAGTTGAGATTCGGATTAGGTGTAGGTTTAGGTTTAGGGATTTGAGAATACATTTAGGTTTTAGGTTTAGTTTTAGGTTTTAGGTTTTAGGTTAAGGTTATAGGTTTAGGTTTTAGGTTTAGGTTTTGGTTTTGATTTAGGTTTTTGGTTTTAGGTTTAGGTGTAGGTTTAGGTTTAGGGATTTGAGAATACATTTAGGTTTTAGGTTTAGGTTTAGGTTTTAGGTTTTAGGTTAAGGTTTAGGTTTAGGTTAAGGTTGAGGTTTAGGTTATAGGTTAAGGTTTTAGGTCATAGGTTTTGGTTTATGTTAAAGGTATGGTCCCTGCAAATATAGATATAAACACGGCCATCCGGCGCAAATGGCCAGGCCCTTCTAATGTCGTCCATAAAAATAGACAGCTTCATCATGGTCATAACAGCGGTTCCCTCCTTACAAGGACCCCCGCTCATCCGAATAGCTCTGACGCACATCCGGGTCTGCTCCATTAATTTCGAGCAAATACATAAACACGGCCTGTCCAAATGACCAAGCTCATCTAATGCTGTCCATAGGAAATGGACAGCTTCATCATGGTCATAACAGCGGTTCCCACCTTCCAGGGACCCCCACTCATCCGGATAGCTCCGACGCACATCTAGGTCTACTCCATTAATTTCGAGCAAATTTAACAGAGCAAATACATAACCACTTGGCCCCAGATACTTACTTTATAAAAGAAAATTTCTCCTGTTTTCTCAAATTTTCCATTTCGATCTTTTTTGGCCCAAATCCATGTCAATGCATGAGAATCATGCATAAACATGGATTTTAAGCAAAATACACGAGGGAAATTACAACATAGATATCATGCACACGATATCACATAATGTATTGTTTGATGAACTACACATGTGCATTCTTGACAAGAGACGTATCAAATGCTTGAATCTGAAATATGCAGCTCCAACCCTCCCACATGCAACATCCACCTGAAAGAATACGCATAACCGTCATGCTTGAATAATCAATACAGGAATGTACAAGTAAAACCATAAAACCAGAGATACTCACTGTATTTTCAGGATCTCCTCCATAGTTGACGATTCATTCTAAAGCCCTTCTCCCTCCTCCTTTACCCGGGCTTGGGACCGGCAATGCAAGGAGTTGCATTGGTGGAGTTAAAAAAGGGCTTAGGCTCCATTTGGTTTTTTAAAAAAAAATATTTTCATAAATACTAATGTGATGACCAAATAGAGCCTAAGACTATAAATACGTTCAAATATAGAGTACAAAATTCATTCAATATTTAAAAAAATAAAAAAATAGGTGCCAAATTAGTTCAAAATTAGTTCAAAATGCACACAACACATGTTCAATTATACAATACCAAATTTGTTCAAATTATTGAATTCTCAAAGCCTCTTTCCCCCATTGCACAAATGATTCTGGACCGGCCTCTCCAAGTGTAGATGCGAACCCATCTTCTTTCCACAAAGGAGCATGAGGTTGTATAACCTCAGTCAGGACAACAACAAAAGCTCCATCCTCCAACGGCTCACAATGGACAGTTGCATTTGGATTAACTTCGTGTACTTCACCACGAGCAACTACACCACATTTTCCAAAACCAAGCAAGTCGTATCTCTTACCGATATATATAATATCCGGCTACATTTACACATAAAATGGCATTGACATTGTTAGCGTTTATAATATAATTGTAAGCTCATTATAGTAAAAAATTTATACTTGCATACCGACGATGCCTGAGTAGATTTAGCGACTGTTGGTGATGAGAGATTTTGAGTATACTGTCTCTCTTTCTGCATATCCACCAATGTTTTCTTCATCTCAACTATATCTTGAGTCATACCATCCAATTTTTTCTTCACCTGAGATAACTCTTGAGTTACGCTCTCTTTTTCTTTTGTCACATTCTCTAGCTTTGAACGAGTAGGGGCTGACTTCTTCAGTCTTACCATGCTTATTGAGCAACCTAGACCCCGCATTCGCCCTCTATTGTCAGAACCAACCAACTGTAAAACATTGTAAATTAAGTTATTAGGATATTTATAATTACCATAAAACTTAAGTAATTTTTAAATTTTATTAGTACCTCTGTAAGGGCATCATCCATGCCGGTCATCCTAGAAGCAGGATTGCTACTATAGAGCTCATCTAGTTTTTCCTGTGAAAAAATACAAATGAATGCAATATAATTCAAAGTTATACATAGGCTTTTCATAAGGGTACTAGTTAGTGGTACGAGGGATGCACTTACAGTAAGGTCAAGATATTGGACAACTTTGTCCTTTCTTATATGGGCTCTTAAGAAGACTTCACATCTACCTATCTCGACATCAGAAGTAAGATTCTTTTCCATCGCCTTTGGCACATTACATATCATTCAAATACACATTATTAATAGATTTAGATGAATGATAATTCAATTTTAAACTATAATATGTATTTTTAAATACATACCATCTTATGGCGAGTAACAGCCATGTTGTGCCTCCTAAGACACGCAGGTCCTTTTAGCTTGGCCCGATTGACTTTATTCCTTGCGCTTACCCTCTTGAATTCCTCAGTAGTACGTTGATCCACGAAGGCCCTCCAATCCTCCATAGGGATACCGGGGGGGGCAGGACCATCTCTCACAGTAATAGGATCCTTGTTTGTAATATATTTTGCAGTCAGTCTTCTCTTTTAATTCCTCCACGCTTCATTGATGTGTTTTGTAACGTAATTAAGACTTGCAGCCCAACTTTGACCCTCAAACGCAAAAAACTGTAACAATCTTTCTGTGACCATATGAATTTGTTCATGAGGCACTTGGCGAAAGTCCAGGTATATGATCGGGATATGAGAACAGGTGAGGACACCGACATGCGATGCAAAGTCTCTGTGATCGGAACAGTCCTCATTCGGTTGCCCGAATTCATTCGTCTTTAGGACTTTTATCTTATCAGGTGGCATAAGTAAAGAGACCCCCTAGTAATGCCTCTTTTTTTAGATGAAGAAGAAGCTGACACAATTACATAAAAAGAATAACAGTTATATATACACATCATTGATTACTGCCAATATATAAGGAAAAGAAAATTTACATATATAATTAAGGAGAAGTATCTTATTACCTTTGGTGTTGCTTGAACCTGTACTCCCAAGCACCTGCGCACCCAATACCTCTGGTTATGAATCTACGTGCCTATTTCTTCCCTAATATGAAAAGATAAGGAAAAAAAAAGCTAATGGTTAAGAAATAATTTGATCACAGATAAAGTACAAAAAATTCACTATATTATCCAAACCTTATTTAGATTTCCTCCAATAAATATCATTCTGTTACATGCTTAGAAAATACAAACAAATCAGTAGATTCTCTTCGATCGTTTTCTTTTCTTTGTTTTCTCGACCACAACACTGACATATTCAGATTCATTGAATATCAACTCATCAACCATTGTTAATGAGGTGAGATCAGGTCCTGCATTGGCATTACTTACAGCCTTTAATCGTTCCGATAGAACGCACGTCTCTTCTTCGACAAAAAATTTTTTGGGAACGTCCAAGACCACATGCGAGTCAGGATTTTTTGGATCTCTGGAGAAAACTTGCGTGGCATGCTCTGCAAGAATGAAGGGCTCGTCACCGACTTTGTCTGAACTGTAAAGACTAGACAAATTTACTAATCTCAAATTCGCTTCTGCATCAAAAGAAACACCATGATGTGTCACTTTCACCCAGTCACACTTAAATAGGACGGGCTTGTACCCTGTTCGGTACTCCAATTAGATAATTCTACGAAGGACTCCGTAGTAGGGTTGATTTTCATCCACTGTATTGATATCCTTAGCACTTGATCGAAAGGTTGTCATACCCTCTGTCCTAACCCCATTGTTTTGGTTCGCTTTATTCTCCTCATAGTCCTTAGTGACAAAGAGGAAACCATTAATACAATATTTATTGTATTGCATAGAAAAAGCTAGAGGTCCTCTCACAACATCTTTAAATTCATTATCGTCAGATTCAATGAACTCTAGTTGCCTCTTCAACCAAGATATGAATTCGTCCTCGCTAGGCACCCTGTTGGTCCTCTTATAGCATTGCTATAAGAAATCTTTGTGCTTCCTGCGCGATATTCGATAACATTATTATATTGAAATCACAAAAAGTAAGGATATATATATATATATACATATATATATGAGCTTATTATACATACCCTTCCCACTCGTCGTAGCTGGGATGACTCTTCAGTACCCATCTACGAGCTTGTTCGTATTCGATACCCACTACGATAACACTTTGACCCGAACCTACTGGACCAACATCGTCATCATTAGGGTCATCATCAACGATATCTTCCAACTTACGTAGTCCTGGAATGACTCTGTTAAACCGTTTTTCCAGCTTTTCCAGTAGGGTTGTTTTCTGTTTTCCTTTATATTGGTTGCAGAATATAACTGTCTCCTCTTGGATGTACTGCTCTACAATACAACCCTCAGGTCGTGTCTTGTTACGAACATTGGCCTTGAATATGTCTTCATGAACCTGAAAAAGTTAATGATACATTATATATACATGCAAATGTAGATGTTAAGCCGATTTATTCTTATTAAGCTCACATCGTACCTTTCGAATGGATACATCCGTCGATAGTATACAGGACCATATATGCGAGCCTCATAAGCTAAATGGATCGACAAATGCATCATAATGACAAATATCGATGGCGGACATATAGTCTCAAGCTGACATAATGTCCTAGCCATGCCCCTCTCGAGAGTAAAGAGTGTTTGAAGGTCTATGATTGTTGAGCACAAGGCATTAAAGAATGTGCAAAAGCTTGTAATTATAGGATGAATGACCTTTCTATCCCTGAATGCATGCTGGATGAGAACTGGGAGCAGATGTTGCATCAACACATGGTAAGAATGAGACTTCATTCCCTTTAAATCCACGCAATCTTCCTTTACGATGGTCCTCCAATTCGCACTAAAACCGATCGGAACACGCAGCTCATGCAAAGTCTGGATGAAAAGTTTTTTTTCTTCTTTTCTTAGATAGAAAGGACTTTATTTCTAAATCACCTTGCCAATGTTCTTTTTCAGCCATAGACGCTTCTTAATTCCCAATTGTTTCAGGTCCCTGCGTGCATTAGCATTATCCTTGGTTTTGCCAGGCGTGTTTAACATCAAGGCAACAAGGATTTCACATATATTTTTCTCAATATGTATGACATCAAGGTTGTGACGCACGGGAATATCTTTCCAATACTCCAGATCAAATAATATAGACCATTGGAAGAACCACGGTGATTCAACATCATCCGCTAGCTCTTGTCGGCCTCCATCAATACCCCTTATATAACTCTTCCCAGTCTTCCTCCACTGCATATTCAAGTTCGTGGTTTGTCTTTTGACCTCAATCCCATCCAGACGGATCGGTTGACGTCATATCTCCACCTTCTTGTTGAACGTGCCAGCACTTGTGTCCTTCCTAGCCTGTTCTGACATTGGTAACCATCGTCTGTGGCCCATATAAACATGTTTCTTTCCATATTGGAGTCGCAAAGAATCTGTGTTATGACCACATACAGGACAACCATACTTACCCTTTGTCCTACAACCAGAAACATTACCATATGCTGGAAAGTCATGGATTGTCTAAAGCAGAACGACATGCATGTTGAATTTGTTTTCATGGTATGCATCAAACGTCGTGACCCCTTCTCGCCATAACTTTTGCAGTTCATCAATCAATGGCTGTAAATAAACGTCAATATCCTTTCCCGATTGTCGCGGTCCCTCAATGAGCAAAGTCAACATAGTAAACTGAGGTTTCATGCAAAGCTTTGGTGGAAGGTTGTACGTCACACACATAACGGGCCATGAACTATGCGACATACTGAAAGTGCCGAATGGGTTAAACCCATCTATAGCCAAACCCAATTGAACATTGCGAGGCTCAGCTGAAAAATCTGTATACTTGTCATCAAGATTCTTCCATGCAATAGAATCAGTCAGATGCTCCATCTTTTCATGTTGAAATTTCCTGGTTGAGTGCCAAGACATTTCTTTCACCAACCATGGCACACTGAACATTCTTTGTAGCCTTGGTGTTAATGGAAAATACCTTAACACCTTCCTAGGTATTGTAGATTATTTTTTCTCATAATCCATTTCAGTCTTGTACCTAGAAGTTTTACAATTTGGACAAATGGTTTTCATCTCGTTCTCTCTCCAGTATAAGATGCAGTCATTTGGACAAGCATGGATTTTCACATAATCAAGACCCAACTTTGTAATGATCTTCTTCGCTTATTAGGTATTAGTTGGGGCCTTATTACTGGAAGGTAACACCTTCTTTAGTAGTTGAAGGAGCTCTGTAAAGCTTTTTTCACTCCATCCATAATTCACCTTTAATTTGAAAAGTTGTACAATGAAAGTCAGCACGGTGAAATCTTGGGCCCCAAGGTATAGCTCAGCCATTGCGTCTCGTAGATTTGCTTCAAACTCATTAGTTTCATTTTCTCCAAAGACGCCTTCAACTATAGGGGTCACGTTGGGCTCATCCTGTACAAGTTCATTTAGGTTATTACCACCAACTTCTTGAACGATCGCATTGTGAACCTCATTTAAGTTCGAGACACTATGGTATTGTTGGGAACTTGATTCACGTACAGTACACTTAGGTGATACATGCTCCCCATGCATGTTCCAAACCCTATATCTTGGGTCGAATCCATTTTTCATTAGATGTATTTCCATATCATCATAAGAAACCGAAAAACATGCACGTCTGCAAGTGGTGCATGGATAAGGAACGAATTCTCTACCAGGAAGGTTTTCTTGTGCAAACTTTGAAAAACTTCTGATTCCAGAAAGAAAACGTGGGTCTGTGAAGCTTAGTGTCATCCACTCCCTATTCATTACAGCCAAATCTCGATTAACCAATGGGTCCATTTTCAACATGCACCTTACCAAAAATTAAAGTTGAAAATTAACCTAATGCACCATCCTCCTCAAAAGTTAGAAATGAAGGAAGTGCTATCAGATGATTGGACCCATACAGATATTATCTACCAAATACAATGTATTAAGGAGTTTGCAATCATTATATTTTTACAATAAATTAATAATGTAATTTATAAGTAAAATCTTAAACCACTTGCATAGATGAAAAGTCTCACATGCCATTCTAATATATCAAGCTAAATGATGGATCATACCAGTTAAAGACTTCACCACACAAGGGCAATGGAATGCTTACAAAGACCTAGGATGAAGAAACCACACAAATATCAGCTCTATCCAAAATTTCTTCAACCCACATTAAGTTTTAATGGTGGATTACCACTGTTTCCTGTGCATCCAATCCATTCATATAGTATTGACTCATCCAATACAATGTATTAAGGAGTTTACAATCATTATATTTTTACAATAAATTAATAATGTAATTTATAAGTAAAATCTTAAACCACTTGCATAGATGAAAAGTCTCGCATGCAATTCTAATATATCAAGCTAAATGATGGATCGTACCAGTTAAAGACTTCACCACACAAGGGCAATGGAATGCTTACAAAGACCTAGGATGAAGAAACCACACAAATATCAGCTCTATCCAAAATTTCTTCAACCCACATTAAGTTTTAATGGTGAATTACCACTGTTTCCTGTGCATCCAATCCATTCATATAGTATTGACTCATCATGATGAAAAAAACTACCCAAAAATTGTATTATTCCGAGACTGAAGTGGACCATACGATGTATATTTAGAATTTTTAGGTATAATTTTATAAGTGGCCAGACTAGGAGTTGAAACAGCCTGATTTTTCGAATAAAAGCCAAAACTGTTTACCCCCAAGCTAGTAAAAGAAACCCAAGGTACCCGGGCGGGGTACCTAGGCATGTTCCAATTTTCTCTCTTCTTCCTTTCTCTTGCATCATCACACCCTTCTTTTATTTTTCTTTTTTCTATCAAGACTCATTATAACAGGCCAATAGTCTTACCATCCAGTGCGAACAAAAAATAAATCATCCGCAGTTATAGACACTGAGAGAGATTTCTTTTGAGGATTTTCATTTAAAAGGTTTATAACTCTGTAGGGGCCATTTGGATGCCTTTTATTTCTGTAAAATGTAAAAAAGTCAAAGTAGGGCTGAAAGTCAGGTCAGATTGGTCAGGTGGATACATGTTAATATTTTTGTTATTAAATTAATCCATTATATTTCAATACCCGTCTTATTTTTTATACTTATGATTTTATTAATTATATATTCATTTATTTATAATAAAAAAGCTTCATTTTTTCTAAACAAACAAGGTAAAATACAGGACAACTACTCCTTTAAAAGTTATGTTGTGTAGCATGCAATTTATTTGGGAGAGAGAAATCTGACATACTTTGTTAGCTCAAGTCATCTAAAATGGCATGGACCAATGAGACCCTATGAGGTCAGGAAGGGCTCATATATTTATAGATCGCCATTACAAGTAATTGGGAGACGGAGAGATTCAATATAATTACAGCACACCTGAAGCCAGATCATTTTATATAGCTGGGGATACAAGGAAGAAATCTGGATATAAAATATTTAGAGTGGAGAATTATAAAAAAAAATAAACATAAAAATTCTTCCTATTAAGAATATCAATATTGAGACATAAGAATTTCATGTGCCTTCAAGAAAGACAATCCGCACTCAATTATAATTTATATATCAATCGGGTTCGGGCAACCTGATACCTCAACCTGAGCCAGACCCAAGTTTTATCAGGTTGGTGTTTATATACCCAAGCTTGAGACCAAACCCAATACATCTTGCTCGAGCCCAACCTAATGTCAAGACTTTCAGCCCTAGTTACAAGAAAGTGAGTTAGGATGATGCAGCAGCCAATAAGTTCTCTAGCTACACTAAAGGGATGCCCTAAAATCCTCTCTTCATCAATTTTTTTATATAATGTATTTTATATCTGGCAAGGCTTTAGATGGCACTGGTATAGCCATGTGGCGGCTACTGGTTAGTGCCCTGTGAGGCAGACCATCTTGTAGGTGTTTTGGACCACACCATAGGGAAACAGTAGCAATTGAATGTCCACCATTAAAAACCTCCAGCCCTCTGTAATGTTTGGTTGACATCCGACTTGTTGATTAGGTCATAAGAACTTGATGAAGGGAAAAAACAAATATCAATTTGATCCAAAACTTCCAAGGTAGCCAAGTTTAATTATAATGGTGGGCATTCAATTAACATTGTTTCATGTCATATGGGTCACTTGAGATTTACACCAGTGTTTAAAAATCAGTTTTCAAGGCGTCCTATTTGCAATGCATTTCTGGCATTGTATTAGGTTTATACGGTTTCGCATTGGCCAATATGAACCATACTAGACAGGCCAATATAGTTCACATTGGCCCTCAGCAGTAACCATCAACCCATCAGACGGGCCATACCCAAAATCCCCTCAATACAAGCCCTCTCATTGCAGCAGTGGTCTATATTCAGCTTTAATGGTGGGCATTCAATCACCACAGTGGTGAAATCCCACGGCGTGCGTGTGTAGGGTGTGTCCGTGTGGCGTGAGTGTGTGGGGGTGTGTGCGCGTGTGTAAAAAAAATAAAATCACCACAGATTTCAGAAACGGAGATAGAGAGAGAGAGAGAGAGAAACTTACCGTCCTTCTTTTTCTTCTCCTTCTCCTTCTTCTTCTCCTTCTTGGGGTGAAATGGGGTTTTGACAACAGAGATAGGGGAATGCGGCCAATAGACAGGGAGAGAGGGTGAGGGAGAGCGGGAGATCGAGAGAGGGCAAGGGAAAGAGAGAGGCTGAGTGCGAGAGAGAGATGGAGAGAGAGATGGAGAGATGGGTTTTCGTCTGCCTGTGCGCAGGAGAAAATGGCGAACAGAAAGGTTTTGAGGGCCTTTTGGAAGCAGATTGTGTACTGAGTAACTCAATACGCTTAGCGTACTGACTAAACTCTGTGGGTCCCACAGTCATTCGTGAATTTTATCCACTCCGTCCATACATTTTAGAAGATAATTTTAGGTCTTTAGCCTAAAAATGAAGCATATTCAAAGCTCAAATGGACCACACCACTGGAAACAGTGTGAATTCAACATCTACCATTGAAATTTTCGTGGGGGCCATAGAAGTTTTAGATCAATATGATATTTGTGCTTTCACTTCTTCCATGTCTTTGTGATATTATGAACAGGTTGGATGACAAATGAACATCACTGCGGGCCATAGAAATGATTCAACGGTGGAAATCATTATTCCCACGGTTTCCTATGGTATGTATCCACTTGAGTTTTAGATATACCTCAATTTTGGTATCAACCACTAAAATGATCTGAAAAAATGGATGGACGGAGCGGATATGACAATTGCATTCACGGTGGGCCCAATTGAGTTTACTCAGTACGATAAGAGCGTACAGCTCAGTACGCAACTCCATTAAGGGAGTTTCTGAAAGGGCACGTGACGGACGGCCCCTTTGGGAGTTGATTTTTAGGACCATGGGGCCCACTGGATATGTATTTTATATATCCACTCCATCCATTAATTTTACATTATTATTTTAAACGCTGATACAAAAAATGAGTCGGAACGAATCTGTAAGGAAACCACACAACATATTAACAATAGATATTTAATTTTTATTATTTCTTATGGTGTGGTCCACTTAGACATTTAATTTATATAATTTTTGAGCTCGTCTACTAAAATTATATATCAGAATTAATGGGCGGCTTAGATGACCCCATGGAGCCCCATAAGCACCATTATGTTTAATACCATTTAGGAGAGGAGTTATGCTTTAGCTACAGATCAGCTAGGATTTAGTTACGGATTTAAATTTGCTACGGATTTAATCTGTAGCTAAATACTTTCAACTTCCATAGCCTTTGCTCGATTTTTTGATAGTGTCTAGCTTCTTCCTCTTCCTCTTCCCTATTAATTCTCTTCAATCTCTCTATTTCAGATTCTTCATTGATTAAAATAAGTTTGTTACGGTATATCTTGTAGCTAGTTGTATTCGGTATAGAGGAAGGAGTGGAAGGATTCTTGTTGAAGTTTATGAGAGCCTGGAATAAAACTTATACCTTACACGATGCTCTGTGACACAACTTTACATCTCCCCCACCTGATAAGTGTAGTATAAGCTGATTTGTTTTGTTTACAAATCTGGCCCAACACAAATTGCATTAAATTTTCATTCTTCCAGAGTCTGGGGAGTAGACTTGGGAACCGTAACGACAAATGTTGGTGGATGGATCATCTGAAGACATTGGTGCATACCCTCTTGTTATAAGAGAAGTATTTTTATAAGAAAAAAAAAATCATGCAAATGTAATACATAATATCCATTCACAAATTCATAATTAGAATTCAACAGTTTTAACTTATAAAATACAAATATAAAAAAAATAAAAATAAAAAAACACAAATCTAATTCGACCAAACTATAGCCAACCCAGCCTCACTCGACCTAATTGACCCACACCTGACCGGACCCAACTCAACCCAACCCGACCACCCAGGACCCAACCCGACCCAACACCCAACCCAACCCTAACCTAGCCCGACCCAACCCTAACCCAGCTCAACCCAACCTAGCACCCAACTCAACCTAACCCAACCCTAACGTAGCCCAACCGAAAGCCTAACCCGACCCAACCCAACCCAGCACCCAACTCGATCCAACACCCAACCCAACCCTAACCCATCCCAACCCAACCTAGCACCCACACCCATACCCGACCCAACCCAACAGCCAGCCCAATCCAACCCAGTGGCCAGCACCCACTCGACCCAACACCCACGCCCAACCTAACCTAATCCAACCTAGTCACCCGACCCGACCCAACCCCCAAATCAAAGATTTGCCCAAATCTCAAATTTTGAATTTTGGGCTTTCGATTACATAAATAAAAAAGGAAAGATTAGATTTAGATAGAGATACCTTGTTGTTGAGAGAGAGAGCTCGGGTGAGTGGCCGAGTGTGGGTCGTACAACTGAGATGAGTTAAGCAGACAATGAGCCAGGCAAACACTGAGTTGAGCTCGGGCGAGTGGCCAAGTGGGGAGAGGAGAGAGAGAGAGATGGAAAGGGAGAGATTGACTGTGGAGGTCTGGTGCAAGAGAGAGAGGAGCTCGGGCATGGCCGATTGGGTTAGAAAATGAAAGAAATGGATGGACGGGTATAGTAGGGTTTCAACTTATATATATATATATATATTCGAGTTGAGCCAAGCTCAAGCTTTGATTCGAGCTGAGTTCGAGTCCGGCTGACTTAAGCTCCACTATACTCAACCTCAACTTGTTTTCAATACGAGTTGGATCATATGAAGCTTGGCTCAGCTCGAGTCGTGGTTTAAGCCAAGTCAAGCCGAGCTAGATCGAGCCAAGTCAAGTGAACTTTTTGAGCTAGCTTAGCTCGTGTACAGGCCTATCTTGGAACCAATTCTCACGCAAACTTGTGAACACTTTTTGAGAACTCATCTCCCATGATGTGTATATGCAATCTGAACTATCCATTAGATGAGCCACCTCGTGAAACCCTTATGGCCCAAAACTTAGTCCGATCTAAAAATCTAGTGGCCCATAGCAAAGTAAGAGGACCCACCAGATTTTTAGATCAGAATAACTTTTCGACCTTGGGAGTTTCATGAGGTGATCATTCCAGGGGACCATTCATATTTTGTGTTCATGAGTTCTCGTGAGAGCTAGTTCCACGTGAGCATTTCACCCCTAAAATGATCCGTCATATATATATGCGCACCAGTTCTCGCGAGTCCTCATGAGAACTTTTTGAGAACTCATTCATGGGGAAATGAGCCCAAAATCTAAGGCGTTCACCTGATGAAGCACCCTATAAAACCTTTAGCCCCCAACTTTTACTTTGATCCATAACTTTGGTGAGCCATGGCGAAAGAGAGATGTAAATCAAGGGCGGAAATTATTTCCTTTTGTCATGGCCCACCAGAGCTTTAGATCAAAGTAAAATTTGAGCCCTGAGAGTTTCATGAGGTGTTGCATCAGGTGAACGGTTTAGATTTTGAGCTCATATCACCATAAATGAGTTCTCAAAAAGTTTTCACAAGAACTTATGAGACCTAGTGTGTAGCGGAGCATTCCTATATATATATATATATATATATATATATAAAGAGAGAGAGAGAGAGTAGTGATCTCCTGTGCACTGTACCACAATATAAGCCATGAGATGAGGAGAATGGCTGGGATTCAGCGGAAGCGGATTGCGTCCTACCCCCTCCCGGACAATAATCCATCTGGGCAGGGCTCTGTGGGGCCCACCTTGATGTAAGTATTCTATCCACGCCGTTAATCATTTTCCTTAGATCATTTTAAGGTCTGAACCTAAAAATGAGGCAGGTATACAGCTCCATTGGACCACACCAAAGGAAGCTGCAGTGATAATGATGTCCATCGTTGAAACCTTTTTAAGGGCCACGGTGATGTTTTTTTAACCATCCAACCTATTCATAAGGTCATGTAGACGTGGATGAATTTATATATATATGTGTGTGTGTGTGTGTGTGTGTGTGTGTGTGTGTATATATAAGCTTGATTCGAAACTTCTCCAACTCTCAAGAAGTTTTTAATGGTGGACGTTCAATACCTACTTTGTGGTTCACTTAAGCCTTTTACCTGCCTCAACTTCTTTATATATTATCTTAAAATGATATGAGGAAAATGATTAACGGCGTGGATAAAACCCTTAAATCACAGAGGGCCCCACAGAGCCCTGCCCGGACAGATTACCGTCCGGGCGGGGGTAGGACGCAATCCGCGTCCGGGATTCAACCGCATTGAGAGAGAGAGTCTTCATAAAAAATTACTCTCTTACACTCACGCCTAGCAATGCGGATTAGCTACTGCCAATTTGAGTAGTGAGACTTGAAGTGACGTCATCAAGTTCTGTGGGCCCACCTTGATGTATTTGTTGCATCCACGCCGTCCATCCATTTTTAAAGATCATTTTAGGACATGAAAAAAAGAATGAGCATATCGAAAGCTGGAGTGGACCTTACCACTAAAAACAATAGGGAGAGAGACGCCTATGTTGTGATGTTTATTTAAAATCCAACTTGTTCATAAGTTAACATAGACATTAAAGAAGGGAAAACACTAGTATCAGCTTGATCGAAAACTTTTGTGGCCCTTAAAAGTTTTTAATGGTGAACATCACTCTCTCCACTGTTTTCTGTGGTGGGGTCTACTCAAAGCTTTGGATCTGATTCATTCTTTGGTTCATGCCATAAAATGATCTCTACAAATGGATAGACGGTGTGGATACAACACATATAAATCATGGTGAGGCCCACATGGTTAGGGCCAGGTAATAGCTAATCCACTCACGTGGTATCGACACTGCATCACAAAGTAGGTCACGTGCCACCCACGCGCAATTATGTAATCCAACCGTGTCCATACGGTGTCAGGGGCCCTGTAGGCCTCATCGTGTTGTATGGTTTTATCCACACAGTTCATCCATTTTTTCGGGATAAGTTTAGGCTTTACCCCCAAAAATAAAGCAAATAAAAAGGTTCAAGTAGACTCTATAGGAAGCGATGGTGGTAATGACGACCAACGTTGAAACCTTCCTAAGGCCTACCTTGATGTTTATTTGTCATCCAATCTGCTCATAAGGTCCATAAACCTGTACTAAGGGAAAGCACAAATGTCTGATTGATCCAAAACTACTGTAGCCCTCGAGAATTTTTTAATGGTTAGTGTTCAATCTCCACTGTGTGGTCTACTTGAGATTTAGAGCTTTTTAATTTTTGGGAATCTAAATTAAAATTATCTGAAAATTTGGATGAACAGCGTGGATAAAACCCATACATCATGGTAGGCTACACAAAGCACTTGACCGGACGGATTCCATCCAGGCGAGGCAAGACGGAAGCGGATTGCGTACTGAGTAACTCAGTACGCTTAGCGTACTGAATAAACCATGTGGGGCCTACTGTCATTCATACACTTCATCCGTTCCGTCCATCCATTTTACCAGATAATTTTAGAGGTTCATCCTAAAAATGGATGATATCAAAAACTCAAAAGGAACACACCACATGAAACAGTGTGAATCGAACATCTACCGTTGAAAATTTCTTGGGGACCCTGGAAGTTTTAAATCAAGCTTGTATTTGTTTTTTCCCTTCATCCATGTCTGTATAATCTTATTAACCGGTTGGATGACAAATAAACACCACCGTGGGCCTTAGGAATGTTTCAATGGTGGAAATCAATACTTCCACTTTTTCCTATGGTATGATCCACTTGAGCTTTTTATATATTTAAATTTTGGTCTCAACCCCTAAAATGATCTGGAAAAACGGATGGACGGCGTGGATAAACTACATTCATTCACGGTGGGCCCAACAAAGTTTACTTAGTACGATAAGAGCGTACTAAGTAACTCAGTATGCAATCCGATTCCAGGCAAGACGTAATCCGCTTTTGTTCGCATGACATCTAACCCATCACGGCGGGGCACGCGGATTGCATCCTACCCCTGCCCGGACAACAATCCATCCGGGCAGGGCTCCGTGGGGCCCACCATGATGTAAGTGTTTTATCCACGCTGTTCATCATTTTCCTCAAAACATTTTACAATATTATCTAAAAAATGAGGTAGGTCCAAAGCTTAAGTGAACCACAAAGTGGGGATTGAACATCCACCGTTAAAAACTTCTTCGGAGCTGGATAAGTTTCAGATCAAGCAGATATTTGTGTTTTCACCACATGGACGTCTACATGACCTTATGAATAGGTTGGATGGTAAAAAAACATCACGGTGGCCCTCATAAAGGTTTCGACCGCGGTATCATTATGACTACAGCTTCCTTTGGTGTGATCCACTGGATAAAACACTTACACCTAGACGCGGATTTCCTACGGAGAAGTTCCTGCGCTGAGAACCAGGTGGGGCTCACTTTGATGTTTGTTGTGAAATCCTCCCCGTCTATTCGTTTTGTGAGTTCATTTTAGGACATTATACCAAAAATGAACCATATCAAATGCTCGAGGGGGCCGAAAATGTGATAATTGAACGTCCACAGTTGAAATAATCGTGGGCCACAAAAGTTTTAAATCATGCTAATATTTGTGTTTTCAGTTCATCCTAGTAGTGATGACGTTATTAACGGTATAGATGGCATGTAAACATCACTGTTGAACCCAAGTAATTTTCAACGGTGGGAATTTCCCAATCCATATTTTCCTTTGGTACGCCACACTTGAGCTTTGGATACCTTTCATTTTTGATATCATGTCCTAAAATGAACTAAAAAATGGATGGATGGAGAGGATTTCTCACAAACATTACAGTGGCCCCACCTGGGTTCCCAGCGCAGGAACGGCATGTGGAAGGCATTTGTAGGAAACTCGCGTCCTTCATCGCGTATTACGCCGTAAAAATCGAAAACGGATTGGCTACTCCCCTGCCACCAAACCCCGTGGCTGGTGGTCGACGCTCTGTGGGCTCCACTATGATGTGTGTATTTCATCCATTCTGTTTATCCATTTTTACAGATTATTTTAGAGTTTTTTACTAAAAATTAGAGGGGTATAAATCTCAGGTGGACCACACCACAGGAAAACAATGGTGATCGGATATCCACCATTAAAATCCTCCTAACGCCCACTGTACTGTTTATTTGACATCCAATCTGTTGATTAGGTCATAAAGGACCAGATGAAGGGAAAAACTAAAGATCAGCTTGATCCAAAACTTTTATGACCCCCAAAAGGTTTTTAATGGTCCACACTCATTCAACACTGTTTCTTATAATGTGGTCCATTTGAGAATGAGAAATATCTCATTTTTAGTTTTATACCATAAAATTATCTGAAAAAATAGATAGACGGCATGGATGAAATACCTACATCATGGAAGGGCTCAAAGAGCACTGACCATCAGAAGTAGCCAATCCGTTTCCATAAAAATCGTAAAAAGATCAGCTACTCCCCCCCACTAGCCCGCGGCTGGTATTCGGTGCTCTGTGGGCTCCACCATGATGTATACATTTCATCCATGCCATTCATCCATTTTAAAATATCATTTTACAGCTTGAACCCAAAAATGAGAGATATATAAATATTAGATGGACCACACCACAGGAAAACAATAGCGATTGGATATCCACCATTAAAATCCTTCTAAGGCCCACTATACTATTTATTTGAAATCCAATCTATTGATTAGGTCATACAGACCTAGATGAAGGGAAACAAAAAAAAAAAAAAAAAAAAGATCAGCTTCAGCCAAAACTTTTATGCCCCAAAACGTTTTTAATGGTCTACGCTCATTCAACACTGTTTCCTATAATGTGGTCCACTTGAGATTGGGATATACCTCATTTTTTACCTCATACCCTAAAATAATCTAGGAAAATAGATGGATGACATGGATTAAACACATACATCATGGTGGGGCCCACATAACACCGACCACCCGACATCGACGGGCAGTAGCCCATCCGTTTTCATTAAAATTGGGAGCGGATAAGGTGAGACCCAGTAATGGTCTTGCTAGCTTGAATGGACCCCACCATAAAAAACCATGGAGAGAGTGACGCTAACCATTTAAAACTTTTAAGGGCCACAAAAGTTTTCTATCAAGCTGATACTATTGTTTTCCCCTCTTTAAATTTTATGTTAACTTAAACAGGTTGGATCTTAAATAAACATCACAACGGACCTTAGGAAGCTTTCAATGGTGGGCATTTCTCTCCCTGTCGTTTTCTATGGTGGGGTCCACTCCAGCTTTCGATATGCTCATTCTTTTTCTCATGTCCTAAAATGATCTCTAAAAATGCATGGACAGTGTGGATACAACAAATACATCAAGGTGGGCCCACATAACTTGGTGACGTCACTTCAAGTCTCGCTGCTCAACTTGGTAGTAGCTAATCCCCGTCGGTGGGCGTGAGCGCGGGAGAGTAATTTTTTATGAAGACTTTCTCTAAATGCAGCTGAATCCTAGCTATTCTCGTCATCTCACGTTTACTCGCATATAACCTCCTTGCGGTACGTTGCGCAGGAAATCACTGGTCTCTCTCTATCTATACAGGGGGAAAATATTCTATGCGGTCGAGCTCATGGGAACTTCTCATGAGGTCGAGCTGTGTGGGGTCCACCGTGATGCGTGTTGAACATTTACCCCATTAGTCAGATGCACCATTCCATGGTGGGCCTTGGGCTTAAAATTCATGTCAATCTATGACTTGTGTGGGCCACACCACATACAAAAGTTGAGAGGGGTTTCCCTTCCATTAAAATGTTCATAATCATTTGTTGGGCCCATCGAGATGTGGTTCACAAATCCAGCCCATCCATTATGTGTGTCCCACTTGGATGAGGGGTTGGACTAAGTTTCAAACGCAACCAAATTTTAGGTGGGCCCCACTAAGTGCTTTTATATGTTTTAGGCATGTCTTCACATGATTTTAGATTGTATGGCCCACCTGAGTTCTGTATACGGCTGATTTTTGGGATAACCCATAATTTAAAGGGGACCCATCAAGTGCACGGTGTTGATGTCCTTTTCCCATATATATATATATATATATATATATATATATATATATATATATATATATATATATATATATATATATATATATATATATATATATATATATCTGAATGCTCAGCTGCGCACCAGTTTGTACGGAACTCATTCGTCCAAAATTTGAATGGTCTGCATGAAGTAGAACCTCATGAAATCCCCCAGCTAGGGGTGTACATCGAGGCGAACTGAGTCGAGCTGGCCTCAGCTCGACTCGACTCGGCCACTAGTTGACCTCAGCTCGAACTCCGCTCGACTCGATCCTCGAGCCCGACTTGCCCACTCGGCTCGGTTTGGTTAGCAGCTCGGGCCAGTTCGAGTCGAGTTCGATCTAAGATTGAACTGAGTTCGCCATTGCAGCAATTTCACAAACACCTGGACAGTACCTTCAAAATCTCACTTTAATTGAGACAGTAGCAATGGTTTTATAGGTATTCTATCAAACACCTTCTAAGCAACATAAAAATAAAGAAAAAAAGGGCGTTGGTTTCATATACATACTTTCCTTGCCCCAGCCACACTTCTTTGAGTCATTTCATCAAACACTTAGTGAGCAACACCAATATCAAAGTAACTGCGTCATTGAACAAGTTCGATCCGAGTTCGATTCGAGCTGGGTTCAATCTGAGTCGAGTCAAGTTGGGGCCAGCTCGAACTCATTTTCAAGCTCAAAAAATCAGCTCGATTCGACTCGAACTCAGCTTTGAACCGAGTCGAATCGAGCCTTTTCGAGTTGAGTCGAGCGAGCTAATCGAGCTAGCTCGGTTTGTGTACACCTCTACCCCCAGCTCAATTTTTACTTTGATCCAAAACTATGGTAGGCCATGAAAAATGAAAACAGTTTCCTCCCTTGATTTGCATTTATCTTTGTTATGGCCCATAAGAATTTTAGATCAAGGTGAAACTTTGTCCCTTGGGGTTTCGTGGGATTCAGCATCACATGGACCATTTGGATTGGACAGCCATGACTCTTGTGCAAAGGTGCGCACGTGCATAGTTGCACAAGTGAGCTCTCTCTCTCTCTCTCTCTCTCTCTCTCTCTCTCTCTCTCTCTATATATATATATATATATATATATATATATATATATATCAGACATCCACCCCGTTAGTCAGATGCACCCTTATGTGGTGGGCCATGGAGCTAAAAATCAAACCAATCCATGACTTGGGTGTCCCACATCATAGACAAAAGTCGAGGATGGAAACCTGCTGATTGAAACCTTTATGATCATTTATAGGGTCCATTGGGTTGTTGTTCACACATCAAGCCCATTCATCGTGTGTACCCCACTTGGATGAGGGCTCACACCAAGTTTCAGCCATATTCATCACTCAGGTGGGCCCCACCAAATACTTTCAGACGTTTTAGGCATGATTTTGCACGATATCAGACCGTGTGGCCTACTTGAGTTCCAAATACGGTTGATTTTTGGGAAATCCCTTAGCCTAGAGGGGTCCCACCAAATGAACGGTGTGGAGGGGCCACAAAAGTTTTGGATCAAGCTGATATTTATGTTTTGTTTCATGGATCAATCGTATTTCTGTGATGGTATGAACAGGTTGAGTGATAAAAAAACATCACCGTAGGGCCAACGAAGGTTTCAACGGTGGATATCATTATTCCCACGGTTTACTGTGGCGTGGTCGACTTGAACTTTGGATGTGCTTCTATTTTGGGCTTATGTCTTAAAATGATACAGAAAAACGAACGGACGGCGTGGATAAGATAAATACATACACGGTGTGCCCCACAGAGTTTACTCAGCACGCAATCCGCTTCCAAACTGTAGCTTCTTTTGTTCAGGAGTTTTCTCTCTCTCGCGATCGGTGGGACGTCAAGAGAAGAAGAATGTCGGTTCTGATAGTAACGAGCTTGGGAGATATAGTCATAGATCTTCATACGGATCGATGCCCCTTAACCACCAAAAACTTCTTGAAGCTCTGCAAGTATTTCCCCATGTTCCCTTTTCCCTCTCTTTGATTTCTTCTTCCTCCTTTCACAACATGTGGTTTTATTTCTACGAATTTGTAGAAACCCGTATTGGAATCGATTCGATATGCTCGGATTTTTTTGAAAAATTAAAAATAAAATGGTGGTGGGACTTGTCCTCGCAGAGGAACTTTCTGGTGGTCCGCGTGACTACCCAAAACTGTATTCCACGGGCTCTCCATCACACATCAGTCCCAATGGTTGATCAATGATCATTGTCTTTGTGGGGGGAATGTTGTTCGCTTCTTTCCTTCTTCTTTTCCAACTTTTCAGGGTAGGGTATATGGTAATCATGTGGTATTTATTTTTGTTATATAATTTAGTATGCACGTTAAAAGTATACATTATGCGCTGTATGGTTGTCCTATGAATGGATTGAAATTGCTCAAGTAGAACACTGGAAAAGTTTTATTTATTTATTTAAATTTTTTATTCTCCTCTGGTAATAGGTTGCTATTGAATGCCAGAATTTCGTTTATCTAAGCTTAATTAAGTGAATCAATTAGATCATCATTTGTATATTCCAAATTTCAGTACAGAGATCAAATGGATTATTGGGTGCATTATGTAGAACTTGGCTTGCTCGAATTTCTTTTTTCTCTTTGGTATTCCACAGATGTTGGATGTGGATAGATTTTGTTTATTGTATAATGCTTAAGTTATTAATAAAATTTCTTTTATATATTAGGGGTTTCTTATAACTTTATTTCCGTAATGATTTTGAAACTGGTAATCTACTTAAGGCAATAAAATGAGTCGGTGTGCCGTGAAGGCCATTACGCAAAGGTAATGGTGGCAACCGTTACATGTTACCGGGTTGTAAAGGCCGTAACCGCCGTTACAGAAAAAATGACCCGTAAAGGCCATTATAGACCCCTGTAAAGGCTCGTTACACATCCTGTAAAGGATGTAACGACCCCATAATGGATTGTTACGGGGCTGATACAAAAAAAGAGAGGCTTGTTACGGCCCCTGTAATGGCCGTTACACCCCATATTGTAAAGGTTATGGTGGTGGCAATTGTGGCCGCCGTTATCATTATAGAATACCTTGAAAATGACAGAAAGGGTATTGGGTTCTCATTATAAATCCCTTTTGTTTTGTTTTGTTTTGTTTGGGTAATGATTAGTTGCTGAATGTGTTATCTCTCAAAAAGAAGAAGAAGAAGAAGAAGTTGCTGAATGTGTTAATATTTAGCCATCTAACATTAAGCTATTAACCGAGGGTTTTGAATCTTTATGTTCCTCTTGGATGGTCAAATGCAGGATTAAGTATTTCAATGGCTGTCTATTCCACACAGTTCAAAAGGATTTCACTGCACAAACTGGTGACCCTACTGGAAAGGGCACTGGCGGAGATTCAGTGTACAAGTAAGTATCCTCACATTTGTCTGTGGACGGCATATATAGTTTATCCACTAATGTTGAATGACATTTATATTTTTCATTTGTCCTTAAATCATTAGTTGCGATGAATGGGCGGTAGAGTCATCTTCCTTTCCTTTCAAATATGAAGGTGGGGTTGTTGGAAGAAGTTTTTGACCTTTAAGTTGAAGAGGACATATAATTGACAAAAGAGATTAAAATGCTGAATAATCCCATCTTCACTTATTGATTGGCATGGTCGCTGAGTGCCGAGCAAAAGCCTTGGGATCATGCTTAAGAGCTCTAACTGCTATTGTGTGATCATATTTTGACTTGATGCCACCTGAAGGTCCATCAAAACATGAAGTCACATGAGTGGTTTAGTCATGGTCAGGGTGACCCTTCTTGCTAGCAATGGAGTTCATTCAGTTCAAGCATTCTAGCTATGTGAAGGAATGGATATTCTAAACATAAGGAATTAACTGATCTCTAAATGCAACATCATGATGTATGCAAGATTTGTGGAGCTTAACACCATCTAAGAAATGGAAGTAGGCTCTCTCTTCAGTCTTTACCATGTCAATCCAAATACATTTAGTTTAAATAACTTGCTTGTTCTAGAAGTCCAGTTAATACTTCCGTATTGATGTGGCAAGGGTGGCTAACAGCAGTGCTGACATTCTAAAGATTTTTCATTTCATTGATTTCCAGAGAGATGAATGCATTGTGTTCAAATTTACATCTTGTAGTTTTTCCTTGCTATGATGAAACGACATTAGTACTCTTTCTTGGTTTGTGTTGGCATCTCAATTAATCTTCACTATATATTTAATTCTTAGCATGTAATTTAAATTGATAATCTACTTATTTTACATTGTTTTGTTTTTTTCCCCTTGGAGTAGAGTAGTCTTTTAATCCCATTAGATATATTTTTTTCGAGAGATAACAAAGAAATTTTATTGAAGACTACGAAAGTGGGAAAAAATACAAAGATAAAAAACAAAACCAAGAGGACAAATCAGCGAGTAAAAAGTCCATTCCGAAACCACGGATGTAACCAAGCGAATAGTTTCCAAAACCGAGCAATCCTTGTTATGAAAAGCAATGAAGGTTAGAGCCCTCCAAATAAACCAAAAAATTCCAGTCACAACAAGTCTCCAAATGGCTTTCTGCGACTTTCCCACACAACTCCTATGCCAGGCCCACAATAACTAATCAACCGATTTAGGCATCACCCACGAGATATGAAAGATGCAGAAGAAGTGCTCCCAATGTCGCTGGGCGAAGGCGCAATGAATGAAGAGATGGTCAACGGATTCTGCTTCCCTCATGCACATGAGGCAGATGTTCGGAAGGATGAGAGACCTTCTTTGAAGGTTATCTATTGTTAGAACTCTTTTCTTGCTCACAAGCCAAACGAATGTCGCTATCCTCGTGGGAGCGCCATAAGACCAATGGAAATAAGGGAAAGAATGCGATTGACTGGAGTGGGAAGTCTGAAGCCGAAGAAGCAACCCATAGAAGTAGCTCATGGAGAAACGACCAGAAGCATGAACTTTCCAAACCAAAGAGTCTTCATCTTAAATCGAGGGCATGGTAAGTTTCAACAAATTGAGAAGAGAGAGAAGGTCATCCAACTCCTCATCTAACAAATTCCGCCGAAAAAGGGACACCAAATTTCAACACCACTGAGATAAGAGAAACATTTCTCCACCGTGATGAACCGGTCGGGAGTGAGCTTGGCCAAACTCGGGAAAAGATCCTGGAGGGAAATATCTCCACACCAAGTGTCCAACGAAAATATATGGTTGTCCTTTCCCAAAGAGAAAGAAGTACCCGTACGAAGTATCGGTATCGCTGACCAGGGATACAAAAACAATATCGATATCGCTGATAATATCGTTGATAACCAGAAATGTGGGGAAACACGGGAAAAACGATGGAATTTTTAGTGAAACTTCTGGAGATTAAAATGTACATATTTGCATATTTAGAAATAAAAAAATTGCAAAAAGAATGCATACATAACAAGTTTCCATTTAATGGGGCCTTAAAAGCATGTGTTGTTGTAAGAAATCAGTCCAACCATCATCCAGCCTATTTAACCATCCAACCTTTCATCCAAACATCAATCAATATTGCAAAATATCAACAAATGATATTTCACCAAGAAATCATTAACAGTTGGAAAGGAAACGAAAGATTGTGGTCTCAATATCACGCATGTTGCGATATCGATAATATCGAGATATTATTAATATTATCAATGACAAATTGAACACTACATACAACCATGTGCCTATGAAAAAAAATTCTAATAAACAAAATTCTGATGATATCAATACGTTGGCGATATTATTGAAATATCATTGATACACTTATGATCAAGGTATCCCGTATCGGTATCGGTTGGCGTAACGGTGTCCTCCAAAACCGATACGGATACGGGGGCGTAACGGTGATACGGGGGCGTAACGGCCCGTAACGGCGTAAAATTTTTTTTTTGCCAAAAAAATATGAAAAAATATGGATTAAATCCAGAATATTCTAAGCATTCCAAATATGCATTCATTTATAAATTGGAACATGTTTATGGTGGTGTAACGGTCCACTCTTTGGTGAGAAGTTGTATCGGACTGTCTGATGAATTTATGAACTAGATAACCTGAATTTGATCATATATTTAATTTTCTAACTATCTACTATCAATGATAGATATATTAGAATGAATGTAAAATGAAAATATCTTACATCAGGTGTTTGCAATTATTTTTGAGGAATTTCTCGAACATACCTGTGGTCCTGTGCAGTGTGGTGCACCATGCACGTGACTGTGATTCCTGTCTTGTGACCTGTCATCCTCAAGTCAAGAATATTACAAATAAAAAAAATAATTAGTAGTGTCTGATATACTCCCCTGCAACTTGATTAAGGATTACTTGATTGGTTGTCAGGGGAGCTATTTTAAATACAAGTTCGGCAGTGTTAAGTGTGTGCATGGTTTCTTGCAATAATACTGTTGTGAGCTGTCTGCTGCAACAAATACTTACCTTAACACAAATATATACTCACAAGTCACAATCACAAGTCACCACCAAAATGAAAATCTGCTTTTTTGTGGTTGCTCGACCTCCACATCATCGTCATCGTCACCATCAGGCTGAGGCTGTCCGATAGGTGTAGGTGCTACATATCCATAATATCCAGTGCCAGAAGGAAATACTAGATCAACGAAACTAGAGGATGACTGATCCTGACTAGGCAACGAATCTGACCCGGAATAAGGATATCTACCAGTGCCCGTCGAATAGCCATCGGTGCCCATACTCGGTTTGAGAATCTTGAGATTGAGAGTGCGTCTGTGTGATGAGTAACTTGGATTTGGATGCGGATATCTATAATCATATGGATATTGATCAGGAGGGCTACTCCAACATGAATGTGATGGAACAGGCTCAGTATAACCATCATAATTCAATTCACCATAAGAATATCCATCATAATAACCAAGACCATGAGCCTGCTGATGTTCCGAACCTCTCGGACCCGGTGCACCACTAGATGTACCCACCTCCTGCTGGCTGTATCGTGACTCGGTACACTCATAAGTCCGACCTCGTGTACCACCTCGTCGCTGTTCATCGACATCGTGATCTGTAGACGGCTGTATAGGGCACTGAGCAACACCAGAAGTGTCAGCACCAGGGGCAGGGGGGTCATCGTCTTCATCCGACACGGTCACGCTACCACTGCTCATACTCTTTTGTTGATCTTGAGCCGTATCTGTACGTGGCATAAACTGCCCCTCTTACTGGGTCCAACACATCTGCACGACTCTCTTGTTGCGCTCTGCGTATTTCTGGGTCATCAATTTCCAATTCTTCACTATCCTCTTCAATTTGTTTTTCCCTTGTTTCCAACCAAGGTAGAAGTGGGTCATCCTCATCATAAATATTATCCAAGTTTATTGGACAGTAGTCTCCGTCATCAGTAGCTGTAATGCTCCTATGATGTCGTCGCATTCTTAGTTTTATATTGTAGTGCATGAAAAGTCTATCTAATGTTCTAGTCTGCAATCTATTCCTATTCTTTGAATGAATGAGCGCAAAACAACTCCAATTCCTTTCGCAGCTAGAGGAAGATGTTGTCTGGCTCAAAACTTTTACTGCAATTTTTTGGAGAGCCTTCGTACTCTCTCCGAAATTAATCCACCATTCGGCCGGTTGCAATCTAGATACTGCATGCTGTGCAAGAGCATCTCCAAAGCCACCAAGGCGATTTCCAAATGTATCTAATTCATTTAATGCCTTTATTTGCAGATCTAAGTCAGGCTCTAATCTCTTTATCACATTTTTTAGCCCGACACGAACTTCATCATCCGCAACAAATGATTGGGCATATCTATACCTAGGATTTAGGTAGTAACTTGCATGAAGATCGTAATGGAGTTGGTTTGTCCATCTCTTGTCGATCATCTTCCAATAAGTCTGCCAACTTCTACAATCACGTTGAATTGCAAGCTTTACCTTATCCATGGCATCATATATGAAGCCCATGGTAGGTACTTCATCGGATTCAACAAGACAGAGTACCCTCATTAGTGGCTCCATCACCTTTAGGATCGCCTTGACCTTCTTCCAATATTTGTTGTCCCGTATGGTGTTCACAACTTCGACCGGTATTCCTGATGTCTTCTTCCCATGTTTTGTGTTGAGCCATTCTCGGGAAGCGAACATCTCACTCAACTCTTCTCTATGCTGGAATAAACTCTCTAATGCTATAAAGTTTGTTGCGAATCTAGTCGCCGCAGGCCTCAACAACTCTCGTCCTTTCGTAAACTTTCTCATTATTGCAACTACTTGATTATGGTTGTAAATAAACGTCGTCACTTCCCTTGCCCTTTCGACCATTTCCTTAACATTCTTCTTCTTCCCAATATCTTCCAATATAAGATCAATACAATGGGCAGCACATGGTGACCAAAAAAGATGTTTTCTCTTATCCATCAACATATGTCCTGCAAGCTTATATGTTGCTTCATTATCTGTCACAATCTGCACTATATTCTCCTCTCCAATCTCGTCCACAACTTTATCCATTAGTTCATTAATATAAGTAGAATTTTTGGTTGCCTCTGAGGCATCAATTGACTTGTGGTATATAGTTCCTAAGTGGCAGTATACCATGAAGTTGATCATGTTGCGTTTGGTTGAGCCAGTCCAACCATCACATATGATCGTGCATCCTCTAGCCTACCATATGGGTTTAAATGTAGTCATGTATACTTTAACATCCGCATATTCTGCATCTGTCCATTTCCCCTTAATATCCCTAGCCGTGGGAGCTTTAATTCCTTCACCTGCTTCTGCTACCACATCAATTATCACCTGCCAATATGGAGAATTGGCTGCGTTAGGAGGTATGTTGGCATGTATAAATAACTTTGCTGTTGCTCTACCTAATTTCTCAACGGAAGTTCTACTCCACATTTGTTTTATCTTCTTTTGTTTAGTTGATTCTTTCCTAAATAGGATTGGATCAATAGAGGGTCTCTTAGGCTCATTTACTTCTTCATCCAAACGTATAGGGGCATCATGTGAAGATGTCTGTCGTCGGCTCCCAAACATACGTCGTAACCCACCAAACCTCCCCCCCCCCCCTCGCACCTGCAGAAGCAGTTGCACTTCCAGTTGCTAGGCTCCGACTCCCACTGCCCTCCCTGTATCACGCACTGACCCATGCGTGCCAAACATGCGGCGACGTTCTTCCTCTTCACGAGCTAGACGCAAGCTCTCTCTCCTAGCTATAGTAAGTTCTCGATCTGAATCTTCGTCAGAATCAATAATATCTTCATCACGAATGCCCATATATTCAGGACCAAACACTTCCTGTCGAGTTGCATCCAAAATATCATCTTTCTTCTTTTGTACAGCAGCACGTTTACCCTTCGACTCATCCAGACTAGCTTGCATTAAAAGCATTATCTCTTTCGGTACTCTACTACATGGCGCAACTTGACCCTTTCGATTTGCCAAATGTTGTTTGAGACGGGTAATTCCACCAGTCACTAGTCTATCACAATACTTGCACTTCATTTGGTGCCTAGTACCACCAACCCTCTCACAATGTTGCCATCCAATATCATCACTTACTTGTTGTTGGCCAGATCCAGACATTTCTTTAGGCTTAGGTAGACACTAGATAATTAGATTTGAGTATGAGTGTATGACCTATGTTAATAAAGATGATTTTATATTCTAACTAAACCCTAAGAAGCTCCAAGGCAAAACCTGTCCAATATAAGCAAATAAAAACATAAAGTCACTAATTCGAAAATAGAAAAAAATTATAAAATGACACCCCAAATCTGTAAAATACACATTAACATGTTCTACTATGATTAACATATCACATGGCATGATTAAAACAGTAAAACAATCATTAAAAAATTATTTTTAAAATTTAAAAAAGAAGGGCCATAATTAATGCGTAAATAGAAAAAAATATTAAAAAATTATAAAATGGCACCCCAAATCTGTAAAATGCACATTAACATATTCTACCATGATTAACACATCATATGGCATGATTAAAACAGTAATACAACCATTAAAAATTGATTTTTCGAATTTTTAAAAAAAGGGGCAAAATTCATGCGTAAATAGAAAAAAATATTTAAAAAATATAAAATGGGACCCCAAATCTGTAAAATGCACATTAACATGTTCTACTATGATTAACACATCATATGGAGTGATTAAAACAGCAAAACAATCATTAAAAATTGATTTTTCGAATTTAAAAAAAAAGGGGCAAAATTCATGCGTAAATAGAAAAAAATATTTTAAAAATATAAAATGGGACCCCAAATCTGTAAAATGCACATTAACATATTCTACTATGATTAACACATCATATGGAGTGATTAAAACAGCAAAACAATCATTAAAAATTGATTTTTTGAATTTTAAAAAAAAGGGGCAAAATTCATGCGTAAATAGAAAAAAATATTTAAAAAATATAAAATGGGTCCCCAAATCTGTAAAATGCACATTAACATGTTCTACTATGATTAACACATCATATGGAGTGATTAAAACAGCAAAACAATCATTAAAAATTGATTTTTTGAATTTTAAAAAAAAGGGGCAAAATTCATGCGTAAATAGAAAAAAATATTAAAAAAATATTAAATGGCACCCCAAATCTGTAAAATGGATATTAACATGTTCTATTATGATTAACACATCATATGAGATAATTAAAACAGCAAAACATATTAAAAAAAGTATAAATACCTATTTTTGACAAATTTATGAAAAATGGCCCACCAAGCTTTGATTCAACAAAATCCGCCAATATAATGTGTTTTTTCCTCAAATATCCAGCCAAGGTTGGTCGAAATTAGCAGTAGAAGGAGTGAGAAGGAGTTTGGAAGCAAGAAGTTTCGAAAAAACATCAAAAACGGACCTTAAAATGCAAAAAAAAATGGCCGTTTTTCGACCGTTACGGCGCTGACCGTTACGGGTGACCGTTACGCCCGTATCGGCCGATACGGGTACAAAAATTGGTATCGGCCGATACGGCCCCGAATCGGGTAACGGTGCGTACTGTTACCGTTACGTATCGGATACGTAACCGATTTGGCATTCCTTGCTTATGATACAAGCATTACCTCGAATTTACATAGTCGAAAATGTTGGTGATATTGATGCATTGGCAATACAAGCGACACCTAGAATTTACATAGTTGAAAATATTGACGATTACATTAGCAATATTGATACGTTGGCGATACGTAATGATACATTGCTAATACCTGGAATTTCTGATACTACCAGCGTTATCTGTATCGCTACCAGTGTTATCGGTATCATTGAGCTAGAGATAAAGATAATATCGGAGATAATTCGAACACTACGAAAGTGGTGATTGGTAGCAGAATTGGCCTTCCAAATATGAGAAGCACGATAAAACGAAGATGATTTTGTACCCCAACTGTAAGGTTGAATATCGTATTTGGAAACAATAATCTCTCTCCACATCTTCCCACTTTCAGATGTGAATCTCCAATTCCATTTGCCAAGCAGTGCAACATTCATCAAATCAGCCCCTCCCTCCGCTATTAGCTTACAAACCTCCTCCTATTTGGGCAAATGAAACTTGGTGGAATCCCTAGATCCTTCACAAAAAAATCCCTTCTCAATTTCTCTAATCTGTCAAAAACGGACTTAGGACACTTAAAAAGAGACATGAAATAAATCTGCATGTTGGAAAAGACGGGTTTAATAAGAGTCAAGCGGGCCTCCAAAGAAAGATATCTATGCTTCCACCTGAAAAGGTTCCTCCCTATTCTTTTGACCACTTTGTTCTAAAGATGCTTAGCTAGCTTGCCGACACACAGTGGTAGGCCAAGGTAAGTTGAGGGAAAGGACCCCGATTTGCATCCAAAAATAGCAGTCACCTGATGAAGGTTATCTTGAGGGACATGGACACCCAACATTTCGCTTTTGGAATCGTTAATGTTCAGAACACCACTACCTTATGAAGATTGTCGACCAAAGTGATGTCCGCATCACAAAATAGAATCGTGTCATCCTCGTATTGATGATGGCTAATTTTCACCCTGAATTTGCAGACCTTGAACCCAATAATAAGACCATTTTCCTATGCTTTAACAAGCATCTTACTTAACGCTTGCTCGATGACCATGAAAAGGTAGGAGGATAAAGGATCACCCTGTTTAATACCGCGAGAAGACTTAAAAGTAACCGAAAGGGGATCCATTAACCAAAATAGAGAAGGAGGGAGACCGAATGCAAGCTTGCATCCGCCCTCGCCATTTGGATCCGCATCCAATCCTATCTAACATATAATCTAAGAATTGTCAATCGACGTGATCGTAGGCTTTCTCGATATCCAACTTGCAAACAATACCTCCAATGCCTTGTCTGTGTCTAGAGTCTGAGCATTCATGCGCTAAGACTTTAGCCAGTAACTTATACGGACTGCCAACAAGACTTATCGGCATGAAATCTTTAAGGGATTCCACACCTTTGATCTTTGGGATGAGGGCGATATAGGTGGCCCCGAGGTCGTTAGAGAGGTGACCTCTATCGTAGAATTTGGAGAAGTCTATGACATTGCATCCAATTGTAGTCCAAATTTTATGAAAAAACATCATTGGGAGTCCGTCGGGGCATGGGGCTTTATCCCCATACATTAAAATCAAGGGCCAATTTCCCTTCTTCTTTCGAAAAAGGCTTTTCTAAATCATTAGCATCTTCAACTGCAGAAGAGGGGAAAATAGGTTATTCAGCTGGGGCCTCCTCCACTGCTCCCTGGTGAGAAGATTTTGATAGAACTGAACAATGACATTGCAAATCTGACCCTTCTAAGTGATCGTAGCTCTGTTAACAACCAAACTACTAATACAATTTACCCGAGCTTGAGCACTTGCCATGCCATAGAAGAATTTCGTATTCTTATCTCCGTCCTTGAGCCATAAGTCCCTAGACCGCTGACGCCACTTGATTTCCTCTTCTATAGAGAAGGAAGTGAACTTAGCCTTCAAATCAACCCTCTCCACTCTTTTGACTTTCGACAATTGACCGTCTTCTTCCTTGAGATACATTTCATGAAATTTGGCCAACATATCATCAAACTCTGCCTCCCAAGTCCCCATGACCCCTTTTTTCCAAAATTTGATCTTCTCCTTAAGCTGCCTATGCTTCAACCCCAATCTGAACCTCACGTATCCTGTACTTGAAAAGATGACCACCAAACAGATATGAGATCATAGAAACCATCAATTTCTAACCACGCCAACTCAAATCTTAATGGACGAGGACCCCAACTGTCTTCCTTGACCTTGAGAACACTAGGCTTGTGATTAGAAAACATTTTATGAAGGCCTTGTTGATTAACCAAGGGGAATTTATCAATCCAAGAGTGGGACACAAGAAAGCGATCTAAATGCAAGAGAGTTAAGGAGAGCTTGATTGTTGGTCCATGTGATTTTAGCCCCCCCAACACAGAAAGAACCCGTCATGCTATCAATCATTTTCCAAAGATCTGAATTCCACGCCAATACTATTCCCCTGTAGACCCCATTGCATTTAAAGAAACCCAATCAACATTTGAGATACCCTAGATGGAAGAAAGCATACCTTTATCAGTCGAATTCAGCTTGGTCTCTTGAAGGAGGATGATATTAGCCTTCGACTTCCTGCATACTTTATTGACTTGCACTTGCTTGAGGTTGTTGCCAAGCCTCCGTAAATTCTAAGATAAGACAAACATTGGTCATTAGCTTTGCTTGACCTGATCCTCTTGATGCCGCTAGATTTAAAAGAAGCGTCGTAATTAATTGAGCATTCCAGGCTCATTAATTCCCTCCATCCTTTTGGTGATTTTTAGCCTTCAAGAATTGCTCGAGCATTCTTTGAGCTCCTACACAGTCATAAACATCTTCGTCATTCATCCCAAAAGACATACCAATCACCCCAACAACTCATTTGAGGATGTCCTTGGACCATGTAATATGAGCCTGAGACAGAATGGGTTGAGCATTCACTAGATCCTGAGATGCACAGATGAAGGCGTCTTTTGGCTGGGGAAGAAGGCCCCGATTTTCTGGTCCTTTCGTGACACAAAGAGGGCCTCTTTTAGCATCCAATCGTCAGATGCATGAATGCTCTGAAATTGCTTGTGCCGAATCTTCTTCGATGGCCAACGATTCTTCCCGAGTGAAGTCCCCTTCGCTACCAGAATCATCCTCCCACTCCTCTAGGCTACTGAGATTTGTGCAGTGGTCTTCCGAATTAAAAGAGGAATCCTGTGCTAAAGCCGGAACTTGAGACCTTCGCTACCAGAATCATCCTCCCACTCCCCCGACTTTCCTCTTTTTTCCGTCTGGATACTGACTGAAAAGAACATCGCGGATGAGTGTTTCCTTGCAAGGGATATTAGCTTCTAAGTCGGTAGATTCTTACGTGTTCGACTTAAAGTTTGCACATTTGTTAGGACATACGAGCGCGAGATGCAGACATGGGTCGTCAATATGTGTTGAAGTTAAAACTATGTCGACCGTCTTGGAATGACACGTGCGAAGGGAGGGAGATGTGGTGGGGGGTTTGAATAACTGGCTTGGATGGAGGCTCGGGTGAAGGCTCAGAAGGAGGCTCGTCGAGGGCCTGAAGCTATGACATAGCTTGCGAACTAGGACCAACCAAACATGTGTCACGAAGTTGTTGCTGAAGCAACATGGCCTGCATAGGTGGCTCCGAACCAATCAGCGAAAGGTTCTGGTTTGGGACCGAAGTTGTGGTTTTGCTCGAGTACCGCTCTCTCCCAACTCTTACGTCACATGGAGAGTAGAAACCTGAGATAATCTTCGTCCGATCCTCACCTACCCTCGATGATCGTGTTGGTGGTTGACACACGTCCATTTTAAGATGTGGTAGGACGCTGGAGCATGGATGAAGTACACCTTCCCCTGTAATGCTGCCATGCTCCATTGGAATCCCCCAAATCAATATCCACACCGTCTTTGATGCAAGACAATTAACCGCTTGCTCTAAAAGCTCGAACTGATAGAGCATGGCGAATCAATCCCTTTATCTCATAGCCCACTCCCCACATCTCATGGGTTAGGACCTCGGTCGAACCCCCCTCGTGGGCCCCACTTCACATGGGTTCTGCTTCGCACGAGCCACCCGCCTCACACGGGTGAGGTCCGCCTCATACGGGCCGCCCACCCCAAGTGTGCCCCTGCATCCAATAGGCCACCTCACTTGAGCCCGATGTGAAAATGCCCCTGCATTAATCACCCTCGGTCATGGTGTGCCGTAAAGGTAACGGCAGCAACCATTACACGTTACGGGATCGTAACGGCCATAACAGCCGTTATGGAAAAAAATGACCCGTAATTACCGTTAACGAGACATTACATCCCCTATAAAGGCCATAATAGCCCCATAATGGTCCATTATGGGACATATACAAGTTTTTCATACTTTTTAATCAACATTATGAGGCAGATACAGGTTTTTCAGTAAATAAAAAAATAAAAAAGAAAGACCGTAACGGCCGTTATAGGGCCGTATTAGCCGTTATGCCCCATATCGTAAAGGTAACGACGGTGGCCACTACGGCCACCGTTATTGTTACAGAACTCCTTGGCCCTAGTGAGGATTCTCAAACACGAGACCTTTGCTTTGATACCACTTTGATGCAGGACAATTAATCACTTGCTCCAAAAGCTCGAGTGGATAAAGCACGACGAATCAATCCCTTTATCTCATGGCCCATGCCCCGCATCTCATGAGTTAGGAACTTGGCTGAACCCCCCTCATGGGCCCCACTTCACATGGGTTCCGCTTCACACGAGCCACCCGCCTCACACGGGCTGCCCACCTCAAGTGTGCCCCTGCATCCCATAGGCCACCCCACTTGAGCTCGGTGTGAAAATGCCCCTGCATTAGTCTCCTTGCCGAAATGGGCGTTTTTCAACCATCTCTTTAGGGATCGGAATGGGCAATTGGGGAGCCGAACTCCTGCCAGTAACGCTTTATCACAACAAGCGCCATCTCTGAAGTTCACCCAAATTTCATTGACAACAACAAGTTTCACAGAGAAATCCGATTCCAGTATGCCAAGCTCTCGAAACCAAGAGACTGATTGCGATAATGCCACTTGCAGCATTGTTTTTGCTATGAGCGACCATTGAATCGCCAACAACTTATCAATAACCTCTGGTCTTACATGCACAACAGGATCGTTTCCAACCATCGATGTTGAAATCCATTTTACTTCATAGTCCTTATTTGAAGTATCAACCTCCTGTTGAAGATCTATGTGAGTGGAAAATGCACATGGGGGAATGAAATAACTTGGTCAATAGGTTATTGAAGCCTTCTTATTTTGATGGATGACTAGTAGGGATGGATGCTCGTTAAAGGACGAAAGAAGAAGGGTCTGTTTAGCATTTATTGGTAACATCCACATCTTGCTTCCAATAGGGGATTTGGAAGAGGTCTTTGGGATATACAATGCAGTGGCATATGTTTGATTTTTCATTCCAGTTGACAAGAAGCTTGGGAGAAGCTGGGGTTTTGCATTCATAAGGTATTGGCACTGGTACGGAGCATGCAAGACCATTGAAGTGATGAATGGTCGTCTACTTGATGTACGAATCATTCCAGTTTGCAAGGTAAGGGAGTCTGGAACCAAGGGTGGAAATCTTCTCCTATTGAACTGTTATTGGGGAAGGGTTCCAAGGAAGCTTCGATTGGCCTCGAGGGCATTGAAGTAGGGAAGGCTTATCACCCCTCTTTCTGTGATGCAGTGGGAACAACAGTCCTGTTGAAAGGCCAATTTGATGAGGTAGTTAAAGTTCAATGATGACAGTGGAAATAAGATAGATAGATCTAGGCTACAGCTTGGCAGGGTATGCCACCCACTCTTGGGCGTCTATCATAGCGATCATGAATGCCCCAAAATTATCCTCTTTGGATGTTCAAAGAATTGCAGTTGCAAGGTTATCGACATGCCATTTTCTTCTTTATTTTTTACCATGGGAGGAGATTAGAGGTGGGCATTGGTCCTGATCGGAGCGGATTGGGTTCAACCCGATCAGATCCGAAATGGCCATGGTTTGACCCGGACTCGATCAGATCCGGAATCAAATCCGGGTCACTTGACCCGAACAGATCCGATACATAATTCGTCTGACCCGAACAGGGTCCAACTCGGTCAGAGAAACCGAGTCTGATCGAGTTGGGTACGATTCGGATTCGTATGAATTTAATTTAATTTTTCATATAATGTGGCCCACTTCAACCTTTAACATATGTTATTTTTTTTCTCAATGCCTTAATTGATATGTCAAAATGGATAAACGGTTTAGATAAAACATATACATCAAGGTGGGCCCCACATGGCTATACAAAAACTATCCGTTACTGTGTTTATGTTTTTACCGAACATGTATAATAACGTGCACTGCACGAAAGCACTTTGACTTCTTTTTTTAATATATACAGTGAGTGGGACTTGCTGTAATGAACTTAGCAAGTTATGTGGGTCTTATCATAGGGTATGTGTTATATCTAAACCGTTCATCTATTTGGTAAGCTCGTCATAAGGCTTACGATGAAAAATAAGATAGATCTAACTATCAAGTGGACCACACGAAATATTTAATGGTGAAAATCATTCGATACTGCTACTTGTGGTGTGGTCCACATGATCTTTGTATATTAATAATTTTTTAGATAATACCCTAAGATGATTGCTAAAAATATATGAACGGTGTAGATATAATAAATACATCATTGTGATGCCCATATGCCTTTAATCTCCTTTGAACCGTTCGTACAACTCGGAGCTCGAGGAGCGTCAGTCTCGTCCTTGCACAGAAACGGATTGGCTACTCCCCCTGCCACGGTGCCACTAGCATTGGCTGTTGGTCGGTGCTCTGTGGGCCCCACCATGATGTATGTGTTTCATCCATGCCTTCCATCTATTTTTATAGATCATTTTACAATATGAAAAAAAAATTGAGATATATCTAAATCTCAAGTGGATCACATTAAAGGAAACACTGTTGAATAAACGTTGACCATTAAAAACGTTTTGGGCTTAAAAGTTTTGGATATAGCTGATATTTATTTTATCCATCCATCTGGGTCTTTATGACCTATTCAACAGATTGGATGTCAAATAAACAGTACAGTGGACCTTAGAAGGATTTTAAAATTTTAACGGTAGATATCCAATTATTATTGTTTTCTTGTCATGTGGTCCACCTATGATTTACATACCTATCATTTTTTTTATGAATCCATAAAATGTTCTGTAAAAATGTATGAACGGAATGGATGAAACACATACATCATGGTGGGGCCCACAAAGCACCGACTAGGGAGCAACCAATCCGTCCCTGCACGAACTAGCCACCTAGCTTGAGGCTAGTGTAGTTGGCGTGTGGTAATACGGACGACGTGGTTTACGTCCGATGAAAGAATGGGTTTCAGTGGGAAAAACGGTAAATGCTACTCGAATTCGCACATGCCAATCGGGCACGTGTATGCAAGCAGATGGGCCTGATCATCATCTGAGTCAAAGTCAAGGTTACGATCTACTATTTTTAGGCTTCGGGTCGGGTCTGGTCGGTTCGGGCCGGATCCTTTCGGTTCGGGTATTCGGGTCGGATCTGTCCGGATCAACCTCTATCCGAACCCGACCCGAAATACTATCGGATCTTTGACAGACTCGATCAGGCTGATCTAAGCCATCGGTTCTGTTCGGAACGGTACCGAGTCGGGTCGGATCGGGTCGGATCCACCGGATCGGGTTCAAAATGCCCACCTCTAGAGGAGATGCTGGCGTTCTCCAAAGATATTTGCCTCCATCGGGCTATGGCTTTGGTCAATGTAGAGAAGTTGTGCCATCTGATTAAGAGCTTACTTTCAGGATCCTTCTAACAAGCTGCTGCTCCCGCTTTAAATCGTGCTTCTGCTCTCTCTCTGATTCCTAGTTGTTTGTGCTTGCTAATATATTGAAATAGGTGCTACTCCACTCCCGCATCAGAATCTCTTTCCGCTTCTCTTCATGCTACAATCTACATTCAACTATCGTGGAGATAAATAGGGGTTCGTGGATTCATTTGATCAATGTGGCAATTTACCAGCACAAGCATTTGTTGATTATGTGATTATCAATCTAGGATCCAGGTTTTGGAAAGTGTTGGAGATCGACAAAATGATGTTGAAGAGGACGTTTTTGTAGTTTGCTAGAGTGAAGGCATTGTTTTAGATCAGCTTAGTGTTGGGCAGGGTGGTTTAGTTGGAGGTAGTATATATTCTCTTCTGTTTTTTTTTTTTTTTTGCTTCGATCTAAGCTTGACCAATCATCATCCGAGCAGCATCCCTTTCATAGCCGTATTTTAGATGGGATTTTGGCAGTGGGACGTCGGCTTCGGTTTGGTGTGAGTGGATTTTAGCGAGGGGTAATGGTGGCTAACAATCAATAGAGACGCAAGCTCAGGTTGGATGGTGCTGACTTAGCACATTGCCTACATGGTGGCAGAGATGCTGGTAATATCAGTAGTGGAGAGGGTTTAAGAATTTAACAAGGGTGGACCCTTAGCAATAGGAGGAGCCTCTGGCCACATGAAGTTACATGAGTTAGGATCGACGCTTATTGTCTATTTAAGTTTGGATAAGGGGTTGGGACGGTTGTTGCAGTCTTGCATCTTGTCGTTTGTCCAATTGAGCTGTTTGATGTCAATAGTGGGTTTGTAGGTTGCTCAGGGAGGGCCATGTGGTGTTAGTAGGGGACTCTCAGATTTATAATGCCTTCAAATTCGCTTAGTGAAAGAAGGATGGGACGGATGGAGCAATCTTTTCTTGTTGTCTTGACTCTAGATATGTCCAGTGTATTCATTTGAGGCGTTCATTGTTAATAAGGGATTGTGGACAAACGACACAAATAACACTCGTAGCATAGCCGTAGTGCTATGTAGCATAGCTAAATAACACAAATCCCCTATAGCGTACACTACAATGTAATTTATTTTTTTTTTCAGTTTTTTTTTATTTTTTTTTATTTTTATTTTTTTTAAATGGTGTAAAATTCACGTCATAAAAAAACTTATATTGTAAAGTTAAAACCAAACCTTTCTATGTTTACTTTCACTTGAAACGGTGGTGATCCTTTGTTAAAGTTGGTGTGAAACTCACAAACTAAAAAAAAAGCTTTAAAACTAAAAAGAAAAAGGGTTTTCGAAACTCCTCTTGTCCTGTGGGTTTTTTTTTTTAATTTATTTTCATACTTGGGAGTTGTGCTTGTGGTTTCAATTAGACATTATTAATTAAAGTGGTTTGCTTAGAAAGTTGTTGATGCGATAATTGTTTATTTTCTTTTATAACTTTATGTATTGATTTTTTTAGAACTTTATATATGTGGATTAGCTTTTGATTAATGATAATTAATAATTTGTTTGAACATGCTTATAATTGAAAAAAATGAATAATCTGTCAAGCATTTTATATTTTTTGCTTTTTTCTTACTATTTATCATATTTTCCCTATTTTAAAATTAAAAAATAGAAGTATCGTGTTGCTTAAGCTACTCGCTACAGATGGCCGAATGCTACACAACACGCTACTGTTATTTAAAACATTGATGCCAGTCAACAACTGGATCGTTTGATGACCATGTTGTACAATTAGAGTTGGCATGTGTGGCAATCAAATCCATCCATTTTGGAGGCAAAGATCATAAATCGCTTATTGGGTGATTTGTGACTATTAGAGGAGTCTTTAGATTAGATAGTGCTAGGACAACGTATCTCAGTGGGCTTCCTGGGTGGTGTTTCTCTCCAACCTCATCAAGTGTTGGCTCTTGGTCTTAGCCTCTTCTGGTTCTGGCGAGGTGGTAACATGTGCTATGAATAATGCTTTGCAAAGTTGGTGTTTACTGTTTAGCGACGTATGAGGTTGAAGCATTCTGCGCATGTCGTCAGTGGAAGCAGAGCTTAAGAGAGGGTTAGCTCTTGTAGGAAAGTAGTTGGTGAGGGCTCCTTCAAGTCTACATTATGGTAAATCAAGCAAAGAGACCTAGGCATGAGTTTGTCATGGGCTCCAACCCTAGTGATTACGATTGAGGGTAGAGAGGGTATTTGTCAAGCATTTGATGGGGCAACAAGTTTATGTTTTGGTAGAACATCCCTAGATGGGGAAAAGGGAAGCTAAAGGAGCTGGTGTCTGTGGGGGTCTCGTTTAGTTGCTGTTGGTCGGTCGAGGGAGGGAGTAGACTCCCCTCGGCTTATGAGACACCTTAGAAGCTTGCCAAATGATCAGGGTGGACATTGAGGGGGAAGAAAACTGGTTCAAGATATTCTCCAAAGATTTGATGCAACTAGAGTGAAACTCTCAAGCTTTGTCAGGCCAAGCCATCATCCAAGAGGGCTTGGGCCTAAGAGTGTGAGGGAGCTTCAAAACCCAAAATCATCAATTAGCTATGATCATCAACAATCTCTAATATGTTGGGGGATGGGTCCAACCTTGCAATTGTTATTACATGAGATTCCTCTCCTAGAACATTAGGGGTTCGGGAAGTGTTGATAAAAGGATCGCTGTCAAGGAGATGGTCTGTGTCGACTGTCAACAAAGTGTATGTGCTGATCCTGTTGGAGACAGAAGGAAGTTCTTTGCGAGGCAGATATTGGGGAGTTTTGTGGCAGTTCGGCTTGCCATTGAGAATGTATTAGCTCAGTTGAAGGTCTGGTGGTATCTTGGTTATATGGAATTCTCAATTACTGAAGAAGTTCGCTTTGATACTTGTTAGGTGGTCATTATCTATTCAATTCCATTTGATGGCAGGGGGCTGGTCATGGGGCCGTTTGACTGTACATCGTCCAAATTACCTAAGATTATGTCTAGGTTTTTTTACAGGGAATTGGGGAAAAATCTTGGCTCACTGTGTGGTCATTGGTGGGGGCTGTTATTCAGTTTGGTTATTGGAAATTTGGAGGGTCAAGAATCACTTCCAGCATGAAGAGCTTCGATGATTTTATTGTTGAATGGTAGTTAATTGATCTCCCTCTTCGTGGAGTAAAATTTGCATCGTTGAACAAGCTACAAGAACCTGTTATTCAGTTTGGTTATTGGAAATTTGGAGGGTCAAGAATCACTTCCAGTATGAACTTTGGTGATTTTATTGTTGAATGGGAGTTAATTGATCTCCCTCTTCGTGGAGTAAAATTTACATCATCAAACAAGCTACAAGAACCTGTTATTCAGTTTGGTTATCGGAAATTTGGAGGGTCAAGAATCACCTCCAGCATGAAGAGCTTTGATGATTTTATTGTTGAATGGGAGGTAATTGATCACCTTCTTCATGGAGTAAAATTTACGTCGTTGAACAAGCTACAAGAACCTGTTATTCAGTTTGGTTATTGGAAATTTGAAGGGTCAAGAATCACTTCCAGCATGAAGAGCTTTGATGATTTTATTGTTGAATGGGAGTTAATTGATCTCCCTCTTCGTGGAGTAAACTTTACATCGTCGAACAAGCTCCAAGAACTTGTTATGACTTTCTTAATAGTTTTTTTTTTTTTTTTTCCTCAGCCTCCTGGGAAGACATTTTCCCTGAGGTTCATCAGAAAACTCTCCATTGCATTTGTCAGATCACAAAGTAAATCTTTGTCATACCTTTTCACTTTGGAATATGTGGTGGATAAACCTTTTTGAGAGCAATGGTTGTTGATGCAGGACAATTAACCACTTGCTCTAAAAGCTCGAACTGTTAGAGTATGGCGAATTAATCCCTTTATCTCATAGCCCAGGCCCCACATCTCATAGGTTTTAAGACCTCGGCCGAACCCCCTTTGTGGGCCCCAAATCACATGGGCCGCCCACCCCGAGCATGTCCCCGCATCTCACGGGCTACCCCACTCGAGCTCGGTGTGAAATGCGCATTAATCACCCCTGGTGAGGAGTCTCGAACACGAGACCTCCGTGGGCCGCACCCACCCCGAGTGTGTCCCTGCATCCCACAAGCGACCCCGCTTGAGCCCAGTGTGAAAATGCCCCTGCATTAATCACCCCCGGTGAGGAGTCTCGAACCTGAGACCTCTCGCTCTGATACCAATTTTGACGCATGACGTGAATTTAAATATGATATGCAAGATTTCAGGCTTGGATCACACCAATTCAGAAACAATCACACAAATTCCACATCCCACATGAAAATCCAAACATTCAATTAAAGGGGAATCTATGCGGGTCCAAGCCGACATAGGCTAGGACTGGACCAATAAAATTATAAGCCAAACGATGTCAAAGGGAAATAAAATCAACTACTCATGCATAAAAATCAGTCCCTAATCCAAAGGATTCCCCAATTTCAATTCAAGGAACCCGAAGGTGATAAAAAAGGGCAAATCAATTAAGGATCATGTAATATGAGGTTAGGATTCATGAAAAACAGCTATGAGAGGATAAAAGAGGATAAAAACCTGAGCCAAAAGATGATCCCGCGTGTGGACAGCAACAATGGCCTAGACGGACGTGCGTGTGATCCCAGCCACACGTGTGTGGGGCTCACTATTCAGAAAAAGGCCACCTTGGCCCTGGGCGGCCAGGGATGGACTCTAAAACCCCCAAATCTTAGCTCAATCCGATGTATGGTTTGTGCGTGGTGCTCTGCCGAAGTTTCAGCTCGCCTGTGGGCCGAAATCTGGAAACCTGCTACAATGAAGAAATCTGATGCAATAAAAGGACAAATTCGAAGTACGGATGGTGGGGGAAGATGGAAAAAAAAAGATGATGGAAGATGGGGGTGAATTGGGATCGATGTGGCTTCGCACCACGGTAGTTAGCCCTTCGAAAAGGGAGGGCTTCGCACCCACTCTTGAATTCTTCCACAACTTACAAAGAGAGCAGAAAAATAAAGCATAAATTTTTTTATTAACTTCAATGAATGAAAAGAACTACAAGGGGTGCCTATTTATAGGGAGAACCCTATACCCAAAAACTCGCACCATGTGCAACACCTATTACTTGGCGATGAAGTAAACTAAAATAAAAACCAAACAAGAAAATGTAAAGCGTTCACGATGTTCTAAATAATAACAATAAGTAAAACCTAAAATATAAAATCAATCCGACGAGTGGGCCACGATCATGAGATCCCATGGTGAGCTTTTCTTGACTATCGGGCCACTTTCTGAACCAAAACTTGTCTTCTAGCTAGGAGGCCCTCCCTAGATGTCGTCATCGAGCCAGATCGATGGTGGGGTCTTCCTTCTGCGTACGTACGTGCGTAGGGGTGGTGGTGTACGGGCGTGCGTGTGCACGATGTCCTCATCAACTCTCCCCGGCTGCGAAGATTTCGCTACTGGCGAAATAAAACTCCTGAACCGCTCTAGGATGTCGGGATCAAGTCTCTGAAGCTCCTCCTCAGTAAGCCACGCGCTGTTCGAAGTTGGGCGTGACTTCCATTTAACTAGGTATTTCTAAAACCCGCCATCTGACGTGGAAATTATCTCTTGGTCCAGGATATCCTTTATTTCCTCTCTGCGTGTGTGAAGGCTAGGTATGGGAGGCAGAGGTTGTGATGAAAGGTCGGGAAGAGGCCATGGATCAAAGGTTAAGGTTGGGACATCAGGATGGATGGGCGAAGTATCAATGGGTCCCTGAAAAGCAACTAGATCCTCCATATTGAATGTGGAACTAATTCCTATGGAAGGTGGAAGATCTACCTCATACGCATTGAGACCGTTTCACTTTATAATCTTGAAAGGCCCAGCACTACGCGCGTGTAACTTACGAACGGCCCCTGGAGGGTACCGCTCGGGCCTGATACGGACCATCACAGAGTCCCCAATTTTGAACTCTTCGAAACGTCTATGTAGGTCTGCAGAAAATTTATAATGCTCATTATTAGTAGTGATCTTTCGCCTGATTTCTTGATGCAATGAATGTATGTGATGCGCAAAAGACTCTGCAGCCTCTGATGGCCTATGGGACAATGACATGGGGATAAGATCAATAGGTTTCCTAGGCTTATAACTAGTAACGACTTCAAAAGGACTTAGACCTGTGGACCTATTGACAGAACTATTGTATGGAAACTCGGCTATGGGTAGTACGGCGTCCTATGTCCTGGTATGCTCCCCCACTAAACATCGAAGTAAACTCCCTAGGCTCCTATTAACCACCTCAGTCTGGCCATCGGTCTGAGGGTAGTAGGCAGAAGAAAACTGGAGCCTAGTATTCATCATGTGTCATAGTGTCTTCCAAAAGTAACTCATAAATCTCACGTCACGGTCAGACACTATGGTTTTTGGTAACCCATACAATTTGACAACCTCACTAAAGAATAGCTTGGCAACATGAGAGGCGTCGAAGGTCTTAAAACAAGGAATGAAGTGAGCCATTTTAGAGAAACGGTCCATGACAACGAATATGGAGTCATGCTTTCGAATAGTCTTGGGAAGTCCAAGCATTAAGTCCATACTGATGTCCTGCCAAGGGATGAATGGGACTGGCAAAGGTGTATATAATCCTGTATTCTGTTTCCTCTGCTTTGCTAGTTGACAAGTACGGCATTGCCTTATAATTTTGGCCACGTTCCGCTTGAGGCTTGGCCAATGAAATCTATCCTCCACTAGGGCAATGGTCTTGTCACGACCGAAATGACCTGCAACACCCCTTGAATGTAACTCCCAAACAAGAAAATCGCAAAGGGAGGTGCGTGGTATGCACAAGCGGTCACTCCTAAACAAATATCCGTCCAAAATCAAATACTCACTGTTAGCTCTTGACGGACTCTCTAATAAAGACATATACACAACTCCAAAATCTGGACACTCAGAATACTCTTCTTTGATGCGCTCAAGGCCCGTAACTTCAACGTTCATGGAGTTGAGTAATGCGACTCGACGAATCAACGCGTCGATAGGCTTATTCTCTACACCGGCCTTGTGCTTAAGCACAAAAGTGTACTCTTGAAGGAATTGAACCCACTTAGCGTGCCTGTGGCTTAATTTCTCTTGAGAGTTCAAGTATCTTAAGGCCTCGTGATCTGAGAACAAGATGAATTCTTACGGTAACAGGTAATGTCGCCAATGGCGTAGTGATTGCACTACCGCTAGAATTCCTTGTCATAGGTGGAATATCTTTGCTTCGCCTCATTCAGTTTCTCACTAAAAAGGGCGACAGGGTGCCCTTCTTGGCTAAGTACTCCTATGCCGACTCCTGACGCGTCACATGCGACTTCAAAAGTTTTTGAAAAATCTGGAAGTCGCGTAACTGGAGCTTCGGTCATCTTGACCTTTATCTCCTTGAAGGCCTTCGAGGCGGCCTTTGTCCATTGAAACTCTCCCTTTTTTATGCAGTCCATGATGGGAGCCACATTGGAACTGAAGCCTCGAATGAACCGCCTATAAGAAGTAGCTAAGCCATGAAAGCTGCGCACCTCATGAATATTGTGGGGTTCAGGCCAATTAACGATGGCCTTGACCTTCTCGGGATCAGCCGATACGCCCTCAGCTGACACAATAAAACTTAAGAAGATCACACTACTAGACAAGAACGCGCACTTGTTTAGGTTGGCGTACAACTTCTCGGCCCTAAGGATCCCACAAACCTGCCTCAAATGGTTGAGGTGTTGCTCCTTAGTCATACTATAAATCAGAATATCATCAAAGTATATGACCAGGAACTTCCCCATGAAGGGTCTCAACACTTGGGTCATCACACACATGAAAGTGTTTGGGGCATTAGTTAACCCAAAAGGCATAACTAGCCACTCATATAGCCCATCCTTCATCTTGAAGGCCGTCTTCCACTCATCACTAGGGCGTATACGGATTTGGTGATACCCACTTTTGAGGTCGATTTTTGAGAAGATAGTAGCATTAGCCATCATATCTAGCATGTCATCAAGACGCGGTATGGGGAATCGATACTTGATTGTGATTTTGTTGATGGCCCTACTATCAACACACATCCTCCATGTGCCATCCTTCTTAGGTGTAAGAAGGGCGGGCACGGCACACGGACTCATGCTCTCTCGAATGAAACCCTTCTCTAGGAGTTCATCAATCTGCTTCTTCAACTTAGCGTGCTCTTTCGGGTTCATTCTGTAATGTGGGAGGTTTGGTAGAGTTGCCCTAGGGATTAAATCAATGGCATGTTGTATATCCCTCATAGGGGGAAGCTCATTCGGTAAATCATCAGGAAAAACATCACGAAACTCGTGTACTACCTGAATGGCCTCAGTGGGTAACTCTACGCTAGTCTCTGGTACACTCTCCCTAGCCACAAGGGCGTATATCATCGAGTCCGCCTCCGTCTCTCGCTCAAAGTCCTTGGCATTCAAAATATGGAGCGGTTTGGACTTGGACTTCGACTCCTTCACTTCTTTTGGGCTGCTCACACCACTCTGTGTAGTGAACTCTTTTCCAGTTGTATTCTTGGGTGGTAGAGGATTTAGCTTGACCTTCTTGCCCTTGAACCAGAATGTACACACATTTGAACGACCAAATTTGGTATCAGAACCTGATACCTCTCGCTCTGATACCGAATTTGATGCAGGACATGAAAATTAAATATGATATGCGAGATTTCAGGCTTAAGATCATGTTAGTTCAAAAACAATTACACAAATTCCACGTCCCACATGAAAATCCAAACATTCAATTAAAAAGGGGAATCTATGCGGGTCCAAGCCGACACAGGCTAGGACTGGACCAATAAAAATTATAAACCAAACGATGTTAAAGGGAAATAAAATCAACTACTTGTGCATAAAAATCAGTCCCTAATCCAAGGGATTCCCTAATTTCAATTCAAAGAACCTTAAGGTGATAAAAGGGGGCAAATCAATTAGGGATCATGTAATCTAGGGTTAAGATTCATGAAAAATGGCTATGAGAGGATAAAAACCTGAGCCAAAAGATGATCCCGCATGTGGACAACAACAATGGCCCAGACGAACGTGCGTGTGATTTCGGCCGCACGTGTGTGGAGCCCACTATTCAGAAAAAGGCCACCTTGGCCTTGGTCGGCTAGAGATGGACTCCAAAACTCCCAAATCTCAGCTCGATCCGATGTACGGTTTGTGCGTGGTGCTCCGCCGAAGCTTCAGCTCGCCTGCGGGCCGAAATCTGGAAACCTGCTGTAATGAAGAAATCTGATGCAACAAAAGGACAAATTTGAAGTACGGATGGTGGGGGAAGATGGAAAAAAAGATGATGGAAGATGGGGGTGAATTGGGATCGATGTGGCTTCGCACCACGGTATTTAGCCCTTTGAAAAGGGAGGGCTTCGCACCCACTTTTGAATTCTTCCACAACTCACGAAGAGAGCAGAAAAATAAAGCAGGAATTTTTTATTAACTTCAAATGAATGAAAAGAACTACAAGGGGTGCCTATTTATAGGGAGAACCCTATACCCAAAAATTCGCACCATGTGCGACACCTATTACTTGGCGATGAAGTAAACTAAAATAAAAACCAAACAAAGAAATCTAAAGCATTCACGATGTTCTAAATAATAACAATAAGCAAAACGTAAAATATAAAACCAATCCAACGAGTGGGCCACGATCATGAGATCTCATGGTGGACTTTTCTTGACTATCGGGCCACTTTTCTGAACCAAAACTTGACTTCTAGTAAGGAGGCCCTCCCTGGACGTCGTCGTCGAGCCAGATAGACGGTGGGGTCTTCCTTCTACGTACGTACGTGCGTAGGGGGGCGGCATGAGTGTGCGTGTGCGCGTGATGTCCCCGTCAATTCTCCCCGGTTGCAAAGATTTCGCCACTGGCGAAATAAAACTCCTGAACCGCTCCAGGATGTCAGGATCAAGTCTCTTAAGCTCCTCCTCAGTGAGCCACGTGCTGTCTGAAGCTGGGCGTGACTTCCATTTAACCATGTACTTCTGAAACCCGTCGTCCAACGTTGAAACTATCTGATGGTCCAGGATATCCTCTATTTCCTTTTTGGATGTGTGAAGGTTAGGTATGGGAGATAGAAGCTGGGAAAATGAGTCGGGAAGGATAGGTATGGGAGGTAGAGGTTGGGAAAATGGGTCGGGACGGGTAGGTATGGGAGGTAGAGGCTGGGAACATGGGTCGGGACAGGTAGGTATGGGACGTAGAGGCTGGAAAATTGGGTTGGGAAGGGTAGATATGGGAGGTAGAGGCTGGAAAAATAGGTCGGGACGGGTAGGTATGGGACGTAGAGGCTGGGAAAATGGGTCGGGAAGAGTAGGTATGGGAGGTAGAGGCTGGGAAGAAAGGTTAGGAAAAGTAGGTATGGGAGGTAGAGGCTGGGAAAATGGGTCGGGAAGGGTAGGTATGGGAGGTAGAGGCTGGGAAGAAAGGTTAGGAAAAGTAGATATAGAAGGTAGAGGCTGGGAAAATGGGTTGGGAAGGGGCCATGGTTCAAGGGATAAATATGAGGAATCAGGATGGGTGGGCGAAGGGCCGGACAAAGTATCAGTGGTCCCTTGAAAAGTAACTAAATCCTCCACATCGGATATGAAACTAATTCCCATGGAAGGTGGAAGATCTACCTCATACACATTGAGACCGTTTCGTTTTATAATTTTGACGGGTCTAGTGCTACACGCGTGTAACTTACGAATGACCCTTGAAGGATGCCGCTCGGGCCTGATACAGACCATCACAGAGTCTCCAATATTGAATCCTTTGAAACATTTATACTGGTCTGTAGAAAATGTACAATGTTCATTATTAGTCATGATCTTCTACCTGATTTCTTGATGCTATGAATGAATGTGATGTGCAAAGGACTCTGCAGACTCTGACGGCCTATTGGACAGTGACATGGGGACAAGATCAATAAGTTTCATAGGTTTATAATCAATAACGACTTCACGAGGACTTAGACCTATGGACCCATCGACAAAATTATTCAACGTAAACTCGGTTGTAGGTATTACGGTGTCCCATGTTCTGGTGTGCTCTATATCCCTCCTAGGGGACTCATCCAGTAAATCATCAGGACAAACATCACGAAACTCATCCACCACCGGAATGACCTCAGCGGGTAACTCTACACTAACATTTGGTGCACTCTGTCCAGTCACAAGGCTGCACATGTTGTACCCCTTAAAATAGTGGTCTTGATGTCCCTCATGGGGTGGGTACACGGGTGCACGCCCATAACTGATTCCTTGGCCAACTCCATTCATTGGTCTATCCTTCAGGCCACCTGCCTGAAATTGGACATCTACCCTAATGGTGGGGTTTGTCCTGGGGATGGTCTTTAGTCGGGCATTGCGTTCATCAAACTGCTCAAAGCATTGGTCCATTTCCAAGCGCTTAATCATAAACTCCAACTTTTGGGACAACTTGTTTAGTGACTCTTGCAATTGTTCCATGTTTAGTATAGGGTGCCAACCAAAATTCAGCAATATAGTTGTCAAAATATAAGAGTTTTTTTTATTTTATTTTATTTTTTATAAAGAATCGACCTAGTTTCTAAAAAACAAAAAAGGAAAGTTTCTAAAGAAACAAATTAGGAAAGCCTCAAAAAAAAAAAAAAAAAAAAAACAAATTAGAAAAGTTTCTAAAAAAAAACAACCTAGTTTCTAAAGAAAAAGAAAAAAGGAAAGTTGCTAAAAATAGAAAGTAAGTTAGTTTCTTAAAAAGAAAAAGGAAAGTAAATTAGTTTCTAAAAAAAAAAAGGAAAGGAAATTAGTTTCTAAAAACAGATTAAGAAAGTTTCTAAAAAATTAGTTCATAAAAAGAACAGAAAAGGAAAGTTTCTAAACCTAGAAATAGAAAACTAAGTTAATTTCTAAAATAATTCAAATAAGGGGATAACAGAAAATTTCAGCAGCTTATTTCAGGGTTTATGGACCTCTAAACAGCTATATATGATGAGAATTGATGCGTAATGGACATAAACAACCAAACCCTAAACATGTAATGAATTCCCCTACAAGAACCCTTGGCTCTGATACCAAATTTGATGCAGGACAATTAACCACTTGCTCTAAAAGCTCGAACTGTTAGGGTATGGCGAATTAATCCCTTTATCTCATAGCCCAGGCCCCACATCTCATAGGTTTTAAGACCTCGGCCGAACCCCCTTTGTAGGCCCCAAATCACATGGGCCGCCCACCCCGAGCATGTCCCTGCATCTCACGGGCTACCCCACTCGAGCCCGGTGTGAAATGCGCATTAATCACCCCTGGTGAGGAGTCTCGAACACGAGACTTCCTCTGTGGGCCGCACCCACCCCGAGTGTGCCCCTGCATCCCACAAGCGACCCCGCTTGAGCCCAGTGTGAAAATGCCCCTGCATTAGTTGTCCTTTGAAATAGAGGGTGGAGCTAGGCAACATATCTATCTCAAGTGGAAGTTGCTAAAGTTGAAGCTGAGAGAGTGGAATAACTTGGCATTCAATGACCTGAAGGAATCTAAGGAGGCACATTAGTTTGAAGTGGCTGATCTCGACAGAATTGAAGAATTGAATGGACCTCTGTCCTCGAAGGCGGCGGGCATAAGAGGTGTTGTTGTTGATTCTTGCATGAGATCCCGCCTGGAGGAAATTCACTAGAGGCAATGATTGCACGATTAATGGATTAGTGAGGTGACAATAATATTGCCTACTTCCATAGAATCACAAATGCATTCAAAATCCTGAATCAGAGAAGACAATTTATCTGATAAGTATGAGATCTACTTTGTTAGGTTCTTCTGGGAAGCTTTTTTCAAGTTCCCTCCAGAACGACACTTGATGGAGTCCGGTTTGACACTATCTCTGATGATCAGGCAGCGGATCTCATAGCAGTTTTCTTGATTGAGGGAATCGAGGCAGCCATGTTTGAAATGAAAGGGGACTGCACCGCAAGTCTGGATGGATACCCCATAGTGTTCTTTGACTTCTTTCAAAGCTTCTAGGAGGTGCTGAAAGCTAATGTCCATGAGTTAGTAGAATTTCAAAATAAATTCTAACCTAGAAGGGTGATCTATGATTCATCTTGAATTTAGTGGTATGAATCGAATGATGCTTCTGATCCTTTTGGTGCGTCTTTGTCGGGTTTTCCACTGTGGTGTTAATTGACATTTTATGTTGTTCCCTTCATCTCTCTCTCTCTTTTTTTTTTTGTTTGGTTGCAAGTGAGATCATCAATTTTGTGGCATAATCTTGGAGGTTGATCTTCTAGTTGGTAAGTGCCTCATCCTAGTTCAATAGTTTCGAGTTAGGCTTAACTAATTAGGTATTGAACTCAGACCACGCCCCTCTTCTTCTTTCTTTCCCTCCTCAACCCAAGTCTTTCTCAAAACCCTTCAGGTTTCAGTGGATGTGGGTGCTCCACAGCTCTTTTCAGGAGCTAGTTAAACAAGCCTGGACAACAGAGGTAGTTGGAGATCCGATGCTAATTCTCCTGAGCAAGTTAAGGAATGTCAAGTCAGCGTTAAGAGGGTGGAACAGGAATGTGTTTGGAAATATTTTCCAAAATGTTAAAAAGGCGGAAGAGGAACTAGCTAGAGCGGAGGAAGCCTCGCAATGCTCAGCTAGCCGGGAGAATCTCGACATCCTGCATCAAGCCAAAACCAACCTGGCCCAGCTCGAACTTTGTGAGGAGACATTCTGGAAACAAAAATCCAGAAATCACTAGCTAAAGGAGGGTGACCAAAATTCTAAGTTCTTGAACAACGTTGCATCGGATCGGGCCAGGAGATCTTTCATCAAAGAGGTCCAACTGGATGATGGGTCTGTCGCTGCTGATCAAAGCTCTATTAAAGAAGCGGCCACCCGGTTTTTCTCCTCTCTCATGAATGCTGGACCAACCAGTCCTCCTGGGGATCTGCTGGACACCATCCCTCCCTCAATCTCAGCGGAAGACAACGCGGCTCTGATGGTGGAACCGTCAAGTGAAGAGGTCCTTGCGGCAGTCATAGGGCTTGCTCCTGATGGGTTCATAGGGGCCTTTTTTCAAAGTTGCTGGGACACGGTGGGCCAGGATCCTCGAAGCAGCTCGCTCCCTTTTTGAAGGGGGATCTCTTCTGAGGGTCTTCACTGCAACTCTTATTTGTCTAATTCCCAAAACCACGTCCCCGACCAAATTTTCTGATTTTCGCCCTATTAGCCTGTGTAATTGCATTTACAAAATTTTCTCTAAATTATTTGTAGACAGGCTTAGCAGAGTCCTCAGAATCATCTCTTTCGAACAAAGGGCTTTTGTTCAAGGGAGAGCGATAGCAGAAAGCTGTGCTCTTGCTTAAGAGGCCTTCAGAGACATTGACAAAAAGGTTCGTGGCAGGAACATCCTCATAAAACTAGACATGGAGAAGGCTTATGACAGGCTTGATTGGGGCTTCCTAAAGGCGGTCCTTCGGCGTTTTGGGTTCGGGCCAAACTGGGTAGATATGATTGAACAATGTTGGTGCAACTCTTGGTTCTCGGTTCTTGTTAATGGTAAACCATGTGGCTTCTTCTGGTCAACCAAAGGTCTCCGCCAAGGGGATCCCATCTCGCCTGGGCTTTTCATTCTCGCGTCTGAGGTGCTAAGTAGGGGCTTCAAGCAGCTGATTATTAGCGGTTGCTGCCAACCTTTCCAGACCCGTAGAGACTGTCCTCCTATCTCCCACCTACTCTTTGCAAACGACATGCTCCTCCTTGCAAATGGCGGTCGTAAATCGCTGAAACAGATAACAAAGTTTCTTTCCCCGTATCAAGGTGCTTCCGATCAGAAGATTAATCCCCGAAAGAGTTTCTTCATCCTCTCAGCCCATCAATCTGAATCCCGGGTCAGGTCAACTCATAAGACCCTCGGTTTCCAGCAGGGTGTCTGTCCTTTCTCCTATCTTGGGGTCCCAATATATAAGGGAAGAGCCAAGAGGGCCTATTTCCAGGGGATGCTAGAGAAATTTCAAAATAGAATTTCGAACTGGAAAGGGAAGATCCTGTCCCAGGCAGGTCGCACGAACCTCATCAATCACGTCCTAAACAACATATCGGTCCACTCCATGGCAGCGGCTGAAATTCCCCTCTCCTTACTTGGGGAACTAGAAAGAACTTGCACTGATTTCTTTTGGGGCTAGGAGGGCGATCGGAAACATTACCATTGGGTGAATTGGAAGCAGATTGCTCTGTCGAAAGTGGAAGGCGGCTTGGAAGTCAAGAGCCTAACCAATGTCATGCAGGCCCTTAGGATGAAACTGGCGTGGACAGTTAAGTGCAGGGGAAAAAACAGTTGTTGGGCAAATTTTGTCAAAACGAAATACCCCATGGATCTCCACTCATCAGTTGGTTCGAGTGTGGCTGCCTATGCGTCACCCATGCGTCACCCCATGCAGTAATTTCTTCCCGACAATTGCTGCCAGGTCAAGGTGGATAGTGGGTCGAGGTGCTGGGAAGATGACTGGTCGGGTTTAGGGGCACTATCCGGCTAGAAACTGCAGTCTGCTATGTTGCAGAATCAGCTCGTTTGATTCTTCATCGGGCCCAACGGCTGGAGGGATCTAGATGGAGTGTGCCAGCTTCTCCTCCAAGTCATGATAGACCACATCACGGATGAGGGGACCTGCACCTCCTTCGAGGAGGACACTCAAATTTGGGTTCCATCTGTAACTGGGGAATTTCAGATCAGGTCAGCATGGGATATAACTAGATCTGGAGGGGATAAAGTTTCGTGGTCCAAATGGATATGGCACCCCAAACTGCTGCCTAAAATCTCGCTTCTTACTCGGAAGATTATCAACAAACCAATCCCCATCAATGCTAGAGTTCAAGCGAAAGGGATCCACATGACCTCAAAATGTGATTGTTGTCCTCATCCGCTTTGGCCCCACACGGAAACGATTGACCATATTTTCTCCTCGGGAGGCATAACAACAGCGGTGTGGGGCCATTTTCAAACCCTCTTCAACCTCAGGCCATCGGCCAATGATACCGCGGTGGGTCGAACAACCAAATGGTGGGCAGTGGCTGCCCCATTGGATCGTCTTCACATCTTGCGAGGCCTCACCTCGGGGCTCATTTTTTGGGAGATCTGGAAGTCCAGAAATGCCTCTCGCTTCGACAACTTCGTCAGCACCACAACCAAGGTCGTTGTGTCGGTCCACCGGTGGATTTCCACTCTCAGCCCTTCCCTCCCCCTCCCAAAGGTGGTGAAGCGTGCCTCTGCTCTAGCCCTTAGAAACCTGGGGATCGATGGAGTGTCGATGCATCTGAAGAAAATCCAAGTTGTCAAATGGATTAGCCCAAAGAGGGATTGGGTTAAAATTAACGTTGATGGCTCCTCCCTTGGAAATCCAGGCCTCGCGGGGGGTGGGGTTGTTTGTGGAGGTAGTGGAGGAAATTTCCTCTTTGCCTTCGCGTCCGTCTATGGTATTGGCTCAAACACTCACGCTGAGATTCGGGCGATCTAGGAAGGGCTATCTCTTTGCGCGGACCTGGGCTTCTCTAAGGTGGAGGTTGCGAGTGACTCCAAATCTATTGTTTCCTCAATCTCCTTAAACCAGGAACTCTCCTAGCCCTTGCGGTATTGGAGGTCCAGGATTAACGCGCTAATGGGTACTATGGAGATTTCTATCTCCCATACCCCTAGGGAGGCAAATGCAGTTGCCGACCACCTTGCTCGGAAGGGTAGCAGTAGTCAGTCGATGGCTTTTTTCACTTTGCAAGCCGATCTACCCGGCATTACCAGAGGTCTCTTATTTTTGGATAGGGTTGGGTTGGGGATTTTGAGAGAGAAATGATCCTCTCTTTCTAGCCCCTAGTTTTCTTTTTTTCTCTTTTTCTTTTCTTTTCTCACGATAGGCGGGCCTATCGTCTTTTGTTGGGTAGCCCCTCCCAAAATATCTCTTTGTATATTCTTTGCCTGTTGAATGGAAAATCTTTTGAAAAAAAAAAAAAACTAATTAGGTATTGAAGTAGTTTCTTTCCTAGGGTACTTGTCCTCTCTCTCTCTCTCTATTTTATTTATTATTATTTTTTTTAACCTTCCCCCCCCAAATTTACCCCTTTCTCCCTTTCTCCCAATCCTTTTCTTCCCCTTTTCCCTTTACCCATTTTTTCCAATCCCAAAGTGTATTCTTCATCGTAAACCTAACCCTAATCTTGTTTCCCATCCTAAATCTAATCCTCGTTCTTCTAATTTCCCCAACCCCATATTCTCTACTCTCAAAACCCTGACTGTAGCCCTATTCTTCAATTTGTAGCCCCATAACTACCCAAATTCTGTGTTGTACCCATCCTTGCACTTGGATCACAACCCTTAAACCCCAATCCCGTGAAGAGCACAAACAATAGTCTATATACAACTGTCGCCTGATTTCAGCCTCAAATCCCATCAAAACCCTAACCAAATCTTTATAAGACAAGAACCCCAAGACCCTAGCCACCCCCTCAACCCTAATCCCATCTCCAACCCTGCTACTATCAAACCAACAACCATCATAAACAATCCCAACCCCACCCAAAATTGTCAAAAATCCCCTAACCAAATCTTTATACGACAAGAACCCCAAGACCCTAGCCTCCCCCTCAACCCTAATACCATCTCCAACCCTGCTACTGTCAAACCAACAACCATCATAATCAATCCCAACCCCACCCAAAATCAGCCCACCAACTGTAGACAGAATCCTAATTCTTCGCACCAATTCCACCCAAAACCCATCTTTAATCCTCTGCACATGCGTACGTGCACACACACACACACTCAAACCCAACTACCAACCTTTCCCAGAAAGTAAACCTTAACCCAAAGCCCTAGTACCACCCAAAATCTTGACCTCAAACATATTTATAGTTCCTTTAGCTTAAGTCAAACCTATAACTTCTCCAACAAGGCATCCTTAGACTCACAGTCTACATCTGTCCCTAAACAGCCTTAAAGCATCCTTGGACTTACAGTCTACATCCTATCCCTAAACAGCCTTAAAAGCTCACTTTGAAATCAAAATAATTCCAAATCTTCCTGTAAGTGAATACCTATCTATATGACAACCACTACTCCCCTAATCCTTTATGAAATGCTAAACGAAGGTGACAGTAGACCTTGAAGTTCCTCATTCTGTCTGTTTAGGCTAGTCCAACCATCACACAATGGTGTAACCTCTAGCCTCCTATATCCTCCTACATCTCTTAACATAGTTATTCACTTCTGTAAATTCCTTGTCCATATATTTCATGTAAATTTCATATTCCATGGGCATGAACTGTTGGGCTGCCTTTGCTATTGGATCCATCAGAACCTATCCATCAGGGAATTTTGTAACATTTGGAGCAATGTTACCATGTATGAAGGGCTTCACAACTGCCCTTCCAAAGTGATCTATCATACCTTTTGACTAAATCTCTTTCAACCTCTATTGATTTGAAGATTCTATCTATACAAACATTAAATCACTTGCAGGTCGCGGTAGCCCCCCCTTAGCATCATGCTGAGATATTATTTTATGGTTCCTCTTCTCCTAATTTACTACCTCATGCTGGTCAAGGCCACTACATGCTAAAGGCATGGCAAGACCACTAAACTATCATGGATCTATTTTATGGTTCCTCAATTGCTCCCAGTACCATTGCTCGAGATACTTGTTTTGTAGTTCCTCTTCTCCTAGTTGACTAACTAGAGTTGGTGGGGGCTGTTGAGTGCTAAAGGTATGACATTGAAAACTAAGAGTCCCCCTCGACTGCTGCAACTCCCACTACCTCTCCAATAATGAGTAGTTGATAGATCTCTCTCCTCACCATTGTTACCTATAAGTTAGTGTCTTTTGACCCAATGTCATCACCCCTTTTGATCCCACTCCCCCCTTAGGAAATCTCAGACTCCTCTATTTGAGCCACGTCAAAAGAAACCTTCTCTTTCATAGCTTTTTTTCCATCTTACCTCTTCCATTTTTTTTTTCCTCATATTCTCACTTACTTCTTCAGGGAACTTGAGACAACTTTTGACTTTTCTCTCTTTTGATGTCTAGGTATTTTTTTTATACCACCGTGTGCATCACTAGCACAACAATTACACAAAATGTGGTCTACTCCAACCTATTCTAGATCCATGCTACCATCCTATATTTCCATTTTCATTCCCTGCCCTTCTTTGTTACTACTTGCTACTACTTACCAATTGGATTTTGCTCTCTGCAACTCGTGAACTCTCCAACTCTGCAAAATTTCTAAAATATGAAAAAATCTTTTATAAAGACATGTTTGAATCATCATGTCATCATCATCTAAGCCTTATCCTAAGTAATTGGGCTCGGCTACATGAATCCTGTTCAGAATTGTAGATCAGCCTCCAACATGTTTGACTTCAATTTTGCAGTCTAATTGCAATTTAAATGGGTGAAACTGCAGAAATTTTGGATTTCCCCCCCAAAATTTCCAATTTCCTAATTCTCAAATTAGAGTGTATCTGATGATGTTATCAACAAACACTCCTAAACACTTGCAAATTGGGGCTAATTAATTGCTAATCAAACTGGAATTTCTTAAAAAAATATTTTTAATTTAAAAATATTTTTTTCCCCCAAAACTAACCAAACCACTATAAATATGTAGATCGGCCTCCAACATGTTTGATTTCATCTTTCCATAGTCAGCTTACAATTTAAATGGGTGAAATTAGGGAAATTTTGGATCTTCCCAAATTCCCCCCATTTTCCCCAAATCCCCAAATCGGAGTTTCAAATCCATTGATCCCAGGTGATTTACATGAAAAAAAAAGAATTAAAAAAAAAAAAAAAAAACCTTACTGTTTTGAAATCAGCCCCAAATTAACTCTGATCATGATTTCAGCCCCAAACTAACTCTGATCTTGATTTTGGCCAAATAATTCAGTTTTTCCTCCAAAGATTTGCAAGGGTGTAGTTGGATTTATGTTAGGTTGAGATTAGAAGTTGAAGAAATTACAGAGAGGAGAATTTTTTGAGTCTTTTTTTTTTAAAATTTTAAATGGGCTGTCGGTTTCGGTGGATATCAAAATGTATCGCGGGTCTCAACAATAATATTGTCAATACCTGAAATATGTATAGAGGGGCTGTAATTAGAGCTGTACACGAACCAAGTTAGCTTAGCTCGCTCGACTCGACTCGAAAAAGCTCGATTCGACTCGGTTCGAAACTGAGTTTGAGCTGAGTTGAGCTGATTTTTTGAGCTCGAAAAAATTTCAAGCCGAGTTCAAGCTTGCCCGGCTCGACTCGACTCGGATTGAACCTCAACTCGAATCGACTTGGTGACTCGGTTATTTTGATATTGATGTTGCTCACCAAGTGTTTGATGAGATGACTCAATGAAGTGCTGTTTCGTGTGCATACATTCTCCGCGGGATTAGCCAGTGGCGGGGAAGGAATGGATATGAAACAAATCACTACAAAAAACAAACTTAACATTATAAAACTGCCCTCAAATCATGATTTTGATGTTGCCTGCCCAGTGTTTGATGAAATACCTGTATGCTGCTGTAACTGTTACTGTTTTGCATTCTGTGAAAATTTGAAGATGCGCTGTATGTGTTTGAGAAAATGCCGCATAGGCTCGAACTCGCCCGAGTTGCTAACCGAACCGAGCCGAGCTGGCCAGTTAGGCTCGAGGACCGAGCCGAGCCGAGTTTGAGCTGGAGTTAGCTACTGGCTGAGCCGAGCCGAGTTGTGCGAAGCTTGACTTGGTTTGACTCGTGTACAGCTCTAGCTGTAATGGTATATCTCATGGTATTGCTATATTGGCGATACATAGCGATATTATCGCTGATATCATGAAGAACGACACCTAGGTGAGGGTTTTGTATTTCGTATTGCTGACTTGCGATACCAATAATATCAGCTGATACTATTGATATGGCATTCTCTTGGTTCAATTTATATTGTCTCGTGCACTAATCAATTTTGGATTCCATCTAATGGTATAATCAGCTCATTGGATGCTCTTCTTTCAGATTTCTTTATGGTGATCAAGCTCGCTTTTTCGGTGATGAGATCCATCCTGATTTGAAGCACTCTAAAACAGGCACTGTAGCTATGGCTAGTGCTGGAGAGAATCTTAATGCTTCTCAGGTATGTAACGTAAATTGCAAAATGATAAAGATCTATCTTTTCATGCTTTTCCTCGAAGCATGCTATATACTTTGTATTTGTTTTGGAATGCTTTCATCTCATGGAAATGTTTTCTACTAGAAAACACTTATTCTCTGTTGTTAGTCACCATGTCAAAAATAGAACCTATATTATCAATATATATGCGCAAATTTTTTATTTTTTGAGAGTTTATATATCAGCCTAAGTTACATGCCATTTGCCTAAAGTGTGATTTTGCTTTTGAAATATGTATGGAGGGAGAAAAAGATGTTTGTGGTGTTTAGGAGTCTAGGTATATGTCAACTCAAGGATGACCTGCCCAACCTAATAGTACATGGACTAACTTGAGCCATCCAACTTGAAGTTAATCAAGCTTGAGTGCCACTCAATATGCAAACAAGTATGAAGTACCTAATTCAGATCATCCTGGCTTGCATGTTTTATATTGTTAGTTATAAATAATTATATGCTTAATTGATAGCATTACCATGGATCAGCCTGAGTCAACAGGCATAGGAGCCTCAATAGGCTATCGTGCTGGAAGCTATCCAAGCAATAGATAGGCAATAGGAGGAAGCGTAACTCAAGTAGAAAGGTTAGAGCGTCACCAGTTAAAGCTGGAATTTTGAAAAGAAAGCAGAGGAGGAAATCAAGTAGTGGCAAAGATCCATTGTAGTCTAGCTCAAAGTAGGGAACAAAACACAGTTTTTCGAAGGCATAGTGAAATAACTGGGTTGCTACTAAGGAATTGGGAGAGAGTTGAAGAGAAAGCGACTGTGTGAGACAATTGTTAGATTCTATTTGGATCTATTATTTGGGAAAAGGTGGAGTTATCTGTGGTTGGATAACTTGGCCTTTGATCATGTGGCAAAGAAAGAAGCAAATTCACTTGAGAGACATCGATGAGGAGGTGATGGAAGCGGTCAAAGGCCAAGTCAGGGATATAGCCTCAGGATTAGACGGTTACCCAATTGTATTCTTCGAAAAATTTTCTGTGAAGAGATCAAATGGGACTTGCTCTCCTTCATATCTGATTCTATGCAGTTATTGCAAAGGACATCAGAGCATCATTCATACAGTTGTTCCTTAAAAAAGGAGCTGAATGTCTGAAGGATTTCAGATGCATAGGCTTAATCTGAAGTCTGTACAAAGTTTTGGAACAAAAACTTTGCAAGCATAGTACACCATGAGTGCATTGAGTCCGGATATAGGGCCGGAAAACCTGGGCTTATTTGCAAATTTGACATGGATAAGGAATACAACTATGTGGATTTGAACTCTGTAAATTATATATTAAGGAGGTTGGGTTTTGGGGTTAAGATGGATAAATTAGATGGAGTTCAGATCACCTTTCATTGTTGTTCAAAGGCTCCCCCAAGGTTTTGTGAAGATAGTCACAGCTTGTGTCAATGCGATCCTCTTTCCCCTTTTCTCATTGTGACCGATCATGATTCTGGACAAGTCAAGACCAGGTTGAGACCAATTCATCCTCTTTATGTGTGTAGGCAGGCTGAATTGGACCAGTTCCTACCAAAACTGATATCACTTGATGAAAATGAGTCGTATTGGATGATATTTGAACCACATCTGGAACTCATATTTACTAGAGTTTCATCTTGTCTAATAGAGCTATTTTATATCATTAGCTAATGCTTATAGACAATATGCTGTTTATTATATCCATATCTAGTATCTTAGTTGATGATACTTACAACATGCCAACACATATACACCTTACTAAAAAAAAGGCAATGCATATATCTTTTGATCAATTAATACAGAAAGTGAAAATGTTCTTTCATGTTACAAAATGAAAAATTACAACTAGTCGATATTCACCAATTGCGTCTAGAACTACACATCAAAATCAATTGCTGTTCAACATCGTAGTAGATTGACAAAAGTTCTTTGTTTAGTCTGTTATGGAATTTGCTTTGTGCAGTATCTGAGATTTGGTCCATGTAGAATACGGAGGTAATATGCAGTACCTTGTGGTATCTACAGTAAGACATACGACTCTTAACTTGAACGATCTAATAGCATTAAGCGAGTCTAGTGTTCGCAATATCGATACTATCGGACGATATTATCGGTATCCCGCTCCAGTGATACGAAACCCTTCGAAAGATACCAAGAAATCAAAAATGATACTAAGAAATAAAAAAAAATTCACGAAATACTTGTTATTGTTCGATATCACTAAATATCGTGCGATATCGATGAAATTATCACTTTTATTGTGATTTTTTCATGTTATTTCCCTGTACAACACATACCCGGTCACGTTCGGGATGTCGGGAGACTCGGGATAGCGTAAATAACAAAAAAATTGGAAAAAAAAGTGAGATAAACTTTCAACAGGGTGGATTTGGTAAAGTAGAAGAGATTCCCATGATCGGAAGCTTCATTTGGTGGGCCTTTTGAATCGAAGCGTTGCGGCGTTCGTAGCTGAGTGCAAACAGAATCTTCGAGTATGTCTCGAGCTAACCCAATCAAAACGCAAGTGATTTCGGTATCGTGCTCGGAAAAAATCCGAAGAAATCCGGAGAAATCCCAAGATTTAGGAGGGATTTTGGGGTTTTAGGGTTCTTGCCTTCCGTAACCTTCTCTAGCTTTCGAAATAAGCTTCGGAGCCATTTTTTCGGGCGTGGATCGAGTTAGCTCGAGACGAACTCTCCTATCAGAGGTTTTGTAGGGTCCACCATGATTTATGTGTTTTATCTACACCGTCCATCCATTTTGATATTTCATTTTAGGGCATGATCCTAAAAAGTAGGGACATATAAGGCTCAAGTGCACCACACCACAGGAAGCCGTGGTGGCAATGGTGTCCACCATTGACGCTTTCCTAGTGCCCACCGTGATGTGGATTTGCCATCCAATCTGTTTATAAGGTCTGACAGACCTGGATGAAGGGAAAACATCAATATTAGCTTGATCCAAAACTTCTGTAGTCCCCAAATTTTTTTTAATGGTGGCCATTCAATGACCACTGTTTCATGTGGTGCGGTCCACCTCATATTTGGATTTGCCTCATTTTTCGACCCATTTCCTAAAATGATTTGTCAAAATGAGTTGATGGTGTGGATACATTGTATCACAACGAGGTGGCCTCACGGTCAGGGTCCCACCTAATTCACTGATTGGCCCAGGGACGTGGGTTTAGGGATACAGATTGCATACGTAAGTAAACTCTTTGGGGCCCACCTCGATATATGTACTATATATCCATGCTGTCCATCTGTTTGGACTGCTTATTTTATAGCATGGTCCTCAAAAAATAAGAATATACAAGTTTCAAGTGGACCACGCTACAAGAAACAGTGGTCCTTGATCTCCCACCATTAAAAAATTCCGAGGGTCCACCCTAACAGTTATTGACCATCCAACCTGTTGATAAGTTCACACGGACTTGGATGAAAGGAAAAAAACAATATTAGCTTGATCCAAAAATTTTGTGGCACAGAAAAGGTTTTTAATGTTCAATAACCATTGTTGCGTGTGGAGTGGCCACGACCACTAGAAAATTTGCATTTGCCTTATTTTTGGGACAAACCCTTAGAATTATGTGGCAAAACAGATGGACGATGTGGATATACCATGCATGCATCAAGGTGGGCCCTACTGTTAGGGTCCCACCCACTTCAGTGGTTCTGCGTAGCATGAGACCCGTACGCGTATTTCTTGCCAAAGCCTTTCGCAGGAAGTTCAAGCGTTGGGATGCTAGGTGGGGCCCACCATGATGTTTGTGGGAAATCCACTTCATCCATCCGTTTTTCCAGATCATTTTAGGGCATGAGATAAAAAATAAAGTGGATCCAAAACTCAAGGCATCCATTTGAGAGGGAAAACTAGGGAAAGATTCACCCAAGACGGTGTGGTGTGGCCCTTACTGTGCAGTTCCCGTGCGGTTACCATGGGGCATTATTCCAAAAATGAAGCAAATTCAATTATTAGGTGGACCATAAGAATAAGTGGTGATTGATCGTTAATGGGGTACAAAAGTTTTGGATCAATTTGAAATTTGTTTTTTCCCTTCATCTAGGCTCATGTGACCTAATCAACAAATTTGATGGTAAATAAACACTACGGAAATATTATGGTGCGCTTGAAGAAGTGTTTAATGGTAGGACATTCAATCACCACTGTTTCTTATGGTGTGGTCCACCTGATAATTGGATTTGCTTCATTTTTTTTAGATAATGCCCTAAAATGATTTGGAAAAACAGATGGACGGCATGGATACATATTACGCACATTTATAAATATTATGCATCATATTTGAATATAGTTCATTAGTTCAATCAGATAACGCATAGCTTAGGACCCTATACAAATGAAACTTTATTATGTACACTTTTTTTTTGAGATTTTTTAATTTGAAAGTGTGTATTAAGGTCTTTTTTAATAATCCCTGAAGTTTCATTGAAAAATTCAGCTATTTTCCCAATGTTTCCCCATGTTTCCCAAAAAATGCGATAAATTACGCGATACAAACGATATATCCCGTGCGATAACCGATACGTATTTGTATCCTAAGGTTGCGATACATTGCGCGATACTGATATTTCGAACACTGAGCGAGTCTGCATCCATCCATAGTACCTTTGCCCACTCCACAAGGCTATGACCTTTGCCCTGATTGCAATCATGTTCTCAGCTGGTGTGACATTGTATAACCATGCTCATTGAAAGTCCCATCCCCCAAACCAACCTGACAAATATTTTACCATCATAAGAAGCGTTATTTGCCACCAAGGGCTGATCCCAAATATTATTGTCTCACTACCTCCATAATGTCCATCATGATCATCATCATGATCATCATGTTATCAACAAAGGGCACCGAGAAGATCTTGGAATTCATTCCATATGCACCACAAGACAACCGGTAGGATGGCCATTGGCCAAACAAGCCCCAGTGGGCGAAAGCCTGACAGAGCAATGCTGCGTGGCCCCAGGACGGGAGTGGGGGACGGTCCTACGCTCAGGCAGCAGCTGGATTTGTAAGGGGGAATAGGGTCTACTTTGGTGAAGATTTCATTAGCTTTTATGATGACCATCCAGCCATTAACATGTATGGGTAAAGATGTCATGGAGTTAAAATCCTTCATCAATGAAGATCATGGGTTTAGAAACTTCTAAATGTCAGATTTTGTTGTAGTTGCCCGATTTTCATTTGACTGGGGATATGGAAACATGTATCGATGACTGGGGGTATGGAAACATGTATCGATATCGCCAATACCTGGAAAAATATAGTTGACAAAGGGAAACATTGGGGAAACATGGAGAAAAAGGTGGAATTTTTCAGCGAAACTTCAGGAGATGTTAGAAGACATGTTTACATATTTTAGAAATCTAAATATTGCAAAAAACTACACAATAATTTTCCATCTAATAGAGGCCTAAACCACGTGCTGTCGTAAAAACCAGTTAATAGTAACCAAAATGAGTTCATATTATTCAAATGGGCTCAACACTAGTCTTTTAAATCCTACCTTAGGTTGTACAATTTGGAATTTGCAAGCTATTAATCTAGACTCTTCACTTACTAGTGAATAATCTTAGATGTTATTACTTATTAATAGCTTTATTTTTTGTATTCAGTTTTATTTCACATTGCGCGATGATCTTGACTATCTCGATGGGAAACACACTGTGAGTCTTCTGACTATTGATCACGGTTAGGCTTTTCAATTTTAGACATTTCATTTTCGTCTAAATGTGAAGGAAAGCTTCCCTATTCCCATCAATGCAGGTGTTTGGGGAGGTAGCTGAAGGGATAGATACCTTGATGAGGATAAATGAGGCATATGTGGATGATAAAGGAAGACCATACAAAAACATACGGTTTGTTTTCATTTTAGCCTTGGCATTTTCTTCTTGACTTGCTGATGATTTAGTAGATGACTTTTGTTTTCATAGAAATGAAGCGTGCATCATGCAAAAAGTTTCTATCATTGAAAATGATCATATAAGAAGGTTTAGGAATTATTCTGAGCCTAACCAACATAAAAGTTTTCTGTTGCACAGTATCCGTTGCATGTGGGGCCCAAGGTTCAGTGATCCAGTTGATTTGATGGGCCCCACCATAGATGTGGGTACCCATGTATAATTCCTTAATTCCTGTATTTTGGTGCACCTCTAGATGCTTAATTCCTCTCATAAGTTTTGATTTTAGTAGCTAACTAATGGTTTGTTGCTAGTGGCTTCTAGATTGCATATGTGAGTGAGAATGCCGGTCTTGGTATGCTGAAGAGTTGTTTTTTTTTTTTTTAATAGAGAGAACAAAGAATTTTATTCACAAAAAGCACCAAAGAGGTGCAAAAACTCTACAAAGTAAAGAAAAAAGGAACATCCTGAATTTACAAAAGAAGATTACAATCAGCTTCCCCTCCCAAATTAATCAGCCAATCTGTCGCAAATCTCACCACCCTCAAGGAAACCCAACCTAGAGTGTGGCTCACATCTCGAAAACATCTTTTGTTCCTTTCTTCCCATATCCCCATAAACCAGCCAGCAAACTTAGGTGCCAAGCTATCCTGAAATCCTTGCCACCCATAACGCTATGCCACACCAAAAAGAATTGCTCGATAGAATGCGATGACACGGTGACACCCATGAGATGTGAAATTTGGATAGAATACCGATCCAAATAGAAGCCGCTAGCGGACAATGGATAAACCAATGATCAATCGATTTTGAACTTGCCTTGCACATCAAAGAAACATTTGGTAATATCATTCCCTGCTTCTGAAGATTATCCACAGTAAAAAATCTTCCCCTCCCCACAAGCCACGCAAAAGCAGCTACTTTTGGAGGAGCTCCATAAAACCATACATATTTACTAGGAGTGGAACCCCTACTTGTGCTTTGACTATAGGTCATCTTATAAAAAGATCGAACGGAGAAGCACCCACATTTGTCCCGACGTCATATCATCTTATCCTTCTCCCCATTAACTGAGGAATGTAAATGGATGTGATTCAAAAGAGTAGCCATTTGAACCACCTCGTCATCTGAGAGGAAAATACTGCACAAAGGGGTCCACACCACTGAATCCCCACAACACGAAAAACATCGAGCTTCTAGAATAATTTCATTTGTTGATAAACAAGCTATTCTTGGGAATAAAGCTTGCAAGGTCTCTTCCCCGGCCCACACATCTTTCCAAAATCTAATATTCTCCCCATCCCCCAACACAAATCCCACCCCTTTGCTGAAGCTTGACTTAACAAAAACGACTCCTTTACAAATAGACGAAGTCCTATGGAAATAAGAATCCTTGGTGCACAGATCACCTACACTAAAACCATATTTACTAGCAATAATATCCCTCCATAAGGCTCCTTCTTCCATCCCAAATCTCCAAAGCTGCTTGCCAAACAAGGCCAAATTCATCACACCCAGATCTTTGATTCCAACTCCTCCTTCCTCATAGGCTTTGCAAGCTTCACCCCCAACTAAGAAAATGGAATCTCTTAGCACCTTTTGCCCCTTGCCACAAGAAATCCCGTCTCAACTTATCAATTCTCAATAAAATAGATTTTGGGCACTAAATAATGACATGAAATAGATAGGCAAATTAGAAAGAGCAGCTTTAATGAGAGTAATACGGCCCCCAAGAGAAAGGTACCTTCTCTTCCATCTAACTAATTTCTTTTCCACCCTTTTTACCCCACATCCCACAAATGCTTAGGTGGTTTTCCAATACATAAAGGTCTGCTGAGATAAGTGGATGGGAACTCTCCAACCTCACACCCAAACAAAGAAGCAAGCTCCAAAGCTCATCTCTTGGAATGTGAACTCCCAGAAAAACGCTATTGGCGATATAAACCTTCAATCCTGACACAACTTCAAACCAACTAATGGCCAACCTTAAAATTTCCACCATACTTGCATTGGCATCGCAAAACAGAAGTGTATCATTGGCAAACTAAAGATGGGAGATTGGAGAACACCAAACAAAGAACCCGCGAAACAAACCAACGTTTTGCCCATGGTCTAAGAGTATTTTCTCCCTTTCAAGCTTAAGCTCTAATGTTTTAGATCAGACATCGTTGTTTATTGAAACCTTATTTGCTGTCATTAAATATTGGAAGTTGCGTTTATCAGCTGAAAATTATCCATGTAAAATGAAGAATTATAAACCTACAAGGGCATCTAACATCATATTTAAGTTTTATTTGCCTTCTGAAAGAACATAATGGGCTCTTACAAAGTCTGCTAATTTTACATGCTAGTCTCTACACAGTACACTCTCACCTACATGTGGCCACATGTTTGAATGTGGCACATTCAATATTTATATCAGGTGGGCATTTGGCACACCATGGTGATACTCTAGCTAGCAAATAAGGCTGGTCATATCATCAGGTGGCCCACACATCTAAGTTTGAGTGTGGTTGGTGGATAGTTCTTTTTCTTTAACCGTCCATTCTTTTTGTACATGCTTGACCTGTCTGATGACTGGAGCACTGGACAAGGAATCTAAACCACCGGGTGGACAGCCAGGATCTGGCACACACCTACCAATTGGCATAGGAATTACTCACATAAGAATTATCATGTTGACACCTTTAAAAAAAAAAAAATTATTATTCACAAAAGAGTTCGTCTGTTTTTTCCCTCCTCCCAGGCTTGCTTTGAAGGTCCTGTTGAATGATTAATGCATGCTATTGCCTGAAATTTCTGTAGACACTGTAAAAGGTTTCTTTGGTTTCTCCTATTTCCTGGGTTTCTTTCACTGCTAGTGACACCTCCATTTTGCCGTAATGTAACAGAATTAAACATACCTATATACTGGATGATCCTTTTGAAGATCCCCCACAACTTACTGAATTAATTCCTGAGAGATCCCCAGAAGGCAAACCACTCGATGAGGTAAGTTTTGTAGTAGGTTAAATTGGTTCATGGACTGGCAATTTAGTTATTATCAATCTTTAGGAATATTCTATGTTTTTAGAGTGACCAATCACCAATATCATCACTTTCCCTATGTTCAAAATGGCAAACTAAGGTATTCTTTTGGAAGAGGGTTGCTGAGCCACAATCACCTATCAACACAATCCAACATGTATGGAAACATGTGCCAGCTTGCAACATATGTGGACATACAATCTGTTGATCAAGTGGGTGTCACTACGAAGATGACCTGGCCAAGTTGGTGCCACTGTGAAGATGACCTGGCCTAAAAATAGGCCTCTCCACTCATCAGGATGGCCATACAATGGGGACCAGTGGCAATCTTTTTTGAATCATCTGTTGCTTTGCTTTGTGTTTCTCGGTTTCTCCTACCTAATGAGTTGACCAGCCTGATTTTTGGGCCAGGTTATCTACATTGTGGGGCCCACCTGATGCATGGCACTGATGTCCCACATGTGCTAGTGTGGTTCATATGACCCCATTTTGAGGTCCGTGTGGGCTAAACAGAACTGGAAATGGTAAGAGTTCCTTCCGTACTAGCATCCATGTTCAATTCTTTTGCACTACATTTGTCTATTTATTTTCAGATCAAAACCTTCAGACCTTATGTGTCTGTGCTTATGTTTGTGCATGCACACACTGCTTGTATGGTGGCTTAAGGTCTATCTGACAGTGGGTTGAGTCCGTACCTCCATGATAGATAGGCATCTTTTAAAAATTGAGTCATCGGGTTCAAGCCCAGCTCACTTATCAAAGAAAAAGGTGTTTTTGGGTTATAATTTCAGCTTGTCTGACTGACAATTTAAGACTACATTTGAAATGATTATCCACCCTCTTATAAGATTATCCACCCTCTTATAAAGAACTCATCTACCATGTCAATACTAATCCTTTTACTAGGTTCAATGTTAAAGACTTTTTTCCCAAAGATTTTGTCATGATCATTTGCTATCTAACATTGAGACTTATTTAATCTTCTCCTTCCTTGCCATTGACGTATGCAGATGGAAGAAGTACGCTTGGAAGATGACTGGGTGCCTATGGATGAGACGTTAGGTCCTGCAGAGCTTGAGGAGGCACTTCGTTTGAAAGAGGCGCAGTCAAATGCAGTTTTTCTTGAGACTGTATGCCTTGGTTCAATATATCTTTTGTTCTGGTACTTGATGTTGGAGCTAGCTCAAAATCTTTTATTGAGATAGTAAAGCTACTAATGTTGACTTGCATGCCTTACCAGGTAGGAGATATTCCAGATGCGGAGATAAAGCCCCCAGAGAATGTATTATTTGTTTGTAAACTTAACCCAATAACACAAGTATGTGCTCGTTCTTGACTTTACACAGATGTTGCTTGATTCGTGCTGGAGGCATAGTTGCCAAAACCATACAATTTACAATTTAAGTTTGAATCTTAGGCAGAATTATTTGAATCCCTTTTTGGATGAATCCTATGATTTTATGATTTTAATCCTACAATTTACAATTCAAATTATACTTATTCTCATGTTTTAAAATTGGAAGGGGGTGGGGGGTTCTTTAAGAACCTTTTAACATAGGTCGATTGTTTTATTTGTTCTTTATAAGCAATTAAATAAGGGATAGGATCCAAAAAAAGAAAAATAAAAATAAAAAGAAATGTGGTGTGAGAGATTCCCATGAGACCATTGACAAGAGGAAGCGAGAGCAACGAGAGTACATTGATACCATTAGTGAAAGCAATGGTGAGATTACCGTTCTCAGCAAAGGGGGGCAAAGCCGTCACAAGGGCGATCAACCGGAGAGTGCCAGATTTGCAATGTGAGCTTGGAGTTAAACGGTTAGAGGGGATTTGAGGTTCAAACAAAAGGGTTGGGAGAATCACAGAAATAGGGGTGTATTTGAGAGGGGAAGGTCGAGAGTCAGGGATAGAAGCGAGGATGGGTTAGCTTAGGTTGGGACCGGGGGCTCAATGAGAAGTAGGGGAATGGTAGGGACGATGAGGGGGAGTTTGGATTGAGGTAAGAAAGAAACAAAGAGGGGGAAGACAAGGGAAGAGCTTGGCCCCTTAGTGACTTCTTCTAGAATACCCGATGTTGTTTGCGTAGAATTTCCCAACGTAGTGGTCGAAGAGAGCTGGCTTACGAGCTTGAAGGCATCAGAGCTTTGCATGAAGTGGTAATGTCTCGTTCTTAGGGGTTTGCTAGAGGCTTCGCCTTTGTTAGAATGGATTGAGAAGAGGATGCCAACAACACTACTATTGAGCTTAACAACTGCTGCTTCGAAGGTTGTCAGTTGCTGGTTAAAATAGCCAAGTATGGGCCGGTGGAGATCAACAATAGGAGTCTTGGGAAAGAGGGGAAGATGGGTAGAGTGAAGAGGGGTATCGGGAGGAGAAGATAACAGTAGTAGAAGGGAAATAGGGGAGGAAGTGATGGGAGACAAGGAAGAAATCCTACAAAGAGATTCTCACAAGGGAGGGCACAATCAATGTGGGAGGGAAGAATACCGGTCTAGAGGTTGTGGAGGAAGGAAAATGGGTCTATCGTAGTAACAACTCATTTGCATCGGCCATAATCGTCAATCCAAAATGGTAGATGAGGTCGCCCTGAATTTTCAATGTTGCTTGGTTGCTTCGGTGAGAGAAGGGTCCTCCCTCTGGAGGAGATTAGTGTATGGCTAAAGGAGACTTGCTGCCATGTCTCTCGTTTCTCTGTTAGACCGTTGTTGGTATGGAATGCTGGAGTGTCACGGGGTTTTGAAGCATCTTTCCTGCTCTAAGATGCTCATTTTGTTGAATCCAAAAGCTAAGCTTGATCGAGTGATTTTGGCGGGTTGAATTTTCATAGATGATCTCGTGAGAGGGATTCAGAGATGGGAAAGTTGGTCAGTGCTTGGTTGGGATAAGCTTGGATTCAACTATGGGCCTGCCTTTGGAGGTGTGGTCGTAGGAGGTCCTCACGATGATCGGAATCTTTACAGGGGAGACAATTGCCATTGACGAGCTTATGAAGAGTTGCTTTGAGATTAGGGCGGTGAAAGTCTGCTCAAGAAAAGGATTGCTTAATCGATTCCTTAATTGGTGATGGTGAGGATTGGAAAATGCGGCATCCTGGTGGATCTTCAGAGAGAAGAACGGAGGGGGTTGAGAACGATTTGGTCGGAATTTGAAGAAAGAAGATCGTTGGAGATGAGAAAGACCGGAAAGGCAGCCATGACTGGAGGCGAGGAAGCTTGGGTTTGGTGCTCTCACGAACCGCTAAACTAGGTTGAGGACACTTGGTGGGGGAGATCTTGCATGCAATGAGGACGAGAGATGTGGTAGGGGGTATTGATGAGGGTGGTGTCTTGCTGCTCGAGACTCATGCGATGGTGATCACAGGGCTTGACACTTGTAGGGGAGTCAGGCGGACGTCAACAAGGTCATGATGGATTACCAGCTGGTCCGTTCGAGGTTAGCGGAGTGAAGAGGGAGTGACGAGAATGGGGACATGTGTCCAAGGTGGTAGGAAATATTTGAAAACAGACCTTGAGACTCGACTCATGGTGAGGAAAACCCTTATATATATGTCTTTTTCTCAAGGAGAAATCTTAGCCAATGATTTCATTTGAAGAGCCACTCATGTGGATTGATTCGCATGCGAACTTTCAACATTCTCTCACTACGTGGATGACTACTTAAGTTTGGCACATGTGACTCGATGTTACAAATGGTGGTATGGGAAGCCCGTTCATCTCAGTTGTTTAAGGCTCTTGGAAGAAGCCTCTCGACAGTAGATGCAGAAGAATTCGGAGGAGACGATGGGCATAGGTGAGCTCTTTCAACTCGGTTGTGGAGCTGAAGTGACTGTTGAGGAGGAAACAATAGAAAAATCGGGGAAGTAAATCGAGGTTTTCGACGAGCCATCAACAATTGTTACAATGCTCTCTGAAGGTGCAGTGGAAGACTGGGAACTGACGCCACTTCAAGCAATCAGAAGAGGAGTATCAAAAGTGAATCGTTCTTGTATAGCAGATGGTACTAATAAGGAAGCAGTTATTGCCGGTGTTGACTATCATTTTTTTGTGGTGAAAGGTGTGGTGGGTTAGAGATACATTGGGGAATTTAGGAAGAATTATTGGGGTAACTTTTGGGGATTATGAGGACTACGCTGCCCTATCTTATCTAATAGAGGGGGGCTTTGATAATTGCTTCAGTAGGGTTAGGGTCTTCTTCCTAGTCAGGTAAAGGGAAGAGTGAGCTCAGTCAAAGTCCAAATTAGAGACCTGTGTAGGGGGAATAAGGCCGAGATAGTTGCGATTCAGGAAACAAATATGGAATCTTTGGATTAATATGTAATTGATGGGTCAATCAACATAGTGGGTGGCAATGGATGCTATGGGGTCAGCGGGGGGAGTGGCAATGTTGTGGGACTCTGCAAAGTGGGAAACAAAGGATTGGTGACATGGGGACTTCTCCATGTCAATTTTATTTACAGATCCTGGGCATAGTTTTCAATGGGCATTCAATACTGTTTATGGCCCTAATGATTCAAAAAAGAAAAAGAAAAAAGAAAAAGGGAGAGATCTTTGTCATGGGAAGAAGTGGATAGAACTAAAAAGATGTGGGGAGCGCTGTGGTGTATAGGAGGGGATTTTAATGTTATCATATTTTCTTTTGAGTAAGTTGTCTGGGAGTCGAATAACTAGAAGCATGAAAGAATTTTCACAGTGGGTTCAACGCAACGAGTTGGTTGATTTTCCGATGGCAAGTGTGAAATTTATATGGTCTAATGGTTAAGTGAAAATAATTAAATCAAAGCTCGATCGGTTTTTGGTAAGTGAGGATTGGATAGATAAATTTCTCCTTGTGAGGCAATGTGCTAAGACCCATTTCGGATCATCGTCCTATTTTATTGGAGGCTAATAAGGAGGATTGGGGGTCCTAGACATTTTTGCTTTGAATAGCTTGGTTAGAAATAGAGGGCTTCGTGGATATGGTTAAAGGGCAATGGTCTTCGTTTAAAGTGGATGGATACTCGAGGTTTGTTCTCATCAACAAATCAAAATTACTTAAAGGAAAACCGTGCACTGGGAAGAAGAAGTTTTGGGGAATAGAGATAAGGAATTGGGATGTATGTTAAGCAACGATTCTGATGCTTGATATTTTTGAAGTAGGAAAAGAGTTGGAGGTTGAGGAGGTGGTTAAAAAGAGAGTCTCTATCTCTCGAGTACAGAAAGAGGCTAAAGGAGGAAGAAGTCAAATGGAAGTAGCTATCTAGGGAGGTGTGGCTGAAAGAAGGTGACAAAAATACGAAATTTTTCCCTAGCATTGCAAGTGTGAGGGCAAGGGTAAACAAGATCTAATCCATTGAGGTGGATGGGAAGAGAGTGGAGGAAAAATTTCAAGTGTGCGGCGTAATATTTAATTGTTATAAAGATCTATTATCAGATGAAGGGTTGAGCAGGCCTAAGATAGATATTATTACCTTCCATAGGATTCCAAAGGGGGTACCGGAGGATATTCAAAAGCCAGTTTCGGAAGTTGCAAACAAGGGCAGGTTGATGCACTTAGTAGAGATAAAGCGCTAGGCTCTGATGGTTACCCCTGCCCTTTTTTTAGGTGTTTTGGGATTTCGTTAAAGAGGATATGAAGTCCTTTATGGTTGATTTCTTCTTACATAATTGGCTTGCTTTGGAATTGGGTGCAACGTTTATTGCTTTGATTCCTAAAAAAGTGGGTGTTGAGAATTTGAAAGATTTTTGACTGATAAGTCTATTAGGTTCTCCTTACAAGATCATTGGAAGATTCTAGCTACAAGGTTACATGCCACGTTAGGGTATGTGATATCCAAGGTCCAAGGTGCCTTTTTGGAAGGTCGTCAGATTAGTGCCTTAATTGCACATGAATGCATCAATTCTTGAGCTAAAGATGGTAATCTAGGTGTAGTTTTCAAGCTTGACATTAAGAAGGCCTGCGACCACGTAGAGTGGGATTTTTTGGACTATATGTTGGAAAGGTTAGGCTTTGGTGGAAAATGGAAGGCTTGACAAAGAGAAGGCCTACAACCACATGGAGTGGGATTTTCTGGACCATATGTGGGAAAAGGTTAGGCTTTGGTGAAAAATGGAGGGGTTGGATTAGAGAATGCACTTGATCGACAAATTTTCAGTCTTATTCAATGGTTCTTCGAGGATCGAGAGGCTTTTTCAGATCATTTAGGGGGTTAAGACAGGGATCCGCTTTTGCCTTTCCTTTTCGTGTAGGTATGGAGGGATTTACCATGATGATGGATAAGGCAGTTTCAAGAAATATCATTCAAGGGTTCAAGGTAGATAAGGGGGAGTTTATGATCTCTCACTTATAGTATGCGGATGACATTATCCTATATGGTGAGGCAGTTAGGCAGATAGGGTTCAAGTGGATAATTTGAGGAAGATAGTTTTTTCCTTTGAAATGATTTTAGGCTCGAAGGTGAATGTTATCAAATGTGAAATGTTGGGTAAAGGTATTTCCTTCGTAGAAATGGACTTGGCAAAGGTTTTTGGTTGTAAGGAGGAATCCTTTCCTTCTACTTGAAAGTGCCTCTGTTTGTCAATTAGCGTGAAGGTTGAGTCAGTAAGTCGAGTGAGCCCCAAGTGAAGACAATACAAGATGCTGCCTCAACTGGATGTGTGATTCAAGAATGTCAAAGGTAAAATTAAACCTCACATCCCATGTCCAAAACACCCAGGTATATAATTCCCTTTAAAAATGGTAGAACAACAAAGGAATTTAATGTTTGAAAACTTTGGGCAAATAGGCAAACTTTCTAAAGTTCTCTGCATGTCAGTTCGAGTCAACGAACTTGATTCGAGTGTTCGATGACATCAAACATGTCTCGATGAAATCGAAAATGACTCCCACATGTCCAGCAACCAAATGAATATATGGACAGAAATTTCGATTCATCGAAAGTATCTTCGATGACACCGAAGAAAGCAGAGTGTTTGTCCAGCAAGCTTCTAGGAAAATCCCCTGGATAATTCGAGGAATCGAATCGGACTCGATGACATCGGAATTCAAACTTCAATTACATCGAAACAGGTTCGATGACATCAAGGTATCCCAAATCGGTTACGTATCGGCCGTAACGGCCGATACGTAACGGTAACGGTGGGGCCTGTTACGCGATACGGGTGCATAACGGGCGATGGGCCGATATTGTAACCGTAATGGCCGTTACGGACCCGTAACGGCAGTTATGGGCCTTGAAAAAAAAAGAAAGAAAAAAACTTTCCTTTCTTCTTCTTCTTCTTCTTACTCTTCTCGGACAGCTGTGGCCCTGCTGGGCCTGCGGCTGTGGCTGCAACCACCCTTTTCTTCTTCCTCTCTCTCTCTCTCTCTATCTCTCTCTCTGTTCTTTCCCTCTTTTCCTCTTTTTTCTTCTCTTTCCCTTTTTTTTCTTTTCGGTTTCCCTCTCTCCTCTCTCTCTCTTTTTTTTTTTTTTGTTTTGTTGTAGGTGTACTACACACCAGCTTAGCTGCTGTGTACGTGTCACACTAAGACGAGCGATGACACTCCTCGAGCTCCGAGTTGCACGAACGGTTCAAAGGAGATCAAAGATACATGGGCTCCACAGTGATGTATTTATTATATCTACACCGTTCATCTATTTTTAAATATCATTTTAGAGCATTACCCAAAAAATGAATCGTATCCAAAGATCGTCTGGACCACACCAAAAATGGCAACGGAGATGATGATTTTCACAGTTAAACAATTCGTAGGCCCACCGTAACATTTATTTTCCATCCAATCTGTTCATAAGGTCAAAAAGACCTGAATGAAGAGTAAAAACAAATTTCATATTGATCCAAAAGTTCTGTGATCCCAAAAAAGATTTCAATGGTAGATGTTCAATCCCCCACTGCTTTTTGCAGTGTGGTCCACTTGATAATTAGATTTGTATTATTTTTCGTGTCAAGCCTTAAGACGATCTCGTCAAATGAATGGACGGTTTAGATATAACACATTCATCATGGGTAGGGCCCAAAAAACTTTGACACGTGTGCTACACTTCACAATTCGAGTCCCGCCTAATTCGGGCCCTTAAAAAATTGTACATAAGACATATTAACTTAAAATTTACCAATTAAATTATGAACTGCAATTGCTAACTCACAATGCCAAAATCAAATTATTTGAATAGTTTTAATTGTTATTTTGTGGACTTTTATTTTTTAAAATAGGGCCTTTTGATTTTTTTCATGATTCACTATCCAATAAATGTCTACCAATACATAAGTGGGATAATAGCAATAAATTGCATGAATTTGAGGCTAATTTGGGGCATAGATTGGTCCTCCAAGTCAGCCCGAAATTGGCAACGCCATCTACCTGAATTTAATTTCATTTTTTTAAAGAACTATTGGGAGAAAGATATTAAATTTTTAAGTATATAAATTAGATATTTAGAAAATTAAATATATGATTTTTGTAGTCAAATTCAGGTTACCTGGTTCAAAAATCAATCAGACAGTTCGATACAACTTCTCATCAAAGAGTGGACCGTTACACCACCATAAACATGTTCCAATTTATAAATGAATGCATATTTGGAATGCTTAGAATATTCCGGATTTAATCCATATTTTTTCATAGTTTTTTGGCAAAAAAAATAATTTGCGCCGTTACGCCCCCATATCCGTATCGGTTTTGGAGAGCACCGTTACGCCAACCGATACCGATACGGGATACCTTGGATGACATCGAAAAAGGACAAGGTTCTGTCCAGCAAGCCTCTAGTAAAATCTTCTGGAAGAATTCAAGGAATCGGACTAGACTCGATGACATCGAAATTCAAAATTCGATGACATCGAAACAGGTTCGATGACATCCAAAAAGGACAATAAACTATCCAACAAGCTTTCAAGGAAAATGCCCTAAAAAGTTCGAGAAATCGAACTAGACTCGATGTCATCGGAATTCAAACTTCGATGACATCGAAACAGGTTCGATGACATCGAAAGAGGACAAGAAAATGTCCAGCGAGCTTCAAAGGAAAAACACTTAAAAAGTTCGAGGAATCGAACCAGGTTCGATGACATTGAGATTCAAATCTCGATGACATCGACAATATTCGATGACATCGAATAAGGTTTCAAAAACGTCCAGCAGGGTTTGAAGATAAATCACGCATAAATTCGAGGAATCGAACCAGTTTCGATGACATCGAGATTCAAATCTCGATGACATCGAACGCAGTCAAATTCCGACAATTATATTACCGTTGGACTTTTTGCCTTTATAAACAGAAGCTCGGTTCTAGTAATGTATTGAGAAAAAGAGAGAGTTCCAAGGAGGTAAATTCTTACCTACCATCATTAACCTTCTTCTCATGGAAGTTCATTACCCAATCCCTTCTTATTCATTGAATACTCTATAGATTGCATTGGAGAATGAACTTCAGCATTCAAGGATCCTCTAGCAACCTCTTAATGGCAAATCATTAGGCTGGAATCTCTTGAATGCACAAACCCTGGAATTACTCTATCTTTTAATGATTCATATTTAATAGAGTAGATTCCACCTTAAAAAAACCTTGACCCAACCTCGGCTACATATATTGGAGCATCTTCTAGTGTTGCGGTTCAAGGGAGCTAAAGAATCTCCATCATCAAGGGAGATTGTCTTCATCATATGCTAAACGGGGCTCACCTACTTTCAAGTAAAGTTTAAGAGTCCACAGACCTTGGGGATCCTTCCTTGTGTAGGATTGATTCCTCAGGTTGTGTGTTACAGATCATCAAGACCTTTTACTGGCCTCCGACTGGAGAATACGTATAGAGTCCTTGTGTAGGACTAGTTGCCTTGTGCAGGCATTGATTGTCTTGTGTAGACACATCTGATTGCCTTGTGTAGGCATGATTAGTTGTCTTGTGTAAACACATTTGGTTGCCTTGTGTAGGCACCGATTGCCTTGTGTAGGCATGTATGTTGCCTTGCGTAGGCATGTTTGAGTCCTTATGTAGGACGAGTTGCCTTGTGTAGGCATCCTTAGGAACCTTGTGTAGGTCCTAGTGTGAACCTTGTGTAGGTTGTAACGGTTTGAGGTGGGTTTGAAACCTCCGTTAGTGAAATCCGGTACACTCAAGGGTTGATTGCATCCGCCAGGAGTGGAGTAGGCACATAGCCGAACCACTATATATGATTGTGTTTGGGATTGCTATTTGCGTACTCATTTAATCATGCTTACCTTGAATGCTTAAAATGATGCATGTGAATGGTTAGAACTGATATGAATCACATCCCACACACTCATACACTCTACATAGACTAATTGCTTAAATTGTTTAACTAAAGTAGTCTATTGTTTGGATCCTCTACATGGCTTGGAAGCCTTTAGAGTTAAGGTTGCTACATCTTGATTAATTGCATATTAGATCAAGATTGATGAATTAGGATTTTAAATTGGCATAAATTTTATAAAAATCCTATTCACTCCCCCTCTAGGACACTTTGACCTATTCCATACTTCTACTATAGTGGTCTGAACCTCAATTTCACTACTTATTTGAGGCTACAACTTTGTATCGGTAAGCCAACTTTACATTTGTGGGACAAGGTGGTTGAAATAGTAGAAAGGAAGTTGTCCACATGGAAGTTCCACCATTTATTGTTGGGAGGAAGATAAACCCTCATTAAAGTGGCTCTATCAAATTTACCGATCTACTTTCTATGTCCAAGTGCCCCAAGTCTGTTATGAGGAAAATAGACTCTAAGAAGGGATTTCTTATGAAATGGTGCAGAGGAGAAGACCAAGATTCATTTGATGTGGTGGGAAGATGTTTGCAAACCTTTTTCTGAAGGGGAAGCATGCATGAAAAAAATTGGCTATCATGAATGAAATGATTATTGGGAAATGGTTATGGAGGTTTGGTAATGAAGAGGAAAGTCTTTGTAGGGAGGTCATAGTGATGGGACAGGTGAGAGGGGTTGGTGGACAAGAGAATCATCATTATATAGAACAACGAGGTTTTAGAAGGACGTGGTAATATTAGGGGGCAGTTTAAGGAAGCCCCAATGGTTTTTCTCATGGGGATGGTAGTAGAATTAGATTTTGGGATGATGTTTGGGTAGGGAATTGAAGCCTTTGGGAAGAATTTTTGCAATTGGCAAGTATGACCATCAATGGAGATGTCACAGTGGACCGTTGTTGGTCATATTTAGGGGCTAATGGATCGTGGACTCCACATAAGAGTAAGAGGAAGGAGGAGGAATTTATATCCTTGATAAAGTGGCTTTTGGGGATTAGTCTGTCAATTTCAGCTAAGGATTCCATCATTCGACTCGTAGGAAAGAAAGGAACCTTCTTTGTGAGATGTTTTTATGTTAAGTTGGAAGCATCATGTACAACTCCCAATTGTGCGTACACTTACTTTCGTTGGCGTTATGGATGATGCGGACATCAGAGGACCTACTCGGGTGTACCGGAGACAGAGATGACCACCCACATCAGCGCAACTTTCTTTGTGGATGGGAGATGAGTTCCAGATGAGGCCCGCCGAGCCATTTTGAAGACCTCACATGCATTGGACGTGCATCAGGAAGACTTCACTTTGGGATGATGCATGTGGGCTGCTTAGGAGACCATTTTGGTCATAGGAATTTTATTTCGTGTCAATCCGACCGTTGGATCTTGTCAATCAGGCTATCAAACCCATGCTAGATTGGAAGTCCCTATTTCCAAGTGGGCCATTCTTGAATTATTTTATATTTTCATGCACCACGTATGTGATAACCAAGGACCTTCATGTTATAAATAGGAATTTTCGAATCTATTATGTGGTTATGTTTGATTTTACATGTTGATTGCTAAAATTAATGTGTAAATTGATCTCTCATCTTGTATCCTAGGATAGTTTCCATCATCCTACATCACATTTGGTATCAGAGCCTAGGTCTAGCGTAGGGTAGGTGTTCGACAAAATTCCTATACCCATAGTAGAGCATATAGGTCGCATATAGCTTGCTGAGTTTTCTGATTTGGCTTGCTGAATTTTCTGCTTGGGTATTTTCAAAGTCATATATTGCTGGAATTTTCAGATTTAGTGACTTTAAGACACTTAGTCGCTGAATTTTCAGTTTTAGTCTTATTAGAATCATTCTAGTGCTGTCCATAGGGTTTAAGGTACCAAGGGTCATCATACGTAGAACACATGTACATCATATAACATTACATTGATTGCCGTCAAATCTGATTTTTTTTTCTTTTGCACCGCGCTCATCATATAGTACACATTCAGCTAGGTTGTCTCTCATTAGGGTTGTTTAGTTTATGCAAACGCGAACAGGTCGTGGTTTTGGTCTATTCCCCAACATGAAATCGAATCAATTGTCGAGACTCTCGAAAAGATTAACTGCCGTTTGAGGGCCATTGAGACGTACAATAAGACCATTGTCGCGCAATTGACTGCCAGCAACCAGCGTATCACGCGGCTAGAGGCTACCTCTCATGGTACCCCCATCACCGGGGAAGACCATCAGTCTCAGGCAGGAGAGCCAGCGGATGAGGACCCAGTTGAGCAAGGTCCAGTCCCAGTAAAACCCATTAAGGGTCATAATAGGAACTTTGGTCAGGGAGTAGGTCACGTAGGACCGCGCTCCCATGTACCCCGTAGAGAGTCACGAGATTGTTACGACCTTAAGGGTTATGAAGAGCGTCAAAGTCGATGCTCCCAGTTTTGATGGTTGCTTGAACGCGATGCATTTCCTTGACTGGATAGATAGCATTGACCACTTCTTCGAGTGGCATGATATGTCAGATTTTTGTCGAGTGAGGTTCGCTAAGATGAAGTTGATGGGTCAAGCTAAGTTGTTCTAGATCAATACAGAATGGAAAGCATAGCGGCGTGGAGATGAACCCATTACATCATGGGTTGAGATGAAATAACTTCTTAAAGAATAATACTTCTCGCTCTCTTATCGTGATTGCCTTTTGGACCAGTGGCAGTCCTTGAGGCAGTGGTCGATGTCTGTATGGGATTACATCGAGAGATTCGAGGAGTACATGATGCGATGTGATGTCGATGAGTCCCCTACTATGACCCTGTCTCATTTTAGGACAGGCTTGCCCCCTGAGATAGTATACTAGAGGAGGCCTACCTTAGGGTAGAGGAGCTTGAACGATACCTAGTGCAATCGACCATGAAGCGGTTTGGGTCTCGTGATTCCAGTGGTAGGGTTGCTCCTCAGGGAGCTAAACCTAACCTTGGGAGCCAAACCAAAGCCCCAACAGGTGCTCCCACCTATAACATAGATGTTAAAGGTAAGGGTCTAGTCAGCACTAGTTCGAAGGGAAGTGAGCACACACAGTGTTTCCATTGTAATGGTTATGGTCACCTTGCAAAGGAATGCCCAAACAAAGAAAGAGGTAAAGCTCTTATGATAGATGAGGCAGATGAGGATGACGAGGACAATTACGACGTAGAGGAACATGAGCCTGATATTGGTGCTAGTGATGAGGAGTTTGATGATCATGAGACGCACACTCTCACAGTAGTCAGATGCGCCTTTGCCCAAGTTAAAGAAAATGATGATTGGCGCAAGAACACGATCTTTTACACTTATACCAAGTGTGGAGAAAAGAATTGTAAAGTGATCGTGGACAATGCCAATTGTGCCAATATGGTCTCTACTAGCACCGTGAGTTAACCGGGCTTGCAAGCCGAGTCTTACCCTCAGCCCTACAGAGTGTCGTGGGTTGATGAGTCCTCCATTCCAGTCTCACAGCGATGTCATATCCCCCTCCAATTTGGGTTGTATAAGGATTCACTGTGGTGCGATGTGGTTCCCATGGATGTCGGCCACATCATCTTGGGTAGGCCCTGATTATTTGACTTGGACATTACAATATTCGGTCGCTCGAATATTTGTACATTCATGTTTGAGGGCAAGAAAATTATATTGAGTCCTCTTCCACCCAAAAGCATACCGGGGAAGAAGGAGATCACCAAGAAGGGTGATCCTGTAACTTCAAGGAAGTCCAAACCTAAGTCTCTTCATATCATTAATGCAAAAGAATTTGAAAGAGAGACTAGCGAGGATTCAGATGTGTACGCCCACGTGACTAGAGAGGCTACTCCCCAGGTTGGTGTAGAGTTGCCTACTGAGATGATTTCGGTGGTGGATGAGTTTGGTGATGTTTTTCCTGACAACCTCCTGGATGAGCTTCTAGCTATGAGGGACATCAAGCATGCCATTGATCTAGTCCCCTGGTCGACTCTCTCAAACCTTCATTACAAAATGAACCCCACAGAGCATGCAAAACTCAAGAAGCAAGTTGGTGAGCTTCTTAGGAAATGGTTCATTCAGGAGAGCACAAGTCCATGTGCCGTGCCCGCCCTTCTAGCGCCTGAGAAATATGACATGTGGCGTATGTGTGTGGATAGCAAAGCTATCAACAAGATTACTGTTAAGTACCGGTTTCTTATATCGCGTCTTGACGATATGTTGGATATGATAGACTGCCACAATTTTTTTCCAAAATAGACCTCAAGAGTGGGTTGCACGAGTGGCCAGTCATGTCTTTTGGGCTTACCAATGCCCCAAGTACATTTATGTGGGTGATGACCCAAGTGTTGAGACCCTTCATGGGGAAGTTCCTAGTCGTGTACTTTGTCGACATCCTTATTTATAGCATGACTAAGGAACAACATCTTCGCCATCCGAGGCAAGTGTTTGGGACTCTTAGGGCAGAGAAGTTGTATGCCAACCTCAAGAAGTGTTCATTTTGTCTAGTAGTGTTATATTCTTAGGTTTTATTGTGTCATCTGAGGGCATGTTTGCAGATCCCGAGAAAATCAAGGCCATAGTCAGTTGGCATGAGCTGTGTAATATTCATGAGGTGCGTAGCTTCCACGGCTTAACCACCTTTTTTAGATAGTTTCATTAGAGGGTTTAGGTCCATCATGGCTCCCATTACCAATTGCATAAAAAAAAGGCGAGTTCCAATGGACTAAAGCAGCCTCTAGGGCGTTCAAGGAGATTAAGGTCAAGAAGGCTGAAGCTCCTGTCATGTGACTTCCAAATTTTTCCAAGGCTTTTGAGGTGGCTTGTGATGTGTCTAGTGTCGGTATAGGTGGAGTGCTTAGTCAGGAAGGGCACATTGTTGCTTTCTTTATCGAAAAACTGAATGAATTATCTATTACTGTAGGAGTTCGTCTTATTTTCTGACCATGAGGCTTTGCGCTGTCTCAACTCGCAAAAGAAGTTGAACCCGAGGCATACCAAGTAGGTCAAATTTCTCCAAGAATACACTTGTGTTGAAGCACAAGGCCGGGGTTGAGAATAAACCTGCCGATGCATTTGAGTCGTAGGGTTGCGTTACTCCACTCCATGAGCATCGAAGTCACTGAGTTTGAGCGTTTAAAGGAAGATTAACTTAGTTGCCCAGATTTTGGAGAGGTGTATGTATCGTTGTTAGATGGTCAGTCTAGGGGTAGTAGTGAGTTTGTCCTAGTCAGTAAGTTTTTGTTTAGAGGTGATATATTGTGTATACCTCGTACATCCCTCCGTGACTTTCTTGTATGGGAGCTTCATGCTAGAGGGATAGCTTATCATTTTGGGCATGACAAGACTATTGCCCTTGTAGAGGAGCATTTTTATTGGTTAAGTCTCATGCAAGTTGTGGCTAACATTATAGGACAATGTAGGACTTGTTAGCCAGCAAAGCATAGGAACCAGAACACAGGTTTATATACACCTTTTCTAGTCCCCCACGCCCTATGGGTTGATATTAGCATGGATTTCGTGCTTGGGCTCCTCAAGACGATTAAAATGTACGATTCCATTTTTGTAGTTGTGAACCGTTTTTCGAAAATGGCTCACTTTCTCCCATGTTCTAAAACGTCTGATGCCACTAACATGGCTGAGATATTCTTTGGGGAGGTATTTCATCTGCATGGTTTGCCGAAGACCATTGTGTCAGATCGAGATGTGTGGTTTATGGGTTATTTTTGGAAAACTCTATGCCACATGATGGAAACTAAGTTGTAGTTCTCTTTGACTTACCATCCTCTGACTGATGGTTAGATAGAGCTTGTCAATCGAAGCTTAGGGAATCTACTATGATGTCAGGTGGGAGACTATATTAGGACTTGGGATGCGGTTTTTTCTATAGTCGAGTTTGCATACAATAATTCCATCAATAGGTCCACAGGAATGAGTCCATTTGAGATAGTATTTGGGTACAAGTCTAGAACGCATATAGATCTCATACCCATGTCTGTTTCACATGGGCCATTTGAGTTCGCAGACGCATTTGCATGACATATTCATGATTTGCATAGTGGGATCAAGAAACACATTAATGCTAGTAATCAACATTATAAAATCTCCACAGATCAAGGTGTCCCGTATCCGTTACTTGTCAATCGAAGCTTAGGGAATCTACTATGATGTCAGGTGGGAGACCATATTAGGACTTGGGATGCGGTTTTTTCTGTAGTCGAGTTTGCATGCAACAATTCCATCAATAGGTCCACAGGAATGAGTCCATTTGAGATAGTATTTGGGTAGGCCATTTGAGTTCGCAGACGCATTTGCACGACATATTCATGATTTGCATAGTGGGATCAAGAAACACATTAATGCTAGTAATCAACATTATAAAATCTCTACAGATCAAGGTGTCCCATATCCGTTACGATACGTAAAGGTAACGGCCAACACCGTTACGCGATACGGGGTAGAAACGGGCACCCCCCAGATTCTGTGACTGTAACGGCCGTTACGCACGTTACGAGGCCGTTACGCACGTTACGGGCCATAACGGCCGTTACGGTCCCGTAACGGCTGTTACGGGCTTAGAAAATAGGTGGAAAAAAAAACATACCTATTTTTTTCTTTGTTCTTCTTCTCCTTCTTCTCCTTCTTTTCCTTCTTCCCCTTCTTGCCTTGCTACGGCTGCGGCCCGGGCCTCCCCTCCTCTCTCTCTCTCCCTCTTCTTTCCCTCTTTTTCTTTTCGGTTTCGCTCTCCCGTTTTTTTCTTTTGAAATTGGAAGCGGATTGACTGGTGTACCACACACCAGTATAGCTGCTGTAGGTACGTGTCATGCTAAGACGAGCGCTGACAGTCCTCGAGCTCTAAGTTGTACGAACGGTTCAAAGGAGATCAAAGTTACATGGGCTCCACAGTGATGTATTTATTATATCTACACCGTTCATCTATTTTTAAATATCATTTTAGAGCATTAGCCAAAAAATGAATCGTATCCAAAGATCGTCTGGACCACACCAAAAATAGCAGCGGAGATGATGATTTTCACCGTTAAAAATTTCGTAGGCCCACCATAACGTTTATTTTCCATCCAATCTGCTCAAAAGGTCAAAAAGACTTGAATGAAGAGGAAAAACAAATTTCATATTGATCCAAAAGTTCTGTGATCGCAAAAAGGGTTTGAATGGTAGACGTTCAATCCCCCACTGCTTTTTGCAGTGTGGTCCACTTGATAATTAGATCTGTATTATTTTTTGTGTCAAACCTTAAGACGAGCTCGTCAAATGAATGGACGGTTTGGATATAACACATACCCCATGATCAGACCCACGGGACTTGCTTGCGTCAAATGAATGGAGTGGATATGAGTTACGCAGCATGTCGCACAAGTTAATAAAATGTACACGTGCCACATGGGCCCCACCATGATGTATGTATTTTATCCATGCCGTCCATCCATTTTGCCACATCATTTTAGGTTATGATTCAAAAAATTAGTAAGATCTAAATCTCAGGTGGACCACAGCATAGGAAACAGTGGTTATAGAATGCTCACCATTAAAAATTTCTTAGGGTCCACTGTAATGTTTATTTTCCATCTAACTTGTTAATAGGGCCACACTGACGTGGATGAAGGGAAAACACACATGTCAGCTTGATCTAAAACTTTTGTAGCCCCAATAAATTTTTAATGATAGTCGTTTAATTATTGTTGTTTCTGATGGTGCGGTCCACCTGAGCTTTGGATCTGCCTCATTTTTGGGCTCATGCCCTAAATTTATTTGGCAAAATGGATGGACGGTGTGGATATAACACATTCGTCACGAGTGGGGTCCAAAAAACTTTGACACTCGTGTGCTACACTTCACAATCTGAGTCTTACCTAATTCAGGCCCTTAAAAAATTGTACACGAGAAATGTATTAACTTAAAATTTACCAATTAAATTATGGACTGTAATTGCTAACTCAAAATGCCAAAATCAAATTGTTTGAATAGTTTTAATTGTTAATTTGTGGACGCTTATTTTTTAAAATAGGGCCTTTTGATTTTTTTTCATGATTCACTATCCAATAAATGTTCACCAATTCACAAGTGGGATAATGCCAATAAATTGCATGAATTTGAGGCTGATTTGGGGCATGTATTGGTCCTCCAAGTCAGCCCCAAATTGGCAACACGATCTACCTGAATTTAATTTCATTTTTTAAAAGAACTATTGGGAGAAATTATATCAAATTGTTAAGTATATAAATTAGATATTTAGAAAATTAAATATATGAATTTTGTAGTCAAATTTAGGTTATCTGGTTCATAAATTCATTTGACAGTCCGATACAACTTCTCACCAGAGAGTGGACCGTTACACCACCATAAACATGTTCCAATTTATAAATGAATGCATATTTGGAATGCTTAGAATATTCTGGATTTAATCCATGTTCTTTCATATTTTTTTGGCAAAAATAAAATAAAATTGCACCGTTCCGGGCCGTTATGCCCCCGTATCGTCGTTACACCCCCGTATCCGTATTGGTATCGGAGGGCACCGTTACGCCAACCGATACCGATACGGGATACCTTGCTACAGATTCACATCGTAGGTTTAAGGAGTTTCAGGTGGGTGACTACGTCATGGTCCGCATTAGGCCCGAACGATTCCCACAAGGAATAGTGAGGAAATTGTATGCCCGTAGTGCATGTCCATATAAAATGTTGATAAGAGTTGGCCCTAATGCGTATGTGGTGGATAACATGGGCATTAGTGCAACATTCAACATGGAGGACCTTGTGCCTTGTGATGGACCCACACATCCATCTTCTAGCCCTCCTGCAAACCTTTCTCCTATGCCAGATGATGGTGTCCTTGACCCAGTCCCCAGCCCATGGCCTCTACCAGACTTTACTTCCCATCCCACCCATTGCCTTCTCTTCCATCACTACTTGGTTAGAAAGAAGAGATCGAGGATGTTTTGGACCACCAAGCAGTCTCTACCTGCCATGGAAGATATCAGAAATACCTCGTGAAGTGAAAGAACAGGCCGAAGTCAGAAAACACTTGGATTACAGACGCAAAGTTCTAGCCAAGGTGTCCCGTATCGGTATCGGTTGGTGTAACGGTGACCTCCAAAACCGATACGGATACGGGGGCGTAACGGTGATACGGGGGCGTAACGGTCCGTAACGGCGCAAAATATTTTTTTTGCCAAAAAATTATGAAAAAATATGGATTAAATCCGGAATATTCTAAGCATTCCAAATATGCATTCATTTATAAATTGGAACATGTTTATGGTGGTGTAACGGTCCACTCTTTGGTGAGAAGTTGTATCGGACTGTCTGATGAATTTATGAACCAGATAACCTGAATTTGACTACAAAATTCATATATTTAATTTTCTAACTATCTACTATCAATGATAGATATATTAGAATGAATGTAATATGAAAATATCTTACATTTAAGTGTTTGCAATTATTTTTGAGGGCCAAAATTCATGCGTAAATAGAAAAAAAATATATATAAAAAAAATATAAAATGGCACCCCAAATATGTAAAATGCATATTAACATGTTCTACTATGATTAACACATCATATGGCATCATTAAAACAGCAAAAGAATCATTAAAAAATGATTTTTCGAATTTTCAAAAAAAGGGCCGAAATAAATGCGTAAATAGAAAAAAATATAAAATGGCACCCCAAATATGTAAAATGCACATTAACATGTTCTACTATGATTAACACATCATATGACATCATTAAAACAGCAAAAGAATCATTAAAAAATGATTTTTCGAATTTTCAAAAAAAGGGCCGAAATAAATGCGTAAATAGAAAAAAATATTAAAAAAATATAAAATGGCACCCCAAATCTGTAAAATGCATATTAACATGTTCTACTATGATTAACACATCATATGGCATCATTAAAACAGCAAAAGAATCATTAAAAAATGATTTTTCGAATTTTCAAAAAAAGGGCCAAAATAAATGCGTAAATAGAAAAAAATATAAAAAATATATAAAATGGCACCCCAAATCTGTAAAATGCACATTAACATGTTCTACTATGATTAACACATCATATGACATCATTAAAACAGCAAAAGAATCATTAAAAAATGATTTTTCGAATTTTCAAAAAAAGGGCCAAAATAAATGCGTAAATAGAAAAAAATATTAAAAAAATATAAAATGGCACCCCAAATCTGTAAAATGCACATTAACATGTTCTACTATGATTAACACATCAAATAGCATGATTAAAACAGCAAAACAACCATTAAAAATTGATTTTTCGAATTTTAAAAAAAGGGGCCAAAATTCATGCGTAAATAGAAAAAAATATTAAAAAATTATTAAATGGCACCCCAAATCTGTAAAATGCACATTAACATGTTCTACTATGATTAACACATCATATGACATCATTAAAACAGCAAAACATATTAAAAAAGTATAAATACTTATTTTTGACGAATTTCTGAAAAATGGCCCACCGAGCTTTGATTCAAAAAAATCTGTAATATAATGTGTTTTTATCTCAAATACCTAGCCAAGGTTGGTCGAAATTAGTAGTAGGAGTGAGAAACAGTTTGGAAGCAAGATGTTTCAAAAAAACAGCAAAAACAAAGCTAAAAATGAAAAAAAAAAAGTTACCGTTACGGCCATTACACCCCGTAACGGGCCCGTATCGGCTGATACGGGTACAAAAAATCGTATCGGCCGATACGGCCCCGAAACGGGTAACGGTTCGCACCGTTACCGTTACGTATCGGCCGATACGGCCGATACGTAACCGATTTGGCATACCTTGGTTCTAGCGCATTGATCCTGACCTCCTCGAGCATCATCATAGCTTTATTTCGCCAGTGGTGAATTCTTCTTAGCCGATGAGAATTAATGGGGACATCAGAGGACCTACTCGGGTATACCCAGTGTTTGTGTTGTCGACGATTTGTCGATATTATCGCCGATAATATCGGTGTCGCTGCACTGGCGACACCGAAACCCCAAGTTTTCGTTTCTCTCCGGAATATTGGCGAAATTTTCCTTATCATCGATAAAAATGGGTTCTCGCCGAGAATATCGATGTGGCGTGGTTGAAAGAAAAAAAATAAAAAAAATCGCGATTTTCGTACCTGATCAAAACTCGGAAGAACAAAGTCGATAGCGCTGGTAGATAAAAAAAACCTCGAAATTTCCCTCTTTTTTTCGATTGGAAGATCGATGTCGCGAATTCGGCGAAAAATATGAAACTTTGCAGGATTTCATTGAGTCTGATTTAGGGTTTTGAAACCCTCGGCCAAAAACCCCTCAGCGAAAAACCCTCTTGCTACGAAATTTTTGGTTTTTTTTTTTTTTTTAATTACTTCGAGCCTTCGAAGGAAGTGGTTTCGTACCGAGTATTATCGTATTGAGTAAACTCTCTGGGTCCCACCGTGAATGTATGTTGTTTATCCATGCCGTCCATCCATTTTTCCAGCTCATTCTAAGGGTTAATCCCAAAATTGAAGTATATCCAATGCTCAAGTCAACCATACCTTAGGAAGCAGTGAGAATAATGATTACCACCACCGTTGAAACCTTCGCCCAAACTGATTTTTATTTGTCATCAAACCTGTTCATAAGTTCACACAGAGATTGATGAACGTAAAACACAAAAAATAAGCTTCATCTAAAGCTTCTGTGGCCCCTAAAAAATCATCAACCGTATACATTCAATTCTCACTATTTCCTATGGTGTGGTCCACTTGATCTTTGGGTATGCTTTAGTTTTGGGATGAAGCCCTAAAATTATTTGGTAAAATGGATGGACAGAGTGGATAAATACATAAATCACAGTGGACCCCACAATTTACTCAGTAGGCTTAGTGTACTGCTTGACGCGGTCTGCTTCCAGCCAAGTCGCGCCCAACTTGTTTCGAAAGCTCGGTGCTATGTGGGGCCCATTGTAACGTTTTTTTGCCATCCACCTCTTGATTAGGTCACTCAGACCTGTATGAAGCGAAAACACAATTATCAGCTTGATCGAAAATATTCATGGCCCCTAATAAGTTTTTAATGGTGGGATTCAATCACTACTCTTTCCTTTAGTGTGGTCCACTTGAGATATGGATCTACCTCATTTTTTGGACCATGTACTAAATGATATGGTGAAACAGATGAATGGGGTGGATTTATCAAAAGATGACAGTGGGCCCCACACCTTATGTACTAGTTGGTAAGAGTGGACCACCAATGGAAGATGATTTGACTACTGACATTGTTAGCCTGTAGATACTGGACGATGCTCCCTGAGACCCACCATGATGTCCGTGCTTTATCCATGCTGTTCATTCATTTTTTTCAAATCATTTTAGGCAATAAGCCAAAAAACTAAGTAGATCCAAATCTCATGTGGAGCGCACCATAAGAATTAGTGGTGATTGAATGCCCGCCATTAAAAACTTCTTTGGGTTCACAAAAGTTTTGGATGAAGCTGATATTTGTTTTTTCCTTTCATCCATGACTTTACAACCAATCAACAAGATGGATGGCAAATAAAAATTACAGTGGGCCCTAGGAAGTTAAAAATGGTGAGTGTTCAATCACCACTGTTTCTTGTGGTGTGGTCCACTTGAGATGTGGATCTATCTTACTTTTGGGCCAAGACAAAATGATCAATAAAAATAGATGGACAACGTGGATAAAACACATATAATGGTGGGCCCAGGGAGCATCACCTCTTTACTGGCAGCATCCCCCCCAAAACACACACGAATTGCCAAAGGGAAGCGGATTGAGTACTGCCCCAGCAACACCTAGCTGTGGCGCCCACCTTGATGTACGTTTTTTTATTATCCACACTGTCCATCCATTTTGAAAAATCATTTTAGGTGATGAGCCCAAAAATGAGACAGATCAAATGCCCAAGTGAACCACACCACAGGAAACTGTGGGGACCGACTGCCGCCTAGTGCTGAAAACCTATCGGGGGCCACAAAAGTTTTGGATCAAGCTCATATGTATGTTTTTTTCGCGGCGTGGTCCACCTAAGAGTTGGATCTACTTCATTATTGGGTCCGTGCGCTCAAATGAGGTGGCAAAAAGGATGGACCGTGTAGATATACAGCGCATACATTAAGGTGGGCCATGGTCGAGTTCACACCACATCCCTATCGTTGGAAAACTTGCTAGGGTCCGCTGTATTGTTTTATTGATCATCCAAACCGTTGATAAAGTGTCACAGACTTCAAGGAACGTTTAAAAAAAAAAATGTCAGTTTGATCCAAAACTTATGTGGCCCACAATAAGTTTTCAATGGTCGATCACCATTGTTTCCTATGGTATGGTCCACATAAGATTGGGATCAACTTCATTTGTGGGATTGTGCACTAAAATGATCCAGAAAAATAGATGGACAGCGTGGATATACAACACATATTAAAATGGGCCCCATTAAATGAAAACTTATTATTTAATGCATTCTTTTTGTAATTTTTTTTAATTCCTAAATATGCAAATATGTGTATTTAGGCATGTCCTGGAGTTTCACTGAAAAATTTCACTATTTTCCCCATGTTTCCCCGCATTTCCGGTTATCGGCGATAACGATATAATATCTTTATCTCCAGCCAGCGAAACCTGTAGCGATACCGACAACTCGAACACTGGGTATACCAGAGACGGAGACGACCATCCACATCAGCACAACTTTCTTTGTGAATGGGAGATGAGTTCCAGATGGGGCCCATCGGGCCATTTTGAAGACCCCGCATGCATTGGATGTGCATCGGGAAGACCCCACTTTGGGATGATGCATGTGGGTTGCTTAGGAGACCATTTTAGTCATAAGGATTTTATTTCGTGTCGATCCGACTGTTGGATCTTGTCGATCAGGCTATTGGGCCACCGAATCTTTTAGATCTGGGCCCCTTGGACTCTGATCTTGCTTTCTTTATGTTTTTTGTTATTTTTAGGATTTATTTAATGGTTGAGATTGATAATAAGTTTTTTAGTTTTTTTATTTTTTTATTTTATAGATGATAGGTCATTTCACTTAAGTGAGTGGCATAGTTGTAATTATTCCGTATTTTTAATTATAAAAGCACGGGGGTGGATGTTCAACCCTAGTGGAGTTATCGAGAAAAAAGAAATAAGAGAGAATCTCTCTTGTGAGGACTTTTCCTTCTGTTTTTAGGGTTTGTGAGAAACTTCCATTCCAATTGAATTTTTGAAGGGTAGAGGCTTGTTTGGTGGCCGATTCTCCAAGGTGCATCCTTCCTCTTTCTCTTTTTTAAAATGTATTCTTCTTATTCTCGTCTTCCTCCTTCCCCTTCTATTACAACCTTCTCAACCCATCAAAACCCTACTCAATCCTCTCTTTCTTTCCCTTTACCTAGCCACGTGTGGACCCACACGTGCACACGCATGCACGTGCGTCCGTACGGGCAGCCACGTGTGGGCCCTCGTTTGGGGTTTTCCTCTTTGATTTTCCTCAAAACCTCCCTAATCCCTAGATCCTTTGAATCCCTAAATATACCCCAATTCTCAATCTCCATCCATGAACTCAAAACCCTAATAAGAATCTGAATTTTTGTGAAACTTTTCCCAAATCAGAATTTTGGTTACATCATCGTTTATCTAAGTGGTTGTTGCACTACCCACGCTAGATTGGAAGTCCCTACTTCCAAGCGGGCCATTCTTGAATTATTTTATATTTTCGTGTACCGTGTATGCGATAACCTAGGACCTTCGTGTTATAAATTTGAATTTTCGAATCTATTATGTGGTTGTGTTTGATTTTACATGTTGATTGCTGAAATTAATGTGTAAATTGATATCTCATCTTGCATCCTAGGATAGTTTACATCATCCTAAATTAGTGGAGCCCCTCCGAAAGTGGCAGTTTTTTGTGTGGTTTGGTTGGTTGGAAGAAGGTGCTCACTATCAACAATCAAGGAAAAGAAGCATGATTATAGTCAATGTGTTCCTTATGCCAGTGTAAGGAGGAGAAGGTTGATCATCTATTTATCCATTGTCCTGATGCTAGAAAGGTGTGGAATAGCTTCCTCGATAGTTTTGGGGTGAAATGGGTGACTTCTAAATCCATGTGATGTTTTATGTGTGCTTGGAGAGAAGGTATTCGCAAAAATGGCAAGGTCAGTGGTGTTTGGCCCTTTTGGCATGTCTTTGGGAGCTGTGGGGTGAATGAAACAATTGTTGTTGCGCAACACGTTGTCGGAAGCTTCAAAGGTCATCTTGAAAGCGAAAAGGGATGTTAAGGAATGGGGGCCATTCTTTTGTAGATGATGCCGACCTGTGCTTTAACATCTTGTTAGGTCGCGGTTTGGTTTGTTTGTTTTTTTTTTTTCTATGGTATTTTCTGGCTTTCTAGCACTTGCAATAAATGTCATTATTAACGCTTAAATGAAAAAGAAAAGAAAAGAAAAGAAAAGAATCAATTAAATTGGGATCTTCTCTTCAACCTTAAATTGTGGAGCATCTCTCTCTCTCTCTCTCTCTCTCTCTCTCTCTCTCTCTCTCTCTCACACACACACACACACACACACACACACACACACACACTTCTTACGTCTTAATTGGTCAGTGATGCTTAGAAATGTTTGGAATGTTTTTATGGATGGTAGCAATCATGTTGACCTTTATGTATTGTGGCAGTGATGCTTAGAATTTCACTTCAACTTTTATTATTATTGTTATTATTTTTTTGAAAGGTAAAACTGCCAAGGATTGAACCCTGGATCACTCACACACACCGCATTGTCTCTTCAAGTAGAATTTCACTTTAACTTAAAGACCTTTAATTTCTTTTTTGTTAGATATCTTGAATTCATGTTGCGTTTTCCTAGGGTTTCATTATGTGATTTCAAGCTCAAAGGTTTATTTGGTTTATTTATATAATAATAAAAAACTTGTAAAAAGATTTGTTTTTGAAGGCCTCATTAGGAAATTGCATCTTATTATTCTTCACTTCAAAATGTGATGGCGTTTAAGCTTTGGGGGGAGCATCATTTTGAAGTCCATCAAGTTGGTGGAAATACTTTGTTGGATTTAAGTTGATATGTAAATTATATATAATGCATCTACATGAGACTTAAAATTAATGATTTGACACAATTTTGAAAATTTTCTTTTTCTTTTTCGAGTCCTTAAAGAGTTTAGACTTTTAATCTTTTTAGACTTCTAATAATCTCAATCTCTTGATAATGCTACTCCTTAATTTGCAGGCAAGTATTTTTGACTTTGAAGTTTAGATAAATGACATCATCAATCAACTTTGAAGTAATTAAATTAACACATTTAGCTTGATTTTACTAAAATAATGTCATACAAATAATGCATTCTACAATTATCTGCAATTCATGTGGAATGATAGAAAAATGAATATTTGATCATATCCTATTTATTAGATTTTATGAATATTATTTCAGATTATATCTATATATATATTGCGTAAAAGATTATATGATTTTATGATTTTCGATTCAATTTGCAATTTGAATCCTCTTGCGATTTTATGATCCTATTCAACTTTCAAAACATTGGGTGGATGAGATGTGCTCCCCCAAACTGCAAGTGGATACTAACAGACTTGAGTAGTAGGCAGGAACATGGGAGCACATCAGTGTCCTCCCCATTTCACAGGTCACCTTAAACACCATTCAGATTGGTTTGAGCTGTAAAAGCTGGACCAAACCTGATTTCAGAGGACTACCATATGGGACCTGAGTTCTTTAGTTTAGGATATGTTCAGAAGTTCCTAGTTCCCAAGGTTAGCACAATTCATTAATGCCAAAATGCAAGTCAGATATGCTTGAGACCTTCCTATTCTTATCCGGTGATTTGGGAACCTGCTTAACAGGTTTCAGTTTTTGTGCTGCCCCAATTGCAAATAACACCTAAGTGGCTTGGAATCCCTCTAACCACCATTCAGCACAACTTCCAAACGCTGCATTAGGTTTTATGAGGACTACCTGTGCTTTATTTGTTATTATGAGATTTATTTATTTATTTTTAAATTATAAATTCTGAATAGTTACATTGTTACAGATTTTATTAGAAGACCCGCCGACGGACGGGAGAAGAATACATCCCAATACTAAGGCAAAAACCAAGAAGAAAAATTAGTAGGCATTGCTGCTTTTACATAAGAGGTCCATTCTGACATGGCAATTTTCACTGAACTGATAACCTCTTCAACTGTAGATTCCTTGTTTTGAAAGCAACAATTGTTCTGAGCTTTCCAAAGAAACCAGAAGATTCCTGTCACAACAAGCCTCCAGATGGATTTTTGAATTTTTCCAATCATGCCTTTGTGCCAAGCCCATAAAAGATGATTGACAGATTTTGCCATCACTCAAGAGATCTGGAAAAGAAGAGTGAATTGCACCCAAACTTTCCTGGCGAAAGGGCAATGGATAAAGAGGTGGTCTACCAACACCGCATCTCCCTTACACATCAAACAGATATTGGGAAGGATAAGGTACCTTCTTTGGAGATTGTCTATGGTTAGCACCCTCTTCCTACCCACAAGCCAAACAAAAGTTGCGATCCTTGGAGCCCCATAAGACTAATAGTGAAAAGGAAAGGGCCAGGAAGATGATGGCTTGGATATCAAGCTGTAAAACGAATGCACTGAAAAAACACCAGAGGAGGCGTCGCCGACAGAGTACCAGAGCGGATGAGTTGATGTGGATGGACGCAGGGCATCAGACCGATTTTCTGATGCTCTACAAGTGCAAGAGCGGCATGACTGCACCTTGACTGCAAGCCCATGGGGTGGATTTCACACCCTGTCGCGCGGGTGTTTTAGTTTTAGGCATCTTTTTGTTCTTTTCCTTGGTTTTAGGGGCTTTAGTACACTTTTTTGTTTTTTCGTGGCTTATATATACACTGTGAGAAACCCTATTTTATTTAGTGAATGAATGAGAATTCGTATGTTTTCTTCCTCTTATATCAAAGAGATTAGGGTTTCAGGATTGACCCTTGGGTGTTGAGGATTCCATCTCGCTTTCAAATTTTCCTTCTTTCTAGATCTTCGAGGTGTAGGAAAAGGTAAGAATAAGTCGTCTTCTCTTCTTTGATGCCCTAAAATCCGTACTCTCTTTCATCTCGAACCAATCTCTTCTTCATATCTTTCATTCCACTCTGAATATTCCTTTTTGGTTTGAACGAAAAAGAGGGATGACTAGTTAGGAGAATCGGATCCAAAGTTGACTGTGGAATGGTTTATGCTAGATCAGGGATATCATCATATCCCTAGGTCCTCCCTTTTTACTGTTTACGTGATTTTTTACTAAGGGGCATGATCCTGGCAGAATGATTTCATCTCTGTGTTGAGATTTACTTAATTGATGTGATTGATAACAATTAGTTGATTAATTTTATTATTTGAATATCTTTAACGTGATTATACATGCATCTATGGTTAGGCCATCACATGTACTTGCATCAATTTTTGGTACCAGAGACTGGTTTTTAGTGTAGGTCAATCTATTGACAATCCTTCTTTGTGGTGAAAATTTACTAAAGAACCCCTTAACCCCCGACGAACTGACCGCGCAACTTGACCCCCGTACCGACTTTGCGAAGGGGACATTTTGTTGAGTTTAGTTAGCCATTTTCCTAGGTTTTGTTGAGTCCCCATATAGATCTAGGCCATATAGGATAGTTGTGTTACATTGGTATCATCATTTTTTTTTTAACCCGTTTTTGCTCATAGAACTTGGACCCTTCACTTTTCATTCTTGGCGTGTATGCCCACGTGCACTGGTCGTGGATTTGGTCTCCATTACACCATGAACTCCGATCAATTTTCCAAGGCTATGGAGGGCCTAACTAAGAGAATGGATCAACAATTTCTAACCTTGAGGGATGAGATCGCCCAGCTGTTTGTGCATCAGGATGGTAGGTTCACGTGTCTAGAGGAGAGAGTTACGTGCTTAGAGGCTAGTACTCCATTCGCCACTGTAGATGGTGCCTAGGCGACCCCAGACACTGGGGTTATCGATTAGTCCCAAGTTGTGGGATCTGATTCGTCTAGGGATGGTTTGGGCGCATGCCAGGGTAGTGGGCCTGGCAACGGACATGATAGGGTATATCCATTACCACCCACACACAATCGTGATCCTATTCTTCCCACCCAATGGGAGGGCCATGGTGTGGTGCGTCTTCAGCAACCTCGGAGATACCATGAGCACGAGGACCCTGTAGCTAGAGTCATGAAGGGCATCAAGGTTGACGCCCCCAGTTTTGATGGGAGATTGGACCCCAAAGTTTTTTTCTGACTGGTTTGCAGACATGGACTACTTCTTTTAGTGGCACGGTTTGCCAGACCCACGACGGGTCGGGTTCGCCAAGATGGAATTGGTGGGCTAGGCAAAACTATATTGGGAAAATGTGGAGAGTCGCCATGAGCGATCTGGTGAGGGGCCAATTCTCTTTTGAATTGAGATGAAAGAGTTGTTGCGAGAGAATTATGTTCTCCTTTCTTACAGGCAGAGACTGTTGGATCAATGGCACACTTTGCGCCAAGGATCCATGATAGTGACGGAATACATCACCAAGTTCGATGAATACATGATGAGGTGCGATGTGGATGAGGACCTTGTTGTGGTTCTCTCTCGTTTTTGTATGGGCCTCAGGCCTGAGCTTCAGTGGGAGCCCACGCTTCACATGGTCACCAGTCTGGAACATGCTTATCAGGTGGTGCAGGAACTGGAGCACTGTGTGCGCCAATCCAATGTGAGGGGGTTTGATCTTCAACCTATTGTGCCTAGAGTAGCTCCGTAGGGAGCGAGACCCCAGGTCGGAAATCAACCCAGAGCTCAACTTGGTACCCAACCAATTAACATAAATCGAAGTAACAACGCGGCTAGACCAAGTACTAGGCCCATGATGCCAGGGCAGTGCTACCGCTGTGGTGGCATAGGTCACATCGCCATGGAGTGTTCAAATAAGGGTGAGCGCATTGCCTTTTTTTATGAACACCCCATTGAAGAAGTGGCAGATAAAGTTGATGGTGACCAGGATGATGAGGAGATCATTATCCCATCCCTTGAGTCGGCTAGTGATGCCGATGATGATTCTATGGAGACTACCCCACTTGCAGTGGTGAGGTGCTCCTTGACCCAGGTGAAGGAAAGCGAAGATTGGTGCAGAACCACAATTTTCCACACTTACGCTAGTGTGGAGAAAAGAGTTGCAAAATGATCATATACAGCGGGAGCTATGAGAATGTAGTTTCCCCAGTTACTTTGAGTCGCTTTGGGTTAAAGCCAGTCCCTCACCCCAACCCATACAGAGTTTCTTGGGTGGATGCGACATCCCTCCCTGTGATCCAACGATGTCTTGTTCCGATTGAGTTTGGACCATACAAGGACAAGTTGTGGTGTGATGTGGTCACGATGGACGTTGGTCATATCATCTTGGGAAAGCCATGGCTCTATGACAAAGATGTCACAATATTCGGGCGTACGAATAATTGTGTGTTTAAACATGAAGGGAAGAAGCTTGTCTTGAGCCGCTCCCTCCTAAATCATCCACAGGAGTGAAAGATGTTGCGTCCCCAGGTGGTCCTAAGATTCAAAGAGCGCCTCTATCGAAATCTCTCCACATCATAGATGCTAAGGAGTTTGAGAGAGAGACCAAGGCGGGGACTGTGGTGTACGACCTACTAGCTAAGGAGAGTACACCCAAGGTTGCTATGGGGATACCCTAGGAGTTTCGGGATGGCTTCCTTGAGGAGCTTCTAGACGAGCTTCCATCGATGCGAGACATTCAGCATGTGATCGATCTCGTCCTAGGGGCAACCCTACCAAACCTCCTTGACTATAGAATGAATCCCACTGAGCATGCCGAGTTGAAGAGGCAGGTGGATGAATTGCTTAAAAAGGGATTCATTCTTGAGAGTATGAGCCCGTGCGCCGTGCCCGCACTTCTTACGCCCAAGAAAGATGACACACGGTGCATGTGTGTCAATAGTAGGGCCATAAATAAGATCACTGTCAAGTATCAGTTTCCCATCCTGAGGCTTGATGACATGCTTGACATGATAGCCACCTCTACTATTTTTCAAAAATTAACCTCAAGAGTGGTTATCACCAAATTCGTGTTCGCCCGAGAGATGAATGGAAAACTGCCTTCAAGACGAAGGACGGGCTGTACTAGTGGCTGGTTATGCCCTTTCGGGTTAACCAATGCCCCAAGTATGTTTATGAGGGTGATGACCTGGGTGTTGCGACCCTTTATGGGCAAGTTTTTAATCATGTACTTCGATGATATCCTCATCTATAGTACGTCCCCTAGCTAGCACATCGAGCACTTGAGGTAGGTCTGCAACACCTTGCGCGTAGAAAAGCTCTATGAGAACCTCAAGAAGTGTTCCTTCTTGACCTCCCGAGTTATCTTCCTAGGGTTCGTTGTGTCGTTAGAGGGTATGTCTGCAAACCCTAAGAAAGTCAAGGCCATTGTCAATTGGTCTGAGCTGCGTATCATACACAATGTGTGAAGCTTTCACGACCTAGCTACGTTCTATCGGCGGTTCATCCATGGATTTAGCTCGATTATGGCTCCCATCACAGATTGCATACAAAAAGTGGAGTTTCAGTGGATTAGAGCCGCGGTGCGGGCTTTCTCAGAAATTAAGAAGAAGACGATGGAAGCGCCAGTCATGCGTCTACCTGACTTTACCAAAGTCTTGGAGATAGCATGTGGCACGTCCTGAATTGCCATAGGTGGAGTGTTAAGCCAAGAGGGACATCCTATGGCCTTTTCAGTGAGAAGCTGAACGAGGCTAAACAACGCTACTCCACTTACGAAAAGGAGTTCTATGCAATTGTGCAATCATTGTGCCATTGGCGGCATTATTTATTACCACAACAATTTGTCATATTCTCTGATCATGAGGCCTTGAAATATTTGAGCTCTCAAAAGAAGTTAAGCCCTAGGCATGCCAAGTGGGAACAGTTTCTTCAAGAGTATACATTTGTGCTTAAGCACAAGGCCAGAAAGCAGAATAAGGTTGCTAATGCGCTTAGCCATCGCGTCTTGATGCTACGGTCCATGAGCATTGAAGTTACAAGCTTTGAGTAACTCAATGGTGAGCACTTAAACTGTCCTGATTTTGGGATTATTTATGCGTCATTGTCTAGTGATCCGCTCTCGAGGAGTGCGGAGTTCGTCCTTACTGATGGATATCTTTTTAGAGGGGACAAGCTTTGTATCACACGTACATCCCTTTGCGATTTTCTAGTTTGGGAGCTGCATGTTGGAGGGATGGCATGTCACTTTGGTCGAGTTAAAACAGTTGCCCTTGTATCTGATCGTTTCTATTGGCCTAATCTCCAACGAGATGTGGCTAAGATTGTAGGGTAATGTTGGACATGTCAACTGGCGAAGCAGAGGAAACAAAATACAAGTTTGTATACTCATTTGCCAGTTCCACATGCCCTGTGGCAAGATGTCAGTATGGACTTCGTGCTTGGGCTTCCCAAGACTATTCGTTAAGTACGATTCTATACTCGTGGTTGTTGATCGATTTTCTAAGATGACCCATTTCCTACCATGTTATAAGACCTTAGATGCCTCCCACGTTGCCAAGTTATGTTTTCAGGAGGTTGTGCGACTTTATTGAGTACTTAGATCCATCGTGTCTGACGGAGATACTGGGTTCACCAGTTATTTTTGGAAGACTCTCTGGCATCTTTTGGGTACGAGGTTCCAATTTTCTTCAGCATATCATTCCCAGTCGGATGGTCAAACAGAGGTAGTGAACCGTAGCCTAGGGAATTTGTTGAGATATCTAGTTGGAAACCACCACAGGACCTGGGACACTACTCTTCCCACAGCAGAGTACGCGTATAATTCTTCGGTGAACAGGTCCACATGAATGAGCTCATTCGAAATTGTTTTAGGTCTTAAACCCTGAGCCCTCATGGATTTGATCCCCATGGCTACCCCACAACGTCCTTCAAAGTTAGGAGAGTCATTTGCCTAGCATATACATGCATTGCATGGTGAGATCAAGATGAAGATTAATTCAGGTAATGAACATTAGAAAATTTCTGTTGATACTCACAAGAGATTTAAGAAATTTTAACCTGGAGATGACATCATGGTTCGTATTAGGTCTGATCGGTTTTCACTTGGATCCGTAAAGAAGCTTCATGCCTGTAGCATAGGCCTACATAAAATTGTGAAAATGTTGGGGTCTAATGCTTATTTTGTTGATATCCCCGCCACCATGGGCATCAGTTCCACATTTAATGTGGAAGATCTAGTTCCATATCACGAGCCATCACCTCTATCTACTGGTTCCCTCGTTTCTTCCCAGACCCCCTCTATATATGGACCTTGGCCACAGCTGACCTTCCTATACCATCTTACCTTCTCTTCCACCTGCATCGAGAATAGAGGAGATATAGGAAATTTTGGACTCCGAGGCTGTTTCCACTAGCTCCGAGGGTTTCCAGAAATTCCTACTCAAATGGAGGAACATGCCCATTATAGATAACTCTTAGATCACAAAGACAGAGCTGCAGTGCATCGACCTCGATTTGCTCGAGAGATACAGAAGTTTACTTTCACTAGTGGCGAATTCTTCCTACCCGGGGAGAATTGATGCGAACACCAGTGGTGCATCCTTTAAAGTGTATAAGAGGAGGAGGTGTCGTCGGCGGTGTACTGGAGCGGGGGAGTTGATGTGGATGGATGCCAGGTCAATCAGACCCATTTTCTGACGCACTACGAGTGCAGGAGCGGCACAACCGCACCCTGACCGCAGGCCCATGGGGTGGATTTCACACCCTATCGCGCGAGTGTTTTAGTTTTAAGCGTCTTTTTGTTCTTTTCTTTGTTTTCAGGGGCTTTAGTGCACTTTTTGTTTTTCTGTAGCTTATATATATACACTGTGAGAAACCTTATTTTATTTAGTGAATGAATGAGAATTCGTATGTTTTCTTCCTCTTTTTACCAAAGTGATTAGGGTTTCAGGATTGGCCCTTAGGTGTTAAGGGTTCTACCTTAGTTTCAGATTTTCCTTCTTTCTAGATCTTCGAGGTGTAGGAAAATGTAAGAATCAACCGTCTTCTTTTCTTTGATGCCTTAAAATTAGTATTCTCTTTCATCTCGAACCCATCTCTTCTTCATCTCTTTCGTTATACTCTAGATATTCCTTTTTAGTTTGAACGGAAAAGAGAGATAGCTAGACAGGAGAATTGGATCCAAAGTTGACCATGGATTGGTTTATGCTAGATCAGGGAGATCCGCATATCCCTAGGTCCTTCCTTTTTACTATTTACGTGATTTTATGCTAAGGGGCATGATCCTGATGGAATGATTTCATATCTGTGTTGAGATTTGCTTAATGGACATGATTGATAACAGTTAGTTGATTAATTTTATTATCTGAATCTCTTTAACCTGATTATACATGCATCTATGGTTAGGCCATCAGATGTCCGTGCATCACTCCCTCTCTTATCTCTCTTTACAGAGATCCATTCCACATTGTCTCACTCTCTCTCTGTCTGAAATGGATAAATTTCTTGTTCTATTTGTTAATGGCATTTAAGATAGTATAATCCTTTTTCTATTTCTTTTTTCTCTAAATCCAGCCCTAAAGTGCAAAACCCAATGGGCCAGGTAGACAGGCTATTAGACAGCTATGTCCAAGCTTGACCCACTTGAGAAACAGGCTCCAACTTTAAGCTCAAACTCGACCCTTGGGCCTGATATTCCGGCCCAAGCCTAACCCGAGGTGGGCCGGTCTCAGAAGCTTGTCGGGCCAGCCTGATCCATTGACAACCCTAGGTAAGAAGAAGGGAAAGAACCACTTTTGCATCCAAAAAAATTTGCCAACTAAAAAAGCTCCGTACAGTCCACATGAATTCCCAGTAATTCTCATTTAGAGACATTAATGTTTAGCCCCGAGACCGTTTCAAAACAAACAACAATCTTACGGAGATTATCAACCGCCTTCAAATTAGCGTCACAAAAAGGAACTATATATTCCGCATATTGAAGGTGACTAACTTACACCCCAGCATCCACAACCTTGAAATCATTAATTAACCCATTCTCCTTTGCCTTGTGAAGCATCATACTAAACACTTCCCCAATGACCACGAAAAGGTACGAGGAAAGAGGGTCGCCCTGTTTGATACCACGAGAAGCCTTGAAGAATCTGAAAGGGGACTCATTAATAAGAATTGAAAAAGATGGGGATTTAATCAAGATTGGGCCCATCCTCTCCATTTAGGACCGCCATCAAGTCTCTCAAACATATAGTCTAAAAAATTCTAATCAACATGATCATAGGCCTTCTTTATACCAAGCTTGCAGACCAAACTGCTTTTTCTTTCTCGATGCCTGGAATCGATAACTTCATGAGCTATGAGGGCTCTATCTTCATAAAATCTAAAAAATAAGATATGATCAAATATTCATTTTTCTATCATTCCACATTGTATATTGTTACAGGTTTTCCTACTTGGAAAATGGAAATCATTCTCTAGATAGACATCCAACTTTCTATTTAAATTTTAAAATGTGATTGTGTTCTTTAACTTATTTGATCAAACAATCCATTGAATTGTAAAATGATTAGATCCAATTTGGCAGTACCTCAAAACCTGGATGATTTGCATCTTTTTATTTTTATTTTTATCTGCACCATGCTCCAAATGCAATTCACACCTAGTTGACTTTCAAGTCCTGCCAACTGCCAACTGCCATCAGCACTACATGAAAACATCATGTTAGGTATTGTGAGGACCCACCTAAGTTTTTTGATTGTTACATGTTTCTTGATTATTCAAAATGGAAATCCTTCTCTGGAATTTCGTAGTTAAAATGTAAATGTGACCATGGCGTTCTTTTGACTTGTACAATCAAACAGTATGTTGAGTCAGTAATATCATAAGGGACACTTTGGTGGTACCTAATCCATTGCATAATAAGATTATAGGCCTAACATGTTATCATTACATTCTCATTTTGAGCCTTTTGATGATGGGAAGCATATCCTGCTATCTGCATTTGTGGGATGCGCCAGATGGTTTGGCCTCTTTAAAACTTGCATGGGTCCTCGTCCCAATTGATTCCCATTCTAGGGTTCATCACCCTTAATCTTTTCAGTTCTACTCAAAATTACATCGACACAAGTGATTGATATCTCATGAGTATCTATGATGCAGGATGAGGATTTGGATACAATCTTTTCACGTTTTGGAACTGTATTATCGTGAGTGCATAAATTATTCATTTTTTTTTCTGCTAATTTTCAATCATGTCTAATAGTAAATCTTTTTTCCCCCTAATTCTTCTTGCTCTTTTCATACATAAATTTGCAATTGCAGGGCTGAGGTCATTCGAGATTATAAGACTGGAGACAGTTTATGCTACGCATTCATTGGTGAGTTTAATTTTCCTGTGTTTGATAATCCTCATGTACGCACAATAGTTATCTTTCATATACACAAAAGAATAAAGTAGTGAAAAAGTTTTCTAATGTCTAACCTTAAATATTTCTGAAGTTGCGTAGGTGTATCAGGTTTTGAGGGTCCCTATGTTTGACACCTTATGCTCATGTCCAAGTTACATAAATTGGAAAGAATCCTCCTAGTAGTTCCTAGTCAAGAGAAGACTATAGTTGTATTTGCTTAGTGCCACTGCCAAAGAAGCATTTTGTGCAAACTCCCTCCTATCGGGGGCCACGATCTCTTTTTGAACATTGAAAATGAGTTTCTTAGTTTGGAATATGAAAGATAATGTTTCATCTGTAATTCTGTTTGACTTTTCTTCCACCTTAAGTTACATAAAAGCATTCTAGAACTGAAGGTAATACTACCTTTCATCTTCTTCAAGATGTCTTCTCATGAATGTTATTATTGTTGCACTATATGTGATTCTTCAATGGCTCATTTATGTCCCTTCTATTGGTTTATGATATTTAGAGGAATTATCAATCTTGATGCATTAGGATATGATTAATATCCAGATGCACTCATTCTTATAGATTTGGCCTATTGGTCCTGACCATGTGATTTGATGATGGGATCCATTGTGGAAAGAGGATGGCCAAAAAAATCTTCCAGATTGGAAGGTCCTTCATCACAAGTAGGTGCTTAAGAGAACATATGTCAAGTCTAAAGAAAAGGCAAAAGATTCGGATGGCTAGGACTGGAAGACTTTTGGGACATCTCCCATCCACCTGTACAGAATGGGGGTTTCAGGGAATATTCCACCTGTAGTAAACCACGTGCATGTGGCCAAATATAAGATTTGAGCTTCAATAAAATGAATATGTGCCAAATCCCACCCACCCCGCACCCTCCCACACCCAAACGAGAATTGTGGCCTTCTGTTTGGCTTGTGGGAAGGAAAATAGTTCTAAGTACCTAATTTTCAGAGGAGGTCTCTCATCCTTCTGAACATCTGTCTCATGTGCATGAGGGATGCAGAATCCATTGATCATCTTTTCATTCATTGGCCCTTCGCCAGGCAAGTCCGAGAGCACTTTTTTCGCATTTTCCATATCTTGTGGGTGATGCCGAAGTTGGTTGATCAGTTCTTGTGGGCTTGGCATGGGGGAGGAGTGGGGGGAAGTCCCGGAAATCCATTTGGAGACTTGTTGTGACAGGAACTCTTTGGTTCATTTGGAGGGCCTGTAATAGCCGTTACTTTCAGAAGAAGGACTGCTCTCAAGTAGAAACTATTCATACGATTACTTTTGTGGTTTCGGAATGGGCTTTCTTTGTAAAATCAGCTAAGCACGCTGATCTTTCCTCCAGGTTTTCTGCCTAATCTTAGTTTTTTCTTCCTGCTTTCGCGGTCTTGCAATAAATTTTTGTTATCTCTCTCTCCAAAAAAAAAAAAAAAAAAAAAAAAGAAGAGAAGAATATGGCCTGTCGCCGCCAACTTTCCAAGAATAATCAAACTTCTCTTGATTGAACATGACTATTTTTCTTTATTTTTAATTTTCAGAGTTTGAGACAAATGAGGCATGTGAACAAGCATATTTCAAGGTATTCTGAATTCTATATCTTCCTCAGATTTGTTTGTCTTCTGTGCTCTTACTTTTCTTTCCATTAAGTTTAAATTACCAGGAGCCATGTCACCATGATTTCTAGTATTACAAGACAAGAAATGTGCCAATTCCAGATACATGTACAACCCATCCCATATGATCGCCAAATATACCAATCTGTTCCTTATGTGGATTGTTCGAGCTGTCCATGAGAAAGGTTCCATTGTGTTATCCCCTGACTCAAAATCAGGCCATTCCACCTATCAGGTGGGCCAGAATGTAGGAAATACATGATGAGTAGTGCATATAGATGTACATCCTATAGAAATGTAGTTAGAGTATTGTCACAAATATGCACACAATCATATGATTATTCTCAATGTAAGATATTTCCCACCATGTTTGAGGACTTCTTTTTTCCCGATTCTCAGTTGCTCGATATGGTTCCCAAGTTGTAAATGTCTGATGATGACCCATCTTAATGCCTTATGTGGAGAATTGTTTGCCTCAGCAGTTGATTGGGCTTCTTCTTCTTGTTTTATTTTTTATTTTTTATTTAAAGGTAATGAGATTTTATTAAAGAGGTGTCAAAGAAAAGATTCTAAGGCAGAATACAACAGCTAATGCCCAAGCAAAGAAGACATTACAATCATCGAGAGCCTTTATGCACGAGGCCCATCCCATTACATCTAACTTTGCCACTTCAATTCTGAAAACACTGATTATTCCTTCCCTTCAAAGGGCCCAAATGATTACGAACAAGACAAGGTAATAGACCAACCTTCCTTTTTTCCCTACCCCACCCCTATGCCATGCTAGGAAAAGGCCATCAATGGACTCTGATATCACCCACAACACTTTAAAGCAGTTGAAGAATCTTTCCTGCACCCGTTTAGTAAAAGCTTAGTGCAAAATAAATGATTCACTGACTCCACATTCTGCATGCACATCACGCAAATGTTGGGAATCACCATAGGATTATCGCAAACACCCTTTTCCTAGCCAACAACTAAGCAAATGTTGCTACCTTAGGAGGATGCCATTGAACCAAACATAAGAGGTGTGAACCTCTCTCTCTCTCTCTCTCTCTCAACACCCCCCACAGCCCCCCCTTCTCTTTGTATTAACTTCTAGAAGGAATGGATAGAGGACCTTGTTCAGCACCATCACATCCCTCTCACCCACTGAAGGGTGGTAGCAATGAAGACAGGCCAGGAGCTGAATGAATTCTGCCGCTTCCCTGTCTATCAAATTCTTCTGACATGGAGACCAAACAACTGCCTCACCAGAGAGAGAAGCAACAAGCAATGCGAATATTTGTTTCTAGAGATATCCTTGCTAACCTTGGATACTCGGCTTGGAGCATCCTCTTTCCTATTATCTACACATCCTCCCAAAAACAAATCTTCTCCTCATCACTCAATGAGAAACTAACCTTAAACTTAATCACCAATCTAGTAACCTCCTTTCGCAACCTTGTAGCCCTATATAATAATGAATCCTTTACTCATCACTACTTACTGACAATCACCTCTCTCCACAAGCTCCCTTCTTTCATAGGTTACCTCCATAACCACTTAACAAAGAAAAAATCATCAGCTCCAACTTCCTTATTCCTGCTTCCCCTTCTCCATAATCTCAGTAGATGAAACTTTGTTTCTCTTCAGCTCCTTGCTACAAAAAATCATGCCTTAACGTCTTCAACCTATCCAAGATGTACTTTGGACGCCTGAATAGATACATGACGTAAAGCGCCAAATTTGACATCACTGCTTTTGTTAATGTTAGCTTGCCACTCAACGAGAGTTGCCGACTCTTTCACCTTGACAGATTCTTTTCTACTCATTCAATTACCTTATCTCACAGATGCCTTGCGAGTTTGCCAATACACAAGGGAAGGTTGAGATACGACGAAGTAAAAAGACCCTGCATGACAACTAAACACCTCTGCCAACCCCGCCACCTCTCCTTTGGAAATGCAAACACCCAATATATCACTTTTAAGGATATTAACTTTCAAGCATGAAAGTAGTTCATAACATGTCACAATTTTGCTCAAATTATCTACCATATCTACGTCTACATCACAGAAAGAATGGTGTCAGTGGAAAATTGGAGGTGAGAATTCTAAAGCTCAATGTTCTCCACCCTAAACCTGCTAACGAGACCAGCTGATTGACCTTTATCCAACATCTTACTAAGTGCTTCCGCTTCCACCATGAAGAAGGGAGAAAGCAAATCCCCTAGCCAGAAACCTTTTGAAACCTTGAAGAAGTCTTTGAGGGGAACTGTTGACCAACACAAAGAACTTGGCCAACCGTATACATTCTTGGTTCTACCTCCTCCACTTCTGTCCCCATCCCAACTGCCCCAACATGTGGTTAAAGAAGTCCCAATACGCATGGTTATATGTTTTCTCAATATTTGGCTTGCAAATGATGTCCTTTTTTCCTTCCCTATGCCATGAATCGATGCACTTGTGAGCAATGAACGCATTATTCGGGAGCTATCTTTTGGCAAAAAACGCACCTTGAACATTGGAAATTACATTTGCTAGGACTGGTCAGAAATTGTAAGCCCAAATTTTAGCTAGATCTTGTATAGGCCCGCAATAAGGCTGATTGGCTTGAAAACTCTCAAACATTCAGCTCCTATTTTCAGAATAATTGTTATGAAGGGGGTACCTAACTCTGACTGTAATTGACTTCTTTCGAAAAATTCGGCTAAAAAATAACCAAACCACTCTTCACCACTTAAAAACTGGAAAAATACCATGGAGAAGACATCAGGACCTGGGGCCTTGTCCCTAACCAAGGACTCCACTGCTACTTTGACTTCTTCCTCAGAGAATGGCTTTTCTAGAGATCCGGCTTCTGCTACAGAGATTTGGTTAAGTTACAAATTATCAAGTTGCAGCCGATCTCGCCTGTTAGCAGGTTCTTGTAAAACTGAACTACTGGATCCCAAACCTAAGATTTTTCTTGAACCCTTTCGCCGTCCACCAACACATTGTGAGCTTGAATGTCCTGAAGAATGCTTTCAACTTCTGATTCCTGCTTACCTAGCACCTCCCCTATACATATGTTGATCCTACCTTTTAGTTATTTAAGTTTCCGAAATAATTTGTACCTTGCATATTTCTTTCCCGCAGAGAAATTCCACCACTCCAACTTTGAAAATCCCTCCACTTCTAGCCACATCAGCTCGAACTTGAACATTCTTGGACCCCAATTCTCGTTGTCTACTTCTAGAATAACCGGACGGTGATTGGACACTGGCCTCGGGAGACCCCTCTGATGCGGTAAAGGGAATCTCTCCACCCATTTAGAAGAAACAAAAAACTTGTCAAGTTTAACATAACAGCCCTTTCTTGTTTGTTTGTTCGGGTAAACATCTCTAATTGGAATATCCACCAGCTTGTTCATGTCCACCCAATATGAAAAATCCCTCATGCTTCATGTAATACGACCTCCATTTGATTTCTCAAAGGTTAATTTGACTACGTTGAAATCTCCCTCCGAGCACCACGTAATTGCCACTTATTGTGTATGGAGTCCAGCTTTGCCCACAACAAGGATCACTAAGCTGACTGGTTTGGCTCATGCATTGCTGTAAACACACACTTGAATCCTGACACCATGTCCCTTAGAAGCACAAAGACTGAAAAAAGACCACTCCACCACTCCTTATCCCACACCTTTGTGTCCCAAATTATTACCATGCCCCCCCACATCCATAGTCAATGGGGCTTTGAGCTGCTTGTTTCAAAAAAGTCTAAATGGACATGCCCTGGATTGGTACACTTCGCCGGATTACCGTGTGATCAAAACTTGGGAGCAACTCTCCCAAGTGTTTGTTGACCATTAGTCATACAAAACCTAATGTAGTGCCATAACAAGCAAACTTGGCTGTGTTGATGCAATGGCATGATGAAACCTTCCCACCTCTATTGGACTATGGAGGGCCATGGTGGCCTCGTGAGATCCCAGATAGACGAAGAGGATACAATATCCATGATCATATGCTCCTTGCCTCCCACCTCTAATATCCATCTCATACACTCCTTGCTTCCCAACATCTTGCATCCCTATGAAACCTTTGCTGAACTCATTTGAGATGGAGCTATTCACAATGTAGCCCAAAAGTTAACATGGTATCTGATCCATTTCATGACCATTGATGTCGATCTCAGTCCTGATGTTGTCTGGAATCACGACTGATTCTTCTCCACCCAGTGGTCTTTGCTTGCAGCCATCCCGTGTCATATCTGATCATCTTTCATGGGAACCAGTGTTCGTAATATCGATAATATCGGTATCAACAGTCAGCGATATATCACAAAATATCATGAGATATCGCACGATAATGCCTGATATTGCAGATTTTCCAGCGATATCTCATCCACATCCCATCCAGAAATTTCAAAAATATAGAAAAAAATCTCTTACATGTTCAATCTACCTAAGATAGTAGCCTTCAATTGGATTTGGGTGAATTCCGGAGAAATCCTCTCCAAAATCCGGCGAAATCATCGCCGAGATCCGGAGAAATCATTGATTTGGGGGGGATGTTAGGGTTCCAGGATGCCGGAACCTTATTTGTGTTGAAAAAAAGGGCGTCCGGGCCTTTTTTAATGGAAATTGGGTTGACCATTGTACCGCACACCATCAAGCTGATGGGTGTGTTGACGTCACCAAGGTCTGTGGGTCCCATCATAAGGTATACGTTATATCCAAACCGTTCGTCCATTTCTCAAGCTCGTCGTTAGGCTTGAGCCGAAAAGTAAGACAAATTCAAAGATCAAGTGGACCACACTGCAAACGGAAGTGGGATATTAAACGTCTATCATTGAAACCCTTTGGAGGTTACAAAAGTTTTGGATCAATATGATATTTGTTTTTCCTGTTCATCCAGGTCTGTGTGACTTCATGAACAGATTGGATGGAAAATAAAAGTTATGGAGGGCCCTACGAATGTTTTAACAGTGAGAATCACTGTCCCACTGCTATTTGTGGTGTGGTCCACTTGAGCTTATATGACTCATTTTTTGGGCTCATAATCTAAAATGATCGCTCCAAATTATTGAATGGTGTGAATATAATAGATACATTATTGTGGGGCCCATATAACTTTGAATCATTCGTATAAGTCGAGCTCCGGGAGTAGTGCTGGTATTGGGACGCGGATTTCCTGTGAAAGCCTTTTGCTGGAACTTCTTGCGCAAGGATGCTGGGTGGGGCCCACCGAGATGTTTGTGAGAAATCCACCCTGTCCATACGTTTTGTGAGCTCATTTTAGGACGTGCGACAAAAAATGAGGTGTATCCAACATTCAAGTGGGCCACACGAGAGGAAAAAGTGGGCATGCAATGAGCACCGTTGAAGCATTCTTATGGCCAAAAAAGTTTTGTATCAGGCTATCTTTTCGGTGTTTTCACCTCATCCCATTTGTAATGACCTTATAAACAGTTTGGATAGCATACAAACATCAAGGTGGAGCCCAGAAAGGTTTCAACGGTAGGAATTTCTTTCCCTAATTTTCCCTCTCATGTGACCCACTTTAGTTTTGTATCCACCTCAATTTTGGTCACACATCCTAAAATGAGCTCGCAAAACGGATGTATGGAATGGATTTCTAACATACATTATAGTGGGCCCCACCCAACATCCTTGCGAAGGAAGCCTTCTGTAGGAAATCTGGGTCCCTCGTATTGCCAGTGTGGTGGGAAGCGGATTGCATGTTATAGGATACCGAGTAAACTCTGTGGGGCTACTGTAATTAATGTATTTTATCCACTTCGTCCATCTATTTTACCAGATAATTTTATGATATTGGCCCAAAAAATGAAGCATATCCAAAGCTCAAGTGGACCACACCACAGAAAACAGTGTGAATTGAAAAGTCTACCGTTGAAAAATCATTGGGGGCAAAGAAGTTTTGGATCAAGCTGATATTTGCTCTTTTCCTTCATCCATGTCTTTGTGATCTTATGAACAGGTTGGATGAAAAAGAAACATCACTTTCAGCCTTAGGAAGGTTTCGACGGTGGAAATCAGTATTCCTATTGTTTCATGCGGTATGGTCCATTCGAGCTTTGGATACATTTCAAAATTGTGCTAACCCCTAAAATGAGCTGAACAAATGAATGGACGGCGTGGATAAACCACATACATTTATGGTGGGCCCAACAGAGTTTACTTAGTATGATAAGATCCAGTGTGGTGGCGGGAGTAGATTAGCTGAGACCTAGCCTCACCCAAGAATGTACAACCCCTACCATGGGGCCTAACTTGATGTGTGTATTCTTTATCCATTCCATCCATCTGTTTTTTCATATCATCTTATAGCATGATCCCAAGAATTAAGAAGATCCAATTGTTAAGGTGGAATTTACTCAAGGAAATGGTGGTGGTTGAACACGGTACCATTAAAAACTTCTTAGGGTGTACCTTGATTTTCCCTATATTTTATTAGGCACCTAATTGTTGATAACTTCACATAAGTTTGAATGAAGAGAAAAAACAATTATCGGCTTGATCCAAACTTTTGTGGCCCATTAATGGTCAATCACGAGTGTTTCCTATGGTATGGTCCACCTGATTATTGGATCTGCTTCATTTTTTGGATAATGTCTAAAATGATATGAAAAAATGGATGGACGGGGTGGATACTGAATATAGTTGTCTTAGTTCAATCGGACAACGCATAGTTGAGGACCCTATACAAAGTAAACCTATTATGTCCACTTCTTTTTTGAGATTTTATTATTCAAAAATGTCTATTAGGGTCTTTTTTAATAATCCCTGAAGTTTCATTGAAAAATTCAACAAATTTTCCAATGTTTCCCCATGTTTCCCGAAAAGTGTGATAAATTACACGATACAAACGATATATCCCGTGCTATAACCGATACGTATCTGTATGCCAAGGGTGTGATACATTGTGCGATACCGATATTTCGAACACTGATGGGAACAACTCTGATTGTGCCTCCCATTCTCTTATGATCCTTGACCTCAGCTCTAAATGTGACTTCATCTGACACATATATCAATGGCTGTTCTTTTGCATCAGAGTCATCATCAGGTTAATCATTGCCTGCAAATCTCTACTCAGGTATGCTGTCAATCCACATCTTTCACAGGGAGGGTTTTCATTGTGTTTGGGTCTATTCCTATCAGTTCTCTGCAAGATCTCAATACCATCTCTGATGACTGCAACCCTGTTAGCTCTGAGGAATTGATTTTCTGGGCATCCTCGATCTACCATCCATTGGCGGCCTGTTTGTATGGTTGTCTATCTTCCTATTCTCTGGCTAGAATCTCATCAATGGTGCTCTGCTTTTTCTGCAGCAAACTAATTTTCCTTTAACAATTTGATGCGTCTTCACCTTCAGATCTGAAGGCTGCTGGAGATCGAAATAAAACCCATCAGCTTGCCTTTCTGCCCATTCAGTGCTACTGGAACCTGTCATTTCCACATCATCAATGTTTATATCATCAGCATCTTTATTGCTAGATCCATCCAGGTTGGCAATTCTCATGTCGTAATATTTCATCCCCCGCCACTGCCCCCCCCCCCCCCCCACTTCTCATCAGATATTGCCATTCTCGTCAGCAACCAGCAACTTCCACTGTGCTCACAGCATCTTTCAATTGCTGGATCTTTGCCCTCATTTATTCTCTGATGAGAACATCTCAGAATTTTCTGCCAGAATCTGCCATTACCCATATCTGTTCCAACATTCACACTGGCCTATATCAGCATCAACAATGTTTTTTGAAATCTGATCCAAACTAAATCATAGCTGGTGTTTTATCTTCCTATTGTGAAATACTGTCTTCTCTGGCAGTCGCTGGATCTGATATTTCCAAACCCGATTCACCCAGACACCGCCATTCATCACTTCCATCTCCTTTGATTGCCGTCACTGGTAATCAATGTCCATCCCAATATCAGCATCCTGTGCTCGTGTAGTGTGAAGTTGCAGGATCTGTCTAACTAGGTGTCACTCGTGCTTCGAATGGCGCTTTGAACTCGTGCCCCCTCTCCTGTTTCCTGGCCGTTTATGCTTGATAACATTTTGAAACCGGCGCTTCCCCGCACCTGTACCTGAATCCGCTGCCGCTTCGCTTTTCGCTTCTTGCAACTATAGTGTGCACTCATGCCTTGCATAATGTCATTTTGTTTTGCTTTATTTATATATATATATATATATATATATATATATAAAACCTCTCTTTTTTGATAGGTAAGCTGGGCTCGAACCTGTGAGCTCAATTTTGAAATGCAGGTTCGCTGCCATTATGCTACGGTCTTGAACGCCAGTGTAGTCCTTGTATTGGTGCATCCCGGAAGAAGCATTCATTTTTTGGTGCAAACTGTTGCATCAGTTGTACTACTGTGATTGACAAGTTTCCATCCGGTACAAGCATGCTGTAGTGTGTAGGCGTCTAGCATATTTGCATCTTTTAGATCCGCAGTGGCCACCATCTCAGCCTTATGTTTGTCCCAATGCCCCCTAGTTTCTTGGTACTGACCATCAGTATTAAGCATCAGATTTCTCTGCCGGATGTCTTGAATCACCTGACTTTCGCCGGTAGTATGATCTGATAGACCTGTTCATCAACATCGTCACCGGTCACCAGAGCTGCTGCCTCCAACATTTTTATGCTGGATCAATATGGAATCTGTTCCCCTCTTAGCGATTCCCATCACATGAACCACAATCTGAACCTGACAACTAACCCAAGTAAAATTTTATAGCCTTGTGATATGGCACCTTTTTCACAGCTTTTTTTTTTTTTTTTTTTTGTGGTCCTGACAACTAGCTTTGTTCAATCTATTGCATTTATCTACATATGTCACTGGATCAAACGCCCTAAAGGTTGTGTAGAGCTTTGTATTCTTACAATAGACATGCTACTATAAGTTCCCATATCTAACTTCTTTCATATTCCTACACTTTATTACCTGTAAGTTAAATCTACATTAGTTGGCTTTCTTGTAGTCTTCACTAAATTAAATTTGTTTAATTTTATCATCTAACTAAGCTTGTGTGGCAGATGGATAATGCATTAATTGATGACCGAAGGATACATGTGGATTTCAGTCAAAGTGTTGCTAAATTGTGGTCCCAATATAGACGCGGTAAAGGAAATCAGAATGGTAAAGGTAAATGCTGAATTGTATCATTGTACAGAACTTCGGCTAGATATCCTTTTATAATTTGTTTATGTTAGATCTTGGGAGCATTTTTTTTTCTTATTCTAGGGAGACTCATGAACATGGTTCCATCAATCGGGTATGATATAGATTCACCGGCTGTATCATAATCGAATTGGCCACCCCCGATCAATGTTCCTAGTATCACCTATATTTTCGGTAATTCAGTCAATATTATCAAAAATATTGGCTGATATCATCTATATTGCAAGTAATATTCCAATATTGGTGATATTTTTGGATTGCCAGTCAGGCGATGCCAAAAAGCCCAAAAACTGCGTTTTTTTCTTTCTACATATCGGCGCTAATCAAGGTGTTCCGTTGCGGTATCGGTGGGCGTAACGGTGCCCACCGTTACCAATACGGATACGCTGTGTAACGGTGCAAAAATAAAAATAAATGGTCAAAACATTATGAAAAAATATCCATTAAATCCGGAATATTCTAAATATTCCAAATATGCATTCATTTATAATTTGGAACATGTTTATGGTGGTGTAACGGTCCACTCTTTAATAAGAATGCTATATCGGGTTGTCTAATAGATTTATGAACCTGACAACCTAGAATTAACTGCAAACCTTTGATATTTAGTTTTCTAACTATATAATATCTATATAAATTTACTATAATGAATGTAATACCAAAACATCTTATATTTTCAAGTTTTCCTTTTATTTATAGTGCTAGTACATTGCATACTTCGTGACTCACATACATTTCATTTCAATATATAGAGTTTAAGGACTTTTGTATCCTATTATGTAATTCATATACTTAACAATTTGATATCATTTTCCTTAATAGATCTTTAAAAAAAATTAAAATTAAATTGGGGTAAATAGTGTTGTCAATTCGGGGCTGATTAGGGGACCGTTTAATGCCCTAAACTGGCCTCAAATTAATGCAATCTATTGGCACTTATCCCACTAATGGATTGGTGGACATTTATTGGACAGTGAAAAATGAAAAATATCAAATGGTCCTATTTCAAAAAACAAGTGTTTGCAAACTAATAGTGAAATTATTCAAACAATTTAATTTTGGGATTGTGACTTAGCAACAATGGTCCCAAAATTTAATTGGTTAATTTTGAATTGATATATACCTCATGTATAAATTTTTAGGGCCATGTACGTGGGGGTTCACTCGATTATGTATTATATATACATGTCATCCATCCGTTTTGTTAACTCATTTAAGGGTATTGGAAAAAAATGAGGTAAATCCGGATCTCAGGTGAACTACTAGTGGGCCAGGCAGGCCACCTCAATGTATTTGTATATCCATGCCGTCAATCCGTTTTGCCAACTCATTTTAAGGCATGGTCCAAAATTTCAGGTAGATCTAAATCTTCGATGGACCACTAGTGAGCATGCCTTTAAAAGTGGGGCCCACCTCAGAGCATTTGTTGTATATCCATGTGGTCCATCCTTTTTGCCCACTTATTTCAGGGCATGGACCAAAAAATGAGGTTGATCCAAATCTTAGGTGAATCACAAAATAAGGATTTAATTCCCACCAATTAAAATTTCTTAACACATTTTATTTTGGGATCAAGCTGCTATTTGTGTTCTCCCTTCATCAAGGTGAAGGTCCATGTGACCTCATCAACAGGTTGGATGGAAAATAAACATTATAATGGGCCCTAAGAAGATTTTAACGGTGGGCATTCAATCCTAACTGCGTGGTCCAATTGAGATTTTGATCCCTTCATTTCAAGGATCATGCCTTAAAATGAACATGAAAAATTACGGATGGCATGGATTTACTATACATAAATCAACGTGGGCCTCACCCCACGTAATAACATAGTGCGTGTGCACTATGCAGCGTGCACTGTAGAGTAAAAAAGAAAAACTGTGTGGCACAGAAAAAAAAAAAAAAAAAAAAAAAAAAAAAAAAAAAAAAGAAGAAAGAAAGAAAGAAAAGAAAAAAGATGAACAAGAAAATAATGAGAAAGAAAAAAAAAACCAAAAGGGTTAAGGCTTACCTATGCTGGAGATGAGAGAGAGAGAGAGAGAGAGAGAGAGAGAGAGAGAGAAGAAGAAGAAGAAGAAGAAGGAATGTATGTTTTTTTTTCCTTCATTTTTTTCATTTTTCTTTAGGGTTATGGAGCGTAACGTTTGTTACGGTACCATAACGGCTGTTATGGGCCGTTACGGGGCTTTACGAACCCAAAAAACAAAAGTGCTCCGTTTCGGGGCCATATCACGTAACGGTTGATACCGTTACCATTACGTATCAGCCGTTACGGCCGAAAAGTAACCGATTTTTGAATACCTTGGCGCTAATATCACCAAAATATTGGCAGTGTCGATACCTTGAAAATAACATCACGTAAAAATTTCAATTGTCGGCGATACTTTCAATATTACTACCAATACTATCTCATGTCTAGGGAACATGCGTAAATTGCTGGAAAATCTAGGAAAATTTGAAAAAAAAAACATAGTATTTTTTATTTTTATTTTTGTAGATTTTATTTGGGGATTTGGTTAAGTAGGTTTCGAAGAATCTTCAATTTTCGTGAATCAAATCCCTCAATTTGGGGGAAAAATTGGGAAGGGGGAAAACATACGTAAATAGTGAAAAAATAAAATAAAATTCCTATACTAGTTAGGGAGTGGATTTTGACCACCCCTCTTCAGTTTTTGTGAATCGAATTTCTAGAGTTGGAGGAAAAATTAGCAAAGGGGAAAAAGTGCCTAAACACTGTGAAAATAAGAAAAAAATAGACAATTTATTTTATTATTAAATTTTTTTGGGATCTAGTTGGGGAGTGGATTTCGATCACTCTTCTTCAATTTTCGTGAATCAACTTCCTCAGTTTGGGGGAAGTTATGAAGGGGGAAACGTGTGTAAATACTGTGAAAATTAGAGAGAAAAGGAATTTTGTTTTATATATATATATATATATATATATATATATGGGTTCTAGTTTGGGAGTGGATTCAACAACTCTTCAAAATTTTTTATTTATTTTACCAACTTCGCATTGCTAACGCACAAGGAGCACGTTTTGGGAATGCACATAGCTCTCTTTAGAAGATTAACGGTAGTGAGCACCCAATACCTACTTATCGACCATGCAAGCTTTGGAGGAGTGCCACCACTCCCAAATGAAGCCCAAGGGTCATGAGCCTGGGTCCACAATCGCACCCTTCGAGGTGTGAAATCTATAGAAAGAATGGATCGAGAATTTGTTCAACTCTCTAAACTCCACACCGAAAAGTCTTTCGTCCCCAACACCAAGCAAACACTATGAAGCTTCTTCGAAGCCCTTAGGAATTCCTGCACTTCCTCATGAGAAACAATTCTTCTATAGGCGGGAAACCGCACCCAATTCTCTACATTAGAAACAAAGCAATTGGCCACATAAGATTTGGCATTCGAAGCTATCCATGACAGTCTAGGGAACTCGGCACAAGGGACCTCTCACCTAGCTAGACATCTTCCCAATAGAGCACCCTTTCCCCATTTTCGACTACAAAGCACCTTCTTGAAACTCTCTCTCCTTCCGCACGCGTGGTTGTGTGTGTGTTGGGGGTGGTGAAAGGTCATCTCTCCATAGGGCGTCTTCCATTTGGAAGTTGATAACATCAATGAGGTTTTTATTTAGGAAAGCCATCTCCTTTTCGATCGGTGATGGATCCAAAGTTAGATTCTAAGAGAACACCTGGTGTGGTGATTCTTTCCTCTCCCAAGTTTTCCCGAGGTTAGCCTACTTAGTGTTGTCTAAGGACATTAAAGTGAAAAATTGTTATTCGTGCTGCGGTTTTTTTTATAGGCAACAATAACTTTCTTAAGAATCCTGCTAGAAGCCGGGAAAAGAATACAAGGAAAAAAAAATGACCCAAAAAGGAAGAGACAGACTTGGCGTTTGTTATATTAACATAAGGAGCCCAACTCTTGACAAGATCTTTGATAAAACATATAACTCTATCTACGGAGGTCCCACCATTTCGAAGGCAACACTATTTCTTTCCTTCCAGATTGCCCAAAATAAAGACATTAAAGTGAAAGATTGTTATTCGCACTGCAATTCCTCAACTATTTGGGCTACCCCTTGTACAAGGGATCTTACGGATATCGAAATGGAGGGTCTTCTATCTGTTTTGCAAATGTCGTAGTGTGCCCCATCCCGGTCTCCCAAGGACTCATTGGTGTGGCACGCTACACTCACGCCCACCATTCCGTTCGCTTCTCGGTCAGCTCCTTTTATAGATGATTTAGTTGCCTTCACTTGGCTGGTGGGAAGGAACAAGATCTTGCATATAGATAATCTCCAACGAAGGGTCATGGTTATCCCCAATATGTGCTTCCTCTACAAGCAAGTTGTGGAATTAGTTGACCACTTACTCATCAACTGCCATTTCTCTTACAAGTTGTGGTTGCATTTCTTCATTCTATTCAACACGTCATGGGTTATGCCAGGTCCCTCTAACAAGTTGTTGTGCTCCTAGCATGGTGGGGTGGGTGTAGGCATATTAGGACCATTTGGCAACGTACTCTCCCAACCATCTAATGTACCATTTCGTATGAGAGAAATGGGAGTTGCTTCCGTAACAGTGCCAAGGTCTAGGGAGAAGGGATGGTGTATGAATCTCCTACAACTAGGGTTAGTTGTTTCCAAATAGGGGATTCATCTAAGTGGCCATCCTAGGGCTTATAGACAATGGATTTTTCTATAGAACCAAGGTCTAAGCTCTAGAGGATGCAAGGGATCAAGCACATCATAAGTTTGAGCTTGGAATGCTCATTCAAAGTGGTAAATCACAATAAATGTGAAACTCTCCCTCACTCCTTTAGTGGCGTTTTGAAGACCAGAAGCTTTATATAATGAGGACCCCTTAACCCATTAAAGCCCCTCCTCAACCCCATATTTAGAGGCAACCACCCTTTTCAAAAGACTCTCTTCCTCTACCCCAAATCTCTATATACACTTGCCCAATAGGGCCATGTTAAAATCCTCCACTCTCCCAGTCCTGACACACCCTAGCCGAACCGGCCTACAAACCTCATCTCACTTCAACAAATAGAATTTATGAGAGTTAGACAATCCTTGCGATAGGTAGTTGCACCTTAATTCCTTCCGGCACTTGAACAAAGACATAAAGTAGATTGGCATGTTTGACATTGCTGCTATAATTAAAGTGAGCCTCCCCCCAAAGATAATATCTACTCTTCCATGTAAATACCTTAGCTTTCACTCTTTTGACAACCCTATCCTAAAGGTCATTCGGCAGCTTGTTAATATAGAGAGGAAGACCAAGATAAGTGGTAGGAAAAGAACCAACCCCACACCCAAACACCCTAGCCAACTGGCCCAACTCCTCCTTGGAGCTTTCAATCCTCAGAATTTCACTTTTCAAAGTGTTCACTATCAACCTTGAGACTATTTCAAAGCATTTGATGATCTTTTTTAAGTTATCCACCATGCCTTCCTCAGCTTCTATAAAGAGAATTGTATCATCGACGAACTGTAAATGAGAGATGCTCCACCACAAGCCTTTAAAGAGACCTTCCTCTTGCCCTTTATCTAACATTCTTCTCAATCAAAGCTTTCGTGACCACCACGAATGGGTAAGGGGATGAGGGGTCCCCTTATCTTAGACATGCTCCAAAAAAGCCTTTTGGCAATTCATTTATCAGAACTGAAAATCTAGCTGATTGAACGCACAATTTAATCCAACTTCTCCACCGATCCGTGCAACCCAACCTAAGCAATATATAATCTAAAAAGTCCCAATCTAGATGGTCACAGGCTTTCTCGATACCTAATTTGCATACCACCCCCCTCTTCTCGTCCCAATGGCACACGTCAATGCATTCTTATGCCACCAACATACAATCCACAATCAGTCTATCTTAAAAATAAATAAATAAAAATCAACAATTTGCCTGCCTTCAATAAACACATTCTGAGTCAGGGAAGAACACTGGAGAGGAACATTTGAAATCTAGTAGCAAGAGTCTTCTCAAGGATTTTGTAAGGGCTTCCAATCAAACTAATAGGCCTATAATCTTTTAAGCTCTTTGCTCACTCCTCCTTTGGAGTGATGGCTATGAACGAACTCTCCATTTTAAGCTAATCAGCCAATTGAGAAAAAAAAATTCTTCAATGAACTGCACCACATCCCCACCCACCACCTCCCAAAACTCCTAAAAGAAGGCTAAGGGAAACCTATTTGGCCCTGACACTTTATCTTGACCGAGACCAAACACTACTACTTTGATTTCACTTTCTAGGATCGGCCTTTCCAACTGATCGGCTTCACTAGTGGACAATTGGATGAACTCCAGATTGTCCAAAGGCAGACTTGACCACCCCCCATTAGACGAGATCCTTATAGAAATTATTTATTGCTTTGCTAATTTGCTCCTTGCCTTCAAGGCGAGTATCATTCACCACCACACTTCGAATATGATTCACTCGAGCCCACGTACAAGTGATCTCATGAAAAAAAAGGGTATTATTGTCCCCTTTTTTCAACCAAGCCGCTCTGACCTTTGCTTCCATTTGATCTCATCCTCCTTTAACTACTTGTTATTCTCGCACAAGAACACCTCCCTAGTGACCCGTTCTTCACCTATCAACTCCCCCTCCTTGATGTCAAGCAATTGGATCTCGTACAAAATCTCATTAGACTTCATTTTGTCCCATACTTGCTTTCTCCATTCAACTGATTTCTTTTTTAACATTATCATCTTTTGGAACAATTTAAACCGTGTGTAGCTTTTCACCTTTAAAGATTCCCACATATCATTAATAAGACCTCCAAATCCTTCTAGCTCCAACCACACTAAATTAAAGCAAAACAACCTCCGTCCCCACTTCCTTGTCCACTTTCAGCAAAATCGGGCAACAATCCAAAACTGGTTTTGGAAGGCCCTGCAATGTGAATGTTAGGAAGTGCTCTATCCATGAGGTTGACACCGAAAATCTGTCAAGCATAGACTGCACTGGTCTTTCCTGACCATTAGACCACGTGAATATGACATTGCCCATACGAATATCCACCATTTTGTTTCTGCTCACCCACCCGAAGAAGCCCTTCATGCTTTTAGTAACTTTCCTACCACCAGATTTTTCACACGAAAATCTAACCACATTGAAATCCTTGCCTACACGTCACAGTTCCATCTTCTCTTTGTTGGCTATACAAACCAAATTTATAGGCTTTACAAAGCCTCAAGACAACTTAGAAAATCTGATTTTGTAGAAGTAAGGAAGAGATTTAGCAAAACAAATAGAAATTTAGAAATTCAAATATTGAAACTATTTCACGGCTGCACACTTGCTGTAATCGGATACACAACTCCTTTATATAGACATTTGCACCAACTGTGAAATGACTACAATACCACTACTAGATTCTTCCATCATTTAATGTTCTTAGAAACCTACATAGGTTTTTCATCTTCCAAAGCAGCTCCTTTAGAGCTGCAGCTGTTATGCATGGGGAGTTCAATAGTCACAGGCTGTTGCTGGAAAATGCCAATTTTAGTTTGCAAACCAAAACATGCTTCATTCTAAGTATCGATTTAAGTTTCTTGAATGTATCAGTCGGCAATGCTTTGGTGAAGATGTCCGCCACTTGTTCAGTGGTATGACAATACTCTAGCTTCACTTGATCTCTCAGGAAATGATACCTTGTATCAATGTGCTTGCTCCTTCCATGTTGCACCGGATTTTTGGCAAGTTCGATTGCCAACTTGTTATCCACGTATATAACGGTGGATTCCTCCTGTGGATGTTTCAGCTCCTTTAGTAGGTTCTTCAACCATATTGCTTCACAAATTGTGGACGATGCTGCCACATACTCTGCTTCACATGTGGACAAAGCGACCGCACTTTACTTCTTTGAGTTCCGCGTGAAGGCAGTTGACCCGAGATAGAATACGTAGCCAGTGGTGCTTTTCCTTTCATCTTGGTCACCTCCCCAATCACTATCGGAGTATCCATACAGAATCATTCTTTGCTTTTCTATAAAAACATTTCTCGAGTATTGTGTTTATATGGAGCGGAAACATATGATTCATCGCCATCTGGACTTTCGCAATCAAATGTCCATGCATCTCTTATAGAAAGAGAAGAATTCTCCATGTGTATGACATATCCTTTTTCTAGGAGATGTCCGAGACTCAGTATATTACTTTTCATGTTGGGCACGTAGTACACATTGGAGATGTAGTTTGGAACATCATTCTTCTGAAAGATTTTGATATTGCTTTTACCTTTCACCGGCGTCTTTGACGAGTCACCAAATGTCACATGACCATGAACTCCTTCTGTGAGTTCCTCAAATAGGCTTTTGTTCCCGCACATGTGATTGCTTGCACCTGTGTCGAGATACCATACATCCGGTCGATCATAGCCTTTCTCTTGTGCAAGGAGCACTGTGGAGTCTTCCTGGTCACGACTCGATGCTTCAGCATAGTTGGATCGTTCATCGTGATCCACTGGCTTGCTCCAACAATCCGATGCATAATGGCCAAATTTGTTGCGATTCCGGCATTGAATATTTCTCATATTTCCGCGACCGCGCACAGATTGGCCTCAACCATTCCCTCTTCCACGGAAATTGGTAAAGTACTGTTGATTTTGTGGATGGTTCAGATGATATCCACATGCCCTTCCTCTTGCATTAGTGCTGGTGCTGCGTCCTCCACGATTTGTATGACCACTATTTTGGTCATTTAGAGTCAACTTAGACTCTAGGGCATGTTCCAACGTCAATGCGTTATTTTTCTGCATCCGTTGCTCATGCACTTGCAACGATCCCATCGACTCTTCGACGGACAAGTTTTCCAAGTCCTTCGATTCTTCAAGGGCCACAACCACATGCTTGAATTTGGTTGTGAGAGATCGGAGTATTTTTTCTACTACCCGAATATCTTCAAACTTTTCGCCATTTCTTTTTAAATTGTTAACTATAACAAGCAATTTTGAAAAATAGTCTGAAATGGACTCACCTTCCTTCTATGTGCAGCTTCGAACTCGGCTCTAAGGGTTTGGAGTCGAACCCTCCTGACACGATCAACACCCTTGAATATGGTGTTGAGACTTTCCCATGCTTGCATGTCGTAGCTTCGGCGATTCGTTCAAAGGTGGAATCATCCAACTCTTAATATATAAAAAATAAAGCCTTTTTGTCATTTTTCCTTTGATCTTTGAGAGCGGTCTTTTGTTCAACAAAATGTGAGGCTTCTTGGCCCGTTGTGGGTTCTACATACCCATCACTGACGATCTCCCATAGATCTTGAGATCCGAACAAAGCCTTCATCTGGATGCCCCAGTTTTTATAGTTACCCTTAGATAAATTCAGAATCTGCAGCTGGATCGAGGACGCCATCACTTCTTCACACCACGGATCAACAACAACGCCTTTTTCTTGACGTAGCAGCGGCAACACCTTGATCACATGATCTGCACCTTCGAACTATACCCCGTCCCACAGGATCGTCTAGCTCTGATACCAGTTTGTTGGCTGTACAAACCAAATTTATCGGCTTTACAAAGCCTCAAGACAACTTACAAAATCTGATTTTGTAGAAGGAAGGTAGAGATATAGCAAAACAAATAGAAATTTAGAAATTCAAATATTGAAACTATTTCACTGCTGCACACTTGCTGTACACGGATACACAACTCCTTTATATAGACATCTGCACCAACTGTGAAATGACTACAATACCACTACTAGATTCTTCCATCATTTAATGTTCTTAGAAACCTACATAGGCTTTTCATCTTCCAAAACAGCTCCTTTAGAGCTGCAGCTGTTATGCATGGGGAGTTCAATAGTCACCGGCTGTTGCTGGAAAATGCCAGTTTTAGTTTGCAACTCCAATACTCTCCCTAAAAAGCATCCAATTCCGCTGACAGATTTTGACTGTAAACCGCTTTGAAAACCCAAGAAAAATTAGAGTCAACCTCTTTCAGCAACACAGATGGGAAATGACCCCTCCAGCTTCCCCATCCTCAGGCTATTGTCCCAGATAATCAGCACACATTGCAACTAATCATCTTCATTGATTAACTGAACTACCCCTTGTTCCCCTCCTCGAGCCTTTCGAGTTACTTCTTGAATCCCGAACTGACGGTTCATTGAAACTGACCAATTCTGTATTCCCCCTGGAAACCTTAGTAATCTTCCCTAGCTGAAGCAATCTGGCAATCACCATACCTCTTTCTTCCACAAACTGAAAGAAGGCAACGTCGTCTTCATCACAGTCTCCGAAGGTGCCCCTACAAGCCTACTCACCTGCCTCAGGACCTCCTTGATTCGGTGCATTTCACAGGCCATGGAAACGTGACTTTTGGGGCTACCCACCAGAGCACTAATCATCGGGACCTCGCTATAGCTGGAGCTTCTCAGACCTGGTGTTGCTACCTAGTGTTCGAGTTCACTGGCTGGAGATAAAGATATTATATCATTATCACCGATGACTGGAAATGCAGAGAAAAGGGGGAAAACATGGGGAAAACGGTGAAATTTTTCAGAAAGACTTCATGACATGCCTAAATATTTAGGAATAAAAAAAATTGCAAAGAAAGGTTGGGGGCTATTCTGTGGGCAGTTTGGGGAGCTGGGAATGCTTGCTGCTTTCATAACGATCCAGCTTCAGTTGAAAATGTTATTTGTAGGATCAAAGACCTCACTTCTGAGTGGGCAGCCTATGTAAAGCTTTCCTAGGACTGTTGGGGGCCTTTCTTTTGTTTTTCTTTATGGTTTTGTATTCTTTCGTGCCTTTGGTGTGCTTTTCAAAAAAAGTTATCTTTTTAAAAAAAATATAAAAAGAATGCATTACATAATAAGTTTTCATTTAATGGGCCCAAATATTACATGACACTTTGATTTAGTGGGATATTGGCTGTAGCGCTTTGAAATAAATACATTGTATCGTCGATACATGTGATAATATTTGCTGATATTATTGATAATATCGACAATACTTATATTCTTGTGAAATTCTGGAAAAAAAAAAAAAAAACCAAAGAACCATTTTTCATTATTTTTTTGAGGGATCTTGTCCTAGGGGTGTTTTAATTTAGTGCATTATATGTGCTGAATTATTGCACTATTTCATAAAAAATTCATGCAATAAAATCATATTTGTTAATTAAATAATTTTATCTGACAATGCATAGTTTGGGCCCCTATACAATGAAAACCTATTATGTATAGTTGTATTTTGTAATATTTTGAGTCCCAAGTGTGCAGTCGTGTGCCTTTTAACATCTCCTACAGTTCCACTGAAAAATGCCACCTTTTTCCTAATATCCCCCAATGTATACATTCCTTAGTATCTATAATATTATCGATAATCTCAATACATGTTTTAGAATCTCAGGTCTTCACTACATGTAATGATATCGACACTTTGAACATGGCCCCTGATACACGATGTGTGGGTGAATTGGCTATACGAAAAGAAAGGTTGCATAGGTGAATATATGTTGAATTGTGCAATACAGCCATTAAGGCCCTCTTTTGGTAATTTACTTTTTTGATCTCCCATTTTTTCTTAGAAACTTATTTTAGGCTACATCTAAGCCTATCTTGGAGATCACATCACAAGATTTTGATGAATCAGTGCAAAAGGGGCCATTCATTCTACGGAAAATTAGAAAGGGCAAACTATCATTTTTTATTTTTTTTCTTATGTTCGTTGTATTTCAATGTAATGGGTCATAATCCACCAAATTGTGTTTGATTGGTGCTTGATTAGGGCCTATTTGGCTTACTTTCATAGGTGGAGCCAACACGCAACATTCTTGTCAAATAATAGTCTGCACATGAATGAATTTGAATCTTTCTGGCAGCATTAGTGGCCTGTTGGATAGCTCTGGTTGTGATTCCTCAATTAAGCAAAAATTAAGAGCAAAACATTCGCCTTGCTCCTCATTCAATTCATGAAAATTCCTTGTTGGATGGCTAAGATCGTCATATCATCATTATTTTTGGGTTATGGTCTTTCCCAGTAGCCTTCAATCAGGTCAGTGGTTTCAATTCCCCACCGCTTTGCTACATGTAGCATGGAGATGAGCAGTCCATCTCAATGAGGTTTGCGGTCTATCCGTCTGCTCTCCAAGTATATATTTGTACCTCCAATCCTTTCTCCCCTACTCCACTCACTGTTTAGATTGTGGTCCCACTGCATTAGGCAATGGCTACGGTGGGTTGCTGAGGACATCACTCGAAAGATGCCCTACCTTTTTCCCCTCGGTATTACCATGGATTGCAGATCCCACATATTGCGCCTAGTCTCTTTATAAATGCTGGTGGTTGCTGTTCTTATTTTCTTTTCATAATTGAATTTCCTAGTGATTTGTGGTATTTGTAGTTCATTAATGGAACCCCCTAATCAGAGGTTTGCTGAGCCTGCACATGTGTATGGACCTGCACATCTACACACCAATGCATGTGACAATGTGACAAACATGTGCAAGATCTGACCGGTTCATCAAGTGTGTTGTAACGTGTAGATACTCTGGTTCTAAATCAGCCCAATCATCAGATGGACCAGTGGATGAAGCAAATGTATGGAGAAAAAAAAAATTCTAGCTGTGGCCAACCTGATTAGGGAGCCTGCCAGATTTAACAGAGAGAATCTATGGCGTGACCCATCTGATTTGACTGCTCGGGCTAGAGAATATTCATTGTGACCCACTTTAGCATGTGCATTGGCGTGATGGACGGTTTTACACACATGAGCGTAGCAATACATCCATAATATTTCTTTTACACAATCTAAGAGCTCAAAAATGGAATTATGCTCCAGTGAAAAGATGATCCATTGCCTCTACTTGCTGTTTGACTTCTTTCCTTCATTGAAATTGAACATTTCCTTTTCCCATGTTTATATGGAGGCAAACAAGTTAGCCGAGTGGAATGATGATAGGACAATTCACTGCTGGGACTCATTTGCCCCCTTCATAGTCAATTCCATTGATATAAATAAAATTCACAAAAGGAAAGAGTTTGTGTAATGTCACTAATTTTGTACTCTGGACACAGGCAGAGGCTGCTTCAAATGTGGAGGTCTGGATCATATCGCCAAGGACTGTGCCGAGAGCCCGACTACAAAGAAGCAAAATCCTAAATACACCTTGAAAGATGAAAATACACAGCGTGGTGGGGATGCTCGCCAAAGGTGTAACACCCCTCTCTCTCTCTCTCTCTCTCTCTCTCTCTCTCTCTCTACATTTATAATTTTTGCAGGTGAATGATTTTGTACATCTCTCTCTCTCTCTCTCTCTCTCTCTCTCGTACATGTGAGGCCCATGGTTTGGCGATCCAGAACCTGGACCTGATAACCCAAGTAGAAAGAACGTTAATGGGAGATCAATACATAGGAAAAAAAAAAGGAAAAAAAAAAAAAAAAAAAAGAAGTAAAAAGAGTTTTAAGGCCTATAATGGGACCTTCCATTTGGTTTACTATTACTCTCTGAGGATCCTCAAGACGGTAACATCAGATCACTGGACCACAGGCCCCACATGTATACTGCCCTCTAGCTTGGCTAACTATGTTTGCTGGGACTCTGAACATAAGAGCGTAATTGCCTACAATTCCTCGCTCATAAAGCTGAAAACTATTTTGCAGTTACGACATGGTGTTTGATGGCGACACTCTGCCAAGTTTGGACCGTGAGGATAAAAAACACCGTGAACATAAAACTGAAGATGAAACAAAAAGGTGGAAGAGGGGTAATGATCAAAGTTCAGGAGATTTTCGCAGTAAGAGAGATTCCACAAACGATAGGGATAGGGAGGGGCATGATCACAGCAACAGCGGACGCAGGGGGGAGAGGGGCCAAGGAACTAGAGGAAGCAGCAGAGATGATGAGCATCAAGGAGGGAGATATTCTAGAGAGAGAATGTCTGAGAGGCGTAGAGATGAAGAAAATCGAAAGAAGAGACATGATGATGATCATCCAAGACGAGCCAAGCAAGATGATAGAAAGAGAAGCAATGATCATGATGTTGATCCTCCTAGGAGAGAAGATCGAAATGACAAGAAGACGAGGAAATATAGCAATGACAATAATCATGGGCAGGGTAAGCAAGATGATGAGAAAAGCAGAGATCAGGATGGTGATCGTGACAGTAGACAGAGGCGACATGTCAACAGTGATATTGATCGTCATAGGAGGGATGAACGATATGAGAATAAGAGAAGCATAGGCCATAGTGGTAATCCTCACAAGAGGGAGGGAGGTGATAGGAAAAGAGAAACTGAGCACCACAGCAGTGCCGACCGGAGAGATGGTCAAGATGATAGAAAGAACTATAGACCGTGATGCTACTAGCCCAGATAGAAAGCGTGAGTATGAGAAAAGGAGATGAGCATTTCAAATGATAAATGCTTGATGAGAATGCAAGACCGCATGAACTGAACCTCTTATTGTTTCCTTGCGATATTACTGTTGTGGGAAAAAAAAAATTTGAACTTTATGATACAAGTATATTAACAATCAAATGCTTGATATGTGGAATGTCTACTTCAATCTGTCAAGCTAAACAAGAATATTACAGACTGCTTCACATATTCCCAACAGCTTTTGTTCAATTCCCTTGATTATCTTGTTTGATGAAGTGGACTTTCACCACCATTTGTGCATCTACATTTTTTTATTGGAAGATTCTCCAAAACTGATTTCCCTTATGACTCAGATTCTCCTCCACCATGAATGCTGTGCCATCGGACGGGTTTCTTGTCGGGGAGATTCTGCATAGTCTTGGCTGGGGTCCCGCATGTCTCTGAACATGGAGAAAAAGGACACCCTGTTATCTGAAGAAGGGCCTCCTAAGATCCACAAGAGGAGAGAGTTAAAGGAATTCAGTGGGGTATTAGGAGTAGCTTCTGCTGGCCTTGAGTCTGATTCCTGGAACTGGTGGGGATTGCCTATCCGATCTTGGTCATTTGCTGCCAAAGGTTCTTGAAGTGCAGAGAAGTCTGCAACCCCTTCGACTACATCAGGCCTCTCTTGCTCAGATGCTCCACTGGGCCCAGATCCTGACCCAAGCTCATTGTTGGCCAGGTTTGGGTTTCTCATGTTTACCCTTGCAATGTGGAGGGTGGAGGTGAGGATGGTGGAAGAGGTGATGTGTACGCCAAGTTGCCGGCTTCTCATGTATCTCTCAAGGGCTGGAACCTGATATAAGTTTGACAGATACAAAATAAGAATGCCCTTAAAAAGGGCTGAAGGAAATGCAATTCTTCTGTGCAAGACTTTTGTCTGCCCATCAACTCTGCGAGTGGACCCCACCATATTTCAAAAACCCAAAACTCAACTTGAAGTAAAGCCGGGCTGGGCCAATTGGAAGACCAACAAGTCTTTAGTTGACTCAAATTGACTTTAAAATATTTCAATTGTACATGTATAATATAAATACCCTTATAAATGGATTGAAGTGCCTTAGTTAGGCTTTCTGCTGCCTCCTTGGCTTGCGGTTAAGGATTCAAAACACTGCGGTGCCTCTTCTTTTTTATTTAAAAAGTCAGCTCAATCAAGCGATTCACTCGGCTCAAGTCAGCTTGAGCCTGCAAGCTGACTTGATGAGTTTGGCTGAGTCAGGATTGAGTCCATCCCACAAGTGAGTTTCTCAGTGACTCCAGCTCATGTCAGCTTGAGCATGCAAGCTGACTTGATGAGTTTGGCTGAGTCAGGATTGAGTCCGTCCCACAAGTGAGTTTCTCAATGATTCCAGCTCAAGTCAGCTTGAGCCTGCAAGCTGACTTGATGAGTTTGGCCGAGTCAGGATTGAGTTCATCCCACAAGTGAGTTTCGCAGTGACTCCAGCTCAAGATATCACAGAGTCAGGATTGAGCCCATCACACGAGCAAGTTTCTCAATAGCGTAGCTCGAAATCTTGCCAGGACAGGTTGACTTTTAGAACTATGGGCCCCACGTCTGCATCCCAAATCATTGGTTTAGTGGGGCCATTATGAAGGGGTTGTGCCTTAGCTGTATCATTGAACTTAATTTTTTACTTTGAACAGCATTGGGTAGAGAGATTGTTTTCCAAAGAAAAATGTTAAAATATACCAGAATACTGACCTCAAAGCGATTCCAGAAATACAGGATGAGGTGGTGCATGAATGCTGCAGTTGTTGCAAAAGCCACGTATGAAAAACCTGGCACATGAATGAAAGGGCTCTGAGATGTGCAATTTAACAACTTAGCCAACATGCCAAAGCACATGCTGTGGGTGATGTTTGATGATAAAAGGGGAAGCTTCTAACACTTGAATTTTCATAATATGAAGAGAATGGGAACAAATCCATCATTGTTTAAAGATTCGTTCAGACTGAAGAATTTGTTGTTCAGAGAAAGAACAAAGAAAATTGGGATTTTTATGAAATACCAACCATTTCTTGGCCTAATTAGACAATACCCATAAAAATTATTTTAAAAAAAATAAAAAATAAAATAAAAAATAAACCTTAGATGTAACCACCCACATTTCAAGGGGTCTCTCTATTTTACCACTTTCCTTCAAATCTAACACTTCAAATCTAACAAATGTCCATTAGCCCATTTCTGAAAATGATGAAAATGCCCCTAAGAAGTGATAACCATGGATAGCAATATGGACCATTCCAAGATTTGGGGACGGCGATTTGTACCATTCAACACTAGGCCGTTAGCAATTTGGACCATTCAAAAGTAGGTGGACGGCTATTTGGACTGTTAAAAAAGGTAGCTGGACAGCAATATGGACCCACCCATCAATATATGCAAAGATATGACCACTTAAGGTTATTTTCGTCATTTTTCAGAATAGCTAATGGACGTGACTTGGATTTGACAAAAAGTGGTAAAATAAAGACCCCTCGAAATGTGGGTGATAATATCTAAAGAAAAATTTGTATGGGTGGTTCTGTATAATATGCATAAAAGGGTGGTGCCTCATAAAAATCCCAAGAAAAATTTACTTGGTCAAATGGCCGAGCAAAAGCTGTCAAGTATCAGTTAGACCGTTTTCTGATTTCCTTGGACTGGGCAGAGAAGTTTCCGCTAGTTCATCAAAGAGGTCTCCCTCGGTCAGTATCAGACCATTGCCCCGTTGAGGGTTTTTCAAGCTTGATAAAAGAATGATGGTTGTCATTCTCTGTAGAAGGCTCATTGGGTTGTGTTATTTCAGAAAATGAAGATGCTCAAAAGGAAAATTAATTCTTAGAAGGTGGATGTCCTGAGAAAATGGGAGGCGGAGAAAGAGCCCTTATTACTTGATATTCAGGCATTAGAGATCAAAGAGGGGGAGGAATCATCGGAAGACGAATTATCTTGTAACGAAGTTCGCAATGCCAAATACAATGCTACACTTACGAGGGAATTAAATGGAAGCAGCGCTCGAGACAAATCTGACTCTGGGGGGGGGGGGGGGGCGGGGCGGGGGTGCAAAAATACAAAATTCTGCAATGGCCAGTGCTCGAAAAAGAACCAGCAAATCTCAAAGTGTGGTGGTGGATGATCAAATATTGGAAGGTAAGTCCAAAATTTGTGGAGCAATTGTTAATTTTTATTCAAACCTTCTATCTAGATGAGATTGGAAAATGCTGTTGATAACTTGGCTTTTGATTGATCTCTAGCACTTAAGGCCAACTCTCTTGAGGAGCAATTTTCCGAAAAGGAAATTAAAGCGGACGTGGAGAAGCTAGGTTCCACTGTAATTCTTTAGGCTCTGGGCTCTTTTTCAATAAAATTATTGCCTGTCAAAAAAATTATATGCAGCACCGATCCTACCAGGCAGTTGGATGCTCCCACCATCAATCAACTGTCCACCTGGTGAACCTTATTCTTAGATTGCCCCACGAGCCTAATGTACCTGTCTAATTGGGTGATCTCAGACATCTGATCCAGCGCTGTGAAGTGGATAGTAAAAATGGACGTAGCAGTTGTCCACATTCAACAGCCAAAAATACATTTCTTAGAATTGCTATGTTGCCTGATGGATGGTCCATGTAGATGGTCAAACTTCACAGATAATGGACAACATGCATATGACAAGGCAGCAATGTATTGGATCATTCCTCAAAGACAAATATAGCAAGAGAGCATACCTGAAGCATAAGAAAAGAAGTAGATGTGAAACACCAAGAAATAGAGCAAGAAGAATCGAGGAAAGAACTGCTTCGATATTGGTGTGCGGACGCTGCAAAACGATGGTCACTACATTTATATCAGAAGTACATTGATCACCTGTAGCACGTGAACTTCGCAGGCAACCTTGCTGATGTGCCAATATTTGTAGGAAAACCAACCTGTGCATAAGGTGGGCCTGACCATGAAGATCATCTGGTGCAAAAGTCAGGCAGATCCACTCACTGGCAGGCCATAAATGTACATTTGAACTCTTGGCAACTCAGATCTGAACCTCCCACCTTTCCGCACAGAGGCCCAACTGATATCTGAAATGGCCTGATTTATCCACCAGGTATTCTTCATTGTTGAGCCCAACCTTTTGCACAGCCCAGATGTCCTACATGTGACACGTTGGCATGTAAGCTGGGTTGCATTTGAAGTTTAAATGTGACAGGTTTTACACAATGATTCCTTGATAAACTGTGTAAATGAAATTCATTAATCTCCGGATACGATGTCTATTAAGGAGACAGTACCTTATCATTGTAAATAGTTCACACAACCAGACAAGAATCAGGACCATAAAAGCAAGGAGCTGATCATCATAAAACTCGAACAGAAAAAATAGGATGCCAATCATAATCTGCAGCAGCCAGACAAATACATCAGCAAATAAAATGGAGAAAGTAAAAAATGAATAAAGATGTTATGCGGCAGAATATCAGAGCTATTGTACTTTCCCTTACATCTTATTTTCTTTCTTTTTTCCCGGTGGCAATAAATACATGATTGAAATCCAAATGCACTTACCGGTACAAAGACGAGAGACTCAATAACGTGGACGAAGATCAACTGGAATGTGGGAAGCCGATAACGAGCATGGTGTTGGAGCTGCACTGGAGTAATTCAACAAAATAAAATGCATACTTAGAAACACATAGGATCACTGACTAATGGTTGACACGGGAGAAATCTACACCGAAGCATGCAAGAAAAATAGAATAAGCTGACCTGTGAACTTAAGCATCCGAGACTGTGTTTCTCTCAAGGTAAACGAAACTGACATCGTTGTCGTGAAGAAAACAAACAATGACATAATAAGCACACCACATTTGGTCACAAGGTAGTCTGCATGGCCAAGATAAAAGTTAGTCAAGTCCAAAATCTTTATCATCATCATGTATGCCTTACACCAAACTCTATATGTGAACAAGAATTTTAGGTTGCATTTGGATGTCCTGGATTGCTTTAGCATCTCGCTTGTTATTTTAAAATCAACCACAAACATTTCAAAGAACTACAGAGCTAGAAACCAAAATCAATTCGTGCCATGTATGACTAAACACTAGCAAAGAAAATATTTTGCTAGTTGTTTATAATGACACATTCTTTCTGCCTAACATTGAATGAGAAATTCACTGCATGGCATGTCAAATTCTAAAGTTGCATTTTGATAAGCAGAAAACTACAGATGTTCCATGGCAAGCAAGGTAGCCAAGCTTATATGTGGTGTCAGATCTTCTTTGGAAGCTCTCATGAACTTGGCAAAGTTTACTACCATCACCCTTCCACACCATCTCAAATAGACCTATTTGACTTTCATTTCTCGACTCATCGAGGTTTCTCCAGTGTACTAGGATGGCCTGAGGCTTGCCCTATTATGGTAGGTAGATGGTAACAATTTTGTTGCAGAACATCTTTTGTTAAGGAAGGTTTTATTATCAAACAACACATCGATCTGAGTAAGATCTCAATGCACATGCCTAATTTACGTGACTTCAGTATTCAACGTATTCCCACTTTTGTATATTATGCTCCTGGTAGTTCCCATGATTTGGGCCTCTTAAAATAGTTAGGCCGTGGCTATGATTCCTCGATCCTTTAAATCCCTTGGGGTACCATTGTTGGACATGGCACAACATGGGTAAAGTACAGGATCCTTGTCAGACATGGTGTAGGCATACCCAGTTATTTTATACTAAAATATTTTATTTTAACATATTTAACATTGTAAGATATCAAAATATAGTGTCCCCGAGCTTTTTACCCAAACCCATGACAAGGCAACATGAGGCTATACAGACAGCTGTAAAATGTTTTAATGGTAACCCTGTCAGAACTTGGATGGTTACTTCCTTTCCTTCCAAGGAAGATTAACTCTTGTTAATGCATCGAACTTACCATTTAATTCATTTGCATCCTCTTCATCATGATTTAGAGGCAATAATTCAAAGTTCACAAAGGATAAACAACTTCTTATAGCTATAAAAATACATTTCCAACAATGGTACCCCAAGGGATTTAAAGGATCGAGGGATCATAGCCAAGGCCTACCTATTTTAAGAGGCCCAAATCATGGGAACTACCAGGAGCATAACATGGGTACAGTACAGGATCCTTGTCAGACATGGTGTAGGCATACCCAGTTATTTTATACTAAAATATTTTATTTTAACATATTTAACATTGTAAGATATCAAAATATAGTGTCCCCAAGCTTTTTACCCAAACCCATGACAAGGCAGCATGAGGCTATACAGACGGCTGGAAAATGTTTTAATAGTAACCCTGTCAGAACTTGGATGGTTACTTCCTTTCCTTCCAAGGAAGATTAACTCTTGTTAATGCAACGAACTTACCAATTTAATTCATTTGCATCCTCTTTATCATGATTTAGAGGCAATAATTCAAAGTTCACAAAGGATAAACAACTTCTTATAGCTATTAAAATACACAACCCATAATGGTATGGCTAGGAAATCAAGTCTCACAAATGTGAAAATGGTAGTGAACTATAAATGGTGTTTCTGGGCAACCTGTAGGTTCTCATCACTAACGTAGAAGAAGTAATACCTTTGGGTTAGGAGACATGAAGGATGAACAGATCTTGTTGAATATTAAGACACTGACCCTCATGTTCCATGTCAACACACACTAGTCTTATAATATGTACACTTGTACAGACTATTAGCCAGCATTCTAAGCTTAGCTAATAATCTTTGCATTTCCCCACATGCCCACTTAACTTTGGCAGTTTTGGATGCATAGAGACAAGTGGCATGTGGACATGTTTGTGGAGTTAGATTGTGTAATGGTTAGTCTAGAGGTGAGATAACAGACTAACATGCATGATTCTTGGATTAGCAGGTATTGTGCTTTAGGCATTCAATATAATGTGCTGTAGTAACTAGACATGAGCATCAGGATGCATTCCTGAATCTGAGAAGCTGCATTGTCACCATGTTTGCAAGTGTTTAAACAACACATGCTATCACCACATTATAATAATAATAACAACAGGGCTGTCAACAGGCTGGACCTGGCAGTTAAGGGAAGGGGAGCCTTTAAAGAAGTGGGAGAACTCTTTCAAGAATGCTTACCATTTCCTGGGAAATTCAGAAGGAAGAAAATAATATCTTCAATGACATGATGAGTCCCATGGGCAAATTCATGTAAGGGATAAAAAGTAGGCTCATCAAGTGAGCTTAACAATTTCCGAGGAATTTCTTTCTTGGATTTGCTTAGAGGTGATTAACAATGATACAAAATCTTCCAAGGTAAAGCTGAAGGTAAGGCCTTAATTTAAGAAATTTCCTATAAAAATACATATCCAGGCCAGTTGTGGTTTAAGAGATCCTAGAAATGTTATTTCTTAGGCATATTTTCCCTTTTTCAGCACCTTGGAGGCTGTCCAGGCTACTAGTAGTTTAAGAGATCCTAGAAATGTTATTTCTTTTCAGTACTTTGAGGCTTTCCTTCATTTTTAAAGAGATTCGTGATCTTAGCTAGGCTAAACATATCGTTTTCCCACATGGGTAGAGAAGCAAATCGTATTTCCAATATTTTGGCAAAAGTGGGTGCTGGTAGCAAGTCTCTTTGTAATGGGGATTCCTACCCCCTTCGACTTTATTCAATATCCCTCCCTCCTTACAGCACAGTGAAAAATAAAGTAAGAAAGTGGACAAAACCACCCCACTATTCTATGGAGTTGACAAATGATCCAGTGCTCTCAAACCACTGTAAGTTCTAGTCCAAAATATAATATAGTTGACAAATGATCCAATGCTCCCAAAAGCACAATAAGTTATGGTGCTAGTTGACAAATGATCCAATGCTCTCAAAAGCACAATAAGTTATAGTGATCTTTGTTGCATCAAGACACTGAGACAGTTCAATCCATTGATATGGAGAGATCATTGCGTTCAACACACATCTGTGGATTTGACAAGTAAGGTTTAGCAGACATTCATGGTCTCCATGTAAAAACATATATACAAAACAATTATAGGTTATAACCATCCAATCAATAGCCTACAATATGGACAATCAAGGTCATTTATGGAAAAATAGGCCCAATAACCTTTTTTTTATGACATCAGGGTGTCCCTGCCCCATTTTGAGGCGAGACTATTCCCTGTGGATGCATGCGATAAACAATTTAAACCATATATTCCTTGGGGCCCATCTAAAAAGAAAATCACCTTTAGCAGACAATAAATCCAAACCATCCCATCTGTGGCTTGGAAAATGGAAGGCTAAAAAGAGAGCCCGGCTCACAAATGGATCTGAGCAGTGTGATTTTCGCGTGGTAACCAATAAAAGGTGTGCTGGACCTAATGGGCAATCCAGATTGATCACTGGATCATTTTCTATTTAGTTATATACACATTTACGTTATCAAGCTTTGAAATTTAAAGGCACTAATGAGGTTACATAGAATAGAATCCTAGTGATTCAGTGCAATCATCAAACGGAAACATGCATGCACTCTTGGAGTGCAGACAAACCACATTCTTCTGACAACATTCCACCAAGTTACTGGGCATGCTTACCTTGCCAAAATAAAGAAAAGAACATTCTTGGAGAGCCTACAGAAATCCTACAGTGACTACAATTTTTGTATGATAGGATACAACGATCACAATCTACAGACACAAATATCATAAACTACCAACAGCATTTATTTTGAATAATATAATGCAGAACAGTACAAATATCTATTTCAATAAATGTCTACATATAGCACAACAAGAATATATGCTCTATTTATATATCATCCAAATGCAGCATGGATTTGCTTTATTCTAATCCTGACGGTGTTTTTTTCCCTCTCTTTGGGTTGATTACTTTTACTTTTATCCTACAATGATCACAAACACTCACATTAAAGTTAATGACAACATTTATGTTCAGTGTTATCGTAGCTCATGTTATAAACATCTACTTTTTATACCAAGCAACCTTTGCATACATAGAGCGAGCAAATCAAGAATATATGCTTTATTTACTAGTCAAATGCACCAAGTTTCATTGGGAGTGCACAGGCCTAACTGGTAAGCAACCATTTCTTCGTGAGACATGAAATCAAACTTGACAAACCTTCAAATCTTGAAGAACCTTCTGCTGGTTCATGCGCATAACTAAGATCATAGAACTCCTTTGTTTGGAAGTTATACAGATAACCTGCATCAAGTCCCAAAACCTTGTAAACGTGAAGAAGCATGATGCTGCACATATACTTGAATTACAACAACTCCGTATGATCCTATCAAATAACTACAAGATAGACATTTGAGGATCATGTGGCTCAACATAGCAAGAAACGGACAAAGCATAACAAAATTTGCATTATACCGAGACAATTCATGTACCACCAATGGAAAATGAAAACTCATACAGGAACATGTAGGATCTTGCATCTATAGAAATATTTCTTACCTTGCCCAGGAGAACTCAGTAAACTATTCATTAAAATTGTATCATAACCCACAAAACTGTTTATGAGAAGTTGCTGCCACCTGGAGAAAAATGATAAATGATAACCATTTCAGATATGTTGCTAATGTATGATGGCTCATGTAATAATATATAATGTGGTGATTCTTACAATGCTTCAAACATGAGCAAAGTGATGATAGATATTAATTCATAACTAAACTGTGACTAAAATTGGAAGTATCAAATTTCTGACATCTCTAATAACTGAAAGCTTGCCCATTCACTGGTAATCATATCTTCTCAAAAGAAAAGAAAGAGGAGAATTGAGGAGAAGGTTGGTACTTTATGGCCTCTCTTAATTTCTTATTTATATATCACCTTAAATAAAGAAAGAATGGTACACTGAAGAAGTATGGAAATACATAGGACACTATTGAAAATATTTATGCTTCTCCTCCTTAAGCTGGAGCCTAGTATCACATGTGCTCAGCTTGCCCAAGTTGGCTTAACTACTATGTTAAGTAGTCAACTAGATGTCTTTGTCAATGTTTTTAATATTATCGATATTGGCTGATATATCAATTGTCACAGGTCAGCAATATGACATGCATATTTATTGTCTTAAATTCTTGGTATTGCATGAAATATTTCATAATATCACACATTATCACATTGAATCGCATCTATTTTGATATATCACAACATATCACATCACTCCCTTTAGAAAAAAAATTCTTTGTATCGATAATATCTGTCAATATCGACAGATATCGAACTCATGCTTTGGGGAGTGCACTCCGAGAGCAAAAAAAAAAAAAAACATCTTTTTCGTTTTTTCTTAGTTTCTTTCCACTTCTAAACCCATCTATTGTGGATTTCAGTCCATCCTCTTGAATCATTTCGAAGAAAAATATCATTTTACTGCCGGAATCAAAATCCATGCCAATTTGGGACCGTTTTCGATACAGTGAGCATTTTCACTTTTCAATCCATTTCTTTTGGTGTAAATTATGTTAAATTTGTGCCAAATGGTTAAAGGGCATGATTCATCAGGTTTTGCATGAAAAACAGGGATTTGAAGCTTCGATTTTGAGATTTGGGGATAGGTGGTCCGATTTGAGGGAAATTAGGAAAAAATCGAAAACTCTGCAGTTTCTCTCAATTTGGTTGCAATCTTACTATCCAAACACGAAATCAAACATGTATCAGACTTGATCTACTGATTATTGTTGTTTTGGAGATTTTCAGAAAAAAAAAAAAAAACTAAAAATTAGTTTTTAAATGTATTTATTATTTTTCGAAATTCCACTTCTTTCAGCGATCAATTAGACCTAATTTCAGAGTATTTAGGAGTGTTTGATGAAATCATCATCAAATTCATTTTGAGATTTGGTGGCAGGTGGTCCGATTTGGGAAAAATTAGAAAAGAAATCAAAATTTCCTGAATTTCTCCCAAATTACTTGCAATCTTAATGTTCAAACACAAAATCATACATGTATTAGACTTGATCTACTGATTCTTGTTGTTTTGGAAATTTTTCGGAGAAAAAAAAAAGATTTAATTAAAGCTTAGTTAAAAATATTTTTAAAAATTAGAAATTCCACTTCTATAAGTGGTCACTTGGACCTAATTTTAAAGCATTTAGGACAGTTTCTTTTGGAAAATCTCATTAATATTTTAATTAAGAAATAATTAAAAATGTTTAAAAAATCTTCTTTTTTTTTTTTGAAAATTCAATTTGATTGGTGGTTAGATTCCATTAAGAATTATGGATGTAGTATACTGCGTATGTTAACATAATGTTCTTTTGCAGGTAGAAGATGTCAGGAGGAGAAGGGAGACAACCTAACATCATATAGAAGTACGGGGCCCCAATTCCCAATAATTGATTCAGGTCCCAATGTAATTTGTACGACCTCATAATCAAGAGCAAAGGGATTACCTGCTTGAATGAACATTTAACAGGAAGGTATCAAAATGTTATATACTGCCCAAAACGCCTAAAGGATGTGAGAGCACAAATGAAGTTTGTATTGAAAAAAGGTATGAAGATTAAAGTCGAACATGTTGCACAGGAGACAGAGATTAGGAACAAGTTCAGGCGAGCATCGCGCGGTCTTGACGATGTAGTGGATTTGTATGAGGATGATCATGATTATAGACGTGTCGTTTAGGAGTCTTTATACGACGAGAGAGAGGGATCAGGAAAGGGGGTGGGAGGCGAGTAGGCCCACTTTTTACGGGGTCTACATGGGAGAGTGGTGGGGGAGTGGAGTAGGGGACAGTAGTAAGGGAGGTAGTAGGAGGGGAGGGATATGGGGTTTGGGCCGCAGAAGTAGCATACAGGTACCAGATCTATATTTAGATCCAAGGATGTACAAAGATGCGAGGGGGGAGGGGGAGTAGAGTGGATTTGAGGAAGAAGGTGAGGAAGTTCATTGCAAAATTTTGTATTTATGATCACATTCCCATGAATGCAACAATGAGTTCACACTTCAAGAATATGATCACTGAAGTGCAGCATGGGGTGAGGGTGTGATGCCACCCACGCTATGTGAGATAATTGCCAAATATTTAAATGGGGAGTACGCTGATATGCAACATTATATGAATGAGTTTCGTCCATCATGGAAGATGTACGACTGCACTGTGATGTGTGACAGGTGAACCGAACTGACAACAATGTCAGTCATAAATTTCATGGCTATTGTGTTCTTATAGTCCACAGATGCTAGTAATAAGATTTTTTTTATTTTTTATTTTTTTTTTAAAAAAAAAAAAACCTCAAATTACATCCATGAGCTGATACATGATGTCGTGAAAGACATTGGGAAGGAGAATATCATGCAGTTCATTATGAACAACGGGAGCACATTTGTGAGGGTGGGTAAGGAGATAATTAAGTATCATATGTATTGAACCCCCTACATAGCCCATCGCATAAATCTCATGTTGGAAACGATAGGGGATAAGGCCTCAATGATGGTTGTAATTAATAATGCACTGTTAATCATAAATTTCATCTATAACCAAACCTGATTACTATTTAGAATGCACGAGAGGTGTGGTGGGGATATAGTGCATCCCGGAGCAACGGGATTTCACCACAAATTACATCTCCCTAAATAGCCTCCTAAAACACAGGCACGGGCTGCGAGAGCTTTTCAACTCTAGGGAGTATGCGGATAGGAATAAAAGTGAGAAGAGACTAGCTTGGAGGATTGACGAGCTTTTATTGAGAAGCACTTTTTAGGAACATGTGCGCAGTGTGGTGGGTATTCTGAAGCCCATATATGTAGTGCTACGAATGGTAGATAATGAGACATATCTGTCAATGAGATCCTTGTATGCGTCCATGCAGCTAATGAAAAAAGCCATCAAGGCTAAAGCCCCCAATGCATATAAATGGGTGCATGCAATAATCAATGACCGTTGGGAAAGGACCATTTCACACCTACTTCATCAAGTTGGTAAATACTTACATAATCTATTTTTAATTTTCTATATGCTCCAGTACTTTACTAGTTCTTTGTATAGCATGTATTGCTATTTTATTGTATTGATATGTGAATATTTGCACCGTGTTGGGTTTCAACACACTTCCTAAATCCCAAGTACCAATACAGTCGTACACTCTTTGAAGATAGTAGGTTGAAGAAGGTTGTGCACGAGGTATAGGAGAAGTTGTTCCCCAATTGTTTGGGAAAAAGTGACTTTGACAATGAGGTAAACATGTTCTGCACTTAACCTCTTCTCTAACTACATCAAAAACCTTTGTACTCACACTTAATGTTAGACGCTATCAACAGACTGTTCAATTCCGCAATGTTGTTAAAATGTTTAAGTGCGACGCCACATGAAGAGCAAGGAGCCAAATGATGGCATGTGAGTTGTTGTATTAGTTACCACTTACAACTAAAAGTTAGTTTTCATATTTTAATAGCACATGTGAAACTGAGGGAAAAATTGATCTATTTTGCAGGCGAATGGTGGGCCATGTATGGGAGTGATTGTGGGACTTTGTAGCAACTGGTTGTCCACGAATCGACACAGAAGATGTCCTCCTCACCCTGTAAAAGAAATTAGAGCACATTCTTTCTCATTCACACGAAAAAGCTCAACAAATTGAGTTAAGAGAGACTTAAAAGCTAGTGCACTGCCACAACAACATGGAGCTACGAGAAAGGTTGCTACACACGGAAGAAAAAAAGCACAGGACCCATTGAACTTGATGACGATCAATCAGCATACATATGCTAACGATGATACTCAGATGATTTAGACACTTCAGATGGGTGACCAGAGCCGCATGTAACGGACAAGGCATTGTCATAGGGGATTGATGTCGACGCTTATGTACAGCAGGCTAGATCTCCTCCCAAAGCTTTTGATCCATTGACAAGGAGCCCGGAGAGTAGCTCGCAGCATTCGCTATCACATGAGACACGTGGTGGCAAGACCTTATTTAACACTCAGAGCGAGACAGAGAGCGATGCAGGTGATGAGTCTGGTGATGATGATGACGATGGCAACTATGACAAGGATGATGATGGTGATGATGGTGACGATAGCAATGATGGTGGGGCCTCCTTTGTAATTTTTGGAAGAAGAATAAGAAGAAGGTGGGTGTGGGGCCTCCTTTGTCCTCTACTCAATTCATGTAAAAAAAAATAAAAAAAATGCATGATCTTGGGCTTGTCTGAAATTCAACTCATTTCATGTCATTTTGACAACATTTGATGCCCGAAAAATCGCTCGCAAAAGAAGTCATGGAAATGCTTACTACCACACAGAACTTGCTTGATAAGTCAAGTTTTTTCCTTTTTTATAAATAACATCACTGATTTTTTTAATTGGTAAATAAAATCACTCGTTAAATTAACAATAAATTAAATAATAAACTTACTAAACCGAGGACTCGACTTATGGATCCACTGCTGGACTGCACCACACTTGTGGGGCCAATTAACTGATAGGACCACTCTAAGAGCCCACATATCTATCAGACCACCATCAACCACCCAAACAACTGCTTGGACAAGTCATGGGGCCCACCTTGGGCTGCATCATCACGAAGGCTAAAGCCTAGTTCTCGATTTTTCTTTTCTTTTTGAAACAAAAGGAAAGGAAAAAAAAAAAAAAAAGGGAATACAAGAATTTAGTACAACTCCATTGACACTGCAGCTTGGAGCAAAAACATAACCAAGCAAAGAGTAATTACACAGCCAGGTTGAATGCTGTAACCTCATGCAATTGTATAAATTGGTAGTAGCAGGTCCCTAACGAATGTTCTTACACAACATTCTAATCATGGAAAAGTTTTTCATTCTTTTTTTATCAGCTAAAATTTTATAATGGATTAGTTTAAAATTTACAATTAAAATGGCTAAAGAGATGTCTCCAATGGCACTTATCTTCTATGATTATACTTTATTTATCAACAACTATTATCTCTGTACACATGCCACACATGTACAAGATCCTGAACATTCAACTTGTTGGGCCCTACCTTCGATGGGTCATGCTACAAAAATTTTAAAAAGGTTCCTGGCCACTGCTTGGAGGACCTTTGCCCACAATGTCAACCATTGGCTAGACCTTTTTCCGACAGTCCATTTACAATTATCACAAAACCTCCCAGACATGGCTAGCATCACCTGACCAGTGTGATTTTCTGGGTCAATCGGACCTAGAGAAATGATCCATACCAGGGGCATGCGTGCCACATGCAAAGGTGTGCCGTAACAGTAGCCGTAACAGTAGCCGTAACAGCCACCAATGTTACAGTTAAGATACGGGCCGTAATGGGCGTTAGTCTCTATTTCTTTTTCTTTTCTTTTTTGTTTGAAAAAAAAAAAAACCTTGTATCAGCCCAGTAACGGACCGTGTTACAGGGCCGTTACGGTGCCAATATGGGTCATTTTTTCCATTATGGCCGTTACGAGCCTATAATGCGTAACGGTTGGCACCATTACCATTACCATTACATAACAATCGTTACGGCACACCATGGCCACATGTGCAAAGATGGAGAGCTGAGTGCCCAATAACCAACATAGATACAAGTGTTATCACTGGATCCTTTATCATCAATGCCCAAATCATCTTTATGAATGAAAGTGAAAGGTAGTTTGCACATGAGAAACCTAATCAAATGAAGCATTACAACTGATGCATGGGTGGTGTAAGGGGTTGGATAGCACCAAATAAGTTACTTTTTAACTTTTGTTAAGTCAGTAAGTTACTTTTTTCACACTACTTATCCCCTGTAAGTTTTTTGTTTATAGCTTTTTAACTTCTCTCAATGGACAGTCCACATCAAAGGTGGGCCCCACTTCTCTCTCTCTCTCTCTCTCTCTCTCTCTCTCTCTCTCCATGTCAAAGGAGGCCGCACATGATGGACTGTCGACATCAAAGGTGGGGGCCCGCATGATGGACAGTCCACATCAAAGGTGGGCCCCACATGATGGATCACCCATATTAACGTGGGCCCACATAATGGTCGGTCCACATCAAAGGTAGACCCTTAATGATAAATAGCCCACGTCCAAAATGGGCAGGTATGATGGACGACCTGCTTCAAAGGTGGGGCCCACACGATAGACAGTCCACATCAAAGGTGAGCTTGACATGATGGCAATGGACATTGAAGTTGACCCCCACATGATGGATGGCCCACATCGAGGTGGCCCCACATGATGGACGGTCCACATCAAAGGTCCAGTGTTTTAAATAGTGAATAGCGTAGTGTTCACCCCTTTGAAGCGTGAGGCGTAAGCTACATAGCGTGTAGCGTAAGCTACACACTACTACTAGATTTTTAATTAAGGTTGTGCTTGGTTACACCAATTCATGATATTCAACACCAAATTAGATTGATTAATAATGAATGTGAATAAAATTTCATGATATTTGGTGCAACCGAACGAAACCAAAAGTAATAGGAAAGGGCAATAATTAAGTATAAAGGTAAAGAAAGAGCAATGAAATTGATTTAATATTGTTACTTATATTCTTTTGCTAAAAGGCTAAAAGCATTGAAAAGATTAACTTACTTTTATTAAAAATATTAAAATGAAACAGATCATTGAAAATATTAATTAATTTTAGTGTTGTAGTGAAAATAACTTGTAATGTGAGCTATGTAGCGTAGTCTATGTAGCTTGTAGCATACACAAATTATCATATAGCGTAGGCTACACTGACTTAAGCTATTTTTATGAGCTATGTAGCATTAAGGCTAAGCTACGCTACGTAGGGTAAGCTACATGCTACAGAGCATAGCTATTTAAAACATTGGTTGGCCCCTAATGATGAATGGCCCACATCCAAGGCAAGCCCTGCATAAAGGTGGGACCCACATGGTGGACAATCCATGTCAAAGGTAAGCTTCATATGATGGGCAATTAATAATGGTGGGCCCCACATGATGGACAGTCCACATCAAAGGTTGGCCCTAATGATGAGTGGCCCATGTCCAAGGCGGGCCCCGCATGATGGACGACCCTCATCAGAGATGAGACCCACATAATGGACGGTCCACATCAAAGATGGGCTCCACATGATGAGCGGTGGATATTGAAGGTGGGCCCACATGATGGACAATAACATTGATGTTGGGCCCTACATGATGGATGACCAACTTCTTTTTTATTAAAGTGATGGATTACCAACATCAAAAGTGAGCCCTACATAATGGATGGTGCACATTAAAGGTTGGTCCCTAATGATGAATGGTCCACATCCAAGGTGGGCCATGCGTGATGGGCAACCCACATCAAAGGTGGGGTCCGCACAAATGAACGGTCCACATCTATGGTTGCTCAACATAATGGACAGTAGATGTGAGGGGGACCAAACAAACTTGAGGGATAAATACTTATGATGTTGGAAACCAAACATGTTTACCAAATATACTTATTTGCTAAATAAGTAGAAACCAAGATAAGCTAATCGTGGCATTAAGTAGCTTATCTAAAGTAACTTAAAATCCAAACACCCCTTAAAAATCATCTGTTCCAAGTTCTAAATTGAACTAGAATATAGTAGTTAAAAGAAAATTAGCAAGTTTAACCTGTTCCCAAAGCAGGGATGCTGAGCAGGAATGCTAATGTTGACAGTCCGTATGTTATGCCGAGATTTAGCTCCTTCAGGAAGAAAGAAGTACCCCTGCAAAATAAATCATCATCATCACCCAAGCCTCATCCCAGCTACTTGGGGTTGGCATTTCTGTACAATAAATAATGTGCTAAAAGACCTCAATCAAGTATTTTCATATCAAAGGAATACATTGACTAAAAGCATCAATGCGTGTGCCTGACTTCTTAGGGCAGCAGCAATGAAAGTTGGGTGTGCATGTGCTGGGGGACGTAGTATTAGGAATGTGGGGTGAATACATAGCAATCGAATGAATATGAAATTAATGAAAGAATGCACTAAAAATATTACCTTCTCAACAGTATACAGATAAGTTGGTTCAAATGCTTTGCTTCTTTTCTCAAGCCATTGCACTGTAATAAAGAAAGATTAGCAAACAAACAAATGAAAGCAACAAAATGAGAATACTGTAAGGATCTGGAAACCCAAATCCATTCTCTATCTGCTTCTAAATGTTCATGCTATTTAGCTAAACAACACAAGCATCAATTGCAGCACTCAAAAGAAACTAAATGGCAGGGGTCAGTAACATATAAGTCTGATTTGCTGCTTGAATTGCCAGCAATCAGATACAAAAGGGCTTCCGGCAAAACAATATCCACAAAAGAAGCAAAAATAATTAGTTAAACTTGACAATTTCAAAATCCATCATTCTCTACTGCAGAATGACAAAACAAAAATAAGAAGAATAGTCGTTACCTATAAGTGAGTCTAGCCTTTCCAAGCGGAATGTTTTTAACGACCTTGGCATATCCAGAAGCACAGCCCATCCTGCAGTATTCTGTAGTTCAAATTTCAGTTCTCAGACATGAAACAACTTGCATTCCGAAGCAAATACAGAGTTCCATTGGAGCCTCTCACATGTAAAGCTCATATCGTATAATCAATCGAAAGATAACTAAAAATCAGTGGTAACAATAAAAACACAGGGAGGGGGGGTGATGGTGAGATGGATGAGTGGCAAGACAAGGATAGAATTAGAAATGTATGCATTCAAGGTAATTTAGAAGTAGCACCAATAGGTAACAAGATGAGGCAAAGACAAAGTAGACCTAGACGGTTTGGTCATGTGTAACAGAGACCACGAACTACGCCGGTTAGGAGTGAGTTCGTAAAATTGAAGGCTCTAAGAGGGCAAGGGGAAGTCCCAAAAGGCCATGGGTGGAGGTAGTAATTAAAAACTTGATGACCTATGGTCTAATTGAAGTTATGAACCTTAATAGAGTGGAATGGCGGAAACAGTGTTTTAAATATCGACGATATCGGCTGACATATCCCACGATATATCTTGTATCCCACCTGTGCGATACGAAATGCATAGGTAGTACTGATATTTCCCACCTATTTAATACGGTGAGCATATTTGATTTTTGATCCCTTTTTTTTAATGTAAATCTCGTTAAATCAATGTCAAAAGGTTACAAATCTATGATTCTTCATGTTTTCCATGAAAAATCATGGATTTAGGGCTTCGATTTCGAGATTTGGGGGAGATAGGGCAAGTTGCGGAAAATTGGGAAAAATTGAAATTTCTCAATTTCTCTCAAATCAGTTGCATTCTTTGTATCCAAACACAAAATCAAACATGTAACCTGATTTAGTGATTCTTTTTATGCTTTTGAATGTATTGCTTGTGTTTCCATACATGTCTTCTTATGTTTGTAAATTATATGAATAGACTTTAAGTATGCTTGCATCAGTTCAGTCAGACAATGCATGTATTAGGACCCCATACAAAGGAAACCCTTATTATGTGCATTTTTTATTTTTTTTGTTATAATGTTTTGATTTCTAAGTGTGTATTGATGTCTTTTTCAACAATCCTTGAAGTTTCCTTGAAAAAATTGACCAATTTCCCAATGTTCCCATGTTTCCTAACAACGACGATACATTACGCGATACAACCGATATATCCCATGCGATAATCGATATGCATCCGTTTCCCAAGGGTGTGATACATTACGCGATAACGATATTTAAAACATTGGGCGGAAAAAGATTCATGTACCAATGAATTGGGATGATAGCTTTGATGATGATGATGGTTGAAAACAGGAGCGAGGGAGAAGTACACGTGCATGCACACAACATATTCATAAAATGTGGTGCCACTCAAATAAATTCATGGTAGAAAGAAATTATCAGTTACTAGTAAATAGTGGATTTCAGTTCTCTACTCTTTTTTCTTTTTTTCTTTTCTTTTCTTTTGAGAGGCAACAAAATTATTTATTGAAAAAACCGCCACAAGGCAAGCAAAGAATACAACATAGCGCAATGCTAACAACCCACAAAGGATAAGATAGAAGCAGCTTTAGCTGCATTGACATAGTAGGCCCAACTCTTGACAAGACCTTTGATTATGCATAACACTCTTTCCACTGAGGTCCCGCCATTCCTAAAGCAACGCTCATTCCTCTCCGTCCAAATTGCCCTAAAGATGACCGTAATGAGGAGCCTCCATGGTATTTTCCCAGCTTCCCACCACAAATTCCATGCCACACTCATAGGAGGACATCAACAGATTCTAGTATGACCCAAGATATCTCAACTACGGCTAGGAACAACTCCCACACCTTATGGGTGAAAGGCCAATGAATGAACAGATGATTGATTGACTCCGCGTCTGCCATACATAGTATATAAATATTACGAAGAAGAAGGGATCTTCACTGGAGGTTATCGATAGTCAACACTCTTTTACAACCCAACAACTATATGAACACTAACACTCAAGGTAGAGCATCGTAAAACCAGTGGTGGAACGGATGCAAAGGGTCGGGGCTCTAGTTGATTCTGCCATAAGTCTAAAAAAAGGAACGAAAAGAGAGGTTCCCAGATAGATGAACTTTCCATATCAAAGAGTCCTCATCTTGAGTTGAAGGAACAATGAGCTTAAGATGATATAACAAACCGATGTATTCCAAAGCCTCCACATCAAAAAGATTCCTACAGCATGGAGGACACCACACAATCTGGTCGCCGCAAGAAGAGAAGCATCAAGAAACAGAAATGCCACGGTCCGGAGCAAGAGCGGGTATTCTTGGGAATTCCTCCTGACTTAGCCTCTCACTGCACCAAACATTGCTCCAGAATCATATCCGATTTCCATTACCAAATGCAAAGGCTATATTTCTGCAAACCAAATGCTCTGTCGACATTATAATTTTCCAAATAGAAGACGCTCAGTAAAGGGAGGATCTTTTCACATGCCAACCTCCCTCCTGAGATCCATACTTGCTGACAATAATATCACTCCAAAATCCACCCTCTTCAATTTCGAACCTTCTAATCCATTTTCCCAAGAGAGAAATGTTCATGAGCCACAAATCTCCCCCCCCCAGAGGAAAAAAAAAAAAGACTTACAATCCTCCCCCCAACAGAAAAGATGAAACTTTTTACCGTCCATGTTCCCTTTCCAAAAGAAGTTCCTTCTCAACTTCTCTTTCCAAAAATGAGTTAGGGCACTTGAATAAAGACATGAAGTACAAAGACATGTTCGAGAAGGCCACTTTAATGAGAGTTAGCCTCCTTCCAAAGGAAAGATAACGACATTGCCACCTAGCTAATTTCCTCTCTATCCTTTCAACCACCGTCCCATAAATGCTTGGCAGCCTTCCGAATGCAAAACGGTAGGCCCCGATACATAGAAGGGAACACTCCTATCTTACACTCGAAAATTGTAGCCAAAGAAGCAAGATCCTCACTAGAAACATGCACCCCTAACATTGCTTTTGGCGACATTAATCTTGAGCCACAACATGGCTTCAAAGCAAAAAAGAATTTTTCTAAAATTATCAAAAGCAACCACATTTGCATCGCAGAATAGTATTAGTGTCATCCACGTATTGAAAATGGCTAATTTGGACTCCACCTTGGGAAACTCTGAAACCATTAACCAGACCACATTCCTCAATGGAACATTCTTCTAAGGGCCTCACGAACAACCACAATGGATAGGGAGAAAGTGGGTACCTTGCCTGATACCTCTAGAAGCCCTAAAGAATCCTTTAGGAGAACCATTAACTAACATAGAAATTGAGGCTGATTGAACACAAGACTTCATCCATCCCCTCAACTTTTGGCCACAACCCACCCATTCCAACATGTAATCCAAACAATCACAATCCACATGGTCGTATGCCTTTCTCAAATCCAATTGCAAACTATACTACTTCTCCTCCCTGTACTTTGAATCGATCCATTCATGAGCAATAAGCGCACTATCGAGAATCTATCTACCCATAATGACTGCCCCTTAATTGTCAGCTATAACTTTGGACAACACTCCATGAAACCACAACACCAACACTTTCGCAAGTATCTTATACGAGCTACCAATTAAGCCTATATGCCGAAAATCTTTTAATTGCTCTGCAACTTCGATCTTGGGAAGAAGCGCAGCTACGCAATAAATGTACCCACATGTTGATAGATAGTCTACTATGCTCATAGAACTCGAAAATGCAATAAGCGCACTATCGAGAATCTGTCTACCCATAACAACTGCCCCTTGATTGTCGACTATAACTTTGGACAACACTCCATGAAACCACAACACCAACACTTTCGCAAGTATCTTATACGAGCTACCAATTAAGCTTATATGCCGAAAATCTTTTAATTGCTCCGCAACTTCGATCTTAGGAAGAAGCGCAGCTGCGCAATAAATGTACCCACATGTTGATAGATAGTCTATTATGCTCATAGAACTCGAAAATGAACTCCATTACGTCTTTCTAGAGAATGTGCCAAAAAAATTAGAAAAAAGTCTATAGGATAGCCATCAAGGCTTAGGGCTTTCTCACCACACATGGAAGTCAATAGCTGCTTTGATCAGCTATTGACTTCCTCAATGGTGAACAATAATTCAACGGAAGAGGCTTCTTCCTCCCAAAGCTTGTCAAAAGGCAAATAATCAAGCTATGGCCTATTCGAAACATCCCTAGAAAGAAAATTACTATATTAGCCAACAATAGCATCACAAATCCTTCCTTTGTTTGAAGTCCTCTAGCCTTCTATAAGCAAACTGCTAATCCTGTTGCATCTGACCCGAGCATTTGCTATGCTGTGAAAGTAGCAGGTGTTTTTATCATCTTCCTTAAGCCATACTACTCTGGATCATTGGTGCCATTTGATTTCCTCCTCATCGGATCAATTAGCATAGTTTCACAAAAGAACCTCCCTCTTATCCTTATCTTCTTCCGACAGAGTGCATGCCTCCTCTACAAGGTCCAACTCATGAATTTCCTTTGCCATGTTAACAAATTTAGCCTCTATAACACCTAGAACCTCCTTTTTCCATTAAAAACAAAAATTTCCTTTAGGAGCCTAAGTTTTTTGCAAATGTTGAAGCCCACGTAGCCTTCAACATCCAAAGAATTCCACCAACCTATTAACGGATACTTAAAACCTTCAATTTCCACCCATGCTAGCTCGACCAATCATCAGCTAGCACCTAAACGATGATAAGACGATGGTCCAAAATGGGTCTTGACAGCCCTCACTAGCTAACCAGAGGATATTTATCGAGCCAATTAAGAGAAACCAAAAATCTATCCAGGCAGGATAAGATGGCAGTTTGCTAACCATTGGTCCAAGTGAATTTGGGACCTGCCGAGGGTAAATCCACCAATTCGTGTCTAGTTACCCACTCCGCAAACTTCCTCATACTATTGTTGATAGGGCCAGCGTTCATCTTCTCATGGAGAAATTGAACGGCGTTAATCCACCACCGACGCACCATAGTGAGTCCCACTTCAATTTGACTTGATCTTGTTCGTCCCATAATTGATCTCTTAGGCCACTAGTAAGACGGACCATAAACTACAGTGAAGAGCCACTAGTTCCAAGAAGAGGCTTCTCGCAACAAAATAGAAAGAGAGAAAGACCCCGCAAAAGCATCTATCTTCTTCCATAGATCAGTGTTCCACGCCACAAGGATACCACCCACAAACCCGATGGCATCGACAATGTCCCAATCTTTGTTTCTAACACCCTAGATAAAGGTGTTCTGTAACGGTAACAGTGGCCGTAACGGCCACCACCATTACCTTCATGATATGGGGCATAACGGCTGTTACGGCCCCGTAACAGCCGTTACGGTCTCTCTTTTTTATTTTTTTATTTATTGAAAAAATCCCCGAAAAACCTGTATTTGCCCCGTAATGTTGATTTAAAAGTATGAAAAACCTATATATGTCCCATAATAGACCATTACGGAGCTATTATAGCCTTCATAGGGGATGTAATGTGCCATTAACAACAATTACGAGTCATTTTTTTCCATAACGACTGTTACGGCCATTACGACCCCGTAACGTGTAACGGTTGCCACCATAACTCTTATGTAACAGCCTTTATGGCCCCGTAACAGCCTTTACGACACACCATGCTCTAGAAAGAATCAAGCATGCCTATGTCGATAGACTGAAGTTGTCTCCTGTAGCGTGATAATTTCCACATTTTCTTTTCTACAAGCCTTCCTAACCTAAACCCTTTTGATATTGCAACCCAATCTCCTTAAATTCCATTATATAAATAACATTAAGAAATAGCTTTACCCGTTCTCCCATGCTCGCATCCACTAACTTTCCCTGAAGAGATGTAATTGATTGAGTATTCCAAACTGATAGGTTCCCTCCAACCCCTTAAGGATTTTCTGCTCCTCACCACTCGAGCCTCTTTCCGTCTCTAAGTTGCCTTACTTATAACAAAATGGAAGAAATCAACCACGTTCTCATCACGCACTCCAAAAGACATCCCTACTAGTCCCCCAACCCTTTTGAGCACTTGACCACCGAAACGACTCCGTCGTAATCGTTGCATATTCAGGATGAGCTTCCTGATTGGTCAAAACCACAAAATGTTCTACCAAGGCACTCGAGTCCCTGTCATCCAAAAGCTTTGCAGCCCTGAGTGGCATAATGATGACAACCTCTTCTAACGAAATCCTCGGGATCATGCCTTCAAATAAGGTCTCCCCATATGGCATTAACCTCCAGAGTGATCTTTCGTTGTCATTATTCCCTCTGTCTGATCTTCCCTTGAAACCTATGTTTCATCCCATTGATCTTCGAAGATAAAACTTCCTTTGCTTGCTCTCCACCACACTTGTGTCCTCATCTGCCGGTAGAATCTGCAAACATGGCAATTATGGAGAAGGAAGAAGGATTGGCCCGTTGTTTTTTCCCAAAAAATCTGCGAGGTCAAAGACCTGAAATGAAATGCTCAACCTTTTGTTCCGAACAATGAAACGCTCGGCCTTTCGTTTCGCACATGCTGGAGAGAGCACTAACGCGTTAGACACATGATCGTTCCTGAACACGTGCAGCCTCAAAAGAGGATACGATTTCGGCCCGACTATTGATTCTTTGCCATGTGTCGAAATCTCCCTCAGCCATGCCACCCCCATTAGCTTTGCGAGAGCCAACGTTCTCCTTGTGACACGTCTCCCAAATTTCATTCTAAACATGCTCTCTCAAGACACGTGAGGGGCTATGTGGAGTGTCTAGAGGAGGCTCGAAACCCGAGCCCAATTCTGTATTAGGGTTTGGGATGGTGCATACACCCTACAAAGTACCTGCATAGCACTGATCCCCACAAGCAATGTTGTCGAAATCATTACCATATCGTAAATCGTAACAAGGGTTGAATCATATCGAATCGCAAATCCTATCGTAAATCGTAAGATTTTTTTATGATTTTCTTAAAAATATGAAAAATATAAATAAATCAGAAAAATAAAAACTTTAACTCTATCATGAGATGGTATTACTCAAACATTAAATGATTCTTATTTTTCTTTTTTCTTTTTTTCTTTCAAGAATTTTTCCTTGAAAAATACAAGGACCCTTTAATAATTATATTCTTGTTAGCCTTCTTGAATGTAGAATCGAATTGGAAAAGTGGCATTTGATTCCGTAGACCAATGAAAAAAGAAAGCTTGTTCACTTCCCAATGTTTGGGGCTTTGAAAGGAATTATTGAGGAAACAAGATCCATAAAGTAACCCCAAATAGTTAAGATAATGATATAATGATGACAACAATCTTTGCGACACCATCATTTTGCAACTCTTCTAGATATTTTCAATATCTAGATTCATAGTTATCAAATAATTACAGAGAAAACACATCCGAACCATATAGTCCAAAGAGGTAGACCCATGATAGATAGATGGTAAATTTTTTGGAAGATACAGATGCAATCTTGTAGGCAAAAAAGAAATAACGAACAACTACTAGCAGAAGTTTCATGGAACAAATAGCAATTTTTAAGATATCCCATAAATGAAAAACAATAAAGTATGTCCTGAACAAAAAAAAAAAAAAAACTAGATTGTAATAGAGCTTTTTTTAGGCTCCTCACCCATAACTGGCAGAAACCCCCAAAGAACTGCTTCACGTTTCTCCAAAAGGAAGAAAAAAGTATACGACACTTGCTGCAGAAGTGAACAACTGCTGATCTAACTGACTCCTTGGCAGATAATGGAAAGCCTATGTGTGGTGCCTCCACATCGACACTAATTTCAGCACCATTTACAACTGGTTTAGAGCCACCACGGTCAGCTGCACTTTCTGCTTCAGGCTCAAGAAACTCTTTCTCATTCTTCCAAGATTTGAATATTAGTTTGCCCCTCTTAGCTCCTGAACCTATCCAATTCGACCAAAACTTTGCTGCCAAAAAAGTCAATCCATCTCCATCCATGTCTGGGATTTTTAAACTATCAATTGAACTTTCCTGCTCAGAAGTATCCATGATATTGCCATCAGCTGTATTCAGTGACCACAGCCCAGTACTAGTTATCTGCACCAATAGAAAAAGTCACAGGACACCCAAGAGAATCAAGCAAGAATACAAAATTAAACTCAAAAGCACAACGGGAAAAACTCAAGATGAAAAATCAGATATTGCAAATAATTTTGCATTAAAAGCAAATGTCGTAAGGCCCATCACTGCACAGGACTTCAAGGAACAAGGAAATTATGCATATTAGTAAGCAAAAAGAATATCTTATTTAAAAAATGCTATAAGAGTGTGTGCGAAATGAAGAGATCCCTGTTTTGGTTAATCTTCTTTCTAGTTTGGAGGAGGTGTCTACCTTTGTGATAGGATGGATTGGAGGTTGCGGGTGAACAATCTTTGGATAATTTTCTGGTGAAGTCATCTTTTAGGAGATGTCTTAGTTGGGGGGTGGCTCAGTCATGGGAGCAAAGATGTCGATGCATCAATGCCTTAAAAATAATTTCTTTTTATTGCACGATAGCGGCGAACAACATCCTCAACTTACATCAGAGTAGGCACTTTCATTTGCCGATTGTGTTTTAGGTTGGAAAAAATATTTTAATGCTTCCATCATCCAATGGTTGACATGGAAAGGACTTTTGAGGAAAGATGTTCAATGACATGAATCGGCAACATTGCAGACCAAAATGGTTCAGCAAGGTTTTACTTCTCCAGTCTGATTGAAATGAGAATACCAAAGTCGAGCAATGACCTAGGAAGCCTCTATTGCCGCAGGTAATTCAGTGAATGACAGTGCATGGGTGGCAAAGAACAACTCAGAACCATACAGGTTTTTTAAAGATAACACTGACTTTTAAAAAGAGGGGAAAGAAGAATGGGTTATCCACCATTCTGCATAACACGCTGGCCTCTGAGTTACCGTCCAAAGGGTATCCATAAAGCATACAGAGAATCAGATTTCTTTTACTTCTTTTATCTGAATGGCAAAATCCCATGGGTATCTGTAATACCCCAATGAGAACCACCTAAAAAAATTGCAGAATCTCCTTCTACAGTATGGGAGAAACATGGCACTTGGTAGTACTGACGAAATTAGAAAATTCTCAATGATTTTTTTTTGAATGATTACTAATTTATTTGAAAAGAAAAAAGGAGAGGTTAAAAGGCATTAAGGGAACGGACACAATGAACCAATCATTAGCAACCTTCTCACCACCCCCTCCTTTGCAAGGGAATTGAGTGGGTCTCACAAAACATTAAAAAAGACAACTTCTCAAGCGATAGGAGAAATCTCTAATCTCAAGTACAATAAAAGCTAATTTCCAAGCAACCAGATCCTTTGAAGATGCCTACTTAATTATGTTGCGCAATAACATTCAATGATCATGCACCCTGAGACATGAAAGCTTTGGAGAAAATACGCAACCCTTCTTGGAGCAAATGGGCCTCAGCTTGCATTGGATCCTAAAATACCACAATGCCTCAAGAACATCAAAATGATTTCCCTTATCATTCCTCGCCACTGGTCCCATCCCGAAAGGATTTGCATTGCCCATAGAGCAGCTCCATGGGAAGACATCAGCATAAATTTTGTCCTAGGATTATCTAAGACTCAATGTGACTATGACTTTATTAATATTGTGGTCGATAAGTTTTCTAAGATGACCAATTTCATACCTTGTAAAAAGACATCAGATGCTCTACACATCGCTAGTATTTTATTCAAGGAGGTGGTTCATTTACATGGTGTTTCTAAGACAACTATATTTGATCAGGATGTTTAGTTTATGAGCTACATCTAGTGAACTTTCTGGTTTAGGATGGAAACAAAATTAAAGTTTTCAAGTGCTCATCATCCACAAATAGATGAACAGGCTATGTTCGTCAACTGCAGTCTTGGGAACCTTCTTCCTTGTTTAGTGGGTTATCACGTCAGTTCATGAGACATCATGTTATCTTTCTCTCTCTTTTTTTCTTTGAAGGTCAACATGGGACATCATGCTATCACAAGCTGAATTTGCCTATAACAGTTTTGTGAACCGCACTACGAGGCTCTCATTTCAAAACTGCAACTAGTATGCAACCTTGACAACCTATCAATTTAATCTCACTTCATATTACAACTCAATCAAGCCAGGACACCAAAGCTTTTGTATAGCATTACATGAAGAAGTCCGATGAAAGATCACCCTTAGTTATGAAAATTACAAAGGGCATGTGCAAATGTTCGACGGCGTTTTGCACAATTTCAAGAAGAGGATCAGATCATGGTGTGGCTCAAATCTGAGAGGTTTCCAGCAGGCTCTTACACTAAGCTTCACTCAAAAAAAGGCAAGTGCTTATTGTATTTTGAAGAGGCTAGGTGATAATGCCTCATTTTTATTGTAGAAAAGATGAGAGAACGGAAGAACAAGCTATCATATACCCAAGGTACCATGCCGGTTCAAAGAAATCATTGAAGATGTGTTGGACAATAAAATAGTTTCCACATGCCAGGGAGGGTATCAAAAATTACTCGTCAAGGGGCCGGTCGAGATCTGATGAATCATGTAGATTTCACTAGAAAATTTCAAGCGCATCAACTTGGAACTCTATGAGAAGTACATTGCCATTAACTTGACGAAGCCAAGTTTTTCCAAGCCAAGGAAAATCGATGCAATCGCGTCACATCCCATGCATGCACGGTCCACAGGTGTGCACAAGAAAAGGCCCAATTTCCCTTTTAGCTTGTTTCTAGTTTCTTTTCTTTCACATTTCTATGATAGGAAAAATATCTCTATGCTATTATATTTTCATATTTAAGGGTTATCTTATGTTCGAGATCTTGGCTAGTAAGGAATTTTATTTTTAGATTCGTTAGATTATGATAGAGATTTTCTCAAGAAAGAAACATTGTAAACACTCATTATGAATAAAGCTTAGGCCCTATGGAATAAGACACAGTTGAATGATGTTTTCTTTAAGCAAGTTCTCTTGTTTCTATACGGCAGTGTGTCAAGGGGGAATGGTGATCTCCAGTATAAGTCTAGAGGATTATTGAGATTGCTCACAACCATTGCATCTCTCTTATGTGGTTAGAACTTTCAATCTGGCACATTGAACTTCACTACAATTAGCTTATTCCTTGATCTAGTTGCATTACAAAGCAATCCACACAAGAAATAAAGGCCATAGAAAATTATAAGACGATCAGACTAATACCTTGATATGTACAAGATCGGCATCTGCCATTTCAAGTCCAGAAAACTCGCTTGAGCAGCCCGGCTTCACATGCAAAAGAAATTGCAACAACTTCATTCAACAGGTCCAAAAACTATTAAAGAGAAAAGATGCATTAACATAAGTTTCATGCAGAGAAGTATCAGATGCATAATTAGAAGATAACAAAATGAAAATACGAGAACAACGCTGATTTTCTCACTAGTCATCCTTAGTGAGTAAAAAGCAAATCAAGTATGACACGAAACCTTTGGTTTGACAAAGTACCAGTTTTCTTAATGAAGAGAACAATATGTACACATATAATTATGTAGCCACGAAATATGCAGAATAAGAAGTATTCCCAAAAAAATTTAGGACACGGGTACTACTGAAGAGCTTGTCTATCAAGCCCCTCTTGATGAATGCAATAGAAGGAAATAATCTTGGTTTGGCAGAGATTGATCTCACTAAGAAGATTTGCTAACCTCCTATGGCTTATTTGATGCAGGACATGAAAATTAAATATGATATGCAAGATTTTAGGCTTAGATCATACTAATTCAGAAACAATAACATAAATTTCATATCCCACATGAAAGTCCAAACATTCAATTAAGGGGAATCTATGCGGGTGATGCAGGACATGAAAATTAAATATGTTATGCGAGATTTCAGGCTTAAGATCACGTTAGTTCAGAAACAATTACACAAATTTCATATCCCACATGAAAGTCCAAACATTCAATTAAGGGGAATCTATGCGGGTCCAGGCCTACACATGATAGGGCTGGATCAATAAAAATTATGAACCAAACGATACTCAAAGATAAGAAATAATCATCCACACATGCGTAGTAATCAGTCCCTAATCCAAGGGATTCACCAATTTCAAATCAATGAACCCTAGGGTAAGAAAAGGGGCATAAAATTGGAGATTTGAATAATTTAGGGTTAGGTTTAGGGATTTTGGATGAAAGCGGAGTGAAAGAGAGGAGAGAGACGAACCAGAGAAGTACCGCATGGATGGATAACAACAATGGCCCAGACGCACATGCGTGTGATCTCGGCCGCACGTGTGGGGCCCACTATTCAGAAAAAGGTCACCTTGGCCCTGGTCGGCCAGGGATGGATTCCAAAACCCCCAAATCTCAGCTCAATCCGATGTACGATTTGTGCGTGGTGCTCCGCCAAAGTTTCAGTCCTCCTGTAGGGCCAGATTCTAAAATTCTGTTATAGGGAGGAGAATTGCTGCAATAGATGATTAATTCGAAGTGTGGATGATGGGGGGAGATGAGAAGAATGGATGGTAGAAGATGGGTAATAGAGATGGCAATGGATGAGGAAGAATCGGGATAGATATGGCCTCGCACCACGGTAGTTAACCCTTCGATGAAGGGAGGGCTTCGCACCCAATTAGGCTTCACAACTCAAAGAGTAGAAAAACACAGAATTTTTATTAATCTTCAATCAATGAAGAAAGCTACAAGGGGTGCCTATTTATAAAAAAACCTTATACCCCAAAACTCGCGCCATGTGCGCAACCTATTACTTGGCGATGAAGTAAACCAAAATAAAAACTAATCAAAGAAATCTAAAGCGTCTATGATATTCTAAATAACATTAATAAACAAAACCTAAAATATGAAATCAATCTGACTAGTGGGCCACGATCATGAGATCTCATGATGGGCTTTTCTTGACTAAAGGGTCCACTCTTTTGAACCAAAACTTCGTCTTCTAGCTAAGAGGCCCACCCTGGACGTCATCATCGATCCAGATCGACGGTGGGGCCCTCCTTCTTCTAGCGTACATGCGTAGGGGGGCGGCGTGAGTGCGTGTGTGCGCGTGATATCCCCATCAATTCTCCCTGGCTGCGAAGATTTCGCCACTAGCGAAATAAAACTCCTGAACCGCTCCAGGATGTCAGGATCAAGTCTCTGAAGCTCCTCCTCAGTGAGCCACGTGCTGTCTAAAGCTGGGCGTGACTTCCATTTAACCAGGTACTTCTGAAACCCGCTGTTCGACGTTGAAACTATCTGATGGTCCAGGATATCCTCTATTTCCTTTTTGGGTATGTGAAGGTTAGGTATGGGAGGTAGAGGCTGGGAAAATGAGTCGGGAAGGATAGGTATGGGAGGTAGATGGTGGGAAGATAGGTCGGGACGGGTAGGTATGGGAGGTAGAGGTTAGGAAAATGGGTTGGGAAGGGTAGGTATGGGAAGTAGAGGCGGGGAAAATAGGTCGAGACGGGTAGGTATGGGAGGTAGAGACTGGGAAAATGGGTCGACATGGGTAGGTATGAGACGTAAACGCTGGGAAAATGGGTCGGGAAAGGTAGGTATAGGAGGTAGAGGCTGTGAAGAAAGGTCAGAAAAAGTGGGTATGGGAGGTAGAGGCTGAGAAAATGGGTCGGGAAGGGGCCATGATTCAAGGGATAAATATGGGGGAATGAGGACGGGTAGGCGAAGGGCCGGATAAAGTATTAGTGGTCTCCTGAAAAGTAACTAGATCCTCCACGTTAAATGTGGAACTAATTCCCATAGAAGGTGGAAGATCTACCTCATACACATTCAAAACGTTTCGTTTTATAATTTTGAAGGGTCCAGCGCTATGCGCGTGTAACTTACGAACGACCCTCGGAGGGTACCGCTCGGGCCAGATGCAGACTATCACAGTCCCCAACATTGAATTCTTGAAACGTTTATGTTGGTTTGCAGAAAATTTGTAATGTTCATTACTAGTAGTGATCTTCTGCCTGATTTTAATGAATGTGATGCGCAAAAGACACTGTAGGCTCTGACACCCTATGGGACAGTGACATAGTGACAAGATCAATAGGTTTCCCAGGTTTATAAACAGTAACGACTTCATAAGGACTCAGACTTGTGGACCAATCGACAGAACTATTAAACGCAAACTCGGCTGTAGGTATTATGGTATCCCATGTTATGGTGTACTCTATATCCCTCCTAGGGAGAGACTCATCCGGTAGATCATCAAGAAAGACATCACGTAACTCATCCGTTATCAAAATGGCCTCAGTGGGTAACTCTACACTAGACTCTGGTGCACTCTCTCCAGCCACAAGGCCACACATGTCGTACCCTTCAAAATAGTGGTCTTGATGTCTCTCATGGGGTGGGTGCACGGGTGCACACCCATAATTGATTCCTTCACCAACTCCATTCATTGGTCTATCCTCCAGGCCACCTACCTGAGACAAGGTGTCCCGTATCGGTATCGGTTGGCGTAACGGTGCCCTCCAAAACCGATACGGATACGGGGGCGTAACGGCGATACGGGGGCGTAACGGCCCGTAACGGCGTAATTATTTTTTTTGCCAAAAAAATATGAAAAAATATGGATTAAATCCGGAATATTCTAAGCATTCCAAATATGCATTCATTTATAAATTGGAACATGCTTATGATGGTGTAACGGTCCACTCTTTGGTGAGAAGTTGTATCGGATTGTCTGATTAATTTTTTAACCAGGTAACTTGAATTTGACTACAAAATTCATATATTTAATTTTTTTAAATATATAATTTATATACTTAACAACTTGATATCATTTCTCCCAATAGTTCTTTAAAAAAAATGAAATTAAATTCAGGTAGATGGCGTTGCCAATTTGGGGCTGACTTGGAGGACCAATCTATTTTCCAAATCAGCCTCAAATTCATGTCATTTATTGTCATTATCCCACTTATAAATTGGTGGACATTTATTGGATAATGAATCATAAAAAAAAATAAAAAATCAAAAGGCCCTATTTTAAAAAATAAAAGCTCACAAATTAACAATTAAAACTATTCAAATAATTTGATTTTGGCATTGTGAGTTAGCAATTGCAGTCTATAATTTAATTGTCAAATTTTAAGTTAATATATGTCTCGTGTACAATTTTTTAAGGCTTGAATTAGGAGGGACTCAGATGTAAAGTGCAGCACACGTGTCAAAGTTTTTTGGGCCCCACCCGTGATGAATGTGTTATATCCACACCATCCATCCATTTTGCCAAATAATTTTAGGGCATGAGCCCAAAAATGAGGCACATCCAAAGCTCAGGTGGATTGCACCATAAAAAACAACAATAATTAAATGTTCACTGTTAAAAATTTATTGGGGCTAGAAAAGTTTTAGATCAAGCTGACATGTGTGTTTTCCCTTCATCCACATCAATGTGACCCAATTAATAGGTTAGATTGAAAATAAACATTACAGTGGACTTTAAGAAAATTTTCATGGTGAGCATTCTATAACCACTATTTCCTATGGTGTGGTCCACCTGAGATTTGGATATTACTAATTTTTTGAATCCTGACTTAAAATGACGTGGCAAAATGGATGGACGATATAGCTAAAAAATATACATCATAGTGGGGCCCACTCGGGTCTGATCAGATTGGATGGAAAATAAACATTACCGTGCGCCCTACAAATTATTTAACCATGAAAATCATTATCTCTGTTGCTATTTTTGGTGTGGTCCAGATGATCTCCGAATATAATTCATTTTTTGGGTGGTGCTCTAAAATGATCTCTGAAAATAGATGAACAGTGTAGATGTAATAAATACATCACTGTGGAGCCCAAATAACTTTGATCTCCTTTGAACCGTTCGTACAACTCGGAGCTCGAGGACTGTCAGCGCTCGTCTTTGCGTGACACGTACCTACAACAGTAGCAGCTAGCTACTGCAAATTAAAAAAAAAATGGACAGAGAGGGAAACGAAAAGAAAATAAGAGGGAAAGAAGAGAAGAAAAAAAGAGGGAAAGGGGGAAAGAAGAGATTGAGAGAGAGAGAGAGAGAGAGAGAGAGAGGAAGAAGAAGAAGAAGAGGAAGAAGCCGCAACACTTAGCAGGGCGCAGCCGCAGCTGCTCGAGAAGAAGAAGAAGAAGAAGAAAAGAAAGGAAAAAAAGGTATGTTTTTTTTTTTGTTTTTTGTTTTTTTTTTTTGTAACGGCCGTTTCAACCCCGTATTGCGTAACGGGTCCCACTGTTACCGTTACGTATTGGCCGTTACGGCCGATACGTAACCGATTTGGGATACCATGACCTGAGATTGGACATCTACCACAATGGTGGGGTTTGTCCTGGCGATGGTCTTCAGTCGGGTAATGCGTACATCAAGCTGTTCAAATCATTGGTCCATTTCCAAGCGCTTAATCAAAAACTCCAACTTCTGGGATAGCTTGTTTAGTAACTCTTGCAATTGTTCCATGTTTAGTATAAGGTGCCAACTAAAATTCAGCAATATAGTTGTCAAAATATAAGATTTTTTTTTCATATATATAAGAAACAACCTAGTTTCTAAAAACGAAAAAGGAAAGTTTCTAAGAAAAACAAATTAGGAAACTTTCTAAAATAAAAATAAAAATAAAAAAAACAAATTAGGAAAGTTTCTGAAAAAAAAAAGCATCCTAGTTTCTAAAAATGAAAAAGGAAAGTTTCTAAAAAAAAGCAACCTAGTTTCTAAAAATGAAAAAGGAAAGTTTCTAAAAAAAAGCAACCTAGTTTCTAAAAATGAAAAATGAAAGTTTCTAAAAATGGAAAGTAAGTTAGTTTCTAAAAAAGAAAAAGGAAAGGAAATTAGTTTCTAAAAACAAATTAAGAAAGTTTCTAAAAAACAGAAAAGGAAAGTTTCTAAACCTAGAAACAGAAAGCTAAGTTTATTTCTAAAATAATTCAAATAAGTGGATAACAAAAAAAATTCAGCAGCTTATGTCAGGGTTTATGGACTTCTAAACAGCCATATATGATGAGAATTGATGCGTAATGGACATAAACAACCAAACCCTAAACATGTAATGAATTCCCCTACAAGAACCCTAGGCTTTGATACCAAATTTGATGCAGGAAATGAAAATTAAATATGATATGCGAGATTTCAGGCTTAGGATCACGTTAGTTTAGAAACACTTATACAAATTCCATATCCCACATGAAAGTCCAAACATTCAATTAAGGGGAATCAATACGAGTCCAAGCCTACACATGATAGGGCTGGATCAATAAAAATTATGAACCAAACGATACTCAAAGATAAGAAATAATCGTCCACACATGCGTAGTAATCAGTCCCTAATCCAAGGGATTCACCAATTTCAAATCAATGAACCCTAGGGTAAGAAAAGGGGCATAAAATTCGAGATATGAGTAATTTAGGGTTAAGTTTAGGGATTTTAAGTGAAAGTGAAGTAAAAGAGAGGAGAGAGACGAACCAGAGAAGTACCGCACACGTGGACAATAACAATGGCCCAGATGCACATGCGTGTGATCTCGGCCGCACGTGTGTGGGGCCCACTATTTAGAAAAAGGCCACCTTGGCCCTGGTCGGCCAGGGATGGACTCCAAAACCCCCAAATCTCAGCTCGATCCGATGTATGGTTTGTGTGTGGTGCTCCGCTGAAGTTTCAGCCCTCCTGTAGGGCCGGATTCTGAAATTCTGCTGTGGGGAGGAGAATTGCTGCAATAGATGATTGATTCGAAGTGTAGATGATGGGGTGAGATGAGAAGAATGAATGGTCGAAGATGGATAGTAGAGATGGCGATGGATGGGGGCAAATCGAGATAGATGTGGCTTCGCACCACGGTAGTTAACCCTTCGATGAAGGGAGGGCTTCGCACCCAATTAGGCTTCACAACTCAGAGAGTAGGAAAACGCAGAATTTTTATTAATCTTTAATCAATAAAAAAAGCTACAAGGGGCACCTATTTATAAGAAAACCTTATACCCCAAAACTTGCGCCATGTGCGCAACCTATTACATGGCGATGAAGTAAACCAAAATAAAAACTAATCAAAGAAATCTAAAGCGTCTATAATGTTCTAAATAACATTAATAAACAAAACCTAAAATATGAAATCAATCTGACTAGTGGACCACGATCATGAGATCCCATGGTGGGCTTTTCTTAACTAACGGGCCCACTCTTTTGAAACAAAACTTCGTCTTCTACCTAAGAGGCCCTCCCTGGACATCGTCATTGATCCAGATCGACGATAGGGCCTTCCTCCTAGCGTATGTGCGTAGGGGGCGGCGTGAGTACGCGTGATGTCCGCATCAGCGGGTCCAGGCCTACACATGATAGGGCTGGATCAATAAAAATTATGAACCGAACGATACTCAAAGATAAGAAATAATCATCCACACATGCAGAGTAATCAGTCCCTAATCCAAAGGATTCAGAAATTCCAATACGGGAAACCCTAGAGTAAGAAAAGGTGCATAAAATTGGAGATTTGAGTAATTTAGGTTTAGGTTAAGGGATTTTGGGTGAAAGCGGAGTGAAAGAGAGGAGAGGCGAACCAGAGAAGTACCGCACGCATGGACAACAACAATGGCCCAGACGCACGTGCGTGTGATCCTAGCTGCACATGTAAGGGGCCCACTACTCAGAAAAAGGCCACCTTGGTCCTGGTCGGCCAGGGATGAACTCCAAAACCCCCAAATCTCACAGCTCGATCCAATGTAACGTGTGGGGAGCCCACTATTCAGAAAAAGGCCACCTTGGCCCTGGTCGGCCAAAGATGGACTCCAAAACCCCCAAATCTCAGTTCGATCCGATGTATGGTTTATGCGTGGTGCTCCGCCGAAGTTCTATCCCTCCTGTAGGGCCAGATTTTAAAATTCTGTTGTGGGGAGGAGAATTGCTGCAATAGATGATTGATTCGAAGTGTAGATGATGGGGTGAGATAAGAAGAAGGGATGGTAGAAGATGGGGAGTAGAGATGGCGATGAATGGGGGCGAATCGGGATAAATGTGGCTTCGTACCACGGTAGTTAGCCCTTCAAAGAAGGAAGGGCTTCGCACCCAAATAGGTTTTCATAACTCGAAAAGGAGTAGAAAAACGCAGCAATTTTTATTAATTTTCATTAACTCAAAAGAACTACAAGGGGTGCCTATTTATAGGGAAAACCCTATACCCCAAAACTCGCGCCATATGCGCGACCTATTACTTGGCGATGAAGTAAACTAAAATAAAAACCAATCAAAGAAATCTAAAGCGTTCACGATGTTCTAAATAACATAAATAAGCAAAATCTAAAATATGAAATCAATCCGACTAGTAGGCCACGATCATGAGATCCCATGATGGGCTTTTCTTGGCTATCGGGCCCACTCTTTTGAACCAAAACTCTGTCTTCTAACTAGGAGGCCCTCCCTGGACGTCATCATCGATCCAGATCGACGGTAGGGCCCTCCTGGTGTACGTGCGTAGGAGGCGACGTGAGTGCGCGTGTGCGCGTGATATCCCCATCAATTCTCCCCGGCTGCGAAGATTTCGCCACTAGCGAAATAAAACTCCTGAACCGCTTCAGAATGTCAGGATCAAGTCTCTGAAGCTCCTCCTTAGTGAGCCACATGTTGTCTGAAGCTGAGCGTGACTTCCATTTAACCAGGTACTTCTGAAACCCGCCGTCTGACGTTGAAACTATCTGATGGTCCAGGATATCCTTTATTTCCTTTTTGGGTGTGTGAAGGTTAGGTATGGGAGGTAGGGGCTGGGAAAATGGGTTGGGAAGGATAGGTATGAGAGGTAGAGGGTGGAAAGATGGGTCGGGACGGGTAGGTATGCGACGTAGAGGCTAGGAAAATGGATAGGGACGAGTAGGTATGGGACATAGAGGCTAGGAAAATGGGTTGGGAAGGGTAGGTATAGGAGGTAGAGGCTAGGAAGAAAGGTCAGGAAGAGTAGGTATGGGAGGTAGAGGCTGGGAAAATGGGTTGGGACGGGTAGGTATGGGAAGTAGAGGCTGAGAAAAATGGATCGGGAAGGGTGGGTATAGGAGGTAGAGTTGGGAAGAAAGGTCAGAAAGAGTAGATATGGGAGGTAGAGGCTAGAAAAATGGGTCGGGAAGGGGTCATGGTTCAAGGGATAAATATGAGGAATCAGGATGGGTGGGCGAAGGGTCGGACAAAGTATCAGTGGTCCCCTGAAAAGTAAATAAATCATCCACATCGGATGTGAAACTAATTCCCATGGAAGGTGGAAGATCTACCTCATACACATTGAGACCGTTTCGTTTTATAATTTTGAAGGGTCCAGCGCTACGTGCATGTAACTTATGAACAGCCCTTGGAGGGTACTGCTCGAGGCTGATGCAGACCATCACGGAGTCCCCAATATTAAATCCTTTGAAACGTTTCTGTTGGTCTGCAGAAAATGTGCAATGTTGATTACTAGTCATGATCTTTTGCTTGATTTCTTGATGCCATGAATGAATGTGATGCGCAGAAGACTCCGCAAGCTCTGACAGCCTATGGGACAGTGACATAGGGACAAGATCAATGGGTTTCTTTGGTTTATAACCAGTAACGACTTCACGAGGACTTAGACCTGTGGACCTATCGACAGAAATATTCAACGTAAACTCGGCTGTAGGTATTACGATGTCCCATATTCTGGTGTGCTCTATATCCCTCCTAGGGGGAGACTCATCCGGTAGATTATCAGGACAAACATCATGAAACTTATCCACTACCGGAATGACCTTAGTGGATAACTCTACACTAGGCTCTGGTGCACTCTCTCCAGCCACAAAGCCACACATGTTGTACCCCTCAAAATAGTGGTCTTGATGTCCCTTATGGGGTGGGTGCACGGGTGCACGCCCATAACTAATTCTTTGGCCAACTCCATTCATTGGTTTATCCTCCTGGCTACCTGTCTAAGATTGGACATCCACCCCAATGGTGGAGTTTGTCCCAACGGAGGTCCCAAGTTGGGCAATGCGCACATCAAGTTGTTCAAAGCATTGGTCCATATCTAAGCGCTTAATCAAAGACTCCAACTTCTACGACAGCTTGTTTAGTGACTCTTGCAATTGTTCCATGTTTAGTGTAGGGTGCCAACTAAAATTCAGAAATATAGTTGTCAAAATATAAGAAAGTTTTTTTTATTTATTATTTTAAGAAACAACCTAGTTTCTAAAAACGAAAAAGGAAAGTTTTTAAAACAAGTTAGGAAAGTTTCTAAGAAAAAAAAATAAATTAGGAAAGTTTCTATAAAAAAAATAAGAAAGTTTCTAAAAAAACAAATTAGGAAAGTTTCTAAAGAAAAGCAACCTAGTTTCTAAAAACGAAAAAGGAAAGTTTCAAAAAACAAATTAGGAAAGTTTCTAAAGAAACAAATTAGGAAAGTTTCCATAATTTTTTAAATAAAAAAAACAAATTAGAAAAGTTTCTAAAAAAATACAACCTAGTTTTTAAAAAAAAGGAAAAAGGAAAGTAAACTAGTTTCTAAAAAAGAAAAAGGAAAGGAAATTAGTTTCTAAAAACAGATTAAGAAAGTTTCTAAAAAATTAGTTTGTAAAAACAGAAAAGGAAAGTTTCTAAACCTATAAATAGAAAGCTAAGTTAATTTCTAAAATAATTCAAATAAGGGGATAACAGAAAATTTCAACAACTTATGTCAAGGTTTATGGACCTCTAAACAGCCATATATGATGGGGAATTAATGCATAATGGACATAAACAACTAAACCCTAAACATGTAATGCATTCCCCTATAAGAACCCTAAGCTTTGATACCAAATTTGATGCAGGACATGAAAATTAAATATGATATGCGAGATTTCAGGCTTAGATCATACTAATTCAAAAACAATAACATAAATTCTATATCCCACATGAAAGTCCAAACATTCAATTAAGGAGAATCTATACGGGTCCAGGCCTACACATGATAGGGCTGGATCAATAAAAATTATGAACCAAACGATACTCAAAGATAAGAAATAATCATCCACACATGCAGAGTAATCGGTCCCTAATCCAAGGGATTCAGAAATTCCAATACAGGGAACCCTAGGGTAAGAAAAGGTACATAAAATTGGAGATTTGAGTAATTTAGGGTTAGGTTTAGGGATTTTGGGTGAAAGCGGAGTGAGAGGAGAGAGACGAACTAAAAAAGTACCGTACGGGTGGACAATAACAATGGCCCAGACGCACGTGCGTGTGATCCCGGCCGCACGTGTGGGGGGCCCACTATTCAGAAAAAGGCTACCTTGGCCCTGGTCGGCCAGGGATGAACTCCAAAACCCCCAAATCTCAGCTCAATCCGATGTACGGTTTGTGCGTGATGCTCCGCCGAAGTTTCAGCCCTCCTGTAGGGCCAGATTTTGAAATTCTGCTGTGGGGAGGAGAATTGCTGCAATAGATGATTGATTCGAAGTGTAGATGATGGGGTGAGATGAGAAGAAGGGATGGTAGAAGATGGGTAGTAGAGATGGCGATGAATGGGGGCGAATCGGGATAGATGTGGCTTCGCACCACGGTAATTAGCCCTTCGAAGAAGGGAGGGCTTCACACCCAATTAGGTTTTCATAACTCGAAAAGGAGTAGGAAAACGCAGTAATTTTTATTAATCTTTATTGACTCAAAAGAACTACAAGGGGTGTCTATTTCTAGAGAAAACTCTATACCCCAAAACTCGCGCCATGTGCGCGACCTATTACTTGGCGATGAAGTAAACTAAAATAAAAACCAATCAAAGAAATCTAAAGCGTTCACAATGTTCTAAATAACATAAGCAAAATCTAAAATTTGAAATCAATCTGACTAGTAGGCCATGATCATGAGATCCCATGATAGGTTTTTCTTGGCTATCGGGCCCACTCTCTTGAACCAAAACTCTGTCTTCTAACTAGAAGGCCCTCCCTAGACGTCGTCATCGATCCAGATCGACGGTGGGGCCCTCCTTTTGGTGTACGTGCGTAGGGGGGCAACATGAGTGCGCGTGTGCGCGTGATGTTCCCAGCATTATTGGAGTCCTTGGCTCCAAGAGGGCCCGCAAAGGCTACTACTATGTATGTAACTTGTATACAGATTGGTGTCGGACATGTCCCTTCAGGGCAGATGAGTAAAGAAGGTGTTGAACATGGGACCTTAGAAAACCGAACATGCTGAAACATCCATATGGCATCTATAGCTTTATCAATCTTATTTTGCAAAGCAGACCTATCTAAGGCCCTACCAAGGTAATTAGTTCCCATATCCCTTCTCACCAACTCAATTCAAGGCCTTTTAGGAGGACATTTCATCCTCCAACCCTAATCAAATCTTTCTCATATCCCTTTTCACCACCTCAATTCAAGGCCTTTTACGACGTTTCATCCTCCTACCCTAATCAAATGTTTCTCATATCCCTTCTCACCACCCCAATTCAAGGCCTTTTAGGACATTTCATCCTACAACCCTAATCAAATGTTTCCCTCCTTAACAGAGCTCTCCTGTCTTTATTGCCCATAACCGAACCATCTCAACATGCTATCTATCATTTTATCTCTTATTGGGTCTTACTCTTAGGTTTTCTTCAAAGGATCTCGTAATTAATTCTATCATACCCTATCCTCCCCGGACATCCCCCTCAACTTCCCCATATACACTCTATACCATACAGCATTGTCAACAAAAGATGTCATATAATTTTATTTTTTTTACTTATGTTTGATAGGCATGCATCAACCATACAACACTCCAAAGGCCCATCTCCACTTCATCCACCTACATTTAAATCTATTGGAAACATCCTCACCAATTTGCCCATCCACTTGAATGTTTTACTACGGTAACAAAACACATGTTTGAGGAATTTCCTTTTTCATTTTTTTTTTTTCATTTTTTTTTTGTCACTATGAGGAATCTCCTGACAGTGATTTAATTAGAATCTCCCCTCTTTAGAAGTTTTTGCAAGAGTTTCACTTAAACTACTCTATCTTAGTTATGCTATCATAATCATTATCTTATCACAATTTGTAATAGTGACTGAATCAAATCATATTGTAAATCGTAAGACTATTTTGTTTTTCTTTAAAAAATCTGGAAAGTATGAAAATTTTATAAATAAACATATGCTAAAAAACCAAGCTAAATGTGGTAATTTCATTACTTCAAGGTCTTTGATAAGGTCATTATTAAAACTTTATGTCAAATTAAAGATTAACATTATCAAGAGAATGCAATAAGTAGAAGTTTAAAAAGATTTTCCAAAAGGTCTAAACTCTTAGCAACTCAAAAAACAAAAACAAAAACAAAACATTAAAAAAAAAAAAATGCATTTGAAAATTGTCCAAATCATCAATTTAAAGTCTCGTATAGCTATGCCTAGATTATATAATTAACATATCAACTTCGACAAAAAAAGTGATGCCACCAAATACATAATGTTGTTATGTTATCAGACCTCGGGGATTTGGAAGGCCATCAATTCAATAACCCCTTTGTTTAAACCCAGTTTGATATTCTCCTTTGGAGACGGAAACCAGATCCATTTTTGGGAGGACTCTTGGTGTGGGGATAAACCTTTGGAGGTGGAATTTCCATCTTTGGCAAGACTAGCTCCTATGAAGAATATGTCAATGGCCAGTTGTTTCTCTCCCATTGGTGAAAGCAGTGTGTGGTGCCCTCCATGCCAAAAGGACTTATCTAACAAGGAGGCGGTAGACTATGCTAAGCTATTGGAGTGACTTCATAGTATCCACACCTCCCCGCCCTCTAAGAATTCCTTGGTATGGAAAAATTCACCCTCCGGCAAATTCACAGTTAAGTCTTTCTACAAAATGTTTCGGGATTCATCAGATACAACAAGATATGAATTCTTTCACGCCTTTTGGTTCTATGGTGCTCCCCCTAAGGTAGCATATTTTGTTTGATTGGCTGGGCGGAAGCACATACTAACCATAGATAACATTCAGAAAAGGTCTATGATTCTCCCTTATATTCGTCCATTGTGTAAGAGAGACACATAAACAATACATTGCTCCTTTGCATGACAAGGGTCAATCACTTTCTTAGAGATCTAGTGTCAATTGGGTTATGCCACAATCAGCAATTGAATTGCTATAGGTGTGGCACAACGTTTTACTTACTAAGGATAAGGTAGCGACCTGGCGATTGATCATACTAGCAGTGCTTTGGAACATTTGGAACATAGGAGGAAGTAGCGTGGAAATCTAAGAGGGACATCATAGAATGGATATTTGGGGTTAAGAATGTTAATGTTTATAAAGTTTCCTCCGTGTTTGGGTTGTAACTTTGGGTTGCAGTTTGGGCTGTGATTTTAATTGTATTATTTGCCGCTTTGATATTTGTCATGCAGATTTTCAATAAAACAGACTTATTATCCTTGTAAAAAATGCTTGAAGTCAAAGCAATTAACTACGAGTTCCTAATGAGGCCTTAAAAAAGAAAAAGAAATCTTTTAATAAGTTTGTCGTTATTACATAAAGGATCAAATAAACCTTTTGAGTTTAAAATCACATAACGGAACCCTAGAAAAACACTAGAGAGACTTTTTTAACATCTAATTAATGGAAATGCCAATTACAATTCATGACAATAGATAATAGGATGTGCACAAAATTTAATTTTGCTACTAGAGCAAAGGTTTCACCATAATCTTGACCATAGTTTTGGGTAAAGCCCTTGGCAACTAGCCGCACTTTGTATCTGTCTATTGATTCATCTGCCTTGTATTTAATGTTAAATATCCATTTGCAGCCAGCGGTATTTTTGCTTGGTGGGAGAGGGAATAAATCCCAAGTATGTTTTTTTTTTTGAGAAATAACTGCGAATTTCATAAAAAAATCCCAAGTATGTTGTTTGTCAATAGCAGCCATATCTTCTACCATAGTTGCTTTCCATTTAGGATCATCAAGGGCATCGGCAATCTTGGTCGGTATAGAGATAGATGATGTAGAGTAAAGGTATGACTAATAAGAAGGAAAGAGACCCACCCGGGGTTTGGGCAAATGGCTAGTGTCGTGGGTCTGCTCCCCACAAATGCGAGTTCAATTCCTCTCCCCGTGCTTTACCCGATGCATGTGGTTTACGGGCGATTGCGTGCATCTGCAGGGATTAGTCTAGCTTAAAAAAGGGACAAGGAAACATTGTCGTCATCCAAAAAAAAAAAAAAAAAAAGGAAAAATATTTTTTTACAAGACATAACTACCAACGGGATGTTGCGTACATGACTAGGCTCCTTTACCAAGGGCAATTGAGAGATCCAATTGTTCTAGTTCAATCGTTAAAGAGTGGCAATGCTTAGAAAAAGCAGCGGTTTTCTTCCGCCGAAAGTGGACCTTGAGTTCTTTGGTTGGGGTGAAGCTTAGTTCATCTTCGATCTAAGTCCCATTGATGATAGGAAGGGAAAGAGATGCAATATGAGGATTGTCTTGTGAATTGAAATAAAGCATATTTTCAAAGAATGTAACATCCTTAGAAACATAGTTATTCTTATTTACAAGAAAGTAACATGTGTATCCCTTTTAAGAGTTTGAGTCCCCTGTGAACACACATTTTATTGATTGTGATCCTAGCTTACTACGAGATAGTCCAAGAATTTGAACAAAAGATGTCCATCTAAACACCTTTCGTGGTATCGAAAATGAGAGGCATGAGGTTGCAAGGCATGAGGTTGCACCCTTGAGGACATTGGTTGGAGTCCGATTATGTATGCTGCAAAAAGAATTGCTTTATTCCAATATGCTTTAGGTACTAACAATCTGACATGCACATCAGTAATGACTGTGTGACCTCTACTAAGTTTCAATGATTAGGTTGTTTCTTGGCTCTTGTAATGTATACCCATCTTTTCTAAGCTCCAATATACATTCGAGCTACTTGGGACCACTCCAAATAATTCGTGCCATCTAGTTTTTTTGTCGGTATTGTAAGACTAGCATTGTCCGGATGTCCATATGGAATTTGGGCCTATTTATTTTCTCACATTTAACCAAAGGGTAAAAGAAAAGCAAGTGAGAAATGACACTAGTTCGAAATAACCTCTCGATATTTGTCAATGGTCCAGATAACATAAGCAACACGAGAAGGAATCCCGATTTGTCATATCTATAAGAGGAATGAGCGGTCCAAGGGTCTTAAGATGGTTTGTGCTCCAAATCGGACGCAAATACATGGATCGCAAGGAACTTCAGGTGTCCAGGCATCTTGAGTTAATCTGTGCTCCAAAGTAAACACAAATAGGTGGCCCACAGGGAACTCCCAGCGATGATAGAGGCTTTTGGCCTTGAATATGTCCCAAAAGGGGGCCTCGAAAAACAAATTAAAAAAGTGGTTCAAAGGAATAATGAACATAGACCTGGAGACAACAAGGAGATTCGGCGAACTGAAAAGGTTTTCCAGCGACCCTGGATTGTTCCAGGAACAATTCCAATGACAAAATGGGGCTCTAAAGCAGATTCCAATGACTCCCAACAACATTGGACTGCTCACGTTGGAGTTCAGTGTTGAAAATCTGTTTAAATGTGAGTTTGGGCGAGTTATGACGAGGCAAGAGAGGATTCCAACAAGATCTGGAAATGTTGGACTACTTTTCATGCAGATCCAACATCGGAAACTTGATCTTGATTGGTTTCTGACAAGGTCTGAAAGCACAAGGCTACTTCTTGTGCAGATTTGACACATGAGATATGCTTCCAGGGGTGGCTACCGATGAAGAAATCTCTTCCGAACGACACAGAGGTGCACTACTATTGCATCTGTAGGATGATGCTGGGAGTTTTATCTTACTTTCACCATCTCATACAGAGAGAGAAGGGATGTTGATCGACTTTCAAACCAACGATTTGTAGTAGAGAATTGGAAAACAAAGGAAGAAGAATATTGGAAAATAATGAGAGGGATTTGGATCAAAGAAGCTCTGATACCATGGGAGTGGGAGAAGAGGAAAAGAGAATGAGGAGGAGATGAGAAGGGTGATTCATATCTACCCTCTCCCCCTTAACCCTTTGTTAAGATGCTTAATCAAAAGTCTAATTACAATAGAACTCTAAAAGAATAGGAAAACAAAGTTAATTAGGAAACTTAAGAAGCTAAGGCTAATACTAATCCTATAGAAACTACATCACAGGTGTTGTGTACATATGAGGTGTACACGGGTCTATATGCACTAATAGTTGGGGTAAGGCTTAGGCGACAGTGATGATGATGATGAACTAAAGATTAACACAAAGGAACATCCACAACCTTATCAGGTTGCTACAATAAGTGATGAGACTTTGCTAGTGACCCATCATTGTCTAGTGACTTACTCATTGGGACAACTTGTACTTATATGTAACAGGCCCTAATCCACCAAATCATGCTCGACGTATGTTTGGAGACTAAATAGGGATTAGGTAACAACCTATAATTGTGTGATTAACTCATCATTACTCATAAGTAGACTTATAATCTTAATTATATATTGATATGTTGGGGCACAAAAATATTTCAATCTCATCTCATACCTAGCGGGAGAATTCCTTTGTACAAATCCCTCCCAAGATTGTGCGCTCATGACAGTATAGAAGCCTTGTGAAGCATTGCTCCATGATAGAGGAGGTTGTGCGCTCCACATTCTGATATAGAGGAATGGATGGGTGTCATCTGATATAGAGGAATGGACAAGCGTCATCTAATATAGAAGAATGGATGGGCATCATCTGATATGGAGGGGTGCATAGGCGTTATTTGGCAAGAAGGGATGGACATTATCTTATATGAAGGAAGAAGTGGGTGGTCACCGCTATTTAAGGGAGAGCTTGGTGAACACCATTGTTTAAGAAAGGAGGTTAGATACTGTGTGAATGAAGAAGTGGTGGTGATCACCAATATTTAAGGAGAGAGGGGCCTGGGAGGCCTATAAATACCCCCTCCCACTCCTCATTTGGACGTTTTTGAGTAAGGAGAGCGTGGAGAGAGAGAGTTGCGCCAGGGAGTTGCGCGTTCCCGCGCGGAACGCACAACTCAAGGAGGGAAGGAGTTTTGCGCCATTCTTTGTGGAGTTCAAAGAGGAGTTGTGTACTCCCGCGCAACTCAAGGAGGTGTGTTGCGCCACTTTTGTGGAGGCCCCACTTTTTGTGGAGTCCAAAGGGAGTTACGCGCTCCCGCGCAACTCAAGGAAGGGTTTTGCACGCACTTGTCTTAGAGAGAGGCTTCATGCGCCATTTTGAAAGGAAGCCTATCTTGAAGCCAGGCCTCTTGCGCCACTTCTTGAGGATCCTTGTCCTGAGACAGGGCTTCATGCGCCACTTGTCATGGAAGCCTGTCCTCAAGCTTGGCTTTGTGCGCCACTTCTCATGGATATCTGTCTTGAAGGTTGCCTTCATGCGCCACTTGATATGGGATCTTGTCCTGGAAGAGGCCTCCATGCGCCACTTCATATGGGATCTTGTCCTGGAAGAAGCCTCCCTGCGCCACTTGATGTGGGAGCTTGTCCTGGAGGAAGCCTTCATGTGCCACTTTGTGTGGAAGTCTGTCCTGAGGACAAGCCCTCTACGCCACTTTGTATGCTCCCTTGTCTTAAGACAAGGCTTTTGTGCCATTTGAAGAGGAGTCTATCTTAACGCAAGATTTTTCATGTCCTAATGGATGCCTTGGTGTGCTCTCTTTTCTTAATACAAGCATTGTGTGCCATTCTCTATGGACTTTTGTCCTGAAGTAAGCCTTGTGCACTCCACCTTGGCTAAAGCTTGTGCGCCCCACTTATGATGGAGGGTCTCAAGGAGCTCATAGAGGGGAAAGAAGAGTATGTCCGTACGACTGGAAGGATGAGTGGAAATCCATCAGAACCTATTGCACGACCAAATCAAGGGTTTCAAGTCCGCACAATTCATCTGCCTTTACGATGAACATCAAATGCTGCCGAAATTTTCATTAGATCGCCTTCTCTTTTATTCGTTGCATTGATTCATTGTACTCTATTTTCAAAATCAAGGGAAATGTGAGGATGTAAAAGAACTCAGACTGAATAAAATACTTTGTGATATCTGTTTTCTCATGCTTTCTTTGTTGTCATCGAATGAATTCCCCCAAATCAAATGCTTTTCATTTTTGGTCGAAACATGATATTAGATATTTAGAAGCCTAAATGTGGGAGTTCTACTGTTTTAGAGTCAATCTCAAGTTACCATATTAGGTTGACCAAGAAAGCATTGGAATGGTCTGTTACACCATCAAATACATGTTCAAAACTAGAAAAGAATACATATTCTTGGATCTTCATTTTTTTTTAAATTTCCAATATCCTTATTTTTCTTTAAAAAATAAAAAAATAAAAAAAATCTACCATTACAGGGGTCATAATGGCCGTCATGGCCTGTATCATAGCAGTCACACAGTCGGCCATTATGCCAACCATTACCATTGCCAAATACCTTGTTCATACCATATGCAGAACAACTGTGCTAAATGCAAGACAACGATGACCAACAATGCAGCCATTGTTGAAGGAATACCTTGTTCATAACATATGCAGAACAATTGTGCTAAATGCAAGACAATGATGACTAGCAATGCAGCCATTGTTGAACAAGGAGGCATTCCAGGAAGTGGCGCTTACTTAGGGGCACAAAAGAAAGAGAAAATAGGATTTGGCCGATGAAGCATCCACTCGACATGGAGGCATTCACCAAAAGCTTCCACCCAAGCAACATAAGATTTTTTAGGGAGGTACCTCAGATTTGAAGATCGATTCCGATTCCCAACTCAAGGACGAGTTTTCTTAAAGCCAAGGGGAATTGATGCAATTAGATCCCATAGAGAGGTTTCTCACCATGTGCTACAATATACTTATAGTAGCATTCTACAATGTCGCTACAATACATTGTTAATCTCAGCATGGCTTATCTTGAGTCCTAGTTCAGTTTGGAATTTTAGTATGAGTTGGATTTTTGTTTTATTTCAAGAAATGGTTTGTTATTAGTAGCTTGATATGATTAGGAGTGTGTTTGCACCAATTAGGAATAGTTTTGAGTTTCACTTGGAAATCTATGTCCTTCATTCTATAAATAAGCTAGGACATCATGCATATGAGCAACATTCTACGATTTTATTAAATAAGAAACTTTCTTCGAATTTCCTGCGATGGGAATTTTCTTCTAGAGGTACGATGCCCTAGAAACCATCAGTGCAACTCCTTCCGCTTTATCTTTCTGTACATAGAATTCAATTTCTGCAATTAGTTTCAATCTCTTTGAGTTCTGCTGCCCTTAGC